>NC_139461.1:33015000-35415000 GCF_057233095.1 Heloderma suspectum
CTCCAGACATCATAACGTGCCCATGTAAGAGCACCCGTACCGGCGTATGATGAGTCTGCTGGTCTAAGGAATAAGCTAATTAGGGCAAGCAAAGCGAAAATTGTGTCAGGAAGAAGCGGACAACTTGAGAACGCAGGCCGAAACACTGTGAAGCCCCATTTTCAAAATATCCTAACATGCCTGAGAGAGAAACCTCCAGCGGCTACCATGGAAACTGCTTCAATGTAACAACAGTGGGTTCTGAACTGCAAATTACCTAGGCCTAGCGGGGTAGAGCTAATGTAGAAACTGCCCAAATTGCCCTTAAGTCAACAGTAAGCTGTTGAAGTGATAAAACGGAGGCCTCTCCTCAGACCCACGGCATTCTATAAAACCCATAAGGTGCCGACGGGGCATAACCCATTGACTTGCGTTTGGCCATAGGCCACTGCCGTGCCCTTGCCATACCGATCAGTTAGATCACCAAATACGTAAATGGGTTACATTGGGCCAGACCTGTACCTTGAAGCATATCAAGGCCCTCTGGGACAAGTTGGCCTTGGGAGCCCAGACCAACCCTGAATTCCTAAGGGGGAGGGGGTTGAAGAAGGCCATTAAGGCTGCTACGTGTAACAGGGAAATGAATGACTGGAAAACTGAAATGGAGGGCCATTACCCCCGGAGCCCGAAAGGGGTATCCGGAGAGAGAGGGTGGCTAATTTACTAAAGCAGGCAACATCTGTGCCCAACACTATATTGCACTCCGAACCCTAAAATCTGACATGGAGTCAGTGAATCCCACCATTGTGGGCCGGAAGGGTAATTGGCCAGCTTGCGACTTATGGTCCCAAATAGTCTGTTGTTCCTTAAGGAGGCATGAAATTGCGGCCAATTATCTATAGATAAGGGCCATGAATCCTATCGCTGAAGCTTTGCCTAATGTGTGGCACACCCTACCTGCTCTGTCGCAGGCGGCTCCTGTATGGAGAGCCATGGTATGCAGGCTGGCCTGCCTGGCTTCAGTATCCCGGTCTCCCGTAGTACTGCAAGGTTGGGATCTGGGAATGGAGCACCCACGGGGCTAAGGCCCAGAAGACGTTGACCTAATTTCATGACAAGGCATCAACAATTGGGTTTGCCTAACCCGGCACATAGTGGACCCAGAACCTGATGTTGTAACACCGACTCTGGAGCACGAACACACTGACACATGACATGACCCTCCAATTTCAGGAGGACGGAGAATGAATAACGTGGTCATGTTGTCATACCGAAGCGGGGGGGGGGGTTACTGACTTGGCTATAAGGTTATCCCAAAATATGCTTGGTGGCGGCAGCAGCCTCCACTCTACAGGCCACTACCCACAGCACGATCAGACCTGCCCTAAGAATCTGAAACCCCTTGGGGTAGCAGCGGAACCATGTTAATCCGCAGTCCGGCTTTGAGGAGAGGCTCACGCTTCCGGAAGGAGGTGCCATTAAAGCCCTACTAAGTTGAAGCCATGCCTGATGTATAACTGCTTGGCGCTGTGCCTAAAGGACCTGAAAGTTGTCCAGAGGGAGGTGAGAATAACCCTAAGGGTATCTGATTGGCTTCACCGAATGTTGATGTGGGAGACTGGCCCTCAGCCTTTTGTGAGCTAAGGGACACTGAGGTAACAGGAAAGGGGAGCAATACTTGTGTTAGGTCAGAACATTGACCACCGTCTTTGGACTCCATGTAGCACATGCCCCTCAGGGACCCGTGGCCAGGATCCCAGACCAAGACAGCTGCCTCATCGAAGAGGTGTGTCACACTGAGCAGAGATGATCAGGGATCTCATGATTAACTGACTGGCCCTCAGGGAAGAGAGGTTACGAATCAGGATAAACTCCCTAGAGGATTTACTGGGCACCATTTCGAGAAGAGAGATCCCTAGAGTAGATAACGGGGTTTGGAAAAAGGGGGGGCTAAAACCCTTCTGCCAGTAGTGCCTTGTTAACCTCTCCTGAACCCGTCGATGCCTGGTGAGGAGAAATGTTGCTTACGAGGTAAGGATGGCCTATGTTAACCTAGAGAAAAAGGGGGGGGGTCCCTAGAACCTAGCATAAAAACCGTGTTCTAAGTCAAGATGCATTCTAACCAGGCATGGGCCATCCAGAGCTTCCTACTGCCTCGGCTTTCCCAAGGGGACCCTACCATCCCCGGGCATTGGACAAGAGGTGCATGAGTGCTGACTGCTACAAGGGAGCACTCACGACGGAAACTGCATGTGTCCTGGGAGTATGTGCCCTTGGGGCTTTATTCCCAGCACAGATAGCAGTGCTGAAGCAGTGGTCCCGCCATAGGCCGAGGGCCAGTGCGGGAGACAGCCTGGTGAATGTGGCCACTGCCAGATCTGTTGCTGAACCCGGCCGGGAAGGAGTCAAAATTAGAGCGAAAGGTCCTGGTCCAACAGGTCCTTGCACAGAGAAGGGCAATGGCGGCCCTCCTGCGAAAGGTCTTGACATAAGCCAGTCACGCATCTCCTCAGGTGAAAGTCATTATGAGAAGGAGTAGCCCTGGTGACATTCCAACTTGCCAGATTAGCATAGGGATCTGATATGCCTCTTACGTGGATGCCCGAGCGGGCGGGGGAAGGCGAGGGATCCTAATTTAATCCAGCAAAACCCTGTAAGATGCTGCGTTAAGTGGCTGGGGTTACTGGGGTGTGATTGAGGGAGCTGCAGGCGGCCCGGGTGTCGTATAGGGAGATGACATTGGGAGGGACAGCCGCCCCAGGGAGGTAAGCTAAGGCGGCAACCCCACGGCCCTGAAGGTCACCCGTCTGGACAACTGGGGCAAGGTGCAGTCATCTCACCCATATCCAGGGCAGCCGTGTCCGGGTCCCCGGGAGCAAGGGAGGCAATGCCACTTGCAGTGCTCCTGACGGAGATGCCCCATGAGGGCGGACCACCTCCAGCTGTGGTGTGTCATCTAGGGATGGCGGAGAATTTCTCCCTGAAACTTGGGGGGGGCGAGCGCCAACGTGTTCAGCCCCCCGAACACGTTTCGGGGAGAAATTCTCTGCACCCCCCCGCCCCCCCCCCCGGGACAGGACTTACCTTTGCCGAATGTCCCTCCCGGTGGCGGATCCGGCCGGCGGTTCGGCGGGTGTTGGTGCGGGGCGGGAGCGGCAGCTGGTCTTTCGACTGGCTGCCGCCGCCACCATTCCAAGAAAAGAAAAAAAAAAAAACGCCCCCGTGATAGGCTCGCCCGGCCGCGAACTAAAGAGTTAAAAAAACCCCTCCCCCGTGATAGGCTACGTGACGATTAACGTAGCCTATCACGGCTAGATCTGCAAAGTCAGCCATGATAGGCTACGTTAATCGTCACGTAGCCTATCACGGGTGACTTAAAAAAAAAAAACGCGTACGCAAATGGCAGCCCCCATAGGGAGCTGCCATTTGCGTTCCTTATTTGGTCGATGTAGTCTACGTAAATCTTTACGTAGACTACAGCGACCAAATAAGGAATGGGAATGGCGGCTCCCTATGGGGGCCGCCATTATCCGTACGAGCTTTTTTTTTTTTTTTTTAAAGTCACCCGTGATAGACTACGTGACGATTAATGTAGCCTATCACGGCTGACTTTGCAAATCTAGCCGTGATAGGCTACGTTAATCGTCACGTAGCCTATCACGGGGGAGTTTTTTTTTTTAACTTTTTAGTTCGCAGCCGGGCGAGGCGCCTCCTCCCCGGCCTGAATTTCGGCTGGGCGAGGCGGGAAGCCCCCCCCCCCCGGCCTGAATTTCGGCCGGGCGAGGCGGGAAGCCTCCCCCCCGGCCTGAACTTCGCGGGGGGAGCAGCGAAGCGCCTCCCCCCATCCGCAAAAAGCTTCGAGGACAGGTAAGTGAGTTTCGTCCACCCCTAGTGTCACCTAGGCAAAACCCCAAGGAGGAGGATGTTGCTTGGATTACTGCTGACGGAGATGCCGCAGGAAGGTGGACTGCCTGCAGTGGTGCAGTGCTGCCGTGGTGAACCTGCGAAGGTGAGGTGGAGGCCTCAATGGCGTCCAGGTGCACTGAACCCAGAGATGAGCTGAAATAGAAAGAAGTAGCGAGCGTTGATTCTGCTGTCGTGTTCGCTTAGGCTGGACCACCGGGGGGTTTCTTAGGCCTGGCCGGGGAAGGGGGAAGAGATCCCCGAAGAACGCTCAGCAGCTTCCAGACGAGCAAGAATTGACGCCCAAAACGGGTCTGTTTCATCATCAGACTCGGAATCGGGCCTTGGCAGTGAACTGTTGGGAAGGGGAGGCAGGGCCCTACCTTTCCCGCTCTTTCAAACTTGGCCCTTCTTGCGGGGGCATGATGTAGAAAGTGAGGTAAGCTTGGCACGACATTGGCAAGAAGAAGCAGGGGCTCGGGTCCCAGGACCCAGTCCAACACACCAACCACCACCCCTATAAGTAAATGCGGCAGGGCACATAGCAGGAGGTTCCAGTGGGCTACTCACTGGGCACCCCGGGCAACAGGCAGCAGTGCCGCCGCTACTGCTAGACAGGAGGGGCACCCTCCATGTCCAGCAGCGGCTAGAGAGGTGAGCACAAAACATAGATCCTCTTCCTGTATGGCTCTGTGTGTTCACATTTAAGACACCGTGTGTCTAGCCATTAACCTTATTAGCTTATAGGGCAGGGGTGGAGAATCTGTGGCCCCCCCAATGGCTCTGCAGGGGTTCAGATAGAGGTTTTCTAGCCCTACCTGGAAATGCCAGGGATTGGACCTGGGACCTTCTGTATGCCCAGCAGGGGCTTCAGCCCTAAACGATGCCCCTGGAAAGGAGACTAGAACCTGGGTCTCTCAAGTCCCAGTCCAACACTCTAGCCACTATAACACAGTGGCTTTAAAGGGGGGGCGCAGTTGCCACCCGCTGCAAGTCCGGCGCCCACGAGGCGCAGCTAGGGCCCATGGCCACGGGAGCTGCTCCTGAGCGCGGGCACCCCCAAGTGGTTATTTTTGTTTTGTTTTTGTTTTGTTTGTTTTCGTTTGTTTTGTTTGTGTTTCGGGGGGATGCACATGCTGCCGCTGTGAGCGCCCCACGCTCACGGGAGGCAGCAAGAGCCGGCGCAGATTTGCTTGGTGCCCAGGCTTGTGCGACTGCCAGAGGAAAGAAGCGGGGGGGCGGCATGTCGCCGCCGCAAGTGCTGACACCCCTCAAAGCCAGTAACTGCCCGCAGCCACTGGCGCCATGCATGAGCGTGTGATGAAAAAAGGGAGGGGGCGGGCGCTCAGCCGCTGCCCCAGCAGGGGAGCGGACCAACCTGCACTGCACCTGGGCACACGCAGTCACAGCCACCATCGCTCCTGCCGGGGCGGCAAGCGCCGGCCAAGGGGGCAGCGCCCGCGTACACACACCCCCGCTGCAAGTGCCAGCAACCCTGGGGCCCCGGCGGAGCGGGCGCTCGGCCACCGGGAGTGCGGGTGCCCCAGCAGGGCCGAGGGGGCAGCGCCCGCACACAAACACCCGAGGAGAAGAGAAAGGGGGGGCCAGGGCAAGCCTCATCTGGAGGGGCCGCACACGAGGAGTAGGGGCAACAGGAGCCGCCTCTGTGTGTGCGCTGCCGGCGCAGCCGCCGGCACCCCTGCTGGCGCAACAAGCGCCGGCCGGTGGAGGGGGCGGCATCTGAGGACGTGCTCCTCCGCTGCGGCTGCTGGCAAAGCTGGAGCCACGGCAGGCACGCCGAGCCCTCGGGAGCGAGGAGAAGGAGGGGGCGGGGGCGCTGACACCGCAACTGCTGTGGCCCCCGCAAGGGAGCAAACCAACGGCGCCGCTCCCAGGTGCGTGCCACCGGCACAGATGTCGGCCCTCCTGCCGGTGCAGCAAGATCTGGCCGAGGAGGGGGCGGCACCCGAGCACGTGCGCCCCCACCGCGAGCACCGGCAAACCCATAGCCACAGCAGGTGCGCCGAGCCAATGGTGAGCACCGGCATGGCAGCGAGGCTTTGGGCGCGCTGATAGCACGCGGAGTTCAAGTGGCTGGAACGACGGCGAAGCCAGTCTCCAGTAGTCAGGTGTCCTTCGTTGTTTCTCAGCGGAGCTGTAGTTCTCTCTAGCTGCGTCGAGCCAGAGAGCTGAGATTGGGAAGGGGTCTGAGTTTAAGGCAGCTCAGCCTGCCCCTCCCTGCATGGTGGTGCCACTGGGGTGCACCAATCAGAGGCCCCTACGTCTTGTCACCCCACCCGCCGCAATGGCCCCCCCTTTCAGCCAGACAAGCTGGCGCCGGGGTTAGGGCATATCTGTATTATACTTCTATAATATCCAGAGGTTAAAGTGGTTTCTGATGATCAGCCTGCAACCAGAAGAAGTTCTCAAACCATTCTTTATTCTGATATCCTATGCTGGATCAAAACAGCTTCAATACTAAAGTAGGAGTATCACTCACTCACCCAGTTCTCATGATAGCAAAGGTTTTATACTTTAACCTTTTTTTTTTTTTAGAGTGAGCTGAACAGTAAGATGCAAAAAAACATTTTGAGGATCATTTTGTTCACAGCATCAAGGTCAACAATAAAGAATTATTTAAATACATCAGAAGCAGGATACCTGCTATGGGGGTAGTTGGGCCATTAGACCACAATGGAGTTAAAAGAGTACTAAGGGAGGATAAGGAGATTGCAAAGAAGCGGAATTAATTTTTTTCATCTGTCATCACCACAGAAGATATAGGACAAATACTTGTGCCTGGGTGGATATTTTCAGGAAGGGAGTCTGAGGAACTGAGGCAAACAGTGGTGACAAAAATGAAATTCTCAACCTCATTGACAAAATGAAAGTAAATAAATCACCAGGCATAGATGGTGTCCATCCTAGAGTTCAAATATGAAAATATGAAAAGAACTCAAATATGAAATTGCTGATCTTCTAACAAAAATATGCAGCATGTACCTGAGATCAGCCTCTATACCAGAGGACTGGAAGACTGCCAGTGTAACACCAATTTTTAAAAAGGTATCCAGGGAGATCTAGGAAATTACAGGCTGGTTAGCTTAATATCAGTTCCGGGTAAATTGGTTGAAAGAATTATTAAAGTTAATACTAGTAAGCAGATGAAGTGCCAGATGACTGGAGGAGGGCTAATGTTGTCCCTATCTTCAAAAAGGGTACAAAGGAGGACCTGGGAACTACAGACCAGTCAGTCTAACATCAGTCTCTGGGAAAATTCTGGAGCAGATGATAAAGCAATCCATCTGGAAGCACCTTGAAAACAATGCAGTGATTACTCGAAGCCAACATGGATTTGTCAAAAACAAGTCCTGCCAGACGAATCTGATCTCATTTTTTTATTAAGTCCTCCCTTGTGGACAGTGGGAATGCTGTAGACATCATATACCTCGACTTCAGCAAAGCTTTCGACAACGTGCCCCATGATATCCTGATGAGCACACTAGCTCAAAGTGGGCTAGATGAAACAAAGATCCGGTGGATCCACAGTTGGCTACAGAATCAGACTCAAAGAGTGCTTATCAAAGGGGACCTTCTCAAACTGAGGAGAGGTAATGAGTGGGGTACCGCAGGGCTCAGTCCTGGGCCCAGTGCTCTTCAACATTTTTATAAATGACTTAGAGGAGGAGGTGCAGGGAATGCTGATCAAATTTGCAGACGACACAAAATTGGGCAGGATAGCTAATACTTTGGAAGACAGAAACAAAATTCAAAGTAATCTTGATAGACTGGAGTGCTGGGCAGAAAACAAAAGAATGACATTTAATTAGGGATGGGGGAGAATTTCTCCCCAAAACTTTGGGGGGCCGAGCGCCAACGCATTCGGTCCTCTGAAGGTTGTTCTGGGAGAAATTCTCCCCCCCCCCCGGGATGGGACTTACCTTTCATGAATGTCCCTCCCGGCGGCGGGTCCCGGCGGCGGTTTGGCAGGTCTTCTTCAGGAGCAGGGGCAGCAGCCGGTCTTTCGACCGGCTGCTGCCACCACCATTACAAGCAAAGTAAAAAAAAAACACAACGCCCCTGTGATAGGCTACGTAACGATTAACGTAGCCTATCACGGCTAGATTTGCAAAGTCAGCCATGATAGGCTACGTTAATCGTCACGTAGCCTATCACGGGTGACTTTAAAAAAAAAACAAAAAAAGCATGTACTGTTAATGGCGGCCCCCATAGGGAGCCGCCATTCGCATTCCTTATTTGGTCCCTGTAGTCTACGTAAAGATTTACGTAGACTACGGCGAAAATAAGGACAACGCAAATAGCGTTGCCCTTATTTTTGCTGTAGTCTACGTAAATCTTTACGTAGACTACAGGGACCAAATAAGGAATGGAAATGGCGGCTCCCTATGGGGGCCGCCATTTGCATACGCACTTTTTTTTTTTTCCAAAGTCACCCGTGATAGGCTACGTGACGATTGACGTAGCCTATCACGGCTGACTTTGCAGATCTAGCCGTGATAGGCTACGTTAAACGTTACGTAGCCTATCACAGGGGCGTTTTTTTTTCCGTTTTTTTTTCTTTTGAAGTTCGCGGCCGGGGAGACGGGGCGCTTCTACCCGGCCTGAATTTTGGCCAGGCGAGGAGGGAAGCCTCCCCCCCCCGGCCTAAACTTCAGGGGGAGCAGCGAAGCGCCTCACCCCCACCGCGAAGCAAGCTGCGAGACCAGGTAAGTGACTTTTGTGCACCTCTACATTTAATAGGGATAAATGCCAAATTCTGCACCTAGGAAAAAGAAACCAAATGCACAGTTACAAGTTGGGGGATACGTGGCTCAACAACATGACAAGCGAGAAGGATCTTGGAATTCTTGTCGATCACAAGCTGAATATGAGCCAACAATGTGATGTGGCTGCAAAAAAGGCAGATGATATTTTGGGCTGCTTTAATAGAAGCATAGCTTCCAAATCCCGGGGAGTACTAGTTCCCCTCTACTCAGCACAGGTTAGGCCTCATCTGGAGTACTGTGTCCATTTCTGGGCACCACACTTCAAGAAGGATGCAGACTAGGGATGGCGGAGAATTTCTTCCCGAAACTTCGGGGGGCCGAGCGCCAACGTGTTCGGCCCCCCGAACAAGTTTCAGGAGAAATCCTCCAAACCCCCCCCGCCCCCCGCACCTCCCCAGGGATGGGACTTACCTTCACCAAATGTCCCTCCCAGTGGCGGGTCCGTTATTTGCATTGCCCTTATTTTCGCCGTAGTCTACGTAAACATTTACGTAGACTACAGCGACTAAATAAGGAACGCGAATGGCGGCTCCCTATGGGGGCCGCCATTAGCGTACGCGCTTTTTTTTTTTTTTTTAAGTCACCTGTGATAGGCTACGTGACGATTAACGTAGCCTATCATGGCTGACTTTGCAGATCTAGCCGTGATAGGCTACGTGAATCGTCACGTAGCCTATCAGGGGGCGTTTAAAAAAAAAACTTTCGCGTTCGTGGCCGGGCGAGGCAGGAAGCCTCCTCCCCGGCCTGAACTTCGTGGGGGGAGCAGCGAAGCGCCTCCCCCCCACCGCGAACGTCCTTCGATGACAGGTAAGGGACTTTCGTCCACCCCTAATGCAGACAAACTATAGGGATGTTGGAGAATTTCTCCAGGAATCTCTGGATGGCCGAATGCCAACGCATTTGGGCCCCCAAAATTGGTGGGGAAATTCTCCAATACCCCCCGCCCTCCCCCCGGGATGGGACTTACCTCGTGCGAATGTCCCTCTCGGCGGCGGGTCCCGGCGGCGTTTCGGCGGCATTTCAGCGGGGGCGGCCGCCGGTCTTCCGACCGGCTGACGCCGCCGCCATTTCCCAGTAAAGTAAAAAAAAAAAAGTGATAGGCTATGTAATGATTTACTTAGCCTATCATGGCTAGATTTTCAAAGTCAGCTGTGATAGGCTACGTAAATTGTTACATAGCCTATCACGTTTTGTTTTTGTTTTTTTACAATTTACTTTTTTATTTCGCGGCCGGGGAGACGGGGCACTCCCCCCAGCCAGAATTTTGGCAGGGAGGGGTGGGGTGCCTCCCCCCCTGCCAAGAATTTTGGGGGGAGAAACAGAGTGCCTCCCCCCTCACCGAAAACCGCTGTGGGACCAGGTGAGGGACCTTCGTCCATCCTTAAAACTGGAGAGGGTTCAGAGGAGGGCAACAAAGATGATCTGGGGACTGGAAACAAAGCCCTATGAAGAGAGACTGAAAGAACTGGGCATGTTTAGCTTTGAGCAGAGAAGACTGAGGGGAGATACGATAGCGTTCTTCAAGTACTTGAAAGGTTGTCACAGAGAGGAAGGCCAGGATAGGGATGGGGGAGAATTTCTCCCCGAAACTTCAGGGGGCCGAGCGCCAACGCATTCACCCCCCCGAAATCGGCGGTGAAATTCTCCGCCCCCCCGCTCCCCCACCCGAGATGGGACTTACCTTTCACGAATGTCCCTCCCAGTGGCGGGTCCCGGTGGCGGTTCGTCGGGTCTTCGTCAGGGGCGGGGGTGGCAGCCAGTCAAATAGCGTTGCCCTTATTTTCGCCGTAGTCTACGTAAATCTTTACGTAGACTACAGGGACCAAATAAGGAACGCAAATGGCGGCTCCCTATGGGGGCCGCCATTTGCGTATGCACTTTTTTTTTTTTCCAAAGTCACCCGTGATAGGCTACGTGATGATACGTGACGTAGCCTATCATGGCTGACTTTGCAAATCTAGCCGTGATAGGCTATGTTAATCGTTACGTAGCCTATCACGGGGGTGGTTTTGTTTTTATTTGTTTTTTTCACGGCCGGGTAGACGGGGCGCTTCTACCCGGCCTGACTTTCGCCGGCGAGGGATGGGGCGCCTCCCGCCAGGCCTGAATTTCGGCTGGGCGAGGCGGGAAGCCTCCCCCCCCTCGCATGAACTTCGGGGGGAGAAGCGAAGCGCCCCCCCACCACGAAAAAAGCTGCAGGACAAGGTAAGTCCCTTTCATACATCCCTAGGCCAGGATCTCATCTCGATCATCCCTGAGTACAGGACATGGAATAATGGGCTCAAGTGACAAGAAGCCAGATTCTGGCTGAACATCAGGAAAAACTTCCTGACTGTTACAGCAATACAACAATGGAACCAATGACCTAGGGAGGTGGTGGGCTCTCCCACACTGGAGGCGTTTAAGATGACAATGGACAGCCATCTGTCAGGGATGCTCTGACTTGGATTCCTGCATTGAGCAGGGGGTTGGACTCGATGGCCTTGTAGGCCCCTTCCAACCCTACTATTCTATGATTCTATGATTCTAAGCATATAGAAGGACAATCCCCGATGAAAAAGAATCAACACAGCTTCTGCAGACATAAGACCTGTCTCACTAACCTTTTAGAGTTCTTTGAGAGTGTCAATAAACTAGGAATGGGTGGATTACTTACCCCGTTCCAGTCCAGGGTGTCCACGGTGGGGGGGAGGTGGTCCCCGCGGAATCCACCCTGGCCGACTCCGCTCCACCAGGCCCGCCTGCAGCTGGACTTCCATCCGCTGCTGGGCTGCAGCTGCAAATGTCATCCAGCATAGTGGCCACCATTTGCATCCCTGCGTTAGCCGTGATAGGCTACATATATATTTACGTAGCCTATCACGGCCAAAATAGGGAGGCAAATGGCGGCTGCAGACTGGGACAGCGGATGGGCCAGACTGGCTGATGGCAGGTAGGGTCCGTCCTGGGAAAATTTCACGGGGTGGCGGGGGGGAGTGCTCCTTTTCACCACCGACTCAGGGGGGGGGGGCGGATTCTAAAGAATCTGGCCTCATTGGTGTCCATCGTGGAATTCTCTAACAATACAATAAACATGCAGACAGGGGTCATCAAGTAGACATTGTTTACTTGGACTTGCAAAATGCTTTTGAAAAGGTCCCTCAGCAAAGACTCTTGAGCAAACTTCGCAGTCATGGAATGAGAGGACAGGTCCTCTTTTGAATCAGTAACTGGTTAAAGAACAGAAAACAGAGAGTAGGAATTAGGAATGTACAAATCCCCTTACCTGCCATCCGAGGGGGTCCACAGGGGGGGAGGCAATCCATTCCTCCCCCTGGAATCTTTGATGGGGGGGAGATCTGTTCCTCCCCCACCCCCAGAATCTGTCCAGGCTGGCTTAGTGTCAAACCTGCGTAGCCAGCCACCAGCTCTGCAGGGCTGGAGAAAGTTGATACGGTCAGCAACCATTGCCGTATCTCTGTGTAAGTCTGTCCTCCGGATACAAATGGCATAGCGGACACCATTTGCGTCCCTGTTCATGCGATAGGTTATGCAAATATTTGCATAGCCTATCACGGCCAAAAGCAGGGATGCAAATGGAGTAACGGACACCATTTGCGGCCGTAAAGCTGGTCGATTAGCCTAAATGCAGACGTAAATGGCTGCATTTAGGCTAATCGACCAGCTTTATGGCCGCAAATGGTGCCCACTACTCCATTTGCATCTAGGGGACTGACTTAGACAGACATACGGCATGGCAATGGCTGCCAGCCATATCGACTTTCTCCAGCCCTGTGGAACTGGCGGCCGGTTACACAGGTTCGACGTGGACAGGGATCTGACCCGGAATGATCCCGCGGGTCCACCACGGACTCTGGGGGGCTGATGGAGCGATGTGAATAGTGGGGTCCCGCAAGGATCTGCATTGGGACCAATGCTTTTCAACTTGTTCATAAATGATTTGGAATTATGAGTGAGCAGTGATTTGGCCAAGTTTGCTGATGACACCAAATTATTATTATTTAGAGTGGTTAAAAGAAAAAGGGATTGTCAGGATCACCAAAAGAATCTCTCCAAACTGAGAGAATGGGCATCTAAATGGCGAATTATGGATGTGCAAACTCACCCTCATCTGGGTTCTCCGGATGCCTGCCCAGCCCCTGCCCCCACTCACTGGTCCCCGGACCGCATTTGAGCCCCTCCCATGCTTGGCAAGCAGCCTGCACTCACCCCAGCAGCAATGTCAAGCTCTGCAGTAACCATTTTTTAAAAAAAATAAAATGGGGATTGCAAACAGATGCATGTTTTTGTATGTGCAAACTGTGCATTTCTTTGAATGCACATATTCTCATGTGTGAAATGCACATTTTTTTGAAGACGCACATTTGTGTGTGCGCAAGAATGTGCATTTTCGAAATGTGCATTTTTGTGCATACGCAAATGTACACATTGGCATAATGCACATTTTTGCATACATTAATATGTGCATTCTGAAAATGCACATTTTTGCATGTGTGCAAAAATGCACATGTTTGCGATCACTATTATTTTCTCAAAAAATGGTGACCACGAAGCTCGACGAGGCCACTGGGGTGAGTGCAGGCCATTCCCCGTGAATGGGCATGGGGCAAGCAAGGGTAGGGCCTCAGTGAGTAGGGCTCAGGGGTGTGGCAGGGGCAGTTCCACTGGATTCCCAGACTGAATTGGGTGTGCCTGCATCATCCCTATGGCAAATGCAGTTCAAAGTAAGCAAGTGTAAAGTGATGCAAGTTGGGGCAAAAAAACCCAGCTTCAAGTATAAACTGATTGGATCTGAGCTACTGGTGACTGACCAAGAAAGTGATCTTGGGTTTGTGGTGGATAACCTAGCGTGCAGCTGCTGTAAAAAAGGCAAACTCCACATTAGGTATAATTAGGAAAGGAATTGAGAATAAATCTGTCAATATCATATTGCCTTTATATAAATCTATGGTGTCACCACACTTAGAATACTGTGTACAGTTCTGGTCATTGCACCTAAAACAAGTATTGTAGAGCTGGAAAAAGTGCAGAAAAGGGCAACTAAAATTATCAAGGGGCTAGAGCATCTCCCCTGTGAGAAGAAGTTACAACAGCTGGGATTGTTTAGCTTGGAAAAAAGCAGGGTAAAGAGAGACACAATAGAGGTATACAAAATTATGTGGAGAATGTGGACAGGGAGACATTTTTTCTCAAAATACTAGAACCTGGGCTCATCCTATGAAGCTGATTGGTGGGAGATTAAGGACAGACAGAAGGAAGGACTTCTTCACACAGCCATGGAATTTGCTACCAAAATACAGTGATGTTACCAATTTGGAAGGCTTTAAGAGGGAATTAGACAAACTCCTGGAGGAGAAGGGTATCAATGGTTACTATTCCTGATGTGTCTATGCTATGTCCAGTAATCAGAGACAGTAAGCCTCTGTACACCTGTTGCTGATGAACATGGGTGGGAGGGTGCTCTTGCACCCATGTCCTGTTTGTGGGTTTTCATGGGCAGCTGGTTGGCCACTGTGTGAACAGAATGCTGGCCTAGATGGACCTTTGGTCTGATCCAGCATGGCTCTTCTGATGTTCTCATGTATGTCATATTTTTTTTGTCAAATCTCTTCCCAGTTATAATTGGCAATAGGGATGTATGAGAATTTCATTTTCATTCAGAAATCATCCAAACGTGCCCCATTCACAATCCCAAATACAAATGAGAATATATTTTTATTCCAAAAAAAAAAGTTTGCACATTCCCAAACTTGCATCACATTTGAAAAATGCACATATAATTTTTTAAAAAATGTGCATTTTGAAATGCGTTTAGTGTGAAAATTATACCTTTTCACACTAGATAATGGAGAAAGTGCACAGTTTTGAAGAATGTGCACAGAAACATGTTTTTTCCCCTGTTTGGACGAACTAGGGGTGCACGAAAGTCACTTACCTGGTCTCGCAGCTTGCTTCGCGGTGGGGGGGAGGCGCTTCGCTGCTCCCCCCGAAGTTCAGGCTGGAGGGGGGAGGCTTCCCGCCTCTCCCGGCTGAAATTCAGGCCGGGGAGGAGGCTCCTCGCCTTGCCCGGCCGCAAAATAAAAAGTTAAAAAAAAATGCCCCCGTGATAGGCTACGTGACGATTTACGTAGCCTATCATGGCTAGATCTGCAAAGTCAGCCGTGACAGGCTACGTTAATCATCACGTAGCCTATCACGGGTGACTTAAAAAAAAAAAAGCGCGTACGCAAATGGCGACCCCATAGGGAGCCACCATTCGTGTTCCTTATATGGTCGCTGTAGTCTATGTAAATCTTTACGTAGACTACGGCGAAAATAAGGGCAATGCAAATAGCGTTTTGTTTTGTTTTTTACTTTTCTTGGAATGGCGGTGGCGGCAGCCGGTCAAAAGACCGGCTGCCGCCCCTGCCCCTGTTGAAGCCCTGCCGAACCGCCGCTGCGACCTGCCACCGGAAGCGACATTCGGGAAAGGTAAGTCCCATCCCGGGGGGGGCGGGGGGGGCAGAGAATTTCTCCCCAAAACTACTTCGGGGGGCCGAATACGTTGGCACTCGGCCCCCCGAAGTTTCAGAGAGAAATTCTCCCCCATCCCTAGGACGAACCAAAAAAAGGTTCTAAACAAAACCAGGAGTAAGCTGAACCAAGCTTCAAAGTGACATTCACAGAATGTTAAACATCCCTGGTTCTTCCATCCCTATTTAGGAATGCTTCAGAACTTCTCTTTAGCCAGATTTATCCCCAGATTTTGGAGTTCTGTATTACCTGATCTTCTTTCTGAAGTGGAATAGGAATCCTCTATGATTCTACTTCTTTAAATTCCAAATTTTATGCAGTGGTGCTGCCAGGGTTGAGGAACCCCTGGACAATATGCCTCCATTGCTTCCCTGCACACTCCTGGGCACTCTGCCTTCCTGCTTTCTCTCCCCGTGATCATCTTCTCTCTCTCCAGTTTCCCCCTCTCCCCCCTCTCTGTTTGCTCACTCTGTTTGTTCTTTCTGTCCTTTCCCAGTGCTTGCTGTCCTCACCTTACCAGCCAGTAGCATCTTTCTTTCTTTCTTTCTTTCTTTCTTTCTTTCTTTCTTTCTTTCTTTCTTTCTTTCTTTCTTTCCTTCCTTCCTTCCCTCCCTCCCTCCCTCCCTCCCTCCCTCCCTCCTTCCTTCCTTCCTTCCTTCCATCTTTCTCTTTCTTTCTTTCTTTCTTTCTTTCTTCCTTTCTTTCTTTCTTTTTTGCCTGCCTGCCTGCCTGCCTGCCTGCCTGCCTGCCTGCCTGCCTGCCTTCCTTCCTTCCTTCCTTCCTTCCTTCCTTCCTTCCTTCCTTCCTTCCTTCCTTCCTTCCTTTCTTTCTTTCTTTCTTTCTTTCTTTTTTGCCTTCCTTCCTTCCTTCCTTCCTTTTCTTTCTTTCTTTCTTTTTTGCCTTCCTTCCTTCCTTTTCTTTCTTTCTTTCTTTCTTTCTTTCTTCTTTCAGAACTTTTCAGGTATACTGCAGAGCAAGGGTTTCTGTCATTTAATGCAAACTCCCCCAATGCACTAACCTCCAGATGTTTTACATTGCAGCTCCTATCATCCCTAACCATTGACCATGCTAGTCTAAAGATTGAGCCAGACAGCAGGAAAAAGATTTTTCAGTCCTTTTGACAGTTAAAAGACTGATATTACAACACTGAAAGGATAAACACTCACCTCCTATCATGCAATCGACTGAGGACCTAACAACATTTTCAACATTTGAATGGATGGTATATAGATGGCACTTGTGAGTGGATATATATATATATATATATATATATATATATATATGGATATTGGATCAGCTTTTGCTGAAGTTTATGTATAATTCTTACAAAGCCATGTTTTCTCATATATAGATATATATGGAGATACAGTCTCTCTCTCTCTCTCTCTCTCTCTCTCTCTGTGTCTGTGTGTGTATATATATATATATATACACATATATACACACATGATATCTGGATATCTATAGATATAGATAAAGATATTGATACATATATGGATATTTAGTCTGCTTTTGTTGAAGTTTATGATTTCTTCTCATAGATGACATGAATATATATATATATATATATATATATATACCTGAAGTGACATTGATATATTCAAGTCTATGTAGCTACATGTTTTTCCTTTTTCTTTGTTTCATTTTGTTGAAATTTTACAATAAAAATGTAATTAAAAATTCAGAAAAGGAGAAAATGGATGAGTGGTTAGGATTGTTATGAACGGTTGTTTGTTCAGTTGTTGGTTTTTATAAACTGAGCTGAACAGGCAAGCTAGAATTAAATGGAAAATCAGCTTGCCCAGTTCATTGGTCAATTGGCTTCAGTTAAGAAAAGAACCTTCAAAACACACACTTCTTCCCTACCCAACTTATGGCTGTCTAGGACTGTGTCCTGTAAGTGTAGTGCCAGAATCTTAATGTGAGTTTTTAAAATCATATGGGTGCAGAATTCGGAATATGTTGGCTAAAACCAAGAAGCAGTTTCACATCAGAGTGAGCAAACACACACGGTTGCCATCTGGCAGAGGCTAAATCAACTCTCAGGTGGGAAAACATGCCTTAGCCACAGTTCATAAAGTAAATGTAGGTGAAAAATTCTGTCCGGCAGAAGAAACAGGGTTAGGAAGTGTAAAGTGAAAATGGTGGTGCTAGAGTTTGGGAAAGGGAGCAATATAAAGAAATTACATAACACACAAGGGGGGGAATGCACAGAAGAGAGACATATTTTGAAATAGACATGAAAAGTAGGATGGCCGAATACAAAAGTTGACAGGGCTCCTGCACCTTTAATATTTGTGCAGGAGACAGAATTTTAGCAGGTGCTCTTGCATGACAATTTACACCTGCTGAAATCCCTTCTTCTACAAAATGAAAGGTGGAAGTCATGTCCTCTCTTGTATCTGGCCAACCTGAAAGCTAGACGTTATCTATGTACAACTTCAAATAATTGATGTTGATGAGCTTTCATCATAATCTGTTTTATGGACCAATGAAAGCACAGGGATAGACTAATCTTATTGCTGTACACAAAATAGATGAGAAAGCTCATTAACCCCTATGAGCTTGATGGTTTAGTCCCTTGAGGGGCAGCAAGGAAGAAAGGTGTCTGCTTGTTCTGCTGGGAAGCTGAATGCTGGAAAACTGATGAATAATTATGGAGCCATATCACCTTGTATAAGGGCTAAGACCTGAAAAGTACAATTTATGTGCTGCCTTTTTGTGGTTGTCCTATGGTTTGGAGGTTAAGTATCTACAAAAGACTACTGAAGTGTTCAGCATCTTGTGAAAATGAGAAAGATTGGAAACTTGATCTAGGTCCTGTCATCTGAGGACAGCCATGCAGGACCCTTCCTCCTTGCAGTGCCAATGCCCTAGCCCGCTACCCCACCGAAGCCACTCCTCTCCCCCAGAGCAGTGCTACAAGTTTAGCACACACCCAAGACACAAAATGCAAGAAGTTGCCATAAAAGGCAAATCCCTTGCAAAAGGAGTTTGCGAAAATGCGTTTTTTTACAGTGAGAAAATCTGGGAGTGAAACAGATTGAGGATAGTGCCGTGTGTTGTGCCAATGTATGAGGTGCAGTAGCACTGCATTACATTCTCCTTGTGGAATAGATTAGCCCTATGTGAATCTGGGGATAACTCTACTGTAAAACTTTATCTGCATGTCCTTCCTGACACGTACTGTACATTTGTAAATAACAGTTGTTTTGTACTCCATTCATCACCACTGCCTCTTCCTTCTGGCATTCCAGAAGTGCCTGTTTGCATCATCTGCATGGATACACCTCTAGCTATAACTTAAATTGACAGAATTGTCACTTGCTGGAGATCAGATTCAAGGAGTGGGGGACTCTAGTAGCTTTAACTCACAAGCCAGGTGAAGAACCTGGCCAGGCCATTAGCGTGAACTGAAAGTAGGTTTAGTAGGTTGTTGAGATATTCTGATGAATCGGTAGGATGATTACTTCTTTCAAAAAATATACACTGAACACCTCATTTACCAAACATAGGGTGATTTTATGCACACACGCACACACAGCTCCACTCCAAAAGGAAAGGAAAGGAAAGGAAAGGAAAGGAAAGGAAAGGAAAGGAAAGGAAAGGAAAGGAAAGGAAAGGAAAGGAAAGGAAAGACCCACTGCTACTAGGATCAATTCACTCGAGTTATGCCCTTCATTTTAGAGATGAGGCCGAACTTCATAATTACCTTGTTCAGAGTGTGAACCTGTCCAGCTCTTAATGTACTGCTGAATTATGAACTGAGCCTCCTTCTCCCCAGGTGTCCTGTTTTGGCTTGGAATGTAAATGAGGTTCAGTCAGTGCTCTTGCTGCTTTGAAAGTGCAGATGCAAACATTATTTAATGTTAATCCCTTACTCTCGATGAAACTCTCATTGACTGAGGTGAATGATCATCTGACCAAGGAGTCTTTTGTTTTGTGACTCTGATCTCTTTATCTGCATCAGTTCTCGTGATTGTTTCTTGCAAAACACCCTGCATACAACTCCCTTTCTTTTTGCTGAGTGTGTTTGTTATTGTGGTATTGTCATTGGAGGATGGGGGGGGAGCATTGAATTTCCAAGTGGCTCTCAGCAATGACTGCTGCTAGAAACTACAATGGTTGTGGGAGCAATATGTGAATGCCTGGGTCCCTGATGAAGCACAGACATGTGCCACAACACCCACAGAGACCTTCTCCAGTAACCACCAATACGGATCATGCAGGTGCCCGATCGGGTGTGTGAGTCCAGCAGACTCCCTCCCACCCACTTCCCCAAGCTGGACCCACACACCCCCTGCCCTGCTCGAGCTTGCCCCGTGCTCACCGAGCCACCCACATTCACCCTGGGCCCGTCCGGTGAGCTCTGTGATTGCCATTTTGCAAAAAAAGAAAAGAAAGAAAAAAGATGATCATGAAAATGTGCATATTTGATCTTACACAAAACAGCACCATGAATGGCCAATATATATAAGATTACAGTCGTAAATGGACCGTTTATGCCTGTAATTGGCCTGGGGTGAGTGCGGGTGGCTCAATGAACAAGGGGGGCTCAGACGCATGTCCGGGGGCATGTGAGTGGGGGCAGAGGCCCAGTGGGCACCCAGAGAACCCAGACAGGGGTGGGGTAGCCATCCATCCCTACCCACCAAGGTTCTCTTCCACAGCCAAAGTTGTATGTATTTATTTATCTTTAAAAATGAATGCATTTTTTTTTCACCTTGGTGGCCAGATGTGCTGCAAAGCAAAGCACCTTGTGTACATACATATGAACAAGAAGCTGCCTGTGATACCATCAGACTGTTGATCCATTTAGGCCAGTATTGTTTTCTACGATTGGTGGCAGGGCTCAAGTAGAGGTCTTTCTCAGCCTATCTGAAATCCTTTTAACTGAGTTTTGGTTTAGGGTGAATGGCATCTTCCACAGACTGAATTGTCCAGTTGCTTACTCTGAATGACCGTTGTTAATCAGTAGATCACAAACATGGTAAACAGTGTTCCAGGGAGCATTGGTACTCAAGGCTGAACACCAGTCCATTACAGTGTAATCTAAAGCAGGGATGAGAAATCTGCTCAATTACGTTTTGTTTTTGTTGTTTTAAACAGATTTACCCAGTTTTAAATGAACCAAGACAGACTTGTATATGGAAATCCATATGTTTCTGGGCTTTAAGAAGCAGCCCATCTTAGGAAAAGTGTGTATACTAGGACAATGTGTGCACAAACTGCATATATTTTGGGAAAGTGCACACAAAACCTGCGTTATACCAATGAAAGGTACACTATGTGTACAAAAAGTATGAATTTGCATTCATATTTCTTTCTTTTTAAAAAATTGCAACTTTACACAGAAATAGAATGGAACGAACTCAACCTTAAAAATCTGACAATCTCAGCAAGACCAAGATTGAGCAATCTGTCTGTACCTAATCAAAAATCTAGGGATGGCGGAGAATTTCTCCCCGAAACTTCGGGGGGCCGAGTGCCAACGTGTTCGGCCCCCCGAACAAGTTTCAGGGAGAAATCCTCCACACACACCCCGCCCCCCGCACACACCCCCAGGACAGGACTTACCTTTGCCGAATGTCCCTCCCAGCGGCGGGTCCGGACTGCAGTTCGGCGGGTGTTCGAGCGGGGCAGGAGCGGCAGCCAGTCTTTCGAACGGCTGCCGCCGCCGCCATTCCAATAAAAGAAAAAAGAAAAAAAACGCCCCCATGATAGGCTACGTGACGATTAACGTAGCCTATCATGGCTAGATTTGCAAAGTCAGCCGTGATAGGCTACGTCAATCGTCACGTAGCCTATCAGGGGTGACTTTAAAAAAAAAAAAAAAAGCACGTACAGATAATGGGGGCCCCCAGAGGGAGCTGCCATTCCCGTTCCTTATTTGGTCGCTGTAGTCTACGTTAACATTTACGTAGACTACAGCGACCAAATAAGGAACGCGAATGGCGGCTCCCTATGGGGGCCGCCATTAGCGTACGCGCTTTTTTTTTTTTTTTTAAGTCACCCGTGATAGGCTACGTGACGATTAACGTAGCCTATCATGGCTGACTTTGTAGATCTAGCCGTGATAGGCTACGTTAATCGTCATGTAGCCTATCACGGGGGCGTTTTTTTTTTAAAAAAAAAACAATGGAGTTCGCGGCCGGGCGAGGCGGGAAGCCTCCTCCCCGGCCTGAATTTCGGACGGGCGAGGCGGGAAGCCTCCCCCCCGGCCTGAATTTCGGCCAGGGCGAGGTGGGAAGCCTCCCCCCCTGGCCTGAACTTTACGGGGGGAGCCGCGAAGCGCCTCCCCCCCACCGCGAACAAGCTTCGACGAAAGGTAAGTGCCTTTCGTCCACCCCCACAAAAATCTTGGTCAAAATTTAGAGGCATGCACCAACCTCCAGTTGTGACTTGGATCCCAATTTCAGAAAATGGCCTGATTCTGGTCAGCCCAGTTCAGAGGCCACCTGCTTGGACATGAGTTCTGAACCCTAGCCTAGATTGAGAAATCTGAGTCTTTGTGCCTCCCATTGATTATATTGGGAAATAATAATAAAAATGGGTATAACTTTTTCCTTCCTTGTATGAGGTGTCCCCAGGCAAGAAACCTGCAATGTTTCAGAAGTATAGGTGCAGGGGCTAGGGAATTATGTTGATTGAAAACAAGTTTAAGGGGTTTTTTTTCCCATAGAGAAGCCTGGTGGCATTGAAAGAATAGCAAGTCTCACAGTCCCATCCTTGCCCTCCCCCAAAGCACAGTGATTGAAACCCCTGGTAAAATATGCCCTAGGATTTGAAGGTGGCCCTATCAGCCGATCAACCACAATCCCTGCCTCCTTCCTTCTCATACTCATCAGTGTTTTAGAGAAATGAAACCAAAAGATGATATTTGGAAAGGAGACTGAATGACTTCATCTGTGAACATGAATTAGTAACATGGTGCCAGTAGCGCCCTTGCTGCCTTCTGAAATCCTCAAGTAGCTCAGAATCAACATGCAGACAAATGGGCTCTTTCCCAAGGCTTTATCTCCATTCAGCCTAATGACACTTACAGATGGTAATTGCCTTAGCCTAAGAGGGAAACTTAAGAGGGAGGAGCCTACCAGGGATTCTAGCCTTAAGGAGTCAGTTGGTCTCTGTTTGGACGGAAAGGGTGGGAAGCCTCTGAACTTAAGGGCTAGGAGGAGAGAGTCCACCCCTTTCCCTTGGGGCATCAGGGTACAGCTGTTGTCATCACATCAAGCAGGCTGAACACCTCCTCTTGGCACCTGCAACCTCTCACTTGTCCCTGCACCAGTGCTAGGGGTGTACGAAACCCCGCTTACCTGGATCCGCCAGGTTCCGCAGGTGGGGGGAGGCAATCCATTCCTCCCACTGGAATCCTCGATGGGGTGGGAGGCAATCCATTCCTCCCCCCCCCCCGGAATCCTGCCCGGCTGGCTCCGCTCCATGGCCAGGCTGCAGAGCCGCCAGCCAGGCCAACCTGCAGCAGGGCCTCCAGCCACTGCCGGGCTGGTGCGGACGCAAATGGCGTCCTGTGTAGGGGATGCCATTTGCGTCCCTACGCCGGCCTGTGAAAGGCTACATAAATATTTATGTAGGCTATCACAAAAAAAAAACCAACGCAAATGGCGGCAGCTATGGTGGCCGCCATTTGTGTTCCCTTTTTTTTCTGCCATGATAGGCTACGTAAATATTTACATAGCCTATTAAGGCAAAACAGAGGGGTGCAAATGGTGGCCACTGTGCCATTTGTGCCCCTCTGTTTTGCCATGATAGGCTATGTAAATATTTACATAGCCTATCACGGCGGAAAAAAAGGGAACGCAAATGGCGGCCACCATAGCCGCCGACATTTGCGTTCCCTTAGTTTTGCCATGATAGGCTACGTAAATACTTACGTAGCCTATCATGTCTTCCGCAGGGATGCAAATGGCATCCCTGCATTAGCTATGATAGGCTACATAAGTATTTACGTAGCCTATCACGGTTATATGGAAGAAGCGAATGGCGGCCGCAGACACAGACACCATTTGCAATGCAGCGCCGATGGCAGCAGGTAGGTGCTCCATTCTAGGCCCATTTCATGGGGGGGGGGCAGGGGGGCTTCATTCTGCCATGGATTTCAAGGGGCCGAATGCACTGGCATTTGGCCTCACTGAGATCCATGGCGGAGTTCTCCACCATACCTACCAGTGTCTCATGTCCAGAAGCTCCAGTTGTACCTCCCTCTCCCTGCCAGGATCACTATCACTCTGTCAGGAATGTGAGCAAGGAGGAACTCTCCCTCCAGCTGTGCCTCTGAAGAGTGAGTGGGTTCCTCTCCCACAGTTTCTATCTCTTCCTCAGAATCAGAACTGCTTTGGGGCTCTATGGGCTCCGATCCAACCCTGACATCCAGCCTCATTCTGGCTTGGCTTCAGTTCTGGTAGCTTCAGAGGGAAGCACCAGAAATGATCTGAAGTGGCCCAATTCTGCTTAGTTTGGGCTTTGTCCAAACACAATGGACATCTTTATCAGAAGTATCTATCAAAAAAGACCACCCAAGCACATGACAAAAGAACAATCCCAAGCTTATTTGCAAACATGAAAATCACAATACTCCTTTAATTTCTGGATACAAATATCTGACTGAATGAAAAGTAGTTGAAGAAGGCATCAATAAAAACTGTACCTCTTTGCTAAAGAACCAAATGCCAAGAGATACAATTATTAAAGAAGCCCGTATAATGCTTTTTTTATAAGCCCACAAGGAAGCTTAAAATTTATGGGCAGACAGAACATTCCAGCTGGAAAAAAGAGTGCATATATACACACACACACTGATGGTGACTCAAGAGAAGAAGCCATAGACATTGGATAACTCCAGATAGCAATAAAGCAACAGTAAAAATGTGTTCATGAACAACCACTCCTCTATGTTTATGCTTAATAAATAGGCTAATAAAAGAGCATTCCTGCAAGAGATGTAGGTAAAAAATACAGTAAAAGTAAAACACAAAATTCCTCATAAAGATAGTGAGTAGATCATTAAAAATTAGCTACCCTAAAGTGAGTTTTAAAAGCCTAGTGTGTATACCACAGTGACTATTATCAACTGGAGCTGTGTCCCAAGCTGGCAATATCATGCTTTGGAATATTTTGGAATATTGGGTAAGCAATGTTGTGACTTTGCTCCTCAGCTTTGCAGTATGTATGAGAGAATCTTATAAGCAGATGTCTGGCTGTGGCTTCCAGATAATCCATGCTTCTGAGTGGTTCAGCCCAATGGTCATATACCATCGGTCGTATAGCTGTTGATAAGGAGCCTGTCAGAAAAAAAGAGGAGGCAACCCTAATTCAGCACAGACATGACTGAATACATAGGGGTTCAAACCAGACATTTAAGAGCTAAGCTCTTAATTCACCTAGATGGATGAATCTGTCAGTTTCAGTTTCTTCCATATTCAGATTTTAAAATCTTAAATTCTTCTTGTCCATGCTATGAACTTTGTGAGTTTTGGAAAATGAAGAGCCAAATCGAAATGAAATTCTCACCTATCTCTATTGAAGGCACAACTGAGTATTGTGAGCTAGAAAAATATACTATTTCAAGCCTGTTGTTTTTCTTTTTACCCCAGTGGCATTGCAGCATATGATGCAAAATAACAACAAATTCTGTCTAGAATAAGGATGCAAGGCAGAAATTACGGAACTGCCTGGGAACATTTTCAAAGAGGCTAGGTGCTAAAAGTTAGTTGAGTTAAGGTTTGTGGGAGTTGGGGAGGTATGTTCCAAGGGTGAATATTGCTGAGGGTCTGTTTTGCATGGCTGTATAAAGAGCATTGTCATATTTAACATTAAACAAGAAAGAGGGAGTAAGAGAGAAATTTTGCACCCACCTACTTACCTACCTACCTACCGAGAGAGAGAGATTAATCATATATTTCATTAATCCTTCCAACCTAGATTTCAGCCTGTTTCTATCCTGCAGAACCCAACTCACTCTGCAATGAGTTGAGCAAGTTTGTGTATTTCCTTTTTTTTTTTTGCACAACCTACAGCTGCACTTGGCACAAATTTGCATAATTTGTGCAAATTGTGCAAATTGCAGGTGCAATTTGTGCAAATTATTCAAATTTGTGCAAATTTTGCAAATTTGTTTTGCAAAACAAATTGGCTTGGCCCACAAATGCAAGCCAAGCTGGGCACCCAGTGGAACTCTGTGGAGCCAAAAGTGAGACAGATTCCTCAGTGGCAGACATCCCTAGTCAGGGTTATAAAGGAAAGCTTGGCAGTTCCTATGGAAGAAGGGCAAGTAGGAGATGCTAGTCCCCCTTCTGCCATGTGTTTACTCTTTCCCTGACTGATTTTAGGGTTTGATTTCCTAAGTCACAATGTTAGAATAGCTCTTGGTGTAACCATAGAATTCTACCTGCTTAGTTAGGAGATTTTATCTTGTTTTATGCAGTACAGACTTTATGTTTATATACTTTTTCTCTAGTTGCTGCTGATTAGCACTTGATGCTTTTGCAGGCAGATGCATGCAGACATGATCATATTAGGAACTCATTGTGTGCTATAACCAAGTTTGTTTACTGCAGATCTTCACCTGTAACAACCATCTGGTGTTTGTTAGTAGGTAAACCATTACTTTATCATCTGAAGGATATGGTTCATTAGAGGGCACTTCTCACCAAGCACACTTTAAATTGTAGAAACATTTCTTTGTGCTGCACTTAGTGTACTAATAAAAGCAGTAGTTAATGGCTTTGTTTTATTTTATTTTATTAATGTGATATGAAAAGTTATCATACCACACACAAGTGCACTTGCGTACATCCACCCAAAATGATAGCAGGAGCTGATTTTCAGATGACAATCTGTTTCCTTCCATCACATCGAGTGAATCCTACCAAGCAGCAGTCCTTTGGGGGGCTGAGTGGTACATTCAGTCAGTGGCAGCTGGTGGCTCTGATTTTGGGAAGGTCTGTAATTCTACTCTGGGCTTTAGTCAGAACCAGCCAGAACCCTAAAGGGGCTGAACCCTATCCCCCCAAGAGGGTAGGCACCTTGGATAGCTCCTGTAGAGTTCTGGCTGAGATTTACAGCCCCACCTCAATTTGAGCCACCGGCCTCCATGGCATTCACCATTCAGATCAGCTTTTTCTTTTTCCATTGAAGTCCATTTCTCCTGTGCTTTTTGGCCTCCCCAGCTCGTTTTGCTTTCTGAAAAGCCCTCTAGAGGACTGCTACCTACTGAGGGCTTGAAAGTTAAGGGAGGTGGTGGTGGTGGTGCTTGTGTTCTTTTAACACACACACACACACACACACACACCCATCTCAGTCAGCTTTCATTCAGCAATACCAGAAAGCCCCAAGGGAGGGCATCCTGGCTAAGTCCTTTATGGGGGGGGGGGGGTTCAGAAAGCACAACCAGCTGGGGAGCCTACAAAGCACAGGAGAATGGGGCCCAAGTTGAAGAAGACAAAGCACGTCCACACCTGCCTCGGCCACCTTGTTACAGTAAGGTGAGCCCTTAAACACTGCATGCTAAGAAAGTTCTCCTAAATTCTCACTGTTCTCGTGAAGGAGGCAGAAAACAATGGCCTCTTTCGCAGAAAAGTGAAGAGTTTGCAAGAGTCCAGGAGGGGAATTTGCACAGCTCTAATTGGACAAAGTGACACTCACCCAGACAAGGCAGAAGTCCTCTTGGTCTGTAGACCAAATCTTTGCTGAACAGCTGCAACAGTAGGGCTGGGGGCAATTTGAAGCAGACATAAAGTAACTGGGAAGTGGTGCTTAACCTTCCTCTGCCTGCTACATCCCCCCTCCCCTACCTGTTTCTACCCACCAGGTTTTCAATATATGTCAGCAGTGTAGTGTTAGTCCTGGTCTTCACTAAATATATAGTTCCTGCCCTAGACTGAAATCATGGGCATATGAACCTGAGAATAAACATCACAGAACATACTAAGATTTACTTACTTATGAGTGAACATGCAGAGGATTGGGTGGTGCAGTCACTATAGTATATTTGACAGTTGTTTCATTTGTGTGCTACTAAAGTCAATCCATAAGCATAGTAGGAAGGTTTGAGGCCTACAGAAGCAAAGGGTGGGGGGAGTCAGGCCTAGAGACCTGGATTTTTTGTTGGGAGGAGGTATCCCTGAGAGGAATAGTTTCATATCCTTGGTTAGGTTTCAGTTTCATTTCCCCAGTTAAGTTTCATTTCTTCATGTTTGAAATAGTACTTTTAGTTTTGAGGGAGGCAAGAGATTCTTAAGGAGTTGCTCAGGGGGTCCAGCTCATAAGGGGAACCCTGACACATAGCCACTAAAACAAACAAACAAACAAACAAACAACGTGTAGCCATTCTAAAGGCTACATGTATTCAACTTCATTTTATGCAACCATATTGGAAATACATGGGATGAACTTTTTTTTTTTTTAAATGACAAGAGACAGTAATGCTATCTCTGAAGTCCCCACATGTTGCTTTGGTATTGTACTACTGTGTAGTCATTTATTGGGTGGGCTCCAATTTCAATAGTGTGATTTTTGAAAAATTGTCCTGCTGCGACAATTTCAAATTTCATGCTATTTCCATAAAAAAATATGCACCACTGATGTCAACCACAGAAGAGAAAAACACTCTCAGAGTCTTCAAAAACTAAAGCGACTTAGAATAGAAATACTGGCTTTTTCCCCTTCATGGATCACTGCATTGTTGTGGCGAAGGGGCTTGCATAACTCAGTGAAGCCATAAGCTATGCCATGCAGGGCCACCTAAGACGGACTGGTCATGGCAGAGAGTTCTGACAAAATGTGGTCCACTGGAGAAGGAAATGGCAACCCACTCCAGTATTCTTGCCAAGAAAACCCCATGGAACGTATCACAAGGCTAAAAGATATGACGCCGGAAGATGAGCCCCTCAGGTCGGAAGGTGTCCAATATGCTACTGGGGAAGAGCAGAGGGAATTTCCAAGTAGCGCCAGAAAGAGTGAAGCGGCTGGGCCAAAGCCGAAAGGACACTCAGCTGTGGATGTGTCTGGTGGTGAAAAGAAAATCCGATGCTGTAAAGAACAATTTTGTTTAGGAACCTGGAATGTCAGATCAATGAATCAAGGTAAGCTGGAGGTGGTCAAACATGAGATGGCAAGCTTGAACATCGACATCTTGGGAATCAGCGAACTAAAATGGACAGGCATGGGCGAATTTAATTCAGGTGACCATCATATCTACTATTGTGGGCAAGAATCCCTTAGAAGAAATGGAGTAGCACTCATAGTCAACAAAAGGGTGGGAAAAGCAGTACTGGGGTACAATCTTAAAAATGATAGAATGATCTCAGTACGAATCCAAGGCAAACCATTCAACATCACAGTAGTTAAAGTCTATGCCCCAACCACTGAGGCCGAAGAAGCTGAGGTTGATCGGTTCTATGAAGACCTACAACACCTTCTAGAACTAATACCAAAAAAAGATGTCCTCTTCATCATAGGGGATTGGAATGCTAAAGTAGGAAATCAAGAAATCACCGGGATAACAGGCAGGCATGGCCTTGTTGTACAAAATGAAGCAGGACAAAAGCTAATAGAGTTTTGCCAAGAGAACATGCTGATCATAGCAAACACTCTTTTCCAACAGCACAACAGGCGACTCTACACATGGACATCACCAGATGGTCAATATCGAAATCAGATTGATTATGTCCTTTGCAGCCAAAGATGGAGAAGCTCCATACTGTCAGTAAAAACAAGACCTGGAGCTGACTGTGGCTCAGATCATGAGCTGCTTCTTGCAAAATTTCGTCTTAAATTGAAGAACGTCGGGAAAACCACTAAACCGTTCAGGTATGACCTAAATCATATCCCTGATGAATATACAGTGGAGGTGAGGAATAGATTTCAAGGATTAGACCTGATAGACAGAGTGCCTGAGGAACTATGGACGGAGGTCCGTAACATTGTTCAGGAGGCAGCAACGAAATCCATCCCAAAGAAAAAGAAATGCAAGAAAGCAAAGTGGCTGTCTGATGAGGCTTTACAAGTAGCTCACGAAAGAAGGGAAGCGAAAAGCAAGGGAGAAAGGGGAAGATATACCCAACTGAACGCAGAGTTCCAGAGAATAGCAAGGAGAGACAAGAAGGCCTTCTTAAATGAACAATGCAAAGAAATCGAGGAAAACAACAGAATGGGAAAGACTAGAGATCTCTTCAAGAAAATTGGAGATCTCAAGGGAATGTTTTGTGCAAAGACGGGCATGATAAAGGACAAAGAAGGCAGGGACCTAACAGAAGCAGATGAGATGAAGAAGAGGTGGAAAGAATACACAGAAGAACTATACAGGAAAGATCTGAATGTCCCTGATAGCCATGATAGTGCGGTGACTGAACTTGAGCCGGACATCCTAGAGAGTGAACTCAAGTGGGCCTTAGGAAGCATTAGTAACAACAAAGCTAGCAGAGATGACAGTATTCCAGCCGAGCTATTCAAAATCCTAAAAGATGATGCTGTTAAAGTGCTGCATTAAATATGTCAACAAATCTGGAACACTCAACAGTGGCCACAAGACTGGAAAAGGTCAGTTTACATTCCAATTCCAAAGAAGGGCAACGCCAAAGAGTATTCAAACTACCGCACAATTGCGCTCATTTCCCATGCCAGCAAGGTGATGCTCAAAATCCTACAAGCTAGGCTTCAGCAGTATGCGAACCGAGAACTACTGGAAGTACAAGCTGGGTTTCGAAGAGGCAGAGGAACTAGAGATCAAATCACCAACATTCGCTGCATCATGGAGAAAGCAAGAGAATTCCAGAAAAATGTCTATTTCTGCTTCATTGACTACACTAAAGCCTTTGATTGTGTGGATCACAACAAACTGTGGCAAATTCTTAAAGTGATGGGAGTACCAGACCACCTTACCTGTCTCCTGAGAAACCTGTACGAGGGTCAAGAAGCAACAGTGAGAACCAGACATGGAACAACCGATTGGTTCAAAATTGGGAAAGGAGTACGACAAGGCTGCATATTGTCACCCTGCTTATTTAACTTATATGCAGAGTACATCATGAGAAATGCCAGGTTGGATGAATCAGAGGTCGGAATTAAGATTGCTGGGAGAATTATCAACAACCTCCGATATGCAGATGATACCACCCTAATGGCAGAAAGCGAAGAGGATCTCAAGAGCCTCTTGTTGAGGGTGAAAGAGGAGACTGCAAAAGCTGGTTTGAAACTCAACATTAAAAAAACGAAGATCATGGCATCTGGCCCCATCACTTCCTGGCATATAGAAGGGGAAGAAATGGAAGCAGTGACAGATTTTACTTTCTTGGGCTCCAAGATCACCACAGACGGTGACTGTAGCCATGAAATTAAAAGACGCTTGCTCCTGGGGAGGAAAGCTATGGCCAACCTAGACAGCATAGTAAGAAGCAGAGACATCACCTTGCCGACAGAGGTCCGTCTAATCAAAGCTATGGTTTTCCCAGTAGTAATGTATGGCTGTGAGAGCTGGACTATAAGTAAGGCTGAGCGCCGAAGAATTGATGCTTTTGAACTGTGGTGCTGGAGAAGACTCTTACGAGTCTCCTGGACTGCAAGGAGGTCAAATCAGTCCATCCTAAAGGAAATCAACCCTGAGTGCTCATTGGAAGGACAGATAATGAAGCTGAAGCTCCAATATTTTGGCCACCTAATGCGAAGAGAAAACTCCCTGGAAAAGACCCTGATGCTGGGAAAGACTGAAGGCAAAAGGAGAAGGGGACGGCAGAGGATGAGATGGCTAGATAGCATCACGGATGCAATGAATATGAACTTGAGCACACTCTGGGAGAGAGCGCAGGACAGGAAGGCCTGGCGTGCTATGGTCCATGGGGTCACGAAGAGTCGGACACGACTGAATGACTGAACAACAACAACACTGGCTTTTTCCCCCAGAATTTTATTGCACTTCTGGGGAACCGTTACTAATTGATAACCTATGCATTGGGATATCTATCACATCTGCTTCCACTCTCCAAGTCTGCATGTTTCAATCCAGAATTGACAGGAGTTTAAATGTAGGGAGGAACAGTTTAAAATTCTATAGTACAACAGAAGGATTTCCTAATTAAGAATTTTCAGAGATCTACATTTGTAAAGAAAGAAAGAAAGAAAGAAAGAAAGAAAGAAAGAAAGAAAAACATTGTTCTTATTGCTTATATTAAGAAATTTTCAAAGCTCACTCTGTGTGTGTATGTGAGACAGAGAGATGTCATTATGTTGTTAATATATGTTGTTGATATATGTTGTTGTGTGTGTTACATGTTTGATGTCATTATGTAAATGGTTTTTGTAGTTTACATAATGTATTTTAATGGTTTTTAATTTTTGTGAACTGCCCAGAGAGCTTCAGCTATGGGGTCGTATAGAAATATAATGAATGAGATGAAATTAAATGTGTGTGTGTGTGTGTGAGAGAGAGAACACAGTATTTATGTAAGATAAAATGGCGAAAAATAGGGAACACAAATGGTGGCTGCCATAGCCGCCGCCATTTGCGTACGCTGTTTTTTGTTTTTTGTGAGGGGTTTTTGCCCAGCCGTGATAGGCTACGTAAATACTTACGTAGCCTATCACGGCAGCCTGGCTGGACACAAATGGCAGCCGCTATGGCATCTGCCATTTGCGTCCGCAGCAGCCCATCCACAGCCAGAACTCCAGCTGCGGACAGCCCTGGCCGGCTACTCTGCGGAGCCGCCGTGGAGCGAAGCCAGCCGGCCAGGATTCCAGGGGCCAATCACAAAAATACAATACAGTAAAAACAATCAATAAAACAATAAAACATAACATTAAAATCGCAGGGGTAGCTGGCAATGATACCAGTCAGGAAATGCTTAGGCAACAAGCCCAGCCCTACCATTAGGCAGAGTGAGGCAGTTGCCTCAGATAGCAGATGCTGGCAGGTGGCGGAAAGTTATTGCAGGAGAGAGCTGTGGGCTATGTGGTTGGCCCTGTGTCCTCTAAGCTAGCCAGCTACCTTCAACATGGTGGATGCTGCTCCTCCGTTGCCAGTATAGAAGAAAAATCCAACATTCAGTCCAGTCAGCTTTTGTACATGGAATAGGAGGAGGCACCAGCTTGTCTCCCACCTGAGGCAGCAAAATGTCTCTGGCTGGCCCTGCGGGACTAACAAACATAGGGGTGTCATGAATATTCAAGATGGCAGTGGAGTCCCATGGAAATCCACCCACTCGGCCCCCTGGACTGGAGTCTGCAGACCCTGCAGTAACACCTTTAACATGGCTAGGTAGTTTTCTGGCACTCAATGAAGAGCTTTCAGCACCAGACATGCTGGAGAAATTCAAGATGGAATAAAATGAGCTCAGATTTCCAAGAATCTGACCTGCAGAATCCACTGCAGAGTTACCCCCTCAGGCCATGCGGAGTCTGTGGACTTTCGGATGATTTTTTTTTTTTTTTACTTTCCCGAAATTCACACATATAAATTCATAGAAAAATACATAAGTTTCAGCTGGGAAACACTGAATGGAATGGGGGACAATATGCTAAATGTTACTTACTAAAGTAAGTTATGTAAATATATATGTATGTAAACACTTATGTAATTATTTGCGGATTTTTCCGCATGTCAAAAATAGGGATATACAAAATTGGCTTTACCTGGCTCCGCCGGGTTCCGCTGGGGGGGGAGGCGCTCCGTCCCTCCCCCCGGAATCCTCGCTGGGGGGGGACTCCCCCCAGAATCCTGGCTGGCCAGCTTCGCCCCGCGGAAATTCTGTGGAGCCGCCGGCTGGCTCTGCCAGCAGCCGGACATCCGGCCACTGGCTAGCAGGGACGCAAATGGCAGTGGCCATAGCCGCTGCCATTTGCGTCCCTGTAGTCAGCCGTGATAGGCTACATAAATCTTTATGTAGCCTATCACATCTGACTTAAAAACAACAACAACGTGCATACGCAAATGGTGGTGGCTACGGCCACCGCCATTTGCGTTCCTTATTTTGGCCTGTCTTAGTCTACGTAAATATTTAGGTAGACTAAGATGGCAAAAGTAAGGGGAACGCAAATAGAGTAGCGGACGCTATTTGCTTTCCCCCTTATTTTTGCTGTCTTAGTCTACGTAAACATTTACATAGACTAAGACGGGCCAAAATAAGGAACGTAAATGGCAGCGGCCGTAGCCACCGCCATTTGTATACGCACGTTTTTTTGTGTTTTTTTAAAGCCAGACGTGATAGGCTACGTAAAGTTTTACGTAGCCTATCATGTTGTTGTTGGGGTTTTTTTTAACCTAGCCATGATAGGCTATGCAAATCTTCACGTATCCTATCACGTCTTTTGTTTTTGTTTTAACACTGGAAATGGCGGCGGCGGTGGCTGGTCGGAAGACCGGCCGCCGCAGCTGCTGCCACCGCCGCCGCCGCCACAGGAGCTGCCGCCACCTGGAAGATCCGCCCCAGGTAAGTCTCATCCTGGGGGGGATCTGTGGGGGGGCGGGGGGGCAGGCTGTTCCACCATGGAGTTCAGGGGGCCAAATGCACTGGCATTCAGCCTCACCGAGATCCGTGGCGGAATTCTCTGCCATCCCTAGTCAAAAAATATTTATGTTTGCATCTGTCTGTGGGTGCGGACAGTGGAACAAAGGGCATCTGACAATCCATGAAACACAGACGGAGCGAGTTTTACACAGTCCGTATATCCCTATTCAGCACAGGAGTCACATGTGTGTGGGAGGACTCTCCACTGAGGAACCTCGCCACTGCATTCTGCACTAGCTACAGCTTCCAAACCAGCCCCAAGGGCAGCCCCACATAAAGCGCATTAGTTTAACATAAAAAGGCCCATAGGCTGCAATATGCTAATATAAACCTGAAGCTACCAGTGCAGGTATCATAGCAGCTACATCCCTGTTACTTAGGAGCTTGCATGTGTTATTCTGGGTTTTGCTAGGTTTGCATGTGCAATTCTACACCTGCTCAGTGTGCCCCCCCCCCTTTACAACACTCTTTGGATCCAGGATGAAATCTCCTTCTGCCCTTCCTAGATACAGATGCATACACATTGACCTGTGCTTACTGCGATCACCATAGACAACACAGAAGATATGCACTGCTGAAGTCTTTGCAGTCTGCTAATTGTCAATTCATGAGACATATGCCTAGCATTCTATCATGAGCTGCTTACAGTTCTAAAGAATCTTTAATGAGCATTTATTACCATAGAGGGGAAAAAACAAAACCCTGACATTGTAGAAAATATTATGGAATATAAATGCAATAAAAAATGAGAAGCCATAACATATCTCATAATTCCCTTTATTTGCAGGAAGGAACAGCAGCAACAAAAAGTCAGTTTGCCTTTGTAGCTTCTTGAATAAAAATGGTTGAAATTACAGCTGACAAAAAATGAGCCATTCATTATTTAATAAGTTGTGTTACCAAACTGGAGTAGAGAATCCCCCCCCCCTAAAAATAAAAATAAAAATAAAAATAAAAATCCTATTTGGTCTAGTATTGAGTTGAAAATACTGACATTTATTCTACAACATATTCATGGAATACTTTTTTCAGCTAACTCAGTGTTGCATATGTAACAAAAATAATAACACAATAATAATTCACAGTTAACCAAGGAAAGCAGATGAATAGAATCTGTGAACACTTATTAACATGTCAAAAGCCCTGCCAAATACGTAACCAGCCACCAGAGGAAGCATGTAAAATTTGCAAATGTCATAATATTAATTATATTTTGATTATAAGTCTTCTTCATTTATGGATTAAGTTTGTCTGTTGTCAGAAAATTTTGTTCCACCACTGAACATTATTTCACAATGAACACAATTGATTGGTGTGGGGGCAGGGGATTGAAAATATAATGCACAACAACAATTAACTGCATAAAAAGGAAAGATAATCAATTTTATTGGGTAGGATTCTGGAGGAAAAGGAAAACATCTGACAGTGGAACTTGAAATCTCTCATAAGAACAACATGAAGTATATGATAAAATAAGCAAAATGGTCCCAGCCCAGCTCCAGTCACACTTGAAAAGTGCATTCACACATGGCTAGGATAAATTAAATTGGCAGGTATTAGGGAGGGACAGGGCCTTCTAAGTAGTGGCCCCTATCCTGTGGAAATCCCTCCTAAATGAGGTATGGTTGCCGCCCTCAGTTACAATATTCAAAAAGGCTTTGAAATCCCATCTTTTTTTAATTGTTTTTAATTAGCGATGGTGAATCTGTCAAATCCACCTTCTCTCAGTTTCTTATTTTTCCAGTCATAAGTTTGGTTTGACACGAATTTTGAGAATTTTTTAAATCTTAAGGATGCAATGTTATACACATTTAGACAGGAAAAAATAATAGTCCTACAAGAATCCAGGACTTGTATTGCCAGGAGAGTTTCAAGCCACTGACACAAGGTTCAAGGCATTACTCAGAAAGAGGCTATCCAAAGAAAATGAGCTGGGATCAAAGCCAATGTATCAGTTGCAATGCTCCCCTGCACTTTCAAAATGAATAGATTTACAATGATACAGTGATAATTATAGGAGACTAATTTTCTTCTCCTGTGCACACACATGCACACACACACACACGCAATTTGAATGATGCTACATGATATCCCTGTCTGGATGGCCCTCCCCTTATATGATTAACATTAATGTCTGGTAGAGATTCAGATTAGAGCCCTGCACACTGGCTCCGCCCCCAGCATTGTGTCTCCTCCTGTGACCCAAGAGCACACCATCAAGAATGTTCATCCTGGTAAAACATTTCTCTCTCTCTCTCTCTCTTTCTCTTTCTCTCTCTCTCTGTTTCTGTCTGTTGCTCTCTCTGTCTCTCTTTCTGTCTTTCCTAGTCTCTGTCTCTGTCTGTCTCTGTCTCTCTCTCTCCTCATAAAAATATAAAATATTAAATACACTCTCATTTTAAGTTTGAATTATTTCGATTCTAGCAAATGCAGTTGTGCTGACATGCAGTAACTTTTCACAGTATTGTTCCTCTGACCTCTTAGTGACAACGACAAGTGAAAAACAAGGTTGAATTCCTTCTGCCTAAACTTAGGGGAAAAAAACAACAGCAACATATGGCACAGATAAGGAATTTGAAGAAAAGATGGCTGGTGAAGTTGTAAAGATAGCATTGTTAATATTTTTTTCTTACGATGTTAATGAGTGACGATGACATGGCATATTTTGGGACATGACATGAGCAGAATTCAAAACTGTTCAAGGTCAAGCTAGCCCAAAGACAATAGATGTCAGGGAAGAGAATTCAGATGTGACCTAAAATCAAATATCCTATTTTAGAGACATAAAGGAAATTTCTCATGCAGCAATGCTGACAAGTGCCAAGAAACAAATGAAATACATATATTATTCCCATGTCACACCTGGAAAATTTGGTGTGCTTGGTGGTTTTTTTTCCAAAAGAATGTTAATTGCTAGAGTACTGAGCTGAAGTTTTTTCTTTCTTTCACATGACATGCCAGGTAATTAGGAATCATATAAATATTAGAGATGGAGCTGAGAGACTTCAGGATGAGAACACCTGTCCTCATCTTGACTTCTCTCCTCCTTTTGGGACTCCTCAGAAATGTCATTTGGCCAATACATTTTTCCTCTGTTTAGATAAAGGCATGCTCCAGAAACAACCCTTAGACAGATTTTTGAAATGTGTTTTTTGTATTACAAGCATTTTGTATTTTTCTGTATGTTCTATGCTCTCATACTGTATCTTATTATCATGCAAAGACTGTTTGAAGTTTTGAACTAAAAGATGGAAAGACAAGCCCTGTACAGAATCCCAACAAATAATCTTAGTGTGTCTATATTGCAGGATAGAACCTTCAAATCCTTAGATGATATTTTGCTCTGGGGAATTGAATGTGATCAGTTCACTGTTGGTCTATCATACCACCTGCATAGAGAAATCACATCTCAGAGATCCCCTGGCCAAAGGAAAACACATCACAACACATGCTCTGCTGAGAAGATCTCCATTGCTACTGCACAGGCAAGAGCAGAAATTACAAGTTATTTCTTAAGGGTTTTTTTTTTTTTTGTCTAAGTGAGAGAAACAAATGGTGTTTGCCACTAATATAATGGTAACCCCCACCCCACCCCCAAAACTGTTGGAAAAGTTAAGCTTCACTCTCCACCCGCACTACCCCAAAATCAGTGAAATAGTCCAAAGTCACCATCAGCAAATGGGGCAGCAAATTGAAGGGGGGGGGGTCATCTCAACACAAATGGTTTTGAAAAAAGGATTTCCAGCTGGTCATCCCTGAGGATCCAGGTTCAAGTCCTGACTGATCTTGACAAGAACTCACAGAGATAAGATCAAAACAATGTGGATTCTAAAAGCAGTTCAAGCCTTAGGAAGGAAAAATGACACACAATGTCAGCTTTCCCCAACTTGTTTCCCTCGAAACCCTCCAGCTGTTTTGGACTACAATTCCCATACTCCTCAGCCAGCATGGCATTGGCAGTTAGAGGCAAGATTAGAGGGAAGAAACTGGTACCCTCTCTGAAATCTGCCACTAAATGATTTCCTGATGAATGCTAAGAGCTGATTCTGTCTATAAGATGTGTGTGGTTTTTTGTTTGTTTTTTGCACCCACCTTTTCTTGAGGGCGATTGTTCACCTGATATCTCTTGTCTTTTCAAAAAAACCCTTGAAAGTCTGCATTGCATGCAAAATGGGGATAATGTTCCTTTATTACTCATAGTTACTCATTTGAAGACTCGAGTTCCTGTCTAATAACACCTCAGTTCCCACATGTTTGAAGGAAGGCAGCAGTCATATGGCAAAGATGTCATGTTGCTACCTTGGGAAAAATGCATCCTTAAATAGATAGAATAATTGTAATTGCACCATTATATAACCTTTTTTAATCATTGTTTTAAAGTCTCAGTACATTTAAATAAAAAATAACAGGGTAGATTTGTGAAAATACCCATTTTATCAATGAGCTTGTTTTCTTGGGCAGCAAAGGCAAGCTGAGGGTGTGGGTGTAAAGGTGATTCTCTGCTTTTGATCACAGCTCTGTTTTTCATGCAAAGGAGGTTATGTGGCTCCAAGTTCAAATGAAAGAATGCAGAGTAAAGAGAATCCCTGGGTTAATTGTAGGGATGTACGAAAGGGACTTACCTTGTCCCGCAGCTTTTTTCGCGGTGGGGGGGAGGCGCTTCGCTTCTCCCCCCGAAGTTGGGGAGCGTTGCCCTTATAATAATATAAGGGCAATGCTCCTTATAACAGCGTTGCCCTTATTTTCGCCATAGTCTACGTAATCTTTACGTAGACTACAGCAACGAAATAAGGAACGTGAATGGCGGCTCCCTATGGGGGCCGCCATTAGCCGTACGTGCTTTTTTTTTTTTTTTTAAGTCACCCGTGATAGGCTACATGACGATTTACGTAGCCTATCACGGCTGACTTTGCAAATCTAGCCGTGATAGGCTACGTTAATCGTCACGTTGCCTATCACGGGGGCTGTTTTTTTTTTTTACTTTCTTGGAATGATGGCGGTGGCAGCCGGTCGAAAGACCGGCTGCCGCCCCCGCCCCTGTCAAAGCCCTGCCGAACCACCGCTGCGACCCGCCACCAGGAGCGACATTCAGGAAAGGTAAGTCCCATCCCGGGGGGGGCGTGGGGGGCGGGGGGGTGAGGAGAATTTCTCCCCGAAACTACTTCGGGGGTCCGAATACGTTGGCACTCGGCCCCCCGAAGTTTCAGCGAGAAATTCTCTGACACCCCTAGTTAATTGTCTCTTACAAAATTGGACAGAAACCCCAAATCACTGTACCTAGAGAACTGTCTTTGTTGTTTTGTTCACTGATGTTGAAAGGGAACGTGTTAGCTGCAGTCAGTTCAACATCATGCATAAGAATGTTGCTCAGAGCCTTTCTGGAAAGTATGCATAATGTGTTGGAGTAAGATAGGTGTTTTCTGGGGATGTAACCATTTCAACCCACAAGTGGGGAAGGGGATCGGGGGGGGGGGGTGTTGTGCTCAGTTAGAACATCAGGCAGTGGAGATGTTAAAGCTTTTTCTTCAGTGTGCTAACTTTCTACATGCAGATATTTAAAAAATAAATCTCTAGGACCCCTGAAAAAAAAATAGAACTCCAACCTGTAATCTGAACTAGAAGCACTTAAACTTTTTGCCAGTTTGTGCTATCGCTTCTATTCTGCATTTTTCCAGCTATGCCGTTACAGGAATATGGGCAAAATCCAAAGACGACATTGATGGCTAAATAAGGAAGGCAGATTTATAGTCAGGAATACACACACACACACACACACACGGCATCTCCCATTTCTAAAGCCTCTGTACAGTTTTAAAAAGCAGGTATATGCCATAAAGCTCTTCTACCTACATAGTCATGTCACTGTTTCAATTCTGGTTTGCTGACGTTTGTTTATAGCAGATGTTGTACCAAAATAGCTCAGTTCTGGCAGTTTACTCCCTTGGTTGCCAGATCTAAACTGCAGAATCTCGGTTTTGCTTTGTGGTTTTTCTTCTTATATGACACTAACTTTCAAGGTGACAGTCTTTTCCAGGTCCACTTCCCATGCTTTGTCTGGCTCTGGTGTAGCAGTCTACTGCCATGCAGAAATGTCCTAATCCTACTGTTTCCCCAAAATGTGTATAACGGGTTGGATCCAGACTACATTAGTGGCACTTATTTCCCCAGTGAAATCAATGGGATAGGTTAGTCATCATGATTTATCTTAAGTCCAATTGATTTCAATAGGAACTAAGTGCAATGAACTTATACCAGATCTAAGCCCATATTTACAATGTTCACAACACAATACAGGATATATAAAGCATAGAACTCCCATTTATTTCAGGGTCTGATCATCTTTACTTGAATGTAATGGTCAGTTCTCACTTTTCATTTTTTTTTAAAAAAACACCTCCTATCAATTCTGAAAGGTGCAACACCATAGAAAGGGACGTTTTCAACATTAGCTCAGAAGCATAGAAGAAGTAACTTTATCCATGGCATCGCTGCATGCTGCTGCAATAAAAGGTAATACCTTATATACAAAAATCATATGGGCAGGGCTGATTGTTTGAGTCTTTCCCATATGATTTCCAACTGGGTGAAGTTTGAGTGGGAGTCCCTATGTATTGGCTGTTCTGGGATGGATCCAGTTGCATGGGATCATGCCATGCTTCCTGTGCTACTAAGGTTTCATGAGGGCCTTAATAAAGTAGGTATGTCTTCCATTTTAAAATACTCATAGTCATAGATTGGCTGTCCATATGTTAGCACAAATGGCCCTTGCTATCATTGATTTCAATAGTTCATGGTTCTAAATAATAAGGTGCAATTGATGTGTGTGCATTTTCTCTCAGTCGATCCCTTGGACTCTATGGGGACTAGCTCACCAGCCCATTAAAATAATTAAGTACAGAAGAACTAATCACTGGATTTTGCTCCTTGTAGAGATATTTATATAATCAAATTTATAGAACACTTGGCAAGAGTGCCGTTGCTGTTGCTGTTTTTGTTGCTGTTAGGCATAATGTGTAATCAGGCAGTGCCTGAGAACAATATATCCACTTTCATTTCATTTCATTTTATTCTGTATCATTTCATTTCATTTATTGCATTTCTATAGCAGCCGCTAGCCAAAACCCTTTTGGTGGCTTACAAAAATTTAAACTCTAAAAATACATTAACACATCATAATATTAAACCATTTGCATACAAAAAATACAAAACAATTTTGCACAATTAACAATCGCTTTATTTCCAGCTTGTATATTGCTATTACTTCAGAAAAGAATCCCCACACACACACACACACACACACACACACACACACACAAGAAGAGAACCTTCATTCCCATACAGGTATTACTGTGGATCTGACACACTTGTGAGACTTGTTATAAACAACTGGAAGTGTGCAGTCTTTATGAAGCTGTGGTTCTATAGATTCCATAGTCAAATCAAATATTCTTCCAGCTTAGGGTATTTACTTGACTGTTTGCATTCCTATAATTATTTTCAAATAAAAGCTGAAAAGAAAAGGAAACACCTGCCTCAGGCTGTCTCTTTGGAATGCCAGCGCAAGACTCATAAGGACGTCTCAGCTGCTTCGTGATTGCATTATCTTTCTTTTCACTGTGAAAATATGATTATCTGTATAATTCTACCAACACAGTTTTTTACTCTAAGATAATAATCATCTTGGAATGTTAGCTGAAAAGTTTCCAAACCCCTTAGTTTAAGCAACAGAAGTTAAGCAAATGTAATCCAGTCCAGAGCGTGTAGGACACAGACCTGGGAGATCTGATTTCAGCTACCACTTCCACCATGGGTTCATGAGGTTGTTGTTATACCCCCAGTGGAGAACTCCTCTTCGGAGGAGCTGCTTGAGTCTGGGGACCTCGAAATGAATCAGGGGATCCTTGGCCCATTGGGAGTGGGGCAGCCATCAACCGTCAACCCTAGCTCTCAAGACATAGTTGGCCCCCTCTCAGACTCAGATGCCAAGTCATCATCTAGCCCCAGGAAGTGCAGCCATCTAAAGGTCAAGTCTCAGCCAGCTACCAGCTGCAGAAATGCCGGCCTTAGGAATAGGGACTCCTTCTAGGTAACGGTGTGAACCAAATCTAGGGAAATCCAGCCCTTTTAGGGCCTAACTAGGGTTGTCATGGGTGCCCAACTGGGTCCAGGAGGCTGCCCTCCTGGGCCCCGCTCATCAAGCCATGGGATGCTGACAGACCTGGCCACTAAGTTGGGGGATCTTGATTTTCATAAGTCTATTGTTGCAGAAATGGCCCTTTAGGGTCACTGTTGTGCATACCAGTAGACTTATGAAAAACAAGAGCCCACATCTTGTGTTAAAATAATAGCTGATAAGGAAGACAGGCAGAAGACACACACAAGTCAGGCCCAGATGCAAACAGAAGGGCCACCAAGCCCTCCAGGGGTTCACACAGCCCCGCTTACCTGGGCAAGTAGCAGTGACGGTGGCTGGAGCACTGGCCGAGCATGGACGCAGTAGCATCTGTCCATCTCTAGGCTCGATGGATCCCCATGGCACCCCTGATTTGGCTTGCATTTGCAAGCTGAACCGAGGGTTAGTTCCACAAACTTGGGAACTTTATCAGTTTTAAAAAAATAATAATAATAATTGCACAAATCATGATTTTCACAACATCATGGCTGTAAATAGAGCAATTTGCACAAAATGGTAGGCACAAATTGTCTAATTTGTGCAAAGCCTGAGCCTTCAGAGCCCCTCCCAGAGCATAGGTGCAGGCCATTAGTGCCATCTGAGGAAAAATCTACTCATGAGCAGGACCTTGCTAGGGATGTTGGAGAAATCCTTTTGGGGCATTGAGTTTGGCATGTTTTCACTGGCTCAGCCCCCTGGACTCCAGCTCACCCATCCGCAAACTGGCCTGACTCAGCCCACAATGAGTCAGGCCAGTTTGCAGATTTTGGGTGGTTTTTTATATGAGCAAATCATGATTTGTGCAAAGTCGCAGCCATAAATAGCACAATTTGTGCAAAACTGAGAGCGCAAGTGGTCTAATTTGTGCAAATCATGAGTAGATCTTTCTTCAGATGACACTAATGGTCTGCAGCTGTGCTCTGGGTAGGACTCTGAAGGCTCAAATTTAAACACCTTTGTCTGCAGACACTAGGTCAGAGTACAATTTCAGAGTACCAGTTTCCTGACCTGTAGTTCCCTGCTATCTCAGTTCTTCCTGTGTTTGACTTTGAACTGCATAACTGACCTTGCTTTTGGACTTGACCCTGTCTGGATCCCTGGAACTCTGTCCCAACACCCCTGTAGGCAGGATGGTGTTTGAGAAAATGGATGGGGAGACATTTTTCTCCCACTCTCATAATACTAGAACCCTGGGTCATCCCACAAAGCCGATTGGTAGGAGATTTAGAACAGATACAAGGAAGTACTTCTTCACACCCCCTTCATGGATCACTGCCTTGTTGTGGCGAATGGGCCTGCGTAACTCAGGGAAGCCATAAGCTATGCCGTGCAGGGCCACCCAAGATGGACAGGTCATGGTGGAGAGTTCTGACAAAATGTGGTCCACTGGAGAAGGAAATGGCCCACTCCAGTATTCCTGCCAAGAAAACCTCATGGAATGTATCACAAGGCTAAAAGATATGACGCCGGAAGATGAGCCCCTCAGGTCGGAAGGTGTCCAATATACTACTGGGGAAGAGCAGAGGGAATTTCCAAGTAGCAGCACTAGAAAGAGTGAAGTGGCTGGGCCAAAGCCGAAAGGACACTCAGCTGTGGAAGTGTCTGGTGGTGAAAAGAAAGTCCGATGCTGTAAAGAACAATATTGTTTAGGAACCTGGAATGTAAGGTCAATGAATCAAGGTAAGCTGGAGGTGGTCAAACATGAGATGGCAAGATTGAACATCGACATCTTGGGAATCAGCGAACTAAAATGGACAAGCATGGGCGAATTTAATTCAGGTGACCATCATATCTACTATTGTGGGCAAGAATCCCTTAGAAGAAATGGAGTAGCACTCATAGTCAACAAAAGGGTGGGAAAAGCAGTACTGGGGTACAATCTTAAAAACGATAGAATGATCTCAGTACGGATCCAAGGCAAACCATTCAACATCACAGTAATTCAAGTCTATGCCCCAACCACTGAGGCCGAGGAAGCTGAGGTTGATCGGCTCTATGAAGACCTACAACACCTTCTAGAACTAACACCAAAAAAAGATGTCCTCTTCATCATAGGGGATTGGAATGCTAAAGTAGGAAGTCAAGAAATCACCGGGATAACAGGCAGGCATGGCCTTGGTGTACAAAATGAAGCAGAACAAAAGCTAATAGAGTTTTGCCAAGAGAACACACTGATCATAGCAAACCCTCTTTTCCAACAGCACAAGAGATGACTCTACACATGGACATCACCAGATGGTCAATATCGAAATCAGATTGATTATGTCCTTTGCAGCCAAAGATGGAGAAGCTCTATACAGTCAGTCAAAACAAGACCTGGAGCTGACTGTGGCTCAGATCATGAGCTTCTTGTTGCAAAATTTCGGCTTAAATTGAAGAATGTAGGGAAAACCACTAAACCATTCAGGTATGACCTAAATCATATCCCTTATGAATATACAGTGGAGTTGAGGAACAGATTTAAGGGATTAGACCTGATAGACAGAGTGCCTGAGGAACTATGGACGGAGGTGCGTAACATTGTTCAGGAGGCAGCAACTCAATCCATCCCAAAGAGCCAGGGCCTGCAGGAGAAGCCACCACCACCACCGGGGAAGAGGTGCGCCTGCTGCTGCTGGGCGTGCTGCTGCTGCTGCTGCCGCCACCGCCACCACCACCACCACCAGGCCTTCCCTGTGGACTTCTGCCTGGCAGACCGCCAGTCCCTGCAGGACCAGGCCCCCAGGTACCGAGCCAGCTGTGCTGCTCCACCTGCCCCTCCCTGGAGGGGCTACATAAGCTGGCTGGCTGAGGTGGCCTGGGAGAGACAGGGCCTGCAGGAGAAGCCACCACCACCACCACCACCACCAGGGAAGAGGCACGCCTGCTGCTGCTGGGGCTGCTGCTGCTGCTGCCGCCGCTGCTGCTGCCACTGCTGCTGCTGCCGCAACTACCACCTCCAGGCCTTCCCTGTGGACTTCTGCCTGGCAGACCGCCAGTCCCTGCAGAACCAAGCCAGCTGTGCTGCTCCACCTGCCCCTCCCTGGAGGGGCTACATAAGCTGTCTGTCTGAGGTGGCCTGGGAGAGCCAGGGCCTGCAGGAGATGCCACCACCACCACCGGGGAAGAGGCGCCGCCGCTGCTGCCGCTGCTGCTGCCGCTGCTGCTGCCACCGCCGCCACCACCACCACCACCACCACCAGGCCTTCCCTGTGGACTCCGGCCTGGCATTATTTTTAAGGGGATTTTAATTGTTTTTTTGGTTTGTGAGTGTGTGTGTGTGTGTGTGTTTCTCTGGGGGATTTTGTTGTGTTTTTAGGGGTGGGTAGCCTGCCTGATAGGCGGGAGCGAGGGGACATGTGTCCACCTGATGGAGGCAGTGGGGGGAGTGTTGGGGGCCAGAACATACCGAGGCTGGGCGGCAGGCGCTGGCAGAGCGCTAGGTGCAGGCCATGCCAGGTAAGGGGAACGAGGGAGAGATGTGTAGTACCTGTCCCCTGCTCCGGGCCTGTCCAGAGCCAAAGGATGGCTGGGGGAGGCATGACCCCATCTTCTGGCCTTCGTTTGCTGCTCTGCAATGCCAGGTCTGTTACCCAGAAAACCTCCCTCATCCATGACATGATCCTGGATGAGGGTGCAGACCTGGCATGTTTTACGGAGACCTGGCTGGCCGAGGCTGCTGCTCCAACCCTTGTAGACATGTGTCCAGCGGGATTTTCGTGTGCACAGCAGCTGAGGGCTGGGGATCGGGGAGGGGGAGTGGCTGTTATCTACTGAGAGTCCTTGGTCTTCACCAGACCCCCTCTCCGGGAGACCAAGGTTGCTGAGTGCATGTACTGGAGGTTGGGCCTGAAGGGCAGTCTGGGGATTCTGCTCGTGTACCGTCCACCCCGCTGCACGACTGACTCCCTGGCCGAGGTGCTTGAGGTGGTCTCTGATGTGCGTGTACAGTCCCCTAACTTATTGGTGTTGGGGACTTCAACGTACATTCAGAGGCCATCCTCACAGGAGCACCTCGGGAATTCATGGAGACCATGGCCTCCTGGGAGCTGCACCATATTCTAACTGGGCCCACCCATGTAGCTGGTCATGCACTAGACCTTGTGTTTGTTTCTGGAGAAGCAGTGAGTGATCTGGAAGTCGGGGGTATATCCACCACCCCCTTGTCATGGTCAGATCATTATCTGGTGATGTTGGACTTCTCGGTTCCACAACCCCTCCGCAGGGGTGGAGGACCCATTAAAATGGTCCGCCCCAGGCGTCTTATGGATCCAAATGGATTCCTGAACGCGCTTGGGGATTCTCTGGGGCATGCCAACGGCCACTCGGTCGAGACCCTGGTGGGTGGCTGGAATGCCGCAATCACTGGGGCATTAGATCAGGTAGCTCCGAAACGCCCTCTCCCCCTGAACAGGGCTTGGACTGCACCATGGTTCAATCCGCGGTTACGAGCTCTGAAACAGGAGGTGAGACGGCTAGAGCGCCGGTGGTGGACGTCTCGCTCCAAAGACTATCAGACACGGGCTAGAGCTATATCTTCAGCCTATCACGTGGCGGTGAAGGCAGCAAAAAAGGAATATTATGCTGCCTCCATCGCGTCTGCAGACTGCTGTCCCAGGAGGCTGTTCCAAGTGGTCCGGAGCCTGGTCGGTCCTGTGGCTCCGGAACCACTGGAGCATTCTAAGGCCTCCTGTGAGGCCTTGGCAAGGCACTTTGCAGATAAAATTGATCAGATTAGGTGTGTTACTCTGCACGCTGTGGATACAGTTAGTGAGCAAGAGGCGGCCTGTGGCAAACCAGTTTTGTGGGATCGGTTCCAGCTTCTTTCTCCTGATGAAGTGGACAAGGTGCTTTCATCTGTACGGCCGACCACCTGCTTACTTGATCCTTGCCCATCTTGGCTCATTATGGGCTGCAGAGAGAGACTGGGTGAGGGCGGTGGTGAACGCCTCCCTTGAGGAGGGAGTGATGCCATCAGCCCTCAAGGAGGCAGTGATAAGACCGCTCTTAAAGAAGCCCTCCTTGGATCCTCAAGTTCTGAACAGCTTTCGCCCAGTCTCAAATCTGCCATTTTTGGGCAAGGTGATTGAGCAGGTGGTGGTGGTGCAGTTGAAGGCACACTTGGAAGAAACTGATTATCTAGACCCATTTCAGTCGGGCTTCAGGCCTGGGCATGGGACAGAAACGGCCTTGGTAGCCTTGGTAGATGATATGAGGAGGGCTCTGGATAGGGGTGAATGCTCCTTCGTTGTTCTCCTCGACCTCTCAGCGGCTTTTGATACCGTTGACCACTGGACCGCCTGGAGGGGTTGGGCATTGGGGACACCGTATTGCGGTGGTTCCGGTCCTTCCTCTCCGGCAGGTACCAGAGGGTAGCCCTGGGGGAGGAGATTTCAGACCCTTGGCCACTTACTTGTGGGGTGCCACAGGGATCCATCCTCTCCCCGATGCTATTTAACATCTATGTGAAGCCGCTGGGGGCTATCATCAGGAGGTTTGGGGTGCAGTGTCATCAATATGCGGATGACACGCAGCTCTACCTCTCATTCAAATCTTCACCAAGGTTGGCGGTAGAATCCCTGTCCAAATGTCTGGAGACGGTGAGTGGCTGGATGGGGAGGAATAAGCTGAAGCTGAACCCTGACAAGACCAAGGTACTTTTGGTGGGAGACAAGAGGAGACTGGAGGATGTTGACCTGGTGTTGAATGGGGTACAGCTACCCTTGAAAGATCAGGTCCGCAGCCTGGGGGTCATTTTGGACTTCCAGCTGTCCATGGAGGCTCAGGTGTCAGCTGTAAGCCGGACAGCGCTGTGTCATCTCCATCTGATAAAGTGGCTGCGCTCCTTCCTTCCCGACCATCTGCTCCCATCGGTAGTACATGCCCTAGTCTCCTCTCGTTTAGACTACTGTAATTCACTCTACGTGGGGTTACCCTTGAAGACGGTTCGGAAACTGCAGCTGGTACAGAACGCGGCGGCTCGCCTGATTAAAGGCAGCCGCCAGCGAGATCACATCACTCCAGTGCTGAAGGAGTTGCACTGGTTACCAGTTGTTTTCCGGGCCAAATTCAAGGTGTTGGTTTTGACCTTTAAAACCCTATATGGTTCCGGCCCAGCCTATCTTAAGGAGCGCCTCCAGCAGCACCAGACAGGCCGCTTAACAAGATCAGCCTCAGATGGCCTTCTGTCTGTCCCATCAGCCAGGACAGCTAGACTGGTGGGGACGAGGGAGAGGGCCTTTTCTGTGGTGGCCCCCACTCTGTGGAACTCCCTCCCTAGGGAACTCCGTCATGCCCCCTCTTTAATGAGCTTCCGTTGTGCATTACAAACTTGGTTGTTCAGGCAGGCATTTGGGGTGGGTTAGGGTATTTTAGGAAATGTTTTTATTGTAGAATTTTATTGTTTTAAACTGTTTTATTGTATGTTGTACATCGCCCAGAGTGGCTGGGTGACCAGCCAGATGGACGATTAATAAATTTAATAAAAAATAAAGAAAGAAAGAAAGAAAAAGAAATGCAAGAAAGCCAAGTGGCTGTCTGATGAGGCTTTACAAGTAGCTGAGGAAAGAAGGGAAGCGAAAAGCAAGGGAGAAAGGGGAAGATATACCCAACTGAATGCAGAGTTCCATAGAATACCAAGGAGAGACAAGAAGGCCTTCTTAAATGGACAATGCAAACAAATCGAGAAAAATAACAGAATGGAAAAGACTAGAGATCTCTTCATGAAAATCGGAGATCTCAAGGGAACGTTTTGTGCAAAGACGGGCATGATAAAGGACAAAGAAGGCAGGGACCTAACAGAAGCAGATGAGATTAAGAAGAGGTGGAAAGAATACAAAGAAGAACTATACAGGAAAGATCTGAATGTCCCTGATAGCCATGATAGTGCGGTCACTGAACTTGAGCCGGATATCCAAGAGAGTGAAGTCAAGTGGACCTTAGGAAGCATAAGTAACAACAAAGCTAGCGGAGATGACAGTATTCCAGCTGAGCTATTTAAGATCCTAAAAGATGATGCTGTTAAAGTGCTGCACTCAATATGCCAACAAATTTGGAACACTCAACAATGGCCGCAAGACTGGAAAAGGTCAGTTTACATTCCAATTCCAAAGAAGGGCAATGCCAAAGAGTGTTCAAACTACCGCACAATTGCGCTCATTTCACACGCCAGCAAGGTGATGCTCAAAATCCTACAAGCTAGGCTTCAGCAGTATGTGAACCGAGAACTACCGGAAGTACAAGCTGGGTTTCGAAGAGGCAGAGGAACTAGAGATCAAATCGCCAACATTCGCTGCATCATGGAGAAAGCAAGAAAATTCCAGAAAAACGTCTATTTCTGCTTCATTGACTAAGCTAAAGCCTTTGATTGTGTGGATCACAACAAACTGTGGCAAATTCTTAAAGTGATGGGAGTACCAGGCCACCTTACCTGTCTCCTGAGAAGCTTGTACGAGTTGAAGAAGCAACAGTAAGAACCAGACATGGAACAACCGTGTGGTTCAAAATTGGGAAAGGAGTACGACAAGGCTGCATATTGTCACCCTGCTTATTTAACTTATATGCAGAGTACATCATGAGAAACGCCGGGTTGGATGAATCACAGGTTGGAATTAAGATTGCCGGGAGAATTATCAACAACCTCCGATATGCAGACGATACCACCCTAATGGCAGAAAGCGAAGAGGATCTCAAGAGCCTCTTGTTGAGGGTGAAAGAGGAGAGTGCAAAAGCTGGTTTGAAACTCAACATTAAAAAAACGAAGATCATGGCATCTGGCCCCATCACTTCCTGGCATATAGAAGGGGAAGAAATGGAAGCAGTGACAGATTTTACTTTCTTGGGCTCCAAGATCACCACAGACGGTGACTGTAGCCATGAAATTAAAAGACGCTTGCTCCTTGGGAGGAAAGCTATGGCCAACCTAGACAGCATAGTAAGAAGCAGAGACATCACCTTGCTGACAAAGGTCCATCTAATCAAAGCTATGGTTTTCCCAGTAGTAATGTATGGCTGTAAGAGCTGGACTATAAGGAAGGCTGAGCGCCAAAGAATTGATGCTTTCGAACTGTGGTGCTGGAGAAGACTCTTACGAGTCCCCTGGACTGCAAGGAGGTCCAATCAGTCAATCCTAAAGGAAATCAACCCTGACTGCTCATTGGAAGGACAGATACCGAAACTGAAGCTCAAATATTTTGGCCACCTAATGCGAACAGAAAAGTCCCTGGAAAAGACCCTGATGCTGGGAAAGATTGAAGGCAAAAGGAGAAGGCGACAGCAGAGGATGAGATCACCGATGCAATGGATATGAACTTGAGCACGTTCTGGGAGAGAGCGCAGGACAGGAGGGCCTGGCGTGCTATGGTCCATGGGGTCACGAAGAGTCGGACACGACTGAACGACAGAACAACAACTTCTTCACACAATGCATAGTTAAACTGTGGAATTCACTTCCCCAAGATGTAGTGATGGCCACCAATCTGAATGGCTTTAAAAGGGGGGTAGACAAGTTCATGGAGGATAAAACTGTCAATGGCTGCTAGTCCTGATGGCTGTATGCTACCTCCAGTATCAGAGGCAATATACCTATGTACACCAGTTGCTGGGGAACATGCATGGGAATGTGCTACTGCACTCATGTCCCATTGTGTGTTTCCCATAGGCAAGTGGTTGGCCACTGTGTGACTAGAATGCTGAACAAGATGGACCCTTGATCTGATCAGCATACCTCTTCTTAAGTTCTTAGGATATTTGTATCCTATGGTGTCTGTCCACCAGTGGAAAGGATATTGCTGGTAGAAGGTATTCTCCTGTGTAGTCCCCTGCATTCTGAAATATGTTCTGGAAGGTTAGGGGACCATTTGGAGATGCGGGGGGGGGGGAGGTAAGGTAAGGTAAGGTAAGGTAAGGTAAGGTAAGGTACGGGCAGTCTTGTTGCATCTGTGGAAGTCTGTTGAAGTGACATTGGATTTAGCCCATTGTTGCTGAAGGGGCATTGGTATTGTTTACCTCTTCTACTTAGTCAACCAAGATGCAAGATCCATTATCTATGACTTTTTTTTAAAACTATAAATATTATATACACACAGTACACAAACACAGAATGTCCACATTATGTGTAATTACCACACCACTTCTAGCAATACTTAATTGCACTTGATTTCCTAATTATGTGACGCAGAATAGCTTACAGTTAGTATGTTCAGAACCTGCAAGATGTTAATAGTTCCATACTACTCAAAATATAACAATGTCAACTTGTGCTCCAGTAGAACTCTTATCAAGCTACCAGTTTGTTCCTGAGCACAATTCTGTTAGGTTTGACTGAAATGCCCTACATAGTCTAGGATCAGTGTATTTTAAGGATGAATGGCTCCCAAATGAACTGCCTGGCCATTAAATTATTATTTAGTTTATTAGCCACTGTTAAATTATGAAACACTCCCTCATTCCCTGAGTGGTGAGATGTATGGCCAGTATGGTGTAGTCATTCGACTGATGGACTGAGAGCTGGGAGATAAATGTTCTAGTCCCCACTCAGCCATGGAAGCTCACTGGGTGACTTTGGACCAGTCACAGGCTCTCAGCCCAACCCACCTCACAGAGCTGTTGTGAGGATGAAATGGAGAAGAGGGGTATTATGTACTTGGTTTACTTGGACGAAAAAAAGTGGGATATAAAAAGCAAGCAAGCAAGCAATAAATGAATAAATAAATAAATGTTCCAGGGTAGTTTTAGCTTCCTTTGGAAAGAGAGATCACAGGACACTTATGTTTACATAATATTTGTGTTATTTCAGTGGTGCAGTGGTAAATTTGGAAGTGAGGCACTTATCATGACACTCCTGATAGCCACACCCCCTTTGTTGTTGTTCAGTCGTTAATTTGTGTCCGACTCTTCACGACCCCATGGACCATAGCACGCCAGGCCTTCCTATCCTCCGCTTTCTCCTGGAGTGTGCTCAAGTTCATATTCATTGCATCAGTGATGCTATCTAGCCATCTCATCCTCTGCCATCCCCTTCTCCTTTTGCTTTCAATCTTTCCCACAGCATCAGGGTCTTTTCCAGAGAGTTTTCTCTTCACATTAGGTGGACAAAATATTGGAGCTTCAGTTTCACTATCTGTCCTTCCAAGGAGCACTCAGGGTTGATTTCCTTTAGGATGGACTGATTTGACCTCCTTGAAGTCCAGGGGCCTCGTAAGAGTCTTCTCCAGCACCACAGTTCGAAAGCATCAATTCTTTGGTGCTCAGCCTTCCTTATAGTCCAGGTTTCACAGCCATACATTACTACTGGGAAAACCATAGCTTTGATTATGCGGACCTCTGTCAGCAAGGTGATGTCTCTGCTTCTTACTTAGCTGTCTAGGTTTGCCATAGCTTTCCTCCCAAGTAGCAAGTGTCTTTTAATTTCATGGCTACAGTCACCAACTGTGGTGATCTTGGAGCCCAAGAAAATAAAATCTGTCACTGCTAGGGACGTACGAAAATCACTTACCTGTTCACGGATTATGCTGATGGTGGGGGGGAGGTGCTCCATCCCTCCCCCTGGAATCCTGGATGGGGGGGAGGTGCTCCATTCCTCCCCCTTCCGGAATCCTCCTTGGTCTGCTCAGCAGCTGGCCAGGTCCAGCCAGGCCAGAGCCGTCTGCAGCCGGATTTCCGGCCACGGAGGGCTCTGGGGAAAAAGAAAACAAACCCCACGTATGCAAATGGTGGCAGCTATGGCCACCGCCATTTGCGTTCCTTATTTTTGACATCTTAATCTACGTAAATATTTATGTAGACTAAGACGGCAAAAATAAGGAACGCAAATGCCGGTGGCCGTAGCCACCGCCATTTGCATACGCTTTTTTTTTTTTAACCCAGTTGTTTTAGGCTACGTAAGTTTTTACGAAGGCTACATAAAAACTTATGTAGCCTATCACGTGGGGGTAAACCCCCCCAAAAAAACCTGCGAATGGCGGCGGCAGCAACTGGTCAGAAGATCCGCCCCAGGTAAGTCTCGTCCCGAGGGGATCCGCGGGGGGCAGGCTGTTCCGCCACAGATTTTGGGGGCTGAATGCACTGGCATTCAGCCTCCCCGAGATTCATGGCAGAATTCTCTGCTATCCCTAGTCACTGCTTCCATTTCTTCCCCTTCTATATGGCAGGAAGTGATGGGGCCAGATCCCATGATCGTCGTTTTTTTAATGTTGAGTTTCAAACCAGCTTTTGCACCCTCCACTTTCACCCTCAACAAGAGGCTCTTTAGATCCTCTTCGCTTTCTGCCATTAGGGTGGTATCGTCTGTGTATCTGAGGGTGTTGCTAATTCTCCCGGCACTCTTAATTCTGACTTGTGATTCATCCAACCTGGTGTTTCTCATAATGTACTCTGCATATACGTTAAATAAGCAGGGCGACAATATGCAGCCTTGTTGTACTCCTTTCCCAGGTTTGAACCAGTCGGTTGGTCCATGTCTGGTTCTTACTGTTGCTTCTTGACCCTCGTATAGGGATGTCAGAGAATGCCACCATGGATCTTGGTGAGGCTGAATGCCAGTGCATTTGGCCCCCCAAAATCTGTGGTGGACCAGCCTGCCCCCCCCCCACGGATCTCCCCCGGGACAAGACTTACCTGGTGCGGATGTTCCGGACGGCGGCGGCTCCAGTGGCGGCTTCAGCAGCGGCGGCGGCAGCAGCTGGTCTTCCGACAGGCTGCCGCCACCGCCACCATTTGCAGTCTGTTTCCCCCCCCCCCATTCATGATAGGCTGCGTAATGTCTTACGTAGCCTATCATGTCTGGGTTAAAAAAAAAAATGCGTACGCAAATGGCGGTGGCTGCGGCCGCCGCCATTTGTGTTCCTTATTTTTGGCTGTCTTAGTCTACATAAATATTTACATAGAGTAAGACGGTGAAAATAAAGGGGAACGCAAATAGCATCTGCTACGCTATTTGCATTCCCCTTTCTTGTCTTCGTCTCAGTCTATGTAAATATTTATGTAGACTAAGACGGCCAAAAATAAGGAACGCAAGTGGCGGCGGCCGTAGCCGCCGCCATTTGCGTGTGCGTTTGTTTGGGTTTTTTAACCCAGATGTGATAGGCTATGTAAGTCTTTACGCAGCCTATCATGGCTGAATTCAGGGACGCAAACAGCGGCAGTCCCTGCTAGCCAGCGGCCGGATGTCCGGCTGCTGGCGGAGCTGGCCGGCGGCTCCGTGGAATCCCCGCAGAGTGGAGCCAGCTGGCCAGGATTCCAGGGGGAGGCGCAGAGCACCTCACCCCCAGCGAGGATTCCAGGGGGAGGGATGGAGCACCTCCCCCCCCCAGCAGAACCCGGCGGAGCCAGGTAAGCGGGGCTTTGTACATCCCTACCTTTTCCAGTCTTGTGGCACTGTTGAGTATTCCAAATTTGTTGGCATATTGAGTGCAGCACTTTAACAGCATCACCTTTTAGAATGTTAAATAGCTCAGCTGGAATACTGTAGGCAGCTGTGTGGATCCATATCAACAAACCCGTTCTAGCAGTTTCCATCTCCAGCAGCAGCAGATTTTCTGTAAAGCAAATGGGTCTTAATTGGCCATTCAAGACCAAGCCATCCTAAAAGACTTTGCATTACATCAGGAATAATATATTCTTGCTGGGAAAACTCATCCCCCACCCCACCCCCAGCTACTGTGAGGATTGCAGCTAAGCTCAGAAGAAACAGGGATTTTTGAGGAAGCAGGGAGTTGTGATATATCATGTCAGCTCATCAAAAACTGCAGGTGCTGTGTCCCTACGAGCCCTGGCTCCACTACACTGCTAGTTTATTGACAGATGTACAAGGTGAGCATCAGTGGAGACAAAAAGGATGACACAGCTACAAGCAGAGAACCTGCTGCTCCACATCTGATCTCCACAGAGGCTATAACCCCAAAAGGTGCCTTGCAGAACTCAAAGCAAGTTGTCTCCTCTCTGTCATAGTCCACCCCCAAACGTGCAATTTCTTTGTTCCTCAAGAGAACTTCTGAAAGCTTCTTCTCTCTAAGGTTTTGATTCTGCTATTGATGATACTTGAAGCTGTGATTTCTAAGGCCAGGTGCTTATCTAGCTTCATCCTAACCACACTCTCATGTGTGCATCTTAGGTATGTCAGAGAATTTCACAACAGATTCAAATGATTTCTATGAATCGACTGCGGATTCCACAGTGGACCAGCTTTTTCCAAGTGACACAAATTCCATGGACCGGGGGGGGGGGGTTGGTTGTATGTTTGTTTTAAATGGGGGGGTCGCAAATGCGCACTTGCACAAATGTACATTAGTGCAAATGTCCATTAGGATGAATGTGCATTAGCAAAAGTGTGCATTCATGAAAATGCACATTTGCAAACAAATAAAATTCTCATACAAAAAAAAAAAATGCAATTCCATCAATGAGCAGATGCCAGACAATGAAACAAAAGATGCTTGACTGTTTGTGAAACACAGATGGAATGGATTTAACAAAATCCATACATCCCTATTACATCTTACCTTCTTTACTTGATCCCAATGTACACAAGGACTTGAAAAAATCTGTCACATCAATTTGACATGTTTGACAACTAGACTTGGTCCTTGCTTCTGTAGCTTCTCAACCTTGTACCAGATATTCTTGTCTAAGGGTCTTCCATTATCTCTCTCCTTACTTGTTCTTTGCCAGCTTCACCATCTGCTTGCCTGATCTTCTGCTTGCTTACCCCTTAGTTTTATACTCTTTCTGGATCATGTCTTATTTCAAACCCTGACTTGCCATTCACTTTCCTGACCTTCCTAGGGCTATGTCCCAGGTTTTGATCCAGTGCCAGTCCTAATCATATCAGGATTTACACTTCAGCTCCTGTGTACAATAGCTGACATTATTCCTTAGCAAAGGAAAGTGCATTTAAATAAGTTTTGACCAGAGATGTTACCAAGCATCATCACTCCTCGGCTCAGAATATAAACCTTGACAACTTGCAACACCCATCTAAAAATGAGGCAAGCATGATTACCCCTTCATTCTCCTCCTGCTCAGATTTTCATCTGAAGATGGAGAATAACTCCACCCTGCCTCCCGAAAACAACAACAACAACAACAACAGCAACCATGACAACAGCAATGATGGTGGCAGGAAGGGAGAAAATTGGGGGGAGTCCATCTCCCCCTTTCCCCCCCTCCTCCTCCTCCTTCTCTTCATCCGTGATTATGTACCAGGTGCCTTTTGAACACCAAAGAGTGTTCAAACTACCACACAATTGTGCTCATTTCACATGCCAGCAAGGTGATGCTCAAAATCCTACAAGCTAGGCTTCAGCAGTATGCGAACCGAGAACTACCGGAAGTACAAGCTGGGTTTAGAAGAGGCAGAGGAACTAGAGATCAAATCGCCAACATTCGCTGCATCATGGAGAAAGCACGAGAATTCCAGAAAAATGTCTATTTCTGCTTCATTGACTACGCTAAAGCCTTTGATTGTGTGGATCACAACAAACTGTGGCAAATTCTGAAAGTGATGGGAGTACCAGACCACCTTACCTGTCTCCTGAGAAACCTGTACGAGGGTCAAGAAGCAACAGTCAGAACCAGACATGGAACAACCGATTGGTTCAAAATTGGGAAAGGAGTACGACAAGGCTGCATATTGTCACCCTGCTTATTTAACTTATATGCAGAGTACATCATGAGAAATGCCGGGTTGGATGAATCAGAGGTCGGAATTAAGATTGCTGGGAGAATTATCAACAACCTCCGATATGCAGACGATACCACCCTAATGGCAGAAAGCGAAGAGGATCTCAAGAGCCTCTTGTTGAGGGTGAAAGAGGAGAGTGCAAAAGCTGGTTTGAAACTCAACATTAAAAAAACGAAGATCATGGCATCTGGCCCCATCACTTCCTGGCATATAGAAGGGGAAGAAATGGAAGCAGTGACAGATTTTACTTTCTTGGGCTCCAAGATCACCGCAGACGGTGACTGTAGCCGTGAAATTAAAAGACGCTTGCTCCTGGGGAGGAAAGCTATGGCCAACCTAGACAGCATAGTAAGAAGCAGAGACATCACCTTGCTGACAAAGGTCCATCTAATCAAAGCTATGGTTTTCCCAGTAGTAATGTATGGCTGTGAGAGCTGGACTATAAGGAAGGCTGAGCGCCGAAGAATTGATGCTTTCGAACTGTGGTGCTGGAGAAGACTCTTACGAGTCCCCTGGACTGCAAGGAGGTCAAATCAGTCCATCCTAAAGGAAATCAACCCTGAGTGCTCATTGGAAGGACAGATACTGAAGCTGAAGCTCAAATATTTTGGCCACCTAATGCGAAGAGAAAACTCTCTGGAAAAGACCCTGATGCTGGGAAAGACTGAAGGCAAAAGGAGAAGGGGACGGCAGAGGATGAGATGGCTAGATAGCATCACGGATGCAATGAATATGAACTTGAGCACGCTCCGGGAGAGAGCGCAGGACAGGAAGGCCTGGCGTGCTATGGTCCATGGGGTCACGAAGAGTCGGACACGACTGAACGACTGAACAACGAACACCAGGTGCCTTGAAGGCTGGGAAATGTAGTTTTCAAAGCCCAACTGCCAAAGATGTGGGGAACAGAAAAAGAGGAAGAAAAGATTAGAACAGGAAGGGGAAACAGAGAGTGGGTGTGCAGGACCTTGACTTCCCTCTCTTCCTCTCTCCTTTCCAGCTTCACCAACTATTGTGAAGAGTAGAAAGGAGATAGGGAGCAGGGAATAGAGAGATGAGCTGCAGTGGGTGATAGAGTTATGCAGCAGCTGGAAATTTAAAATTCTCAGAAAAAACATTGCTGTCCCTAGGTTTTCTCTGCTTTGGCTTGTAATCACTGGTTCCAATATGAGCTGAGCCCCCAGGAGTTTGCTCATGTCTACTTTAAATGGTGCAGTTTTAAATGTTTCCCCCATCCTGCCTACTTGTTTAGTTAGAAATGTGATTGATGTCTTTTAAAAATAACTATATAATAACTAAATAAAGTGACCTTCCTAAATGTAGAAGGACAGTCTCCTTATAACATGAGCAATGATTACACCTAACACATTGAGGTTAAATAACCAAGGCAGCAAACCCAGTTTTGTTTTGTTTATCTATCTTGTCATTGTGCTCTTTTTTTCTTTAACTTTAGGACTACTCAGCTGTATCTGAATGACATACTAATCCAGTCTGCTTTAAACCAAAGCATAGCAATTCTCTGAGGTTTGAAATTGGCCCTGAATATCTAGGGGGGATCTTTCTAAACTGAAATTTGTAGCATTCTTTTCTTCCCAGAAATGTCCCTTGTTGTAGATATTGCGTCTAAGAATATCACTTTACCTGTCAACAGTATGAAATATACTCTATTCTTGTCCTATGCAGTAGGTCAATATCAAATCCCAGCTCTACTAGCTGCAGCTCAACAAGGCAACTGAAGGATATGCTGATATCTCAGCATGCGGGAGACCTATCTTTCTAGCAGTGAACTCAGAACGCTTGGCACTTCTGAGGAAAATAACACTAAATGGTTATGGGTGCTTTTTATATACATAATTGTCTTCCAGATCAAAACCAAGGACGTCAGATTTAATGCAGCACATTCTTTGTACATTGAGCCTTCCCAAACATCAATTTCACTTAAAAAGAACCATTTTTCATTTAAGGATTTTTTTTTCTTCACAGATGCAACTACATAACAGGTATAAGATCAGCAGAAATCAACTAAAAACAAATCTTATATATGAACTATTTACATAGAGGTCCTTCCGTTTGGCACACGCTTCAATCCCCATTGAATTTTTAGTAAATATGCTTGAAGAATGGACTTTGCAAATCCCAGTATTCATTTGCTTGCTTGCTTGCTTCTATACCACCCAATAGCCAAAGTTCTCTGGGTGATTCACCCAGTTAGTATCTCCCAGACGAATGTGAGAATTGGATCATCACTATCCATGGGCTTTCACACTTCCCAAATGGTCTGATGCAGTTCTTGGTTCAAAAAATCACAAGCTGAATATGAGCCAACAATGTGACATGGCTGCAAAAAAGGCAAATGCTATTTGGGGCTGCATTAATAGAAGCATAGCTTCCAAATCCCAGGAAGTACTAGTTCCCCTCTACTCAGCACTGGTTAGGCCTCATCTGGAGTACTGTGTCCAGTTCTAGGCACCACGCTTTAAGAAGGATGCAGACAAGCTGGAGAGGGTTCAGAGGAGGGCAACAAAGATGATCAGGGGACTGGAAACAAAGCCCTATGAAGAGAGACTGAAAGAACTGGGCATGTTTAGCCTTTAGAAGAGAAGACTGAGGGGAGATATGATAGTGCTCTTCAAGTACTTGCAGGGTTGTCACAGGGAGGAAAGCCAGGATCTCTTCTTGATCATCCCAGAGTGAAGGACATGGGATAATGGTCTCAAGTTACATGAAGCCAGATTCCAGCTGAACATGAGGAAAAACTTCTTGACTGTTAGAGCAATATGACAATGGAACCAACAACCTAGGGCAGTAGTGGGCTCTCCCACACTGGAGGCATTCAAGATGAGGCTGGACAACCATCTGCCAGGGATGCTCTGACTTGGATTCCTGCATTGAGCAGGAGGTTGGACTCGATGGTCTTATAGGCCCCTTCCAACCCTACTATTCTATGATTCTATGATTCTACTACCTGACATGAAAACTAAATTTATTTCAGAAAGTCAAATTGCAGCAACAAAATCTGACAACATAGCTGCTGGTATAATGAAAGTGTTATTTATGTTGCTGCTCTATAGCTCTTGGTAAGGAAGAAGAAATGATATGTTAGAATGAGCAGAACAAGTGGCTAATTCATGTATTTATTCAAAGATTTGCCAACCACCTGTCTACCTAGAAATTCCCCAGATTGGTGTAAAATCACCTTATGGTGAAGTCCATCTAAGGGGCAAAAAGTCCCTGAAACTGTTAGGTCAGCTGTGTTTGAAACAGGTGAGTTGGTGGGGAGATTCAAGATAGGGAGCATCCTGTTCACTTGAACCATTCTAAGATAGGGAGCCAGAGAGGGCCTTTTGGGTGGTGGTGACACACGCCTGGAATAAGCTTCCATAAAGGGTTCGTCAGGCCCCTTCTTTGCATGTCCTCAGGTAAGTTCAAAAGACCCATTTATTCCTATTTGTTGTATTGATCTGGGGTTCTGATTCTGCCAGGGCCCAGTCAAAATAGGTTCTTTTAGATTGCCAAGATGAAACGAAGCCACTTGTGCAAAAAGATGACAGTTCCTTGACAGAAAATAGATGTGGAATAAATATGCAAAGGAAGCTCACACGTCTCATCATCCAATGAAGCTGTCATAGCTGGCTGGTGTCTATTTGGGTCCCCAAGATAGATGCAAAGTCATCTTAGAGCCACAAGTTTCTCCAAGCTGGTAGTGCGCTTTCCCCCTTGGAGTGCAACTGAAGGGCAAAGCCTGCAGGTTGGATTGTGTAAGTGCCACTCCCTAGTTCAGGAGCTGACAGGCTGGTCAGGAAAAGGGGGGCTTCTCTTCCCCAAAGCTGCTTGAAATATCATAGGCTGGGAAATCAATCACCCTTTCCCTGAGAACAGAGCCCCGACATTCCAACATGGGAGGGGAAGTTACTCAGTTCCTCTGTGAGAATCAAGGCATGACACCCATATCTCATATTCTAGGATGACATAATCTAGCTGATCAAAACAACTTGAAAGTGAAGCTATGAGTTACTAGTCTTGTGTGAAAGGGCTTCTTAATTTACTAGAAAGCTGCCAGCTAGGCCAAACTACATACGTCTCTAGGTAGCTATGAGCAGCATATAGGAAAGCTCTAAAGCCCACCTTATTGCTCACCAAGAAACTCACTACATTGGTCCTTTTTTAATTTTAGTTTAGGGCTGCTGGGCCTATTTGTAATATTTATAATTGCTGTTTTTATTGACTTTGCTTGATTTGTACTGTTTATTTTGTTAAGGGTTCCACTCTTAAAGGCAGCCTAAACATGTTAAAATAAATAAGAAAGAAAAGGACGATAGATACAGTTAGTGAAATTATGGCTGTTCCTTCACTCCACTTTTTACTCACCCTTGGTCTTTTGCGCCAGTGGTGGCAATGGATGAATCTGTCAGTTTCGGTTTCTCTCATTTTCCCTATGTTATGTTCAGTTCATCTGAACTTTACAATTTTTAAAAGTTTCCATGAACTGTCATAAGCAAATTTCTGTTAATATATGCAATGTATATGCCTTTTTGCCTAATATCTGCATTTTTCAAGCAATTTTCCTAAAACAATGTACACTTGAACATTATTTTCTTTAATGTGCATTTTTGTATGCATTTTTGGATTGGAAAACTATTGCAAAATTTGGGAAAGTGTGAATTCCAAAGGATACATGAGTTTCAGTTTGTATAGTGGTTTGACAGTGCAAAATTAAGGAAGTTTGCATTAAAATGAGAATTGAATGAATTTCTCCCATCCCTAGCTGGTGGCAGGGGGGAATCAGTCAGTGCAGACATAGGATTTGAGGCCTATATTGGAGTATTAGGGTGGGATAATATAACATTCAGATACTTCCTAATGCAGCAACACACTGGTTGCACTGTGTCTTACCCTGGGCAAAAGGGACTTGCCCCATGAAACCAAACAACAGAAAAGTCTCTTGCTGCTGCCCTTAACTTTCTTTCAGAAATCTCAAAGGGTTCATTAAGCAACTTGGACAAAGTCCCTGGAGAATTGCTGACACAAGTCTTTGCAGCACACAGCTACATCCTATCCTACTCCTCTGAGCTCAGAAGACAATACATAAAATGATCGCTACGTTGGAAAATACAGCAACATAAAGCCTCAAGCAGTTGATCTGTTACAAACCAAATCTCTACAGAGCATCTGATTCCTTAATTAGTACACCAGAAGGGGTAGAGCCAATAGAATAGTGAGCTTGATACTTCTGTTGAAGGAGGTAGATATCAATGACGCTTGTCTCCTCTGCTGACATTTTCCCAGCGTTGCCACTTAGGTATTATAGATATGTTTTAAAAAAATCTCACTGCACAAACAATAGAGCAATGGAGACACCTACAGGAGCTTCTGTAATACTGGGGGTGGGGGGTGGGGAATCTGTTGGTAAAAGTAAGAGCTTCATTTAAACTTCCTGCAATATTTTCTTATGGATTATCATCTGGTGTCATAATTGTCTGGAAAATGATAATTGGAAAGCCAATGGAACTCACCTTTGAAGTACAGCTCTTTTCTTGTGTTTCCACTCCAGTCCTTAGACCATATAATGATCGAGGATTAAAACACAAAAGCACGCAGGCACACATCAGCCAAAAGTAATTTTTCAGGTCTGATTTCTGGAGGGCTGCTAACTTATTTGCATTATATCCTTACATTAATAGTATTGTTATACTTTCTGCACCACAGTGACCTCATCCCCAAAAATGGAGGGGAGGAGAAATTAGAGGGGGGAAAGACCTCTTCCTTTTTTCTACTGTGTTTGTGTACATATGTGTGTGGGAAATGATGAGTCATCTCCACCCATCACCTATGGCTTCTTGGGCCATCTTAGTCCCCACTGAGACATGTCACCCGAATGTTACTGGCTATCAACTAGGGATGTCAGAGAATTCCGCGACGGATCGCGGTGAGGCCGCGACGGATCTCAGTGAAATTCATCATGGAATGGCCTGCCACCCCCTTGCCCCCCCGCGGATCCCCCCCAGGACGAGACTTACCTGGGGCAGATGTTTCGGATGGCGGCGGCTCCAGTGGCGGCTTCGGTGATGGTGGCGGTGGCCGGCTGCCGCTGCCGCCATTTGCAGTCTGTGGGGTTTCCCCCCCCCCCCATAGATGTGATAGGCTGTGTAAGGACTTACGTAGCCTATCACATCTGGGTAAAAAAAAAAAAGTGTACGCAAATGGCGGCGGCTATGGCTGCCGCCATTTGTGTTCCTTATTTTTGGCCCACTACACTATTTGCATTCCCCTTTCTTTTCTTCATCTTAGTCTATGTAAATATTTACGTAGACTAAGACGGCGAAAAATAAGGAACGCAAATGGCAGTGGCCGTAGCCGCCGCAATTTGCATACGCATTTTTTGTTTTGTTTTTGTTTTTTACCCAGAGCCCTCTGCGGCCAGAAATCCAGCTGCGGATGGCCCTGGCCTGGGCCTGGCCGGCTGCTCCATGGAGCCGCTGCGGAGCACAGCTGGCTGTCGAGGATTCTGGTGGGAGGACCGGATCGCCTCCCCCCCATCGAGGATTCCGGGGGGAGGGACGGAACGCCTCCCCCCCCACCATGGACAGAATCCGTGAAAAGGTAAGTGACTTTCGTACATCCCTACTATCAACCATCTCCTGTCAGGTCTTTAAAAGCATTGCCTCAGGGCAACCTGCACTAAAAGCTCTACCGTCGGAGGTGTTAAGAGTTAAGAATCTGGGATTTGGGAGGGATCCTGAGGGGTCTTCCAGACCAAGCCCAGATCTCATTACAGTATTTGTTATCCTCTGTTTCAAATGTCAGAAAAAATGACTATCTGCTTATGCAAAGTCTGTTCTGATTAGGAACACAGGAACTTGCCTTACATTGGGTCAAACTCAGACCATTAGTCCATCTAGCCTAGTGGGCCTACCCTGATGGGCCTGATGTGTGATGGGAACATCTCAGACAGGAGTCTACTAGCCTTGCTACCCAAGAAAAATGCTCAAATTACACGAGAGCTGGAGGGACACCTTCCCCTTACCTTTTTGATGCCTCTCTTAGCTGCTGTTTTTAGAAGGGTACAATGGACCATGGCTTGGCTAAAACTGGAGGCAAGATTAGGTCTTGTGATCTTCATAAAAGCCCTCCCTACTTTTTCCCTGATTATTCAACCACTGCTTGAGATTCTTTAAGTGGTGTTTATAGGGAGTGAATTGGGGACCTTCCCTGATAGCCCCATCCCCATCTCTAGGTTTTACCAGGTTAATTGTTATCCTCATAGCATACTAACAGGCTTCCGTAGGAATACATTGAGTGGTAACAGGATTTTGTATTAAGAAATGATGCTTATTTATTTGATTTGATCTATACTCTGCCCTTCAACAAGTTCTCAGGGTGGCTCACAAAAAGATAAAATTACAATACAACAAATTAAAGCAAAAACATTAAAACAACATTAAAACACCACAATATAAAGGAGTGTTCTAAAAACACTCACCAGACCTTAAAGTCTGGCAGCATAAAAATTAGGGCTGTGCACCGCTTCGGCCCGAGGCCTGAACCCTGAGTTGAAGCAGGCTGCTTCGGGTCACTTTGTGCCCCTTCCGAGGTGAAGCAGAGGGGGCACGAAGTGACCTGGAGCAGGTCGGGTGCTCTCTGAAGCACTTGGTGAGCTCTGGAGCTTCAGCCCCTGGCCCAGCCCCCCCGGCGCCTCCAGATCGTTACCTGAGCCACCTTCTCCACTGCCACTGCTGCCATCTCCTTGCCGCCGCCTTCTCTGCCGCCTTCTCTGCTGCTGTGCCACTGCCTTCTCCACCACTGCCCACCACCATGCTGCCACCTCTGCTGCCTTCTCCACCACCTGCCGCCGCCATCTCCTGAGGCCTGGACACACGGTGACTCTTCTTGCAGGGAGTTGCCATTTTAAAAATGGCAACCTCCTGGAAGTTCTAGGAGGCTGCCATTTTAAAAATGGTGACTCCGTGCAAGAGGACGAATTGCCATGTGTCCAGGCCTCAGGACCTGGCGGTGACAGGCGGCAGAGAAGGCAGCAGCAGTGGCAGAGAAGGCGGCGGCAGTGGAGAAGGTGGTGGTGGTGCAGTGGTGACAGAGAAGGCGATGGCTGAGGTAGAGGAAGCGGTGGCCCAGGTAAGGAGCTGGGGGGGTGCAGGGGCATCAGGGGGGACCCAAACTGGGGTTCACCATCCGAACCCCACTTCAGGTTCAGGGCCATGGCAGGTTGCTCCCCTCAAATCTGCCTAAGCCTCCAGAATTGAATCAGGGGGTCCCTGCACAGCCCTAATAAAAACAATGAACAGAAGATTAAAAAGCCTGGGAAATAGCAAAGATCTTCAGCACCACAATGACATCAGTGTAAGTGCCAGGTGAACCTCCCTGTAAAGACCATTCCAGAGTCAGGGAGCCACCACTGAGTAGGCCCTTTCCCCTGTAGCTTTCTGTTTGTCCCCCAGTAAATGGCACTCAAAGAAGCACCTCTTTTGAAGTAGACATTTAGTGGTCTTTCTTTCACCCTCTTCCTCAATGCCAGGCAAGCTGGTGTCCTCCAGATGTTTTGGACTACAGGTCCCATAAGCCCCAGCCAGGTTGGCCTATGGCCAGAGACTGTGGGAGTGATAGGGCAGTACCCAACGTAACACTAGCACTAGCATAAATTATGCTGTGCTTGCTTAGGCGACCTCGCTCTAGCACATCATGTGAGCTGGCACAATGGGTTTTCGAGGGAAAGCCATCCCGCCAGCTAATGCTGTTGGCGTTGTACGAGAGGTCATGTATCATACCACAACATAACTGTCATTCGTGCTAATGTCAGTTTAGATACTGTCTCTAGTCCCAAACATCTGGAGGGTGCTAGGCTGCCTGCCCCTGCTTTTTTTATATAGTATGTATCCCACAAAAATCTCACAGTGAAACAACTGGTATCACTGCTATCCCACTAGAGTAAATGGAATTGTAAGATCCTTAAAAATAAAATAAAAAAACTGATATTTGACAGCAAGTTTTCATTCTGCATCCATTGCAAGTTTAATGTCACTGGTCAGTTTGAGAAGTGAAAAACAAAATGTATCTTCATTTTAAAATGCAACTCAGTGTTAATTTCTTTAGTCTGCTCTGTCCCTAAGATCTCAGGATGGATAACAACTAACATCCATCTCTTTACCCAAGCCTTCCCTGACTGCCTGTGTTACCCAGTTGTTTTGCTTATCAATGGTTGTACTTTTAGCTTTGTTTCTAAATATTTTAAACTTCTGTGAGCACAGTGTTATGGACTGTCCCCTCACTACTCAGAAGCCCCCAAACTTGGAGGCTTCCAAGGTTCCTATTCCCCACTGGGCTGAAGCCAGCAGGGTGGGAGGAGTTGCAGAGGCAATGTTTGCCTCCCCATCCTTTGACTGTTGACTTTTTCACTAGATAGATAGACTTTTTCAGCCCACCTAGCAAGGACACTTTGGAGGGGGAAGGAAGGAGGCCGGAGGAGGCTCAGGATAAATCACATCCTGGCCTCTCTGGTCTCCTCCCTTCCCTACCCAACAGAACATCCCCTTTCCCCCTCTCCAAGGTCAATTTTCCAACCTCAGAGAGGCAGCTGGAATGGTTCTCTCTGTGCCAGCTGTGAGGGGGAGGGAACAGGGGGCAGATCTAGGGATGTCCATCACCAGGAAATCCAGCCATTTCCGGGCTCACCAGAGTCCCCTGGCATGCCCAAGTTGGCTCACATTTGCAGGTCAGGGTTTTTCCTGAAAGCCAGGAACTTTTTCTGTTGTTTTTTTACTTGTACAAATAGGAATTGGTGCAAATTATGGCTGCAATTTGCATAATTTCTGCAAAAAAGAAAATATAGAAAATCCGCTAGCCGGCCTGACTGACTGGGGACCAAAGTCCAAGAGGCCGAGCTGATGAAAGCCCATTGGGCTCCACCCCACAAATGGATTCCTCCAACTTCCCTAGGCAGGTCTCTGTCTCTCCCTTCAGAGTACTGTTTCCAACCTCAAAGGAGGTAATCGGAGCCTGGGATGGTCATCCAGGGACCACAGGATTGCTCTCTTAACTGATGAAGTTTTGCATTTACTATGATGCATTTTAATTTCTGATGTTGTAAACTGCTTAGAGATGTATTTTGATATGGTAAGCAGTATATACATTTATTAAAGAAACAAAAACACTTCCATGTCTTAATTTTTAAAAGTAAAGTAAACCATAGGATACAGCATCATTTTAAAACTTGAAGAGCTCCATGTATCTGGAACAAATTAGTAGTTATATCAAGAGATATGCAGTGGAGCGCTGTCTAACAACTCTGGGGCAGAGTCAGCCCAACCAGAAATAAGCACTTTCTACGCTGGAAGTAATGCAGCAGCAATTATGCTGATGTATGAGCAAAAATATCCTTCCCAGATTATATTTGTACCCTGTTTTCAGATGGCAAAATTGGATGGGGAGGAAAATTTCACCAAATATGATCTAGGGGATAGTGGGAGAAATAATTGTCAAAAAAAGGCAATTATTAGAAAATGTATCAGAACATTAATTTTCCATACTGTTTCATACTGGTGGATGAAGGAACCAATGGACTAAGAGAGGAGGACTGGAAGGAGCATACATAGGTCAAGGCCATGACATCCTTCTGCCATATTAAAATATAATATGTTGGATTCACAGTTGTGCCTGGAATTCTCCACTTTATTAATGGCTGGAAGAATTAGAGGAGGGCATTTTTCCCAATCATCTGTGGAGAAGGGGCTGAAATTTTCCAAGGGTTTGGGAGAAGCCTGAAAAAGGTTCTTAGGTAATCATTGATACAATTCTTTTCTGGGAAATTTTGGCCTGCTTCTAGCTGATGCCCACTCATTGGCAGGATAAAGACCATCCTGGACAGAATAAGAAGGAGAGATCAGCAGGTGTCTGGATATCCCCTTGGTATGGGGTAAGCAACAAACCAACCCACTGTTTTTGCTGTAAAAATCACCACTACCTGATGGAATGCCTGTTAGAGCATTTGATAGAGTTGACCATGGGGAAACATGAAAGGGAATCCAAGGAAATTAAAGGGTGGGGGGGAAATGCTGAGAATGAGATGAGCACTGGAATTCCAGGTGCCTGTTGCCCAATTAGGGTTGTACTCTCAGAGACATCTTGAAGAAGGTGGAATTCAAGAATTCCTTGGTTTCAATCAAATTCTACTTACAAAAATCATTGAGGCTGCAATCCTTATGCACACTTACCTGGGAGTAACTCCGATTGATCTCCATGGGACTTATTTCCCAGTAGACATACACAGGATCACACTGTTAAGTATCAGTGTTATTTCCCATCTGATTCTGCATCATTTGTCCATAGCAACAACAAAACCGTCTTACTCCATTACACAGCACAGTTATATTAATTAGGAATTGTTGTTGTTGTTCAGTCGTTCAGTCGTGTCCGACTCTTCGTGACCCCATGGACCATAGCACGCCAGGCCTTCCTGTCCTGCGCTCTCTCCCGGAGCGTGCTCAAGTTCATATTCATTGCATCCATGATGCTATCTAGCCATCTCATCCTCTGCCATCCCCGTCTCCTTTTGCCTTCAGTCTTTCCCAGCATCAGGGTCTTTTGCAAAGAGTTTTCTCTTCGCATTAGGTGGCCAAAATATTGGAGCTTCAGCTTCATTATCTGTCCTTCCAATGAGCACTCAGGGTTGATTTCCTTTAGGATGGACTGATTGGACCTCCTTGCAGTCCAGGGGACTCGTAAGAGTCTTCTCCAGCACCACAGTTCGAAAGCATCAATTCTTCGGCGCTCAGCCTTCCTTATAGTCCAGCTCTCACAGCCATACGTTGCTACTGGGAAAACCATAGCTTTGATTAGACGGACCTTTGTCGGCAAGGTGATGTCTCTGCTTCTTACTATGCTGTCTAGGTAGGCCATAGCTTTCCTCCCAAGGAGCAAGCATCTTTTAATTTCATGGCTACAGTGACCGTCTGCAGTGATCTTGGAGCCCAAGAAAGTAAAATCTGTCACTGCTTCCATTTCTTCCCCTTCTATATGCCAGGAAGTGATGGGGCCAGATGCCATGATCTTCGTTTTTTTAATGTTGAGTTTCAAACCAGCTTTTGCAGTCTCCTCTTTCACCCTCAACAAGAGGCTCTTGAGATCCTCTTCGCTTTCTGCCATTAGGGTGGTATCGTCTGCATATCGGAGGTTGTTGATAATTCTCCCAACAATCTTAATTCCGACCTCTGATTCATCCAACCCGGCATTTCTCATGATGTACTCTGCATATAAGTTAAATAAGCAGGGTGACAATATGCAGCCTTGTCGTACTCCTTTCCCAATTTTGAACCAATCGGTTGTTCCATGTCTGGTTCTTACTGTTGCTTCTTGACCCTCGTACAGGTTTCTCAGGAGACAGGTAAGGTGGTCTGGTACTCCCATCACTTTCAGAATTTGCCACAGTTTGTTGTGATCCACACAATCAAAGGCTTTAGCGTAGTCAATGAAGCAGAAATAGACGTTTTTCTGGAATTCTCTTGCTTTCTCCATGATGCAGTGAATGTTGGCGATTTGATCTCTAGTTCCTCTGCCTCTTCTAAACCTGCTGAAGCCTAGCTTGTAGGATTTTGAGCATATTAATTAGGAATACAAACTTATTTTTATGAATACAATGCATTTAATGTTTCTAGGTGGGGAGGTGCTGGCATAACACAACATGACAGTGAATTACGGGCCTCGCCTATTTGCTTCCAGCCATTCCCAAGGAGATTTAGGCAAGTGATGTTCCATCTGAACATAACACAAAGAGAGCATCTGGAACTCCGATTTTATCTTGTATATACACAATAGGATAAAATTTGCTGGCTGTCATCGGTTAACTGCCTGCCTGCCCTCTAGAAATATTCTGGCAGCTCAGGGAAAAGGGTCAGTTGTGGAATCCTGGCAATGACAGTAGCTGCATGTATGGAGTGAAGAGTTGCTTTTCCAAGGGAGATGCTGCGTATCATTGATGAGAAGGTTACTGATAAGCAAGGGGCTAAAGCTTGAGATCCAAAGGGCCACATCAGGCTGATTTTTATTGATTGATTAGAAACAGTCAGCCAGATCTCTTAACTTCCAGTTTCTAACCTAATTTAATACAATTATTATACCTTCAGTTAGCGACGGACAGACCAGCCATACCTGTTTCACATGTATTCATTCATAAGTCCATTCCATCTCATTTCTGTATCAATCTGCAGATAATTCACATTATTTTAACATACCATTAAAATACGCATTTTAATGCACATTTTACCCTAAAATATACATTTTTGTATGCATTTTACTACAAAATATGCATTTTGATATGCATTTTGGTAGATCTTGAGCTGAAAACTGTATCACAAAATTTGGAGTAACATGAAGACCAAAGGATAACAGCATTCTGATGTGCATGTTAGTCTGGGAAGTATGAATCAGGTCAGTTTGCTTAAAAATGTAGACATATAATGTAGACACCCACTATTGTGATGAAACTTTCTCCCTCTCTCCTCTCTCTCCCTGCAGCCCTCAGTGTCAAGTGAAAATCTACTCTGGTCAATTTCTCAGCCCCCAGGAGCATATTTTGACTGCACAGGGAACTGAAGGCAGAGGGGAAATTGCTCTCCCTCCACCAATGGAACTGATAGCTGCATCTATCAATGGAACAAAATCCTTGAGCATCCCTAGCTTCAGTTAAACTAAACCTGACTGGCTTTGTTATGGGATACATGGCATGGCTGCAGTCTAAAACAGATTCACTTGAAATTAAGTTCGATTTAATCTATGCCGCAGCATCAGCTGCAATTTTATTTTCTACACTCCTGTCCTGCCTTGATGATTCATAAAACCAAATAGGGAACCATAATGCTGAACTCAGAAAATGTACAAATTCTTCTATATATATCATATGGAAGGTTTGTGAACATAGGAGGATTGGCTCTAAACTCCAACTCTAGACACTGCAATGAATGATCTTGGACAGGGTTGTTTTCAATGAAATTTCATTATCCCTATCTCAGCAACTGCTTGCATCAGTAAAAAAAATACCAGTGAGTGACCATCGGTACTAAACTCAGACAGACTTCTTCACTTGGAAGCTAAAATAAAGAAAATAAGATTGATATAACTGGTCAGCCTCAAGAAAAAGAAGAGCAAATCTCCATATGGTGAGAAAGTAAGGAGAACATTGGAAGCCAAGAAAAACAATGACAACATTTGTAGGTATCAGTAGTAGTCAGTGAGATATTGGAAAGACAAGATAAGATCATGGATTTCTTTAGAAAGACTGTGAATTGTTACTGATGTTCCTTGATCTCAGTTAGAGTTGTACTCTTGGTTGTTTTGGTCAGCGAACAATTTAAAACATTCATGTTTCTATCATAAAATTGGAATTCCATATAATTGGATCTGTATTTCCTAAAATATTTTTGAAAGATCATTCTTAATTATTTCAGCAGTAGAGGTCAATTGCGAGTGGAGATGGGTAATAAAGAGACGGACACAGGTGCTTCGATGCAAATTGGGCCACATTTATTGAATATCTGCAAAGAGGAAACCCAGGACGGGCACTTAACTGTGCCAGCCGCTAGCTGACACTGCAATGGGTGAAAAACATTCACACCCTGTGGAGTGGAATGTCAACATCTCTGCCGCACAGGGCTACCCCTTAGGGGGAGGGAAACCTTCCCTTATCACTGCCCCCAGTGCTGAAAAACACCAGGTGGGTGAGGTGAGTCGGCCTCACAGGTAGCCCTTATCCCCCAATGGACCGCAAAGCCCAAAGCGGAGGCCTCAGGTGTCACCTGTCACCAGAACAGTGCCTCTGAATGCTCACCATCCCTATTTTCCTCCCCATTGCCCATCCTATCAGCTCTTTGAAAATGTGACCAAAACTTCATTAGAATTAAACTGTATTCATCTAAGGACTCGCCCACTCCATTTACAGTGTGAAGTAGGCAAAAAGACACACAGCCCAGGCCAATCAGTCAGACCATGAGCCAAAAATTCCTACTTGGTCTCAAAAGGGCAACCAATGAAACCCACACTGTGTAACGGAGAGCGGGAGGAAGCCACGTGTCCAAGAGTTGTTTGGAAGGGGTACAGAGGGCTAAAAGTTGCCTCTCCATCCCCTCCCTCCTCTGGTGGTCTGAGCACTGGGCAGCCAATGACTGCCAAGTGTGTCTCTTCTGTCCATCCACCCGCAACATGGGGTGGGGTATTTTGCTAATAGATCACACATGATTATTAGAAAAGGCAGTTTCTGATGGACTGTCCAACAAAAATACCATTCATCTTTGAGAGGGGTAAAAAATATTTATAGGAGCAATTTCATACTGGAAGAAGATGGCTAGGAAAGTCAAGGACTTTGGATTCTCTTTCCTTTTAAGGGTCAGTAGGAAGTGAATATTGCCTTGGTTATAGCGTATTGTAGCTTGGAATTGGACTAGATAAGCTGTTGGATTCCATTCCATACAATGATTCTATGAAAAGAGGAATTATCAGAACACAAGTGGGACCTGCAACAAAATGGTGCAGTGTGGAATTCTCCTGTTCAGGTTTCAAACCTACCAGCCATACCTTCTTCCTGGGTACTTTATTCCTTTCCCCTCCCTTCTACTTCTCCTTTCCCTTGTCCAACTGCAAGCATTCCTTGGCTACTGACCATGCTCAGTCCTGTTCTTTGCTATTCTTTTTTCTAAAGAATTTTTGTACGTCCGCAAACCTTGGGATTTCCCCAAGCCTACTGATGCCTTCCTCATGTGTGTGTGTGGATGGCATTGTTCTTGGCTACATAAGATCCCATACTCAGAGAATGAGACCACTATTAGTATATGAGATAAATGCAGTGTGTTTCTTCTCCTCAATAGTGTATGGTGTGAATATAGCCCCACAAATTATGCATTTTCCCCACCATTCCTCCAATTAGCACAGGGAAGCACTATTCTTTCTTTCTTTTTCCTTGCATTATAACCCGGCAACATCCTGTGAGGTAGGTTAGGCTGAGAGATTGTAATGGGGCCAAGATCTCCCACTGAGTTGCATGGCCAAAGGGGGATTTGAACCTAGATCACCCTGATCCAAGGTCAGCGCTCTGTCCACTACACTAGGCTTGCTCTCATAGGGAAGGTATTCAGGTTTTCCCATTGATTGGTGATGCAGTGGTAAATTTTGAAGTGAAAGAGCTCATGTCAGCCCCCAGAGCCACACCCCCCCAGGGGAATGCATAGCCATGCCCCAAGGAGAGTCCAAAATGTAGGCAGCTTGGTTGATCCAGCTGTGTTGAATCCCATTGAAGAAAAGGACAGAAGAAATTATCTGCTTGGTTATTTTCCTCATTCTCTTACTTCCTTTATGCCAGTCTATCCCAAAAAGTCATAAAACTTGAAAACTTATTCACTTGCCAGAAAGTCCCTCAATTGCTCTGACACTCTGGCAAATGACATCATATAACTCTGGCTCTGAAAACTGTCCTGGAGTTGCCTTCTGCCTGTGCTCCCCTTCCATGACACCACTGCTGTTGATTGATACAACAACCCCCACCCCCCAGCTTCTTCCCACCCCTTACTGCTTATTCTGGATATCATCTTATTAACCTTTCACTTCTTCCTTCATAAAAGTAGGTAATCAGTATCCAAATACTATGGCTCGTGCTGCTTTTATTGTTCAGCTTTGAAATAATGCATCTCAGTAGCCAAGTCCACCCTGATTTTCCTACATGAAAGGAACTGAACTATGTTGTTGGAGAAAGCATTTATAAAGTTAGGAAGTTTTACAGTAGTATAGGTTTCGAAGAAGTACTTCAGGGGGAAAAAAATGTAGTGAGGATTTATTTCCAGTATCTGTATGAAAGAGAAGTAGGATGGAAGTTACAATTTTGAGTCAGAAAAAATAATAGATTTAACATATCATTATTGACCAAAGTCTTTAAACTCTGCTGCAGGCATGGTGGAGGGAGAAAGCATATACTGTATCATGCACTGGACTCTGGAAAAGAGGAATATTAGCCTGCACTGCTATATGTAGCATATGGTGTTTAAATAAAGGACATTCCTTCATTATTCTTTACATAAAGGTAAAGGTGTCCCCAACCAGTCGTGTCCGACTCTAGGGTGCGGTGCTCATCCCCGTTTCTAAGCCGAAGAGCCAGCACTGTCCGAAGACGCTTCCGTGGTCATGTGGCCAGCATGACTGAACACCGAGGTGCACAAAATGCTGTTACCTTTCCCGCCAAGGCGGTACCTATTTATCTACTTGCAATTTCTTGCTTTCGAACTGCTAGGTTGGCAGAAGCTGGGACTGAAGACGGGAGCTCACTCCATCATGCAGCACTCGGGTCTCGAACTGCTGACCTGCCGACCTTCCAGTCTGCAGTTCAGCGTCTTAACCACTAAGCCACCGCGGCTAGTAATACCACTGCGGCTGCTAGTAGCTGAAGGAAGACATCCTTTTGCCTCTAGAGCTCACAGTCCTGCCATGGTCTAACAATCACCTTTAATAATGGGTGGGGGAAGGGGATTTTGAGAACAAACAAAAGGAAATAAATGCTCTGCAAGACATCTTGATCAAGATATATTGTCGTCCTGTCCTGGATTTTGTGAAGATATCACAACCTGGGGAAATCTCCAGGTTAAAAATTACACAATAGCTACAAATCCAATCGGAGTCTCCAAACGGATCAACTTGTAATTCTCTGAAATCCTGAGGTCAAGACTTGACACAGCTAGTGTTCTCTCAGTGTTCATCTTCTAAAAGGCTCCCTCAGCTTTCTGTACAGTCTTAAAGCTGAATATTCCAGTACCGGAAAGCAGCAGCATCTCACCGTAAAAGTGAATGAGGTTTTCAGGGCCTTGCATTCTTTTGCCAGCAATAGTTTACCACTTCCTTGTGTATTTCAGCCTTACAGCTTTTTTTCCCCCTTTTCTTTTGTATTTCTATGCATTAGAATCTTTCCTAGAGTGGATAAGCCATGCTTGGGACTCTCCACTCAGAGAACAGTTAGATTCCCCCATGGCACACTCATACACACATGGCACACTCATACACACATGTGTGCTTACACACATGCACACACCTATCATAGGAACATAGGAATATGCCTTATATGAAGTCATCCTCCTGGATTTTAGATAGTGACTCTCCAGGAGTTCAAAGAGGAGTCTTTTCCAGCCCTACCTGGAGATGCCAGGGATTGAACCTGGAACCTTTTGCATCCCAAACATGTGTTCAACAACTGAACTATGGTCCTTCCCAACAAAACCATTTTGCGAGAAAATCTTGTACAAATACAATAACTTCTGGTTAAATATGCTTGAAATCATGAAGTCCATTAAGCAGCAAGACACAAAGTCAGCTCCGTAAAGTGGAAGTTGTTAGGGATGGGAGAACCAGCGATATTTGAGCTTGCCTAAATTCTCCAAAAATCACCTTAAAACTCATTTTGGCTCATCCCTGTTTTTATTTTTGACCTGTTTTTCAGCTTGGTTGGAAAAGTGCACATCTCTGTTGGTATTTTTCAAAAGTGCACACGTGTCCCCATTGAATAAAGCGTGAAAGTAAGGGTTTTGTTTTTTTAATGCACATTTCAAAGTGCATATTTTTTAAAAATGCATTTTTCAAATAGAAAAAAAATTGGGAATTTGAGAACATTTCCAGGGGGGAAAGCACTGCTTCTTGCCTTCACATGTGGGTTGTCAACAGAAACATTTACATAATTTGTGAACAGAAATGAAATTCATCCCTAGTTGAAATGGTGAAGAATGTTCAGATTCATTTGAGCAGCTCAGAAATGGACTCCCACAGTACCTCAATTAAAAGCCAAGTCAAGCTTCCATCTAAGGTTTAGCTTGGCTCATAATTAGTTTTTAATTCTCCCTCACTATCTGTTAAGCCAGAGGGAGTTAAATAACAAGTCCCAGTCTTACCAGAGGTTATGGAATCTTCTAAGCCTGCTTGAAGCCTCCATTTTGTCACCAAGAACATGGGGCAGTTAAGAATGGTGAGTCCTTTGATGTTGCCAGCATCCTTGGTATGGAAGGGAGGGAAAATGGTCACTGGGGGGTTGATGGGGAGAATTCAAAATAGATTTGGTTTCTCCAAGTTTTTAGAGAACTTACATTTTCTGGAAATTCCTGAAAAAGTTCAGAAATAGAGATGTACAAGACTTTTGTTCCTCCTCACAAAACATATGAGTATGCCATGTTTGCAACCCTGAATGGGAACACTAGCAGGAGAATGTGTCTGCTGAAAACGTTCACAAATTCTAGAACATGTGCTCACATTTGATTTGTGCAAATTTCCCTGTTTGATTTTCTTCAGATTTCAAAAATGTACTAATTCACATCAGCACAACTGCAAATTAGTGCAAGTAGAACAAAATTCAAACTTTAGTCTATGGGAGGAATTTGTGCAACTTTGGATATTTGTGCAAATTCTGGGATTTTTGTACAACTTTCACATTTGATAACTGTTCATTCTGCATAATTTTCCTAGTATTTGTGCAGAACAAACAGTGATAGGAAACACAAGTACAAACTGAGGAGAGATGAGCAATGAGCTGATGTTTGGAGAATGTTGGTGAGCGAAAACGTTCCTTGTTTGCCCATCCACATTCAGGAAGACAAGACCCATTCTGAATAGGGATGTCAGAGGAATCAGTCTGGCAGATAGAGCTCAATGAGCATTCATCAGCTTGCCCCCCTGAACTTCGTCACACTTCAAGTCAGGGCAGCTTGCAGATTTTCCAGTTTTTTTCATAAATTATTTATTTATTTATTTATTGCATTTATACCCCGCCTATTTTCCTCTTGCAAGGAACCCAAGGCGGCTTACATTATCCTCCTCCTCTCCATCTTATCCTCACAACAACAACCCTGTGAGGTGGGTCGGGCTGAGAGTCTGTGACTGGCCCAAAGTCACCCAGTGAGCTTCCATGGCCGAGTGGGGACTAGAACCCGGATCTCCCAGATCCTAGTCCAACACTCTTGCCACTACACCACACTGGCTCTAAATAGAAACTTGTGCAAATTGAACCCCAAATTTTGGTCATAATTGCTAAATTTGCACAAATTACGCAAATCGCAGCTGCAATTTGCATAAATTTCTACTTCCATTTTTTAAAAAAACACCTGAAAAAAGTTCCCAGATTTTGGGGAAAAAATCATGGCTTGGGCATTAATGCAAAGTGAACCAGGAGGGAAGTGGGAATCTTTGGGTCCCAGTAAGTCTGGATTTTCAGATGACAAACATCCTTAATTCTCAATCAAGATGGAAGGAGCTTGCCCATTTTGAGGTGAGAGAAAAAGCAGTTTGGCCATGAGGAAGATTGAAAACTCTGGTGCCATCCTTCCCAAAGTGCTGATCCTACCTGTGTAAGGAAATGCTTAGCTATGCATTAATTGTGTCTGCAATGTATGCATAACTATGCACTTTAGGGCTGCAATTTGTGCCAATTATGCTAATTACCACCACAATTTGTACACAATATATAAATTGCCACCACAATTTGAGAATTTTGCTATGTTCCAAGGAAAAAAATAAAGCTGAAATCCACAAGCCAAGCCAGTGGTCCAGGGAAATCTGTCAAGACCCAAGAGGACCAGATTTCCCCACAATGGACATCCCTTGGACTGGTTATAGGCAGATTCGTACATCCCTAGGCTGAATACACAGGGATTAAAACTCAGACTTCTTAGAGCTAGAGACAACCCCAACCCAACTCTTCCATTCTCCACCCATTTCATTTGGACCCTGGTTCTACCAAGGCCCTTTTCCTTTCAGGACCTTCCTTCTCTTGAAGGCACGTGGGTGGGCATTCCCCGTGGGGTCTATCTATCTATCTATCTATCTATCTATCTATCTACCTACCTATCTATCAACTATCTATCTCCTAAGGCAGCCTGGCCCAGGCCAGCCTGCTGGCCTCCAGATGTTCTGGACTTCAACTCCCAGCAGACCCAGCACGCAAGGACAAGGGCTGGGAATGCTGGGAGTTGTGGTCCAAAACATCTGGAGGGAACCCTGCAGTTTCTTTCTCCTAAGACAGTAGGGCATTGGGGGAGAGGGCAGAAGTTGCAATCCAGAAGTGGGGTGAGGGGTGATGAAGGAGAGTTTGCCTTATGGGGAAGACCCCCTAGTCTTCACAGGTGGTACCTATGGGTGCTCTTGCTTAGGGGAGAAAAAAAGAATTCATCTGTGCTGGGATGTCCCAGTCATTATTTTAACTACATCTCTAAAGACACAATCCTTTGCATTGTTTGGATGGAGGGGGGTCCTACAGCTCCCAGCATTCTCTTAACCAGCCATGCTGACTTGGGGGATGCTGGGAGTTGTAGGACTATTTTTCTGTCAGAACATGCATAGGATTGCACCTTAAGCCAGCTTTTCCCCCACAGAGATGTTGTTGGACTCCAGCTGCCATCATCTCCAGCCAGCATGATCTGGGGATGATGGGAGTTGTGGTCCACCACCATCTGGGTTGGGAGAGGCTGGTTTACATGAAAACTTTAATGCAGCAGTGGGGAATGCATGACCCTCCAGATGTTGTTAGACTACAGCTTCCATCATCCCCAGCCAGCATGGGCACTGGTTGGGGGGCAACAGGAGCTGGAGTCCAACAACATCCTGGGCAGTGGGTAACAGGTTCTCCACCCCTGCTTTAATGTAAATTATCACTGTGCATAACATTTTTTTTTCTTTTTTTCTTTATTTTGTCTACCATTTCTTCCAAAATTATTATGGCATAATACGCTTTCCTGGGGGGAGCCCAAATCATTAAATGCATGCAATACTGCATGCATCTGATGATTTGGGCTCAGCTCCACGAGGGTGTATTATGCTGTAATAAATTTGTTAGTCATTTAAGGTGCCACAAGACGCTTTTGCTGCAACAAAGTGACCTGGTGACCCCTCTGGAAATTCTTGCTAGGGCTGACAAAAAAATAAAATAAAATAAACTGAGCACCTTAGAACACTAACGGGGCAAAAGCTGGCCCCACACTGACTTTCTTATCTGCTCCCCTGCAATGATCTCCCCAACCTCCGTTGTAAATGAAATTTCTTTCAGAGTAGCAGAAGGTGTAGCAGTACTGCCTAGTGGTTATAGGAGACAAAGCTGCTGTTGTGTTCAGAGGCCTGGAACTCTGCTGGCAGGAGAATGCTGGGAGTTGTAAGACTTCTTTCTGTCTAAACATGCATAGGATTGCACCCATAGAAAAAGGAATCTATATTCAGACCAAGGCTCAACAAGTGCAGACTTTTATTTTATAGTTTATTCCTTGCATACAGCCACAGCAGACTCTTCTTCCTCTCCAGTCTAACCTAAGTTCTGGGGTGGACTCCTCTGTGACTAGCCCAGGGCACATTGAAATCCTGGCCTGGATCTGCCACAAACATTACCTAGCTGACTATCTTCCCCCACATATACCCAGTTGACCCCTGAGATCTTTTCAGGAGGCCTTATTGATCAATCTGTGACCAACAGAATGTCACCAGCTAGCAGCACATAAGCCTTCTCAATGGTGGTACCCATCTTTGGAATTGTTAGATCTTGGAATCGTTGTAAATCACAAGCTGAATATGAGCCAACACTGTGGTGTGGCCGCAAAAAAAAAAGGCAAATGCTATTTTGGGCTGGATTAATAGAAGTATAACTTCCAAATCATGTAAAGTACTAGTTCTCCTCTACTCAGCACTGGTTAGGCCTTATCATGAGTACTGTGTCCAGTTCTGGGCACCACACTTTAAGAAGGATGCAGACAAGCTGGAGAGGGTTCAGAGGAGGGCAACAAAGATGATCAGGGGACTGGAAACAAAGCCCTATGAAGAGAGACTGAAAGAACTGGGCATGTTTAGCCTTTAGAAGAGAAGACTGAGGGGAGATATGATAGTGCTCTTCAAGTACTTGCAGGGTTGTCACAGGGAGGAAAGCCAGGATCTCTTCTTGATCATCCCAGAGTGAAGGACATGGGATAATGGTCTCAAGTTACATGAAGCCAGATTCCAGCTGAACATGAGGAAAAACTTTGACTGTTAGAGCAATATGACAATGGAACCAACAACCTAGGGCAGTAGTGGGCTCTCCCACACTGGAGGCATTCAAGATGAGGCTGGACAACCATCTGCCAGGGATGCTCTGACTTGGATTCCTGCATTGAGCAGGAGGTTGGACTCGATGGTCTTACCAGCCCCTTCCAACCCTACTATTTTATGATTCCATGACTCAAAGCCCTGGTACTGGAAGTAGTGATGGTACGGGTGCTCAGCTCAGTCTGAGTCTGACAGATTCCCCACCACTCACATATTTGGGCTGTGCCTGCCAAGCCACTGCCCCTGCTCGTGCCACCCCATACTTGCCAAGCTGTCCCCATGAGCCTTCACTGAGCACCCATCATTCCTGCCATTACCATTTTGTGAAGGAAAAAATGGTGACTTGGCAAATTCCGTAAATGTAATATTGCACACATAGGGCAGTAAAGGCCCTGATCAGCACAAAATTGCAGGCAGTGGAGGGGCTCAATCCAGGACCCAGGATTCCCCACCCCCCATTTTCGGAGGAGCACTTTGAAAATCTAATGAAAATTCCCACCTTCCAGCTGAGCAGAGCAGAGCAAGCTGCTGCAGCTGGTCCAGGGACTACAGAAGTAAGCAAGCACCCAGAGAGCGAGCGACCAGAGCAAGCGACCAGGAGGAGCAAACAGGAGTTGGCCAGGGGAGTGGCAGTGGTAGAAGAGACAAAGGAGACAGAGGAGACAGAGGCAAAGAGGTAAGTGGGATGCAGGAAGCCCAGGGGGCTGCCCTTTATCCTTCTGACTGGCTGTCAGCTCACCAGGTGCTCTTGAGAGCTCCAACTGAATTGGAGGGGTGTGGCCTGAGTACTCAGCTGAGTACGCAACTGAGTGGGTGGGAAGCTTCAGTCTGTTTCCTGCCTCCCAGCAGAGCAGAGCAGAGCAGAGCAGAGCAAGCTGCTCCAGCTGGTCCAGGGATTACAGAAGCAAGCAAGCTCCCAGAGAGCGAGCAACCAGAGTGAGCAAACAGGGGGAGCAAACAGGAGTTGGCCAGGGGAGTTTGGCAGGGGAGGTCAAGGGGGAGGCCCCTAACATTTTTTCTTCTTTTTTAACAAACTTTTTTTTTCATTTATTTATCTTGTAACACACACTTCCACACCAGTGGGACTGGGACTCTGCTTTTACCTCTAGTCCTCTACTGAGTAGAGGAGCAGGCACAGGCTAGTCTAGAACAATCAGAAAGCCTGACTCAAAAAGGGAATAGAGGCTATGGAAGGACAAGACTCTCCAGTCGTGGTGACCTGCAAGGTATGTGCTATGTTTGTTTTCTTGCCTGAGAACAACATGGGCTACACCTGCAACAAGTGCAAGTTGATCACGCTGCTGGAAGAAAAAGTAAGAGGACTGGAGCGGCAACTGTCGACCCTCCGGGGAATAAGAGAACACAAAGAGTTCTAGGACAGAATGGGGGATCTACAGCAGCAAAGTGAAGACCAGAAGCTTGAAGAGCAACAGCAAGCTGAGGCAGAAGTGGCAAATGCTGACATGAGGAAAAATGGAGTAGAGGATACTCCTTGGAAAAGGGTGACAGTTAGGAGAAGAAGAACTAGATGCCACTCTGCACCAGTGGAAGCAGTGGAGCTGTGGAACCGATTCCAGGTACTTGAGGATGAGACTGGAGGACAGCCTGCAAAGGAAGAATCACAGGGGAAGTTGCATGAGAGTGAGCAAGAGGCTGAAGGTCATTCAAGCAGAGGCGATGAAACCAGGCTTACAAGAAGAAGAAGAGAAGACTAAAAGTAGTAGTAGTGGGAGACTCCTTGCTGCATGGGATCGAAACCAAGTAGGTCATGAAGACCCGTGGACTCGCCAGGTATGTTGTCTCCCGGGAGTAGGGATGTACGAAAGTCACTTACCATTTCGCGGATTCATTCGCGGCGGGTGGGAGGCGCTCCGTCCCTCCTCCCAGAATCCTCGAAGGGGGAAAGGCGCTCCGGTCGGCCCCCCCAGAATCCTGCCCAGCCGGCTCCGCTCCGTGGCGATTCCGCAGAGCCGCCAGCCGGCTCCGCCCGCGGCCAGACATCCGGCCACTGGGCAGCAGGGATGCAAATGGCAGTGGCCGTAGCCGCCACCACTTGCAACCCTGTAGTGAGCCGTGATAGGCTACGTAAGTATTTACGTAGCCTATCACGGCAGGCTTTAAAAAAAAAATGCGTACGCAAATGGTGGAGGCTATGACGGCCACCATTTGCGTTCTGTATTTTTCGCCATGTTAGCATACGTAAATATTTACGTAGGCTATTACAGCGAAATAAAGGGGAATGCAAATGACGTAGTGGGCACCATTTGCGTTCCCCTTTTTTTGTCCATAATAGGCTAAAACTGCGAAAAATACAGAACGCAAATGGCGGCCGCCGTAGCCACCGCCATTTCCGTACGGGTTTGTGTTTTTTTAAGCCTGCCGTGATAGGCTACGTAAATACTTACGTAGCCTATCACGGCCTCTGCAGTGCGGCCGCCATTCGCAAGTCGGCACTAACAGGAGCAGGTAAGTGCTCCGTTTCGCGTGACGTTCATGGGTTGGGGGGGCAGGGGCTTCATTCCATGATGGATTTCAAGGGGCCAAATGCAGTTGCATTCGGCCTCACCGAGATCCGTCATGGAATTGTCTGACATCCCTACCCGGGAGGATGGATTAGAGACGTGACTGAAAGGTTGCCTGACCTCATAAAGCCCACTTGTACCCCTTTCTTCTCATCCATGTGGGAACAAATGATACCGCCAAGCGGAGCTACGAAGAGATCACGTCAGACTTTGAAGCTTTGGGTAGGAAACTCAAGAACTTTGGGGCCCAGAGAGTTTTCTCATCCATTCTCCCAGTAGTTAGAAGAGGGCTAGAAAGGGAAAGAAAAATACTCCAGGTGAATGACTGGCTACGAAGGTGGTGCCAACGCAAGAGATTTGGATTCTGGGACCACGGGCTTTACTTCCTGGAAGATGGGCTGTTGGCAAGGGACGGGTTGCACATCACAAAGCCTGGGAAGAATGTGTTTGGACACAGCATGAAGAACTTCATCAGGAGGGCTTTAAACTGAATCCTATGGGGAAGGGAGATGTAAAGTTGGGGGTAACAATGGATGTAGGCTCATGCACTGCAACGAAGAGAACAGCTCTAATAGCGCACAATAATAGTCTTCAGACACATGTAGGAAGAAAGACAGACTATGAAGCACATGGTCTTCGATGTCTATATACTAATGCCTGGAATATGGGAAATAAACAGAACAAACTTGAACTCTTAATACAAGAGGGAAATTATGATTTGATAGGTATAACTGAGACTTGGTGGGATGACTCATGACTGGAATACAGCAATTAAAGGATATAACTTGTTCAAAAAGAACAGGAGAAACAGAAAGGGAGGGGGGTTGCACTGTATGTGAAAAATACATATCTCTGCACAGAAATACAGGAGGATGAGCTTGGTAGCCCTACTGAGAGCATCTGGATCAAAATAAATGGAGCAAAGAATAAAAGGAACCTGGTGGTCGGAGTCTACTACCAGCCACCCAATCAAGGAAAGGACGAGGATGAAACTTTTGAAAAGCAAATAGCCAGTGTTTCAAGGAAGCATGAGGTAGTATTGGGGGACTTCAATTTCCCTGATATTTGTTGGGAGACAAATTCTGCAAAACATGGCCCCTCCAGGAAATTCCTGACTTGTGTGGCCGATAACTTCCTCCTACACAAGGTAGAGGAAGGAACTAGAGGATCGGCTATCCTTGACTTGACCCTAACCAAAAACTTAGTGGATAAAGAAGCTGTTACAGGAACTCTGGGGGAAAGCAACCATGTTGTACTTGAGTTCTTGGTTCTAAGGGAAGCAAAAGCCGAGTGTAGTCAAACGTGCACCCTGGTTTTTAGGAAAGCTGATTTTAATAAACTAAGAACAATGATCAGTAAGGTCCCATGGCAAGTGACACTAACGAGAAAAGGAGTCCAAGATGGGTGGGAGCTTTAAAAAAATGAAATTCTCAAGGCACAATCACAAACCATTCCAACAAGAAGAAAAGGTGGAAGACAACAGAAGAAGTCAATGTGGCTTCACGAAAAGCTTAGAGGTGACCTGAAAACAAAAAAAAGGACACATATAGGAAGTGGAAAGAAGGCCAAGCAACAAAGGAAGAGTACAGGCAGGTAGCACAGAATTGCAGGGATGGCATCAGGAAGGCTAAAGCCGAGAACGAGGCAACGAGCTGAGGTTAATATGGGATGCTAAAAGCAACAAAAAGGCTTTCTTCAGTTACGTGCATAGTAAAAGACAGAGGAAAGAAGTGGTTGTTCAGCTATTAAATAATGATGGCAAAATGTTAACAGATGACAAAGAAAAGGCAGAGGTACTCAATTCCTACTTTGGCTCAGTCTTCTCCCAAAAGAGCGTCTATGACCCCCCTGGCAAAGGCAAAGTACAGGCTGAAGGGGCAGGGTTGCAGCTTGAGATGGATAGGCATATGGTCAAGGAACACCTAATCACTTTGAATGAATTCAAATATCCAGGGCCAGATGAACTACATCCTAGAGTAATAAAGGAACTCACAGAACAGCTCTCAGAGCCACTGTCTATTCTCTTTGAGAAATCATGGAGGATGGGGAAGGTGCAAGATGACTGGAGAAGGACTAATGTTGTCCCTATCTTCAAAAAGGGCAAAAAGGAGGAACCTGGGAACTACAGACCAGTCAGTCTGACATTGATCCCTGGGAAAATCCTGGAGCAGATGATAAAGGAATCCATCTGTAAGCACCTTGAAAACAATGCAGTGATTACTCGAAGCCAACATGGATTTGTCAAGAACAAATCCTCCCAGATGAATCTGATCTCATTTTTTGATCAAGTAACCTTCCTTGTGGACCATGGGACTGCTGTAGACATCATATACCTCGACTTCAGCAAAGCTTTCGACAACGTGCCCCATGATACCCTGATGAGCACACTAGCTCAAAGTGGGCTAGATGAAACAACGATCAGGTGGATCCACAGTTGGCTACAGAATCAGACTCAAAGAGTGCTTATCAATGGGACCTTCTCAAACTGGGGAGAGGTAACGAGTGGGGTACCGCAGGGCTCAGTCCTGGGCCCAGTGCTCTTCAACATTGTTATTAATGACTTGGAGGAGGAGTTGCAGGGAATGCTGATCAGATTTGCAGATGATGCAAAATTGGGTGGGATAGCTAATACTTTGGAAGACAGAAACAAAATACAAAGTGATCTTGATAGACTGGATTACTGGGCAGAAAACAACAGAATGACATTGAATAGGGATAAATGCCAAGTTCCGCACCTAGGAAAAAGAAACCAAATGCACAGTTACAAAATGGGGTATATGTGGCTCAACAACACTACAAGTGAGAAGGATCTTGGAATTGTTGTCAATCACAAGCTGAATATGAGCCAGCAATGTGGTGTGGCTGCAAAAAAGGCAAATGCCATTTTGAGCTGCATTAAGAGAATCATAGCTTCCAAATCCCGGGAAGTACTAGTTCCCCTCTACTCAGCACAGGTTAGGCCTCATCTGGAGTACTGTGTCCAGTTCTGGGCACCACACTTTAAGAAGGATGCAGACAAACTGGAGAGGGTTCAGAGGGCAACAAAGATTATCAGGAGACTGGAAACAAAGTCCTATGAAGAGAGACTGAAAGAACTGGACATGTTTAGCCTTGAGAAGAGAAGACTGAGGGGAGATATGATAGCACTCTTCAAGTGCCTGAAAGTAGGGATGTCAGAGAATTCCGCCACGGACTGAAATGGGATCGAATTCCCTTCAGTCTGTGCCACGGAATCCTCTGCAGAACGGCACCACGAGGTCCAGCGGAGCCAGCAGTCATGTGGCTTTTTTTTTTGTCATCTGGATAGAGTTGCAAAATTTTCGTAAATAAAAACACAAGGTAGTACATTCCGATAATAAATACGTAAGTTTTTTTTAAAAAAAATGAATTGTGCTCACCGCCTTGCTTGTGGGTGTTCTTTTTCAATTGAAATCCTCTGTCTCCATTTACTTTCAGCAAAAACACTTCCTCCTCCTCAGGGCTTCCCAAAACAAGGCTGCCCTAGATGTGCCTGAGCGATGCACTCTTGGTTTAAAGCAACACTGTTAAGAAAGAAAGAAAGAAAGAAAGAAAGAAAGAAAGAAAGAAAGAAAGAAAGAACCTTTTAAAATGACCGTGCCGGTCTGGAGCCCTGCACGAGGTATTATGCTCCCTGCTAAGGTTTATATTTCCACATCCAGCATTGTTGTTGACGTTGTGGGGCTAAAATGGAGAGGAGATCCAACTCTGTGCATGTCTACTCAGAAGTAAGTCTTACTGGGTTCAATGCGACTTACTCCTACACATGTCAGCACCTCACTTGCCCCCAGCTCAGCTTTGTATTTCCACATCCAGCTCATTAGCAAACCTCCTGTTAGTTATCTCAGAAGACCCTTGGGTGAATGGGGGGAGGGTTCCAGGGAACAGCTGGATGGAGGGAGATTACACACACACACACACACACACACACACACACATAATGGAAGAAAATAGTTCTTCATATTCCCTGGTATATTTATTCCTCATTTTGTCCATTCCCTGAGCATGTGCAGAGTGTGCTTTTTATTCAAACAAAGAGAAGGTTGCTGATCTTTCCCTTCATGCTGCATTTGTACAAGTGTGACTGCTTCAGAAAGAACTTTTCATTATACTCTTTTTCTTCATGAGTTTCATAACAGAAGTATTGTGTAGTGGTTAGAGTCCAGCCCAAAGTCACCCAGTGAGATAACTAACAGGTTTGATCATGAGCTGGATGTGGAAATACAAAGCTGAGCTGGGGGCAAGTGGGGTGCTGACATGTGTAGGAGTAAGTCGCATTGAACTCAATAAGACTTTCTTCTGAGTAGACATGCACAGAGTTGGTTCTCCTTTCCATTGTATTGGGATGAATGGAAGTGACTTATGTTTTCACAGATGTGATTCACGGTGTAGGGGGGAGGCGCTCCGTCCCTACCCCTGGAATCCTCCCTGGCCAGCTTTGCTCTGCGGCTGCTCTGTGGAGCCGCCAGCCAGAGCCATCCACAGCCAGACTTCCAGCCATGGCCGGGCTGCTGCAGACGCAAATGGCGGCTGCCGTAGTGGCCGCCATTTGCATCCTGCCAGGCTGCCATGATAGCCTATGTAAGTATTTACGTAGCCTATCATGGCAAAGAGCAAGGACGCAAACTGCGGCCGCTACACCGTTTGCACCGATGCTCTTACTGTGATAGGCTATGTAAGGATTTACGTAGCCTATCACGGTAAAGGTAGCCATGCAAATGCACCTCCCCCCCCACGAATCACATCTGCGAAAAGGTAAGTGACTTTCGTATTTACGCGTAGCGGCCTCTGTTTGCGTCCCTGCTCTTTGCTCTGATAGGCTACGTAAATACTTTTATAGCCTATCACGGCAGCTTGGCAGGACTTAAATGGCGGCTGCAGCAGCTGGCCAAAAGACCAGCTGCTGCCACCGGCGAAGGTGCTGCCGGCGAACGCGCCGCCCCTGCTGGAGCCCGAGGTAAGTTTCGTTCCAGGGGGATTCCGTGAGGGGGGGGGAGGCCGTTCCACCACGGGTTTCGAGGGGCTGAATGCCAGTGCATTCGTTCTCACTTAAATCCTTGATGGAATTCTCCGCCATCCCTGCTGTTTTAGCCTCACAACATCAATAACAACGCTGGATGTGGAAATAGAAAGCCTAGCAGGGGGAATAATACCTTATGCAGGGCTCCAGACCGGCATGGTCATTTTAAAAGGTTTTTTTCTTTATTTCAAACAGTGTTGCTTTAAACAAAGAGTGCATCGCTCAGGCACACCTAGGGCAGCCTTGTTTTGGGAAGCCACTAGGAGGAGGAAGTGTTTTGGCTGAAAGTAAATACTGCATGTCTCAGGGCAGGGGAAAAAATATGTAAATATCTACAAAAAATAGCCTTTCTTAGGGAGGTTATGCAGACTCATGGAGATGGCTGGGCACCAGAATTATGGCTGTTGGGACGGATTTATCTTCATAATTCTTGGAGCAGAAAAAAAGAGGAGAATTCGAGGAGCTTGCTAATGATGGTATAGAGCACTAGCCACAAACTATGGAAGTCAAGCGGCATGGAAGGTACACAATTCATACATCCCTACTTGAAAGGTTGTCACAGAGAGGAAGGCCAGGATCTCTTTTCAATCATCCCAGAGTGCAGGACACGGAATAATGGGCTCAAGTTACAGGAAGCCAGATTCCGGCTGAATAGGGATGGCAGAGAATTCTGCCATGGATCTCGGTGAGGCCGAATGCCAGTGCATTCAGCCCCCCAAACTCCATGTTGGAACGGCCTGCCCCCCACCCCCCCGCAGATCCCCCCCGAGACAAGACTTACCTGGGGCGGATCTTCCGGGCAGCGGCGGCTCCGGTGGCAGCTCCGGTGGCGGTTCGGCGGTGGCGGCTGCGGCGGCCAGTCTTCCAACTGGCTGCCACCGCCGCCATTTCCAGTGTTAAAAAAAAAAAAAGACGTGATAGGCTACGTAAAGATTTACGTAACCTATCATGGCTAGGTTAAAAAAACAACAACAGCAACGTGATAGGCTACGTAAATCTTTACATAGCCTATCACGTCTGACTTAAAAAACAACAACACGTGTATGAAAATGGCGGCGGCTATGGCCGCTGCCATTTGCGTTCTTTATTTTGGCCCATCTTGGTCTACGTAAATATTTACGTAGACTAAGATGGCAAAAATAAGGGGGAATGCAAATAGCGTTCGCTACGCTATTTGCGTTCCCCTTATTTTCGCCGTCTTAGTCTACGTAAATATTTACGTAGAGTAAGACGGGTCAAAATAAGGAACACAAATGGTGGCAGCCATAGCCACCGCCATTTGCGTATGTGCGTGTTTTGTTTTTTAAGTCAGACGTGATAGGCTACATAAAGATTTACGTAGCCTATCACAGCTGACTACAGGGATGCAAACAGCGGTGGCTACGGCCACTGCCATTTGCGTTCCTGCTAGCCAGCGGCCGGATGTCCGGCTGCTGGCGGAGCCGGCCAGCAGCTCCGTGGAATCCCTGCTCCCCCGGTGCTCACCGAGCTCCCCCGGCAAGGATTCTGGGGGGAGGGATGGAGCGCCTCCCGCCCCCAGCAGAACCCGGAGGAGACAGGTAAGGGCAATTTCGTACATCCCTATGGCTGAACATCAGGAAAAACTTCCTGACTGTTAGAGCAATACGACAATGGAACAAATGACCTAGGGAGGTGGTGGGCTCTCCCACACTGCAGGCCTTCAAGACAAGGCTGGACAGCAATCCATCAGGGATGCTCTGACTTGGATTCCTGCATTGAGCAGGGGGTTGGACTCGATGGCCTTGTAGGCCCCTTCCAACCCTACTATTCTATGATTCTATGATTATATAATGTAAGTGAATTGGTCCATTCACTTACATTAGGTTTTCAAGGTGCTCCTTGCAAAAAATTGGGTGAGGGTGGGGGGAATCCCAACCCCCCACCATGGGTCCTTGGAGAAACAGGACCCAAGGTGGGCATGGGATTCCCCTCCACCCCAGCCCAATTTTCACAAGAACCACTTTGAAAATCCAGTGTAAGTATATAGAGCAACTCACTTACATTTAATTTTCAAGGTGCTTCTCAGGAAAATGAGGGGTCCACTCCCCCACCAAGGACTGTGGGGACAAGCTAGTCCTTGGTGGGTGGGGGTGGATTTCACCACAAAAAAGGTATTCCCTCCCCCGATCAGGTTGAAAGTTCCCTCTCCCCACTTGCCTTTTAAAAAGGCAACTGGCACGAAGGATCCTCCACATGGTGGGAGGAAAATGCCTTTTTGGGGGAGCATGGAGTGTGTGTGGGGGAAGAGAGGATGCCTGAATGGCAGGGACCCCTTTGGGTGTCCCCCAACCCCACTCCACTCTGCCTGCTACTTTACTTTTCTTTTTAATGTCTTCATTCTGTTCTTGTTCAAGAATGGAAGGAAGACATTTAAAAAAAAAATGCTGCACCCCATTTTTTTTGAGGAAGCAAAGGTTCCAGGCATGAGTAGAGGGGAGTGGGTACCCCTCCCACTCCTCCCTGTGCCTGTCACCTTCGCTTCCTCAGAAGAAACAGGGCACTTTCCCAACTCCCTGCAGGAATCCTTTCTCTCCCTTGCTTTTGAGAGGTGTCAGTTTTTTGTAGGGATGCACAAAAGTCACTTACCTTTTAACAAAATGTGATTCGAGGTGGGGGGGAGGCGCTCCGTCCCTCCCCCTGAAATTCTGGCTGGGGGGGAGGCACTCCATCCCTCCCCCCCGAAATTCTGGCTGGGGGGAGAGGCGCTCTGTCCCTCCCCCCCAAATCCTGGCCGGCTGTGTCCGCAAATGGCGGTGGCTGTAGCCGCCGCCGTTTGCGTCCCTGCAGTCAGCCGTGATAGGCTACGTAAACAATTACGTATCCTATCATGGTGTTTTTTAAAAATCTAGCTGTGATAGGCTACGTAAATCTTTACATAGCCTATAACTTTTTTTGTTTTTTGTTTTTTTTACTGGAAATGGCGGTGGAGGCAGCCGGTCGGAAGACTGGCCGCCGCAGCCACCACCGAACCGCCGCCGAACCGCCGCCGCCAGGAAGATTCACCGAAGGTAAGTTCCATCCCGGGGAGGCAGGGGGGTGGCAGACCATTTCGCCACTGATTTCAGGGGGCCGAATGCGCTGGCATTCGGCCACCCCAAGATTCGTGGCGAAATTCTCTGACATCCCTAGTTTTTTGACAGCTCTCAAGAGCAGCATGGGACTGCTCACCAGGCACAGGGCTGCTCAGCGAGTGGGTCCTGGTGAGTAGAGATGCTTGTCGAGCACATCCGGGGAATCACAAGCTGGGTCAGCAGCTCGGTGAGCACCAGGGGAGCCGGGCTTAGGTGAGTTCGTCCATCCCTACCTGGAAGAACAAATGTCTAAGTTTTGCTTTCTCCCACATTCAAATGTTTTTAATCAACTTCGTTTTGACCCAAATATGGAAAACTCTAAGATTTTTTTGGTAACTTCTTATACAAACTGAACTGAAACTAAATTCTCACTGAGGTGTGTGTGTGTGTGTGTGTGTGTGTGTAATAGAGATGCAACCCTAATTACCTTTCTTAGGAAAGTCCTCTTACACCTGGGAGAATCACTACACCTGTTTGGGCATTCTAATTCCATACACAATTAGATTTGTGTGGGTGAAGATGGGCATGAGAGTGCCACTGCCACCTCCATTTGTTCCATCACCATCACCTAGGGATGGACGGACTATATAAAATCCACTCTGTCTGTGTTTCACAGATTGCCAGGTGCCTTTTGTTCCATCATCCACTCACAAAATGTCACAAACAGCTGCATTTTTTTTTCATCATGCAGGAAAATAAGCAAATAATTATGTAAGAGGTTTCGTAACTGGTGGCGGTGCAGTTGAAGGCACACTTGGAAGAAACTGATTATCTAGACCCATTTCAGTCGGGCTTCAGGCCTGGGCATGGGACAGAAACGTTCTTGGTCGCCTTGGTAGATGATATGAGGAGGGCTCTGGATAGGGGTGAATGCTCCTTCCTTGTTCTCCTCGACCTCTCAGCGGCTTTTGATACCGTTGACCACGTTATCCTCCTGGACCATCTGGAGGGTTTGGGCATTGGGGACACCGTATTGTGGTGGTTCTGGTCCTTCCTCTCCGGCAGGTACCAGAGGGTAGCAGTGGGAGAGGAGGTTTCGGACCCGTGGCCACTTACTTGTGGGGTGCCACAGGGTTCCATCCTCTCCCTGATGCTATTTAACATCTATGTGAAGCTGCTGGGGGCTATCATCAGGAGGTTTGGGGTGCAGTGTCATCAATATGTGGATGACACGCAGCTCTACCTCTCGTTTAAATCTTCACCAAGGTTGGCCGTAGAATCCCTGTCCAAATGTCTGGAGACGGTGAGTGGCTGGATGGGGAGGAATAGGCTGAAGCTGAACCCTGACAAGACCGAGGTACTTTTTGTGGGAGACAAGAAGGAGGCTGGGGGATGTTGACCTGGTGTTGAATGGGGTACAGCTACCCTTGAAAGACCAGGTCCGCAGCCTGGGGGTCATTTTGGACTCCCAGCTGTCCATGGAGGCTCAGGTGTCAGCTGTGAGCCGGACAGCGCTGTATCAACTCCATCTGATACGGTGGCTGCGCCCCATCCTTCCCGACCATCTGCTCCCATCGGTAGTACATGCCCTGGTCTCCTCTCGTTTAGACTACTGTAATGCGCTCTATGTGGGGTTACCCTTGAAGACGGTTCGGAAACTGCAGCTGGTACAGAACGCGGCGGCTCACCTGATTAAAGGCAGCCGCCGGCGAGATCACATCACTCCAGTGCTGAAGGAGTTGCACCGGCTACCAGTTGTTTTCTGGGCCAAATTCAAGGTGTTGGTTTTGACCTTTAAAACCCTATATGGTTCCGGCCCAGCCTATCTTAAGGAGTGCCTCCAGCAGCACCAGACAGGCCGCTTAACAAGATCAGCCTCGGATGGCCTTCTGTCTGTCCCATCAGCCAGGACAGCTAGACTGGTGGGGACAAGGGAGAGGGCCTTTTCTGTGGTGGCCCCCACTCTGTGGAACTCCCTCCCTAGGGAACTCCGTCATGCCCCCTCTTTAATGAGCTTCCGTCATGCATTAAAAATGCTGTTGTTCAGGCAGGTGTTTGGGGTGGGTTAGGGTATTTTAGAAAATGTTTTTATTGTAGAATTTTATTGTTTTAAACTGTTTTTATTGTGTGTTGTACATAGCCCAGAGTAGCTGGGTGACCAGCCAGATGGTCGATTAATAAATTTAATAATAAAATAAATAAATATTTACTTAATTTACCGTAATACATTATATTTAGCATACTGTCCTCCATTCCATTCAACTTTTCCTCAGCAGAAACTTGCATATATCCCTATGAATAACTATGCATAAATTTCAAGACAGTAGGGAAAAAATCCAAAAGTCCATGGACTCCACGTGGCCTGAGGAGGTTGCTCTGCAGTGGATTCTGCAGGTCAGATCCTTAGAAATCTGAGCTCAGTTTAGTCCATCTCAAATTTATCCGGCATCCCTATCATCACCCTCATTAAGTTGGAGGAAGAACATCTACAGTGAGGACACTGCTGTGTGTATGTAGGCTTCCCATGCAATTTAGAACCTTGACTTTCCAGGGTTATAGATTGTGTGGGGAGCCTACATGAGTAGAGCAGACTGCTCACTCCAGACATTCACCCTCCAACTCATGGGGGATGTCAGGGACAGAGACAAGTATGATGATGGAGGAGGCTGAGCTATTTTGCTCACTGCCTTTTGATTCTAGTGGGGAATTAGAATGAATGAACAGGGCTACTGCCAATCAGAGTAGATGTACTGACGTAGGAGGATCAATGAACTGATTTGGTCTAAACCGGCTTCTTCTTGTTATTGCTGTCCTTATTCACCTTAAAAGCAAGGCACTTAACAGAAAGTAATTTAAAATAATAGACTCCACCCATGGGATTGCAATCTTGATATACATAAAAAATACGTATAAAAATATACTATTCAAATATGGTTCTTTTTTATTATTTGCCAAGGGACACTTCTAATGCAAACTGACATTTTAGTCCTTCTGCCAAAAGGATATTTATGGTCTGTGTTGTTTAAGATTGCATAGCAGTGGAAATGAGGAAATGCAAGTATCTGGCCCCAATTTGTGATGCAAAACAGCAGCTTGGGAATCGTGGTTAGATGAAAATAGTAAGCTGTAAAATAAGCTGGAAAATAAGCTATTGTAATATATATTGTAGGATAAGACTCAGAAGGAATTTCACTAGAGAGATAATCAGCGTAACATATTTTAACACATTTAATGATTTGAAGGTGGAGAGATGCATTGGGAGTGGGGGGTGGGGGAGATATGGAAGTTTCTTACTGTGTGTTTCCAATAATAGTATAATATCTGTGCCTTCTCTTTCAGCAGGAATTTTGTTTTGTAACAGAAACTTTGGACTACTATTTACACTACAAAGAAATATATATCTATATGATTCAACGCACATGTTTGCCACTGGACACATATGTCTGCCTTCTCCTCACGAAACACTTTTCTAACATGGTCAGTAGCAATAGCAATGAAAATCTGAGGTGGAAAGACAGTTTGGCCCATCTGTGATGTAACTCCACAGAGAAACATCTGCCAATGACTGTTCCCCTGAGGAACGACAGCGGGGGGAAAACCCACTGTAAATGGCTTGGTTTTCAGGTCTTGGTGCTCTGTAATGTCATCAGGCAATACACCAATCACATGCCACATTTCAACACAATTAGCATGATTCCAATTCCCAGCACAAGCTTGCCAAGACTGCAAAGTAATTCAGTGGGCTGCACTTCACTGTCACCATCTCATGAAGGCTTAAGATCAGTTTTGCACACTGGGAGACAGTATTTACAAAATTGGCCTGTTAGTGGAACATAACAGACATGCATAGGATTGCATTGTTAAAGGCATCACGAAACATCTTGGAAAGAATCTTTTTTATAATCCCACCTCAACAAAGATGACATGGAAGAAACCTAACCAGCAGAAGGGGAAAGTAGGGTGGAACAAGCTGTTTGTGTGGTGGGGTGGTGGTGGGAGGGATGAAAAGAAAGCAGAGAACAACAACACTGTGAGAGAAGTGAGCATATGAGAAAAAAATGCCAGGGTATGGAAAGGAGCAATCCAAGGTGCTGAAGCTATAGCGGGGATATGGTTTTGGGGTAGCTCCTTTAGAGTTCTGGCTGGTTCTGACTGTAACCCAGAATGGATTCACAGCCCCACTGAAATTGGAGCCACCCACCTCCATTGCCACCCACACACCTACAGCCTATCTGTATTATTTTCTTTCCATACACAGTGCCATTACCTTAATGAAAGTGGGGGTGGGGGGCTCTCCACACATTGAAATGAAAAGAGAGCGAGGAAACAAAACAAACAAAACAGGCATGCAGGCAGATGACAATTAGGGGTGGACAAAAGGCACTTACCTTGTTCGCGGTGGGGGGGAGGCTCTTCGCTGCTCCCCCCACGAAGTTCAGGCCGGGGGGGGAGGCTTCCCGCCTCTCCCCGGCCGAAATTCAGGCCGGGGGGGAGGCTTCCCGCCTCGCCCAGCTGAAATTCAGGCCGGGGGGGAGGCTTCCCGCCTCGCCCGGCCGCGAACTCGAAAGTTAAAAAAAAAAACAACGCCCCCGTGATAGGCTACGTGACAATTAACGTAGCCTATCACGGCTAGATCTGCAAAGTCAGCCATGATAGGCTACGTTAATCATCACGTAGCCTATCATGGGGGCGTTTTTGTTTTTTTTCCTTTGATTGGAATGGTGGTGGTGGCAGCCGGTCGAAAGACCAGCTGCCGCTCCCGCCCCGCTCGAACACCCGCCGAACCGCCGGCCGGACCCGCCGCCGGGAGGGACATTCGGCGAAGGTAAGTCCCATCCCAGGGGGGCTGCGGGGGTGGGTGTGTGTGGAGGATTTCTCCCCAAAACTTGTTCGGGGGGGCCGAACACGTTGGCGCTCAGCCCCCCGAAGTTTCGGGGAGAAATTCTCCGCCATCCCTAATGACAATATCACAAATTTGCACAGTTGCTCTCAGGGATGCACTCTACCCTTTCCAGGCTGCCACCACCAAACAGTTGTCAGGGAGAGGGAAATGGCTGAGGCACATGATTCCTGTGATGCTGGGATCATGATGCTCCACTTGGACAGAGGCCAACAGAAACCACTATTTCTGTCCTATTGCAATTGCTAGGCTTCTGTCGCTAATGGGAATCTTCCATTTCATATCTTGCATCGCAAAATCATCATACCTTTGTCACAACATTGTATTGCTCCAGTGACAAATACACAGTGCCTGGCAGTGGATCTATGTGGCAGCCAGCAACTGAAAAATGAACAATGCTCCCAGCTTTGGCAGTGCTGTTCACGTGTTTGAGAGAGGGCTGCATCTGTATCCACTCTCCCTGTTCCTCCCTGTCATGAGAGAGGGTTGGGGAAAGGGAGAGCATGGATTTATATTCCTCCTGTTTGCAAGGAGGTGATTAGCATTGTTAAAAATCCACCATGCCAACCATCGGTTTGCTAGACACATGCACAGGTATGTGCTTGGGTAGTCAACAGCGACATACTTGCATCTCTGCCTGAGGCCACATATTTATTTACAACATTTATAAACTGCTCTACAGTATATCTAAAGAAAATTACTGAGTTAAACTATGGAATTCAATTCACTACCACAACATGTAGTGATGGCCACCAATTTGGATAGCTTTAAAAGATACATTCCTGGAGGAGAAGGCTATCAATGGCAATTAGTCCTGATGGCTATGTGCTTCCTTTTGTATCAGAGGCAGCATGCCTATGTGCACCAGTTGCTGTGGAACATGGACGGGAGGGTGCTGTTGCACTTGTGTCCTGCTTGTGGGTTCCCAGTTGAGAGCTGGTTGGCCACTGTGTGAACAGAATGCTGGACTAGATGGACCCTTGGTCTGAACCAGCGTGGCTCTTCTTATGTTCTTATGAGCAGTGATCAGTAAAGAAAAATCTATCAAAGTACAAAGGAATAATAATATACCAATAAAACCATGGCTGGTTATTAACCTTGTTCAAAAAAAAATTATCTTCAGCAGATGCCAAAAACAAAACAACATTAGTGCCTGCCTGACATCAACTGGAAGGGAATTCCACAGAGTGGGAGCCAGTACACCAAAAGCTGTAATGTGAGTGGACTTTAAACGGACCTCAGGTCCATGCAGAACTACCAGGAATGCTTCATCTGATGATCTCAGTGACCAGGCAGGCTGATAAGGCAGAATGTGCTCTATCAACTGTCCTGGACCCAAGTTGTTTAGGGCTTTAAACACCAACAACAAAACCTTAAACCTGGCCTAGTAGCAAATAGACAGCAGGTGCAGTTCCCCCAGTGAAAGTGTTATATGCTGAAAAGGGGCAGCTGAGCTTGCTGCATTCTGGGCTTGCTGCAGCCTCCAGACCAACTTTAAGGGAAGGCCCACATACAGCACATCGCAGTAACCCTGTCTTGAGGTTACTGCCTCCTGAACCAATGTGGCCAAGCCTGTCAAGGAAATACCATGTGTATATTCTTAATCAGGTCTTAGATGGATTCCCTGGATAAGCCTTCTATGAGCTTTTCAGCAATTTTCCTCCAAACATTGTTCAATGAATGCAATCTTGATAAGAATAAAAAGAAATACAAACAGTCGAGTAAGAGTAGTTATAATTAATATTTTATCAGGATGTGGATATGATTTCTTTCACTTATTGGCGTTTGCACTGGTAACCTTGTCTAAAATGGTTTCCAGATCCATTTCTTAATTTCTGGGTTACACAAAGTGTGAACATTTATCAGACACACACTGTTGAGGTGCATTTCTGTTGGTGACAAGCTCAAACATGTTTTTCCTTTTCACAGCAGGTGCTAAAGACTCTCTCAGCTCTACGAGTCATGATAACCAGTCACACCTATTCCAGTGGTTTACTTGTTTGTCTGTCTAGAAGAGTAACAGGGCTTAAGCACATTTCTCTCCAGCAGTTACAGACAGCCTTTCTTTCTGCTTCTAAGAATAATACACATTCTTTTAAGGCACAATCCCATGCATGTTTAGACTGAAAAAAGGCCTACAATTCCCAGCATGCCCCATAGGATTGCTGACTGGGGCATGCTGGGAGTTGTAGGCCTTTTTTCTGTCTAAACAGCATAGGATTGCACCCTTAGATGCTAAGTCCCCCCCACCCAAATACCCTGCCAATATCTAATTTAATGCAGACATCTGCTCCCTTCACCACACTCCTTTCTAGCATTTCTGCTCTGCATTTGGCATTCCTACACTGCATTTGGCATTCACAAGGACTTGCACAACTGATAGTACAAAATGCATTTTGTTGTTGTTGAAGTTCCCTTTAGTTTTAACTTTTAACAGTTAATTTATCTCCCCCTACCCATTTTACAATTTTGAATTAAAACATCATTAAAGATTTAATTCTATGAAGATGGCAATACTGTAAGTGGCAGTAGCTCACAGATCCAGCAAGAACCATACCCAATGATGATGCATCAGTTGCCATGTCCCCTCCTGTTAGATGCTTGCTGGTCCCATGCATGTACCAGATACAAGCCAAAGCCTAAGTTCATAAGTCCATTCAGAATCAGTACCTAAGCCCAACTCATATGGATATTGATGTATATACTAAGATTACCCATGTGGAATGGTCACATGACCACTGTGATGTTGGCAAGTAATATCATGGCAAAACCGTGCAGGTTCCCAGTGGTGATTTCTGTGGACAGGGAAGGTAAAAGCAAATGTGTCCCCACATTTAAACCAACCAGAGTCAGGAAGCTGCCTAGTTCAGTGATTTACGTGCTATTTCCTCCACGTATGGGAGATTTTAGTAGAACCATGCTGAAATTCCTTGTGGAACTTTCCCCAGCACATTCAAGGGGTGGTGGTGGTGGTGAAAGCCTTCCTGAAATTCAAGGGCATGGATGCTCAAGTGGGTGGAGCATTTGGGTTGGCTGGTGTACTTTACTCACAATTAGATGCGATGATCTGAGGAATAGGGATGAACAAATCTGTTGATTTCAATTCCGCTCGGTTTCTCATTTTTCAAGGCTTATGTTCTTCAGGAGTTAGTGTTCTTTATATCTGGAAATAGTAAAGAAACCAGTTGTTGAAGTTACCAGATTCTCTTCTGTGTTGCCTGAATAGCAATGCTGAGAGATAGACTACACATGAGCAGGTAAGCTCACTTCCCCATGTCAACCATGCCCAAGGATCACTGCACCAACATTCCACAGCAGGTGTATACAAAGAGGCCTAGCATGACTGATCCTGTTGGCACATGCACAATGGCCCATCCCCAGGCAGTGCTACTGCTAGGTCTCTGTTTCTGACTTCAGTGGCTCTCTGAAGCAGACCTAAACATCTCTGATCTCCAGATGGTCAAGCAAAAGGTTCTTATGTCATTCCAGGATTCAGGCGCATCAGGAGATAGGTTAGACAAAGAAGCGTTTTAGATTTGAGCAGGGTGGGCATCAAGTATCAGGTAACAGAACAGAGAAACAATGTTGAGAACAAAACCAATGGCCAAATGCCAGCAGAGTTTAGCCTTCTGAATCCTCTCTTACAAAGCTCATCTGGACACAGGCATCTTACCAAATAGTCTCAGTACCCATCCAGGCTGCAACTAATCAACAGGTGGAAGTGGAGGCAGCCAAGTAATCAGGGCCAGGAAGATCCACCTGAAGGGTTGTCTCCTGACACTCCCAATATCCCCCCTCCCATAATTATATTGCTTGTTCAGATCTCTAGGGGATGGTAGATCGTAGTGAAGCCCCTTACTCTGCATTCTATGGAGTGTTTATAGCTTAGGAACCCACAATAGGAAAGTGGTGGGGTTGGCTTCCACCCAGATCTGCTTTATATGTAATCTGGCCCTGTTTGTATATATGCTGAGCACCTGCAGGTTCCACCGACCTTGAGAAATCAGGATCGTTAATTCAGATCTCTGGCATCTCCATAAATCTTGCTATTTTGGGAGGCATGCAGGCAAATTCATCTTACACATGTTTTCTGTGTTATTCTGAAGGGTGTACATAAGGTTCCATCAACAGAAGAAATATTTTTAGGCTCCTGATTTATTAGGAGGCATTACTGCTGTGGCATACAGGAAATTTGGAGCACGTCTTTCCATGGAGTGAGGTACTCTGCTGAATTTTAGCTGAACAGAATTCATTCAAAGTTTAGGTTATTGCCATACTGCATAGCGGCAGAATTTTTTATCCAAAAAAAATATCAAATGGAGTTGGTGAAATAAGCATCATATGGCATTCTGTTGCACATCACTCACAATGACTGCAAAAGTACACATAAAACCATCATCCTTTTACTTTATTTTTTAATGTTACAATCATTCTAAAAGTGCTTCAACCAACTTCACTGCCTACGTGACTGACTGAAGGTCCCTATATTGATTCTGTCAGAACTGCAACATTTTACAACAAGCACAGAATGTGATCTTTTGTCTGTGACAAACAAGAATGTTGAATTGCTGTTTTTTTTCAACCTCTATAGTCAAATTTGCCTCATTTATTTTTCCAAATTTACTTTGCAGCCCCAAGTGTAATGAAAGGCCTGGACTATGATTCAATTTGCAAACTTCGTGTGTGTGTGAACAGGTATCAATTGATTCAATGTGGAATGGGTGGTAGAAGTTTGCATTTTTCCCTCTTCTGGAAAATGGTGACTGACGGCTTCACCAGGTACCCAGCCCAGTTGACCCTGCACCTCAAGAACCTAAGGGATATAATTTTAATCAGATGAACCACAAGAAGGCAAATTTTGGTTGAACATCAGGAAAAACTTCCTAATGGTCAAAGCAAATAGTCAGACAGTGGAACCAACTTCCTAGGGAGGTGGTGGGCTCTCTGTTGCTGGAGGTATTCAAGTGGAGACTGGGCAGCCATCTGTCAGGGATTAGGGATGTACGAAATACTTACCTCCAGGTCCGGGGAGGGTCCACAGGGGGGGAAGCGATCTGTCCCTGCCCCCGAAATCCTACACATCCGGCTCTGCTCCATAACAATTCTGCAGACCCGCAGGCCAGCTCCAGAGTGCCAGCGATACGGCCACCATTGCCATATCGCTGGCTGAGGGGGGCTGTCTCCAGACACAAATGGCATCTAGTATGCCATTTGCGGCTGTAAAGGTCTTAGATGAAGGTAAATGGAGCTATAAATGGCTGCATTTTGCTTAAACTAAGACCTTTACTGATGCAAATGGCATAGTGGACACCATTTGTGTCCCTGCTTTTTCATGCGATAGGCTATGCAAATATTTGCGTACCATTTGTGTCTGGAGACAGTCCACCTCAGTCAGCGATAAAGCAATGGCGGCTGTATCACTGGTGCTCTGGAGCTGGCCAGTGGCTCTGCAGGATCGCCGTGAGGAGGATCTGGCTCCAGATGGGTCCTCAGGGAGGCGGAGGTGAGTGGTGCCATTCTGCCATAGACTCCGGGAGGCTGGATTCTTTAGAATCCAGTCTCATTGGGGTCCATGGCGGAATTCTCTGCCATCCCTATCCATGATGCTTTACATTGGATTCCTGCACTGAACAGGGGGGTTGGGTTCGATGTCCTAAATGGCTCCTTCCAACTCTATAATTCTATGTTTCTTGAAGAAAAATGCCCTACACCACATCCAGCTTGCCTTGCCATGGGAAGGGGCTGTTGTGGGTGGCAGTGGGGTGAGAACACTTGAGAGGCTGTCACTGGTGGACATCAGTGGGGCCATCAGGGGTGGGAGGGGCCCGAGTGGCGCTTTTAGTTCTCTGGACCCCTCTTCAACACCTCTTTGAAGCGCGGCTGCATGGAGAGTGGCTCCTGCAGCTGAAAGAGAGGTGGCATCGGCCTTTTTGTCAGCTTTGCGGGAGTGGCTTCAGCGCCTGACAGTGGCTCTGGCACCCAACAGGGAACTGGCATCAACCTGTTTGTTGGCCTCCGAGTGGCGGAGGCTTTTTGCTGGCAAGCAGCTCCTGTTTTGCTGCTGCTTGGCAGCCCAGATCTTACCATGGCTGCAGCAGAGGCGGGAGCGGCATTGCGCCCGTGCAGTGAGGCGGTTGGGTGTCTGTTGACACTTCAGCTGCCTGCCCTCCTGCTGGGGCTGGTGGGGGTGTGCCGGTGCATGGGATAGGGGTTGCGGCCACCATTGCAGCTGTTTTGGCTTCTCTTGCATTCTGGGTCACCTGCCTTTATTCCCTGGAGCGGTGGGGGCAAGTCCCCGCTGGAGATTAGTTTCTGGGGCTTGGTGGCCCAAGGTTGGGCGAGTGGGCCCTGTGGCCTTTTCCCTGTGTGGGTCGGGTGGAGACTGGTAGCCCAACAGGGTGTGTGTGTGGGGGGGTGCTTAATGTGGCATACCTCCTGGGATGTTCTTCTCATTTAGGGGTCTCAGTTGTGGCATTTTCAACAGCTGCATGGCCCAGTGGGGAAGGGTGCCTAGCTGCAGGGCCAGAGTCTGTGAGTTCAAATCCCCTCTTTAAATTTAAAGGTGGGATCAAGAGGCAAGACCTGGTTGACCCTAGGGATGGTGGAGAATTCCGCCATGGACTCCAGTGAGGCCGGATTCTAAAGAACGGACTGCTCCCCCCACCACCCTGCAAAGTCCCTGCGGACCAGATCCTATCTGCCTCTGGCAGGTCTGGATCTGGCCGCTTCAGTCTCCTGCTCTGGGGTTTGGCCGTGAATGGCGTCCTGCGCAGGGGATGCCATTTGCATCCCACTTTTAGCTGTGATAGGCTACGTAAATATTTATGTAGCCTATCATGGCTACAGGGGTATGCAAATGGCATCCCCTATGCAGGATGCCATTTGCAGCCGCAGCAGCCCGGCAGCGGACGGAGGTCTGGCTGCGGATGGGCCCAGCTGGTGGCTCTGTGGAGTCGCTGCAGAGCAGTGCCAACTGGGGAGGATTCTGGGGGGGGAGGAACGGATTGCCTTCCCCCCAGCGGGCCCCCCATGGACACAGGTGAGAGGGGTTTCATATACCCCGAGTTGACCTCCCCCAGTCTTCTACTATTTTGTGAGGTGGGTGATTTGCTTCTAGGGGCCAGGCCACACATCGCCCTTAACAAGATGCCCCCAAGAAACGACAAGGAGGCAAGAAGGGGAAGGGCAAAGAGCCTCGCCCATCAGCCAAATGGCCTTGGAAGAGGCATGATCCTTCCTCTGATGATGAGGCAGACCCAGATTTATCCTTAATTTTGGCTAGATTAGAGGCAGTAGAGAAAGACAAAGGGATTGTGCCTGCCCCTTTGCCCATTTCTAATGGGGTGGGGGGCTCCCAACCAAAACAATCTTAGAGACAGACTCAGCACAGCTTACTGCTTTCTGTTTCAGTGCACTTGGATGTGACTGAAGCTTCATCCAGTACAGCTCCACCATAAGTTATGGGTCCAGATCCTTCTGCAGTTGTTGAGGGATCAAGCTATCCTATGCCACCAGATCAAGCATCTAGGTCTATGGCACCAGATCAAGCATCTGTGCCAGCTCCTGAGCCCTTTACATTAGCAATTCCAGACTCTGGAGAGATGGCATCTGGGCCCATTTCACTGTGGCTGGGTTGGGGAACCCTGGGTCCTTGGGGATGGTTTCTGCTTTCTTGGATGTCTGCTTTGGGCTGGCCAATTTTCTAGCCTGGCTGTGACCAGTCAGCAGTGTTACTGGCCAGGCCTGGGTTACTGCCTATGGTATCTATTCTGGCCCCACCCCCAATGGCAACAATATCTGAAATGTCTGGAGGGGCAGCAGTGGTGGTGCCCCCCCCCACTTTGCTGGGTATTCCATTTACTGTCAGCACACAAGAGTAGGGATGTCAGAGAATTTCGCCACAAATCTTGGGGAGGCTGAATGGCAGCGCATTCAGCCCCCTGAAATCGGTGGTGAAAAGGTCTGAACCCCCTGCCCCCCTGGGACAGGCCTTACCTTGGGCGAATCTTCCTGGCGGCGGTGGCAGCTCCGGCGGTGGTGCGGCGGCCAGTCTTCCGACCAGCTGCCGCCACCAACATTTCCAGTAAAAAAAAAAAACATGATAGGCTACGTAAAGATTTACATAGCCTATCACGGCTGATTTAAAAGAAAAAAAAACACGTGCGTACGCAAATGGCGACGCCCATGGGCGCCGCCATTTACGTTACTTATTTTGACACGTCTTAGTCTACGTAAACATTTACGTAGACTAAGTCGGCGAAAATAAGGGGAACGCAAATAGCGTAGACACTACGCTATTTGCGTTCCCCTTATTTTCGCCGTCTTAGTCTACGTAAATGTTTACGTAGACTAAGACGTGCCAAAATAAGGAACGCAAATGGCGGCGCCCATGGGCACCGCCATTTGTGTATGCGCATTTTTTTTTCTTTTAAATCAGCCGTGATAGGCTACATAAAGATTTACATAGCCTATCATGGTGTTTTTTAAAAATCTAGCCGTGATAGGCTACGTAAATCTTTACGTAGCCTATCACGTTTTTTTTTTTAAAAAAAACTGGAAATGGTGGCGGCGGCAGCCGGTCGGAAGACCAGCCGCCACCGCCAAACCGCCGCCGAACCGCCGCCAAACCGCAGCCGAACCACTGACGGAGCCACCACCGCCAGGAAGATCCGCCCCAGGTAAGTCCAGGCAGAGGGGTGGCAGACCATTCCGCCACCGATTTCGGGGGGCCAAATACGCTGGCATTCGGCCTCCCTGAGATACGTGGCGGAATTCTCTGACATCCCTAAATCTAGCTACTGTTGGTTAAGAGGGAAAGGAGCTGTAAGGGCCTAGTCTGGAAATTCCTCTACTTGGCTATTTCAATATGGAGTAGGTTGTATTTGGCTGTTTGCAGTAAACAGCACTTTAGGGAGGGAGGAAAGTATCTAGGTATGGGTCAGTTTGGAGCAAAAAATAAAACAAAAGAACAGTGTGGGGTTCAATCTGGACTGGGAGCACATTCTAGTTTTGGGCCCCTTGCCTACATTTTCTCCAAAACAAAAGCAGCCAGGTTAATCATTCATATTAAGCACGCATGTATTTTGGCCTTAAGAATGCCTACATACATCTATTAATGTATAATAGTCTTGTTTAATTTTTAAGGAAAAAATAGTCTTGTTTAATTTGGGATGATTCCACATCAGTTTGTTCAGGTGTATAACTTTAAAACAAACCTCAGTTATAGCAACAGGGATGTAGTCATGTCTATACAGATGGTGAAATGAGTATAACATGTTAAATAAACATCTGCTGTTCTTGTAGCCTTGTGCTTACATAAAATTCACAGTAGTTGCTAAACTACACACCCAATTAAGCTTCAGTCTTCTTAAACTTCCATCCATATTAAGCTTAAAGTTTGCTTTGCATCTGCGGTACTCACAAAGATGCCTACTGTCTGTAGATCACAATAGATCAAAATATCTGATCCACAAAGCAGTTAAGTTTTTAAAACACTTGGTTCCCAATGAATCCAAGAAGGTCTATCATGTATTCATTATATGTGCATCCCAATCTTCCTCCAAAGAACTCAGAGTGGCATTTATTCTTACAATGATCCGGGACTAGTATAGATATAAGGCGCCACAAACACTGATCATGGCATAACAATGTGGCAGTTTGTAAGCTGGTCTCAGAATCAAGATTTAGGAGCAACCTTAACCATGGTTCTTAGTAGTTACTTAGATCTAACATAAGCCATGGGTAAGGGAGGTGGAGGAAATTTGAAAGGAAAAGAATGTGTTATCCCCCAGTGGCCCACCCTGATAGCTAACCATGATTAGTACTAGAACCGTGTTACATCTGCTTTGGTACATGAGACTGAGAGATCAAGTTGCCCAAGCAATACGCATCAAATGCATTCAAGCCCAACATTCCCAATGACCCAACCACACTAGCTTTCCTCCCATTTCTCCAACCTGATTTGTTTGGAGACTGAAATGTCTGGTGCTGAAGTTTGTGTCTCTAGTGAGGATGTCGTGAGAGTCCACATGGGTGGTGGAGTCCGACAGACTCCCCCTCGCCCACACTCCCAGACCCTGCTTGCTGAATCACAGGGCATTTGCAGACCAACTCAGCAAGCACCCCACAGCTTGGTGAGCACCTGGCAGCTGACCATATTCCTTAACGAGCCGCCATTGTGCTCAACAATGGCAGCTTGGGAGCTCCCAGGTTGGCAATGTTGCATAATTGGCAGCCTTAAAGGACCCATTTACGCAACATTAAAGGCATGAATGGAGCTTTCACGCCTATAATGTTGCATAAATGGGCCCCTTATGGCCGCAACTATGCAACATTGCCTACCTGGAAGTGCTCAAGCTGCCATTGTTGTGCACAATGGCAGCTTGCTAGGGAGGATGGGCAGCCTCGTGGCACTTGCCGGGCTGCAATGAAGCTTACGTAGTGCTGCGAGCAGGGGTGGATGGCGTCAGCAGCTCTGCGAGCGCCCGACAAAGCCAAGCACATGTAAGTCCATCCATCCCTAGTCTCTAGTAAGAGATCTTTCATTATTTCTTATTTTGGCATCATAATACTACGAGTAACTTAGAAGACTGAGGAAGACCAGGAGGAGGACAGCACAACAATGGGGTGAGTTGGTGCTCTGTGTGGCCATAGGCACTCATAATGCCTATGAATAGGGATGTCAGAGAATTTTGCCACGAATCTTGGGGAGGCCGAATGCCAGCGCATTCGGCCCCCCAAAATTGGTGGTGAAACGGTCTGCCCCCCCCTGCCCCCCTGAGGATGGGACTTAGTTTGGGCGAATCCTCCTGGCAGTGGCAGCTCCGGCAGTGGTTCAGCGGTGGTTCGGTGGCGGTTCGGCAGCGGCGGCAGCGGCAGCTGCGGGGGCCGGTCTTTCAACCAGCTGCCGCCGCCGCCATTTCCAGTAAAAAAAAAAAGAACGTGATAGGCTACGTAAAGATTTACGTAGCCTATCACGGCTAGATTTTTAAAAAATACCGTGATAGGCTACGTAAATGTTTATGTAGCCTATCATGGCTGAGTAAAACAAAAAACCACACGTACGCAAATGGCGGCACCCATGGGCGCCGCCATTTGTGTTCCTTATTTTGGCACATCTAGTCTACGTAAACATTTATGTAGACTACAGCGAAAATAAGGGGAACGCAAATAGCATAGCATCTACCCTATTTGCGTTCCCCTTATTTTCACCGTAGTCTACGTAAATGTTTACGTAGACTAGACGTGCCAAAATAAGGAACGCAAATGGCAGTGCCCATGGGCGCCGCCATTTGCGTACGCGCAATTTTGTTTTTTTGTTTTTACTCAGCCATGATAGGCTACGTAAACATTTACGTAGCCTATCACGGCTGATTGCAGGGATGCAAACGGCGGCGGCTACGGCCACTGCCATTTGCGGCCCAGCTGGCCAGGATTCAGGGGTGGAAGGATGGAGCGCCTCCCCCCGGCCAGAATTTCGGGGGGGAGGGACAGAGCGCCTCCCCCCCAGGCCAGAATTTTTTTGGGGGGCGGCGTGCTCCCCCCCGGCCAGAATTTCAGGGGGAGGGACGGAGCGCCTCCCTCACACCGCGAATCAAATTTCGTTACAGGTAAGTGACTTTCGTACATCCCTACCTATGAATTTATTGACAGGCTGTATTTTAAGACATGTGGCCTCTGTCGCTGCTGATGTTCATTTAATTTCTGTGACAGACACTTTCCATAACAGAACACAGAAGCAGTTATCAAGGTGGACATTTATGAAGATATCATTTACTTCCTTGCATTTAGGAACATAGGAAGCTGCCTTATATGCTCAGACCCTTGGTGTTCTAGCCCAGTATTGTTGATACTGACTGGCAGCAGCTCTTGAAGGTTTCAGGCAGGGTTCTTTCCTTGGCCTACCTGGAGAAGCCAGGGACTGAACCTGGGGCCTTCTGCATGCCAAGCATTTCATTTCATTTAAGTTGTTTTCAGTCCGCCTTTCTATCAGAAGGACTGCTGGAGGGGCTAACAGTGATGATACAAACTGGGTGGAATACAGCATACCATATCAACCCTAAAACAGAGATGCAGAAGCTCAGGCCTAGGGGCCAAATCTGGCCCTGTGAGTTTCCCCAGAAGGCCACACCCTCTTCCACTGCCCCCACGCCTTTCCCTCCAACCACTGATCATGTGGTGCTTTCCCTGTTGTTGTGCAGCTTTTTCCCCATTCTAAAAGTCTGGAATACCTCTCCCAAGGCTTAATTACTCTCAATAAGAGCTTTAAGATCAAAGATGCTGATAGTTTTAGTATTTTTAGGAATTTGGCCCTACCTCTGATGCCTTTGGGCTTCTGCCTTTGGCTCCTTCCACCACAGGATGCAGCCCCTGAGAGCTTCTCTGGAATGGAATTCAGTTCTTGGGCTGAAAGAGGCTCTGCCCTCCCCCCTCACACTAAAAAGTTCACATCATAATAAAACAGCTAAAAAGCCCAGCAGCAGGACAATATGACAATTTCTTATTTGCACTGACATGGTATATGCCTGCTTGTGTACTGTAGAACAGCAGTTCACCCCCTGTAACCCTACTTATGAGATTTTCATTTTCTCGTGAACTTTGGCTCCTGTAATAATGTAGTGCTCCATCAAAAGCTGCAAATCACATGTTAAATATATAATCAATGTTGTTACCATCTGTTTAAGATGACATGTGAAGTTTCATAGGCTGCAATCACTGCGTAACACACTTAAAAAAGAAAAAGAAAAGAAAATGATAACGCATAATAGGCAGACAAAAGTAGAAACAGAGACAGACCCTCAAGGACATCAAGACAGACACATAAGGGTATATAAAAGAAGAGATAGAGACAAAAAGAGAAAGAGGTTGCGACAGGAAAGGATGGGCATAGACAAAGAATCAGACATGGAGGGACAGAAAGACAGGTGAAGAAATGCTGCTTTATTTCCTGCTTGTTTATGTTGGTTAGTGTTTGTGTTCTGTGAGTAACTTCTGAAGTTATAATGTAACCGAGTAGGCCAGAAGCGTGACTTTACTACTATGCATTGAGCATCAGACAGTTGTAGTTACCTTGGTCATGGGTTTGTCCGTCACTGGGAAATCTGGTTCTTTTTTGTAGGGATGGGGGAGAATTTCTCCCCGAAACTTCGGGGGGCCGAGTGCCAACGTGTTCGGCCCCCCGAAGTAGTTTCGGGGAGAAATTCTCTGCACCCCCGCCCCCTGCACCCCCCCGGGAAAGGACTTACCTTTCCCGAATGTCCCTCCCGGCAGCGGGTCCCGGCGGCGGTTTGTCAGGTCTTCAACAGGGGCAGAGGCGGCAGCCGGTCTTTCGACCGCCTGCCGCCGCCGCCATTCCAATAAAAGTAAAAAAACCCCAAAACGCCCCCGTGATAGGCTATGTGACGATTAACGTAGCCTATCACGGCTAGATTTGCAAAGTCAGCCGTGATAGGCTACGTAAATCATCACGTAGCCTATCATGGGTGACTTTAAAAAAAAAAAAAGCGCGTATGGCTAATGGCAGCCCCCATAGGGAGCTACCATTCATGTTCCTTATTTGGTCGCCGTAGTATACGTAAAGATTTACGTAGACTACAGCAACCAAATAAGGAACGCGAATAGCGGCTCCCTATGGGGGCCGCCATTTGCGTACGCGCTTTTTTTTTTTTAAGTCACCCGTGATAGGCTACGTGACGATTAACGTAGCCTATCATGGCTGACTTTGCAGATCTAGCCGTGATAGGCTACGTTAATCGTCACGTAGCCTATCATGGGGGCGTGTTTTTTTTTTAACTTTTTATTTCGCGGCCGGGCGAGGCGAGGCGCCTCCTCCCCGGCCTGAATTTCGGCCGGGCGAGGAGGGAAGCCTCCCCCCCCCGGCCTGAACTTTGGGGGGAGCAGCGAAGTGCCTCCCCCCCACCGCAAAGCAAGCTGTGAGACCAGGTAAGTGGCTTTCGTGCACTCCTACTTTTTTGGCTCAACAGATTTCTGCAGCGTGTACAACTTGCTTTGTGTCTAGATCTCCAAAGTCATGGCTAGATCTCCAAAGTCAGCCATGATAGGCTACATTAATCGTTACGTAGCCTATCACAGGTGACTTTGGAAAAAAAAAAAAGCTCATACGCAAATGGCGGCCCCCATGGGGCGCCACCATTTGCGTTCCTTATTTGGTCCCTGTAGTTTACGTAAATCTTTACGTAGACTACCAGGACCAAATAAGGAACGCAAATGGCGGCGCCCCATGGGGGCCGCGATTTGCGTACAACCTTTTTTTTTTTCAAAGTCAACCGTGATAGACTACGTAACGATTAATGTAGCCTATCATGGCTGACTTTGCAAATCTAGCCGTGATAGGCTGCGTAAATCATTACGTAGCCTATCACGTGGTCTTTTTTTTTTTTTACTTTCATAGTTCGCGGCCGGGGAGACGGGGCGCTTCTCCCCGGCCTGAATTTCGGCCAGGTGAGGCAGGAAGCCTCCCCCCCTGGCCTGAATTTCGGCCGGGCGAGGCAGGATGGCTCCCCCCCTCGCCTGAACTTCGGGGGGAGAAGCGAAGTGCCTCCCCCCCACCGCAAAGCAAGCTGTGAGACCAGGTAAGTGACTTTTGTACATCCCTATGGAGGAGACATTTGCGCAACAGGAGTAACTGCTCCAAGAATGAGCCATGGAAAGGGGGGGGTGAAGCCAATGACTCCCCTTTCTGCACTTGCTGGAAACTCAGGGAACTGCTGAAAGAGAGGGAGATGCTGACAAGTGTTAGTTTAACACTTAACAGTGAGAGGATTACTTTTCCAAGATTCATCCCCAACTCCTGTTTTGGTTTGTCTTGCTATTATGCCCCCCACCCACCGTCTTTTGCAACTGTGAACAAATTAGCTTATATGTAGTCTTGTCTTGTCAGTTTCTTTGTATGTTACCTACTCCATTTTGGTGCTCCCATTTACAGCTGAAGCAGACAAGGAAATTGACAAGGCAAGACAACACACATCAGACAACTGAATCTACACTCTTTTGAACTTGCAAATGACGAGGGGATTTGAAAATAAAAACTGACCCCATTTGCACAAATTTCAAGAACCACATGCCCCCCAAAACTCAATTTCCGCAAATTGCTGCCTTTTTTTTTTTTATGGAATCCATGTGTTGGATCAACTCGGTAAGTATCAAGTCAATGCCAGTGGGAGGAAATGGAACAAAACCTGCCAGGGATGAACTGGAAAAACATGCCATGTTTTCACCCTACAAGTGGAATTCTCATACATCCCAAGCTGCCAGTGAAGGAGGTCTGTTGGTAGAGGCTGCCTACTGGAAATGCTGGTTCAAGATTCCCCATCCCACCCTAGAACCTTACACTACCAATGTTTTTTAAAATGTGTAGAGCCGTGTGATGGTGCAGAGAAAAGTTTGCACTGATGAAGCTAGAACAGCATTTATCTGAGGTAAATGCTGCAGATGTATAATGTATGCATTTCAGTTACAATCTATTTCCTACACTCTCTAAGACAGAAATGGAGAACAGGCAGCTTTCAGCCAATTCTGTCCCATTAAGCTCATTTGTCTGATCCCCCTGTGGTGGCTATATTAAATTTTCATCAAGCTAAACAGTTTACACACAGTTTCACTCATAAGGAAAAAGATAATTATTTTTGGAAGATGCTCTACAGATGTTATGACTTTCTATTGGATTTTGTATGTAATTTCCAAACTATTCCTGAGCTTAGCTCCATAACTGTGTAGACCTTACAGTGCAGCTAAACTATGGATTTCTCTATCTCTATCTATCTATCTATCTATCTATCTATCTATCTATCTATCCATCCATCCATCCATCCATCTATGGTAAGTGGTATATAAATCTATAAAATAAATAGTGGTGTGGACAGCTTTAAAGGGGAATTAGAGACATTCATGGAGGTCAATGGCTACTAGGGATGGCAGAGAATTCCGCCATGGATTCCAGTGAGGCTGGATTCTTTAGAATCCAGCCCCCTGGAATCAGTGGCGGAATGGCCTCCTGCCCCCCTGCCCCATGGCGGAATCCCCCCAGGGCAGAAATTACCTGGGGCAGATGCAGCGGATGCAGCAGTGGTGGCAGTTCCGGCGGCAGCTATGGCGGCTGGTCTCCTGGCCAGCCGCGGCCAGGCTGCTGAGGCAGCCATTGGCGTCCTTGCAGCTGTGATGGGCTACGTAAGTATTTACGTAGCCTATCACGGCTACCCCCCAAAAAAAACCCACCAGCATACGCAAATGGCAGCGGCTACAGCGGCCGCCATTTGCGTTCCCTATTTCTCGACATTCTAGTGAAAAAAAGGGGAACACAAATAGCATAGTGGGCGCTGTTTGCGTTCCCCTTTTTTTCGCCATAATAGCCATGTTATTTGGCCATTTAAAATAAACTGAATTAAATTTGGCTAAAAACGGTGAAAAATAGGAAACGCAAATGGCGGCCGCTGTAGCTGCTGCCATTTGCGTATGCTGTTTTTTTTAGGGGGGGTAGCCATGATAGGCTACGTAAATACTTACATAGCCTATCATGGCAGCTTGGCTGGATGCAAATGGTGGCCGCTACAGCGGCCGCCATTTGTGTCCACAGCAGCCCATCCATGGCCGGAAGTCCAGCTGCTGATGGCCCTGGCCAGCTGCTCTGAGGAGCAGCCATGGGGTGGAGCCGGCCAGGCAGGGTTCCGGGGGGTAGGACCGGATCGCCTCCCCCCCCATCGAGGATTCAGGGGGAGGGACGGAGCGCCTCCCCCCCCACCGCAAATCACATCCGCGAACAGGTAAGTTACTTTCGTACATCCCTAATGGTTACTAGTCACAATGTCTATATATTAGCTCCAGTATCAGAGGCACTATGTCTCTCAAGGGATACAAGGCAGGAGGGACATTGTGTTCTATTGTGGGCTTCCTTCCATAGGCATCTGATTGTAGCAATGTACGAAAGTCACTTACCGTTTCGAAGGGTGATATTCGCGGTGGGGGGGAGGTGCTCTGTCCTTCCCCCCGAAATTCTCTCTGGCCGGCTCCGCTCCGCAGAGATTCTGTGGAGCCGCTGGTCAGGGCCGCCCGTAGCTGGACATCCAGCTGCTGAGCAGCCTGCACAGGGATGCAAATGGCAGCTGCCGTAGCCGCCGCCATTTGCGTCCCTGTATTTTGCCGTGATAGGCTGTGTAAATATTTAAGTAGCCTATTATGACAAAAAAAAAGGAATGCAAATGGAGGCCACTACACCATTTGCGCCCCTCTCTTTTGTCATAATAGGCTACATAAATATTTACATAGCCTATCACATAGCAAAAAAAATGAAATGCAAATGGCGGCTGCCGTAGCCGCCACCATTTGCATTCCCTTAGTTTTGCCGTGATAGGCTAAGTAAATACTTACGTAGCCTATCACGGCTACTGCAGGGACGCAAATGGCGGTGGCAGCGCGGACGGCAGCAGGTAGGTGCTCCGTTCCGGGCACATTTCGTGGGGTGGGGGGGTGGGGGGCTTCATTCCACCATGGATTTTGGGGGGCCGAATGCACTGGTATTTGGCCTCACCAAGATCTGTGGTGGAATTCTCTGACATCCCTATTGTCAGGGTGGAAACTGAGCCAATAGAGCCCCAGAGCAGTTCTGATTCTGAGGAGGAACAGCGATCTGTGGGAAAGGAGCTTGCTCATCTCTCACAGGCACAGCAGCTGGCAGAGATTCCTCCTGCCAGCATTCCTGGGATAGATAATGACCCTGGCAGTGAGAGAGCACTGGAGGGGGGCTTGCTGGATGCTCGGCGCCGACACAGGGAGCGACGACAGATGGAGGACGCAGAAAGGAGGTGTAGTGCTCGTTTGGCAGGCAAACAACGGTCATGTCCCGGGGACCCAAGGGAAAGAGGGAGGATCTCTCCCTAGCCCATAAGTTCAGGGACTTCCCGTGATTCTCCTTCAAATGGGGACCAACTGTGTTACCTGGAGCTTAGGCTACTCTGCTATCTTTCCCCAGTGATGTCCCTTGATTAGTCACTAGTGATTAGTATCTGAAAGAGTCATAAAGGAATAAAGGAATAAAGCCTCAGAAAGAATCCTCATCATCTGTGTCCTGAGTTGGCTATTGGTGGGGACTGCAAGGGGCAGCTAGGGCACTAACACCTATCTGATTGGGAAAAAAATTGTAGGGATGTACGAAAATTCCGCCACGGATCTCGGGGAGGCCAAATGCCAGTGCATTCAACACCCTGAAATGAGTGGCAGAACGGCCCGCCACCCCCCCGCCAGCTCCGGGACAAGACTTACCTTGGGCGGATCTTCCTGGCGGCAGCGGCTCTGGCAGTGGGGCGGTGGCAGCTGGGGCTAGTCTTCTGACCGGCTGCCGCCACTGCCATTTCCACTTAAAAAAAAAACAAAATGTGATAGGTTACGTAAAGATTTACATAGCTTAACACGGCTAGGATTTTTTAAAAAACTGTGATAGGCTACGTAAATGTTTACGTAGCCTATCACGGCTGACTGCAGGGACGCAAACGGCGGTGGCTATGGTCGCCGCCATTTGCGTCCCTGCTAGCCAGCGGCCGGATGTCCGGCTGCTGGTGGAGCCAGCCGGTGGCTCCGCAGAATCGCTGCAGAGCACAGCCAGCCGGCCAGGATTCCGGGGGGTAGGAACAGAGCACCTCCCCCCCGGTGAGGATTCCGGGGGGAGGGATGGAACACCTCCCCCCCCAACCATAAACAGAATCCGTGAAAGGTAAGTGCCTTTTGTACATCACTAAAAAATTGTGGGGAAAAATGGTGGACTAGATAGGATTTCAGTCTGATCCCACATAATGTTTCTATTGCTCTTATGTTAAATGGCAGAAACTTTATCATGGAGCCTGAAACCCGTGAGAGTTTATCATCATCACCATCATCACCATCATCATCATCATTATCATCATCATCATGTTTATTCATTTGCCACTTTTCCATGGTAAAGCCATGCTCAAAGCGGCTTGTAACAATATCAAGAACATTTACAAATTAGAATATAGCATTTCTAAATCGTTAACAGTTACAAATCGTAACAAAGTTTAAATAATCATACACATAAAACATCTCATGGTAATAAATATACAGCAGGATTGAACAACCCAATAATATAGGGATGGCAGAGAATTCCACCACGGATCTCGGGGAGGCCGAATGCCAGTCCATTCGGCCCCCTGAAATCTGTGGCGGAACGCCCTGCCCCCCCACTCCCCACATAGATCCCCCCGGGACGAGACTTACCTGGGGCGGATCTTCTGGACGGCGGCGGCTCCAGTGGCGGCTTCGGCGGCGGCTGGTCTTCCGACCAGCTGCCACCGCTGCCATTTACAATTGTGTGGGATTTTTTACACACATGTGATAGGCTACGTAAGTTTTTACATAGCCTAAAACGACTGGGTTAAAAAAAAAAAGGCATACGCAAATGGCGGCGGCTACGGCCGCCGCCATTTACATTCCTTATTTTGGGCCATCTTAGTCTACGTAAATAATTACATAGACTAAGACGGCGAAAATAAGGGGAACGCAAACAGCGTCCACTATGCTATTTGCGTTCCCCTTATTTTCGTTGTCTTAGTCTACGCAAATATTTACGTAGATTAAAATGTCAAAAATAAGGAATGCATTTGCGTACACATTCCCCCCCCCCCTGAACCCTCCACGGCCGGAAATCCGGCTGCAGACATCTCTGGCCTGGCTGGGCCTGGCCAGCTGCTCCGCGGAGCTGCCACGGAGCACAGCCAGCCATGGAGGATTCCAGGGGGGAGGAACGGAGTGCCTCCCCCCTGTCCAGGATTCCGGGGAGGGACGGAACACCCCCCCACCATAAACATAATCGGCAAACAGGTAAATGATTTTCGTACATCCCTGCAATAATAATGACACTAAGGTCATATATTTCCCTGGCAAATTTAATTCAGTTTATTTTACATGGCCAAATAACTCTCTCATTCCGGGTGAGTATTTGGTGAATAAAATGAGGTACTTCTAGAAATGTAGAAGTAGAAAAAAGGTGAAGCGGTCAGAGAAAAAGAGACTTTCCCAGCATCAGAATGTGCTCAGCAACAAAACATATACTTTGCCTTTAGTATGGCTCAGCTTTTAACCAGGTTTGCAAGCCAAAAAGCTCTCAGAAAAGAGAGCCATTGGGATAAATAAATTCTTAGTAGAAAATCTCATGCATTAACTTCTCAACATTAGCTACATCTCAGATTATATTATAAGGTAAAGCATTTTAACCTCCCCTTCAAGCATGCTCCTGAAATAGCTTGGGGATATGTTTAAACGGTTTCAAATAAGGATGTCGCTAGTGCCCAACTTTATCCAGGAGGACACCAAAATCCACCCCCCGTCCCTGCTTGCCAAACTCCAGGGCACTGACAGGCCCTGCTGACAAGTGCCCTACAGCTCGGCAAGTGGCCAGGCACAGCTCAGACTTGGCTGCATGGTCAGCAGTCCTTGACTGTTGCCCAGGCAGCAGCAGGAGGAGGCATAGGGCACCCCTTCCACTGGCCTTCTCCTGCTCATGAGCAAGCGACGACTAGCAGCTGGGGTGCCCAGCACCTCCTGCTGCTGTTGCCCGGGCGGGTGCCTTTGACAGCTGACCAGGCAGGAGGAAGAGGAGGTGGTGCCCCATTGCAGGCACCCTCCTGGATGCTCCCCACACTCACCCTGGCCCCTTCCAGCTAGTGCCAGCCATTTTGCCACTTTAAAAAATAATAATAATAAGGGAGCTAAAGGAAACTGCGCATATTTAAACGTGCGTATCTTTTAAGCTTTTTTTTTTTTTAGGGATGTACGAAAGTCACTTACCTTTTAACGAAATTTGATTCGAGGTGGGGGGGAGGCGCTCCATCCCTCCCCCCGAAATTCTGGCCGGGGGGGAGGTGCTCCGTCCCTCCCACCCCCAAATCCTGGCCGGCCAGGTCCGCAAATGGCAGTGGTCGTAGCTGCCGCCGTTTGCGTCCCTGCAGACAGCTGTGATAGGTTACGTAAATGTTTACGTAGCCTATCACGGCTGAGTAAAAACAAAAAACGGACCCCACGGACCACAGCACGCCAGGCCTTCTTATCCTCCACTGTCTCCCGGAGTGTGCTCAAGTTCATATTCGTTGCATCGGTGATACTATCTAGCCATCTCATCCTCTGCCGCCCCCTTCTCCTTTTGCCTTCAGTCTTTCCCAGCATCAGAGTCTTTTCCAGGGAGTTTTTTCTTTGCATTTTGTGGCCAAAATATTTGAGCTTCAGTTTCAGTATCTGTCCTTCCAATGAGCAGTCAGGGTTGATTTCCTTTAGGATTGACTGATTTGACCTCCTTGCAGTCCAGGGGACTTGTACGAGTCTTCTCCAGCACCACAGTTAGAAGGCGTCAATTCTTTGGCGCTCAGCCTTCCTTATAGTCCAGCTCTCACAGCTAGGGATGTATGAAAGTGACTTACCTTTTGCGGATTATGTTGATGGTGGGGGGGGAGGCATTCCGTCCCTCCCCCTGGAATCCTCGACGAGGGGGGAGGTGATCCGTTCCTCCCCCCCAGAATCCTCGATGGCCGGCTGTGCTACGTGGCAGCTCCGCGGAGCAGCCGGCCAGGCCCAGCCCAGCCCAGAGCTGTCCGCAGCCAAATTTCCGGCCGTGGAGGGCTCTGGGAAAAAAAGAAGAAGAAAAACCACGTACACAAATGGCGGTGGCTATGGCCGCCGCCATTTGCATTCCTTATTTTTGGCCACCTGAATCTACGTAAATATTTACGTAGACTATGACAGCGAAAATAAATGGGAATGCAAATAGCGTACTGGGTGCTATTTGCGTCCCTTTTTGATTCACCGTTTTAGCCTACGTAAATATTTATGTAGGCTAAAATGGCAAATCAAAAAAGGACACAAATAGCGCCCACTACGCTATTTACATTCCCCTTTATTTTCGCTGTCATAGTCTACGTAAATATTTACATAGACTAAGATGGCCAAAAATAAGGAACGCAAATGGCAGCGGCCTTAGCCGCTGCCATTTGCGTACGCGGTTTGTTTGTTTTTTTAACCCACCCAGCCATGATAGGCTACGTAAAATTTATGTAGCCTATCACCTCGTGTGTTTTTTTTAAAACCCAGCCATGATAGGCTACATAAATCTTTACATAGCCTATCACTTTTTTTTTTTTTTTTACAAGACTGGAAATGGCGGCGGTGGCAGCTAGGGTTGGCGGAGAATTTCTCCCCGAAACTTCGGGGGGCCAAGTGCCAACGTGTTCGGCCCCCCGAACAAGTTTCGGGGAAAAATTCTCCGCCCCCCCCCGCCCCCCGCACACACCCCCGGGACAGGACTTACCTTTGGCGAATGTCCCTCCCGGCGGCGGGTCTGGCCGGCGGTTCGGTGGGTGTTCATCCGGGGAGGGAGCGGCATTCCAATCAAAGAAAAAAAAACAAAAACGCCCCCATGATAGGCTACATGACGATTAACGTAGCCTATCACGGCTAGATTTGCAAAGTCAGCTGTGATAGGCTACGTAAATCATCACGTAGCCTATCACGGGTAACTTAAAAAAAAAAAAAGCACGTACGGATAATGGCGGCCCCCATAGGGAGCCGCCATTCCCGTTCCTTATTTGGTCGCTGTAGTCTACGTAAAGATTTACGTAGACTACGGTGAAAATAAGGGCAACGCCAGAAGTCCAGAAGTCTGATGACCTCCCACCACCCATGCCTGCCAAGCCCTATCCCCACTCAAGCTCCTATCCCCCCTTGACCCCCCCCCACACACACACACACTGAACTGCACACACTCACCCTGGACCCATTCACAAGTGTGGCACACTCCATTTTGTGAAAGAAATGGCAATTGGGAATATGCGCACATTGAGTCTTACACAAAATGGTGCCATGAATGACTGGTATAGGAATATAATAGAAATAAAGATTCTATCTATCTATCTATCTATCTATCTATCTATCTATCTATCTATCTAATATCCTGCCTTTTTTCCTCTTGAAAGGAACCCAAGGCAGGTTACATAATCCTCCTCCTGACAACAACAACCCTGTGAGGCAGGTTGGCTGAGAGTCTGTGACTGGCCCAAAGTCACTCAGTGAGCTTCCATGGCTGAGTGGGGACTAGAACCCGGATCTCCCGGCTCCCAGTCCAGCACTCTCAGCACTGCACAACACATGTGCATATTTGTGATCATCGTTTTTATCGCAAAATGTGCTCACGGTGCTCACGGATGGGTCCAGGGTGAGTGTGGGTGGCTCAGCAAGTGGTGGGGGAGCTCAAGCATGGGTCCGGGGGTGCGCGAAGTGCATAAATGGCTCAGCTGGTGCCCGGAGGACCCAAACCTGGGGGGAGAGTCCGTCCATCCCTACCCACCAACATCATCTGCTGCTAGGGATGTATGAGAAATTTGTTTCAATCTGTTTTTGATCAGGATTTACCCAGTTTGCACCTTCTGGACTGAACATGGACTGAGATGCGATCTGCGGTCACAGTCTGTACATTTCCAAACTTGTGATTGTGATTCGTGGACCAAAATAAAAAAAAGTGTTAGATGGCATACGTATACCTGAAGAAAATGCATACAGATATGCTTTAATCAATGGGAGAAGAATGCATATATTTCAAATATATGCACAATTGATACATACATTTGGAAAAACATGAATTAAAAATGCACAGATTTTCATGCAAAAAGAAATAAAAAACAAAGCTTGCAATCTGATACGGACTCAAGTTGGAAATTGCTCCAAGATGGAATTCAGAGAGCTTCTGTGAGCTTGAGTTTTGCTGATTTGCACGTCCCTATCTGCCACCCCCCCCACCCATTCTGAATTCCCTGTTCACTCTGAGCTTAGCTGCAATCTTCACAGTAGCTGAGGAAAATGGATTTTCCCAGCAACAGTATATTGTTGAGAGCTATAATCCCTGTTGCAATGTGAAGTATTGGTGGGGTGGGGGTGGCATGGTCTTGAATGGGCAATTAAGACCCATTAGCTTTTATGAAAGACTTGCTCCTGGTGGAGTTGAAAACTGCTAGAGTGAGTTTGTTGATATGGATCAACACAGCAGCCTGAATTTTGTAGGGATGTCAGAGAATTTCGCCATGAATCTCGGGGAAATCGGTGGTGAAACGGTCTGCCCCCTGTCCCCCCCCCCGGGACAGGACTTACCTTGTGCGAATGTCCCTGGTGGCGGCGGCTGCGGCGGCGGCTGCGGCGGTTCGGCGGCGGTTCGGCGGCGGTTCGGCAGCAGTGGCGGTGGCGGCCGGTCTTCTGACCGGCTGCTGCCGCCACCACTTCCAGTAAAAAAAAAAAACTACCAAAAAACATGATAGGCTACGTAAAGATTTACGTAGCCTATCACGGCTAGATTTTAAAAAAATACCATGATAGGCTACGTAAATGTTTACGTAGCCTATCACGGCTGAGTAAAAAAAAAAACAACCCAGCGCGTACGCAAATGGCAGCACCCATGGGCGCCGCCATTTGCATTCCTTATCTTGGCATGTCTAGTCTACGTAAACATTTACGTAGACTACGGCGAAAATAAGGGGAACGCAAATAGCATAGACACTACGCTATTTGCGTTCCCCTTATTTTCGCCGTAGTCTACGTAAATGTTTACATAGACTAGACGTGCCAAAATAAGGAACGCAAACGGCGGCGCCCATGGGCGCCGCCATTTGCATACGCGCGGGGGGGGTTGTTTGTTTTACTCAGCCATGATAGGCTACGTAAACATTTACATAGCCTATCACGGCTGATTGCAGGGACGCAAACGGCGGCGGCTACAGCCACCGCCATTTGCGTTCCCGGCCAGCCAGGATTCGCGGCGGGAGGGATGGGGCACCTCCCCCCCACTGCAAATCAAATTTCGGGCAAGGTAAGTGACTTTCGTACATCCCTAGAAGTTTGGAAGTTTCCTTGGGGACATAGCTATGATGACTGCACTTTGAATTTACCACTACACCACTACACCAGAGGAAAATCTTCACCAGTATAATAGTTCTACCAAGGGAATGTTCTGACCAGTCTATCTGAGGGATTTCACTGGTATGTCTGTGGTGGCAATGGCATATCCAGCATTCTGCTAGTGTAGCAAGTTTTCCATTTACCCTTATATCCCTTGAGCCAGGGGACTGTGAGTACAGGACTGCACCCTAAAAGAGTTAAAGCTAAAATCCTAAAATGCTTAGTGTCTCCTATTGGGAAGTCAGGCAATATGGGAGTTGCTATGAGAACAGCAGTCAACACAAATTAAAATAGTCCACCTGGGTGGTGAATGTTAAATTAATTGCACTTTTGAGAAACATTATATGAAATTTAATTGAGAATTTTCATGCTAATAAGCAAGGTAGCTTTCAGACCAGGAGGTCACATTTGCTTTTAAGCTAAAAGCTATTTTAATGTATATATAATGGAAGGTCAAATGCCTGGCAATTATTGATAACATATGTTTCTGAATGAACAATATGCTAACGAAATGAGAGGAAATGAGAGCTGACATCTTATATTTGGGCACCCTTATATCTGGGTTGACTTCTCATATTTGGGACAGCAAGTTTTAATTACAAAACTGGAGCAAAACAAAGCCATATTTCACAGCACTATGGCAGTGAGAAACAAACAATGCAGTTTTCATTTTCCATGATACCAGACAATAAAACAAAGTAAAGCATCAAAAGTTGACAGAATATCTAGGATCAACAAGCCTCCCACATCAAGGTGCTTGGTTTGAAACTCAGCTCAGATATAAGTCCATGTTATATACTTGTATGCACGTAGGCACCTGTCCGTGTGATCAGGAACCTTGATAAAAGAACTCCTCAATAAATAAATTAAAAAGCAAAAGATTATGCCTAATCTTGCCTAATCTTGACAAAAGAAGGTGCAGTGCTTTGTATTGTATTTCAAAATGCTGGTGTGATACCTGCTAGCATCCTCAGTGAGATAATAACATCCCAAAAGACGCTTGCGAGGGATTGCTTCTCAGCACTTCCCAATAAAAACTTGATCTTCCTTCTTGTGTTTTGTCTCCAGTTTAACATTAGTCTCTGTAAAACAGGGGTGCACAATGTTTTCAGCCCTGAGGGCTGTATCTGGTCCTGTCTGGGGTGGGGGGGAGTCGCAAATGCATGGATACACACGTATGCATGCACTCCCTCCATCTCCCCTACCTGCCTATTGAGATCTAGGAATTGTGGGGTGGGGGTGGAGGATGGACGTAAAATCCTCTCCTGTCCCCCAGCCATTGCCACCATGACTGCTGTTTCTCTGCCACTAATAGCAGCGGGAAAACAGTTGTCTCCGAATCCAGAGAACAGTGTTTTCCCAATGTACTCAGCTGGGCTGTGGAAAAAAAGTGGGTGGGATAATTCCAGCTTTGGGGTCCAAACAGAGAGACCCACAGGGCACAGGTGGCAGGCAAGACTGGAGCTGCCAGCGTGAGAGCATCTGTTTCAAATTCTTGGGATGTGTCTCATCCTGAACTATTTGTTCATCCTTCACAGTTTCCTTTGTATAATCTGCTCTGACCTGATCTTCCCCAAATATATATTTGCCACTGTCCTCCTGGCCATCCTTTGCTTTCCTGAGCTTGCCACTGATCTAGATATGCCACTCACACCCCAGCTTGTATTATTATACTGCTTTAACTTACAAGCTAATGCACATATTGGTCCCACCACACAAAAATGAACAAAAAATAACACATTGTTCATGCTTATAATGTAGGTAAAATAAATTGGTTTTGTTCTTATTATTTGCCAATGATTTATAAAAAGCCATACGTACATCTGAGGTCAAGTGTAAGCAGGGAGCAGAGACGCACTGCGGAGTCCCATCCTTGGCATTATTCACAAATATTGAGTGAATGCCTGCAGAGAGACAGTCTTCCTAAGCGTAGATGTATGCACAAAGCCTTCCACCTGATCTAGAACCCAGCATAATCAAGGTTCCAGGCTGTGAGGAAGCCTTAATGCATATAGCTAAGGATGGACAGATTCACCTCCATCCAGTCCCTTTGGATGATCGCTGCGCTGGGCTGCAGGAGCTAAAGGACTGCGCAGCACCCACCCGAGAAGTGCTGAGAGGCCAGCCGGCCCCTTATCAAGCTGAAATTGTGCGCATAATTGAGGCTCTGGGTTACTTCTGCATATGTAAAGTGCTGCTGTAAAGGGGCAATGACTCAAGATTGCAGAAGTAAAGAGAGCCGGTGTGTAGTGTGAGAGTGTTGGACTGGTAGCCAGGAGATCCGGATTCTAGTCCCCACTCAGCCATGGAAGCTCACTGGGTGACTTTGGGCCAGTCACAGACTCTCAGCCCAACCTACCTCACAGGGTTGTTGTTGTGAGGATAAAATGGAGAGGAGGAGGATAATGTAAGCCACCTTGGGTTCCTTGCAAGAGGAAAAAAGGTGGGATAGAAATGAAATAGATAGATAGATAGATAGATAGATAGATAGATAGATAGATAGATAGATAGGCAAGTAAGTAAGTAAGTAAGTAAGTAAAGGGCCCTTTATGCCCATAATCTTGTGTCATTGCCCCTTTAAGGCAGCCATAGATACAGCTTTACATATGCAGAAGTAACTCAGAGCTGTAATTATGCTCACAATTACTGCTTGGTGAGGGACAGACGGCTTCTAGGAACTTCCCACCAGTTGCTGAGTAGGCAAGCGAGCCCCTCACAGCCTGACAAGCAGGGTCCGGGTGGTGGGGGTGTCCGTCAAACTCCACCCCCTGCTTGGAGTCTGGCATCATCCCTACATACAGCTTCGTGTGTGAAGGCTCCATCCCTGCAGATGTTTGTCCAACTTCCAGGCATGGTGCTAGTTGGCCTGTGTGACATTGGGCAAGGCTGGTCAGTGTGACCCCACTTCATACACTGCATTGGTCTACATCTGATAAATAACTTCTGCACATGGCTAATCTATAACATACTATCCATATAATAAATCTTTATTTCTCTCTCCTCCTTCTTATCTTACGGTATGTGCATATGTGTAAATTTTACAACTCTTTGATTGCTATATCAAAAAATGGGTTGAGTATGTGACATAGGCATCATGGATTTTACTCTGGACAGAACCTTTGAATCCACTTAAATGTGATGCTCTCTGATGGGGGGTTCACTCATTCAGTGGTGAATCTTCAAGGATGTGTGAATATGTCTTGTGTGGCATACTGTATGTGTTGTCTTTCCCAACCAAGGTTGTGTTTCTTTTGTTCCTTTTTAATTTGACATTTGCACATGAGCAGAAACATCCCAACCATGGCACCCGAGTTGATTAAAGCTCAATCGCCTGTATCTGGTTCTGATTCAATAGTTCTGAGGCCTTGGGCCAGCTGTATGAAATGTAGCTGTTTGGTGTTCCTCCATCTGTGAAACTGGGGTTAATAATGGTTTAGTTGCCGCCCGCATAGGGATACTGTGATGAACAAACATATTTTATAATGGGCTTAAGTTTATGTATTTATGTTAGTGGCAAATAAGCTAAGAAACCTACACCAGGAGTTTCCAAATGTAATAATTTTAGAAATATCTTAGTCCACTAAGTGGAAAGCTGATGGAGAGATCTAGAACCCATGCATAAAAATGCTTCCTGCACAATACATATGCAAACTATGCACACAGACTCAGGAGCGTGCATATTGTATCAAATTTATTGGACTGCCCCAGAAATGGGGGAGGGGGGAGAGAATAGTATTTAATATCAGATGGAAGTATATAAAATCATATGTAATTGTGATGCATGTAAAGAGCTAACCCAGCGGTCTTAGATTTGGAGAAAATGGACACACATTTTGGCCCCAAATAAGCATACACAATCAATACCCCTCTAAAATATTTTCTAATACAGCCAAAATGTCCTGCAGACTGTGAAATCCAAGGGTGTAACCACAAGATGGGATGGGATGTGTGTGTATGTGTGTGTGTGTGGGGGGGGGTAGTTTAAGTTGCAACATAATCAGACCCAATATTTACCTTTCCTTGGAGTCAAGTTTCTAGCCTCCATCTTTTTTTCTCACTGCAGCTTCAGTTTTGATTCTCCTTCATGTTCGTGGCTCTATTTCTCTTCAGTTTATCAAGATCAGTTTAGGGCAATAAAGTTAAACATACCACTCTCAGCGACTGAACCCTTTAGCCCTGTGCAGAGAACTGATATGGAGATAATTAACATGTGTGTGTGTGGGGAGGGGGAACTGTGCTTGCTTGTCCCACCCCCTGACCTCAGAGCATTAATCAGCTTTTTGCACATAGATCACACATCTTCTAAGCATCTACACATCAAACCTGAATATGTGATATGTACCCTGCAGAAATTCATAGGTCCTGTTTAAAAGATCCAATAAAAGGAGAGACCCAATTTGTGTAAAATGTATCCATGCTAGCTGTGTTCCAGTCTTCCAATTGTGTGGTGTACAAACTGCATAAGCAGTAAGGCTCTAGTAGGTATGGAGGATAGCTGATGGTCAGAAAAGAAAATATAGTTTCACTTTTGCCTCAACATAGTGGTAAAAAGCTATAACTGTACATTATGTCAGAGTGGAGATTAGTTAATCTACAGCAGAGTGCTTCTAACTAGAGCTTCTCCAACCTGGTACCCTCCAGATGGGTTGGAGATCATACCTCCATCATCCCTGATCATTGCCCATGCTGGCTGGAACTGATGGGAAGTGTAGTCCAAAATACCTGCAGGGCAACATAGTGGGGAAGCCTGCTCTATGGTGTTCAGAAAGCCTGATAAGACAGGATGTCTGTTGCTTTTTGAAAACTAAGTTTGTGTGAATCAGCAAAACTCAAGCTTGCCAAAGTTCTCCAAATTCCTTCTTGAAGCTCATTCTGACTCAAGTCCATACCAGATTGTGAGCTTTTTTTTTTCACATGAAAAACTGTGTATATTTTCCAAAATGTACACATCAGTGATGAGCATATTTGAAATGTACACATTCTTTTCCCATTGATTGAAGGGTATTTGTCCACATTTTTCAGAAGTACATATTTTTCATGCACATTTTTTAAATGTATACATGCTGTCAAATGCTGGGGGGGGGAGGTCTTGTGAATCACATTCCAAGCTTGGGAATGTATGGACTTCAAGTACAGATAGGTCTGCATTCATTCTGAAAGGTGAGAACTGGGTAAACCCTAATCAAAAACATCTGAAACAAATTTCTCCTACGTCCCTAGTGAAAACCTTTTATAGCCTTCACTTGTAGGATTCTATCCACCTTATTTATAGATGCAACCCTCCTCCTAATTCTGCTTGTTGTCAGCATTTCAATATCCTGAATTTGATTGATTGGTTTGGAGAAACACAAAGAAAATATCTGGCCAGTCTGATGCAGAAGTTTTATTGTTATTAATTTTTTTGCAGATAATGCAGAATTAAATGAAGCAAGAGCTCGATAAATAGAAAATGTCAATGACTGCAAACTGTGGTTTTCTGAGTGATTGTGTGCCAGAAGAAGAGAGCTGTCAACAGAAGTGATGTACTAGTACTCCAGTGACTTTATTTAACATGTTGAATGTCCCTGCCCCCTAAATCACTTTTAGTGTATATGCCATTAAATAAGTGCTTGAGAACTTTCACATTTCCACTTTGACCCAGCCGACCCTCCAACCATTACATAATTTACACCCCATGTGTATTGTGCTTAACAGGAACACTGCTTGTACTACAAATTCTTCATAGCAGCACTAGAGCGAAACTGAATTTATCGTATAGAACTGAGCCATTTTTTGGCTCATCTTTTTCTCTCTGAAAAGTGAAGGGAGGTAGTCAGGGAGGGAGGGGAAAACACAAAACCAATGGGGGATTTCTAAAAATGTTTAGTCCAGGGTGGAGTGATTAAATGAGGGCAGAGGCTAGGGCCAGCCCTTCTGCTAGGCAGAATGGGGCAGCCATTTCAGACAGATGACTATGGACATCATGAAAGGGCAGCAAAATGTTTCTTCTTCTTCTTCTTCTTCTTCTTCTTCTTCTTCTTCTTCTTCTTCTTCTTCTTCTTCTTCTTCTCCTCCTCCTCCTCCTCCTCCTCCTCCTCCTCCTCCTCCTCTTCTTTCTGTCCCATTCATGAAGACATTGTGAATTCTGGTAGAAATGGATGAAATCCTCATCCATCAGGCAACATCATGAGGGGGAATAGATGAAACCAGGAATTGATGTCTGATTAGTGCAGCTAGACTTTTTAAAGCACTGGACATATCATAGGGTGGCCCTGTGTCCTCATTTACAGAGGAAAATCCTCTACTTGAAGGGTTGCCAGAGGGCTATCCTCTATTTTGAAGGCATCCTCTATTTGAAGGGGAATTCAGTCCCAGTCTGTTTTAAGGAGACAGAACCCCCAGGAAGAAGAGCCTAGCCTTGAAGTTGCCCTTCAACGGTACCTGAAGAGCAGAATGAGCAAGGCACACAGGTCACCTGGTCACAGTCTTCCACACTATGGTGAGATGAGATGTCCCACATTTTTATTTAAATTATAATTATTTCTACATTTGCATCTATACATAAAGATTAGTGTATGCAAATTTTATGCAACTCTGCGTCCTTTTTTTATGACACAGTTCTTCCTTTGGTGTGATTCATAAATGGCCACCCTACCTACGGTGAGGCCATAGCTGAAGTACTAGAAGTCATGCTTTTCATGCAAGAAGTCCATGCTCAGTCCCCAGCTTCTCCAGCTAGGGCTAAGAAAGAACTTTCTTTTGTTACCGCCTCTCAAAGCCAGTTTCATTCAGTTGGAAAATAGAGTTCATGCTACAGGAAAAGTTCACCTCTCTTTCTATTTCTTCTGTGGGATTTTGTGCAGCTTTCTGACACCCACCTCGAACTTAGTGAGCAGTAACATTCAACCTTTAAAGTAAATTCTTATTGAATTGCTTTATATGTGTGTGTGTGTGTGTGTGCGTGCATGCGCACGCACACGCGCGCCTTTGACATAGAAGGACAATATTTGGAATTTCAATTAGAAAAGGAGAAGTTGCATAGAAGAAATTAGAAAGTGATCTATGACTGTGTTCACTTTGCAAGCTGTATTAAACACGCGCGCACACGCACACACACACACACAGACAAATGCCTGGGGGGATTGTACAAACATTATTTATTTCCTTTAAAAATAATAATTAAAAAACCAGATGTGTGAATCAAAGATAAATATATAGGATAGCAGATTTGATCTTCTTTCTTTCCAAGCATCTTTTTCTGTAGAATTGGTCCTGACAGCAGTGAAGGTGGGCTATGGAATCTGGCCTAAAAAGCCATCTCAGAATGTCACATATTTGGCTGAGTAAGGGCTGAAAAAGTACGGTTTGGAATTTTGTTCTGGGGAGGAGTATATGTGCCAAATGAGTTAATATATCACATTTTTAAGTCAGTGGCAGTACCCCCCTAAAACAAAAATGGGGTGGAGCAGCACTCAGAAGTGCAGTTCTGAGAGAGGAACAACTTTGTCCCACGTGTCAGATTTTTGAATGGAAAATTAGGATTTATTTCACATTAATGCTCCCACCCAAAGGACGTTTTCTCTACATGTTGCATTTTAATTTTGGAATAGATTGCAAGCTTTAGAGCATGTGGAGTCTGCTTCTAAAATATGACATTTTTGTGTATGTACCAAGTCGGTTGGATTAACCCTTTTCTTTCAGGAGGAAATATAATGATGTCACCTTAATCTTTTAGGGAAAGGTTGGCATTTGAATGCTTTCTACAAACTAATCATGTTGAAGAAACAGCCATGTAGGTTGAATACACCTCCATATACCAATCAGTGACAGCAGGTAAATATTACATGGAAAGGCCATTTGGAAACAACTAATCAGGTAGTGGTTCATAACATAGTGACACATGATGCCATCTCGCATTGTATCTCCCAAGATGCAGTTTGAGATGCAGTATACAGAGGGCAAGATCTCAAATGGAAAGAGAACTTTTGCCCAAGATTGCATGAATGAATGCATTACTTTCCGAGCAAATAACAAATTCATTTGGGGTAAGTTAACCCATCACCAGGCAGTATATCAATTTTCAAATAAACACATGAAACTATTACATGAAGTTGTCAGATCATTAGTCCATTAAAAACCATTATTACCAGGTATTCAGAGGACTCACCACTCAGTGACTAGCCCTGCACCAGCATTGATTGTGACCATACATCCAGTTGTCTGCATATAGGGATGTACGGACTGTATAACATCTGCTCTGTGTTTTGTGTATTGTCAGGCACCTTTCGTTCCATCATCCGCCCACAGACAGATGCATTTTGGGGGGGGGCATGAGGAAAAATACAGAAATAATTACATAAATATTTACATAAGTATTTACGTAAGTATTTACATCATTTACCTGAGTATGTAACATTTAGTGTATTGTCCCCCATTCCATTCAATGTTTCCTCAGCAGGAACTTATTATTTGTCTATAGATTTATATGTGTACATTTTGGGAAAGTAAAAAAATCAACTGAAAGTCCACAGATTCCTTGGGGGATCCGAGGATTGCTCCGCAGTGGAATCCACAGGTCGGATTCTTAGAAATCTGAGCTCACTTTAGTCCATCTCGCATTTGTCCAGCATCCCTACCCGCACATACAACAAGTATGGACAGGGGCTCTACATGGTTAACTACATATGTATGTACAGGCCCTCCACATGAATAGGAGACCCTGATCAGGCCAGAGTTGATCTTCACATGGTCTTAGATCAGTATGCATGCAGAACTTTTCCATGTACCAGCTGAATGCACAGATGCATTGGTGTGGCCAAGGCATAAGTTGGTTCTGGAAGAGGGGCAACCGTGCGCCACAATCTTTCAATGGATATGAGTGTGGAGGAGGGTCAGCTGAACCTCGAATTGTACCTTCTTAATATCAGCAGCATGCAAAGGACTCAGACTGAAGTCTTTCCCCCAGCTCTGCTTCCCGAGAGCAGAATCCAATGGGACATTTACACCCACACTCATTCTTTTCCACCCCACTCTTTCACAAGCTTTGGGTCTGGCCAATTGTGTTGTGCAAGCAGGACCCACCATTTATGCAAGGGAGTTTTGGTGCTTCCTAGGGGAAAACCCCAAAATGAGTGGAAACACTTGTTTCTGGAAGGAGGCAGGTTCCTTCAAGAAATGATATTTTCTACTCATTTCAGGTTGTCCTAGAAGTGCTAAAGCACTGCACAACAGTGGGGTCTACTTGCGCACCTCAATCGGTGGAGTGGAAGAGAATTGGTGGGGGGGTGTAAGTGCCCTGTGGAATTCTGCCCTGAGATTCTTTCTAACTGGATATGCCAGTTAAAGTGCATTCTCTGAATTATGGGCCCTACCCATCTTGTCATATGATAGATGTGGGTGCAGAACAGAATTAACTGCTGTTATGTATGCTATGGAGATAGGCCCCTGCCATCATGGAATTGTTTACCTTCCACTGATACCAACTTCAAAATAATACCAACAGCTTTGGTGATATCACCCCCTATTTATCTCATGGTCAATGAGAAGTAAATTAGATATAAAGATTTAGTGCCACACTGCTAATAATCCATCCAAGATCCCTGTACAGTTTGATTGCTTGTCCGCTTCACATTCATTCTCTGTGAATATGATTTTATCCTTGGCCATTGTTGTTGGGAGTACTCCAAGGGAGTATCCTTGGCCTACTCCCAACCCAACTCCTGGGTTGGGAGTAGGAGGCACTGCACTACAGTGGTTCCGCTCCTACTTGGATGGCCAATTCCAGAAGGTGGTGCTGGGGGATTACTGCTCTGTGCCATGGCAATTTTGCCATGGGGTTCCACAGGGCTCTATTTTATCCCCCATGCTGTTTAACATCTACATGAAACCGCTGGGGGAGGTTATCTGGAGGTGTGGGCTGAGGTGCCATCAATATGCAGATGACACCCAGCTCTACCTCTCTTTTACATCAAAACCAGGTGAGGCAGTGACTGTTCTGAATCAGTGCCTGGGCACGGTAATGGACTGGATGAGGGCTAATAAACTGAAACTCAATCCAGACAAGACGGAGGTACTGTTAGTGGGTGGTTCGTCTGCCCGGCTAGGTGATATTAACCTGTTCTGGAGGGGGTTGCACTCCCCCCAAAGGATCAGGTTCGTAGTTTAGGGGTGCTCTTGGATCCAGAACTGTCACTTGAGGCACAGGTGAACTCAGTGGCATGGAGCACTTTTTATCAGCTTAGGCTGGTATACCAACTACGCCCTTATCTGGACAGAGATAGCCTTGCTACAGTTATCCATGCTCTGATAACTTCTCGTCTGGATTACTGCTATGCGTTATATGTGGGGCTGCCTTTGAAAACGGTCCGGAAACTTCAGCTGGTCCAAAACAGGACAGCAAGATTGTTAACAGGGACTGGCCTGCGAGCTCATATTACGCCAGTACTTTTCCAGCTGCACTGGCTGCCAGTCCATTTCCGGGCCCGATTCAAAGTGCTGGTTTTAACATTCAAAGCCCTTAACGGCTTGGGGCCAGGTTACCTGAAGGATCGCCTCCTCCCATATGTGCCTGCCCGGACCTTAAGATCATCATCAGCGGCCCTTCTCTATGAGCCCCTGCCAAAGAGAGTGAGGCAGATGGCTACTAGGAGGGGGGCTTTTTCTGCTGTGGCACCCCAGCTCTGGAACGAGCTCCCTAGTGAGGTTCGCCTGGTGCCTACATTGCATTCCTTTCGGCGCCAGGTGAAGACCTTTTTATTTTCCCAGGCATTTTAGCATTTTAGCTATATAAATTTTTATCTTTGCTGTTTTAAATCTGTATTTTAAACTCCTGCACTGCTGCTAGGTTTTATTGTGGTTGTATTGTCATATTGTGGTTTTAATGTTCTGTATTTTTTTAAATGTTTTATTGTGTGTTGCTTGGATTTAATTTTTGTGAACCGCCCAGAGAGCTTCGGCTATTGGGCGGTATAGAAATGAAATGAATGAATGAATGAATGAATAAATAAATAAATTGTTCTCCTGAGTTATAAATTGTGCTTGCAGGACTTTTCAACAGAGGCTAACAAGGAGGAACTTTTAATGTTTGTATGTTCACCCACATTTTCCCTTGTATTCATTGTTCATATAAATGCAGCCAAAGTAAAATCATACATGCACCACTGCCATGTTACATGTTTAGTCTTGCTATGTGTTTGATGAAATTTCATTCTCTTTTGTAGTGGAACTAGGGATGGCGGAGAATTTCTCCCCGAAACTTCGGGGGGCCGAGCGCCAATGTGTTCGGCCCCCGAACAAGTTTTGCGGACAAATTCTCTGCCCCCCCGCCCCCCGCACCCCCCCTGGGACGGGACTTACCTTTGCCGAATGTCCCTCCCGGCGGCGGGTCCGGCCGGCGGTTCAGCGGGTGTTCGTGCAGGGCGGGAGCAGCAGCCGGTCTTTCGACTGGCTGCCTCTGCCGCCATTGCAATAAAAGAAAAAAAAATGCCCCGTGATAGGCTATGTGACGATTAACGTAGCCTATCACGGCTAGATCTGCAAAGTCAGCCGTGATAGGCTACGTAAATCGTCACATAGCCTATCATGGGTGACTTTAAAAAAAAAAAAAAGCGCGTACGGATAATGGCGGCCCCCATAGGGAGCCGCCATTCCCATTCCTTATTTGGTCGCCGTAGATTTACGTAGACTACAGCGTTTGGACTACAGCAACCAAATAAGGAACGCGAATGGCAGCTCCCTATGGGGGCCGCCATTTGCGTACGCGCTTTTTTTTTTTTTTAAAGTCACCCGTGATAGGCTACGTGACGATTAACATAGCCTATAACGGCTGACTTTGCAGATCTAGCCGTGATAGGCTACGTTAATCGTCACGTAGCCTATCACGGGGGCGTTTTTTTTTTTTTTACTTTGGAGTTCGCGGCCGGGTGAGGCGAGGCACCTCCTCCCCAGCCTGAATTTCAGCTGGGCGAGGCGGGAAGCCTCCCCCCCGGCCTGAATTTTGGCCGGGCGAGGCAGGAAGCCTCCCCCCTGGCCTGAACTTCACGGGGGGAGCAGCGAAGCACCTCCCCCCCACCGCGAACAAGCTTCGAGGACAGGTAAGTGACTTTCGTCCACCCCTAAGAGGAACAGACTGAATACTTTTGAGATGTTCTTTCAGAAAGTCTCTCCAAAGGGAACATCATGTAGATATACAAGATAAATAAACTGTATGTACAATAAGATACTCCTTTCCCCTGCATATGAAGGGAGGTCTGGAGTTGAGGTTCCCTGCCACTGTGTACTGCACCTCAGAGAAAACAGAATATTGGCTAGGGTGGTGTCTAGCTTAAATATTTTGCTCACACCCGGCTGAGTGGCAAAGAAGAGCAATAAGAAAATCATGGCTGAGTGACCAGAGGCACCTTTTATGGTGACTGAAGATTACCTGACCTCTTAGGGCTGTGGGAGCCAGTGGGCTGGGAAGGGAACCCCTTTGAGACTTAAACGCTTTGGGGCTTGGGTGGGTTGTGAGTTGGGAGAACTTCCCATAACACCAAAGGGAGCAATCCTTTGGCCACTAGACACTGTCTAGAGGGCCGTAGGATATGCTCATTTCTGGGAACCAACCTCAGAGCCTGCGCTTTCATTCCCAGAAAACCAACCTCCCCCCTCATCTGCACTGCCTCGAAAGCAGTGTGGAGAAGGCTCGTCCTCCATGATCACAAGAGGAGAGTGGAGCAACTGAAAAGGGGCAGGGCTGGGGGGCGTTCCGGGAGAGTGGAGTTGCGCATACGACACATCCAATGTGTCATATGGCAGCTTCCTCTCTCAGTCAGCCCCCCTGCTGCTAGACAGCCAAAAACGGTTGTCTAGCAAAAAAATAGCAAGGCAGGAGAGGTGCGGAGGGAACAATCCACCCCCCATGCCTCTCCTGCCTTGCTTTGGATAGGCAGTTGCCTCCAAGTTCAGAGGCAGCTGCCTATCTAGTTAGGATTGTACCCTAAAAGTATGGCAAGTTAAGCTGGAGTCAGGTAATATACTGCCTCCTGTCTAAGGCAAGATCAGACTTTCCCCATTAACTTGACATTTGAGGGAGAAGTCACCAGCTGGTTCCTACCTCAGCCAATTCTTTCTTTCTTTACTGAGCAATCTTTATACATGTCTATTCAGAAGTAAGTCTCATTGATTAAATTGGGGCTTACTTCCTGGTAAGTGGGTATATGGTAGCACCCTTAGTTTGATCAAATAAAGCAGAGCCAAATGTACCTCATTTTGGGCTCATTTTCATGTCAAAAAATGTTTCCTGTTTTTGGCAATGTTCTGCACTTGTTGACAACATCCATATTGTTTTAGTGCTGCTCTGTTCTATGCCTTTTTCCTTCTCCCCTCCCTCCTCAGTTCCTTAGACTCATTTGTCCATACTGCCTCTTAACCTTTTAGGCTGTGCGGCTTATATTAATTTGTTCGTGAAATCACAATGCAATTTGCCATGTGTTGATATATGGATGCTCAAGTCATGATGGGACTTGTGCCATACTCAATAGGATGAAATGGATGCAAGAAACAGAATGCAAGAAAAGCCCTGCTGGGTGAGACCAAAGGCCTCTGATGTCCAGTATTCTCTTTCCTACATTGGCCAACCAGATGCCTATGTGAAACCTCACAATAACACATGAAAGAAATAACCCTTTTCCCACTGTTGCTACCCAGCAACTGGTATGCAGAAGTACTGTATATTGCCTCTGGACATGGAGATAGCATATGCCATATAGCCGTCATGACTAATAGCCATTGATAGCTTTGTCCCTCATGACATTTTCTAAGCCGCACCCCCTTTGGAGCTAGTGGCTGTCACCATATCTTGTAGAAGTGAATTCCATGAGTTAACTATGGGCAGTGTGATGAAGTATTTTCTTTTGTTTGCCATGACACACTCATTGACACACATAATGATGGCAGTGGTTCACCTAAAAAGTAAAAATACTGCCTGACTAGAGCTCTTCTATTCTTGTGCTATGAGATATGGAAATACACTTGTCTCTACCCACCATGCATAATTTTAGACACCTCTGTCATGACCCTCCCTTACCCACCTTTTTTTCCCTAAACTAAAAAACTCCACATTGCAACCTTTCCTGATATATATGAGATGTCCCATGCTCCCTGATAATTTTGGTAGTCTTTTTCTGCACCTTTTGCTGCTCGAGAATACCCTTCTTGAGATCTGGTGACCAGAATTCCAAGTGTGGTCATGGATGCCATAAAATAATTACAATATTGGCAGTTTTAGTTTGGATGCCTTTCCTAATGTTCCCTAGAATAGAATTTGATGGAGGTCTGCAGGAGCAAAGCGAAGAAGGAAAATGGTGCCAAAGAGAAGCAGCAGCCAGGGGGACAAAGAACAATGAACTTCACTGAGATAGCATGAATGTGTACCGTGCAGTTAGCATTTTTTTTCCAGAAATGTGTTCAGCTGAACTGCATGTGCAAATTTCATCAAAATGAATGTCAAAATTAGAAAATATTCTGTGCAGTCCTATGATGAAGTTTTCCAAAATGGAAATTGTTTATAAGGGTGAAAGGTTTCTTACAGTATGGTTTTATTTGGTTGCTGTTCAACTGTAATACCTTTTCTGTGGTGGCCCCCACTCTGTGGAACTCCCTCCCTAGGGAACTCCGTCATGCCCCCTCTTTAATGAGCTTCCATCAAGCATTAAAAACATGGTTGTTCAGGCAGGTATTTGGGGTGGGTTAGGGTATTTTAGAAAATGTTTTTATTGTAGAATTTTATTGTTTTAAACTGTTTTATTGTATGTTGTACATCGCCCAGAGTGGCTGGGTGACCAGCCAGATGGGCGATTAATAAATTTAATAATAATAATAATAATAATAATAATATGTCTTGTTTCTTGAACCTTGATTATTGAATGCAGACTCCACATCTGTGGTTCCTAGGGATGTTGGAGAAATCTGCAATGGAATCAAAGAGTTTGGACTTTTATGAGACTGACCTGCAGATCCCTCAGCAGACTGGTTTTTCATGACTTGTGTGGATTCCAGGGGCTTGTGGACCATCTTCTTCTTCTTTTCAACTTTCCAGAATTTTATGCAAATCATGTAGTAATGGAAAAATACATAAAATAAAAAATGGCTAAAAATGTGCATTTCCTCCATAGGCTTAAGTGTGAAAATGTTAGGGATGGTGGAGAATTCCACCACGGATTTTAGTAAGGCCGAATGCACTGGCATTCAGCCCCCCGAAATCCGTGGTGGAATGGCCTCCCACCCCCCGCCTCCCCATGGATTCCCCCTGGGATGAAGTTTACCTGGGGCGGATGTTCCGCCAGTGGCGGCAGCAGCGGCGGAGGCGGAGGCAGTGGCTGGTCTTTTGACCGGCTGCCGTGGCTGCCATTTGCATCTGCTGTTTGCCGTGATAGGCTATGTAAGTATTTATGTAGCCTATCACGGCAAGCAAAAAAAAGAAAGAACAGCGTACGCATTTGCAACCGCAGCAGCCACTCCGCGGCCAGAACGCTGGCTGCGGACGGCCCTGGCCGGCTGCTCTGCGGAGCCACTGCGGAACGGAGCTGGCTGGGCAGGATTCCAGGGGGGAGGACCGGATCGCCTCCCCCCCTTCGAGGATTCCAGGGGGAGGGATGGAGCGCCTTCCCCCCCACTGCAAATCAATCCTCAAAAAGGTAAGTGACTTTCATGCATCCCTAGAAAATGTGCATTTTGGGGGGATTTGCACAATTTGGGGGGATTTCTGGATTTTCACAAGTGCAAATTTGTGTAAATGGGAATTTGCACAAATTTGGGAACTTGAAAAAATGGGAAAAATCCAATTACATCAATGAATGGACAATGGACTAAAAAAACAAAAAGCCTGGCAATCCACAAAATGCAGATGGAATGGATTTTACACCATCTGCAAATCTCTAGCGGTAACTGATGTATTTAAAGGTTTATATTCATCTCCCTAATAGGCTCTAATTACAAGCCTGAAGCCAGTTTCTGGGGGTAGAGAAGGGGGGTTGTTCTTAAAGGGAATGTTAACAGTGAAATTCAATGTGACTGAACACAATGCATAGAAGAATATAGGGCCTGGCTCAAGCTTGAACTCAGTTCCATATCTTGTTTTGCCATAGAAGATTAGCAGTCACTTGTACTGATGTATCAGTACTCTGGAGAAGCCTCTCCATGGGAAACTCCTGCATAGATAGGATGAAAGGAAGGACCACTGGTTGGTTTCTTCCATCATGTCCTGTTTGTGAGCTTTCATGGGGAATCTGGTCTGGACAGCATGCATACATTTGAAAATACATATGAAATAATGCATACTTTTGAAAAATATGCAAAAATACACTTTAATCAGTGGGAGAAGAATGCACATATTTCAAAGATACACACAACTGATGTGTACATTTGGAAAAATATGCACAAACTGTGAACAAATTTTCATGAAAAAAGCAAAAGAAATATTGCAATCCAATACAGACATGAGACAGAACAAACTTCAGTGTGGAATTTGCTAGCATGCACATCCCTAGACAACATGGATTTTTGTATGATATAGGAAGGAACTTCATTTGTTTTTATGTTTCATGGGTGGCAATGCTCACATGAGATAGTGTGCTAAAGACCAAAAACCTTTAGGACACAATCCTATGCATGTTTAGACAGAGAAAAGGCCTATATCTCCCAACATTCCCCAGCCAGCAAGGCTGGCTGGGGAATAGGGATGGCACGGGCACCTAATTCAGTCTGGGAATCCAGAGGACCTGTTCCTGCTTGCATCCCCGAGCCCTGCTCGCTGAGCCCCTGCCCCTGCTCGCCCCCTGCCTGTGCCAGGCAAATGGCCTGCACTCACCCCAGCAGCCTTGTCGAGCTTCATGGTCTGAGAAATAAAATGGCGACCACAAAAATGCACAAATTTGCACGCACACAGAAATTCGCATTTTTGCGAGTGCATAAATTTGCATATGAGCAAAATGCGCATGTTATGTAAAATGCACATTTCCGTACACGCAAAGTGCACTTCACAAAAATGTACATTTCACACATTAGAATATGCGCATTCACAAAAATGTGCATTTCCGCACATATAAAAACATGCGTACTTTTGTGATTACCATTTTATTATTTTTAGAAATCGCAACTGTGGAGCCTGACAAGGCCACTGGCTTGAGTGCGGGATGCTCACCGAGAGTGAGAGGGGCTCAAGTGCAGCCCAGGGAGTGGTGAGCAGGGACAGGGGCTGGGCAGGAGTCTGGAGAACCCGGACAGGGGTGAGTTTGCACATCCCTACTGGAGAATGCTTGGAGTTGTAGGACTTTTCTCTGTCTAAACATGCATAGGATTGTGCCCTTAGTGTGCTAAAGACCACACACATACTTATTTTTTCTCCCATATTTCCAATTTAATGCAAAGACATAGAAAGTAAGTTGTAGGGAGCTCATGCAGATATGGGTTACATATGAAGGGAAATAGTTGGATAATATGTAAAGGTTTACCCTGTCAGTCTTTCCCAGACATCTGTGAAATCCATTATCATTCCTCCGTCCTAAACTAAATTGGTCAACAGTACCATTCACAATCTATTTTATTTACCTCCTCGAATTCCATTTATTCTTTGCTGTTGTTTAAATAAATAGACTTTCATTACCTAAAGAAGTTTTATAGCTCACAGTTTGAAAATGAGTATGCATTCAGAGTGCAAGAAGAAAGATTGGGAATTCATTCCTAATTGACGCAATGCTTAACAAGTCTCCATTAAAGTGAGGGCTGCTTTCTCGCAATGAATATTTTATGTTTTCAAGAGGCTGGCAAATAGATGCTAAGTAGATCTATACAAACACCCAGTCAGGCAAACTGTGGCTCTAACCAATCTCTTAATGTGTGCCGGTACATGTGTGATAAGATTTGAATAAATGAATGTATTGCAATGTGAGAACATGCTTAATTATTTTATTGGATCAGAAATAGACAAAGTTAGTTCTCAGCATGGCACATAGCATGTATACAGGAGAGAGCAGTGATTCAACTAGAGGTTGTTAAGGAGGATTTCCATTATCAGGAATTTTGAAAATAAATAAATAACAATCTGGCAGTGGAAATTATCCGCACACACACACACCACCACCAAGCTGTTTTCATCTCATGCAGGAACAAAATCTTAATTTAAATCCTGTGGCAATGCAATTACTGGGGGCAAGGGAGGAGCTGTCTTTTCGATAGAATATCTGGTTATAACCTATCCTTGAGCTACATGTGAAAATCCACAACCGTTCCACAGTGTAATGACTGTTATTTTGCAAACCTTCCCTTCATTTGCATCATTTCCATAACCATTTCACCACTTCAAATCAGCTGCCTCAGAAAATAAAGCTGCATTATAATGCAAGTATCAGTGCTCTGGGTGATATTTTCAAGGCCCATTCTTTGTCTCCACTTTATTGATCTTGAGGCAAAGCAACTGATATCTCTTTGCAGAATGGTATGTATTCAGTAATGCTGCTCACTCCTTCTGAAAAACCCTCTTGGGTTTGCCTCCCAGTATAAACCAAAAAAGAGAGAAAGAAAGGGAAGGGGGATAGAGAGAGAAGAAAAAAAACCAAAAAATCTCATGGAAGTGTTTTAATATTTATTTGCTTCTGCATTCTCAACTCCAGTCAAAATATCTTGGCTTTTCAGTTTCTTTTGGAACTAGAAAAGAGAGAATAGTTGAGCTCCTTTTAATGAAAGCAAATTGAAAATGATATTATTATTTATTTTAATTGATAAACTACTCTAAGCCAGGTAGGATTAGGTTAATAAAAATGAGAATTCCATAAAACTTTATGAAGGAGAAACAACAGGGCACCATATTTTGCCTCTGTGAGTGTGTGTATGGAATGGAAATCCACAGGGCAACCTTCCCCAACTTGGCACCCTCCATATGTTTTGGACTACAACTCCCATCAACCCCAGCCAGCATGGTGGATGGTCAGGAATGATGGGGGTTGTAGTCCAAAACATCTCAAGGGCACCAGCTTGGGGATGGTTGCCATTGGGTGTCTGGAAATCCTCCCCCCATTACGTCCCACACACTCAGTTGGGCAGGCAATATGCCAAGCAATTCCTAAATGTTCAGTACAATTTACAGTGTCTGCTTAGATTGGTCTCACCCGGTACAGGCCAAGCAAGGTCTTTATAGACATCCTGTAGAGAGAGATCCCTTTTGTTATATGCAGTTGTGTGCTTAACCCATAACTAGGGATGTCAGAGAAATCCACAGCAGAACCAAATGAGCTTGGATTTTCATGAATCTGAGCTGTGGATTCTGCAGCTGACTGGCTTTTCCCCTCTCCAGTGAATTCCATGGACTTGCTTAGGGATGGGGGAGAATTTCTCCCCAAAACTTTGGGGGGCCGAGTGCCAACACATTCAGCCCCCCGAAATCGGTGGTGAAATTCTCCGCCACCCCCTGCCCCCCCCTGGGATGGGACTTACCTTTCACGAATGTCCCTCCCAGCGGCGGGTCCCGGCGGCGATTCATCGGGTCTTCATCAGGGGCAGGGGCGGCAGCCGGTCTTTTGACCGGCTGCCGCCGCCGCCATTACAAGGAAAGTTAAAAAAAAAAAAAAACCATGATAGGCTACGTAACGATTAACGTAGCCTATCACGGCTAGATCTCCAAAGTCAGCCGGGATAGGCTACGTTAATCGTCACATAGCCTATCACGGGTGACTTTGAAAAAAAAAAAAAAAAGCGCGTATGCAAATGGCAGCCCCCATAGGGAGCCACCATTTGCGTTCCTTATTTGGTCCCTGTAGTCTACGTAAAGATTTACATAGACTACGGCGAAAATAAGGGAACGCTATTTGCGTTGCCCTTATTTTCACCGTAGTCTACGTAAATCTTTACGTAGACTACAGGGACCAAATAAGGAACGCAAATGGCGACTCCCTATGGGGGCCACCATTTGCGTACGTGCTTTTTTTTTTTCCAAAGTCACCCGTGATAGGCTACGTGACGATTAACGTAGCCTATCCCGGCTGACTTTGGAGATCTAGCCGTGATAGGCTACGTTAATCGCTACGTAGCCTATCACGGGGGTGTTTTTTTTTTTCGCGTCCGGGTAGACGGGGCGCTTCTACGCGGCCTGAATTTCGCCGGCGAGGGATGGGGCACCTCCCGCCTGGCCTGAATTTCGGCCGGGCGAGGCGGAGCGCCTCCCCCCCCTTGCATGAACTTCGAGGGGAGAAGCGAAGCACCTCCCCCCTGCCGCGAAGCAAGCTTCGAGGACAGGTAAGGGACTTCCGTCCATGCTGACCAGTGGTCTTCAAACTGTCCCAAATTTTGCACAAATTTCATAATGGAAAGAGATGCAAAATAATAAAAAAAACAGTCAAAACTGTGTATTTCCACCATAGGTTAAAGTGTGAAAATGCTCATTTGGGGGGAATTTGCGCAGATTTGGAAACAGAAAAACTCCTATTCTGTTCATGAGAAGATGTCGGAAAAAAAGCTGCCCGGCAATCCATCAAAGACAGAAAGGATTTCACACAATCCATACATCTCTATCTAGAACTCCCCTCATTAGCTTTGAACCACTTCCAGCAGAATAGTTGTTGCCAGTCCATTTTACATATCTTTATAATGTTTGGTAAGCCCACTCCTAAATCCTAAGTAATGATGGATTAGATGGGTGAGATTCCTCCATTCCCAGATGTGCCCTCAGATTGTATATTTGGCACATGCAGCTTATTATTACTCCACACCTTCCACGATTGAGCTGTAGCACTAAAAGCAAGTTCAGAACTAATGCCTTGTGAGCACTCACTCAAATTAAACTCTGGTTAGCTGAATAAATTTCTTTGCACCCTAAAGCTCCAACTGATAGTTGCCTGGGACTGCAGACTTTGGCCTCATCCATCGGCCAGAGAACTAAGGGCCACTGGGAGGCTGCAACCCCTGCTTGCGGGGAAGAACATCATGATAAGGGGGAAACCAACCTAGCCCAATACATCAGCCAAAGAAGGAACAGGTACAGGGCGCTTTTTTTTTGCCCTTCTCTGCCAGAATGAGCACCTATGAGAACTTTGAAAAAAAAGAACTGGTGCCTGAACTTTGCCTTTTCCTCCTCCCTCTCAATCCCTTTTCCTTTTGTGCCATGTCTTTTAGATTGTAAGCCTAAGGGCAGGGACTGTCTTCTTATTAGCCTTTGTAAGACAAGACACTCCGGGAGAGAGCGGAGGACAGGAAGGCCTGGCGTGCTACGGTCCATGGGGTCACGAAGAGTCGGACACAACTGGACAACTGAACAACAACAAAGCCACTCCAGGAGCCTTTTTTTTTTTTTTTAACTGAAAAGTGGGGTAAAAGTTCTATAAATAAATAAACAAACAAACAAATAAATAAATAAAGTGATCACACCTCTCTGCTGGTTTGAACAAACTATGTAACACAAAAGGACATTATTTCCCAATAAATGGAAACCAAGGCAGGTATAATAAGAAATAAAGTACACACACACACACACACACACACACGTAGTGTATAGGAGAAAAATAGATTCCTATCTTCAGGAAGCCAAAGGAGTTTTCATAAGACTAGTAACATTTTTCTGAGGGTTTTATTACATTTCTAAGTCAGATAAGTTCAGAAATGATTGTCCAGGGTAAGACCTCAGTGAGACTGATGTGGTCTCTAGCCCATGCCTTGCTTTCCCCACCTAAAAAGTGAATGTCAAGGAAATGTGCTGCATTTAGATTTCCCAAAGTGTGTGTGTATGTATGTGTGTGTCCATACACTCCTAAAGCTTCTGGGATTCCGTTTCCATGTTTTAAAAAAGATCTTACTGGATTGCTTGTCTTCTTTCTTTCTTTCTTTCTTTCTTATCTTTCTATCTGGAATAGGTAATTATGCAGTACAGAAAGGTGCCACTCATCCTCTGTTGTAAAATCCTTGGCAGTATATTACTGCCAGAACCATGAAAACAATGCTGTAACAAGGCTTGTGCATTTGGAAGCTGTTGTGGGCTGTTTGGGCATGGTTGCAGTGCTGGAAAGATATGGTGCCTTCCTAGGCCTCTGGCAGACATCGGTAGGCCTAGTGAGGGGTCACGGGGAGGCTTGTGAGGCTCGCCTAATTATCGCATAAGAACATAAGAAGCTGCCTTTTACTGAATCAGTCCCTTGGTCCATCTAGCCCAGTATTGTTGACACTGACTGGCAGCAGTAGCTCTCCAGGGTTTCAGGCAGGATTTTTTCCAGCCCTACCTGGAGATGCTGGGGATTGAACCTGGGACCTTCTGCATGCCAAACGGGTGCTCTGTCACTGACCCACAGTCCTCTATGGAGAGGCAGGGGGTGTCTGGATGGATGAATCAGTCTCATTCTGCTCCATGTTAATTTTCACATATATCCCCCAGTCCATTCTTTTTTCCACATTCATGTATGATCTTTTTTTAAAGAAATCTGAATGAAAATTCATATATGAGCAGGTATTTAATGATGCATTTTTGAATGTATTTTCTTAAAGCAATGTACATTTTGACATATATTTTATCTAAATATAGAAATTTCTAAATACATTTTATTGTGAAATATGTGTTTTAAATGCATTTGAGCCAAGAACTGCATCATAACATTCAGAGATGTGCAAAATGCTAAAGATAATTATGTTCCAATCCACCCATTGGTCTAGGCTAGGAGTGTGGATCTGATCCATCCGCACTGGAATTCATTAAGGCTGAATTCTTCAAACATCCCTGGAGGATCTGCTTTCACCTGCCTATCTGTGTAAGACACAGGGTGTTCGGGTTGTTAGGTGGCTTAGGCTTGAGTTTGAGCCAATTGTGTCAAGGAATTGGAGCTGGATGGATGGGCCAGTGCAATATTTCTGTCCAATACTTCCCGTGAGTACTTATGGACTTATAATCCACCACCTCCATGTAGGTCCTGGTTGTTGTAGCTGTGTGGTTATTGTACTTAATAAAGTTGTGGCCTATTATAGGGCTGGCTCCAAGTTTGGACAAAATACCTTCCAGTGGTCTCCCTTGTTTCTTGATGGGCCCTGGCAGTCTTACAAGACAGCCATACCTGGCAGTGATAGCACGCAGCAGCAGTGCTCTGAGCAGTGACCAGTGGCTGGGGTAGGGCCACCATGTCTCAGAGAAGCACTTCATTAGGGGCATGGTGCAAAATGAGGATTGAAGTTAGATCCAGCCGACAAGTCCTGCTTGGACTGCCAGGCTGGGCGGGAAAATATGAAAGTCCCCCCCCCCAGGCAGGTGGGTACTGATGCTCACCCTGGCTGGGAATGTCCTATCCATTTATGACATTTCACAAAGATCACACTCTGCTTTCCAGACAACTGGTTTGTCCCATGAAAATTCAAATCTAGTTGACTGGAAATCATAATCCTAGTTTAATACCAACGCTCCCAAATAGGTCATGGGAACACAGCCTAGAGTTCATTTCATTCAAGAAAGGGCAGTGTAGTGGTTGGTGCGTTGTCCTCTAATTAAGGATACCTTATGTCAGGGTTGGATCAGAGCCCATAGAGGCCCAAAGCAGTTCTGATTCTGAGGAACACATAGAAACCATGGGACAGGAACCCGCTTGCTCTTCAGAGGTGCAGCTGGAGGGAGAGCCCCCCCTGCTTACATTCCTGAGAGTGACAGTGACCCTGGCAGGGAGAGAGATGTATGACTGGAGCTTCTGGATGCGAGGCGCCATCACAGGAACAAGTGAGAGGTTGCGGGTGCCAAGAGGAGGTGCTCAGCCTGCTTGGCATGATAACAACAGCTGCACCCTGGTGCCCCACGGGAAAGGGATGGACTTTCTCCTCCTATCCTTTAAGTTCAGAGGCTTCCCGCCTAAGGATGGACGAAAGTCCCTTACCTGGTCCCACAGCTGTTTTCGGTGGGGGGGAGGCGCTCTGTTTCTCCCCCCAAATTTCTTGGCGGGGGGGAGGCGCCCCGCCCATCCCAGCCGAAATTCTGGCCAGGGGGGAGCGCCCCGTCGCCCCAGCTGCGAAATAAAAAAGTAAATTGTTAAAAAAAAAAGTGATAGGCTACGTAACGATTTACGTAGCCTATATCACGGCTAGATTTTCAAAGTCAGCCGTGATAGGCTACATAAATCTTTACGTAGCCTATCACGGCTGACTTTGGGAAAAAAAAAAAGCGCGTACGCAAATGGCGGCGCCCATGGGCGCCGCCATTTGCTTTCCTTATTTGGGCACAGGTAGGCTACGTAAAGATGTACGTAGACTACGGCGAAAATAAGGGCAACGCAAATAGCGTTGCCCTTATTTTCGCCGTAGTTTACGTAAATCTTTACGTAGACTACCCGTGCCCAAATAAGGAACGCAAATGGCGGCGCCCATGGGCGCCGCCATTTGCGTACTCTCTTTTTTTTTTTTTCAAAGTCAGCCGTGATAGGCTACGTAAAGTTTTACGTAGCCTATCATGGCTGTCTTTGAAAATCTAGCCATGATAGGCTACGTAAATCATTACGTAGCCTATCACGTTGTTTTTTTTTTTACTTTACTGGGAAATGGCGGCGGCGGCAGCTGGTCGGAAGACCGGCCAACGCCGCCGCAATGCCGCCGCAATGCCGCTGGGACCCGCCGCTGAGAGGGACATTCGACAGAGGTAAGTCCCATCCCGGGGGACAGGGGGGTGTCGGAGAATTTCCCCACCAATTTCGGGGGGCTGAATGCGTTGGCATTCAGCCTCCCGGAGATTCGTGGATAAATTCTCCGACATCCCTATATCCCATCCTTTCCCTCCAAATGGAGACCAACTGACTCCCTAAGGCTAGAACTCCTTGGTAGGCTCCTCCATCTTAAGTTTTCCTCTTAGGCTAAGGCAATTAGCATCTGTAAGTGTCATTACGTTGAATGGAAATAAAGCCTTGGAAAAGAGCCCTTTTGTCTGCATGTTGATTCTGGGCTACTTGAGGATTTCAGAAGGCAGCAAGGGTGCTCCTGACACCTTACATACTGTTTTTTTTTTATTTGAATTGGTGCTAAATCTTATCTATATTTGCTTTGACAGAAACTGGATTGGAAAACAATTCTTTGTAGAGCTTGGATTGCTAAATATATTGTGCTTTCAGTGGATGGTTTCTACTGGTTTTCCCTGATTTATTTAATTCCATAACACAAATGATTTCTCCTGCCTTTTCTCCCCTAGTCAAACAGACCTGAGTTCCAATCTTTTTTTCTGCCCACGTATTGGTTTAATTAGCAAGCGATGAATTCACTACTTGTTTGCTGAATAAAGGCAGAGGTGGCTTGGTGGGTGGGGGGAGGGACAACAGAATACATTTCACTTGCCTGAAAAATGAATGTATAGATTTTCATAACAGCAACGGTGTTCTATGTTCTGTATTCTTAGATGTGTTTTCCTTAGCTGTTTCACTCTTCCATGTACCATATATGTATAAAATAGTAGGGCTGTGCATGGACCCACCGATCCAACTCAGAAGCCACTTTGGGGCTTTGGAGGTGGGCCCGATTTGGGCTCCTCCCAACCTGCCTTGGCCTAAGAAGGCAAAGCAGGATTCGGACATCTGAACCCCACTTTGCCCCCCACACACACACAGCCCAGACCTCAGCTCCTTACCTGGGCCTTTGTTGTATGGGGGGGCACTGCCAGGGGAGCCACAGCTACCACTGCTGGTGCCGCTGGGGAAGTCACTGCCAGGGAAAATGCTGCCCGTCACATCCCGCCAACCCCCGACAGGCACGAGGGCAGGAGTCACCCCCCAACTGTGCTCTCTCCCTTCCTTGGAAGGAGCGGAGGGCACCCAGTTGGAAGACGACTTCTGCCTTGGCTCAAGCCTTCACTGGTTCCTTGCTTGTGAGGAGCCCGTGAAGGCCTGAGGCAGGTGGCGGAGGCAGGCAGCAGAGGCTGGAGTCGCTCTCTAACTGTGCTCTCTCCCTTTCTTGGAATGTACAACCAGTGTGCCCTTGCAGTGGCAGTGGCGGCTCGCCGGCTCCCCTGGCGGTAACACCCCCCCCCCCGAACAAGGCCCAGGTAAGGAGCTGGGAGCTGGTTGTGTGTTCTGGGGGAGGGAAGAGGGATTCGGATGTCTGAATCTTGCTTCGGCTTTGTAGGCCGAAGTGGTTCCCTCTGTTCCGAATCAGCCTGAGCCAAATCAGGCCCACCTTGGAAGCGCCAAAGCAGCTTCCAAGTTGGAATGTGTGTGTGTGTGTGGGGGGGTTTCTATGCACAGCCCTACTTTAAAGGGTTACAGTAATGTACTAAGAGATATTTAGAATTTTCACATATGAATGGGAAGAAAAGTGAGCAACCTTTGAGATCAAGATGATCTATGTGAGACATTAGCAGAAGTTCAGCTGGCAAAGAAGTAGGAAAAGAAAACATGTTTTACCCACAGGTCATGTAAGGAGATGCTGCCCATCAAATTGCTAAAGATAAACACACATTTCAGTTAGGGGGGAAAGACAGTCGTCTCATATGCACAACACTGGGAAACGCATTAGGCAAAATAAATGACTCACTGCTCCGTGCCCTGGAAGTAATGAAACAATTGACAGCAAAGGGAGAAAATATCCCAAGGAAGACTATTTATTTTGAAGTGTGTGGGTGTGTATGTGTATTTTAGGGTAAATATCAAACAAACTTAGTGAAACTTAAATCCTCCATCATTTATTGGTAAAGGAGAGTATTAACAATAAGAAGATCCTGAGTATCCAGAACAGGCCTTGTAACACAATAATTCCTGCCATTCGTGGGAACAGCATGCCACCCCCACCCCCTCCACCCCGTCTCATAAATGATTCAATTTACCCTTCATTTCCATCTTCCATTCTGTGCACTGGGCCCAGAACGAAATACAAAATAATTTTTGTATTTCTATATTTAAACTTACAGCCCTCCTCCATAGAACTCAAGGCAGTACACAGGTGATTCCCAAATAATGTCCCATTCAGGCACTGACTAAAATCAGACCTGCTTAGGTTCCATAAAGTTACTGTTTCAGGGCCCGTCAGAACTAAGGACCAATAGTGCATGCACCATTAGACAATCACTGTGGGTTGTGTGGGATTGCCATTTGCTTGTAGAGATTGAAAAGGCTAGATAAGAGTGTCTGATAGGGATGTCGGAGACTTTCTCCACGAATCTCCGGGAGGCCGAATGCCAATGCATTTGGCCCCCAAAATTAATGAGGAAATTCTCCGACACCCCCCGCCCCCCCAGGGTGGGACTTACCTCATGCGAATGTCCCTCATGGCTGCGGGTCCCGGTGGCGGTGTGGCGGCAGCGGCGGCGGTGGCGGCCAGTCTTCCAACCGGATGCCGCTGCCGCCATTTCCAAGTAAAGTAAAGTAAAAAAAAAAAAAAAAACGTGATAGGCTACGTAAAGATTTACGTAGCCTATCATGGCTAGATTTTCAAAGTCTGACTTTGAAAAAAAAAAAGTGCGTACGCAAATGGCAGCGCCCATGGGCGCCGCCATTTGTGTTCCTTATTTGGGCACAGGTAGTCTACGTAAAGATTTACGTAGACTACGGCGAAAATAAGGGCAACGCTGTATTGCCCTTATTTTCGCTGTAGTCTACGTAAATCTTTACGTAGATGCTGCGTTGCCCTTATTTTCGCCGTAGTCTATGTAAATCTTTACATAGACTACCCATGCCCAAATAAGGAACGCAAATGGCGGCGCCCATGGGTGCCGCCATTTGCGTACGCGCTTTTTATTTTTTCAAAGTCAGCCGTGATAGGCTACGTAAAGATTTACATAGCCTACCACGGCTGACTTTGAAAATCTAGCCATGATAGGCTACGTAAAGATTTACGTGGCCTACCACGTTTGTTTTTTTTTTACTTTACTTTTTTCTTTCGCAGCCGGAGAGGCAGGGCGCTCCCCCCCAGGCAGAATTTCAGTGGGGAGGAATGGGGCGCCTCCCCCCCGGCCAGAATTTCGGCGGGGAGGGACGGGGCGCCTCCCCACCTGCCAAGAATTTCAGGGGGAGAAATGGAGCACCTTCCCCCCCCCAAAAAAGCTGCGGGACCAGGTAAGGGACTTTCGTCCATCCCTAGTGTCTGAGTCCTGGGTGAAAATGTCTATGTGGGCATGATCTTAGATCTTGTCTATTCTTTAGATCTCATGATCATATATTTGTTAGTTTCTCTTTCTACCATTGCAATCATACATTCATCTGTGTCAGTGGCAACTGAATCACTGTTGTCCTGTTCCATATCTGTGCAGGTCCAGCACCAGCATGTAGCATATTCGGGCATATGCCTGGGCACCAGCAGGACCCACCCCCACCTTCACCAGGTTGCTGCTCAGCTGGAGTGGGATGGGAGGGTAGCTATGTTCAGTATTTTAGTTTAATTATTTACTTACAAAATGTTTAAGAACTATATATCTAAATAAAGCTTCCCAAGTGGAGAACAGTAAAGGGAGACAAAAAGATAGAATAACAATATTCAAAATAAAGTTATACCAATAAAACGTTGGATGGTCATTCAGAAAAAAACATTGTTTAAATAAAAATGTCTTTAGCAGGTGCCCAGAACAAAGCAATGTTACCTGACAAGGAATTCCACAGGGAGGGAACCAGCACACTAAAAACTCTACTCTGAGCTGGTGCTAAATGGACTTATAAATGGCTACTGGTCCTGATGTCTATATGCTACCTCTAGTATCAGAGGCAGTATGCCTATGTACACCAGTTGCTGGGGAACATGGGTGGGAGGATACTGTTGCACTCATGTCCTGCTTGTGGGTTTCCCACAGGCAGCTGGTTGGCCACTGTGTGACCAGAAAGCCTTGGTCTGATCCAGCCATGTCTCTTATGTTCTTATGTTCTTAGTTCCCCAGGCCATAAGGAATGCCTCATCCATTCACCTCAGTCACTGGGCAGGCTGGAAAGGAGAAAGTGAACTCTCAAACATCTTGGAGGCAAGTTGTTTAGGGCTTTATACTAGTGCTGTGCTGAAGCCTGAACCCTGCCTAGTGCCCACTGCTTTTCGCAAACTTCTTCCCTGGGCGGTGGGGGGACAAGCAGTGATTTTTCTGCCTCTTTTGCATGGTGGGGGGATTTTTAAGGAAGTTCTAATGAGGAGTGAGGAGACAGGGGTTCCAGAACTGTTTACCTTATTCAGCAAATGAGGTGGCTGAGGAGTCTTCTACTCATTTATTTATCTATACTTTTAAATAGCCCCCTGTCCCACTTGCTAGATTGCAGCATTGTAGTGTTATAGAAATTTTAGTTGTAGTATGTCTGTTATCCCATGTTTTTATAAGCTAGGCTATGTCTGTTTTACCTCAGTGTGAGACTACCATGCTAAACAAAGACACAGCACCTTATCAGAGACTCAGGAATGCAAAAAATGTGTTTACTAGAGTACAAGGCTACCTCTCTGCGCATGCCTAGATATGTCAAAGGTGCTGCCTGTCTTCTGTTTCCCTCTCAGCTAGACAAAGAGATTAGTACAGCGCAAGCGTAAGACAGCCCCAAAGGTCTTGCCTATATAAACTTTTGAATCACATCACTTGATTGTAACCTTTGTTGGAGCATTAGCCCCAAGGGTTGCCTTATTCTGCAGAATAAAATTGTGTTGGACCAGATCTCTGCCTCCTCTCGTTCTTGGTAAACAAATTGGAAAGTCTACCAGGGAAAAGAACACAATTTTTGTAACAGAGGGGCTCAACAGGCCTTCGGTTTAGCAGCAGTTCCTCAGATGGTGTGTGGTCATATGGCCAACATTGTGTGGTCACATGGCTATTCCAGGAACTGCCACAGGGCTAGGGACGTCTGTCGCTGTGGAATCCAGTCCTTCTGGGACTCAACAGACTCCCGGCAAGCACCTGACTTGGCCTGCATTTGCAAGCTGAGCCATGGGGCTTTTCTCCATATCTGAGAATTTCCCTCTTAAAAAAAAATAAAAAAAAATAGGTAAATAGAAATGTGTGCAAATTTCTTGTCACAATTTGTGTGAATTATGCAAATTTTAGCTGCAATGTGCAGACTTTATACCAATTTCAGCCAGAAACAGCATAATTTACACACATTGGGACGTGTGATTTGTGCAAATCATGCAAACTGTGCCCTGCAGTTTGCTCACAATCCCTATGCAGGGCAGAAAGCCTGTGTTGTGAAGAGCCTGTGCTGCTGCGAGCAGGAAGAAGCCTCTTCTAAAGCCCTTAAAACTGTAGAAAAGTCCTATTCCTGCTTGCAGTGCTGGAAACTCTGGGTTGCATCATTCTCTCCCTGCTTAGACAGGGAGGCGACTGCTGCTGCTGCTTCCCTGCATGAGCAGGGAGAGAAGGACCTTTGCAAGCACAGGGCACCAGCTACAACCCGTGCATCCTGTGCTTGCAAAGCACTCTCCTTGCTCAGGAGGGAAGCAGCAGCATCCACCTTCATGCCCAAGCAGAGGAGAGAAGGACCCTTACAAGCACAAGGGTACCAGCTACAACTAGTGTGCCAAGTGTGCGTACAAAGCACCCTCCCTGCTAGGGTCGTATGAAAATTTTGTTTTTGCTTACAAAATGTGCAAGCATGCACCATTTGAAGCTCTGGATGTGAGCAGGAGCGTGAGCATGAGTAGTGTCCATGGAAAATATTGGTAAATTGTCGAACACATGCTCAGGTTCGTCTTGTTCCCGATTCCCAGTTTGATATGCTCAAATTTCCTAATTTGGGCCAATTTCCTCTGTAGACTGAATCAGCCACACTTTAGCCTATGGAGGAAAGTTGTGCAAATTAGGAAATCTGCACCAATTTGTGGACACTCGCACAAAACTCTTGTTTGATCGCTGCTCGATAAAGTTTCCTCTTTGTGCAGAGCGAACAGCGATTGCATATGCAAACAGGAACTGGGGACAAGGTGAGTGGCAAGATGATGGTCAGAGAATCCTGGCTTTCTCTGGCAAATCCTGGCATTTTCGAACATCACTTATTTGCCCATCCGTATTCCCTGCTCAGGAAGGAAGCAGAAACCATCTCCCTGCCCAAGGAGAGAGAGAAGAGCCTTTGCACATGCAGGGCATACAGCATGGGGACTGTGAAAAGAAGAAAACACAGACACATACCTATTGGTCACCTGGTAACATTAAGGTAAGTGCTGAACCCCCATAGCTTGAAAATTGCTCAGAAAACTCTCACACCTTTCCCATAATTTTCATATGTGATTCCTTTTTTGTCTCTCCTTCCCCAATCTTGAATGGTTAAAAAAAAAAAAGTTGAAAATGTTGGCGTAGCACTATTTTACACACCAATAACAAAACCTTAAACATGGCATGGTAGCAAATAGGCACCCAGTGCAGTACCCTCATCACAGGTATTACATGCTGAAAAGGGACAGCCCCCAACAACAGCTGAGTGGCTGCATTCTGGACTAGCTGAAAATTTGGGACCAACCTTTAGGGCAGCCCCAGATAGAGTGCATTGCAGTAATCTAGTCTTGAGGTCACTAGCACCTGTACCAATGTGGCTAAGCTATCCCTGTCCAGGAGGGACTGTAGCTGATGTAGAAGACATTCAGAGCTGTTGTGGCCACTTGGGCTCTCCAGTGACAGATGGATCGAAGAGCATACCCAGGCTACGGACCTGTTCTTTCAGAGGCAATGCATCTCCATCCAGAACTGGTAATAAGCTTATCTCCTGTACTCAGGAACTGCTTACCCACAGGGCTTCCATTTTACTACAATTCAGTTTCAGTTTATTGGCCCTCATTCATCCTATCATTGAAATCAGACATGACCCAAGACTTGCACTGATCCAGGTCTTGTTTTTATTGATAGTATTATTATTATTATTATTATTATTATTATTATTATTATTATTATTACATATCCTGCCTTTTTTCTTTGTGCAGGGAACCCGAAGTGGCTTCCATGGTCTTCCTGGTCTCCATTTATCTACACAACAGGTTAGTTGTAGGTTAGCCTGAGAGTCAGTGATTGGCCCAAAGTCACCCAGTGAGCTTCATGGCTGACTGGGGACTAGAATCTGAATCTTCCGTGTCCCAATCCAATACTCTAGCCAGTACACCATGCTGGCACACTACACCAGTAATGACAACAAGTGGACTTCCAGACCAGAATGGCACATCTTAACTCACCAGCACAGCCATCTTAATTATGTCAGCCTGGTAAGATGTAATTAAGATGGCAGTGTTAGTGAGTGCAGTATAGTTCTAAGTATCTGGCATTTGAGAACAGGCATTGGGTTCCAGGCACACTTGAGCTGCGTAATAGTTTTGTTTGGAGAGGAAATTAACCATGCTGTATATATTGCATCTCTCAGACATTTTTTTTTGTAGTCTGAAGCATTTGGATGCCCCAGTATATTCAATGGTCCTGACTGAGAATCCTGAGCTCCTTGATATTAGTAGTTCACAGAGAGAATTTGTAGTGACACAAAGAAAATGAGATTTCAGATTTCCACCTCTTGTGGGAACAATACCACAAAATTGAGGCCAACCAACATCTTGCAGCTATTTCAGTTCAGGGGTTAGCTTCTGCTTAACCACAAGAGCTTTTCTTACATGTTTGAATCCATAAATTGACTTGTACACCTCAATTGTACCTTTTTACAAATGTTTGGTTGCTGGAGCAGTACCTAGCCATTAAAACTAGGTCTACTTTTATGCCTGTTTAACTTCATCACCTTCAGTGGCTTTGCTCACGATTTCTCAAGTAGCTACAGGTAAGCATATTAATGAAGATGCTGTCCTAAACAAAATAACAGCAGGCTAATGTGAATTTCAGTATTGTTTTGGGGCTCGTATACATAATTCCTTGCTGGTTGCTCATTTGAATCCCCTGGGTGTTCATCCTAAACAAGATTTAGTTTAGGCCAGCCAGCCATATGTTTTTCTAGAGGTATCTCTAAGGGTGGCCTTAATAAAGAGCAACTAAAAATGTATTATACGTTGCCTGTGCTCTTTTCTTCAGCTACAAGGCCCGTCCGTAAAACTGACTAGGAGTGCTCCTAATATTTCCTTTGCATTAAACATTGACAATATATTTCCATTTTATATTGCTGCTTCATACTTCGTGCTGAAACTCAGAAGTCCAGAATATCCTGAGAGGAGAGCATATTACAGGAAGTACTGTAGTTCTTGGTGGCAAATGTAATCCCATCACCCACCGTAAATCATTTTCCATCTGACATTTTCACCCAAATCTACTGGTCACATTCTGAATAACCACTGAGAGTATAGCACTTTTCAGGTATTTGTCTGAAAATGTGAAGGCTTAAAGTGAGTAAAGGGTCAGGGCCATGCCCCCCACCCCTCAGGGACACCACTCCTGCCCCCCACCCCTCAGTTCAGAACTTGCCCTATTACACTGGGGAGGTCTGAAGGGAATTCTATTCACATTTTCTTGAACATAAGTAGAACTCTCCATGTGGCTGGGAAACCTGATAAGGCAGGGTCTGCAACTGCATGAAGAGTTCTACTCATGTTCAAGCCTGGAGACATAGGGGGCTGGCCCCAACCCTCTATCCACTTTAAGCCCTCATGTGTTCAAGCAAATGTCTGAACAGGGCTTAAGGGCACAATCCTATGGAGGTGGCCATAATACTGGAGTTTCTGGTTCCTAATAGGACTATTAGTGGGAAAAGAAATGGAGAACTATAGGGTGTCCCAGAATGAGTGTATAAGCAAGCAAAGCAATGTAAGATACTTTGCCTGGTAAAAGGGATAACCATGTTACTGATAAGCCAGTCATTGTCAAAGCATTGCCTTCTATGAACCTTAAAAATTAAACAGCAACTTCAAAAGTCCATCTAGCTTTGCACATGGTTTCACCAGGTGACTTTTCTTTCCAGGCTGCAGAAATGAAGGCTTCTGACAATGGTCTAGAAATGTCTAGGACATCATTTTAATGGCTATGAAGTGTGTGTGCCTCTTTTTATTTATGAGCCATGCTGTGAGACAGACTTGAAGAGATAGATTCAGAAGAAAAAGAAAGGACGAGGCATACAGAAAGAAAAGGTTAGAAGTAATAGCAGATCAAGCCTCTAAAATGCTATAGTATATAATAAGAGATCCTGACATCTCGGGAAATATATGATTAGTTAAAGGGAAAATTTCATGCAGTGCCAGCCTGCAGCCAATGCTACACACAGTCTTTGTGAAGTCAAGTAAGTACAAGCAGAAGCAAGTAAGCATTGTGCAAAAAATTCTGAACTTGTTTACATATCACTTTGACACAGTCAACTGGTTGCAAAGTAGGTTGAACAGGCAAGTCTCTTTCTTTCTTTCTTTCTTTCTTTCTTTCACATGCCACATTTTCAAATGCTCCAAAGACAGGGACAAGCAGGAAGGAGTCTGAAAGTGTACCCACATATGACATTAGATATCTCTTTCCTGCATTCCCATGAGAAGGCAGCTTTTTCCAGATAGGTTTGGTTAGGAGCCAAGTTGTGTCTGGCCCTAGAGGGGGATGAGACATGATAACTACAGATGCATGCCACATTTGTTGATGCTGGCCAGTAGCAGAGCTGTTTATGTCAGGGTATTTAAACCTGCACTGCCCCCATCCAGCCCTTTTTTCCCAGTTGTCTCGGTAGTAAAGTCCTAGGAAGTAGGAGAGGCCTAGGCAGTAGCAGAGAGGTCTGGGCCTAATGACGTTTCAGCCCACACAACAGGAGCATGGCCTGCTGTTCCCCACCCCCACCCCGTTTTCCCCCCTGGAGCAAAGCAATGAGACAAAGACAAAACAGACAGGAAAACCAACTAGCGGTGGTGGTTTCAAAACATACTATAGGACTCCAGCTGCTCCATCCTGCCATCTTCCATCGTATAAAACTCCACCACACCCCCCCCCCCACGCAAGAGGGAGAGGAGTGCCTAGTGAGGGCGGGGGAGAAAAAAGGGAACCAGTAGCATGTTAGCTATGGTAGTGCTCCGCTCCAATAAAAAAAAATCCCTTTATATTAGGAAAGATAAATGGAATAAAGAGGTGATATTATTTACTCTTTCTCTGAGCTAGGGGCAAGAGGATGGCACCTTGGACCAAAGAAGGCAGCAATAAAGGGGGGGAAATCCCCTTCTCTATCTCTCACACACATACTTGTGCCCTCCACAGGTTACATCCTCTTTCTCAGAGACATTCCCAGATGTAGCGATCCTGCTCATGTGTATAAAGCCAATCATGAAGACCAGAGGGCAGCAAAAAACCCAACAATAGAAAGTGGGTGAACAGAATCCATCAGTTAGGGAAACAAAAATGTCACATGAAATTGCAGGGCCTTCCCAATTGTGGCCCCACAGTGGTGAAAGTCCCTTCCAACTGGTTTATGCTTAGCCCTTTCAGCACAGGCCTTTAAGAACCCCTTGAAAATCTATCTCTTTGCTTCAGCCTTTCCTTAAGAATGTGAATGGTATGTGTGATTTACAGCAGTTTTCCTCATAGTAACTGTACACTTATCTCATGTGCCTAATTATAATATCTTGTAACATTTATTTGTCGCATTTTGAGGCCCTAAAATTAGCTTATAAATCCTTCGATGAAGTAAATTTTAAATAAATCTCTGGTGTTTAGTCCTGGAACAAATTATACCATGGCAAGTTTGCAACGTTTAGGCTGCAAGCCGACCTTCCTGCTGTTTGGAACATTCTGATACAGGCCTGTATCACAGCAAAACAAGGTAGTGTATGTCCATACACTTAAGGCACAGCTGGGACCCTTAGCTTTCCATGTGACCATAATTGGATAAACCCTAAAGATCAGGGATGGAGGAGTAATGTGACTTAATCTGATTTGCACTTTGCAAAGCAATATGAGAACTGAAATGTAATTATCCTTTGGTATTTACATTTTACCAAGTTCTGTGATGCAGTTCTCTGTTTTTTTTAAGTTTACATAATTGCATATATTAGGAAAACGTGTGCACAAAAATGCATATATTGCTGAAAATAGTATACAAAAATGCATTTCATTTACATGTAGAAAATTGCTAGCAAAACATGTACCCATTAGACTAAAATGCATACAAAATATGTATATTAGGAGAACCACATACAAAAATACATCAACATTTTTGCGTGGACTTTTTTTTTTTTTTAAGGCATATATGGGATGGAAATGCCTTATAATTTGAAAAACAGGAAAGTGCAAGAAACTGAAATTGACAGATTCGTCCATCCCAAGGAAAATACAACCATGCATTTTTGGATATGTCTGATGAAGGGATGGTCTAGATTCTAGGCACCATTATAGTGACAAGATGGTCTGTTTCCCCTGAGATGTTGATTGGGCTGAAGGAACAGTAGAAGAATATTTGGTCCATCCCATTCAAGGCATTGCTGTTCCATGCTGCAACACTTACAGTCTTTTTCAGGGCATTAAGTAAAAGCGATTCCTCCAGCAGGGCAATTGAACTTAGGCCTGTATCCTTGTGGCCAGTTGTACCCACATCCATCTTCACTAGTGGAAAAAGACCAGCAATCCATGAGGAATGGTGTCCTTAGCAGGCAGATCAGTCAAATTACTGTCCCCCATCTGGGTGCTGAAATAATCTATACATCAAGAGGCACATGCCAGCCCTTTGTTTTGCCATCTGAATGGATTACCATTAACAGCCTAATTCAAGAGGCTGTATTTAAAAGGGAAATGAATGAAAGAGAAAGAAATGGAGGATAAGGAGGGAATGGAACAGACACAAAATGAAGTAAGTTTATTTCTACAGATTTATTTCAAACATCTCTCCTAATTTACAGAAAATATAAGAGTATTGGAATGGGCATATTTGAATTAGACCAGCAGTCCATTTGATTCATATCAATTCTGCCATTCAAGTGGCAATTTTCTAGGAAGAGCAAAGGTAGCTATACGAGTGTTGTTCAAGAGGAGAAGCCATTTGCTGTTGTTCCACATAATCAATACCAACTAGGGTTGGGCTGCCATCACCCAGTGTTTGGGGTTTGTGTGATTTTAGCAGGAGGAAGCCTGAAACCCAGATGCAATTTTAGCATGATGGTGAACTGTAACCCCCCAGCTTTTTTTTTTCCAAAGGGGAAGGAATGATTTTTCTATAGTTAGAAAGGAAAAGAGAGGCACTACTGCCAGAGCAATAGGATTTAAAGAAATGATGGGGGAGGGGGGATAAGTGTCTCATTCACTAGAAAGTCTGTACCCCTGTGTAGCCCTCCCTCTGAAAATCACTGAAATGGCCACCCATTTTACTACCCATTCCACAACCTGAAAATTAAGACAGAGCACTGGGAAGGTGATTTGGGCTCTTCCCTAATTCCAACTATAGGAGCAGAGCAAGCTGCCTTATGCCAAGGCAGATCACTGGTCCATCTAGCACTATACGTCTACACTGACTGGCAGCAAGCCTCTGGGGATGCAGATGGGAGCCTTTCCCAACCCTACCTGGAGGTGCCAGGGACTGACAGTGGAAGTTGACTGTACTCAAGGGCACACAATATTTGGACCTCATGTTCAGAAGATACAGCTGGCACACTCCTGTAATAATTCCAATGACGGGAACACCATTTCAGAAACTGCTGCCAATGGTATACCGGGCATTGGTGTACATCTGGTGCACACATTACATTATTCGTATGCAACTGCTTGTGCGATGCTGCTTATGTGCAGATCACTTGGAGTAGTGAACCAGTTGGATGACACAGGCCCAAAACCTTCCAGCTGTGATAGAGTTCAACATTAAAGTTCAATGCTATATGACCATCCAAGCACGGTGTAATATGTCATAATTGAAATGTAAGTGTATCTACCTCATGTGCTTCTCAAAGTGATCTCTGGCTTAAGCTAATGCACTGACATTTGTCAACTTGCCATTTCTATTTTCTGCCATTAGCACTTCACAAAATGAATGGTATTTGAATCAATAGCACATTCTGTTGCTTTCTTAACACCCCGGGTAACCATTAGTCTGAAAGAAACTTTTTTTTTTTTGCTCTAAAAATGGGTACTTTTGCTCTTAGTAGCCTTCCTGGAAAAGAGTTTTCTATGTTTCCATACAATATATTAATGATTTATATAACGTTTTGATAAAAGTTGTGTGTGTGTGTGTGTGTTGCATTATGATGTATTTTAATGTATTTATTATGATATATTTTAGTCTTTCTTCACAAGTCACTTAGAAATATATTCTTTTCAAATATGGCAACAGGTAAATTGCAACTTCATTGCGACGACTTCCACTTCACTGCATTATGGCCCCAGACCAATTCCCCATAATGCTACCCCATGTGGCACTCATGAGTGTGTGTGCATGTATGTGTGAATAGCATAACCACATTGGTTGTCCTAGCTGCATGGATTAGGGATGGGCAAATGGCTCATCTCTCCTCGATTTGTGCATCTGAGATCCTTGTTCGCTTTGCATGAACAGGAAAATGGCACAAATCAAAAAGCTATCAAATGTGAAAGTCGTGCAAACAATTCCCAGATCTGTACAACTTTCCAAAATTGTGGGAATTTCCCTCACAGACTAAAGCAAGAGTGATTTTAAATGTGCACATTTTCAGAATGCTGCATGTTTTGAGAATGTTGCACATTTTTAAGTACACATTCTGTGAATGTGAAGGCAAGTTCGGGAACTTGCAAATATTTTTGGAGAAAATGATCTCCAGTTCACGTTTGGGATAGTGAATGCTGCATTTCTGAGAGATTTGTGATCTGAAACAAAGTTCTCATATGTCCCTAGCATGCATCATTTCCTCCTAATTGCTACCCTATGCCATGGTAGGATAGGGTTAGATCCAGACCCTGTCATGTTTAGAGTACACTAACTGAAACTGATGGAACAAGTTAGTTCAGTAACTGAAGTCCCATTGATTTCATTAGGTCAGCTCTAAGCATAATGATGTCTGCATCCAAAGTATAATATGCAGAAAAGACACATGATCTACATCACCAGTGTGGTTGCAGAACATACATTCCAGCCATGTGGAATAGTCAAATAAGGACAGCAGCTCCATCCATGTGGCCCTGTGCGTGTGCGTGCATGTATGAATGTCCAATTTTCATTCTCTAGGGAGAGCCAGTATGTCTTTCAAACTCTGGGTATAAAATATTTGCTGAAGTTTAGCATGTAAATTTGGGGTCGTGGTGGTGGGGAGTATTACAGAAAAGAAGAGTAGGATAAAAGTTAGTGGAATAATTATTTATCAGCAATGGTGACAAGTCAAGTGGTCACTGGAAGCCATGTCCAAATAAATGTGTAATGACAGCTTGTTTGGGCTTGGGGTTTGAAATCCTTATGGCCACCTGCTGAGAAATCCAGCACGGATGAGTGACGTATAAAACTGATTACTGGGAAATGACCGCTTGAGAACTGTGTTGGAAAAAAAAAACTTGTGTCAGTTTTCATTAGACAAGGAGTCACATTTTGAAAATCACCCAGCGGCACTTCAAGGAAGAGAATTACTCTCTCCTTTGGCAGGTCATGTTCTTAGTTAATAATGTCATCCTCTAGGCCTTTCAAAACAATATAAGAATTCTGTTCAAGAGTATAGGAGAATGTTAATTGCATGAACCAACCTTCTAGAGTTGCAGCCTAATCTCACAACTCACTTGGAAGTTGGAACATGACAGCCATAATTTAGAGTCAATCTGTGTTTAACTACCTACCTGAAACATCATGCACCAAGAGGGCTGCAAACATCACACTCAGAACTCTGTACACATTGGCATTTTGCACATCACTATGCATTCTCAAAAAGTTACTTGTGCAGGGGGGTGGGACTGATTCAGGGTACTTCTACACAGAGGGTTCCTAGCTAGAGATGATGCTGGCTCCCAATTGGGTCCAGGAATCCAGCGGACTCCCCCACCCGCCCGCTGCCCTGAGCCATGCCTGCTGAGTCCCCTGCCCTGCTCAAGCTCCCCCTGCACTCGCCAAGCTGCCTGGATTCATCCTGGGCCCATTCGGCGAGCTCTGTGACTGCCATTTTGTGAAAGAAAATGGTGATTGCAAAAATGCGAACATCTGTTCTTATGCCAAATGGAACTATGAATGGTCAATATATGTAAGATTACAGGCATAAATGGCCAGTAATTGTAGCTTACAACTGAAAAACATGTTCAACAAACCAACACCATCAAAATGAAAACCAACAAGAAAGATAAGAACAGAAATCACTGTGGTGTAAGACAGGGAAGACTTCCTGCTTAAAGCAATATTGGATGATCTTAAAAATCTTCACCTGGGACATCATGGTAGGGCAGATGCTTTTCATGAAGAAGGTCCCAAGTTTAATCCGCAGCACCCTCCAGTTAGGGTCAAGTTGCAGGGGATGTGAAAGACCGCTGCCTGAGACTCTAGAGAACTGCTACCAGTCAAAGCAAACTCAACTAGATGGTTCCTATGGTGTCACAAGGTCAACAGATATGACACCAGCCAAGCCTCCCTGAGAAGAGCGTTCTATAACCGAGGTACCACAAAAGAGAAGGATCTTTCTCTAGTTATTGTCTGGCTTCCTTCTGAAGCCAGAGGAGCTCAGAGAAAAGCCTCTCCGGAGATAATTGTAATAATTAGGCAGGTTCTTATTCTGAGTTGGTCATGAAGAGTCAAACAGATGCTACTTCATTAATTCATAGTGATGTTTCAGATGTTGGGAAATCTTTGACATTACATGTATTGGTGGTGATTGCTTCATGGAGGAAGTCAGATCTGATCGAACATGACCACATATGTATATGCGCAGTTTCCCAACAGCAGTTCACATGCGGGTGGTGCCACATTGCTTATCTGAATAGCCACAAGGAAGAAGTGTCTGTGAATCTGGTCATGTTGGCCCAAGCCTTTCTTTTCTCTTCCACAACCTGTCTGTATCTACATAGGCATGGTTCATGGATGATTTCTTCCCTAGTCTAATTCAAGGGTAGGCCAACTGGCATTCTCCAGATGTTTGGGGCTACAATACACATCACCCCCAGCCAGCATGGAAAAGGCAAGGAATGGAAGTTGTAATCCATCCAGCACATCTGGAGGGTGCCAAGTTGCCTACCCCCGATCTAATTCAGGGAACTGAAAATGATGAGTTAACTGTTGTTTCTGGGGGTCAGGACAGGAGTCAATTGATATCAATATTTTGATATACTGGTGATATATAGTGCAGCCAGTACAAGTTGTAGTTATTTGACATGGTGGCTGATTGTTATTATTATCATCCTCATATCATCATCATCATTTATATACCGCCCCATAGCCAAAGATCTCTGGGCAGTTTACAAAGGTTAAACATTAAACATATGATATGCAAAATTTAAAATATAAAACCACACAAACAGACAGTATACACAAAGTCAACATATATCTAAAAACAACTTTGAGCAATCAGCCAAACCATAAAACAAATTCAGGATCATTTTTATTTTATTTTTTAAGTATGTATGTGCCATGTACACTGTCTTTCCCAACTGATATTTTGTCACGTATTAGGAGAGATAGGAAGATGGTTTAAACCAAGTCAGACTGTTGGTTCAACTGTGTCAGTATTGTCTACAGTGGCCGTTGTTCACCAGGGTTACAGATAGAGTTCTTTCCCAGCCCTATCTGGAGATACCAAGTATTGAACCTTGGTAGCATCTACACAGCAAGCATGTGCTCTGCTTCTCAGCTAGGGCTAGGTGAGAAATTTAATGGATTTGAAACTGTATGCAAAAATACTCAATTTGTGCCTCCCAAGACTCAATGCAATGCATCTTTCTAATGAAATCTGTACATTTCCGAGGGATGCAGTGAGTTGGGGGGGGGGGTGTTCATACAAAAGCAATGTGTACATTTGAAATGTGTTCGCAAAGCATGGGCACATTTTAAAATGTGCATAAAACCATTATTATTTTAGGAGGGAGTGCCAACATTTAAGAGATGCATAGAAACAATGTGTATATTTAGAAAAATGTGAATGGTAATACATGAATTCCTGTGCAGGGGAGAAACAGTCTGGCAATCCAATGCCTACCCAAGCTGGAACTAGGAGTTATGTCGATCACTGGGGAATCTGGCCCTTTTGGAGCCTGATGGGACCCCGTTGTGTCCTCGAATCAGCTTGAATTTGTGATCTGAGCCGGGAAGTTGTTCCTGAAATCCAGGAACTTTTTTGGGTGTGTGTGTGTGTGTGCATACAATCATTTCCCCCAGAATTTGCACAAATTATGCACATTACAGCTGAAATTTGAGTAATTTGCAAACATTACAGCCAGAATTTGCTTCATTTGCACAAATTGGGGGTATAATTTGCGCAAATTGCTTAACACAATTTTTTTTTTTAAACCCTGTAAATCCATGGGCTGGTCTGACTCAATACAGATCATGTCAGGCCAGCTTGTGGGAAAGAGAACTGAAGTCCAGGGGGCTGAGCTGACTAAAGCTCAGCAACTCTCACTCCCTTGATAGATTCCTCCAACATCCCTAATTGGAATGAACTTGCTGGTGAAAAAATGACAACCATGTTGAGATCGAGGTTGACAGATTTCACCTATTCCTACTCCAAGCTCAAGCCCTTCCCCTCACATTATTCCATGACATTGGAAGCCACGAACCTTCACTGTCAAGGCAGTTGTATACTCTGAGGTTCTGGATGTGCTATTATAACTATGCTATAAAATGTATAGCCTTAAAAAAAAAAGACAGAAAGAAAGAACAGCTTTTCAAAAAGTAACAGATGTGGATTTCAGGAATAAAAATGGCTCTAAGATGCTTTTCAAAATATAATGTCTAATATTATTCTATAATTCAGGAGCATTAGACCAGCACCATTCATTTCCAACATCCATCAGCACTGACAGGAGATTTGAGATGCATTGCTTATACTTCAAACAAAGGTTTAAGAATGAAGGTTTTAGGACAAAAGGTCATTGTGCACATTGTTCTGAAATGTAAACCACTTGAAATGGAAGTGAGCATATAATACAATCCCACTTGCTGTTCTTGAAATTATTTGGCTTTCTTTCCTGATACGTTATACATATAGAGCAGGGTTTGGCCATTTGGATGCAAGCATTGTCAGGAGAATAACGTATATGAAGTAGCAATACAAGGCCATGAGGCCCATCAAGGAGAGTGAGGAAGGCAAAGGTTATTAAGGGAAATGCTGAATAAGATGGAAGGAAAGCAAAACCTCTGCACTGGCTTGAGTTCACACTTGAGTTGTATTGTTAAAATAAGGTACATAAAAGCAGAAATACATCTGTTAAGAAAATATGCATAAACAAACATGTTTTTTTTCTCACTTTAGAAGGAAGTTGTAGTTATTGGTTTTGCACTTCCTACCTCAGATACACCTAACAACACAATGTTTTTCCAGACACAATTACCATTGTGTGCAATGGGACTTACTCTGTACTAACTGTGCAGTCAAGGAGTAGATGAGACTTTTGTTCCGTTTGTTTTTGATAATAATATACTACAATTTGCAAATGTCTTCATGGATCACCACCTTGTTGTGGCAAAGGGGCTTGCATAACTCAGTGAAGCCATAAGCTATGCCGTGCAGGGCCACCCAAGACGGACAGGTCATGGCAGAGAGTTCTGACAAAATGTGGTCCACTGGAGAAGGAAATGGCAACCCACTCCAGTATTCTTGCCAAGAAAACCCCATGGAACGTAACACAAGGCTAAAAGAGATGACACCGGAAGATGAACCCCTCAGGTCGGAAGGTGTCCAATACACTACTGGGGAAGAGCAGAGGGTATTTCCAAGTAGCGCCAGAAAAAGTGAAGCGGCTGGGCCAAAGCCGAAAGGACACTCAGGTGTGGATGTGTCTGGTGGTGAAAAGAAAATCCGATGCTGTAAAGAACAATTTTGTTTGGGAACCTGGAATGTCAGATCGATGAATCAAGATAAGTTGGAGGTGGTCAAACATGAGATGGCAAGATTGAACATTGACATCTTGGGAATCAGCGAACTAAAATGGACAGGCATGGGCGAATTTAATTCAGGTGACCATCATATCTACTATTGTGGGCAAGAATCCCTTAGAAGAAATGGAGTAGCACTCATAGTCAACAAAAGGGTGGGAAAAGCAGTACTGGGGTACAATCTTAAAAACGATAGAATGATCTCAGTACGAATCCAAGGCAAACCATTCAACATCACAGTAATTCAAGTCTATGCCCCAACCACTGATGCCGAAGAAGCTGAGGTTGATTGGTTCTATGAAGACCTACAACACCTTCTAGAACTAACACGAAAAAAAGATGTCCTCTTCATCATAGGGGATTGGAATGCTAAAGTAGGAAGTCGAGAAATCACTGGGATAACAGGCAAGCATGGCCTTGGTGTACAAAATGAAGCAGGACAAAGGCTAATAGAGTTTTGCCAAGAGAACACGCTGATCATAGCAAACACTCTTTTCCAACAGCACAAGAGACGACTCTACACATGGACATCACCAGATGGTCAATATCGAAATCAGATTGATTATGTCCTTTCCAGCCAAAGATGGAGAAGCTCTATACAGTCAGTCAAAACAAGACCTGGAGCTGACTGTGGCTCAGATCATGAGCTGCTTGTTGCAAAATTTCGGCTTAAATTGAAGAATGTAGGGAAAACCACTAAACCATTCAGGTATGACCTAAATCATATCCCTGATGAATACACAGTGGAGGTGAGGAATAGATTTCAGGGATTAGACCTGATAGACAGAGTGCCTGAGGAACTATGGACAGAGGTCCGTAACATTGTTCAGGAGGCAGCAACGAAATCCATCCCAAAGAAAAAGAAATGCAAGAAAGCCAAGTGGCTGTCTGATGAGGCTTTACAAGTAGCTGAGGAAAGAAGGGAAGCGAAAAGCAAGGGAGAAAGGGGAAGATATATCCAACTGAATGCAGAATTCCACAGAATAGCAAGGAGAGACAAGAAGGCCTTCTTAAATGAACAATGCAAAGAAATCGAGGAAAACAACAGAATGGGAAAGACTAGAGATCTCTTCAAGAAAACTGGAGATCTCAAGGGAAAGTTTTGTGCAAAGACAAGCATGATAAAGCACAAAGGAGGCAGGGACCTAACAGAAGCAGATGAGATTAAGAAGAGGTGGAAAGAATACACAGAAGAACTATACAGGAAAGATCTGAATGTCCCTGATAACGTAGACTAAGATGAATAAAAGAAAGGGGAATGCAAATAGCGCCCACTACGCTATTTGCGTTCCCCTTTCTTTTCTTCATCTTAGACTCTGTAAATATTGACGTAGACTAAGACGGTGAAAAATAAGGAACACAAATGGTGGCGGCCATAGCCGCCATTTGCGTATGCGTTTTTTTTTTTTTAAACCCAGACGTGATAGGCTACGTAAGTCTTTACGTAGCCTATCACATCTATGGGAAAAGAAAAGAAAAAAAGCACAGACTGCAAATGGCGGCGGCAGCCGGTCGGAAGACCAGCCGCCACCGCCGCCACTGCCGAAGCCGCCACTGGAGCCGCTGCCGTCCGGAACATCCACCCCAGGTAAGTCTCATCCCAGGGGGGATCTGCGGGGGGCAGGGGGGTGGCAGGCCATTCCGCGATGGATTTCAGGGGGCTGAATAAAAAATAAGGCCGTAGCCGCCGCCATTTGCATACGCGTTGTTTTTTGTTTTACCCAGACCCCTCCGCGGCCGTAAATCTGGCTGCGGATGGCCCTGGCCTGGCCGGCTGCTCCACAGAACCGCCACGGAGCAGAGCTGGCCATTGAGGATTCCAGGGGGGAGGACCGGATCGCCTCCCCCCCCGTCGAGGATTCCAGGCGGAGGGATGGAATGCCTCCCCCCCACCATGAACAGAATCTGTGAAAAGGTAAGTGACTTTCGTACATCCCTACCATCTAATCTGATCATATGTGATCCGTTTGAATTATTGTAGCCTGAGGACAATCTGAAGCAGGTTGGCCAACCACATGTGTTCTTGACCCTTGCCTATCTTGGCTAATTACATCTAGCAAGGGGAGAGGAGATTGACTTGGTGGGTCCAGGCAGTGATGCAAGAGAGTGAGTGGTCCCAGCCACCTTGAGGAAGGTTCCTGAGCAGTCTTTCCTAAGAAACCTTCTCTGGACCTGGAAGATTATAACTATTATCAGCCAGTTGCAAATATCTCTTTTTGGGGCAAGATGTTTGAGTGGCTGTTGGTGGTTCAACTCCAAGTGTGCCTGGCACCCACATTGCAATCTGTTCAATGTCAAGCTAAAATGTTTTTGTCCATCAAAGCATTTTAATTTGTGTATGTTTTTAAGAGTTAAGCGTATTAGCCGTTGTTTTATTGTTGTATTTACGTGTTGTGAAGCAGAATGAATGGTGGTTAAAAATAAATTAATAAACTATAACATGCCACTCAAAAAAAATCCCTTTTAACATGTTTGGTGGTCTTAGTTTTTGAAAAAAAATCTGAAAAATAATTAAAAAGAAAAGTACTGTTAAAAAGAAAAGATTGATGCTTTAAACAGACTGAAAAGGTGAAGGTAAAGTTTGCACCATGGCTGTTCTGTTTGCAATGGGGAAATTTGTGTCACCTCATTTGTGTGCACCCAAGTACACATATCATGAAGTTGCCAAACTTCACAGTTTCCTGGCTCAGGATACAAATGTGCCTAGCTCATAATGCTTAGATGTATTATGAATCAAATGACATTGCCTTCTGAAGTTTTTCTACAGATAAGGATGTACAATGAGTTCCTTCTGTGCAGAAGTGCCCTCACCCCGCGCCCAGGTTGCCTGGCCACGGGGGGGGGGGCTTTTGCGGGTGGCAGGGGAAGGATGGAACAAGGGCGAAGGCCATTGGCCTTTGCCCCCTGCGTCACCAAGGGGCGGGTCTAGCCAGCCGCTATTTAGGCCGCGTTGCCCCGCCGCCTCCTCATTCCGGCCATTCCAGCTGGAATTTCTTGCGCCCTTTCTAGCGGCAGTGCAATGGCAGCATCCTCCATCCCATCTTTGATTTCCTCTGCAGCAGCAGCACAGCACAGCGGTGGTGGCACCCCAGGGATGAGGTGGCAGCATGGCGGCATGGCGGCAGCATGGCGGCGACATCCCCAGGATGAGGCAGCCACTTGAGTGGCATGGTTTGCTCCCCTTCTCCTGCACAGACGAGAGGCTTTTCGCCTTTCCATCCCCTTTCCTTTTGGGTGGTCCCCGCTTGGGTTGCCACAGCGTTTCTGCCTCCCCACAGGTGATTTCAGGAGGGGAAAGTCTCCTGTTTCTCCCTTTTCACGCTCCCCATAACACTTGCACAGTTTGCATGTGTGTGTGTAGGGATGTACGAAAGTCACTTACCTTTTCGCAGCTTGGTTTCGTGGTGGGGGGTAGGCGCTTCACTTCTGCCCCCGAAGTTCAGGTGAGGGGGGGGAGGCATCCCACCTTGCCTGGCCGAAATTCAGGCCGGGCGGGGAGGCACCCCGCCTCGCCCAGCCGAAATTCAGGCCGGGGAGAAGCGCCCTGTCTCCCCGGCCACGAAACAAAAAGTGGAAAAAAAAATCGTGATAGGCTACGTGACGATTTACGTAGCCTATCATGGCTAGATTTGCAAAGTCAGCCATGATAGGCTACGTGACGATTAACGTAGCCTATCACGGGTGACTTGGGGGGGAAGCGCGTATGCAAATGGCAGCAGCCCATGGGCGCCGCCATTTGCGTTCCTTATTTTGGCACGTCTACTCTACGTAAAGATTTACGTAGACTACTGCGAAAATAAGGGCAACGCAAATAGCGTGCCCTTATTTTCGCCGTAGTCTACATAAATCTTTACGTAGACTAGACATGCCAAAATAAGGAACGCAAATGGCGGCACCCATGGGCCGCCGCCATTTTCGTACGCGCTTTTTTTTCCCCCCAAAGTCACCCGTGATAGGCTACGTGACGATTTACGTAGCCTATCATGGCTGACTTTGGAAATCTAGCCATGATAGGCTACATAAATCGTCACGTAGCCTATCATGGGTGTGTGTGGGGGGTTTTTTACTTACTTTTTTATTTTGTAATGGTGGCGTCGGCAGCTGGTCGGGAGACCGGCCGCCGCCCCTGCCCCCCACGAAATGCCGCCGAAATGCCGCCGGGCCCCGCCGCCGAGAGGGACATTCGCTGAAGGTAAGTCCCATCCCGGGGGGGGCGGGGGGCCGGCGGAGAATTTCCCCAACACTTTCGGGGGGCTGAATGCCTCGGCGCTCGGCCTCCCGAAGATTCAGGGAGAAATTCTCTGCCATCCCTATGTGTGTGTGTCTGTGTGTGTGTGGGGGGGTCTCCGTTTGGCTTCCCGACTGAGGGCCCTTCCCCCACTATTAAATTTTTGGGTATAGAACTTGACTCCGTGAATCAGTTGTGTAGGCTCCCGGCCGACAAATTACAGGCCCTAAAGGACAGGATATGGGGCCGCGGTGGCTTAGTGGTTAAGATGCTGAACTGCAGACCGGAAGGTCAGCAGGAAAGCAGTTCGAGACCCAAGTGCCGCGTGATGGAGTGAGCTCCCATCTTCAGTCCCAGCTTCTGCCAACCTAGCAGTTCGAAAGCAAGAAATTGCAAGTAGATAAATAGGTACCACCTTGGTGGGAAAGATAACAGCGTTCTGTGCACCTCGGTGTTCAGTCATGCTGGCCACATGACCACGGAAGCGTCTTTGGACAGTGCTGGCTCTTCAGCTTAGAAATAGAGATGAGCACCACACCCTAGAGTCGGACACGACTGGTTGGGGACACCTTTACCTTTTTACCTTTTTAAAGGACAGGATAGTGCACATGTTTCATTCTAAGAAAGTCACGCTGTTGGCATTGCAGGAAGTTATTGGGCATCTTAATTTTGCCTGTCAGGTAGTTGCCTCTGGCAGGGCCTTCCTTAAACGCCTTTGTAACACCATGTGGGGCCTGCGCTAGCCGCACCATCGCATTCGGGTATCATCAGCCATGAAAGATGATCTTTTTGTGAGGCTGCATTTCCTTAATACATTCAATGGTGCTTCCTTCTGGAGGAAGGAGTTGCTATTGGAAGCAGAACTACAGATACAGTCCAATTCATCTGGGGCCCTAGGCTTTGGGGTTGTGTTTCGCGATCGATGGTGCCAGCCACGCACATTGGCCAGCAGAGTGGTTAGCGCTGGCATCGGAAGAGACCTTACCTTCTTTGAACTCTTTCCGATATATGTTGCCACGTACCTGTGGGCAGCCCAGCTTGCTAATTCTGTTGTGCATTTCTGCTGCAACAACCAAGCCACTGTCCAGGTCATTAATTCTTTGTCATTGCGCAATAATAGGGTCATGGCCCTGCTTCGGGCTTTCACTGTGCAGTGCCTCTGTTTTAACATTTTATTCTGTGCACGACACATTCCTGGCATGGATAATGCCTTGGCTGACGCATTGTCATGAAACCAGGTGCAACGTTTCCAAGAACTGGCCCCTTGGGCGCAGGCTATTCCAGACTCCATGCCAACTGCTCTGTGGGAAGTTGGCTGGAAGAGGCAGAACAGGCCATCTTGCAGTCCTTAGCCCCCAGCACGAGAGCAGCTTACGCCAGGTCAGGTAGGGAGTTCTTTTCATTCTGGGCAGCTGCACATCTTCGACAGTGCTGGCCAATACCGGTCGATCACCTACTGCAGTTTTGCATGGATGCCCACCGGCAGGATCTAGCGGCCCAAACCATCAGGGGTAGGCTTCCTACACTTGCCTTCTGGTCTAAAATGAAGGGTGTAGCAGATAACACTATGGACTTGCGGGTCTGGTGGATGCTTCAGGGCTGGTCCAGGGGGTCCCCAGTGCCTCCTGACCCTAGACGCCCTCTGTCGCCAGACATATTGCTGGGCTTGTGGGATCTGTGGCCTTCCTTGTGCAAATCCCCTCATGAAGCCACTTTGTTTCATGCTGCGGCTCTTACAGCATTCTTTGGGGCATTCCGGATATTGGAGTTGGTGGTGTCTGCTAAAGGTGACCTGTCGGGATGAGCCTTGCAGTTTAATGATGTACAGTTTTTCCAGCAGGGGGCCCTTATTCAGCTTAGGAGGTCCAAGACTGACCAGGGGGGAAGGGTCATCAGCGTGTCTCTGTTTCCAGCCCCCGTGCCAGACCTCTGCCCAGTCACTGCATTAAGGGACTTTATCAAGGATCGGGGAAACCTGCCTGGCCCCCTTTTTTGCCATAGAGACTCTTCTCCTTTAACCAAATATCAATTTTGGTCAGTCACACAGCAAACATTAAAGGCACTGGGTTTGGGTGCTCTTTGTTTTGGCACACATTCCTTCTGGATTGGGGCTGCTTCCACCATTGCGTTTCTGGGGTTCACATCAGACAAGGTGCAGTCGGTCAGTAGGTGGCGGTCAAAGGTGTACTGGGCACACGTGAGGCCACTGCCGGGCCCTTAGCTGTGTGGACATTTCTGTTCATTGCTTTTTTTGTTCTTCTAGATGGCTGGAGTGCGACTGATCCAATGAAGATGCTCATCTGTGGGCACAGTATGTTTTTTTGGGCTGGTTGGAGGGCCTCCTCTAGCTGCGGATCCTAGCTAGGGCTCAGCCGCTATGCCACCATTCAGTGGTTGGGCAGACGTGGGATGCATTGGGAGCGCCTCCTGCCCACTTTATTCCAGCAAGGGCTGGTGAAGGTTCCCCCACAGATTCTATTGTTGCACTTAAGGAGGAACGATTTAGGCCTAGGGATGTACGAAACACCTAACTGGTTCCACGCTGGGAAATCTGCGGTGGGGGGGAGGCACTCCGTCCCTCCCCCTGGAATCCTCGATGGCGGGGAGGCAATCCAGTCCTCCCCCTCGGAATCCTTGACAGCCGGCTCTGCTCCGCAGTGGCTCCACAGAGCAGTTGGCCAGGCCAGGGCTGTTCGCAGCCGGATTTCCAGCCGTGGATTGGCTGGTGCTGGGTAAAAAACAAACAAACAAAAACCGGCATATGCAAATGGCTACATAAACATTTACATAGGCTAAAACGGCAAATAAAAAAGGAATGCAAATAGCACCCACTACACTATTTGCGTTCCCCTTTTTTTTCACTGTAATAGTCTACGTAAATATTTACGTAGACTAAAATGGCGAAAAATAAGGAATGCAAATGGCGGCCGCCATAGCTGCCGCCATTTGCGTACGCCATTTCTTTTCTTTTTTTTTATCCAGACGTGATAGGCTACATAAGTCTTTACGTAGCCTATCACGTCTGGGTAAAAAAAAAAAAGACCAGATTGCAAATGGTGGCTGCGGCAGCCGGTCGGAAGACCAGGTGCTGCTGCCGCTGCCGAAGCCGCCGCTGGAGCCGCCACCGTCCGGAATATCCACCCCAGGTAAGTGTCGTCCTGGGGGGTATCCGCGGGGGGGTGGGGGGGCAGGCCGTTCTGACACGGATTTCAGGGGGCTGAATGTCAATGCATTCAGCCTCACTGAAATCTGTGGCAGAATTCTCCGCCATCCCTATTTAGGCCTGCTGAAAGGCAAGGCCCTTATTCTTCAAGCTTGGGAGGACTTGTGGCTGATTCAGTGTTGCTTAGGGATGTCAGAGAATTCTGCCATGGATCTCGGTGAGGCCGAATGCCAGTGCCATAGCTGTTGCCCTTTGCATATGCGTTTCTTTTTTTTTAACCAAGATGTGATAGACCACGTTCGTCTTTATGTAGCCTATCATTTTTGAATACAGGGACGCAAACAGTGGCGGCTACAGCAGCCGCCATTTGCGTCCCTGCTACCCAGTGGCCGGTGGCTCCAAGCAATCCCCGCAGAGCGGAGCCGGCCGGGCAGGACTCTGGGGGGAGGGATGGAGCGTCTCCCCCCCCATCGAGGATTCTGGGGGGAGGGATGGAGCGCCTCCCCCCCACCGCGAAGCAGATCTGCGAAAAGGTAAGTGACTTTCATACATCCCTAGCGTCGCTGGCCGGGAATCACCATTATCTGGTCCAACCTGTTGCCAAGAGTGGCCTGAAGGGATGGCTTGGATCCTCGTGCCATGGATAAGGCCCGAAAAAAGGTCAACAGAGAGATCGGGAACTTCCTGATCAAATAGAGCAACCGGAACATCATCCACTCCAACATTTTTCCTGCTTGGGGGATGCTCTACAGGGCGGATGATGTTCATCTCACCGAACTAGGCAATGATGTCTTTTTGGCTGATCTGCGAAGGGGCATTTGGGAGTGTTTACTGTGCAGGTGGAGGGAGAGCGAGTAAGCAGAGGCGCTTTCTTCGCAGATTGTAATCTACCAATAAATGTGGCCCTGTTTATCTCAAATCGATTGGTGTCGTCTCGTCATTTCTCCCCCTTTCTACTCGCAATGCATTTTTAGTTTAAGTCTTTTTTAATGCCTTCTATAATACCTTTGTTTACTAGAAACCAATAATAGCACAGAACTAAGCAAATGTCTTGTTGGTGAGGGTGGGGGTAAGACTCCAGGAAATTGGGCAGATCTAAAACTCTAGAGACTTGGGAAAGAAATGGAGGTATGTAATCCCTGTCAGTATTCACATTAAATAACTTCCAATCTGTCATCACAGCACCAATATGAAGACAAAATAGATCACCAGGAATTTGGGGACATATTGGCTCCAGATTTTCTGGCAATATTACCAAGCAGTCAGATCTCATGAATATTGCATCCTTCTAAAACTTCCTGGATAAATAAGAAAAGACCCCATTCAAGGATATAGCCAAAGAAGGAGAACTTCATGTAACTTTCACTCCCATTGCTCTGGGAAGAAACTCTTTACTACGCTGCTAAAAGACCCTTCCTGTTGTTTTCACAGAAGCCTTTAGGAAGCTTTATCCCATGAAACCAGGGACGCCCCATCATTTTTACCCCATGCAAGTCAGCAGAGTAGAGTGAAGAGTAGGGATGGATGAATTTGTCAGTTTTGCTTTCTCCCACATTTGGATTTTTTTAACTCTCCAAATCTTTCTGTCCTGTCCATGCAGAAATTTGTGAATGTTGCTTTGTTGTTGTTAAGTCGTGTCCAACTCTTCGTGACCCAATGGACCATAGCACACCAGGCCTTCCTGTCCTCCGCTGTCTCGCGTAGTGTGCTCAAGTTCATGAATGTTGCTTAATTCTTATCAAAAATGAATTGAAGAAAATCCTCATCCAACAGCACAAGGCAAGTTGAATTGGTAAAGCTATTCTAAGCATGGAGAAGACCATATTGTACCTGATTGTCCTGTAGCTGTTAAAGAAGAGAAGCCTAACAGAAAAAAAGGTGGTGAACCTAATTCAGTGCCGTAAACATGGTTGAATACGCAGGAACTGAAACTCAAATTTTTAAGAGCTGAAAGCTCTGATTAGCTGAACAAATCTGTCAGTGTTGCTTTCTCCCAAAATTGCTCTCTTTTTTCATCTTAAGCTCTTTCCATCCTGTTTATGAAGAAATTTGCCAGTTTGGATAAGTTCTTACCAAGAAATGAACGGAATAAAATTATCACCCATCTCTGCTGAAGCATGAGCTTTGACATGAATGCTGTTTACAGGATTATTCCCGAGTGTGTAATTATTAATCAGTTAAGAATGGACTTGGGTGATTCAGAGCAAACTAGGAGCAAGGTAATTGTGAAGCTTTGCCTCTGGCTGACCTCAAAGAGACTTGGGTCAGCCACTCAGGGCCACATGTCATAAAGACTGATGAAATCAAGATGGGGAGGTGAGTCCCCCTAACACCTTCAGAAATTATACAAAAGCAGAAAAGCAGAAAAGGGCATTTGGTGTAAATGTAGTCTACGTAAATCTTTACGTAGACTACGGCGAAAATAAGGGCAACGCAAATAGCGTTGCCCTTATTTTCGCTGTAGTCTACGTAATCTTTACATAGACTACAGCGACCAAATAAGGAACGTGAATGGCGGCTCCCTATTGGGGCCGCCATTAGCCGTACGTGCTTTTTTTTTTTAAAGTCACCCATGATAGGCTACGTGACGATTTACGTAGCCTATCACAGCTGACTTTGCAAATCTAGCTGTGATAGGCTACGTTAATCGTCACGTAGCCTATCACGGGGGCGTTTTGTTTTTTGTTTTTTTACTTTTATTGGAATGGTGGTGGCGGCAGCCAGTCGAAAGACCGGCTGCCGCCTCTGCCCCTGTCGAAGACCTGACGAACCGCCGCCGGGACCCGCCGCTGGGAGGGACATTCGGAAAAGGTAAGTCCCGTCCCGGGGGGGTGCGGGGTGCAGGGGGGTGCAGAGAATTTCTCCCCGAAACTACTTCGGGGGGCCAAACACGTTGGCACTCGGCCCCCCAAAGTTTCGGGGAGAAATTCTCCCCCATCCCTACATAAAATGCACAGACATCACTACTATTTCCACACTACAACCTTTTCAGCCTGTCAAGCCATCATAAAATTCATGAGATGCATAGATAATTCATTTGGAAATCTATTAGGCCACAAATGGTTGAAAATGTATAATAACTATGCTGAGTTGTTCAAGCAGAGGACTGCATTAATATTTACATCCCTGAATGGGCAGATTGAGTAATAGTGGGACAATTAGCTTTAGTGTCGCAAGAGCTTCCCATATCTATAAAAGTACTTATAGCTGAGAAGCGCAAGGCAACATGAGTTCCTTTTGATGGGTCTTTCTTGTAAATTCTAGTGATCCCATTTTACAAACTGCAGCACTGAGGCAATTAAAATATTTATTTATTATTTAAAACATTGAATACCTCAGCCTCCCATGACCACTTCCAGAGTGTGCTGCAACACCACCACCAAATAAAACCCTCTAAGGAAAAAAAAATACAGATCACAAGTAATTGGGGGGAGGGGAAGTAATGCTCCTCCTATTTTAGAATGGTAATTAAATATATGCCATATTGCTGCCACGTTTCAGATTACTTTACTTTGAGAAATTAGAGGAGGGAGTAATACTGAGAAATTTATGAGAAAGTGGTTCGTAGCACATTGGAATAATAACATTCAGGATGCTATTCAACCTTTATTTCTTTTCTTCTTTTTTTGTGATTTTCTTTTTCATACTCCGAGGTTTTCTAGGAAGTTGTTTATTAAGGATCTATGAAGGGGGGTGGTTCTGTTTTTTGGTTTGGTTTGGTTCTTTGCTCATGGTCCAGCATGACTACCTTTGTTATTTTATGGGTCAATAAACTAAGACATCTTCTCCCATCAATAAAGAGACACAAGGCTTTGCACCTCTCTGGGAAGATCATTTCATAGTCAGGGTATCACTATTGAAAAAGCCTTTTTGCTTGTTCACCATATGCTCTACATTTGGAAGAATGGACACCAAAAGAAGAGCTTCAGAAACCCATCTGAACGTTCTGACAACTTCATATGGGAGAAACCCATATCCCAAGTAACACAGGGTTTTAAAGGGAAGCAGCATCACTTTTGTTTCAGACGTCAACTGGATGAGAGCCCACAAACCGAGACTAAATCCAGACAAGACTAAGAGGCTCTGCTGGTGGCTGTCTGGATGGGGGAAGAGCATCCAGCTCTGGATGGGGTCACACTCCCCCGAAGGAGCAGGTGTGCATTTTGGGGATACTCCTGGATCCGTCATTGTCACTGGAGGATCAGGTGGCTTCTGTGGAGCAGCTTCCACTGGTAGCCCATCTGCCACATAGTCTGGATGGGGATACCCTATCATCTCTGGTAACCTCTAGGTCAAATTGCTGCAATGCATTGCACATCAAGCTGCCTTTGTTTGAAGACGGTTTGGAAACTGCAGCTAGTGTAGAATTTGGCAGCCAGTTTGTTGACTAGGACAAGGCAATAGTAACATATAAATCTAGTCCTGGCTTGCCTGCACTGGTTCTCAGTTTTTTCCAGACCAAATTTAAACTACTGGTTTGAACCTATAAAGCCCTACAGGGCTTGTGACCCAAATACCCCAAGGACCACCTCTCCCCTACCATATCATAGTATCATAGAACAGAAGAGTTGGAAGGGGCCTATAAGTCCATCGAGTCCAACCTCCTGCTCAGTGCAAGAATACAAGTTAGTCAAAGCATCCATGACAGATGGCTGTCCAGCCTCATCTTGAATGCCTCCAGTGTGGGAGAGACCACCTCCTCCTTAGGTCATTGGTTCAGACGGAATCTGGCTTCCTGTAACTTGAGCCCATGATTCCATGTCCTGCACTCTGGGATGATCAAAAAGAGATCCTGGCCTTCCTCTCTCTGAAAATCTTTCAAGTACTTGAAGAGCACTATCATATCTCCCCTCAGTCTTCCCTTCCCAAGGCTAAACATGCCCAATTCTTTCAGTCTCTCTTCATATGGCTTTTTTCCCCCCAAATCCCTGAAGTTCTGCTCAGAGGTCCTTCTCTGTGCCCCCTCTGAGAAGACGTCAAGGGTGGCAGTGCAGGAATGGGCGCTTTCTGTGATAGTCTTGCATTTAGGGACCACCATCCCCAAAGAAGCTTGCTTGACACCAACACTGTCATCTTTTTGGCAAAGACTTACTTATTTTCCCAGGCATTGAGGGATTAGTTACAGCCCCGCTGTGTTTTGGGATGCTTTTGTGGTGTTCATTCTATGCTGAGGTGTGTGTAGCAATGTCGTAAAAATGGAAGCAAATGTGTTCAGATTTTTATGAATCCGACCCATGGATTCCTCCATGGACTGGCTTTCCCCCTATTGGGTGGATTCTGCAGACTTGAGGAGTGTTTTTCTAACCTATGGGAGCTGTGCACAATTTTTGTCATAGAAAAATACACAACATTTAAAAAAATCTGGCTGAAAATTCACAATTCTCCCATAGACTAAAGCATAAAGCACTTTCTGGGGGGGGGGGTGTATTTTGTGGGAATTAACTTGGGATGGCGGAGAATTTCTCCCTGAAACTTCGGGGTGCCGAGCGCCAACGTGTTCGGCCGCCCGAAAAAGTTTTGGGGAGAAATTCTCGGCACCCCCCTTCACCCCGCACCCCTCCCGGGACAGGACTTACCTTTGCCGAATGTCCCTCCCAGTGGCGGGTCTGGCCGGCGGTTCGGCGGGTGTTCGTGCGGGGCGGGAGCGGCAGCCGGTCTTTCGACCGGCTGCCGCCGCCGCCATTGCAATAAAAAAAAAAAATGCCCCCGTGATAGGCTACATGACGATTAACGAAGCCTATCACGGCTAGATCTGCAAAGTCAGCCGTGATAGGCTACGTAAATCGTCACTTAGCCTACCACAGGTGACGTAAAAAAAAAAAAAGCGCGTACGGATAATGGCGGCCCCCATAGGGAGCCGCCATTCCCGTTCCTTATTTGGTCGCTGTAGTCTACGTAAAGATTTACGTAGACTACGGCGAAAATAAGGGCAACGCAAATAGCGTTGCCCTTATTTTCACCGTAGTCTACGTAATCTTTACGTAGACTACAGCGACCAAATAAGGAACGTGAATGGCGGCTCCCTATGGGGGCCGCCATTTGCGTACGCGCTTTTTTTTTTTTTAAAGTCACCCGTGATAGGCTTAGGGGTGGACGAAAGTCACTTACCTGTCCTTGAAGGACGTTCGCGGTGGGGGGGGAGGCGCTTCGCTGGTCCCCCCGCGAAGTTCAGGCCGGGGGGGAGGCTTCCCGCCTCGCCCGGCTGCAAACGCGAAAGTTAAAAGAAAAAAAAAAACGCCCCCTGATAGGCTACGTGACGATTCACGTAGCCTATCATGGCTAGATCTGAAAAGTCAGCCGTGATAGGCTACGTGAATCGTCACGTAGCCTATCACGGGTGACTTTAAAAAAAAAAAAAAGCCCGTACGCAAATGGCGGCCCCCATAGGGAGCCGCCATTTGCGTTCCTTATTTGGTCGCTGTAGTCTACGTAAAGATTACGTAGACTACGGTGAAAATAAGGGCAACGCTATTTGCGTTGCCCTTATTTTCGCCGTAGTCTACGTAAATCTTCACGTAGACTACAGCGACCAAATAAGGAACGGGAATGGCGGCTCCCTATGGGGGCCGCCATTATCCGTACGCGCTTTTTTTTTAAGTCACCCGTGGTAGGCTAAGTGACGATTTACGTAGCCTATCATGGCTGACTTTGCAGATCTAGCCGTGATAGGCTTCGTTAATCGTCATGTAGCCTATCACGGGGGCGTTTTTTTTTTTATTGCAATGGCGGCGGCGGAATTCGCATTCCCCATTTAGTCGCTGTAGTCTACGTAAATGTTTACGTAGACTACAGCGACCAAATAAGGAAGGGGAATGGCGGCTCCCTATGGGGGCCGCCATTATCCGTACGCGCTTTTTTTTTTTTAAGTCACCCGTGATAGGCTACGTGACGATTCACGTAGCCTATCACAGCTGACTTTGCAAATCTAGCCGTGATAGGCTACGTGAATCGTCACGTAGCCTATCAGGGGGCTTTTTTTTTTCTTTCATTGCAATGGCGGCGGCGGCAGCCGGTCGAAAGACCGGCTGCTGCTCCCGCCTCGCTTGAACACCTGCCGAACCGCCGGCCGGACCAGCCACCGGGAGGGACATTCGGTGAAGGTAAGTCCCATCCCGGGGGGGGACGGGGGGGCGGGGGGGTTCGGAGGATTTCTCCCCGAAACCTGTTCGGGGGGCCGAACATGTTGGCGTTCGGCCCCCCGAAGTTTCGGGGAGAAATTCTCCGCCAACCCTAGATAGGCTACGTGACGATTAACGTAGCCTATCATGGCTGACTTTGCAGATCTAGCCATGATAGGCTACATTAATCGTCACGTAGCCTATCACGGGGGCATTTTTTTTTTTTAAACTTTGGAGTTCACGGCCAGGCGAGGCGAGGCGCCTCCTCCCCGGCCTGAATTTCGGCCCGGCGAGGCAGGAAGCCTCCCCCCCCGGCCTGAACTTCGCGGGGGGAGCAGCGAAGCGCCTCCCCCCAACCGTGAACAAGCTTCAAGGACAGGTAAGTGACTTTCGTCCACCCCTAGAATTCACATATTTTTGCATCTGTGAATTTGTGCAGATTCAGAAACTAAAATAAAAATAAAAAATCCAATTCCACTGACGGGCAGATGGCAGAATGAAAGGTGCCTGACAACCCACGAAACACAGACAGAACGGATTTATACAATCCATTCATCCCTAGGTGTGTGTGTGAGAGAGAGGCTGGTGTGTTGTGGATGAACACTTTTCATATTGTATCATTTTGAGGTTATTTTTGACTGTGGTGTTTATTGTTATTTTTATTGTGCTTTATATTGATTTTTCTGTGATATTAATTTATGGATTTGTGTGTGTATGTGTGTGTGTGTATGTGTGTGTGTGTGTGTGTGTGAGAGAGAGAGAGAGAGAGAGAGAGCATGTATAAGTTGCTTTGAGACTGCTTTTGTGCCTAGCATTAGACACACTGCATCTCTCCCTACACACATTTCAATAGGGATGTATGAGAAATCAATTTCAGTTAATTCTTGATCAAGATTTACCCAGTTTGCACCTACCAGACCAAACACGGACTCAGATGCAATCTGCAATCAAAGTCCATAATTTTCTGAGTTTACAATGTGATTCATGCCCCCCCAAAATGTGTCGTACAGCATGCATACATTTGAAAAATGTGCATGAAAAAAATGCATACATTTGAAAAATGCACACAACTACGCTTTAATCAATGGGAGAAGAATGCATATGTTTCAAAGATCTACACAATTGATGCATACATTTGGGAAAATGCACACAAAATTACACATGGATTTCCATGTGAAAAGAAAAACACAAAGCTCACAATCTGATATAGACTGGAGTCGGAACGAGTATCACTATGGAATTTGGAGCAACTGGTATACATAGGCATACTGCCTCTGACACTGGAGGTAGCATATAGTCATCAGGACTAGTATCTATTGATAGCATTATATTCACAAACCATCATGCCACACTGTACACATGGATGCTGGGGTTGGGGTGGGATAGTTGGCACATGGATGCCAGAGGGGAGGTCTAGTTGTCAGGGACTTATGCTACCCTCATGCATTCTTCAGTGGGTGAGCACTTTTGTAGACATTACATCTTGTAGATTTTGTAGACATTATTATCTATGCGTCACAGTCCTGCTCCTCCCCCACGCATTTAATGTGACGTGTGACAAGGGCTAAGGAGACACAAAACAATGTGGTATGACAACACAGATCTGGATATTTGTGGACAACACACCACAACACCACTGCTACAGAAGCTGTATGGGGGGGGGGGAGCCATGATAGCTCTCTCATTTAATTGTACAGGAAGGGACTAGGTAGTAATCACCAGAGCATGGCTGTCATATGAATTGGAATCATTTCGGACTAGGGATGTATGAAAATCACTTACCTTTTGGGGATTATGCTGATGGTGTGGGGGGAGGCGTTCCGTCCCTCCCCCCGGAATCCTCGCTGCGGGGAGAGGCGCTCCGTTCCTCCCCCCTGGAATCCTGGCCAGCCAGCTGTGCTCCGCAGCGATTCTGCGGAGCCGCCGGCCGGCTCCGCCAGCATCCACACATCCGGCCACTGGCTAGCAGGGACGCAAATGGTGGCAGCCATAGCCGCTGCTGTTTGCGTCCCTGCAGTCAGCCGTGATAGGCTACGTAAATGTTTATGTAGCCTATCACGACTGACTTTAAAACAAAAACAAAAACGCGTGTACGCAAATGGCAGCGCCCATAGGCGCCGCCATTTGCGTTCCTTATTTTGCCACGTTTTAGTCTATGTAAACATTTATGTAGACTAAGACGGCGAAATAGCGTCTACGCTATTTGTGTTCCCCTTATTTTCGCCATCTTAGTCTACATAAATGTTTACGTAGACTAAGATTTGCCAAAATAAGGAACGCAAATGGCGGTGCCCATGGGCGCCACCATTTGCATAAGCGCATTTTTTTTTTTTAGTCAGCCGTGATAGGCCACGTAAACATTTACATAGCCTATCACTTTTTTTAAAAAAAAATCTAGCCGTGATAGGCTACATAAATCTTTACGTAGCCTATCACGTCTTTTTTTTTTTAACCTGGAAATGGCGGCCCTGAACCGCCACCGGAGCTGCCACCGGAGCCGCCGCCAGAGCTGCCACCACCAGGAAGATCCGCCCCAGGTAAGTCCCATCCTGGGGGGGTGGCGGGCCGTTCTGCCACCGATTTCAGGGGGCCGAATGTGCTGGCATTCGGCCTCCCCAAGATCCATGGCGGAACTTTCGTACATCCCTATTTTGGTCAGAAGAAACATGGTTCTGGATAGAATTGTGTAAAGGCCTCAGCTTCTCTGCAGTGGGCTTACCTCTTTGCAATTTCTCGCCACAGACTCTTACTGGAGATGAAATAATTCAATTCACTGAGGGACTTCCAACCTTACAGGCAATGCCATAACCCATTAAAACCAGTTTTTATGATTTCACTCAGTGTCTTTACTATTTAACTCAGTCTGCTTATTTTAATTGACATGGCAGTTCTCCAAATCAAAGATGCACTTAAATACTCCCTGAATGCCTGGGTGAATTATTAACCCATTGAAGCACACAATACTGAACAACTTTCAAGTCATTCTGAGGTGAGCAGGATCTGTAAGACAGAAGAAATATTACTGCGGTTTCAGACTAGGCATGCATGATAATTTTGTTTCAGTTTGCAAATCGTTTGAATAGCCCCTGTCTGCAACTCTTAATGGGAGTGCATTCCTTCAAAATATGTTTGCATATTCCCCAACTTGTGTTCACATTCAAAAATGCTTTTAAAAATGCACACTTTGAAATGTGCACTTTAAAAAGAACAAACAAAAAAACAACCCTGCGTCTTCATGCTTTAGTCAATGGGAGAAACATGCATATTATTGAAAACTGCTCATAGAAACACACACCTTACCTGTCTGAATTGCACATTTTTTCCCGTTCAAATCAACCAAAACAAAAACAAAACCCAACCCTCAAACAAACCAGATCTCAGACAAAAATGGGAGAGAACCAAACTGAGCTTTAAAAGGAAAAAAAGAAAAAAAAGCTCGAACATCTAGGAATGTCAGAGGATTCCGCCACGGATCTCAGTGAGGCCAAATGCCAGTGCATTCGGCCCCCCGAAATCCATGGTGGAACAAAGCGCACCCCCACCCCACCACCCCACAAAAGGCACGCAAAATGGAGCACTTACCTGGTGCCGTTCGCGCTGCTTTGTGAATGGTGGCCACGTGTGCGGCCGCCATTCGCTTCCCCATTTTTGCCATGATAGGCTACGTAAATACTTACGTAGCCTATCACAGTTAACACAGGGATGCCATTTGCATCCCTGCAGAGGCCATGATAGGCTACGTAAATATTTACGTAGCCTATCACAGCAAAAAAAGGAAACACAAATGGCGGCTGCTGCAGCAGCCGCCATTAGTGCCCCTGTTTTTTTTCCGTGATAGGCTACGTAAATATTTATGTAGCCTATCATGGTAAAAAAACAGGAATGCAAATGGCGGCCACCATAGCTGCTGCCATTTGCGTCCGCAGGCTCCGCACGCCTGTGAATGCATCCGGCCGGCGGCTCCGCGGAGTTGCCACAGAGCAAAGCCAGCCGGGTTTTGATTTCGGGGTGAGGTGCGGGGTGCCTCCCCCCCGCCGCGAATCACCCCTTCGAAAAGGTAAGTGACTTTTGCACATCCGTATGAACATCATTGGTTCTCCCAACCCCAGCTTAGGCTTCAAAGCAAGCATCTTCACATTTGTTTTCCTCTTCTGTCCTGTCATGTCTTGGGCAAAGAAGAAAGGATAAGTGTACTCCAACCACTGAATATCTGTCCTGGATACCTGTAAGTACAGCCTTGGCATGTTGACAGAAAAATGTGCAAACTCCATTGATCACTTCCCTCTGTGTGTGTTTGTCTTTGAAGTGGTTGCACTTTTCTCAGCTCAGCAGCTTTTCATCCACACAACAATATTAGGCGCACAGAGGTGTGGTGTATTGCATTGCATTTGTGAAAGTGAAGCCTCACCACAAAAAGTGCATGCACCCACCTGGGAAGAGGGATCCAGGAACAGCCAGTGTGCATAAGGGAGACTGAGGCTGCAATCCTATACACCAGGAGTACATGGTGTTTTCAGCCCCTGAGGGCCACATTGGGTGTCTGCTGGAGTAGCAGGAGCTGCACACATGTGTGCACACATGCATACACTCATATTCACATACAACTCTAACTTGGGGTCTTATAAGAATCACATCCCAAAATTCAGTCTTCTTCAACTAACCCCATAGCCCAGAGGAATGGTAGCATCTACATTGATATGGGTGGTGATTTGGATGTAATTCAGCCAGTAAACTGAAGTCTGAGATTCAGAATGACTCCTGGTTGACACACCTTTATTGAACATAGCTGGATAGGCCAATAAAATAGCAGACGATGAGTTTTTAGAATATATAAACCAATATGACATATTACTGTTTCAAGAACTGTTTCAAGGAGAGCCAGGACCTGCAGGAGAAGCTGGCACCATTGGGAAGAGGCGTGCCTGCTGCTGCTGGGCCTGCTGCTGCTGCTGCCACTGCCGCCACCACCAACACCAGGCCTTCCCTGCAGACTTCTGCCTGGCAGACCACCAGTCCCTGCAGGACCAGGCCCCCAAGTACCAAGCCAGCTGTGCTGCTTCCGCCTGCCCCTTCCTGGAGGGGCGACATAAGCTGGCTGGCTGAGGTGGCCTGGGAGAGCCAGGGCCTGCAGGAGAAGCCACCACCACCACTGGGGAAGAGGTGTGCCTCCTCCTGCTCCTCCTGCTCCTCCTCCTGCTGCTGCTGCTGCTGCTGCTGCTGCTCCTCCTGCTGCTGCTGCTGCCGCCGCCGCCGCCGCCGCCGCCGCTGCTGCTGCTGCCAGGCCTTCCCCGTGGACTTCTGCCTGGCATTATTTTTAAGGGGATTGTTTAGTTGTTGTTGTTTTAATTTCTGGGGGATTCTGTTGTGTTTTTAGGGGTGGGTAGCCTGCCTGATAGGTCAGAACGAGGGGGCATGTAGTCCTTTCCTTTTTTTCGCCGTAGTCTACGTAAATCTTTACGTAGACTACCCGTGCCCAAATAAGGAACGCAAATGGAGGCGCCCATGGGCGCCTCCATTTGCATACGTGCTTTTTTTTATATTATTTTATTATTTCGCGGTCGGGGAGACAGGGCGCTCCCCCCCGGCCAGAATTTCGGCGGGGAGGGATGGGGCGCCTCCCCCCCCGGCCTGAAATTCAGGGGGAGAAACGGAGCGCCTCCCCCCCCACCGAAAACAGCTGCAGGACCAGATAAGGGACTTTCGTCCATCCTTACCACCAACACCAACACCAGGCTTTCCCTGTGGACTCCTGCCTGGTATTATTTTTAAGTGGATTTTTAATTTTTTTTTTTTTAATTTCTGGGGGATTTTGTTGTTTTTAGGGGTGGGTAGACTGCCTGATAGGTGGGAGTGAGGGGGCATGTGTCCACCTGATGGAGGCAGTGGGGGGAGTGTTAGGGGCCAGAACATACCGAGGCTGGGCGGCAGGAACTGGCGAAGTGCTAGGGGCAGGCCATGCCAGGTAAGGGGAACAAGGGAGAGATGTGTAGTATCTGTCCTCTGCTCTGGGCCTGTCCAGAGCCAAAGGATGGCTGGGGGAGGCGTGACCCCATCTTCTGGCCTTTGTTTGCTGCTCTGCAATGCCAGGTCTGTTACCCAGAAAACTTCCCTCATCTATGACATGATCCTGGATGAGGGTGCAGACCTGGCATGTATTACGGAGACCTGGCTGGCCGAGGCTGCTGCTCCAACCCTTGAAGCCAAGTGTCCAGCTGGATTTTTGTATGCACAGCAGCTGAGGGCTGAGGATCAGGGAGGGGGAGTGGCTGTTATCTACCAAGAGTCCTTGGTCTTCACCAGACCCCCTCTCCGGGAGACCAAGGTTGCTGAGTGCATGTACTGGAGGTTGGGCCGGAAGGGCCGTCTGGGGATTCTGCTCGTGTACCGTCCACCCCGCTGCGTGACTGACTCCCTGGCCGAGGTGCTTGAGGTGGTCTCTGATGTGCGTGTGCAGTCCCCTAATTTATTGGTGTTGGGGGACTTCAACGTACATTCGGAGGCCATCCTCACAGGAGCACCTCGGGACTTCATGGAGACCATGGCTTCCTGGGAGCTGCACCGTATTCTAACTGGGACCACTCATGTAGCCGGTCATGCACTAGACCTTGTGTTTGTTTCTGGAGAAGCGGGGAGTGATCTGGAAGTCGGGGGTATATCCACCACACCCTTGTCATGGTCAGATCACTATCTGGTGATGTTGGACTTCTCGGTTCCACAACCCCTCCGCAGGGGCGGAGGACCCATTAAAATGGTCCGCCCCAGGCGTCTTATGGATCTGAATGGATTCCTGAACGCGCTTGGGGATTCTCTGGGGCACACCAATGGCCACTCGGTCGAGACCCTGGTGGGTGGCTGGAATGCCGCAATCACTGGGGCATTAGATCAGGTGGCTCTGAAACACCCTCTCCCCCTGAACAGGGCTCGGACTACACCATGGTTCAATCCACGGTTACGAGCTCTGAAACAGGAGGTGAGACGGCTAGAGCGCCGGTGGCGGAAGTCTCACTCCAAAGACGATCAGACACGGGCTAGAGCTGTATCTTCAGCCTATCACGTGGTGGTGAAGGCAGCAAAAAAGGAATATTATGCTGCCTCCATCGCGTCTGCAGAGTGCTGCCCCAGGAGGCTGTTCCAAGTGGTCCGGAGCCTGGTTGGTCCTGTGGCTCCGGAACCACTGGAGCATTCTAAGGCCTCCTGTGAGGCCTTGGCAAGGCACTTTGCAGATAAAATTGATCAGATTAGGTGTGTTACTCTGCATGCTGTGGATACAGTTAGTGAGCAAGAGGCGGCCTGTGGCAAACCGGTTGTGTGGGATTGGTTCCAGCTTCTTCCTCCTGATGAAGTGGAAAAGGTGCTTTCATCTGTAAGGCCAACCACCTGCTTACTTGATCCTTGCCCATCTTGGCTCATTATGGGCTACAGAGAGAGACTGGGTGAGGGGATCAGGGCGGTGGTGAACACCTCCCTTGAGGAGGGAGTGATGCCATCAGCCCTCAAGGAGGCAGTGATAAGACAGCTCTTAAAGAAGCCCTCCTTGGATCCTCATGTTCTGAACAACTTTCGCCAAGTCTCCAATCTGCCATTTTGGGGCAAGGTGATTGAGTGGGTGGTGGCGATGCAGTTGAAGGCACACTTGGAAGAAACTGATTATCTAGACCCATATCAGTCGGGCTTCAGGCTTGGGCATGGGACAGAAACGGCCTTGGTAGATGATATGAGGAGGGCTCTGGATAGGGGTGAATGCTCCTTCCTTGTTCTCCTCGACCTCTCAGCGGCTTTTGATACCGTTGACCACGGTATCCTCCTGGACTGCCTGGAGGGGTTGGACATTGGAGACACCGTATTGTGGTGGTTCCGGTCCTTCCTCTCCGGCAGGTACCAGAGGGTAGCACTGGCAGAGGAGGTTTCGGACCCGTGGCCACTCACTTGTGGGGTGCCACAGGGTTCCATCCTCTCCCCGATGCTATTTCACATCTATGTGAAGCCACTATGGGCTATCATCAGGAGGTTTGGGGTGTGGTGTCATCAATATGCAGATGACACACAGTTCTACCTCTCGTTCAAATCTTCACCAAGGTTGGCTGTAGAATCCCTGTCCAAATGTCTGGAGATGGTGAGTGGCTGGATGGGGAGGAATAAGCTGAAGCTCAACCCTGACAAGACCAAGGTACTTTTGGTGGGAGACAAGAGGAGGCTGGGGGATGTTGACCTGGTGTTGAATGGGGTATGGCTACCCTTGAAAGACCAGGTCTGCAGCCTAGGGGTCATTTTGGACTCCCAGCTGTCCATGGAGGCTCAGGTGTCAGCTGTGAGCCGGACAGTGCTGTATCAACTCCATCTGATATGGTGGCTGTGCCCCTTCCTTCCCGACCATCTGCTCCCATCGGTAGTACATACCCTGGTCTCCTCTCATTTAGACTACTGTAATGCGCTCTACATGGGGTTACCCTTGAAGTAGGGATGTACGAAAGTCACTTACCTTTTCGCAGCTTGCCTTCGCGGTGGGGGGGAGGCACTTTGCTTTTCCCCCCGAAGTTCAGGTGAAGGGGGGGGAGGCTTCCCGCCTCACCTGGCCGAAATTCAGGCTGGGGGGGAGGCTTCCCGCCTCACCCGGCCGAAATTCAGGCCGTGGAGAAGTGCCCAGTCTCCCCGGCCGCGAAACAAAAAGTAAAAAAAAAAAAAAGACCCCGTGATAGGCTACATGACGATTTACATAGCCTATCACGGCTAGATTTCCAAAGTCAGCCATGATAGGCTATGTAAATCGTCACGTAGCCTATCACAGGTGACTTTGGAAAAAAAAAAAAGCGCGTATGCAAATGGCGGCAGCCCATGGGCGCCGCCATTTGCGTTCATTATTTTGGCACGTCTAGTCTACATAAAGATTTATGTAGACGCCCGCGAAAATAAGGGCAACGCAAATAGCATGCCCTTATTTTCGCCGTAGTCTACGTAAATCTTTACGCAGACTAGACGTGCCAAAATAAGGAACGCAAATGGCAGCACCTATAGGCAGCCGCCATTTGTGTACGCGCTTTTTTTTTTGTTCAAAGTCATCCGTGATAGGCTATGTGATGATTTACGCAGCCTATCACGGCTGACTTTGGAAATCTAGCCTATGCTTGAGTGTGTGTGTGGGTTTTTTTACTTTAGTTTTTTTTTTTTTTGCAATGGCGGCGGCAGCAGCCGGTCAGGAGACCGGCCGCCGCCCCCGCCCGTGCCGAACTGCCACTGGGACCCGCCGCCGGGAGGGACATTCGTCAAAGGTAAGTCCCATCCCGGGGGGGCGGGGGGCGTAGAATTTCACCGCCGATTTCGGGGGGCCGAATGCATTGGCGCTCGGCCCCCCGAAGATTCGGGGAGAAATTCTCCGCCATCCCTACCTTGAAGACGGTTCGGAAGCTGCAGCTGGTATAGAATGCGGCGGCTCACCTGATTAAAGGCAGCCACCAGCGAGATCACATCACTCCAGTGCTGAAGGAGTTGCACTGGTTACCAGTTGTTTTCTGGGCCAAATTCAAGGTGTTGGTTGTGACCTTTAAAACCCTATATGGTTCTGGCCCAGCCTATCTTAAGGAGCGCCTCCAGCAACACCAGACAGGCTGCTTAACAAGATCAGCCTCCGATGGCCTTCTCTCTGTCCCATCAGCCAGGACAGCTAGACTGGAGGGGACGAGGGAGAGGGCCTTTTCTGTGGTGGCCACACTCTGTGGAACTCCGTCCCTAGGGAACTCCGCCATGACCCCTCTTTAATGAGCTTCCGTCATGCATTAAAAACATGGTTGTTCAGGCAGTGGGTTAGGGTTAGGGTATTTTAGAGAATGTTTTTACTGTAGAATTTTATTGTTTTAAACTGTTTTATTGTACGCTGTACATCGCCCAGAGTGGCTGGGTGACCAGCCAGATGGGCGATTAATAAATTTAATAATAAAGAAAGAAAGAAAGAAAGAAAGAAAGAAAGAAAGAAAGAAAGAAACTCAGGCAAAAATTGAAGTTGAACACTCTCACCCTCCCCTGCCACCACATCTCTCTCTCACACACACACCACTCTCTCACACTCAGGTGTGTGTGCACTTTTTTGCACCCCTTCTATGTACACTTACCTGGGGGCAAATCCCAGGCTTGTTTCTGAGTAGGCATGTATATGATTGCACTGTAGTTACAGCCTGAGCCAAGTTTACCTGGACCTAAGTCCCATTAAGTGAGTCTGCCTTAAGTTAAGTCCCATTAAGTCTACTACCTGTGAATAGATCAAAACACCATTCAATCTGACTAGTTCCAGCTGTAGCATTTCCCCCTCTTTTCTTTCTTTCTTTCATTTTTTTTTACTAAGATTCTATTTTATATATGTTCCAGAAGCAGCCACATTGAGAACATTGATCTACACCTTGTGTCATATCATTACGATCCCATCATGGTAACACTATATCCCTCTTGTGCATTTATACCCCATAGGACACACAATGACATTTATTGTGGTATACTGGATAATGTGGAATAAAAATCAGGAAACAATGCTACAAAATTATATTGTATGTGTAATGTGCCCCAGCAGTTAACAGTGCACTTCAATACTGCTATAAAGCAGTAGTGTAGATCTACCCTGTATTGTCTTTCATTTTGTTAATACTTACTGTGTTTTTATAACAAAGGTAACAAAGGATTATATTACAGGTGATGGCATTAATAGTATCCCAAACAGCCAGAATTGGTTGGAATGCATTTACTGCCAATATGCTGTGTACTGGATGTGCAAATTCATGCTTTGGAAACCAGCAGAGTTTCCAGTCAGGAAATTAGCATGCATGGCAGCTTTCATTACCTTGCAAAGCATTCTGTCACATTACATTTCACAGAAACTTACCATTCAATCCCATGGCCAGTGCCAGCAGCCAGGCAACACAGGTATTACTGAAAAGTGCAAGATGGGTTGCAGACATAACCTTCACGTCATCCATAAAACTTGCCCAGAACCTGTTCTGTGGGAAGAGTGAGAGAAAAGCATGCAGCATTTCTGAGAATCTTCCTTTAGTACCTTTGACATAGTCAAAGGCACATGACATACAATGAATGTGCATAAAGAATTGCAGATAGGAGTTCAGTGGAACAGCCTGACACCTCAAATGTATTCATGTGCATGTCATTTTGTAAGGTCCATGATTGTGTGTATACAACAGATGTGTAAATGTACATGTGTATGGTGGAGAACAGGCCTTACTGCCCCAGTCCCTCTCCACTCTTACACATTAGTTGTACCTGTGTTTGATTGTGTGAAAGGTGCTAAATTGTTCCCTCATTTCACCTGTAAAATTGCAACTGGTTGTTGTTAGGGATAGGGGGAGAATTTTGTTTCTATTTCTTCTTGATAAGAATCAACCAAAATTCACAAAGTTCTTTTGTGAATTACTCGCAGGTAAGCAATCAGTCCTCTAATTATGATGGAAAAGGTAGGGATTAATTAATCCCCAAACCAATTTTAGCCAAATTATGCCCCCCCCATGTTCTTCTAAGATGCAGTAGGCATAACTGTCAGAAAAGGTAAGGTGTCAAGGACTCCGGTCTTGCTTAGTCCCCCTGCAATACAACCCCTGGACAATATCCAGTAGGGCATTGTACCCCCACTGATTCTGTTATACACCTGCTGATTCTGTTTCACAAGCGAGACCCATCACTTGCACAGCAGAGATTCAGTGATTCGGGGAGCATCTGGAAATGAGTTATCATTTGAGAGCTATAGAACACAAGAGGAAAATAAATGACATTTTAAACAGGCCAAGGGGCTGTCATCACAAAAACCTACACACTACAGGGTGAAACTGATGGGCAGGTGAAAAACTCATTCCATCCAAATTGTTACGTTAATTTACCAAATCCACACCTCCTAAACTAATAAGTGAACACAGTCACCCACCAAAATCTACACTTTTCTGAATTTTATGATACAGTGCTGCACTAAAAATAAAATTCACACAAAAATGTTCACATTAGCAAAAAGTGTGAACCCAGAAGTGCAGACAATAGTGAAAATTATGCACATAAATCCATTATAATAGGCAAATAGCTTGCAAAAATGCATAGACAAAGGCACACAGAAAATGTGTGCATCGTAAAAATGAGCATAAAAATCACATATTAGGATAAATGCATATGAAAAAATATTTTTTTAATTTAATTTTATTTCATTTCATTTCTATACCACCCAATAGCTGAAGCTCTCTGGGCCGTTCACAAAAATTAAAACCAACAAACACACAGTAAAACAATATAAAATATAAAAACATTAAAACATTAAAACCACAATATAACAATACAACCAGAATTAAACCAGCGTAAAACCTAGCAGCAATGCAGAGATTTAAAATACAGATTTAAAACAGCAAAGTTAAAGACTAGAAAGCTAAAATGCTAAAATGCCTGGGAAAATAAAAAGGTCTTCACCTGGAGCCGGAAGGAATACAATGTAGGTGCCAGGTGAACCTCACTAGGGAGCTCATTCCACAGCCGGGGTGCCACAGCAGAAAAGGCCCTCCTCCTAGTAGCCACTCGCCTCACTTTCTTTGGCAGGGGCTCACAGAGAAGGGCTGCTGAGGATGATCTTAAGGTCCAGGCAGGTACATATCAGAGGAGGTGATCCTTCAGAGAACCTGGCCCCAAGCCATTTAGGGTGTTTAATGTTAATACCAGCACTTTGCATCAGGCCCAGAAATGGACAGGCAGCCAGTGCAGCTGGAAAAAGTACTGGCATACGTTGGCCAGTCCCTGTTAACAACCTTGCTGCCCTATTTTGGACCAGCTGAAGTTTCTGGACTGTTTTCAAAGGCAGCCCCACATATTAACAAAAAACAAGTAAAGGTAGATTTAAGAAATTGAGACAAATTAATAAAAGTGATAAGATACTAAAAGTAAGAAATAAACTCAAATATTTAAGGGAAATATATGTGGATGTGAGGAGATATAGGGAAGACAACATGAAAAAGTAGGAACAAAATGAAATCACATCATGTCACCAGAAGCTCTTCAAACAGGGACTGCAGCACTGAGAACAGGTGTCTTATTTTTGCAATCACTGTGGCACCTTAGTGGAAGAAAGAGCTGTGAGGCATAGGCAGATGTCAGGTTTATGGAATCTACTTAGTTTTTAAATAGAACCCCACAACCTGCCAACTGGAGCCTGACGCAAAAAGAGCACCAACAGCAACTTGGTGCAGGAGACAACAGATTTTGGGCACAAACACATCTGGAGAGTGACTGGCCAGCCTCTGAAATCAGAGGTTGCTGACTTTCCTATGCAGGGCAGCTGGAGCACAGAGCAGATCTTCTCTTCTGTGCTCCAGCCACCCTGCATTTTGAGTATACAGTCAATTTCACCCATCTAGCCACGGCTTCAGGGAGGGTCAGGGAAGGGGTCTGGGGACCTGAAAGAAGCTTTGTGAAGTCTCCTCCCCTCCCTACCCCTGGGAATGCTCCCTTTCCCTCATCTCCACACTACATTTCTGAGTACAGAGACGTAGCTGGTGCAAAGAGAACCAGTACTAGGGGCAGGGGGCAGGGAGTGAGGTTTCTCAACTCTGAGGATGGAGCTCAGGTCCCAGAAATTGAAGAATCTTATGTCCCCCCAGATGCGGTCAAGGGGGCATGGGATCGCTCTCTTAATCATTCTGATTACAGGAATTTGTTTTGAGTACCGGAATGGAGCTCACAGCTCTTCCACACAAAAATCCACTCCTGTACTTTTCACTCCTGAATGAGTTCTGAGTGCAGCTGGAAAAGTACTGGCATAATATGAGCTCGTTGGCCAGTCCCTGTTAACAGTCTTGCTACCCTATTTTGGACCAGCTGAAGTTTCCGGACCATTTTCAAAGGCAGCCCCACGTATAACGCATTGCAGTAATCCAGACGAGAAGTTATCAGAGCATGGATAACTGCAGCTAGGCTATCTCTGTCCAGATAAGTGTGCAGTTGGTATACCAGCCTAAGCTGATAAAAAGTGCTCCGTGCCATTGAATTCACCTGTGCCTCAAATGACAGTTCTGGATCCAAGAGCACCCCCAAACTATGAACCTGATCCTTTAGGGGGAATGCAATCCCCTCCAGAACAGGTTGAATATCATGTGGTACATATACCATATAAAAAGGTATATGAATCTTCATGAAGTTTTTTATGATTATTTTAACTACAATAATGAATTTTGAAATTAATTTAAGATTGGAAAATAGGAAACCAAATGGACCTGAAATGATCAAAAATGGCAATGGACGTTTCTTTTGTTTTTTTAGTTGCCATGCTGAAAAAAAGTCAAATGCTATTTTGGGCTGCATAAATTGAAGTATAGCTTCCAAATCATGTGAAGTACTAGTTCTCCTCTACTCAGGTTAGGCCTCATCTGGAGTACTGTGTCCAGTTTTGGGCACCACACATTAAGAAGGACACAGACAAACTCGAAAAAAGGTTCAGAAGAGGGCAACAAAGATGATCAGGGGACTGGAAACAAAGCCCTATGAGGAGAGACTGAAAGAATTGGGCATGTTTAGCCTTGAGAAGAGAAGACTGAGGGGAGATATTATAGTGCTCTTCAAGTAAGGCTGTCACAGAGAGGAAGGCCCAGGATCTCTTCTTGATCATCCCAGAGTGCAGGACATGGAATCATGGGCTCAAGTTACAGGAAGCCAGATTCCGGCTGAACATCAGGAAAAACTTCCTGACTGTTAGAGCAATACGACAATGGAACCAATGACCTAGGGAGGTGGTGGGCTTTCCCACACTGGAGGCATTCAAGATGAAGCTGGACAGCCACCTGTCAGGGATGCTTTGACTTAGATTCCTGCATTGAGCAGGGGGTTGGACTCGATGGTCTTATAGGCCCCTTCCAACCCTACTATTCTATGATTCTATGCCAGGGGATGGGTGATTTTCAGAAAACAAGTGGTTGGGGGATGTATTTAATCCTCTCTTATCTGTGAATAGTGTCCCCAATCCAGATGGGCAGTGCACACTTATTCATGAGTAAAAAGAGAAAGGGGGTCTAGCTGCATGCTACATATTTAACATAACATATAGTTTGACCCTTGGGATGCAAAAAAATATGCATCTGCCTCCAGCCTACAATCCTGCACTTAATATGGGTTTTCTGCTTCCATTTTAAATGCAAGATCACAACCAACTGCCTTTACACACACTCCCTTACCAACCTCCCCTCCTTCTCCCTGTAGCTTAACTTCTGCTGTAGCATTTTTCTCCCTGGGCACTTACTTACTTGGGAGTAAGCCACATTGAACTCAATGGGACTTACTTCTGAGTAGACATCTGATTGTCCTATAAGTCTGCAGCCTTCAGGTAAGCCTCATTGAACTTAATAGGGTGCTCAGCAATAACAGAGGACATTGCTTCTGAGCTTGGTGGGGTGGGGGATCAGATGTGTCTCCCTTCACTGCAGGGAAGCATTTTACCCTCTTCTCCCTCTGACTGAGAAATGCAGAGGCAGGAGATGCAATCAGCAGGCATTTGTCTGTATTTGTATTTGTCCCAGGGATAGGCTAATGGCAGCCTCATGTGACAAACAGGGTTGGGTGTCCAGCAAGGGTCGAGCAAATGGCAAGCAGTGTGTGGCACAGATGGGGGTGAGTTTGGCCATCCCTACTCTTGGTAGCACAATTATGTCTTGCCTAATCATGTCTAATATCAGCACATTACTAGTATCAGCACAGCAAACAAAACAAATGCTTTGTTTATTGGTCTTCATTACATTTTCTTAAAGAAAGAAAGAAAGAAAGAAAGAAAGAAAGAAAGAAAGAAAGAAAGAAAGAAAGAAAAAGCTGATAGTTATAAACCAACAGGGCCAAGTAAAGTACTTTTTTTTTTTTTTACTGCTGTGTAAAGCATCTCAAGGGAAAGTTAGACTGTATTCTTGTGATAGCCATGTTGAATGCAACTTGTTTCGCAGTATAAAATAAGAGGACCTGAACTGGGATTTGAGTTGGCATTTGAAACCTATGGAACACAAGAGGAAAATGACATTTAAACAGATGCCACTGTCCTTGCCTCTATGAAGTCCTCTGAGAAAGGTTTTGTAGCTTTGGGGAAATTAAATAGCCTTAAATCATTCCTTATGCCCATTTTACTCCTGTCCTTGGATGCAATGTTTTCTTTTGCGGTCATGAAAGACAACTGAAGATGAAATAACTGTAAAACAATTCCATTGATTACATCAAGAAGAACAATTAACATCAAGCCTCACCCAAACATAGAATACGATACGTTGATCTTTCTTTCTACAAGCAGGTTACTACCTGCCAGTGTTTTTTTCTGTGTCAATTTCCTCACATTTCTTTCTTTTGTAAATAAAACTGCCTCTTTCTCTCCTTCTAACAAACCTCAGTCAGAAGCCCACAGGAGGCAGCAAGGCAGGGCTGTGGTTCAGCATCCTAGAGAGCTCCAAGTAAGTAACCTGCTCAATAAAAGATGGAGGCAGATGAAGCCCCTCACTACAAACACCTTCTCCTAGGCATTGTTAGATAAAAAGTCCTTGCTTTCGGTTTAGAAGAAAAGAATGCCAGGCAGGCAGCAGTGGATCCAACACTATTTTATTGAATGTTTTGCAAAATGGGTGCAGAGCAGTCTGGACCCCGAGACACGTGTGCAAAAGCCCTTTATATCATATCACTTCTATTGTTCTTACCAGTAACCAATGAAACAGTTAGTACATCGGCTCACTAAGTCAATATCCAATAAACAGTCACTATCAGCTTACCAAGCTGTGAGTCATGAGCGCGTCAGTATGATTCCCTTTTTGCTCCGCCTATATTTTCCCACCACTCGGGCTCTTACGTAACTTGAGACGCCAACGGTTATGGAGTCTCCTTTTTTTTCTAACAATTCCCTCCTTTAAGTCTTTATTCACATCTTAAAGCATTTAAAACGGAGTTTCTTTATCAGAACAATAAAGCAAGAGCATCTGTTTTGACAGAGCGGTTTCAGTTAACCACTGGGATAAGCCTCTAGTGCAGGGGATAATGCAACAACCAAATAACACTAAAACTCCTATCATCACTACAAGCGAAATAAGGATTGAGGCTGTTAGGTGTTTCCAATTTCCAAACCATCTCTCTAACCAGGCAGTCACGGGGTTGTTAATCCCTGAATTCTCAGCTAATTCTTCAGACAAGGCTGTGAGGCCCTGCAAAGCCACAAGCTCCAGACCAATTGGAGGGCAATACCTCATACAACTCTAGACCACCACAATACCACCAGAGATCAGCTCGTGGGACTGAAAGGGAATTATTCCTAAAGTGGGTGGAATTAACACATCTTACTTTACTCATCAGGTTCCCTATATGCCCCTCTGTGTCTGCAAGGTTTCGGTATATGCATCCGGTATGGTTTCTTCTTTGCAGGAAGACTGTGGAAGGTCTGACACGATCCTTTGATTTGAGTGGGGGGTATAATTTATTGAGGGTTTGGCATTCCTCCTCTCCCCATGCATCAGGGTGTTGGAACAAACGGATCACGCAGGTGAGGAGGGAAGGAGTGTCCCATCCCAGTGGAAAGGGCAGCACCTTTGCTACAGATCTCCCTGTGGCACAAACAGAACAGTCAGACTTATTTAAAGACTTGGCTGTATACTTTATCCACTCTAACCACACATTATCAGTTTCCTCTGTTATTGGGATCCCTAACCTGGTTCTCCAGCGACGCCTCTCTTTCTCAGGGATCTGTACCAGAAGTGGTCTGAGGGGTGTTGGTGTGACATTTCAGGGTTTTATCTTAAAGCTGTCAAGCCCAAGTCCTTGAGGTATCACCATCCACGTTAATATTTCTTTAACTAACATTACCAACACCACCCACAATACTTGCTTCATATTACAAGTTTTTTGTAATTCGAACCCGAGCTTTTCCCAGATGTTGTGACTTGTATATTACAGGCGATTGTGAATCCTGGATGGCTTCTTCGCCTGTGTCCTTGGCAGCTTCCGGAGGGGTGCCAGGGAGCAAAGGACCGTTGCTTGTGTCCTCCTGTTCTTTCCAGGTGACAGAAGGAAGCGAGGGTCGCTTAAATGGCTTTATCCAGCTGCAATGTGTCCATTCACTAGAACCCACAAGCTTTACACACGAGTGGCTGGTTGGTCCCACCAAATAAGGCCCCTCCCACCCTTCCTTTAAAGCTTCTTTATTCCACTTTTTCAGCAACACCTCATCTCCCATCTGGAAGAGATGGATAGGTGCATCTAACGGCAGTCTCTGAAACGGAACGGAATAAGCTCGTAGCTGTGAAAGAACAGACTGTAGAGAAGTCAACTGATCCCTTAGCATCTGATCACCCACCTCCCACTTGACTTCCTCCCTCCTTCCGCAGTGTACCCGAGGCGGGAACCCAAACATCAGTTCGAAGGGGGACAATTTTATGTCCTTTCTTGGCATCCTTCGAAGCTTCGTTAAAGCTATTGGCAGGGCCTCAACCCAAGTGAGCTTCACCCCTCGTTGGAGTTTGGTTAAAGTCTCCTTGAGGCTCCGATTGATTCTTTCAACCTGTCCACTTGCCTGGGGCCTCCAGGGGCAATGTAAATGCCACTCTACTCCCAGAGCTTGTGCCAGCCCCCGTGTAATAACTGAGGTGAAATGTGAGCCCTGATCGGACTCTATAACTTCGGGCAGGGAGAACCAGGGCACCACCTCCTGTAACAATTTAGCAACAACAGTTTTAGCTTGGCAGTTCCTACATGGAAACGCCTCTACCCACCCTGTCATTTGACATACTATTACAAGCAAATACCTGTAACCCCTACATGGTGGCATCTCAGCAAAATCAATCTGCGCCCTCTGGAAAGGATAGTAGGCCCATGGTCGCCCTCCTTTTGGAGGAGGGGGTGCCCTGGGAGGGTTGGTTTTCTGGCAGACTTCACAGGTTGCGGCTAGTTGGTGGGCACATACAGTTAAGCCAGGGGAGACAAACAGCCTCTTGCAATAGTCGATCATGGCTGATGCTCCAGGGTGTCCAAGAGAATGGTGAACTTGCTCTAGAACAACCCTCTGCAGGGTCTGTGGAAGAAGCAGTCTTCCATCTGTCATCTGGATCCATCCGTCATCGCAGGGACTTATTCCGTGTTCTTGTGCCATCCGTAACTCAGCAGAGGAGTATGTGGGGCGCTCTTTTCTTTTGGGTAGAATGAGGAATGTTCCTTGGATTCCCTCTCTGGCTGCTCTTTTTGCGGCCTCATCTGCCTTCTGGTTTCCCTGTCTCCATTTTTCCTCTTTTTCTTTCCCATGGGCTCAGACGTGGACAACAGCTACTTGTGAGGGTAGCTGGAGGGCATCCAGAAGATCCACTATTAGGCCGCCATTAGCCACTGGAGATCTGTTTGCTGTAAGGAATCCCCTCTCTTTCCACAGTTGCCCATGAGTATGCACAACGGCGAAGGCATTTTTGCTATCGGTATAAATATTTACTCGCTTTCCCTTGCTGGCTTGCAGGGCTCTTGTCAGGGCTACCAGTTCAGCGGATTGGGCAGAGAAATGAGGAGGCAGCCTTTCCTCGCGCACACTCTCCTCTAGAGTAACGACGGCCGCGCCTGTGTAGCGCCTTCCATCCAGCATATAGCTAGATCCATCTACAAACAGATCTCTGGCTCCCTCTATTGGTTCATCCTCAAGGTCCGGTTGGCCTTTGGTGTCTAGGTCTAATACTTCAAGGCAGTCATGATCTGGGAGTCCTGATCCGTTTGTGCCCAGTAATGTTGGCAGTAGTGTCGCGATATTAAAGCTAGAGCAAGCCTTAAAAGTGAGGTTTTCGTTTGTTAGTAAACCTATTTCATATCGGGAATGCCGGGCTGGGTTGAGAAATTTGCTTCCTCCTCCTGATCCCAAAATTTGTGGCACTCCATGCGGCACCCAGACTTCAATGGGTCCTCCCATTGTCATTTGCTCGGCTTCGGTACAGATCAGAGCTGTTGCCGCTACTGCCCTCAGGCAACTTGGCCATCCTCGTGCTACGACATCTAGGACCTTGGAATAATATCCCACTGGTCTCCAAGAGGGCCCTTTTCGCTGGCAAAGCACTCCCAAAGCTATGCCCTTATTTTCATGCACATAAAGTCTAAATGGCCGGCTGGGATTTGATATGTCTAGAGCAGGTGGTGACACAAGAGCAGCTTTAAGACTGAGAAAAGACTTATTAATTTCCTTAGTCCATTTCCATTTATCCAGTCTATCTTTCTGCAGCGCCTCATACAGCGGCCGCGCTGTCTCCCCATAGTTTGCTATCCATAGTTGGCAGAATCCGGTCAACCCCAGGTAGGCCTTCAATTCGCGGGGGGACTTAGGGACAGGAGTGTCACGGATGACTTCAACTCTTTCTTGCCCTAGGCTCCGAGTCCCTTTAGTTATGTGGTAGCCTAGGAATTTTACAGTTGGTTGGGCCAACTGTACTTTTTCTTTTGACACTTTATACCCCCCCCCCCCCGCTAGATAGTTGAGGAGGGAAACCGTCCCACTCAGGCATGCATTCTTGGCCTTGGCTGAAATCAGGAGGTCATCACAGTACTGAAGGAGATGCACCTCTGAGTGCTGCTGGACCCAGGGTTCGAGATCCTTTTGGAGCTGCTGGCCAAAGACGACCGGTGAGAGATTGAGCCCCTGAGGGATGACTGTCCATGCTAATTGAACTTTTGACCCCCCCTCTGGGCTTTCCCATTCAAAGGCGAACAAAGGCCTTGAATCAGGGTGGAGGGGGATGCTGAAAAAGGTGTCTTTTAGGTCTATGACAGTGAACCAGGCGTGCTCTTCCGGAATTCCTACAAGGAGGGTGTGTGGGTTGGGGACCACAGGATGGGGGCCCTCGATCTGCTGATTAATGAGCCGGAGGTCTTGCACTAAGTGGTAGCCCTTGCCCCCCCCTCCCCTTTTTGGCACAGCGATGATGGGCGTGTTATAGGGGGACATTATCTCAATGAGCCGGCCTTCTTCTCGGAGCTTTGTTATTACTGGTTGTAGGCCCTCCTTTCCTTGGCGGGAAAGGGGATACTGTTTCACATGAACAGGCCTTGCTCCCTCCTTGAGGGGAATTTTGTATGGTGCTGCCGACTTGGCACGAGAGGCCCCTCCAATCCCGGCCCAAGCTAGAGGGTTGACTCTGTTTTCTATTAAGCTCCAGTCCTTGGTGGCCTCTGGGGTGGATTCTTCTGCAACCTTCAAAAGGGCCATTTGGTAGTTACTACTCTGCTGTTTAGGGAGCCGTATCTCCATCCTTCCGTCAGGAGTAAAAGCAATCTCAATTTGGAGTTTAGTCAATAAGTCCCTCCCTAGCAATGCCACCAGACAGGAGGGGGTACAGACAAATGCATGTTCTAGGTGTGTTTTCCCAACCTAGGTGAACAGGGGATGAGAGAGGGGCACTTGGGTTGCCCTTCCCTCGACCCCCATTATGGTGGTGAACCCCCCACCTCCCGTTGGGGGCTCACTGAGGGGGAGGACGGACAGGGTGGCCCCTGTGTCCACCAGGGCTTTGTAGGAGCGGCCCCCAACCTTTATTTTGACCATGGGGTCCCGTCTTGCCTCAGAGACGGCTAAGAGGGGGCCGGGCCCCGGTCTGTCCTAATCTCTTTCCTGTTCATACAGAACTCTCTGCGCTCCTCCCGTATTTTCCCCTCTCTCTTTCTGCTTCAAAACCTCACAGTCACGCTTCCAGTGCCCCATTTTCTTACAAAAGGCACATTGATCTTTCCCCAGGGGAGATCCTTTCCTTCCCCCTTTCCTCCCCTTTCTAGCTCCCTCTTTGTCAGGTTTAAGAACCGCAGCAAGGAGCTTGGCCTGCCTCTTGTCTTTTTCTTTTCCTTCTTCTTCTTCTTCTCGCCTCTCATAAACCTTTTGAGCTACTTCAACTAAAACTCCTAGGTCAGCTGCCAACCCTCCTTCAACTTTTTGCAACTTCTTTCTGATGTTCTGGCAGCTATTTCCCATGAACTGAGTCGTGAGGATCCTTAAATTATTTGGATCATTCAAGTCAATGTCAGTATATTTAGCGAAGGCTTCCCTCAGCCTTTGGAGGAACACGGCAGGAGGTTCGTTTTTGTCTTGCTTTAGAGTCAGGACTTTTTGCAAATTGGGGGCCCTTCTCGCGGCTTGCTTCATGCCTGCTAAAATGAGTCGAAAATAGTCAGCATGTAAGCGTCTATGTGCCGCTGTGGCCACCCCCCAATTGGGTCGCCCTGTGGGCAGAACCTCCGCCGTCTCCTCCTCAGTTGCCTGGGGATTTTACTCCCTATACTTGGCTCGTGCCCCCGCAAGGATGGTTGGCTTTTGGCTGAGAAAACAGGTGTTCAATAGCATTTGTGTATCGTCCCATGTGGGGTTGTGAGTAAGCCTCACATTCTCCATCAGAGACAGGAGTGGCCCGGGATCCTCTTCAAAGGAGGGGTTAAATTGTTTCCAATTATACAAATCAGATGTTGTGAATGGGACATAAACAAACATCGTCCCTTGAGGATGTTGGGCGGTAGGGTCGGGGACTTCACTGATGGGGAAGGTGAACTTCACCGGTGGTTGGGGGTCCTTTCACAGGTTGTAGTTAGGTCCCCCTTTTGCCTCTCTCTGTAGGACCTCCAATCTTTCCTCTAGGGAATATAGACGATCTTGGAGAGTGTCCTGGAGTTCAACTAGAGGGGTGGGGTCCTCTGGTACTATTTCGTGAGAGGGGTCCTTCTCAGGGGCATCTAACCGCTGGGCGGGCCCCTCAGGAGAGGATGGTGGTTGCAACGAGCACCCTGCGACGGCTGTCCCATAGGGAGGAGGAAGCAGTAGGTCCTCCGGTGCCATGGCCACGACCCTGGGTGGTCCTTCTTTTGGTGGTTTCCTTTTGACCACCATGGGAAGGGCAAGGGACATGCATTTAACAACCCACGGAGCAGGCCTGCCACCAAGGGGCACACAAGTTGCCCACGAATCAATATAAGGGAACTGGTCCCAACTTCCCCTCTGTGCTACTATTGTTCGCACATCAGATACCAAGTTGGGTCAAAAGACCCCTCGGGTGGCCATTTGAGTTCTAATATTGGCCATTCCCGGGTGCAAAAAAAGACAAGACGATCCTTTGTCATCTTAGTTCCATAATCCTGCTTAAAATGTGACCAATTGCGCAAACAACACTCCAAGGGCGTATGGGACTTCTTCGCAGACTTAGATTGGGACCCGCCCATGACGGTGGGAATTTCAGTCAGCAATTCTTGCGCTTCACCCTCCTCTGACCTAGCCCGTCTCCGGGGTAAGGAAATGCAGATTGGGGCTCCCCACTCGCTTCGCCCATAGGCGTCTCACACAATCACAAACACACCACCGTCCCGCGTTTATCCCCTAATGTAAGCTGTTTCACTTACCCCAAAAACCTCTTCTGTCCTGCCCGCAGCTGCGTCCAGCTGATTATTGATCCACTGCCGGTGCCTAAAAAGAGTGATCACGTCTCCCTCTTCCTCTGGCGTTGGTCCCCAGGCACCTCTGCCGCCACCGTCGTGAGGAGAAGGCAGTGTAAAACAACTGCCTGTGGCCACTTCTCCTCCGCGGCCCCTCGGCTCAGCGCGAAGGGGATGCGCCCCGAAGCAGGATCCGAGTCACGGCACCAAATTGTTAAATAAAAAGTCCTTGCTTTCGGTTTAGAAGAAAAGAATGCCAGGCAGGCAGCAGTGGATCCAACACTATTTTATTGAACATTTTGCAAAATGGGTGCAGAGCAGTCTGGACCCCGAGACACGTGTGCAAAAGCCCTTTATATCATATCACTTCTATTGTTCTTACCAGTAACCAATGAAACAGTTAGTACATCGGCTCACTAAGTCAATATCCAATAAACAGTCACTATCAGCTTACCAAGCTGTGAGTCATGAGCGCGTCAGTATGATTCCCTTTTTGCTCCGCCTATATTTTCCCGCCACTCGGGCTCTTACGTAACTTGAGACGCCAACGGTTATGGAGTATCCTTTTTTTTCTAACAGCATCGACCCCACCTGGCTGGGGAATGCTGGGAGTTGTAGGACATTTTAAACATGCATAGGATTGTGCTGTTCATGCAATTCATCTGGCAGAGCTTGGCATCTTCTAAGATTTTTTTTTAAGCTGTTGCTTTAGGCATTGCTTGGGTGGGAAAGCATTGTCTGTCACCTCCAAATCAGAAGGCAATTTGCTTTCAATGGGATTTCCCTCCCTTCTTGAAAAGATGCAGACACAGGCAATCCTCCGGAGTTTGCAAACAGCGAACTGGAAAATGTGGACCGGATTCAATACACTTTCTCAAATCACTGTGGATGATGGAACGAAAGATCCCTAACAAGCTACAAAAAAGAAACGGAATGGATTTCATAACATCTGTACATCACTACTGGCCAGTCTGTGAGTGCCCAGTGAGTTGCCCGCAGCCTCCCAATTCCTTGCTGAGCTGCCAATTTGTGTAAAAATGGTGGCTCGGCCTTTTTCATAAATCCCTATTTTTGTAAATGGTGGCCATTTATGCCTGTACTCTTGCATAGATGGTCCCTTTATGGCTGCCATTTGCATAAATGGGGATTTACAAAAAAGTAGAGCAGAGCATTTCATAAAAATGGCATCTTGGTGGACCAATGGGGACCGCTGTGCTTGCCCAGCTTCACACACGCTGACTCAGACTGGAGTCTGGGAGGTCAAGTGGGGGAAAGTCCACCAGACTCCTACTCCTGCAACATCCCTAACTGAAAGTGGTGTCTGAATGAGTTTTATTTGCTTATTTCCCTACATAACAATATGAGACCATGCCTGTTAGATCAGGTCAAAAGCATATGGAGAAGTAGTTCCTTCTTTTCCTGTCAGTATCTTCCTTTGGTAACCAACATATAGTACTGTGAGATGGGGAATATACGTTCTATCTACTCCCTCCACTTTATTTATTTATTTATTTATTTATGCGGTTGCTATAGTGCCCCACTACTTATGAGCAGTCTTAGCCCAGGACTGGATGATATGGAGCTTTTCTGCACAAGGCTGTTAATCCACTGTATCTGCTTTTGGTTTCATCGCAGAAATGAGATCTGAGCGCTACACAAGGACTGTTTCCTTTCCTGCTTTTCTACTGCATAACCTCTAGGTGACACTGTGCTAAGGCAGCAGAGTACAAATTGACATATAGAAAAATTCTTCCTTCCGCTTTCAGAAATAATGCCACATTTTTTCCCTGCCAAATGTGCTGTTTAAAAACAGAAGCAAAACTGGAGGATCATGTTGTCATCTAAACAACCTGTAAACAACTGAACAGGGAATGATGAATGCACAATAAATGCCTCGTGTAGAAAAGCTCTTGTTGGCCACATAATCATTTAACGAGTTATTTTTCTTTTAGAAATAGTAGGCATGGGCAAGAGAATTAACTGGATTGGGACTTCAACATGTAGGGCAGGGGTCAACCTTCCCCCATACTGACTTCCCATCAAACATTGCAACAAATGCAATATCAGGGGATGGCCCTTCAGTGTTAGAGCAGATGCCTTGCATGCAGAAGGTGTCTAGTTCAATCTCCAGGTAGGGCTGGAAAACCTCCTTCCTGAAACCCTGGAGTGCTGTTGCAAGTCAGTGAACACAATACTGGGCTAGATGGAGGAATGGCCTTGCCTAGTATAAGGCACTGGAAAATAACATGGGGGGGGGTCAGCTTTTCTCCCCATCCATCATAGTCCCAATCTGGTCTACAGCTGCAATTTCTAAAGGAAAAACAAGAACCCTCCCCCCCCCCAAGAGAAAGATGTGGCAAACATATTGCCTAATATTGGCCTTATTTCCAAAATAAATGTACCAAACACTTTAGACTTTCACTTTTTGAGATGGAATTACCTGAACTGCATGTAGATTTATTTATTTATTTATTGCTTGCTTGCTTGCATTTCTATACCAGCCCATAGCTGAAGCTCTCTGGGTGGTTTACAGAAGTTAAAACATTAAATGCAACATAAAAAATGTTTTCCGAATGTTGCTATGATATGAATGTATACATTATTATCATTGTAATGGAAGGATGTGAATATAGGAGCTGTGTCATAGGATCTGTATGGAGACTGGCACAAATCGACATTTCTCTGAAAAAGAGGTCATGGTTAATATAATGTTATAGTCTTTGAGAACATGTTTTGCTAAGTATTTTAGCAAGACACTAGCAAGTTACAAACTTAGGAGTAAGTGTTCTACTGAGTCTAGTAATCTGGAGGGGGAGGGGGAATGGTTTTCAGTATAGCAGAAAGCAGTCCCATAAAATGGCCTATGATGATAAGCTCTCCTACAGTAGTTCAAAGGTATGCATATGAATCTGCTATTTCTTTGAATAATGTCTGCAGACATATTTGCTCATCTTTCAATTATCATGGAATTGCTGTCATTGTCAACAGCCAAGAAATACATGTTTTAAAGCATTTCTCTCCAGCAATACCAAAAAAAAAAAAAGCATGTAATTAGGATGTTTGGACTAGCAGACAAGAAATGCAGGGGAATTCAAAGGTAATTGAAAGTACTGGTTTTAAAATAAACTTCCCATTTATTTTCTGAATTTAATATCTGCATGGAATTGATTTAAATATATTTATTTTTCCCCTACATACAGAAATCTTTAAAGAATAAGATGCAGAGAGAAAATAAATATGATTAATAGAAAAGTGGGAAAAATACAAACACCACTTTTCTTTGGAAAGGGTGTTGGAGAATGGGTACAGGCCCAGGGAGACCCTTTGTAACTGCCTAAACCTGCCCACTGCCCATTCATTGCTCAACTCAATTCTAGGAACTTATCACGACCAGTTTTCTTTACCTCTTGCAAAGTGGTAGCCACCACTAGGGATTGAGGAATCTGTCAATTTCACTTTTGCTGAATTTCCTATTTTTCCAACCTTAACTTCTGTTTGTTTGACCCTTGCCCTTCATGGCTTATTAAATCAAACAAGGAGGGGTTGCCCGGCTGGGTCCAGGAGGTTGTAAATTCCTCCTTGAGAGAGGGAGTGGTGCCTGCTGCTTTAAAAGAGGCAGTAATTAGACCACTCCTGAAAAAGCCTAACCTGGACCCAGAGGATGTTAACAATTATAGGCCAGTGGCCAACATCCCCTTCCTGGGCAAGGTGCTTGAGCGGGTGGTTGTAGGACAGCTCCAGGCACTCTTGAATGAAACGGATTATCTAGATCCATTTCAATCGGGCTTCAGGCCTGGTTTTGGAATGGAAACTGCCTTGGTCGCCCTGTGGGATGACTCTACCGGGAGAGGGACAGGGGGAGTGCGACCCTGTTGATTCTCCTGGACCTCTCAGCGGCTTTCGATACCATCGACCATGGTATCCTTCTGGATAGGTTGTCTGGGTTGGGAGTTGGAGGCACTGCACTACAGTGGTTCCACTCCTACTTGGATGGCCGATTCCAGAAGGTGGTGCTGGGGGATTATTGCTCTGTGCCATGGCAATTGTGCCATGGGGTTCCACAGGGCTCTATTTTATCCCCCATGCTGTTTAACATCTACATGAAACCGCTGGGGGAGGTTATCCGGAGGTGTGGGCTGAGGTGCCATCAATATGCGGATGACACCCAGCTCTACCTCTCTTTCTCTTCAAAACCAGGTGAGGCAGTGGCTGTTCTGAACCAGTGCCTGGGCACGGTAATGGACTGGATGAGGGCTAATAAACTGAAACTCAATCCAGACAAGACGGAGGTACTGTTAGTGGGTGGTTCGTCTGCCCGGCTAGGTGATATTCAACCTGTTCTGGAGGGGGTTGCACTCCCCCTAAAGGATCAGGTTCGTAGTTTGGGGGTGCTCTTGGATCCAGAACTGTCACTTGAGGCGCAGGTGAACTCAGTGGCACGGAGCACTTTTTATCAGCTTAGGCTGGTATACCAACTACGCCCTTATCTGGACAGAGATAGCCTAGCTACAGTTATCCATGCTCTGATAACTTCTCGTCTGGATTACTGCAATGCATTATACGTGGGGCTGCCTTTGAAAACGGTCCGGAAACTTCAGCTGGTCCAAACTAGGGCAGCAAGATTGTTAACAGGGACTGGCCTGCGAGCTCATATTACGCCAGTACTTTTCCAGCTGCACTGGCTGCCAGTCCATTTCCGGTCCCGATTCAAAGTGCTGGTGTTAATATTCAAAGCCCTTAACAGCTTGGGGCCAGGTTACCTGAAGGATCGCCTCCTCCCATATGTGCCTGCCTGGACCTTAAGATCATCATCAGCGGCCCTTCTCCGTGAGCCCCTGCCAAAGGAAGTGAGGTGGGTGGCTACTAGGAGGAGGGCTTTTTCTGTTGTGGCACCCCAGCTCTGGAATGAGCTCCCTAGTGAGGTTCGCCTGGCGCCTACATTGTACTCCTTTCGGCGCCAGGTGAAGACCTTTTTATTTTCCCAGGCATTTTAGCTTTCTAAATTTTTATCTTTGCTGTTTTAAATCTGTATTTTAAACTCCTGTACTGCTGCTAGGTTTTATTGTGGTTGTATTGTTATATTGTGGTTTTAATGTTCTATATATTTTAAATTGTTTTACTGTGTGTTGTTTGGTTTTAATTTTTGTGAACCGCCCAGAGAGCTTTGGCTATTGGGTGGTATAGAAATGAAATAATAATAATAATAATAATAATAATAATAATAATAATAATAATAATAATTGTCCTGTTTCTGCATCAGTTCAGCTCTTGAAAAGTCCACATATAAATATGTATGAATTTTCATGAGCATTTCCCCTAATATAGGCATTTTTGTACACAACTTTGCCTAATGTATGCATTTTTGCATGCAGCTCTCCCTAATATCAGTGCTTTTTTTTTTTCTGGTGGAACTTACTGGAATGGAGTTCCGGCACCTTTTCTTCCGTTTTATATTGTCCACTATTTTAATGCCCTTCATTACAATTTAATTATCAACTACCCCTGAGAAAGCATAATCCAACAGTAGGGATGGTATGGGTGCCTGATTCCATCTGGGAATCCAGAGGAACCACCCCCACCCCCACACCCCTGAGCCCTGCTCGTCAAGTCCTTGCCCCTGCTTGCCCCCTGCCCATGTTTGGTGAGTGGCCCACACTCACCCTGACGGCCTTGTTGAGCTCCGCAGTCACCATTAAAAATAAAATAAAATGGTGGTTGCAAAAATACGCACATTTGTGAATGTGCAAAATGCTCATTTCTGCAAATGTGTATTTGCATATGCAGAAGTGCACATTTTTGCAAATGTGGATATTTGCACATGTGTGAAATCTGCATTCTGCGAAAGTGCACATTTTCATGCATAGGCAAATATGCACATTTGCAAAAATGCACATTTTTGTGAATACGTAAAAATGTAAATGTACACATTTTCACAATGGCAACCGCGGAGCTCGATGAGGCTACTGGGGTGAGTGTCGGCTGCTCGCCAAGCACAGGAGGGGCTCAAGTATAATCTGGGTACTGGCGAGCAGGGTCAAGGGCTGGGCAGGCACTGGGAGAACCCAGATGGGGGTGGGTTCACAAATCCCTATCCAAGAGTTCCAGGACCTTTTTCTTCAGAAAAAAAGCACTGCCTAATATAATTCATTTTATACTTTATTTTAATGAAAGTATAGATTTTTTGTAGGCCTGTGCAGGGACCCCCCGATCCGACTTGGAAGCCCCCTCGTGGTTTCAGAGATGGGCCTGATTCAGCTTGGGCATGTTCAGAGTGGCTCCGACCCGAGTCAGCCCTGAACCCAAAGTGGGATTCAGATGCTGACCCTGCTTAAGTTCCCCCCCAGCACCTCTGCACAACCCCCTTACCTTGCCGCTGCCTCTGGTGCCATCTCCTCCACCTCCTTCTCCGCCGCTGCCACCGTCCTCGCCACCTCCCGCCAAGTCCTGAGGCTGGGACATGCACAGCAACTCTTACTGCAAGGAGTTGCCATTTTTAAAATGGCAACCTCCTGGAACTTCCTGGAAGTTGCCATTTCAAAAATGGCAGCTCCCTGCATTAAGAGCCACCATGCGCATCCCAGCCTCAGAAGTTGGAGGTGGTGAGGTTGGCAGCAGAGAAGGCAGTGAGGAAGGCAACAGTGGCAGCAAGGATGGCAGTGAGGGTGGCAGAGGTGGTGGTGGCAGCTAGGATGGCGGTGGCAGCAATGGTGATGGTGGCGGCAGCGCCACCAACAGAGGTGGAGGTGATGGTGAGGACAGCAGTGGCAGTGGTGGCAGAAGAGGCAGCTCAGGTAAGGACCTGGCGCAGCTGGGCTGGGGGGGTGAAGCTCCGAAGCAGACCGAGTGCTTCAGAGACCCCCCTGCCCGACCTCTGGGTTGCTTCGTGCCCCCTCTGCTTCACCTCAAAAGGGGCAAAAAATGACCTGAAGCAGCCTGCTTCACCTTGGGGTTTGGGCCTCGGGCTGAAGCAGTGCACAACTCTAAGTTTTGGTGCCTACTTTCCCCTAATAAATACATTTTGAATGCATTTTTGGACTGGAGAACTGCAGCACAACATTTGTAAACATGCAACTATCAAAGTATAACTGTGTTTCAGTTTGCACATTGGTTCAGAAAGTGCAAACAAGGTAAATTGAGACCAAAGAGGTCTGACTAAGGGCAGACTGGGCTTATGTAGATTTCCCTGGCTCCTCTGCTAGCCAGCATTAGGGTGCAGTGTGCATCCATATGATGCACCAGACAACACCCTGTTCTGATCCTCAAAGCTGCCATGGCCTGAACCTCATTGGGTTTAGTGGAAGGAGTGTGCATGTCTAACATCAATCTATGTTATACTACTGAAAAGCTGAAGCAATCAACAGGAGTTGAAGCAATTATTAATCTGGTGAAGAGCTGGGTGTTGTATTGACTGGCCAGTTTGTATTTCTGAGATAGTATATCAGAAAATCTATTATATTTAATAACCTTTTTAAATACAGCCTCTCAAAATGTCAGCAAACACAGGGAACTGCACTTTGATGTATTCTTGGAAATTTGTCCATAGCTGGACTTTTGCTCACATCATTATTAGCTTTCAAGTCAGTGTAAGGCAGTTAGGGATGTCAGAGAAATCCGCTGCGGATTCAAATTCCAAAGAATCCAGCCTCAAGGAATCTGCAGCGGATAGGGACCACTTACCTCTGCTCCAGGAGGACTGGAGGCGGAACGGCATTCGGCTGCTTCTTCCAGCCAGAGCAGTTCGCCTCCCCCCTGTTGCTGCCGATTGCCTTAAAAAAAAGTCTTTTTTAAAAAAAGGCAATCGGGGGGCGGGGGGATGTGCCCATAGACTCGTACACAAATACAGTCATGAATCTTGCATATTTAAGTCTATGTGTCCATAGGCTTATACGCAAGATTCACAGCTCTATTTTGCGTATAAGTCTATGGGCATATGCGATCAGCAAGATGTGCCCATAGACTTATACGCAAAATAGTGCTGTGAATCTTGCATATAAGCCTATGGACACATAGACTTATACGCAAGATTCATGACTCTATTTGCTTATAAGTCTATGGGCACATCCCCCTCCCCCCAAATTGCCATTTTATTTTAAAAAAAGTCATTTTTTTAAAGGCAATCGGCAGGGACAAGGAGGAGGCTAACGGGTCTGGTTGGCAGGAGGGAAGGTAGGCGCCTCCAAGCCAGTCCCTCCCCCCGGAATCTGAGTGGAGCAGAACTACTCTGAAGGATTCCGGGGGGGAGGAAGGATCACCTCCCCCCCCCCATGGATTCCCCACCAGAACAGACGGTGGGGAATCCATACACCCCTAAAGGCAGTCTAATGGAGAACAATGATGCCTGTCAAAGTTAAGGAGAAAAATGAACTATTGTTTCTTTAGATGGAAGCTACATTTTGTCAGACTTAATGCTGCACAAATGGTATGTGACAAGCATTTTTCATTGCAATGTAATGGCATTTGCCGATACGACCCAATTTCTGAAGACCTGTTTCTAGTGCCAAACTAGGCCTGTCATACCTAATGTAAGTTTTACAATAGAAGATGAGTAGGGTTTACTTTCATGCCATTTCACTCTTGGTGCTTTCCAACACCTTGTGATGTCACTAATTTTCATGTTAAGACATGCTGTCAAAGTGAGATGAACTTTGAAAAGGCTTAAGCTGGTTCGAAAACTAAAGGCCATCATCAAGCGTAGCACTAGTAGCAAACAGGATTTATTTCTCACACACCCCTTGCCACCTCCCAAAAATTTGGGGGCAAACAAAACTGAAATGGGAACCTGACTCAGCAGATAATCTTGAACCTCTATGATGTCATATGAAAGAGTCTCATTCTTATTAAAGGGAAGAGCGTCCTGAGCACAGTGATACAAGCTTAATTGTGTAACATTGCTTTAAGGCCAAGTGTCACTGCAGAAACTCTACTCATAAAATTGTGTATTATATTTCTTAGATACATAAGACAGTAAGACATTTTTACTTGAAGGAAGAGCAGGTTGAGTTGATTCATAATGTATGTCTGCCTGGCTTTTTGCAAAAAGCTAGTTTTGAGCTGAGGGGTAAGCAGAGGAACACGAACAACTATTTGTGTAAACTTAGAATTAACCCTTCTCTACTGTCACATGTATGTGTGCACATACACTCCCCCCTCCCCCCCCAGGTCATGTGGTTGTAAGGATTCCTTTGCATGCTGTGCTTCAAGGAGCTTGCACTTCCAAAAGGAAAGTTAAGGGCTTTCTGGGATTAGACTGGATGCAAAAAGAGGAAACACCCCAACAGGGGCCTACTGACAAGAGTCCCTGGAGTCGCTCCTCCTCTTCACCATGGCAACCTGCTTGTTCATCTGTCTCTTGGCCTGGTGCAGACAATGGTGGTGGCGAGAAGGAGGAGCGGTAGTTGCCCCTGCCTACTTACTCCCTGGCTCTCTGTTTGTTAAGCAAGCAAGTGGTAGCAAGGAGGAGAAAGATAATGGGATCATAGGGTTGGGAAGGGCCTGTAAGACCATCGAGTCCAACCTCCAGATGAAGAGCAGCAGCAGCAGCTGATGGCAATGGCAGTGAGAAGGTAGACTGTCTGAAGAAGGGAGCCCATTGAGGGTGTCTTGCCTGAGCACCCTGAAAAACCTGAAGCCAACAGCATACCTGCATAGTATGCAGTAAGGATGCACATTTGGTATGGATGTCTGAGGGGCTGGAAGTTGTGAGCTGTTTGTTTGTTTTCCTTTGACAATCATGCAACTTATATATATCTCCAACAGGCACCTATTTTGCTTCTTTCCTTTCCTCCCCTGCAATGTTTGTCCCCAGAAGCAATATTGTCATTAAAGATATAGCTGAAACAGAAATGTTGATTAACTGGCCCTGTGACATTATTCCCATAAGTAATACCTCTGGCAATTAAGTATCCGGTTAGTTTTGGGGAGATATTTTGGGTGTTTGTCAAGTTTTTCTCTTGTTAAAGGTGACTAATGTGCAAACATCAAAGGACTGCTGGAAGTTAAGCTGCAGGGTTACTGGAGAGTACACATTTTGTCTGGCTGTTAATCATCTGACCATATTCCTAAGTAAAAGAAACGACTTCTGATTTTTGTGGGCTTGGCAGGCAGTGTGTATCAGCAGGCATCAAGTGCACATAGAGACTGCAGACTGGTAGTAAGAGAGACTGCTGTAGTTTCAAAAGTTTTTGTCTGCAATTATTCTCAATCATCTCTCACTTATGCTCTGATGGTCTTTGTTCTAGCTTTCCCATAATGCAAAAATAATACTAAATCACAGACCATCAGGAAAAAATGTCCCTGAATGTCATCTAGTCAAATTCTTGACAGGATAGGGGAAGTGTTTGAGCTCAGTGATTGAGCACATGCTTTGCATTTAGAAGATCCCAGGTTCAGTTCCTGACATCTCCAGGTACGTCTGGGAAAGACTCTTCTCAGAAACCTTGAAGAGCTGCAGCCAGTCAGTGAAATACTGAGCTAGATGAACCTATAGTCTGACTCAGTATAAGGCAAAATGTTATCATCTTAGTTTTGGAATTAGGGCTGAGCCCAAAAACATATGAGTGATTAACCTACCCACCCAAACAGCCCAATGAAAACTGAACATGCCACAGTATATACAATAAATGACCATTTGAAAAGAGTAAACAGAACATAATAGGTGTGTGTTTGTGTTGGGAGTGGAGTGTCTTGCCTAGGTGGAGTGGTTGGCTGGTACCATCAACAAGAACTCCTTCTAGAAGTGCGGTTACACTGCAACATTTCTTTTGCAGATTCTGCTTGTGTTATAATTATTTAGAGAGCAATCCTATGTCCCCTAGACAGTGTATGGGGGAGATAGGATTTTTTGGTTTCCCAGCTCCGAGCTCATAGTCAATGCTATAAGTGGCAGCACATAGCCTGGAAACCGTGCTCCCTGCCCCCCCCCCCGCCTCATAGCCAGGGCAGAGAGAACCACAGCAGCTGACCCTCCATGCCTGTCCATGCTCGTTGTAACACAGAAGACAGACAGGGCAAAAAGGGGGCATTCCCAGGAGCGGGGAGGAGAGAACACTGAAGAAGCTGTTTAGACAGCTTCCGATGTGGTCTCCAGGCCCATTCCCACACCCTTCCTGAAGCCATTTTTAGATGCCCGAAATCAGGCTTCTAAGGCAAACTGCAGGGCAGCCAGAACACAGAAGGAATCCTCTCCTCTGTGCATCAGCCATTCTGCACTGGATAGACTTCAGAGGAAGTCAGAAGCCTTCTATCTCAATAGGATTGTGCCCTTATTTTATTTGTCACCTAACTAGGTGTTTTAAAGGGTCCACTACACAAACACACCCAGCCTCTTGAATAACTTGAAACTCACAATGCAAAACAAACAATAGTTGTATCAATGTACTGATCTGTATTAATGCTTATATTTTAAGTCACTGATAAACAAATCAAATAATTTCTGATAATATTGAATAGATTTGTTTGGTACCACATCAAAACATTTAACAGAAGCCAGACACATTTCAATCCAATTATTTCCTGGCAGCAGCATCACTGTCTGTTCAAAGTTCAATAAATCCACAATTCAGAATGTTCAGAGCATAATGAGTATTCATTTTCCCTGGCTTCAGCATGTGACTCTCCACAAACAGCTGATATGCCTGCCCTGTGGAGTCATCTGAGGAGTATTTAAAATCCCTCTGCATATTTTGATCATAGGGATATACCACCATTCAGACAATAATTTTTTTCAAACAACTTCAAAAGCCTCTTTTCAAAATGTGAAGCTGTAAGCTGCTGATGCTTGACCTTTTGCGGCACAACAAAACTGTCTGAAATACATGGACTGAAGGATATTATGCATATCAGTGGGGTGAGACATTTCTGCCCATTCCCATTCTATTATTATGGGAGAAAGGAGAGAAGCTGAACCTTTGAAAGGGGAGTGGTTGATGTTTTCCCAGTGGAGCTAATAGATATTACTCTTGCATGTTAGTTATCAGAGCTTTGAGGAGTTCATACACACAAACACTTCCCATTAAGGCAAGGGTGAGAACCTCTTTCATCCTGCGGGTCAAGTTCCATTTCAGAGAAGCTCTCAGGTGGCCACATTCCAGTGGTGGGTGTGCCCAAATGTAAAAAAGGTGGGGCCAAAAACCACAAATACCAATTACCAACATATTGTAGCTTAAAGCTCCTACTGCCATCAAGTAAGCCTCGGGGGAGATCCATTTGAACCTTTTAGAATGGGGAAACAAGTGCAAAAAAACTGGAAACCAGTGGAAACCACCAAAAACCTGAAACCACTGGAAACCACGGGGAAGGGGATAGAGCCATGGGAAGGGGTGGAGCCTTCTGGGGACCCTCAGAAGGCCGCATTGGGACCCCTGGAGAGCCGTATTTGGCCTCCAGACCTGACTTAATGAACTAAGAACTGATGAAAGTTGTATGTCTTTGTTTTTGTGTGTGATGGGACAAAAGAAACAATTGCTGGTTAAAAACAAAAGCAGAGAAATGAGGGAGAGCTGAGAGATGGCTGAAAGGTGGAAGGAGAGATGGGCAAATATGTGATGTTCATGCCAGTTGAGGTTCTCTGAATTCCTTCTCGAAGCTTCATTTGCCTTGTTCACATTCCCGATTGAGGGTGTCTTTTTGTTTTGTTTTTTTATTCCTATAAATGCACATTTTTAAAAGGGAATTTGTTCCTATTGAAAAAAAAATGCACATTTTAAAAAATGCACATTTGTCCTAACTGAAAACTTGCATTTCTCCCATAGGCTATATTGTGCAGGTCCACACTTGGGTAAGTGTGCATTTTCAGAAGTGTGCACTTGTGCAAATGCACATTTTTGAATGTGAACGCAATGCAGGAAATGGTGAAAAACTCCCAAGAATGGTGTTCCTGCTCACATTTGCATTTGTGGTTGTGAATGTGACATGTTGCATCATTTGCAAACAGGAATGAAATTCTTGGATTGAAATTCTTGTACATCCCTAGCTGGAAGCATCTTGGGTTCAGGGTGTCTCTCTGTGGAAACCTGATTTGAAGTAGCAGATCGGCTTTGAGCAGGAGTATATAGGCTGGTCCCAGGGCATAGTCTGAAGGCACATGAGGCAGGAACCTTGTTGAAGCCAAGCAGGTCTGGGTCTGGCCAGTGGTTGGAGGGGAGACCACCTGGGAACCACATATCAGGATGGCGGAGAATTTCTGAGAATTTCTCCACGAATCTCAGGGAGGCCGAATGCCAACGCATTCAGCCCCCCGAAATTGGTGGTGAAATTCTCCACACACCCCGCCCCCCCCGGGATGGGACTTACCTCCTGCGAATGTCCCTCTCGGCGGCGGGTCCCGGCGGCGTTTCGGAGGCGTTTTGGTGGAGGTGGGGGCAGCGGCCAGTCTTCCGACCGGCTGCCGCCGCTGCCATTACAAAATAAAGTAAAAAAAAAAAACACGTGATAGGCTACGTAACGATTAACGTAGCCTATCACGGCTAGATTTCCAAAGTCAGCCGTGATAGGCTACGTTAATCGTCACGTAGCCTATCACGGGTGACTTTGGAAAAAAAAAGAAAAAAAGCGCGTACACAAATGGCGGCGGCCCATGGGCGCCGCCATTTGCATTCCTTATTTTGGCACATCTAGTCTACGTAAAGATTTACGTAGACTACGGCGAAAATAAGGGCAATGCTATTTGCGTTGCCCTTATTTTTGCCGTAGTCTATGTAAATGTTTACGTAGACTAGACGTGCCAAAATAAGGAACGCAAATGGCAGTGCCCATGGGCTGCCGCCATTTGTGTACGTGCTTTCCCCCCCCCCCAGAGTCACCCGTGATAGGCTACGTGATGATTAACGTAGCCTATCATGACTGACTTTGGAAATCTAGCCATGATAGGCTACGTTAATCGTTACGTAGCCAATCACGGGGGGGGTTGGGGGTTTTTTTTTGCTTCGCGGCCAGGGAGACGGGGCGCTTCTCCCCGGCCTGAATTTCGGCCAGGCGAGGCGGAGCACCTCACCCCCCGGCCTGAATTTCGGCTGGGCGAGGCGGGATGCCTCCCCCCCCTCGCCTGAACTTTGGGGGGGGGAAGCGAAGCCCCTCCCCCCCACCGCGAAGCCAAGCTGCGAAAAGGTAAGTGACTTTCGTACATCCCTAATATCACCATCTTGAGTTCCATGATGGAACAAAGGTGGGATATAAATGTAATAAATAAGTAATAATAATAAATATGCAACATGCCCTCACTTATGCTCTACTTGTATATTTGTAAATAAACCAAAGATTACAAAACCACCATCTTTAGTGTGTGCCCTCTCATCCAAAGGAAGCCAAACCCGGGTAGCGCTGCCCCATTTGGCAAAGTGGGAAGTATGTAACAGCATTATTCATAACCAACTACAGGTCCCCCCCCCCCTCACTGTGACATTAAAGAGCATTAACTGAGACATCAGCTCTGAAAACCACTCAGAGTTGTCTTCCTGCTACAGCCAATATTCATGAAGGCCCTTTTTGCTAAAGCCCAGAGTCTGCCGTCGTGTGAAGCTATTTCAGGTGTGCCATCTTTGGCACTTTATTAATATGTCAAAACAATATCCATCCTACTCCACCTGCCAGGGGCTTGGTTAAAAATGTTTGAAAATGTCTGGACATCAGTGAGAGTTGTAAGATGGAATATTGAATTGTCTCTGTTCCTTTACTGTAGGGACGGATGGATCAATCTATTTCTGTTTCAGTTTTGTATGGATTCAATCATAGGTCCATTCTATCCCATTTCTGTCTCAATCTGTAAGTTAAAAAAGACACAAAATATTACATTCTTCTCAATGTTGTGTTTTCACAACATTCACATTTTGTATGTACCATATGCTAAAACATGATTTTTTGTACACATTTAATCCTAAACCATGCATTTTGACTTAAGTACACATTTATATAAACATTTTGGTACCTTGTTTGAGCTAAGAAGTGTGTCACAAATCGTAATGAAGTGGAAAAAGTGAAGGATAACTGCATTCTCATCTGCACGTTAGTCTGGGAAGTGAAAATAGAGATGTGTGAACCAGCAAAACTCAAGCTCACCGAAGTGCTCTGAATTCCATCCCGAATTGAGCTCATTCTGACTCAAGTCTGTAACAGACTGCGATCTTTGTTTTGATTCCCCCCCCATGAAAACCCATGTGCATTTTCTTATTTTCCAGATGTATGCATCAGTTGTGTACATCTTTGAAATGTATGCATTCTTCTCACATTGATTAAAGCATGTGTATGCAGTTTTCAAAAGTACGCATGTTTTCATGCACATTTTTTTCCAATATGCTTTCGGCCACTTATTTTGTTTGATCCGTGAATCACATTGTAAGCTTGGAAATGGGTCCATGTTCCGTCCAGAAGGTGCAAACTGGGTAAATCCCAATAAAAAATGGACTGAAACAAATCTCTCATACATCCCTAAATGCAAATCAGGTTGGTTCCCTTGAAGGCAGACCAAAGAAAACCCTCAAGCATCCCTACTTCACTGTGACCTGGAATTCTACATTTTGGCAGAGACAAAATATTCTGACCTAGTCACACACACACACACGCACGCACATATATATAAAAAAATTGGATTATGATTTTAACGTTAATGAATACTCTGATGTCAGATTATTCATGACACCTTGGAAATATTAGTATCATATTGAGGTAGGGGATAAAAATGTCAATGAAAATGTAACATGGCGGTGCAGAGAAATAGCTAAATTGAAGGAACTGTTTTGTACTATTTAAATGTTATTGAATGTTTTCAAAGTTACAAAGTTAAAACCTGTATAAGAAGTTAAGTCATCCCTTCTTGCATTCACATGCATGTGCACACATATTCATAAACACATCCACCAATATATATATACAAAGAGGGGTGTTGCTGAGCCATGAGCTTAACTACTTAGATATACCACTGCTACAAGCTGATTACCATATACATCTAAAAATGGACACCAAATGTTCATAGCTTTTCCCAGAGCATCTCAACAACCAAAAATGCTTTTCTTTTCTTTTACTGAACAATCTAATAAATCCTCAATCCATTCTTCTGCATGGAGAGAGGCATGGAAGATGTCCAGTTTTTGATTCAGTGAAGTCTTGCATGCTAGAGTGGCTGTTTCATTACCTGAATATCTCTAATTGAAGAAGGAACAGCATACATCCTTCCTATATTAAAATTCGGAAACATTAACTGACTTAGAAATAAGTATTTATGAATTCATAGAGTTTTAATCTATAAATCTGTTGCACCACAATTGTTTTCATTGTGTGCGACTGATTTCTTGTCCAAGAAAATCAAGTGGCATTACACCCATGCATTGTTATTAGATTCATGCCAGGTCCGTTATTTGTATTGCCTCTTTGCTATAGTGTTTCGACATCTGACGTTTCGTTACATTATCTTGTTTTATAAGACCTTACTTTGTGTGGCAATTACTTGGTTAGGTCTGAGAAGAGAGAAAAACTGAGAGATCTATAAAACAAGCATGAGGAACTTATTCTGGATAATTAGAAATAATAAGAAAAAAAGAAAATATTGACCCTAGAACTAAAAAAAAAAAAAAAATTGCAACCATTGTCAAATTGGCAGCATGTAGAAATGGAATGAATAAAATTGATCTTCAGTACTAAATAATACAACCAAGGGGGGATTTATCAACTGTGTTTGACCCAAGATGAGGCCATTTGCAACCAGACCTGGAATAATGAGACAAGACATGTATCATTGGCTTAGCAGGGCCACATGTTTATTTAACTTTAACATAACGAGATCTACGATTAGGGATGGTGCGGGAGTCCATAAAGGGGGTGGAATCTGATGGACTCCCCCCCCATCTGGCCTCCTGGAGCCCTCTTGACGAGCACTGAGGCACTGACAGACCTAGCCGCTGAGCACCCCAGAGCGCAGCAAGCCACGCGAAGCGCTGCGGTACCCTAATGCTCTTGCCCTGGCCTCTTTGGGAGAAGGCCAGGGTGAGAGCACCAGGGGCTGGCTGCTCCAGGACCCAGCCTGCCTCCACCACCTGTCAAGGAAGCCCTTGACAGCCTGCGCAGAGAGGAAGGGCCTCGACAGCACACCAGCGCTCTCACCCAAGCTTCCTCGAGATAAGACCAGGGCGAGAGCACTGGGGGCTGGCTGTGCCAGGACCTGTCCTGCCTCCACTGGCTGTCAAGGGCATCCTTAACAGCTGGCATTGGGAGGAAGGGCCTTGGCAGCACCCCACTGCTTTCTCCCTGGCATCCCCCAGAGGAGGCCAGGGCAAGAGTGCTGTGAGCTGGCTGCGCTGAGGACGCGGAAGTCAAGCCCTTGTGCACATAAAACCTAAGGGCTTGACTGCCAGAGGCCTTGGCATGGAGTGGGAGGGGTGGCTCATGTGGCTTGGTGGGCAGGGTGAACAGGGAGGCTCGCTGAGCGAGTCCGGGCCATGTGAAATGGGGAGGGGCAGCTCATTGAGCTCCCCCACACCCCAAACAGGGATAGATCCATCCATCCCTGTCTACAATAGTCTCAACACCATGTAGTATCTACTAATACTGGTGCCACCTAGCAGCTATCCTTGCCTGAATTAGGGTGAGCTATACCCAGCCATGAGTTGGAGACTGTGAAATAGCTCCCTCTCTCTCCCTTGGCCACACTCTTCAGATGCTGAGGGAGTCATTCCTTTAAACAAGTTCCACAACTGTAGGTGGGTAAGGCAGGTTGTCTCCAAAGGGGTCCACACCCGCACCCTGTCCCCATGAACATGAATAGATGAGCCTCGCATTATCTCCCATCACCTTTAAAACAGCCTCAGAGTGCTCACCAATACCTGTTACTTTCCCTGCACAGTCCTGCTGGTATGACTGAATGAATAAGAGGTTTAGACACCCTCTCCTATCATAAATTGTCATTCCCCCACCAAGTGGACAGTGTAGAGTAGACATTGATGTCAGAGAAATCCACCACAGACCCCAATGAGGCTGGATTGTTTAGAATCCAGCCTCTCTGGAGTCCGTGGCAGAATGGCACAACTCACCTCCACCTCCCTCCAGAACCATCTGGGGCTGGATCCTCCTCACAGCGATTCTGCAGAGCCACTGGTCGGCTCTGTAGCACCAGTGATACAGCCACCATTGCTGTGCTGTATTGCTGGCGCTATGGAGCTGGCCGGCGCCTCTGTGGAACTGCCACAGAATGGAGCTGGCCAAAGAGGATTCCGGGGGGAGGACTGGATTGCCTCCCCCTGAGGGCAGATTCCCCCCCGAGCAGCAGGTAGGGAATCTGCCCATCCCTAAGAGTAGACAAAACCTTCTCACCCAGTGCTAATCTGAAAGAGAGGTAAAATTCCTACTCAGACACCAGACAACTTGCTAATTGAGGTCAGAGGGCAAGGTGCCAAGGGCAGGCTAGGGATGGAGTAGTCTTAAGTAGCCTGCCTAGACTCTGTTCCTTGCCAATGTCATGATGGAACATGTTACATTCTACACATGCCTTGCCTTTATCCTAGCTGGGCTGCCAATTTGTTCCAGCCCAAATCCATTTGGATAGGGCAAAAAGAAAAAATCCAAGCCACTTTCTCATGACATACAGATAAATCAAAAGGAAGAGTTCAACTCTTATGTATGTGCTTATGTATGTATGTATTTATGTATAATACCGCTTAATATAATAAAATCTCAAAGCAGTTTACATACAAAAATGCTGAAAACTACGGTTAAAATACTAATTGACACCTAGTGCAGTTCTTTTAACACAGGTGTGATGTGTACACAGCTGGGTGCCCCCGGCTATGTATATCCATTATAAATAGTTTAACAGTTCAATGAAAGTTAATGAAAACAGTTCATAGTTTAATGAAAATAAGACAAAAATGAAGACATGAAAAGACGTGTTGAGATCCACATGATGCTATCTACTGAAAAGTACTAAAACACAAGGCAGCCAAACTTTCAACAAGTGTGCCAGAAGTTCATTCTGGTGCACTTAGAGAGCAATTCAGGATGAGAGAAGTTGAAAGAGGTATTTCAATTTGGCCAGGATTTCAAACAGTGAGAGCTATTGTGGAGCAGAATAGATCAAAGATGAGGAATGGGATTGGGAGAGAAAATCAGTGCTGGTGAAAGGAGGGGGGAAATAAAGAGACGAGACACAAGTAGTTGGTATAAAATTTGAGCTACATTTATTGAAATTGCTCAGATCTGCAAAGGGCAATCTAGGCAGACGCTTTCTCTAAGCCAGAGTAGCCTGGCATTGTATCGGGCAAGACATTCAATGCCCATAGAGTGGTGTCTTTGATCACCACCCCTCAGGACTGCCCAATTTTGGGATGTGAGGCCTTCCCCTGTCCCCCATCCCCTCATTGGGCAGCAAAACTCTGAGTGGGTGAGGAGAGTTGGCCTCAGTCAAAAGTAATCCCTACCTTCCAACTGGGGCTGCAAAACCCTGAGCTGGAAGCCTCAGGCCTTACCAGTCAACTGAAACAGTGACTCCAAATGCTCACCCAACCCTACAGCCCACCAAAGGTACCCACACATAACCACCACTTTAAAATGTTACCAAATCAGCCTAGGTGATTAAATGAAACCAAAACAAACTAAATAAACTACCGAACCCCACTTATAGTGTGTGAAGTAGGCAAAAAGACACATAGCCAAATCCAATCAGACTATGAGCCAAAAATTCCTAATCAGCCCCCAAAGAGATGACCAGGGTAACACACACTGCATTAGGGATGGTGGAGAATTCCGCCATGGATTTCAGTGAGGCCAAATGCACTGGCCCCCCGAAACCCGTGGTGGAATGGCCTCCCACCCCCTGCCACCCCGGTGAATCCCCCCCGGGATGAAGCTTACCTGGGGTGGATGTTCCGGCGGCAGTGGCTCCGGCGGCGGCAGCAGCAGCTGGTCTCTTGGCCGGCTGCTGCGGCTGCAAATGGCGGCCACCATAGCGGCCACCATTTATGCCTACCAGGCTGCCATGATAGGCTACATAAGTATTTACATAGCCTATGACAGCAAAGAGCAGGGACGCAAATGGCGGCCGCTACGCCATTTGGGCCGCTGCTCTTTCCGTGATAGGCTACGTAAGTATTTACTACGCCACTACGCCATTTGCGTGGTTGCCTTTACGTAGCCTATCATGGAAAGAGCAGCGGCCCAAATGGAGTAGCGGCCACCGTTTGCACCACTGCTCTTTGCCATTTGCATCCACAGTACCTGGCCATGGCCGGAACTCCGGCTGCGGACAGCCCTGGCGAGCGGCTCCGCGGAGCCGCCGCAGAGCAGAGCTGGCCCAGGGAGGATTCCAGGCAGAGGGACGGAGCCATGAATCCAAGCTGGAGGGACCCACCACGAATCCAAGCTGCGAAAAGGTAAGTGACTTTTGTACATCCCTAATAGCCTATCATGGCTAACGCACGGACGCCATTTACTTCCCTGCGGAGGTTGTGATAGGCTACGTAAATATTTACGTAGCCTATCACAGCTAAAAAAGGGAACGCAAATGGCAGCCGCTGTAGCCACTGCCATTTGTGTTCCCTTTTTTTTTTGCCGAGATAGGCTACTTAAATATTTACGTAGCCTATCATGGCTAAAGCGGGAATGCAAGTGGTGTAGGGGATGCCATTCGCGTCCCTGCTTTAGCCGTGATAGGCTACGTAAATATTTGCATAGCCTATCACAGGCTGGCGTAGGGATGCAAATCGCATCCCCTACACAGGACGCCATTTGCGTCCGCAGCAGCCCGGCAGCGGCTGGAAGCCCCACTGCGGGTTGGCCCGGCTGGCGGCTCCGCAGCCTGGCCACAGAACAGAGCCAGCCAGGCAGGATTCTGGGGGGGAGGAACGGACTACCTCCCCCCCCATCGAGGATTCCGGGGGGAGGAACAGATCGCCTCCTGCCACCTGCGGAACCTGGTGGAGCCAGGTAAGCGTGGTTTCGTACACCCCTAATGGAAATATACATGGATCTTCATGAAACACCCACACACACACACACACACACACACACACAAAGCTTTCAATCTGATCCAGACTCGAGTCAGTATGACCTTCAAGATGGAATTCGGAGAACTTTGGTGAGCTCGGGTTTTGCTGATTTGCACATCCCATAAGGCTCACTACCTTTATAGAAAATAGCTCAGAGCCCCCGTGAGCTATAATGAGTTTGACAAAGAAAGAAATGGTCCAGAAGGTATGGTCCAGTGGTTTGGTCCTGGTGCACTGAACACATTTATGACTTTGTAGGTTCAATTGCAACAGTTGTTCTGGACAAGAGGCATCAGGGGACTTGACCTGAAAAGTGAGGAGAGGCGATCACAGCTCAGTGCTTTGCATACAAATACTGACAGGTTGAATCCATTGTTGAATCCATTGTTGAATCTATGGCTAAAAGGATCTAAGTAACAGCACTGAAAAAGGTCTCTGTCTAAATCCTTGGAAATCTGCTGATAGCAAAAATGGCACTGGATTTAGGGGTGCTGGAGAAATTTGAGATGGATTAAAATGAGCTCAGATTTCTAAGAATCCAACTTGCAGAATTCACTGTGGAGCAACCCCCTCAGGTCATGCAGGGTCTGTGGACTTTGGGATTTTTTACATTTTATTTTATTTTTTACTTTCCCAAAATTTACACATATTTATTCATAGGAAAATACACAAGTTCCTGCTGAGGGAAAGTTGAATGGAATTAGGGACAATATGCTAAATGTTACATACTAAGGTAAATTATGTAAATATGCTAAATGTTACAAACTAAGGTAAATTATGCTAAATGTTACATACTAAATACGCTAAATGTTACATACTAAGGTAAATTATGTAAATTGTTACAAAACCTGTTAAATCATTATTTGCGTATTTTTCCACATGACAGGAAAGACATTGCATCTATCTGTGAGCGGATGAAGGAACAAAAGCCTCCAGATAATCTGCAAAACACAGAGAGACCTTATTTTATAGAGTCTGTACATCTCTAAATGGACTAGGTAGACCAGAATATGGAACCTTCATATATTCATATGAAGAACATAGGGATGTCAGAGAATTCTGCCACAGATCTCGGTGAGGCTGAATGCCAGTGCATTCGGCCCCCTGAAATCCATGGCAAAACAAATCCCCCCTGACCCCCCACTCCATGAAATGGGCCCAGAACGGAGCACCTACCTTCTGCCATCCGTGCTGACTTGCAAATGGCGGCCGCGTCTGCTTCCATATAGCCATGATAGGCTACGTAAATACTTACGTAGCCTATCATGGCTAATGCAGGGACACCATTTGCATCCCTGCAGAAGCCGTGATAGGCTATGTAAGTATTTACGTAGCCTATCACGGCAAAACTAAGGGAACGCAAATGGCAGCAGCTATGGCGCCGCCATTTGCGTTCCCTTTTTTTTGCCGTTTTAGCCTACATAAATATTTACGTAGGCTATTATGGCAAAAAAAAAAAAAAGGAACGCAAATGGCGTAGTGGCCGCCATTTGTGTTCCCTTTTTTTTTTTCTGTAATAGCCTATGTAAATATTTATGTAGGCAAAAAAAGGGAACGCAAATGGCAGCCGCCATAGCCGCCGCCATTTGCATTCGCTGTTTGTTTGGTTTTTTTGCCGTGATAGGCTACGTATATATTTATGTAGCTTATCACGGCAAAATACAGGGACGCAAATGGTGGTGGCTATGACAGCCGCCATTTGCATCCCCGCAGGCTGCCCAGTGGCCGGATGTATGGCTGCGGGTGGCCCCGGCCGGTGGCTCTGTGGAATCTCTGCAGAGCAGAGCCAGCTGGAGAGAATTTCAGGGGGAGGGACGGAACGCCTCCCCCCCACCATGAATGTCACCCTTTGAAAAGGTAAGTGACTTTCGTACATCCCTAGAAGAACAACATGTAAATAGGATTATTAATAACAATTTGTAATATTCTACCCATTACTAGAGATGTCAAATTCAGATGTGAATAAATATAAATTATGGCTATTTTGAATTCTTTCCAAATACATTCAGATTATATGAATATAAACTGCAAATATTTCCAGTAACTTTTGAATATATTCAGAATATTTGAATATAATTTTTGGATATTTCAGATACATCTGAAAAATATGATATTTCAGGTTTTGGAAATTTCAGATATTTCAGATATTATCTATATTTCAGATTGTCTATATTTCAGGTATCAATATCTGATTTACAGCAATGATGAATGTCTTTGTCCCACAGAAGAAGGAGGACTCCTGGAGGAGGAGGAGGAGATGTCAACCACGTCTTGGTTTTATCTTTTAATTTCCATTTGTGGAACGATACGGTTTTTTGAATATCCAGATTCACCAAATGCGTATGAAATTCTAATGATGGAACAAGTGACATTTTTTCAATAAGCAAAGACTGCTCAAATGAAATTAATAATACACATTGCTAAGCAGCATCAATAGACTTTGAGGTGTAATTAATTCACCCCAAGCTACAACTCATGTCAAAGGCAAGAAATAAAGGCCATCTGAAAATGGCTTCTATAACTGTCTTCACACAATTGATTGCTTTCTTAATAGTTGTTGATGGATTAAGATTTCAAAGGACAATGGGAAAGCACTGCTTTGTAATGAGGTCTGATTATAGCAACCCCAATGAAGCTGGCGTCACATTGTTTCTGTTCCAGTGGTCACCAACAGCAAAATGAGCAATCTGCTATTCCAGGCCTTGCATAATTGCCCTCCTTATACATTTTCAAGAAATCATCAGACACAAGCTAGGGGTTGTCTTGGGGGAAAAAAAGAACTCTGGAATAAACCGAATGCTCCACTGGAGCTTTTGAATTGATTAATTAAATGTTTAACTTGCCCTTACTCCAGGTGATAGCATAAAAAAAATGCTTCCCTGTATACACACTATAAATTACTCCTCATAACAACCCAGTGAGGTAGGTTAGGTTGAGAGACAGTAATTGGTGGAAGATCATCTAGTGAACTTCATGGGTGAGGAGCAATATGAAAAATCAGTTTGGGAGTAGAGCAGGGGAGAAGGTTGACAACCTACAGCTTAAGAATAAGCCAAAAGGCCCATCCTAAAATGTAAGATATAATGTAAAATATTTATACTAAAGCAGTACACAATACATAGTGTGGCCAGCCAAGAACCAGTGTGCAGTAGTGGTTAGTGTTGGACTGGGACTCATAAGAACATAAGAAGAGCCCTGCTAGATCAGACCAAGGGTCCATCTAGTCCAGCATTCTGTTCACATGGTGGCCAACCAGCTTTCAACCAGGAACTCACAAGCAGGACATGAGTGCAACAGCACCCTCCCACCCATGTTCCCCAACACCTGGTGTTCATAGGCTCTCTGCCTCTGGTACTGAAGGTAGCACATAGCCATCAGGATTGTAGCCATTTCCTCCAGGAATTTGTCCAACCCCCTTTTAAAGCCATTCAAATTGGTAGCCATCACTAAATCCTGTGATAGGACTCAGGAGATTTGGGTTCTAGTCTCCACATGGCCATGAAGCCCACTGGATGACTTTGGGCCAGTCACTGACTCACAGCCTAACCTCTCTCACAGGATAAAACAGAGAGAAGGATCATGCCAGACACCTTTGGTTCCTTGCAAGAAAAAGAAAGGCAGGATAGAAATGTAATGAATAAATAAATAAAATGTAGAGAGCTAAAAAATGTACACATAACAATTTGAAATCATATTTATATGTCCCAAATGGACTGAAGTTACTATAGATTCCAAAGAGCAGATTCCAAAAACAAAACAACAAACAAAAACCTCCCACTAGACTGAACCTTGGCTGAATCACTGTTAATGTTACTCAAATGAGGAGCATTCACAGGTGCTAGTGATCTTTGGCTGTCTTGAAAGAAATGGTGTCACTGATATGACTAGTAAATGTGAAATGGTATAAAATTCCATTATCTCCTATACTGGGGTGACAGTGGAACTCAGTGAAAGGTTGGTCCAGGCATATTCATTTTCAGTAGTATCTTAAGCCTGAGCTAAACAGTAGATATACTGGAACCTTAAAAACATTTCCTAGCCCTCAGAGACCTGAACCCAGATCTGTAATCTAGAGGCCCTGCTACAGAATCAATTTATTATTCAATAAATGTGTATTTGTTTTTCACACAATCCATACAGTTTACTGCAAGGTTGAGCTTCATTTGCATAGATAAAGCATTTTCCAAGTACTTGACAGGGCCATGCTTTTGTATCTTGGAAGACTGCATTTTTTCCTCCATTCATCACTAGAAATTGTCATGAAATGCATTATTGTGCAAGCATCATTTGAACCTACTGAATGTATTGTCTGTGACATAATTAGTGGTGAGCTACACAGATCTCCCTGTTCCCCCATTCCTATGCCATTTTTAAAATATTATTATTTTACTACTCAGGGAGCTGTGAGCTAGCGCAGAATCTCTTATGTAACCATGCTTGTATAAAGTGGTGAGAACTAACAGGGCCATTCCTTATTCTCCCAGCAACACCTCATCATTTTGTGACTCTTTTTAATTCATTTCAGTTCTCCCAAGGCTTTGTACTTTCCTTCTCCTGCTCTGGGGCACACATTTATTTTGTTTTGTTTTGTTAAGTGTTGAAAAGCAAAGCAGCTGCCTCCCAGCCCCATGAAGGGTTTTCTTAGCATCCGTTATACATGGGTCAAACAGTTTTCTTTTATCAGTGTCATGCCATTTCATTGGCTAATGTTAAAGATGTCAGAGGAATCCAGTTTGGGGGTGGAGCTCTGCAAGTTTTTGCCAGCTCAGCCCCCTGAACACCAGCTTACTGATCCCTGAGCTTGCGCAACTTGGCATGCAAGCCCAACTTGGCATCGCAATCTGTGCAAAATTGCAGCCGTAAATAGTGTGAGTTGTGCAAAACTGCAGGCATAAATGGTTTTATTGGATCACGTATGCCTGCAATTTTGTGCAAATAGCGATTTCTATACTTGCAATTTTCTGCAAAATGTAGGCTTGCAAAAAAGCAGGAATCTATGAGCTTTCTCCGGGCTCCCATGGACTGTCTGGCAGCCTACCCCATGTGCCTGCCAGGGTCGGGCAAGTGGCAGGAGTCCTGCAAGCAGTGCCTGAACAGGGTGCAGGAGAGTTCACCCATCCCTAGCTAAACAAGTGATGGTGCCAAATGTCTGAAAATGGGGTGGGATGTGGGAGCAATTGTAATGACAGGACTCGCATCCTGAAATGGTTATGATTTATTTAGCCTGGAACAGCAATGAAGTTCTGCCTGGCTCATAAATAGTTCACTGTGCTATCCTGACAGTGCAGTTTCCCTTTCTGTTCCCACTTAAGTACTCATGGTTGTGGTGACAGGGACATCTTGCTGGAAGCATCATTGCAATGGTGGTGTCCCGGGTAATGGGGAGCCTGGGAAATGCCAAAGTCCTTTCCATGGATGTCCGACTTCAAAATAAGGTTGTTGAACTTCTTTCAGCCAAAGGGCCAAATTCAATTTTGGAGATATTCTCAAGGTAGGCAGGGCTGAAGGCAAAAAGGAGCAGAACCCAAATTACGAGAAACACCAAAAATGACAGCATATTTTAGGTTAAATATTTAGGCCAGTGATTAAGCTTTCAATTTTTTAGAGTGGGAAAAACCTGTGCAAAAGCGGGGAAACCACTAAACAATCAATGGTTGGAGGGAAAGGGTGGAGGCATGGCCATCTGAGGAACCCAGAGGGATGGATTGGAACCCTGGACAGGCCAGATTTGCCCCAGAGAGGCTTATGGTTCAACACCTCTGCTTTAGACTCTAGGGACTAAAGGGGTGAAAGCAAGGCATCCAGACCTCATCTGTGTAATGGTGTCTGAATTTCACTATGTTTTTTAAAGAGTTGTTTTCTATTGGGGGGGAGGCATTTGAAAGGGAATTCACCCCTCATTTAGTCTACTGTGACTGAGGCAAGCCTTTAGTGATTACATGGAAAGAAGAACACAAAATATCCCATTTGGTCACACTGATACTAAGCAAATGTGCAACTCTAATGTTTTATGTATGCTAAATATCTGCCTTATCTTATTTTTGTAAGGAGTGGCTATACTATTTGAAAGCTTCTCTCATCCTTTCTTGCAACAGTGGGCTTTGTATGAGTCTAGCACAAAGAACTGTCAGAAACAGTTTCTCACTTTAATGTATATGGGGAAAGGAGCAGCCGCTGAAGTGGCTGGGTGGAACTGAACAGCATGGCAGAGGAAGGACGGCAATCTGACACCGTGCAAGATTGGAACCAGAGTGGCTACTTACAAGGAAGCCTTTGCAAATTGAAAACCTAAGCATCCTCAGTCAAGACAAATGGAAGGTTTAATCAGTGGAGGCTGGTGGCTCGGATTTAAGTGGGGCTGTGAATCCATTCTGGGTTTCAGTCATAACCAGCCAGAACTCCAAAGGAGCTATCCAATGTCCTATCCCCAAAAACGGTTCAGCGCCTTGGATAATTCCTTTGGAGTTCTGGCTAGTTCTGACTGAAACCCAGAATGGATTCACAGTCGAACCAAATACACCTTCCAGCCTCCACTGGATCTAACTATGCTTGTGCAATGATAGTCTAAACAATAATTCCAGGTATTTCATTGTAGCCACCTATTTTTCAAAATATTGGCCCACAAACCAAAATGCTGGTTTGGTTTCAGAAATATCTGAAATGCAGCATGTGGTTAATTTGTGGGATTTGCTGCCACAAGGTGCAATGTTTAGATGGCTCAAAAAAAAAGGGATTAGATAAATCTATGAAGGATAAGCTTATCAATGGCTACTAGTTATGAAGGACAGCCATATACAACCACCAGTTTCAGACCCAGCCTGGTGCTGAACATTATCTGTTGGGAGCAACAATGAGAGAAGGCTGTTGCTGTGCTTCAGGACATTCCAGAGGCATCTGGTTAACCCCCGTGGGAAGCAGGATGCTCACCTCGGTGGAGCCTTGGTCTGACCTAGCAGGATTCTTCTTATGCTTTGGGGCCAATGATGACAAACTATGGGTCAGGACTCAGCCATCAGAACTGGCTTTTTGGACCATCATACAAAATCCTCAGATTACAATATCTGATGGTTTTTATTCTGTTTCTGTTCATCTGTATTCTTTAAATCTTTGGGTTTCATTAATGGATAAAAACTTAGCTGATCTTATGCATGTCTACTTCAAAGTCCCAAATGAAATTTACAGGAGAAAAAACAATGTTAAGAAAGCATGAACTGAAGACATCAGGCATACATGAGGTTCAATGAGGATTTCTCCCATGGAATTGTGCCTCACCTTTGTATCTTTTTTTTATGTTGGGGTGTGTGTATTGTTATTGTTTTGAGCCTTGGCAGCTCCTGTAGAGCTGGGAGTAGCAACAGTGGGTGGAGTGTCTGCTGCTAAGTTGTCACTTCTGTATGTGCTGTAGGGATGTACAAAAGTCACTTACCTTTCACAGTGGGGGGGAGGCGCTCCGTCCCTCCCCCCGAAATTCTGGCTGGGGGGAGGCGCTCCGTCCCTCCCCCCCGAAATTCTGGCCGGGGGGGGAGGCGCTCCGTCCCTTCACCCCTGAATCCTGGCCGGCCAGGCCCGCAAATGGTGGCTCCCATAGCCGCCGCCGTTTGCATCCCTGCAATCAGCCATGATAGGCTACGTAAATGTTTATGTAGCCTACCACGGCTGAGTAAAAAACCCAAAAAACTGCGTACGAAATGGCGGCGCCCATGGGCTCCGCCATTTATGTTCCTTATTTTGGCACGTCTAGTCTACGTAAACATTTACGTAGACGCTACGCTATTTGCATTGCCCTTATTTTTGCCATAGTCTACGTAAATGTTTACGTAGACTAGACATGCCAAAATAAGGAACGCAAATGGCGGCGCCCATGGCCATTTGCCATTTGCGTATGCGCGGGTTGTTGTTTTTTTACTCAGCTGTGATAGGCTACGTAATCATTTACGTAGCCTATCATGGTGTTTTTTAAAAATCTAGCTGTGATAGGCTACATAAATCTTTACGTCTGAGCCAGTTGGCAGCTCCACGGAATCGCTGTGGAGCAGAGCCTGCCTAAGAGGATTCTGGGGGGGAGGAACAGATCGCCTACCTCCCACGGACCCCCCCCCAAATGGCAGGTAAGTGTTCTGCCCATCCCTACACAGGAGTTGCTCAAGTTCCTATCACTTTTTTTTTTGTTGTTGTTTTTTACTGGAAATAGCGGCGGCCGGTCGGAAGACTGGCCGCCGCAACCACAGCCGCCGAACCGCCGCCGAACCGCCGCCAGAGCTGCCGCCGCCAGGAGGATTCACCCAAGGTAAGTCCCGTCCCGGGGCGGTGGGGGGGTGGCAGACCGTTTTGCCACCAATTTCGGAGGGCCGAATGAGCTGGCATTCGGCCTCCCTGAGATTTGTGGCAAAATTCTCTGACATCCCTAATGTGCTGAATCAAAGGACAGTTGTGTTTGAGGTCTGCTGATTCTGAAGTCATTCCTTCTACCTATACAACATTTTGTAGCAATGAGGATGGGATCCTGAGAGCTATACAGGCAGCAAGGACTGTGAATACATTTACACAGCTAACTGGTAAGCAGTCAGCTAGGCCTGCTTAAGAACTTGAGCAACTCCTGTGTAGGGATGGGCAGAACACTTACCTGCCATTCGGGGGGGGGGGGGTCCGTGGGGGGTAGGCGATCTGTTCCTCCCCCCCAGAATCCTCTTAGGCAGGCTCTGCTCCACAGCGATTCCGTGGAGCTGCCAACTGGCTCAGAAGTGCCAGTGATACGGCCACCATGCCATATCGCTGGCTGAAGGGGTCTACTGCCTGCAGATGCAAATGGCATCCAGGATTCCATTTGAGGCCATAGAGGCCTTAGTTTAAGGTAAATGCAGCCATAAATGGCTGCATTTACCTTAAACTAAGGCCTTTATGACTGCAAATGGCATCCTGGATGCCATTTGTGTCCATGCTTTTGAAAAGCAGGGACATCCCTGCTTTTACGTGATAGGCTACACAAATATTTGCGTAGCCTATCATGTAAATGAAAAGCACAGCCAAAAATGGCATCCCAGATGCCATTTGCATCCTCAGTCAATCCGCCCAGCCAGTGATATGGCAATGGAGGCCGTATCGCTGGTGCTCTGGAGCCATCTGGAGGGGAGGATCCAGCCAGCGAGGATTCCTCCTGGAGGCGCAGGTAGGAGATCCAATCCTCTGTGGACTTTGGGGGACCAGATTCAATAGAATCCAGCCTCATTGGAGTCCGTGGAGGATTTCTCCAACATCCCTACTCCTGTGTTTGTTTGTTTTTTAAGAGAACTAAAATAAAAATGGCTGCTCTTGGACATATCCAAGACTTTGATGTTAGTTAACCTGCTTCCTGGGATTCTTATGCAGAACGGCTTTCATTCTATCTGGAAGTACATACAAAAGTCACTTACCTTTAACGAAATTTGATTCGCGGTGGGGGTGAGGCGCTCCGTCCCTCCCCTCGAAATTCTGGCGGGGGGGAGGCGCTCCGTCCCTCCACCCGAAATTTTGGCTGGGGGGGGAGGCGCTCCATCCCTCCACCCCCGAATCCTGGCCGACCGGGCCCGCAAATGGCAGCAGCTGTAGCCGCTGCCGGTTGCGTCCCTGCAGTCAGGCGGGATAGGCTACGTAAATGTTTACGTAGCCTATCACGGCTGAGTAAAAAAAAAAAGTGCATACACAAATGGCGGCGCCCATGGGCGTCGCCATTTACATTCCTTATTTTGGCACGTCTTAGTCTACGTAAACATTTACGTAGACTACTGCAAAAATAAGGGGAATGCAAATAGCGTAGACGCTATGCTATTTGCGTTCCCCTTATTTTTGCCGTAATCTACGTAAATGTTTACGTAGACTAGACGTGCCAAAATAAGGAACGCAAATGGCGGTGCCCATGGGCGCCGCCATTTGCATACGCGCGGTGTTTTTTTTACTCAGCTGTGATAGGCTACGTAAACATTTACATAGCCTATCACGATATTTTTTAAAAATCTAGCCGTGATAGGCTACGTAAATCTTTACGTAGCCTATCACTTTTTTTTTTTTTTACTGGAAGTGGCGGTGGCAGCAGCCAGTCAGAAGACCAGCCGCTGCAGCCACCGCTGCTGAACTGCCGCCGAACTGCCACCGGAGCCGCCGCCGCCAGGAAGATTCACCCAAGGTAAATCCCATCCCGAGGGGGGGCGGGGGGCAGACCGTTTTGCCACCAATTTCGAGGGGCCAAATGCGCTGGCATTTGGCCTCCCAAGATTTGTGACGAAATTCTCTGACATCCCTACATAAGATAGACAATGTGAACAAAAGCAAGCTGTGCTCTTAACTGTTTGTGGGCCACAGGCATTCACCATAATAAGTTCCCTCACTGCTCCTGCCTCACCCAAAACTAAGCCAAAGTACTCCCACTCTTTAGGATACATGACAGTTTTCATGTGTTTTATAGGGATGGGGTAGAAATTAGTTTGGTTCACATTTTAATGTGAACTTAGCTAATTGTGCCCTATCGCAGCAATACGTTCCATTTCAGAGAAGCTTTCAGGTGGCCCATTGCAGTGGGGTGCTGGTCCGAAAGCAAGAGGGGCAGGTGCAAAATGCCAAAAAGACCAGCATATTTTCACTTAAATCTCTTACTGCCAGTAACAAAGCCATAGAAGAAGAGGTTTAGGATGGGGGAAAAGCTCCACAAAAGCTGGGAAACCCTCTAATGACTGGTGGTTGGGGGAGAGGGGCTAGGACTGGGGGAAGGGGGAGTGGCTTTCTGGGGAACCCTGGATGGCTGGACTGGGGGCCCAGGAGGGTTGGATTTGGCCCCCAGGCCTGAGTTTCCATTCCCCTGATATTGGCAATACTGGATTAATGGACCAATACTCTGACTGGGTTTAAGGCAGCTCTCTGTGTTCCTTCCTACATCTTTTTTGAGGCAGGGCAGCTGTTCAAAGTAGCCTCCTAGTAGGGATAGATGGATCCACCTCTGTGCAGGGCATGGGGGAGCTCAACAAGCTGCCCAGACCCACTCGGCAAGCCTCCCTGCTCTCCTGGCTGCCCGCCAAGCCATGCGAGCTGCCCCTCCTCTCTGCGCCAAGGACTCTGACAGTTGAGCCCTTGTGCTTTATATGCACAAGGGCTTGACTGCCAGAGTCCTCGGTGTGGCGTACCCCCCAAGGTCCCTCCTACCCATGCCAGTTGTGTGGAAAGTATCCTTTAACCTCACCCCTAATGTGTTGTGTGTACCCCAGAATGGGAACACAGTTATAATAATGCAATTGGCATCTGCATAAGGTGTCCAACAGATGCTTGTGCATGTGTTAAGTCTCAACCAGAGTAACTCCATGTTTGTTGACTAGTTCACCATATGTTAGCTCTGAAAGTCTGCACGTAACAGATTGCAGCCTGTCAGCAGCCTGTTCTGGGAATTGCTAGGGAGTGTAGGTTCCTCCCCAGTGAATTGAAAACTGCATTCTGTGCTACAGGCTGATAAGCATTGTACAGCGACATGGTATCAACTGCTAGCACAGTCTCCCTGCCCAGGGAGGAAACATCCAGTTTTGTTCCAGATAACAGACTGTGTAAATGCCTCCAAAGATGTGTCTAGTAGAACATGGCTAGAGTTCTTCCCTATAGGTGACGTATTTTGCTGACAGAGTGCCTGTGAGTCTCTTAATAAAGCAGGATCCAGGAGTCTTACCTGTGTCTAGTGGTTTCATTGGGCCTCTGGCTAGACATTGAACCAAGGAGCGAGTTCCGCTCTCATAACAGTTGTCAAGGGCTTCCGTGACAGCTGGCAGAGGCAGGATGAGTCTTGGCTCCCAGCCACATGCCAAGCTCCAGGGCACTCAGCGGCTGGTTCCATCAGCAACCCATGGCTCGACAAGTGGGGTCCGGAAGGCTGAATGGAGGGAAGTCCATCGGACTCTACCCCCTCCTTGGACTCCTGCACCATCCCTACCCCCTAGTAAATCAGACCTTTCTTCACTGTTTTCCTAGGGACCTGCTTTGAACAGCTTTTTAAAACTCAGATAGCAAGAGGCAAAAGCCCACCCAAGTGAGGAGATCCTCAGAGCGAGAAGGTCCACCATGGTGGGTGAGATATTTCCAGGGACAGCCTTTGAAAGCCAGTGTGCATGTTCAGAAAAAGAAATCTGTCTCAATGGGAACAGCCGGAGTTCAGTGAGAGAACACATGTTTTCCTGGCAAAAGATTCAGTTGGTGCTATCTCCAGGGAGGGATGAGAAAGACTCTTGCTTCTTGCCTAAATTCCTGAAGAACCATTGCCACTCAGTGCAGACAATGCTAAGGTGGATGGATCAACGATCTGACTTTGTATAATGTTGCCTCCTACATTCTTCCTGTACTATATAAACTCAGTCTGATGTACCTAACAAGGTTATGGTAAAGTGGTATAGAAATTTCACATACAACAACAACGGCAAGATGAAGGCTGGAAGTAAAACGTCTATCCAAATTGTCTTGGACATATAAAAAATAGGAAGTGGATAGTTTTAATGTATTGAAAACAATGTGGATTTTCTCTCCTTCACAGCCTGATTATCATCTGATGTGACAGCTGGCTTAACAACAACAACAAAATTCTGCAAAACTATAATTTATACAGTCATCGTTCAAATATTTGGGTAAGACATCTGCCCGGGAGCAGCAGCCCTCTGTACATATTATGTTTCAATATATCACTGCATTTCCATCCTCCAAAAGTATGTCAGTACTTTCCAGTGATCTGATCTGACATGTCCTTATCTTTAGAAATGATTTTAATATTTCCTTGGAAATAGGCATTAGTAATAAGAATGAAACCTGAAGTTCTTGAGGAAGATCAAAGTCTGACATCTGGGGGAAAAGACAATAATGGACACTTCTGCGACAGTTTCTTGCTTCGGTTATCTGTGACAAAGAACTGAAGAATTAGTTTGGAGTAATTCACCTGTATTTTGTGATTTGAGGATGATCACAGCAAGGGGGATATAGGAATGCCTAGCAGGTGACACAGTCATACAGTGTAAAAATTAATTACATGAATTAGGTTGAAATCAAAATTGGACTTACTTCTAAAGTCAGCCTTTCCCAACCTGGCACCCTCCAGATGTTTTGGCCAAGTTCCAGCATTCCTGAGCATTGGCCATGCCATCTGGGGCTGATGGGAGTTGAAGGACAAAACATATGGAAGGCACCATGTCTGGGAAGGCTGTTCTAAGTAATGTGTTTAGAATCCAAGTGTTGGCCGGAAGTTCCTGATGTTTTCCTGCTTGTGCTTTTAACCTTTGCTTTCAGGCCTTTCACAACTTGGTGATGGTGTATTGCCTTCCACAAATACCAACTGACCTGGGTTTTAAGATTAGCTGGGGGGGGGCTCTTCTTGTGGTGCCCTTGAGGAATGTGGCCTGGGGGTCTACCTCATGTTCAGGGCCAGCCCTACTATTAGGCAGAGTGAAGTGGTCATCTCAGGCAGCGGATGCAGGGAGTGGTAATAAGGTATTAGAGGAGAGAGCTGTGTGCTACATGGTCTTCCCTGTGACACCTAGCTAGCCTGCTGCCTTCAGGTGCAAGTGGAGGATGCTGTCCCATTGCCAGAGTTGAAGAAAGATTAAACTGCTAGTCCAGTCAGCTTTTGTACATGAAATGGGAGGAAGCTCCATCTTGTTCTTTGCCACAGGAAGCAAAATGTTTTGGGCCAGCCCTTCACATGTGACAGAGCCTTCCTGGTAGTGGCACCTTGGCTGTTGGAATTCCTTTCCAGTAGAAATTTGGCTGTCCCCAGCAGTATTGTCCTTCAGGTGCCAGTTAAAGATACCATTTGTACAGGCTTTGGAGGCATAGACAAGTTTTTTATCTGTTTTAGTGATGGTTTTATTGTATTTTATTGTGTTTGTAATTTTAGAGTTAAGATTTTAATGGTGTTTATATGTTGTCCTGTTGTATATGGGTTGTAAGCCAGCTTGGACTCCTTACCCTCTCACTGAGGCCATCAGATGAGGTCTCCTGGTGGTTCTGCATAGACCTGCAGTCTGCTTGGAGTCCACTCAGAATTAGGGATGGCGGAGAATTTCTCCACGAATCTCCAGGAGGCCGAATGCCAACGCATTCGGCCCCCCGAAATTGGTGGTGAAATTCTCCGCCGGCCCCCCGCCCCCCCCGGGATGGGACTTACCTCGTGCGAATGTCCCTCTTGGCGGCGGGTCCCGGCGGCGTTTCGGTGGCGTTTCGGCAGGGGCGGCAGCGGCAGCCGGTCTTCTGACCGGCTGCCACCACCGACATTGCAAAATAAAAAAGGAAAGTAAAAAAAAACCAAACACACACCCGTGGTAAGCTACGTAATGATGTACGTAGCCTATCACGGCTAGATTTCCAAAGTCAGCCGTGATAGGCTACATAAATCATCATGTAGCCTATCACGGGTGACTTTGAAAAAAAAAAAGCACGTACGCAAATGGCGGCACCCATGGGGCGCCACCATTTGCGTTCCTTAGTTTGGCACGTCTAGTCTACGTAAAGATTTACGTAGACTACGGCGAAAATAAGGGAACGATATTTGCGTTGCCCTTATTTTCGCCGTAGTCTACGTAAATCTTTATGTAGACTAGACGTGCCAAACTAAGGAATGCAAATGGTGGCTCCCCATGGGTGCCGCCATTTGCGTACGCGCTTTTTTTTTTTCAAAGTCACCCATGATAGGCTACGTGACGATTTACATAGCCTATCACGGCTGACTTTGGAAATCTAGCCATGATAGGCTACGTAAATCATTACGTAGCCTATCATGGGTGTGTGTTTGTTTGTTTTTTACTTTACTTTTTTTTTCACGGCCAGGTAGACGGGGCGCTCCTCCCCGGCCTGAATTTCGGCGGCAAGGGATGGGGCACCTCCCCTCTGGCCTGAATTTCGGCCGGGCGAGGCGGGGCACCTCCCCCCCCTCGCCTGAACTTCAGGGGGAGAACCGAAGTGCCTCCCCCCCACCGCAAAGCAAGCTGCGGGACCAGGTAAGTCCCTTTTGTCCATCCCTACTCAGAATAGAGCCTTCTGTGGAATTCCCTGCCTGTTGATGTCAGGCGGGGACCAATGTTGTTTTGATTTGGCACCCACTGAAGACCTTTTTTGATTTAAACAAGGCTTCCTTGATTGACCAGCCATGGCTTTATTAACATCATTGGGATTTAACTAGTTTAATTCTGTATTTGATTCTCTCCCCCCTTTCTTTCATTGTTCACTGCTTGGGAAACTTTTAGATATAGAATGGTATATCAATCTTGTAAATAAATACGGAACATCTAAGATCATCCTTACTCACATGTCTTACCCACCACCCCTTTGGAGATCTCTGGATGGCCTTGCTCAGAAGACCTGGCTCAAAAGAGAGAAGCTGTAAGAAGCATGGGAAGGACAAAGGCCATTTTCAATATTATACGGAGAGGTTCAGAAATAAGCGTCTGGAAGGTGCGCACTGCTAAGCACTGCCATTCAATCAAAACTACCGATGCATGAGGGCCAATCAAAAAGATGAAGCTGGCTACCAGCCTTAGTGCAGATCACATGCTTTGCACATCACTATCCCCCCCCGCCCCCCGTAATTGCATGTGTAACCATGTTCATTAAATATGGAAAACACGGCGGTGGGGGGCAGACTGTAGGAACAGTTGGGGCTCAGCAGCCGTGGATAGTGGCAGGATGGTTAGACAGCAGTAAGTATGGAAATAGATTCCCAGAAGCCCATCCCTAGAACTAACTCCCTGCATTCCAATGAGCAAAAACGAATGAGAAACATAAGCAAAAACGAATGAGAAACATGAGTCTTGTTGTTGTTGTTGTTGTTGTTCAGTCATTCAGTCATGTCCGACTCTTCGTGACCCCGTGGACCACAGCACGCCAGGCCTTCCTGTCCTGCGCTTTCTCCCGGAGCGTGCTCAAGTCCATATTCATTGCATCAGTGATGCTATCTAGCCATCTCATCCTCTGCCGTCCCCTTCTCCTTTTGCCCTCAGTCTTTCCCAGCATCAGGGTCTTTTCCAGAGAGTTTTCTCTTCGCATTAGGTGGCCAAAATATTTGAGCTTCAGCTTCAGTATCTGTCCTTCCAATGAGCAGTCAGGGTTGATTTCCTTTAGGATCATGATAGTTGCATAAGGCAGCAAAACTGGAAGGAATGCTAATGTGAAAATATCAAATCTGTTCCCATTAATAAGAGGGGAAACTGCTGCTGCAACACACCAAAAACTCTCCATTGTCCCCGTTGAAATGAAATTGTTCCAAATTAAATATTATTGAACAATAGATCCCGTACTCTTAGTCCCCAAAGAAAAGAAAAGAGAAAGACACCAAAGGCTGTAATCCTAGTAATGCACAGGATTGCACTAAAAGTCTCTGTGTGGTTTTCTCTGCCCCCTGCCCCCCCCCCCCGCTCAACCCTCAGTTTATTTCTCACAATTCTCTACAGGTTAAATCATTCAGATAGCCGTGTTCAAAGGGTTTCATATAGTAATTACAAAAAAATATAGACGCTGCAACACTTGCACTACAATAAGGGGGGGGCACGGGGGGAGAAACTCAAGCCTAGCAACCAAATTGCATCCTTCAAATTGCCTTTTGTAAGGGAAGAAAAAAAGGTGGTTCTTCTTTCAGAAAGAATGTTTAACAAAACATAACAGAGGTTGTCTTGTTTATGCTGCGAGACAAGGCAATTGCTATAGTGCAATGGTGGCATCTATTGGTACATGCTAAACGTGAACATCAGAAATGGAAGAGAGACTCCCCCCCACCCCCAAATTCCTCTCTGCAAAGCTGGTAGTTAATGCAGTCAAGTCTGTGTTTCTGCATGCTGAGAGCAGCTCTGGAATGACAATTCCTGTGCAGAGATGACAGCATGATTCATAGCAACAGCTCTGTGATTAGCAATTTCTGATTCAGGAGTCTTGCTACGTGGACTGAGTAGGTACCTGGACAGAATGCACTGGGAAAGAGCAAGTCTTTGAAAAGCGAACAGGTCTTTCCACTCCCCTAGACCCCAGGAGGCAATGTCTACTGAGCAGTGTTAGCTGAACACCCCCGCCCCCACTCCTTTCCATCTCTTCTCCTGCATGAATCACTGCCTTTGACTTTTGGCGAACATAATAATAGACAGCCAGTGATGCTTCGTAGAATCCAAGCCTAGCAAAGAAAAGTTTTCTAATCTTGATTATATATACAGTACATAAATATTTTTGTTGGATTTATTAGAAAAAGCACCCAGGTGGGGTTTTTTAGGAAATATAATAATGGAGCAGAAGAGCAGAGTGTTGTAGTACACTGCCTAGGGATGATGGGAATTATTGTCCCAAGGCTGGGAATACAGGTGGGCAAATCTGTCAGCTTCAGTTTTGTTGAAAATATTTCAAAATTTTGGACGTTGAAAACTTAATTTGAATTTTGAAAACCTCAAGTTCTTTCTCTCCTGAATTTTGGTTAAATTCTGGGGGGGGAAATGAACTGAAACATGATTCACCCATTTGTACCAGCCAAATCTAATAGGTTCAGCTATTCTCAACATGGAGAAGGCCATGATATAGCTGCCTACTATGTAGCTGTTGAAGTTGAGGAGCTTGTTAGAGAAGAAGAAGTGGCAACCCTAATTCAGCATGAGCATGATGAATACCCAGGGTTTCAAACCTAGACTTTTAAAAAAACATATTATTTACAACATTTGAATACTGCTCCACATCCAGATTCCAGAGCGGTGAGCAATACAAATAGGATAAAATAATAAAAACACCATGTTAAAACCATTACTATTTTTTTTTAAAAAAAAAGAAACAGAGTTCAGATAAAACCACGGCTTATCACCTAAGGAAAGCTTCCTGAAATAACAATGTTTTCAGAAGGTGCTGGAAGCAACATGATGTTGGTGCCTGTCTGACTTCCAAAGGCAGGGAATTCCATAGGAAGGGGGCCACCACACTGAAGGCTCTTCTCCTTGTAGATGCCCATTGGGCCATAGATCCATGTGAAACCACCAGTGCATGCCCTCTGATGACCACAGTGACCAGGCAGGTTGGTAAGGGAGAAGGCACTCTCTCAGGTATCCTGGTCCCAAGATGTTTAGGGCTTGTTTACTTGTTTAGGGCTGTTCACTAGTAGCTGAACCTTAAACCTGACCTGGAGCAAATAGACAGCCAGTGCAGTTCCCTCAGCAAAGGAGTTGCATGCTGAAAAGGGGTAGCTCCTGGCAACAGCTGAGTTGCTGCATTCTGCACTAGCTCCAGCTTCCGGACCAGTCTCAAGGGCAGCCCCACATAGAGCGCATTGCAGTAATCCAGTCTTGAGGTTACTAATACCTGTACCACCTTGGCCAAACTTTCCCTGTGCCAGAGAGGCCATAGCTGGTGAACCAGCTGAAGCTGGTAAAAGGCACTCTGAGCCTCCCTGCCCACTTAGGCCTCCAGCGACAGCGATGGGTCTAGGAGTGCCCCCAGACTACAAGCCTTACCTTTCAAGGAGAGTGCAACCCCATCCAAATCAGGCAATGAGCCTATCTCCAGGATTCCAGGAAGATACTCACCCACAGGGCTTCCATCTTGCCAAGATTCAGCTTCAGTTTAGTGGCCCTCATCCAGCCAGGAAAAACTAAGCACTCTAAGTCCTGCACCTGAGTGGACAAAGCTGTCAGTCTGGGGTTTCACCACATTAGGTTTTTGTTTTATTTTTAATCTCAAGTTCTTTTTGTTCCAAAGATGGAGAACTTCAAGATTTTTTTTTAGTAAATTCTTCTGAAAACTGAACTGAAATGAAATTCTCACCCATCCCTAAATGGACACCACTGGATTGAAGTGTTGGACTTGGATGAAGGAGGTGAGAAAGAAGACAAAAGATTATTGACCCAAAAACAAAATTAGATTTTACTAAAGGTTTTGAAAAGCAGCAATAAAAAGTTACTGTGATTATATTTGTACAGGGAAAAACAGATGTTAAAACAGTTTTAATAGTTACTATAAAAGCAACTAGGATATGAAAATAACATAGAAAAACTCATACCTCTAAACCTAGTCTAGACTGTTTCCCTACTTAAGCCAAGAACTAGCAATAAAACAACTTCAACTCATCCTCCTAGTTCACTGGCAGTGCAGCTTCCATCCTCTTTACTTTAATTGCAGCTCCTTTAGTCTCTGGAGTCTGGGTCCTCTGCAGAATTCTCTATGCTGGCTTCTTCTGATTTCAGCTCTCTTTTACCTGCATGCCAGCCTCACTTATATACAATATTCCAACTCCCCAAATCAATCATTCCATAACTAAAAACTACTCCCTCCCTCCCTCCCTCTCTCTCTCTCTCTCTCTCTCACACACACACACACACACACACACACACACACTTCATATTATTTACTGAAGTAAATGGTGTGGAAGGCCTTGCCTTCGAATGGACAACTGGTGCTATAAGGGGGTATATTAGCTTCTATGAAGCATCTCTGCACACATGTCATACATGTGGAGGGCCAGCAGGATTGCACTGTTTATTTTTTAAACATCACACGATTAAAGGAGAAATGTTTATTCAATGAGATAAAATAAGAATTAAAACAGCTACCTGCCTTTAACTATTTTAGTTCTTATTTTAACCTAGCCAGGAAGATTTTGACAGCAAAATTCTACGATCTTAAACCAAGTTCTCTCCCTGTTTATTTCATGTACTTTCCTTGATTTGGATGTTTTCCCTTTCTACCATGGTTGTTTCTGTTTCTGTTTGTTTTGTTTTGCTAAGTGGGGGTCCACATGCCCATGATGAAACAGCAAAATATTCTGCACTGACATCATTTTCCTTTTAGGAACTCTTGAAATGATTCTGACTGCAAAGGCTGAGATCATCTTGTTTTAGATATATAAAAGCAGGAATGGCCAATCTATTACAGCTTGTTTGCTGTTTTTATCTGATACAACTCCACATTGTCATATTGCTCTAACAGTCATGAAGTTTCATAGAATAGTAAGGTTGGAAGGGGGCTATAAGACCATCAAGTCCAACCCCTGTTCAATGCAGGAATCCATGTCAAAGCATCCCTGACAGATGGCTGTCCAGCCTCATCTTGAATGCCTTCAGTGTGGGAGAGCCCACCACCTCCTAGGTAATTGGTTCCATTGTTGTATTGCTCTAACAGTCAGGAAGTTTTTCCTGATGTTCAGCCAGAATCTGGATTCCTGTAACTTCAGCCCATTATTCCATGTCCTGCACTCTGGGATGACCAAGAAGAGATCATTGAATCATAGAATAGTAGGGTTGGAAGGGGTCTACAAGACCATCAAGTCCAACCCCCGGCCTTCCTCTCTGTGCCAACCTTTCAAGTACTTGAAGAGCACTATCATATCTCAGTCTTCTCTTTTCAAGGCTAAAGATGCCCAGTTCTTTCAGTGTCTCCTCATAGGGCTGTGTTTCCAGTCCCCTGATCATCCCCATTGCCCTCCTCTGTACCCTCTCCAGTGGCTTGGATTCCTGCATTGAGCAGGGGGTTGGACTCGATGGTCTTATAGGCCCTTTCCAACCCTACTATTCTATGATTCTATGATTCTAACACTGTCAGTTCTAAACCCATGTGTTACATTTATTTAGAAGTATACACTTCTGATCTCCATGGAAATTTCAACCAAGATAGGTCAGGTCAGTTTCTTGGTCAAAGGACTTCCTGACCTTTCCCTCCCTTCCACTTACTGCTAGGGGTCAATGAATATGTCAGTTTTCCTCATTTTTCCAATCTTCAATTAATTTTGTATCATTACCTCATCAGTTTGCATTTTGTTAAGTCCACACAAAATTTTGTATGCATATTTCTGCAGGTTTCTCCCAATATATACATGTTTGTACACAATTTTGTATGATAGAATGCATTTTTGTATGTAATTTTAACTAGTGTACACACATTTGTGTGCAATTTCCCCTAATGCATCCATTTGTATGCTTTTTTAATATAAATTGGAGAACTCCAGCGCAAAATCTGGAGACGTGCAAACACTGAAGGATAACTCTAGTATGCGTTGTAGTACACATATTGGTTTGGGAAGTGCAAATTACAGAGGTCTGCATCAAAATGCAAACTGAATAAATTTCTCCTTCATCCCTACTTACCATTCCTTCCTTCCTTATCTTTCAATTCCTCCAAGGAACTCAGGACATCTTTACTTCCTTTTCACACCAAGGACTGTTGTAAAAAGAGTGGTGACAACACTGTGTTAAGTTATGCTGAAAGAGAGACTATGACAGGAAAGCATATATGCTGCACCGATAGTGTGACACACTTAGCCCCATAAAGCAGGGGTGGTTACATCTCTGGATGCCTTTTACCAGTTAGTGAATACATTTATATTCTGGCAATTCTTTGCCTGCCAAGTGTTGCTATCATTGTCTAAAGGTTGTTTGTTGTTTTTTAATCTCTGTTTTGCCTTTGTATTTTCATTACCCGTATCTTTGTATTGTATGTTTTACCAAATGTATGGTTTTTATAGTGATAGGCATACTTAACCCAGGTGAATTTGTTATTTCCTCGGATAATAACGAACTCACCCACGTAAACTCAGGGAAGAGTTCTCCCTGAAAATGTCCTCTTGATACCTGTAAATGAACGTTTGTGCATGTCCAGTATCAAAGTGCATCTTGGGAGCCATAGTTTGGATATACATTGTGTGTCATGATGTCATGCGTCACATCATTATATGTCTGGTCACATTTTGGACCAGACTTCAGCTGGTCCAAAATAGGGCAGCAAGATTGTTAACAGGGACTGGCCTGCGAGCTCATATTACGCCAGTACTTTTCCAGCTGCACTGGCTGCCAGTCCATTTCCGGGCCCGATTCAAAGTGCTGGTGTTAACATTCAAAGCCCTTAATGGCTTGGGGCCAGGTTACCTGAAGGATCGCCTCCTCCCATATGTGCCTGCCCGGACCTTAAGATCATCAGCAGTGGCCCTTCTCCGTGAGCCCCTGCCAAAGGAAGTGAGGCGGGTGGCTACTAGGAGGAGGGCTTTTTCTGTTGTGGCACCCCGGCTCTGGAATGAGCTCCCTAGTGAGGTTCGCCTGGCGCCTACATTGTACTCCTTTCGGCGCCAGGTGAAGACCTTTTTATTTTCCCAGGCATTTTAGCTTTCTAAATTTTTATCTTTGCTGTTTTAAATCTGTATTTTAAACTCCTGTACTGCTGCTAGGTTTTATTGTGGTTGTATTGTTATATTGTGGTTTTAATGTTCTATATATTTTAAATTGTTTTATTGTGTGTTGTTTGGTTTTAGTTTTTGTGAACCGCCCAGAGAGCTTCGGCTATTGGGTGGCATAGAAATGAAATAAATTTATTTATTTATTTATTTATTTATTTATTAAATTTATTAATCGCCCATCTGACTGGTCACCCAGCCACTCTGGGCGATGTACAACCCACCATAAACAATTTTAAAACAATAAAATTTTACCATAATTTTTTTTTTTTAAAAAAAATACCCTAACCCACCCCAAATGCCTGCCTGAACAACCACATTTTTAATGCACGACGGAAGCTCATTAAAGAGGGGGCATGACGGAGTTCCCTAGGGAGGGAGTTCCACAGAGTGGGGGCCACCACAGAGAAGGCCCTCTCCCTCGTCCCCACCAGTCTAGCTGTCCTGGCTGATGGGACAGAGAGAAGGCCATCCGAGGCTGATCTTGTTAAGCGGCCTGTCTGGTGTTGCTGGAGGCGCTCCTTAAGATAGGCTGGGCCGGAACCATATAGGGTTTTAAAGGTCAAAACCAACACCTTGAATTTGGCCCGGAAAACAACTGGTAACCAGTGCAACTCCTTCAGCACTGGAGTGATGTGATCTCGGCGGCGGCTGCCTTTAATCAGGCGAGCCGCCGCGTTCTGTACCAGCTGCAGTTTCCGAACCGTCTTCAAGGGTAACCCCACGTAGAGCGCATTACAGTAGTCTAAACGAGAGGAGACCAGGGCATGTACTACCGATGGGAGCAGATGGTCGGGAAGGTAGGGGCGCAGCCGCCGTATCAGATGGAGTTGATACAGCGCTGTCCGGCTCACAGCTGACACCTGAGCCTCCATGGACAGCTGGGAGTCCAAAATGACCCCCAGGCTGCGGACCTGGTCTTTCAAGGGTAGCTGTACCCCATTCAACACCAGGTCAACATCCCCCAGCCTCCTCTTGTCTCCCACCAAAAGTACCTCGGTCTTGTCAGGGTTCAGCTTCAGCTTATTCCTCCCCATCCAGCCACTCACCGTCTCCAGACATTTGGACAGGGATTCTACGGCCAACCTTGGTGAAGATTTGAACGAGAGGTAGAACTGTGTGTCATCTGCATATTGATGACACCACACCCCAAACCTCCTGATGATAGCCCATAGTGGCTTCACATAGATGTTAAATAGCATCGGGGAGAGGATGGAACCCTGTGGCACCCCACAAGTAAGTGGCCACGGGTCCGAAACCTCCTCTCCCAGTGCTACCCTCTGGTACCTGCCAGAGAGGAAGGACTGGAACCACCGCAATACAGTGTTTCCAATGCCCAACCCCTCCAGGCGGTCCAGGAGGATACCGTGGTCAACGGTATCAAAAGCCGCTGAGACGTCGAGGAGAACAAGGAAGGAGCATTCACCCCTATCCAGAGCCCTCCTCATATCATCCACCAAGGCGACCAAGGCCGTTTCTGTCCCATGCCCAGGCCTGAAGCCCGATTGAAATGGGTCTAGATAATCAGTTTCTTCCATGTGTGCCTTCAACTGCACCGCCACCACCCGCTCAATCACCTTGCCCAAAAATGGCAGATTTGAGACTGGGCGAAAGTTGTTCAGAACTTGAGGATCCAAGGAGGGCTTCTTTAAGAGTGGTCTTATCACTGCCTCCTTGAGGGCTGATGGCATCACTCCCTCCTCAAGGGAGGCGTTCACCACCGCCTTGATCCCCTCACCCAGTCTCTCTCTGCAGCTCATAATGAGCCAAGATGGGCAAGGATCAAGTAAGCAGGTGGTCGGCCTTACAGATGAAAGCACCTTGTCCACTTCATCAGGAGGAAGAAGCTGGAACCAATCCCACAAAACCGGTTTGCCACAGGCCGCCTCTTGCTCACTAACTGTATCCACAGTGTGCAGAGTAACACACCTAATCTGATCAATTTTATCTGCAAAGTGCCTTGCCAAAGCCTCACAGGAGGCCTTAGAATGCTCCAGTGGTTCCGGAGCCACAGGACCGACCAGGCTCCGGACCACTTGGAACAGCCTCCTGGGGCAGCACTCTGCAGACGCGATGGAGGCAGCATAATATTCCTTTTTTGCTGCCTTCACCGCCACGTGATAGGCTGAAGATACAGCTCTAGCCCGTGTCTGATCGTCTTTGGAGCGAGACTTCCGCCACCGGCGCTCTAGCCGTCTCACCTCCTGTTTCAGAGCTCGTAACCGCGGATTGAACCATGGTGCAGTCCGAGCCCTGTTCAGGGGGAGAGGGCGTTTCGGAGCCACCCGATCTAATGCCCCAGTGATTGCGGCATTCCAGCCACCCACCAGGGTCTCGACCGAGTGGCCGTTGGCATGCCCCAGAGAATCCCCAAGCGCGTTCAGGAATCCATTTGGATCCATAAGACGCCTGGGGCGGACCATTTTAATGGGTCCTCCACCCCTGCGGAGGGGTTGTGGAACCGAGAAGTCCAACATCACCAGATAATGATCTGACCATGACAAGGGGGTGGTGGATATACCCCCGACTTCCAGATCACTCCCCGCTTCTCCAGAAACAAACACAAGGTCTAGTGCATGACCGGCTACATGGGTGGGCCCAGTTAGAATATGGTGCAGCTCCCAGGAGGCCATGGTCTCCATGAAGTCCCGAGGTGCTCCTGTGAGGATGGCCTCCGAATGTACGTTGAAGTCCCCCAACACCAGTAAGTTAGGGGACTGTACACGCACATCAGAGACCACCTCAAGCACCTCGGCCAGGGAGTCAGTCGTGCAGCGGGGTGGACGGTACACGAGCAGAATCCCCAGACTGCCCTTCGGGCCCAACCTCCAGTACATGCACTCAGCAACCTTGGTCTCCCGGAGAGGGGGTCTGGTGAAGACCAAGGACTCTCGGTAGATAACAGCCACTCCCCCTCCCCGATCCCCAGCCCTCGGCTGCTGTGCATACGAAAATCCAGCTGGACACATGGCTGCAAGGGTTGGAGCAGCAGCCTCGGCCAGCCAGGTCTCCGTAATACATGCCAGGTCTGCACCCTCATCCAGGATCATGTCATGGATGAGGGAGGTTTTCTGGGTAACAGACCTGGCATTGCAGAGCAGCAAACGAAGGCCAGAAGATGGGGTCACGCCTCCCCCAGCCATCCTTTGGGTCTGGACAGGCCCGGAGCAGGGGACAGATACTACACATCTCTCCCTTGTTCCCCTTAGCTGGCATGGCCTGCCCCTAGCGCTCCACCAGCGCCTGCCACCCAGCCTCGGTATGTTCTGGCCCCCAACACTCCCCCCACTGCCTCCATCAGGTGGACACATGCCCCCTCGCTCCCGCCTATCAGGCAGGCTACCCACCCCTAAAAACACAACAAAATCCCCCCCAACAAAATAAAACAAACAAACAAAACAATTAAAATCCCCTTAAAAATGCCAGGCAGGAGTCCACAGGGAAAGCCTGGAGGCGGTGGTAGCGGCGACGGCGGCGGCAGCAGGCCCAGCGGCTGCAAGCACGCCTCTTCCCCGGTGGTGGTGGTGGTGGCTTCTCCTGCAGGGCCTGGCTCTCCCAGGCCACCTCAGCCAGCCAGCTTATGTAGCCCCTCCAGGGAGGGGCAGGTGGAGCAGCACAGCTGGCTCGGTACCTGGGGGCCTGGTCCTGCAGGGACTGGTGGTCTGCCAGGCAGAAGTCCACAAGGAAGGCCTGGTGGTGGTGGCAGCGGTGGCGGCAGCAGGCCCAGCGGCGGCAGCAGCAGGCCCAGCGGCGGCAAGCACGCCTCTTCCCCAGTGGTGGTGGTGGTGGTGGCTTCTCCTGCAGGCCCTGGCTCTCCCAGGCCACCTCAGCCAGCCAGCTTATGTAGCCCCTCCAGGGAGGGGCAGGTGGAGCAGCACAGCTGGCTCGGTACCTGGGGGCCTGGTCCTGCAGGGACTGGCGGTCTGCCAGGCAGAAGTCCACAAGGAAGGCCTGGTGGTGGTGGCAGCGGCGGCAGCAGCAGGCCCAGCGGCGGCAAGCACGCCTCTTCCCCGGTGGTGGTGGTGGTGGCTTCTCCTGCAGGCCCTGGCTCTCCCAGGCCACCTCAGCCAGCCAGCTTATGTAGCCCCTCCAGGGAGGGGCAGGTGGAGCAGCACAGCTGGCTCGGTACCTGGGGGCCTGGTCCTGCAGGGACTGGTGGTCTGCCAGGCAGAAGTCCACAAGGAAGGCCTGGTGGTGGTGGCAGCGGCGGCGGCAGCAGGCCCAGCGGCGGCGGCATCAGGCCCAGCGGCGGCAAGCACGCCTCTTCCCCGGTGGTGGTGGCTTCTCCTGCAGGAGAATTATAAATTATTATAATATAATAATTTATATTATTTATAAATAAATAAATAAATAAATATCATTATACACCTCCTTCTTGATCGATTGTTTTTGTGTGGCCTTCAGAGAAACAGTCCACCCACCAGCAGGAGTAAGTAAAGTACAAGTTTACTTACAGCCAGGACAAAATAAAATAAACTACTGTACAGTGATCTAAATATGATCTGACAAGTATAAGGGAGAGTGTGTATGCTGAGTCTGACTGCCTGGATAGGAAACAAAGCTGCGTGTGGGAGCAAAATGGAGAAAAGGGGTGTGTACATACCTGCCTGGCTGTGTCTTCAAATCCGATGGATTGTGGGGTAAAATGACATCATCGCAGTTGACTGTAAGCAAGAAAGGGGTTTCGTCCAACCAACTCGGCGCATGTGCGGAAATAGCAGACTTTAAATGCAGGCTGTGCATGCTCAGAAGCTCGCAATGGACTCTGAACTTGACAGCAAATTTGCAAAACACCAGTCTAGTCTGGTTAAAAAGGTGAGCACTATGAATAGATGAAGTTCAACTAGCAAGCTGGCTAATTGGGAAACTTGGCAGCATCACTAGTTTTATATTGTACTGTGGTTTTGCATTGTGGTGAGCCATTCTGAGCCATGTATGGGTACTGGGAGAGGGGGATAAAAAATTATGTATAAGTAAATAAAATAAAATGCCTCCCCCGCCCCCCATGAGATGCAGTGATTGGGAGAGCTTCATCCGCTGGCCTCCTCCTCCTCCTCCTCCTCTAGCTGTTATAGGTAAAGGAATCCTACCAGAAAAAAGGCAGTTTTTAATCTAATTTGCTGCTACTCTGCTTGCTATTGGTCATTAATGAAGCTTCCAAGTAACATGTTATTATACACTCTGAATTCAGTGCAATAGAAATGTTCCCATTATACTGAAGTTCTATTAAACTTAACTGTATCATATTGAACAGGACGAAAATGCATAACAGCATTCCAAATTAGCAGATGCTGTGCTAGGCCACCTTAAAAATCCATGACATATTCACAACCTCCTGGTTTGGTAAGATTTGCAAGACTGGATATACCGGATTAAATCTATCGCTGGCTTTGTGCTTGATGCATTATTCATCTGCACCTCAATAATGTTCTCCCTCCCTCCCTCCCTCTCTCTCTCTCTCTCTCTCTATATATATATATATATATATACATATAGCATTCTTAAAAATAGACCAAGCGTTGTGTTTATCAAGCATGGAATTACTCTCATACACAACCAGAGTCACAGGGGGCAGCAATTAGACACAGATTAAATTCAGTTCTTTGGAAACTTACAAACTGCATCTTCAAGTTTTAGGATGCTAACTGATTATTTCTCTTCATGGATGTGTGACCTCTGAAAATTGCAAGCCCCATTTCTATTCCATATATAACATGTACCTTTGTGCTTTCAATGTTCGAAGAAAAAGAAAATTCCCCCTCTGAAGCAAAAAGGGCTGCCATTTTCTATCCAATCTTTGTATGCAATCTTTTATGTTCAGCCTTCAAAACGAAGGGTAGCATCCAATTCTGTGCTAGTTCTAATGATGTTGCACTAGCATAAACCAACAGTTGTGCAATGTAACATGCTTTGTAGGACAATTGGGAAATGTGGTGATTTCCCACCACAGTTCAGCACCACTGCCACACTTCAACAGCAAATCACTGTTTGTTTGTTAGTTAGTTTCCATTGAGCTCTAGCATGTGCTAATTATGTTGCAAAGCTGTCGGTTTAAGCGAGTGCAATGTCCTAAGTGCTAGTGCCCAGGCACAACTAGATACTACCCTAAGGCTGCAATCCTATGCACAGTTACCTGGGAGTAAGTCCCATTGAACTTCATGGGGCTTGCTTCCCAGTAGATGTGCATAGGATTGCACCGTAAGTGAAATAACTGGGTCTGAGCAGTGGGTGCTTTAGGTTTGTTCTTCCTTCTACTAAAGAATAGAGGCAACATAAGACAGGTCCTGCTGGATCAGACCAAAGGTGTATCTAGTCCAGCATTAAATTCTCATAGGGGTCAACCAGATGCCTATGGGAGGCCCACAAACTAGGGATCTACGAAAGTCACTTACCTGTTCGCGGATTATGTTGATGGAGGGGGAGGCGTTCCGTCCCTCCCCCCGGAATCCTGGCCGGGGGGGAGGTGCTCCGTTCCTCCCCCCCGGAATCCTCCGCGGCTGGCTGTGCTCCACGGCAGCTCCACGGAGCAGCCAGCCAGGCCCGGCCAGGCCAGAGCTGTCCGCAGCCAGATTTCCGGCTGCAGAGGGCTCTGGGTAAAAAAACAACAACAACACCGCATATGCAAATGGCGACAGCTAAGGCCGCCGCCATTTGCATTCCTTATTTTTGCCCTCTTAATCTACATAAATATTTACGTAGACTATGACGGTGAAAATCAAGGGGAACGCAAATAGTGTAGCGGGCGCTATTTGTGTCCCTTTTGATTCCCCTTTTAGCCTATGTAAATATTTACGCAGGCTAAAACAGGGAATCAAAAAGGGACGCAAATAGCGCCCACTACGCTATTTGCATTCCCCTTGATTTTCGCCATCATAGTCTACATAAATATTTACGTAGATTAACAGGGCAAAAATAAGGAACACAAATGGCGGCGGCCGTAGCTGCCACCATTTGCGTACGCGGTTTTGTTTTGTTTTTTAACCCACCCAGCCATGATAGGCTACGTAAAGATTTACGTAGCCTATCACGTCTTTCTTTCTTTCTTTCTTTCTTTCTTTCTTTCTTTCTTTCTCTTTCTTTTTTTTTTTTTTTTACCAGAGTGGAAATGGCAGCGGTGGCAGCCGGTTGGAAGACCGGCCGCCGCTGCCACCAGAGCCTCCTCCGGAGCCGCCGCCGGAGCCACGGCCGCCTGGTGAATCTTGTCCCAGGGGGGATCCATGAGAGGCGGGGGGTGGCAGGCCATTTCGCCACGGAGTTCGGGGGGCTGAATGCACTGGCATTCGGCCTCACCGAGATCCGTGGCAGAATTCTCTGACATCCCTACCACAAACAGGACATTAGTGCAGTAGTACCTTCCCACTTATAATCTCCAGCAACTGGTATGAGAAGCATACTACTTGCGAGCGGAGATTGGTCAAAGAAGAGTCAAACAACAAGGCTTGGGTTGAAAATTGGGCCACGTCTATTGAAAACATCTGCAAAGGGGTACCCAGGACAGGCAGCTCACTGTGCCAGCGACTAGCTGGCACTTCTTGGGCAAAAACACACCCAGCCTGAGGGGTGGTGTCGATCTCGCCACCCCTCCGGACTGCCCCTTCTGGGGGAGGTAGTAGACCTTCCCCTGTCACCCCCTCCCGGTGCCGCACAACACCTGGGTAAGTGAGGAGGGTTGGTCTCCCAGGCAACCCTTATCCCCTCACCGAGCCGCACAACCTGTTCGGGGAGCCTCAGGCATCACCTGTCACCATAAAGTGCCTCTGCATGCACACCGTCCCTAATCTCTTACAGGTTTTGCCTGTCCTAGCTGCCACATGAGTCACAAACCTATTGCTTGAGAAACTCCCCCCACCTGCACAGAAGAACTTCCCTCAGGCCCATTTGTAGATCAAACAGAAATATGTTATTCCCTACATGAGACAGGCGGACACCGTCCTGCTTGTAATGCTCCCTCCTTGTTAGGGATGTCAGAGAATTCCGCCATGGATCTCGGTGAGGCCGAATGCCAGTGCATTCGGCCCCCCAAACTCCGTGGTGGAACAGCCTGCCACATCCCCCACACCCCATGGATCCCCCCCGGGGTGAGACTTACCTGGGGCGGATGTTCCAGACAGCAGTGGTTCCAGCGGTGGCTGCGGCGGCTGGTCTTCCGACCTGCTGCCACCGCCGCCGCCACCATTTGCAGTCTTTTTTTTTTCCCCATTCGTGATAGGCTATGTTAAAAAAAAAAAAAAAACATGTACACAAATGGCGGCGGCTACGGCCACCGCCATTTGCGTTCCCTATTTTTGGTTGTCTTAGTCTATGTAAATATTTACGTAGACTATGACCATGAAAATAAAGGGGAACACAAATAGCATCCGCTACGCTATTTGTGTTCCCCCTTAGTTTCGCTGTCTTAGTTTCGCTGTAGCCGCCGCCATTTGCGTATGCATTTTTTTGTTTTTTGTTTAACCCAGATGTGATAGGCTACGTAAGTCTTTACGTATCCTATCACGGCTGAATACAGGGACACAAACGGTGGCGGCTACAGCCGCCGCCATTTGTGTCCCTGCTAGCCAGTGGCCGGATGTCCGGCTGCTGGCAGAGCTGGCCGGCGGCTCTGCGGAATCCCCACGGAGCAGAGCCGGCCGGCCAGGATTCCGGGGGGAGGCGCGGAATGCCTCCCCCCCAGCAAGCATTCCAGGGGGAGGGACGGAGTGCCTCCCCCCCCCCAGAGGAACCCGGCAGAGCCAGGTAAGGGGGGTTTCATACATCCCTACTCCTTGTCCACAGAAGTTCCTGGTGTGTGGTGCATCCATCACCCCATTCACATAGGTCATAAACCATTTCTCTGTTCACTTTTGACATGCCCTGCCAATGGCAACAACATTCCAAGCCTTCCAATTTATCCATGGGAGCAGTGAGGACCGCAATAAGGCTACTTCCGGCTAGGTATGCCAGACCACCTACACCTTCACCCGGCCCGTTGGATCAGGTCCTTGCCTGGCTTACAGCTCAAGTCATTCCCCACAACATACAGCACCTGGACCTGCAGAGGAAGACTGAAAAATCTTTGGTAGAACAGGGTGAAGAAGAGGGACTCCCACCATATGCCCCATCTGTGAAGCCACTGAATTGAAATGTGTCGGGGTGACAGAAGCTGAAATCCAAAGTCGACACAAAAGCCCTTTGTTCAGCTCAAAACATCATACTGTGCCCACGTAAGAGCACCGGTTCCAGCATACGTCGAGTCTGCTGCTCTACGGAATAAGAACATTAGGGCAAGCGAAGGGAAAATTTCTTGGCCTAGCAGGGTAGAGCTGATGTAGGAACTATCCAGATTGCCATTATGTCAATGGTGGCCATCAGAGTAACAAAACAGAGGTCCATCCTCAGACCCATGGCATTCTGTAAAAAACCCCATAACATCCCGACAGGGCATAACCCATCGACTTGCACTCAGCCGTGGGCCACTGCCATGCCCTTGCTATACCAACCAGTTTCTGATCTCCAAATGCATAAGTGGGCTACATTGGGACAGACCTGTACATTGAAGTATATCGAGGCCCTCCTGGACAAGACAGGCTTGGGAGCCCCAACCAACCATGAATTCCAAAGGGGGCCTCGCAGAAGGCCGTTAAAGCTGCTGTGTGAAACAGGGAAATGTCTTACTGGGAAGCACAAATGGAGGGCCATAATCCCTGGAGCCCATGAAGGGTATCTGGGGAGAGAAGGTGGCTAAAATCTAGGAAAGCAGGAAACATCCATGCCCAACATTGCACACCAAACCCTGAAATCTGACATGGAGTCAGTAACTTCCACCATTGTGGGCAGGAAGGCTAAACGGCCAGCTTGCGACTTATGATCCTGGCAGATAGCCCCTTGTTCCTTAAAGAGATGCAAAATTGCGGCAAATGACCTATAGGTAAAGGCCATGAATCCTGTAACTAAGGCCATGAATCCTGTAGACTAAGATGGCAAAAATAAGGGGGAACGCAAATAGCATCCGCTACGCTATTTGCGTTCCCCTTATTTTTGCCATCATAGTCTACGTAAATATTTATGTGGACTAAGACGGCCAAAAATAAGGAACACAAATGGCGGCGGACATAGTCGCCGCCATTTGCGTACGCCTTTTTTTTTTTAAGCCAGACGTGATAGGCTATGTAAGTCTTTACGTAGCCTATCACGTCTTGTAAAAAAAAAAAAAAAAACCTGACAAGATTGCAAATGGTGGTGGCGGCAGCCGGTCAGAAGACCAGCCACCACAGCCGCCACTGCCACCGCCCAGAAGATCCGCCCCAGGTAAGTCTCATCCCAGGGGGGATCCGCGGGGTGGGGGTGGCAGGCTGTTCTGCCACAGATTTTGGGGTCCGTGGCAGAATTCTCTGACATCCCTACCTGTAACTGGCATCCTAAGGCGCGGAACACCCTACCTGTTCTGTCATAGGTGGCTCCTGTACTGGGTAGGGGTGGACGAAAGTCACTTACCTGTCGTCGAAGGCTGTTCGCGGTGGGGGGGAGGCGCTTCGCTGCTCCCCCCGTGAAGTTCAGGCCGGGGGGGAGGCTTCCCGCCTCGCCCGGCCGAAATTCAGGCCAGGGAGGAGGCGCCTCGCCTCACCCGGCCACGAACGCGAAAGTAAAAAAAAAAAACGCCCCCTGATAGGCTACGTGACGATTCATGTAGCCTATCACGGCTAGATCTGCAAAGTCAGCCGTGATAGGCTACGTGAATCGTCACGTAGCCTATCACGGGTGACTTTAAAAAAAAAAAAAAGCGCGTACGCGAATGGCGGCCCCCATAGGGAGCTGCCATTCGCGTTCCTTATTTAGTCGCTGTAGTCTACGTAAATGTTTAGGGACATTTAGGGAGGGACATTCGGTAAAGGTAAGTCCCGTCCCGGGGGGGGGTGCGGGGGGGTGCGGAGGATTTCTCCCCGAAACTTGTTCGGGGGGCCGAACACGTTGGCGCTCGGCCCCCCGAAGTTTCGGGGAGAAATTCTCCGCCATCCCTAGTACTGGGAGCTATGGAATGCAGGATGGCATGCTCAGCTCCAGTACACCTGACCCTATATTTCTGCAAGTATGGGATCTGGGAAGGGATGTGCCCGCGAGGCTAAGGCCCAGAACCTGTTGATTTGCTTTCATGACAAAGCATGGGCAAGTGGGTTTGCCAGCCTGGCGGGCCTGGAACCAGATGTTGTGACTCAGACACCAGAGAGTAAAAGCTCTGACACACAACATGACCCTCAGATTTCAATAGGACAGGGAATGAATAAAGTACACCGTGGCCATGTTATCATACCAAAGGGGCTATTGACTTGGCTATGAGGTTGGCTGAAATGTGCCCGGCTAGGTAAATAGGGAAGAACTCCAGAAAGGTAAGGTCCTGACAATCCCGGTGGCAGCCAACTCTACAGGCCACTGTCCACAACACGATCAGACCTGTCATGATTCTGAAACTCCCAGAGTACTGGCGGCACCCAAGTGAATCTGCAGGTCAGCTTTGAGGAGCAGCTCATGCCACCGGAAGGAGACGCCATGAAATCCCTGCTAAGTTGAAGCCATACCCGCAGCTCCATGCACACAGCAGAAGTGACCCTGGTCGATGGTGCGGCAGCCACAGTCCCTGCACTGCCCAAACAGAGCCGGCACAAGAAGGCATGGCCAGGGGCCACTACCCTGTGTGGGAAATGAAAATGCCCTCCAACACCTTGCAGGGCCCCTGAGAGAGACCCTAGGAAGATGTTTAACTGCCTGGGGCTGTGCCCAAAGGACCGGAAATTTGTCCTGAGGGAGGCAAGAACATTGCTTAAGGGTATCTAACTCAATTCCCAAGAATGTTAATGTGGCAGATAGGCCCTCTGTCCTTTTGTAAGCTAAAGGGACACCTGAGGTGAAAGGAAAGGAAAATAATGCTTGCATTAGGTCAGAACATTGACTATCATCTTTGGACTCCATGTAGCACATGCCCATCAGGGACCCATGGCTGGGATCCCAGAAGAGACAAGTGCCTCACTGAAGAGGTGTATCATACTGAGCACAGATGATCAGGGATCTCGTGATCAACAGACTGGCCCTTGGGGAAGAGAAGTTACGAATCAGCTTAAACTCCCTAGAGGATTTTTGGGGCACCATTCCGAGAACAGAAATCCTTAGATTAGGTATCGGGGTGTGGAAGGGGGGGGGGCTATAGCCTGTTCTGCCAGTACTGCCTTGTCGATTTCTTTGCGAAACCTGTCAATGCATGGCAAGGCACGATTTTTGCTTGCGAGCCAAGGATGGCCTATATTGACGTAGGAAAGGCGGGGGGGGGGGTCCTAAAAGTAAGCCACATACCAAGTAGAACACGTTCTCCCTGTCGGGGTAGCATCTCAAAAGCCAGAGTAGCAGCACCACCTAATCGGGCTGGGGCTCATAGGAGGTGGCTGTAGCCCACCACTGGGCTTCCTACTGCCCTGATGTTCCCCAGGGGGACCCTGCCATCCCCAGGCTTTTGGACAAGAGGTGCACGGGTGCCATCTGCTACAAAGGGAGCACTCATGATGGAGATGGCATGGGCTCCATGCACCCCAGGGGTGGTATTCCCAGCACAGCCAGCGGTGCAGAAGCACCGAACCCACACTAGGCTGAGGGCCAATGTGGGAGACTGCCTGGCAAGAATGTGGCCACTGTCAGATCTGTCGCTGAAACCCGGCCAGGAAGGAGAAATAAGTGGAGCCAAAGGGCCTGGTCCTTCAGGTCCCAATGCAGAGAAGGGTCAATAGCAGCCTTCCTGTGGAATGCCTCGACATAGGCCAACCATACACCTCCTCAGGTGAAAGCCAATAAGAGCAGAAGTAGCCCCAGTGGTCATTGCTCCTCTCCCCAGATTGGCGTAAGGATCTAATATTGCCACTTAGGTGGACATCCAAGCGGGTGGAGGTGGGGTGAGGGGTCCTGAGTTAATACAGCAGAGCCCTGCCAGACACTGAGTTAAGCTGCTGGGGCTACAGCAGAGGTGTGCCTGACGGAGCTGCAGGAGGCCCGGGTGTTGTATAGGGAGAAGACATTGGGAGGGACTGCCACCTCAGGGAGGTAAGCCAAGGCAGCCAGCCCCACGGCCCCGAAGGATGCCAGCCTGGCCAAGTAAAGTGAGCTGTGCTCATCTCACCCATATCTGGGGCAGCTGTGCCCAGGTCCTCTGCGAGCAAGGAGATGATGTCACATGCTACTGACAGGGATGCCCCAGGATGGTGGTCTGCCTCCCACGGTGATGTGCCACCCGGGAGAGCCCGTGAAAATGAGGTGTAGGCCTCGATGGCATCCAGGTGGGCTGGACCTGGGGCCATCGCACTGGGATCCCCTGCCAATAAAGGCGGGTGATGTTGATTGCGCAGCTGAATGTAGCTCAGGTTGCTGCCACCAGGGATGCCTCAGGAGGGTGGACTAGGGATGTACGAAAGTCACTTACCTGGTCTTGAAGCTTGCTTCGCGGTGGGGGGAGAGGCGCTTCGCTTCTCCCCCCGAAGTTCAGGCCAGGGGGGGAGGCTTCCCGCCTCACCCGGCCGAAATTCAGGCCGGGGAGAAGCGCCCCATCTCCCCGGCTGTGAACTTCAAAAAGAAAAAGAAAAAAAGCCCCGTGATAGGCTACGTAACAATTTACATAGCCTATCATGGCTAGATCTGCAAAGTCAGCCATGATAGGCTACGTTAATCGTCACGTAGCCTATCACGGGTGACTTAAAAAAAAAAAAAAGCGCGTACGCAAATGCTGGCCCCCATAGGGAGCTGCCATTTGCGAATGGACGCCATTTGCCATCCGCCAACGCTATTTGCGTTGCCCTTATTTTCGCCGTAGTCTACATAAATCTTTACGTAGACTACAGGGACCAAATAAGGAACGCGAATGGCGGCTCCCTATGGGGGCCGCCATTAGCGTATGTGCTTTTTTTTTTAAAGTCACCCGTGATAGGCTACGTGACGATTAACGTAGCCTGTCACGGCTGACTTTGCAAATCTAGCCGTGATAGGCTACATAAATCGTTACGTAGCCTATCACAGGGGCATTGTTTCTTTTTTACTTTTCTTGTAATGGCGGCGGCGGCAGCCAGTCAAAAGACCGGCTGCCGCCCCTGCCCCTGACGAAGACCTGCCGAACCACCGCCGGGACCCACCGCCGGGAGTGACATTCGTAAAAGGTAAATCCCATCCCGGGGGGGCGGGGGGGTGGGGGGGCGGAGAATTTCTCCCCGAACCATCAGAGGACCGAATGCATTGGCACTCAGCCCCCCAAAGTTTCGGGGAGAAATTCTCCCCCATCCCTAGGGTGGACCGCCCCGGGCAGTGGTGTGTCACCAGGTGAGCCCGCGAAGACAAGGTGGAGGCCATAATGGCATCCAAACATGCTGAACATCTGAGTGGCCATGCTTGGATCCCTTGCCAGCGAGGCAGAAGGTGTCACCTGCGTCACCAGATGTAGAGGAGCCGTGGAAGAGTGGATGGCCTCCTGAGTGGGTGTGCCACCAGGGTGAACCTGAGAGGACAAAGTGGAGGCTTTGATGTCATACAGACATGCTGAAATTCTCTGCCCCCCACCCCCCCAGGATGGGACTTACCTTTGGCGAATGTCCCTCCCAGTGGCGGGTCCCGGCGGCGGTTCAGCGGCGGTTCGTTGCGGGCGGGGGCTTCCCTCCTCGCCCGGTTGAAATTCAGGCTGGGGAGAAGCGCCCATCTCCCCGGCTGCGAAACAAAAAGTAAAAAAAAAAAAAAGACCCCGTGATAGGCTACATGACGATTTACGTAGCCTATCATGGCTAGATTTCCAAAGTCAGCTGTGATAGGCTACGTAAATCGTCACATAGTCTATCATGGGTGACTTTGAAAAAAAAAAAGTGCATACGCAAATTTTGTAAGGTCACACCCCACAACCCCATTGACCAATAGAGACAGCCTTGCCCCCAGAAAAACAGCCTTTTATCATGCCCAGACATTTTTTCTGCACAGAGAATGTGGCACGGCCAAGTGACTGAGGGACCTTCGGGTTTTACTCATCCCCCTACGCATTCAGCCCAGAAAGATGGAAACTGCACCTATGACACCTGGAGTCGTAAACAGTAAACCAGGGAAGAGAGCTGTTGTCACAGTGACTGTAACAGAGAGTTTACCTTTAGCTGTATTTCCCATGGGGCAAAGAACTTTTCTTGAAACTGAATTACATGCCGCTTGGAGTATGGATAGCACTGAGGTGAAGCCTGTTGAAGACATGGATGGTGGGGTGCTTATGAAAATAGCCACCTCACCTTTAGAGAAAATGGAGCTGGGGGTCCTGACACAACTTTCTGTACATTCATTGAGGATCTGGAAGAGGAGATGGAAGTTATGGCAGAGAAAGGAGGCACACCAGTAAGTGTTTATTGCTGAGATTTGTTCTTAATAGTATTTAGAGAGCAATTCCGGGGGTGGGGGTACATGCTGCTGACTCTAAGCTTTTCAGTGTGTTACACAGGAACATGGAATGTGTGGTGATATTGAGAACCTCAACATCGAGAGTTCACCAACAGTCAACATTTCTTGCCTGTCATGTATTTCCCCAGACATGGTCATAGAAAGATAATGCTTTCTGTGGTGGTTGTTCCTTTCACACCAATAAAAATGCTTTGTAGTAACCCTACATGTCCATTCTTGTGTTAACCTACAAAATGTCAGAGCATGAAGAAATTCTAAAGAAGATTTATTATACCCCCGGTGATGTTGGGAGTTTGGGTGGAGTGAACCCCTTATTTCAGAAGGCAAAGAAACAGAGCAAAACTCTGGTCAGAAGAGAACTTACCAAGTGGCTCTCAGATCAGGAGGCTTACACACTGCATAAACCAGCCAGAATCCATTTTAAACAAAATAGGACCATAGTGTCTGAAGTGAATGCACAATGGCAAGCTGATTTAGTCGGCATGAAGCAATTTTCTCAATACAACAACGGTTACAAGTATATTTTAACTGTGATAGACATTCTGTCTAAATATGCCTGGGCTTGCGCTCTAAAAGGCAAAATGGGCAGGGAGGTGTCTGGAGCTTTTAAAGTGGTTTTCACACAAGACAGAAGGCAGCCTATCAAAATACAGACGGACAAAGGAACGGAGTTCCTAAACAAGGATGTGGGTTGTCTATTCAAAAAACATGGGGTACACCATTTTGTTTCCAATAATGAGGTCAAAGCTGGGGTTGTTGAGAGGTTCAACAGGATTTTAAAAACAAAAATGTGGAGGTATTTCACAGCCAACAATACCTTCACTTATATAGACATGCTACCACAATTCCTAAAAAGTTATAACCATAGCTTTCACAGAACCATCAAAGCTAGACCTGTGGATGTTAATCAGTCTAACTCCCTGGCCATTTGGAAAGTAGTCTATGGGAGCTCTGTAAAAAGGAAATATGAGGCACCCCTGCTCAGAAAAGGGGACCATGTGCAGATTTCTAAAAGCAAGGGTGTCTTTGCAAAGGGTTACAAACAGAATTTCACCACAGAGTTATTTATAGTGGATCAAGTCATCCAAAGAGCAAAGAGACCTGTCTACCAGTTAAAAGATTATGAAGGAGACACAGTAGTGGGGACCTTCTATCCTGAAGAATTACAGAAGGTTAATGCCACGGAGGATAGGGTGTACAGGATCGAAGAAGTCCTGGCTACAAAAGGTAGGGGTAGGAGAAAGTATCACCTAGTGAAATGGTTAGGCTGGCCTAGCAAGTTCAACAGTTTGGTGCTCGCTTCTGATCTTTGTGAACCTGTACAGAAGGGCAGAACAGGGTGGGTGACAGTGGGTTTTACATTACCCTGCCTAGGAACGCCTGTGCAGAGGTTTTCCCACAGAACACCATCTCTGCATTTGCTATACACCTAGCAAGATCTCTGGACCTTCCAAGGTCATGGGAAGTGGGTCTGGTTGAGATACAATACCCACACAGCTGGTACACTCTAACTAGTGATGCACACATTGAAATTAATCAAGGGAAAAGCAAGTGGACCTTTTTTCTGTGCAGTGGCTATTATGCAAGCATTCCTTATCTGGTTGAAAACATAAACAAGCTTATACTAGATAAACCAGGTGGCCCAGAAGTGATTATGCACTACAATGTGGATTCTGGAAAAGTTGTTGTTAAAGCCACAACACCATATAGCGTAGTAGCCAGTACACAGCTGATCCACATACTGGGGCCGTTAACTGGAAATTCTGACATTACTGGTGGCTTTAACACCTTATACATCTACACAGACATTGTGGAACACCAGATTGTTGGGGACTTTTATGTACCTTTACTGCGCTGTGTGCCGGTGCATGGATAGAACAAGGAATGTGTCAATATTGGGTATGACAAGCCTCACTACATACTTGTGAGTAAGCATCACATTGACACCATCACTGTTGAAATAAAGACGGATCAGAACAAAAGTGTACCATTTCATTTTGGTAAGGTGGTTGTTAAGCTGCACTTTTGCCCCTGGAGATCCCAGGTATGTTAAAGTTAAAATGGTCATCCCAAAAACATATGGGGAACCTACCCTGTATAGGGGATATTATAGGGCCCAGGCTGGAAATGCACTGCCGGGATTCCATGGCGCCCCTGTTATGTACTGGGCGGGGATCGGTGGGATTTTCAGGATCCTTTCCCAAAAACCAGATCCCCTTTTGAGAAGAGGCTTGGACATCATCAAACCCCACGCAAAGACTGCTGCATGTAATATTGCTAAAGATGTGGCTGGTCACGTTACTCAAGCAGTTCTGAATAGAGTGAACAATCCACTTTCTCAAGAGGGGTCAGGCCTAATGTATATTAAAAGGAAAAGGAGCCGAAAAAGAAAAGCATCATGGGTGAGATTGATTGGACCACCCCACCCCCTTAAAAGAAAAGTTGTGAGAGGAAAGAAATGTCAGAAGCGACGTGTTATAAGAAAGAAGAGACGTCCAGCTGCGTCAAAAAGAGATATATTTTAGACTCAATCATGGGTTTTATCCACTGCAGCTCTGAAGAATGCACTAAATCTGAACTGGATCTATTCAGCATTGGTCCTACACAGACCAGTATTGAGAGAAGTTTGTTTATTGAAGTACCCCCCTTGTCAGCCCTGACAGAATCTGCTCCCCTAGACTTCTTCATCGCAGGAAATGGTGAAGATTATATGGATCTAAATAACACCTTGCTCTATGTGTGCTGCAAAATTGTCAATGGAGATGGAAGCAACATTGCTGCAGATGCGGCAATAGGCCTGGTGAATTACCCCATAGCATCCATCTTTAGTCAGCTGGATGTAACATGGGGGATCAACTTATAAGTTAGAGTAACAATTCTTATCCTTATCATGCTTTCATTGAATCTGTGCTGAACTATAGTGAGGATACTCTAGTAACACAATTCTCAGCAGGCCTATTTTACAAAGATACAGCCGGGGAACATGAATCTGTGGGTCTGGATGGAAACAATCAAGGCTTCATTAAAAGAGCAAACCTAGCAGCTGAAAGCTGAAAAACAGAGCTGTTGGGACATCTTCACACTGATCTGTTTTTTCAGGAAAAATTGCTGTTAAATGGAATTGATGTGAAAATTAAACTTACACGCAGCAAAGATGCTTTCTGCTTAATGACAGAAAGCGCAGCAAGATGTTACAGACTGCAAGTTTTGTCAGCCTCCCTTTTTGTGAAAAAAGTGAGGGTGGCCCCTGGCATTCGCTTAGGCCATGCAGAGGTTCTGTTGACAGCCAACGCCAAATACCCCGTGGATCGTGTGAGTATGAAAGTGTTTAGCATTCCAAGAGGAAGCCACATTGCCAATCAAGAAAACCTGCTTTTGGGGGCAACTGCCTAAACAGGTCATTACAATCCTAGTGGATAATGATTCCTTCAGTGGAGCTTTCAATAAAAATCCATTTAATTTTCAGCATTATGATATTAATTTTACAGCTCTTTACCTGGATGGAGAGCAAATCCCCATGAAGTCACTCCAACCCAATTTTGAAGATGGAAACTGTGTAAGAGAATACATGAGTCTAGTACAAACAGCCAACAAACATATGAAAGATAGGGCCCTTTTAATTAACCATGAGGAGTATGAGAACGGTTAAACACTTTTTGCAATCGACCTGATGCCAGACCAAGAATGCGGAGCTCACTATTCTTTGATTAAAACTGGGAACTGAGAGCAGTTCTCCGTTTTGCCAAAGCCCTGGCCACCACGGTCAACATGATTGTTTATGGTGTTTTTGACAATGTGATAGAAATAAATCACAGGAGAAATGTCCTGTTTGACTATATGTAACATGGACAGTGTGCAGCTAATTTGTGTGCTATCTTCAAGCTCCTACACCAAAAAGATTTTCTACGGCGTGTTTCCTTGTGACATGCTTCCCAGTGGGAGGGTACACCAAAGGCCTGTGGGGTTAGTAGTCAATACCCACCCTCACAACCTACCTGGAGAACACTGGCTGGCCATCTACTTGACAGAGGATAAAAGTGGAGAGTTTTTTTATTCCTACGGGCACCTGCCCAACCACCACCTCTTCCCTAAAATCACCATGATTTTTTTAAGAAAAAATGCTAGGAAGACTGTGTTTCAACCCAGGCAACTCCAAGCCGATGAGTCTGTGCTTTGTGGCTACCATTGTGTATTTTTCCTGCAGCAGCATTGTAAAGGCCTAACATTTAAACAGATTCAAGAACTGTATTCTCACAATTTAGAAAGAAATGATCAAATGGTGGAACATTTTGTGAAAAACAAGAAGAACATGTCCAGGTACGCCTTAGACATGTTCCAACCTGCCCAACGCTGTAGATCATGCCGTGATTTTCATAGTCGCATTTCCCAATAAAGTCACTGAACTTGAGCCGGACATCCTAGAGAGTGAAGTCAAGTGGACCTTAGGAAGCATTAGTAAAAACAAAGCTAGTGGAGATGACAGTATTCCAGCTGAGCTATTTAAAATCCTAAAAGATGATGCTGTTAAAGTGCTGCATTCAATATGCCAACAAATTTGGCACACTCAACAATGGCCGCAAGACTGGAAAAGGTCAGTTTACATTCCAATTCCAAAGAAGGGCAATGCCAAAGAGTGCTCAAACTACCGCACAATTGCGCTCATTTCACATGCCAGCAAAGTGATGCTCAAAATCCTACAAGCTACGCTTCAGCAGTATGCGAACCGAGAACTACCGGAAGTACAAGCTGGGTTTCGAAGAGGCAGAGGAACTAGAGATCAAATCGCCAATATTCGCTGGATCATGGAGAAAGCAAGAGAATTCCAGAAAAACGTCTATTTCTGCTTCATTGACTACGCTAAAGCATTTGATTGTGTGGATCACAACAAACTGTGGCAAATTCTTAAAGTGATGGGAGTACCAGACCACCTTACCTGTCTCCTGAGAAACCTGTACGAGGGTCAAGAAGCAACAGTAAGAACTAGACATGGAACAACCGAGTGGTTCAAAATTGGGAAAGGAGTACGACAAGGCTGCATATTGTCACCCTGCTTATTTAACTTATATGCAGAGTACATCATGAGAAACTCCGGGTTGGATGAATCACAAGTCGGAATTAAGATTGCTGGGAGAATTATCAACAACCTCAGATAGGCAGACGATACCACCCTAATGGCAGAAAGTGAAGAGGATCTTAAGAGCCTCTTGTTGAGGGTGAAAGAGGAGAGTGCAAAAGCTGGTTTGAAACTCAACATTAAAAAAACTAAGATCATGGCATCTGGCCCCATCACTTCCTGGCATATAGAAGGGGAAGAAATGGAAGCAGTGACAGATTTTACTTTCTTGGGCTCCAAGATCACCGCAGACGGTGACTGTAGCCATGAAATTAAAAGATGCTTGCTCCTTGGGAGGAAAGCTATGGCAAACCTAGACAGCATAGTAAGAAGCAGAGACATCACCTGGCCGACAAAGGTCCATCTAATCAAAGCTATGGTTTTCCCAGTAGTAATGTATGGCTGTGAGAGCTGGACTATAAGGAAGGCTGAGCGCCGAAGAATTGATGCTTTCGAACTGTGGTGCTGGAGAAGACTCTTACGAGTGCCCTGGACTGCAAGGAGGTCAAATCAGTCCATCCTCAAGGAAATCAACCCTGAGTGCTCATTGGAAGGACAGATCCTGAAGCTGAAGCTCAAATATTTTGGCCACCTAATGCGAAGAGAAAACTCTCTGGAAAAGACCCTGATGCTGGGAAAGACTGAAGACAAAAGGAGAAGGGGATGGCAGAGGATGAGATGGCTAGATAGCATCACCGATGCAATGAATATGAACTTGAGCATGCTCCGGGAGAGAGCGCAGGACAGGAGGGCCTGGCGTGCTGTGGTCCATGGGGTCACGAAGAGTTGGACATGACTGAACAACTGAACAACAACAACAACAACAACAACAATTGGGGTTTTTAAAACAAAGAATTTCTTGTCTAAAACAAAGAAATGATCAAATGGTGGATCATTTTGTAAAAAACAAGAACATGCCCAAGCATGCCTTAGACATGCTCCAACTTGCCCAGGCATGCCTTAGACATGCTCCAACCTGCCCAGGCATGCCTTAGACATGTTCCAACTTGCCCAGTCATGCCTTAGACATGTTCCAACTTGCCCAATGCTGTAGATCATACAGTGACTTTCATAGCCACATTTCTCAATAAATCATCCTCTACCGGGTTTAAAAGAAAAAAAGAAAAAAAATTCTTATCTGTATCTTTTCTAACCATTTACCCTTAAAGTAGACAGGCATAGTGCAGATTACTTTAAGTAAGTTTTTTTTATAAATACTAATTTATTTTTAGTCCTGATAAAACAAAAACCACAAAAGGTTACTTCATAACCTGAACCAGGTAGGAGCATCAGAACGCTTTTGTTTTTTAGCACTCATAGAGGTGTGCAACAACCTTGGCGTCGCACCTTTGGGGGTATTTAGGTAGTCCAAGGTTTCTCTATGGGTAGGATTACCCACTACAGATGCTGGGACATTTAGTTCAGCCAGGGCACTCATAAAAACATCCATCCTTTTGGGGCATGCTTGGTTTTCAGGGTCTGTGTGATCCCCTTCATCAAATCCAGAATATTGGAACCAGGTACAGCCACCCCCTTGTACACAAAGTCTCCTTTCTCATCCCACGAAGAAACATCTCTGTTTTGCTGCATTTTGATCAAAAGGAGCCTTGCATTGTTCTTATATCTAGCAGGAAGACTGTCCAGTACTTCTTGGAAGACATTGTCAGAGATTAGTGACGCTTCCACAGAGGCTTGTTGTGGCTGAGGTAGAAACAGGTTTAGGTTTTCTTTCTCCGCCTCCCTCTGTCTTACATGGATTAGATATTTTTGAAGCAAAGAAGCATAACGTTTAACTTTTTCATGTTCTGATAAGTCGCTCCTGTGGAGAATTCCTTGCATCTCACTATCTAGTGAGCTGATTGCTGCAGTTCTGATGTATTCCTGCTTAGGAGGTGGCCCCTTTAATTTTTCCAGCTGGTGGCTAGGGACCAAATAAATCTTTCCAGCATACTCCATCACTGATTGGCTAAAAACCTGGTGAGCAGGGGGACTGCAAAACTTAGCAACGGTCCAAGAAACCCACCAGATTGTCTCACCAGATGCTTCTTTCTTCTCAGAGAGACTTTCTTGTTACTCAGGCTTTTAATAAGGTCACGTTTCTTTCTTAATGTACATACCTGTTGGGGAGATAGAGGAATGTTGCCTTTTAAAGTATTGAGTGCTATTTCTGAGATGGCCGCAATCAGATCATCAGATGCTGCACATAAAATGGCTTTCCTCTGGCGTGATGGTGCCTTAATAAGAATTTTTAAGAGTGCCAAATTTCTCTTTACATGGTTAGACATGTTGCCTTGCAGAGGAGCTGGGCATCAATAGATGGGCTATCACTAAAGGCGAAGCCTTTTGTAACCAGATGGAGCTTTTTTCATGGTGTACACTACAGGCCAGTCTGGTGGAAAAAGACCTGTTCTTAACCTGTAAGTTTCTGGGGTAGATGCATTTAAATCTACCACCAGATAACCATAAGGTTTGCTTGTAGAATCTGCAAATGCCTACATGAGGAATTGACTGTTTTGTGAGTACATTTGATGAGCTAAAATCGCAATTTGTAATTTATCCCTGGGGTTTTTGAACAGCACCATATATTTTGCATTTAGGCTGATGGTGCAGTCACTTTTTCCCTTGCAGAAAATATTCTGCGTGATGAAAAAAATACTCAAGTTCCTGTAGTGTACATACTGAGTAAAGGCCTTTTCAACTTCACAGCTCTCAGACGCCAACAACATCAGATCGTCTATCACCAAAAAATTTACTTTATTGAGGGGTAACAAATCGTTATCATCAAATTTTGCAGGCAAACCCTCCACAAACTGAATAAATGGGTATTTACATAGCAGATCTTTGTACAGAGGCTGCCAACAACCACACAATATTTCCAGGTACAACCGAGAACACACTGTGAGCATTGTCCAGCATATTTTTGATGAAAAAGCTTTTCCCACAGTTGCTAGGCCCCACTAGAATGGCTGAAAAGGGGTGTTGCCAGCATGTATTCATAGTCAAAATCCATAAGGCAGTGTGTTAAACCCTTCAGTAATAACTCTTTTATCATATACCACCTTTTGAGTTTTCCTGAGAGTCTTAGTTTCCAGAGTCCAATGGCTTTTGTTCCTTACAATACCTGGCTGCTTTATCTCACAAGGCGGTCTGTGCTCTCTGTCTGAGATGTAGGCAAAAACTAAGTCTTTGAGACTGTTGAAATTAATTTTTTCACAGTTAGTGGTGTTCAATGTAATGCCTTTGACCTCCAAAAAAACTTTCCCTTCTCCTGAAAGTTTAAAACCATAAGACTTAGGACCAGCCAATACAAACGCTGTGATAAATTCATCTGCAGGGATTTCACTTGTGAGGTCTCCTAAGTAATCTCCAAGAGGGGGTATCCACTGCCCCTCCCTACTCACAAATATCACAGAATCTGTATCATGATATAAATAGTGCTCTTGTAAGCCATCTAGCAAAGTGTAGAGCTTCAGCCAAGCATATGCTGTTGTAAAGGCAGCTATGAACACATTCTTCCTACCTAGAGTTATCATGTGGTCTTCAGAATGTTTCCAGGACACACATGCTGCATCAGTATCAATAAATTCACACATTGAAACCTCATAAGCATCAGAAAACAGAATCTGAAATAACTCATCAGGATCTCTCACCACTTGTGTGTTAGGCAGGTTTGTCCTCTGGCCAAATTTCCCCCACAGAGAACTTAAAAATAATTTTGCAATTTGCCGTTTTGTGGGGTTCATGGCAATCTCATCGGGGTGCAATGCCACCCCTTCATTTTGGAGATAATCAGTGATATATCGCTGTTTATCTTCTGCGCTGACACACCAGTGTGGGTATCCTGAAGCCTCCTGTTTTTGGCGAAGGTGCATGTCAATGTAATCTGAAAACAAATGAGTGGTCCACTTTTCAAAATGCCAGACTTCATAAATTTTCACAACCTTGTAGCCATTTTCTACTGCTGCATTCAGCTCAAAAGTGCACCATGTTCCTAGCAGAGCCCGTTCCTCATCAGAATGTTTACATGTTTCCTGCTGATGCGCTGCTGCACAAGCTGCACACAGGGCAAACATGAGCTTATCGCCCACCTTGGTAGGGAGGACCAGGAAGAAAAGACCTCGGGGTGGGTAAATTTTAACCTTTGCAATCCCGAAGTAATCTGAGAGCGGTTTAAAGTTCTCCTTAATTATTTTGGGGTGACCACAAGGGTATACTTTATTCTTGTTCACATAGGGATACAGGCTTGTAAAATCATAGTAATGAATCCATTCCCCATCTTCAGGTTTATAATACAGACAGACCGCATTAGTACACCTTGCAAAGAGAGCGTCTCTAGGTTCTAGAGGGTCTGGAAAATGAGCACCAGCAAGAAAACAGTTTAAACTGTATCTGATTAGAGTAATAATATACAGTATCCTTTTAAAACATATTTTCCCACATACAATTCTAAGCTTTCTAGAGATGACACTCTTTGGCCCAGATAAGCATTCATGTGAGGATTGTCCTGGTGCTTGGATTATACATCTAATACATGTATCATGTAGATATTCAATTAAGCAGTGCTTCAGAATCCCAAAAACAGTGGTTCTGACAATGCATTGCATTGCTCTGTGGCGCTTTCTGGGTGAGCTGAAGCTTGTTTCATCCGCTTCCAGGCCTAGAATACTTTTCAGGATGACATGGCCTGGCTGCTCCATTGACAGATCAGCACAACCCTAAAAAGAAATTAAGAAAATACTTTTGGTGTCTCCTAAACACACACAGCATGTCTTTAATATTGATGCTACAAATAATCACACGTACCTGTATTTGAAAGTTTCCTATTGAGGCCATCTTCCATAATGCCACCAGGGATGGCCCCTCTGCTTTAATTTCAACAGTTTTTCCAAGGCCTTCTGCACCAACATTATTCACACAGGGGTCCTGGAAAATGGAACAACGTATTATGAAACTGCATCCTGCCTGTAACCCTTTTGCAAACTTCGGAAAACACCACAAAATATCCCCTCCAACCATCCATCCACACACATAGATGGTTGTTGTTTATTCAGTCAGTCACTTCCGACTCTTCGTGACTTCATGGACCAGCCCATGCCAGAGCTTCCTGTTAGCCGTCGCCACCCCCAGCTAGGGATGTACGAAAATCACTTAACTTTCAGGGATTATGCTGATGGTGCAGGGGGAGGAGTTCCGTCCCTCCCCCTGGAATCCTCGCCGGGGGGAGGCAATCCATTCCTCCCCCCCCTGGAATTCTGGCTGGCCGGCTGTGCTCTGCAGCGATTCTGTGGAGCCGCCGGCCGGCTCCGCCAGCAGCCAGACATCCGGCTGCTGGCTAGCAGGGATGCAAATGGCGGTGGCCGTAGCCACTGCCATTTGCGTCCCTGTGGTCAGCCGTGATAGGCTACGTAAATGTTTACGTAGCTATCACGGCTGAGTAAAAACAAAACAAAAAAAATGCGCATACGCAAATGGCGGCGCCCATGGGCGCTGCCATTTGTGTTCCTTATTTTGGCACGTCTTAGTCTACGTAAACATTTACATAGACTAAGACGGCGAAAATAAGGGGAACGCAAATAGCGTAGCGTCTATGCTATTTGCGTTCCCCTTATTTTTGCCGTCTTAGTCTACATAAATGTTTACGTAGACTTGTTGTTGTTCAGTCGTTCAGTCGTGTCTGACTCTTCGTGACCCCATGAACCATAGCACGCCAGGCCTTCCTGTCCTGCGCTCTCTCCCGGAGCGTGCTCAAGTTCATATTCATTGCATCCGTGATGCTATCTAGCCATCTCATCCTCTGCCGTCCCCTTCTCCTTTTGCCTTCAGTCTTTCCCAGCATCAGGGTCTTTTCCAGGGAGTTTTCTCTTCGCATTAGGTGGCCAAAATATTGGAGCTTCAGCTTCATTATCTGTCCTTCCAATGAGCACTCAGGGTTGATTTCCTTGAGGATGGACTGATTTGACCTCCTTGCAGTCCAGGGCACTCGTAAGAGTCTTCTCCAGCACCACAGTTCGAAAGCATCAATTCTTCGGCGCTCAGCCTTCCTTATAGTCCAGCTCTCACAGCCATACATTACTACTGGGAAAACCATAGCTTTGATTAGACGGACCTTTGTCGGCAAGGTGATGTCTCTGCTTCTTACTATGCTGTCTAGGTTTGCCATAGCTTTCCTCCCAAGGAGCAAGCGTCTTTTAATTTCATGGCTACAGTCACCGTCTGCGGTGATCTTGGATCCCAAGAAAGTAAAATCTGTCACTGCTTCCATTTCTTCCCCTTCTATATGCCAGGAAGTGATAGGGCCAGATGACATGATCTTAGTTTTTTTAATGTTGAGTTTCAAACCAGCTTTTGCACTCTCCTCTTTCACCCTCAACAAGAGGCTCTTGAGATCCTCTTCACTTTCTGCCATTAGGGTGGTATCGTCTGCATATTGGAGGTTGTTGATAATTCTCCCGGCAATCTTAATTCCGACCTGTTATTCATCCAACCCGGCATTTCTCATGATGTACTCTGCATATAAGTTAAATAAGCAGGGTGACAATATGCAGCCTTTTCGTATTCCTTTCCCAATTTCGAACCAATCGGTTGTTCCATGTCTGGTTCTTACTGTTGCTTCTTGACCCTCGTACAGGTTTCTCAGGAGACGGGTAAGGTGGTCTGGTACTCCCATCACTTTCAGAATTTGCCACAGTTTGTTGTGATCCACACAATCAAAGGCTTTAGCGTAGTCAATGAAGCAGAAATAGACGTTTTTCTGGAATTCTCTTGCTTTCTCCATGATGCAGCGAATGTTGGCGATTTGATCTCTAGTTCCTCTGCCTCTTCGAAACCCAGCTTGTACTTCCGGTAGTTCTCGGTTCGCATACTGCTGAAGCCTAGCTTGTAGGATTTTGAGCATCACCTTGCTGGCATGTGAAATGAGCGCAATTGTGCGGTAGTTTGAACACTCTTTGGCATTGCCCTTCTTTGGAATTGGAATGTAAACTGACCTTTTCCAGTCTTGTGGCCACTGTTGAGTGTTCCAGATTTGTTGGCATATTGAATGCAGCACTTTAACAGCATCATCTTTTAGGATTTTAAATAGCTCGGCTGGAATACTGTCATCTCCGCTAGCTTTGTTGTTACTAATGCTTCCTAAGGCCCACTTGACTTCACTCTCTAGGATGTCCGGCTCAAGTTCAGTGACCGCCCTATCATGGCTATCAGGGACATTCAGACCTTTCCTGTATAGTTCTTCTGTGTATTATTGCCACCTCTTCTTAATCTCATCTGCTTCTGTTAGGTCCCTGCCTTCTTTGTCCTTTATCATGCCCGTCTTTGCACAAAACGTTCCCTTGAGATCTCCAATTTTCTTGAAGAGATCTCTAGTCTTTCCCATTCTGTTGTTTTCCTCGATTTCTTTGCATTGTTCATTTAAGAAGGCCTTCTTGTCTCTCCTTGCTATTCTCTGGAACTCTGCATTCAGTTGGGTATATCTTCCCCTTTCTCCCTTGCTTTTCGCTTCCCTTCTTTCGTGAGCTACTTGTAAAGCCTCATCAGACAGCCACTTGGCTTTCTTGCATTTCTTTTTCTTTGGGACGGATTTCGTTGCTGCCTCCTGAACAATGTTACGGTCCTCCATCCATAGTTCCTCAGGCACTCTGTCTATCAGGTCTAATCCCTGAAATCTATTCCTCACCTCCACTGTATATTCATCAGGGATATGATTTAGGTCATACCTGAACGGTTTAGTGGTTTTCCCGACGTTCTTCAATTTAAGCCGAAATTTTGCAAGAAGCAGCTCATGATCTGAGCCACAGTCAGTTCCAGGTCTTGTTTTTACTGACTGTATGGAGCTTCTCCATCTTTGGCTGCAAAGGACATAATCAATCTGATTTCGATATTGACCATCTGGTGATGTCCATGTGTAGAGTCACCTCTTGTGCTGTTGGAAAAGAGTGTTTGCTATGATCAGCATGTTCTCTTGGCAAAACTCTATTAGCTTTTGTCCTGCTTCATTTTGTACACCAAGGCCATGCCTGCCTGTTATCCCAGTGATTTCTTGACTTCCTACTTTAGCATTCCAATCCCCTATGATGAAGAGGACATCTTTTTTTGGTGTTAGTTCTAGAAGGTGTTGTAGGTCTTCATAGAACTGATCAACCTCAGCTTCTTCGGCCTCAGTGGTTGGGGCATAGACTTGAATTACTGTGATGTTGAATGGTTTGCCTTGGATTCGTACTGAGATCATTCTATCATTTTTAAGATTGTACCCCAGTACTGCTTTTCCCACCCTTTTGTTGACTATGAGTGCTACTCCATTTCTTCTAAGGGATTCTTGCCCACAATAGTAGATATGATGGTCACCTGAATTAAATTCGCCCATGCCTGTCCATTTTAGTTCGCTGATTCCCAAGATGTCGATGTTCAATCTTGCCATCTCATGTTTGACCACCTGCAGCTTACCTTGATTCATTGATCTGACATTCCAGGTTGCTAAACAATATTGTTCTTTACAGCATCGGATTTTCTTTTCACCACCAGACACATCCACAGCTGAGTGTCCTTTCGGCTTTGGCCCAGCCGCTTCACTCTTTCTGGCGCTACTTGGAAATACCCTCTGCTCTTCCCCAGTAGCATATTGGACACCTTCCGACCTGAGGGGCTCATCTTGCGGCATCATATCTTTTAGCCTTGTGATACGTTCCATGAGGTTTTCTTGGCAAGAATACTGGAGTGGGTTGCCATTTCCTTCTCCAGTGGACCACATTTTGTCAGAACTCTCTGCCATGACCTGTCCGTCTTGGGTGGCCCTGCACGGCATAGCTTATGGCTTCACTGAGTTACGCAAGCCCCTTCGCCACAACAAGGCAGTGATCCATGAAGGGGTTACGTAGACTAAGACGTGCCAAAATAAGGAACGCAAATGGCGGCGCCCATGGGCACCGCCATTTGCATACTCGCATGTTTGTTTGTTTTTAAAGTCAGCCATGATAGGCTACGTAAACATTTACGTAGCCTATCATGGTGTTTTTTAAAACTCTAGCCGTGATAGGGTACGTAAATCTTTATGTAGCCTATCACATTATTTTGTTTTGTTTTTGCTTTTAACTGGAAATGGCAGTGGCAGCGGCCAGTCAGAAGACCAGCCGCCGCAGCTGCTGCCACCAAACTGCCGCCAAACTGCCGCTGAACCGCCACCGGAGGTGCCGCTGGAGCCGCCGCTGGAGCTGCCGCCACCAGGAAGATCTGCCCCAGGTAAGTCTCATCCCGGGGGGGTGGGGGGGCAGACCATTCCACCACCAATTTCGAGGGGCCAAATGCGCTGGCACTTGGCCTCCCCAAGATCCATGGCAGAATTCTCTGACATCCCTACCCCCAGCTCCCCCAAGGTCAAGTCCGTCATCTCCAGAATATCATCCATCCACCTTGCCCTTGGTCGGCCCCTCTTCCTTTTGCCTTCCACTTTCCCTAGCATCAGCATCTTCTCCAGGGTGTCCTGTCTTCTCATGATGTGGCCAAAGTACTTCAGTTTTGCCTTTAATATCATTCCCTCAAGTGAGCAGTCTGGCTTTGTTTCCTGGAGGATGGACTGGTTTGATCTTCTTGCAGTCCAAGGCACTCTCAGAATTTTCCTCCACAACCACAGTTCAAAAGCATCTATCTTCCTTTGCTCAGCCTTCCTTATGGTCCAGCTCTTGCAGCAGTAGGTTACTACAGGGAATAGGAATACCATTGCTTTAACCATGCAGACCTTTGTTGTCAGTGTGATGTCTCTGCTCTTCACTATTTTATCAAGATTTGCCATTGCTGTCCTCCCAAGAAGTAAATGTCTTCTGATTTCCTGGCTGCAGTCAGCATCTGCAGTAATCTTTGCACCTAGAAAGACGAAGTCTGTCACTGCCTCCACGTTTTCTCCCTCTATTTGCCAGTTATCTGTCAAGCTGGTTGCCATAATCTTGGTGTTTTTTTTTAGTTTTAACTGCAACCCAGCTTTTGCACTTTCTTCTTTCACCTTCATCATGTGGTTCCTCAGCTCCTCCTCACTTTCAGCCATCGAAGTGGTATCATCTGCATATCTGAGATTGTTAATGTTTCTTCCAGCCAATTTAACTCCAACCTTGGCTTCATCAAGCCTAGCACGTCGCATGATGTGTTCTGCGTACAGGTTGAATAGGTGGGGTGAGAGTATACAACACTGCTGTACTCCTTTCCCAATCTTAAATCAGTCCGTTGTTCCATGGTCTGTTCTTACCGTTGCTACTTGGTCATTATACAGATTCCTCAGGAGGCAGACAAGATGACTTGGTATCCCCATACCCCCAAGAACTTGCCACAATTTGTGATGATCCACACAGTCAAAGGCTTTAGAATAGTCAATAAAACAGAAATAGATGTTTTTCTGAAACTCCCTGGCTTTCTCCATTATCCAGCGGATATTGGCAATTTGGTCTCTAGTTCCTCTGCCTTTTCTAAACCCAGCTTGTACATCTGGCAATTCTTGTTCCATGAATTGCTGGAGTCTACCTTGCAAGATCTTGAGCATTACCTTACTGGCATGTGAAATAAGCGCCACTGTTTGATAGTTGGAACATTCTTTGGTACTTCCCTTTTTTGGTATGGGGATATAAGTTGATTTTTTCAAATCTATTGGCCATTCTTGTGTTTTCCAAATTTGCTGGCATATGGCATGCATCACCTTGACAGCATCATCTTGCAAGATTTTAAACAGTTCAGCTGGGATACCGTCATCTCCTGCTGCCTTGTTATTAGCAATGCTTCGTGAGGCCCATTCAACCTCAGTCTTCAGGATGTCTGGCTCTAACTCACTGACTACACCGTCAAATCTATCCCCGATATTATTATCCTTCCTATACAGATCTTCTGTATATTCTTGCCACCTTTTCTTGATCTCTTCTGCTTCTGTTAGGTCCTTGCCATCTTTGTTTTTGATCATACCCATTTTTGCCTGGAAATTACCTCCGATGTTTCTAATTTTCTGGAAGAGGTCTCTTGTCCTTCCTATTCTATTATCTTCTTCCGCTTCCACACATTGCTTGTTTAAAAATAATTCCTTATCTCTTCTGGCTAACCTCTGGAATTTTGCATTTAATTGGGCATATCTTCCCCTATCACTGTTGCCTTTTGCTTTCCTTCTTTCTTGGGCTGCTTCCAGTGTCTCAGCAGACAGCCATCTTGCCTTCTTGCTTTTCTTTTTCTTTGGGATGTTTTTCATTGCCGCCTCCTGAACAATGTTGCGAACTTCTGTCCATAGTTCTTCCGGGACCCTATCTACTAAATCTAGTCCCTTAAATCTATTCTTCACCTCCACTGCATATTCATGAGGAATATTAGTGAGCTCATATCTACCTGATCTGTGGGTCTTCCCTATTCTCTTTAGTCTGATTCTAAATTGTGCAATAAGAAGTTCGTGATCTGAACTACAATCAGCTCCAGGTCTTGTTTTTACTGACTGCATAGATGTCTGCCACCTTTGGCTACAAAGGATGTAGTCAAACTGATTTCAGTGTATAAAGTCCATGTATAAAGTTGTCCCTTAGGTTGTTGGAAGAGAGTGTTTGTTATGCACAGTGAGTTGTCTTGGCAAAATTCTATCAGCCTATGTCCTGCTTCATTTTGTTCTCCCAGGGCATGCTTGCCTGTAATTCCAGGTGTGGTTTGACTACCCACCTTAGCATTCCAGTCTCGTGTAATGAAAATAACATTTTTGTTTGTTGTACTATGCAGCAGGTGCTGCAGATCCTCATAGAACTGATCTACTTCTGCTTCTTCAGCATCTGTCTTTGGGACATATATTTGGATCACTGTGATGTTAAATGGCTTACCCTGAATTCAAATTGAGATCATTCTGTCATTTTTTGGATTGTATCCAAGCACTGCTTTAGCCACTTTACTACTAATTATGAAGGCTACTCCATTTCTTCTGTGGTCCTCTTGTCCACAGTAGTAGATCTGGTGGTCATTTGATGTGAAGTGGCCCATTCCAGTCCATTTCAGTTCACTGACACCCAAAATGTCTATATTTAATCTTGACATCTCCCCAATAACCACATCCAATTTGCCCTGGCTCATAGATCTTACATTCCAGGTTCCTATGGTGTGTTGATCTTTAGAACATCGGATTCGTCATTCACCACCAGCACCATCGGCTGCCAGCCATCCTTTCAGCTTTGAGCTAGCTGAGTCATCACATCTGGGGCTAGTTGAACTTATCCTCTGTTCCTCCCCAGTAGCATTGTGACCATCTTCCGACCTGGGAGTCCCATCTTCCGATGGTATACCAACATATCTCTGGTTGTACTGATCCATTTAGTTTTCATGGCAAGAATACTGGGGTGGGTTGCCGTTTCCTTCCCCAGGGATCGAATTTAGTCTGACCTCTCCGCCATGACCTTCCCGTCTTGGGTGTCCCTTCATGGTTTAGCTCATGATGTCATTGAGGTAGGGATGTATGATACTCCCCTTACCTGGCTCCGCCGGGTTCCGCTGGGGGGGGAGGTGCTCCATCCCTCCCCCCGGAATCCTGGATGGCCAGCTCCGCTCTGCAGGGATTCCACAGAGCCGCCGGCTGGCTCCGCCAGCAGCCGGACATCTGGCCACTGGCTAGCAGGGATGCAAATGGCAGCGGCTGTAGCCGCCGCCGTTTGTGTCCCTGTAATCTGCCGTGATAGGCTACGTAAAGACTTACGTAGCCTATCATGTCTGGCTTAAAAACAAAAACAAAAACACGTGTAGCGGACGCCATTTGCGTTCCTTATTTTTGGCTGTCTTAAATATTTACGTAGACTTAAGATGGCGAAAATAAGGGGGAACTCAAATAGCGTCCGCTACGCTATTTGCGTTCCCCTTATTTTTGCCATCTTAGTCTACATAAATATTTACATAGACTAAGACGGTCAAAAATAAGGAACACAAATGGTGGTGGCTGTAGCCGCCACCATTTGCATATGCATTTTTTTTAAAAAAAGCCAGATGTGGTAGGCTATGTAAGTCTTTACGTAGCCTATCATTTCCTGTAAAAAAAAAAAAAACACCTGACAAGGCTGCAAATGGTGGCGGCGGCAGCCGGTTAGAAGACCAGCCGCTGCAGCTGCCGCAGCTGCAGCCACCACTGGAGCCACCGCCACCCAGAAGATCCGCCTCAGGTAAGTCTCGTCCCGGGGGGGGGATCCACAGGGGGGGCAGGCCATTCCACCACAGATTTCGGGGGGCCGAATGCACTGGCATTCAGCCTCACCGAGATCTGTGGCGGAATTCTCTGCCATCCCTACACTGAGGTGCTCAAGCTCCAGCACCACGACAAGGTAATGATCTCCTTTGCTGAGGATACACATAGATAGAATCACTGAAATCTTACCTGTGCTACAAGGTTCTCTAGGGAAATGGCCTCCAGCATGTTCTGCCGCATTTGGGAAACCTTGGCCTCCTCCTCACGTAGAAGTTTAGGTGGTGGAAAAGCAGAGTCATCAGAACTGGTACTAATATACCGTGTTCGGGGTCACGTTCTGCAGCCAGTGGAGGAATAGCAGATGGCCCCGGAGGGGGGGCTTGGCCGCTCCATGTTCTCTGCACAGAAAACATGTCTGGACATGATAAAAGGCTGTTTTTCTGGGGTCAAGGCTGTCCCTATTGGTCAATGGAGTTGTGGGGCATGACCTTACAGGGCTAGGCTCTAAGTAGGGATGTACGAAACACCTACCTGGCTCTGCATCGGGCAATCCACAGTAGGGGGGAGGCACTTTGTCCCTCCCCCTGGAATCCTTGAGGGGGGGAGGCGATCTGGTCCTCCCCCCCGGAATCCTGCCCAGCTGGCTCCGCTCTGCGGCTCTGCTGGGCAGCCCTGCAGGGATGCAAATGGCAGCTGTCGTAGCCGCTGCCATTTGCATCCCTGCATTGAACTGTAATACTTATGTAGCCTATCACAGCAGGGGGAAAAAAACCCAGCATATGCAAATGGCAGTAGCCGCCGCCATTTGTGTACGCTGGGGTTTTTCCCCCCTGCCGTGATAGGGTACGTAAATACTTATGTACCCTATCACGGCCTCCGCAGGGATGCAAATGGCGTCCCTGCATTAGCTGTGATAGGCTACGTAAGTATTTACATAATCTATCACGGCTATTGAGATGAGGAAGAGAATGGCGGCTGCAGGACGGCTGCCATTCGCAAAGCAGCACAGACGGGAGCAGCTAAGTGCTCTGTTTCATGCACCTTTTGTGGGTTGGGGGCAGCAGGGACTTCGTCCCATGCACCTTTCATGGGTTGGGGGGGCGGGGGCTTCATTCTGCGATGGATTTTAGGGGGCTGAATACACTGGCATTCGGCCTCACCAAGATCCATCATGGAATTCTCTGACATCCCTAGCTCTAAGACCTTTTCCTATTGGGCCGCGGTGGTGTGGCAAGTTCATAAAGGGGTCACATGACCCCGCAGGACCAATCTGGGCACAGCTTGGAAAAGGCTGGTGGCCATCTTTATGCCTGCACCTGCTAGGGCTCTAAAACCAATTCCTATTGGTCCACAGCGGCGTGATGAGTTCATAGAGGGGTCACATGACCCCACTGGGCCAATCCGGGCACGGCTTGGAAATGGCACCATGGGCCATTTCCATGCCTGTGCCCCCTAGGGTGCTAAAAACAATTCCTATGGGTTCACGGTGGCATGGCGAGTTCCTAGAGGGGTCACATGACCCCCATCAGGTGACCCTGAAGGTCATATGACCGGGTCAGCTGATCGCATATGTGGAGCTTCCGGCTAGGGTGGGACTTCCCATCTCAACGGGGTGCAGCGCAACTGTCACCTTCGAAAACAGGGCATGGTTTAGAGTTTGATGCAACCCCCCCTCCTTTATTACTAGTTTATTTCGCTGTGCAGAGAGTGAACTGCTCCCGCTGCAGTGTTTTCTCTCTATCAAGTAAAGGTATGTTGTTACCTGAAAGTGTCTTCGATTGTTGGGACAGGACAGAGTCTACATTTCAACAGTGGGGTAAGGATGAGGCATGGTAGCGGCTAAGTCATATAGAATCAAGTGATGATGGGTATCAGACTAGATGGATTCAGGAAGGCATTAGACAAACTCAGTCATCACAGGCACTATGCCTAGGGATGTCGCAAGTGCCCGGCATGGCCCAGGAGGTCATCGAACGCCCCTGCACTTGGCCCCATGGGGCACTGGTGGGCCCAGTCACTGACCACCCGAAAGCTGAGCGAGTGGCCAGGAGCAGCCCAGAGTTCTTGTTGCTGTGTGCAGCCCAACCACTCTCTTTCCCTCCTCCTCATTAGGATGATCTAGACTGCTACAACAGTTGGGCTGTGCACAGCGCTGAGCACTCATCTTGCCCCCACTGACTGTCAAGCAAGTTCTTGAGAGCTGGTGAGGGCAGGATGAGGCCTTGGGGCCATGCATGCCCCAGCCTCTCTAGCCATCTCCTCCTCATGAAAAGGAGATAGTTAGAGTGCTCGGGGTACGTGCAGTTCCAAGCAGTTCGGCACTCAAATCATTGTGCAAATAAAGCCCTTGTGCACACAAGGGCTTGACTGCTGGAGTCCCTGGTGCACAGAGGAGGGGTGGCTCACACAGCTCAGTGGGCTCTCCCGTGCCCTAGACAGAGGTGAGTCCACCCATCCGTCACTATGCCACAGAAGTCCAGTTGCTGGGGAAAACCACAGGAGTACTATAGCCTTCATGCTGTGCTTCTATGTTTTCCAGAAACATCTGTTTGGCCACCATGGGAAATAAAACTGGACTGAAATATTCCCACCCACACTCACCCCACACACAAGTTTGCCAAAAATTTTATCCCCCTGTGAAAATGTAGGCAGATACCCTACTTACTTAAAAAGCAAGGGGAAAATGGGTGGGAGGGGGGGACACAGACCCATTTTGCCTCCTCATAAGGTTAAGTAAAGTAAATAGCAGCAACAGCCTCCACCTCATCAAATATCTGGGAGAAAATTCTTTCTTTCTTCCCATGATCTTTTGTAGGGGGTAGGGGTGGACGAAAGTCACTTACCTTTCGTTGAAGCTTGTTCGCGGTGGGGGGGAGGCACTTCGCTGCTCCCCCCGCAAAGTTCAGGCCGGGGGGGAGGCTTCCCGCCTCACCCCGGCCGAAATTCAGGCCGGGGAGGAGGCTTCCTGCCTCGCCCGGCCGCAAACTCAAAAGTTTTTTTTTAAAAAAAAACACGCCCCCGTGATAGGCTACGTGATGATTAACGTAGCCTATCATGGCTAGATCTGCAAAGTCAGCCATGATAGGCTACGTTAATTGTCACGTAGCCTATCACGGGAGACTTAAAAAAAAAAAAGCGCGTACGCTAATGGCGGCCCCCATAGGGAGCCGCCATTCGCGTTCTTTATTTGGTCGCTGTAATCTACGTAAATCTTTACGTAGACTACAGCGACCAAATAAGGAACGGGAATGGCGGCTCCCTATGGGGGCCGCCATTATCCGTACGCGCTTTTTTTTTTTTAAGTCACCCGTGATAGGCTACGTGACGATTGACATAGCCTATCACGGCTGACTTTGCAAATCTAGCCGTAATAGGCTACGTTAATCATCACGTAGCCTATCACAGGGGCTTTTTTTTTTTCTTTTATTGGAATGGCGGCGGCAGCAGCCGGTCAAAAGACCGGCTGCCGCTCCCGCCCCACACGAACACCCGCCAAACTGCCGGCCAGACCTGCCGCCGGGAGGGACATTCGTCGAAGGTAAGTCCCGTCCCGGGGGGGGGTGCGAGGGGCGGGGGGGATGCGGAGGATTTCTCCCCGAAACTTGTTGGGGGCCGAACACGTTGGCGCTTGGCCCCCCGAAGTTTCGGGGAGAAATTCTCTGCCATCCCTAGTAGGGGGTTGTTTCACACCTACACACACACATGGTTGAAAAAGGAAATCAGAATGTCTCAGTGTAGACAGATGCTGATGGACCGATGGCCTTATCTACTTATGTTCTTATGTTTTAGCCAAAATTCATTGAAAGCGCTGCTAAGATCCCAATCCTGTGCATGTTTACCCAGGAATACGTCCCACCGAGTTCAGTGTAATATATTCCCAGGTAGATATGCATAGTATCTAGTTTGTTTCTTGATCCTAATTAGCATTTCTATATTCGGGTTTGGATGAGCTAACTCTCTTAGGTCACTAAGGGCACAATCCTATGCGTGTTTCGACAGAAAAGAGTCCTTCAACTCCCAGCATGCCCCAGCCAGCTAAAAACACTTTCCATTAAAATATCAGAACATAATAATAATGATGACTATATATTACTTCCAGTACTGAAGGCAGCATGTCTCTGTATGCCAGTAGCTGGGCTGCTATTTCACTCATGTCCTATTTGTGGGCTTCCCATAGCCAGCTAGTTGGCCACTATATGAACAGAATCCTGGACTAGATAGGGTTTAGATTGATTCAGCATGGCTCTTCTTATGTTCCTAACTTCCCATGCACAAAATCTCATTTTAAATACTGAGCCACTCGGCAGATTCATATTCTGAATCAGTACTTCAGCAAAACCTCTAATGGGAACTACATTTTCTGAGATTTTACCTTTAATAAATATACAACAAAGAGGGGAAAGTAATCTTTTGCTAGTTAATTCAGAGTCCAAGTACAGGAAGCATATATTGTTGTCTATTATTTACTCGTCAAACATCACATAGAGAGTAGTATACGTATAGGCAGGATATGGAAATATAGTTTAGTGTGTTTTCATCTTCCCTAAGATTAGTTGTCAGAACAACTATGTTATATTGATTACGCTACTATCAAGTGAGATATATTCAGAACCACAAAGTGGCTTATTTTGATCATAATGACCTATGATGTGACAATACATATGTGATGTCATCTTCAGGTTGCAATGTCAGGAAGGAAATAAAAGAAATGTTCTCAGATTTAAAATGAATGGAAACTAATAATCCCCTAGTATTCATCATACAACTTGAAGAAATCACATATTCATCCCAACAGTGATAGGACTGTTGATTTTTTTTTTAAAAAAAAATTCCTGAGTTGAGTAGCATTCTTATTTATTTATTTATTTATTTGTGTTATCAGCTTTTAGAAACTAAAATTAGATTTAAAAAATTCAGAAATAAATTAAGTTCTAGTCCTTGTGACTGTAGAGAATAGCTTGAAAAAAAAATGAGTGCAAAGTAAAAAGGATATGGTCAGAACTAAGAAGATTGCCTGGTCAGGTTCTGCTCAAGGGTCCAACAATGAGAAAATGTTGAACATCTGTAGACATTTTAGCAGTTCACCTGAAGCTGTAAGATTATTTCCCTTCTCATTGTGGCAGTTAGGGTTGGGTGAATTTGTCAGTTTTGCTTTCTCCCACATTCAAACTGTTTAAAGGAGACAAACGCAAAGAGGTAAGTGGGCTGGAGGAAGCTGGAGGAAGCCCAGTGGCTGTCCTTTGTCCTTCTGAGTGGCTGTGGTCTCACAAGGTACTCCTGAGAGCTCCAACTGAATTGGGGGGGGGGTGGCCTGAGTACTCCCAGCAGCTGTGTGGGCAGGAAGCTTCAGTCTGTTTCCCGCCTCCCTGCTGAGCAGAGCAGAGCAGAGCAGAGCAAGCTGGTCCAGCTGGTCTGTTGGGAGTAGGGATGGCAGAGTATTCCACCACAGATTCCAGTGAGGCCGGATTCCTTAGAATCGGCCCCCTGGAATCCGTGGCGGAACGGCCTCCTGCCCCCCGCCCCCCTTGGAATCCCCTCCGGGACGGAACTTACCTGGGGCGGATGTGGTGCATTCGGTGGCGGCGGCTCCGGCAGCTGGTCTCCTGGTAAAAATATTTATGTAGGCAAGAATGGAGGAAAACAAGGAATGCAAATAGCGCCCACTATGCTATTTGCATTCCCCTTTTTTTTGCCATAATAGCCTACTTAAATATTTATGTAGGCTAGAACGGCGAAAAATAGGGAACGCAAATGGCGGCCACCGTAGCCGCCGCCATTTGCGTACGCTGCTTTTTTTTTGGGGGGGGTAGCCATGATAGGCTACATAAATATTTACGTAGCCTATCATGGCAGCCTGGCTGGACACAAATGGCGGCTGCTACGGCGGCCGCCATTTGCATCTGCACCAGCCCATCCGCAGCTGGAGATCCAGCTGCGGATGGCCCTGGCTGGCTGCTCCGCAGAGCTGCCACGCAGCGAAGCCGGCCGGGCAGGATTCCGGGGGGAAGGACCAGATCGTCTCCTCCTCCGTCGAGGATTCCGGAGGGAGGGACGGAGCACCTCCCCCCCCACTGCAAATCAATCCGCGAAAAGATAAGTGAGTTTCTTAAATCCCTAGTTGGGACTATAGAAGCAAGCAAGCTCCCAAAGAGCAAGCGATCAGAGAGAGTGAACAGGGGGAGCAAACAGGAGCTGGCCAGGGGAGTTCAGCAGGGAAGGTCAAGGTGGAGCTCCCCAACATTTTTTTTATTTTTTTATTTTTATTTTTTAAAAAAATATTTGTCTTATTACACACACTTCCATATCAGTGGGACTCTGTTTTTAACCTGCAGTGAGATTTACATAGACTACGGCGAAAATAAGGGCAACGCATAGCGTTGCCCTTATTTTCGCCGTAGTCTACGTAAAGATTTACGTAGACTACAGCGACCAAATAAGGAACGCGAATGGCGGCTCCCTATGGGGGCCGCCATTAGCGTACACGCTTTTTTTTTTTTAAGTCTCCTGTGATAGGCTACGTGACGATTAACGTAGCTTATCACAGCTGACTTTGCAGATCTAGCCATGATAGGCTACGTTAATCGTCACGTAGCCTATCAAGCGGGCATTTTTAAAAAAAAAAAAAAATTTCGAGTTCGCGGCCGGGCAAGGCGGGAAGCCTCCTCCCCGGCCTGAATTTTGGCTGGGCGAGGCGGGAAGCCTCCCCCTTGGCCTTAATTTCAGCCGGGGCGAGGCGGGAAGCCTCCCGCCCCGGCCTGAACTTCACGGGGGGAGCAGCGAAGCGCCTCCCCCCCACCGCGAACAAGCTTCAACGAAAGGTAAATGACTTTCGTCCACCCCTAGCCAAATGCCAAATCACATTAGCGGACGCCATTTGCGTCCCTGCCTTTTGCCATGAGAGGCTACATAAAGATTTACGTAGCCTGTCATGGCAAAAGGCAGGGGCACAAATGGCGTCTGCTACGCCAGATACCATTTGCATCCAAAGACAGGAAGCAGCAGATGGCAGCGGAAGAACAGCAGCAGGTAGGATCCGGCTGGTGTGGATTACCCCAGGTGGCGGAGGACAGTATTTCATTCCGCTGTGGACTCCGGGGAGCCAGATTCTGAGAATCCCGCCTCATTGGAGTCTGTGGCAGAATTCCCCACCATCCCTAATCCTCACTGGATTTAAATGAGGTTAGATTTCTAATGATCTGACCTGCAAAATCTGCAGAGGACCAGCTCTCCCCACTATTGTTAGCACAGGCAGGGAGAGAGGGAGGGTTGTGCGCAGCTTGTGGGTTTCAGCTAAATTTCTTCCTGTAAAAATCGCAAAATACACAATTGTGGCTGTAAAGTGCTTCGTTATATGTCAATTGCAGCAACAGTTTTGGCATACCTAAACACTTTATGACCACAATTTGCTCAGAATACGCTAATTATGGTAGTAATTTCCCCAAGATGTTCAAATTGCACCTGCAATTTGCGTATCTTGCCAGTTTTACAGGAGGACATATAGCTGAAATCTGCAAGCCAACCTGGGGGCTCCAAGGAAATCTGTTGAGTCCCAAGAGGACTGGATTTCCCCTCAATGGACATCCCCCGGACCAGACACAGGAGGATTTGTACATCCCTAGTAGGGGGGTTGGAGAATTTCTCCACAAATAGCGTTGCCCTTATTTTCGCCATAGTCTACGTAAATGTTTACGTAGACTACCTGTGCCCAAATAAGGAACGCAAATGGCGGCACCCATGGGCGCCACCATTTGCGTACACGCTTTTTTTTTTTTTCAAAGTCAGCCGTGATAGGCAACGTAAAGATTTACGTAGCCTATCACGGCTGACTTTGAAAATCTAGCCATGATAGGCTACGTAAATCGTTACATAGCTTATCACATTTTCTTTTCTTTTTTTTTACAATTTACTTTTTTATTTCGCGGCCGGGGAGACGGGGCGCTCCCCCCTGGCCAGAATTTCGGCAGGGAGGGATGGGGCGCCTCCCCCCCGGCCTGAATTTTGGCCGGAAGGGGCGGGGCGCCTCCCCCCCACCAAGAATTTTGGGGGGAGAAATGGAGCGCCTCCCCCCCACCGAAAACAGTTGCGGGACCAGGTAAGGGACTTTCGTCCATCCTTAATCCCCATAGGGATGTACAAAAGTCACTTACTTGGTCTCGCAGCTTGCTTCACTGTGGGGGGAGGTGCTTCGCTTCTCCCCTCGAAGTTCAGGCCGGGGGGGGAGGCTTCCCGCCTCGCCCGGCCGAAATTCAGGCCGGGGAGAGGCGCCCCGTCTCCCTGGCCGCGAACTTCAAAAGAAAAAAAAAACGCCCCGTGATAGGCTACGTAACGATTTACGTAGCCTATCATGGCTGACTTTGCAAATCTAGCCATGATAGGCTACGTTAATCGTTACATAGCCTATCACAGGGGCGTTTGTTTGTTTGTTTTTTACTTTTCTTGTAATGGTGGCGGCAGCAGCCGGTCGAAAGACCGGCTGCCGCCCCCACCCCTGACGAAGACCTGCCGAACCGCCACCAGGACCCGCCGCCAGGAGTGACATTCGTGAAAGGTAAGTCCCATCCCGGGGGGGGCGGGGGGCGGGGGGGCAGAGAATTTCTCCCCAAACCTTCGGAGGACCGAATGCGTTGGCACTCGGCCCCTCGAAGTTTCGGGGAGAAATTCTCCCCCATCCCTAATCCCTAGTCCTTACTACCAGCCAGTTTACCTTTCTTCCTCGAAGCTCATTTCATCTTGATCATGTTCATGAGCATTTTTGGATTTTTTGCTCCCCCCCCCCTGCTCTCTGAAGGAAAAAAAAATGTGAATTTTCAACCAAGGAAAATGCACATTTTTCAATGTGCACATTTTTTCCCAATTGAAATGAATGCATACATATTTTTAAAGAAGTGTTTTGTTTTTTTCTGATGGAAAATGTACAATTTCCCACATAGGATAAAGCATGGATATGCAGATTTGGGGTGGGGGATGCAGATGCCCACTTTTGGAAGTGTGCACCAATTCATGAAACTTAAAATTTCCCAGAAATTGTGTTCCTGCTCACATTTGTGTTGAGATTGCAAACAGGACATGTTCACATGATTTTTGCGAACCACCCAGAGAGCCTTGACTATTGGGGATTATTAAAATGTAATACACACATAAATAAATTTGTAAAGAGGAACAAAATTCTCATACATCCTGAATGCCAAGAGAGGCATCTGTGGGTACACCACATTGGAGACCCCAGCACTAAATGATCAGGGCAAGGCATCAGTAAAAAGGCATGAAGCTGATGGGCACTTCCCTGCTTCACTCTCTCAACACATGAGATCAAGATACTGTTCAGGTGTTTTCCTGACTACCTGAGGGCTTAAAGGGGATAGAGAGTCAGGGCCATCCATGCTGGCCCCAACCCATCCCCAACATTTTAAGGCACACTGACCCTTTAGTTCAGACCTTGCCATTTTAGCAAGGTCTGAATAGCGTACCCTGCCTTATCAGGGTTCCTGATCGCATGGAGAGTTCCACTAATCCACTTGCAGCCAAGCAAATGTGCGTAGAGCTCCCTTTCAGACCCTGCCAATTCAATGTGGCAATGTCTGAACTGAAGGGGGCCAGTGTGCCTGAAGATGTAGCAGTCAGGACCAGTGTGCATGACCTGACAAGTACCTGGCAAGTGCAAAAATGGCAGCTCGGGGTTTTCTGGATATATAATGTTACATAAATGGTGGCCATAAAGGGGCCATTTACACAACATTACAGGCATAAATGGACCATTCATGCCTGTAATGTTGCATAAATGGCCCCTTTACAGCCGCCTTTTACATAACAGTACATATCTGGAAAACCCCAAGCTTCCATTTTTACTAGGGATGTACGAATCACTTCCTGTTCCGGTCGGGGCATCCACTGGGGGGGAGGCGCTCTGTCCCTCTCCCCGGAATCCTCGACGGCTGGCTCCGCTCTGCAGCCAGGCCACAGAGCAGCCGGCCAGCGCCGTCTGCAGCTGGACTTCCGGCCGCGGATGGGCTGGTGCAGACGCAAATGGCGGTCACCATAGTGGCCGCCATTTGCATACAGCCAGGCAGCCATGATAGGCTACATAAGAATTTACATAGCTCATTACAGCTAATCCTCCCCCAAAAAACCAGTGTACGCAAATGGCAGCGGCTACGGCGGCCGCCATTTGTGTTCTCTGTTTTTCGCCATTCTAGCCTACGTAAATATTGACGTAGGCAATTACGGCGAAAAAAAAAGGGAACCGCAAATAGAGTAGTGGGCGCTATTTGCGGTTCCTTTTTTTTCTCACCATAATTGCCTATGTAAATGTTTACGTAGGCTAGAACGGTGAAAAATAGTGAATGCAAATGGCGGTTGCCATAGCCACCACCATTTGCATATGCTGCGTCCAGCCACAGCTGGCCAGGAGACCAGCCACTGCCGCTGCCGCACCCGCCACCACTGCACCTGCCGAATCTGCCACTGCTGCCGCACATGCTGCCACCACCGCCAAATCCGCCGCATCCGCCCCAAGTAAGTGCCAACCCAGGGGATTCCGCAGGGGGGGCAGGGGGGCAGGAGGCCATTCCACAAAATGGCTGCTTGTTAAGGGGACAGGCAGTCACTGGGCACTCACAGACCACACAGACCCTCAGCGAGCGGGTTTGATAAATGGCAGTGGCTCAGCAAACATGATCCGGGAACCCAAACATGTGGGGGGGCAGGACTTTGTTTGAATTCATCCCCTTCTCTGACCTCTGTGACATCCCTAATTGTTCCTGATCACAGAGTTTAGAGTGCATGTTTAGAGAATGTATTTCACTGCAGAAAATGAGAATTGCTGGCTGTTATACAGCTTGCAGGCAATAAAATGCAATGCATGAAGCACATAGGATGTTTTGTTTTGTTTTAAGTTAAAAGGCAAAATATTTATGATCTGTTGCCCATAACATCTGAATGTTAACAAATGCAACTGTAAGTCCAACTTTGATCATAACTAGGGATGTACAAATCCCTTACCTTGTTCCAATCCGGGGCGTCTGAGGTGGGGGGGAGGCTATCCCTCCCTCCCCCCAGAATCCTCCCTGGCCAGCTCCTCTCTGCAGTGAGACCCTGGAGCCGCCAGCCGGGGTTGCCCACAGCCAGACCACCATCTGCTGCCGGGCTGCGGCCGCAAATGGCGGCTGCCATAGCAGCCGCCATTTGCATCCCTGCATTAGCTGTGATAGCCTACGTATATATTTACATAGCCTATCACAAAAACAGCAGGGACGCAAATGGCGTAGCGGATGCTATTTGTGTCCCTGCTCTTTGCCGTGATAGGCTATGTAAATAATTACATAGCCTATCATGGCTAAAGTAGTGAGGGAAATGGTGGCTGGAGACTGGGGCAGCAGAACGTCCAGATGGCCGACACAAGGAAAGATCCGTCCCGGGGAAGTTTCGCAGGGTGGAGGGGGGGATTGCTCCGTTCCGCCACGGACTCTGGGGGGCTGGCTTCTAAAGAATCTGGCCTCACTGGAGTCCATGGCGAAACATCCCTAATCATAACTAGGGATGGGCGAAAGTCCCTTACCTGTCCTCGAAGCTTGCTTCGTGGTGGGGGGGAGGCGCTTCGCTTCTCCCCCTGAAGTTCATGCGAGGGGGGGAGGTGCCCCGTCTCGCCCGGCTGAAATTCAGGCCGGGGGGGAGGCACCCCATCCCTCGCCGGCGAAATTCAGGCTGGGTAGAAGCGCCCCGTCTACCCGGCCACGAAAAAAAAAGTAAAAAACAAAAAACAACCCCGTGATAGGCTACGTAACGATTTACATAGCCTATCACGGCTAGATTTCCAAAGTCAGCCATGATAGGCTACGTAAATCGTCATATAGCCTATCACAGGTGAATTTGAAAAAAAAAAGCGCATACGCAAATGGCGGCCCCCATGGGGCGCCGCCATTTGCGTTCCTTATTTGGTCCCTGTAGTCTACATAAAGATTTACGTAGACTATGGCGAAAATAAGGGCAACGCTATTTGCAGTCTTGTTGTTGTTGTTTTTTCTTCACAAGACAAGATAGGCTACGTAAAGATTTACGTAGCCTATCATGGCTGGGTAAAAAAAAAGGAACAACTGTGTATGCAAATGGCGTTTTTATTAAATTAAATGCGGCCGCCGTTTGCGTTCCTTTTTTTTGATGTCTTAATCTATGTAAATATTTACGTATACTAAAACGGCGAATCAAAAAGGGACGCAAATAGCGCCCGCTACGTTATTTGCGTTCCCCTTTATTTTCGTTGTCATAGTCTACGTAAATATTTACGTAGACTAAGATGGCCAAAAATAAGGAACGCAAATGGCGGCAGCCGTAGCCGCCGCCATTTGCGTACACAGTTGTTTCTTTTTTTACCCAGCCATGATAGGCTACGTAAATCTTTACGTAACCTATCACGTCTAGTGAAGAAAAAACAACAACAAGACTGCAAATGGCGGCGGCAGCCGGTCAGAAGACCAGCTGCCGCAGCCGCCGCCACCCAGAACATCCGCCTCAGGTAAGTCTCGTCCCGGGGTGGATCCGCAGAGGGGCGGGGGGGTGGCAGGCTGTTCCGCCATGGAGTTCGGGGGGCCAAATGTGCTGGCATTTGGCCTCACCGAGATCTCTGGCAGAATTCTCTGACATCCCTAGGTGGATGTCTGGCTGTGGGCGGCCCCGGCCGGCAGCTCTGCGGAATCTCCACGGAACGGAGCCGGACAGAATTTCGGGGGGAGGGATGGAGCGCCTCCCCCACACCATGAATGTCACCCTTTGAAAAGGTAAGTGACCTTTGTACATACCTAATATTGCGCTGCTTCTGTAGGTGGCAACAGCATAAACTGTTTTGAAGCTTCCACTTTTTTGAGGTAGAATTTTGAATTTATTTTGCTGGTAGTTTTGAGCTTACCCAATCACTGCAAGGTGGCCGAGAGTGCTCTATGTGTTTTCTCTTTCTATTACACATCTTTCCATTGCTCTGCAGCCTCACAGGCCACCTGCATGTCCTGAACTGAAAATGCCCCATGAGAGGAATTACCTCATGATGTCTTCCTCATGATGGCTATAATTGAAGCGAGGGAAGCTAAGGAGGCTACAGGCTGCCACAGGGATTACTGTGCAATGACAGACAGGACACAAATGCACACTCCTCAGCCACACAAATAAGGTACAAGAACCCACAATTATGGAGAATTTCTTGGAAATTTATCCTCCTTAATATTTCTTTTCAAAAGCAATTTCTTTTCTATCACATTGAATGGGAATGGTCAAAAAATGTGGGAGAAATTTTCAGCACAGCACTAAAGCAAATAATCTCTCAACCACTGGCTTATAGTCCAACCTCCCTTTTCACATTCTCTTTTACACCAGCTCCTTTCCAGTCCTGCCCAAGTTTTTCTTCTATTTTTGCCTACTGCAAGACAGCATATAGGGTCCTGTCATGTTAAAGCACCTATTGAAAAATAATAAACTCTACTATTATACTTCTTTCTCATTGTTGTTTTTAAATAACACTCCCAACTAGGGATAGGCGAAAAAGCAATTTTTCCATTTGCTGTGTTTCTCCAACCACCACCTTGAATCTCAGTGTGCCTTGTTTCCTATGATGGATTGTGCTCTTTCTTTCATTTTGTTTGAACACAAAAGGTACACATTTCGAATGAGAAAAATGCATTAAAAAAAAGAGCATACCCAAATGTGCACTTCCTTCCATAGAGTAATGCACTGGAAATGTTTTTCAAAAATACACACTTTTACAGTGCACATTAAAAAAAAAAAAGTGTGTGTGTGTGTGTGTGTTTGTTTTGTTTACTACAAATGTAAGTTTAGGAATTTGCAAATATTTTTGGAGAACGATTTTTTTTGGAGAACATGGAGAACTCACATTCACATTTAAGGTTGTGAACAGGACATGTTTGCATGATTTGAGAACATAAACAACATTCTTGTACATTCCTACTCCCCCAGAACACACATTTTTTTAAAAAATAGAAAGTCCCCTAAAATACTTGTAATTTTTGCTTCAAAACATAGGTATGGGTTTGGAATTCAGATCATAAGATTGGCTCAGAAATACGTGGAGCTATTTCCTGATTGCTTGGTGAGATAGTTTCGCTTATTCTGAGCCAACCCAATTTGAGCCTGAGGAAGCTCCCCACTAAAAAAAAATAACCTTCCTTCCTTTCTTCCTTCCTTCCTTATTTATATAATTTATACCCCACACCACCTTCAATATAAATGCATGTTCTCAGGTTGGTTAACAAAGCAGTAAGATACAAATTATCTTATCATTTGAAACTCAACATTAAAAAAACTAAGATAATGGCATCTAGCCCCATCACTTCCTGGCATATAGAAGGGGAAGAAATGGAATGGAAGCAGTGACAGATTTCATTTTCTTGGGCTCCAAGATGACCGCAGATGGTGACTGCAGCCATGACATTAAAAGACGCTTGCTCCTTGGGAGGAAAGCTATGGCACACCTAGACAGCATAGTAAGAAGCAGAGACATCACCTTGCCGACAAAGGTCCGTATAATCAAAGCTATGGTTTTCCCAGTAGTAACGTATAGCTGTGAGCTGGACTATAAGGAAGTCTGAGCACTGAAGAATCGATGCTTTCAAACTGTGGTGCTGGAGAAGACTTTTATGAGTCCCCTGGACTGCAAGGTCAAATCAGTCAATCCTCAAGGAAATCAACCCTGAGTGCTCATTGGAAGGACAGATACTGAATCTGGGCTGAAGCTCAAATATTTTGGCCACCTAATGCGAAGAGATAAATCACTGGAAAAGACCCTGATGCTGGGAAAGACTGAAGGCAAAATGAGAAGGAGATGGCAGAGGATGAGATGGCTAGATAGCATCACCGATGCAATGAATATGGACTTGAGCACACTCTGGGACAGAGCGGAGGACAGGAAATCCTGGCGTGCTATGGTCCATGGGGTCACGAAGAGTCGGACATGACTTAACGACTGAACAACAACAAGATACAAATATACTACTACTACCAACAACAGCAATAACAGTATACTATCATAACAGGTGAAAAAAGCAACAAATAGTTAAATCAAATTGCTGTAAGTTAAAAATTGTGAGCAATACCTGTTCTCAAAATTCTGGGGAAACAGATGGGGCTTCCTAGGAAGGTATGCCAAAGATGAGGACCCACCACTGAAAGGGGTCTCTCTCCTGTTGTCTGCTGCCACACTTCAGATGGTAGGGCCATTCTGACCAAATTTTCAGATGATAATCTCAACAGATGAGCAGATGAAGCCTATTAGAAGAACCACTCTTGAATCACATCAATCTAATCCATCTTTCTGTTTACACAGTGGCCAAACAGCTGCCCACCAGAAACTCCCAAGCAGGACAGGAGTGCAACAGCATCCTCCTTCCCACGTTCCCCAGCAACTGGGGTGCATAGGCATACTGCTTCTGTTCTGGAGATAACCTATAGCCATCAGGACTATTGGCTATTGATAGCCTTATCCTCCATGAATTCGTCCAGTTCCTTTTAAAGACATCCAAATTGGTGGCCATCACCACATCTTGTGATAGTGAATTCCATAGTTTAACTATGTGCTGTGTGGGAAAAGTTCTTCCTTTTATCTGTCCTGAATCTCCCACCAGTCAGCTTCACAGGATGATCCTGGGTTCTAGTATTATGAGAAAGGGAGTGTCTCCCAGAAAGAAAGAAAGAAAGAAAGAAAGAAAGAAAGAAAGAAAGAAAGAAACCTCTCCCTTTCCGCTTTCTCCACTCCAGGCATTATTTTGTACTCCTCTATCATATCTCCCTTTACTCACCTTGTCTTTAAGTGAAATAGTCCCACCCATTGTGAGCTTTCCTCTTAGGGGAGTTGCTCCAGGCTCTTGATCATTTTGGTTGATCTTTTCTGCCCCTTTTCCAAATCTACAATATCCTTCCATTTTGAGGATTGATGTGAGAGAAGGCAGTCCAACAAATATTTGGGTCTGAAGTAGGGTTGGCGGAGAATTTCTCCCCGAACAAGTTTCAGGGAGAAATCCTCCGCACCCCCCCGCACCCCACACCCCCCCCGGGACGGGACTTACCTTCGCCGAATGTCCCTCCCGGCAGCCGGTCCGGCCAGCGGTTCGGCGGGTGTTCGAGCGGGGCAGGAGCGGCAGCCAGTCTTTCGACCTGCTGCCGCCGCCGCCATTGCAATGAAAGAAAAAAAAAAACGCCCCCTGATAGGCTACGTGACGATTCACGTAGCCTATCACGGCTAGATTTGCAAAGTCAGCCATGATAGGCTATGTCAATCGTCACGTAGCCTATCACGGGTGACTTAAAAAAAAAAAAAGTGTGTACGGATAATGGCGGCCCCCATAGGGAGCCGCCATTCCCGTTCCTTATTTGGTCGCTGTAGTCTACGTAAAGATTTACGTAGACTACAGCGACCAAATAAGGAACGCGAATGGCGGCTCCCTATGGGGGCCGCCATTCGCGTACGCGCTTTTTTTTTTTTAAGTCACCCGTGATAGGCTACTTGACGATTGACGTAGCCTATCACGGCTGACTTTGCAGATCTAGCCGTGATAGGCTACATGAATCGTCATGTAGCCTATCAGGGGGCGTTTTTGTTTTTTTAAAAACTTTCGCGGTCGGGCGAGGCGGGAAGCCTCCTCCCCGGCCTGAATTTTGGCCAGGCGAGGCGGGAAGCCTCCTCCCCGGCCTGAATTTCGGCCGGGCCGAGGCAGGAAGCCTCCCCCCCCCGGACTGAACTTCGCGGGGGGACCAGCGAAGCACCTCCCCCCCACCGCGAACGTCCTTCGAGGACAGGTAAGTGACTTTTGTCCACCCCTAGTCTGAAGCCATGTAGGGCTTTTCAGGTTAAAAAACTAGCACTTTGAATTCAGCTCAGTTTTATCACCGATTCTTGATTCATCCTTAGGTGCATTGTTGGGGTAAAGTGGCTGTTAGGGACATTGTGTTAGTCCCAGATTTCTGGCAGCTGTAAAGACTAAAACCAGCATCTTGAATTGTGTCAGGGAAACAATCATAAGCCAATGTAGACTTGGGAGCATTGATGTTATGTTCTCTGGTGGACCCACCCTTATTAGACTGCACCAGCTGAAGCTTCTGAAAGTTATCAAGGGATTTTCTTCTCACTTCTTTCTCTCACTCACTCTTTTATGTTTTAGTCTGAGGTTTTCCCCTGTGCTGGTGTGCTATGAAAATGGTGCTGCATATTACTGATGAAATAGCTTGAGAATTCTTCAAGGCTGGTTTTTTTTTTCCTCCCTTCAGATGTATTTTTCAGACAGTCATTTTGTATATTAAAGAGGAATAGAGTCTATTAGTCATATTAGCAGCAGGCATTTCTTAATTACCCTAAAGTATACTAGATGAATCAGGAATTCCAGCATGGGTCAGCAGTGCAGCAACCATACAGCACCCGATAACATGTTGACCTGCCAACATTTCGTTCGCTCACTCACTCGTTCGCTCTCTTTCTTTCCAATTCCCCACTGAAACTGTGTTTTCTCTGTGGTTTAATGTTAACTGTCACTCATCACCATGCACACACTGCCATTTTCACCTCCCACACACTCCATGTCTCTCACAGCTTGAACTGTCAAAGTTTCTGTTATATATTTGTTTCAAGGTGAACATATGGTTTAATCTTCCTCTCCAAAAGTCATGCACAGAATTGCTACCCTAACATGAGCCCTAGATGTGCCTAATTTGCACCCTCATTTATTTAGGGTCCCACAATTTATTTGACTTCAGTCCTATCCAGTTCATTAGGGAAATGTTTGAGGAGGATAACTGTATTAATAACAAAAATAATAACATACATATAAAATAGAATAAAAACTTAAAAGGCCACAGAAAATAAGCCACAGGAGAACTTCTAAAAGCAGCAGAGAACACATAAAACACAGGAGCATATAAAGCCAGATTAAAAGGTCTGGGTGAATAAAACCACCTTTACTTGGTACCTTCAATTCATATGGGTTTTAAAGTTTTTCTGTTGTTCATCTGGCAACCTGCTTTATGTGCCCATGGACCAAAAACTGGAGTAAAAAAAAAGAATCGAGTAGGCTCCAGGCAGGACAATTTGGACCCAGGCAGGACAATTCACAGGTGGAGTGTCACTACAGAGAACACTTGTACCCTGGGACCTGATTTCAGTTGATAGGTACCAGCAAGAGAGTCTTCCCATATGTCCTCAGAGGTTCATATGGGAGTAGGAGATCCTTGAGATACCCTGGTCTGAGAACAATAACTGTGCAATCCGATGCACATCGGTAAGCCCTACTGAATTCAATGGGGCTTACTCTGGGGTGTGTAGGTATAAGATTCCAGCATTACAGCACAATCCTATACATGTCTACTCAGAAGTAAGACTCACTGAATTCATTGGGATTTACTCTCAGGTAAGGAGGCATAGGACTGCAGTTGTAGGGTACAATCCTATTCATGTTTAGATAGAAAAAAAAGTCCTACAATTCCCAGCATGGGAGGGAATTGGGAATTGTAGGACTTTTTTCTGTCTGAACATGCATACGGTTGCACCCTTGAAGTATTGCATGCATACGTTAATACCAGCACTTTGAATTTTGCCCAGAAATGCATGGAAAGCCTATGCAGCTGTTTCAAAACTGGTGATGAATGTTCCAAATAATCCATGTCGGTTGGTAGATTTGCCTCGGCATTCTGCACCAACTAATGTTTCCAGGAAAGTTTCAAAGACATCCCTGATTCAGTACATCCCAATAGTCAATCCTGGATGCAATTAGTCAAGCTACCTCTGTCCAGGAGTGATCGCAGCTGGCAGTGAAAAACGATTTTGTGACACTGATGCCCAGGGGTGGACGAAAGTCACTTACCTGTCATCGAAGCTTGTTCGCGGTGGGGGGGAGGTGCTTCGCTGCTCCCCCCGCGAAGTTCAGGCCGGGGAGGAGGCTTCCCACCTCGCCCGGCCGCGAACTCGAAAGTTTAAAAAAAAAAAAAAACGCCCCCGTGATAGGCTACATGACGATTAACGTAGCCTATCACGGCTAGATCTGCAAAGTCAGCCGTGATAGGCTACGTTAATCGTCACGTAGCCTATCATGGGTGACTTAAAAAAAAAAAAAAAGTGCGTATGCTAATGGCGGCCCTCATAGGGAGCCGCCATTTGCGTTCCTTATTTGGTCGCTGTAGTCTACGTAAATCTTTACGTAGACTACAGCGATCAAATAAGGAACGGGAATGGCGGCTCCCTATGGGGGCCGCCATTATCCGTACGCGCTTTTTTTTTTTTTAAGTCACCCGTGATAGGCTACGTGATGATTTACGTAGCCTATCATGGCTGACTTTGCAAATCTAGCCATGATAGGCTACGATAATTGTCACGTAGCCTATCACGGGGGCATTTTTTTTTCTTTGATTGGAATGGCGGCGGCGGCAGCTGGTTGAAAGACCGGCTGCCGCTCCCGGCCCGCATGAACACCCGCCGAACCGCCAGCCGGACCCGCCGCCGGGAGGGACATTCAGCAAAGGTAAGTCCCGTCCCGGGGGGGGTGCGGGGGGTGGGGTGTGTGTGGAGGATTTCTCCCCGAAACTTGTTCGGGGGGCCGAACACGTTGGCGCTCGGCCCCCCGAAATTTCGGGGAGAAATTCTCCGTCATCCCTACTGATGCCATGTAGGCATCCAAGGTAATGACCAAATCAAAGAGCAATCCCAAGTTGTGAACTGGATCCATACTGGAGAGTCCAGCTCCATGCCAAACACATTGAATTCAAGTTTTTCAGTTGGATAGTCTACAGACCAAGGGTACTGCCATCTTTTCTGGTCTGAGCTTCAGTTTATGGGCCCTCATCACAGAAACGGATGCCACACTTTTTTCCACTTCACCTGACTTCAGTGAAAAGGAAAAACAAACAAGTCTGGATGTAATCAGCATGCCGATGATGCCTCACTCCATATCTCTAGATGATCTCGCTTTGTGATTGAGTGTGTATGCTGAAAAAACGTCGGTGGGTGGAAATTAGAGATGTACGAACTGTGTGAAATCTGCTCCATCTGTGTTTCATGGATTGTCAGGTACCTTGTGTTCCATCGTCCGCTCACAGAAGGATGCTTCCCCCCCCTGTCATGCAGAAAAAAATGCACAAATAATTATGTAAGAGGTTTGTAACAATTTACATAATTAACCTTAATAGGTAACATTTAGCATATTGTCCCCCAACCCATTCAACTTTTCCTCAGCAAAAACTTGCTTATTTTCCTATGAATAAATATGTGTAAATTTCAGGAATGTAAAACAAACATCCAAAAGTCCATGCACTCCACGCGGCCTGAGGGGGGCGCTCCACAGTAGATGCCGCAGGTCAGATGCTTAGAAATCCAAATTCATTTTAGTCCATCTCAGATTTCTCCAGCATCCCTAGAGGAGCCAGATCCTCTTACATACAATGCTGGACCAACAAGATCTTAAAAAGAAGAGACAAGATTATCTTCAATGGAAGAATGTAGTGTTCCTTTTCATTTCAGAGTCGTATGGAAAATGCATTGTGGTGCAGAAAAGACATTAGCCCAGTTTGCAGATAAAGAGAAGCCACCATGTGTGAATTTCCCCACAGGGCTTGGCTTCTCATTGCAGTGGCCATTTTGAATATTTGTGATGCAGCAGGGGCATACTGTAGCTTCTTGTTAGGGATGTACAAAAGTCACTTACCTTTTCAGTGGGGTGATTCGTGGGGGGGGATGTGCTCTGCACCTCCCCCCGAAATCCTGATCCAGCCAGCTCCGCTCTGTGGAGATTCCACGGAGCCACCGGCCAGGGCCACCCACAGCTGGACATCCGGCCGCTGGGCAGCCTTCCAGAAAAAAAAACGTACGCAAATGGCGGCGGCTACAGCCGCCGCCATTTGTCTTCCCTTTTTTTTCGCTGTTTTAGCCTACATAAATATTTACATAAGCTATTATGGTGAAAAAAGGGGAATGCAAATAGCGTAGTGGGCGCTGTTTTGTTTTGTTTTAGCCTGCCGTGATAGGCTACGTAAGTATTTACGTAGCCTATCACAGCAAAGGCAGCTACGCAAATGGTGTGGTGGCCGCCATTTGCGTGGCTGCCTTTGCCGTGATAGGCTACGTAAATACTTACGTAGCCTATCACAGCAGCCTGGCTGGACGCAAATGGCGGCTGCTATGGTGGCCGCCATTTGAGTTTGCAGCAGCTGGCCAAGAGACCAGCTGCCACCGCCATAGCCGCCGCTGGAGCTGCTGCTGGAGCCTCCACCGCCGGAACATCCGCCCCAGGTAAGCTTTGTGCTGGGGGGGATTCCGCGGGGGGGGGCGGGGGGGAGGCTGTTCTGCCATGGTTTTCAGGGGGCTGAATGCCAGCGCATTCGGCCTCACTGAAATCCTTGGTGGAATTCTCTGCCATCCCTACTTCTTGTTCCATGCGAACCTAGTATGGCTCGGCTGTTGGTATGAGTGACGAGCCACCCACAACCCTAAAACAGCCCATGGGTTTTGGGTGGCTTATCAACCACCCAACAATCTTCCTCACCAGGTTCACTTGGATCAACAACCTGGCACCCATGTGTGCTGCCATGATCACACAAACCAGGTCAGTATATTCCTATGTAGCCAAATAGTCTTGGAAGGGATACACAAAACAGCGAGGTAATCCAACACTTGGGTAAATTAGACCACTGGGGAGTCATGTTGCACTGTAATTAGCTGATAAAGGGGGAATGCTTGGGGAAGATTCACACATCGCCTGATCTCTCACCAGTATTACACCATTTTTCCACACTCACCCCCAGTAGCTTGCAGTGTAATTAAAGAATATAAGCAACCAGTTCCATCAAGATTGTGGAAGGGTCAGTCCACAGAACTAACAGGAGTGGTTTGCTCCCTACAGTAATTTCTTATCATTATATTTCCAATAGCTAAATATTGTAGAATAATGTTCAATATTGTCATTAGTATTTGTCACTTACATCATCCTGAACACACCCTGAATGATGGTTTCAGCTAGGGCTGTGCAGGGACCCCCCGATCCACCTTGGAGGCCACATTGGGGCTTTCAAGGTGGGCCCAATTTGCTTCAGGCTGATTTTGGGAGCCCCTGACCGGAGCTGAGGCAGGATTCAGATGGCCAACTCTCACTTCACACACACCCCCCGCTGCCCCTGCCATGCTGCACGAGCCCCAAGCTCCTTAACTGGGCCCTTGGGATGAGTATCAGCAGCTGTCTTCCTGTTCCAGGGAGTTGCCATTTCTAAAATGGCAACTCCCTGGAAAGAGAAGATGGCTCTGGCGAACATCCTGAGGCCCCAGGTAAGGAGCTGGAGGATGGGCAGTGGCAGCAGCTGGGTTTCCAGATTGCTCCCTGCCACCGCTGAAGCACTTCAGACTGGCCTGACTCCCTTCATGCCACTTTGTGCCCCCTCCACCTCATTTTGGAAGCAGCCCAAAGCACTCCACTTTGGCTCCGAACTCAGGCTTTGGGCCAAAGTGGTACACAGCCCTAGTTTCAGCCACTTTTATCCTCCTATTCAGGTAGTGCATAACAGATCTCCCAATATGATATTTCTTCCTTTATTGAAATATTTTCAACAGAAGTACTTTTAAACTTAAGAACAAATGTTTAAAGTTTTGACATAATGCAAGATCCCTCAAGACAGGGGTTGAATCACACAGAACAAAGTTCTTTCGACACAAAATTGGGCAGGATAGCTAATACTTTGGAAGAAAGAAACAAAATTCAAAGTGATCTTGATAGACTGCAGCACTGGGCAGAAAACAACAGAATGACATTGAATAGGGATAAATGCCAAGTTCTGCACCTAGGAAAAAGAAACAAAATGCAGTTACAAGATGGGGCATATGTATGGATGTCAGAGAATTCCGCACGAATTTTAAATGGGATCAAATTCTGACAAATCTGGTCCTTGGAATCCTCCTCAGAATGGGGCGGCCCAGTCGACCCGGACCAGAGCTCACATGGACCCTTTTATTTTTTGCCCGCCGAACAGCAGATTTTACAAAAATAATCACGAAAAGAAATCCGTAAATCAGAAATGGAAGAAGGATGAGAACGGCTTTACCCTTTTTACCATATAGGCATTTTCCCTGTGACCCAAGGGTTTCTTTCATTGGGGCTGAGTCGTGAAGTCCATGGAAATCCTCCATCTTTTTCTGTTTATTGTCTGTGGAGGTGAGATCAGGTGAGGTGAGGTCAGGTGAGGTGAGGTGAGGTCAGGACAGGTCTGGTGAGTTCAAGTGACTGGAAGTTACATGGGGAATCCCCGTGAAGGGCTTTACCCTTTTTATGAAAACAAATAGGCATTTTCCCTATGACCCGAGGCTTACGGACAGTGGGCGTGCAATAAGGATTTTTCGGCGGTACTTACCGAATTATTTACAGAAGTTCAGGGAGCCAGGAAAAAATGGGGGAATCCAGGGCATGCAGACGGCAGAATCCTTGTGGCCCTCAGCTCTGCGGAATACTCGTGGAGTGGAGCCACTCCATGAGGATTCCAGGGGGAGGAATGGATTACTTCCCCCCCCCGTGGATTCCCCACTGGAACGGATGGTGGGGAATCCGTACATCCCTAGGCATATGTGGCTCAACAACACTGCAAACGAGAAGGATCTTGGAATTGTTGTAGATCTAGGGATGTCAGAGAATTCCACCATGGATCTCGGTGAGGCCGAACGCCAGTGCATTTGGCCCCCTGAAATCTGTGGTGGAACGAAGCCCCCTGCCCCATGAAAGGCATGTGAAATGGAGCACTTACCTGCTGCCATCCGCGCTGACTTGTGAATGGCGTCTGCGTCTGCGGCCGCCATTCGTTTCTTCATTATAGCCATGATTGGCGACATAAATATTTACATAGCCTATCACGGCAAAATACAGGGACACAAATGGTGGTGGCTACGGCAGCCACCATTTGTGTCCCTGCAGGCTGCCCAGTGGCCGGATGTCCGGCTGCAGGCGGCCCCGACCGGCGGCTCTGCGGAATCTCCGTGGAGCGGAGCCGGCTGGAGAGAATTTCAGGGGGAGGGACGGAGTGCCTCCCCCCCACAGAAAATGTCACCCTTCGAAAAGGTAAGTGACTTTCGTACATCCCTATTAGATCACAAGCTGAATATGAGCCAACAATGTGATGTCGCTGCAAAAAAGGCAAATTCTGTTTGGGTCTGCATTAATAGAAGCATAGCTTCCAAATACCAGGAAGTACTAGTTAGGGGTGTACGAAACCCACTCACCAGTCTGCTGGGGGGGTCCGCAGGGGTAGGCGATCCATCCCTCCCCCTGGAATCCTCCCCTGCCGGCTCCGCTCTGTGGCGAGTTCGCGGAGCCACTGGCCAGGTCCATCCGCAGCAGGACTTCCGTCCACTGCTGGTCTGCGGATGCAAATGGCGTCCAGCATAGGGGACGCCATTTGCGTCCCTGTTCTTTGCAGGATCCCTGCTGTGCATCCCTGCTCTTTGTACCTAAATCTTTACATAGCCTATCACGGCAAAGAGAAGGGACATAAATGGCATCCGCTATGCCAGATGCCATTTGCTTCTGCAGACCGGCAGTGGATGGCAGCAGATGGACTGGACCCTGCTGGTGGCAGGTAGGATCCATTCCAGGGAAACTTCACGGGGTGGCAGAGGTGGGTGGTCCATTCTGCCATGGACTCCTCATTGGACTCCATGGCGGAATCCTCTGCTATCCCTAGTACTAGTTCCCCTCTACTCAGCACTGGTTAGGCCTCATCTGGAGTACTATGTCCAGTTCTGGGCACCACACTTGAAGAAGGATGCAGACAAACTGGAGAGGATTCAGAGGAGGGCAACAAAGATGATCAGGGGACTGGAAACAAAGCTGTGAAGAGAGACTGAAAGAACTGGGCATGTTTGGCCTTGAGAAGAGAAGACTGAGGGGAGATATGATAGCGCTCTTCATGTACTTGAAAGGTTGTCACAGAGAAGAAGGCCAGGACCTCTTCTCGATCATCCCAGAGTGCAGGACACGGAATAATGGGTTCAAGTGACAGGAAGCCAGATTCCAGCTGAACATCAGGAAAAACTTCCTGACTGTTTGACCAATACAACAATGGAACCAATTACCTAGGTTGGTTGGCTCTCCTACACTGGAGGCATTCAAGATGAGGCTGGACAGCCATCTGTCGGGGATGCTCTGACTTGGATTCCTGCACTGAGCAGGGGGTTGGACTCGCTGGTCTTGTAGGCTCCTTCACACCCTACTATTCTATGGTTCTATGTTTCCATGACCCTTCCAAAATAAAATCACTGTAAAGTATTTTTAAGATCCTATTTCTTGCAAAGGTCTTTCCCCCTTTTAAAAATGATTTGTAATCCTCTGGCAGAGCATCTTTCACAGTGTGTTTTACTACCGAATTGCTACGTTCTATTTTCTGTAAACATGTGTTTCCCCCATAACTTTCAAGTTTTTCAGAGCTGAGTGTCATTTTGAAGTTTCTTGGTAATTTTCAACATATTCTGATAAGGTGTACATCATCATCATCATCATCAACATCATCATCATCATCAATTAAGACCACAGACAAATGCAAATCAGTATTTGCCACATTGCTTTGTGAATACATTATGAAAATCTTAAGATCTGAATCATTAAAGAAATAAATAATGATTACCATTCCATAGATATTGCAGTGTGAGGGAGGGAAAATAATACTAACCATCAGAAAATGGTGGGGGGAACAGATATAGCATACTGTGAATTTCTCCCCTTCTGCTGGTTCATTAAGAATGCAACAGTTAGGCTGAACAGGATGCATAATGTAGAGTTGCACACCCAATGTAATTTGCTGTTAAATCCTATGTGTGCTTACTCAGAAATAAGTCTCACTGTATTTCATGGGGCTTAATGCCTAATATGCGTGCCTAGGGTTCAGTCTTTAGGTTTAGAATGTCTGATCCAAATATTTATAAATGGGATTAATGTGTTTTTTGTTTGTTTTTTTGCCCAGAGTAGATTTGCTACCATCTTTGTTTGTTTTGTTAGTCTTTCCCCATCCATTACCTTTCACTACACTGTAAGCTTTTCTACATGGGGCTGTTAATCCACTGTACCTGCTTTTGGTTTCATCACAGAATTGAGATTTGAGCACTACAGGAAGAGTGATCCCTTTCCTGCTTTTCCACTACATAACCTCTAGGTGGCACTGTGGTACAGTGAAATAGCACAATTACACAAGTGGAAAAATTAATGCAGTTCCATCGGTAGAGGCATTGAGAGCACCATCTGGTCCAGTTGTATTAGATGAGTTTCAGTTATTGAGGACTGATGATGCGGACAAGGTGCTTGGCAAAATCCAATCGACCACTTGTGTGCTTGACTCTTGCCCTTCATGGCTTATTAAATCAAACAGGGAGGGGATGTCTGGCTGGGTCCAGGAGGTTGTAAATTCCTCCTTGAGAGAGGGAGTGGTGCCTAGGGATGTCAAAGAATTCCGCCACAGATCTCGGTGAGGCCGAATGCCAGTGCTTTGGTCCCCCAAAATCCATGGTGGAATGAAGGCCCCTGCCCCCCCACCCCGTGAAATGGGCCCGGAACAGAGCACCTACCTGTTACCATCCACGCTGCATTGCGAATGGCAGCCACGTCTGGGGCCGCCATTCGCTTCTTCCATATAGCCATGATAGGCTATGTAAATACTTATGTAGCCTATCATGGCTAACCCAGGGATGCCATTTGTGTCCCTGCGGAAGCCGTGGTAGGCTGTGTAAGTATTTACGTAGCCTATCATGGCAAAAAAAGGGAACGCAAATGGCGGCGGCTATGGCGGCCGCCATTTGCGTTCCCTTTTTTTTTTGCCGTGATAACCTATGTAAATATTTACGTAGGCTATTACAGCAAAAAAAAAAAAAGGAAAAAAAAGAACGCAAATGGCGTAGTAGCCGTCATTTGCATTCTTTTTTTTTTTTTTTTTGCCGTAATAGGCTACGTAAATATTTACGTAGCCTATCACGGCAAAATACAGGGACGCCAATGGCGGCGGCTACAGCAGCTGCCATTTGCGTCCCTGCAGGCTGCCCAGTGGCTGGATGTCTGGCTGCGGGTGGCCCCAGCTGGTGGCTCCACAGAATTTCCGTGGAGCGGAGCTGGCCAAAGAGAATTTCGGGGGGAGGACAGAGAGCCTCCCCTTGACCGCGAATATCACCCTTCAAAGAGGTAAGTGACTTTCGTACATCCCTAGTGGTGCCGGCCCCTTTAAAAGAGGCAGTAATCCGGCCACTCCTCAAAAAGATTAAACAGGACCTGGAAGATGTTAGCAATAATAGGCCAGTGGCTAACATCCCCTTCTTGGGCAAGGTGCTTGAGTGGGTGGTTGCAGGACAGCTCCAGGCACTGTTTAATGATGCAGATTATCTCAATTGGGCTTCAGGCCTGGTTTTGGAATGGTCGCCCTGTGGGATGACCTCTGCTGGGAGAGGGATGGGGTAGTGAGTAGGGATGTCAGAGAATCCCAGGATGGATCTTGGTGAGGCCGAATTCCAGTGCACTCGAAGCCCCCGCCCCCCCAACCCGCAAAGGCACGCAAAATGGAGCACTTACCTGCTCCCATCCGTGCTGCTTTGTGAATGGCGGCCGTCCTGCAGCTGCCATTCGCTTCCTCTTCATAGCCGTGATAGGCTACATAAATACTCATATAACATAGCCTATCACAACTAATGCAGGGACACCATTTGCGTCCCTGCGGAGGCCATGATAGGCTATGTAAGTATTTATGTAACCTATCAAGGCAGGGGGGAAAAAACCCAGCGTACGCAAATGGCGGCGGCTACCACCATTTGCGTACACTGGGTTTTTCCCCCCCTGCCGTGATAGTCTATGTAAATATTTACGTAGCCTATCATGGCGAAATACAGGGACGCAAATGGTGGTGGCTACGACAGCCGCCATTTGCATCCCTGCAGGGCTGCCCAGCAGCCGGATGTCTGGCTGCGGGTGGCCGGAGCCGGCTGGCAGCTCCACGGCTTGGCCGCAGAGCGGAGCCAGCCAGGCAGGATTCCGGGGGGGAGGACCGGATTGCCTCCCCCCCCCATCGAGGATTCCATGGGGAGGGACGGAGTGCCTCCCCCCCCCAGCGGAAACAGAACAGAACATAAAGGTAAGTGTTCTGTTCATCCCTAGGAGTGCGATGCTGTTGATTCTCCTGGACCTCTCAGAGGCTTTCGATACCATCAGCCATGGTATCCTTCTGGATAGGTTGTCTGGGTTAGGAGTTGGAGGCACTGCACTGCAGTTGTTCTGCTCCTACTTGGATGGCTGATTCCAGAAGGTGGTGCTGGGGGATTATTGCTCTATGCCATGACAATTATGCCATGGGGTTCCACAGGGCTCTATTTTATCCTCCATGCTTTTCAACATCTACATAAAACTGCTAGGGGAGGTTATCCGGAGGTGTGGGCTGAGGTCCCATCGATATGCAGATGACACCCAGCTCTACCTGTCTTTCTCATCAAACCCAGGTGAGGCAGCAGCTGTTCTGAATCAGGGCCTGGGCATGGTAATGGACTGGATGAGAGCCAATAAACTGAAACTCAATCCAGACAAGATGGAGGTATCATTAGTGGGTGGTTCATCTGCCCAGCTAGGTGATATTCAATGTGTTCTGGGTTGCACTCCCCCTAAAGCATCAGGTTCGTAGTTTGGGGGTGCTCTTGGACCCAGAACTGTCACTTGAGGCATATGTGAACTCAGTGGCATGGAGCACTTTTTATCAGCTTAGGCTGAGCCCTTATCTGGACAGAGATAGCCTAGCTACAGTTATCCATGCTCTGATAACTTCTCGTCTCGATTACTACAATGCGTTACATGTGGGGCTGCTTTTGAAAATGGTCCGGAAACTTCAGCTGGTCCAAAATAGGTCAGCAAGATTATGAACAGGGAGTGGCCAACGAGCTCATATTACGCCAGTACTTTTCCAGCTTCACTGGCTGCCAGTCCATTTCTAGGCCTGATTCAAAGTGCTGGTATTAGCATTCAAAGCCCTAAAAGGCTTGGGGCCTGGTTATCTGAAGGAACACTTCCTCCCATATGCACCAGCTTCGACCCTAAGATCATCCTCAGTGACCCTTCTCCATGAGCCCCTACCAAAGGAAGTGAGGAAGGTGGCTGCTAGGAGGAGGGCCTTTTCTGCTGTTGCACACTGGCCGTGGAATGTGCTCCCTAGTGAGGTTTGCCTGGTGGCACCTACATTGTATTCCTTCTAGGGATGGGGGAGAATTTCTCCCCGAAACTTCGGGGGGCCGAGTGCCAATGCATTCGGTCCTCCGAAGGTTCGGGGAGAAATTCTCCGCGCTCCCCGCCACCCTGCCACCCCCGGGGTGGGACTTACCTTTTACAAATGTCGCTCCCGGCGGCGGGTCCCGGCGGCAGTTCGGCAGGTCTTCATCAGGGGCGGGGGTGGCAGCCGGGCTTTTGACCAGCTGCCGCCGCCGCCATTACATGAAAAGGAAAAAAAAAAGAAATGCCCCTGTGATAGGCTACGTAACGATTAACGTAGCCTATCATGGCTAGATTTGCAAAGTCAGCCGTGATAGGCTACGTTAATCGTCACGTAGCCTATCACGGGTGACTTTAAAAAAAAAAAAGTGCGTACGCTAATGGCGGCCCCCATAGGGAGCCGCCATTCACGTTCCTTATTTGGTCCCTGTAGTCTACGTAAAGTTTTACGTAGACTACGGCGAAAATAAGGGCAACGCAAATAGCAGATTAATACGTAACGATTAACGTTAATCGTTACGTAGCCTATCACGGGGCTTTTTTTTTTTTCTTTTGAAGTTCACGGCCGGGGAGACGGGGCGCTTCTCCCCGGCCTGAATTTCGGCCGGGCGAGGCAGGAAGCCTCCCCCCCGGCCTGAATTTTGGCTGGGCGAGGCGGGAAGCCTCCCCCCCCGGCCTGAACTTCGAGGGGAGAAGCGAAGCGCCTCCCCCCCCACCGCGAAGCAAGCTGAGAGACCAGGTAAATGACTTTTGTACATCCCTAATTCCTTCCGGTGCCAGGTGAAGACCTTTTTTTTATTTTCCCAGGCATTTTAGCATTTTAGCTTTCTAGACTTTTAGCTTTGCTGTTTTAAATCTGTATTTTAAATCTCTGCATTGCTGCTAGGTTTTACTCTGGTTTTATTCTGGTTGCATTGTTATACTGTGGTTTTAATGTTTTATATATTTTATATTGTTTTACTGTGTGCTTGTTGTTTTATATTTGTGGATCACCCTGAGAGCTTCAGCTATTGGGCGGTATAGAAATGAAATACATGCATGCATACATACATACATAAAAACTCTTGTTTCGCTTTCACAAATAATACCACATTTTCCCTGCTGAAAAAAAAAACCCAGTCAAAAGTGCTGTTTAAAAGAAGCAAAACTGGAGGTCCACAATGTTGTCTAAAGAACCCATAAACATAGGGAATAATAACTGCACAATAATAGCCTCATGTAGAAAAGCATTGTGTGTCTTGGTTCACTTACTTGAAGCAAATGGAGCTATTTATTGCTCATATTTTTTTCAGAAGTCTTGCTTGTGATACAATATGCATGTTGAGCTCTAGTCACTGGATGCATCATCCTTTCTCAGAAGAAAGGGCTGGGGTAAGGACTGTTGTATGCCAGGTCGCCCTCCTGAAATCCACAGGCCCAGACATAATATAGCTGAATCTGATTTTGCAGCTCACCTTAGGGATGTTGGAGAAATCTATTTGGTGGGTGGAGTTCAATGAGGTTTCCTAGGCTCAGCCCCCCAGACTTCATTTCAGTGCTGGCTGTGGCACCTAACTCGATCTGCAATGAGTCAGGCTGGTTCACGGATTTTCCAGGAAGTCCATGCATTTTTTGGGAAAGTTCTGCAAACCTCCTCCATCCATCCCCCCAACAGCACACAAGACACTCCCAGAGTTCAGGGAACAGCTTGCAGCTTGGCTCGTGTGAGTCATATATGTCATGGAACTCTGCCAAGTGAAAAAAGAACTGGATTTCCCATTGACTGATATCCCTAGCTCACAGCATAGGAAGAGTGGCAGTTTACAAAGTGAAATCAAAATGTAAAAGCCCCTTTTTTATTCTTATTTTAAAAATGTGTTGGCAAGGGTGTACCAACCAGCTGCTTATGTTAACAAATAAACAGCATATTGTTTACGGCATTGAACCTTACTGCTTTATATTTTAATAAAATTTTAATACAATAAAATAAAGTTTAACTGGACAGAAAAGCTATGTTTGGCAAAAACTGTAAACAGTTGTCAGGAAAATAGATGTGCAGTCATGTGTTATTTCTGTATTTTTCAAAACTGCTTGCTATAAATACTGCAAGAAACAAACAGCATCTGAACAACACAGTGGAATACCATATCTCTAATCTTCATTTTAGGGCACAATCTTATCTAGATAGGTGGCCGCCTCCGAGCTCAGAGGCGACCGCCTATCCAAAGCAGGGCAGGAGAAGCATGGAGGGGATCGTTCCCTCCATGCTTCTCCTGCCCTGCTTTTTCAGCTAGATAGCCGATTGCGGCTGTCTAGCCATGGGAGCACAGAGCAGGAAAGGAGGCTGCTCTACAACACATAGGATGTGTTGTGCAGGCAGCTACAATCTCCCTGTCCCGGAACACCCCCAGCCCAGCCATGCCCCTTTCCAGCCACTCCACATTCCTCTTCTGAGCGTGGAGGATGGGGCTGTTCCATGCTGCCTGCAAGGCAGCGCAGAAATGGGTGGAGGTCAGTTCTTTGGGAACTAGGGATGGCGGAGAATTTCTCCCCGAAACTTCGGGGGGTCGAGCGCCAACGTGTTCGGCCCCCTGAACAAGTTTTGGGGAGAAATTCTCCACACACACCCGTCCCCCACACCCCCCCTGGGACGGGACTTACCTTTGCCCAATGTCCCTCCCGGCGGCGGGTCCGGCCGGCGGTTCGGCGGGTGTTCGTGTGAGGCGGGAGCGGCAGCCAGTCTTTTGACCGGCTGCCACCGCCACCATTGCAATAAAAGAAAAAAAAAATTCCCCCATGATAGGCTACGTGACGATTAACGTAGCCTATCACGGCTAGTTCTGCTAAGTCAGCCGTGATAGGCTACGTTAATCGTCCCATAGCCTATCACGGGTGACTTAAAAAAAAAAAGCGCGTACGCAAATGGCGGCCCCCATAGGGAGCCGCCATTCCCATTCCTTATTTGGTCGCTGTAGTCTACGTAAAGATTTACGTAGACTACAGCGACCAAATATGGAACGCGAATGGCGGCTCCCTATGGTGGCCGCCATTTGCGTACGCGCTTTTTTTTTTTTTAAGTCACCCGTGATAGGCTACGGGACGATTAACGTAGCCTATCACGGCTGACTTTGCAGATCTAGCCGTGATAGGCTACTTTAATCGTCACGTAGCCTATCACGGGGGCGTGTTTTTTTTTAAAAAAAAAACTTTGGAGTTCGCGGCCGGGCGAGGCGGGAAGCCTCCTCCCCGGCCTGAATTTCGGCCGGGCGAGGCGGGAAGCCTCCCCCCCCGGCCTGAACTTCGTGGGGGGAGCAGCAAAGCGCCTCCCCCCCCCGCGAACAAGCTTCGAGGACAGGTAAGTGACTTTCGTCCACCCCTATTGGGAACTGACCTTGGAGCACAGGCTCCAAGGTCTGTTCCCAGAAAACAGGATATCCTATGGCCTTCCATCTAAGAGCCTGTCTAAGAGCCATAGGATTGCTCCCTTAATGTCCAGAACTTAATCCTAGCTGAGCAGGCTCTAGAATGACAAGGGTGGAGTGGGGTAGAACATAATTGGGGTGGAGGAGCACAAAAAAATGAGAGAAAGAGAAGTATGCAAGGTAGGTAGGGTTGGGTGCAGCTGAAGTTGCCTGAAGTAGTGATGTACGAATTACTCACCTGCCATTCCGGTGGGGAGGATGTTCGCAGGGGGGGAGTTGATCCATCCCTCCCCCCGGAATTCTCTCCGGCCAGCTCTACTCCATGGCGATTCCATGGAGCCACCAGCCGGCTCCGAAGCCCCAGCAATACGGCCACCATTGCCATATTGCTGGCTGGACTGACAAACTGCAGACGCAAATGGCATCTGGCATAGCAGATGCCATTTGCATCCCTGCTCTTTGACATGCTAGGCTATGGAAATCTTTACATAGCTTATCGTGCAAAGGAACAGGGACGCAAATACACCATATGTGTCCCTGTTCCTTCTCAAGATAGACTATGTAAAGATTTATGTAGCCTATCACGTCAAAGAGCAGGACACAAATGGTGTCCACTATGCCAGATGGCATTTGCGTCTGCAGTTCATCAGTCCAGCCAGCAACACGGCAATGGTGGCCGTATTGCTGGGGCTTCGGAGATGGCAGCAGGCAGGATCTGCCAGTGAGAACTTCACAGGGGAGGTGGAGGTAGGAGATCCTATCCTCCACGGATTTGGGGGGGGGGGGCGGATTCAATAGAATCCAGCCTTATTGGGGTCCATGGAGGATTTCTGCAACATCCGTAGCCTGAAGCAGTGAGAAAGTACAGCACAATTAAAAACAGAAAATACAGATGGAAAAATGGAAAACAGTGTTGATTCCATATATTGATGCCAGGACCCCCTGCCAAAGGAAGTGCAGTGGGTGGCTACCAGGAAGAGGGCCTTTTCTGCTGTGGCACGGGCACTCCAGCTGTGGAATGAGCTCCCTAGAGAGGTTTCCCTGGCACCTATGTTGTACTCCTTTTGGTGTGACATGAAGACTTTTTAATTTCCTCAGCATTAGCACTCTGATCTTTTAGCTCTGGTGTTTTAAATCTGTATTTTAAAACTCTGCATTGCTGCTAGGTTTTATTCTGGTTGTACTTTTATATTGTAGTTTTAAGCTTTTATGTTTTATATTGTTTGTTTTATGTTGTACTCTGAGGTTTTAATTTTTGTGAACCTCCAGAGAGCTTTTTTATTTCCGCAGCATTTTAACACTCTGGTCTTTTAGCTCTGCTGTTTTAAATCTGTATTTTAATCTGTATTTCTGCTAGGTTTTATTCTGGTTGTGTACCTTTATATTCTTTTATGTTGTACTCTGGGGTTTAAAATTTTGTGAACCAACCAGAGAGCTTCGGCTATTGAGTGATATAGAAATGAAATGAAATGAATCAATCAACCAATCAATCAATAATAGGGTGGTCACTTATGAATCGGCAAAACAGAGGAAATGCATCATCCAAAATGAGGCAAAAGAGGACACCAATTTGCATAACATGTGCATGCACTAATGTTTATATATAGATGCAAACAGAGAAATAATTATTGTAATTGAAATAAAAGTACAGTACATCTCACCATACAGTTATATCCAATGTTAATCCTCCTTAAAGAACTGAACTGAATGGAACTTAAAGTTCGTAAGGATTGACTTAGGTCATAGTCATGATGACAATGGGTTTACTCTAAAGCCCTATTCAGGTGTTTTATACCTGAGCAGGTTAAACACAGAAAGAGAAGGTGCGCTCTGGTCCTGCTCCACTCATTTCCGTCACACTCTACTTATGGAGGCCAAGTACCCGAAGAGGAGAGCTTCCTGTATCTGTGAAACTCTCCATGTGAGCAACGATATGCTCACATGTTCTATGTATGTGGGCTCTCCAAGAACATGGAGAACCTGCATGCACAGAGGAGACTCTCCTCTTCAGCCATGAGTAGAAGGTGATGGATGCAACAGAAGAGAGGGGTGGGGCTGGAGTGCTTCCTCTCTTTGCATGTTTGCAAAGTATTCAGGTACAGAGCACTTGAGTAGGATTAAGATTATATACAACCCATTGTGTGGAAGGCTGTGACCAGGTGACCTGTATTCCTTGCTCACTTTCCTGTCCAGGTGTTGATGATGGGCAACTTCAAGGCCCAGCTCTTATTTATTTATTATTTATTATTATTTGTTTACAATACTTCTGTATTGCTTAATATATTAAAATCCTTAAGTGGTTTGCATTAAAATACAACATAACAATATAAAAACAATATAAAAATAATAAATAATTAAGAACAGTTAAGAACATTTTAAAAACATTGCACCATCATAACAATAAAACAGGGTGGGATCAAAGTTTTACTGGTCAGGGAAATCTTGCATAAATAGGTATGTTTTCAAGAGGCATTTAAAACCTACCACTATTTCTGCTGCTCGGATCACACATGGGAGAATGTTCCAAAGGGTGGGTGCCACTACTCAGAAGGCCTGCTTGTTATTAGGCATGGATGGGTGCCCCCCCCCATCTGGGTTCTGGATGCCCACCCAGCCCCAGCCCCCACTTGCACATCCCTGGATCTAAACTCAAGCCTCACGCCCACTCACCAAGCTGCCCACACTTACCCAGGCCACGTCCACCTCCACAGTGATCACCATGTTTTGAAAACATGGCAATCACAATGCTGTGCACATAGACTTATAGGAATAATGGAGCCATGAATCTTACGTATATGGGCAATTCATGGTGCCATTTTGCACATGAGTCTATGTTTTCAGTGTTTTCAAAACATGGTGTTTGCGGTGGAGCCCGGGAAAGATGCGGCTCAGAAAGCACAGGAGGGGGTTGAGTGGGGGCAGGGGCTCAGGGGGAGAGGAGGGGGGGGCACAGGCAGTCTGCCAGAATCCCAGACCATCCATCCCTACTGCTTATGTACCAGGTGACATTCCGTTGGCCACGGAACTAGTAAGGGTTCCTCAGAAGATCTCAGGGGTCCACTGGTTATATATACAGGAAGACAGTCAGCTAGGTTTCCTGGTCCCAAGTCATTTAGGTCTTTGAATGTCAGCACTTTGAATGAACATGGCTTGGTAACTAAGAAGCAGCCAGTGCAGTTCTTTTAACATAAGTGTAATGTGTGCATGTACACTGCACATCCCAGCTGCTGCATCCTGCACTAGCTGCATCTTCTGAATCAGGCACAATGGCAGTCCCACATAAAGTGCATTACAGCAGTCTAACCATCAAGTTATCAGTGCATGGATCACAGTGGCTCGGCTATCCCAGGAATGGGAATAGTTGACATAACAGCCAAAGGGTGTAATGGGCACTCCAAGCAGCTGAGATCATCTGGGCCTCTAGGGACAAAGATGGATCCAGACTATGAACCTATTCCTTCAGAGGGAGTGCAACCCTGTCCAAAACAGATGAACAGCCCAATTCCTAGACCTGGGAACCACACACCCACAGGGTTTCTGTCTTGTCAGGATCCAGTTTCAGTTTATTAGCTCTCATCCATCCCATAACTTCATCCAGTCACTGCTTTACACTGTGCACAGCTTCTTCCAATTCAGGTGTTACAGAGAAATAGTGCTGAGTGTTATCAGCATACTGATGACAACCTTGCCCCAGATCTCCTAATGACCACTCCCAGCAGCTTCAGGTAGATGTTATAGCATTGGGGATAGAAGATCTTCCTTCTGATGGTTCTGTATCTTTAAACTGAACTTGGACTGGACAGCTCTTCAAATAAAGGACACATGGCCATCCTATATCCTTTCATTTCCCAATGGGATTGGGCAGCGCTGACAAATGTGATGGGTAGGCCTGGGCCTAGGGATGTATACAACATCATTTCAGTTCATTTTTGACCCATTTTGCACCTTCTAGACCGAACACAGAGAATATCCATACATTTCTGAGCTCGTGATGTGATTCATGGACCAAAACAAAATACCTTCTGCAGCATGCATGCTTTTGAAAAATGCACAGAAATATGCTTCAGTCAATGGGAGAAGAATACATACATTTCAAAGATGCAGACTAGTGATGCATAGATTTGAAAAAAAAAGTGCATAAAAGTATGCATGGATTTTCATGCAAAAAGAAAAAAAATGAAGCTTGCAATCTGATACTGGCTTGAGTTGGAATGATCTTTAACATGGACTTTGGAGAAATTTGGTGAGCTCATGTTTTGCTGATTCACACATCCCTAATTGGGGCTACCCTGGAATTAACCCCTGATTCTAGTAGGGATGTATGAATCCCTTACCTTGTTCCATTCCAGGGCTTCAGCAGTGGGGGGGAGGTGATCCGTCCCTCACCCAGAATCCTCCCTGGCTGGCTCCACTCCACGGCAAGTCCTCAGAGCCGCCGGCCAGGGCCACCCGCAGCCAGACCTCCATCCACTGCCGGGCTGCGGCAGCAAATGGCAGCTGCCGTAGCGACCACCATTTGTGTCCCTGTGTTAGCCGTGATAAGTTACGTATATATTTACGTAGCCTATCACGGAAAGAACATGGACGCAAATGGCGTAGCAGACGCTATTTGCATCCTTGCTCTTTGACGTGTTAGGCTACATAAATACTTATGTAGCCTATCATGGCTAAAGTAGTGAGAGAAATGGCAGCTGCAGACCGGGGCCGCCATTCGTGGCCACAGATGAGGGCAGCGGATGGCCTATAACAGGTAGGGTCCATCCCGGGGAAGTTTTGCGGGGTGGCGGGGGGGATTGCTCCGTTCTGCAGCGGACTCCGGGGGGGGGGGGGGGTTCTAAAGAATCGATCTCACTGGAGTCTGTGGCAGAATTTTCTAACATTCCTAGATTCTAGCCCACAGATTTCTTATTTGTTACTTTCAGGCAACCTTTTGGCCTGCAGAGGGCTTTTTCCAGTTGCTGTGCCTAGGCTCTGAAACTCCTTTCAAAGGGAGTCCCATCTCGCTTTCCAGATATTGGTGAAGACCCTCCTTTTTAAGAAGGCCTTCAGTGGGTAGTTTTACTTGCTGTTTTAAATAGCTCTTTTAAAAGTATTTTAAATATATTTCATTGTTTTGTGTTGAGTCTTTCTGCTGCAGTAAGTTTTTAATTGTTAAATATTTATTTGTTTTACACTGCCTAGAACTGTTTGGAAAATACATAGGATATAAATATCCTAAAATAAATAAATTTAGCTGAGACTGTTGGTGGCTTCTCACTGCCTGGAAGTGACAAAATGGAAAGACCCTGCCTGGTAGACTTTGGAGCTAGGACTGCTTCATTCACTATTCAAAAACTGGATGTATCTAAAGTTAGGCAGACAATTCCAGAAGTATTTTTAGTTTGAACTTGTAGCAATTTACACACACACACACACTTTAGAGCAGCAGTTGTTTCTCCCTCTCCCTCCCTCCCTCCATCCCTCCCTCTTTCATTATAAGAATAAAGGCCCATTTTATCTGAGACAGAAACTGGAGACTTTGTGGTATGTCAGATCTCATTCATTTTAGACTTGCTGTGTCAGCAAACTGCTGAGCCTCCAGACAGATTTGTTACAGATGGCATCCTTTAAAAATTGAATTGTGTGGTTTCACCTGAAGTGGATTTGAGTGACAGTGGGAATTGAAGGAAAAATTGTTGAAATCTATCTAGACTAAAGAGGACTGGATTAACCCCAAAGAAGTACATGAAGTTTCAGATGGACTACGAAGAGCAAGGCATTGATACTTACCTGAGGCTTACATATCCCATTCACAAGCAGGAGTATTTCTCAGGAATGTTTTGCAATGTTCAGAGTTTGCATATATGTTTGGAAGTGCACATTTGAGCAAGTGCACACTTCCAAAAATGTGCATTTGACCCCAAACCTGTATTTTCATGCTTTTGGGGGGGAGGAGTGTGCACTTTTCCTGTTCTGGGAATAAACAACAACACCCACATTCAGGAGCAAGAACAATGTGAGTCGAATATTGAGGTGGAAAACAGAGAACCTCAAACATCTCTTATTCTCCCATTCCTAATAGGAACCACCTTGGTGGATTACTTACACCTTGGCTGATAACTAGGGTTGGCGGAGAATTTCTCCCCGAAACTTTGGGGGGCCGAGAGCCAATGTGTTCGGCCCCCCCGAACAAGTTTTGGGGAGAAATTCTCCGTACCCCCCCACACCCCGCACCCACCCCCAGGACAGGACTTACCTTTGGCTAATGTCCCTCCCGGCGGCGGGTCCGGCCGGCGGTTCGGCGGGTGTTTGTCCGGGGCGGGAGCGGCAGCCGGTCTTTTGACCGGCTGCCGCCACTGCCATTCCAAGAAAAAAAAAAACACCCCCCCGTGATAGGCTACGTGACGATTAACGTAGCCTATCATGGCTAGATTTGCAAAGTCAGCCGTGATAGGCTACGTAAATCGTCACGTAGCCTATCACAGGTGACTTAAAAAAAAAAAAAAGCGCGTACGGATAATGGCGGCCCCCATAGGGAGCTGCCATTCCTGTTCCTTATTTGGTCGCTGTAGTCTACGTAAAGATTTACGTAGACTACGGCGAAATTAAGGGCAACGCTGAATTTTGGCTGGGCGAAGCGGGAAGCCTCCCCCCCCGGCCTGAACTTCACGGGGGGAGCAGCGAAGCGCCTCCCCCCCACCGCGAAAAGCTTTGAGGACAGGTAAGTGACTTTTGTCCATCCCTACTGATAACCTTTCCTGGAGGAAAAGGCTATCAATGGCTACCAGTCTTGATGGCTATGTGCTACCTCCAGTACCAGAGGCAGTGAGCCTATGTATACCAGCTGCTTGGAAACATGGGTAGGAGGGTGCTGTTGCACTCATGCCCTGCTTGTGGGTTCCTGGTCATCAGCTGGTTGGCCACTGTGTGAACAGAATTCTGGACCATATGGACCCTTGGTCTGATCCAACATGGCTCTTCTTATGTTCTTACGTACACTAGGAACACATGGGGGAACCCTATTGCTTCTCTTTTGGTACAGCTTTCGGTACCATTGGCCATGGTAACCTTCTGTACTGTCTCTCTGGGTTGAGCCTTGGGGGCAGTGTTTTGCAGCTTTTTCAATAAACCTGGAGGGTAGAATTCTGAAAATGATGCTAGGGGAGTTCTGTTCTGCCTGGGACAACCTTATCTGAAGAACCACCTGCAGTCATATAATTCTGCTCAAGCCTTGCGATCATCCACTGAAACCTTGCTCTTTGGTCCTTTTGTAAGGGAAAAACTGGCGGCTAAAATTTCAGGGTCCCTGGTACTGGATACCTACTTTAAATAGCTTCAGTTTGGTTCTGATGTTGTATGTGAGGTTCCTTTGGGGACTAAGACCATAGTGTTCACATTCACTTAGATTTACTTAAATTCTACAAATAAGGACTAAAACAACAACATAAGTGAAATGCATTTATTAAATAAAGATAAAGAATAGTTTAACAAGTACACAAACCTTCAGCCAGCAAATCAAAGATAAAAGTAATACTCACACTTCTAGCAGTTCTGTCTGGTTACCATTCATACAAGTTCTTTTACCCTCTCCTAGGGACCCTGTCCTAAAAGTGAGACCCCGTTCCCTTCCATGTCTGAACTTAAATACCCCTCTGTCTTAATGTCCTCCCCTCTAATTAAAAAAAAAAAGGTAAAGGTGTCCCCAACCAGTTGTGTCCGACTCTAGGGTGTGGTGCTCATCTCCATTTCTAAGCCGAAGAGCCAGCGCTATCCAAAGACGCTTCTGTGGTCATGTGGCCAGCATGACTGAACACCGAGGTGCATGGAAAGCTGTTACCTTTCCTGCCGAAGTGGTACCTATTTATCTACTTGCAATTTCTTGCTTTCAAACTGCCAGGTTGGCAGGAGCTGGGACTGAAGACGGGAGCTCATTCCGTCATGCGGCACTTGGGTCTCGAACTGCTGACCTGCTGACCTTCCGGTCTGCAGTTCAGCATCTTAACCACTAAAATTATCTTTTCCATTGGACCACGTCACTTCATAGGTGTATTTCCCAGCAATTCCCTCCTATCTCCAATGCATTTTGTTCATCCTGAAAAATGTCTCAGTTCTAGGGATGTACGAAAGGCACTTACCTGGTCCCGCAGCTTGCTTCGCGGTGGGGGGAAGGCGCTTCGGTTCTCCCCCTGAAATTCAGGCTGGGGGGGGAGGCACCCTGCCTCGCCTGGCCGAAATTCAGGCCAGGGGGGGAAGCGCCCCACCTCGCCTGGCCGTGAAATACAAAAGTGTGTGGGGGGGAAAAACACACACACCCGTGATAGGCTACGTAACAATTTACATAGCCTATCACGGCTAGATTTCCAAAGCCAGCCGTGATAGGCTATGTTAATCGTTACTAGGGTTGGCAGAGAATTTCTCCGCGAAACTTCGGGGGCCGAGCGCCAACGTGTTCAGCCCCCCGAACAAGTTTCAGGGAGAAATTCTCCGCACCCCCCCGCACCCCGCACCCCCCCGGGACGGGACTTACCTTTGGCGGATGTCCCTCCCGGCAGCAGGTCCGGCCGGCGGTTCGGCGGGTCTTCATCCGGGGCGGGAGCGGCAGCCGGTCTTTCGACCGGCTGCCTCCGCCATTCCAATAAAAGAAAAAAAAACACCCTGGTGATAGGCTACGTGACGATTAACGTAGCCTATCATGGCTAGATTTGTGAAGTCAGCCGTGATAGGCTACGTAAATCGTCACATAGCCTATCACGGGTGACTTTTTTTTAAAAAAAGCACGTACGGATAATGGCGGCCCCCATAGTGAGCCGCCATTCCCGTTCCTTATTTGGTCGCTGTAGTCTACTTAAAGATTTACGTAGACTACAGCGACCAAATAAGGAACGTGAATGGCGGCTCCCTATGGGGGCCGCCATTTTCATACGCGCTTTTTTTTTTTAAGTCACCCGTGATAGGCTACGTGACGATTTATGTAGCCTATCACGGCTGACTTTGCAGATCTAGCCGTGATAGGCTACGTTAATCGTCACGTAGCCTATCACGGGGGCGTTTTTTTTTTTTTTACTTTTTAGTTCGTGGCCGGGCGAGGCGAGGCGCCTCCTCCCCGGCCTGAATTTCAGGTAAGTGACTTTCGTCCATCCCTAATCGTTACGTAGCCTATCACGGGTGACTTTGAAAAAAAAAAAAAGCACGTACACACAACGTAGCCTATCACGGCTGACTTTGGAAATCTAGCCATGATAGGCTACATTAATCGTTACATAGCCTATCACGAGTGTTGTTGGTTTTTTTGCTTTATTTTGTAATGGCGGCGGCGGCAGCCGGTCGAAAGACCGGCCGCCGCCCCTACCCCTGCCGAAATGCTGCCGAAGCGATGCCGGGACCCACCACCGAGAGGGACATTCGCAGGAGGTAAGTCCCATCCCGGGGGGGGCGGGGGGTGGAGAATTTCACCACCAATTTCGGGGGGCTGAATGCGTTGGCATTCAGCCTCCCCAAGATTCGTGGAGAAATTCTCCACTATCCCTACTCAGTTCCCCATTTCTGCAGCTAAATTACTCCTTTCTCCTTCTCCTTTTCCTAAAACCAGTTGGAATCAGTTCTGTTCTTTACCCTCCAAATGACCTGTGATAAACCTTCTACTTAAAGCCACCTCATCCTTATAGATGTATGCAATTAGATAAGGCTGCATACATGTTGTCAATAGAACCCCTTATCTCATTACCCCTTTAATCTCTGGCAAGCAACTGACATACCCATCTTCCTACATGCCCTGTTCCCCCAAACATCAACCCTCTATAAGCATCCCTTATAACCCTTTATAAGCTGTAAAGTTTCTTACTCCCTTAAACTTTAAACTCCCCATACCCAAATTGTACCCAAATGTAAATTGCAAGGCCCAAGACAATCCTTACACTTCTTCAGCAAGAGTTATTAAGGTAGTGAGTATCATAGACAAGGCCTTTTCTGCAGTGACCATCACTTTAGAATTTTCTTCCCAAACAGATATGTATGCCCCCTTTCTACTGGTTTTTAGAAGAATTCTAAAGATCATTTTATTCCAGTTAGTGTTTGAATGATCTGAAGACTGTTTTATACCATGGTTACTATTATTAGATTCTGCTGCTATTTTATTTTTAGAAGTGTAATGTTTTATATTATGACTTTATGATTTAAACATTTTGTGTTTAAACCTGTTGTGAGCTACCTTGAAATAAATAAAATATTCAGAAAGTCCCACTGAGTTTGTTGCAGCATCCAGTTTATTTATATCTTTCCTTCTCCAAGCACATCAACTTTGCAATAAAATAAAAGAATCACATTGTACATACATCAAGAGTCTGTGTTATGTGGGGAGTTGCTGATTGACTCCTGCAAATTGGTATAACAGCAAACAAAAAGAAACTGGATGCAACTGTAGATATAAGTCAATTACAACAGTCCTTTTGGTTCATCGTGTTTTGTTAAGGGCTTTCCATGATACTCAAACTTCAAAATGCTGAAAAATTACACCCTTAAGGGCCATACCCATAGCAGTTGCATTATTTGGTCCAGAAGTGTGTGAAAAGTCTTCAGGGCAGTATTCTATACTGTTGCTGTCCTGCCACTCATTCCATTACACCAGCATAACACCCCACTAGCACAACAGGGTGTTAGTGCTTCATAAAGAAACCCTAGAAATGAGCGGAAACACTGTTTTCCAGGGATGGGTCAGTGGAATTCTCTTCTGCAAGCTCCACTTCCCTGCCCTGTTCCAGAGACAAGCCTTTCTGCTAGTTTACCGGTTCCTTTACAAAACGCCAGGTCCCTGTTGTTCTAGCAGTGGGTCCTGCTGGCAAGTGGGCAACATAGGATACCGCCTGAGATGTTTTGGACTTCAGCTCCCACCATTTCTGACCATTGGCCATGCTGGCAGGGGCTTCTGGGAGTTGTAGTCCAAAACATCCAGAGTTCCACATTCTGCTCACCCCTGATTTAAGTGATATGGTATGCTATGCTATCCTGTGATATGGCTAGTCCCAGCTTCACCACTACTTTGGAGCTGAATGGCTGTCAGCGGCAGAGTGGTGGACCCAAGTCTGAGATCTGTCTGTTCACTGGAATAGTCACATGGAGTCTATGCAACTGAGGTGATGGTGGAACCAAACCTACTATTTCACATTAAGAGTAGGGGTGCTGGAGGAATTTTAGATGGACTAAAATGAGCTCGGATTTCTAAGAATTTGACCTGCGGAATCCAACACGAAGTGACCCCCTCAAGCTGCATGGAGTCCATGGACTTCCGGATTATTTTTTACTTGCCTGAAAGTTATGCATATAAATTTGTAGGAAAATACATAATTTTCTGCTGAGGAAACGTCAAATGGAATAGGGGCCAATACGCTAAACATTACGTTCTAAGGTAAATTATGTAAATACTTATGTAAATGCATATGTAATTATTTGTGTATTTTTCTGCATATCAAAAGAATTTTGCATCCATCTGTGGTCCGATGATGGAACAAAAGGCAACCTGCAGTCTGCGAAACACAGACGGAACAGATTTCACAGTCCATACATCCCTAATTATAAGTACTCATCTGGCAACCAATACCACCCACAGTAATGTTCAAATTAATTGTGGGTTGTTGGTTTTTAAAATATTTTTTTCCAGCTCTAAATCATTCCACAACTGAACATTTTGATCTGGAACATTCTTGCCTCATTTTGTTCAATGTAGAAAATCTTCAAAGTAGGTTAGTATAATCCCATCTGAAGACCATTTCTGATATTTTAAGGTTAGTTGGGGTATTCCACACTTTCTGCCAATCTCCAGAGTACATCTGGGCCTTTTGTGGACCAGAGCAATCTTAACAGAGCTTTCTATTCATCCACTGAGATCTGTCCTCTTGTTCCTATTTGATATGAGAACTCCCATATCATTAAAGCTAAATTTACTTGCATAAAATCTAGATCTCTGGTGCACTATGCATATATGTTTCCTGACAATTGGTTTGAACTTTTTGTTTTCATTTGGGAATATTCATTGGAATGCCCCAAACTGCTACAATTAACTTCATTTCTATTCAGCTGATTGCACTTTCCTCTAGGTTAATTAACACAACTAACCCAGAGTACTGAGTAATGTTTTACAATGAACATCATCAAACCACTCTAGATTATATTGAAGTTGTTTCAAATGTTCTTTTCCATTTCAAGATTCAATATTTTGATTTCAATGTAGAACTAACATTAAGAAGTCTTTGAAAACTTCAGCTAGCATAAGAGTGCCAACATTTTAACTGGAGCCACCTTTTGGAGTAACTGACTCCCCTTTAAACTGGTTTTACTGGCTTCTGGTCCATTTTCAAACCCAATTCCAAGTATTAGTTATTACTTTTAAAGTCCTACCTGAAAGACTGTGGTCTCCTGTATGAGTCTGCCTGGGTTTTAAGGTCACTGGGGGAGGCCTTTCTTTTGAGACTGCTGCCTTGAAATATGCATTTGGTGGTGAAAGGGAGGCTTCTCAGTGGCCGCTCCCATGCTGTGGAACTCCCTGCTGCAGGAGTCTAGGTTTGCTCCCCGTCCGCTGTCCTTCTGCCAGCAAGTGAATAACTTTTTATTCAAGCTGGCCTTTGGCATGTAAGTGGGTCTGTTGGTTTGTGTGCTGATTCTGTTATCCGTGTGATTTTAATTGTGCTTTAATGCATTTGTTTTATTATTTTTAATTAAGTTTTATTTATGACTGGGGGGGACCAATCCTATGGGGATAGGCAGCCACCTCCAAATTTGGAGGCGACTGCCTATCCAATGCAAGGTGGCTGGAGCATGGACAGGATCTTCTCTCTGTGCTCCGACTTCCTGCATTAGTGGCTAGATGGCCACTAGATGTCTAGCTGCAGTACCTCAAAGCAGAGGGGGAGGCTGGACGATGCATAGGAAGCATTGTACCAGCCCTTCCATACTCGCCTCCCCGCCCCTGGGAGTGCCCCCTTTTTCCCCTCTCCACACTGCTCTTATGAGCCCAGGGACATTCTGTGCTACTTACGAGGTGGTGGGGGAGAGGGTGGGGAGGCAGTTCTCCAGGAACTGGCCAATCCTATGGCCATCTAGCTGCTATCCAGAGGCCATAAGATTGCGTCCTAAGCCATCTTGAGTGCAATTTTTCTCAGTAGAAAGGTGGGATGCAAACCAAATAAATAAATACATTAGTTGGCTTTAGGGATGTACGAAACACGTACTTGGCTCCGCGCTGGGCAATCCGTGGGGGGGGAGGTGCTCTGTCCCTCCCCCCAGAATCCTGTCCGGCCAGCTCTGCTACGCGGCCAAGCCGTGGAGCCACCAGCCGGCTCCGGCCGCCCACAGCCAGACATCCGGCTGCTGGGCAGCCCTGCAGGGACGCAAATGGCGGCTGATGTAGCCGCCACCATTTGCGTCCCTGTATTGAGCCGTGATAGGCTATGTAAATATATACATAGCCTATCACAGCAGGGGGGAAAACCCCAGCATACACAAATGGCGGTAGCTGCTGCCATTTGCGTATGCTGGGTGTTTTTCCCCCCTGCCGTGATAGGCTACGTAAATACTTATGTAGCCTATCACAGCAGGGGGGGGGGAAACCCAGCGTACACAAATGGCAGTAGCCTCCGCTATTTGCGTACGCTGGGGTTCCTCCCCCCACTGTGATAGGCTACGTGAATACTTACGTAGCGTATCATGGCCTCCGCAGGGACACAAATGGCGTCCCTGCATTAGCCGTGATAGGCTACGTAAGTATTTACGTAGCCTATCATGGCTATGAAGAGGAGGAAGCGAATGGCGGCCGCAGGACGGCCGCCATTCACAAAGCAGCTCAGATGGGAGCAGGTAAGTAGGGATGTCAGAGAATTTCTCCATGAATCTCTGGGAGGCCAAATGCCATTGCATTCGGCCCCCCGCAATTGGTGGAGAAATTCTCCGACACCCCCCTCCCCCCCCGGGATGGGACTTACCTCGTGCGAATGTCCCTCGCGGCGGTGGGTCCCGGTGGTGGTTCGGCGGCGGCGGCCGGTCTTCCGACCGGCTGCCACCGCTGCCATTTCCAAGTAAAGTGGGAAAAAAAAACACGTGATAGGCTACGCAAAGATTTACGTAGACTATCACGGCTAGATTTTCAAAGTCAGCCATGATAGGCTACATAAATCTTTACGTAGCCTATCACGGCTGACTTTGAAAAAAAAAAAAGCACGTATGCAAATGGAGGCACCCATGGGCGCCGCCATTTGCCTTCCTTATTTGAGCACGGGTAGTCTACGTAAAGATTTAGGTAGACTATGGCGAAAATAAGGGCAACGCTATTTCCGTTCCCCTTATTTTCGCTGTAGTCTTCGTAAATCTTTACGTAGACTACCCGTGCCCAAATAAGGAACACAAATGGCAGTGCCCATGAGTGCCACCATTTGCGTATGTGCTTTTTTTTTTTTTCAAAGTCAGCCGTGATAGGCTACGTAAAGATTTATGTAGCCTATCATGGCTGACTTTGAAAATCTAGCCGTGATAGGCTACGTAAATCTTTATGTAGCCTATCACTTTTTTTTTTTCACTTTACTTTTTTCTTTCGAGGCCGGAGAGGTGGGGCGCTCCCCCCTGGCCAGAATTTCGGTGGGGAGGGATGGAGCGCCTCCCCCCCCCCGAAAAACACTGCGGGACCAGGTAAGGGTGTCCATCCCTACAGGTAAGTGCTCGGTTTCACGCGCCTTTCATGGGGTGGGGGCTGTGGGAACTTCATCCCACGTGCCTTTCGTGGGTTGGGGGGGCGGGGGGTTCATTCCACGATGGATTTTGGGGGGCCGAATGCACTGGCATTCGGCCTCATCGAGATCCGTCACAAAATTCTCTGACATCCCTAGTTGGCTTTAGGGATGTTGCGGGTGCCTGACTGGGTCCAGGAGTCTGTCACGCCCCCCCCATGACTCCTGGACTGCACCCGCTGAGATGCTGTCCTCCTTGCCCCCCGCTTGCACCTGCTTATGCCCCACTCACGTCCTCCAGGACTCACCGTGAGCCAGGAAAACTTAATGCCTACAATATTAGAAGCATAATGCCTCTAATACGGTGCTTTCCTGCCCCCCCCATTTAAATATGCACATTTTTTTTACTTCCGTTTTGCACACACAACAAAGGCAGGAAAATGGTGGGCGCTCACTGGACTGGACTGAGGTGAGACTGGGCAATTTACCGAGCTTGTGGGCAGCCCAAGCACAAGTCAGGGGGGAAAGTGGGGGCTACATTTCTGTGGGTGCCCAAAGAACCCAAGCTGGGATGGGTTCTCACATCCCTACTTGGCTTCAGGTAGGGATGGGCAGATTCCCTACCTGCTGCTCTGGGGGGGAATCCGCCTGCGGGGGGAGGCGATCCAGTCCTCACCCCGGAATCCACTTAAGCTGGCTTCAATCTGTGGCGATTCCGCAGAGCCACCGGCCAGCTCTGTAGTGCCAGTGATATGGCCGCCATTGCCGTGCTATATTGCTGGCTGAGGGCTCACTCCGAATGCAAATGGTGTCCACTATGCCATTTGAGGCCGTAAAGCTCTTAGATTAAGCCAAATGCAGGCATAAATGGCTGCATTTAGCTTTAACTAAGGGCTTTACAGCCACAAATGGCATGCACTATGCCATTTGCGTCTGTGGTTTTTCCCGTGATAGGCTAGCCATGCCATTTTGCGCTACACCATTTGCGGCCATAAATGTGCTATGCCATTTACAGCTGTAAAGACCTTAGTTGAAGCTAAATGCAGCCATGTACACCTGCATTTGTCTTAATCTAAGAGCTTTATGGCCACAAATGGCATAGCGGATGCCATTTGTGTCTGGAGTGAGCCCTCAGCCAGCGATATGGCGCGGCAATGGTGGCTGTATCCCTAGTGCTACTGAGCCGGCTGGCAGTTCCGCAGAATTGCCGTGAGGAGGATCCGACCCTGAATGGTTCAGGAGGGAGGCAGAGATGAGTCGCTTCATTCCGCCACGGACTCTGGACTTCAATAGAATCCGGCCTCATTGGGGTCCGTGGTGGATTTCTCTGACATCCCTAGCTTCAGGCCACCATACCCAAAAAGACTGACTTCTTTCACACAAACATGCCCACCTGCCAAGATCATATGGGATGTTACGCTCTCCATTTCCTGCTGCTATCTTAAGTGTGCTTGGCAAGAATATGCGATGTGGTTTGTTTGTTTGTTTTTTCTGTCAGCAACTGAGCTGTGGAACTCTTCACTAAGATATGTTTGACTACGTCTTTGATGACTTTCAGATAACATTCTATTCTAGCAGGCAGATATTTAATCAGTGTATTAAGCTCCTGGCTCTGAATTTGTTTGACTGAATGATCATCTGCTACCTTTTGGCAGTGCCATTTTTAACATTTGTGTTTGTTTGCCTTCATGCTTGTTTGCGATATTTGGTTAGATTCAGACATCAGAGGCCCACTGATTTCAGTGTCAAAAAGCGGTCATCATTGACTTCAGCCCCTTGCAAGCCAATACGTTGTCTACTCAAAAGTAAGTCCCATTGAATTCAAGGGGACTCATGTCTGGTTCTAATCCGTTGTTTTTAACAAGTTGTTGTAAGCCTGCTTGGTTATTTAATTAAACAGACTGGTGGGTGACAAAATAATATCCATAAATACATGTGATTAGATTGGGACCAGCAAAACTCAACTATCAAAATAATTTCTTAACACACACACACACACACACACACACACACACAGTGTGTATTTGTGGTGGGGGTGATGATGATGATGATAATGATGGTTACCTACCCATGACATTTGCAATATGCTCGTGCACAGATTCAATGCTTTGTACACTATGGACCTAGTTGGAATTTGCATCCTCCCCATTTTTCCCGTGTGCTACTACTGCACATGAGGCATTTTTTTCTATCTTTTGCACCATCTCCCACTGATAGCCTTCACAGGACCAAAGAGATATATTTACATGCCAGCCATCATGCCTAGCTGAATGTATAAAAGGCCACTGGATTTAGCCCTAGATGATCAGTGCATATTGATGGCTGAACCATCAATATGCACTGTTTCCCATTCTGTGTGTGTGTGTGTGTAGGGGGGGGGGGTTAAAAAAATGTCTAGCATTATTGTCATCACTGCCATAGTTAATCTCCTTTCATTAACCTGCATTGGATAGTTATAATGAAAGGCGGTCATAAAATAATAAATGAGCTACTGAAAATGTCATAGTCTCAGCAAGAATTTGTAGAGTGTTACATATTTAGCACCATTTGGAGACAACTATGTGATTGACTAGCATGATCCAGGTTACCCTTTAAATTAATGGATAATAGAAACCAACCTGATTTAAATTTAGTAGCAAAAATAATTCAGATTAAGAATTTGAAATAATAATAAGTAACACTATTTACACTTTAGAAATGTAAGACTACAACTCAACGTACTCGTGCATACTTCCTTTTGGCATGGGCATGCATACAGCACAATCCTATACATGCCTATTCAGGAGTACCTCATTGAGTTTAATAGAGCTTTTTTTTTTTAGGAAATTATAGGATTGTAGCCATAGTGTATATTTAAAAAAAAATGCATGGATAACTTTTAAAATTATTTATATAGTTGTCATATTACTGAATAGGCAAAGGACTACCCTATTTGATATGCCTACATAGAACACGATTTGATGTCAGAAACATCTAACAAGATAATGAAGAAAACATGAATTCAGAAAAAAATAAATCTTCTATCCAAACCAAGAAACAGTGTCTGGAGTATTCTGTTGATACCATCTGCCCAGCTGAGGAGAGACCCCTGGCCTCTGTGTAAAGGAACATCTTATGTTACTTGGGTCTGGTGCTCAGTTGCACACTTCCAGAGTAGAGAGGAGAGGATAATTTCCCCATGGCTAAGGTTGGCCTGGTAAAGCAGTAACAGCAACCAAGGGCTGTTTGACCTTGTCACCCCAGTGCCTACAATAGCTTCCTCCACTGAAAGTTCTGTAAGGAGCTGTTGATTCCATCTGCCTGATAAAGATTAGAAGGTGAGATAAAACTGTAGTAGAAATTAAGAATTAATTTCAGTGAATTTATTTTATTTATACCCCACCTTTCCACCAAGGAAATGGCGTTCAACGCAGCTAACAATGATAAGAACCATAAAACAATGACATTAAAGACACAATTAAAAAACAACAACAACAAAGAGTTTAGAATTCAGATGTTGTGGTCATCTTAATTGTTATTCGGTTGTACTATGTAGACTGCATTGAGAAGACTTTGTTGAAAGGTAGATAAACATCCTAACTTAATAAATCAATACATTCCCAGAACCTGGCTTCCAAGGGGACAAGCTGAATGTTAAAGTAACAATGTATGAAATGCAGGCTACAAAAGCACCAACTAATCCAAGTACCAGGACTTTCATCTTTTAGCAGCTTTGTTCTGGCCATCGCCACTGCTGGTTTTGTGAGTCCCATTGCTGTTAAGGTCAGATGGATCTACAGCTGAATGATAGGTTTCCTTCTGCCAACCATTCTCTTCCTAACAGCCTGCTGAGAGAGAACTTGATGCAGGGCTTGGCAACACTCCGGGAAAATTGAAAGGGTGTTAATTCTTACATCATATATCTGATATTGTGCAAAAGGCTGTTCTTCTTCCTGCTGAACTTTACTTGACTTTCTTGGTCTGACAAGCTCAGCAATTCTACTTTCCACAAATAGTTTGTGTTTGAAAACTGAAGGGTAATGTATAAGCTTTCGTCGCTCTGCTGAAGTGCTAGTTCGAGGTTTTCAATATGATTCACTTTATGTGTGTGAATTAAGGAAACTCAGAGGCATTTATTTTACTGTAACCATTGTGAAGGTCAGACAATAGGACCAACAGAAAAAGTCTTTCAAGGGTGAACCAGCTTTAGATATCTCTGTGAAGATAAAATATATACAAAAAGCAACCCAAAGCCATCCCACCCCATTTATGAGATTTCCACATCTCCTTTCAGTATGAATAGCCAAAATGGCATACTACATAAAATTCCAGTGTTCAAATAATAAATTGTCACAAAATATCCTAAAACAATTAACCCCTCAGCCAATGACAACATAAATATTTCTTTTATTTATTACATTTATACCCCACCTTTTGTGGGGTATTTATACCGCATTGTGGAACTCAAGGTGGCTACATGCGGTTCCCAGGTGGTCGCCCCTCCAAGCACTGACCAGACCCAGACCTGCTTAGCTTCAGCACAGTGGCTGCCTCATGTGCCTTCCAACTATGCCCTGGGACCAACAAACAAAAATACCAACAAACAAACAGCAGAGAAGGAGAAGGTGTGTTAAGTAGATTCAATTTCTGAAAGAACACCAGGCAAGGAAGGTCATAGGTTGCTACCCTATGTACACTTACCTGGGAGTAAGCTCCACTGCATATTCTCTGAGTAAACATGAATAGATTTACACTCTTAATCTGGTGCTGGAAAGATAATAGAGAGGAAACTAGATGGTTTTCCCATCAAAGCATATACCAAACTATAAGTCAGTTCTTTCAAATCATATTTTAATGTTGTGTTCAGTTTGAGTGTGATGTCACTTTTGGAATTATTTGGATTTAAAAGAACCATTCTTTATGTAATTACTGGAGTTCTCTGTTTATACAACTTTTTTTAAAAAAAAACCTTTCACCCTTCAAAGTGGTTTTTCCAGACTAGCTTACAGGAATACAAACAGGGCTGGATTTAGGGAAAGATTACCCAGGCAACTACTCCTGTTGGAACAACAGGTGCACCTGTCATGGACTACCTATTCAACAACTGAAACAATTAGTTCATATATGGCGCTAATAAATACAGATTGAAATATCCTACCATGAAAACGTCTCATCTCATATGAAAGGAATTAATCATGCATGCAATTCATGCATCAAAGTCATGAAATGGGCTACAAATACAATACTACTACTACTAATGTATTCAACATGTTGAACAAATAGAGGGGCATCAAGGATATTCTTCACCTGGGGTTTTGTTTGGTCTTGGGTTGAGCATAAACACAGAGAGACAGAAGTCTAGCCTATCTTTTCAGGGTATGAAGTGCTTTGCAATTCTTATTTTATTTTTGATAACAACACTGTGGAGGAAGTTATTTATTTATTTATTTATTTATTTACAGTATTTTTCTCCACATCCAAAGACCTTGGAGCAGTAAACAGAAGGCATTATAAGGAATAAAAACACCATGTTAAAATAATTTAAAATTGTTTAAAGAGCCAGGATTCTGATAAAACCGAGTTTGATTAACTGTGGCTGATCACTCGAGGGAGGCTTGCCGAAATAACAAGGTTAGGTTCAGAGGTATTGTCATGAAAGGCTTACAGGACACTCCAGGACCTCAACTCCACCCAGATACGGATGTCAGAGAATTCCGCCACAGATCTCGGGGAGGCCGAATGCCAGTGCATTCGGCCCCCCGAAATCAGTGGCGGAATGGCCTGCCCCCCTGCCCCCCCCGGGACGAGACTTACCTGGGGCGGATCCTCCGGGTGGTGGCAGCTCCAGCAGCGGCGGCGGCGGCAGTTTGGCGGCGACGGCTGCGGCAGCTGTTCTTCCAACCGGCTGCCGCCATTTCCAGTTTAAAAAAAAAAAAAAAGACGTGATAGGCTACGTAAAGATTTACGAAGCCTATCACGGCTAGGTTTTTTTTAAAAAAAAAACCGTGATAGGCTACGTAAATGTTTACGTAGCCTATCACGTCTGACTTAAAAAGAAAAAAAACCACACATACCCAAATGGTGGCGGCTATGGCCGCCACCATTTGCATTCCTTATTTTGGCACGTCTTAGTCTACGTCAAGATTTACATAGACTAAGATGGCGAAAATAAGGGGAACGCAAATAGCGTCCGCTACGCTATTTGCATTCCCCTTATTTTCGCCATCTTAGTCTATGTAAATCTTGACGTAGACTAAGACGTGCCAAAATAAGGAATGCAAATGGCAGTGGCTGTGGCCACCGCTATTTGCGTATGTGCGTTGTTGTTGTTTAAGTCAGACGTGATAGGCTACATAAACATTTACGTAGCCTATCACGGCTGACTGCAGGGACGCAAACGGCGGCGGCTACAGCCACCGCCATTTGCGTCCCTGCTAGCCAGCGGCTGGATGTCCAGCTGCTGGCGGAGCCAGCCGGCGGCTCTGCAGAACCCCTGCAGAGGAGAGCAGGCCGGCCAGGATTCCGCGCCTTCCCCCCCCATCGAGGATTCTGGGGGGAGGGACGGAAAGCCTCCCCCCCACCATCAACATAATCCGTGAACAGGTAAGTGACTTTCGTACATCCCTACACCCAGATACTAAGTCCAATGCTACCTAGTGACTAAACTGCATAATACATAATGATTTTCTCAAGGCCACCCATTAAAAATTATAACTTAAAATTCTCTTCTGACATCAGTAGAATCGAATTGTTACAGTTTATCATCTTCTACCCTGGAAATCTCAGCCACATTCTACCAACAACAATTGTGACCCTCATGGAAACTGGAGCAACGCTGCCATGGGAAGAAGCTATGTTGTAGGATCTTCCTACATGGCTGGGATGTTTTGATATTAGCGGAAGGGGTTCTCCCCTAAACAAAAGTAGGACTGACTCCAAGTTTATTCAGGTCCTTCTTATTTAATTTCTTTAGCATGATGTTTGGTGCAATAGGTGGAGACAAATGCTAGTGAACTTGGGCCTTAGAAACCTAAGCGACTTTAATACCTTATGCACACAGCATCATAGATCTCCTTATGTGTGCTTTAAGAGCTTCTTACAACAGCACTATAATGTCTGTCAGTATTATTGTCCGCAAACTGCAGATTAGGGTTGAAGTTGAGAGGAAATACTGGCTTGGCTCAAGACAGGGAGCTCCAGCTCACAATTCACCATCTTCATTGCTATGCCTCACCAGCTCTCTAAGTCCACAGAAGTACTCACTTGACAATTCCATCTGTGTTCAAGGGCACATAGTTGTTCTTGTAACTGCCCCCAAATGCTAATAAGATAAAACTTTGCCAATGAAATAATTTAACAGTGGAAATACGTCGCAGAGTATATCACTTATGGGGACCCCTTTGTCCTTTTCTGACGCTGAGCTTTATTTATTTATTTGTTATGTTTCTATACTGCCCAATAGCCAAAGCTTCTAGAAGGATGGGCTTATAAGTGCCATTTGTCTTCTTTTTAGCCACTGAAATGCATGGGAGATGTTCCTCCTGAAATGCATGGGAGATGTTCCTCCTGAAATGCATGGGAGATGTTCCTCCTGAAATGCATGGGAGATGTTCCTATGTTTCTTGGCCCACCCTTTTGCCAGGGAACATAGGAAGCTTCCTTATGTTGAACCAGACCATTGATCCATCTAGCTCAGTGTTGTCCTCACTGACTGACAGAAGCTCTCCGGGGTTTCAGTCAGGGAACTTCACCAACCCTCCCTGGAGATTAATAAGTTTCAGAAGCTGAGATGTCTGCATCCAAACAAGGTTTTCACCATTGAGCTATGGCTTTTCCTCTAAAGGTGGCACAGATGGTCTCACAACAACCCTGAGAGGTAAGTTAGGCTGATAAATAGTACCTAGTCTAGGGTCATCCAGTGACATTTATGGCTGAGTGGGGAATTTGACTCCCAAGATTGGCATTTTATTCACTACACCACACTGACTCTTGTATTGGGACTGCAGCACATAGACAAGTCTCTTTGTTTGTAGTTATGGTGTTGTTTTAATTGATTTTCATTAATTTTATTGTATTTATTAATATTTTATAATAATCTTTTAGCAATTTTATGTATTTTCATTGCATGTTAATGTTTATTATAATGTATTTTGTGAACCGCTTAGAGATATTTTTTAAAAAAATATGTTCAGAGGTATATAAGTGTATTAAATAAATTCATACATATCAAAATTACCCCCATATTTCTTGAATTGTCCTTTGAAACTGTTCTGTCCCTCATGTAGGACTTCTCAACTCCCATTTCAGAAACAAGCTACTCTTGGGAGCTAAACAAGAGTTCAAAACCACCTCACACAGAGTATCTCTGTGAGAATAGTGTTCAAAGATAACCTACAATTAAACTGTCTTCATGATAGAGAGATATTAAAGAAAAAACACCAAAGCTGCAGTAATTAGATAATTACATAACAACTATACCATCACTGTGGGTATTGCTGAAATGTATGTGTCAAAATGAACATTTTTCTTTTGTTCATTTGGTGCTTAACCAATAGAATATCACTTTTTTAAAAAAAATCCCTCAGGAAATGTAATAAGAACTGTAAATTAAAAGCAGGTAATTTGGCATCAGGCACAAGTTGGGCAAAAATAATAAAGGAAACCACCAGGGGGAAAAAATCTAGACATAAAATTCAAAAACTAAAACAAGAACCTTCACAGAGTGCAATCGAGTGCAATCTGTAAATACACACACACCCTAAGAAAACAGGAATATGTAGGGATGTCAGAGAATTTCGCCACGGATCTCGGTGAGGCCGAATGCCAGTGCATTTGTCCCCCCAAAATCTGTGGTGGAACAGCCTGCCATCCCCCTGCCCCCCCCCCGCGGATCCCCTCTGGGATGAGACTTACCTGGGGTGGATGTTCCGAGTGGCAGCGGCTGCGGCTGCTGTGGCAGCTGCGGCGGCGGCAGCTGATCTTCCGACCGGCTGCCGCCGCCACTGCCATCTGCAGTCTTGTCTTTTTTTTTTTTTTTACAGAGATGTGATAGGCTAAGTAAGTTTTTACGTAGCCTATCACGTCTCTGTAAAAAAAAAAAACAAGACGAAGAAAAATAAGGAACGGAAATGGCGGTGGCCATAGCCGCTGCAGCCATTTGCGTACGCAGTTGTTGTTGTTTTACCCAGACGTGATAGGCTACGTACGTTTTGATGTAGCCTAAATCGTCTGGGTAAAAAAAAAAAAAAAAGATACGCAAATGGCAGCGGCTACGGCCGCCGCCATTTGCGTTCCTTATTTTTCGTTCTTTATATTGTATTTGTATTTTTTGCATTCTTATTTTTCTTCATCTTAGTCTATCTAAATATAGTAGCCGCCGCCATTTGCGTACGTGGTTTTTTTTTTCTTACCCAGAGCCCTCCGCGGCCGGAAATCCAGCTGCTGATGGCTCTGACCTGGGCCTGGCCGGCTGCTCCGCGGAGCTGCTGCAGAGCACAGCTGGCTTTCGAGGATTCCGGGGGGAGGACCGGATCGCCTCCCTCCCCGTCGAGGATTCTGGGGGGAGGGACGGAGCACTTCCCCCCCACCACAAAGCAGATCCGCGAAACGGTAAATGACTTTTGTACATCCCTAGTAGGGATGGCAGAGAATTCCGCCATGGATCTTAGTGAGGCCGAATGCCAGTGCATTCGGCCCCCCCGAAATCTGTGGTGGAACAGCCTGCCCCCCCTGCCCCCCCACGGATCCCCCCTGGGACGAGACTTACCTGGGGCGGATCTTCCAGGTGGCGGCGGCTCCGGCGGTGGCTTCGGTGGCGGCGGCGGCTGGTCTTCCGACTGGCTGCTGCCACTGCCATTTGCAGTCTTTTTTTTCTTTTTTTTTAACCCAGTAGCCTAAAACGACTGGGTAAAAAAAAAAAAAAGGCGTACACAAATGGCGGCGGCTACAGCTGCCGCCATTTGCATCCCTTCTTTTGGTCCGTCTTAGTCTACGTAAATATTTACGTAGATTAAGACAGCAAAAATAAGGAATGCAAATGGCGGCGACCATAGCTGCCACCATTTGTGTACGTGGTTTTGTTTTTTCCCCAGAGCCCTCCATGGCCGGAAATCCGGTTGTGGATGGCTCTGGTCTGGCTGGGCCTGGCCGGCTGCTCTGCGGAGCTGCCGCGGAGCACAGCCGGCCATGGAGGATTCCGGGGGGGAAGAACGGAGTGCCTCCCCCCCATCCAGGATTCTGGGGGGAGGGATGGAATGCCTCCCACCACCACCATCAACATAATCCACGAAAGGTAAGTGACTTTCGTACATCCCTAACAGACACCTAACCTGCACATTCCTATCCCATTTCTCCCTATGAATGTATAGTTAAAGAAATATAATTAAAGAAAATGTTATGTGACAGCATTACAGTAGCATCCATTAACCAATGTTGGAAGTGATTTTTTTTTTCCTTCCCACCACCCAAGAAAATGGGTGGCCCACTATTAGTGCAGACCCGACATGCTTTGGCTTCATTTCTCCCCTCAACTGACTCCAGCCCAACTCATCTCTGTTCAGTTGTTTATATATGATTCCTAGGAGTTCTCCCATCCACTTAGTTTCCATAGACAAATTTGCTTTCCTTCAGAAGAAGAACTGATTCATGTGGTTTTCCCAGTAGCAGACTATAATCTGGCTGTGAGAGCTGGACTATAAGGAAGGCTGAGTGCCAAAGAATCGATGCTTTCAAACTGTGGTGCTGGAGAAGACTCTTACGAGCCCCCTGGACTGCAAGGAGGCCAAATCAATCCATCCTAAAGGAAATCAACCCTGAGTGCTCATTGGAAGGACAGATACTGAAGCTGAAGCTCAAATATTTTGGCTACCTAATGCAAAGAGAAAACTCCCTGGAAAAGACCCTGATGCTGGGAAAGACTGAAGGCAAAAGGAGAAGGGGACAGCAGAGGATGAGATGGCTAGACAGCATCACCGATGCAATGAATATGAACTTGAGCACACTCTGGGAGAAAGCGCAGGACAGGAAGGCCTGGCGTGCTATGGTCCATGGGGTCACGAAGAGTCGGACACAACTGAATGACTGAACAACAACAAAGGTAGGTTCAGAGAGAAATTTTTTGGGTTCATGTCTTAATGTAAACTTATCTAACTTTGCACAAATATGTGAACTGGAACTTAGTTATTCTTCAAAATGTGCACTTCTCTGAATTTTGTAATGCAATTATCCAATAAAAATGCATTAAAAAGTGTGTATTAGGGAAAGTGCACACAAAAATGCATATATTAGTGACGTGACATATTTTTAGACATTTGGAATTACTGGGAAGGGTATTGAGAAATTGCTAACCCACCTGTCACAAAGTAATATAAGATGTCTTTTTTATAATATTCGAAGTGAAGAGACACTGAAAATGGTGTATGTTACATAATTAAGTATTTGGAGATGTAAACAAGTAAAGGTACTGACTGCATTAAAGAGAAGAGACACAGACAAGAAGATCCAGAATGAATTCTGGGTTAGTGATATCAAATACTAATTTGCAAAAATGGTCTGTATAATATCTAAGGAAGGATGTTGAATTAATGTCCATCACTCAAGGTCAAGAGGTAGCTGAGAAATGAAGAGTTGTAAAACTTAATGTTTGGTATCAAAGTTTATTTGAAGAGTGTTGGGCTGTAAAGTATCATTACTTACTTACTCAAGTTCAAATGTTTACACAGGGGTTTTCTTATGAGTTAATGGTTAATATTTAATGGTCAATAAATATTGTATAAGGTATAAACACCTGATACATAGATGTTTAGGCTATAGAGATAGTTAGGAAAGTTTATACCATTAGGTTTTAAGTAGTAAATTCCGCGATGGGAGTTGTTTTTGCAGATATAAGATTCAGAATCAATCTTATGTAGCCTGGAAGATATATGTTAACCTTAAGCCTTTGTGTGTGTTTTAATCTTATTGGGATTTGTGGGGAGTTGAGAATGTATGGGATAGTTAACAATGAAGAAATTTTGTAGAAAGCGTATGCTCTGAGGTTTGGGGCATATCAGCTTCTTAAAAACCAGAAGCTCACAGCCTGGGTACCTGCCAAGCTGAACAGCTGATTCAAAGTTGGGTAAGAATCTTGGAACTTAGGGGCACAATCCTATTGCAATACTTGGTAACCTTGGAAGTCGGAGGCTGCTGAGTATCTAATGCAGGGCGACCATAGCACAGAGGTGATCCTTGCCTCCGTGCTCCAGCCACCCTGCATTTTTGGCTAGATTGCCAATTTTGGCTGTCTAGCCATATCTGCAGGGAGGGGGAGAGAAGGAGGCTGTTCAGTGCATAGGAGGTTGTGTAAAGAGGCTTCCATGGCCTCCTCCACACCCCTGCCCCCAGGACAACCCCCTTTTCACCATCTCCATACTCCTTCTCAGAGCACAGAGACATAGTCAGCACAGAGAGAATTGCACCGTCTAAAAGGGGACAGGGGATGGGCAGTGGAGCACGGTTTCTGGGAACCATGTTCAGAACCCTTGCTCCAATCTCGGTTCCCAGAAACCGAAAAATCCTATGGCCCTCCAGATATTGTCTAGTGGCCATAGGATTGCTTCCTAAAGAGCTTTCTCTTTCAAACTGTTAAGATGTTCTAATATTGTTGGACTGAAATCTCTGATGACAAGAAAGGTTTAGGAATACTGCCTCCTTTTAAACTTTTACTATCTTGGAAGTTTATGCATTTCTTATTGAGAAGGTATTATTGTTTTAGCCTATATAGTTGTATTTTGATTAGGGATGGTGCAAGCATCCTGTTAGGGCTCGAAGCCCAGTGCGAAGTTGCCAGTTCAGTCCCCCAGACACCAGTTCGTGGACTTGAGCTCTTGCCTAACTCGTGGTGTGCTGAGTTGGGCAAGTGCTCGGGCGCCCGCTCCCTCAGTAAGGAGAGGGGGAGAAGGCAGTGCCTCCCCTTCTTCCCCCAGCCTTGCTACAGCTGCAGTGGTGAGGGCAGGCTGGTCGTCTTCCATGAGTTTTCCTGTCCTTACAGAAAACTATCACCTTGTCCCTTGCCGCCACCACTGTAGCAGGTGGGGCTGGAGGGAAGAAGGAGGCACCTATCCTCTTCTCCCCTCCCACCTGCTGGAGGCCAGGGCAAGAGCCTGGGGGGGTGGCTGCCGAGGCCCTTGACACCAGTGCGAGGAAGAGGGGCAGCTCACAGGCAGGTGGGGTGAGCAGGGAAGCTCACCGAATAGGCCCAGGCTGTGCGAGTTGCGGGGGGCATTTTGTTGAGCTCCCCCGATCCCGGATGGAGATAGGCTCATCCATCCCTAATTCTGATGTTATGCTTTGAGAATATTTAAATTCTTTAATAAAAAAATTAAAAATACTTTAAGAAAAATGGAAAACAGATCTCAAGATTTTTCCCTTCCTAGTTTTCATTATTGCAAAATCAAAATTGAACCCAGCATATAGCAATTTCTGAGGTATGTTTTACTGAGTTGTCCAAATCAATATATGTAGTTAACCAGCAGTCAAAAGGCTTCCTAAATACTGGAGCTATAGAGTGTTAACACTCAGCAGAGATTAAATCTGTGACAGTGAAAATGATGTTAAAATGCATTATATTTGGAAAACTGCATACAAGACTGTGTACATTGGGCAAAATTGCATACAAAATGCATGTATTAAGAGAAATGAGCACTGAAATGCATACAATTTTATATGAATATTTTAAAAAAAACCTTATATTCTCAAAGTTTGGGATGAACCAAATTTAAGTTTAGAAACCTGAGAACCTGAGAGAAACCAAAATGGCTAGATTCAATTATTCAAATGCTAAAGTCCTTCCTGGATTGTACCACTCCATACTGCAGATCCTAGAATATCTACATGGTGCTACATCTGTGTCAGCCTTTCCCAAGGTGCCCCGTAGATGTTTTGGGCTGCAGCTCTCAGCATTCCTGACCATTAACCATGCTGGCCAGGGTGGGAGTCCACAACATCTGGGGAGCACCGGGTTTGGGAAGACTAATCTAGCTTTCTTCAAGTCCTGCCATAAATCCCATCTTGAACAGCTAAGTATGTGTAAATAAAGGTAAAGGTGTCCACAACCAGTCGTGTCCGACTCTAGGGTGCGGTGCTCATCCCCGTTTCTAAGTCGAAGAGCCAGCGCTGTCCAAAGACGCTTCTGTGGTCATGTTGTCGGCACGAATGAACACCAAGGTGCACGGACTGCTGTTACCTTTCCCGCCGAGGCGGTACCTATTTATCTACTTGCAATTTCTTGCTTTCGAACTGCTAGCTTGGCAGGAGCTGGGACTGAAGATGGGAGCTCACTCCGTCATGCGGCACTCGCGTCTCGAACTGCTGACCTGCCGACCTTCCAGTCTGCAGTTCAGCGTCTTAACCACTAAGCCACTGCAGCCATGTGTAAATACACGTGCTCATATTCTTTCCTTGTTTCTCCCTTTTTTCCCATTGTTATCTCCCCCTCTGATAAAATGTAAACAGTAAACTCCTTGAGGCAAGTGTCTTTCTTTTCTATGTCACTTTGTAAGTGCTATATACAGAAATGGCACTATATCCTCCTGAGCAATTGGGAGGAGAAGGGACACCTGAAGGAAGTTCAGGTGTGTAATGTGAGATAACAACAAATGAATGAAGACACTGCCAGTCAATAAATGTTATTTCCTTTTGAGTAACATTTCAAGCCTCTCCAGCTTCCCTTGCCTATAGAGAGGCACCCTTCAGAATTTTGATCAAGCAGAATTGGGCTACGTTTCAGAAAGTGTTGAGTTTCAGTGCATAGGCTGAATCTAAGAGAAAGCATTGCTTGGGAAATTCAGCATCTAGTACAAACTTCTTTAAACCTCTCCTCTGGCTTTCCAGGACTTCCTTTTCCGCATTTTAAACTGACTGCAAGGGCAACCTAGAAGTGTAACATAATTACGAAGGATGTTGTCCATTTGCATTTAAGTAAACTGAGCTAATTTGCACTTTGCAGGTTAATATGCAGATCAGAACAGAGTTATCCTTCAGTTTACACAGTTCCCAGAATGTTGTGATATCGTCTTGGCTCAAAACAACGAGCTTTTTTTTTTTTTTACAAAAGTGCAGAAGTTATGTGAAAATGCTTATAAAAATGTTTATAACTTGCCCCCATCTGCGCCTCTCATGAGACCCCCGCTGGCCAATAGACCCTGCTCACCGTGCGGTCCATGGGTGCCTGGCAAGCACCACACAACATCCTGCTCCTCCTCCGAGTCGCCATTCTGCACAAAATGGAAGCTCAGACTTTTCTGTAAAGGCCAATTTTGCATAAATGGCGGCTGTAAATAGGCCCATTTATGCAACATTGCAGGTGCAAATGGTCTAAATGGTCTGTAATGCTGCATAAACGGGCCTCTTTATGGCTGCCATTTGTGTAAAATCGGCCTTTATAGAAAAGGCTGAGCTGTAGGGATGGCAGAGAATTCCACCACAGACTCCAATGAGGCCAGATTCTTAGAATCCCACCCCCCCGGAGTCCATGGCGGAACGGACCACTCAACTCCGCTACCCTGAGAAGTTCGCGCCGGCCATTTGCGTCCCTGCTCTTTGCCGTGATAGGCTACGTAAATCTTTATGTAGCCTATCGTGCGAAGGAACAGGGACACAAACGGCATATTTGCATCCCTGTTCCTTCATGCGATAGGCTACATAGAGATTTACGTAGCCTATCACAGCAAAGAGCAGGGACGCAAATGGCATCCGCTATGCCGGACACCATTTGTGTCTGCAATCCAGCAGTCTGGCAGCGGACGGACCCGGCTGGCGGCTCTGCGGACTCGCTGTGGAGCAGAGCCAGCCAGGGAGGATTCCAGGGGGGAGGAATGGATTGCCTCCCCCCCCGCGGACTCCCCAATGGACTTGGGTAGGTGGGGTTCGTATACCCCTACCGAGCTGTGGGGCCTGCCACGTTTGCCTGTATTGGTGTGTGCCGAGTCGGGTAAGGGTAAGATCGAGTTGGGTAAGATCTGTGGACTCCAGTCAAGGGGGCCAAGCTGGTGATAATCTGCTGAGCTTGAGCCCCCAGCTGGACTCTGCTGACATCCCTACATTCAAATATGGTGTGAATTTTCATGCATTTTCTAAAATTGCAGATAGATCTGGAAATGAGATGGAACAGACTTTTGTATAGGGATGGCAAGGGCACCTGATTCTGGGAATCAGGTGGAAACCCCTCTCCTCATGCCTGTGCCCCTGAGCCATGCTTGCCAAGCCTCTGCCTGTAATCTTGCATATATGGGCTATTCAGGCCCCATTTTGTATATATCTAAATATGCACATATTTGCAATCGCCATGTTTCCCCCAAAGAGGCAATCACAGATTTCGAGAATGAGCCCAGCCCAGGTGAGTGTGGCTGGCTCACCTAGCCACAGGGAGCAGCAGGGGGGCTCAAGCATGGGTCCGGGGGCATGCAAGTGGGGCAGATGCCCAGAAGACAGGGACAATGGGGGGGTGCATGTCCATCCCTACTTCTGTATGAACTAGTGCTGTGCTGAAAAAAAATTCCACATTAATTTCAACCATTCTCATTCAATTTCAGAGAAAAGAAATTGCTTTCAAATAGAAATTCAAAGGAGAAGAAAATGTCAGAGAAATTTGCAGGGGGTGGCTTCAGGGTTCTTGTGCTTATCTTTGGGTATGTACAAATACCTTGTCATCCATGAGGGGTCCACCGGGGTGGGGAGGTGATCCATTCCTCCCCCCCGGAATCCTCACTGGCCGGCTCCGAAGCCCCATCGATACTGCTGCTGTTGCTGTATCACTGGCTGGACTGACGTACTGCGGACACAAATGGCGTCTGGCGTAGCAGATGCCATTTGCGTCCCAGCTCTTTGACGTGATAGGCTACGTAAATTTTTATGTAGCCTATTGCACAAAGGAACAGGGACGCAAATATGCCATTTGCATCCCTGTTTTTCCCCACAATAGGCTACGTAAAGATTTACATAGCCTATCACGTCAAAGAACAGGGACGCAAATGGCATAGCAGACACCATTTGTGTCTGCAGTCTGTCAGTCCAACAATGGCGGCCATATCGCTGGGGCTTTGGATCCAGTGGCAGGCAGGATCTGGCAGGCTCCCCGGGGAGGTGGAGGTAGGAGATCTGATCCTCCATGGACTTCGGGGGGGGGGGGCAATTCAATAGAATCCGGCCTCATTGGGGTCTGTGGAGGATTTCTCCTACATCCCTACTTATCTTACATATGTGCTGGAGGAGTGTGCATGAGTGTCCTGCCTTTCTTTGCAAAATCATCTCTTCTGTACCCTGTAGCTAGGAATGTCTGTCACCAGGAAATCCAGCCCTTTTGGTGCTCATCAGATTTCTGCACTGCCCCTGACTCAGCTTGCATTTGTGAACTGGGCCATGGGTTCTTCTGAAAATCCAGGAAATTCTTACATTTTTTAAACAAACTGCATATGTAGAACTTTGTTCAAATTGAAGTTTCAATTTGTGCAGATTTCTATTTATGCAAATAAAATTTTAAAAAATGGAAAATCTGCACACTGCCCCAACTTGATGCAGATTGAGTTGGGCCAGCTCATACCACCAAAAGAAATTCAAAATGAAGAATAAAATATCCTGAGAAAGGGGCAGGGAAATGGAAGCGTCTCTTATGGGGGAAGGAATCTTTCAGGAAATTGGAGATTCTGGCACAGCACTAGCTCCACCTTTTCCCTGGAGCTGGACACAAACTTCCCCCCTCATACCTGTATTGTCATGGATGCAAAATGTGACCCAGCGTGCCAACACAGTTGATGCTGTTGCCACTCGTAGTGGCAGTGCAAAGAAACAAACCAAGAATCCCTGTGAGAAAAGAAAGAAGCTGTGCATCCCCTGCCAAGGTTGAGCCCTACCAGTGAGAAACTGCTGGAGATTTTCTCCTTCTCCTGAAAGGTAAAATTGTCCTCCCAATTTCTATGTCCACAAATGGGATGAAGAATTTTCAGAGAACATTGTATGAGCACATGAGAAACTGGCATGGAGAGGAACAACACTGTTTGTCCATCTTTAACTATAATAAGACAGCAGAGGATGAGATGGCTGGATAGCATCACCAATGCAATGAATATGAACTTGAGCACACTCCGGGAGAGAGCGGAGGACAGGAAGGCCTAGCGTGCTATGGTCCATGAGGTCACGAAGGGTTGGACACGACGGAATGACTGAACAACAAAAACTATAGTAAGAACTGTTCTAGAGAGAGACTTAACCAAAATGTCCTGTGTGTGAAGAGGCAAACCATAGTCTTAAATATGTATTCAGATTGCATCCACCTTGGCCCATGGAATATTCATCCACATTAATAGGTTTAGGTCCCTGCTTTTATTTGCTGTTCTGTTTCTAAATGACAAAAACATTTATTTGTAACATGAGGTAGAGGATGCATAATCTTTTAATTGCCAACTTGCTTTCCTTTGTGTAACTTGACTTTTTTTTCATGCAGCTGGAACATGCTAATCTGTAGAAATCAATAAGAAGAATTAAAAAGATACCCATGATTCGTGATGGTGGTCATATTTGGGTGAGGGGAGTGCCTCCTTTATTAGAAAACCCATCTGGTGGTGTTCCTTCAGGCTGCAAACTGTGTGCTATTAAATATTTTAAGTCACAACGTTTTGTCATTTCGAATCTGGGTGCTATAAACAAAGCCTCTGTTCCAGCAGCAAACTCTGTGGGTAGAAATACATGACTACATTACACCATGTTGAGATGTTCATCTATGATATACTCTTAATGTGTCTTGCTTGAAGGAGTGGCAACTAAAGTGAGGCTGTGTATACTATAGTCTCCATGGTGTTGGAGGAGAGCAACTGTCTCACAGTTACTCATTCATGTTTCTTTTCTGTATTTATAATCTTCCTTATTGCTAAAGCTTTGGGGCAGCAAACAGCAGTAAATATAAAAACAAAAAACCCCAGACAGCCTAAGAACACCTAAAAGTGAAGAAAAAAATAAATAAAATCAGTCAAGAATGCACAGTTTAATTAGGCAAGGGAGGACCAAGCTATAAAAGCAATTAAGCTTTGCTAAAGGTTGTGCTGGCCATGAAGTTTGTCCAGTGAAGCTCAGAAAAGAACTTGTGGAATTCATAAAAGCTTGCTTCAAAGGAGGGGCAAGTTCATTCCCCAAGTCCCCTAATCTTCTCTGGCTCAGATCAAAATCTGAACTAGTGAAGGGTAGAGATGGACCGAATCAATTTAGGTTTCTCTCAGTTACTCATTTTTTCCAATCTTACATTTGCTTCATCCTGAACTTTGAGGATTTGTAAGGTTCGCATGAAAATTCATAGGTGTTCGTTTACATGCTTCCGCACTGTTTGTGCTCATAGATTTTTGTACATATGTTTTGATTGGAGAGTTCCATTGCGAAATAGGAAAACTGAATTTCTAAGGATAACTGACTTTCAGCTCACATAGTGGCTCAAAAGTGCAAAATTATAAATTTATTAAACACCTCCACACTAGAGGTGTACACAAATGCCCTCTCAAAATGCCCCACCCTATTTGCAGACGGAGAAATCATATGAATGATTTCACATCATTTCTTCAAGGGGAAAGAGAAAATCTCAACAGTTTCTCACAGGGAGGGTTCATCACTGGCAGGGGCTGTAGCACAGCTTCTTTCTTTTCCTTTTTTTCCTCTAAGAGTTGTTTGGGTTTTTTTCCCCATAAACCCCCGCCCAAAAAATGTGCCCACGTACCCCGCCCTTCCACTGCATCCATGTCTGCCCTGGCCTGCCTGCTGTTGTCATGCATTTGGTGGGAGGTGTGAAGATGGAAGCCTGCTCTGTGAATATAGCTTCCCCACATCATTCAGCAACCTGTGCTTAGGGATGTACGAAAGTTCTGCCACGGATCTCAGGGAGGCCAAATGCCAGCGCATTCGGCCCCCCGAAATCGGTGGCAGAATGGTCCGCCCCCTGCCCCCCCAGGACGGGACTTACCTTGGGCGGATCTTCCTGGCGGATCTTTCCAGGTTAATCTTTCCAGGTTAAAAAAAAAAAAAAGTGATAGGCTACGTAAAGATTTACGTAGCCTATCATGGCTAGATTTTAAAAAAACGCCGCGATAGGCTACGTAAATGTTTATGTAGCCTATCACGGCTGACTTAAAAAAAAAAAACACGCATACGCAAATGGTGGTGGCCATGGCCGCCGCCATTTGCATTCCTTATTTTGGCACGCACGTCTTAGTCTACGTAAACATTTACATAGACTAAGATGGCGAAAATAAGGGGAATGCAAATAGCATAGACGCTACGCTGTTTGCGTTCCCCTTATTTTCGCCATCTTAGTCTACGTAAATGTTTACGTAGACTAAGATGTGCCAAAATAAGGAACGCAAATGGTGGTGCCTATGGCCGCCGCCATTTGCGTACGCGCGTTTGTTTGTTTGTTTTAAATCAGCTGTGATAGGCTACGTAAACATTTATGTAGCCTATGACGGCTGACTTCAGGGACGCAAATGGCAGCGGCTATGGCCGCCACCATTTGCGTCCTTGCTAGCCAGCGCCTGGATGTCCAGCTGTTGGCGGAGCTGGCCGGTAGCTCCGCAGAATTGCTGCTGGAACAGCCGGCCGGCCAGGATTCCGAGGGGGGGGAGGAACGGAGCGCCTCCCCCCCCCACCATCAGCATAACCTGTGCTATCAGAGTTCTGAATTGCACAGGGCACGTATGTGCATAAAGCAGGCTCTCTTCTTCAAATCTCCCCTCCAATGCCTGGATGGCAGGATTGTCAGGGGCAGGGACATGACGTGTAGCCTGCTTTTCCCCTTGAGCAATTGTGTGTGTGTATATGTATACGTGTGTGTGTGTGTGTGTGTGTGTGTGTGGTAGGGATGTACAGTGATTTTTGTTCATGTTCATAAATCATGCAAGCATGTTCTTCAAAAATGTTTGCAAATTCCTGAACCTGTATTCATGTTTGAAAAACACACCTTTCAAAAAATGGGCAGTATAATGCCCTTTAAAAATGCTCACACAGTTTACTCTGTCAGGAAAAGTGAGCATTTGGTATGCTTTTTTTAATGTGCATTTTCCCCATTTTAACAAAAAAATAATAATAGGAGTGCAATTAAACATGGGAAATGAGGTGAGGCACACTTCAAGATCATGTTCGAAGAATCTCAGTGATCACAAAACTTGCGTGTCTGCCCATCCTTATTAAAATATATATTTAAATTATTGAATATGGTATTATTTTGATACATTTAACACTGTCATATTTTATTGGTTTGATTATGTTGTTGTTGTTGTTTTGGTTTTATGATTGTAATACCCCAGTGAGATTTGCCAGTTGACTGGCATACAAGATAAACAAATAAATAAATATACAAGGGAAGAACACATGTAGAGGGATGCCATGCACTGACAATTATACAGTTATCTATTGTAGAGCAGCAAGTTAGAAAACAAATGAGACGTGTAATGTACTATTTATGCAGGATGATGTTAAATTAATTGCATTTAATGAAAGCTTTACTTGGATCAGATGTTTGGACCTCAGTTTACTGATAGTTTGCATTAATATTAATTAAAGGAATGGGTTCAATTTAATGTTCTTGGTTCTTTTCAAATCACTGTTGTAAATAATGTCTCTACATGCATGGTCATTATGAATGCAAGGTGTTCACTGACACAAGTGCTAAATGATTACAGAACTTTCTGAATTATATATTACACTTAGCACTAGGTTCTAATATAGTTCAGTTTGAAGTGAATAACTCCAGACTTCAACGGATTCAAGATCACAGCATCAGCATTTGTACAATCATTCATGAACCTGTGGCTTCTAAAGAATGCACATATCCTTTCACAGGAATTTATGATTATGTGGTCCAGTGGGAAATAAAGTATAATGTTTATGTCAAGTTTGCTGTGATGGAGATGGAAGTCCAAGAATTGCTCATTCTTGGTTACAGACTAAATTTACAGCATCTTCATTAGGTCAAGTAGCTGTGTTCTTTGTTTTGCTTTTGTTTGTTTATTTTATTGTTTTAAGATACAGAACAGGTATTTGTGCATTTGTAGGGATGTCAGAGAATTCCACCACGGACTAGGGGTGTACGAAACCCCGCTTACCTGGCTCCGCTGGGTTCTGCTGGGGGGGGAGGCGCTCCGTCCCTCCCCCCGGAATCCTCGCTGGGGGGGGAGGTGCTCTGCACCTCCCCCCAGAATCCTGGCTGGCGGGCTCTGCTCCGTGGGGATTCCACGGAGCCGCTGGCCGGCTCCGCCAACAGCCGGACATCCGGCCGCTGGCTACCAGGGACGCAAACGGCGGCTGCCGTAGCCGCCGCCTTTTGTGTCCCTGTATTCAGCCGTGATAGGCTACATAAAGACTTACGTAGCCTATCACGTCTGGGTTAAAAAAAAAAATGCATACACAAATGGCAGCAGCTACGGCCGCCGTCATTTGCGTACCTTATTTTGGCCGTCTTAGTCTACGTAAACATTTATGTTAGGGATGGTGGAGAATTTCTCCCCGAATCTTCGGGAGGCCGAGCGCCAACGCATTCGGCCCCCCGAAGTTGGTTGGGAAATTCTCCGCCAGCCCCCCACCGCCCCTTACCTTCGGTGAATGTCCCTCTCGGCGGCAGGTCCCGGCGGCGGTTCGGCAGTGGTTCGTAACGGGTGGGGGCGGCGGTCGGTCTCCCGACTGGCTGCCACCAACGCCATTGCAAAAAAAAAAACTAAAGTAAAAAAAAAAAAAAACATCCGTGATAGGCTACATAACGATTTACGTAGCCTATCACAGCTAGATTTCCAAAGTCAGCCATGATAGGCTATGTAAAACTTTATGTAACCTATCACGGATGACTTTGAAAAAAAAAAAAAAGCGTGTACGCAAATGGCTGCCATTGTACGTTCCTTATTTGGAACGCAAATTTATTTGCATTTAATTTAGTTCCTTATTTATTCCGAAATAAGGAACACATAAAAAACAAAACAAAACACATAAGGAACACAAATGGCGGCGCCCATGGGCGCCGCCATTTGCGTACGCGCTTTTTTTTTTCCAAAGTCAGCCGTGATAGGCCACGTTAATCATCATGTAGCCTATCACGGGTGACTTTGGAAAAAAAAAAAAAAAAGCGCGTACGCAAATGGCGGCCCCCATAGGGCGACGCCATTTGCGTTCCTTATTTGGTCTCTGTAGTCTACGTAAAGATTTACATAGACTACGGCGAAAATAAGGGCAACGCTATCAGGTACATAGTTTGGGGGTGCTCTTGGACCCAGAACTGTCACTTGAGGCATATGTGAACTCAGTGGCATGGAGCACTTTTTATCAGCTTAGGCTGCGCCCTTATCTGGACAGAGATAGCCTAGCTACAGTTATCCATGCTCTGATAACTTCTCGTCTCGATTACTACAATGCGTTACATGTGGGGCTGCCTTTGAAAATGGTCTGGAAACTTCAGCTGGTCCAAAATAGGTCAGCAAGATTATGAACAGGGACTGGCCAATGAGCTCATATTACGCCAGTACTTTTCCAGCTTCACTGGCTGCCAGTCCATTTCTAGGCCTGATTCAAAGTGCTGGTATTAGCATTCAAAGCCCTAAAAGGCTTGGGGCCTGGTTATCTGAAGGAACACTTCCTCCCATATGCACCTGCTTGGACCCTAAGATCATCCTCAGTGACCATTCTCCATGAGCCCCTACCAAAGGAAGTGAGGAAGGTGGCTGCTTGGAGGAGAGCCTTTTCTGTAGGGATGTACGAAAGTCACTTACCTTTTCGCAGCTTGGCTTCATGGTGGGGGTGAGGCACTTCGCTTTTCCCCCCAAAGTTCAGGCGAGGGGGGGGAGGCGTCCCGCCTCGCCCGTCCGAAATTCAGGCCGGGGAGAAGTGCCCGGTCTCCCCGGCCGCGAAACAAAAAGTAAAAAAAAAAGACCCCGTGATAGGCTACGTGACGATTTACGTAGCCTATCACGGCTGACTTTGGAAATCTAGCCGTGATAGGCTACGTAAATCGTTACGTAGCCTATCACAGGGGTGTTTTGTTTTGTTTTTTACTTTTTTTTTCGTGGCCGGGTAGACGGGGCGCTTCTACCCGGCCTGAATTTCACCGGCGAGGGATGGGGCGCCTCCCCCCCGGCCTGAATTTCGGCCGGGCAAGGCGGGGCGCCTCCCCCCCTCGCATGAACTTTGGGGGGAGAACCGAAGCGCCTCCCCCCCACACCAAAAACAGCTGCGGGACAGGTAAGGGACTTTCATCCATCCTTATAAATAAGATATCATAGAATCACAGAAGGAGCCTATAAGACCATTGAGTCCAAGTCCAACCCCCTGCTCAATGCAGGAATCCAAGTCAGAGCATCCCTGACAAATGGCTGTCCAGCCTCGTCTTGGATGCCTCCAATGTGGGAGAGCTGACCACCTCCCCAGGTAATTGGTTCCATTGTCATATTGCTCTAACAGTCAGGAAGGGTTTTTTTTCCTGATATTCAGCCGGAATCTGGCTTCCTGTAACTTGAGCCCATTATTCCATGTGCTGCACTCTGGGATGATCGAGAAGAGATCCTGGCCTTCCTCTCTGTGACAACCTTACAAGTACTTGAAGAGCGCTATCATATCTCCCCTCAGTCTTCTCAAGGCTAAACATGCCCAGTTCTTTCAGTCTGTCCGCATGGGGCTTTGTTTCCAGTCCCCTGATCATCTTCGTTGCCCTTCTCTGAACCCTCTCCATTTTGTCTGCATCCTTCTTAAAGTGTGGTGCCTAGAACTGGACACAGTACTCCAGATGAGGCCTAACCAGTGCTGAGTAGAAGGGAACTAGTACTTCACGTGATTTGGAAGCTATACTTTTGTTAATACAGCCCCAAATAGCATTTGCCTTGTTTGCAGCCACATCACATTGTTGGCTCATATTCAGCTTGTGATAACAATCTGGTGTACAACAGCAGAAATGAATTAATCATCCTCATCCTCATCTCCTAATATTACATTTCAAACCATAGAGGGGATAGAGGCAAACAGGATTGGGAAGAAAGGTAGCAACAGGACCTATGAATAGGATTGAGAAAATGAGATGCAAGAAATTGCTTAATGGGCCATTGAGACCTTCCCTGGAAATGAAGAGGCAACATGAAAAGGACTGGATAAAAGTAGGGACATACTTTTATTATTATTATTTTTATTATTATTTTTATTATTATTATTATTATTATTATTATTATTATTATTAAATTTATTAATCGCCCATCTGGCTGGTCACCCAGCCACTCTGGCGATGTACAACATACAATAAAACAGTTTAAAACAATAAAATTCTACAATAAAAACATTTTCTAAAATACCCTAACCCACCTCAAATGCCTGCCTGAACAACCACGTTTTTAATGCACGACGGAAGCTCATTAAAGAGGGGGCATGACGGAGTTCCCTAGGGAGGGAGTTCCACAGAGTAGGGACTTACCTTTTACGAATGTCGCTCCCGGCGGTAGGTCCTGGCGGCGGTTCGGCAGGTCTTCGTCATGGGCGGGGGTGGCAGCTGGTCTTTTGACTGCCTGCCGCCGCCGCCATTACAAGAAAAGTAAAAAAAAAAAAAAAAAACGCCCCTGTGATAGGCTACGTGACGATTAACGTAGCCTATCACGGCTGACTTCACAGATCTAGCCATGATAGGCTACGTTAATCATTACGTAGCCTATCACAGGGGTGTGTTTGTTTGTTTTTTTTCTTTTGAACTTCGTGGCCGGGGAGACGGAGCGCTTCTCCCTGGCCTGAATTTCAGCCGGGCGAGGCGGGAAGCCTCCCCCCCGGCCTGAATTTCGGCTGGGCGAGGAGGGAAGCCTCCCCCCCCGGCCTGAACTTCTGGGGGAGCACCGAAGTGCCTCCCCCCCACCGCGAAGCAAGCTGCGAGACCAGGTAAGTGACTTTCGTGAATCCCTACCCCTCGCTCCCGCCTATCAGGCAGGCTACCCACCCCTAAAAACACAACAAAATCCCCCAGAAAAACAAAATGAAACAAAACAAAACAACAACAAAAAACAATTAAAAATCCCCTTAAAAATAATGCCAGGCAGGAATCCACAGGGAAGGCTTGGTGGTGGTGGTGGTGGTGGTGGCGGCGGTGGCAGCAGCAGCGGCGGCGGCAGCAGGCCCAGCAGCAGCAGGCACACCTCTTCCCGGTGGTGGTGGTGGCTTCTCCTGCAGGCCCTGGCTCTCCCAGGCCACCTCAGCCAGTCAGCTTATGTAGCCCCTCCAGGGAGGGGCAGGTGGAGCAGCACAGCTGTCTTGGTACCTGGGGGTCTGGTCCTGCAGGGACTGGCGGTCTGCCAGGCAGAAGTCTACAGGGAAGGCCTGGTGGTAGTGGCGGCGGTGGCGGCAGCAGCAGCAGGCCCAGCAGCAGCAGCAGGCCTGCCTCTTCCCCTGTGGTGGTGGTAGCTTCTCCTGCAGGCCCTGGCTCTCCATACTTTATCCAATTAACAGATCTTCAGGAGTGAAAGCAGGGTAGTTGTTAGTGCAAACTTTTAAGGGCAAATCTGGGGCAAACCTGAAGTAGCCCTAAGGCGGTGGGTTAGGCATGGTGGGTTAGGCACGGCACAGTTTGAAGTGTTGGGCCACTGCACCTCTCGCCCAATACCAAGACTATGTGTGCATGACCCACTCAGGCTCCAAAGGGGGTTCTCTCCCTGTTCCATGGCCCTCCTTTTACATTAAAGACTCCTCCAGGCACCCACCTTAAAGACTCCGCCAGACACCAACCATGTCCCTATCCGCACTGCCTTCCCTACTGTGACTAGCACTTATGTAATGCACTGCCACCCCCAAACAGCCAATTGTCCTCCTGGTGGTTAGCATATAGTAAGATAAAAAACCAAACAGCCCCAGGACAATCCAGGTATTTGGCAAAAAGACCAATACTACTTCAGCTATATACTAGCAGTATTGCCCACAATTAGGGATGGAGCCCCTCCATCTGAGTTCTCTGGGCCTCCGCCCAGCCCCTGCCCCTCGGACTTGGGCTCGAGCTCTCACTGCTGCTCGCCGAGCCTCCTGCAGTCACCTGGGACCCGTCTGCAAGCGCTGCAAGTGCCATTTTGCGGGAAAATATGATGATCACGAATATGCGCGCATCTAGTTGTATGCAAAATGGTACCATGAATGACCCATATATGCAAGATTATAGGCAGGGGCAGGGGCTCGGCAGGCACAGCTTGGGGGCATGGACGGGGGGAGTCCACCAGACTCCCAGACCCAGTCGGGTGCCTGTGCCATCCCTACCCACAATAAATCTGTTCAAGGGCCAGGGTGAGTCCCAGCCACAAGGCGAGTATGGGGAGGCTGAGCCAGGAATCCCTCGTGCCCCAAAAACAACACATTCATTGGGAAAAAAATATGTACATTTGAGAAGATTGCATGAAAAATGAACGCATTTGAAAAATGTGCACAAACACACATCAATCAATAGGAGAAATGTGAGAGCATTAAAAAAATGTGTACAGTTGATGCATAGGTATGGGGAAAATGCTTGAAATTATGTACAGATTTTCATATAAAAAGTAGAACAAACTTTGCAATTTGAGAGACATGAGCCAGAATGATTTTCAAGGTGGAAACTGAAGGATCTCAACAAACTTGAGTCTTGCTGATTTACACATCCCTAACATTGCATGATCCAAGAGAGAGCGGAGGACAGGAAGGCCTGGCGTGCTATGGTCCATGGGGTCACGAAGAGTCGGACACGACTTAACGACTGAACAACAACATTGCATGAACACCCATGCTACAAACTAATGTTTGTAACCATGGTTCATAGATGCCTCCCTCCCCAGTGTACCTACAATAACTGATGTAATGAAAGGAATCACACTTTTTTTATTTGACCTGTACATTACTCTTTCTACTCTTACAAAAGACATGCTAACATAGTCTAACCCTCAATTAAAACAAAATCTATTCAGAGAACAGGAACATAACAGCCATTTGACTTATAATATCAAGTTCATTGGTGTGAAAATATTCGTATTGCTTTAAAATGCATTTGTATAATGGGGAAGAAGAAGAAGAAGAAGAAGAAGAAGAAGAAGAAGAAGAAGAAGAAGCAGCAGCTTGTATCCACATCAAAGCATTTGAGATTCAAACTTATGAACATTTACCAATACAATTGAATCTAATATAGAAAAAAAAACCCACAGAAATTTCTGAATAAATTAGCACCAATTTTACCTAGTTCTTTCTATAAAACACTGTTATTACCCTTTCTGTTTACATGCAATATTATCTCTCTTGTTCAAGCTCATTCATTCTGAACTATACTGCAGGGAGGTCCTGTACTTTCCAGAGACTTCGTACTTCTTAATTACTGCAATTCCTCAAGGAACGAGGGGGTAAAGGAAACGTTACTTTGAGCAATATTGTCAGAGCTCAGAATACATTGTGGGCTTTGTGGTAGGCATATCATGAGATGGTTCTGAGCAGTGAGTAGCCTCTTTCCCTCATCTTGTGCACTGTGACTACTTCTCCCTGATCCTCCTCTCTGATCTGAACCAGATAACCATGGTTTGTGTTTGACTTGCAAGTGTTTTGGAAACTGATTGTGGTTTACAGGGCAGTGTTAGTGAAAAACAGAGTTTGCTGGTTCAGATGAAACAGCAAACTATGGGTTGCCACATACCAGGATTGGAAGGAAATGCTTCAGTTAGTGGAAAGAGGGGTGAATGAGGGTGAGTGCAGGCCCAAGTCTCGTCACAACTTGTTCATGTAATGCCAAATCATGGTTTGGTGCTTTCTTTCTTTTTTCCTGAACCTCTTTGGCATGTTGGGGTGTGGGTGTGTGGTGAAAATGGCCCCAGAATATTTTGCAATCTTCAGGCCAGGATAAATTTCTTACATTTCTCAAAGGGGCAATCTTACCAGAAAAGATATGAAGTAGCAGAGGCTTGAGGAACAGCTTTCCTTAAAAGAAAAGGTTTGGCATCACTTGGAAACGGCGAGACAGTCACAGAGCTGCAACAGGCAGCAGCAGCAGTTCAGCGGCTTTTTTCTTAGAGAACAGTCCAAAAGCAATGATGTTACATCATGATGCAGCAAAATTTCCAAGGGCATTCTTGGAAAACAAAGATGGCTGCCCCAAATATATCATGACTAGGGATGCACAAAAGCCACTTACCTGGTCTCGCAGCTTGCTTTATGGTCGGAGGGAGGTGCTTTGCTGCTCCCCCCGAAGTTCAGGCCGGGGGGGGAGGCTTCCCTCCTCGCCTGGCCGAAATTCAGACCGGGCGGGAGGCTTCCTGCCTCACCCGTCCAAAATTCAGGCTGGGGAGAAGCGCCCCATCTCCCTGGCCGCGAACTTCAAAAGAAAAAAAAGAAGAAAAAACGCCCCTGTGATAGGCTATGTAATGATTAACGTAACCTATCATGGCTAGATCTGCAAAGTCAGCCGTGATAGGCTACGTGACGATTTACGTAGCCTATCATGGCTGACTTTGCAAATCTAGCCGTGATAGGCTACGTTAATCGTTACGTAGCCTATCACAGGGGCGTTGTGTTTTTTTTTACTTTTCTTGTAATGGCGGTGGTGGCAGCCGGTCGAAAGACCGGCTGCCACCCCCGCCCCTGACGAAGACCTGCAGAACTGCCGCCGGGACCCGCCACCAGGAGGGACATTCGTGAAAGGTAAGTCCCATCCCGGGGGGGGGGGCAGGGGGGCGGAGAATTTCTCCCCGAACAACCTTCGGAGGAACGAATGCGTTGGCACCCGGCCCCCCGAAGTTTCGGGGACAAATTCTCCCCCATCCCTAAATAGTGTTGCTCCTATTAGGTTATTCCCTGAGTGGAATGCCACAAGGCAGCTGTTGTTTACTGAAACTCTGCTGCCACGTGAAATGTGTGTCATTTCCCATCCAGCCTTAGTACAGATGGCATTTAGGTTTAGGATCTTTTCTTCCATTCAGATGACCTCATTTTAAGTCCTGGCATGCAACAACACCAAATAAAAACAATTGCCACAATTATGCAGAACTATATCTGGTTAAAATAGTGCACTTTTTAAACTGTGCATCCCATTTGCTTCAGCTTCTGCTGCTGCTGCTTCTCCTCCTCCTCCTCCTCCTCTATTTGGAATTCTGTTCACATCAATTCAACCCCCCGCCCCCCATATACCCTACTTCAAATTCAGACTGAATCTTTCTAGCAGAGAGTCTGGGCTTCCATGTCTTTATTTCCCCACAGAATCTGGGAATTTTAAAAAAAAATGCTCAAGGGTGGATTGTGCCATAGCAACATTAGTCCGCTTTGATATGGAATTAAAAGCACAGTGTTGCAACCCTGGATACTTAGCAGTATGTCCTCTGTATTTTATGTCTAACTATGCCCCCATAAAGACCCAAGGCCCCACTGCGTTGCACATTTCCCAGACCATGACACCAGTAGGGATGTACGAAACTCTTACCTGGCTCCGCACAGGGCAATCCGCGATGGGGGGGAGGCGCTCCGTCCCTCCCCCCAGAATCCTCTCCATCCGGCCACTGGGCTGCGCAGGGAAGCAAATGGCGGCTGCCATAGCCACCGCCATTTGTGTCCCTGTCTTTTGCCGTGATAGGCTACATATATATTTGCATAGCCTGTCATGGCAAAAGACAGGGGCACAAATGGCGGCCGCTATGCCATTTGCGCCCCTGTCTTTTGCCGTGATAGGCTTCATAAATATATACGCAGCCTATCACGGCTAAAGACAGGGACGCAAAATGGCGGCGGCTACGGCGACCGCCATTTGCGTTCCTGTCTATTGCCATGATAGGCTATGTATATATTTGTATACGTAGGCTATGTATATATTTGTATACATATGTATATATATGTATGACGTAGCCTATCACGGCCTCTGCAGGGACGCAAATGGCCCTTTACCGCTGCTGTTGTATGAAGCACTTGATATATGAAAACGTAGAGCCCCCACCATAAAAATGGCAGCTCGCATGGAGCAGTGCGTGGCTGTGAGATGCTCCTGGACCACTTACCAAGCCCTCCAGGGGCTTATGCGGGTGAGAGGCAGCAGCACTGGCTCCTCGAGCACCCGCTGCACACAGACTCAGGTGTGTCCATCCATCCCTACCTCTGTGATAGGCAAACAGCTGGATCAGTCACAGGGAGAGCGTTCATCATGGCTTGCACCACCACTACATAATATCTGTCAGCACACGATGAACTAAATCATACAGGATTCGGAGTACTGTGGCCTTACATTCTCATTTTAATTTCATGCCTTCTGAATATTCATTAACAGATTCAACAAGTTTTCTTTTCTCCCATTTTAAAATTTGCATTCTCTTTAAATACTATAATTACGGATCATCAGAATCACTTGGTCTGAAACACGCTTTAACCTTATTTAACTTCACCTTTGTTCTCCTGATGAATGGGATTACAAGATGTTACAGGTAGACTAGATGTATCTGTCTTGCGGTCTCTCCCTTTATGCTGATGATCCATCACCCACAGTGCCACAACAAAAGACACTGAAGACAAAAGTGAGTCTTCATGGTTTCATGAGATAGGAGACAAAACAAAGGGAGGAGACAAAAGTCCATGATGCACACAATACATTGGTTAGGGTCTGACCCTTCCCCTCTACTGGGTGTAGAGTGGGGGTATCGGCTAGGGAAAGGTGGAATACAATTGAATAAATGACGGGATGGAGGAATCAATCAATTTATCTTAACGTACACAATTGTATACATGTCTACTCAGAAGTAAGTTCCACTGGGAAGTAATATCTGTAAATAATCCATGTCAGCCTTCCCCAACCTGGTACCCACCAGATGCTTTGGATGTCAACACCCATCAACCCCAGCCAGCATGGCCAATGCACAGGAATGCTGGGAATTGTAGTTCAAAACATCTGGAGGGAAGGCTGGCATAGACAGTTCACACATGTTACACTTCTCATGGGCATATGTGATTATTCACATGAGCTGAAAAGGTGGACAATTATAGGCTATGATCCAAAAACTCAGACAACTGGGACAGCAAACCTATGGCTGCTAGACAGTGTCTAGACAGCCATACGATTTTTCAGTTTCTATGAACTGAACTCGAAGCAGTGGCTCTGAGCTCAGTTCCCAGAAACCGTGCTCCCCGCCCCTCCCCCACCACCTCGTAGGTGGTGTGGTTCTTCCCTGTCTCGGTACTCGCATCGAGCAGGCGAAAAGGGGGCATTCCCAGGGGCAGGGAGGACAGGAGACAGTGGAGAATCCTATACGCCATGCAGCCTTCCCCAGTCCTGCCCAAAGTCCCCAGCTAGACAGCCAAAATTGGCTGCCTGGCTGCAAATGCAGGACAGCTGGAGCATGGAGGAGAGGATCCCATGTGTCCTCCACCTGCCCTGCATTGGAGAATCAGTCACCTCCAAGTTCAGAGGCCAGCTATTCAATAGGATTGTGCCCTAACTCCACTTAGCCATGGGGGACTTTACCCATCTTGCTTTTCAACTTGAAATCATTGTAAAGGTTGCCATATTCCAGGTTAGAAAAGTGGTCATTATTTCAAGCATTATCTCTAAGCTTCCTGGCTGATTTAAGATACCCTTATACCCACAAATGTAGCACCAGCTTTCATTTTTACTGATTCATGAGACTGTATTCATTGATCTTTTGATTACTGTAACACTCACATGTTTGTATGGAGGAGATAGCCAAGATCTACTGTCATGGATATAACTTTGTTCTTCTCAGAGGAATGCAATTTGTGTTAATGAAAACAAGTCTGTCACTATTCCTCCTGGTACAATTCTCACCAATGTTCATATGGACCAGAATAGTACCCAAGAAAGCGCCTCCTTCCTTACCAACCTGCCCAGTCACTGACGTCATCAGAGGTAGGGATGTACAAATCCCAATTACCAGTCCGCTGCATGGGTCCACTGGGGGGGGGAGAGGCGATCTTTCCCTCCCCCCCGGAATCCTCCCCAGCTGGCTCCACTCCATGGCAAAGCCACAGAGCCACTGGCCGGGGCTAGCCATAGCCGGACTCCCAGCTGCTGCCAGACTGCTGCAGCCACAAATGGCAGCCATCATAGAGGCTGCCATTTGCATCCTTGCACTAGGCCATGATAGGTAATGCAAGTATTTACGTAGCCTATCATGGCAAAAGGCAGGGACACAAATGGTGTAACGGCTGCCATTTGCACCCCTGCTCTTTGCTGTGATAGGCTATGTAAGTATTTACAAAGCCTATCACGGCCTAATGCAGGCACGCAAATGGCGGGTGCTACGATGGCCACCATTTGCGGCCACAGCAGCCTGGCAGTGGCCAGAAGACAACCCGGAGGCACCGTGGCCACCAGGTAGGTCTGTTCCGGAGGGGGGGATTTTGGGGGGTGGGGGGGTAGTCCGTTCTGCCATGGACTCTGGGGGGCCGGATTCTAAAGAATCTTCTTTTCTAAAGAATCCGGCCTCACTGGAGTCCGTGGCAGAATTCTCCAACATCCCTAATCAGAGGGCATGTCCCTGTTGGTTCCACATGAAGCCATCGCCTGGAATCTATAGATAGATAGATAGATAGATAGATAGATAGATAGATAGATAGACAGACAGACAGACAGACAGACAGACAGATATGGGGGAAGGGAATAATTTACAAACCTCTAATTTGGACTGCAAGGAGGTCAAATCAATCAATCCTAAAGGAAATCAACCCTGACTGCTCAGTGGAAGGACAGATACTGAAGCTGAAGGTCAAATATTTTGGCCTCCTAATGTGAAGAGAAAAGTCACTGGAAAAGATCCTAATGCTGGGAAAGATTGAAGGCAAAAGGAGAAGGGGCGGCAGAGGATGAGATGGCTGGATAGCATCACCGATGCAATGAATATGTACTTGAGCACACTCCGGGAGACAGCGGAGGACAGGAAGGCCTGGCGTGCTATGGTCCATGGGGTCACGAAGGGTTGGACTAGGGATGTCAGAGAATTTTGCCATGAATCTCGGGGAGGCCGAATGCCAACGCAATCGGCCCACTGAAATCGGTGGCGAAACGGTCTGCCCCCCCGCCGCCCCAGAATGGGACTTACCTTGGGCGAATCTTCCTGGCAGCGGCGGCGGCTCCGGCGGCAGTTCGGCAGCAGTTCAGTGGCGGTGGCGGTGGCTGCGGCAGCCGGTCTTCCGACTGGCTGCCACCGCCGCCATTTCCAGTAAAAAAAAACAAAAAACAAAAAAACGTGATAGGCTACATAAAGATTTACGTAGCCTATCATGGCTAGATTTTTAAAAAATACCATGATAGGCTACGTAAATGTAGCCTATCATGGCTGATTTAAAAGGAAAAAAAACACATGTACACAAATGGACTAAGACTAAGCGAAAAAATAGCGTAGATGCTACGCTATTTGCGTTCCCCTTATTTTCGCCGTCTTAGTCTACTTAAATGTTTACATAGACTAAGACGTGTCAAAATAAGGAACACAAATGGCAGCGCCCATGGGCGCCGCCATTTGGTTACGCACATTTTTTTTCTTTTAAATCAGCCGTGATAGGCTACGTAAACATTTACCGCCGCCGCCATTTGCGGACCCAGCCGGCCAGGATTCGGGGAGGGGGAGGGATGGAGCGCCTCCCCCCCGGCCAGAATTTCAGGGGGGAGGGACGGAGGGCCTCCACCCCACCTCAAATCAAATTTCGTTAAAAGGTAAGTGACTTTCGTACATCCCTAGTTCGGACATGACTGAATGACTGAACAACGAATTTGAACTCTAAGAACATGAAATTTTAAACTATGATTATGGAAGGAAAATGCAATTTCCAAATGATTAGGTGCAGCAGCAGGTAGCCTAGCCCCACCTAGATGCTTTGGACTAGGGCTGTGCACCACTTCAGTCCAAATCCTAACTTCTGAAGTGAATTGGGGAGATTCAGACTGCTCCGGTCTGAATCCGAAGTGGGTCTAGAGCGGTCCAAAGCAGGTCAGAGAGATCCAAAGTGGTTTGGATCACTTCAGACAGTTCTGAAGTCCACACACAGCCTGTCTGAGCAAATGTAACAATTTGTTAGAGAAGGGAGTGGGAGAGGTGGAGTTGGGAGGGAAGAACTGAGCCTGTAAAGTGACATCTCTAGGTGCTAATAGGGCTGAACTTTTACCCCAACAGTTTGTTCCCTTGCTTTGTACTGTTTGTTCTTTGGCTCCCCACTCTTCCCAAATACTATTTTTTCTCTTCCCATTTTTCAGCTCTATATTCTTATAAGAAACTGAAGAATACCAAAAAAGCACAACCACAAGTGGAAATCAGAACTCCAGCTCATAGTATTGGCATTGTGCTGGAGTAGTTTTCCCTAGTGCAATGTGATTTACATTAGTGACTATGCCCCATTGGATGCCACACACCTACATTTCAGAGTTTTGATTGGTATCACATATTTTCATGGAGAATCAATGGATAACATCAGTACATACATAGCATTAAATGATGGCTGTAAGGCAAACACGGTAAAGGACACAGGACTTGAATTGGAGAATGGGGAATGGGAGGACACATTCTGTAGTCCAGGTCCCAATTTACAACATGGTTTGCACTTTGCAGGGATTAACATGTTATGTCTGCAATAGAACTATTAGGCTTCTGAAGATTGCTGGGAGATCTTTTAAACACTGAATTCTCTGAAGTATCTGAAATGATTTTTTTTTTTCATTATGCACACGTGCACACACATCGATGCAGACTCAATATTTCTATTAAAGAACAAAATAATGCCATTGAAATCCACTTTGGACAATTATGTAGATTTCCTTAAACCACAGAGAACTCTAATACATTCCAATTTATTCATATTAAAAATAATGATGAAATAGTACATTTGAATATAAAGTGCAAATTAGTGTTCAGAGACAGGCTGCTTGGTCTATAAAGTTAATACTATTTAGGAATAAAAGTGAAGGAAAGTGAAGGAAAGTAGTTTCATGATAGTCCATGTGAAAGAAAACATCAAAATAAGGAATAGGCAATAGCCATTTTAAATGTCTGTGAAAAATGTTTCAATGCGGCCAACAAATCTAGCAATATAACATATTGTCAAAAGTGTTCCTGTAGATTCACAATTTATTTCCAATTATGACATCAATTTTTAAACTTAAAAATACAGATTTGTTCCAGACAGTGCAAATTGTATTAGTAATGTTGCAATATACCATGAATATTTCAAGTTAATTAATATTTAGCAAAAATGCTGCCATACGAAGTGAAATGTGTTAGGGGTGTACGGATTCCCCATTGTCTGTTCTGGTGGGGAATCCATGGGGGGGGGACGTGATCCACTCCTCCCCGCTGGAATCCTCCAGAGCTGTTTGTAGGGATGTCAGAGAATTTCGCCACGAATCTCGGGAAGGCCGAATGCCAGCGCAATCGGCCCCCCGAAATCAGTGGCGGAACGGTCTCCCACCCCCCCGCCACCCCCCGTGATGGGACTTACCTTTGGTGAATCTTCCTGGCGGTGGCGACTCTGGCGGCGGTTTGGCGGCGGTTCGGCAGCGGCAGCAGCCGGTCTTCCAACCGGCTGCCGCCGCCGCCATTCCCAGTTAAAAAAAAAAAAAATGATAGGCTATGGAAATGTTTACGTAGCCTATCATGGCTGATTTAAAAGAAAAAAAAAACCCAAAGCACATTGAACAGTATTACTGGGACTATACCACTTCATAGTGCAATGGAAGATCATATGTTTAAATGCTTTTCAATTTTAAAACAAATGCATCACAAAGAAAATAAGTGCATCTGGGAGAAAGCTGTGTGACAATGCTTAGTTCACTAGGGACATTGGAGGAATCCAATTGTGGGGTGGAGCGTGATGAGCTTTCATCAGCTGTCCCCCCAGGACTCCATTCCGTCTTCTGCCAGCTGGCCCAACTTCGTGTGCAACAAGTCGGGCCGGCTGGCAGAATTTCCATAATTCATTATTTTTGTGTGTTAAAAATTGTATAGATCATAGCTGCAAATTGTGCAAATTTGTGTGATTTATACAAATTCTGATGTAAATTCCACAGATTTGCATAATTTGTGCAAATTGCAGGCATACCTTGCACACATTATGCAAGTCTCTGCAATTTACAGCCACAAATTGTGCAAATTCAACATTTGCAGAAGAAAAAAAGAAAGAAACCCTCTGATTAAGTTCCTGGATTTTGGGAAAAAGCCTGTGAGTCAGCTCGTGGATGCAATATGAGCCGGGGGTGGTGGGAAAATCTGACAAGCCCCCAAAGGGCCAGATTTCTCCATGACAGCCACCCCTACTGTGTACAAGTAGGGATTTTTTGATGGGGAGATGTTTCCCCACGACAGCCATCCCCACTGTGCATAACTAGGAAGTTTTTGATGGAGAGATGTTCAATCATACAAATCCTCACCTGTGCCTTCTGAAGTGGTACACAGTCTAGAAGAGCTGTACCCATTTTCTTTTTGAATATATAAACTACCTTCAAGTTATTTCAGGTAGGGATGTCAGAGAATTTTGCCACAAATCTCGGGGAGGCCGAATGCCAGCACATTCAGCCCCCCGAAATTGGTGGCAAAATGGTCTGCCACCCCCCCTCCACTCCCCGGGATGGGACTTACCTTGGGCGAACCTCCCTGGTGGCGGGGGCGGCGGCGGTTCGGCAGCGGTTCGGTGGTGGCGGCTGCGGTGGCTGATCTTCTGACCGGCTGCCGCCGCCGCCATTTCCAAGTTAAAAAAAAAAAAAAGTGATAGGCTATGTAAAGATTTATGTAGCCTATCATGGCTAGATTTTTAAAAAATACAGTGATAGGCTACGTAAATGTTTACGTAGCCTATCACGGCTGAGTTAAAAAAAAAACCGCGCGTACACAAATGGCGGCGCCCATGGGTGCCGCCATTTGCGTTCCTTGTTTTGGCACGTCTAGTCTACGTAAACATTTACGTAGACTACGGTGAAAATAAGGGGAACACAAATAGCGTAGCGTCTACGCTATTTGCGTTCCCCTTACGTTCGCCGTAGTCTACATAAATATTTACATAGACAAGATGTGCCAAAATAAGGAACGCAAATAATGTGCCAAAAAGATGTGCCAAAATATTACATAAATATTTACGTAGAAAAGATGTGCCAAAATAAGGAACCCATGGGCGCCGCCATTTGCGTACGCGCAGTTTGTTTGTTTTTTTAACTCAGCCGTGATAGGCTACGTAAACATTTACGTAGCCTATCACGGCTGACTGCAGGGACGCTAACAGCGGCGGCTATGGCCGCCGCCATTTGCAGTCCCCGCAGGCCAGGATTCGCGGCAGGAGGGACAGGGCACCTCCCCCCCCGGCCAGAATTTGGGGGGGAGGGATGGAGCGCCTCCCCCCCACCGCGAATCAAATTTCGTCACAGGTAAGTGACTTTCGTACATCCCTAAATTTTCAGGGCAATTCATTGGAAGCAAAACTAAAAAAGGACCCTTGAAATGTTCTACTGAGAAGTGTTTAGACTGTACCCATCACCTGATTCCATCTTATGAACAACCCGGTGCTCTGTATGTCTATTATTTAGCATGCTATCTATGGAGCATAATGGTGTATTTTCCTTAAATATTATGGTAATCTCAAGCTCAATTTCCTAATACTATGGAAAGGAGAAACATTCACTGATAATAATCAGCCAAGAGATTCACTGATATAAATCATTTGACTCCATAAATATAACATTGAAAATGGGACAATTATAATGGAAGAATGTCATACTTTTCCCTGCAAAAATGCAATAAAAAGCAAATTATAAAACCATTCCCTAGCTATCCACACTCCATTACTGCCTACAATTATGGGAAGGGCATATAAAAATAATTCCATCTGCTCTGCTTTTGTTCATAAAAACCTTGATGATGTGTAATATATGACAGTTTTATTGAGAAGAGCCACATTTTGGCATATTGCTGGCATTGCTCCTTAGAATAGAGTCATGCTAATTCACAGAATCTGAGGAGCATCCTCTTTCATCCCTAGTACTAGTTTGGAATGATTTTTAGGCACACATTAGGCTTCTCGTACTACTGTGGCATACATTTCTAAAATGGGGATGGTTCAATGCACGGGAGAATAAGCGTGCAAGATGTTTGGAAGAATGATGTGAGAAGCCACACAGGACATTTTCTGGGTGAGTGGAAGAACAGAGCAGCTAAGAAACTGACCTGCAACTCAGAGAGTTTATGCTTTGATCTTCCCTTCACCATAAACTGCCAGGTGCCTGTAGAGAAGCCTCTTTCAACCAGTTACAACAACACCCCATCTACAGTTGAAGGTGGTAATGATCCTTCTGCAGGGTCATTGTAAGGATTACAATAATATAATGCATGTGAAGTCTTGGAACTACTAAATGGATTTATAAAAGGTATTATTGTCAGTTAAGTCTGGGGATGAGTGGTTCACACCACAAGCTTTCTACCTGTCAGTTTACAAGAGTGGGTGGGTATGCTATTATTTCTGTATCCATCTGCAAAATAAATTAGTTTGGAGACACCTTCTCTGTGTCCCACTGTGATCTGTGCATTTGTACCCATCATCATGTCTGCCATATGGGGCTCCTCTTGTACAGTATTGCCAAATACTTCAAGTTTATTAATAAAAACTGCAGAATCCTGTGTGTAAGACCTGATGAAATATAGAAATACAATAATAGCATAGGAAGCTGCCTTATACTGAGTCAGACCACCTCAATCAGTATTGTCTACATCAGAGGTGAGCAACCTTGGAAGATCCAGGGGCCAATGTTAGCCACCCAGAAGTCACTGGGAGCCATGCACCCCACCGCCACTAAAAGGGCTGCCACTAAATTTCAGCAGCAATTCAACAGTTAGAAAAAGAGAGAGTATACTTTCACTTTAAAACAAAGTGTGTGGGAAATGTGTGCCTTATTTGATTGCAAAATGATACTCCTAAAGCCCCCGGGGAGCATTTTCATTAAAACAGATGTGGCAGTGATTTGGGCAATGGGAAGTACACAAAGGAAAGGGGGCGCTTTCATCCCATGGGCCACATCTTGCTCATCTTTGGTCTGCATTGAACGGCTTTGGCTCTCCAGGGTTTCAGATAGGAATCTTTCCCAGGCCTACTAGGAGACACATCAGGGATTAAACCTGGAATCTTTTGCATGCAAAGCATGTGTTCTACCAAACAGCTATATAGCCTATATCTCTTCCCAAGAGGTAATAGAGAAAGATATGTTGTTGTTTTTTAAAAAAAATGTTTGGAACTGGTAGGTCTAAATGGTATAAGTGTCCCTCCATGTACTTCCCCATTCCTTCCATATACTTTCTTGGGTTAACTTGTCATAGGATTCAAGCCATATTCTTCTAAACTATGTTGTGAGCTTCAAAATATGGAAACATATTTACAAGAAAACATTTCATTCCATTGACTGGATGATGCATATTTATTTATTTATTTATTTATTATTAAATTTATTAATCGCCCATCTGGCTGGTCACCCAGCCACTCTGGGCGATGTACAACATACAATAAAACAGTTTAAAACAAAATTCTACAATACAAACATTTCCTAAAATACCCTAACCCACCCCAAATGCCTGCCTGAACAACCACGTTTTTAATGCACAACGGAAGCTCATTAAAGAGGGGGCATGATGGAGTTCCCTAGGGAGGGAGTTCCACAGAGTGGGGGCCACCACAGAAAAGGCCCTCTCCCTCGTCCCCACCAGTCTAGCTGTCCTGGCTGATGGGACAGACAGAAGGCCATCTGAGGCTGATCTTGTTAAGCGGCCTGTCTGGTGCTGCTGGAGGCACTCCTTAAGCTTTGTAGAAGAAAATTCATCAAATACCTCTTTGAGGTCATCATGATCATATGGGGAAAAAGAACACTCCATTCAGTGCAAGAGAAGACCCAAGAGAGCAGTGCCAAACATTTCTTGTGCTGTGAGGAAATATGTCTCAGGTGTCCAGTAGGGGCTAGAGGCTCAGCATTTTCTCACCAGCTCAGCCCCCCAGATGCTACTCTGTGGACCCCTGTACTTGCCTGACATGGCACGCGCCGAGATGGGCAAGTGCAGCGGTCCCTGCTGCTCCACCAAGCTGCCACTCTGCACAAAATGGCAGCTTGGCCTTTTCTGTAAAGGCTGATTCTGCATAAAATGGCAACCATAAAGACGTCCATTTACGGAATGGACTAAATAGACCATTTATGCCTGTAATGTTGCATGAATGGGCTTATTTACAGCTGCTATTTATGTAAAATCAGCCTTTACACAAAAGGCCAACCTGCCATTTTCTGCAAAATGGCAGCTTGGCAGAGAAACGGGATGCTAGACGCCACTCACCGGGTGTCCATGAACCACCTGGTGGCTTCCAAAGGGGGTGGGCAGAGCCAGGTGTCCAGCAAGGGAGTGGCAAGTGGCAGATGACGTGGGCTAGGGTGAGTTCACCCATCCCTATGAGGAAATGCTGAGGCAGAAGAACTGAGAATGACTCTTTCAAAATGTGGCTTTAGATCACAGGAGGGATGTGAGATGCTGAAAGGTGCTATTCAAGGTGCTGAACCCATTTTGGGGATAGGATTCAGCACCATGGACAGACAGCATGTTAAACATAATTAGAAATGGAATCGAGAATAAAACTGCCAATATCGTACTGCCCCCATAGAAATCTATGGTGCAACCACACTTGGAATACTGTGTACTGTTCTAGTCACCACACCTAAAAAAAAAGAAAAAAAGAAGCCATAGATCTGGAAAAAGTGCAGAAAAGGGCAACTAAAATGATCAAGTGGCTGGAGCATCTGCCCTATGACAGAAGGTTACAAAAGCTGGAATTGTTTAGCTTGGGAAAAAGGAGGGTAAGGGGAGACATGATAGAGGGGTACAAAATTATGCATGGTGTGGAGAATGTGGACAGGGAGACATTTTTCTCCCTCTCTCAAAATGCTAGAACTTGGGGTCATCCTATGAAGCTGATTGGTGGGAGATTCAGGACAGATAAAAGGAAGTTCTTCACACAGCACATAGTTAAACTATGGAATTTGCTACCACAGGAAGTAGTGATGGCCACCAATTTGGATGACTTTAAAAAGGGGTTGGGCAAATTCCTGGAGGAAAAGGCTATCAATGACTACTAGTCCTGATGGTTCTGTGCTACCTCCAGTACCAGACGTGGTGAACCTAGGTACATCAGTTGGTCGGGAACATGTTTTGGGGATGCTGTTGTTGTCATGCCCTGCTTGTGGCTTCCCAGTCGACAGTTGGTTGGCCATGTGAACAGAATGCTGTACAAGATGGACCCTTGATCTGATGGCTCTTCTTATGTTCTTACAGATAGCACCATTAGAGTTTTGGCTGGTGGTAACTAATAGGGCTGTGCACCGCTTTGTTACAGAGCCCGAAAAGTGAGATGAAGTGGGCTGTTTTGGAGCAAAAGCCTCATGATACGAGGTGGGCCAGAGCAATACCTAGGTGCCCCAGGGTGAAGCACCCCCCCATGAAGCGCCTCCTCCACCTCATATATTCAGAGCTCTACTGAATTCCTGAGCAGTCCAGATAGGCTGTCTATGAAATGTATCAACTTCTGAATGCTTACATGGAGGGACATGAGGAGGAGGAGGAGGAGGAGGAGGAGGAGGGAGGGGAAGGCGAGCGGACATCTGAAGGTGGAGGAAGGCAGGAAGGAGAGCACAGGAGGAGGAGGGAGTGTACTTTGGCAAACAGGAACCCTTAGTCAGAACCGATGCTAACAGTCTCCAATCAGAGAGTAGGGATGGGCAGATTCCCTACTTGTTGTTCTGGGGGGGGAATCCTCCCATGGGGGGAGGTGATCCGTCTCTCCCCCTGGAATCTGTCCAGGCTGGCTCCACTCTGCATTGATCCCATGGAACCGGCTGCCAGTTCCGCATTGCTGGCGAATCTCGATACGGCCAGCAGCCATTGCCATGTCGTATCACTGTGCTATTTACAGCTGCATTTAGGTTAATCTACCAGCTTTACGGCTGCAAATGGCATCCACTACACCATTTGCATCCCTGTTTTTTGACGTGATAGGCTAAGCAAATATTTGCGTAGTAGCCTATCGCATGAACATGGATGCAAATTTGCCATTTGCATCTGGAGACTTACTTAGCAAAGCAGTACAGCATGGCAATGGCTGCCGGCCGTATTGACATTCGCCAGTGATGCAGAGCAGGCAGCCAGCTCTGCAGGATTGACGCAGAGACAGATCCAACCCGGACGGATTCTGGGGGAGGTTGAGGTGAGTGCTCCATTCTGCCACAGGCACCAATGGGGCCGGATTCTTGGAATCTGACCTCATTGGGGCAAGTGGTGGAATTCTCCCCCATCCCTATCAGAGAGAGAGGTGGAGGAAGGGGCAGATATACTTCAGTGAAAGGCTGTGTTCGGTCATTGTGCTAGTTGTGTCTTTGGAAGAGAGGGCTGGTGTGGCTAGATGATTGTTCGTGTGTGCATGTGTGTGTGTGGGGGGGGTTGCGCATGTGCATTCCTAGGAGTTGTTCCTTCAATTTATTCAATTTTGATCACCATTAGGCTTTCCTCAATTTAAATTAAAAGGAAACAGCTTGGTTGTACAGGGAGTATTCTCTTCCCTCGCTCCTTGATCGTCCATCCCCATTGGGATGGTATCTTTTGCAGCACCTCTTCCAGCTGCTTTCTCCTATATCTTTGTACCTCCAACTCATTTGTTATTTGTAAGGATGGGGGAGAATTTCTCCCCGAAACTTCAGGGGGCCGAGTGCCAACACATTTGGCCCCCTGAAATCAGCGGTGAAATTCTCCGCCACCCCCCGCCACCCCCCCCGGGATGGGACTTACCTTTCACGAATGTCCCTCCCGGCGGCGGGTCCCGGCGACGGTTCGTCGGGTCTTCGTCAGGGTCTTTTGACCCGCTGCCGCCGCCACCATTACAAGGAAAGTAAAACAAAAAACAAAACCCCGTGATAGGCTACGTAACGATTAACGTAGCCTATCATGGTTAGATCTCCAAAGTCAGCCGTGATAGGCTACATTAATCGTCACATAGCCTATCAAGGGTGACTTTGAAAAAAAAAAAAGCGCGTACACAAATGGCGGCTCCCTATGGGGGCCGCCATTTGCATACACGCTTTTTTTTTTCTTTCAAAGTCACCTGTGATAGGCTACGTGACAATTAACGTAGCCTATCACGGCTGACTTTGCAAATCTAGCCATGATAGGCTACGTTAATCGTTACGTAGCCTATCACGGGGGTGGTGTTTTTGTTTTTTTTTCACAGCCGGGTAGACGGGGCGCTTCTACCCGGCCTGACTTTCGCTGGCAAGGGATGGGGCGCCTCCCGCCCGGCCTGAATTTCGGCTGGGCGAGGCGGGAAGCCTCCCCCCCTCACATGAACTTTGGGGGGAGAAGCAAAGCACCTCCCCCCCACCACGAAAAAAGCTGCGGGACAAGGTAAGTCCCTTTTGTACATCCCTAGTTACTTGTATTTGATTAGATTCTATCTCTCCTTTCCATATTTTTTCAAACTAACATAGCTTTTTCTTGCAAGTTGCTGCTGTGATACCCCTCACCCACCATTCCTGTGTTTGTTTGTTGGTTTATCTCAGTTTTGGACTCGGGAAAAGGCTGAATTTATTGTGTAACATCAACCCTTACTTCTGCTTTCTACATTCAATTTCCTTGTTGCTTTTGTCAGTCAACTCTGTCTCTTTTAGATTTCTACAAACCCAGTCTCATTTTGGTTTTTAAAAACAAACATTGACTTCTGAGCATGCCCCCCCCTTAAGTCATATTCAAGCATTTAGGGTTTTTTTTCTCTCTTTCTAAATTCTCAAAGAAAGGCATGTTATAGCAGCCTATGTGTGTAGTGTTTGTCCCCACCCCACCCTCTGTGCTGAAATGAACCATTTATGTCTTCTTTGTGTTGATCCTCCCAAAACGGAAATCAAAGAAGGGTTTTTGTTTTGTTTTTAATTAAGGTTTGATCTGGCTGTTATCTGTGCTGTCGCCCTGTATTTCTTGAAGTTATTTTTTTTTTCATTTATTAAATTTATTAATCGCCCATCTGGCTGGTCACCCAGCCACTCTGGGCAATGCACAACAACAGAACAGTTTAAAACAAAGTTCTACATCAAAAACATATTTCTAAAAAATACCCTAACCCACCCCAAATGCCTGCCTGAACAACCACATTTTTAATGCATGGCGGAAGCTCATTAAAGAGTTATCCTGCCTTCTATAAAATAACATGAAATATACAACAATAAATTAAAGACACCCGTCATTTGTTTTGGTAGTTCTCCTTTTCTTTTGCTCTTGTGTGTTTGTTTCTGTGTCTGAGTGAGTGCTAGGTTGTTGTTCCACCAACACTCCTTTCTAACTTCAAGGCAATGTGGATATGTACATCAGTTATTCCAATAACTCCACTGTATGGCAAAGCAATTCAGCACAATAGGAGGGATCTTCAGGGTGTTGGCAGGGGCAGAGGTGGGGAGAAGTTACAGCACTTTGCTTTGGGAGTTTTCCTGGAAAAACTCAAATTTCACCTGCACCTAGCACACCAACCAGTGGGCCAAATTGCCTGGGCTTTGGGGGGGGGGTGATACCCTCGAGAGGGGCTGGGAGGGGCCAAAGTGTCACATGTGTGCATGGAAACAGGAAGAAGTTACAGCTCTTTGCTTTGAGAGTTTTTGTGGAGAAAATCAAACTTTAGCTGCACCCAGAAGCAGCAACCATCAGTAAAATACATTCAAAATACTCATTTACTGTGTGTGCTAGAAATAAACAAAAGCAGATAAAAAATAACCTCCTCCGGCTGGCCTGCCAAGTAATGTGTGTATTCAGCCATAGAGAGGCAGAGCCGGTACTTCTTCTGAATAAGGGTCGTTTTGCACTTCAAAGACACCTGCAGCAAAGTTTAGGGACCTCTGCTTCAACACACTTTCCCGTCTGAGTTTGGTCTGGGTTTCTAGCAATATCAAATTCAACCAGTGCCTTGCACACAAGCCAGTGGGCCAAACTTCCTTGGCTTTGGGGGTGTGATGCCCTCAAGGGGGGCTGGGAGGGGCCAAGGTGTCACATGCATGTGTGGGAACAGGGAGAAGTTACAGCTCTTTGCTTTGGGAGTTTTTCTGGAAAAACTCAAATTTCACCTGTGCCTAGCGTACAAGCCAGTGGGCCAAACTGCCTGAGCTTTGGGGGGTGCGATGCCCTCAGGGGGGGGGCTGGGAGAGGCCAAGGTGTCATGTGTGTGTGTGGAAATAAGGAGAAGTTACAGCTCTTTGCTTTGAGAGTTTCTGTGGAAAGCATCAGATTTTTAACTCCACCTAGCACAACAACCACTGGGCCAAACTGTCTGACATTTTTCAGGTGGCCTCCTCTCCTGGGGGGTGGAGAGGTCCCCAACTTTCATGCCATTATCATAAAAACTAAAAAACGTTATGAATGTTTGTGTTTTCCTATGCAAGTCAGTCGGAAAATGCCCAAACGGGCAACCCGGATAACCAAGTCTCGATTTGGATTCAGATCCAAGTCAGGGTGGAGGAGGTCCAAATCAGTCTGAGGTGGATAGGGGTCACTCCTAAGGATCCGAAGCAGCATCCAAAATGGATCAGGGGGTCTGTGCACAGCCCTAGTAACTAAAACCCTGAATGGAATCACAGCTCCTCTGGAACTGGAGTCACCTGCCACCACTGGAAGAATGGATACATTTAAAAGATGTGCCCAGTTGGTGTGTAAATTTGGGGGAAAGCACAGGAAAATGTGCATGGGTTTTCATGTGAGAAGAAAAAAAAACTAGGGATGGTGTGGGAGTCTGAAAAGGGGGTGGAGTCTGATAGACTCCCCCTTGTCCGGTGTCCTGGACACCACTCGCCAAGCCCTGGGGTACTGATGGACCCAGCTGCTGAGTACCCCAGAGCTTGGCGAGAGTGCTGAGGCTGGCTATGCTGGGACCCATCTTGCCTCCACTGGCTGTCAAGAGCTTCCTTAACAGCTGGCAGGGGAGGCAGGGCCTCGACGTCACCCCAAGGCAAGAGTGCTGGGAGTTGGCTGTGCTGGGACCCATCCTGCCTCCACCAGCTTTTAAAGAAGCCCTTGACAGCAGGTGTGGGGAGGAATGGCCTTGGGAGCATCCTAGCACTCGTGCCCAGGCCTCCACAGGAGGAGGCCAGGGCAAGAGCGCGGGGGGCTGGCCACACCAAGCACTTGGCACAGTTGGCAGTCAAGCCCTTGTGCACATAAAGTGCAAGGGCTAGGGATGGCGGAGAATTTCTCCCCGAAACTTCGGGGGGCCGAGCGCCAACGTGTTCGGCCCCCCGAACAGGTTTCGGGGAGAAATCCTCCGCACCCCCCTGCCCCCTGCACCCCCCCCAGGACGGGACTTACCTTCGCCGAATGTCCCTCCCGGTGGCAGGTCCGGCCGGCAGTTCGGCGGGTGTTCGAGCGGGGCAGGAGCCATTTGCGTTGCCCTTATTTTCGCCGTAGTCTACGTAAACATTTACGTAGACTACAGCGACTAAATAAGGAACGCGAATGGCGGCTCCCTATGGGGGCCGCCATTAGCGTACACGCTTTTTTTTTTTAAGTCACCCGTGATAGGCTACGTGATGATTAACGTAGCCTATCACGGCTGACTTTGCAGATCTAGCCGTGATAGGCTACGTTAAACGTCACGTAGCCTATCACGGGGGCGTTTTTTTTTTTTAAAAAAAAAATGGAATTCGCGGCCGGGCGAGGCGGGAAGCCTCCTCCCCGGCCTGAATTTCGGCTGGGTGAGGCAGGAAGCCTCCCCCCCCGGCCTGAACTTCGCAGGGGGAACCACGAAGTGCCTCCCCCCCACTGTGAACAAGCTTCGACGAAAGGTAAGTGCCTTTTGTCCACCCCTAGCAAGGGCTTGACTGCTGGAGTCCTTGGTGCTGAGAGCTGGGGCAGCTCACATGGATTGGCAGGTGGACGGGGAGAACAGGGAGGTTCATTGAGTGGGTCTGGCCCACACAAGCTGGGTGGGTCAGCTTATTGAGCTCCCCCTGCCCCGGATGGGGATGGGTCCGTCGATCCCTTAAAAAAAACCAAAGCTCACAATCTGATATGGACTCAAGTTGGAAAGGGCTTCAAGATGAAATCTGGAGAATTCCAGCATGCTCGGGTTTTGCTGATTCATACATCACTAGAGAAGATCAAAGAACCATGTTTCTGTGCAAGTTTTGAAACAGCACGAAGGCTGCGGAACACGCTGTGCAAACATATTCAACAGCACAGACCTTGTCAATTCATTTCATAGCATGAGCTTACCCAAAAGAGTTAGAGGAAGGATGTCTGACTGACACTGCATTGGGAATGTTTACTTCTGTTAGATCAAATACTATAAATACTAGATGGCTTTTGTCATCTGGTGAAGAATCTACATCTCTCTCCCATGGGCTGAATATTCTACATACAGATGAAAGAGTAACATGCCCGTCTCCCCAGTGCTTTACAGAATGGATCTACCACACTATGAAAAGTGGCCAGGTTGTAACAATTTACTTTTTGTAGAAAAATGATACTGCTTGATAGTTCTATATCATAAGGAAAGGTATGAAGAAAACAGCCGGGAGCATATAATGGGATTTTACAGGGGGGGGGTCCCCTTTCTCCCTCCATATAGGGCATCCCTTTGTGGATAGCCTCAACATGTAAAGACAGCATTTGCACAAAAGTCCCTGCATCTACTCATCTGAAATTTGGCAGGCTTGATCCAGTCAAAAGGGACAACTATCCCTGCAAACTTCAATTCTGCAAAGAACTAAGAAGTTATTGGCAGTTCCCCTAACAAAAAAACACAAACAGAATATACAGGTGTGTAGCATAAACACCACTACACCCAAATTTCTTAAATGTGGCAGAAATAATCCCATCCTAAAGGGCTACTATTCCTGAACATTTAATCAGTGTTGAACTAGGGATGTTGGAGGAATATGGTTGTGGTGTGGAGCTCGAAGAGCTTTCATCGGCTCAGTCCCCTGGACTCCATTCCGAATTCCCCCAGATGGCCCAAAACAGCCTGAAGCAACTTAGGCCAGCTGGTGGATTTTCTGTCTGTTTAAAAATCTGCATAAATAGGCATTTGCACAAATTGCAGCTGCCTAAATAAATGTTGTTGTTGTTCAGTCGTTAAGTCGTGTCCGACTCTTCGTGACCCCATGGACCATAGCATGCCAGGCCTTCCTGTCCTGCACTCTCTCCCGGAGTGTGCTCAAGTTCATATTCATTGCATCAGTGATACTATCTAGCCATCTCATCCTCTGCCATCCCATTCTCCTTTTGCCTTCAATCTTTCCCACCATCAGGGTCTTTTACATTCCAGGGAGTTTTCTCCTCGTATTTGGTGGCCAAAATATTTGAGCTTCAGCTTCAGTATCTGTCCTTCCAATGAGCAGTCAGGTTTGATTTCCTTTAGGATGGACTGATTTGACCTCCTTGCAGTCCAGGGGACTCATAAGAGTCTTCTCCAGCACCACAGTTCGAAAGCATCAATTCTTCGGCGCTCAGCCTTCCGTATAGTCCAGCTCTCACAGCCATACGTTACTACTGGGAAAACCATAGCTTTGATGATATGAACCTTTGTTGGCAAGGTGATGTCTCTGCTTCTTACTATACTGTCGAGGTTTGCCATAGCTTTCCTCCCAAGGAGCAAGCATCTTTTAATTTCATGGCTACAGTCACCATCTGCGGTGATCTTGGAGCCCAAGAAAATGAAATCTGTCACTGCTTCCATTTCTTCCCCTTCTATATGCCAGGAAGTGAGGGGGCGAGATTCCATGATCTTAGATTTTTTTTAATGTTGAGTTTCAAACGAGCTTTTGCACTCTCCACTTTCACCCTCAACAAGAGGCTCTTTAGATCCTCTTTGCTTTCTGCCTTTAGGGTGGTATCATCTGCGTATCTGAGGTTGTTGATAATTCTCCCGGCAATCTTAATTCTGACCTGTGATTCATCCAACCCGGTGTTTCTCATGATGTACTCTGCATATAAGTTAAATAAGCAGGGTGACAATATACAGCCTTGTCGTACTCCTTTCCCAATTTTGAACCAATCAGTTGTTCCATGTCTGGTTGTTGCTTCTTGACCATCGTACAGGTTTCTCAGGAGACAGGTAAGGTGGTCCGGTACTCCCATCTCTTTAAGAATTTGCCACAGTTTGCTGTGATCCACACAATCAAAGGCTTTAGTGTAGTCAATGAAGCAGAAATAGATGTTTTTTCTGGAATTCTCTTACTTTCTCCATGATCCAGCGAATGTTGGCGATTTGATCTCTAGTTCCTCTGCCTCTTCAAAACCCAGCTTGTACTTCCGGTAGTTCTCGGATCACATGCTGCTGAAGCCTAGCTTGTAGGATTTTGAGCATAACCTTGCTGGCATGTGAAATGAGTGCAATTGTACGGTAGTTTGAGCACTCTTTGGCATTGCCCTTCTTTGGAATTGGAATGTAAACTGACCTTTTCCAGTCTTGTGGCCACTGCTGAGTGTTCCAAATTTATTGGCATATTGAGTGCAGCACTTTAACAGCATCATCTTTTAGGATTTTAAATAGCTCAGCTGGAATACTGTCATCTCCACTAGCTTTGTGGTTAGTAATGCTTCCTAAGGCCCATTTGACTTCACTCACGAGGATGTCCGGCTCAAGTTCAGTGACCGCACTATCATGGCTATCAAGGACATTAAGATCTTTCCTGTATAGTTCTTCTGTGTATTCTTTCCACCTCTTCTTAATCTCATCTGCTTCTGAGGTCCCTGCCTTCTTTGTCCTTTATCATGCCCATCTTTGTACAAAATGTTCCCTTGAGATCTCCGATTTTCTTGAAAAGATCTCTAGTCTTTCCCATTCTATTGTTTTCCTCAATTTCTTTGCATTGTTCATTTAAAAAGGCCTTCTTGTCTCTCCTTGCTATTCTCTGGAACTCTGCATTCCCTTGGATATATCTTCCCCTTTCTCCCTTGCTTTTCACTTCCCTTATTTCCTCAGCTACTTGCAAAGCCTCATCAGACAGCCACTTTGTTTTCTTGCATTTCTTTTTCTTTGGGATGGATTGAGTTGCTGCCTCCGGAACAATGTTAGAGACCTCTGTCCATAGTTCCTCAGGCACTCTGTCTATCAAGTCTAATCCCTGAAATCTATTCCTCACCTCCACTGTATATTCATAAGGGATATGATTTAGGTCATACCTGAATGGTTAGTGGTTTTCCCTACGTTCTTCAATTTAAGCCGAAATTTTGCAATAAGAAGCTCATGATCTGACCCACAGTCAGCTTGTTTTTATTGACTGTATAGAGCTTCTCCATCTTTGGCTGCAAAGTACATAATCAATCTGATTTTGATATTAACCATCTGGTGATGTCCATGTGTAGAGTCGCCTCTTGTGCTGTTGGAAAAGAGTGTTTGCTATGATCAGCGTGTTCTCTTGGCAAAACTATATTAGCCTTTGTCCTGCTTCATTTTGTACACCAGGTAGGGATGGCAGAGAATTTCTCCCTGAGACTTCGGGGTGCCGAGCGCCAACGTGTTCGGCCCCCCGAACAAGTTTCGGGGAGAAATTCTCCACACACACCCCACCCCCTGCATGCCCCCCCGGGATGGGACTTACCTTTCCCGAATGTCCCTCCCGGCGGCGGGTCCGGCCGGCGGTTCGTCGGGTCTTCGTCAGGGGCGAGAGCGGCAGCTGGTCTTTCGACCGGCTGCCACCACCGCCATTCCAAAAAAAGAAAAAGAAAAAACGCCCCTGTGATAGGCTTAGGGGTGGACGAAAGTCACTTACCTGACGTCGAAGGCCGTTCGCGGTGGGGTGGAGGCACTTCGCTGCTCCCCCCGCGAAGTTCAGGCCCAGGGGGGAGGCTTCCCACCTCGCCTGGCCGAAATTCAGGCCAGGGGGGAGGCTTCCCGCCTTGCCCGGCCGAAATTCAGGCTGGGGAGGAGGCGCCTCGCCTCGCCCGGCCACGAACGCGAAAGTAAAAAAAAAAAAACGCCCCCTGATAGGCTACGTGACAATTCACGTAGCCTATCACGGCTAGATCTGCAAAGTCAGCTGTGATAGGCTACGTGAATCGTCACGTAGCCTATCACGGGTGACTTAAAAAAAAAAAAAGCACGTACGCGAATGGCGGCCCCCATAGGGAGCCGCCATTCGCGTTCCTTATTTAGTCGCTGTAGTCTACGTAAATGTTTACGTAGACTACGGCGAAAATAAGGGCAACGCAAATAGCCTGTTTTTTTTTTTTTCAATGTCACCCGTGATAGGCTACGTGACGATTCACATAGCCTATCACGGCTGACTTTGCAAATCTAGCCGTGATAGGCTACATGAATCGTCACGTAGCCTATCAGGGGGCGTTTTTTTTTTTTCTTTCATTGCAATGGCGGCGGCGAACCGCCGGCCGGACCAGCCACCGGGAGGGACATTCGGTGAAGGTAAGTCCCGTCCTGGGGGGCGGTGCGGGGGGCGGGGGGGTGCGGAGGATTTCTCCCCGAAACTTGTTCGGGGGGCCGAACACGTTGGCGCTCGGCCCCCTGAAGTTTCGAGGAGAAATTCTCCACCATCCCTAGATAGGCTACATGACGATTAACGTAGCCTATCACGGCTAGATTTGCAAAGTCAGCCGTGATAGGCTACGTAAATCGTCACGTAGCCTATCACGGGTGACTTAAAAAAAAAAAGCGCGTACGGATAATGGCGGCCCCCATAGGGAGCCGCCATTCCCATTCCTTATTTGGTCGCTGTAGTCTACGTAAATCTTTACGTAGACTACAGTGACCAAATAAGGAATGGGAATGGCGGATCCCTATGGGGGCCGCCATTTGCGTACGCGCTTTTTTTTTTTTTTAAGTCACCCGTGATAGACTACGTGATGATTTACGTAGCCTATCATGGCTGACTTTGCAGATCTAGCCGTGATAGGCTACGGTAATCGTCACATAGCCTATCACGGGGCATTTTTTTAAAAAAACTTTTGATTTCGCGTCCGGGCGAGGCGAGGCGCCTCCTCCCCAGCCTGAATTTCGGCCGGGCGAGGCAGGAATCCTCCCCCCCCGGCCTGAACTTTGCGGGGAGAGCAGCGAAGTGCCTCCCCCCGCGAAAAGCTGCAAGACCAGGTAAGTGACTTTCATGCACCCCTAACACCAAGGCCATGCTTGCTTGTTATCCCAGTGATTTCTTGACTTCCTACTTTAGCATTCCAATCCCCTATGATGAAAAGGACATCTTTTTTTGGTGTTTGTTCTAGAAGGTGTTATAGGTCTTCATAGAATCCATCAACCTCAGCTTCTTCGGCAACAGTGGTTGGGGCTTAGACTTGAATTACTGTGATGTTGAATGGTTTGCCTTGGATTTGAGATCATTCTATCATTTTTGAGATTGTACCCCAGTACTGCTTTTCCCACCCTTTTGTTGACTATGAGTGCTACTCCATTTCTTCTCAGGGATTCTTGCCCACAGTAGTAGATATAACGATCACCTGAAATAAATTCACCCATGCTTGTCCATTTTAGTTCGCTGATTCCCAAGATGTCAATGTTCAATCTTGCCATCTCATGTTTCACCACCTCCAGCTTACCTTGATTCATTGATCTTACATTCCAGGTTCCTAAACAATATTGTTCTTTACAGCATTGGACTTTCTTTTCACCACCAGACACATCCACAGCTGAGTGTCGTTTCGGCTTTGGCCCAGCCGCTTCACTCTTTCTGGCACTACTTGGAAATTCCTTCTGCTTTCCCCAGTAGTATATTGGACACCTTCCGACCTGAGGGGCTCATCTTCCGGCATCATCTCTTTTAGCCTTGTGATACGGGTTTTCTTGGCACGAATACTGGAGTGGGTTGCCATTTCCTTCTCCAGTGGACCACATTTTGTCAGAACTCTCTACCATGACCTGTCCATATTGGGTGACCCTGCACGGCATAGCTTATGGCTTCACTGAGTTGTGCAAGCCCCTTTACCACAACAAGGCAGTGATCCATGAAGGGGCTAAATAAATGTATATTTATGCTATTAAAAAAACTGAAAAATTTTCCAGATTTCTGGGAAAACGCATGGCTCAGCTCACAAATGCAAGCCAAGTCAGGAGTACCACAGAAATCCGGCGAGCCCTAAAAGGGCCGGGTTTCCTGGCAATGGACATTCCTTTGTTGAACAAACATTAAAGAAAGTTAGAACCATTTTTAAATTCCCCATAGGCAATGTGAGGCACAAGCCTCAGAATTCCTAACCTCAACTTGGGTTCAGTATCTGAATTGAAGCGAATAGCCTCTCAATCAGTCTGAGCAATATAGTCATGTGATGATCACTGTATTAAGTTCTAATATTGGGTCATAACAACCCAATTCATTCCTTAGCTCAAAGCTCAAAGAATGGCACAGTTAGGTACTACAAAGGACATGGCAGGGGTCATGAGGGGGGATACTTGGCAAAGGGATGAAACGAAAGAAAGTACACATGCCATCAGGAATTTATAGAGATGTGCCAAGTGTCTTCTTATAAAAGCATTATTTGTGGCAGAATAAAGTATTTTCTTAGCTCTGTGTAGTTCTGAATAATAGATGTTCCATTTACAAGGAGAGATCCTCAAATTAAGTACCAATCATCATTTTCATCAGGAACATCAGCAGTTTACCAAATTGCCGTACTTTGTGTACCAACTGAGTGCAATTCTTTTTTAAGGATCTCCTCCTGGTATAATGATAAGCAAACTGTTCAAGGTCTAATATGATGACTGATTCAAAATTCTGTTCTATTCCTGCATTTGGGATATTGAATTCTTTTGCTTTGCCTGTTAAAATTGCCATATTAGGGGAAATTATCAAGTATTCAAGAAGTAATTTGAAAACTTACTCACTTGCTCTTGTAAGAGATGCCTCAGCTACTTTTGAGCAAGAGCTTCCCTTCTTTCTCCTGCGATGAATTCAAATTAGGCACTCGGCTGTCTGAAGTGATACAGAAGTAGCTCATATTAAAAATAGAAGTGCTTTCCCCTTGTAGTTCAGCCAAGTGGTCTCATTACTGCACTGATGCTGTTAGTTAGTTAGACTTGCTTCCTCCATACTAGGAAGCAGAACTTCTATTGATTTCAGTGGCAGTAGGACTAAGCCACTGGGATCATTTATCTATGCACTAAAAGAGAATTTGCCAGGTTGTGTGGATGTAATGTAACAGAACTTTCTAAGATGGTACAGGCTTTGTCGAGGGCTGAAATTGAACTTAAAACTCTGTAGATTTGCAGTAGAACAACCAGTGTTGAGGCAAAATGTTCTCACCAACCTATGTCCAGGGAAAGTCTTTCCTTCTGGGAAGATAATTATTACATCTCTCTTTTCTTTCTTTTTTTTAATTGAAATTAATAAAAGAGAAAGAACTTGAGATTTAAGAAATCTGGATGCGAGGAAGAGTGAAATGGGCAGATTCACCCATCCCTAACTGCGCCTTAGGAAGGATGACAGATCATGAAGGAGCTCAGGGTAGAGTGCATGGAGTGGTAGAGCACATGAAGTAACTCAGAGCAAAAGGTCCAGGTTCAGTCCCTGGCTTCTCCAGGTGGGGCTCGGAAAGGCTCCTGTCTGAACCCCTGGAGACCCACTCAGTGGGAAAAATACCAAGCCAGATGGACTATTTGTCTGACTCACTATAGTATAAGGGAGCTTCCTATGTTCCTCTCCTCTGTTGAGCCTTCGGACGTTCCACAGAACAAAAGAAATGTAAGAAGGTTTTTTTTTTGATGATGATGATGATGATGATGATGTTTTGGGTACAGCTTTATTTTTGTTGGGCAACACGTTTTTCCTGGGTGACTTTTTTTTAGACCATGCCACTATCACAAAAGTTACTAAAGCATTCTTAGCAGGCTCTAGCAAATGGAAAGGGAATCAGATCAGCCTGTTGATTAATGGAACACCCTACCTTCACCCCCAGCCAGCCCCCACCATGAACATATTGTACAATTTTTCATCTTGCTCACCTTGTATCACTTAATAAAGCCATACCAGGAAAACGCAGCACCAATGTAGTCACGCTACCTGGAATTTTACGGGCTCAAAATAGAATTATTTCTGGTTCATGCCTCTAAAACCAAGGAGTTTAATGAATGGAGAGCAGAGCAAATGTAAAGTTCCTGGGATTAGGGATGTCAGAGAAATCCACAACATAACCAAATGAGTTTGGGTTTTCATGAATCTGACCCACAGATTCCGCAACGGATCAGCTTTCCCCTATTGAGTGGATTCCATGGGCTTGCAGACCGGTTTTCTAACTTTCCTGAATTTTGTGCAAATGTCATCATGGAAAATTAGTCAAAATTAAAACAAAACAAAGCAAAACAAAACCTGGTCAAAAATGTGCATTTCCCCCATAGGCTAAAGCATAAAAATTCACATTTGGGGGGATATGTGCATTTTGCACATGCAACTTTGTGCAAATTTGGGGGGGAAATGATTCTATTGATGGGCAGACAATGGAATGAAAGGTACGGGACAATCTATGAAAAACAGACGGAACGATTTTTACACAATTCATGCATCCCTACCTGGTATATTTCAGTTCATGGTAATCATTCAGTGATGTTGTACTTTCAAAGTGCTTTACAGCACTGGACTTCTACACAGCCATTCCACCATCTAACACAAGGGGTCTTGGACAGGGATGGAATAGCAAGTGGGCTGGAGGGAATCAGGGCATGCTTGGTGTCAGCATCAAGATACACATCATGTTGACACTGGAAGGGACAGAGCATACATAATACAATATAAGTCAGTTCCATCCCAACTCAGTCCTCTTATATTTCCTGGCACCAACCCACTGACCCTTAGAATCAGTGCACCAGGTAGGTTTTTTCACCTACCCTAAGTTGAGTGCCAAGGGAGGAGGAACATGTAGTATTGGGGGCAGGGGGGTGCACATTAATTCGGTTGATTTGGTCACATTTGGGAAGGAAGTACAGAAAATGTTCAGGTACAGAAAAGGTTAGGTGAGCATCCTGGCACATAAGAAAATAGGAAGCTGCCTTATACTGAGTCAGACCCTTGTCCACCTAGCCAGCATTGTCCACACTGACTCACAGTGGCTCTCCAGGCTTTCAGGCAAGGTCCTTTCCTAAGTCTAAGCTGGGGCTTGAAACTGGGAGCTTCTTCAGGGAAAGCAGATGCTCTACCACTAAGCTATGGTTTATATGGTGAACCATGATTCCCAAGACTTGCCATTCAGAGCTGTGAGGCCAGTGGGTAGGGTATAGCTTCCTGTTGAGCTAACCTGTCTCACCATTTGAAGTTCTGGAGACCCAGGAGGAAGTGCCTTAGGAAGCCTTCCTTACTCACTTGAAAGGGTATGGTTTAGGGGAAGAGATGGTGAAAATGTCCTCCACTATCCCTGGACAGGGTTAGGATTATTTGAATAACTCACAAGGTGAACAACTCCTGTATCAGTCTGCCCACTTTCCGAGGTCATCAGAAGAGGCCCTTGTCACCTGCTTGCCACCAAGGGCATTAGGCTGGTGAGTACGCAGGAGAGGGCCTGTTCAGTGGTGGGCCCATACTTTTGGAATCAGTTTCCATCCAGACCCCTTCTTTGCAGGTGTTCAGGAAGTCTTTGAAGACCGAGTTGTTTTTGCTGACTCTTCCATAATCTGTGTGCTGCCTGCATGGTTGTTTTTGTTTTTGCTGTTTTCTGTTTTTCTTAATAGTGTTTTTATAGTATTGTATTGAATACTTGTTCCTTTTAATGCATTTTGGCATGGTTTGTATTTTTATCTTGAGAGGGTTCTCCCTGAAAGGCAGTCTAAAAATAATTAAAATAAAATACATAAAATAAAGTAGATTTAAATAAATTCAGCCCATTTACCTGTGTATTTTCTCTGCCAGTTCTGTTCCCAAGAGAGCACCTCACACTTGGGTATAAAACACAGTCATGCCAGTGGCATCACTAACATTTTCATATATGAAAGATAGGCAAACGAACAACAGGGTAATTTCAATTGATTGATTGATTGATTGATTGATTGCATTTCTATACCTCACCAAGCTCTCTGGGCAGTTTACAAAAGTTAAAACATTAAATACAATATAAAAAGTTTAAACGCCATTTACAAAAGCGCATAAGAGCACACAGACAATATACACAAACAACATATAACTAAAAACGACATTGAACTATGAGGCATAACTAAAGACACATCCAGGACCGATTAAAACTCATCATACACTGCCAAATGCCTGGGGAAAGAGGTAGGTCTTAAGCTGGTGCCTAAAAGATAATTATGTTGGTGACAGGCAGACCTCATCAGGGTGCTCATTCCACAGATGGGGGGCTACCACTGAGCAGGCCATATCCCTCGTTGCTGCCTTCCAAGCTTCCCTTGAAGGAGGCACTTGGAGGAGACCCTTAACGCTGAACATAGTGTATGGGTAGGTTCTTTTTGGGAGAGGCATGCCGTCAGGTATTGCGATCCCAAGCCATATAGGACTTTATTGGTTAAAAACCAATAGGGGTGCACGAAACCCACTTACCTGGTCTCGCAGCTTTTCGCAGTGGGGGGGAGGTGCTTCGCTGCTTTCCTCCCAAAGTTCAGGCCGGGGAGGAGGCGCCTCGCCTCGCCCGGCCGCGAAATAAAAAGTTTTTTTAAAAAAACAAATGCCCCCGTGATAGGCTACGTGACGATTAACGTAGCCTATCACAGGGGCGTTTGTTTTTTTTTAGTTTTATTGGAATGGCGGCGGCATCAGCCGGTCGAAAGATCAGCTGCCGCCCCCGCCCCTGACGAAGACCCGATGAACCGCCGCCGGGACCCGCCGCCGGGAGGGACATTCAGGAAAGGTAAGTCCCGTCCCAGGGGGGGCGGGGGGGCGGAGAATTTCTCCCCGAAACTTGTTCGGGGGGCCGAACACGTTGGCGCTCGGCCCCCCGAAGTTTCGGGGAGAAATTCTCCGCCAACCCTAAAAACCAGCACTTTGAATTGAGATCGGAAGCTTATAGGCAGCCAGCGCAAGCAGGCCAGAGTTGGTCTTTATTTTTAGTGCTAAATATTTTTAGTGCTAAACTTTTCAGCTTCTGCCCACATCAGTAGCTGCAATATCAAATGGATACCAACAGCAGCAGTTTGGCCCTGCTGCTTTTACACCTTCAGAGTCTCCTTCACTACTGGAAGCACTTATTGAAGCAGATCATATCAAGCCAGGGATGTATGGATTTTGGAAAATCCATTCCATCTGCGTTTCGCAGATTGCCATATATCTTTTGTTCTGTCATCCGCTCATTGATGGAATCTTTCCCCCCCAAATTCCCATATTTGTGCAAATTTACACTTGTGAAAATGTGCAAATCACCCCTCCCAAATGTGCAAATCCCCCCATGCACATTTTCTTGCTTCAGCCTATGGGGGAAATGCATACTTTTGGCCTATGTTTTCTAATTTTATTTTATGTATTTTACTTTGACTAAATTTGCATAAAATTCTGGAAGGTAAAAACAAAGAAACCACTCGTCCAGAAGTCTGCAGAATCCATGCCGCTCAGAAAAAAAGCCAGTCCACTGCAGAATCCATGAGTTGGATTCATATAAATCCAAACTCATTTAATTCCATTGTGGATTTTTCTGATGCTCATCATGTTTATAAACAAAGCAACACCTGTTTTGTCAGTTCTGTTAAAAAAAGAAGATGAAACAACACATTCCCTTGCCATTTATAGATTTCTTATCGCCAGGGTCCAATAACTGAAAACTCAAAGCCTTTTTCAACTGTCAAAAGACAATATTTGACTCAATGCCACTGACTCATGCCACACTTAAAGCACAAATCAAGTGAATCTGGAGAACTAGCTAGAGAAAGACTGTAAACCAAGTACTATTTATACCAGGACCTGCATGTAACTCCAGTCTGTATCATGAGACCCATCTTTATAGAATATAAATCCATGTTTTGCTCTCTTGTTCTTTCTGTTTGTGCATCTTCTGTATCTTTCTCCCTCTGTCCTTCCCTCTTTTCTTGTTCTCCCTCTATTTATCTCTTTCTGCATGTCACTGTGTGTGTGTGTACCTATCTATATCTATCCTATTGCAAGACATTTTAAGTCACATGCACAGTCTCTCAGACTTATTATTGCTTCCAACTGAACAAACAAAGGTCACTGGCCTTAACCTTGAGGTCAGTTCAAAAGCTTTACACCACTCACGCCTCTGTTTTTGTTTTTTCTTCTTCTTAATAACAATTCTCATCTTCTGGCTTTCCAAACTGCCATTCATTTTCTAATTATATTTTTAGAGTGAAATTTCAATGAAACCAAAAAACAAAACAAAACACCCCTCTTCAAAACCTTAAAGAGAGGGATTTTTTAAATTTTTATCTTTTTGCTGTATAGATTTAAATATATCGGTGTCAATACATGGATATGAAATGTGTGTGTGTGTGTGTGTGTGCATACAGCTTTCTAAGAATTATGCATAAACTTCAACAAAGACAGCCCAAATGTCAATATAAGTATCCATTCACAAGTTATGTCTATATACCACCTATTCAAATGTTGAAAGCATTGTTAAAAAAAAAAAATCCTCAGTCCATGACACTATAGGAGGTGTTTATCCTTCCAGTGTTGTAATATTAATCTTTTAGCTGTCAAACTGGTGTGGAGAATCCATTTCTGCTGACCGTGAATTCACTTCCAGGAAGCAGATAGATAATGTACATCAGTAAATACTGAAGAGTGTTCCAATACTAAGTTTTTTCTATATAATAACACCCTCCCCAAAAGAGGCAACTATTGGGCATTGTCAAAACATATGGTTAAAAGAAGCATTAATTGCTAAGTCAGCAATTAGCTGCCTTAGACAAACCCTTATTAAAGAGATGTTGTGCCATCCAATCAAAACAGAGCAAGAGCTTTTGCTGAATAAGATGTAACCTGAGATCTATAGGTGCTTCAGATACAGAAGCTAAATTGGTGGTTCATCAATTAGGGGAAATAGGACAGTCCAGTTCCCTATTCCATTCCTGCTTAAGACCATGTATATCATATTTATTTGCCGATAATAAGTATTTATAAACATGGGTCGATATAACTAGGGATGTTGGAGAAATCCTCAACAGAATCAAATTCATTTGGATTTCTATGAATTTGACCCACAGATTCCACAGCAGACTTTGCCCAAGTCACATGGATTCTGCAGACTTGTGGACCATTTGTTGTTGTTGTTGTTGTTGTTGTTGTTGTTGCTGCTGCTGTTGTTGTTTTTAACTTTCTGCAATTTTATGCATATTTAGTCATAGCAATAACGCAAAGTAAAAAAAAGAAAAAAACACTGGCCAAAAAAGTGCATTTCCCCTATAGGACAGAGCATGAAAATGTGCATTTGGGGGGGGGGGATTTGTGCATGGGGGGATTTGCACATTATCGCCAATCTGAATTTGTGCAAATGCAAATTCGTGCAAATTCAGGAAATTTGGAAAAAAATGAATAGGTCAATGAGTGGAAGACAGAACAAAAGGCACCTGACAATCTGCAAAATGCAGACATAATGGATTTTACAAAATCCGTACTTTCCTAGGGGTCTCCAGGAAGAAAACCTGCCAAGTTTCAGAAGTATAGGTGTAGGGGTTAAGGAGTTATGATACTTGAACATCAGTTTCAGGTTCTTTTTTCATAGTGAACCCTGGTGGCATTGAAAGAATGGAACTGAAAGAAAAAATCTCACAATTCTTTTCTTGACCTTCCCCAAAGCACAATGATAGGTAAAATGTGCATATGATTAGAAAGTCTACCTGTCAATCACTCAATCCCCCCTCCCTGCCCCTGATGCCATCAGCATATGGAGAATTGAAAGCAAAAGGTGCTATTCTGGAGAGATACTGTCTGCCAAGCCATTGTTGAGTTGTGAATGATTAGTGAATGAAAAATCATACTGGATCCAGCTTCAGTTCTGGTAACTTTGGATGGAAGTTTGCGTCGCCTTTGGAAGCCTCTGATTCAGTTCAAGTGTTAAGCATTGGACAACGCATATCCCTAACACTATACACAAAAAACAACACACACGTGTGTGTGTGTGTGTGAGAGAGAGAGAGAGAGAATCTATAAGCTTTTCTAGATGAGGCAGTTTAACCCACTGTTTCTTCTTCTGCAGGGTTAAGATTGGACTTGCATATGAATATATGTTCCTTTCCTGCCTTTCTGCTACACAACCTCTAGGTGGCACTGTGTTACAGCAGAATACCATAAGTATACTGGTAGGGACTTGCGCTTTATTTTGCATTGGCAAAAAATACTGGATTTTCTCCACTCCCCTCAAGTTAAAATTATAGGGATGTACGAAAGTCACTTACCTGGTCCCGCAGCTTGCTTTGCGGTGGGGGGGAGGGCGCTTTGGTTCTCCCCCCAAAGTTCAGGCCGGGGAGAAGCGCCCCATCTCCCCGGGCGCGAAATAAAAAAGTGAATTTTAAAAAACACACACACACCCGTGATAGGCTATGTAACAATTTACGTAGCCTATCACGGCTAGATTTCCACAGTCAGCCATGATAGGCTACGTAAATCGTTATGTAGCCTATCACAGGTGCCTTTGGGGGGGGGGAAAGCTCATACCCATGGGGGCCGCCATTTGCGTACGCGCTTTTTTTTTTTTTCCACAGTCACCCGTGATAGGCTACGTAACGATTTACGTAGCCTATCATGGCTGACTTTGGAAATCTAGCTGTGATAGGCTACATAAATCGTTACGTAGCCTATCACGGGTGTGTGTTTTGTTTTTTTAAATTCACTTTGTAATGGCGGCGGTGGCAGCCGGTCAGAAGACCGGCCACCGCCTCCGCCCCCGCCGAACCGGCGCCGAACCGCCGCCGGGACCCGCAGCCGAGAGGGACATTCGAGGGAGGTAAGTCCCATCCTGGGGGGTGGGGGGGCGGAGAATTTCACCGCCAATTTCGGGGGGCCGAATGCTTTGGCATTCGGCCTCCCCGAGATTCGTGGAGAAATTCTCCACCATCCCTAGAAAATTAGGGTTGTCAAAGAAATCCGTTGCTGATTCAAATGAGGCCAGATTCTTTGAAATCCAGCCTCAGGAATCCGCAGCAGATCAGGACCACTTATCTCTGCTTCAGGACGACTGGAGTCGGAACGACACTCGGATGCTTCTTCCTGCCAGAGCAGTTTGCCTCCTCCCTGTCCCTGCTGATTGCCTTTAAAAAAACTGTTTTTAAAAAATAATGGTGATGGAGGGGGATGTGCCAATAAACTTATATGCAAATAGAGTCATGAATCTTGCATATAAATCTATGTGTCCATAGGCTTGTACGCAAGATTCATGACTCTATTTGCATATAAGTCTATGGGCACATCCCCCCCATCACTATTTTTTTTAAGACTCTTTTTTAAAGGCAGTCGGCAGGGACAGGGAGGAGGTGAATGGGTCTGGCTGGCAGGGGGGAAGGTAAGCACTCCCAAGCCAGTTTCCCCCCTCCCCGGAATCCGAGCAGAGCAGAACTGCTCTGGAGAATTCCAGGGGGGAGGAATGGATCACCTCCCCTCCACAGATTCCCCACCGGAACAGATGGTGGGGAATCTGTACACTGCTAGTGAAAATACTCTTAAAAAACGGAAGCAAAACTGGAGGGCTACCATATCATCTAAAGCGCCTGTGTGAATAACTTAGGGATGTACGAAAGTCCCTTACCTGAACCAAAACTTGATTCACAGTGGGAGGGAGGCGCTCCATCCCTCCCCCCAAAATTCTGGCTGGGGGGGAGGCGCCCCGTCCCTCCTGCCACAAATCCTGGCCGGCTGGGACGCAAATGGCGGCGGCCGTAGCTGCCGCCATTTGCGTCCCTGCAGTCAGCCATGATAGGCTACGTAAATGTTTAAGTAGCCTATTACGGCTGAGTGAAAAAAAAAACCGCGCGTACGCAAATGGCGGCGCCCATGCGCGCTGCCATTTGCGTACACGCGGTTTTGTTTTGTTTTTTTTCACTCAGCCGTGATAGGCTACATAAACATTGACATAGCCTATCACGGTGATTTTAAAAATCTAGCCATGATAGGCTACGTAAATCTTTACGTAGCTTATCACGTATTTTTTATTATTATTATTTGGAAATGGCAGCGGCGGCAGCTGGTCGGAAGACCGGCTGCCCCAGCCGCCACCGCTGAACCACCGCCGAACCGCCGCCGGAGCCGCCGCTGCCGCCAGGGACATTCGCACAAGGTAAGTCCCATCCCGGGGGGGGGCGGGGGGGCAGACCGTTTTGCCACCAATTTCGGGGGGCCGAATGTGCTGACATTCGGCCTCCCCAAGATTCGAGGCGAAATTCTCTGACATCCCTAGAATAACTGTGTGTGAGAAATGGTGAGAGTATAATAAAAGCCTCATCTCAAAAAAGCTCTATTTGTGCTTTAATTTGGCCATTCCGATCTCTGTTACAATGATACTGCCCTAAAATAGCATAATACTGTATATAAGGAGGGGAGTAAAATAGGATATTGAAAAACTGAAGCATGCAAAGATTTGCAAAGATTAGTTTAGAGATGCTGGTGGAGCATCACATATCAGCAAGCTTCTGTTAATCCAGTAGCAGCCAAAATAGTCTTCAGAGCTCATGCAACATCACCCAAAGAAGAGACCCAATTTCAGGGGAGGCTGGTGGATCCGATTTCTATGGGGTGGAGATTCCATTCTGGGTTTTAGTTACAACCAGCCAGAAGTTTAAGGCAGCTATCCAAGGTGCTGTCTCCTGTCCCCAAAATGGGTCCACCACCTTGGATTGCTCCTTTAGCCTTCTGCTGGTTGTAACTAAAACCCAGAATGGAACCTCTGCCCCACCAGAATCCTATCCACCAACCTCCCCTGCCCATTTGGATCAGTACATTTACAAAGTAGCACAAGTCTTTTTCTCTTCAACCTCCCAAATCCCTTGAAGGGACCTACCCAGGTTTTTTTTCATCTTCAGGTAGCTTTAAGAAGCCAGAAGGTTCTGAGCAGCTGATACTTTAGATATATTGTTCTACCCAGACAATTTAAGGTAATGAAGTCAGGACAGTCTCCTCTTCTTTTTCCTTACGTAACTGTGGTCTTTATTTCTCTCCATGCATATCAGCACTGGGCCCGATCTACACATGAAGGTAGGGATGTCAGAGAATTTCACCATGAATCTCAGGGAGGCCAAATGCCAGCACATTCGGCCCCCGAAATCGGTGGCGAAATGGTCTGCCCCCCCGCCCCGCTAGGATGGGACTTAACTTGTGCGAATGTCCCTGGTGGTGGCAGCGGCTCCGGCGGCAGTTCGGCGGCGGTTCGGTGGTGCGGCGGCGGCCAGTTTTCTGACCAGCTGCCGCTGCCGCCATTTCCAAGTTTAAAAAAAAACAAAAAACGTGATAGGCTACGTAAAGATTTACATAGCCTATCATGGATAGATTTTAAAAAAAATACCGTGATAGGCTACATAAATGTTTACGTAGCCTATCACGGCTGAGTTAAAAAAAAAAACCCGTGCGTATGCAAATGGCGGCGCCCATGGGCGCCGCCATTTGCGTTCCTTATTTTGGCACGTCTAGTCTACGTAAACATTTAACGTAGACTACAGTGAAAATAAGGGGAATGCAAATAGCATAGACGCTACGCTATTTGCGTTCCCCTTATTTTCGCCGTAGTCTACGTAAACGTTTACGTAGACTAGACGTGCCAAAATAACGAACGCAAATGGCGGCGCCCATGGGCGCCGCCATTTGCGTACGCGCGGTTGGTTGGTTTTTTTAAACTCGGCCGTGATAGGCTACGTAAACATTTACGTAGCCTATCATGGCTGAATGCAGGGACGCAAATGGAGGCGGCTATGGCCGCCGCCATTTGCAGTCCCAGCAGGACAAGATTCACGGCAGGAGGGATGGGGTGCCTCCCCCCCAGCCAGAATTTCGGGGGGGAGGGACGGGACACCTCCCCCCTGGCCAGAATTTTGGGAGGAGGGACGGAGTGCCTCCCCCCCACCGCAAATCAACTTTCGTAAAAGGTAAGGGACTTTCGTACATCCCTACATGAATGACAATGTAGTGGCAGAATGGACTGTACCATTTCAGTCTTCAAGTAAAGGATACACACACACACACACACACACACACACACACACAGTAGGGTCCCTGGTTGCAAGTGTAACCCACTAGTATATTTTTCTTTAAGAATTCTGAGGGAATATTCTGTGCCTGCTCAGTAAAGGAGTGAGATAGGGAGTGGCCACCATTTTAGTCAGTTACCAAAATTGCAGTGTAGAAGAAGCATCACCCCCCCCCCTAAGACCCTGAAGCCTTGAGACAGGTTAGTAGCGAGGTTTCCTTTTGACATTTTTTTTTTAAAGAGCCATGATTTCTTTTCTTTTCTTTCTTGCCAGACACTATGAGTTCCTTTTTTCTTTATGTTCTTTTAAATTGCCTTAAGGGCTGTTTAACAAAGTTCCTGTGTTGCTGGATCCTGATCCAATGTTGAGAATATTGCTGCAGAGCTGGAGTGAACTGAGTAAAGATTGTTTTCCTTCTTCAGCCAGCAGAAAAATCAAGCTTCAGAGAGAAGTTTTATTTATATTTTTTTGTGGACTCAAGCTGAAACAAAAAAGATAGAACTTTGGGAGGGCTGTGCTCTGTTGTATTGTTTTGGTGTGTTATGCATGTAAAAAAAATTACATGTTCATTATTATTGTTTTTAATTTAGATTTTAAATATATGTTAATTGTTCCTGTACAAAGCCTTTGCTGTGAGTCACTTTAGAGACCCTGAAGAGAAGTGTTACACATGTCCTGTGGTTCTTACATGTATTACTGTACCCTGTTCAGGCATAATGCCTGGATAAGGCTATTGTCTCCTGGGAATTCTAGTTTAGCATCATCTGCTTTGTGTCATCTCCATGGCACGAGCTATGATGGAGAGGCAATTGGAAATTCAATGACTACACATCTCCAAAACAAATACACTAGGAACCAGGAAGGTTTTAGGATCGTGTCAGGGACACAAATCAAGGGAAATGTTTCTAAGAAGCATTCGAGGGAACTGGCCTGAATAGAGAAGATACTCATCAAACAAAGGCTGTTTGGTCAGGCCATGTTGTATGGTTTCATAAACTCTGACTTGAAAACAATGGAGTACTTGAACCAATGCGTAGACTCTTCAGTTGGAATAACTTCATGAAAGCACAATATTGCCACTAAAAATAGAATATCTGCCTAAAATGTTCAAGCAAACATGGCAGGCAGCAGCTCATTAATCTTCAAGAGGCAATTTAGAATAATGCTGCAAACACTTGAGGTGTTACAGATGGTTGTTTCAGCAATGCTCAACTAAGAGGGAGCAGGAGAGGAAAGTGCCCAATTAAGAAATAAGTAGCTATGAATATAGATAATTTGATAATAGGACAAAACATGACATTGTGATTGGATGTAGATGGCCCTAGTGTGACAGGAACGATGGCACTTCTACCAGCTCTTGTGGTATAGAGTTACCACAACATCTAAAACTAAACAAACATATATTTATGCTCTGAGTTAAGCTATTTCTGAGATCTGCAGTTCCCAAGAAGTTTCTTCTTCTTCTTCTTTCTTCTTTGAACCTACTCCTTGTCCCACCACCCCTTCCCCCCATTTTTAATTGCCAGGGTGAATTCAGTGTTCAGGAAAGCAAATAATGAATATCATTACATAGAATCAAATGGCATGGTGGCTGAACATGATGAAACAATTGTAGTGTATCATGCCTCAATTATAGCCTCCCTTAGGAGTCCTCAGCCATCTGCCCAATTAAAGCCAGTTTTTGACAGCCCATTTAGTGACAGTTCAAAACATCATCTTTGTTGGTATATCACTTTTATAACCTTAGTAGCAGCTTAGAAAACACCCCAGATATTTTCATTATAAACCAATTCTAATGAAACTCCCCTTTAAAATTCCATTCCAACATTTTTTTCCTGATCTTGTAAGTTATTTATTAGCTCTCCATGTCCATGATGTTCTCATTCTGAACATTTAACATTTCAGAGGGTCTTCTCAAAGTTTTTCTCAAATCTGACTCTATTCTTTACAAAAGTACTCAGTAGGGATGGCGGAGAATTTCTCCCCGAAACTTCGGGGGGCGAGCGCCAACGTGTTCAGCCCCCCCGAACAAGTTTCTGGGAGAAATCCTCCGCACCCCCCCACCCCCCACACCGCCCCCACGGGACGGGACTTACCTTCGCCGAATGTCCCTCCCGGCGGCGGGTCCGGCCGGCGGTTTGGCGGGTGTTCGTGCGGGGCAGGAGAGGCAGCCGGTCTTTCGACCGGCTGCCGCTGCCGCCATTCCAATGAAAGAAAAAAAAATGCCCCCTGATTGGCTACATGATGATTAACGTAGCCTATCACGGCTAGATTTGCAAAGTCAGCCGTGATAGGCTACGTCAATCGTCACGTTGCCTATCACGGGTGACTTAAAAAAAAAAAAAGCACGTACGGATAATGGCGGCCCCCATAGGGAGCCGCCATTCCCATTCCTTATTTGGTCGCTATAGTCTACGTAAAGGTTTACATATACTACGGCGAAAATAAGGGCAACGCAAATAGCATTATTTATAAATAATAAATAAATAAATTTATAAATAGCATACGCGTTTTTTTTTTTCAAAGGGCAGATACTTGGAAAACCAGCCGCCGCCTTAGCTGGAGCCGCCACCAGAGCCTCCGCCGCCCGGAAGATCCGCCCCAGGTAAGTCACGTCCCGGGGGGGATCCGCGGGGGGGCGGGGGGGGCAGGCCGTTCCGCCACAGATTTCGGGGGGCTGAATGCACTGGCATTCGGCCTCACTGAGATCCATGTCGGAATTCTCTGACATCCCTACCGCCATTTGCATCCTGGTCTTTGCTGTGATAGGCTACATAACTATTTACGTAGCCTATCATGACAAGCCAAGCAAAAAAAAAAAAAAGCGTATGTAAATGGCAGCAGCTACAGCGGCCGCCATTTGCATTCCCTATTTTTTGCCATTTTAGCCTACGTAAATATTTACGTAGGCTATTACGGCAAAGAAAAAGGGAAACGCAAATACCGTAGTGGGCGCTATTTGCGTTCCTTTTTGTTTCGCCACTTTAGCCTATGCAGATATTTACGTAGGCTAAAACGGCGAAAAATAGGGAACGCAAATGGCGGCCGCCGAAGCCACCGCCATTCGCGTACACCTTTATTTTTGTTTTTTGCCCAGCTGTGATAGGCTACATACTTACAGAGCCTATCATGGCAGCCTGGCTGGATGCAAATGGCGGCCACTACTGCAGCCGCCATTTGCCTCCGCAGCAGCCCGTCTGCGGCTGGAAGTCCGGCTGCAGACGGCCCTGGCTGGCTGCTCTGTGGAGACGCTGCAGAGCGGAGCTGGCTGGGCAGGATTCTGGGGGGGAGGACCAGATCGCCTCCCCCCCATCGAAGATTCTGGTGGGAGGGACGGAGCACCTCCCTCCCACCTCGAATCAATTCCACGAAAAGGTAAGTGACTTTCGTACATCCCTAATATTTTTCCAAATGTATGGATCCATTGTGCACATCTTTGAAATGTTTGCATTCTTCTCCCATTGATTAAAGCACATTTATATGTATTTTTCAAAAGTATGTTTTTCATGCACATTTTTCAAGTGTACGTGTACTAGGGGTGCACGAAAGTCACTTACCTGGTCTCGCAGCTTTTTGCGGTGGGGGGGAGGCGCTTTGCTGCTCTCCCCACGAAGTTCAGGCCAGGGGGGAGGCTTCCCGCCTCGCCCAGCTGAAATTCAGGCAGGGGGGGAGGCTTCCTGCCTCGCCCAGCCAAAATGCAGGCTGGGGAGAAGGCTCTTCGCCTCACCCGGCCGCGAAATAAAAAGTTAAAAAAAAAACGCCCCTGTGATAGGCTACGTAACAATTTACATAGCCTATCACGGCTAGATCTGCAAAGTCAGCCATGATAGGCTACGTAAATCGTCACGTAGCCTATCACGGGTGACTTTAAAAAAAAAAAAAGCATGTAAGCAAATTGCGGCCCCCATAGGGAGCCGCAATTCGTGTTCCTTATTTGGTTGCTGTAGTCTACGTAAATCTTTATGTAGACTACGGCGAAAATAAGGGCAACGCAAATAGCGTTGCCCTTATTTTCGCCGTAGTCTACATAATCTTTACGTAGACTACAGCGACCAAATAAGGAACATGAATGGCGGCTCCCTATGGGGGCTACCATTAGCCGTACGTGCTTTTTTTTTTTTTAAGTCACCCGTGATAGGCTACGTGACAATTTAGGTAGCCTATCACGGCTGACTTTGCAAATCTAGCCGTGATAGGCTACGTTAATCGTCACGTAGCCTATCACGGGGGCGTTTTTTTTTTCTTTTATTGGAATGGCAGCGGTGGCAGCCGGTCGAAAGACCGGCTGCTGCTCCCGCCCCTGACGAAGACCCGACGAACCGCCGACCGGACCCGCCACCAGGAGGGACATTCGGGAAAGGTAAGTCCCGTCCTGGGGGGGGGGTGCGGAGAATTTCTCCCCGAAACTTGTTCGGGGGGCCGAACACGTTGGCGCTCGGCCCCCCGAAGTTTCAGGGAGAAATTCTCCGCCATCCCTAACGTGTACTCACATTGTTGAACACTTTCATTATTACTATTTTTGGTCTGAGAATTGCATTGGAAGCTTGGAAATGCACAGACTTTGACTGCAGATTGAGTCCAAGTTTGTGTTCGAAATGGAAGATGCAAACTGGTTAAATCCTGATAAAAAATGAACTGAAACAAATTTGTTTTACATCCCTACCCCCCATACACACTCTCAACATTTGCTCTAGAGGGTTGTGGGACCCTTTGGAAGAGATTTGGGGGCACAGGAGGCTACAAAGGAGATGGGAGGAGCAGAATGGCCGTTTGCATGAGCATGTTCATTGGACATTGGATTTCCCCTGTAGTTCAGAAGAGGAACCGATGTTGTAAGATAATGATATATAATGAGAATTAGTAGGCATCTTGATCCCCACAAAGCATTTTGTGGTGGTTTGGAGTAGAGAAGTTGTGGGGACAAAGTGCTTAATGCTCTCCCAACTGCTGCTCTTCTCCTTTATCCCCCTGTCCCTCCCACAGCCATTTCCTCCCCACATCGATGAGGTTTCCAGAGTTTACATGAAACTTTTAGTTAGACTCTGATGATCAGAACCAAGTGGAGGAATGCAGATGTCTGGATGACCAAGCACAGAATAGTAACCTCAAGCAACAGCCATTTCAGATATCATTGTAAAGTTGAGAAAAGGCCCTTTGTTGTGGACTCCAATCTCAGCATTGCATGATTATACTGTTTGTAGCAGCAAAAGTCCTCAGATTGCCTTGTTTTAATTCTCCATGTGGAAAAATAAATGTGGCTTTGTGTTTTTGAAATGGGAACTGAATGAGGTAGATGATCCCACTTACAAGACCCTAGAAATACAGGAAGGAAAGGAATTACATTGTCTTTTCAAACAAGTTAAGCATTGTTTAGCATGTTCTTCTGTGTGGTAGAGAAGAATACGACAGAGAAGAATATGCTGATGTGCCATTGTATTGCCCCTGCAGTGGGCTTCAAACTCTTAATTTAGATCTGCCAAGATAGTGATAAGCCAGATCCAGGTTTGCTTACAAGGAGACTTTATTGAGTACTTACAGCACACAGGCATACCCAATGGTTGGATCAGACAGCTTCTCTGAACCCAGAGCCATGGGGTAAAATTGGTTTTATACCATACATTTTAGTAGGGTTGGCGGAGAATTCCGCCACGGATCTCAGTGAGGCCGAATGCACCGGCATTCGGCCCCCCGAAATCCATGGCAGAACGGCTTGCCCCCCCACAGATCCCCTCCAGGACGAGACTTACCTGGGGTGGATGTTCCGGACGGCGGTGGCTCCAGCGGTGGCTCCAGTGGCAGCTGCGGCAGCGGCCACGGCAGCAGCAGCAGCTGGTCTTCCGACCAGCACCCGCCACTGCCATTTACAGTCTAGTCTTTTTGGTGTTTTTTTTTTTTTTACATATTTTAAATATTAAATATTTACGTAGGCTAAAACGGCAAATCCAAAAGGAACGCAAATAGCACCCACTACGCTATTTGTGTTCCCCTTTATTTTTGCCGTAATAGTTTACGTAAATATTTACATAGACTAAGACAGTGAAAAATATGGAACGCAAATGGCGGCCGCTGTAGCCGCCGCCATTTGCGTACGCGTTGTTTTTTTTTTAACCCAGACATGATAGGCTACATAAATATTTATTTAGCCTATCATGGTTGAATACAGGGACACAAACGGTGGCGGCTACGGCAGCCACCATTTGCATCCCTGCTACCCAGCAGCCGGATGTCTGGCTGCTGGGGGAGCTGGCTGGCGGCTCCGCTGAATTCCCGCAGAGCGGAGCCAGCTGGGCAGGACTCTGGGGGGAGGGATGGAGTGCCTCCCCCCCACCGTGAAGCAGATCCATGAAATGGTAAGTAACTTTCGTACATCCCTACATTTTAGCAGTGAGGCAGCATGACAACAGCAAGAGTTAATTAGCATTCATCTACCACTTACCCATCATAGGCTAGCAGTGCTTGGTAGACACCTGCAGCTCAGCCTAAACATAGATTCACTTCCCAGGCACATCTTGATAAGACACTCCACTTGTTCATTAATATGGAATGCGCTGAGGCTGCCACTATCTCACATGCTCAGAGGCCCACTCGCAAGGGAATTGCACTAATAATGAACCTAAGCAAAGCATTATGGAACTCTAGGCCCCTCTAACACTACAGGTAACCTGGTTACAGGCCTAGGGCCAATACAGCTATACTAGCATTTAAAGGTTCCAAGATGCTTGGATGATAGTGTCCTCTCCCCCCTCCCCATATACTTCCTTCAACTCAATTCCTGTTCAGGTAAAATTTTAAAGAACCACTCATCTTGCTATATGATACTTCTGATCAACCATATATATTGTTGATCACCTGTGTGATCAACATTATAGCAAAACAATAGCTTACTGCAGCTTCAATTGCTATCCTACTTTTGGAACACACACACACACACACAGGTATCATGAGCCATATATTTTATGTCTTAGTAACTTGACTCCTAACAATCTATGCTAAGTCATAGAAAATCAAAGTCAGTTAGTAATGGAAGCCATACCTATCTGCCAGGGTGACTGTATGCAGAGTCCATACTTTTTGCAAATGCACACATTTGCATATGCGCAAAAAAGTAGATTTTGCACATACGCAAATATGCTCATTTTTGCGATCACCATTTTATTTTTCAAAAAATGGTCACTGAGGAGCTTAATGAGGCCGCTGGGGTGAGTGCAGGCCGCTTGCCACACACGGGCAGGGAGCGACTGGGGACAGGGGCTTGGCGAGTGGGGCTCGGGGTTCAGGCGGGGGGGTTCTGCCACATTTTCGGATGGAATCAGGTGCCCATGCTATCCCTACAAAAAGTAAAACACAGACACCAACATGAATCAGATACCACCAAAAGCCTGGGCAGGTGTGTGTGTGTGTGTGTGTGTGTGTGTGTGTTTAAGATGGCTAAAAGAAAACAATGGAGGTGCCTGATGAATATGCCTGAGGAGGATACTCCTGAGTCTGGGTGCTCCTGAGGAGAAAGCCCTGTCATTGATATACATCCTTTTCACCTCCAGCGGTGGAAGTGCTTGGACCAGGGTCTCAGCAGAAGACTTCCGTGCAATCCTATGCTCATCTACTCAAGTTCAATGTGTCATTTTTCTGCCTAAGTGTGTACAGGATTCCATAGCCTTTGTCTCCAGTACTCTCCTCATAAGAAAAGCTGTCCTTTAAAACTAAACTCCTGGAACTTCCTACTGTTCAGGTATATGGGAAACACAAATCACCACCATCTTAATACCACCAGCTGCAGCTTCCAGGTTGCTGAAGTTGGATAGAATATCAACAGCATTCAAGATAGCATCCACCGTGATTGTCCTGAAAACTGGAGTATAGGTGGGATTGACTTGAAGGAGGCTAGTTTGCATGTTGTCGAGAAGAAACAAATCTCCCCTCCATCATTCTGGTCTTCCAGGATGGACTGTCAGTTCCACGGAGCATGGCTTAAAGTTAAAGACAGCAAGTGCCAGGGTTCAATAATAATAGTAATAGTAATAATACACAAGCCATGGACATGAGTGTATGACAATAAATGAGAGGAGAGGTCCAAGAATAGCCTATATTCTGCCTGCAATTATTATTTATTTGATCGTTGTTATTATTTCCAGGCTTTTTTCCTCTTGCAGGGTACCCACGGTAGCTTACATGGTCCTCCTCCTCTCCTTTTTATTATCACAACAACCCTGTGAGGTAGGTTAGGGTGAGAGTCTGTGACTGGCCCAAAGTGTCCCAGTGAGCTTCATGGAGGAGGTGGGACTCGAACACATGTCTCCGAAGCCCCAGTCCAACACTCCAACTACTACACTACATGCCTCTCACTGCATTGAGCAGGGGATCAGACTGGATTGCCTTCAAGGTTTCTACTCTATAATTCTAACCCCTTTTGTACATGTGCCAGTTAGCATGGTACTACTCGTTACCCTGGCAAAATGAGCATGACTAACTGTATTGGAAGAGTTTGATCTGTAACTTACTCAAGCATATTAAATTTTTGGAGCTGAAAAATAAGCAGCTTTCTACAATTAACATGTATTATGTTTTCTTTAGAGCTGTGGACAAATGGCATCTTGACATTCTCTACCTTACTTGTGAGCAGAGAAATTTGGGAGACAATTTCACCAAATTTCTCCAGGGGGAGGAGAAATTCCCAACAGTTTCTCACAGGTAGGGCTCGACATTGTGCTACAAACCCTGCCAGCTTCTTTCTTTTTTTGGTAAGGGTTTTGGAGGGTTTCGTGCTACAACAGCATCAACTGTCTGGGCTGGCTGGCCCCCAGCTTGCATCCATCACAGTCCTCCAATTTCCTGTAGGGATGTCAGAGAAATCCGCTGCAGATCGGGACCACTTACCTAGGGATTAACGAACCCCTTACCTTGTTCCATTGTGGGGATTCTGAGGGGGGGGGGAGGCACTCCATCCCTCCCCCCCGGAATCCTCCCTGACTGGTTCCGCTCCACAGCGGCTCCACGGAGCCACCGGCCAGGGCCATCCACAGCTGGAGTTCCAGCCGCGGCCAGGCTACTGCTAGGGATGTACGAATCACTTACCTGTTCCGGTCAGGGCATCCGCTGGGGGGGGAGGCTCCCCGTCCCTCCCCCCGGAATCCTTGACTGGGGGGGAGGCAATCTGGTCCTCCCCCCCCCCAGAATCCTGCCCAGCCAGCTCTGCTCCACAGCGGCTCTGCGAAGCAGCCGGCCAGGTCCGGCCGCAGCCGGACTTCCGGCCGCGGTCAGGCTGCTGCGGACGCAAACTGCTACAGCGGCCGCCATTTGTGTCCTTCCAGGCTGCCATGATAGGCTACATAAGAATTTATGTAGCCTATCACAGCTACCCCCCACCGAAAAGAAGGCATATGCAAATGGCGGTGGCTACGGCGGCCACCATTTGCGTTCCCTATTTTTCGCCGTTCTAGCCTACGTAAATATTTACGTAGGTAATTACAGTGAAAAAAAAGGGAACCTCAAATAGCGTAGTGGGTTATGTAGCAAATAGCGTAACCCTGCTCTTTGCCGTGATAGGCTACATAAATACTTATGTAGCCTATCACGGCAGCTTGGCAGGATGCAAATGGCAGCCACAGCAGCCGGCCGAAAGATCAGCCGCCGCCGCCGGAGCCCCAGGTAAGTTTCATTCCGGGGAGATTCCGCAGAGTGGCGGGGGGTGGGAGGCCGTTCCGCCATGGATTTCACTGAAATCCGTGGTGGAATTCTCCGCCATCCCTACACTTACCTCCGCTCCAGGAGGACTGGAGGTGGAACAGCACTTGGCTGCTTCTTCCAGCCAGAGCCATTCTCCTCCCTGTCCCTGCTGATTGCCTTTAAAAAAAATGTCTTGGGGGGAAAAAAATGGCGATCAGGAGGATGTGCCCATAGACTTATATGCAAATAGATTCATGAATCTTGTGTATAAGTCTATGTGGCCATAGGCTTATAAGCAAGATTCACGCCTCTATTTTGTGTATAAGTCTATGGGCACATCCTCCCGATCACCATTTTTTTTTAAGACTTTTTTTTTTTAAGGCAATTGGCAGGGACAGGGAGGAGGTGAATGGCTCTGGCTGGCAGGAGGGAAGGTAAGTGCCCCCAAGCCAGTTTCCCCCCGCCCCAGAATCCAAGCAGAGCAGAACCACTCTGGAGGATTCCCGGGGGGGGGGAGGAACAGATTGCTACCCCCCCACGGATTCCCCACTGGAACAGACAGTGGGGAATCTGTACACCCCTAATTTCCTGAAAGTTTTCTCCCCCCATAAAAGAGGCTTCCATTGTTCTGCCTCATTCAGGATGTTGTATAATTCATTTTTTGTGGTGTTTTTGAGCTTACCTAATCACAGCTGGCCTCCCAGGCTGCCTGCATGCCCTGATCTGGAAAAGCCCCATGGGAGGAATTACCTCATGGTGCCTTAAACTGGGCTCCAGTTGAAGCACAGGAAGCTGAGGAGGCTACAGGTGGCCAGAGGGATGATTGTACAATGAAAAACACGACACTTGTGGTCACTCCTTGGCCACCTCCTATATAAGGTAAGCCCAAGAAACCCAAACCCAGCCCATGAGAATTTTTTCTCCAAAATTTCTTCACCATTTAATTTCTTTTTGAAAGCAATTTCTTTTCTATCAAATTGAATGAGAATGGTTGAAAACATGTGGGAGAAATTTTCGGCACAGCACTAATTTTCTTTCATTTTCCCCATTGAAACCTGTAATCTATTAATTATACCAATCAATTAATTAAAGCTTAGTACCCTCAACTTTACTCCCTAAACTGAAATGCCACCCTTAACCATGATCAGTCATGAAACTGTGATTCTTTATTGAATTTAGTGTCCTCTTCCTTGAGGCTGGATACTAATAATCCCATTTCTCTTTTTCAATGTTCATAATTATACGGACTGGTAAACATACAGTAATAATATACTTTCACAAGAATGATAACACACACACCCCAATACATAAATGCATATCTGAACATTACTTACACACACACACACACACACACACCATCAATCTGCAGCTTACACATGGTGTGATCATAAGATTATCTTGTAGTGGTGATATTCTGGAACTCATCATCCTGGATAATCCGCACTGAACTTGAACTGCGCCCTACAGTTATCTAGATTTCACATTTCCCCAGAAATAACAACTTGTTAAGCAGTCATCAAGAGGAAGAAGAAACAAGTGCATTGCTTCTCTATATCCTCACTCTGTGCCTTTAGCAAGAAATAAAGGAAAGGGAGAAGGCTGGCAAATCCATTACACCACCATATAGCGGTTGTAGCCAGTGGCCAAGATACTGAGCTAGGATATTCCTGGCTCAGATCTTGTTTATGCCTTATTAAACCTAACTCAAGGTAGTACCTTAATCTCTCCTTAGTCACTCCTTCTTGTCCAACTTAATATGGGGATCGTAATAGTACCTGCCTTACAAACGTATATTAAGGGTTCTGATATAAATAGTGGCGTGCTGAAAGTTCCTTCCACTTTTTGATTTACCATACACATTCAATTTGATAGAAAAGAATTGCTTTCAATATGTTGTATATTGCAGCTAAGGATGGACTAGGGATGGGGGAGAAATCCGCTGTGGACCCCGATGAGGCCAGATTCAAAGGAATCCGGCCTCTGGAGTCCGCGGTGGAGCAGCACCACTCACCTCCACCTCCCTCCAGAATCCTATGGAGCCGGCCTCTCTCTGTGGAGATTCCTCAGAGCCGCAGGCTGGCTCCATATTGCTGCGAGCTCCATCCACAGCCATTTATGGCCACATTTAGGTTAAACTAAGGGGCTTTATGGCCGCAAGTGGCGTCCGCTACGCCACTTCCGGCTGTATCTATTCGCCAGGCCAACGATACGTAGCCAGCTGCCGGCCTGCAGCTCTGCAGAATCCCCGCGGACTCAGACAAACCCACCTCTGTCCTGGGTGGAAAGAGCTTGTTGACCTGCCCCCCCCCCAACTCATGCAGCCTGGACCGGCTCAGCGAGCCTCCCTGCTTGCCCCACCCACCTGCCAATCCATGTGAGCTGCCCCTCCTCTCCACATCAAGGACTCCAGCAGTCAACCCCTTGTGCTTTATAAACACAAGGGCTTGACTGTGCGGCCACCCCCAGCACTCTCGCCTTGGCCTCCTCAGGAGGAGGCCTGGGCAAGAGTGCTGGGGTGCCGCTGAGGCCTTTCCTCCTCATGCTGGCTGTTAAGGAAGCCCATGACAAGCCAGTGGAGGCAGGATGATTCCCAGTATGGCCAGGCCCCAGGGTGAGACCTCTGGGGTGCTGCCAAGGCCCTTCCTCCCTGTGCCAGCTGTCAAGGGCTTCCTTGACAGCCAGTGGAGGCAGGATGGGTCCTGGCATGGCAGCCCCCAGCACTCTCATCCTGGCCTCCTCCCAAGGAGACCAGGCCAAGAGCACTGGGGTGCCATGTCACTCCCAGCCACTTGCCAAGCTCCGGGGCACTCAGCAGCTTGAACTGTCAGCGCCCCATGGCTCGGTGAGCAGGGTCTGGGAGGCCGGGGGTGGGGGTGTCATCACCCCCTTTTTGAACTCCTTTGCTAACCCTAATTACAGCAGTCCGGTCTTTCTCCCCACTTTTCCACATGTACTTTGGATCTGTTTTTTTCTCCTAAGGTACTTTCATCTCCAAGCATTCCAAACTGCCACTCCTGACATCCATTTAATAGCACAGCTACTGATGAGGGTGGAAGCCAAAACGTTTAGCTTAAATATATTTTTGAATAGTCTGAGTTAGTCTTTCTATCATATATATATATATATATACACACACACACACACACACACACGCGCGCACACACACACACACACATATATATATATATATATATATATATATATCTGATAAGGCAATCACATTCACATTGCAGCATCCTAAAGAAAAAAATGCATATTTTCTCTGAGAATATGATATATACCATCTTTGTTTAAATGGCACAAATCTGTCAAAAAAGACTCCACTTCTGGCAAGACCTTAAAAAAATCATGCATATCTGACATTTGGGGAAACCGGAAAGTACTAAGTGGAAATAATTTTTTGTTCAACCAACTTTTGCTGAAAACTTGAAAAGACAGCCTAATGGCTAATTGTGGTTATGATGATGCTTTTCCATTTGACAGCTTGACATGTCTAAAACTGCTCACTGAATAAGTATTAGGCATGCAAGGCATTGATTCCAGCTAAAACTGGAGGGGAATATGGGGTTGGGCAATACACATGTAATGCAGGGAATCTGGATTACTAGCATTTCCCCCCCCCCTGCAAATTATTAGTTGTCACCCACAGATCATTAAGCACAATAAAGGGGCCTTTTCTTAGCAGTAAGGAAGGCTGTTCACATAAAACATTGAAGACAATTGAGTTTTAATGTAGAAATGCTATCCAAAAGCCTTTGAAACTTCCATATATCAATGCCACCATATTGTGGTAGAAGAACAGAGTTTGGCTTCAGTCTAGATGTCCATGAGAAAAACCACACTTTCTCACAGGAAATTTCCTACCTCATTCTCCCCTGTGCTTCCCCAAAAGTGTACCCTAAATGGGGCCTCTATAAAACACCATGGAATGTGTTGTGGGGGGAAACACAGTGGGAAAAAAAAACCTGGGTGAAGGTGCCTTTTGTTCCTCACAAATTGCCTCTTCCCAGTATGCTCTGATTGCTCCCAGTCACTGCAGCCTCCTGTGCCACATCTGACATGATTAAGAACTCAAGAACATAAGAAGAGCCCTGATGAATCAGACCGAAGGCCTATATAGTCCAGCATTCTGTTCACACAGTGACTGGCCAGCTGCCTGTGGGAAGTCCACAAGTATGACTTGATCACACAATAGCAGAGGACTCACCCTTGATATCATTGTTGGGGGGAGTTTCGGTGGGGATCAGGGAATAAGAAAGCTGCCTTGTGTGAATGTCATTCTGCTCATGTTTGTCTGGAGCCAAGGCATCATTCCACATAGCAAAGCAGGTTTGAAGTGTTCTTATTCTCCTTGCAGTATATTTATCTATAGTACTGCAAGTCTACATAATGCAAGGAAAGGACATCATACACATGCAGATATACAGTACAAATATTTTTATGCATCAGGAAGACTGAAGCTATTCTCCCTGGGCCACTTTTGATGTCGATGCATGCCAGGTCCATGGAATACTTAAGGCTCTCTCTGCAGAGTCACTTCCAGCAGCGCCCGTATACGAGCTGACAAACCATGTTTTGTATTCAGGAGAATTTTAAAAGAGGTTAGTTGGCTTGTCAGTTATGCTAGGTCTTCCCTCAGATAATTCTATGGAGAAAGCCTCAAGCATGTGCTTGGCTCCTTTTCACATGCTGTCTTCAGAAATCAGGATTATGACCCTCTTCTTTTTTTGTTTTTCTATGGTATCTGCTGAAAAAGATCCAATGTTAGATTTACACTTGAACATATAAAGGGTAGCCACAACTGCAGCTTCCTGTATGGTTGGTTGGGCATTGGAGCACTGAATTGGGAACATATGGAACAGCCCACAGAAAGGCAAATGCCTTTTTCATTGATGACCCAATGCATGGAAACCCAGTGCAGGAAGGAAGCCAACTGTGCAAGCAAGCAAGCAAACAAACAAACAAAACAGTTGAAACTGGGTTCTAAGAACATCAGAAAAGCCCAGTTGGATCAGACCATGCTGGCTGGGGCTGATGGGAGTTGTAGTGCAAAATATCTGGAGGACACCAGGTTAGGGAAGTTGAATCTAGTCCAATGTTCTACAAGAACCACAAGTAGGGATGGACAGGCACCCCCCCTCTAGGTTCTCCGGGCACCTGCTGAGCCCCTGCCCCTGCGTGTATGCTCTTGGACCCACACTCAGCCTCTCCCCCAAAGCCAAGCTACCTGTACTCATTTGGGATCTATTCATGAACCATTTCGCGGAAGAGAATGATGATTGTGAATATGCACACATCTAGTCATGCAAAATGGTGCCATGAATCACCCATATATGCAAGATTACAGGTGTAAATGGCCCATTTACACCTGTAATCTTGCATATATGGGCAATATGCAGCCGCTGAGCCCCTGCACCTGCTCAACAGGGGCTCGGTGGGCACAGTTTGGGAGCGTGGGCAGGGGAGTCTGCTGGACTCCCAGACCCAATTGGGCACCCACACCATCCCTACCCATGAGCAGCGCATGAAGGCATAACACCTCCCATCTTTATGGCCACACAACAACTGTGCCTCTAGCCCTCTACAGTCTCTGAAAATTGAGGTTTTATATACTGACAAATTGCAATATGAGATCACCCAACCCCTCTTTATCAATTCACATGGAGAATATAAAGTGTGACCTGCCCATCCATCTGTTCAGCCAAAGCAATCCAGCAATTCTGATACCTTGGAAAGCTGCAGAAATTATTGATGTGTATAACTAAGATGAAGGGCAATATTGGTGCTCCAATCACTACACATAGTAGTTCTCTACTAGATACTATGCCAATGTTCCTTTTATAAAAGTCCATTCCGTTCTCCAAACCCACAGAACTTACTACAGGGGTGTTGGGCTTCTTTAAGGCTGAGGGCCTTAAATTTGATCCAGAGAAGCTCTCAGGGGCCACATTCCAGTGGTGGGCAGGGTGAAAGCACAAAACAGACAAGGACAAAATACCCCAAATGCCAGCATACTTAAAATTAAAGATAATACTGCCAGTAACTAAGCCTTAGGAGAGGCACTTCTGTCTTTTAGAATGGGGGGGAAATGCACAAAAGCCAGGAAACTCACCAAAGAACCAGTGGTTGGGGGGAAATGATGGGGCCAGGGGAAGAGGCTGTGGCCATCTGGGGAACCCCAGAGGGCTGGATTGGGACCACAAACAGAGCAGATTTGGCCCCTGAGCCTGTGATACTGCACCCATAGTTTAGTCATAGAGTCATGGATAGATAACAGTATTCTGAGAATATATAGCAGCTTTAAGGGCCAAAATACATGTGACATGATTCACTTTTTTAAAAAAGCATACTTTATGCTCTCACTTTTATTTTGAAGGAAAAACAGCCTCATGGGGTCCCAATCTGGCACCATGCTCCCAACTGAGATCAGACCTGATGCTGGTTTCCCAATGAAAATCTCCCCCTGCCACTGTTGCCATTGCCCCTGAAAGTTCTTCAATTTGGGCAGGAGAAAGGGCAAAGCCCTCCCATCTGTGCCCATCAAGCAGGCCTCTGCAGGTGGCTGTAACCCCCAAAGGCTTCTCCTGTAGATCTTAATAACCAGACAGGTTCATAATGAGACAGGAAACCCTTAGTAGACAGCCATTCCACTCATCCATCACCAGGAAAGAGGACAACAGAGGGCACCCATCTGTAGGACATTTGAATATGCAAATTTATAGGTATAGGTGCAAATTAGAAATAACTATAATTGAAATCGAAATACAATACATCACACCTAGGGATGTACGAAAGTCACTTATCGTTTTGAAGGGTGAGATTCATGGTGGGGGGGTGGCGCTCTGTCCCTCCCCCTGAAAGTCTCTCTGGCCGGCTCCATTCTGTGGCGATTCTGCACCCGCAGTCAGACATGCGGCCTCTGGGCAGCCTGCAGGGATGCAAATGGCAGCTGCCGTAGCCGCCGCCATTTGCGTCCCTCTATTTTGCCGTGATAGGCTACGTAAATATTTACGTAGCCTATCACGGCAAAAGCCCCCAAAAAACTGTGAATGCAAATGGGGGCAGCTACAGCGGCGACCGTAGCTGCTGCCATTTGCGTTCCCTTTTTTTTGCCATGATAGGCTACGAAAATACTTATGCAGCCTATCACGGCTCCCGCAGGGACACAAATGGCGTCCCTGCGTTAGCCATGATAGGCTACGTAAGTATTTACATAGCCTATCATGGCTATAGTGAAGAAGCAAATGACAGCCACAGCCACCATTCACAAAGCAGCGCGAACGGCAGCAGGTAGGTGTCCCATTTCGCGCACCTTTCGCGGTGTGGGGGGGTAGGGGGCTTCGTTATGCCACGGATTTCGGGGGGCCAAATACACTGGCATTCGGCCTCACCGAGATCTGTGGCGGAATTCTCTGACATCCTTAATCACACCATAGTGAGGAAGACTGTGACCAAGTGACCCATATGCCTGCTCAGCCTGCTCTTGTCCAGGTGCTGTTGATTAGGGATGCCCAATTAGGGCATCCATCCAGAGGAGAAGTTCACTGACCTTTCAGCAGCTCAACCCCCTTGGACTCCAGCTCACTAACCCACTAGCTGGCCTGGCTCAATCTGTATGAGTCTGGCTATGTCGTGGATTTCTGGGGGGGGGGGTTCTTTCTAAAATCGCCATTTACACAAATCACAGGTGCAATTTGCATAATTTGTACACATTTCAGTCATAGTTTGCTTAATTTGTGCAAATTGTGATAGTAAATTGCTTAATTTTGCACAAATTGCAGCTGCAGTCACGATTTGCATAAATGGCAATTTTAGGGGGGTGAGGATGAGACATTTCCCAGCTTCTAGGAAAAGCCCATGGATCAGCTAGCAAATGCAAGCTAAGCTGGGAACTCTAGGGAATCCATTGAGCCCTGAAAGAGCTGGATTTCCCCATGATGGCCATCCCTACTTTTGATGGGCCGCTTCAAAGCCTGTGTTCTCCCTCCTTAAGGTTATTTGACTTTGAACCAGACGTGAAGAGGATACCACTTTCAATGGAGGTCACCTTGAAGAACAGACTCTCTTCTGCCAGCTCTCCACTTCCCAGATCCTAATCTGGTTAAAAGCAGCACCTTGAACTGGACCTGGACACCAATTGGCAAGTACTGATCTTTCATGTAATGTGCAATTTGGCCATACATTGGGTGAAACTAGGGGTTGTGCTCTGTACCAAAAGCACTTCCTTCCAAATGCCAAAGAGACCCAAGTTTGTCAAAATTGAACATACCGTGACTCAGTCTGTGACCCACAAAGTCAGTGTGCCCTCTGAAAGAGAAATCTTATACTAAGCAAATGAATTTTTAAAATGAAATTACCTATCTTCATCTTTTTAAACTCTTTCATCCCATTTGAATATGATTATCTGTATTTATTCTGATTTTCTTGCAAGTAACCTACATTAACAGTGTTTCATTTTTGATCCAGAAACTAGCTGTCATACTGGCTTCGCTTTTCCTTACATCAAACTGAATTCTACTATTAATGAAGAGATACATTTTTGATAGCTCCAACCCCACCTATTTGTCTTTGATCTTATTTTGTGAAATGTGCCCTATATTCCTTCTCCTTCGGAAAACCCTTAACTCTTGATACCAGGACTCCAACCGAAAGCAGAAAACCAAATGGAATTTATAGAATTTTGGAATCAATGTGTTGTTTCATTGAATTTCCTTTGCTCTTCAGAGGGAACGTAAATGTCAACTTTCATGAGAGTCTTAGGACTGCTTCTTAAAATAGTTTTACTATACCAGAACAAATATTTGAGTACACAGTACATACATAGGGTGTCATATGAAGGTTACACACATGCATTTTTCTATAACCTAAACAAGAGAAGCAAGTCAGAAAGGGCTGGAAGCCTATTTAAAAAGGTAAGGTAAAGGTGTCCCCAACCAGTCGTGTCCGACTCTAGGGTGCGGTGCTCATCCCCGTTTCTAAGCCGAAGAGCCAGCGCTGTCCGAAGACGCTTCCATGGTCATGTGGTCGGCATGACTGAACACCGAGGTGCACGGAACGCTGTTACCTTTCCCGCCGAGGCGGTGCCTATTTATCTACTTGCAATGTCTTGCTTTCGAACTGCTAGGTTGGCAGAAGCTGGGACTGAAGACGGGAACTCACTCCGTCATGCAGCACTCAGATCTCGAACTGCTTACCTGCCGACCTTCCAGTCTGCAGTTCAGCGTCTTAACCACCAAGCCACCATGGCCCTAAGCCTATTTACATATATTTTAAAGGGAAATGTGCAGGGATGATGCATATGTATTTTGTACTGGAGCATCTATACTTGGGTAGAAAAGGTGTCTTAAGAAATGATCCTTAGCCTGCAGTGTGATCAAAGTAAATTTTATCTTGAGCTAGTCTGATTAAACTTGCTAGTTTTAACAAGGAATTAATTACTTAGGCTATTGAAATTAGGAATAAAGATTCATAAAACAGTGAGTAGATTCATGACTGATCTGCTTAAGATACATTTGTTGTTTGCGTATTTCTTTTTTCCAAATTTTATCCACCACCTTTTCAACCCCATTGAGAGCCCCAAGGAAGCTAACGACATAAGAAGTATAAAAATAGATTAAAAATACATTGCCATGACACAGTTAAAAACCAGCTGACAATGTCAAACAATTTTAAATGACTAAGAATATAGCAGCAGCAGCCTAAAATCAATTCAGCCAGACTGAAACAGCTTGCAAATGCCCAGGGTAATAAAAGGTTGGCAAACATTCCCTGTAAACTTTAGCCTTCTTGAGGCATTCAGTATGAATGGGTTTCATGAACAACTGGGCTAACCCCACCCCCTAGAACCTACTTTGCATTGGTGGCTACTCCTTGCCCCCACCCTGTGGCTGACCCATGGAGAGAGAGAGAACCCTGTGCATGTGCAATACCCATACATGCATAGGGCCTAGTGCCGTGCCGAAAATTTCTCCTACTTTTTTTTTTACCATTCTCATTCAATGTGATAGAAAAGAAACAGCTTTTGAAAAGAAATTCTAAGGAAGAAGAAAATGTCGGAGAGATTTTAATGGGTTGGGATCAGGATTCTTCTGTTTAACTTACTTATGAGAGCCAATGAGTTTGTGCGAGTGTCCTGTATTTCATTGTACAATCATATGTCTGGCAACCTATACCCTTTTTGGCCTCACAGAATCATAGAATAGTAGAGATGGAAGGGGCCTTCAAGACCATCGAGTCCAACCCCCTGCTCAATGCAGGAATCCAAGTCAGAGCATCCCTGACAGATGGCTGTCCATCGTCATCTTAAACCCCTCCAGTGTGGGAGAGCCCACCACCTCCCTAGGTCATTGGTTCCATTGTCACACTGCTCTAACAGTCAGGAAGTTTTTCCTGATGTTCATCCAGAACCTGGCTTCCTGTCATTGAGCCCATGATTCCATGTCCTGCACTCTGGGATGACTGAGAAGAGATCCTGGCCTTACTCTCTGGAACAACCTTTTTCAAGTACTTGAAGAGCGCTATCATATCTCCCCTCAGTCTTCTCTTCTCAAGGCTAAACATGTCCAGTTCTTTCAGTCTCCCTTCACAGGGCTTTATTTCCAGTCCCCTGATCATCTTTGTTGCCCTCCTCTGAACCCTCTCCAGTTTGTCTGTATCCTTCTTCAAGTGTGGTGCCCAGAACTGCACACAGTACTCCAGATGAGGCCTAACTAGTGCTGAATAGAGGGGAACTAGTACTTCCCAGGATTTGAAAGCTATGGTTCTATTAATGCAGCCCAAAATAGCATTTGCCTTTTATGCAGCCACATTCCTTTGTTGGCTCATATTCAGCTTGCAATTGACAACAATTCCAAGATCCTTCTCGCTTGTAGTGTTGTTGAGCCACGTATTGCTCATCTTGTAACTGTGCATTTGGTTCCTTTTTCCTAGGTGCAGAACTTGGCATTTATCCCTATTAAATTTCATTCTGTTTTTTCTGCCCAGTGCTCCAGTCTATCCAGATCACTTTGAATTTTGTTTCTGCCTTCCAAAGTATTAGCTATCCTGCCCAATTTTGTGTCATCTGCAGATTTGATCAGCATTCCCTCCACCTCCTCCTCCAAGTCATTAATAAAAATGTTGAAGAGCACTGGGTCCAGGACTGATCCTTGCAGTACCCCACACTTCCCACCCAGGGGAACACATTGTGAGGGGCTTTTTCAGTAAGTGCAGGTAGCTGAGGAGGCTGCAAAGGAATGGAGAAATGGGTAATAGAAGGGTGAAATACACACAGCACCATCAACCACTTTGCAGTGATTAAGTGCACTCAAAAACACCACCAAAATGAATTCAAAATAAATTATAACATCCCCTGAGGATGACACAGAAAAAAATGGAAGCCTCTTTCATGCAGGAGGAAAGTTTCCTGGAAATTGGAGGATAGATGTTGGCACAGCAGCACTAGCTCCACCTGTTGCCTGGAGCTAGACCCAACACTGCCCCCTCACACCTGCATTGGATACAAATTTGGGGCTAGGCTGCCAAGACAGTTGATGCTGACGCAATTTGCAATGGCAGTGCAAAACCCCCAAAACCCTTAGACGAAAAGAAAGAAGTTATGCTATATCCCCTGCCAATGGTGAGCCCTGGCTGTGAGAAACTGTTGGAGAATTTCTCCTCCCACTAGAGAGATTCGGTGAAATTGTTGACCCAATTTCTCTGCCCACAAATAGGATGGGGAATTTTGAGTGGTCATTTGCACACAGCTCTAATAAGGCCTCCTTCAGACTTATGCCTATTACCCATCAGCTGATGGGGGCAGGGCTGATGTATCAAGGGGCAGGGCTAGCCCACTCCTGCATGAGAGTGCACTCATATATTCATACTGAATGTCTGGAGAAAGCTTCTGATGGAACCAGTAGGACCCTGGGGCAGAACATTCTAAAGGGAAGTCATCGCCAAAGGGGGAAAAAAAAGCATGCAGTCCTAATAGATACCAATCCAACCTCCAAAAATGAGGATATACAGAGCAGGACTCCATCAGATGATGTTAGTATATGGGGATATAATCCTGTGAAAAGAGAGATTCTCACAATTTCCTGGACCAAGTAACTTGTGGGAATGTATGGCTCATAACATCCTTGTAGGTTTGGAATGTGAACTCTCCCATCTTAGAAATCCACATCACATCAGGAGCCAGTCCAAATGCCTATGCCTCTGAATTTAGACCTGGCTAATGGGCTTGCCCCTCCCACTTCCAGCTACACTTTTCAGCCTGTCCCCACTTCCCTTCTCCAGGATGAGGATAGGCAAACGACGAGTGATGTTCAAGGTCACCAGGATTCTCCAAGCATCATCTCGCCCCTCATCTTGTTCCCTATTCCCATCCATGTTCGTGATCACTGCTCCCTCTGCAGGAACAGGAGCAGTGATTGAATGGGAGATTTGGATCAATTTCCCCAAATTTGCACCACTTTCCTGATTTGTGCAACTTTCTTCCATAGACTAAAGTGGGGCTGATTCAGTCTGCAGAGGAAACTTGTACAAATTAGACATTTTGTGCAAAACAAACTGGGAATCAGGGACAAGATGAACACGCTCACATTCAGAGCTTTGAATGGGGCATGCAAGCAAAAACAAAATCCTCATACATCCCTACTACAAGCCATGTAATTGGTAGAACTGGCAGCAGGGAGGGTTTGCTGGAGACAAGAGAGGCCTTGTAGGGCTCTTTTTAAATGGTCTAAGTGCACTTGAACGTGACTAAGTGCTCTTGAAATTCAGTGACAATGCAGTGGTGTCCCCCCCCCATCTTTTCTCTTTTAAAAAGAAGCCCATGTCTTGTTTTAATGCATAGCTGTGCTCCCAGAAGCCCTAGGGAGCATGAACTTGCATGAAAACAAGATGTGCGCTGCCTCTGTGCCTTATTTTAAAAGGGAAAAGCAGGGTTTTTTTTGCTGAAATTTGGCAGCAATTCAGTGGCAACAACTTGGGCAGTGTAATGTTGGATAGAACAGATTATTAGCTGAACCAGGAGAGCTCATCCACCAGGACTTCCTTGCAGAAAAACTATGTTTGCCACACCCAGGCAAAATTCATCAAGAACTATAATGTAGGGATGGGCAAACAACTGTTGTTCAAACCCATCAAGGTTTTCTGAACACCAGCTCACCACTTGTTTCACATCCAAATTTTCATTCATATTCCTGATAGTTGCCTGTTCTGTTGAAATGGGGAAATTGTGCACAAAGAACAGCGATCGAATGTGGAAATTGCACAACAGTACCCAAATTTGTGCAAATCTCCCAAATGGGCTAAAGCAGGGCTGATTTAGCAATTCACGCAAATCTGGAGATTTACGTAAATTGAAGGGGGAAGTTGAGGAAATCGAACATGAGCACATGTTTGGTAATTTGCATACATTTTCAGTAGACACATTCTTGTGCTCATGTTTGGGGTTGCGATCAGGGCAGGTTCACATGTTTTGCAAGCAGAAGTGAAATTCCCATGCATTCCTATGACCGTGTAGGGAAAATGGAAGTTCTATTCATGTAAGAAACGGGCCTGAGGAAGACAAATAACCCTTAGCATTGTATATGTGTGAGAACCTGTTTTACATTCAGTGCAAACCCCCCATTGATTGCAATGGGGCACTCACCTGTAATGTTGTATGAATGGCCCCTTTACAGACGCCATTTACACAACATTACTTTAATGGAGAAACCTGAGCTGTGCCATTGTACGCAAAATGGCACCTTGCTAAGGAGAAGGGCTACCCTGCGGCACTCGTGCTGAGCTGTCCAGGGGTTCATGCAGTATAGCGAGTGGGTGTGGGTGGTGGCGGCAGCTTGGCAAGTGCCCGGTGACATGGACAGAGGTGAGTCCATCCATCCCTAGATTAAACTTGGCTGACAGAAACAGGGTTGTGATTGTGTTTTTGCTTGAAGTGAAATGTTGAGGTGGATCTCAAAATTATTCCTTAGTGAAATATCTAAGGATTTTTATTCAAATCAACAACATATTTATAAAGTAATAAACGAATAGCCAGCTTTCCTTTATATTTCAAGTCTGCAGAACTTTTTCAGCAAAAGACTGTCTCCTGTGTCAATCTACCGGCAACTGTAGATTGATGCAGGAGACATTCTTTTGCTGGAAAAAAATCTGCAGACTTTTTTCTTTACCGCCCCCAAGAAGGACTAAAACAAGAAAAAAGGCCGAAATGCATTGAGTTTCATATAATACATTCTATCTTGCATCCTGATTCATGAGAACCCGTTTTTCTTCTTTGTGATTTACTTTGCATGCTCATCTCCTTATGTTTTCTTGCTGTTTCAAGTTACAACACAATTTAATTATCATTATCAGTTGTATAATGCCCTTCAATCATACCCCCAAGACTGTTCACAAAATAAATAAAATAATTAAAATTTAAATACAAAATCTTCCCCCTCCCCTCCCCCCCGCCTCCTCCTCCTCTGGGCCACAGCCTGTTAAAAACAGCATAGAAACAGTCAGCATTAAAACTGTATCTCAACCTCTTGGGGAAATATATTATGGTCATCTTTGCCTGGCTCCAAAAAGATAGCGGGTGTAGCTCAGTGGGGCAGACCACATGCATTGTATAAAGAAGGCCTCAGGTTCATTCCCTTGCATCTCCAGGTGGGGCAAGAAACGAATCTGACCTGAAACCATGATGCACCACTGCTAGTGAGTGTAGACCAGGCTTCCCCAACCTGGTCCCTCCCCCTGCAGATCTTTTGGATTTCAGCTCCCATCAACCCCAGCCAGCATGACCTATGGTCAGGAATGCTGGGAGTTGTAGTCCAAAACCTCTGGAGGGCAACAGGTTGGGGACGACTGCTATGTATGTAATACCAAGATAGATGGACTGATGGTTTAAATAGTAGCAGAAAACAGTCCCTAATTTTCTGAGGGATGAACTGGCCTGTGAAAGACAGTGGTGGTGGCAGAGCACCTTTAAAAGGCACCTTTAATGAAAATTGGGGATGGATGAGAATTTCGTTTCTCAGTTTTCTTTATATTCCTGATAGAAAGAAGTTGAGTTTTTTTTGTTTGTTTTTGTTTTTGTTTTGTTTTTCATTTATTTTAAAGAATGTTGGAGAAACCAAACCTGGCAGATTCACCCACCAAGGCACAGGGCTGGGAGAGCTTTGCTCTTGAAAGTCGGGGTTGAATCCCTCTGTATTCACCCATATTCAGTGCTGAATTAGAGTTGCCACCTCTTTTTTGTCTTACCATAACTGGAAATGTTACTTTTCTTCCTAAAGTTATCTACCTCTTTTACATTTTGTACTACACTATTGGATTCAGACCCCCTGAGGGAAAGAGCTCTGCAGGATAGCACAAGCCGTGGAGACACGTTGCTTCCTTTCAAAGGCTTGAAATAATATTTAATTAGTTCCCTGGAAAGACCTATTGCCTTTATGTATTGCTGTGCTGATTCTAAATGATTAGTTGATAATTTGTCAGCCTTCCTGAACCATAAACTCCTAATTTTCAAGTCAAGTCCTCTATTCATTTACAGCACTCCCAAGGGTCTGAACTTCAAGGGTCAGGAGCATCTGTAGGTTTCCCCACAGTTTCTTGGGGTTTTAAGAAAACATACCTTTTCTGGGATTTTGTAATCTGAGTTGTCTTTAGAATCCAGGATTTCAAGAAAAATCTGATTAAACTAAAAGCAGTGACACACTTTATATTTTTCTGCGATGTGCTTAGCTCTACAATCAAAGATTCTCCCTCACTGAACGTCATATTTTGGCCTGCCTATGAAAAGTAAATAGTAACACTTATTTCGGATGGTCTTTGGTTCCATGGCAACTTAATTGCCTATCTTCTGGCTTATATTTATTCTGCTGCTATTTGTTTATTTATGGTTTTTAAAATGTTATTATGTTGGGTTTTGACTATTATTTTAAATGTGTTACTGTTATGTTTTAATTAATTGTTGTTTTGGTTGATCTGACTTTGTTAGCTGCCTTGGGTATCTTAAAGAGGAAAAAAAAAACCATACAGGAACTATTTTAACTGGTAAAATATCCAACCACATCTATTTTTGTATTGTAGTGAAATATCAACAAGTGGTGCCATAAATGAAGAAGAGTAAGAATCCAAAGGAATATGCCAGAAATATTTTAAAAAGACACCCTTTCTGCATTCTTCCTATCCCTTTATTGATTACAAAGTACAGAAGAAGAAGAAAAACGCTTTAAAAAATAACAAAGAAAGCCAGTAAGTAGAAAGTTAGAAATATCCAGTTCCTACAGGATCCCACTGCCATGAGATTGCATTTTTAGATTGGAAGGAGGAAGGGGTTAAAATGCTTTTCATAAATAAGACATACTTTTCACAGCCTGAACAAATTATTTTTTGCCCCTTTTCTGTCACTTTTATACTGTAAGGTTGTGCATGTTTCATCAGAAGTAAGTTGTATTGAATTCATGGGGCTTACTCCCAAGTAAGTGTACATAGGATTGCAGCCTTATTGGGGTTTACTTAGTAGCACTATGTTCAATTTAGGGCACAATCCTATGGGGATAGGCAGCTGCCTCCAAACTCGGATGCAATCACCTATCCAATGCAAGAAAGGAGGGGCGTGTTCAGCTGATTTCAGCTGTGTAGCCGCGGGAAGGCCAAGCGGGGGAAGCGGTGGCTGGATGACATGCTGGATATGTTGTACTGGCATTTCTGCCTTCCCCACCCCAGAACGCCCCTGGAACACCCTGTTCTGGCCGCTCCATGCTCCTCTTCCGAGTGTGGAGCACGAGGCTGAAGGGGGGCAGGGGAGGTCGGTTCTCTGGGAACCGACCTTGGAGCGCGGGCTCCGAGGTTGGTTCCTGGAAACCCACATATCCTGTGGCCATCTAGCCACTGACTAGAGGCCATAGGATTGCTCCCTCCATTAACCAGCACTCTCCAAATACAACCAGTCTCCATTAGTAACAAGAGGAACAATATTGTTTGCTCTCCTGTAAGTTATTGTGAAACAGTGTGAGGTAATTTTAGACATTGTTTTTAAAATCACTTTCTGATACATTTGGGTAGAGCATCCAGTTGCTACTTTTAAGCTTGCCGAGTCACAAACAGAGATCATATCTTTTAGACAGAAGATGATGAGCCTCTGGCTTCTCCCAGACTGAAAGAAAGATGTGCTTAAGACTTCAACAGTCTTGCTCCTCCCCTCTTGCTCCATGTTTCCCCAATTTCTTTTGGGGCAAATCAAGAATCCTACACACTCCAGCAGACAGGAGCAGAGTAGGCAACTGGTCCAGGGAACAAGTTGCGCAAGAGAAGACAAAAGCTCATTCTCTTTTGCTGCTGCAGACATGTTAAAGAGACCAAGGGCCAAAACAGACATTGGTTTAAATCCATATTTAGCAGCTACATCTTTTTCTTCTTCTTTCATTTTTAAGAACATAAGAAGTAGGGTTGTACACTGACCCCCTGCTCCACTTTGGATCTTCCAAAGTGGCCCAGCTCTGCTTTGGACTGATTCAGATCCCCTCCGCTTTGACTTGGATCCGGATCTGAAATGAGATTTGGATATCTGAATCACTCGTTTGGGGCGCTTCCGCACTGACTTGCATGGGAAAACACGAACGACCATAACTTTTCAGTTTTTATGATACATACATGAAATTTGGGGACCTCTCAGCTCCCCTGGACGGGACTTCACCTGACAAAGTTCAGACAGTTTGGCCCAGTGCATTTTGTGCTAGGTGCAGGGAAAAAAAGTTTTTTCCACAAAAATTCTCAAAGCAAAGAGATATAACTTTTCACTGTTTCCACAAAAGTGCTTGCAATCTGCCCCCACCCCCACCCGGCATCCCACTTGAAAAATCTCAGACAGTTTGGCCCACTAGGTTTTGTGCAAGGTCCAAGTAAAATGTGCTGTTCTCAGAAACGCAAACCAAAGTTCATAAAGGGATAATCAAGTTAGGTGGAAGCGGTGAGGAGGTCACTGAACCTAGACTCTGCTGTAGGCTTTCTTTGAAGTGCAAATAACCCCTTTCTCCTAGTACTATTTTCCTATTCACAGTAAATAACCTCAGGGTCTCTTTGGCTGAATTGCCTGGGAAAACACTGGCAATTAGGCAGGAAGCAAACAAAGACAGCAACCCTGCCAGGTAGGCACATTGACTTGAACGAAGAACAACGACAGTTGTCTGCTGGTCTAACAGAGGCAGGAAGCCACACAGCAACCCTGCCAGGAGGGCACAGTAGCCCCTCGCCCACCTCTGCCCCTGCCAAGACCCCGAAGGTGCCTCATATTGGGCTTGCTTTATTTGCAACACACAGTGTAGAATTATATTATTTAACTAATAGCTGTTAATGTGTATAGTTCTTGGCCCACCATTTTTGGAAATGTGGTCTGTGCGTACTCCTTTCATACATACTGTTTGCTTGTCCACACGGCACAAGCACACACACATGCACACGAGCAAAAGAAAAGCAAACACTAAAGTAAAAGCAAAGGGGGGGGGGGCTATGATCCTACCAGAAGAGAAATGGTTTGTTTGTTTGTTTGTTTATTGAAAAGAGATTTAAAAAAAATTGGGAAGAGAAGGAATACAGGAATTGAGAAGGGGAAGTGGAGGAGAGCCAAGAACAAGGGAGATAGATAGATGATAGATAGACAGATAGATAGATAGACAGATAGATAGATAGATGGCAAACTAATGGCTGAGAGAAAATTGAAAAGGTATGTGTGTGGGGGGGAGATAAGCAATTTAAAAACTACTGTTTTTAAGTAAACAAAAAACAAGAATGATCAGTAAACCTATTACAGAAGGCTGGGGAGACACTAACATAGCTGTCGTAGCACGTGCTTTCTTCTTGGATTCATTCTGCCAAAGGAGAGTGGGAAGGGTTAATCTCCTTCCCACTCACCTTCAGCATGATAGGACTGGAGAGAGAGAGAAATGCCATGGATCTTCCCTCTCAGCTTTCTGTCCCATCCTTCTGCCACTGCAGCCATGGCCACCATTATTGCACACAATGGCAGCTCATCAGGGCAGTGGGAGGCTGCTCAATTATCACACACCCTGATGCATCATCTTGCACCCCCCCCCGGGGTATGTGCACCCCACTTCGGAGACCACTGGTCTAACTTCTAGTCCTCTTCTGTCCAGTAACACCACCTCTCTCACACTGAGCAAACAGAGGCTGACTGACAGCAAAGCTCCCTCCCTCCTCTTCCTCTTCCTCCTCTGCTGCCCTTCCCCCCTCCCTCCTCATCTTCTGCCCCTCCTGGTGGCAGGGCTACTTCATGATACTATATCTTTTCCAGTCTAACCACTTTTAAGGTTAACCAGGTTTCTTCTCCACCAGACTTTCCAAAGTCACCACAATCCTGATTGAAAACTCTGGTTAAGATAATTACCATGATTTGCATTTGCCATGGCCAGCACCAACCAGCATCAGGGGTTGGCATCATTGGACACTTACAAAGGTCCATTCTGCAGGAGGCGGCACACACTGCTGACTCCCAGAGCCCTCTGCTCCTTCTGCGCTTCCTCCTCCACATTGATTTTTCTGCCTGTTTGCATGTCCTCCTATCCAAGTGTGTGAGCAGTGACAAGAGAAAGGAAAAGGAGCAGCAAGCTCCAATCACCTTATCCTCTCCTTGTGAGGAGTAGTGTGCATTGGACCATGGGGAGAGGGCAGGCAAATGATAGAGACAAAGAAGGAAGCCCACTCAGTGAATGGGGCCCTCCATGGACATCTTACTAAGCCTCCTCCAAAATCTGGAGCTGACACTGGCCATGGCTAATGTCAGTGCAGATGCAATGTGAAATCAGTCTTCCCCAGCCCGGTGCCTCCAGAACTTTGGTATTACAACTCCCATCAGCCCCAGTCAGCATGGCCAATAGTCAGAAATGATGAATGTTGTAACAATGGATTGTCTAAAACATCTGGAGGGTTCCAGGCTGAGGAAGACTCTTCTAAACCATGGTTGAAGTTGATGAAAGCAGAAGAGAAGACTTTGCATCAGAGTGTGTAAACTGTAGGAAACCAGGGGCAGTATCCAGCTGTATTCCATTAGCACAAATGACACTGTGCTAGCAGAACCTAGCTTCTGAACTATGTGCAAGAGAAGAACCCAACTAAGCTTACGTTTGCAGAAGCACCATTGCACAAAGCAGTTTTGCATTATGGTTATGCAATCCATTATTGTACAGTGCCTTGTGTAACCCATTGCACATTCTGCTTAGGTTACGCAACTACTTGCATGCATTGCACAATGCGTTGTGCAATGTGTTGTGCAATGCGTTGTGAAGCCAGTTGTGCAACAGCTTTGCATCTGTTGTGCAACCTGTTACTCTTTGCATCTTGTTGTGCAAGAATAATGGGCAACTGCTTGCGTCACAGAAAGATTCAGCAGAGTTCCGCTAGTCCTATTTGAGTTTGTAGAATTTCACAGTTGGATACTGCCCCAGAATTACATCCATACTGGACTTTCGTATGAGATCCTTTCCTGTGAATTCACATATTGAAAATGATATAGGCGGTTGTATTGGCCCCAGGAGCTTAACCAAGTCTTTATACTGCTAGAGGGTCCTAGAGATCCAGAATGCTTGCTCAAGTTCATTATTGGTGCAATTCCCTTGCTAGTAAGCCTCTGAGCATGGGAAGATGATTCCAAGGGTCGATAACAGCCTTCTCAGTGCATTCCTTGGTAATGTAATGAGTAGAAAGCCTTATCAAGCATTCTGCCTGGGAAGCAAAGTTTGTTTACAGGGGGCTGTGCTTGAGAACCAAACACTTCTAGCCTAGGCTGGGATCGAACACTGGGGCCGCTGCTAGCGTTATGCTGCCTCATTGCTGACATGTATGGTATAAAACCCATTTGACCCAATGGCTCAGTGTTCAGAGAAGCTGTCTGATCCAACCACTGGGTACGCCTGTGTGCTGCTGTAAGTTACCCAATAAAGTCTCCTTGTAAGTAAACCTTTGAGTCTGATGTATCACTGTCCTGGCACCTCTAACCTAAGAGTTCAATGCCCACAGCCAGGGCGACACAGCGGTACATTAAAAAAAACCCTGCAAGTCATGCCTGCCAGCTCTATGACTTCAAGGAGAATTTTATTTCTCTCTTTCTGCATTTTTCCCACCAAAGTAGAATCCCCCAACAGAAAATTTCCTCACTCCAAGTCGATTAGCTGCTTCTTAACATCACTGTCACGAAGAGTCAAAACTATCGTACATAATTGCAAGTTTGCCGATTGCTGACAATTGCAATGGGGAGTATCTGCCAAACCATAAGCAGTTTTGTGTAATGTGCCTATTTATTAAACGTTGAGGTAGTTTTTACAGCTTAAAGCCACAAATTGAATCTTAAGAAGCATGGTATGTAAAATAATTTATTATTCAGACAGAAATAAGCTTTTGAAGCTGTCAGGGATGGTTGTACAATAGTATTACCAGCATACTAAAGCCGTTTGTCTGGGAGCAAGCCTGTCAGATATAAATAAACTCGACAAGCCAATGAAGCCTCTTCATACTGTAAGCTGCATTTTTTCTAAAAAAAAAAAAGAAGAAAAAAGTTGAACTAACTATAAAAATCTATCTTGACCTCTTTTGCTGACATTCATCAAAATCTGCATATTTTAAGAAAGGAATTTGTTTAGAAAATCCATAACGTATTTTCTAAGAGTGGAATTAAAGACTTTGCAGATGAGAGACACTCATGCTCAGCTCAGTCAAACTACCAAAGCAGTTTGGTGAGCAAGCCTACCCTGTGGACTCACATACTCTCTCCTCTCCCTCTTGGATGCAGGTTCCCTCCCTGTATTCACATCACGGTTTTCACTAACCACCGTTTGCTGTGATGATGGCAAATGGCCATTGCTTCCACCATAGCCTTCCCCTGCCTGTAGAACTGTCCTTTTTCTTTTACTTATTTTTAATGGATAAAGCAAACAATGCCATTGTCATCCTGCTGGATTACAGTGTTTTATGTGTGATCACCCAATAGTTTTAAGACAGTGAATTCGTAGAAGGTCTGAAGCAGGAGTCAACTGTACTGACTCGGCTCCCCAGACACCACTCCACAGATTCCCATGCTTCTCCAACTTGGCACGTGCCAGGTTGGGCAAGCACAGGGATCCCCAATCCCTCTCCAAGCCACAAAATGGCAGCTTGGCCTTTTTCGTAAAGGCCAATTTTACACAAATGGCAGACATAAAGTGAACATTTACACAAGATTATAGGTATAAATGGCCATTTACGCCTGTAATCTTGTGTAAATATCCACTTTACAACCACCATTTGCATAAAATTGTTTTTTTTTCCAAAAAAAGAAAAAGAAAACCAAGCTGCCATTTTTATATTAAATGAAAGCTTGGCAAGGGATTGGGTGGCCATGTGTTGCAAGTAGGGGTGGGCAGCTGGTGCCATGAGCTGTGCATAGGTGCAGGCAGCCCGGGCCACAGTGAGTTTGCCCATCCCTAGCTTCAAGGTGGGATCTGGAGAACTTTAACAAGCTTGAGTTCCAAACCACATCTTACTGAAGCTGTTTTCATTTCCTTCACAGAGAAAAAGTTTGTTCACCTGGAGAACTGAAGCTAGCAAAAACCCACACCAGTAGTACACCTAGTGGGTCTACAGCAGACAGGTATGAACATCGCATATGCCTTATACTGGGTGAGGCCATTATGTTGCTTATTCTAAAAGTTAGCAATTCTGTAAAATCTCAATGAAATTATGTCCTGATTATGCACAAACTGGAGATCACTGGCATAATTTAGACTGGATTTGCAAAGTTGGATTTTCTGTTAGTTGAGGCCTGCATGATGTCAATCAGCAACATTTAAGCTGTCTCCTACTGAGTCAGACCGTTGGTCTATCTAGCCCAGTATTGGCAAGCCTGATTGGCAGCAGTTCTCCAATGTTTCAGGAAGGAATCTTTCCAGCCCTAACTGGAGATACTGGGGATTGAACCTGGGATCTTCTGCATGCAAAGCATGTGCTCTACTATTGAGCCACAGCCCATACTGAGCCATGGTCCCTACCATTTTCTTTAAAAGGCTTGCCTTTCAACAAAATAAACCATAAAGAGATGGAGACATTTTCTCTATGATATCATCACAGTTATATTACAAAGATGAGTGATGTGATTAGATACCAGAGTGATATGGCCTTTCAGGCACATCTATTATTTTATTTCAAAATGTTTTGCTCCAACTTCATACATCATCTCAGTCTCACTCTGTGAATGTTCTGCAAGTGTCAGACAAAATCCCAAGGAGCCTTTCTGCATCACTGACCCATGAATGATATGCAGATTGGTAATTAAAATATTTGTTAAACTCTATCCCTTAGGAATGTCTCCCTAGCGTTGACCCATGAAGGGCACACATAGGGATAATTAGTTACAGCTATCTTTAGCCTTAACTTAAAAACACCAGGTATGTGAAAAAGAATTGGCCAACATATAGGTTTCCTTTACTATTGTGTTATCCAATTTAATCACATCTGTGTTTAATAGATCGTGACATTTTAATGTTGTTAACAATATCATTTGAAAGAAACCATAAGTATGTTGGTTTCCTAAACGCATGCTTAGAAATGGCATTAAAAATGGCGACTTTTTTTCTTTTCTTTTTAAAATGAAACTGGGCCAAGATAAGCCCAATACCCCTGTCATACACTAGATAACAATTAAAGTAGGAAGGGATTATTGGTTCATACTGGTCACTGACATTACATACAGGGCTGACATTAAGGGTAGCATGGTTGGGCATCTTCTGAGTGACCACACTCCAGTGGGGACCCACTGACAAGAACCTGACAGCCAGTGTGGTGTAGTGGCTAGAGTGTTGGACTTGGAGTCGGGAGATCCAGGTTCTAGTCCCCACTCGGACATGGAAGTTCACTGGGTGACTTTGGGCCAGCAGTCACAGACTCTCAGCCCAACCTACCTCACAGAATGGTTGTTGTGAGGATTAAATGGAGAGGAGGGAGATTATGTACACTGCCTTTGGCTTCTTAAGGAGGAAAAAAGGCAGGATATGTAATAAATAAATACATACATACATACATATATACATACATACATACTAAAAGCCCCTGGAATTGCTCCTTCTCTTCACCATTGCAACCTGCATATTCACCTGCCTCTCACTCTGGCCCAGACAATGGTGGAGGTGAGAAGGAGGAGCAGCTGCAGCAGATGCCACTGCCTCCTTGCTCCCTGGCTGTCAAGCAAGCAAATGGTAGCAGTGATGAGGAAAAGGAGGAGAAGCAATAGCAGCTGGTGACAATGGCAGTGAGAAGGTAGGTTCCCTGAGGGAAGGGGCCCATTGAGGGTTCCTTGCCCAAACTTGGACTGCATATTAGGGATACAGATCGGGCTGATTTGCCAATTTTGGTTTGTCTAAGTTTCTAAGTCCATTCTGTCCCACAACAGTTTGCAACTAGGGTTCCCACCAGCTTGCCCCATGCACCTGACTGGAGTCCACAGACCCCTGTGCTTGCCTGATTTATTGCGTGCTGAGTTGGGCAAACTTGTGGTTCCCTGCTGCTCTGCTGAGCTGCCATTTTGCGCAGAATGGTGGCTTGGCCTTTTCTGTAAATTACCATTTTAAGTAAATGGCAGAAATAAAGAGGTCCATTTATGCAAAATTACAGGTATAATATAAATGGTCTAATTAGCTGGCTGCACCACTGACCAGTCTCCAATGTAAATGTATTTTAGATAGATAGATAGATAGATAGATAGATAGATAGATAGATAGATAGATAGATAGATGATAGATAGATAGGCAGGCAGGCAGGCAGGCAGGCAGATAGACAGACGCATGCATGCACGCACATGCACATGCACACACACATGCACACGCAAACGCACACCTTGGAGATCCCTGTGGATCAAAAGACAGGATAGGAATCACTCTCAATCAATCAGTGAATAAAATGTATCTGGGTGCACCTGACGTTGCTTCTGTTTGCTTTAAATTCTCAGAGCCTAACAAACTACTATGTTACACTTTGAGATGGTCACATGGATTTCCTTCAAAACGGGAGAATCGGGGTGGATCCCTCTTCTGTGATGCACAATGTCCCTTCTTGCTTTATGCCAGGGGTGTTTCGGTACAGAAGATGAATGCTCCCATCACTTTTCCTTACCTGGTTCAGTGGCATAGTAGCCTTTCTAGTTTTGGAGCTCTATGATGAACTGCGCCCCAAAACAGTAGAAGCAAGTAACACAAATTTATGTCCCTAACCTTCAAACAACCCTTCTTCACGACCACTCCTATTCCAGGAAATGAAAGTTCCACGTATCATAAACAAGTCAACCACACAAAACTCAAGAGACCCTCTGAATTATTGAATGCTAAAATCAGTCTCAAATATATCGTGAATTCTAGCTATATAAAAAGCACTTAGCACTTATTCAATGCCATACATTTTCAAGTCATTCTACAAGGACTGACAAACCTATCCTTATAATTCCCCTGAGCAGTATGTACTATCCCCATTTTATTGCATTCATAAGAGAAGAGAAGAACAGAAATTACTTGGAAGTTTCTCAAGGCCAATATACCAGACCATGGACAGATTGAGAATTCTAATTTAAGATGCTTTTACACTACGTTTTGTTCATCCTTTTTCTTTGGCAGAGTCTCTGAAACTTACCAATGACCCTGGAGACTTAAGAACATAGGAAGAGCCCTGCTGGATCAGACCAAGGGTCCATCTAGTCCAGCGTTCTATTAATACAGTGGCCAACCAACCAGCTGCCTTGTGGAAAAACTCCAAGTAGGACGTGAGTGCAACAGCACCCTCCCAGTTGTATTCCCCAGCAACTGCTGTACATAGATATACTATATAAAGCAAAAGGGAAGACAACCCTCAACATGAAACACAAACCAAACAAATCAATGGACCCGAGAAAGGAAAGGAAAGGTTCCTCTTGTGCAAGCACCGGGTCATTACTGACCTCTAGTGGGACGTTGCTTACACTGGCGTTTTCATGGCAGTCTCTAGCGGGGTGGTTTGCCATTCCCTTCCCCAGTCATAACTACCTTTCCCCCAAGCAAGCTGGGTACTCATTTTACCGACCTCGGAAGGATGGATGGACCCGAGAAGTAACGTATTATTCAAAAGAGTAAAATTCGGCAAACTAAATTGAAAGAATAAAACTTTTACTATTAACCTATGTGTGGTGTAAGTACACCCAAAAACTCACGTTTTGGGGTGTTCATACACCACACATGAGATTATAGTAAAAGGTTTATTCTGTGCAGAATGTTGCTCTTTTGTACATAGATTCTGCTACTGGACATAGCCTCTAGAGTTAGCCTCTGATACTGGAGGTAACATAGAGCCATCAAGACTAGTAGCCATTGATAGCTTCTCCTCCATGAATTTGTCTAATCTCCTTTAAAAGCCATCCAAATTGGTGGCCATCACTACCAGTGAATTCCATCATTTAATCATGCACCTTCTTGCTCACTGGCACTCTGCCTGTCAAACAAGCAAGCAAGTAGTAGCCATGGTGAGAAAGAGGTTGAGGATCATTAGCAGCTGGTGACAATGGCAGTGAGAAGGTAGGCTTCCTGAGGGCCCATTGAGGGGGTCTTGCCCAAAGACCCTCAAAACCTAAAGCCCCCCCCCCTCTCTCTCTCTCAGCATTTCTACACCAGCCTAAAATCCTGCATTTAAAATGGGGCTTTCTGCTTCCATTTTAAATGCAGGATCACAACTGACTCCCTTTACAATGCTTTCCTCCCCCCTCGTTCTCTCCGTATCTGAGTCTTCCATTATCTTTCCTTGATCTCGCTCCTCTTCTTGCCTCTTTTACTCTTTTCAGGGAGGAAACTGAAGTGGAACATAACCTGGGGTAATTTGATAGCTCATTATCTGCGATCTATTTAAAAACAGAACAAAGGGCATTTAGTGCAGGAGATGGCTGGGATGATCACTGCGATATGTAAAGAGCCTGCAAACTTCTGTGAAGGAGCAATCTCAGTTGCAGCATAAAAGCTCCATGTGAAGGAGCCCTCTCCCTCCCCCTGTGTGCATGTTAGAATCTTTGAGAATCTTTTCATCCCAAAATGCAAAGTGCACATGGCTTTTAAAAACATAAAACATGGGTGCTCCAACATCTTTGTGTCTGATGATTTTTAAACCCATATCCACTTTGGCTGTAAATGTTTTCTTCAAAGATTCTAACAATGCCACTGATGCCTAGCTCACTGGGTAGCTTTCCCTCAGTTTTGAACTCCTTTTATCCTATCAAACAGTGGAAAGCCAACCATTCTCCATTGTGATGGTCACTGCTCTTCATTTCTTAATGCCAGCGTGGGGTGGCATGTTGCTCCTTTGTACCTCTTACCTTTGAAATCTGTGTATTTAAAAAGAAAAATATATAATTGACTTTCACAATGCTAGCTAATGCTGTCTCTCATATACATAGAGAGAGAGAGAGAGAGAGAGAGAGAGAGAGAGTCTCTGTTAGGGAACTGGATATTATTTTTTTCTTTTTTTCATAGTGTCCTGCATTTGCAATATACCTTTGAGAAGCACAGTGTTTTGAACTACTTTGCAGCACTAGAGTAATTGGATCTTGCTGCTGGTAAGGGAGAGAGCTGAGGAAGAAGGAAAGCCAGCCAACCACAGGTGTGACAAAAAAGAAAAAAAAAATGGAAAGAGCTTTAGAGTACCGATTGTATTGACTGAAGGTCTTTATTCAGTTGGAAAAAGTGAGGGATGAAAGGATATTTTCTATGGATGAAGTATTCATCCAGACTGACTCTTGCATCCCACAGAGTGCGCCGGTGAAGTGAAAACATTTAATTGGTTTTTCTCAAGAGCCTATTGCCTGCATCCTTGCAGAACGCTGCAAAATAAATGCATCTGGAAGACTTTAATTCTTTATGGTATCCCTGTAGCGTATTCTCTCTCTCTAAATCAGTCAAACAACAATCAGGAAAGCCTCCAGGTAGAGTTCAGATCAACAGCCTCTCAGTTTTAGTACATAGAACAAACAGGGCTGCATCTGTGCATGGTGACAGTGTCACCTTTGCATTACATGAGCACGAAACATAATGCCCCAAAGCAGGCTCTTCTGGTTAGCTGAGATGTTGAACAGGCACATCTACACAGGCTGGAGGCTCTCTCCAGCCCTATTCAGGCATTTTACATCAGGGGAAAGAAAATGTGCAAGGAGAGGGAATGTGCCAGCCGTGCCCCCTTTGCCATCACTTTCTTCACCCTTTACTTGTGGAGGGCAACTTTGCGAAGTGGAAATCCTCCTCTATCTATGGAGGCTCTCCACATGGTTCAAAACACTGGAAAATCAGCATCCTGGATCACGTTGAGAGTCCCCATGGATAGAGTCATCTCTCTTCTTCACAAAGACACCCTCCATGAGTGGAGGATGATGAAAGCAATGATGGAGGAGGTGGGAGTAGAATGCTCCCTCTCCTCACATGTTTGTTGTTGTTGTTGTTCAGTCGTTCAGTCATGTCCGACTCTTCGTGACCCCATGGACCATAGCACGCCAATTTAGGATGCCTGAATAGGGCTTCTGTCAGTCCTTAATTAACTAGAATGTATATACCTATATAAAGTGGGCAGGCAGAGGGAGTTACGAGGGGCTGACCCTTTGTGGGATTGCCTGGATGCTTTAGAACTTTTTGGCCAGGGGTCAGACAGATACTGTTCCGCATAGAGCAGAACTGAACACTGTTTAGACAGTGGGCCAGTTCTCATGATCACCATGTCTTAAACAAGCCACAGTGGCTTGTTTAAGCCACAGTGCATGGCAGGGTGTGCCGGGCACCATTTCTTCTACGTTCTCAACCAGGCCTGGCTTGTGTGTCATCCTGGGTGGCATAGCATCTCAAATAACCCTAAAAGAGCCCATTGGTTATTTGAGGGTTATTTCCCCCTCAAACAGGTGATGCCTCCCGGGTTTGAACAACGTGATAAGCAGGCACCCTGCACTCGCTGGCACATGCCACGGTTTAAACAAGCCACTGTCGCTTGCTTAATCCATGATGAATGGTCATTGAGTTTGGGCTCTGATGTGATATCACTAAGGACATGATAGCAATTGAGAGTGAAGCCAAGTTAGAGAAACTTACATTAAAATATGAATAATTTTTGCCATGAGTTCAGGGGTTAGGGTAGGGAAATCACAAAAAGGGAAGGGATTTTTTAAAATATTGCTGAAAATGTTCATGTAAAAGCACAAATAGTTCCAACTCAGCTCTGTATAATGTGCTGCTTCCACTTCACACAGCTATTGTTGTTGCTGTTGTTCAGTCGTTCAGTCATGTCTGACTCTTTGTGACCCCATGGACCACAGCACGCCAGGCCCTCCTGTCCTCCGCTCTCTCCCGGATAGTGCTCAGGTTCATATTCATTGCATTGGTGATGCTATCTAGCCATCTCATCCTCTGCTGTCCCCTTCTTCTTTCGCCTTCAATCTTTCCTAACATCAGGGTCTTTTCCATCACACAGCTATACCTCCCTCCCAAAGCCAATATACACTGGGAGGCCATGTATCCTACATTACAAAGGACACTACTCTATTTGAAGGTGTCTTGTATTCAAGGGCCATCCAAATCTGGTTTAAAGGGGGGGGCACTAAGAAGGGGAAACAGGGGTCTTGAATTTGTTCATCAACAGTTATCACCTGGAAGTAGACTGAGTAGGTACACTGATCATCTGGTCACAGTTCCTCCCACCATGGTATTGTATTTCTATCTAAATTATGGTAATTACTTTGGAATTTGCATCTATATGTATATGTAACACTTTTCTTCAGTCTCTAAAGGGACTCACAGCAAAGGCCTTGTACAGAGACTATTAACATATATCATTTTAATTTTTAATTAAAATCAATAATAAGGCACATGTAATAATTTTACATGCATAACAGTTCACTTATCACTAAAACAATAAAACAGCGTGCAGCCCACCCAAAGTTCTGTCTTTAGCTTGAGTCCACAACAACAGTATAAATAAAACTTATCTCTGCAGCTTGATTTTTCTGCTGTCCAAAGAAGGAAAACAGTCTCTGCTCAGTTCAGTCCAGCTCCGCAGAAATCTTCTGAAAATGGACCAGGATCCAGCAACCCAGGCACAACTTTATAAACAGCCCTTTATAGAATATAAAGAAGATAAACAACAAGGAACTCACAGTGTTTGTAAAAAAAAAAAATTACTCTTAACAAAATATATCAAAAGGAATCCTCCCTACTAACCTGTCTCAAGAATTCAGGGTCTTACAGAGAGGAGAAAGCAAGCTTCTTCCAAGCTGCATTTTGGTAACTGCCTAAAATGGTGGCCACTCCCTATCTCTCATGCCTTTTACCAAGCATGCACAGGGATATTCCCACTCAAAATTCTTAACAAAAAATATACCAGTGGGTTGCATATACATGCATTTTGTTTGGCGATGCATTTCCTGTTTTTTTTTTGGAGATGTATAGGTGGCCACCCAAAATACACATTTCCCTGGTCGAAAGCACCAGCTTTACTACACAATGACCTACAGAAAGAATATCCCACTCTTCCATATTGTTTTGTTCCAAAAAAAGGGGCAGACTGTTCATCACAGTTGATCTCTCTCTCTCTTTCTCTCTCTCTCTCTCTCTCTCTCTCATGCATACAGAGAATACAGTATAGACCAACTCCAGAATATACTAAGATAGCTGTTGGCCAACACAGAAGGTAGGAAGGAACTTTTGGGTCAAAAGCAGTCATGGGCAGAGCCCTACAAAGCTCAGTTCTCTATGAATCACTTTCTTATACCATGCAGTTGAAAGCAAAAGATCAAAGTTCAGTGGACAAATCTGAACAGCAATTTGTGTTCCCATTCCAGGATAGACAGTGAGCCTTATTATTATTACAATTCTTGTTGTGCTAAAGAGATGATTGTGACATGGGTATTAGCCATTAAAGTATGATTCCTTTTATGCCCTCTCCACCCAAAGCTACTTCAGATAAGTTCCCAGAGACCCCTTTCCTTGCATTATTCATAAACAAAGAGACTTTGGTCCCATTTTGGGGTCACCTCTCATTACAAAGATTGTCCCATCTGAAGGGCTTAAAAAGTGTGTGTGTGTGTGGGGGGTGAAGTTCAGAGAAAGAATATAATAATTCCTTTCCTCCTAGAAAACTTGAGATTTCCCCAGAGCCTGTGGCATACTGGGCTCATACACAGCTAAACTACTGAGAAGGTCAATTGATATATTCAATCTATTTCTACAACATGTGCATTATTTGGCATGTATTTTCTGCCCTTTATTGAAGTCTCATATTCAGTAAAAGACAGATGGGTTTGCAATATCTGAAAGATATTGTATAGTACATATTATTTACCATAATTATTCATTCCTAGCATCCTAGTATGAATATGTTACATTTGATAACTTCACAGCAACCCTGTGAGGTAGGTTAGCCACGAAGAGAGAGAGAGAGAGAGAGAGAGAGAGAGTCCCAAAAGTATCCACTGAGCTTCTCACCTGGATCCCCTAGTTCTAGTCTAACTCACTAACCATAATACCACAATGACTCCTGTCAGGTTCTTCATCCTCTTTCACTCATCCATCCCTTAATTATTGTCTATATCTATAGGTCATGTTTTGTTTTTGTTTTATATGTGTGAGATGTACAGGGTTGTGACACCTCTGTCACATTAGCATGATCTGCCAGTAGAAAGCCACAAGTTCTAGAGTTGCTGTAATGCAACTGTCATCAGAACATACCATAAAGCTTTGTTTCTGTCTGATTTATTTTACAGTTTTCAATCCTTACATTACATTAATCTTTAAAAAGTATCATTTCAACCACACTAACATTTCACTTCTCAGAGGATAACTTCTCTGAGACATTATGGAAATTCATAAGAACATAATTAGAGCCCTGCTGGATCAGACCAAGGGTCCATCTAGTCCAGCATTCTGTTCACACAGTGGCCAACCAGCTGCCCACAGGAAACTCACAAGCAGGACACGAGTGCAACAGCACCCACCCATGTTCCCCAGCAACTGGTGTACATAGGCATACTTCCTCTGGTACTGGATTCCCTACAGCCAGGTCCTCAGTGAATTTATTTTCTTTATTTTTATTATATATTTCTTTCTTTATTATTTATTTATTTATTGCATTTATATCCCGCCTTTTTTTCCTCTTGCAAGGAACCCAAGGCAGCTTACATTCTCCTCCTCTCCCTTTTATCCTCACAACAACAACCCTGTGAGGTAGGTTGGGCTGAGAGAGTCTGTGACTGGCCCAAAGTCACCCAGTGAGCTTTCACAGCTGAGTGGGGACTAGAACCTGGGTCTCCCGACTCCCAATCCAGCACTCTAGCCACTACACCACACTGGCCCCCAGAATTCTTTTAAGACCTCTCTGTCTGGGTTTGTGTTTTGTTGTTGTTGTTGTTGTTGTTGGCCAGGGCTAACTCTCCAAACTAGGAGAGAGGTTCTGATAAAGGTGGCATTTTATCATGTATGTATACGTAATTGCTTAATGTGATTTTCACAAGAAGAGATGAAGTGGGCTGGAAGTACAATTAATAACTTTTTAAAAAGCAGCTCATTTTGTAGTTGGAATTAGAATGACATTTTAACCCCACCCTCCACCCCCAAAAGAAGTGTGTGAGGGAAGGAGGGGGAGGGAGACAGAAAATGCTTCAGTTTCACAACTAAAGAAACCACCTCTTCTGTCTCTGAAACAGAAGCTTAAAATATACAGGCTATTTCAATAAAGTCAAATTTGACTGGCAGCTATTTTACAGAACATCTCCTCAGCTAATTTAAGTGCTGGCATGGTGTCAGCCTAAGTGATGATGATGAAGAGGAATCCTAGCAGAAAATAGAGCGTGCAGCTGTTAGCATGAGGTTATGATGACTTTCTAACCCAATATGAAGATTCGATTTACATAGAGAAACTGCAAAAATATGGCTGGGTTGATTCATTTGAAACTGCTGTTATCAGAAATCATAAAAGATTGGACAGGAGAAAATACCCTTATACATGGAACAGGGTCTGCCTGACCACCAAGTAAACTGGCTGCAACTCTGATACCTCTAGATGTCCATATGGTACCTTAGCATTTGAATACAGACAGGGGATAGGTGAGAACATTGTTTCAGTTCAGTTTCAGTAAGAATTGCCAAAACTTTGTGTATTTCTCCATATTTGGGACAAAAAGAACTTGGGACTAAAAAAGGGGGGGGGAGGAAAGAATGAATATGGTAGAAACCAAAACTGACAAATTAATGCCTCCAGACCCAGGGCTTTGAGTGCTCTACTTTTAAAAGACCTGGCTATGAACCCCTATGTATTCAGCCATGTTTGTGGTTCTGAATTACGGTTGCCACTTCTTTTTCCTGACAGGCTCCTCAACGTTAACAGCTACATGGCAGTTACGGAGCATTCAGTGCTAGGAATATTTATTTATTACCTTTCTATATTACCTAATAGCCAGAGTTCTTTCAATGTATCTATTGAATTTGGCAGTGCAGATATGTGATAATTTCATTTCAGTTGGGGGTTTTTATAAGAATTTGCCAAAAATGTCTTCATAATACTGAACAGAAAGAACTCAATAATTTAAAATAATGTAATAAAGGCGAAAGCAAAATTGACAGATTCATCCATCTTGGTCTAGCTGCATGAGAAGGCAATGAAAAGAACCAATAAATTTATACAGAGACAAAATCAAATGTCAGTTATAGAAGCAGTTATTGGGTTTGAACATTTATATGAACATACCCAATTCTCACTTCCCAGAACTGAATGCGGACCAAAAACAATTTGCAATCAGAAATCTGTATTTACAAACCTGCAATTCAATTCAGGCACCCAAAAATGTCTTCTAAAAATCTTCTAAGAGAACAATCCTATGGCTGCTGGACAATGTCTAGTGGGCCATAGGATATGCTCATTTCTGGGAACCAATGTGGGAAGAGGAGCATGGAGCTACTGAGAAGGGGCATTCCAGGGAGCATTCTGGGGCAGGGAGAGGGGAGCTGTACATACGACACATCCAATGTGTCATACAGCAGCTTCCTCTCCCGGTCACCCCCGCCACTAGACAATCGAAAACAGCTGTCTAGTGAAAAACAGCAAGGAAGGAGAGCTGCGGAGGGATCAATCCCCCCATGCTTGTCCTGCCTTGCTTAGGATAGGTGGTCACCTCCGAGATCGGAAGCAGCCGCCTATCTAGTTAGGATTGTGCCCTTAATACTTTTGAAAAAAGTGCATGCAAAATATGCACGCTTGAAAAATGCACACTAACATGCTTCAGTTAACGAGAGAAAAAATGCATGCTTTTTAAAAATGCATGCCAAAAATGCTTACATTTTGAAAAATGCATGCAGAGATAATGGGGAGAGGGGGGAAGCTTGCACGCTGAGACATACTTGAGATAGAATGAGTGTCAAGGTGGAAATTGGAGAACTTTGACCAGCTCAGGTTTTGCTGATTTGCAGATTCCTAATGCCTAAAGTGGACTGTCTCTACAAGGACTGTGATGGAGAATGTGGGCAAAACGCTGTGCTGGCAGTAGATCAGGAGGGTAAAGAACTGAGCTGAGACTTGGGGTTCTGGAGGTCACAAGGGCAACAGGAAGTAGGCTAAGTAGAGTTGTATTTGCAGTCAACAATCCTGGAGGTCTAGTGCACAAGGGAAGCTCTTCCTCAGTCAGATTCTGAAATGAATCCAGTTTCTAAGCATTTTGACAAGACAAAGCCCAGCAAACTTCAGCAATGCACTTGCCAATGAATTCTGCTACCCACAGCCATTCCGCTATTTTACTGTGCAATTCTGCATGTGAATTCTGCCAGGACACTCTGCTTGCTCAGTCCTAATCCCATCAGAACACTGCTTCCTTTGCCCTATCCCACCGCCTGTTCTTCCATTTGAACAGTGCATGTAAGAAGGACCTCTAAATGATATTAGGCAGATGTTTAGAAATGTGCGTTCAATATTTGTGCTGCTTATTTTGTGCAAAACATATTCAAGTCCTGCTAGACAGACAGACAGACAGACAGACAGACAGATGGATTGGCAGATGTTGAGACTTGAATATGCTATGACAAAAATCCGCATCTGAAGGTAAACTCAAGGGTTCATCCCCTGGAGGCAAAAATCCTCATCAATACCAGGGCTTTCTCCATCTGGTTTCATCCTTTACACAGTTGTTCCTATGTTGTTATTCCAATCCTTGCCATTTCACGGGGTGGCTACTTTTCAATAGGGATGGCAGAGAATTCCGCCACTGATCACGGTGAGGCCGAATGCCACTGCATTCGGCCCTCCGAACTCCGTGGAAGAACAGTCTGCCACCCCCCGCCCCCCCGCAGATCTCCCCCGGGACGAGACTCACCTGGGGCGGATCTTCCGGGTGGTGGTGGCTCCGGCGGTGGCTGAAGCAGCGGCGGCTGAAGCAGCCAGTCTTCTGACCGGCTGCCGCAGCCGCCATTTCCACTCTTGTAAAAGAAAAAAGAAAGAAAGAAAGAAAGAAAGAAAGAAAGAAAGAGACGTGATTGGCTATGTAAAGATTTACGTAGCCTATCATGACTAGGTTTTTTTAAAAAAAACATGACGTGATAGGCCACGTAAATCTTTACATAGCCTATCATGGCTGGGTGGGTTAAAAAAAAAAATGCGTACGCAAATGGCAGCGGCTACAGCTGCCGCCATTTGCATTCCTTATTTTTGCCCTCTTAATCTACGTAAATATTTACGTAGATTATGATGGCGAAAATCAAGGGGAACGCAAATAGCGTAGCGGGCGCTATTTGCATCCCTTTTTGATTTGCCGTTTTAGCCTACGTAAAGATTTACGTAGGCTAAAACGGGGAATCAAAAAGGGATGCAAATAGCGCCCGCTATGCTATTTGCGTTCCCCTTGATTTTCGCCGTCATAGTCTATGTAAATATTTACGTAGATTAAGAGGGCAAAAATAAGGAACTCAAATGGCGGCGGCCGTAGCCGCTGCCATTTGCATACACGGTTGTTATTGTTTTTTACCCAGAGCCCTCCACGGTCGGAAATCTGGCTGTGGATGGCTCTGGCCTGGCTGGGCCTGGCCGGCTGCTCCGCAGAGCTGCCGTGGAGCACAGCCGGCCTTGGAGAATTCTGGGGGGAGGAACGGAACGCCCCTCCACACCATCAACGTAATCCGCGAACAGGTAAGTGACTTCCGTACATCCCTACTTTTCAATGAAAAACTATTACATGCGCTCGGGGCATCGCAAAATTTCCTCCTTGGTTCCTGCCCCTTCCCCTCCCTCACAGATTCCTGGTGGTTTAGTTGTGATTGACACACAATGAGGATGGACAGCAACCTCCACCAAACTGCCGAAACCCCACCCATACAGGCACCAACTCCCTGGCAAACTGCTTGAATGCTGGCTAGGGATGTATGAAACACCTACCTGGCTCTGCGCCGGGCAATTCGCGGTGGGGGGGAGGTCTCCATCCCTCCCCCCAGAATCCTTGATGGGGGGGAGGCGATCTGGTCCTCCCCCCCAGAATCCTGCCCAGCCGGCTCCGCTCCACAGCCAAGCCGCGGAGCCACCGGCCGGCTCCGGCCGCCCACAGCCGGACATCCAGCCGCTGGGCAGCCCTGCAGGGACGCAAATGGCAGCTGTCGTAGCCACCGCCATTTGCGTCCCTGTATTGAGCCATGATAGGCTATGTAAATATTTATGTAGCCTATCACGGCAGAGGGAAAAAACCCAGCGTATGCAAGTGGCGGTAGCCACCACCATTTGTGTACACTGGGTTTTTTTCCCCCCTGCCGTCATAGGCTACATAAATACTTATGTAGCCTATCACGGCAGGGGGGAAAAAACCCAGCATATTCAAATGGCGGTAGCCACCATCATTTGCGTACACTAGGTCCCCCCCCCCGCCGTGATAGGCTATGTAAATACTTACATAGTATTTACTTACTTACTTACTTAGTTACATTATACTTACGTAGCAAATGGCGTCCCTGCGTTAGCCGTGATAGGCTACATAAGTATTTACATAGCCTATCACGGCTATGAAGAGAAGGAAGCAAATGGCGGCCACAGGACGGCCGCCATTTGCTAAGCAGCGCGGACAGGAGCAGGTAAGTGCTCCATTTTGCACGCCTTTTGTGGGTTGGGGGGGCAGGGGCTTCATTCCGCAACAGATTTTGGGGGGAATTCGGCCTCACCAAGATCCGTCGTGGAATTCTCTGACATCCCTAATGCTGGCAGGCCGGCATGCTGGCCATTCTGTGTTGTGGAGTAAGCAGCCGAAGTCAGGAGCAAAACTCGGTGCATTGCATTTAGTCACGGAGTGGCAGCAAGCTGGCATGGCTGCAAGCCGGAATGTCAGTATACTGACACACCCACCACCCCAAAATCACTGCTGTCATCATCATGACCGCACCTCCAACAAACCAGAACAACCACCCACAGCCACACACATACAATGGTCGCTTCATGCTATGGGAGTAATACACAGGGAGATCATGGCGCTCCTGTTGTGCATGCTGAAAAAATACTGCATTTTTTCCCCCAATGTTGGGATAATATGGGAGAGGCAGGGGAAATGGCCAGAAAATCACTGGAGGATTACAACGTCATGTAATGGACCCACAAACTTCTGTGGATGGCCAGTTGTGATTGGGCGATAAACTGCAGGTGTAGAAATGCCCTCAGTACAGAAGATTTGCACATTTTAAAGCACAGTTCACAGAGGAAGATGCATTTACACACACACCCCAATCAAGGATGACCACCCTTCTGCCAAGCACGCTATAATTCAATTCTTTGTTAAAGATAAAGATCTCACATCATGAATTTTCTGAGTGAATTCCTATTTCCTGTTTTACGGAGCTCAGAGTGGTTTATAACAACAGTCCCATTGGGGATTAAAAAGCTCAGGAGAGTCATATTTCACTCGTATCTAAATTCAATAAGAGTGTACTATTCTGTGTGAGTGGCTGTCCATCCTGATAAGCTAGATGGTGGCTAAAATGAATGTGTCACCCCTAAATTAAATACTAAATTAACATCCGAACCTGTAGCTCCAAATCTATTTGCCAAAGCCGAATTCCTCCCTCATGTGGTGGGGTGGGGAGGCCATATAAAATGAATTCTTCACGAAAGGCTTTCTGGACTAAGGAAGGGATGTAAAACATACAGTTTTATATAATGGAGCAGGGGAAGACATAAAACTTATATGGAGGTGGTATGGTATCCAGTTAAGACAGGGAGTTACTGTATTTCCTTTTAGTTAAACTTTCCTCATTAACTGCATATTTGCCTCTTTTAAAAAGTTTCTGAGAAATATTCCTTAAATGTCTCTGAAGCGTCCAGGAGCCTAACCTTAATACTGATGTTGTTCTTTACTACACTGTATGGATAACACACTATATGCAAGCATGCACACACACACACACACACACACACACACCAGAATTCCCAATCTAAACATGAGGACGAATGCTTCAATTCTATGCACACCTACCAGATAAGAAGCTCCCTGGGTATAGTGGGACTTATTCTGGAGTAAACATGCATAGGATTGATTTCACATCACATCACATTAGTACAACATTTCTGGGATGTTACCGTTTCACAAAGCAGGTGAGGTTCTGTCACATAAATTCGCTGCATGAAGAAGGCTACTGTAGCTTATGGTTCGAGCCAATAGAAAGCCAATTGTTGTTCTCCAGATTCAGTTTTGAGCTTCAACCCCACAACTCCACTGGAATGTATCACCCCCATGTCCTGCTTCCTTTAGTGTTTTGTGGACCTCCCCCACCCCACCCCTCTGCTTCAGTGTTGATTAATATGGTCAGGAATTGTAGCCAACATTACACTTAATGCAGTCTTCCCTATGGGCTACTCCAGTCTTAACCTTTAGGTGATATTGAAACTACTTTAGCCAGGCAGTTCATCCTCATTTTCGTTGGAGTAGATTTTCTCTTGGCTGTTTCAATCCCACACACACACATAGACTTTGTTTTGTTTTACACTTAGTCATTCTGAGATTTTTATATGAATTTACGCAAGGCAAGGCAGCTGGGCAGGATAGGGACTAGCATCACTGAAGCAAAGCTACATCATGTCATGAAATCCTGTGAGAAACAGCAAAGTGTGATGGCAATTATGGACCAAGAAGTGTAGCAAAACCAGGAGTCCAGAAAACATGCTTGCTTCAAAACCTCATCATTCATCAAGTTTCTAAGAAAATGGAATGCTGCGGCTGACATGTTTCCAGGGCCCAAGTTTCCCAAAGAAATAACTGCAATTCTTTATTGATTTTCTTCTTTACCAGACTCGTTTGTTATTGATTTTTTCCTTAACCAGACTTCATGCCTCAAGCTTACCTTGCTAATTACTTCAAATACCTGAAACCAAGTCGTACAACTTGCTTTCATGCGTTCCATTTAAGCCACCTCACTTAAGATGGATCCTATTTTATTGACTTCCTTCAGAATGAGGCTGCGTGGTTCAAGGCTGCCTTACTAATTAGATTGGATATCCAATACTAATTATTTTTGCTTGTTTCAGGGCATTTCATTTAAGCCAGATTACAATTTGGAAGCACATCCTACTGTGCCTGAAATAATCAAGCTTGTAAATCTTATAAGCGAACGCAACTCACATGGATGGGCCTATTTAGCCTAACACATCAAACCTGGGGGACATTCAAAAGCTATCTATGGCATGGCAAGAGGGGTGGGTCTGGTTCTTCAAGCCCCACTGGATATGCACAAGCCTTTGAGGATGTCTAAACATTCCAGCCATTTTCTAACCCATTCTAGGCCCTTGGGACAGAGCGAGAAAGTAGTTCACATCCATGGTTTGTTAGCTGCTCTTTGCCCAAATGCTCTTTCATAATTTTTTTTAAAAAATTAGTCAAACACAGTAGTGCTCAAATGGCCCCTCCCGCTCACACATTTACTGAATGTGTGAGGCAGGAATGAGATTCTGCCAGTCTGCTATGCCCCCAAACACCAACATGTCCACCACCAGACATGACCTCCACTAGCCACACATTCAGCAGAAGTGTGAAGGAACCGTATGCATGTACAGACTACAGAGGTGCACATATAGGCCTTCTCCATCTGAATGGCAACCATGGCCAATCAGGAGGACTCCTAGACACACAGGGCCTCTTCACACTTCCACAGAAAACACAGCGAGTAGGGAGTGTGGCCAGCGAGTGTAGCTTGCAGCCACAATCTTGATGGGATTATTTAGTCATGGTGCCTCCTGTTAGAAAGGCAATTAGCAGAGAGAAAAACAAAAGGCAAAACAGAATGAGTGTTTACCAGTCCCACATGCACACAGGCCAACTTAGAAAAATAAAATGGGACCATACCTTTCTTCAGTGAAGGAAAGAAAACAGTGTTACTCACAAATATTCTTGCATATATAATCCAGGTACAGCATAGTGTTTCAAAAGAGTTAGTTCAGTCCGTTTTGTTTTCCATTAGACTGACAGGAGCAAGAGAGCAAACACAAGTACTCCAAGCAATGGTGGAAGGGTGGGGGGAGCAAAGGAAGAAATCACAGGAAACCACACTGTAGGCTGTAGAGATCCTGAGGCTACAGGCTACCTGTGGTCAAAATTCCCATGAACTCACTAACTGCAACACTGCCCCCGTCCAGTAACTGGCAGACTAGGCTGCAATATTCCCAACAAATATCACTGCCCCCACATACATGACATGTTCTGTTTGAACACTCCCAAAACATGCCTGTCACTAGGGATGTCAGAGAATTCCACCACAGATCTCAGTGAGGCCGAATGCACTGGCATTCCCCCGAAATCTGTGGCGGCATGGCCTGCCACTCCCCTCGCCCCCTCGCAGATCCCCCCCCCCGGGATGAGACTTTCCTGGGGCGAATGTTCCGGGTGGTGGCGGCTCCGGCAGCGGCTCCGGCGGCGGCTTCGGCGGCGGCTTTGGCGGCTGGTCTTCCGACCAGCTGCTGCCACTGCCACCATTTGCAGTCTGGCATTTGTATGTTGTTGTTTTTTTACAGAGATGTGATAGGCTACATAAAGACTTATGTAGCCTATCACATCCCGGTAAAAAAAAAATGCGTACGCCACCATTTGCGTTCCTTATTTTTCGCCGTCTTAGTCTACATAAATATTTACGTAGACTATTACGGCAAAAATAAAGGGGAACGCAAATAGCGTAGTGGGCACTATTTGCGTCCCTTTTTGATTTGCCATTTTAGCCTACGTAAATATTTACGTAGGCTAAAATGGCAAATCAAAAAGGGATGCAAATAGCGCCCACTACGCTATTTGCATTCCCCTTTATTTTCGCCATAATAGTCTACATAAATATTTACGTAGACTAAGACGGCGAAAAATAAGGAACGCAAATGGCGGCGGCCATAGCCGCCGCCATTTGCGTACGCCGTTTTTGTTTTTGTTTTACCCAGCAGCCACCGCAGCCGGAAATCCAGCCGTCGAGGATTCCAGGGGGAGGGACGGAATGCCTCCCCGCCCACCCTGAACAGAATCCGCTGAAAGGTAAGTGACTTTCATACATCCCTACCTGTCACAGTCTCTGCTTTCAAAGCCAAGGTGACATACAAACCAGAATTAAAAGCCTACAGTATCAACATCAACCTTGTTGCACCCCTGTTAAAAGGAAGCCTCTGAAACCAGTTGCACAATGGGTCATGCAAGAGTAATGCACAACTGCTTGTGCAATGGAACAATTCAATGGTGCCTTTCTAGCACGATTTGAGTTTGCAGAATGTCACTGTTGGATACACCATTGCCAATGGTGATCTCAAATATCACTGATTCTTCCATCCCTAGTTTCAGGCTGGATTTCATACTTTTTAATTAACTGTCTCTGGAATTATACCACAAGAAGGTGTCTTATGCAGCAGACCACTGGTCCATCTAGCTCAGTATTGTCTACACTGTCTGGCAGTGGCCCTCCATGTTTTCAGATGGGATCTTTCCCAGCCCTGCCTAGAGATGCCAGGGATTTAATCTGAGGACCCCCTTCATGCAAATCATGTGTTCTACTACTGAGCTACAGCTTTCCCCACAGTAGTTCTACTGGATTTCCAGATAACCCTCTGAAGTATAGAACATTATGACCATAGCAACACAGTGCTTAAAATGTTGCATTCTATAGTCTAAGTCTCTTCCTTCATTATTCATTTGTCATATAACAATCAAGTCTTCTGAAACTGGACAGAGGAGGGCAAAGACAAAGCTCTTTCAGCAGGTTTCCCCCATGGCCCAATTTTTCAGCTGGGTTAAATGGACTAGTACTAATTTAGCTAAGCCAAGGAGCCGATCTATTCATTTTTAAAAGGCAACAGTGGACCATCCGTTTGTTCGCATCAGTTTAATTTACCATTTCTCCATGACTTGGGGAATGTATGGAAAACGCTGATGGTCTCCCATGCTGTATGTCCAAAAGTATCATTTGTACTCAAGAAACTATTTTGAAAAAGAGGTCAAGGGCCCAGTAGAGTCAACAGTATCATTACACCATTCACTGTGGCCCAAAAGGGGAATCTGAAGAGTATAGTTAGTCTATTGAGCCTCAACAAATCCATTGCCATCCATAAATTTTAAGTGCTCTATCAGGAGACATAGCAGCAAATTTCTTTTCAAATGAGTCCATATGATTGCAGCTCCCAACAGGTGACCATATAGCATACTACCAGAAACCAGAGAGGGAGCACTCTAATTGCACATTTATGCCATTGCTCTGTGCAGTGTAGTTGATGAAAGAGTGAAGTGACAGCTGGTTAGGGCCTATGCGAAAACTTCCAGCCATTTGAGTCTCCTTTAAAGTTCACCCTTTAATAGGTGTTTCACGTTTAATTACTTTTAAGCAATTAGTAGAGAAAAAAGAAAGGAAAAGTTGCAAGTCCAAATCAAATAAGGTGTGGGGAAAATGCAATTAGACACAGGCATAAATTTTTCTGAAGCCCGACAAATAGGAGAAGTGCAACTGGCATATTTTGTCCATCACCCACCATTTCCCTCCTTGCACAATGACAACTGTGCATGCACCATGCCCAGATTGACCATCAGAGGCAGAGTCCATTAAGAATCATGGAATAATGTGATGGCGGCTTCTTGCCTTCACTATTCAGAGCAATTTGCATCATGGACAGGTATTTGTGATGCTTGTTTTCATACTAACGCCCCCTGCTTTCCCTGCACCCAACATAATAGTAAAGTATAACAGTTACTATGGATTTTCTCTCCCTCCCACCAGCAAAACCCCCCACAAGGAAATGACTTGTAGAAGACGTTATATAATTAAGTGTCCTGCAGATAATAGAATTGGAGTATAATAGCCTCAGGTGTGGGGCACAGGCCAACGTCATGTGAAATAGAAATGAGGGTCAATGATAAAATAACAATGAAGAATAAACAATATCCCCAAACTCTTATCAATGTCACTCAATCCTCCCTTTTTAAAACAAAAAGAAGAATATGCATATATACACCTTTGTAAAATATATGAAAATAAATAAATAAAAATACCATCAATCCAGACTTCTGGGGCATTAAATGGGGAAAAATGCAAGACAAGGCTAGGATTTGAACATCCATATGGAACCATGTGAAGAATAGCATTGGAAGATTATGCATCTAGTTTTCCAGACAAGTGTCCTGAACATGTAAAGTTGTTTTTCAGTGAGGTGAAAAGATCCATTGAAGCAGTAGAGGTAGTATACATCTCTCATATTGTTCACAAGCTACAAGGAACCTTTGTTTACTGTGTGTATGTGTGTATGTGTGTTCAAATGCCCACACCCACCCCAGTCATGGAGCCACATCCCCTGTCAGCTACCCCCCCACACCAGTATTCACACTTAGCTTGTATGTGAAAAGAGACTCTATGTGTATAGCCTTGCATGAAAAAGCTCTATGCGCATTTGTCGGTATGTGCAAAAACAATGGTAGGTAACAGGTTTGCCTACCAGCAATTCATTGGAATTACTTATTACACAACAAACTAGTCCTGTCCTGAAACCCTGCCTGTCCTTTTGCAGCCTTTTCTTTTCCCTGTGAATGAGGCAGTTGTTTTCCTGCCTCTTTCACAGGGATGTTGAGCATCTTGGAGAAACAGGTTGCAGGGCTTCAGTGCTTACAGGGTGTGCGGCTTCAGTGTGTGTGTGTGGGGGGGTGAGCTCTTCATTTTGCCATTTTTATCCTGTTCTGTCCTTGCAGCCTCTCTGGCTGCTTGAGCTTTCTGGAAAGCCCCCGAGAGGACTTAACCAGGACATCCTGCCTTGTGGTTTCCCAGTGCTGCTGCTTGCTGAGGGCCTGAAAGCTGAGAGAGGCATTTTTGGTTTTGTTCTGTTGTTGTTAAAAGTCCTTTTAACAAGAGGAAAAGGAAGAGGAAGAAGAAGTCCTCACTCAACTTTCAGGCAGCAACACTAACTGATGACATTTTAGTCAATCATATAACATTTAGTTGATTACTCAATTTAAGCTGCATTAACTTGCACATGTACATGAGAACAATTGTTCTAAAGAAAAAAATAGGATATTTTATTTTTATATTATATGGAATGAGAGATGATGTAGTAGGTATCATCTTCAAAGAGGCATTCTCCCTTCTGGCTGAAAGATGAGGGAAGACCTCTTTTGAGATGGCGCCAAAATAATTGCTAGATTAAAAAAAAAAAACCTTGCTGAACAATTTAATCAAGATCACCTTTTCAGTCAATGAACATGTTTTTAGGCTGCAATCCTATACTGGCTTATCTGGGAGTAAGCTGTGTTGAATGCAACATAATTTACTTCTGAGTAGACCTTCTGCAGTTGCATTAAGCTAGCTGATTAATTAACTAAACACAGCAGCCCTACAATTAACCTTTCTGTTGTGTCATTTTGGATACAAGTATGACTTGCAGGCACATGCCATGTAAGAAAAGTGTACTCGTTGCATTAAGCTTATTACTGGCTGTAGTTAGCAATTAGGAATGAAATGGAACACAGACTGTCAGGGACAACATTCTGGACAAATGAGTACAAAGGATAAAAACAACATCTCAAATTAAATAACTTACATAAAATCAGAATGAAAGTTACAACTATCATGCTGACTAATGCCAACACAGCACTATATAAATTACTGCTTCTGTTGCGGCTTTATTTAGTGCTAACAGCCTTCTAGGTACTGAAAATACGAGGCCGTATAACATACAAGACTTGTGACAGTGACAATTAACTAGCTTCCTGACCTTACCCCTATGAGTCGTGAATTAGTCAGCTGTAAAGATGTCACTGAATGTTGTATTCTTTCTTACCCGCTTGTGGAGGTTTAGTTAATGGTCTTCATTTCAGAGGAATATGGAGGGTTCAGCTCAAAGGAAAGAAGCTCTGGGCATATATTTGTTGTTGTTGTTTATTCAGTCAGACGCTTCTGATCTACGTGACTTCATGGACCAGCCCACGCCAGAGCTTCCTGTCGGCTGTCGCCACACCTAGCTCCCCCAAGGTCGAGTCCATCATCTCCAGAATATCATCCATCCGCCTTGCCCTTGGTCGGCCCCTCTTCCTTTTGCCTTCCACTTTCCCTAGCATCAGCATCTTCTCCAGGGTGTCCTGTCTTCTCATGATGTGGCCAAAGTACTTCAGTTTTGCCTTTCATATTATTCCCTCAAGTGAGCAGTCTGGCTTTATTTCCTGGAGGATGGACTGGTTTGATCTTCTTGCAGTCCAAGGCACTCTCAGAATTTTCCTCCAGCACCAGTTCAAAAGCATCTATCTTCCTTCGCTCAGCCTTCCTTATGGTCCAGCTCTCACAGCCATAGGGGAATACCATTTCTTTAACTATGCGGACCTTTGTTGTCAGTGTGATGTCTCTGCTCTTAAGTATTTTATCAAGATTTGTCATTGCTGTCCTCTTGAGAAGTAAACATCTTCTGATTTCCTGGCTGCAGTCAGTGTCTGCAGTAATCTTTGCACCTAGAAAGACAAAGTCTGTCACTGCCTCCACATTTTCTCCCTCTATTTGCCAGTTATCAATCAAGCTGGTTGCCATCATCTTGGTGTTTTTGAGGTTTAACTGCAACCCAGCTTTTGCACTTTCTTCTTTCACCTTCGTCATGAGGTTCCTCAGCTCCTCCTTGCTTTCAGCCACCAAAGTGGTATCATCTGCATATCGGAGATTGTTAATGTTTCTTCCAGTGATTTTAACTCCAGCCTTGGCTTCATCAAGCCCAGCACGTCGCATGATGTGTTCTGCATACAGGTTGAATAGGTAGGGTGAGAGTATACAACCCTGCCATACTCCTTTCCCAATCTTAATCCCGTCTGTTGTTGCATGGTCTGTTCTTACCGTTGCTACTTGGTCGTTATACAGATTCCTCAGGAGGCAGACAAGAAGACTTAGTATCCCCATACCCCCAAGAACTTGCCACAATTTGTGATGATCCACACAGTCAAAGGCTTTAGAATAGTCAATAAAACAGAAATAGATGTTTTTCTGAAACTCCCTGGCTTTCTCCATTATCCAGCGGATATTGGCAATTTGGTCTCTAGTTCCTCTGCCTTTTCTAAACCCAGCTTGTACATCTGGCAATTCTCGTTCCATGAATTGCTGGAGTCTACCTTGCAAGATCTTGAGCATTACCTTACTGGCATGTGAAAGAAGTGCCACTGTTCAATAGTTTGAACATTCTTTGGTGCTTCCCTCTTTTGGTATGGGGATATAGCCTAGGTTGTTTTTTTCCAATCTGTTGGCCATTCTTGTGTTTTCCAAATTTGCTGGCATATGGCATGCATCATCTTGACAGCATCATCTTGCAAGATTTTAAACAGTTCAGCTGGGATACCATCATCTCCTGCTGCCTTGTTATTAGCAATGTTTCTTAAGGCCCATTCAACCTCACTCTTCAGGATGTCTGGCTCTAGCTCACTGACCACACCATCAAATCTATCCCCGATATTAATATCCTTCCTATACAGATCTTCCATATATTCTTGCCACCTTTTCTTGATCTCTTCTGCTTCTGTTAGGTCCTTGCCATCTTTGTTTTTGATCATACACATTTTTGTCTGGAATTTACCTCCGATGTTTCTAATTTTCTGGAAGAGGTCTCTTGTCCTTCCTATTCTATTATCTTCTTCCGCTTCCACGCATTGCTTGTTTAAAAATAATTCCTTATCTCTGCTGGCTAACCTCTGGAATTTTGCACTTAATTGGGCAAATCTCCCCCTATCACTGTTGCCTTTAGCTTTCCTTCTTTCTTGGGCTGCTTCCAGTGTCTCAGCAGACAGCCATCTTGCCTTCTTTGTTTTCTTTTTCTTTGGGACATTTTTTGTTAAAGCCTCCTGAACAATGTTGCGAAATTCTGTCCATAGTTCTTCCGGGACCCTATTTACTAAATCTAGTCCCTTAAATCTATTCTTCACCTCCACTGCATATTCATGAGGAATATTCGTGAGCTCATATCTAACTGTTCTGTGGGTCTTCCCTATTCTCTTTAGTCTGATTCTAAACTGTGCAATAAGAAGTTCGTGATCTGAACTACAATCAGCTCCAGGTCTTGTTTTTACCGACTGCTAGGGATGTACGAAAGTCACTTACCTTTTCGCAGCTTGGGTTCGCGGTGGGGGGGAGGTGCTTCGCTTCTCCCCCCGAAGTTCAGGCGAGGGGGGGGAGGCGTCCCGCCTCGCCCAGCTGAAATTCAGGCCGGAGAGAAGCGCCCCGTCTCCCCGGCTGCGAAACAAAAAGTAAAAAAAAAAACAACTGTGATAGGCTACGTAACGATTAACGTAGCCTATCACAGCTAGATTTCCAAAGTCAGCCGTGATAGGCTACGTTAATCATCACGTAGCCTATCACGGGTGACTTTGGGGAAGAAAAAAAAAAGCGCGTACACAAATGGCGGCAGCCCATGGGGGCCGCCATTTGCATTCCTTATTTTGACACGTCTAGTCTACATAAAGATTTACATGGACTACAGCGAAAATAAGGGAACTCTATTTGCGTTGCCCTTATTTTCGCCGTAGTCTACGTAAATCTTTACGTAGACTAGACGTGCCAAAATAAGGAACGCATATGGCGGCGCCCATGGGCCGCCGCCATTTGCGTACGTGCTTTTTTTCCCCCCAAAGTCACCCGTGATAGGCTATGTGACGATTTACGTAGCCTATCACGGCTGACTTTGGAAATCTAGCCGTGATAGGCTACGTAAATCGTCACGTAGCCTATCACGGGTGTGTGTTGTTGTTTTTTTACTTACTTTTTTATTTTGTAATGGTGGCTGCGGCAGCCAGTCGGGAGACCGGCTGCCGCCCCCGGCCCCCACGAAACGTCACCGAACCGCTGCCGGGATCCACCGCCGAGAGGGACATTCGCTGAAGGTAAGTCCCATCCCGGGGGGGGTGGCAGGGGGCTGGCAGAGAATTTCCCCAACACTTTCAGGGGGCCGAATGCCTCGGCGCTTGTTCTCCCGAAGATTCGGGGAGAAATTCTCCGCCATCCCTACCGACTGCATAGATGTCCACCACCTTTGGCTGCAAAGGATGTAGTCAATCTGATTTCGGTGTCGACCATCTGGTGAAGTCCATGTATAAAGTCGTCTCTTAGGTTGTTGGAAGAGAGTGTTATTATTATTAATTATGAAGGCTACTCCATTTCTTCTGTGGTCCTCTTGTCCACAGTAGGGATGGGGAAGAATTTCTCCCCAAAACCTCGGGGGGCCGAGCGCCAACGCATTCGGCCCCCCGAAATTGGCGGTGAAATTCTCCGCCACCCCCCCACCCCCCCCGAGATGGGACTTACCTTTCACAAATGTCCCTCCCGGCGGCGGGTCCCAGTGGCAGTTCGTCAGGTCTTTGTCAGGGGCGGGGGCGGCAGCCGGTTTTTCGACCGGCTGCCACCACCGCGATTACAAGGAAAGTTAAAAAAACAACAACACCCCCATGATAGGCTACATAACGATTAACGTAGCCTATCACGGCTAGATTTGCAAAGTCAGCCGTGATAGGCTACGTTAATCATCACGTAGCCTATCACGGGTGACTTTGGAAAAAAAAAAAGCGCGTACGCAAATGGCGGCCCCCGTAGGGAGCTGCCATTTGCGTTCCTTATTTGGTCCTGTAGTCTACGTAAAGATTTACGTAGACTACGGCAAAAATAAGGGCAACGCAGATAGCGTTGCCATTATTTCGCCATAGTCTACGTAAATCTTTACATAGACTACAGGGACCAAATAAGGAACGCAAATGGCAGCTCCCTACGGGGGCCGCCATTTGCGTATGCGCTTTTTTTTTTTTCAAAGTCACCCGTGATAGGCTACGTGATGATTAACGTAGCCTATCACGGCTGACTTTGCAAATCTAGCCGTGATAGGCTACGTTAATCGTTACGTAGCCTATCACGGGGGTGTTTTTTTTTTTTTTTTCGCGGCCGGGTAGACGGGGTGCTTCTACCCAGCCTGACTTTCACCGGTGAGGGATGGGGCGCCTCCCCCCTGGCCTGTATTTCGGCCGGGCGAGGCGGGAAACCTCCCCCCCTCACATGAACTTCGGGGGGAAAAGTGAAGTGCCTCCCCCCCACCGCGAAAAAAGCTGCAGGACAAGGTAAGTCCCTTTCGTACATCCCTAGTCCACAGTAGTAGATCTGGTGTGGTCATTTGATGTGAAGTGGCCCATTCCAGTCCATTTCAGTTCACTGACACCCAAAATGTCTATATTTAATCTTGGCATCTCCCCAATAACCACATCAAATTTGCCCTGGCTCATAGATCGTACATTCCAGGTTCCTATGGTGTGTTGATCTTTAGAACATCGGATTCATCGTTCACCACCAGCACCTTTGGCTGCTAGCTGTCCTTTCGGCTTTGAGCTAGCTGCGTCATCACATCTGGGGCTAGTTGAATTTATCCTCTGTTTCTCCCCAGTAGCATTTTGACCATCTTCCGACCTGGGAGTCCCATCTTCCGATGGTATACCGACATATCTCTGGTTGTACTGATCCATTTAGTTTTCATGGCAAGAATACTGGGGTGGGTTGCCGTTTCCTTCCCCAGGGATCGTATTTAGTCTGACCTCTCTGCCATGACCTTCCCGTCAGGTGTCCCTTCATGGTTTAGCTCATGATGTCATTGAGGTGCTCAAGCTCCAGCACCACAACAAGGTAACAATCTCCTTTGCTGAAGGGGCATATATTTACCATCTGATAATTTTTGTATTGTTATTGTTCCCTCGGGCCTCTTTGGTGAAGTTCAGGTCAGGTTGAATCGGTGTTCATCCAGCGTCTCCTCTCCACTTCTTCCTTACTCCTTCCCCTCAGACATTTTCTGCCTTCAATGTCCTGTACAACCATGATGTGCAAGTCCAATTCCACCAGGAACCTGACCCCTGGAGCAATGTAATTGATTCCCCCACCTCCTGTTAAATCTAAAGCAAGTATCAAATCTTCAGCATTGCAGGGAAGCTCAGAGCAAATGAGAGATGGGGGTTTTTTATATAGCAAAGCTTTATGTAGTACATGGTTTTGATTCACTATAATTTGCTTGTTTATTAAATTTGTAGCCGCTCCACATCACATGTTCTCTAGGCATAAATATAACAATTAAAATACACTATAAACTTGAAAAAAGAAACTGATTAAAAACTAACGACACAGTTAAAACACTGTTCTAAAACAGGAGGACCAAGTAATAAAACATGACTTATTTACAGATCTGATGATGGATGTGCTCGGGTGCAACTCATTTGATGGAGCCTGAAGGTGCTACTTCAGTGATTTCAGACAGGTGAAGATATGGTCAGGGTGGGGCAGAAGACCTGTCCATCGCAGAAGAGGGGAATCTATGTCCTTGGTCACTGTACTTCTCTCCAGTTCTACCCCAATCCCTGGTTGCTCATCTACTGTGCTCCTCAGCCTGATGGTGCTGTTGTTTAATGCCTGGTCAGCTCACAATACACTTCCACAATGTGTGACAGTAGTATAGTCACTCTTGAAGAAACCCACCCTGGATTTCTCTGCTTTTTTCTTTGTTTTTTGTTTTTTAACAAATACCTACTTTCTGGAGAAGGTGTTGGAGACAGCAATGCTGGACAACTACAAGTATTTTTGGAGGATATTGATTATCTGGACCCATTTCAATCTGGTCTCAGGCCTGGTTTGGGGACTAAATTGTCCTTGGTTGCCCTGAAGGACAGGGAAAATGTGACCTTGTTACTTCTTTTTTATCTCTTGGTAGCATTTGACCATGGTATCCTCATGGACCATCTCTGTGAGTTGGGGATCAGATGCTCTGTATTACAGTGGTACCAGTCCTAGCTAGACGGCCAAATCCAGAGTGTGATGATTGGGGGGGGGGGTACTCCTCAGCCCCCTGGCACTTGTGTTCTGGGGTATCCCAGTGCAGTCTCCTTTCTCCATCATTGTTTAACATCCATATGAAGCCTTTGGGAGAAGTCATTTCGAGATGATCAGGATGCTGATGACACACACCTCTATTTCTCCATAATAACTAAATCAGGTTAGGCCAAGCAAACCCTGGAATAGTGCTTGGATGCAGTGGTGGGCTGGATGATGGTCAGTAAACTGAGTCTGAATCCTGATAAAACAAGTGTGCTGTAGGTGAGTAGTTCCCATATCCAGGGGAAAAGTTTAACTGCCTGTTCTGGATGGGGTTGCGTTCCATATGAAGGAGCAGGTATGCAGTCTGGATGCTCCTGGATTCATCATTGTCGCCTGAGGCCCAGGTGATCTCAGTGGCTAGGAGCCCTTTTTATTTTTTTTTTAAAGCTTGGGTTGGTTTGACAGCTGACTGAGCTGTGGCATTTCCTGGACTAGGATACCTTGGCCAAAGTAGTATAGGGATTGGTAACCTCCAGATGTGATCACTGCAATGCACTCTAAATGGACCACCTACACCTGCTATTAGGGATGGCGGAGAATTCCGCCATGGATTTCAGTGAGGCCAAATGGTCCCCCTGAAATCCATGACGGAATGGCCTGCCCCCTGTCCCCCCCCCCCCCGCAGATTCCCCCCAGGACGAGGCTTACCTGGGGCGGATGTTCCGGATGGCGGCGGCTCTGGCAGCAGGTCTGGCGGTGGCAGCTGGTCTTTCAACTGGCTGCTGCAGCTGCCATTTCAATCCTGGTCTTTGCCGTCTCCCCCCAACACTGCAAATCAATTCCGCGAAAAGGTAAGTGACTTTCGTACATCCCTACCTGCCATCTTATGTATATTGGCTATTCACAGTGCCATTTTCCATAAGATCAAATGTGCATATTTTCACAATCACCTTTTGTTTTCTTTTTTTACAAAATGTTGATCTCAGAGCTCACTGGATGGGCCTGGGTTGAGTGCGGGCAGCTCAGCGAGCACAGGGGGAACTCAAGCGGGGCAGGGGGCTCGGTGGGTGCAGCTCAGGGCAGCGAGTGGGGAGGAGTCCACCGGACTCCCAGACGTGATTGGGCACCTGCGCCATCCTTAGTGTTAACCTGGGGACCTGATTCACGGAGGGCCCAGTCAGAACAGATGCTAGGAGTACCAAGATGAAACAAGTCCACTTGTGTAAAAGGATAGCATACAGTTTATTGAATACACAGCTGGAATATGGATGCAGAATATAAACAACAAATGCAAAAGAAAGCTTACACATGCTCCTCAATTGGTGGACCAATCATTGGTCAACCAACTGTTGTTGCATTGGTTCCCAGAATCCAACAGGGTGTTGCTCTGAGGGCCTCAATTCTTTGGACAGACGAGCACTCTTCCTTCTCCAAAAGTGAGAACAACCAGCAAGCTGGCCTACTAGATTTTATATACATATCTCCTAAGTTCCTAAACCTGTCATGAGAAACACAGACTTGGGAAACAAAACACTCCCCTCAGGAGGGGGGGTCAGCTTCTCAGGGGAAGGGGGGCATTAGTTTCAGTTTCTCATAGGAGAGTAAAAATAAATCCTTATCTAAGAAATGAGGGAAGAGGGAAGAAGAGCCTTGTTTATATCTCTCTGCCTCCCTAGTACCATCTATGTCACCTACAGAAAAGAAATCTACTTCTAGCATGGCCAAGGTAAAACACACAATATATAGGACTATACAAGTCTCTGTGCACTAAAGACACCTGTGTAGGTTCAAACCTGTCTCCTCACCATTCTTCCCTTACCGATTCCGGTACACATACAGTATATAGATACATAAAAGGGTTCCTACCCCCAGTCCTTCTCATTCGCCATATTATCAGAGTCCCCTCCAGTGGTACTCTGCTTGTTGTGACCCTTGGCTTTGAGAGTCAAGCCCACTCCACTTTGCATGTCCCTTCCTGGGTTCTATTTATTAGTCACGCTACAGTGTAGGGATGCTGAAGAAATTAGAGGCAGACTAAAACGAGCTTGGATTTTTAAGAAACTGAGCTGCGGAATCTGCTGTACAGCGACCCACTCAGGCCACACGGAGTCCATAGATGTTCAGATGTTTGTTGTTGTTGTTGTTGTTTACTTTCCTGAAATTTATGCAAGTGTGTTTTTAAGAAAATTCACAAGTTTCTCCTAAGGAAAAGTCGAATGGAATGGGGAACTTCATGGAATGTTATGTACTAAAGTAAATTGTAGCAAACCCTTTTACATAATTATTTGCATATTTTTCCACATGATGAAAAAAAAATCTCATCTGTCTGTGAGCGGACGACAGAACAAAAGGCGCCTGACAATCCATGAAACATAGACAGAGAGGATTTTACACAGTCTGTACTTCCCTACTACAGTGTGACACAAATGTGGGCAAATGGGGTGGAAAATGGAACCTGGCCTTAATATAGATCCTGTATGGATTACACATTCTCTCAGCATGCATCTTTTGTAGCCAAAAGGGCATCATTTCACAGACCATAGGCTTGGGGAAACGCCACGGTTTTCAGAAGTAAAAAAGAAGAAGAGATCTTTAGGGAGGAAAAGGGTGGGGGGATAACAACAACAAAAAAACATATGGGGGAAATGACTCCCAAACCCTGTCCAATGAGAATTGATTGAGTGGAATGCTTACAGACTGTTGGAGGGAGGAACTGGGAAACCAGGGAGGAGGAGAAGTACCTTGGAAGAGGCTGCCTGTCAGGAACGGCCTGAACTGAACCACTCTTCACAGCAGTATTCTGTTGCACTTTCCACATGTAGACAAATATTTATGTCGTTGCAAACATCAAATTCTTGATGGTGAAAAAAATGCCCTTCTAGAAACTTTCACCAGATGTTAAATCTGTGAGCATCAGCTTATAGGAAGGTGAATTAATTAATCTTTAAAAACCAAGGCAATGTCTCCAGGCAGGAAGAAAGAAAGAAAGAAAGAAGAAGAAAGAAAGAAAGAAAGAAAGAAAGAAAGAAAGAAAGAGATCATTACCGTTGTGGTGTTCAGTCAGAAAATGGCCATGCCCGGAGAAAACAAAACAAAACTGATGGATTTCAACATAATCTCAAGGTACTGAGTGTACAATTAGATCCCTTTCTTTCTTTTTTTAAGTGGTTTACGACTGCTGTTTTGCCTTTTATGCAAAAAGAAGAGAGGATATTTTTGTTTAGCTGATGCAAGCATCCATCAAAAGAATACAAACATTGCTGTACCAAAATTATGGGTGCATTCAAGATTTGTTACAGTCAGCTGCTGCTATCCTTCCTTACACTGAATAATAATGCTGCACTTATGGGGTTATCTAGTGGATTCTAATGGAATGCATGCTCTCTCTATGTGCGTGTTCTTTCAGCCGACTGGAATGGCAGATAGAGATGATGGGAGAATCAGGGATGCTCCTTGCTGAAGTTCTCCAAACTTTACTCCAAAGCTTGGTTTGGTGTGCTTCTGTTTTCATCTGTGACCTGTTTTTCAGTTTGTTCAAACAGGAACAGTATGCCTTCTTCAAAGGTCATGCATTTTAAATTTGTGCATTTTTAAAATTGCACATTTTTAAAGTTGTACATTTTTCAAGTGCACATTTTGTGAACATGAATGCAAGTTTGGGAATTTGGGAACTTTTTTTTGGAGATGATGCTCATGCCCTCCTGTTACAATTTAGGGTTATATGAATGGGGCATTTTCAAATGATTTGCAGACTGAAATGGATTTCTCATATATCCCTACCAGAAGATGAATCTGTCTTCAGTATTGACAGTGGGACAGTGTCCTCCGCTGCACCTGAAGGCTGCAGGCTAACTTAGGCAATGCAGAGAAGGCCACATGTCACACAGCTCTCTCCTCCAACTTTTGCTGCCTCCTCTCAGCATCTGCTGCCTGAGGTGACTGCTTCATTCTTTCTGCCTAATGGTAGGGCCGGCCCTGCCAACAAGCTCCTACAGTTTTATAGTTAGTAAATTTTGTTGTAATAGTCCAAGTATGAATGGTTTTTAACTGTGGATTTTATGACAATATTGCTTTAATCTGATGAATTCTAAGCTGGTGCGGAGACCATATGTTCAAAAAGCAGGGTAATATTTCTAAATAAAGAAATAAATTCACAGCTGTGACTTGCAATAAAGGAGTTTCCATGTATCTCATTTACTATCCTTGTCTAATATGTTGTAGGACCATTGCTTGATTTTCATTATCCAGTCTTGGGGGGCAGGGGGGAATATGAATAAGCCTGACTTCTTTTAACAATAACTTCAGGCAATTTTTTTTTAAAACAGTCATTTCCTGTTGCTTCTTAATGATCAGCCAAGATTTCCACTGAATAAGAAATAATCCAGATAGTTATAAGGCAATGCCTCTGTCTGTGTCTCTGTGTTTTTCCTCTAATAAATCACAGCATGGTTTTGGATAGCCCAAGCTGCAGGAACCCATTCTGAGTGCTATAGAGCTCTAGTAACATCGACCATGGCTGCTTGATATTCATTTAGGCACAGTTGGGCACAATCAAAACTAAAACCAAGCTCAGAAATCATTGTTAAATCAGAAGCTGCAGTACACAAATTTACCACTTACTGATAAAATAGCTCAATTGCATTAAGTAATCAAATTCAATGCCTTTACGGAAAGACATCTGTAGCTACCTAGAAGTGACTGACAGAGTCACAAAAGCAATCACTCGCTCCAGCTTTACATTCCCACCTTTTAAAATGTTATTGTAACATATAGTTTGATAGCCTGTCTTCATGGGAGAAGAAATTAGAGCATTTTTTAAATAACATCAATATTGTAATAACTCAAGAAGAGAAACAGCATATTTAGGACATTTCTGCATTGATGTAAAATGTTCATACCAAGCACCCAAGTATGATGATCATGTAAGAGCTCACCATCTTAGACTTTTTCTTCACCTGAAAGGTCACAGCCATGGAACTGGCAATGTATTTTGATTAGTAATGTTATTCACCCCACCCATGAAATTACCAACCTACCCCATCCATCAAAATCAACCTTAATTTATTTTTTATTTTATTTACTGGGACCTAGGTTAACTCAAACAATTGCTTATGAACGACTTGGAAACCTGACAAAGTGCAGTTTCCAGGGATCTTTGTATGGGGATGCTTTCATTGGTAAGACTTCAGGGTCTAATAAAAGTCCATAGAAAAGCCCAACATCACCCTTGTGGGTGCTGGAAGTTAAATTAAGATTTGGGGGAAAGGGGGAAGAAGATGTAAGTAGGGATCTTGGAGGAAACCATTTTGAGGCTGGAGCTTGGCAAGCTTTCACCAGCTCACCCCCCTCCCCCTGACTCTGGTCCAACATCTGCGAACTGGCTCGACTCAGTCCACACTGATGCTGGACCAGCTGGTGGATTTTCCATCTTTGCGTGGCTGTCGCCACCACCACCACCGCACAATGCTCCCACTCTGCCCCTGCCAGTGTCAACACTGGAAGGGAGAGAGGGACGGTTACAGTAACAAGGCAGCCATGGCTCTCTCCCTGTCGGTGTTGGACAGAGGGAGCATTGCACTGCCACCATGGCACCGCCACTACACAACGCTCCCTCTCTCCCTCCCGATGTTGGCACCAGCAGGGAGAAGGGGAGGGTTGTGTGCATCGGCAGCTGTGGGAATGTGTGTGTGGGGGCTACCCCGGAATGTGTTGAAATTACAGCCATAGTTTGCGCAAATTACAGCTGTAATTTGCACAAATTATGGTTTAATTTCTGCACATTCTGGGTCGGGGGGGGGGGAATCCTGACCAAGTTCCCAGATTTCAGGGGCAGACCCCCAGCTCGGGTTTCAAGGGAATCATTTCATATATGTTCAGAAGACTTGGTAATGTCAGGCTTACACACATTCGATTTCTGTATCAGTGAAGCTGCAGTGTTCATACTTATCTGTTGAGGTGGATATTTATAGTTATCTTTGGAGATTCAGTTGTCTGTATCATGTTGAGAGAGCTGAGACAACCCATGGTTTTAAGCAAATAAAATTTTAAAAACTGAATAGGGATGGCATGGGTGTCCAGTTGAGGCTCAAAGCCTGGTGATTTGTCATGGGCTTGGCCCCTGATGCCATTCTGTGGTGCCCATGCTTGCCCAATTCGGCATGTGCTGAGTTGGACAAGCATGTGGCTGCCTCACTGAGCCACCATTCTGTGCAAGAATGGCAACTCAGCCTTTCTCGTAAATTAATAACCATGTACACGAATGGTGGCCATAAAGAGGCCATCTATGCAACATTACTGGCGTGGATGGTCTACTTACACTTGTAATGTTGCATAGATGGTCCCTTTATGACTGCCATTTGCGTACATGGTTATTTACGAAAAAGGCTGAGCCGCCATTTTTAGGCAAAATGGCAGCTCAGTGAGGGAGGCAGCAGCTATGCCCCACTTGTTGGGTGCCCATGAACCACCAGGAAGCTTGCCATGTGAGACAAGTAGGATTGCATGGCCAGTGAGGGCCTGGGGAGTAGCACATGACCCACACAGAGGTGAGTCTGTCCATCCCTAAAACTGAACTAGGGGTGTTGTTGGAATCCGAGAGGGTGGCAGACTCCCCCTCACTCAGCCTCCTGGACTCCAGTCCACAGACCACTGTGCTTGCCCGACTCAGTGCACAAGAAGTTGGGTAAGCATGGCAGTCCCTGCTGGTCTGCTGAGTGGCCATTCAGCCCATTCTGCATTAAAATGGTGGCTTCTTCTTTTCATAAAGGGCCTTTTATGCAAATGGTGCCCATTTACGCAAGTTGACAGGCAACAATAGACCATTTATGCTTGTCATCCTGAGTAAATGACCACTTTACATAAAAGAATGAGCTGCCATTTTTATGCAAAATGGAGGCTTGCTGAGGGATCAGGTGGCCACATGCCACTCACCAGGCACTTGTGGACTGCCCGCCAGCACTCCACACGCAGTAAGTAGGGACAGGAAGCTGGCAGAAGTCTGATGAGTGGTGCAAGAGGTGGACTTGGATGAGTCCGCCCATCCTTAAACTGAACTGGGTTTTTACCATACATTGTACCACATATCAAGATATGTGGTAAAATCCTATTTTCCTCTTGGCAGGATGATATAGATGGTGAAGCTCATTCTGGGGCAATTTGGTCTTCTGCTTCAGCTCCACGATCCCAGGTCAAAACGGAAATGAGCCCTACTTAGTTCTGGGAGGCCAATACACAGTGCGCTCATTTTGCTGAAACCCAAAATATACAGAACTATGACAGATGTAAGTAATTTTGGACAAAATGAAAGAATCAGTGCCAAAGATGTCAGATCATTAACATAGTCAATTCCTGCTCAGGCTGCAGCTGCAATTCCATGGCAGACAGCAAAAGAAACAGCTTAAGCTTACTATCACAGTTGTAATTTATAAATAATTCCTGCATAATAAAAATGTAGTGTGAAGATACATGTCACCCTATATTAAAATGCTCTACTCAGTTGAAATAAAGTTTTAAAGAGGCTTATGACAAATTGGAGCCAGCTTTAATGGGTTGCTAATCAGAACTAGTTTTCATGTCTCCCTGTCCCTGCCCTTTATAGGGGAAGGGGGGGACAAGTCAGCATTCCAAATTACTGTTTCTATGCAGCTGAACTGATTATACTTGATGTAAAGTGACAATTGATAACAAATTGTATTGACAGACCTTGATTGGATGTAATTACTTCATCCAGAAAATGTTCTGAACAAATTAACCACAGCAAGATCGCCTTTTTAATTTTAAAATGGTCCGTTACCCAGATTAAGGTGACCATCACAATTTATAATTAATACATTTTCTCACTTTCATTTTTTTAATTGTTGAAAGACGTGAGAAAAATTAATTGAAATTTAGAGCCTCAATTAGCAAAACAACTTGCATTAAATATCATTTTAAAATCAAAACAATGACATCATTTATCATCTTTCATGAAGACATGGAAATAAAACATTCCTTGAAGACATTCATTCATTAATTCATTACATGTGTATCTGGCCAATAGATGAAATGCTCTGGCAGTTCACAACATGATAAAACTTTTAATATACAAAAAATTCAACAGTTTAATAAAATTATGATATAAAAAACCGTAAGCTCAAAAAGGCCCATCATATGCCATCAAATGCCTGGGAGTAGAGTAAAGTTTTGTCCTGGCACTGAAAAGATGACAATTTGGTGCCAGGTGGAGGCAGAGCTCACTAGGGAGAGCTGTCCATGATCGGGAAGCCACCACCAAGAAGGCTTTTTCCCTTGTTGCCATCCTCTGAAACTCTCTTAAAGGAGGCATTCAGAGGAGAGCTTCAGATGTTGATCATAGTGTATGGTAAGGTTCATGCTGGGAAAGGTGCTCCATGTAGTGCCTTCAACTATTCCTGTTACAATACTTCAGCTAATCACTCATTTTTTTTCTTTTCACTAACCAGTTAATTCTGAGATAATTTAGTGTGAAGTCTGCACTTCATGATCCCTCAAGTATTGTGGTTTCAAGCCATTTCATGCTTTAGAGGTCAAAAACAGCATCTTGAATTGGACTTGGAGATGACATTGAAATCTTTAGAAATCTTTAAGACATTAGACATCTTTAGGAAAATATTCAGGAAACCATGTGACCTTTGTCATGTGGACACAAAAGGAAAACTGTGGCACAGAGTGGTAGGCGGCAGTATTGAATCTGAAACTCTCCCCACGACCTGAGTTCGATCCCAGCGGAAGCTGGGTCTCAGGTAGCCGGCTCAGGTCGACTCAGCCTTCCATCCTTCTGAGGTCAGTAAAATGAGTACCCAGCTTGCTGGGGGAAAGGCAGTCACGACTGGGAAAGGCAGTGGAAAACCACCCCGCTATAGTCTGCCATGAAAATGCCAGCGCAAGCAGCGTCCCTCTAGAGGTTAGTAATGACCCAGTGCTTGCACAGGAGGAACCTTTCCTTTCCTTTTAGCTTAGGTCATGATTGAGCCAAAGTTAAGCACTTCCAAGTCCCAAGCCACCATTTGTTTCCCCCAAATGCTTGGGGAACAATGCTATGTCATAGTCTCCTTCAACAGGAAGCATTGTGGTGGAGAGAAATGGTGGCCACTAGGCTGCTGATAGGAGCTGTGCTATTGCTTATGGCTGTAGCAAAACTACATTTTTAAATAAATAATATTTTTTTAAAAAATGGAGTGGAGGAAAACCACTGCCACTCTTCCAAGTGAGCCTCACCCCTTGAAAATTATTCAGATTTCTCCTGCTTCCCAATTTTGCTGCTTCCAAATGGAGTTGCAAATTTGGTGGTGGGAGAATTTCAGCTCAACCTTATGAGACACTATTTTAAACATTATTTCCAACTGCAGGGACCATTGGAACCTTCTCCAGATGCACTGTTATTGTTTGTCATGACCATGTGGTTCCTCCACATGGTCAAGACCAACAACATCAGCACAGATAAAAGGAAGTACTTCTCTGCACAGTGCATAGTTAAACTATGGAATTGGCTACCACAAGATGTAGTGATGGCCACCAACTTGGATGGCTTTAAATGGGGGTTAGACAAATTCCTGGATGAGAAGTCTATCAACAGCTACTAGGCCTGAGAGCTTTGTGTTACCTCCAGTACCAGAGGCAGTATGCCTATGTACACCAGTTGCTGTGGAATATGGATGGGAGAGTGCTGTTGCATTCATATTCTGTCTGTGGTTTCCTGGTTGACAGCTTGTTGGCCACTGTGTGAACTGTGAACAGAATGCTGAACTAGATGGACCCTTGGTCTGATCCAGCATGACTCTTCTTATGTTCTTGTGTTCCTGAAGGCTGCTGTCCTTGCATTATCTACTATTACCATCCCTTCCAGATATGATTCATTCTGAAGCTGGTTTACTTCATTCACACTTCTAAATGTCCACTATTACTGGCTGTAATACCTTTTACATGCTCTCTTCATAAGGAAGCAACCATCAGTAGCACGTTATTACTTACTGCTATTAATGCAATACACACAATGCCCAAACCTAGCCTTTTTAATATTCAGAGAGGAAAGTTTTCCACCCATAAGGTTTTTAACAAAAAGTTGTCATTTTCTTTTTGGACCAGTTTCACATGTATTTCCATCCCTCATATGAAGCATTGTCCTGCTGTGTAGGGGGGAGACGAAAACATCAGTAGCTTGACAGAGACCAAAGCCTCTTTCCTATCAGTGGCAGGCAAATAGTGATGGTAGGATGAATTACATTTCAGGAGGCTATGCAAAAGGAACTGTTCCAGAATCTTCCATACATTGCTTTTCTCTCTAATACAGGTAAGTCTACATTCACAAGAGCCTTTTAATATTGGCAGTGCTAAGACAAAATATCAATAACTTGAAAACACGGTTTGCCTTAAAATCATGAAGAAGGATGCGGTGGATCCAAATAACTGTGCTGAAGCAACTATATTGGATTCAGGGCTTTCATGGACTGACAACACCCTGTTCCATGAGTAGAAGGGAAAACAAGCAAAACAGTCCTCCCTAGGAATGTACAAGGAATTTGTTTCAGTTCATTTTTTATCAGGATTTACCCAGTTTGCACCTTCCAGACTGAACATAGACTCAGACACAATCTGCAGTTGAAGTGCATGCATTTTGGAGCTTGCAATCTGATTCATCCCCACCACCACCACCATAAAAATGTGTTCAACAGTATATGTACATGCATTTGAAAAATGTGCATGAAAAAAGCCTACTTTTGAAAAATGTGTGCAAATATGCTTTAATCAATAGGAGAAGAATGTGTACATTTCAAAGATGTGCACAATTGTTCCATAGATTTAGAAAAATACATACAAAAATACACATGGATTCCCATGCAAAAGGAAGAAGAAGAAGAAGAAGAAGAAGAAGAAGAAGAAGAAGAAGAAGAAGAAGAAGAAGAAGAAGAAAGCTAACAATCTGATAAGGACTCAAGTAGGAACAAGCTTCATTATGGAATTTGGAGAACTTTGGTGAGCATGAGTTTTGCTGTGTTGCACACCCTAGTGCTCCCACAAACTTGGCCACTGAATTACTGCTGAAAGGAACTTGTGCTGGGTTCCTTTGCTCTGGGTGACTTAAATTCTATGGAAATTTAGCAACTGAAGACACAAAACTAAGAAGTGTTTGTTTTTTTAAACGTGTGTGTGTGTGCACATTCACGTGTGTGTGTGTATGTGACAGAGAGAGAGAGAGAGAGAGAGAGAGAGCGTGATTCATTATTTTATGTCACCCTTTCTTATAAACAGCCAATCTAACTCCTTTGTAGTTTGCTTCTAGTGGTTCTCAAGATCAGCTCTTGCTACCCCACCCCTTCTTCCTTTGCTATGCAGACCTTTCAATAAGATTACCAGCAAAAATGCAAAACAAAAAACAAAAACAACCAAAATAGCCATCATTATTACATTCCACCATGCTACATCCATATAGGGATTGACAAATCTTCCATTTTAGGGCACAATCCTATGGTCACTAGTCAGCAGCTAGATGGTCATAGATATGTGGGTTTCCGAATATCGACCTCAGAGCCCGCTCTCCGAGATCCGTTCCTGGAGAACTGACCTTCCCCCCTTCCTGTGCTGCCTTGCAGGCAGCTCAGAACAGCCCACACTCCACACTCAGAAGAGGAGTGCGGAGTGGCAAAAAAGGGGCATTCCAGGGGGGCATTCCTGGGCAGGGAGGGCGGAAATGCCATTATGACACATCCTATGTGTCATCTGGCAGCCTCCTCCACCACTCTGCCTTCCTGCGGCTAGACAGCCAAAATCGGCTCCCTCATATATTTGAATGTTGCTGTTGTTGTTGTTGTTGCTGTTGTTGTTTTTAAATCTTCAGTTGTTTCTCTCCTGAATATGAAGAATTTTGCAGGTTCTGGCAAATTCTTATCACAAATGAACTGAAAGAAAATGGTCACCAAGCAAATTCCATAGCTACAGCTCTTCCCAGAGTTGTGAGGGCCATAGTGTACCTGCCTGTAGATGTGAAAGATGAGGAGCCTGTCAGAAAAAAAGGTGAAAACGCTAATTCAAACATGGCTGAACACACAGGGATTCAAACCTAGACTTTTAAGAGCTAAGCGCTCAAAGCTCTGGGCTTGGATCGATTTGTCTGCCAGTTCTGGTTTCTCCCAGATTCATTTTTAAATATAAATCTCAAGTTCTTTTTTTCCCAAATATGGAGAATTGTGCAAATTTGGGTAAATTCTTATAAAAACTGAACTGAAACAAAGTTCTTACCCATCTATATATCCAAACTGTGTTGTTGTAGCAGTTTTTAAATGGGTAATTTGATCACAGAGGCAGCTGAGATATTTTACCCACAAAAATATATTGGATTTCAATGTAGAACCTGTAGAAATGGTAGGGGAAAATATTGACTCAGCTTTTCAAAGTATCAAAATATAGAAAAAAATATATAACTTAAGTTGACTTTGAAGCAAGCAATAAAACCGAGCATTAGTAAGAAAAAAATAAATGCAGGACTTCAAATGCATCATAGATATGTATCAGGGAGTTCTCATAAATTCTGTTCAGCTTTTACTTCATTCTACCCAATAACCACACACACACACACATACTTGGAGAGAAACTAAATCTGCTTTGAAAATTATTTTCTGGCATCAGCACAGCAAAATCCTCCAGAGGAGACAAAGAGTGCACTGGCAAAATACAAAAATAAGGAGGGGAAATATCCGTAGGTTTAAAATACATTAAAAAAGGAATTCCCTAGTGAACAAACAATACTAAGAGAGTGATTCAGGGGGAAAAAAAGAAAAAGGAAAAAGAATCACCCACTTTCTAGCCATAAATTACACAAGGGTATTCCCTCCTCCTCCAGGAACCTTTCATATTATAGTCCAACAAATGTTTGAAAACTACCATCCCTACAACTCCTGCCAACTTGCCAAGCGATTAAATACAATGAATATTAATAAATAATTAAGCCACCAGAAGTGAGATTCATAGAGAAAACACACAGTGTACATCACTGGAGATAGAAACTGATGCATATAAAATGAGAAGCATGAAAAAGAAGAACGTTATAACATCACAGAAGAAAGGAAAGTAGCTTCATTAAGGCAGGGGGACAGAACATTTGAAATGAATGCAGAAGGCATATGAATGGGAATTCTTTAGTGAAGAATTCACTAAATCCCACTTCGTTGGAATTTGTCTTTAAAAAAAATGTTTTAACTCTTTTAACCATTGTTTTATTCTTTTATCATATTGTCACCGCTCCGAAATCTTCTGATGAGGAGCGGTATATAAATATTGTAAATAAATAAAATAAATAAGAAAATATTAGCCCATATTTTCCCGAGCAATAGTAGATCCCTCCATTTTCCATTGCTGCTTCTGCTTCATCAGCTTGGGCCTAGGGTCCTCCCCACCGCCTCACAGAAGCCACGTGAACTAGCTCCCCTGTGAGCTGAAGAGGAAGATGAGTGAACTGTCATCTCTTTAAATGGTGCTTTTAAAAAAATTGATGTGATTATTTTATTCTTACTGATCTTGTGAAGGTCACTCTGGGAGTCTTGTTGTCGGCTGAAGAAACAGGGTAAACATATTTCCAACAAACAAACAAGAGGCGTCAACAATGTTGCAGTATGGAGTGCTCCTGTTCTGGTTTCCATTCTTGCCCCCCACACACACACACATCTATGTCTCTGCCTCCCCCCGCTCTTCTGCCCTCAGTAATCTGTGCCCACTGAGCATGCTCAATCCTAGTGTGACGTTTTAGTCGTCCCCCCACCCCACCTCAAACAGGGCTTGAACTTCTGCAAACCTCAAGATTCTGCCCAGGCTGCGGAAACCTTCCTCTTGTGAGTGGATGGTAACATTTTGACTGCATAAGACTTGCCACTCAGAGTTTGCAGTTAGTAGGTGATAGACAGATGATAGATTAGATGCACAGATAATTGATAGATGATAGTGATAGACAGACAGATAGATGATAGATAGATGATAGATAGATAGATAGATGATAGATAGATGATAGATAGATAGATAGATAGATAGATAGATAGATAGATAGATAGATAGATAGATAGCAGAAACTGCTCCTTCACTGGGCAATCCCGCCTATGGAGTTTCTTATTTTTCTTGCAAATCATTATATTTCAGGGTCTGCTACTATAACTCCGAGTTCCACAGTTACCGTTTTCCACTGCCACCAATTCTTTTAGAATATTTTCTAAAAGAGCCAGCTTGGTGTAGTGGTGAGAGTGCTGGACTGGGAGCTGGGAGATCCGGGTTCTCGTCCCCACTCGGCCATGGAAGCTCACTGGGTGACTTTGGGCCAGTCACAGACTCTCAGCCCAACCCACCTCACAGGGTTATTGTTGTGGGGATAAAATGGAGAGGGGGAAGATAATGTAAGCTGCCTTGGGTTCCTTGAAAGAGGAAAAAAGGCAGGATATAAATGCAATACATACATACATACATACATACATACATACATACAATATTTTCAAACTTAAACCTCCTGGCAGCTTGATATAAGAGGCTTAGGCATGAGATGGGCACCAGAGACAAGATGAACTATTAAAAAGGATATTTTGTACATAAGGGAATATTGACTTTAGGATTTTCAAAGACTGATTATTGACAATTCTTTAGGACTCAAGATTCATCAAGAGGCTGATAACTGAAGCAGCGGGAGGGGGGGATTCACCTGTGCAGGGAATAGGGGCTGTCCTGCATTGGCTCACTGCCCTCTCCATCCACACTGCTGTCACTGATTTTGTTTTCAGTCTCAGATGGTACACAATTACACTACTGTGAACTCTTACACAATTAACATGGCACTATTGTAAGTGACCACTAGTACTATGCCAATAGTGTAAACTGGAGTGATGGGTTTTCCAGGGAAACCTGTTGTGCCTGCTTATGCTATTGGCATAGTGCCAGAGGTTGCATTTATGCTAGGCCTATGCCAATTTCATAAGTGGAGCAGCAGCACTGGATACTGCCCGGAGTGGTTGGAATATCTGGGTTTTAATATAACAAAATAACTGAGGTTATTTAGGGAAAAACAAAAACCATGGACATGATCTAGACACATTCCACAATCACAATAAATCAAGCAAAAGACAGAAAAATATTCCACATTGAGAAAAATAACCACAGATTATATATAATCACTCCATACAACTTTGTTTACCAGAATCTGTAAATTTCCCCACGTATAAATCGTAAACACTTCATATCTCAAAATAAATGAACAGAATTTGTCCTTTCAGTGTGACACCGAAGTCCAAAGACTTAGAATAATGCCATTGTAGGCCAGGCCTAGTGTGCCCAGTTTTGCTTCCAGCTGCACTTCCTAGTTAGGAATGTATGAAAGTCACTTACCATTTCATGGATCTGCTTCACGGTGGGGGGGAGGTGCTCCATCCCTCCCCCTAGAATCCTTGACAGGGGGGAGGCGCTCCATTCCTCCCCCCCCCCCCGGAATCCTCAACTGGCTGGCTATGCTCTGCGGCAGCTCCGCAGAGCAACCGGACAGGCCCAGGCCAGAGCCGTCCGCAGCTGGATTTCCAGCCGCGGAGGGGTCTGGGTAAAAAACAAAAAACAAAAACCGCGTACGCAAATGGTGGTGGCTACAGCAGCCAACATTTGTGTTCCTTATTTTTGTCCGTCTTAGTCTACGTAAATATTTACGTAGACCATTATGGCAAAAATAAAGGGGAACGCAAATAGCACCTGCTACGCTATTTGCGTTCCAATTTATTTTGGCCGTAATAGTCTACGTAAATATTTACGTAGACTAAGATGGCCAAAAATAAGGAACGCAAATGGTGGCGGCCGTAGCCACCATTTGCGTCCTCGTTTTGTTTTGTTTTTTAGCCTGCCGTGATAGGCTACGTAAATACTTATGTAGCCTATCACAGCTTCCGCAGGGATGCAAAAGGCATCCCTGCATTAGCCGTGATAGGCTACATATGTATTCATGTAGCCTATCACGGCATGAAAGAGGAAGCAAATGGTGGCCGCAGGGTGGCCGCCATTTGCAAGTCGGTGCCGATGGGAGCAGCTAAGTACTCCGTTTCGTGCTATTTTTGTGGGGTGGGGGCTTCGTGCCACCCGACTTTCGTGGGTTGGGGGAGGCAGGGGCTTCGTTCCGCGATGGATTTCGGGGGGCCGAATGCACTTGCATTCGGCCTCACCGAGATCGGTCGCGGAATTCTCTGACATCCCTACCTAGAATTGTTAAAGGATGCTGCTCTAGACAGTTCTCTAGCCTTTAGGAGAAGCATTGGGTGATAACAATGTGTTGTCATGACCTAGCATGAAGCCCACTTCTGGCTGTTTGGTTTCCACCAATACACATTAGTGAGCTGGTCAGCACTTTGGGAGCAGTGATTGCAGAATCTAGAAAGTGTATTGAGCAACCCTAAGTGCAGTAGTTAGTTTAGGGTGTGAAGTGTCACTGAGAAATCCCTCTTCTTGCTTGAATAATGTCCTCTTTGGCAGATACATTTCCTGAGCCCAAGGCAGCCATTTTGGTTCAGGTGGAAATAACCATTGAAATACTGGGGAAGACTGCATGAATCCCTAGATGCTTGAGATGTCTGGTGGGGGAATTCCTATATTTGGAATTCCTTACTTATTTAATGTTACCAGTAAGAGTTCCATTTTGAAGAGCTCTGCCTGTAAAAAGATAAGTGGGGTGGGGTGGGGAGAGAGAGAACAGTGCAGTATAACAGTGGTGGTTTGTAACTGTTTAATACACTCTGTCACCAAAATGTGATCTTTTTCCTTTGCCAATCCATACATAATCGAGAAAGAAAGAAAAGAACTTTAGTTGATATTATTTGATCTTTATAGGTTTGCAAAAGACATCAAAGCTACAATGAACAATAGGCATTGATGAAGCCAGCCTCTCTGCTGCAGTCCAAATCAATTATAATCCATAGGAGGTTTGCCCTTGACTTCACTGGCATGAAGACTGCACCCCCAAATCAATTAATTCATTAGCCTAGAAGTAGAAGGAAAATTTCACACTGGGATTGCATATTGTCAGACGCACATATACTCCGTATGCAGTGCTTGCTTGCTCCTGCAACACATAATCTCAATCATGCATATACAACCTTCCCCGAACACACATACAGCCCAGAGCAGGGCAGGGGGGGGGGTGGCTTCAGTTTCAGTGGAGCAGAGATTCCATTCTGGAGTTTAGTTACAGCCAGCTAGAAGGCTAAAGGAGCTATCCATGGAGCAGGACCCATTTTGGGGATAGGGCTCAACACCTTGGATAGCTCCTTTAGACTTGGATAGCCACCAGCCTCCCCTGGTCCAGATGTCCCTGAAATATACAAGTCTTCCCCGATTCATCACCAACACGCCAACCCCTCCTGAAGAATTTTGCAAGAAATTACATTAATGTTACTATTAATAATAAGTATGTAGCTTCTGAGGTTAGATGTCAGATATTTAACATTATATATCTATAATCCTTTCATAATCTGCTCCCTGGTTAAGCAAGGGCAATGTATTATTTTTAAATTGTTGAAGAACGTCTCCTTCTGACATTCATGTGTATCTGAATGTCTCCTTCCGATATGGATGAAAACTCACCATTAGGGATGTTGGAGTAATCCACTGTGGATTAAAATGAGGATTCTTTGGAATCCAGCCTCAGGAATCCACAGCGGATCGGCCCCACTTACCTCCTCTCCTGGAGGATTCCACGCAGGATGGCATGGCTGCTTGTCACACTGGGAGCCCTTCGCCTCCGCGCTGATTGCCATCTTTTTAAAAAAAAGAATAGCGATTGGCAGGATGTCCCCATAGACATATATGCAAAATAGAGCCGTGAATCTTGCATATAAGTCTATGTGCCTTTGCTCTCCCTCACCCAGGGAAGCCGTGGGATTTGAATCCTCTATGTCACAAACCTAGCAAGAATGTGATGCCTGAACCACCAAGGCACATAATGTGTCTCATCTTATGCATTAAAGGGAGATACCATTTGGCCATCAACAGATCCTCTGAAGTAGCAGCTGCTTTAAATGACAAATTGACATAGATATACACACATTTAATGGAGTTCAGATAATTGCACAGTTCCCTGCAACATCTGAGATGAACACTTCTTGTTCCAGGTTATCTGCAATTTATTTTGTTTATTTAGTTTTAGTTTTTCCACCAGCAGAATTTGTTACACTGCCAAATCTCAGTTTCTTATCTCTGTTGGCTTGCAGAGGGAAACCCTCCAGATAGATATTTTTTCATCAATGTCTGTGATGAAAAATGATGCAAACCCTAATCGTTGAGTCTCCCAGAAATCACTCTATGCTCTCTGATTGCTCATTGCCCACTGCAAAGGCCCCCTGTGTTTAGCTCATGACTCATTCTCCCCAGGTGAGCTGGCATCCCATTTGTCAGTTCAGAAGGCTTCTGACTGCCTTTCAGAACAAAGCAAGTAGTCGCAGAATGTTTGCTCATTTGACTGTCTCCATCGTGGCTAAGATGTAATGACAATCATCTCTGTTATAGCAATCAAAGTTAGATTTGAGCTGTCAAAACATGAGGTGCCCTGCTTTGCAGGACAATTTTTGAGCTGGAAAAGTCACCACAAATTTATTTTTACCTGAAAATCTAAGATGGTGAATACACATTTCACAAGTGACCGTGCCTCAGAAAAGCCTTGGAAAATTTATTTGTTCCAGAATACAGCAGCTTATATTCTTACCATATAATGATGAACGCTACTTTATGTCCAATATTATTATGTGGAACCTATGTCCAATATTGTGTTGCCAGAACAGTAGAAACCATGTGAACACTGCTTAAATATGAATTATGTATTTGGTACAATAAAGCTATCTGGGACATCAAGGGAAAATGTAGGCTGGTCCAATGCAAAAAATATCAAACACACCTATTTGACCTGAGCTCATATTTGGGGTCTACATCATTCCTGACGCCTTGAGATGACGCTGATGTAGCAACAGCCACTTCCTGAAAGCAAAATCTACTAAAATCAAGTGACAGAAACTGTAGTAAAACTGTTTGCGGTCAGTAATGCCGGCACAATACAATTTCTGCCCAAAAAAACGCTACTGATGAGGAACAGTGAACCACAGTGTGCCAATCCAGCATAGCCCTTCTCTGGCACTGTTCAGCCTGCTGTCGAGGTGTAACTGTTGCTGGGCAACTTCCAAGTCTCCTGCACTCCCTCCCTTTTGATGGTTCTATATCTTTAGAAAGGCTTAGACTGGACAGCCCTTTAAATGAGGATACCTTCAAATAGAGGACTGTCCTCTGACAGACATTCACATGGAGATCTGGCTCTGTAAAGTAGGATACCTGGCCACCCTAGCACCAGAGTGTCCCACAAGATAACACCACTTTTTCCTGTTCTGCAGCCAAAGATTCCTTGCTTCAGCTGTGAAGCTATGGGCAATCTTTGCCTCCTGGATAAGAAAGCTGTTGCTCTGTCTTCCCATCTGAAGAACTGAATTAGGCAATCTTGGTGAATGGTGGGCGAACCCTTTTGACAACCAGTTGACCCATAAAGAATTAAGGTAGCCTCCCCTTTGCTGCAGATGTTTTGGTCTACAATTCCCAGCATTCCTCACCATTGTCCATGCTGGCTGGGGCTGATGGGAGTTCATGCCCAAAACATATGGAGGGCAGCAGGTTGGGAAAGGTTGGACTAGAGCATTTTGGTTGGGGAATTCAGAGCGTTGTTGTTGTTGTTGTTGTTTTCTCTGAAGAATCCCAGTCTTTCTGGCTAATGACTTTTTTGTATTTGTTTTGCTGTGGAGCCTGAGATATTTGAGGGCCACAAATATCAAAGATACAATCTGGCTCAGTTGATTCTGTCAACTGAGCCAGATACTCAGTACTCAGTCAATGTCCTCCCTCATTACTGAGAGTTACCTTATCAAATTCAGCATTTTTAATTTATTGCAGAATGTCATCCCACACCAGAAATCAAAAGCCTGATCTCTCTTAGCCCAGCTGCCAAATGACTTGTGGATTTTTTCCCCCTTGTCCCACCATTTATGGGATGACGTCTACTCAGGTATGAAAATGATCCATAGCTCAGAGGTAAATCTCATGCTTTGTAATGGAAAGCATATGACAGACCAGACAACTTAGCCTCTGGACGGTTTTATTTATTACATTTCTGTATTTCTTAAATTTCTATACCACCCAAGAGCTGAAGCAACAATTAAAACCACAAAATACATCATAAAATGCACTACAAAAATAAAAAACTTAGAACTACAATATAAAAGTATGAACTGCAATAAAATCAAGCATCAACACAGGGATTTAAAATACAGTAACAGATTTAAAACAACAAAGCTAATCAATTGAAATACCTGGGACAATAAAATGATCCATACTGCCTGAGAACAGTGTGCTGCTATGACTATGAATGATATGTTTCCTTAAAAATGGTATTTACAATACAGAGCTTTCTCAGTGGTGGCACCTCAATAGTGGAATAATCTCCCGAGGCTGGCTCACTTAGCTCATACTCTTGATGTTTTTTTGGTTTTAGGCAAGGACCCTTCTAAAGAACTTTCCCAGACCATTTAACTCTTAATTGTATCTATGTTGCTTTTAAGTGCTGTCTTTTGGTTTTAAATTTATTGTTGTTTCCCTGTGTATTTCATATGTTATTGTTTTATTTGTAGCTGCCCTACAAATACTTTTAAAAAATGAATGGTGGCATATAAATAATTTAAATAATTAGACAAATGAGCATATAATAGACCTTCCCAGCACTCAACTTGAATTGACCATGTACATGCCCTGATATCTTCTGCAAGTCACAGGAGTCCATAGGAGAAGGTGTTCCTCACCAAACACCTCAATGCAGAAAAAAAGGTCCGTCCCCTGAAGATAGAAATTTTGAAAACCACTGTATGAGATTATCTCTTCTACCCACAACTCTCATTTAGGGATGGTGGCAGAGTCCAGTTGGGGGCTCATGCTTGGCGGATTACTGCCAGCTCAGCCCACCAGACTGGAGTCTGCGGACTGCTCTGCTTGCCTGACTAAGCTCAATGATTTAGATCATTTATGCCTGTATAGCTGGGCCTCTTTGCAGCTGCCATTTAAACAAAATTGGCTTTTATGGAAATGACTGAGCTGCCATTTTACTCAGAATGGCAGACCACCCAGCAGCTCACCACCCATAGCAAGCAGGGTCAAGAGCCCAGTGGGGATCTGGCAAGTGGTACACGGTGCAGACGCAGGTGAGTTCGCCCATCCCAACTCTCATTGGCATTAATGAAGAACTAAGCTGGAAGGGCCAGGGTGGTAAATGCATTAGCTCTGTATATCTTGGCTTTGTGAGATTTACGTTCTTTTGGAGCCAGAGTCCTGCAAGCATGTGAACATGTCCTGGGAAACCACAACTGAACAGCAACATGCTACCGAATAATCCCTTCAAGGCAAGGGCTGCCTCATATTATGTGCTCTCCTTCCCTGTGCTTGATGTTAATTGACTCTATGTGTGCGATCACCTTACAACGAAGTGAACAATAATGAACAGCAACACCAAACCTAAATGACAGTACCCTTAATGCATCCTCAGTGGAATTCCCCTCCAACCACATCCTTCTAAAAATGTGAACTCATTTCCAGGCTCACTCTCATCTCCTTGGCTCAAGATAATAAAAGTTTAAAAAATAAATTAAATTTGCAGCTGCTTGGGGTGAATTTAGGAAATATTGAATCAGGCAGGTTTCCAGCTGAGCTACAGCTGCAAGCCAGCTATTCCCATCCTCCTGTGAAAAAGCACACTAATCTGCTTCTCTAAACTGCAGTAATCTACCCAGAATCATTCCTATGGCACTTAAAAAACTGTGCATACATACAAATGGTTGTTCTGTGGGAAAATGTATTCTGAAAGCAATGCTCCACGTCTTCCCAGTGCAGTTATGCTCTTCAATGCAAGCTGCAAGGCAGAAAATGACCTCACAAAGTTTTGTATTCAGGACTCCACAGCACGCGGAATGTGTTCGATGGCATGCAGATGGCAGGGCGGGGGAGGAGGGAAAGACAACTCATTGTGATCAAGATTACCCAGAAAGAACAAAACGACCATCCCCTTCATTGTTAACATGCACATGTGCTTTGAAGTCCCACAATCCTTCTCTCTCACGCGCCAGTCAGCAAGAGAGATTCCAGTTCAACTTCTAACAAGTTCCAATGACTCCCTCTACAAGCCTAACCACACATTACACCAATAGTGCGATGTGTAGCTGAGGGTTAGCTTTTTATTTACTCTAGTATAAGTATGTGGGGCCCTGATTCAGATTGGGACCACCATGCACCAAGAGGGGAGAATTAAACCTCCCCTCATGGTTTTTCTCCAAATACCCCACACACAGAGGAGTTAAGAAATGAAGGGGGAAAGCTTCCATTGATGCCAAGTGATATGTTTTTTTCTTTTTCCTTTTTTTAAAAAAACACCCTACACACACACACACACACACACACTGTGTGGGTCTTCTGGGGAAAAAATGGTGGCAGGGAAAGTTTAATCCTCCCCTCCCAGTGTACAGTGGTTCTGATCTGAATTGGGGCCACACACACTTACACTAGAGTAAATAAAAAGCTAACCTCCAGTTAAACACTATATGTGTAGTAATGTGTAGTTTGGATCTAATACTGAAACTTGACAAGTGCTGATCCACTTGGAGGCAAAATGGGACCACTAGGAAACAAGAGGGTGGTATGAGCATGCTCTGGGGAGTCCCAGCTTTTGCAGAAGACAAAAATCTTTTTAAAAATTTCATTCTCATTAATTTCATTTTTGTTTATTACATTTCAATGCTGCCCAATAGCCAAGGCTCTCTGGGCAGTTTACAGAGTTTTAAGTTTGAAAACCTTACAAATACAGTATTATGCATAACAAAAAAAAGTTTAGCTACAAACATATAAACACACAGCAGACACATATACACACATATCCAAACAATATCTGATGACCTGATTAACAAAACCGATCATACGCTGCCAAATTCCTAGGAGTAGAGGAAGGTCTTAATTTGGCGCTGAAAGATAACAATGTTGACTCCAGGCAGGCAGGCCTCACTGGGGAATTCATCCCATAATTGGGGGACTACCACTCAGAAGGCCCTCTCTCTTGTTGCCACCTTCCAAGTCTCCCTCGGAGGAAGCACCTGAGGAAGGGCTTTAGATGATGAGCATAGTGTACAGGTAGGTTAGGTGCTCTGTCAGGCATTGTGGTCCTGAGCCATGTAAGGCTTTATAAGCCATATGGGGGGGGGGGTGCACGCACGCACACACACACACACACACACACACGATAAGCCCAATAAGAACTGAATACATTCAGTAGCCATAGACTGCTGACTGAGTGAATGTTGAATGAGAAGAAACACAGAAAATGGAGGGGAAATATATGGATTACTCTCCTTGCAGTTTATAGTATCCTGGAGAAGAGGATGGCATTGGCAACCTAGCTTCCTGGAATCCTGAAAAGAAGTACCCCTGCTAGGTGGTGAAGATAGACTGCAGCTTCCCTGCAGGTTCCATTTGTACCTCCCTATCCTAAAGATCTGCAGAGCTATAGTGGCACATGGAATGATATGTCGACATAAGGATAAACAGTATTATACATTAATGGAAGTTGCTTTGACTTTAAATAAAACTATTAATTTTCATTCATTTATTCATTTAGTTCATTTCTATACCACCCAAGCTTTCTGGGCAGTTAAAAAAAAATGTTTGACATTTAGATTCTACCAGTGGAGGCTGGTGGCTCCTATGTTAGTGGGGCAGTGAATTCACTTGAGGTTTCAGTCAAAACAAGCCAGAACTGCAAAGGAGCTTCGCACCTCGGATAGCTCCTTTAGAGTTCTGACCAAAACCTGGAGCAGATTCACTGCCTCCCTGATATCAGAGCCACCAGCCTCCACTGCAGTCGACCTTCCTCAAGGCAGCATACACATAGTTCTTCTATGTCATTCTTGCAACAAGCCTTTGAAATAGGTTAGGTTGGCCCAAGTTCATCCAGTAAGCTTCAGGGCTGAGTCAGTGTGGGTTTGAATTGTAGTCTCCCTGTTCCTAATATGAAACATCAACTCGTACACCACACTGGCTTTCATCTGTCTAGCTCAGACATGGGAGCCTTCAGCCTGCCCTGCAGACCTGATATGGCTGATGGGGTGCCTCATCTAGCTTGCCAGCTTCTTTCCCAGTCTGCACCCCATCTCCCATCAGGTAAAACCTCTTATCTCTGATCAGCAGCTGATCGGAGAGAAGAGCGTTTCCTTGTGGAGCACCAAAAAGTCTCCCTTTCTCAGTGTTCAGTAGACCCTAGTTAAATGTCTGTCAGATTTCAAGGACAGAGTTTGATAGGAATCCCAGAGTTTTATATCCTCCTTCATTCCCATCCATCACCAGAGCTACCTTGCCTCAAGTGGAAAATTCCAAACCTTAGCCTTTGTCCTCCATTACCCCAAACCAACCACACCCTACAGGTCCTAATAAAGTGGAATAGAGGAAGCTGCTTTACACAGAGTCAAACCATTGTTCATCTAGCCCAGTATTGTTAACACTTACTGGCAGCAGCTCTCCAGGGTTTCAGGGAGGAATTTTCCCTAGCCTTATCTGGAGATAATAGGGGATGAACCTAGACTTTCTACATTCAAAATGTGTGCTCTACACACTAAGCTATAGCTCCTCCGTGTGATAAGTAATATTCTTCCCATCCTTAAAATCTCAAGCGGAGTTCAAGGTTGGGGAGACAGGAGTTAGCTTACCTAGCAAGAAATAATATTAAAACAAGCAAAAAATAAATGGTTTCCTCTTTCACCTTCCCTTCTGAAGAGGTCAGATTCCCCAGATAAACTGGTGACCATCTCACAAAATATGCTGAGGTCATTATATTGCAAAAATAAACCCCAAACTCCCTAATCATATCAATAAACATCAATACAGGCTTTAAAAGATAATGGTGGGGTCGGGGGGGGGGGATATTCAGTCTTCACAGACCTCTCACATTGCTAGAGACATACTGACTTCAATGGAACTATACCAAAGAAAATTATTTCTGAGTCTCACTGCAGCCAAAGTCTGATATTGGATATAATCCAAGAGAAAGTAATATAATTTTGTTGGGGAGATAGGAGTCCTTTTATTATTGCTATATCTGCAGTGGTATCTGTTATGACTAGTGCACTGACAATTCTGTAGTATATTAAAATTTTTCTTGTGTGATAACTTGATTAGGGATGTAGAAGGACTGTGTTGTAATATAGCTTCACTGTTGCTTCCTTTCTCCTACAGCCCGCACAAATAACATTGCTTCCTTTTATATAATGATAAAGTACTCTCAGTTATTCTCATAGCAAATGGGGTAGAGAATCTAATAGTTCTGAATGACAGCATTTTACAGAGTCTCAAGTAAGACATTTTGGTTGGACTGAGAATATATTGAATCCCAAAGCTGCTTGCATGCTTTTCCTTTAGGCTTGTATTGGTGTTCCTGGAAAGACACCTGGAATGGGTTTAACAAGCTTCATTGTTTCCTAGTTTCTCATGTTATTTAGTAATTTCAAATGAATATAAAATGAAAACTGCAAGTCCATTAGAATTTGAGTGCAATTCAATTTTGAAGCAGTAAAAGGACTACAGATAGAATAACAACCTTATTAGGTAATATAGCAATGGCTCATATTGGCACGCATATGACTTAAAGTCACCTCACTTGAACAGTCAATGCTTGAGGTCAATTCACATATGCATACCCATTATCTCTTGGCTGAAATGTCAAGTGATGACTTGTGTGTGTGAAGTGGTCACCTCAGGCACCTACCTCCCGGAAATAGAACAACCCTGTAACCTGTCACCGTGCATTTCAATGGAGTCGGTTCACATATTCAGTTTCAGGATATCAAGTGCACGGAAATAAAAGAGATAAATAGGGAAGGACGGCACACCTCCGTCTACTCCCTTTGGGTGGCCTGTGAAGCCATCCTCACTGCCTGCTCATGCGAGCTGTGCTGTGGGAGCTGCAGGACAGCTCAGTGATCACCTGAGGAGTGCTGTGAGTGCTGTGAGGCTGTCCATCATCTTACTGAGCTCCAACTGTGCACAGAAATTGGAGCTCTGCTTACTTCCACCTATCTAAAGTTGTGTCTATGACTGCCTTAAAAGGGCAATGAGTCAAAATTACAGCCATACAGAGCCCTATGCTGTAATTGTGAGTCATTGCCCCTTTAAAACAGTTGTAGATGCAACTTTATATATGTGGAAGTAACTGAGCCATGATTGTGCTCACAATCGCAGCTCGATAAGGTGACAGATAGCCTCACAGCACTTTCTGCTGGTCACTGAGGGGCAAGTGAGCCTCCCACAGCCAGGTGAATGGGCTCCAGGTAGCCAGACAGGGGGAGTCCATTGGACTCCACCCCCTCCTTGGACTCCCATGCCATCCCTAGAGATAAACTGAGTGCCTCCCCCCCCCCCGTTTTGACCAGTAACTATGAGAGCTGTCTCTGCTCTCTTCTGTCAGCTCTAAGTAGGGATGGCAGAGAATTCCGCCACGGATTTCAGTGAGGCCGAATGCACCCGAAATCCGTGGCGAAACGGCCTTGTCCCCCCACCCCCCTGCGGATTCCCCCTGGGTCAAGGCTTACCTGGGGCGGATGTTCTGGATGGTGGCGGCTCCGGCAGTGGGTCCAGTGGCGGCAGCAGCTGGTCTTTGGACTGGCTGCCACGGCCGCCATTTCAATCCTGGTCTTTGCCGTGATAGGCTACATAAGAATTTATGTAGCCTATCACGGCATGGCCCCCCCCCAAAAAAACGGCGTATGCAAATGGCAGCAGCTACGGCGGCCGCCATTTGCGTTCCCTATTTTTTGCTGTTCTAGCCTACATAAATATTTACGTAGGCAATTACGGCGAAAAAAAAGGAACTGCAAATAGCGTAGTGGGAGCTATTTGCGTTTCTTTCTTTTTTTTGCCATAAAATCCTATGTAAATATTTACGTAGGGTAAAACAGAGGGAGAAAAAAGAACGCAAATAGCGCCCACTATGCTATTTGCACAATTAGATGAAGGTATCCCTGCTAAACTAAGCTTCCACTAGCAAACTGACCAACTTGTGGCAGCCCTCCTTCAATTCCAAGAATACATTCCATTACTCATAGTTATCTCGCAACACACACACAGAGATGTAACTGGTTACGTCTACAAAATACAATAAATTCTTATCAGTTCCACACAGTGCAATGCATATTCCGCTACACAACCAAGAAGGCCTAGCGTGTAGGTGTCTGCCTAACTTCATTCAGCAAGGGCACCTAGAGAAGGGCCTCCAAAAATGACCTAATTGTCTGGGCATGTACATATTGGAGACATATCTTTACATACCCTGGACCCAAACCTTTTGGTTCAACACCAATACTTTGAATTGTGCCCAGAAACAGAATGGAAGCCAGTACAGCTGAAAAAGCACTGGCATCACATAGGGTTTATGAGAAATTCATTTCACTTTCTTTTGGGCCTGAATTTAGCCAGTTTGCACCTACCAAAAACAAAGGCGGACCTGAACACAATCTCTGGTCTAAGTCCATATATTTCTGAGCATGCGATGCAATTTGCGGAACCAAAAAATGCATTCAAAAATGTGTACATTTGGGAAAAAAATTCATAAAAGCACACTTAAATCAATGGAAGAAAAATTCATATATAGGGATGTATGAAAGTCACTTACCGTTTCGCGGATCTGCTTCGCGGTGGGGGGGGAGGTGCTCCGTCCCTCCCCCTAGAGTCCTGCCGGGCCAGCTTCGCTCCATGGGGATTCCACAGAGCCACTGGCCAGCTCCGCCTGCAGCCGGACATCCGGCCGCTGGGCAGCAGGGACGCAAATGGCGGCGGCCATAGCCACCGCCATTTGCGTCCCTGTACTTAACCGTGATAGGCTATGTAAATATTTACGTAGCCTATCATGGCAAAGTAAAAAAAAAAACCCGTATGCAAATGCCGCCGCTGCCGCACCCACCGCCACACCCACCGCCGCACCTGCCGCCATCCCCACTGCCCCCGCAGCACCCGCGGTAGCCGCGGCACCCACCGCACCTGCCGCCGCCGCACCTGCCGCCGCTGCAGGTCCTTCCGGTCCTACATTCGCGATTGCCCGATACTTCATAATGCTTTTCTTCGCCTTCCACAATGTTTTATTCTTTAGATGGGATTCGACCTACACCGGTACAGGTGCTCATTTGAGGGCACAGTATGGTGTTTTGGGCTGCTCGCAGACCTTCTACGTCGGCCTTCGGATCCCGGTTGCAGTTTCCCCAACAGGTAGTGATACAGTGGCTTGGCCGGTGGGGTACACAATGGGACTCACTCCTTCCCACCCTGTTTCATCAAGGTTTGGTCAGTTTCCCTCCACAGGTCCTGGTGCTGCACCTGGGAGGGAACGACCTGGGCTGCAAGCCAGGAAAAGGCTTGGTCGAGCAGGTGTTGGTTGATTTGCAGATGATCCAACATTGTTGGCCAGGGGTGACAATATTGTGGTCCTCGATGCTCCCGAGAATTAAGTGGAGGGCACAGAGTAATGCTGCCATGGAACGGGCTCGGCGGAAGGTGAACAGAGAACTGGCACGGGGGCTGTCAGAACATGTCGATGGGTGCATCACCCACCAGGGAATTCTGTGGACAAGGAGGGAGCTTTACAGGCGGGACGGTGTCCACCTGTCGGACATAGGGAATGACATATTTTTGTCCGATCTGCAAAGCCAGTCTCCAGCAGGCAGGTGTCCCTCATTGTTTCCAGGCAGATCTTTAGCTCTCTTTAGCTGCGTTGAGCCAGAGAGCTGAGATTGGGAGAGGGGCTGAGTTTAAGGCAGCTCAGCCTGCCCCACCTTGCATGGTGATGCCACTGGGGTGCACCAATGACAGGCCCCTACGTCATCTCACCCCACCCGCCCGCAATGCCCGCCCCCTTTCTGCCAGACAAGCTGGCGCCGGGGTTAGAGCACTTTGGCAAACAACAATATTGACTTTCATAGATTGTCCTTGTAATCTGAGATTGAAAATTTGTAACACGGTTCTGATCTGTCTTCAGCATATTTTGTGTATTATCGTTAATCCTGAAATTGGTTTATTTTTTATTTTCCAATTTATCTATGTTTGTAAATTTGTTGTGAAGTTTTAACTATGTTTAATAAATTCCTTTACTGGTATAGCACTGATCTGCTGTCTAAAATTTAGGGATGTACAAAAGTCCCCTTACCTGGCTCCGCTGGGTTCTGCTGGGGGGTGGAGGCACTCTGTCCCTCCCCCCAGAATCCTGGCCAGCCGGCTCCGCTCCACGGGGATTCCGTGGAGCCACCGGCCGGCTCCGCCAGCAGCCAGACATCCGGCCGCTGGCTAGCAGGGACGCAAATGGTGGTGGCCGTAGCCACCACCGTTTGCGTCCCTGTAGTCAGCCGTGATAGGCTATGGAAAGACTTACATAGCCTATCACGTCTGGCTTAAGAAAAAAAAAAAACACACGTACGCAAATGGCGGTGGCTATGGCCGCCACCATTTGCGTTCCTTATTTTTGGCCATCTTAGTCTACGTAAATATTTATGTAGACTAAGACGGAGAAAATAAGGGGGAACACAAATAGCGTCCACTACGCTATTTGCGTTCCCCTTATTTTTGCCGTCTTAGTCTATGTAAATAATTATGTAGACTAAGACAGCCAAAAATTAGGGATGCACGAAAGTCACTTACCTGGTCTCGCAGCTTGCTTCGCGGTGGGGGGAGGCACTTCGCTGCTCCCCCCGAAGTTCAGGCCGGGGGGGAGGCTTCCCGCCTCGCCCGGCTGAAATTCAGGCCGGGGAGAAGCGCCCCGTCTCCCCAGCCACGAACTTCAAAAGAAAAAAAAAAACGCCGCTGTGATAGGCTATGTAACGATTAACGTAGCCTATCACGGCTAGATCTGCAAAGTCAGCCATGATAGACTATGTTAATCGTCACGTAGCCTATCACGGGTGACTTTGAAAAAAAAAAAAAAAAAAGGGCGTACGCAAATGGCCGCCCCCATAGGGAGCCGCCATTCACGTTCCTTATTTGGTCCCTGTAGTCTACGTAAAGATTTATGTAAACTACGGCAAAAATAAGGGCAACGCTATTTGCGTTGTCCTTATTTTTGCCGTAGTCTACGTAAATCTTTACGTAGACTACAGGGACCAAATAAGGAATGCGAATGGCGGCTCCCTGTGGGGGCGGCCATTAGCCGTACGTGCTTTTTTTTTTTTAAGTCACCCATGATAGGCTACGTGACGATTAACGTAGCCTATCACGGCTGACTTTGCAAATCTAGCCGTGATAGGCTACGTTAATCGTTACGTAGCCTATCACAGGGGCGTGTTGTTTTTTTTTACTTTTCTTGTAATGGCGGCGGTGGCGGCAGCCGGTCGAAAAACCGGCTGCCGCCCCCGCCCCTGATGAAGACCTGCTGAACCGCCGCCGGGAGACGCCACCGGGAGGGACATTCGTGAAAGGTAAGTCCCATCCCGGGGCGGGGGGGGGGGTGGAGAATTTCTCCCCGAACAACCTTCGGAGGACCGAATGCGTTGGCACTCGGCCCCCCGAAGTTTCGGGGAGAAATTCTCCCCCATCCCTACCAAAAATAAGGAATACAAATGGCGGCGGCCGTAGCCGCCGCCATTTGCGTACACGGTTGTTGTTGTTGTTTTTAAACCCAGCCATGATAGGCCATGTAAAATTTATGTAGCCTATCACGTCATTTTCTTTTCTTTTTTTTTAGCAAGACTGCAAATGGTGGCGGCGGCAGCTGGTCGGAAGACCAGCCGCCGCAGCCGCCGCCGGCGCTGCCGCTGCCCAGAAGATCCACCCCACGTAAGTCTCGTCCCGGGGGGCATCCACGGGGGGGCAGGCCGTTCCGCCACAGATTTCGGGGGGCCGAATGCACTGGCATTTGGCCTCACTGAGATCCGTGGCGGAATTCTCTGCCTTCCCTACTAAAATGTGAAGTTCTTTCTTGATTTCTTATTTTTCTTTCGGTTTTAACTGGTCAGGAAAATGATCTCATCTGTTTGACCTTGAGGACTATATACATCTGGGCCAACACTATCTTTCAGGTAGTATTCAAGTACGGTGTTTGTTTTGCGCATCCAATTTAGGGATGTCGGAGAATTTCTGCATGACTTTCCGGGAGGCCGAATGCCAACGCATTCGGCCCCCCGAAATTGGTGGGGAAAGTCTCCGCCCCCCGCCCCCCCCAGATGGGACTTACCTCTGTCGAATGTCCTTCTCGGGGGCGGATCCTGGCGGCATTACGGCAGTGGTGGGGGTGGCGGCTGGTCTTCCGCCATTTCCCAGTAAAGTAAAAAAAAAGTGATAGGTTACGTAATGATTTACGTAGCCTATCCCGGCTAGATTTTCAAAGCCAGCTGTGATAGGCTACATAAATCTTTATGTAGCCTATCACGGCTGACTTTGAAAATCTAGCCATGATAGGCTACGTAAATCTTTACATAGCCTATCACTTTTTTTTTGTTTTTACAATTTACTTTTTTATTTCACGGCCAGGGAGATGGGGCACCTCCCCCCTGGCCTGAATTTTGGCTGGGAGGGGCAGGGCACCTCCCCCCCACCAAGAATTTCGGGGGGAGAAATGAAGCACCTCCCCCCCCCACCGAAAACAGCTGCGGGACCAGGTAAGGGACTTTTGTCCATCCTTAGCATCCATCATGCTGTTACAGTTCATCACACTGAGGGACCTTTGCTTAATGTCCCAGGAACCCATGGTTCCCCATAACACAGTTTGAAAGCCCCTACATTAAATTCGGATTTAGTCATAGTTAGAACAGACTAGGGAATAGGGATGTACGAGAGTCACTTACCTTTGCTCCATTCTGGGCCCATTCTGGGGGGGGGGGCAGGGGGGGGCTTCATTCCACCACGGATTTTGGGGGGCCGAATGCACTAGCATTTGGCCTCACCGAGATCCGTGGTGGAATTCTCTGACATCCCTAGAACAGACTCACTGAAATCAATGAATCTTCAGTTACTCATGACTAACATAAGCCCATAGATTTCAATGGGTCTACTCTAAGTATGATTTAATCTGGATCCAACTTCCTATTTTTATGCAAGCGGCATTTCTTCCTAACATTCAGAAAGGCGGCTCTCTTTCTCAGTTTGCTTTGTAGAATTTCTCAGGACAAAAACAAACATTAGGGACAAGATAATGCATCCATTATTGACAAGATAAAATGCAATTTATCACCATGACAATACACTCCTCCGTGTTTAAAGGTGTTAAGCTATGAAATTATGCACTTAGGAAATGCATGTAAAATATGAGGCATATTTTATCTTTGAAGCTTTGGTTCCTTTGTATTAAAGATGGTTTTTCAAAAGCCTCCTGCTGACATATTATGTCTAAGATGTGGCAACTACTTGCAGGTTTTGTACTGTGACAGGGCTGAGACTGCTGACTAAGTGAACTTTGTCTTTGGCAGGAGACTAAAATAGTGCAAAGTAGTGGAGAAAAATCTCAGGGAGAATGCAAAAAAGATGTTGTAGGATAAGTTAGAGAGGCTTGATCTAGCCATACTAGGGATGTACAGATTCCCCACCATCCGTTCCGGTGGGAAATCCATGTGGGGGGGGGGGAGGCGATCCGTTCCTCCTCCACAGAATCCTGGTGGAGCAGCTCTGCTCCGCAAGGATTGCACAGAGCCAAGGGCTGCTGCTTACCTGAATCAACTGGACCCCTTCACCTCCATGCCGATCGCCATTTTTTAAAAAATGGTGATCGGCAGGATGTGCCCATAGACTTATATGCAAAATAGAGCCATGAATCTTGTGTATAAGTCTATGTAGAAATTTTTCTCCACTACTTTGCACTACGCGGGTTTGTTTGTTTTTTTAAACCCACCCAGCCATGATAGGCTACGTAAAGATTTATGTAGCCTATCACGTCTTTTTTTTCTATGGGGACATCCCGCCGATCACCAGTTTGTTTGTTCTTTGTTTGTTTTTGTTTTTTCATTTCAGTTTGTTTTTAAATCTTAGTTTGTTTGTTTTTTAAATGGTGATAAACGCAGAGGCGAATGGCTCCCAAGTCCCAGTGCAACAAGAATCCGGCCTCATTTGAATCCACAGCGGATTTCTCTAACATCTCTAAGCCATACCACAGAATGATGAGGTAGTAAAATAGACTAAACCACTTCAGGAGGCAGGTGGGAATCACATGCCATTGTTGTTTTTATTTCTGCCCTGCATCAGTCATGTCCTACAAAAAGAAAACCAGAAAAACAGGGGAAGTGCTGGGATATAACATTTCCCCCTACTCTGATTGTTTTCTATTTCCAGGGATTTTTTTTTAACATGGGGAGAAGTCAAAGTAGTATACCTGAGCTTTAGGGCCAAAACTACCATCTCAGCATCTCCCCATCTCATTCTGCTGCATCCAGAGATGTCTCCTTTACCTCTATCAAGTGGTAATGGAGGCTCTTCCAAAGTATTTCTTCCTACCCCATTTGCTCCCCCAGCTTTTAGTCATAGTATATTAAGGTCCTATATAGCATGCGTTACATTCTTGATCCCCCTAATAATGGTCTTTGCAACCCCTTTACAAAGGTCTTTGCAATACCTCCCCCACCCCAAACTAGTTTTTGGGAGCCACCCCTGGGTACATGGGCAGGCCCTGTCTTATTCAGATTCTAATAGTCTAAGAAGAAAGGAGGCATGAGTCTATATCACTTCACATCATTTAAAATATTTCATTATTACATTCATACAGGAATTTTATCCTGCTTAAGTTACTTTCAACCTATCCCATCATTTTACTAAAAATCATAACCTAGGAACATCTTTTTAATGAAGGGCTTTCCTACTTGTACTGCAATGGACCTTTGACCCATTGGAGGGGGGAAAATGTGGATTATGCCTCCTTTAGGATCCAAAGAAAAACACACACCATAGGCCTTGATATTTGCTCAATATCTTGGTAAAGGAACCAAAATGTGAAAGCCCTTATTTGGCAAAGGCCACACATTATCACATAAGAGAGAGCAATTGGTAATGATGAGCTGAAAACAGTGTGTGTGGGGGGGGTCTTTCTTTCTCCACCTTACATCAGTACAGGCCATTTCAGGATTGGAGGTGGCAGGCTGTTGATGTTCAGTTGAACATCTATGCAAATCCCACCCCCTCAGTTTTTGTTGTTGTAGTTTTTGTTTCCAACAAGGTTTCAAAGTCTGATTTTTAGGCAGTTACATATTCCTTGAGACGTGAATAGGGATGTCAGAGAATTTTGCCACGAATCTTGGGGAGGCCTAATGCCAGCGCATTCAGCCCCCCGAAATCGGTGGTGAAATGGTCTGCCCCTCCACCCCACCCAGGATGGGACTTACCTTGGGCGAATCTTCCTGGCGGTGGCGGCTCCAGCGGCGGTGCGGCGGCGGTGCGGTGGCAGCTGGTCTTCTGACCGGCTGCCGCCGCCACCATTTCCAGTAAAAAAAAAAGTGATAGGCTACGTAAAGATTTACATAGCCTATCACAACTAGATTTTTTAAAAAAATACCATGATAGGCTACGTAAATGTTTGTGTAGCCTATCACGGCTGAGTAAAAAAAAAACAAAAAAACCCGCGCGTACACAAATGTCGGCACCCATGGGCTCCGCCATTTGCGTTCCTTATTTTGGCACATCTAGTGTATGTAAACATTTACGTAGACTACCGCGAAAATAAGGGGAACGCAAATAGCGTAGTGTCTACACTATTTGCGTTCCCCTTATTTTCACTGTAGTCTACGTAAATTTCTCCCCTAAACTACTTCGGGGGGCCAAATACGTTGGCACTCGGCCCCCTGAAGTTTCAGCGAGAAATTCTCTGACACCCCTACCCATTTTATCTTTATGACAACCCTGTGAAATAAGTTAGGCTGAGAGATAGTGACAGACCTATATTGATGGTCATCAAGCAAGTTTCATGAATGCGTGCAGATTTGAGCCTGTACATTCTAGCCACACTGCCACATTGGCTCTCCTCATCAATAGTCTCAGGGGGACAGATTCATTCAGTTCACATTTTAATGTGAACTTACATAATTTCACACCTCCAAGTGCTTTTCGAACCAAAACTCAATTTTCCTTTGAAATTGGCACTTCTCTGAATTATGAGTTCTTCAGTCAAAAAATGGATTGGATCCAAGATCTGCCTTTCATGAGAGTAAGGTGATATTCAACCTGTTCTGGAGGGGGTTGCACTCCCCCTAAAGGATCACGTTCATAGTTTGGGGGTGCTCTTAGATCCAGAACTGTCACTTTAGGCACAGGTGAACTCAGTGGCATGGAGCACTTTTTATCAGCTTAGGCTGGTATACCAACTACGCCCTTATCTGGACAGAGATAGCCTAGCTACAGTTATCCATGCTCTGATAACTTCTCGTCTGGATTACTGCAATGCGTTATACGTGGGGCTACCTTTGAAAATGGTCCGGAAACTTCAGCTGGTCCAAAATAGGGCAGCAAGATTGTTAACAGGGACTGGCCAGCAAGCTCATATTATGCCAGTAATTTTCAGCTGCACTGGCTGCCAGTCCATTTCTGGGCCCGATTCAAAGTGCTGGTATTAACATTTAAAGCCCTTAATGGCTTGAGGACAAGTTATCTGAAGGATCGCCTCCTCCCATATGTGCCTGCCTGGACCTTAAGATCATCCTCAGAGGCCCTTCTCCGTGAGGCCCTGCCAGAGGAAGTGAGGAAGGTGGCTGCTAGGAGGAGGCCCTTTTCTGCTGTTGCACCCGAGCTGAGGAATGAGCTCCCTAGTGAGGTTCACCTGGCACCTACATTGTATTCCTTTTGGTGCCAGGTGAAGACCTTTTTATTTTCCCAGGCATTTTAGCATTTTAGCCTTCTAGACTTTTAGCTTTGCTGTTTTAAATCTTTTATATATATATATACATATATATATATATATTTTAATTCCTGCACTGCTGCTAGGTTTTATTGTGGTTGTACTGTTATATTGTGGTTTTAATGTTCTATATATTTTAAATTGTTTAGCCATTTGGTTTTAATTTTTGTGAACTGCCCAGAGAGCTTCGGCTATTGGGCAGTATAGAAATGAAATAAATAAATAATAAATAAATAATAAAATAAGTGACTTTCAGCAAGAAGAAGGCCTCCACTCATAGAAGGTCCTTCCACCCAATTTTGTGGGATCCCAGACTCGCCGCATCACAGCTCACCCGATTCATCAGGGTCTCTGGACTCTGTATAGCATGGGAGGGGGGATGGAGGGGCTGCCATGGGAAGGCGGGGAGGCGGAAGTCCACCTCCACCAGTGTAGTTTATCCAGCATAAATTTGGATGCAACCCAATGCATACCAAACTGTGTATATTAGTGAAAATTAAGTTCAGAAGTGCATTATATTCAAATTGCTTGTAAAAATGTTACATTAGGCAAGAATGCGTACACACTACAAATACACATGCATGCAGAGAAATATGCACAAAAATGCTTATGAATTTTCATGCAAGCTTTAGAAAAATTCATATTCTGGGACAAACGAAACTTAAGACTAGAGAAGTTTGAGATGAGATGAATTTAATATGGGAAAAAAGAGAAACTGAGGAAAACTTCATTGACAGGTTAGTCCATCCCTAGCTAGTACTAGCTGGCACCAGTAAAAAGTAGGAATATTTCTGAAATTCTCCTCATTCAAATTTCTCCCTGGATTTTGGAATTCCAGATTACCTGGAAGTCTAGTTTCTGAAGTGTAACTAATGCATTAGGGAACCTTTCATTGTGCCATTAAAATAGTAGCAGTAGTTGTAGTGCTCAAATATTTTGGCCACCTAATGCGAAGAGAAAACTCTCTGGAAAAGACCCTGATGCTGGGAAAGACTGAAGGCAAAAGGAGAAGGGGACGGCAGAGGATGAGATGGCTAGATAGCATCACCGATGCAATGAATATGGACTTGAGCATGCTCCAGGAGGGAATGCAGGACAGGAAGGCCTGGCGTGCTATGGTCCATGGGGTCACAAAGAGTCGGACACGAATGAACGACTGAACAATAACAACAAGTAGTTGTAATAGTAGTAGTAATTTCCAGATATTTTACAGAGTGTTATGAATGCAGTTAGCGACAGCTTCCAGCTTTACCAAACATATTGTGTTGTTGTTCACTCGTTAAGTCATGTCCAACTCTTCATGACCCCATGGACCATAGCACGCCAGGCCTCCCTGTTCTGCGCTCTCTCCCAGAGTGTGCTCAAGTTCATATTCATTGCATCAGTGATGTTATCTAGCCATCTCATCCTCTGCCGTCCCCTTCTCCTTTTGCCTTCAGTCGTTCCCAGCATCTTTTCCAGTGACTTTTCAAGGGACTTTTCTCTTCGCATTAGGTGGCCAAAATATTTGAGCTTCAGCTTCAGTATCTGTCCTTCCAATGAGCACTCAGGGTTGATTTCCTTTAGGACTGACTTGCAGTCCAGGGGACTCGTAAGAGTCTTCTCCAGCACCACAGTTCGAAGGCATCTATTCTTCGGCGCTCAGCCTTCCTTATAGTCCAGCTCTCACAGCCATACATTACTACTGGGAAAACCATAGCTTTGATTATATGAACCTTTGTCAGCAAGGTGATGTCTCTGCTTCTTACTATAGGAGAAGACATAGGAGAAGACTGAGGGGAGATATGATAGCACTCTTCAAGTACTTGAAAGGTTGTCACAGAGAAGAAGGCCAGGATCTCTTCCTGATCATCCCAGAGTGCAGGACACGGAATAATGGGCTCAAGTTACAGGAAGCCAGATTCCGACTGAACATCAGGAAAAACTTCCTGAGTGTCAGAGCAATACGGCAATGGAACCAATTACCTGGGGAGGTGGTGGGCTCTCCCACACTGGAGGCCTTCAAGACGAGGCTGGACAGCCATTTGTCAGGGATGCTCTGACTTGGATTCCTGCATTGAGCAGGGGGTTGGACTCGATGGCCTTGTGGGCCCCTTCCAACCCTACTATTCTATGATTCTATGATTCTATGCTGTCGAGGTTTGCCATAGCTTTCCTCCCAAGGAGCAAGCATCTTTTGATTTCATGGCTACAGTCACCATCTGCCATGATCTTGGAGCCCAAGAAAATAAAATCTGTCACTGCTTCCATTTCTTCCCCTTCTATATGCCAGGAAGTGATGGAGCCAGATGTCATGATCTTAGTTTTTTTAATGTTGACTTTCAAACCAGCTTTTGCACTCTCCACTTTCACCCTCAACAAGAGGCTCTTTAGATCTTCTTCGCTTTCTGCCATTAGGGTGGTATCATCTGCATATCTGAGGTTGTTGATAATTCTCCCGGCAATCTTAATTTCGACCTGTGATTCATCCAACCTGGCGTTTCTCATGATGTACTCTGCATATAAGTTAAATAAGCAGGGCAACAATTTACAACCTTGTCATACTCCTTTCCCAATTTTGAACCAATCAATTGTTCCATGTCCAGTTCTTACTGTTGATTCTTGACCCTCGTACAGGTTTCTCAGGAGACAGGTAAGGTGGTCTGGTACTCCCATCTCTTTAAGAATTTGCCAGAGTTTGTTGTGATCCACACAATCAAAGGCTTTTGCATAGTCAATGAAGCAGAAATAGACATTTTTCTGGAATTCTCTTGCTTTCTCCATGATCCAGCGAATATTGGTGATTTGATCTCTAAAACATATTGTAGACAATGATAAATGAAACATTGCCAAAGGGGTGGGAAGCAATCTTATACTGAAGCAGGTCATTGGCCCAATTAGTACACTATTGGCAGAACCTTTGGCCCTCCAGATATTGTTGAACTCTAATTCCAATCAGCCCCAGCCAGCATGGTGAATGGCCGGGTAAGATGGGAGTGACTGGAAGTGGCTCTAGGGTTTTAGTTCAGACAGAGGTCTTCCCTAGCCCTACTTGGAAAGGGGATGGGGATTGAACCTGTGTCCTTTTGCGTGCAGTGGTTGAGCTCTTACTGCTGAACTATGGCCCTTCCTATAGTTCGTTCAGAACTCATTTGAACCAGGGACTTCCTGTCTCATATTTAATTAATGGAGGGAACAATCCTATCTGGGTAGACAGCCACCTCCGAACTCGGAGGCGACTGCCTATCCAATGCAAGGTGGGTGGAGCGTGGAGGGGATCTTCTCCTCCATGCTCCAGCTGCCCTGCATTGCAGCTAGATGGCCAATTTTGGCTGTCTAGCTGTGGGACCTCAGACCTGGGTGGGGAGGCTGGACAATGCATATGAAGTGTCATACTGGGACTTCTGCACTCCCCACCCCTGGGAGCTCTCCCTTTTGCCTTGGTCTGCTCTTATGAGCCTGGAGCCCAGGGACATTCCGTGCTGTCTACAAGGTGGTGGGGAAGGGGGTGGGGAGGCTGTTCTCTGGGAACTGACCAATCCTATGGCTGTCTAGCCGCTGTCTAGCAGCCATCGGATTGCACCCTTATTTATTTATACCCTACTTTTCCACTAAAAACAGTGCTTAAGGGAGCTAATAATAATAACAAAATACACATAAAATTCAAAAATATAATAAAAATATAATAAAAATAAGTTCCCATCCATAACTTATACCCTTACCAACTGTGCTTCACCAGCTTTCAGTTAGTAGGTTTTGTTTGTGAACCAGGCAGACTACATATTTAGCACCCAAGAAATTATAAAACCTATAGCTTATGCATGTATATTCAGAAGTAAGCCCCACTAGGTTCAATGGAACTTACTCTCTGGTAAGTCTGTTTAGGATTAGAACTTTAAGTGTGCAAAGGGTGCAGCAGTTCCACAGGCAGGCAGTCTGACAGGGGAATGCTGGGGATTGTAGGATATTTTTCTGTCTAAATATGCATAGGATTTGCCCTAAGGGTGCACTGCAATCCTATCTGAATAGTTGCCAGCCTCCAAAATCAAAGATCCTCTCCTCTGTGCTCTGGCTGCTCTGCATTTTTGCCTAGAGGGGCAATTTCCCATGTCTAGGTGCAGCTTCAGGGAGAGGGAGGAAAGGGGCCTGGAGACCCAATAGGAAGCTACGTAAAGGAGCTTTCACAGTCTCCTCTCCTCCCCGGCCCAGACCACATCCTTTTCCCTGTCTCCACACTCCATTTCTGAGTGCAGAGATGTAGCTAGCACAGAAAGAACCATGCCAGCTGAAATGGGGTTGGGGGGGAGGCAGGGAGCACAGTTTCTGGGAACCAAGGTTGGAGCCCTGTCTCTGACCTCAGTTCCCAGAAACCGAACAGTCTTATAGTGCTCTAGATAGTGTCCAGTGGCCATAGGATGGCTCCTTAAGTGTCTTGATTGGAACAGGAAAAAAGCCTTGTTTGGTTTTGAGTTTCTTCTTTTTGATATCACTTGTAAAAACTAAATGAATATTTCTTATAGTATTGTTATTGTTTTTTTTTTTTTCAATTTACATACCTTTCACGCTTTCCCAAAGGACCAATAAAAAGGTCTCAAAAGTTTTGAGCTGGTGTGTGTGCATGTGTGTGTGTGTGTGAGAGAGAGAGAGAGAGAGAGAGAGAGAGGAAGAGGAAGAGGAAGAGGAAGAGAGAGTTGTATCCTTTCTGAAGTTTGTTTGTTTGTTTACCAAATAACTATGTACAGATGTCAACTTGGTTTGAGATCTGGAAGAACTGAAGCCTGCTCATTGGATCACTTTTCAATTTTATAAAGTTTTCTGCTCCGAGAAAAGGTTATATGCTTTTCCTCGTCTAAGAGTACAACTTTGAGTTCATTAACAGCCTTACAGATCCCCACATCTATATTCAGATTGATCTGGCAAAGCAAAAGAATCAAGTTAATTTTAAAAAGTTTTTAATAGATGCCAGCTGATTCACTTTCTTTGTTCTTTCTTTGAAATAAATGTCAGTTGCCTTTGAAACATGGGCTTTTCTGTAACAGATTCTGTTCTCTAACACAAGTACAGTGAGAGCCAATATAAATGATCAAGTAAGTGGGAAGCCATGAAAAATTCATGGGTGAAGAAGAGAGCAGATTTAAAGAAAGCATGTGCTCTGAGTCCAGTCCCATTCACCCCACTCCAAGGAGGGCAGTCCCCCTTACAGTCTGAACTACTCCACAGCAAGAACTTTAATGATTACATCCATTATATCCAATTATCTTGAACTATCATTATCTTTACACATTTGTGCATTACAATCCTCATTTCTTTCATCCCCTTGCTATTACAATTCTTATTGTACATGTGGGGGACTGAGTCTGAGAGAGATCAAGTGTATTTTAATACCATATGGCTGAGCTGGAATAAGAATCCACATCTTTTGGGTGTAAATCCCAACACCAGACAATGTTGACTCAGTGTTGGAAACAGTAAATCATGTTGTTGTTGTTTTTTACTCCCTTTTACTTCTTTTCGGTAACCTTCAGGGCATTCATTTATAAAAGATACACTGGTACTTTATAACTAACTTTTGTTTGAGTGTGTCTGGAAGAGGATTTGGTGGAATGGGCTGTAACTTTCCATAGACAGCTCTTGGCACCTGGTATTATCAGGAGACCCACAATAGTGTGCTTGGCTTGTAGACATGAAGTCATTAAAAGGACTCGGAGCTTCCTGTGTCATATTCTTCTGGGATTTGTTAAGATAGCATTTCTGCAGGTTGTGAGGATTTGATTGTCATTTAAGCACCTTTTCTATATGGATCAGAATGGCAATGAAAGTGTGTTCAGCAGCATTAGAGCTTAAGATGTGTACTTTATGGAATGGGTTTTCCCTTTAAAAAAATATCACATCTTCATGCTTTTTGGACATGAACTGTTCTCACTCCAGGGTATGTAATAGGGATGTACAAAAGTCACTTACCTTTTCGCGGATTGTGTTCGTGGTGGGGGGGAGGCGCTCCATCCCTCCCCCCAGAATCTTCGATGGGGGGGAGGTGATCTGGTCCTCCCACCCAGAATCCTCGATGGCCGGCTCTGCTCTGCAGCGGCTCCACGGAGCAGCCTGCCAGGGCCGTCCCCAGCCGGATTTCTGGCTGCAGACTGGCTGGAGTGGATGCAAATGGCGGCCGCCGTAGTGGCCACCATTTGCATCCAGCCAGGGAGCCATGATAGGCTACGTAAGTCTTTACGTAGGCTATCACGGCTGGGTAAAAAAAAAAAAAAATGGCGTAGGCAAATGGCGGCGACTATGGCGGCCACCATTTGAGTTCTTAATTTTTCACCATTTTAGTCTATGTAAATATTTACATAGACTATTATGGCGAAAAAAAAGGGGGAACGCAAATAGCGTAGCGGGCGCTATTTGCGTTCCTTTTTTATTCTCCGTTTTAGTCTACGTAAATATTTACGTAGCCTAAAAGGGCAAATAAAAAAGGAACGCAAATAGCACCCACTACGCTATTTGCGTTCCCCTATTTTTTTTGCTGTAATAGTCTACGTAAATATTTACATAGACTAAAATGGCAAAAAATAAGGAATGTAAATGGCGGCCACTGTAGCCGCTGCCATTTGCGTACGCCGTTTTTTGTGGGTTTTTTGATTGGCTTGCCATGATAGGCTACGTAAAGACTGACATAGCCTATCACGGCAAAGACCAGAATGCAAATGATGGCTGTGGCAGCCGGTGGAAAGACCAGCCGCTACCGCCGCCAAAGCCACCTCTGGAGCCGCCGCTGCCTGGAACATCCACCCCAGGTAAGTCTCGTCCAGGTTGGAATCCGCGGGGGGGGGGGGCAGGCCGTTCCACCATGGATTTCAGGGGGCCGAATGCCAGTGCATTCAGCCTCACTGAAATCTGTGACAGAATTCTCCTCCATTCCTAGTATGTAATTGTTTTAAAACCAGCTCCATGATAGATGACTTTCTTTTCTTCTCTTTATTTTTCCTGGTAATATCTTTGTTTGATGTGGTTTGAAGCATTGTCATATTCACTAGCCCATATAACCCATTTAATTAATTAATCCCTCAGTACAACTTCTTCAAAACTCTGCTTTTCAAATCAACTTCTGAAAACATTGTGAATCCCAATGTTTAGAAAACCCCATTGAAATTAGGGATGTACAAAAGTCACTTATCTTTTCACAGGGGTGATTTGTGGGGGGGGGGAGGCGCTCCGCACCCCCCTCGGAAATCCTAACCCGGCTGGCTCCGCTCCATGGCAACTCCGCAGAGCTGCCGGCCGGGTGCATTTGCAGGCATCTGGAGCCTGCGGATGTAAATTTCAGTGGCTATGGCGGCCGCCATTTGCGTTCATGTTTTTGGCTATGATAGGCTACGTAAATATTTACATAGCCTATCACGGCGAAAGTCAGGGGCACAAATGGCTACACCATTTGCGCCCCTGTTTTTTCAACGTGATAGGCTACGTAAATATTTACGTAGCCTATCACGGCAAAAAAAAAACAGGAACGCAAATGGCGGCGGCTACAGCAGCAGCCATTCGTGTTCCCTTTTTTTGCCGTGATAGGCTACGTAAATACTTACGTAGCCTATCACGGCCTCCGCAGGGACACAAATGGCGTCCCTGCATTAGCTGTGATAGGCTACGTAAGTATTTACATAGCCTATCATGGCCTAAATTGGGAAGCAAATGGCAGCCGCAGATGTGGCTGCCATTTGCAAAGCAGCGCGAATGGCACCAGGTAAGTGCTCTGTTTCACATCCCTTTCGCAGGGTGGTGGGGCGGGGGCTTCATTCCGCCATGGATTTCGGGGGGCCAAATGCACTGGCATTTGGCTTCACTGGGATTCATGGCAGAATCCTCTGACATCCCTAATTGAAATATGTTTTCCATTTCTAGGGTTACTTTTAAATGTCCTACTCCAGTGACTGCCTTAAAAGATATTGGTAAGAAACCAGGCCACTCTGGTCACTGAAGAATATCTGCTGGTCTTTGCTTTATTTTCTTAGCACCATGTTTCTTAGTGTGATAAACCACTTGCTGTGGAGCAAGAACCATTGCTACAGCAAGGTTAAGGGTTTAGTGGAAGCTGAACACTCCCCCTTTATCCACCTCACAAAGGACAAGTTCACCACAGTAGCATAGGAAGCTGTCTTACACCATTGGTCCATCTAGCCTAGGGATGTAGGAGAAATTTGTTTTAGTTCATTTTTTATCAGGATTTACTAGGGTTGGCAGAGAATTTCTCCCTGAAACTTCAGGGGGCCGAGCGTCAACGTGTTCGGCCCCCCGAACAACTTTCAGGGAGAAATTCTCCGCCCCCCCCGGGACGGGACTTACCTTTCCCGAATGTCCCTCCCGGCGGCGGGTCCCGGCAGCGGTTCGTCGGGTCTTCGTCAGGGGCGGGGGCGGCAGCCAATCTTTCGACCAGCTGCCGCCGCCGCCATTCCAATAAAACTAAAAAAAAAACACACACCCCCGTGATAGGCTACATGACGATTAACGTAGCCTATCATGGCTAGATTTGCAAAGTCAGCTGTGATAGGCTACGTAAATCGTCACGTAGCCTATCACGGGTGACTTCAAAAAAAAAAAAGTGCGTAAGGCTAATGGTGGCCCCCATAGGGAGCCGCCATTCCCGTTCCTTATTTGGTCGCTGTAGTCTACGTAAAGATTTACGTAGACTACAGCGACCAAATAAGGAACGCGAATTGACTTTGCAGATCTAGCTGTGATAGGCTACGTTAATCGTCACGTAGCCTATCACGGGGGCTTTTTTTTTTTAACTTTTAATTTCGCGGCCGGGCGAGGTGGGAAGCCTCCCCCCCGGCCTGAATTTCAGCCGGGCGAGGTGGGAAGCCTCCCCCCCCGGCCTGAACTTCGGGGGGAGAGCAGCGAAGCGCCTCCTCCCCACCGCGAACAGCTGCGAGACCAGGTAAGTGGGTTTCGTGCACCCCTAGGATTTACCCAGTTCACATTTTCTGGACAGATTACAGACTCGGACACAATTTGCAGTCGAAGTCCATAATTTCCAAGCTTACAATGTGATTTGCAGACCCCACCCCACTCAACTCCCACTCGACGGCATGCATACATTTGAAAAATGTGCATGAAAAAAACGTGTACTTTTGATAAATTCACTTTAAGCAATGGGAGAAGAATGCATGCGTTGCAGAGATGTTCACAATTCATGTGTGCATTTGGAAAAAATATGCATGGAAATACACATGGATTTTTTTGTGAAAAGAAAACAAAACAAACAAAGCTTGCAATCTGATATGGACTGAACAAGCTTCAAGATGGAATTTCAGAGAACTTCAGGAGCTTGAGTTTTGCTGACTGGCACATCCATAACCTAGCCCAGTATTGTCGACACTGACTGACAGCGGTTCTCCAGGATTTCAGGAAGGAGTTTTTCCAGCCCTACCTGGAAATGCTGGGGATCGAACCTGGGACCTACTGCATACAAAGCAAGTGCTCTACCATTGAGCCACAGTCCCTCCCAGGCTCCCACCAACTTCCTCAGACCAACATGGACCTTTACACTAGGGATATACAGGAATGTCAGTTCAGTTCATTTACCATCAGGACTTTCCCCATTCACACCCCTGAATGAGAACATGAATGCGAGCAAAACTTTTGGACAAAGCTCAAATATCCCCAAGCTTGCAGTCACATTCACAAAATTCATTTGTGAGAAAAATGTGGACCTTAAAAATTTGCATTTTGAAAAAAAAATGTATACATTAATTTTCAAGCTGTAGTCAATGGGGAGAGGAAGTACACATTTGGGTGCACACTTTAAAAAATGTGCAACTAAATGTGCACGTTTCCCAACTAAACAGTGATGGGAACAAAGTGAACCATGCTTCGAAGTTGAATTTGGAGAACCTCAATGAACTCATGTTGTGCTGACTCTCACTTACCTACCTTGCACCAGTGCCTTTCAAAAATCCCTGTTGTGGGGGATCCCTGTTCCCATTGACTTGTCTGCTGAAGAATGTCACAGAACCCCTGTGGAGTACATAGGCCACATGCCCAATTTTTGTGACACATTGCTAACCCTGTTGGGAATCAATGTTAGGCCAAGTGAACAGGGGATTGTATCCAGGGTTAATCTAACTTAAGTCCAATTTATTTTAATGGGCCTCTGAGAAGACAGGATACCCTGGAGAAGATGCTGATGCTAGGGAAAGTGGAAGGCAAAAGGCAGAGGGGCCGACCAAGGGCAAAGTGGATGGATGATATTCTGGAGGTGACGGACTCGACCTTGGGGGAACTGGGGGTGGTGACAGCTGACAGGAAGCTCTGGCGTGGGCTGGTCCATGAAGTCACGAAGAGTTGGAAGCGACTGAACGAATAAACAACAAATGCTAAGTAGGACATTAGGTTAAGAATGTACAGATTGTGGAAAATCCTTTCGGTCTATGGCCTTGTAGGCCCCTTCCAAGGCCTCGATGGCCTTGTAGGCCCCATCCAAACTTACTATTCTATGATTCTATTCTATGATTCTAGTCTATGATTCTATGTTTCACCGATTGTCAGGCACCTTCCATTCCATTGTCTCTGCCCATCAATGGAACTGGATTTTGATTTTGATTTTTGCCAAATTTGTGCAAATTCACCCATGTGGAAATGCTCAAATTCTCCCCAACTGTGCATTTTCAGTCTTTAGCATATGCGGAAATGTGCATTTTGGCAAGGGTTTTTTGTAAGGATGGACAAAAGTCCCTTACCTGGTCCTGCAGCTGTGTTCGGTGGGTGGGGAGGCGCTCTGTTTCTCCCCCTGAAATTCAGGCCAGGGGGGGGAGGCGCCCTGCCCCTCCTGGCCGAAATTCAGGCCAGGGGGGAGGCGCCCCATCCCTCGCTGCCGAAATTCAGGCTGGGGGGGAGCGCCACATCTCCCCAGCCGCGAAATTAAAAAGTAAATTGGAAAAAAAAACGTGATAGGCTATGTAACGATTTATGTAGCCTATCACAGCTAGATTTTCAAAGTCAGACATGATAGGCTATGTAAATCTTTATGTAGCCTATCACGGCTGACTTTGAAAAAAAACACAAGCACGTATGCAAATGGCGGCGCCCATGGGCGCCGCCATTTACATTCCTTGTTTGGGCAGGGGTAGTCTACGTAAAGTTTTACGTAGACTACGGCAAAAATAAGGGCAATGCAGCGTTGCCCTTATTCTCGCCATAGTCTACGTAAATCTTTACATAGACTACCCCTGCCCAAATAAGGAACGCAAATTTGCATACACACTTTTTTTTTTTCAAAGTCAGCCGTGATAGGCAATGTAAAGATTTACATAGCCTATCATGGCTGACTTTGAAAATCTAGCCGTGATAGGCTACGTAAATCGTTACGTAGCCTATCACTTTTTTTTTTTTTACTTTACTTTACTTTGTAATGGCCGCCGCGGCAGCCGGTCAGAAGACTGGCCGCCACCCCCGCCGAAACACCGCCAAAATGCCACCGGGACCCACCGCCGAGAGGGACATTCGAGAGAGGTAAGTCCCATCCCGGGGGGGTTGGGGGGGGTGAAGAATTTCCCCACCAATTTCGGGGGCTGAATGCGTTGGCATTCAGCCTCCCGGAGATTCGTGGAGAAATTCTCCACCATCCCTAACTTTTTTTTGTGGCGGGGCGAATACACCTTGATCATGAAGGAGGTTTTCCCAGGGTGAGGCTCACCCATTGCTCTCAGGGTGTGCTGACCCCTGTGATTTCCCCAAATGCGGGAAACTCAACTGCATAATTTGTGGTAGTGGAAAGATAATTTCTACTACCACAAATTAGAAAATAATAATAGAAAATAGATAATAAAAAAATCCTCATTTTCTACGAGGAAATTTGCACAAAATTTGGGAAGTTAGAAAACCAGCCCAGAAGTCCGCAGAATCTGGCCAACAGGGGAAGAGCCAGTCTACTGCGGAATCTGTGGGTCAGATTCATGAAAATCCAAACTTATTTGGTTCCATTGTTGATTTCTCAAACATCCCTATATTAGATACAACCCAGAAAGTTGCAGGGGAAGGAAAGTAGTGGTGGGCCCGCTATCCTTAAAGAAAGCTTAAGGATATTAGAATATTAGAAAAAACATGATGGATTAGACTAACAGTCCATCTAGTCCAGGTCCAGCACAGTGTTTCTGAAACTGAGCCAACTCAATTATTCTGATTTCAAAACAGGCATGAAAATAAGGACTGACCTTTGTTGACTTCAGTATCTGGGACTAAGGATGGCAGAGAATTCCGCCACGGATCTCAGTGAGGCCGAATGCCAGTGCATTTGGTCCCCCGAAATCTGTGGCGGAATGGCCTGCCACCCCGCCACACCCCCCCCCGCAGATCCCCCCCAGGACGAGACTTACCTGGAGCAGATCTTCTGGGCAGCGGCGGCTCTGGCGGCGGCTGGTCTTCCGACCGGCTGCCGCTGCAGCCATTTGCAGACTTGTGGTTTGTTTGTTTGTTTGTTTGTTTCCCAGACGTGATAGGCTACGTAAAGATTTACGTAGCCTATCATGGCTGGGTAAAAAAGAAAAAAAAACGCGTATGCAAACGGCAGCGGCTATGGCCGCCACCATTTGAGTTCCTTATTTTTGGTGTCTTAGTCTACATAGACTAAGACGGCAAAAATAAGGGGAACGCAAATAGCGTAGCGGGCGCTATTTGCGTCCCTTTTTGATTCGCCATTTTAGCCTATGTAAATATTTACATTTTAGCCTATGTAAATAAGGAATGCAAATGGCGGCGGCCGTAGCCACCACCATTTGCGTACGCGGGGTTTTTTGGTTTTGTTTTTTTTACCCAGAGCCCTCCGCAGCCGGAAATCCAGCTGCGGACGGCTCTGGCCTGGGCCTGGCTGGCTGCTCCGCAGAGCCGCCGCGGAGCACAGCTGGCCGCAGAGGATTCCGGGGGGGAAGAACGGAGCACCTCCCCCCCGTCGAGGATTCCAGGGGGAGGGATGGAACGCCTCCCCCCCACCATAAACATAATCCCCAGAAAGGTAAGTACATTTTGTACATCCCTATCTGGGACTCAAAGTTTCATCAGCCAGTCATTTAAAACCAAGAGCCAACACAAGATAGTCAAAAGTATATTGCTGTCAGGCTTTGGCCAAGCTCTGGGACAAAGCGCAGGTGGGACCCCGATTGCAGTACACACAGAGCGTAATCCAAAGGAAAGGTAAATGAGACTGTGGAGGGCTCCTTCGGCTTTTCTTTCCTTAACAGGTTTTTTTCTTTCCCCAGTGAGAAAAAAGATGGGATAATCAGTGGAAAAACACAGGAGGGCTAGAAATGGAAGACAGTGATGCCTGGGCCACACACACACAAAAATTCTGAGGCAATGTGGTGGCTCAGTAAAATCCTCATCTGGAAACACCCTGAGTGGGCATTGGGTGGATTGGAAATATAATAAATAAATATCATACTAGCGTGATGAGTTCCTCAGAGTGAGTTGCCAATCATTGAGCAACGTTGATATAGAGCCATCGTGGCCCCCATTGGTTCCTGAGGTCACCTGGCCCAGCTGAGATGATGAGCCACAGTACCTCTCTAGCTATCATAAGGGGTGGTGGTGCTGCAGCACAGGGAAGGTCAGCCTAGTCACTCCTTCCACATGCTAGCTGCCTTGGTAAGGAAGGCACCTGACCCCTACTGCCCGAGTTCCCCAGTTCAAGTCCCCAGCACCTGCCGTGTCACCAGCATCTTGCCTGCCATTGTAGTCTTCACATTGATCAATTCCCAGGGCTCCTGAAACATAGTCTGAAATCCATTGCTTTATGTAAATCATCTATTTCTTTGCTAGCTTCCTTTCAGCTGTATGGAAAGGACCTTCTTCCCTTCTTCTATTGCTGTTATCGTTTTTGCTTTCAGTGGTCACATTGGCCAGACCTGTTGGGCATCACCTAATCCATAGCTACTAGATTTAAATTGCATTTCTATTCAGTGCATCCTCGTTGGTTTCTTTGTCAATTGACAAGGATTTTAATATTTATTCCATCCGATGTTTCTGATAGCAGCAAATTGCCTCTCTATGTTTTCAATTAATCTTTTGCACAAGGAATAGAAATGGTCACACAATGTAATTAATCATACTGACCTTTGAACACAGAAATAATACTATCTAGTTTTGTTTTTGTTGTTTTAACCTGACCTTTTAAAGAAATAGGATGGAATATGGTCCCCCTGCATGCAGAGAGAGAGAGAGAGAGACAGGTACATACACAGAGATGTACACACATACAGTCTTTAGAAACTTTGCCATGGTTTCTATAGATCGGGGTGGACAACATCTAGGAGTCAGAGGGCCATGTTAATCCCCCCCCCCCGATCCCACCAAAATCACCACTGCAGCTGCTGCTTTATTTGCCACTGTGGTGACAAAAAAGTGGCAAGTTTTCAAGAAAGAAGGCATGTGAGAAGCTGGGAGGCTCCCTGGAGCACAACTATGCTTCCAAACAAGATGTACACTCCCCACATGCCGTATTTTCTTGGAAAAACTGTTGCTTTTTTGTTGTTGTTGCCACAGCAAATACAGCAGTGAAAGGGGGTGCAAAATGGTGCAAAATGGCCATGGGTGCCGCGTATGGCCAATGCGCCACAGGTAGTCCATCCCCGCAATAGACAGATGAAATTCTTTATTCTTTAAAGATTTTCCCCAAGCCTCCAACTTGGTTTGCATTAGCGAGCTGAGCCATGGGCTCCCCACAGAACCCATGGGCGCGGGGAGGAAAGGAAGACACAGTGACCCTGCTGTCCATCAGTCAGTCAGTCAGTCAGTCCGTCCATCCATCCATCCATCCATCCATCCATCTATCTATCTATCTATCTATCTATTATATTTATTATATTTCTTGGTGGCCTTTCAGTTAAAATGTTAAAAGTGATAAAAACATAAAAACAATAAAAACAACAATAAAAGCCAATAATTAAACCAACAATTAAAACCAACAATAAAATCAACAGTGATGTTAACAGCAGCAACAGGAACAGTCGCAGTCATATCATGAGAAGGCCAAGGTAAAATAATATGCTTTCAAGGCCTTCTTAAAAGTCTGCAATGACGAAACATGGTGGACCTCCGATGGCAGCTTGTTCCAAAGATGTGGGGCCACTGCAGAGAAGGCCCTCTCACGTGTGGTCACCCACCTGACTGCTCCCATGGGTGGACAAATGAGAAGGGCCTCTCTTTCTGATCTTAAGGTGCAGGCAGGCTGATATGGGTGAAGGTGGTCCTTCAAGTAACTTGGTCCCAAACCGTTTAAGACTTTAAAGGTCAAAATCAGCACTTTGAATTGGGCTTGGAAATGCACTGGAGTTCTCCTTCTGCCTCCCAGGACCCAGGAGGGAAATGGATACACTCGCAGACAACAGGGTCACTGCTGTGAGCAAATGGCTCCTTTTTCCCTCCTGTGAGCTGGGAGGGAAAAGGATCCATTTGTGTACAGCTATGGGGGTGCTGTGAGCGAGTGTTTCCTTCTCTCTCCTGGGTGGCAATGTTGGAAGTCTGCAAGCTGAGCCGGGGGAAGTCTGGGGGTCTGAGCAAGCAAAAAATCACTGAGCTCCACTACTCCCCCCAACATATTCCTCTGACGTCCCTACTCTTAGAAGAGATGGGCTGCTCACTAGAACCTGCCTACCAGCCCCACTTTCCAAGTTAGGGCCAAGGGAGGGGCTTGAGGTGGTAAGATCTGAGTCGTTAAAGATCACTCCTGAATTTCCCTTGACTTTTCATAGCACTCTTTTCCCCCTGATAGCATATAAGGTGTGGTCGAATGGAGGGGTTTAGAAGACCACTGTGCATTCACAGAAGATTTGCCCAGAGCTCTGTGGATTCCAGTCTTAGAAGGTGATTCCAATTAAAAATTAAAAATAAAAATCAATGATACATTGTAATTACATTTAGGGGATGAAAAACCTGTCTTACACCAACGCTCTAATCCTCTGATAGAAAGTATACTTTGCTCTTGCTTAGGGCTACTATACCTTTTTATTATTATTTTTTTTTACTTTTAACTGGAAATGGGTGTTTGCCATCATCCATCAATGTCTGAGCTTGCATTAAAGCTTCTACCCCGAGGGCAAAGAAGGATTGTGCTACCATTAACTCCAGTAAGGGCCTCAATCTCAACACGGTATTTTTCATACCAAAACGGCTGCCTCCAAGGCCCCCTTCTGTAGCTATTTTGGGGTGCAAGTCCTCTTGAAAAATCTATTCCTCTTGTGTCACCTCCTGAACTCCTGGCCTCACAGGACCAGTGCTGTGCTGAAAATTTATTTCACTGTTGTTGTTTTTACCATTCTTATTCAATTTGATAGAAAATAAATTGTTTTTGGAAAGAAATTCAAAGAAGAAAATTTCTGAGACATTATCATGAGTTGGGGTTTGGGTTCTTGTGCTTTCCTTACATGAGAGATAGCCAACAAGTATGCCCAAGTGTCCTGTCTTTCATTGTATATCTTCGGTGGCCTGTAGCCTCCTTGGCTTCCTGCACTTCAATTGAAGCCAAGGGGAAGACATCATGAGTTAATTCCTCCCATTGGGCTTTTTCAGATCAGGAAGTGCAGGCAGCCTAGGAGGCTGCAGAAAAATGGAGAGATGCGTAACAGAAAGGGGGAAAAAATACACTGCACTCTTGCCTACCACCTAATTTTCTCCACTGTTTTTGTGGTGGCCCCTTTCCCAGACACACACAATGCCCTTGAATGACCCAAACTATGGGGAAGGAAATGGCAACCCACTCCAGTATTCTTGCCAAGAAAACCCCATGGAACGTATCACAAGGCTAAAAGAGATGACGCCGGAAGATGAGCCCCTCAGGTCGGAAGGTGTCCAATATGCTACTGGGGAAGAGCAGAGGGTATTTCCAAGTAGCGCCAGAAAGAGTGAAGCGGCTGGGCCAAAGCCGAAAGGACACTCAGCTGTGGATGTGTCTGGTGGTGAAAAGAAAATCCGATGCTGTAAAGAACAATATTGTTTAGGAACCTGGAATGTCAGATCAATGAATCAAGGTAAGCTGGAGGTGGTCAAACAGGAGATGGCAAGATTGAACATCGACATCTTGGGAATCAGCGAACTAAAATGGACAGGCATGGGCGAATTTAATTCAGGTGACCATCATATCTACTATTGTGGGCAAGAATCCCTTAGAAGAAATGGAGTAGCACTCATAGTCAACAAAAGGGTGGGAAAAGCAGTACTGGGGTACAATCTCAAAAATGATAGAATGCTCTCAGTACAAATCCAAGGCAAACCATTCAACATCACAGTAATTCAAGTCCGTCTAATCAAAGCTATGGTTTTCCCAGTAGCAACGTATGGCTGTGAGAGCTGGACTATAAGGAAGGCTGAGCACTGAAGAATCGATGCTTTCGAACTGTGGTGCTGGAGAAGACTCTTACGAGTCCCCTGGACTGCAAGGAGGTCAAATCAGTCCATCCTAAAGGAAATCAACCCTGACTGCTCATTGGAAGGACAGATAATGAAGCTGAAGCTCCAATATTTTGGCCACCTAATGCGAAGAGAAAACTCCCTGGAAAAGACCCTGATGCTGGGAAAGACTGAAGGCAAAAGGAGAAGGGGACGGCAGAGGATGAGATGGCTAGATAGCATCACGGATGCAATGAATATGAACTTGAGCACGCTCCGGGAGAGAGCGCAGGACAGGAAGGCCTGGCGTGCTATGGTCCATGGGGTCACGAAGAGTCGGACATGACTGAACGACTGAACAACAACAACAGCAACAACAACAACAACATGGGGCATAGTGAAGGACACAAAAATGGTGACCAGGCTGCCAACACATCTGCTGCACAAACCCCACATTTTGCTTCACAAACAACAAACACCCTGAGAAAAAAAGAAAGAAGCTTTATTACAACCATTGTTAATGGTGAGCCCTGCCCTGGAGAAATTTGGTGAAATTGTCCCCTCATTTTCTCTGCCAACAAACAGGGTGAAGAATTTTGAGGGCCCATTTGCACATAGCTCCACAAAGAACTCAAGTTGCAGTGGTGCACTGACAGAAACGTTGCCCACAATGAGGTTGCAGGGGTTGTTTGAGGGCTAAACAACCCTCGCATAACCCTTTAATGGACTGTGGATTATGTGAGGGTTGCTTAGCCCTCAACCCCTGCCGGCTGGATTCACACAACACAATAACTCCTGACAACCGCTGGTGGGGGTTGAAAATTCATAATGGTGACTTGTGCATGTTGTAGCTCCTCAAAGGTGAATTAACGCATGATGGGCTGCCATGTCGTGTGAACCAGAGCCATGTAGAAAGAGAGCCAGCATGATGGAATGGATAGGATGTTGGATGAAGATGGGGAGATTTGGGTTCAAATCCTTCCTTAACCATAAAGCTCATTAAGTGACCCTGGGTCAGTTTTTATCTCTTAGCCAGGGGTGTAGAACTTCTGCCAGTTCTGGGGCCAAATTCCATTTCAGAGGAGTTCTCAGGGGCCATCTTCCAATCATGGGCAGGGCTGAAGGCAAAAAGGGAAGGACCAAAAATAAAAACAAACACTGGCATGTTTTAGCTTAAAGCTTTTATCACCAGTAATTAACACTTAGGAGAGCCATTCAACCTTTAGAATGGGGTGGGGGGGTGGGAACTGCACAAACCTGGGAAACCAGCAACCAATCGGTGGTTGGAGGAAAGGAGGCATGGCATCCTGGGGAACCTCAGAGGGCCAGATTTGCCCCCCAGGCCAGGCCTGAGGTTTTGCACTGTCCTGTCCTAGATGAACCTACCTCACAGTGTTGGAGTGAAGATGAAAGGGGGTGGGGGCGGAAGAAGCATGTACAGCGCCCTGAGTCCCATGGAGGAAAGATAAGATAGAAATATAATGAATACATACATACATACATACATACATACTCAGTAAAAACTGAGTTGTACTTTGAATGATTTGTCCCTTTGGAATTAATGGTTAAGGAGCAAGCAAATGCATTACCACAGTGTGCTTATTAAAAGTTAGGCCTCTGCTAAATATAGAAGGCATATTGGTGTGCCCAAGAGCCATGGCCAGTCAATTAATTTAGAATTAGATTATTTCTGTAGTTAACAGTTTTAATAATTCTTCCATCTTTCTTAATTCCCATGGTGTATTCCCGATATTCATTTCTTGGCCAGGTTGTTCCCTACTGAACAAATGGAGTGCTTCCTCTCTCTGCCTTTGCGGTAACAGAACTGAGACTCAGCTGTGTTATATGGTACATTTCACATACCACTACTGTACTGTACTTATAATTGCAATAGAAGGAGAATTATTTACCTGGGTATGCACCCTTTATGTTTTCCCACAGATTAAAATGAGGAAGGCAGGCTTGAGGAAACTGTAAGATACCTCCTCCTGTAAACAAGCTGAAGACAAGTAGCACAGAACCAGTGTGGGTAAGTTGTTATTACCCCACAAATTTGTGCATGTGGCACACAACTGTGTGAAGAAAGATCAATGTGGATGTAGATGTACATACAACAAGCTAGGAGCGGCTTCATTGTTTATGAATGTATCTCACACACACGCACACACACACACACACACTCACACTCATACACACACACACAGAGCAGCCATAGTTATGGAAATGGCTGCTGGTTACAAACATAGGAAATTGCCTTATACTGAGTTAGACCATTGGTCCAACTAGCCCAGTATTGTTGACACTGGCTGGCAGTGGCTGTCCGGGGTTACAGACAGGGTTCCTTCCTAGCCCTACCTGGAGATGTTGGAGATTAAACCTGGGATCTTCAGCATACAAACCATGTGCTCTACCACTGAGTTATGGTTCACCACACACATACAGCCCAGTACACACTATCAGAGCAATCTCATATTTGACTACTCAGAAGTAAGCCCCATTGAGTTCAATGAGACTTAATCTCAGGCAAGCATAGGATTGTGGCCTGTGTTCCAGTACTGTATTTGCACATCCATGTTGGCATGCAGAGATTTAGCGGTGTGCCTTTAATATTGATGTAGAGGAGGGAATTTCAGCACATACAGCTTTTCTCATCTCTGTATGACAAGTTGTCTCTGCACAATTCCCATCTCCTGGATCAGAGCACTCTCGTCTTTTATATCTAGTCACCTTAACCAACCTTTTCCTGCTCAGTCTCCAGTCTTCCTCTAAGGAGATCAAGCCGCCATAGATGCTGTGATCGGTGTTCCCCCCACCCCCCAGTTTTACCCTCCTAAATGCAGATTTATTGTTTTTACCTCTCGCAGGTGGGTGGAATTTGGGGTTGAAAAGGGGAGGGGGAAAAGCTTAAATCTCCCCCTTCCAGAGCACCATGGTCCCAATTTAAATTGGGGCTGTGCATGCTTACACTGAGGTAAGTAAGTCAATCATGCATAGCTCTGATATGCGTGATTTGAAGAACGTGTGGCCCCCAGCTGCAATCTTCAAAGTAGCTGGGGGGAAAATTTTCCCAGCAACGATATATTGTTCCTTGTTAAAGTATGTAAAGTTTTTTGTGGTTGGATCTTGAATGGCCAATTGAGACCCATTTGCTTTACAAAAGCTCTGCTCATAGCAGATGAAAACTCCTAGGACTGGCTTGTTGATGTGGATCAACACCAGATTCAACACCTTGAATAGCTCCTTTAGAGTTCTTCTGAAGGTTCCCTAGGTTCAGCACCTTGAATACCTCCTTTAGAGTTCTGACTGAATCCCAGAGCGGATTCACGGCCCCACTGACATGACATCAGCCACCAGCCTCCACTGCTCAACACAACTGCCTGCAATTTTGGACTCTCCTTGCGGATATGGCTATGGGAACAGTCATGATGAGTGCCCGCACTACACCCCCACTGCCATCATCCTGACTATTGGCCCTACTGGCTGGGTCTAACAGACGTTCAGCAACAACTGAAGGCCACAGGTACCCCATTCATAGTTTAAACAGCAGGCCAAAATAACTTTGCTGAAGGCTTTTACCGAACTGGTTGGTGATTTTGTTTTCTTCATTTTGTCTGTAGTTTGGGTTTGTTGCTGTTGTTGGAGGAGTCTTTGTTGTCTGGGTTTTCAATTGTTTCATTGAACTGTTCTGTTGCTAGATATTTTGATTGTAAGCTGCCCTGAAAATCCTATGGGATGGAATAGGTGGGATAGAATTAATTTTATTAAAAATGAATGAAGAAATTGGGGAATATATGCTTTACCAAAGGGTGTCTAGGACAGCTAGACTGGTGGGGACGAGGGAGAGGGCCTTCTCTGTGGTGGCCCCCACTCTGTGGAACTCCCTCCCTAGGGAACTCCATCATGCCCCCTCTTTAATGAGCTTCCGTCGTGCATTAAAAACGTGGTTGTTCAGGCAGGCATTTGGGGTGGGTTAGGGTATTTTTTTAAAAAAAAAATTATGGTAAAATTTTATTGTTTTAAATTGTTTATGGTGGGTTGTACATCGCCCAGAGTGGCTGGGTGACCAGTCAGATGGGCGATTAATAAATTTAATAAATAAATAAATAAATAAATAAATTTTATTTTCTCTAAAGGAGTTCGACGGTTTTCTTGTAACTGTAAGAGTGATACATCACTGCAGCCATCACCACTAAGCAGCTGTAATATTCTTTGACACATGACCTTATTAACACTTTTACATTATACACACACACACACGTGTGTGTGCGTGTGCTTGGAATAATAGATTCACCATTTTGTTATTCCATACATGGAACTCACTAGATGATCTTTAAGTCACTATCATCTTTCTCACAGGATTATAGCAAAGAGAAATGAGGTAAGAGCTGTAAAAGGCATTATGGCTCTAGGAATAAGTAAAAATTCACCAAACTTGGAGAAGCTGGAGAAAAAACACTTGGAGATTTGCAAGGGCCAAGATGTATTTTTGTTGGTGAACAACAGTGCAAAAAAAGGAGTTTTGGAAGTGGAGGGGCAAAAGTGTTTTTTTATTTTTTTATTATTATTATTATTATTATTATTATTATTAACATTTCTATACCACCCCATAGCCAAAGCTCTCTTGGTGGTTGACAAAGGTTACAAACATTAAAAAAAATACAATACGGAAAATGTAAACACATAAAAATATACAAACAATCTACGCGGAGACAACATATATCTAAAAACAACTTTGAGCAATCAGCCAAAAGATCAAACAAATCCAGGATGAATTAAAACTCATCACATGCTGCCAAATGCCTGGGAAAAGAGAAAAGTCTTGACCTGGCACTGAAAATATAACAATGATGGCACCAGGCAGGCCTCATCAAGGAAATAATTCTACAATGGGGGGGCACCACTGAGAAGGCCCTCTCCCTTGTTGCTGTCTTCCGAGCCTCCCTCAGAGGAGCCACCCAGAGGAACACCTTAGATATTGAGCACAGTGTATGGAAAATGTTCTCTGAAAGACCCATGAAAGCTATCTCCCACCCACCCATTTGCACCCATTGATTCCATTTCACTCCTCTTCACTGCTTTTCTCAATAGCCACTTTGCGGGCGGGGGGACCTTTAAAAAGGAAGTTATTCCCCCAGTTAAGCTGTGCTCATGTAGTCAGCAGTATGATGTCACAACACTATGTAGCTCAGGGGTCCCCAGTGCAGTGCCAGTGCCACAGGGACCACCACCCACAAAGCTCTCCATTCCCTGCCCGCTTCAAAAACATTTTTTTTTTAAGAATTAGCTCACTTTGGACTAGCCAGGCTCCCACAGCAGCCAATATGTGACTAGCCATGTCCTCCATGGGAGCCATTTTGTGGTGATGCCCACTCCACCCCCTTTCTGGATTCCTGCAACATCCCTAGGTACAGTTCTTTCTAGTTTGGTCTCTGGAATCACTTACTTAGCCTTTTCTTGACCTTGCTTCTACCTACTCAAGATGTTTACATCTCATTCCTAGGGCTGTGCATGGACCCCCCGCTTCGCTTCGGATACTGCTTCAGACCTTCCAAAGTGGCTCTGCTTTGCTTTGGGCCAATTCAGACCCCTTCTGCTTCGACTCAGATCTGAATCCAAAGCAATATTCAGACATCAGAATCACTTGTTTTTGGTGTTTTCCCATTGTTTTGCATGGGAAAACACAAACGGCCATACCTTTTTCAGTTTTCATGATACATACATGATATCTGGAGACCTCCCCCCACCCCAAGAGGGGACTCGACCTACCAAATTTCAGGTAATTTGGCCCAGTGGTGTTTGTGGTAGGTGCAGGTGAAATTTGATATAAGAAATCTCTCAAAGCAAAGAGCTATAACTTTACACTGCTTGCACAGACGACCATGCAAGCTGGGGAAACCACAGCACAGCCTCCTGGAGAGTAGGGATGATCAAGTTAGGTGCTGAGGAGGTCACTATCCCTAGACTCTGCTGTAGGTTTCTTTGAAGTGCAAATAGTACTACTTTCCTACTCACAGTCAATAACCTCAGGGTCTGTTTGGCTGAATTGCCTGGGAAAACACTGGCAATTAGGCAGGAAGCAACAAAGACAGCAACCCTGCCAGGTGGGCACATTGACTTGAACGAAGAGCAACAACAGTTGTCTACTGGACTGACAGAGGCAGGAAGCAACATAACAACCCTGCCAGGAGGGCACAGTAGCCCCTCGCCCACCTCTGCCCTTGCCAAGACCCCGAAGGTGCCTCACATTAGGCTTGCTTCCTTTTCAACACACACACACAGTGTAGTATTATATTATTTAAATAATAGCTGCTTATATGTGCAGTCCTTTGCCAACTTTTTTGGAAATGTGGACAGTGTGTAGTCATTTGACACACACTGTTTGCTTGTCCACACAGCACAAGCACACACACGCACACTCACACACGAGCAAAAGAGAAGCAAACACTAAACTACAAGCGGGGGGGGGGACTATAATCCTAACAGAAGAGAAAGCATGTTGTTGTTGTTGTTTGGTTGTTTGTTTAGGGAAAAAAGATTAAAAATGGGAAGGGATGGAATACAGGAATTGAGAAGGGGAGGTGGAAGGGGGACAAGAACAAGGAAAGGAAAGATATATAGATATAGATTTAGATATAGATATATAACTTTCAGAGAGAGAGAGAGAGAGAGGATCAAAGTAAGGGCAAACTAATGGTTGACAGAGAACTGAAAAGGTATGTATGGAAGATACTAACATAGCTGTTATAGCACATGCTTTCTTCTTGGCTTCATTCTGCCAAAGGAAAGTGGGAAAGATTAAGGTTTCCTCTGCCATGCCTGGCAGAAACTGGCACAGTTGCTCTCGGTAGTCACAGCAGAGGCAGGATAGGACTGGAGCAGAGAGAGCAATTCCATGGAGCTTCCCTCTTGGCTCCCATCCCATCCTGCTGCCGCTGCCTCCACCACCATCATTGCACACAACAGCAGCTCATCAGGGCAGCGGGAGGGAGGCTGCTCAATTATCAGGCTGCTCGCATACCCCAATGGATCACCTTGAACCCCCCCCCCCTGGGTTGCATGCATCCCACTTTGGAGACCACTGCTCTAGCTTCTAGTCCTCTCCTATCCAGTAACACCACTTCTCTCACAATGAGCAACCAGAGACTGACTCACAGCAAAGCTCACTCCCTCCCCTTCCCCTTCCCTTCTCTTCTTCTGCCTGTCCCGGTGGCTGGATCTCTCTCAAATTGATATATTTGGTGCCTCTGCCTCCTCTTCTCTTCCCCCTCCCTCCTCCTCCTCCTCCCCTCTGCATGATCTTTCACAACTTGATACATTTTGGAGACAGCCTCTCTGGGTTGCTCAGAGGACATAAGACAAGCTCCAAATATACAAGGCGGACTGAGGCAACTTGTAGGTGACCCACTTCATTTTGGGGCACCTCAGTGCTGTTCTGATCTGCTTTGTAGAAAGATGAGGCACCTCCAAATCAGCCTGCTTCACCTCGTTATTTGGGCTTCAGACCGAAGCGGTGCACAGCCCTACTCACGCCATCCTCCTTTGGTTCAAAGTAGGTGGCAAGACAGAAAACACAGCAATAAGGATCCTTCTCACAGGATGTGTTCTGCCCATAAACATCTGGATAAATGTTCAAAGTACTTTCAGGAAAGAAAGAAAGAAAGAAAGAAAGAAAGAAAGAAAGAAAGAAAGAAGATAACCACAGTACATAGAGTATTTGGAAAGAACACATGAAAACCCTGCATTAGTCTCTGCTCCAGAGAAAAATGAACTTGACATTTTTGAGACACATGTAAATAGCAACTAAGACAAGAAGGGATGAAAAGTCTCTAAATAATGTAAGAAAACATTAATGAATGCTGGATTAAGTGGTACTACTCAACAATTTAAAAGCATGACCACAATAAAAAAATGAAAAGCAACCCTGTAGCAGTAAGATAACTCAGCTCCTCCTCCTCCTCCTTACAGAGTCTGTATGGCGTCTTAAACAGCATATTCTGCCCATATGGGGTGGAGTTTACAGCACAGAACTGACCATAGGAACATTCTAGCATGGGTGAAAAATTCATTTCAGTTTGGTTTTGATAAGAATTTACCGAAATCCACACATTTCTTCATTTTCTTCACCATTACCAGGGGTTGTAGCACAGCTTCTTTCTTTTTTTCTGTTTTTGTTTTTTTGCGCTGCCACTAGGGATGCTAGAGAAATCTGAGATGGATTTAAATGAGCTCGGATTTCTAAGACTCTGACCTGCAGAATCTGCTGCGAGTGACCCCCTCAGGCCAGGCAGAGTCCATGGACTTTGGGGTGATTTTTTTACTGTCCCAAAATTTCAGCACATTTTTTTTGTAGGAAAATACTGAAGTTTCTGCTGAGGAATAGTTGAATTGAATGGGGGATAATATGCTAAATGTTACCTACTAAGGTAAATTGTGTAAATTCTTACAAAAGCTCTTACGTAATTATTTGCATATTTTTCCACATGACAAAAAAAAAAGATATTTGCATCCATCTCTCAGTGGACGAGAGGGGGAAAAAATGCCTGACAATCCATGCAACACAGATGGAGTGGATTTTGACGAGTCCATACAACCCTAGTTGTCACTGCATGTGGCAACAGCATCAACTGTGTGGGCAGGCTGGCCTCCATTTTGTATCCCCCACAATGCAGGTGTGAGAGGAGCAGTGTTGCCTCCAGCTCCAGGGAAGCGGTGGAGCTAGCGCTGAGCCAAAATCTGTCCTCCAATTTCCTGAAAGTTTTCTTCTCCCATGAAAGAGGCTTACATTTTCCTGCCTTATTGTCAGAGCATTTTATAATTTCTTTTGAATTTATTTTTGGTGGTGTTTTTGAGGTTACCTAATCACTGTGAAGTGGCCAGGGGTGCTGCATGTTGTTGTTGTTTTGTTACTATTACATGTTTCTCCATTGCTCTGCAGCCTTCCAGGCTGCCTGTGCTTCCTGATCTGAAAAAGCCCTAAGGGAGGAATTACCTCATGATATCTCTCCCTGGACTTTGAATACATGTTGGACAAGGGACAAGTACATTTTTAATACAAACAGATCAGGCAGGCTTAAGAACATAAGAACATAAGAAGAGCAAGTGTCCATCTAGTCCAGCATTCTGTTCACACAGTGGCCAACCAGCTGTCAACCAGGAACCCACAAGCAGGAACCCACAAGAAGGGCATGAGCGCAACAGCACCCTCCCACCCATGTTCCCCAGAAACTGGTGTACATAGGCTCACTGCCTCTGGTACTGGAGGTGGCACATAGCCATCAAGACTAGTAGCCATTCATAGCCTTTTCCTCCAGGAATTTGTCTAACCCCCTTTTAAAGCCATCCAAACTGGTGGCCATCATCAGTGGTAGCAAATTCTATAGTTTAACTATGTGCTGTGTGAAGAAGGACTTCCTTTTATCTGTCTTGAATCTCCCACCGATCAGCTTCATAGGATGACCCTGGGTTCTAATATTTTGAGAGAGAGAGAAAAATGTCTCCCTAGCCACGTTCTCCACACAATGCATAATTTTGCACACCTCTCTCAAGTCTCCCCTACCCTTCTTTTTTCCAAGCTAAACAATCCCAGCTGTTGTAGCCTTCTCGCATAGAGAAGATGTTCCAGTCCCTTGGTCATTTTAGTTGCCCTTTTCTGAACCTTTTACAGCTCTGCAATATCTTTTTTTAAAGTGTGGTAACCAGAACTGTACACAGTATTCCAAGTATGGTTGCACCATAGATATGTATAGAGGCAGTATAGCTTCAATCTAGTGTCTAAATTTACTCCCCCCCCCCCCGCCCACCAATCTCCTTTCCTTTTGTGCTGCATCTTTTAGGTTGTAAGATTGCAGGCACTGGCAGGGACTGTCATTTCTTATCTTTGTAAACTGCTCTAAAAACCTTTATTGGTGGAAGGGCGGGATAAAAGTGCTACAACCTAAAAGACACAGCACAGGGCAAAAGGAATGGGGAGAGTAAATTCAGGCTGGAATCCTATGTGTGTTTAGACAAAAAAAAGGCCCAACAACTCCCAGCATTCCCCAGCCAGCAGTTGTAGGACCCCAGTGCTGACTGGGGGATGCTGGGAGTTATAGGACTTTTTTCTGTCTAACTATGCATAGGGCTGTCTCTTTAGGCACTACATCACAAACTTCAGCAGGGAAGGTGGATGTGGTCAGAGTGGAAGGGCTGTTGCTTCCTCTTCCTCTGAAGTCCTCAGCAGTGGCAGTTGGTAGCAGGAGGGAGGGAGGCTCTCAGCTGGACCTGTATCCAGGCGGGATGAAGCCTGCCTGACTGATTGGTTCATATTAAAAATTTACTTGTTGTTTGTCCAACATGTATTCAAAGACCAGGGAAAGACATCATGAGAGAAGACTGCAAGCAGGAACTGTCTTATTTCTTTGTAAACTGTTCTAAGAGCGTTTTTGGTTTAAGGGTGGGATAAAAATGCTATAAATACATACATAAATAAAATACAAGTTTTGTAATTGACTGGTAATAAAGAAAATATCTGGTGGTGGCAGTGAGACAGGTTTTTAGGCTGCAAATCAGAGAGTACAGCCGGCATCAAGGGTAGGCATAGTCAGACACCTGCTGAGGGCCCACACCACAGCAAAGGCCCACTGGCAAAGATTCCCTGAACTTTCTTCTTCCCCATTGCAAGGTGCCTTGTTCACCTGCCTCTTGCTCTGGAGCAGACAATGATGGTGCTGTGAAGGAGAATCAGCAGATGCCACTGCCTGCTTGCTCACTGGCTCTCTGCCTCTTAAGCAAGTAAGAAGCAGCAATGGTGAGAAAGAGGATGAGGAGCTGTTGACAAGTATGGTGAGAAGGTAGACTTGCTGAAGGAGAGGGCTGGTTAAAGGCGTCTTGCCCAGGATCCCTCAAAAGCCTGGATACAGCAGTGTCACAGTGGCTCATAATTCTCCCTCCCCCCTGCCTCAGATCAGAATATGAATATATGAAACTGTTCAAGAGTTAATAGGGTTTGTTGTTGCATGAAGAGAAAGGTCTCTTGATACATTGTTGAGTCTGATGCTGGATAACCATCCTGACAATATAAGCCATATGCTGTACTGAAAAGCTCTCTGGTTGATGCAAGAACAACAACTGACAGGCCCACTCATGCTCACGTGCTCATCCTGCAGAGGAAGCTGTGTCTGGGGATTAATTAAGATGTTAATGGTTGGGACTTCATTGTTTTTGTTCGAAAGGATAGTACTGATGAGCTGACTCTAGGGATAAGGTTTCCCCCCTTTTTGAAATCTTGCTTTAGTTGCCAACCACAATCAACAGACCCTTCACAAGAGTAGACATTAATATTTGAATTAGCAGTCAAAAATATGCATTTCCCAAACCATCTGTTTCAATTCTACTACTACTACTACTATTACATATATATCCCACCTTTCTTCCAGTGTGGAACTCAAGGTGGCTACATGTGGTTCCCAGGTGGTCTCCCTTCTAAGCACTGGACAGACCCAGACCTGCTTAGCTTCAGCAAGGTAGCTGTTTCATGTGCCTTCAGACCAGGCCCTGATTCTGCTTTTCATCTTCATCAAATATGATGTTCTATATCTCAAGCTTGAACTGGCATTGCATATTATCTGTCTGTCTGTCTGTCTGTCTGTCTGTCTGTCTGTCTATCCATCCATCCATCCATCCATCAATAGATAGCCAAATTCCATTCCATGGGTTGTTCTGGGGTTATCCAAGGGTTGTTTACCCATTGATTAACCCAAAGTGCCTGGGTTCACATGACATGACAAGCCACAGTGTGTGCCCACCATGGCTTGCATATTCAAAAAGGCAGCTGAGGTGTTAAATAACCCATGATGACCTAGTGTTACATATGAACTAGTCCACTGTGTGCATATGCAGTGTGTGTGTGTGTGTGTGTGTGTGTGTGAGAGAGAGAGAGAGAGAGAGAGAATGTGACTCCCACAAAATATAGTGGAGAATATTCAGAAAAATTTCTGCAATGTCACCATCTCTTCCTAGGGGGTGTGATCTCAGAAATTTTCTCAGGAAAAAAAGAAGTCCTGCGAGAAATTTCTGCTCAGTTCTAAACTATCCTCCTGTCTGTGGCCCTTTTACTATGAAGCCAGGTTGTGGGGTCATTCAGGGATAAATTCCAAAGTGGAGGTTTGTCACGTACCTAGATTTACATTTACAGAAACACGAATGCGATCTGCAGCTACTGAAATGCTTGAGGGTTTATGTTTTTCTAAACCGCACACAACAACTCCTCTTCTAGCATCAGAATAAGGAATGCTGATATCCCTCTGCACCACTGAGATTAAACTTGCTGTTCACTCACACACTTCCCTCATCACATTTCTCTCCCGAGTCTCCTCAGCAATTTTGTGATAGGCTTCCAACATCAGGAGGAGGAGGAACAGCATGCAACCACTATTAATGGATGCATTAATTACAGCATTGCAGAAGGCTGGAATGGAGGCTGAGTCAAGCACACAGTCAAGGGAATGGAAAGGTCAGCAAGAATTACTACCCCTTTGCCAGCCTTGCACCTGATCTCCCAGGGCTCTGAGTTATAATTAAGAACATTTTCACTGAAGTGAGGTCCAAAGCCAGCCTCTGTTTGTCACTGTTAAGAGGAAGCTCATGTATAGTGGTTGCTTGTGGTGAAAGCCAGGCGATATGGGATCCAGATTCCATCAACCAGATGTCAGTCCTGTTGGTGCTAGAAGTTGAGGGCAAATGACTGGTTACTAAGGGTGCAATCCTATGCATGTGTAGACAAGAATGCTCCCAGCATTCCCCAGCCAGCCATGGCTGGTTGAGGAATGCTGGGAATAGTAGGACTTTTTTCTGTCTAAACATGCATAGGATTGCACCCTAAGATATACAGCAGAGGCCCTTTTTTAGTATACAACCACCACTTGCAGAGACCTGCTTGATGGGCAAACGTGTGAGGGCTTTCTCCTGTGTCACTCCCAAACTGTGGAATGCTATCCCCTCAGAGCTACAAATGGTGTCACCCCCTCCCTCTCTCTGCTTTTAGAAAAGGTGTCAAGACATTTTTCTTTGTTGGTATTAACAGTTTAATTGGGTTTTTCCCCCATTTCCCAATACAATATAAACAATAAACCCTTCTCCCCTCCTTCCCACCTCCTGCCCCATTGTCTCCTCTTCAGGTTTCTCTCTCCCTTCTTCATATTGTCCTGCCAAAGTACAATCATTAAGCAAAAGCTGGATAGTTACATAAAAAGAATAAAACAATTAAAGATAAATAAAATAAAAGGGTTGTTTAATGCAGGTCTCTTTGCAGGCCTTCTCTTGTTTTCTGTAGGATGATATTACTCTGCATAGAATTCGGTATAAAGGAGAACTTTCATCTGAGATTAGACAGAGGAATTCGGAATCTAACAAGGAAATTACAATGTATCTTGAGGTAATTCGCCTATCACTAGTTGTCTCTGCTTTCCACATCTCTTTAACTTGGCTTTTTACATGGCTTAATTAGTAGCGTTAGTTTTAATATTTTTATCATTTCTATTGTTGTACATGGCTTTGGTGGTTTTGGCAGAATGGTTGTATTAATATACCCGAAAGTAAAATAAATAAATCCCTAAAATTATTTTATTTCAGATTTAGGACATCCCACTGCTTAAAGTATTCTAGGCCTTCTCCACTCGATATACAATCTTAGAAAAGGATTCTCAATGTGCCTCCTTAAAGGTACAAGTCCGTCCACCCATTTCCAACCTTGAAATGTGATTCGTGGACCCCTAAAGAATGTGTTTGGCAGCATGAGTACATTCGAAAAATGTGCATGAAAAAATGCATACTTTTGAAAAAGCCTTAATCAATGGGAGTTCATATGGAAAAATATGCACAAAAATACGCATGGATTTACATGTTTTCAGAGAAAACAGGGCTCACAGTCTGATATGGACTCAAGTCGGAACAATGGAATTTGGAGAACTTTGGCAAGCTTGTGTTTTGCTGATTTTCACATATGTGGCCAGTTGTTGTGATCCGGAACCACTCTATTCACCAAACACTGGCCTGTGGGCCAGAAATGTATTTCACACACACACACACACACTGTGGTCCCTTTACAGATCATCAGACTATTAGCCTTTCTTCAAGGTACCCAACTTGGATCTAATGGGCTGCTTGCCTTGAAGAAGAATTGGAAGCTAATTTGATGGGAAGGAGCCATCATTCAGTGGTAGCACACATGGTTTGCAATGCACGAGATCCCAGGTTCAATCCCTAGTACTTCCAGTTAAAAGGATCAGATGGTAGGGGATGGAAAAGACTGGAGATCTGCTGTTAATCAGAGTGCATAATACTGACCTAGATGGACAAATAGTCCATTCTGATATAAGCTTCTGTGGTAGTCTGTTGGCCTATCTAGCCTGTACAGCAAAACATCTTTGTATCCACTCTTGCTCTCATCTACATGGTGAGCTCCTTATAGGAATACGTGACTTGTCAAGTTTTCTCATACTTTGCCTGGTTTTCTTTTTCTTTCAAGCCCTCAGTATAATGAACATAATTCTGCCTCCCATTTTGAGAGCAATTCTAACTCTTTTTATGGTTCTGAAAGGAAGTGATAAAGTAATTCTATCAATTAGGAGCTAAAATGGAGTTTTGCATGACCTCCTAAGGGTAAACATATGGTGCACCATTCCCAGCACAGAGACCCCTGGGATTTCTTCAGTTACACTCTGGGGAAATGAAGGTAAATTACTGCAGTAATTTCAAAAATGCAAAGAACTCTGCAACATACCTCAGGCTTGTTTGCACAGTATGTTCGGATAGGCATAATTCTGCCTGTCTCTAGAGATACCCTATTCCTCACCCCCACCCTGATATACCATGTTCTTCAATAGTCACAGGAATGGGTAGGACGCTCGGAGTTGTGCCGCAATTTATGAGGTTATATAATGCACCATTCCTCGCAGGGTGCAGGAGGGTTTCCTGATTTCTATCACACAGAAGCGTGGCAAGCTTGTGACCTTGTGACATGGTGCTGAGCATGTAAAAATGTCCAGTGAGGAACCTGTTATACAAATGTCCAATGAATTACACCTGTGTATTTTATGTATCTATTTTGTATCTGCTTGATCCTACGTTTGAGGTGGCTGACAAAAGAGAGAGAGGGAGAGAGAGAGAGAGAGACTTAAAGCCATGATTAATGCATAAAACAAACCCATTACACAGCATCTCTTTTTTCTGTCGAGGGCTACATTCCCTCATGGATAATCTGTCAGGCCACATGTCAGTGGTGGATGGGGTTGAAGCCAGCATTGGGAAGGGCCACAGCCAAAATGGATGTCAGGAATGTATCTGAGCATGTGGAGAGGTCTGGCATTTGGAATCAGAATGGGAACAGCCAGAACAGAGGGAGGCTCCCTCCCTAGTGAGCTTAGATAGGATGAGACTTTCTTCTCAAGACCTTGACACACAGGTGGCCCAGCCTGAATGTCCCCCCCCCCAAGATCACTTAGCTGACTGTGAATTTGAACCCAGATCTCCCCACACTCAACACACTATCCACTTTGACACCTTGGCTCTGTTTCAAACAGCAGCCAGACAACCATATGTACACCATTGTACACATTGTAAAAACAACACAGTACACCAATGTGCCATTGTAAAAAGACAATACTTGCACTTCTTTCTGAACTGCAGAAGTTAGGTGCCTGGTTTCACCTCCACAGAGAGCAAATTCCACAGCTCCTGGACACAAGGGAAAAGGTCTTGTTTCTACCCACAAATGAATTTGCCACCCTTATTGAGGGATCTCAGAGTAAGGCCCTTCTCTGTCAGGTTTCCCGATCCCCCCAGCACACACACTCAGGCAATCTGACACTCGACACGCAAATCAGTGAGATTTATTGATTGCAGGGAATCCCACAGCAAAAGCTTAATGGTTACACTCTTCAGAAATCATACAGCTGATCGTCAGTAGCTCTAGGCTTTATGTAATTCCAGAACACTCCAAAGTAGGGGTGGACGAAAGTCACTTACCTGTCCTCGAAGGACGTTCACGGTGGGGGGGAGGCGCTTCGCTGCTCCCCCCGTGAAGTTCCGGCTGGGGGGGGAGGCTTCCCGCCTCGCCCCGAACGAAATTCAGGCCGGGGGGGGAGGCTTCTCGCCTCGCCCCGGCCGAAATTCAGGCCGGGGAGGAGGCTTCCCGCCTCGCCCGGCCGTGAACGCGAAAGTTAAAAAAAAAAAACACCCCCTGATAGGCTACGTGACGATTCACATAGCCTATCATGGCTAGATCTGCAAAGTCAGCCGTGATAGGCTACGTCAATCGTCACGTAGCCTATCACGGGTGACTTAAAAAAAAAAAAAAGTGTGTATGGATAATGGCGGCCCCCATAGGGAGCCGCCATTCCCGTTCCTTATTTGGTTGCTGTAATCTACGTAAAGATTTACGTAGACTACGGCGAAAATAAGGGCAACGCTTTTTTAAGTCACTTTTTTAAGTCACCCATGATAGGCATTATCCATACACACTTTTTTTTTTTTTTAAGTCACCCGTGATAGGCTACGTGACGATTGATGTAGCCTATCACGGCTGACTTTGCAAATCTAGCCGTGATAGGCTACGTGAATCGTCACGTAGCCTATCAGGGGGCGTTTTTGTTTTTTTTTCTTTGATTGCAATGGCGATGGCGGCAGCTGGTCGAAAGACCGGCTGCCGCTCCCGCCCCGCTCGAACACCCGCCGAACCGCCGGCCGGACCCGCTGCCGGGAGGGACATTCGGCGAAGGTAAGTCCCGTCCCAGGGGGGGGCGGGGGGGGGGTTCAGAGGATTTCTCCCCGAAACTTGTTCGGGGAGCCGAACACGTTGGGGCTCGGCCCCCCGAAGTTTCGGGGAGAAATTCTCCGCCAACCCTACTCCAAAGCTAAACACTACTACCATGACTGAGATCCTCATCAGCATGGTTTCTCCGTTGCCATCTCCATGGTTCTGAATCTGAACACAAGGGAAGGGTACTTAACCCAGACAATCCTTTCACGGGGCTCCAACCCCAGACATGGAAAGGGAATGATTCCTGGAATGAGCCCATCAGGCAATCAGAAGATAACTTCTTGGAAGGCTTAAACAAACCACACCCATAGAGAGTCCAACTCTGAATCTTTTGTTGATAACTCCAGGCTACGTGGGTCAAAACCCATCAAGATCAAGGGAAGGGCATACCCACACATGCAAGGTGTTCCAGGTGACCACTTGTGCATTGGCAACTCCACGCTGCATGAGTTCTGGCAGAGGGAAGTCCAACAGTCATCGATCAAACCCAGCCTGCCGTACACTGAGCTGACTACAAACACAGACACACAATCCACAGCAATGAGAGTTCAAGTCTATGAAAAGCCTCACAGTACTTTTCATGGCAAGTCCTTAACAATACAAAGTTCCAGTCCATGTGCAGAGTACTGTCAAAAGCCCAAACGATGATGGATCCAAACAGGGAAGGCTTTGAGCAATGAAGACGAGATGTTCCTAGCAAAGGCTCTTTGCCTTTGCATCAGCTTAAAAAGGAAGACATGACTGTAGGACACCCCCTCCAGATCCCTTGATGGACAAGGGCCTTTAGCCTTTTAGCAAAGCCCCTGTCTAAACAGGGCAGCACTGCTCAGCCCTCCAGCAGTGACGGTTCAACCTGGGTGACCCTTTTGCAAACCCCACCTCTGTCAGGTTCTCACAGACAGCTTCCAGCCTCCCTGCCTGCCAAGGCCAGACCAGCCGGTGGACAGGGAGTTGGGTGACTCCCCCTGGCTCTGCTTTGAGAACACTGACAGAGAGAAGCTCACACAGACTCTGACATTCCAGATGTTGGATAGGCCCAAGCCCTTCCAGACTGCTTCTAATCAAATCCTGGCTTTAATTAGGGATGTACGAAACTCTTACCTGGCTCCATGCTGGGCAATCTGCAGTGGGGGGGAGGCACTCCGTCCCTCCACCCGGAATCCTCCCTGGCTGGCTCCGCTCTGCAGCAACTCTGCGGAGCCACCGGCCGGGGCCGCCTGCAGCTGGACATCTGCTGCAGGTTGGACTCGATGGCCTTGTAGGCCCCTTCCAACCGTACTATTCTATGATTCTATGATCCAGCCACTGGGCTGCACAGGGAGGCAAATGGCGGCTGCCATAGTTGCCGCCATTTGCGCCCCTGTCTTTTGCCGTGATAGGCTACATAACTATATACGTAGCCTGTCATGGCTAAAGACTAGGGGTGCACGAAAGTCACTAACCTGGTCTCACAGCTTTTCGCGGTGGGGGGGACGTGCTTCGCTGCTCTCCCCGTGAAGTTCAGGCCGGGGGGGGGGAGGGTTCCCGCCTCACCCGGCCGCGAAATTAAAAGTTAAAAAAAAAAACACCCCCGTGATAGGCTACGTGATGATTAACGTAGCCTATCACGGCTAGATCTGCAAAGTCAGCCGTGATAGGCTACGTAAATCGTCACGTAGCCTATCACGGGTGACTTAAAAAAAAAAAAAGCGCGTACACAAATGGCGGCCCCCATAGGGAGCCGCCATTCACGTTCCTTATTTGGTCGCTGTAGTCTACGTAAATCTTTACGTAGACTACGGCGAAAATAAGGGCAACGCAAATAGCGTTGCCCTTATTTTTGCCATAGTCTACATAATCTTTACGTAGACTACAGCGAACAAATAAGGAATGTGAATGGCGGCTCCCTATGGGGGCCGCCATTATCCGTACGCGCTTTTTTTTTTTTTTAAGTCACCCATGATAGGCTACGTGACGATTTACGTAGCCTATCACGGCTGACTTTGCAAATCTAGCCGTGATAGGCTACGTTAATCGTCATGTAGCCTATCACGGGGGCATTTTTTTTTCTTTTATTGGAATGGCGGCGGCGGGAGCCGGTCAAAAGACCAGCTGCCGCTCCTTCCCCGGACAAAGACCCGCCGAACCACCGGCCGGACCCGCCGCTGGGAGGGACATTCGCCAAAGGTAAGTCCCATCCCGGGGGGGTGAGGGGGCGGGGGGGTGCGGAGAATTTCTCCCCGAAACTTGTTCGGGGGGCCGAACACGTTGGCGCTCAGCCCCGCAAAGTTTCGGGGAGAAATCCTCTGCACCCCCGCCCGCACCCCACACCCCCTCCGGGACGGGACTTATCTTCGCCGAATGTCCCTCCCGGCGGCGGGTCTGGCCGGCGGTTCGGTGGCTGTTCGAGCGGGGCGGGAGCGGCAGCCGGTCTTTTGACCGGCTGCCGCCGCCGCCATTCCAATAAAAGAAAAAAAAAACGCCCCCGTGATAGGCTACGTGACGATTAACGTAACCTATCACGGCTGACTTTGCAGATCTAGCCATGATAGGCTACGTTAATCGTCACGTAGCCTATCACGGGGGCATTTTTTTTAAAAAAAAAAACAATGGAGTTCGTGGCCGGGCGAGGCAGGAAGCCTCCTCCCCGGCCTGAATTCCGGCCGGGGCAAGGCGGGAAGCCTCCCCCCCGGCCTGAATTTCGGCCAGGGCGAGGCGGGAAGCCTCCCCCCCGGCCTGAACTTCGCGGGGGGAGCAGCGAAGCGCCTCCCCCCCACCGCGAACAAGCTTTGACGAAAGGTAAGTGCCTTTCATCCACCCCTATTCTTAATATGTATTGCCTTCTGTCTCTTGCATCTGTAAATGAAAGCAGAATACAAACTGGAGGAGGGAAATAGGTATGCATGGTGTTACATTCAAAGGGTGCATGTGATAATATGACAGTGATCAAGCCAAGGGAGAATTGTTTCACATTCCTGGTCTGTGTCTAAGAATTTTGTTTAATGTTTGTTTCCAAATATCGTAAGAAGCTGCCTCTTTCTGAGTCACTTGGTCTATATAGCCCAGTATTGTCGACACTGACTGGCAGCGGCTCTCCAGAGTTTCAGGGACAAATTTTTCCAGCCCTATGTAGAGATGCCAGGGATTGAACTGGGACCTCCTGTGCAGCCCCCTGCACTCCGCAGGGTTAAAGAACCCTCCAGAACAGCATGGGGGATGACACTGAGAGCTGCAGGGGGCAAAGGGAATCAGCAAAAATTGCCTCCCCTCCTCTTTCTGACAGTGGAAGACTCTGTTGGATCACAGTCCATTGCATGAACAGAATAAGCCCTTCCATCCCCAGAAAGACAACTCAGGATCTAAGCCATGATCTACAGATATTATTATGGAAGCCTCTAACAACTACCTCAGCTATGGATGGGACATAATGGTCTTCTCTTTATACCTGTTGTTTGATTCAATGGATGGTTTCAGCTGAACACAGGCATATACATTACATGGGACTGTACTATTTCAGGGAGATTACATATTTCAATGTTCCCACCACATCAACTTTTTTGTATATCAGGGGAAGCAGTTCAGGTCTAGTTTCTGTCAGGCATGCTAAGTTTTCATGGACAGGGTAGTTTTGATGGAGGAGGGCATCTATATATCCAGGTAAAATTGCATGGTACAGCCCTCTTAGGAATGTGCCACTTCACAATGGAGGTTAGTAATCACATGTTTGCAATGAAAAAGAAGAGAAAGAAAGAAAGAAAGAAAGAAAGAGGAAGGAAGGAAGGAAGGAAGGAAGGAAGGAAGGAAGGAAGGAAAGAAGGAGCTATCCCCCATGTACCCACTGGGCTAATAGTTGACAGTTGGCCTAGCAACTACATGTCCCTCACCATAATAAGTATGATCTTACACTAGCACTTAGCACATTGTTCCAAGTGCTCCCAACATGCTCCTACATCTTTTCAGGCTCAGTCCTCTGCAAGAAATATTGAACCAGACTAATCCTTGAGAGATCTTCAATAGCGTTCTGCAAAGTCTACTGAGCTTGCTCTATCAAATTCATAGTCATGGGCCTAATACAGAAGACCAACTCATATTTTACAAATCTTTGGACAGATGGAAGGAGCTAAAAGGGGTGAGAGAGGGACATCTTGTTTTTGGGCAAGGGCAACAAGACAGGTTAATCCATCACTTCTACCATCCCTTTCACTGCTACCATCACTGCTGTTCTGATATTACAGCTTCTTAAATTGCAAAATATGCCACATGGATGTAGCCTTTGGATGTTATTGCTCACCGAATGTCTTTCTGGAATCATGCACATAATTGACTCATTATGCTAACTCAAAGAGGTTATGCCCTACTGTGTGCAAGGACTCTGTTTGGAAAATGCTGAAGAGGAATATTTAAATGACTTCTCATCACATCAGAGCCCTTGTTCAGATTTCTTTTAATGGTTCTTATTTAATGTGAAGCACCCCGACCATTTCTAGCTCAGGCTGCTTTCAGGCCTTTGAAATGTTCATTTAGAAAACAACCCAACCCTGCCTCCATAAAAATGCAGATGCCTCCATGTGTTTGCGTCCCACACATGACAGGAGAATCGTATTTGTCTGCAATATTAACGAGGAATGCTAACTCAGTATTTTAAGATAGCGAGGTTAGAAAATGAGAAGGGCAGGCTAGCTGAATGGGATAGCACCCAATCCTGTCTCCACACTTTCATACAGTTGCAGTGGTTGATGATGGACTGAAAGCTCAGTGAAAGAAAACGTGCTTTGAATTAGTGCCTTGCCGAAAATTTCTCCCACATTTGTTCTGACCATTCTCATTCAACTTGATAGAAAAGAAATTGCTTTTGACAAGAAATTGAAAGGAGGAGAATTTCGGAGAAATTCTCATGGGTTGGGTTTGGGGCTCTTGTCCTTACTTTACTTTAGGGATGTATGAAAGTCACTTACCTTTTCGACGGGGTGATTTGCGGTGGGGGGGAGGTGCTCTGCACCTCCCCCTGAAATCCTAACCCGGCCGGCTCCGCTCCGCGGCGATTCCACGGAGCTGCCAGCCGGGGCCACCCGCAGCCAGACATCTGGCCGCTGGGCAGCCTGCACAGGAACACAAATGGTGGCCACCATAGCCGCTGCCATATGCATCCCTGTATTTTGCCATGATAGGCTACATAAATATTTACGTAGCCTATCATGGAAAAACAAAACAAAAAACAGCCAACGCAAATGGTGGTGGCTACAGCAGCCGCTATTTGCATTCCCTTTTTTCCTGCCGTGATAGGCTATGTAAATATTTACGTAGCCTATTACAGCAAAATAGAGGGGCGCAAATGGTGGCCACTACGCCATTTGCGCCCCTCTGTTTTGCCATGATAGGCTACGTAGGGATGTACGAAAGTGACTTACCTTTCTGCGAATTATGTTGATGGTGGGGGGAGGCGTTCCTCCCCCCCCCCGGAATCCTGGCCCACTGGCTGTGCTCCGCAGCGATTCTGCGGAGCCGCTGGCTGGCTCCGCCACCAGCCGGACATCCGGCTGCTGGCTAGCAGGGACGCAAATGGCGGCGGCCATAGCCGCTGCCGTTTGCGTCCCTGCAGTCAGCCGTGATAGGTTACGTAAGTGTTTACGTAGCCTATCACGGCTGATTTAAAAAAAAAAACACGCGCATACGCAAATGGCGGCGGCCATGGGCTCCGCCATTTGCGTTCTTTATTTTGGCACATCTTAGTCTACATAAACATTTACGTAGACTAAGACGGTGAAAATAAGGGGAACGCAAATAGCATAGCGTCTACGCTATTTGCGTTCCCCTTATTTTCGCCGTCTTAGTCTACATAAACGTTTACGTAGATTAAGATGTCAAAAATAAGGAACGCAAATGGCGGCGGCCATAGCCGCTGCCATTTACATACGCGTTTTTGTGTGTTTTTCCCCCCAGAGCCCTCCACGGCCGGAAATCCAGCTGCGGATGGCTCTGGCCTGGCTGGGCCTGGCCGGCTGCTCCGCGGAGCTGCCGCGGAGCACAACCGGCCGCAGAGGATTCCGGGGGGGAGGCACGGAGTGCCTCCCCCGCATTCAGGATTCTGGGGGGAAGGGACGGAATGCCTCCCCCCACCATAAACATAATCCGTGAACAGGTAAGTGATTTTCGTACATCCCTAGAATTTTCATGGAAAGCTCACAATGTGCTATGGACATGAGTCAGAACAAGCTTTGAGGTGGGATTTGGAGTACCTCAACAAGCTTGAGTTGAGTTGATTCACACTGCATCCCTACAAACATATCCATATTAATTACATTCAGCCAATGGATAGTCCTGTTCAGGCATTATGCCTATATTGGGAATTTCAACTCATGCAGGGTCTGTGGAGGCACATCCCGCACATGCTCTGACGACAATCCCAATGTGGTCACAATCACAATCCATCCTATCTACTCCCAAGTCCTGTATTGAGACAGGAAATGCCGGAAAGGGACTTTGTCATGTGTTCAAGTGGACTCATATAACAGCCTCCCCAAGACTGGGAACTCTGATAGACCAGGGCTTCCAATCATGTGGCTGCTTCATGCACATTCAGCTGAAAATGCATAGAAGGCCCTTTCAGACCTTCCAATTCAATGTGAGAAGGTTGGGGTAGAGCACACATGGACTGGGATGTTGGAGGTAGGGCAGGGAATGCACCCTTGCCCTCCGTACACAAGTCAAAATTTCCTGTTTAGGTATAATGCCTGAAAAGGGACCTTGTTGTGTGTGTTGTTTGGGAGGACTGGGTTTGATGGAGCAATCATCTGACTCAGCATAAACCACCTTCATATTTATTATTTATTAAATTTATGTTCCACCTTTCCACTGTGAATGATGGTCAAAGTGGCTAACAATAATACAACAGAAGATCAAATACAAAATTGTAACCATAACATAAAACCAAATCAGAGAGCAATCCTATGGCCACTAGGCATTGTCTAGAGGGCCAGAGGATTTGGGGGTTTACTGGCTCCGAGCTTATAGACGGCACTTAGAGCTCAGAGACAGGAAACTGTGCTCCCTTCCCCCCTCCCTTGCCCCCTTGTAGCCTGCACCACAGCTGCCTCTCCATGCTCATAAAACGGAGCATGGAGAGGGTGAAAAGGGGGTGTTCCTGGAGGCAGGGAGGTGAGGAGACCATGGAAGCCCCTGTACGCTGCTTCCTGTGGGGTATCCAGGCCCGTTCCCACCCCCTTTCCGAAGCCCCACCTAGATGCATGAAATTGCATATCTAGCCAAGAATGCAGGGTGGGCAGAGCATGGATGAGAGGATCCCCTCCATGCTCTACCTGATCTGCATTGGATAAATGTCAGCCTCTGAGTTCGGAGGCTGACATCTATCTCAATAAGATTGTGCCCTCAATAACAACATAAGAGCAAATCAATGAAAAATGCATCAATACAATTAAGAAATAAAGAACACCCATTAAAACCTGTTTCATATGATCCTGGGGTGACAGAAATAATTCCTGAGGGCATTTTAAAGAATATGAGTATAATTTTGCATCTACATGATGAAAAGCTTTACCTACTCCTCCAGATCATGTGTAGACCTTTGAATTATTCAAAAGCTCAACCTGTTCTGGTTAATGACTTTTTTCACACTCAAGGACATCCTTCAATATCCATAAACCTTTTTGTTTTTCTCTCTTCTGTCACTGAAATCCACAAACAAGTTTCTCCCTATCCACTCATATACTATTTTGGCCCTTATTACTTTGTCCCTCTTCCAAATTCCTATCGAGAGCAAGATCATTGGGTGAATAAATCTTGTTTCCCCCCCTATAATCTGCCTTTGTTGAAAGGCTGAAAAAGAAGAATATTGAATGGCACTTCCAGAAAACAGCTGTGTGGAGGAAAGCATCCTATACCCTTTGACACCACCTTTAAACAGCAGTATGCACTCTAGCAGGTAGCTGATGCATCCTTATGTTCTTAGTTTGAATAACAACCATAGCAAATGCTCTCTAACAGTGAAATCCTCAGCATCTTTACTCAGACGCAGGTCTCATCCCACAGTTTTCAAATGGGCTTACTCCCTAGTAAGTGTGTTTGGGATTGCACCCTAAATATATAAATAATTACATTTTTTCTCTCTCTTCTTTTACAAGTGTAGTATCACATATCTATATAGAGAAGATAGATACTTCTCTCAACCCATAGCTACAGAAAAAAGTAAGAATGGATGAATGCAGGAACTCAGAAGGCCCATTCAGTAATTCCTATTACATTTCATCCCTGTTCAGACATTCTCCTCAAGTGTAAGCTGTACACATGAGGAGGGGTAACAGAGACAAGTGTACCAGCTCTTGCTCCCTTCCTCACCATTCTCATTGTCCTCCGCATGTGGAAGACAACTGTCTGCAGAGGAGAGCTTTCTCTGTCTGACTAGACTCTCCCCAGGATTTTAGAATCCTAAAAAAAGAAAAGAAAAGAAAAGAAAAAGAGCTTACATGCAATGTGAACCAAATAGGACTAAACATGGAGCAGACTTATGCCTGGTGGTTCTGCCCCTCTACATCAACCAAGCCAAACTGCACATGGGATAGAATGTTGGTCTATGAAGGTTCTGTCGCCTCCATCCATCAGCCAACTCAGGTTTGGAATGGGAGACAGATATAGGGATGGCAGAGAATTCTGCCATGGATTCTACCTCCTGCCCCCCTCCCCTCTCCCCGCGGAATCCCCCGGGATGGAACTTACCTGGAGTGGATGCGGCAGCAGTGGCTGGTCTCCTGGCTGGCCACGGCCGGGCTGCTGCTGCCACCATTGCCGTCCTTGCAGCTGTGATAGGCTACGTAACAATTTACATAGCCTATCACGGCTAAACCCCCCCCCCCAAAAAAAACCAACGTACGCAAATGGCAGCTACAGCGGCCGCCATTTGCGTTCCCTATTTTTTGCTGTTCTAGCCTACATAAATATTTACGTAGGCAATTACGGCAAAAAAAAGGGTACCGCAAATAGCACCCACTACAATAGCGCCATTTGCGTACGCCGTTTTTTTTGGGGGGCATGCTGTGATAGGCTACGTAAATTCTTATGTAGCCTAGCACAGCAGCCTGGAAGGACGCAAATGGCGGCCGCTATGGTGGCCGCCATTTGCGTCCGCAGCAGCCTGTCTGCGGCCGGAAGTCCGGCTGTGGACGGCCCTGGCCGGCTGCTCCGCGGAGCCGCTGCGGAGCAGAGCCGGCCGAGCAGGATTCCGTGGGGAGGACCGGATCACCTCCCCCCCATCAAGGATTCTGGGGGGAGGGACAGAGCTCCCCCCCCAGCGGATACCCCGACCAGAACAGGTAAGGGATTCGTACATCCCTAGACAGATAGAGGACTTCCTGCAACAGGAGGGAACACGTATCTATGCTTGCAGAATGCTTTGCAGTGACATTCAAAGCATTTCTACCTGCCTATGATGGGACTGCAATGTCACTGCAGCATGAACAAAACAATCATGCTGTGCGATTTTGCACTGAAATAGCAAGTGTGCTCTTATTTGTAGGTTATTTAGGTGCATCCCACATCAACAACAGACATATCTTCCAAGGCAAAACCACTTTTAGGTGTGTGCATATACTGCCTTTGCAAATTATCTCTTTTTTAATGAATGCGATAAGATTTTATATATATATATATATATATTTACACACACACACACACACACCCACACACACACACATTCTAAACTAATCCTTACTTACTTGAGCCTATGAAATAGGGGTAAGGTAGGTAAGATTCTTTCTTTCTTTCTTTCTTTCTTTCTTTCTTTCTTTCTTTCTTTCTTTCTTTCTATAAATGATGTGTATCACATTTGCACCAGTCAAAAATAATGACATAGTGTTCAGATTTTCAAAATAAATTTGGCACAGTAGCTAGAGCACTGGCATTTGGTACGCATACGGAACCAGAGACACCCTGTCTTTAAAAAATGTAGCAGTGTTGCTAATAGATTGCTTCCTGTGGTCTTTCTGCCTTATCCCCTATTTTATGTTCAGTATGGGAGTTCAGGATCCATACCATAGCTGGTAAGAATGAAAAGTGGAATGGTGGCAAGGGTGGGGATTTTTCTGCCACCTGACCAAAGGTCAAAGTACGTGTTCCTTTTGATCATATGTAGCGTGATGCGGTGCCTGTGATTTTTCCTACTCCAAGTGCAGGGATCTCAAAAGTCAAACAAATAACAACAAAACTAACCCTCTCCTTTTTTTCTTTTTCTTTACTATCCTAACATTTCTATGCATGTGCATGGGCCAGGGGTGAATTGGGGCAGGGGGAGTCACAGCTGGAAAGGGAAGCTTTAAACTTCCCCTCACTACAAATTGCGACCCCGAGGTGGATTGCAGAAATGTGGTTTTATGGGAGTAAGGGAAAGAGCACAAACGTAGCTGCATGCTACACAGTAAAAGGAACATATACAGTCAGGGCCAGAAATATTGGAACAAGGATAACTGTTTTGGCAGTTGGCCTCTGTTTGTACACCACCACATTGAAGTTGAAAGGAAACCCACCCAGATGGGAGCAAAGTCAGGACTTTCAGCTGTAATTCAAGGGGTTTGACAAAAGTGGAGCACTAACCATTCAGGAAGGACAGCCAGTGGCATACACACACACCCATCATTGGTGGCTCATAAGTAATGGAACAAACCAACATCATTTCAAACTCAAGGATTGCCTTTAATACCTGGATGAAAATCCTTTGCAGTCAATGACTGCCTAAAGCCTGGAACCCATGGACTTGACCAAATGCTGAGTTTCCTCCCTCGAGATTAGGGATGTACGAAAGTTCCGCCAAGGATCTCAGGGAGGCTGAATGCCAGCGCATTCGGCCCCCCGAACTCGGTGGCGGAACGGCCCCCCACCCCCCCCGGGACGGGACTTACCTTAGGCAGATCTTCCTGGCGGCGGCAGCTCCGGCGGCGGTTCGACGGTGGCGGCTGCGGCGGCCGGTCTTCCGACCGGCTGCCGCCGCTGCCATTTCCAGGTAAAACAAAAACAAAAAACAAAAACAGTGATAGGCTACGTAAAGATTTACGTAGCCTATCATGGCTAGATTTTAAAAAAACACCGTGATAGGCTATGTAAATGTTTACGTAGCTTATCACAGCTGACTGCAGGGACGCAAACAGCTGCGGCTATGGCCGCCGCCATTTGCGTCCCTGCTAGCCAGCGGCTGGATGTCCAGCTGCTGGCAGAGCCGGCTGGCGGCTCCGCAGAATCCCTGCGGAGCGGAGCCGGCTGGCCAGGATTCTGGGGGGGAGGAATGGAGCGCCTCCCCTCGGCCAGGATTCCGGGGGGAGGGATGGAACGCCTCCCCCCCAGCATCAGCATAATCGGCAGAAAGGTAAGTACCTTTCGTACATCCCTACTCGAGATGCAATTGCCAGGCCTTTACTGCAGCTGCCTTCAGCTGCTGCTTGTTTGTGGGTCTTTCTGCCTTCAGTCTTGTCTTCAGTAAGTGAAATGCATGCTCTATTGGGTCGAGATCAGGTGACTGACTTGGCCATTGAAGAACATCCCACTTCTTTGCCGTGAGAAACTCTTGGGTAGCTTTTGCTGTATGTTTTGGGTCATCTGCAATATGAAGCGGCTGTCAGGGTGGAAACTGAGCCCATAGAGCCCCAGAGCAGTTCTGATTCTGAGGAAGAACGGCAATCCGTGGGAGAGGAGCTCGCTCATCTCTAACAAGCACAGCAGCTGGCAGAGATTCCTCCTGCCAGCATTCCTGAGAGAGATAGTGACCCTGGCAGTGAGAGAGCGGTGGAGGGGGGCTTGCTGGACACTCAGTGCAGACGCAGGGAGCGGCGACAGATGGAGGGGGCCAAATGGAGGCGCTCTGCTCATTTGGCGCTAAAACAATGGTCGTGTCCCAAAGACCCAAGAGTAAGAGGGAGGACCTCTCCATAGCCCATAAGTTCAGAGTCTTCCCACGCTTCCCCTTCAAATGGGGACCAACTGCCTTACCTGGAGCTTAGGCTACTCTGCTATCTACCCCAGTGCAGTTCCTTGCTTAGTCACTAGTGATTAGTATCTGTAAGAGTCATTAAGTAATAAAGGAATAGAATCCTCATCGTCTGTGTCTTGAGTTGGCTTTTGGAGGGGACTGTAAGAGGCAGCTAGGGCACTCCTGACAGCGGCGTCCTATCAGTTTGGCAGCATTTGGCTGAATCTGGGCAGAAAGTATAGCCCTATACACTTCAGAATTCATTCTGCTGCTTTTAGCAGAAGTCAGGTCATCAAAAAACACCAGTGACCCGGTTCCATTGGCAGCATGCCCATGCCATAACACTGCCTCCACCATGTTTGACAGATGATGTGGTATGCTTTGCATCATGAGCTGTTCCTTTCCTTCTCTATACTGTTCTGTTCCCATCATTCTGGTACAAGTTAATCTTGGTTTCATCAGTCCAAAGAATCTTATTCTAGAACTGGGCAGGCATTTTTAGGTGTTTGCTGGTAAAGGCTAATCTGGCCTTTCTGTTCGTGAGCATTACCAGTGGTTTTCACCTTGTTGTGAAGCCTCTGTATTTACATTCATAAAGCCATCTCTTGACTGTAGATGTTGACAATGACATGCCTACCTCCACAAGAGCATTCTTGACCTGGCTAGATGTTGTGAAAGGGTTTCTCTTCACCATGAGCAGAATTCTGCGGTCATCCCCTTTAGTTGTCTTCTGTGGTCTTCCAGGCCTTTTGCTGTTGCTGAGCTTGCCAGTTAATTCCTTCTTTTTCAGGATGTTCCAAACTGTTGTGTTGGCCACTCCCACTGTTTTTGCGCTCTCTCTGATGGGTTTATTTTGTTTCCTCAGCCTAATGATGGCCTCCTTCACTCGCATGGACACCTCTTTGGACCTCATGTTGGGAGTTCCAACATGCAAATGTAACACTCAGAACCACCTCCAGGCCTTTTATCTGCTTGATTGGTCATGGGGTGCCCAGGAAACAGGCCACACCTGGCCATGCAGCTGCTTGTCAGCCATTCGTTCCATTAATTATGAGCCATCAATGATGGGGTGTGTGTATGCCACTGGCTGTCCTTCCTGAATGGTTAGTGCCCCATTTTTCAACCCCCTTGAATTACAGCTGGAAGTCCTGACTTCATAGAATCATAGAATAGTAGGGTTGGAAGGGGCCCACAAGGCCATCGAGTCCAACCCCTGCTCAATGCAGGAATCCAAGTCAGAGCATCCCTGACAAATGGCTGTCCAGACTCATCTTGAAGGCCTCCAGTGTGGGAGAGCCCACCACCTCCCCAGGTAATTGGTTCCATTGTCGTATTGCTCTTACAGTCAGGAAGTTTTTCCTGATGTTCAGCCGGAATCTGGCTTCCTGTAACTTGAGCCCATTATTCCGTGTCCTGCACTCTGGGATGATCAAGAAGAGATCCTGGCCTTCTTCTCTGTGACAACCTTTCAAGTACTTGAAGAGTGCTATCACATCTCCCCTCAGTCTTCTCTTCTCAGGCTAAACATGCCCAGTTCTTTCAGTCTCTCTTTATACGGCTTTGTTTCAAGTCATCTTTGTTGCCCTCCTCTGAACCCTCTCCAGTTTGTCTGCATCCTTATTAAAGTGTGGTGCCCAGAACTGGACACAGTACTCCAGATGAGGCGTAACCGGTGCTGAGTAGAGGGAATCTAGTACTTCCCGGGATTTGGAAGCTTTGCTTCTATTAATGCAGCCCAAAATAGCATTTGCCTTTTTTGCAGCCACATCACATTGTTGGCTCATATTCAGCTTGTGATCGACAACAATTCCAAGATCCTTCTCGCTTGTTGTGTCATTGAGCCATGTATCCCCCATCTACTTCGCTCCCATCTGGGTCTGTTTCCTTTCAACTTCAATGTGGTGGTGTACAGAGGACAACTGCCAAAACAGTTATCCTTGTTCCAATATTTCTGGCCCTAACTGTGGTTTGACCCTCAGTGTCTGCCTGGAAATTGGACATTTGAAGCAAAATCTTCCTTTTTCTTGTAGAACAAGGGCAGAAATATTCAACCTGCCAGAGCAAGAATCCTGTGTTCTTATTTTGTTTGTTTTTAAATGACAGGGTTTCTTTCTATGCTAGCCCAGATTGTCCCATTATATGCTTTTTGTACTGCCTCCAAAAAAAGAGAGTTAAATTTCATAAGATTATACAGAACAGTCAGTTTTCCTTGGAAATGCAAATTAACTTATTACAAAAGCAAGTCTACAGGGACAATAACAACTCCAAGGTGTTTCCTGCTTACAAGTTAGGAACTGTGACTTGCTGCCTCCAGGCTGAAGTGTTCATTAACTTTGCACATAACCCTTTGTTGACAAAACTGATGGTGTTCCAGCGGTTTTAATATAAGCATTGCATTATTGCTAACAATGAAATAGGGTCTCCATACTTTCAGTCACAATGATTGGTGCAGTGTCCAGCAATCCTCTGAGACAGCTAAGGTTCACACAGTATCATGCTAAAACAGCAGAGTCTTGTAGCACTTTAAGGAGAGGCCAGTCTCTACACAAAAGGATAAATGGGCACAAATCTGACATACGAAATGGCAATATTTAAGAACCACTGGGGGAATAGTTTAACCTCCCAGGACATGATGGCAGTGACCTGAAGGTGGCCATTCTTTGAACGAACGAATATGGATATCAATGTTAAATTGCTGAAGTACAATTTATCAAGATTTAGATTTAACATATGAAGGTCCTCAGATGCTGGTCCACATTGGCTCAGATGTTGTTCCAACAAATGCCAACCAGAGATGTTAATGTCTGTCCAAGATCTTTCAACTGTTGATCCAATTCCAAGGTGGTCCAACAGATGTCCAACCACAGCACCCTCCTGCTCTGTTCCCCCAGCAACTGGTGTATGTAGGCATACTGCCTCTGATACTGGATTCCCTACAACCAGGTCCTGAGTGAAATTCTTTTCTTTATTTTTATTATTTATTTCTTTACTGCATTTATATCCTGCCTTTTTTTCCTCTTGCAAGGAACCCAAGGCGGCTTACATGATCCTCCTCCTCTCTATTTTATCCTCACAACAACAACCCTGTGAAGTAGGTTGGGCTGAGAGTCTGTGACTGGCCCAAAGTCACCCAGTGAGCTTCCATGGCTGAGTGGGGATTAAAACCTGGATCTCCTGGCTCCCAGTCTGACACTCTCACCACTACATGACACTGGCTCTCTACATCAGTTCAAGTTGGTACGGGAAGTACTAGTTCCCCTCTACTCAGCACTGGTTAGGCCTCATCTGGAGTACTGTGTCCAGTTCTGGGCACCACACTTGAAGAAGGATGCAGACAAACTGGAGAGGGTTCAGAGGAGGGCAACAAAGATGATCAGGGGACTGGAAACAAAGCCCTATGAAGAGAGACTGAAAGAACTGGGCATGTTTAGCCTTGAGAAGAGAAGACTGAGGGGAGATATGATAGCACTCTTCAAGTACTTGAAAGGTTGTCACAGAGAAGAAGGCCAGGATCTCTTCTTGATCATCCCAGAGTGCAGGACACGGAATCATGGGCTCAAGTGACAGGAAGCCAGATTCCGGCTGAACATCAGGAAAAACTTCCTGACTGTAAGTAGGGGTGGATGAAAGTCACTTACCTGTCCTCAAAGATTTCCCGTGGTGGGGGGGAGGCGCTTCGTTGCTCCCCCTGCGAAGTTCAGGCCAGGGGGGGAGGCTTCCCGCCTCGCCCGGCCGAAATTCAGGCCAGGGGGGGAGGCTTCCCGCCTCGCCCGGCCAAAATTCAGGCCGGGGAGGAGGCGCCTCGCCTCGCCCAGCCGCGAAATAAACAGTTAAAAAAAAAAAAGCCCCCGTGATAGGCTACGTGACGATTAACGTAGCCTTTCACGGCTAGATCTGCAAAGTCAGCCGTGATAGGCTACGTAAATCGCCACGTAGCCTATCACGGGTGACTTTAAAAAAAAAAAAGCGCGTACGCAAATGGCGGCCCCCATAGGGAGCCGCCATTCGCGTTCCTTATTTGGTCGCTGTAGTCTACGTAAACATTTACGTAGACTACAGCGACCAAATAAGGAATGGGAATGGCGGCTCCCTATGGGGGCCGCCATTATCCGTACGCGCTTTTCTTTTTTTTTTTAAGTCACCCGTGATAGGCTACGTGGGGATTTATGTAGCCTATCACGGCTGACTTTGCAGATCTAGCCGTGATAGGCTACGTTAATCGTCACATAGCCTATCACAGGGGGTTTTTTATTTTTTTTTCTTTTATTGCAATGGCGGCGGCGGCAGCCGGTCGAAAGATCGGCTGCCACCCCCGCCCCTGACGAAGACCCAATGAACCGCCGGCCGGACCCGCCGCCGGGAGGGACATTCAGCAAAGGTAAGTCCCGTCCCAGGGGCGGTGCGGGGGGTGGGGGGTGCGGAGAATTTCTCCCCGAAACTTGTTCGGGGGGCCGAACACGTTGGCGCTCGGCCCCCCGAAGTCTCGGGGAGAAATTCTCCGCCATCCCTAAGTGTAAGAGCAATACGACAATGGAACCAATTACCTGGGGAGGTGGTGGGCTCTCCCACATTGGAGGCATTCAAGACGAGGCTGGACAGCCATTTGTCAGGGATGTTCTGACTTGGATTCCTGCATTGAGCAGGGGGTTGGACTCGATGGCCTTGTGGGCCCCTTCCAACCCTACTATTCTATGATTCTATGATTCTATGGTCCTGTTAGCTCAGGCCACAGATGTTGGTCCAAGCTTGGGGTTCTTGGGCACAGGAGTCTCTGGCATCTCAGGCTCGAAGACCTCTGCTTAGTGCTTACCTGGGCCTGGAACCTCCTTTGTTGGTACCACTGGTTCTTCAGCCTCTGAATCTATGTCCAGGTCACTGCTGAACAGATGCTGTTAATGTTGAGCTGCACTCCAACCCTATTCCCAAGAAACTGTTGGAAGATTTTTCTTCCCCCTGGAGGAATTCGGTGAAATGGTCTCCTTAGTTTCTCTGCCCACAGCTAGAGTGGGGAATTTTGAGGCGCTGTTTGCACACAGCTCTCCATTATGGCATATGCTTTCATGGACTTGGGTCCACTTCATCAGCTGCAAGATGAAGATAGCATGGTTGTCCTTCTGAAAATGGCATCATGCTGTACCTGCAGATATCGCCCAGCTATCTCTTTTAGTCTTACCCTGCTAATATCGTCTTTCAAAATGTACCATCCAATTTATATATGCAGTGAGAAATCCCAAAGCAATTTTTGTTGTTGAAGCAAAGAAGCTTTATTGTTTTTGTACATTGTGGAAAGATGAAGGGTTCAACCTCAGGTAGAAATTCTGAAGACTAGCTGATCAATAGATGGATATGATGTGTCCTCTGAGCTTCAAAGTCTCAGCTTTCTGGAAACAAAAATTGACTTGGTGGAAAATTTTAAAAGTCAGCACTCAAATGGGAAGCACACAAGCCTCCTCTTGAGTAAGGATGGGTGAACAAGCTGAGGAAATTCATGCAAATTAGGAAACTATGCAAATCAAACTGGGAATCAGGAACAAGATGAACACAAGCACGTGTTCAACAATTTGTGAATATTTTTGGCGGACATGTCGTAGGGATGTACGAAAGTCACTTACCTTTCACAGATTATGTTGTTGGTAAGGGGGAGGCGTTCCGTCCCTCCCCCTGGAATCCTTGATGGGGGGGTAGGCGATCCGTTCCTCCCCCCCGGAATCCTCTGCGGCCGGCTGTGCTCCGCAGCAGCTCTGCGGAGCAGCCGGCCAGGCCCAGCCAGGCCAGAGCCGTCCGCAGCCGGATTTCCGGCCGTGGAGGGCTCTGGGGGGGGAATGCATATGCAAATTGCGGCGGCTCCAGCCGCTGCCATTTGCGTTCCTTATTTTTGCCGTCTTAATCTACATAAATATTTAGGTAGACTAAGACGGCGAAAATAAGGGGAACGCAAATAGCGTAGCGGACACTATTTGCGTTCCCCTTATTTTCGTCATCTTAGTCTATGTAAATATTTACGTATTTACAAATAAGGAATGTAAAAACTTATGTAGCCTATCACGTCTGGGTAAAAAAAAAAAAACCGCGTACGCAAATGGCAGCAGCCGTAGCCGCCGCCATTTGCGTATGCCTTTTTTTTTTTACCCAGATGTTTTAGACTACGTAAAATCTTATGTAGCCTATCACATCTCTGTAAAAAAAAAAAAAACTGCAAATGGCAGTGGCGGCAGCCGGTCGGAAGACCAGCCGCTGCCGCCGCCACTGGAGCCACCGCCGCCCGGAAGATTCGCCCCAGGTAAGTCCCATCCCAGGGGGGATCCACGGGCGTGGGGGGGTGGCAGGCCATTCCGCCACAGATTTCGGGGGGCCGAATGCACTGGCATTCGGCCTCACCGAGATCCATGGCGGAATTCTCTGCCATCCCTAGACATGTGCTCACGCTCACACTCATGTTCAGGCATTCAAATGGGGCATGGTCTCATGTTTTGCAAGCAGAAGTGAAATTCTCATACATCCCTATTGTTGAGACAGGAGATGTCCCTCACATTATACGGTCATCTTGAAATGTTGGTGCCTGTCTCAGAAAACCTCAGTTCCTCAAACCTACCAAGGGTAGCCACAAACATAGTGCCAAACAAGGTTAAACACATCACCAAAAATGAGGACAAAAGAGGACACACATTTTCATACAATTCGCATAAGCTAATTTAGATAGATGCAAATTTAGAAATGATTAATATAATTTTAATAGAAACACCATGACTCTCGCCATAGTAAGGAAGACTGTGACCAGGTGACCTGCATGCCTTGTTCTGTCTGCTGTCCAGGCACTGTTGATGGGCAACTTCAAGGCCCAGCTCTCCTTTCTTACAGCTCTTTATCTTTAAACCAGGATTGGACTGGACAGCCCTTCAAACAGATGGCACATTCAAACAGAGGACTGTCCTTTGACAGCCCACAGTACTGTGCTCCAACCATTGTACAAGTTGAAGATAACAGCTTGGGGCTGTCCAGAGAAAGAAGATGGAGCACATCTGATTTTGCCTCTTAAGTCAGCAACTTGGACCTCTCAGGCATGGATCTTGGGCTGTCTCCTCCACTGTCTTTTCCACCAGGCACCCAAAATTTCTCTGGCCCCTGCAAGCCCTCTCCTTAGGTATTCCAGGATCATTCAGCGTGGCTCCACAGTAGAAAGTCAGACTCTTTAAGAACTGTCGAGCTCACTGCTGAGATGCAGTCTTTGAACAACAATCAGACCTGTCCTTGTAACCTAAGGATCAGTTAGCTCTTAGAGGTCAGATGCAGAACTTGCCTCAGATTCCCTGGGATCTGTTACCAGCTCTCTGCCTTCTGTCACCTGCTTGCTGACACCTTGCAACTAAACAGTCGACATAGGAGTCAGAGGAGAAGTTGAGACATTTAAAAATACATGTGGCACAAATATTCAAACCCCAGAGAGTATTCCTTTCTAAAAACAAACACCTCATAGGACTTCTTGTTTACTTTTCTGTTTTTTCCCCACATCGAGTTAAATGTTTAAATAATAAAATTAATTTAACCAACTATGTCAATATGATTGTAGAATAACAGCCATTAAATAGTAATGATGTGATGCAGCAGAACTGTTCATAAATTTTCTAAAGAGTCAGTTTAGGATGGTTAGCTGTTCCATTCATGCTGCACGCATATTAATGCTTCATTCACATATTGTATTGTTGCATGGCACCTGCCTATTAGTAAGACTTTAAGGTTGTTGTTGGGTGTGTGTGTGGGGGGGGGGGGTTGCCATTCAGGGTTCCTGAAAGAAGAGTAAGTTATTTCTTTTCTTTTATTTTATTTAACTCAGTCTTTCATTCATTTATTACATTTCTATATTGCCCAATAGCTGAAGCTCGCTAGGTGGTTCACAAAATAATGAAAGGTAATCTAAAACCTTTAAGATATAAAAATGTAAAACAGTTTGAAACAGTTAGGGAGCAATCCTACGTGGAGAGTAGGGATGTACGAAAGTCACTTACCTTTTCGAAGGGTGACATTCGCGGTGGGGGGGAGGTGCTCCGTCCCTCCCCCCGAAATTCTCTCTGGCCGGCTCCGCTCCATGGAGATTCCACAGAGACGCCGGCAAGGGCCGCCCGCAGCCGGACAGCCGGCCGCTGGGCAGCCTGAACAGGGACGCAAATGGCGGCTGCCGTAGCCGCCACCATTTGTGTCCCTGTCTTTTGCCGTGATAGGCTATGTAAATATTTGTGTAGCCTATCACAGCAAAAAACAACAACAGCAAACGCAAATGGCTGCCATTTGCGTTCCCCCTTTTTTTTGCTGTGATAGGCTATGTAAATATGTATGTAGCCTATTACGGCCAAAAGAAAAAGGGAACGCAAATGACGGCCAGTACACCATTTGTGCCCCTCTCTTTTGTCGTAATAAGCTACATAAATATTTACGTAGCCTATCATATGGTGAAAAAAGGGAACGCAAATGGCGGCCGCCGTAGCTGCCATCATTTGCATTCCCTTAGTTTTGCCATGATAGGCTACGTAAATACTTATGTAACCTATCACGGCTTCCGCAGGAACGCAAATGGCATCCCTCCATTAGCCATGATAGGCTACGTAAATATTTACGTAGCCTACCACGGCTATATGGAAGAAGCGAATGGCGGCTGCAGACGCAGCCACCATTCACAAGTCAGCACGGATGGCAGCAGATAGGTGCTCTGTTCCGGTCCCATTTTGCGGGGGGGGGGGGGCTGCATTCTGCCATGGGTTTTGGGGGGGCTGAATCCACTGGCATTCAGCCTCACTGAGATCCATGGCAAAATTCTCTGACATCCCTAGTGGAGAGGCAGCTGCCTTCAAACTCGGAGGCATTTCACTATCCAGTGCAGGTAGGGATGTGCAAACTCACCCCTGTCCAGGTTCTCCAGACTCCTGCCCAGCCCCTGCCCCTGCTTGCCAGTCCCCGGACTGCATTCAAGCCCCTCCCAGTCTCAGCGAGCAACCTGCACTCACCCCAGTGGTCTTGGCAAGCTCTGCGGTCACCATTTCTAAAAAAAATAAAATGGTGATCGCTAAAATGTGCATGTTTTTGTAAGGAGGAAATGTGCATTTTGTGAATGTGCATATTCTCCTGTGTGAAATGCACATTTTTGTGATGGTACACATTAGTGTGTTTGCAAAAATGTGATTTTTTGGTAAAATACACATTTTTGCGCATACGCAAATTTGCGCATTTGCAAAATGTGCATTTTTGCCTATGTGAATATGCACATTTGCAAAAATGTGCATTTTTGCATGTGTGCAAATTTGCCCATTTTTGCGATCACCACTTCATTTCTGAGTAAATGGCAACCATGAAGCTTGACAAGGCTGCCGGGGTGAATGCAGGACATTCACCGAGCACGGGCAGGAGGCAACAAGGGCCAGGAGCTTGGCAAGCAGGGCCTGGAGGTGCGGGCAGGAGCAGGTCTGACAGATTCCCGCCTGACTGAATCAGGCGCCCATGCCATCCCTAAGTGCAGGGTGGGTGGAGCAAGGAGGGGATCTTCTCCACACTCCAGCCACTCTGCATTCAAAACTAGGTAGCCAATTTCTGCTGTCTAGCCACAGTGCTTTGGAGTGGAGGCAGCGGCTAGATAATCTGTAGAAAATGTTGTACCGGCCTTTCTGAGCTTCCCCACTCCTCCCCGCCCCGGGAATGTCCCCTTTCCTCCCTCTCTGTGCTTCTGTTCTGAATGCAGATCTGGGGACAATCTGTGCTGCCTATGCAGCAGTGGGAGAGGGGGCAGGGAGTAGGGATGCATGAAAGTCACTTACCATTTTGCAGATCTGCTTCACGGTGGGGGGGAGGTGCTCTGTCCCTCCCCCCAGAATCCTGCCCAACCGGCTCCACTCTGCAAGGAGCCACCGGCTGGCTCTGCCGGCAGCCGGACATCGGGCCGCTGGGCAGCAGGGACGCAAATGGCAGTGGCCGCAGCCACCGCTGTTTGCGTCCCTGCACTTAACTGTGATAGGCTACATAAATATTTACGTAGCCTATCACGGCAAAGTAACAAAAAACGCGTATGCAAATGGCAGCGGCTATGGCGGCCGCCATTTGCGTTCACTATTTTTCGCCGTTCTAGCCTATGTAAATATTTACATAGGCTAGAACGTCTAAAAATAGCCAATGCAAATGGCGGCCGCTGTAGCCGTAGCCATTTGCATACACTGCGCCCAGCTGCAGCCAGCCAGGAGACCAGCCGCCCCCGCTGCCACTGCCCCCACACCTGCCGCCGCCGCAACTGCCGCCCCTGCTGCCATACCTGCCGCCCTCGCCCCCGCCACACCTGCTGCCCTCACCGCCGCACCTTCCGCTGCCGCCGCCCCCACTGCCACCCCACCTGCCGCCACCGTACCTGCCACCCCCGCCACACCTTCCACCACCACCGCACCTTCCGCCACCCACACCACCACCACAACCTCTGCTGCCGCTGCTGTGCCACCGCCACTGCCACCGCACCTTCTACCGCCGCCGTACCTGCCGCCCTTGCTGCTGCCACACCTTCCACCGCCGCCACACCTTCCGCCGCCCATGCCACCGCCGCACCTTCTTCCGCCGCTGCCGTGCTGCCGCCACCGCCACCACACCTTCCGCCGCCGCCGCACCTTCCGCCACCCATGCCACCGCCGCACCTTCTGCTGCCGCTGCCATGCCGCTGTGCCACCGCCGAAGCCGCCGCTGCATCCGCCCAAGGTAAGCTTTGTCCCAGGGGGTTCTGCAGGGCGGGCTGGAGGGCAGGAGGCCGTTCCGCCATGGATTCTGGGGGGTGGAATGCCAGTGCATTCGGCCTCACTGGAATCCGTGGCGGAATTCTCCTCCACCTCTAGCAGGGAGGTGGTTTTCTGGGAACCAATTTCAGAGTACAGGCTCCGAGATCAGTTCCCCAAAACCAAATAATCCTATGGCTGTCCAGCCGCTGTCTAGTACCCATAGGATCGAACCCTTAAAAACACATTACAATAAAATGATCAGGATCTGATGAAAAACCAACATTAAAAAGACCCATCATATGCCATCGTGTGCCTGGAAGTAGAGGAACGTCTTAACCTTGAATCAAAAAGACAACATATCGGTGCGAGGCAGACTTCACCAGGGATAACATTTCATAAACAGGGGGCCTCCACCAAGAATGTCCTCTCCCTTGTTGTCATCCTCTGAAACTGCTTGGATGAGGCACACAGAGAAGGGCCTCCGATGCTGATCAGGGTGTATGGGTAGTTTCATACAAGGAGAGGCATTCCAACAGGTATTGTGGTCCTGACTAGGGTTGTGTGAACCAGCAGAACCCAACCTTGTTGAAGTTCTCCGAATTCTATCTTGAAGCTCATTCTGGCTCAAGTCCTTACCAGACTGTGAGCTTTTTCCCCCCTTCTGCATGAAAATCCATGTGTATTTTTGTGCAGATTTTTTTCCCAAATGTACACATCAATTGTGCATGTCTTTGAAATGTACATATCATTTTCCCATTGACTAAAGTGTATTTCTGCACATTTTTCAAAAGTATGATGTTTTTCATGCACTTTTTTCAAATGTACACATGCTGTTGGACATGTTTACTTTTTGGTCTGCAAAGCACATTAAGAAATTGGACACTGATGGACTTCAACTACAAATTCATTTCATTCACACACACACACACACACACACACACACACACTAAAACAACATACTAAAATGCAACACATCACTAGGTCACTAATTCTCTGTACTCCCATATGCCCTCTGAAATAGCCATGCATGTCTTATCCCTGTCATCTGGTCACCAATCTTGACTGAGCCAGTTAGCCTCCTTGGTAGAGAGTTCTGCTAAGTAGATGCCACCATTGAAAAGCCCCAATTATATGGACCAACAAGGCATCACATACTGTATATGACAGTGGGGATATGGATGGAGCAAAGCATGAAAAGAAGGTCTAAAAAGGCAGATAGGCTTGCATTGAAAGAGGTGGTCCATATGATATCCTGGTCCCAGATCCAGCAATTCTTTCAGGCACAAGAGTTGTGGTGTGAGTACAGAGATCTGTAATTCACAAGAACTTCCTCACTAGCTTCAGTGGAGGCAAACTATTTTGAATACTTTGCTCCTTGGGGAGGGGGGGCAGGGTTTCCACATACATTTTTTAAGTTTAGAAGGTGGCTGAGGAATCTTTTTTTTTTTTAACTTTAAAAATGTCTTGTGCACTTGCAGCAACATGAGACTCTTTACAAAGAGACTTCTCCAGCCTGGCAATTCTTCATGAACTCCCATGAGACCACATAACATTGCACTCTCTCATAGACATTCAGGAAGAACTTTTGCTGGGCTGCAAGCCTCTCTGCAAAGAGCTCTGTACTGCTGCAAGCAAGAATGCATGGGACTCTTAGAACTTTAGAAAAACTCTGTTCTTGCTTGCAGCAGCATGGAGGTCTTTGTAGAGAGGTTTGCAGCCCAGAATGAGTTCCTGAATACCTCTCCACAGAAAGCCTCTCTGCAATGAGACTGGTGCTGCTGCAAGCAAAACCAGAGTTTCTCTAAAGCTTCCAAAGTCCTTGGACATCCCACCACTGCAGTATTATCTGTGGCAAGTGTGAGGGGTGGGGAAGGGGGAAGGATCCAACCTTAGATTTCCTCTCCCAAGGTCATAGCAGTGTCTACACCCTTGGCAGTGGGGATCCACCAAATCCTATCATCCCTGGAATTAGGGATATCCAGCACGGGGAAATCCGACCCTCTTGGGACTTGACAGATTTCCCCCAAGCCCCCAGCTTGGCTTGTATTAGGAGCTGAGCCACAGACTCCTCAGTGGAACTTGCAGACTCCCAGCTGTGGCAGGTCACTGTGCACAAATCTCTCATTCTCCCTCCCAGACCCATGGAGGAAGAAGGAAAGTCTTGTGCATAGTGATCAGTGATGGCTACAGTGGCAGTGATGCCAGTGGTGGCAGGCAGTGTTGGCAAAATGTCCTGCTCCTGCCACCGCCATGCACAAACCCCAGCATTGGCAAGGAGAGCGCGAAGGGTTTGTGCATGGTAGTGGTGATGCCAGTAGTCGCAAGCAGTGGGTGGAGACTCCCACTGTTGCTACCCACCACCTGTACCACCACCACCATGCATAAACCCCTCATGTTCTCCTTGCTGGTGTCAGCGTTGGCAAGGACAGTGTGAGGGGTTTACACACGGCAGTGCCAGAAGTGGAAGTACATCAGCTGGCCTGAGTAGCACAAGATGAGGCAAGCCAACTCACCAACAAGCTAGCTAGAGTCTGAGTGGCAAGCTGCCAAAAGCTCCTTGGACTTGAGTCCCTGGATGGATTCCTCCTCCATCACTACCTGGAATGTTCTCACTGGGACTATAGGATTCCCCTGCCCAACTGTGCTGTTATGTGCATGTTTTATTCATTGCCTGTCCTGTCCCTCTTTTCTATGATTGTATTACTAAAACTTTCCCACTCAGATATTGTTTTAAAGATTTTGCATCTGAGAATGCTATTGAAATCTGCCACAAAACTGCAGCAGCAGCCTTCAACAACCTGAGAGATTTGTCATTAATCCCATGTAGGCTTGTTCAGTCATTAATACTTTATTTTCCAATTTCTTCATGATATCATTAAAAAAAAAAAAAAGCAATCCAAATTATGACTCAGTGGGAGAATATATTTTCTTCAAAGCAAAAGCAGAACATTTCATAACCTTACTTGATATAATGATGCCCTCTACCTTTGTTTACTAATGTATTCTTTGACTCCCGTAGAGGAGATTATCGACCACACACCGTTTTAATGTCTCTTCCAATAATGCACACCTTAATTATAAGCATTATATATTTTGACATGATTTAATCAGTTTTGCCAAAACATTCTGGGCAGGTAAAAAATATTTCCTTCAAAAAAAAAAAAAAACTTCAAACAACAACAACAGCAACACGGAATAATGGAGAGCATCCAGGCATACATAATTCATGGATTATTTCAAAATGCTTTATACAAATTTCTTCATAACATACTATTAAGGGACATAAAAAGTTTCCTACATTGTGGGTAAGAGGCAATTACTATTCCGGATTAGTCACAGATAGGTATTTAAGAATGTGCTCTTTGCAGTAATAATAATATTTGGATTTATATAGAACATTTCATGTGTACAACAAGCACTTCACTATTATTATTATTATTATTATTATTATTATTATTATTATTATTATTGTGGGCAGGTGCCCCCCTGTCTGGATTTTCTGGGCACCTGTCCAGTCCCTGCCCCCGCTTCTGGACCTGTGCTCAAGCCCCGCACGTGCTCACTGAGCCATCCACAGTTACCCAGGCCCCGTCCACTTCCACCACAATCTCCATGTTTTGAAAAAAAAATATGGTGATCGCAATACCATGCACATAGACTGATATGCAAAATGGCACCATGAATCTTGCATATATGGGTGATTAGCTGTGCCATTTTGTGTATAAGTCTATGTGCAAAATATGCATTCATAGACTTATATGAAAAATGGCACCATGAATTAGGGATGGCTCAGGTGCCCGATTCAGTCTGGGAATTCAGCGGACCCACTCCTGCCTGCACCACTGAGCCTCACTCACTGAGCCCCTGCTGCCCCTGCTCGCCCCCTGCCTGCACTCGGCAAATGGCCTGCACTCACCCCAGTGGCCTCATTGAGCTTCGCGGGCACCATTTTTGGAGAAATAAAATGGCAATAGCAAAAATGCACAAATTTGCGCACACACAAAAATGTGCATTTTTTATACACATTTTCACGAAAATTCACATTTTTGCACACAGACTAATGTGTGCCTTCACAAAAAATGTGCATTGCACAAATGAGAATATGTGCATTTGCAAAAATGCACATTTTTGTGCCTACAAAAACATGCCCATTTTCATGCATACAAAAACATGCACATTTTTGCTGTCGCCATATTATTATTTAAAATGGTGACCATGGAGCTGGACGAGGCTGCTGGGGTGAGTGTGGGCTGCTCGCCAAGCATGGGAGGGGCTCAAGTACAGTCCAGGGACCAGCAAGTGGGGCCAGGGGCCAGGCGGGGGGCCGGAGAACCTGGAAGGGGTGAGTTTGCACATCCCTACCATGAATATATGCAGGTTTCATGGATCCATTTTGCATATAAGTCTATGTGTGCAGTATTGCAATTGACATGTTTTTTCAAAATGTAACGATCATGGCGGAGATGGACAGGGCCCGGGTAAGTCACAGGTGGCTCAGCAAGCACAGGGAGGGTCAAACCGGGGCAGGGGCTCAGCAGAAGTGGTTTGGGGGGCACAGGTGTGGGTGGTCCTGTAGAATCCTGGACTGAGACAGACACCCACACCATCCCTATTATTATTGTTATTGTTATTATTCCAGCACACACACTTACCCAGTGGGAATGGGAGAAGAATAGACTGCCTTGACTAAGTTGATCATGAATGTGCTTTAATATCTGCTCCCTGACTGCTTACCTTGGCTTCTCTAGAGAGATTCCTGTTGTGCCTCCTAGAAGGACCCAGGCTGGATTCAATACTTTCCAGCATGAAGTTGTTCCTGCTAGTTTACTCCAGATTGCATCAGTTTCCTTGAGTTGGGGCATAAAAAGAACATTGCCTTGAGCACTGGGCTTGCTGCTGATGGGGTAACCACCTAAGGGGAAACATCAAATGGTCTGCCCAAGGAGACTGATGGATCCAAATGGTTTCTTGATGGGTCTTGGAGATATTTCTGTCACATTAGCAAGTGATTCTGAAGAAGCTCTGTTTGATCTCTGGGACTGGGAAATGTCCTGGACAGTTGACACAACCACTCCTGAGCACCATCTCCCACTGAGTAGAGCCATATGAGATCCCTGGCTTTCAAGGAAGGTGGGATGAAACAAATGGGATGATGGCTAGAGAAAAGTACTCATGAAAATATGCATGGATTTTCATGCAAAAAAAAAGAAAAAGCTCACAATGCCATACAGACTTGAGTCAGTCAGAACTATCTTTGAGATGGAATTTGGAGAACTTCAGCAACCTTGAATTTTGCTGATTCACACAGCCCTACAACTAGGTAAGTCAGGAATGGATGTTGGACTCTAACTCCTATCAGCCCCAGCCAACACAGCCAATAGTCAGGGATGATCGGCATTGTAGTGCAGAAACATCTGGAAGATTATCACAAATAGTAATGGGTGAACTTATCCCAAGTGAATTTGTTATTTACGCAGAACGTAACACATTTGTCTGTGGCAGTTCAGATAAAAATTGTCTTTTAATATGAACTCTTGTTCCATGTATGCATGTTTATGCACATGTGCAATTTCAAGGTGCATCTTGGGAACTGTAGCTGGGAATCATGCAGTGTGGCAGAACATCTTGAAACATCATGCAACACTGTGTCATGCCCCCTTTCTGATTGGTTGATTTCATATTGCCTGCCTGTATAGACATGTGATGTTTACTCATGGTTGCCAATTGCCAGTATGAAGATGGACCCCACGGAGTCCTCCTCCTCACAGGGTCAAAAGAAGCTAAGAAGACTGGTAAGTATGTAGGACAGTGGAAAATTTGGGGAGGGGAACCTGTGTACTACTTTACTGTGTGTCAAGAAATCCATTTTCTTTTTGTATTTTAGCTGCCTATAAAAACTAGGGATGTACGAATCCCTTACCTTGCCGACCGCAGGGGGTCCACCAAGGGGGGGGAGGAGATCCGTTCCTCCCTCCCAGAATCCTCGCTGGCTGGCTCCACTCCACCATGATTCTGCGGAGCTGCCAGCCATCTCCGAAGCCCCAGCAATACGGTCGCTACTGCCGTATCACTGGCTGGACTGACGAACTGCAGACGCAAATGGTGTCTGGCGTAGCGGACGCCATTTGCATCCCTGCTCTTTGATGTGATAGGCTACATAAATCTTTATGTAGCCGAATGCGTGAAGGAACAGGGTCGCAAATACACCATTTACGTATTTTAGATTTACGTAGCCTATCATGTCAAAGAGCAGGGACGCAAATGGCGTCCGCTACGCCAGACACCATTTGCGTCCGCAGTTCGTCAGTCCAGCCAGTGACTGGATCTCCCAGCGAGGACTTCGTGATAGAGGCGGAGGTAGGAGATCCGATCCTCTGTGGACTTCAGGGGGCCGGATTCAATAGAATCCGGCCTCATTGGGGTCTGTGGAGGATTTCTCCAACATCCCTAAAACTCCATTTAATGAAAATGAATCTGCACAGACTCAAAACCATCTGCATGCATTATCCCGTTCTGTTCTGGCTTCAAGGCCAAAGGAGGACTCTTGCCAGTTAGACTGAATGATTTCAGCTGGGCTGCTGTAAGAACCTGCCACTCTGCCTGGAAAGCCCAGGAACACTATTCAGCCAGCTGGTGATTGGCTAAGGAGGCTCACCTCACATTTGGCAAAGGCTTTTGAGTATAAAGCAGAGGGGGGGTACAGCTGCCCTTTGTCTTCATTTGGTTTCATTTTGTCTCCTTCTTGCTTTTGGCTTGTAACGTTTTGGTCCTGTCCTATTTGAAGACCTGTGCTTAGGTACCTACAGAGAGGTTTAGGTCATTTTTGTTATTTTCTGACTGATGGATTGTTTCCAAATGTCACTCTGGTCTGTGTAGGCCTTTTGCTGCTTTTCCCCTTTTCCCTTTTTTAAATAAGCTTATCACGTCCCTCAAGGATTGTAAGCCTTGTACTAAATCCAGAGCTTTCTGCTTAGTTATTGCTACTTTTTAAAGTTTCTGGCTTAGGGACTTGAAAGATGGTGCCTGTTTGTGCTGTTTCCTGTTCTATCCCATGGTAAAGCAGTATTGAGGGATTCCTGTTCTACCCCATGGCTATTAAGCTGTGATGTGCCACAGGGTTCCCCATGCTGTTCAACATCTATATAAAGCTGTTGGGAGAGGTCATTAGGAGATTGGGGGTGGGTTGTCACCAGTATGCTGATGATATTCAGCTCTATTTCTCCTTGTTGTTGGAGTCAGCTGAGGTGGTCAAGGTGCTGGACTAGTGCCTGGAGGCTACAATGGGCTGGATGAGCACCAATCAACTGAAGCTAAATCCTGACAAGATGGAAGCTCTGTGGATTGGTGGTTCCCAAGTCTGGGAATTGGGTAAGCAACCTGTCCTGGATGGGGTTGCACTCCCCCTAAAGGAGCAGGTGCGTAGCTCTGGAGTACTCCTAGATCCATCCCTGTCACTGGAGGCCCAGGTGGACGCCGTGGGCCAGAGTACTTGGGAACAGCTTTGGCTGATCTGCCAGCTACGGCCTTTCCTGGACAGGGATTATCTAGCCACAGTAGTACATGCTCTGGTAACTTCCCGATTAGACTATTGCAATGCACTTTACATGGGGCTGCCCTGGAAGATGACTCAGAAGTTGCAGCTAGTGCAAAATGCAGCAGCTAGACTGCTGACCGGAACACCCCATAAAAACCATATAACACCAGTTGTAAAGGAATTGCACTGGCCGCCAATACGCTTCCAGTCAGAATTCAAAGTTCCGATGATGGCATTTAAAGCCCTAAGTGGCTTGGGGCCTCAATATTTGAAGGAGCGCCTCTCTATATATATGCCTGTCTGAGGACTGATATTTGTTGGAGCGGCCCTCCTCTGCATCCCACCAGCGTGAGATATATACTATGGTGGAATGTGGGAGAGGGTCTTCTCTGCTGTGGCACCTCGGTTGTGGGATGCCTTCTCTTGGAGGCCTGATTGGTGCATACATTGGTTTCATTTCAGTGCCAAATTAAAACATGGCTTTTTACCAAAGCCTTTGAGAGCTAAATGCATGCCCTGAAGTTGCACACTGTTTAAACTGTTTTATTGTTTCAGATTTAGCTTGTTTAATGCTTTAATATGCTTTTAGCTCTTTAAATTATTTATTGTTTTATACTGTGTAAATGGATTTTATCTGTATGCTGCCCTGATATCTTAATGATATAGGGTGGGATACAAATCTTTTAAATAAATAAATTAAATAGATAAATTTCATAAGCCCTAGAGTGTCCTGTAAGTCCCCTGGTTCAGTCTGAGGTGGAACTATGGGGTGCTGGGAAGGATGTACAGATTTTGTAAAATCCATTTTGTCTGCATTTTGAGGGTTGTCAGATGCTTTTCATTCTGTCATCTGCTCGTTGATGGAATCAGATTATTTCCAATCTCCTGAATTTGTGCAAATCCACATTTGCACAAATTTGTACTTGCAAAAATGTTCAAATCCCCCCAAGATATGTAAATCTCCCCTCCCCCAAGTGCACAAATCCCCTCCATGCACAGTTTCATGCTTTAGCCTATGGGGGAAAAGCACAGCGGGTGTTTTTTAATTTATGTATTTTTTCTATTAATACATTTGCATAAGATTCCAAAAAGTTAAAAAAAAATGCTCTGCAAATCCATGGAATCTGTGCATTTGGAAAAAGCTGTTCCACTGCAAAATCTGAGGGTCAGATTCATAGAAATCTGAATTCATTTTATTCTATTGCAGATTTTTCTGACATCCCTAGATGGTGGCAGCCTACTTTGCTGGGTTGTTGTTCAGCCCAAGCAAACTTTTGTTCCTACCTACACTCCAGGGAGATAGGGCAACCCCCTCCTTCCCTTCACACTGTGCATGCTCCACAGTTTGCAATCAATTCCAAACTTAATATTGAATTTGTAACATATCGATACTGAGGTGAACAATACGAATGGACAACTTTCAGCCAATGAGCAGACTAATTATGAAATTTGGTGTCATCACTAGTCACTGGTTTCCCACTCCTGATTTCAGTGTTTCAGTTTCACATAACAAGGTATTATTGAGCATTCAGCTGCCATTTCAAATCCTGTTGGTCCATATAAGACTTGTCACCTAATCTTAAACACAAAGATGAAAGAGAAAAAGCACTTGAAAGTGAAATAAAGGGCAGAGGATTTTTTGTTTTAGAAAAAGAATAAAAATTGTATGGAAAGACAAACAGGGAGAGTAAATATGAAAGTATAAAGGAAACATTTCAAATATACTATCATGTGTAGTGTGGAATCTGTGCGAGAGCATTTTCCTTCAATGGCAATTTGAATAAGATTAAAAAACAACAAGAAGAAAATCAGTTAGAAAATGTAAGGATGTGATCAGAAGAAAAGCCTCTTTAATAAAAGTCATAATTAATCTATGGAAAACTAGAGTGGATGTTTATTTGTATGTTTCAGTGTGTAATTGTGTTGAACTTTACATTGTAGCAGGTATGTGATGTATTTTATTTCTTTCAAAAGGTAGAATTTCAAGGAAGGTAGTCAATTTCACACTCTGAGAAGCTATTAAAAGAGAGGTTAAAGAAAGGGTAGAAAATGTAGCTTATACAAGAAGCTCATACTACTTGGGGAGCAATCCTATCTGGATAGACGGTCACCTCTGAGCCCGGGGGCAACCACCTATCTAGTGCAGGGTGGGAAGAATGGTGAGGAGCGGATCTCCTCCTCACTCCCTCTGCCCTGCTTTTTGCAGCTAGACAGCCAATTTCGGCTGTCTAGCCACAGGACCTCAGAGCGGTGGAATCGGCAGCCAGACAACACATAGGATGTGTTGTACCAGTATTTCTGACCTCCCCGCCCTGGCCCATCCCCGAGAACACCCCATTTTCACTGTTCTGCACTGCTCTTGCGAACATGGAGTCCAGGGCTGATCCCGGGGTGGCGTGAGAGGGAGTTGGAGTTGTTTTCCCGGTAATTGATCTCAGAGTGCAGGCTCCAAGGTTGGTTCCCAGACACTGACCTGTCCTATGGCCATCTAGCCACTGACTAGCGGCCATAGGATTGTGCCCTTAATTATTTATTTGCATATTTAAGCCATCCTTCATATTTCTGTGCTACTGTTGCTAGCCCACTTTCTGAAGTTTTGTAATCATGCAGAAAAAGTTATGACCTGGGTATTAGGTAAATGCAAAATAAAATCTGAAAAATAAATCACCTACAAAATAAATTCCAAATCTACTCAAACCATATACTCATATTTAACTTTGGTTATGTGAATTCTCAAATATCTAGGGCTGATGGGAAGTGAGCAAAAGGGTACAAAGGTGCCCCTTTGCTCAAAGGAGGTGCTTTTATGTTCCATGTTATGCTGTAAATTGGAAGGTTGTTTTTAATTGTCAAATTATTGATTTTGTTGTAAGCCACCCAGAAGCCCTCAGCAATAAGGTGGAGTATAAATGTTTTTTAAAAAAATCAATAATATTGCCATCCAAATACGTATTGGAGCATGGGTCCAGGTGGACAGGGTTCTGAAATAAGAAAGGAGATTGGATTTTGATTTTCCTTTCAAACACACTAACTCCATGGATTTACCTATGACATCACTTCAATAGGAGGCTCCATTTAAATTTTGCATGATGACCTGGAGAAATGCTACTTTGGGGGAATTGTGTGAAATGTCAAATAGTGCCTTGTAGCCTCCCCCCCCCTCCCCCCACACACACACTGCTGCAAGTTAAGCCCACATCTGAGGTCTCACCAAAGAACAAGAGGACCTGATAGAATACCCTTTGACAGCCCTGGATCCAGAGTTCTTGTGCCAAGGATTTTGATACCTTACTTTTAGTGTTATCTGTCAAGAATCACTTATATTGGAGTTCTACTACAAATATATCAATTATTTGTATAATGGAAAAATGTAATGCAAAATCTTTATTTTTCCCCAATATCTATCTTTCAATAAAAATACAATTTGACTAATAAGGATAGATACTAGTTAGAAGAATAGTTTAAAGATAGGTAATAATTTGATTGTGATGTGAAAATTCATGTACTTTTTTCTACCTTTCATCTCTGATCAAACAGATTTTGCAGGTTTGTAAGGCACTACGAAAACTTGTAAAACCTCTTTGATCAGAGGCAAATGGTGCCCGCAAATAAGCCCATTTACATAACATTACAGGCATAGATGGTCTATTTAGACTATTTATGTCTAAATAGTTTAAGGCTGCCATTTGCATAAAAGGCCCCTTTACAGAAAAGAATGAGCTGCCCTTGTCCACAAAATGGTGGCTCAGGAAGGGAGCAGGCCACTTTGCACCACTCACCAGGCACTTGCAGACCAGCCATTGGCTCATGCCCCATGCCAAACAGGGTTGGGCAGCCAGTGGGGGGGTCCGTCAACCAGCACACGAGGTGGACCTGGATAAGTTCGCCCATCCCTAAATCTGCCCCATAGATTCCACAGTGGATTGGCTTTTCCTGAGTCACACGGATTCCATGGACCTGAGGACCTTTCTTCTTCTTCTTCTTCTTCTTCTTCTTCTTCTTCTTCTTCTTCTTCTTCTTTTTACCTTCCAGAACTTTACGCAACTTTAGTCATAGAAAAACATGAAGAAGCAGAAGAAGAAGGAGGAGGAGGAGGAGGAAGAGGAGGAGGGCTGAAAATGTGCATTTCTCCCATTGGCAAAAATACGACTTTTGGGGAGATGTGTGCATGGGGGGAGAATTACACATTCAGGGGGGATTTGTGCATTTTTGCATGTGCAAATTTCAGAAATTAGGGGGGGGGATCTGATTCCACTAACGAGCAGATTACAGAACGAAAGGCACCTGACATTCCACAAAATGAAGACTGAATGGCTTTTACAAAATCCATACTTCCCTTAGTAGTTGAGTATTCAGAGGTGCTTGAACCTGAGGTTCAAGCAGAGGTGTTGAACCTCAGGCCTCTGGGCCAAATGCAACCTGCCTAGGGTTCCAATATGCCCCCCCTTCCCAGCCCCACTCCCTTTGCCCTGGTGATGAGTTGGTGGCTTTCTGTATATTGTGCAGTTTTTTCCACTTTCTAAAAGGTTGAAATCCCTCTCCTAGGGCTTAGTTGCTGTTTAAAATATGCTGGTTCTTTGGCTCCACTCTTTTGCCTTCAGCCTCACCCACCAATGAAATGTGGCCCCCATGAGAAGAGCTTATCTGAAATTGAATTCAGTACTTACTGAAAGAGGTTCGACCCCTCTGGTGTAAGGTATCCAAGGAATAGTGGGCGCTGATGCAATGACAAGCAGGGATATAATTTAGGGATGGACAAAAGTCCCTTACCTGGTCCTGCAGCTTGCTTTGTGGTGGGGGGGAGGCGCTCCGTTTCTCCCCCCGAAATTCTTGGCGGGTGGGGAGGCTCCCCGTCCCTCCCCGCCGAAATTCTGGCCAGGGGGGAGGCACCCCATCCCTCCCCGCCAAAATTCTGGCCGGGGGGGAGCACCCCGCCTCTCCGGCCACAAAAGTTTTTCTGCCGGGACAAAGTAAAAAAAAAAAAAGAAGTGATAGGCTACGTAAAGATTTACGTAGCCTATCATGGCTAGATTTTCAAAAAACATCGAGACAGGCTACGTAAATGTTTAAGTAGCCTATCATGGCTGACTTTGGGGGAAAAAAAACTGCGTGTACGCAAATGGCGGCACCCATGGGCGCCGCCATTTGCGTTCCTTATATTGGCACCCCAAAGTCAGCCGTGATAGTAGGGATGGTGGAGAATTTCTCCACGAATCTTCGGGAGGCTGAGTGCCGACGCATTCGGCCCCCCGAAAGTGTTGGGGAAATTCTCCACCGGCCCCCCGCCCCCCCGGGATGGGACTTACCTTCGGCGAATGTCCCTCTCAGCGGCGGGTCCCGGTGGCGGTTTGGTGACGTTTTGGCGGGGGCGGGGGTGGCGGCCAGTCTCCCGACCGGCTGCCACCACCGCCATTACAAAATAAAAAAGTACAGTAAAAAAAACAAAAACACACACCTGTGATAGGCTACATGACGATTTATGTAGCCTATCACAGCTAGATTTCCAAAGTCAGCCATGATAGGCTACGTAAATCGTCACGTAGCCTATCACGGGTGACTTTGGAAAAAAAAAAGCACGTACGCAAATGGCGGCAGCCCATGGGCGTCGCCATTTGCGTTCCTTGTTTGGACAGTGGTAGTCTACATAAAGATTTACGTAGACTACGGCGAAAATAAGGGAACGCTATGTGCATTGCCCTTATTTTCACCGTAGTCTACGTAAATCTTTACGTAGACTAGATGTGCCAAAATAAGGAACGCAAATGGCGGCGCCCATGGGCCGCCGCCATTTGCGTACGCGCTTTTTTTTTTCAAAGTCACCCGTGATAGGCTACGTGACGATTTACGTAGCCTATCACGGCTGACTTTGGAAATCTAGCCATGATAGGCTACGTATATCGTTACGTAGCCTATCACGGGGTCTTTTTTTTTTTTTTCCTTTTTGTTTCGAGGCCGGGGAGATAGGGCGCTTCTCCCCGGCCTGAATTTCGGCCGGGCGAGGCGGGAAGCCTCCCCCCCGGCCTGAATTTCGGCCGGGCGAGGCGGGAAGCCTCCCCCCCTTCGCTTGAACTTCGGTGGGGAAAGCGAAGCGCCTCCCCCCCACCGCGAAGCCAAGCTGCAAACAGGTAAGTGACTTTTGTACATCCCTAAGCCTATCACGTCTATGTGTGTGTTTTGTTTTTTTTTCACTTTTTTTCGCAGCTGGGGAGACAGGGCGCTCCTCCCCGGCCTGAATTTCGCCAGTAAGGGATGGGGCGCCTCCCCCCTGGCCTAAATTTCGGCCGGGCGAGGCGGGGCGCCTCCCCCCCTCACCTGAACTTCGGGGGGAGAACTGAAGCGCCTCCCCCCCACCGCGAAGCAAGCTGCGGGACAAGGTAAGTCCCTTTCGTCCATCCCTACGTGATAGGCTACGTAAAGATTTACGTAGCCTATCATGGTGTTTTTTGAAAATCTAGCCATGATAGGCTACGTAAATCTTCACATAGCCTATCACGTTGTTTGTTTGTTTGTTACTTGGAAATGGCGGCGGCGGCAGCCGGTCAGAAGACCGTCCGCCGCCGCCGCCACACCACTGCCGAACTGCCGCCGGGACCCGCCGCCATGAGGGACATTCACACGAGGTAAGTCCCATCCCGGGGGGGGGCGGGAGGCGGACCGATTCTCCACAAATTTCAGGGGGCCGAATGCATTGGCATTCAGCCTCCCGGAGATTCGTGGAGAAATTCTCCGACATCCCTAACATCTTATATGGACAAGAACCTGATTAAGACATGGTGTTCAACTAGTTTTATATAGAGCTGTGTGCATATGGCCTCTTGAAATTCTCCGCCTTATTTGTGGGCAGAGAAATTTAGGAGACAATTTCGTCAAATTTCTCCAGGGGAAGGAGAAATTCTCCACAGTTTCTCCCGGGTAGGGCTCCCTGTTGTTAGGGCTTGTAGCACAGCTGCTTTCTTTTTTTGGTAAGGCTTTTGGGGCAGGGGTGGGGGTTCATGCTGCAACAGCATCAACTGTCTTGGCAAGTGTCAGGGTGGACACTGAGCCCATAGAATCCCAGAGTAGTTCTGATTCTGAGGAAGAACAGTTTCTCCTGGGAGAGGAGCGCACTCCTCTTTCCCAGGGCCCATGGCTGATGGAGATTCCTCCCACCAGCATTCCTAGATTAGATAGCAGTCCAGGGAGTGACCGAGCATGGGAAGTAGACTTGGTGGACGCACGACACCGACGCAGAGAGCGGCTCCAAATGGAGGGTGCAGAAAGGAGATGTAGTGCCCGGTTGGTGCGCAAACAACGTCTGCGCCCAGAGGATCCAAGGGAAAAGGGGAGGGACTCTCCCTAGTCCTTAAGTTCAGGGGTCTGCCAGTAATTCCCTTTCAAATGGGGACCAACTGTTCCAACTTAGGGCATAGGTACTGTGGTGCTCAGATCTAGTTGCAAGCGGTAAAGTTGTTAAATTGTAAAAGAAGAATAAAGCTTTGAAAGGAATCCCTTTGTCTGTGTCTGGACTTGGCTACTGGATTAGACTGAGAGAGGCCTTCAAGGAGCCCTTGACAGCAAGCTGACCCCCAGTTTGCATCCACTGCAATCCAGGTGGGGAGCAGTGTTGTGTCCAGCTCCAGGGAAGAGGTGGAGCTAGTGCTCTGCCAAAATCTGTCCTCCAATTTCCTGAAAGTTTTCTCCCCCATGAAAGAGGCTTCCATTGTTCTGCCTCATTCGGGATGCTTTATGATTTATGTTTGCAGTGTTTTTGAGCTACCTAATCACAGCTGGCCTCCCAGGCTGCCCACACCTCCTGATCTGAAAAGGCCCTATGGGAAGAATTACTTCATGGTGCCTTGAACAGGCCTGTAATTGAAACGTAGGAAGCTGAGGAGGCTACAGGCAGTCAGAGAGATGATTGTACAATGAAAAACAGGACCCTTACACTCAGTCCTTGGGGACGTCCTAAGTAAGGTAAGCCCCCAAAGCCCAAATCCAACCCAACTTCACCACTGAATTTCTTTTCGGAAGCAATTTCTCTTCTATCAAACTGAATGAGAATGGCTGGAAAAAAATGTGGGAGAAATTTTCGGCACAGCACTAGTTTTACAGTTAAAAAATGAGACATGAGCAATCCATTTCTTTCTAGACTTGAATTTCAGGCTTTGAGGCATTTGCACAGTAGGCTGCAGAAGCTGTGTTCTGTAGTACACTGACATCTATAATAAGAAATGTGCCATATGTTGGTTATTGTGTCAGATTTCAAAGACTGCAGACACATAAAGTGTTTAAGACCTAGCAACTAACAATGCTCCAAAGCTATACAAATCTCATAGTTGTTCATTGCACTAGATCAAGAGGAAAATGACTACGCAAAAAAATAAAATAAAACACCAGTCTTATCTGTTAAGTTTTTTAAAAGAAATGGTCGTGGTTACACAGGAAAAATGCTGTAACTCTGCCCTTTCACTCAACGAAACAAAAGAAAAAAATGTCATGAAATTTTCAGGTTGGGGAAAATAATCTATGTGACAGAAACAATTGGATAGACTGCTAAAGCACTGAGTTTTACTGTTCCTCCTGCTGCCATTTCAGTCTCAGGCTGAAACTAAGCTATGGACTGGTTGCTAGCTCTAGCAAGAACTGTGAGAGTCAGTGGTGAGAAGGATAGAACAAAGTTACATTTCAGATTTCAAGGTGCACTTAAAAGTGCCTTACAAGGTGCACTACACATCTTTCTCCCAAATTTGTCACGGCTGACATTTAATCCTGTGGTGGCATCATCAAATAAATCATTAACAGCTAATCCTAAACATGTTTACCACATGTCAACTAATCATTTCTTCTTATTGTTGAAATTATAGGTCTTGTCCTCCTCACCACCACCCCAAGCAAGGAAAGACAAATATAGTCAAGGTTGAAAGATGACCAAGGAATTAAGAGTGATTACTAAAAGCATCTTCAAAATAAATTAACCTATCTCATTTATAAACTTTATTCAAAAGTGCCTCATTGATTTTAATGGGACTCCAAAGTCATATGTTTAGGATTGCAACTAAAAAAAGAGATTTAGAGAGCAATCCTATGGTCCCTATGATCCCTGGCATCCCTGCACAGGATGGTGCAAATTTCACTTCCTGTGGTTGTAGATACAGCTATGACCTAAGGGAGGGAAATCTGAGTGTGGATTTACACACATAAACACACTGAACTGCTGCAGAAAAGCTCTGTGATGGCTTCTGTTCCAAGGTCACAATAGTGTCCATGGAAGTAAGGATGGATGAAAGTCCCTTACCTGGTCCCGCAGCTTGCTTCGCGGTGGGAGGGAGGCGCTTCGGTTCTCCCCCCAAAGTTCAGGCCGGGGGCAAATAGCGTTGCCCTTATTTTCGCCGTAGTCTACATAAATCTTTACATAGACTACCCGGGCCCAATTAAGGAACACAAATGGCGGCCCCCGTGGGCGCCGCCATTTGCATACGCGCTTTTTTCTTTTTGTTTCAAAGTCACCCGTGATAGGCTATGTAACGATTTACGTAGCCTATCACGGCTGACTTTGGAAATCTAGCCGTGATAGGCTACGTAAATCGTTACGTAGCCTATCACTTGTGTGTGTGGGTGGGGTTACATTTACTTTGTAATGCTGGTGGCGGCGGCCTGTCGGAAGACCGGCCGCCACCCCTGCCCCCGCCGAAACGCCGCCGAAACACCACCGGGACCCGCCGCCGAGAGGGGCATTCGAAGGAGGTAAGTCCCATCCCGGGGGGGCGGAGAATTTCACCGCCAATTTTGGGGGGCTGAATGCGTTAGCATTCGGCCTCCCCGAGATCCATGGAGAAATTCTCCACCATCCCTACGTTGGAAGAGAGGGAAGAAAGAGGGTTAGGGAGGAGAGGGGGAGATTCTGCACATCCACTGTATCTATGAGCATCTCCATTCCCCTCCCCTCCCAGCAAGAGGTAGGTCAGCTAGATGGGCCAAGAGCCCATCCAGAGAAAAATGTTAAAAAGCAGGAAAGAAAGGTGAACATGCCTCTCTCATTCTTCCTCTTTGCCTACCAGGGCTTAGGATAAACAGAGGGCTCTGATCTCAGAGACCTCTATTTATGGAGCATCAATCCCTTAGGATTGTGCTGTAAACAAAAAAGCAAATTTCCTCACCTTTATGAAAACAATATGTGTTCTTTTCCAAAGAACCCTACGGCATCGCCTTCTCTCCCTGGGTAAATACAGCTAAGCACTATTAAATGGAGTCCCCAAAGATCCCCCCCAAATATAATTCATTTTAATATTATTTCCCCTACTATACATATTTTTGCATGCATCTTTTGATTGGAGAATTCCAATGCCAAATTTGGAAAAATGTGAATTGTGAAGGATAACCTGAGTTTCATTTCACATAGTGGTTCTAAAGTGTGAAACTAGGTAAGTTTGCATTAAAATGCAAACTCAACAAATTTATCCTCTATCCCTACTCAAGACAGTTCTCAGGAAGTCTTATGCAGGACCTGGCCAACCCCAGGCACAAAGCTTCAGCAAACTCTGTGCTCTTTCAGACTGTGCCTTGGCCCCTTGCTGCAATCAGTGGCATTTATAAGGATGTCATTTTAGCAGGATCACGCCCATTAATATTAGCTTCTCCTGTTGTAATTGGCAGTGCACAGTGCTTTGTAGCCCTTAACTCATAAACCATTAAAACAACCCTATAAGGCTGCTTAGGCTGAGAGAGCATAGCTTGCCTAATCCAATGAGCTACATGGCAGAACTGGGATATGAACTACAGAGCATCCTAAAGGTACCCTTGGAGCTGTGATTTGGGTCGTCTCCATCCAGGCCTGTCACTCTATCCAATTCAGTCTTAGGATGGGTGAGAATTTAATTTCAGTTCAGTTTTGATAAGAATTTTCCAAAATTTGAAACATTTTCCATATTCAGGACAAGAAGGACTTGAGGTTTTTTGTTTGTTTTTTAAAAACGAATTTGTCCATCTGGGCCCTGTGCTTTGAGTGCTGTGAATATACCACATGAAGTCCAGCCAGTAAACATCATCCGTGAAAGGAATTTGGGCCTGTTTTTTCCACCTCAAACCTAACACATATTCTGCTTAACACATATTCTGAGGACCACTGAGTAGAATCCCTAACTAATGTATCAGGTGACCCTCAGATTCTTCTCAGGGTCACTTGATACCCTCAGAAGCCTGCCCTGGTCTCTCTCTCTCTCTCTCACGCACACACACACACACACACAGAGGGGGAGAGAGAGAGAGAGAGAGAGAGAGTTCTTTGTTTTCCTGAAACACAGCCTCAAGGGAACCAAAGCACCAATTGCCTATGACAGATTTCTCAGCAGAGAAGATGCTATTTAATTTAGGTCTATACTTGGGTCCACACAATAGTATGAGAACATAGTCTGATATTTTCTCCTTCCTCTTGGTCCCTATGTCTACACCCATGAAATATATCCATTCCTGGTGCTTGATAAAATGAAGTGATATTGCATACCTCTTCTCAAAACAACAAAATAGTGTTCTTTATTTAATCCTCTTCCTTGTCCTTAGAGCCATGGAGTGGAGATATGAATTGTTACCACTGGAGATCAATCATGCCATTTTTTTTTTTTAAGATGGTTTAACACAGCTTGGTGTGTTAAAGATTTGACTTCAAAGAGTTCTGTCATCCTCAATATTATGAAGCTGCCACCTGTTCTTGATTAAACCTCATTATCCGATTACTCTCTCAGTTGTCTACTGTATTTCAGAGACACTTATCACTTTGGTAATCTAATCACCAAGTTAGCATAATAAACAGACCATAGTCAACTGATCTTCACTGTCAAAGCACACATCCTTATTGACTGGAATACAGTATGTGGGGATTGATTAAACATGCCTGAAATGAAGCCACTGATTGACTTGGGAAATAAGTGACATTGTTCTAACAATACAATCCAGTTAATAACATGTGGACCAAAAATATCTTCTCAGAGGCATTTCTCTGGTTAAACTTTCAGATCTAAGCACATTCCCACATTCTTGTAATTCAAAACACTTCAGGACAAATCGCCACTTGAGAAATGGCCTATGAGTGATCGAGCCTGCCAGTTAGAATCATATGTCGGAGAAATTAGCCATCTCCTCGAGAAATTAGCTTCAAAGATTGTATGAATGAGAGAGCAAGGCCACGCACACTGACCCCAAACATCACCATCCTTGCTGACTCCACTGCTGGACCACCACATGTTCAGCTTCTGATCATGTGCAGTCACCTAAACTACGGATGGATGCATCTGTAGGGATGTCAGAGAATTTCTCCACGAATCTCCGGGAGGCTGAATGCCAATGCATTCGGCCCCCCAAAATTGGTGGAGAAACGGTCCGCCACCCCCACCCCGGGATGGGACTTACCTTCGGCGAATGTCCCTGGCGGCGGCAGCTCCCAGCGGCGGTGCGGCGGCGGAGGCAGCCGATTTTCCAACCGGCTGCCGCCGCCGCCATTTCCAAGTAAAACAACAACAACAACAAACGTGATAGGCTAGCCTATCACGGCTAGATTTTCAAAAAACAGTGTGATAGGCTACGTAAATGTTTACATAGCCTATCACGGCTGACTGCAGGCCAGGGACACAAACAGCGGCGGCTACAGCTGCCGCCATTTGCGTCCCGGCAGGAGAAGAACTTTCGTGGCCGGAGAGGCGGGGCGCTCCCCCCCAGCCAGAATTTCGGCGGGGAGGGACAGAGCGCCTCCCCCCCACCGCGAAGCAAGCTTCAGGATCAGGTAAGTGACTTTCGTCCAACCCTATGCATCTGTTAGTCTCCTTCAGTGGCGGGTGGTGGTTCCAATTGTGGTGGGGCTATAATCCATTCTGGGTTTCAGTCAGAGCCAGTCAGAACTCTAAAGGAGCTATCCAAGGTTATGAACCGTATCCCCTCAAATATGCTGCACATAGCCAAGGCCAATAGCAGGGACTGTCGGAAAGCTGCTGAGGCACACAACCTCTCAGGGGCCACACTGCCACCCCCCGGAGCCTCCTGGCTTCCAGAGCCTCCTCCTTTCCACTGCTTGCCACTGCCTTCACTTGCCCTCACCAAGAGTGAAAGAGAAGAAGCCTCCACTTGCCTTGTCCTCTCCTTCTGGGAAGTGCCTGAATTAGGTCTCGGATGTCCATGTGTCCTCCTGTACAAAGGAAAGTTGTCTGTTTGAAGGGCTGTCAGAGGACCATCGTTTCAAGACATCCTCTGTTTAAAGGGTTTTCCTGTCGAAATCCACTTTAAAGATAAATAATAGTACCAACTGTTTCCCATCAACACTTAGCACCTAGGCAACAGGCTGAACAGGCAGGCTGACAGGTCACTACGTTTAGATGTATGATAGTTATATTGAAATTACAATAATCATGTCTAAATAATTATTTTATGAGAGGCACGCCTCTCCTGAAATGAACCTAGCCATACTCTATGTTCAGCATCTAAAGGTCCTCTGGGTGCCTCCTCCAAGGTAAGCTTGGAAGGAGGCAATAAGGGAGAAGGCCTTCCCAGTGGTGGACTCCCATCTGTGGAATGAGCTCCCAGGTGAGGTCCACCTGGTGCCAACACTGTTATCTTTTCAGTGCCAGGTTAAGACCTATCTCTTTCCCCAGGCATTTGGCAGCACATGATGAGTTTTAATCATAGAATAGTATGGTTGGAAAGGGCCAGTAAGGCCATTGAGTCTAACCCCCTGCTCAATGCAGGAATCCAAGTCAGAGCATCCCTGACAGATGGCTGTGTAGCGTCATCTTCAATGCCTCCAGTGTGAGAGAGCCCACCACCTCCCTAGGTCATTGGTTCCATTGTTGTATTGCTCTAACAGTCAGGAAGTTTTTCCTGATGTTGAGTCAGAATCTGGCTTCCTGTCACTTGAGCCCATTGTTCCATGTCCTGCACTCTGGCATGTTCAAGAAGAGATCCTGGCCTTCCTCTCTGAGACAACCTTTCAAGTACTTGAAGAGCGCTATCGTATCTCCCCTCAGTCTTCTCTTCTCAAGGCTAAACATGCCCAGTTCTTCCAGTCTCTCCTCACAGGGCTTTGTTTCCAGTCCCCTGATCATCTTTGTTGCCCTCCTCTGAACCCTCTCCAGCTTGTCTGCATCCTTCCCAAAGTGTGGTGCCCAGAACTGGACACAGTACTCCAGACCAGATGAGGCCTAACCAGTGCTGAGTAGAGGAGAACTAGTACTTCCCAGGATTTGGAAGCTATGCTTCTATTAATACAGCCCAAAATAGCATTTGCCTTTTTTGCAGCCACATCACATTGTTGGCTTATATTCAGCTTGTGATCGACAACAATTCCAAGATCCTTCTTGCTTGTAGTGTTGTTGAGCCAAGTATCCCCCATCTTGTAACTGTGCATTTGGTGTCCTTTTCCTAGGTGCAGAACTTGGCATTTATCCCTATTAAATTTCATTCTGTTTTTTCAGCCCAGCACTCCAGTCTATCCAGATCACTTTGAATTTTGTTTCTGTCTTCCAAGGTATTAGCTATCCCACCCAATTTTGTATCATCTGCAAATTTGATCAGCATTCCCTGCACCTCCTCCTCCAGGTCATAATAAAAGTGTTGAAGAGCCCTGGGCCCAGGACTGAGCCCTGTGGTGCCCTGCTGATTACCTCTCCACAGTTTGAGAAGATCCCATTGAGAAGCACTCTTTGAGTCCAATTCTGTAGCCAGCTGTGGATCCCCCTGAGAGTTGTTTCATCTAGCCCACTTTGAGCTCTTTTGCTCATCAGGATATCATGGGGCACTTTGTTGAAAGCTTTGCTGAAGTCGAGGTATATTATGTCTCCAGCATTCCCACAGTCCACAAGGGAGGTTACCTGATCAAAAAGTGAGATCAGACTCATCTGGCAGGATTTGTTCTTGACAAATTCATGTTGGCTTCAAGTAATCATTGCATTGTTGTCAAGGTGCTTCCAGATGGATTGCTTTATCATCTGCTCCAGAATTTTCCCAGGGATTGATGTCAGACTGACTGGTCTGTAGTTCCCAGGTTCCTCCTTTTTGCCATTTTGAATATACAGACATTAGCCCTCCTCCAGGATGGAGTCATTAGAGTCGCTTGCCACGGGACCTTACTTATAATTGCCCTGAGTTTATTAAAATCGGCTTTCCTAAAATCTAGGGATGTACAAAAGTCACTTACCATTTCGCGGATCTGCTTTGCGGTGGAGGGGGAGGTGCTCCGTCCCTCCCCCTGGAGACTTGCCCAGCCGGCTCTGCTCCACTGGGATTCCACGGGGCCACTGGCCGGCTCTGCCTGCAGCCGGACATCTGGCCACTGGGCAGCAGGGACGCAAATGTTGGCTGCCATAGCCGCCGCTGTTTGCATCCCTGTATTTAACCATGATAGGCTATGTAAATATATACATAGTCTATCACAGCAAAGTAAAAAAAAAACACCTACGCAAATGGCGGCAGCTACGGTGGCCGCCATTTGCGTTCCTTATTTTTCGCCATTTTAGTCTATGTAAATATTTACGTAGACTATTACGGTGGAAAAAAAAGGGAATGCGCATAGCGTAGTGGTCGCTATTTGCGTTCCTTTTTTATTTGCCGTTTTAGCCTATGTAAACATTTACATAGACTAAAACAGCGAAAAAACAGCGAAAAATAAGGAATGCAAATGGCGGCCACTGTAGACACTGCCATTTGCGTAGGTGTTTTTTTTTTACTTTGCCGTGATAGGCTACATTTACGTAGGCTAAAACGACGAATAAAAAAGGAACTTTTTTAGCCACTGCCATTTGCATACTCCGTTGTTTTGGAGTTTTTTACCCAGACATGATAGGCTACGTAAGTCTTTACATAGCCTATCATGTCTGGGTTAAAAAAAAAAAAAGACCAGACTGCAAATGGCGGCCGTGGCAGCAGGTCGAAAGACCAGCCACCGCCACCACTGGTGCTGCCGCTGGTGCCGCCGCCATCCGTAACATCCGCCCCAGGTAAGTCTCGTCCTGGGGAGATCCGTGGGGGGGGCGGTGAGGCCGAATGAATGCATTCGGCCTCACTGAAATCTGTGGCGGAATTCTCTGCCATCCCTACTAAAATCCAGAGTACGCATTTAGCTACACTCGGCTTTTGCTTCCTTTAGAAACAAGAACTCAAGTATAACATGGTTGCTTTCCCCCAGAGTTCCTGTAATGGCTACTTTATCCACAAGTCATCACTGTTTTTTATTTATTTTATTATTATTAAATTTATTAATCGCCCATCTGGCTGTTCACCCAGCCACTCTGGGCGATGTACAACACACAATAAAAACAGTTTAAAACAATAAAATTCTACAATAAAAACATTTTCTAAAATACCCTAACCCACCCCAAATGCCTGCCTGAACAACAGCGTTTTTAATGCACGACGGAAGCTCATTAAAGAGGGGGCATGACGGAGTTCCCTAGGGAGGGAGTTCCACAGAGTGGGGGCCACCATAGAAAAGTCCCCCTCCCTTGTCCCCACCAGTCTAGCTGTCCTGGCTGATGGGACAGAGAGAAGGCCATCCGAGGCTGATCTTGTTAAGCGGCCTGTCTGGTGCTGCTGGAGGCGCTCCTTAAGATAGGCTGGGCTAGAACCATATAGGGTTTTAAAGGTCAAAACCAACACCTTGAATTTGGCCCGGAAAACAACTGGTAACCAGTGCAACTCCTTCAGCACTGGAGTGATGTGATCTCGCCGGCGGCTGCCTTTAATCAGGCGAGCCGCTGCGTTCTGTACCAGCTGCAGTTTCCAAACCGTCTTCAAGAGTAACCCCATGTAGAGCGCATTACAGTAGTCTAAATGAGAGGAGACCAGGGCATGTACTACCGATGGGAGCAGATGGTCGGGAAGGAAGGGGCGCAACCGCCGTATCAGATGGAGTTGATACAGCGCTGTCCGGCTCACAGCTGACACCTGAGCCTCCATGGACAGCTGGGAGTCCAAAATGACCCCCAGGCTGCGGACCTGGTCTTTCAAGGGTAGCCGTACCCCATTCAACACCAGGTCAACATCCCCCGGCCTCCTCTTGTCCCCCACCAAAAGTACCTTGGTCTTGTCAGGGTTCAGCTTCAGCCTATTCCTCCCCATCCAGCCACTCACTGTCTCCAGACATTTGGACAGGGATTCTACGGCCAACCTTGGTGAAGATTTAAATGATAGGTAGAGCTGCGTGTCATCGCATATTGATGACACTGCACCCCAAACCTCCTGATGATAGCCCCCAGCAGCTTCACATAGATGTTAAATAGCATCGGGGAGAGGATGAAACCCTGTGGCACCCCACAAGTAAGTGGCCACAGGTCCGAAACCTCCTCTCCCAGTGCTACCCTCTGGTACCTGCCGGAGAGGAAGGACCGGAACCACCGCAATACAGTGTCCCCAATGCCCAACCCCTCCAGGCGGTCCAGGAGGATACCGTGGTCAACGGTATCAAAAGCCGCTGAGAGGTCGAGGAGAACAAGGAAGGAGTATTCACCCCTATCCAGAGCCCTCCTCATATCATCCACCAAGGCGACCAAGGCCGTTTCTGTCCCATGCCCAGGCCTGAAGCCCGACTGAAATGGGTCTAGATAATCAGTTTCTTCCAAGTGTGCCTTCAACTGCACCACCAGTCCGCCACCACCCGCTCAATCACCTTGCCCAAAAATGGCAGATTTGAGACTGGGCGAAAGTTGTTCAAAACTTGAGGATCCAAGGAGGGCTTCTTTAAGAGCGGTCTTATCACTGCCTCCTTGAGGGCTGATGGCATCACTCCCTTCTCAAGGGAGGCGTTCACCACCGCCTTGATCCCCTGTTGATTAGGATCAAGTCAAAGAAAGCCAATCCTCTAGTTCCTTCCTCTACTTTGTGGAGGAAGTTATCCGACACACAAGTCAGGAATTTCCTGGAGCGGCCAAGTTTTGCAGAACTTGTCTCCCAACAAATATCGAGGAAATTGAAGTCCTCCATTACTACTGCATCATGCTTCCTTGAAACACTGGCAATTTGCTTTTCAAAAGTTTCATCCTCGTCTTCTGCTTGATTGGGTGGCTGGTAGTAGACTCCGACCACAAGGTTCCTTGTATTCTTTGCTCCATTTATTTTAACCCAGATGCTCTCGATGGGGCTACCAAGCTCATCCTCCTGTATTTCTGTGCAAGGATATGTATTTTTAACATATAGTGCAACCCCACCTCCCTTTCTGTTCCTCCTGTTCTTTTTGAACAAGTTATATCCTTCAATTGCTGTATTCCAGTTATGAGAGTCATCCCACCAAGTCTCAGTTACACCTATCAAGTCATAATTTTCCTCTTGTATTAGGAGTTCAAGTTTGTTTTGTTTGTTTCCCATACTCTGGGCATTAGTATAGAGACATCGAAGACCATGTGCTTCATAGTCTGGCTTTCTTCCTACATGTGTCTGAAGACTATTATTGGGTGATATTGGAGCTGTTCTCTCTGTTGCAGTGCATGAGCCTTTGTCCATTCTTTCCCCCAACTTTACATCTCCTTTCCCTGTAGGATTCAATTTAAAGCCCTGCTGATAAAGTTCTTCATTCTGTGGCCAAACACATTCTTCCCAGCCTTTGTGAGGTTGAACCTGTCCCTTGCCAGCAGTCCATCTTCCAGGAAGTATAGCCCGTGGTCCCAGAATCCAAATCTCTCTCATCAGCCCCACCTTCATAGCCAGTCATTCCCCTGGAGTATTTTTCTTTCCCCTTCTACCCCTCTTCTATCTACTGGAAGGATGGATGAGAAAACTCTCTGGGCCCCAAAGTTCTTGAGTTTCCTTCCCAAAGTTTCAAAGTCTGATGTGATTTCTTTGTAGCTCCACTTGGCAGTATCATTTGTTCCCACATGGATGAGGAGGAAGGGATACCTGTCACTGGGCTTTATGACTGCAGGCAACCCTTTAGTCACATTTATTTATTTATTTATTTATTTAATTAATTAATTAATCGCCCATCTGGCTGGTCACCCAGCCACTCTGGGAGATGTACAACAACAAAAGAGCTAAAACAATAAAATTCTACATTAAAAACATCATAAAAAATACCCTAACCCACCCCAAGTGCCTGCCTGAACAACCATGTTTTTAATGCACGGCGGAAGCTCATTAAAGAGGGGGCATGGCGGAGTTCCCTAGGGAGGGAGTTCCACAGAGTGGGGGCCACCACAGAGAAGGCCCTTTCCCTCGTCCTCACTAGCCTAGCTGTCCTGGCTGATGGGACAAAGAGAAGGCCATCCCAGGCTAATCTTGTTAAGCAGCCTGTCTGGTGTTGCTAGAGGCTCTCCTTAAGATAGGCTGGGCTAGAACCATATAGGGTTTTAAAGGTCAAAACCAACACCTTGAATTTGGCCCGGAAAACAACTGGTAACCAGTGCAATTCCTTCAGCACTGGAGGGATGTGATCTCGCTGGCGACTGCCTTTAATCAGGTGAGCCACTGCATTCTGTACCAGCTGCAGCTTCCGAACCATCTTCAAGGGTAACCCCACGTAGAGTGCATTACAGTAGTCTAAACGAGAGGAGACCAGGGCATGTACTACCGTTGGGAGCAGATGGTCAGGAAGGTAGGGTCGCAGCTGCCATATCAGATGGAGTTGGTACAGCGCTGTCCAGCTCACTGCTGACACCTGAGCCTCCATGGACAGCTGGGAGTCTAAAATGACCTCCAGGCTGTGGACCTGGTCTTTCAAGAGTAGCCGTACCCCATTCAACACCAGGTCAACATCCCCCAGCCTCCTCTTGTCTCCCACCAAAGGTACCTTGGTCTTGTCAGGGTTCAGCTTCAGCTCTGATCCATCCTCCCCGAAGACAGCATACCTGGCGAGTCCATGGGTCTTTGCAACATACTTGGGTTTCAATCCCATGCAGCAAGGAGTCTCCCACTACTACTACTTCTTGTTGTTGTAGGCCTTGGTTTCATCGCCTCTGCTTGACTGACCTTCAGCCTCTTGCTCACTCTCATGCAGTTTCCCTGTAAGTCTTCCTCTGCAGGTTGTCCTCCAGTCTCATCCTCAAGTACTGGAAAATGGTTCCCTGGTTCCAATGCTTCTACTGGTTAGAATGGTTTCTAGTTCTTCTGCTCCTGTCACCCTTTTCCAAGGAGTAGAGATCAAATCGCCAACGTTCGCTGCATCATGGAGAAAGCAAGAGAATTTCAGAAAAACGTCTATTTCTGCTTCATTGACTACACTAAAGCCTTTGGTTGTGTGAATCACAACAAACTGTGGCAAATTCTTAAAGAGACGGGAGTACCAGGCCACCTTACCTGTCCCCTGAGAAACCTGTACGAGGGTCAAGAAGCAACAGTAAGAACCAGACATGAAACAACTGATTGGTTCAAAATTGGGAAAGGAGTACGACAAGGCTGTATATTGTCGCCCTGCTTATTTAACTTCTATGCAGAGTACATCATGAGAAACACCAGGCTGGATGAATCACAGGTCAGAATTAAGATTGCCAGGAGAATTATCAACAACCTCAGATATGCAGACGATACCACCCTAATGGCAGAAAGCGTAGGGATGTCAGAGAATTCCTCCATGGATCTCAGCGAGGCCGAAGGAGGCCGTTCCGAAATCTGTGGTGGAACGGCCTGCCACGCCCCCGCGGATCCCCCTGGGACGAGACTTACCTGGGGCGGATCTTCCGGATGGCGGCAGCGGCAACGGCTGGTCTTCCAACCGGCTGCCGCCGTTTGCAGTCTGGTCGTTTGTTTGTTTGTTTTTACATAGATAGGCTACGTAAAGACTTACGTAGCCTATCACATCTGGGTTTTAAAAAAAAAACGCGTACGCAAATGGCGGCGGCTACAGCGTTCCTTATTTTTTGCCGTCTTGTTGTTATTGTTGTTCAGTCGTTCAGTCATGTCCGACTCTTCGTAACCCCATGAACCATAGCATGCCAGGCCTTCCTGTCCTGCACTCTCTCCCAGAGCATGCTCAAGTCCATATTCATTGCATCAATGATGCTGTCTAGCCATCTCATCCTCTGCCGTCCCCTTGTCCTTTTGCCCTCAGTCTTTCCCAGCATCAGGGTCTTTTCCAGAGAGTCTTCTCTTTGCATTAGGTGGCCAAAATATTTGAGCTTCAGCTTCAGTATCTGTCCTTCCAATGAGCACTCAGGGTTGATTTCCTTTAGGATTGACTGATTTGACCTCCTTGCAGTCCAGGGCACTCGTAAGAGTCTTCTCCAGCACCACAGTTTGAAAGCATCGATTCTTCTGCGCTCAGCCTTCCTTATAGTCCAGCTCTCACAGCCATACATTACTACTGGGAAAACCATAGCTTTGATTAGACAGACCTTTGTCGGCGAGGTGATGTCTCTGCTTCTTACTATGCTGTCTAGGTTTGCCATAGCTTTCCTCCCAAGGAGCAAGCGTCTTTTAATTTCATGGCTACAGTCACCGTCTGCGGTGATCTTCGAGCCCAAGAATGTAAAATCTGTCACTCCTTCCATTTCTTCCCCTTCCATATGCCAGGAAGACTATTACGGCAAAAAAAAAGGGGGGGGACGCAAATAGCGTAGTGGGTGCTTTTTGCGTCCTTTTTTGATTTGCCATTTTAGCCTACATCAATATTTACGCTAAAACGGCGAATCAAAAAGGGGCGCAAATAGAGCCCACTACACTACTTGCGTTCCTCTTTGTTTTTGCCATAATAGCCTACGTAAATATTTATGTAGACTAAGACGGCGAAAAATAAGGAATACAAATGGCGGCGGCTGTAGCCGCCACCATTTGCGTACGCCATTTTTTGTTTTTGTTTTTTACCCAGCAGCCAGTCCACGGCCGGAAATCCGGCTGTGGACGGCCCTGGCCTGGCCGGCTGCTCCGTGGAGCCGCCGCGGAGCAGAGCCAACCATCGAGGATTCTGGGGGGGGGAGGACCAGATGGCCTACCCCCCCATCGAGGATTCTGGGGGGAGGGACAGAGCGCCTCCCCCCCTCCAGTGGACACCACCACTGGAACAAGGTAAGGGATTTGTACATCCCTAAGAAAGTGAAGAGGATCTAAAGAGCCTCTTGTTGAGGGTGAAAGTGGAAAGTGCGAAAGCTAGTTTGAAACTCAACATTAACAAAATTAAGATCATGGCATCTGGCCCCATCACTTCCTTGCATATAGAAGGGGAAGAAATGGAAGCAGTGACAGATTTTATTTTCTTGGGCTCTAAGATCACCGCAGATGGTGACTGTAGCTGTGAAATTAAAAGACGCTTGCTCCTTGGGAGGAAAACTATGGCAAACCTAGACAGCATAGTAAGAAGCAGAGTCATCACCTTGCCGACAAAGGTTCATATAATCAAAGCTATGGTTTTCCCAGTAGTAATGTATGGCTGTGAGAGCTGGACTATAAGGAAGGCTGAGCGCCGAAGAATTGATGCTTTCGAACTGTGGTGCTAGAGAAGACTCTTACGAGTCCCCTGGACTGCAAGGAGGTCAAATAAGTCAATCCTAAAGGAAATCAACCCTGACTGCTCATTGGAAGGACAGATACTGAAGCTGAAGCTCAAATATTTTGGCCACCTAATGCAAAGAGAAATTTTCACTGGAAAAGACCCTGATGCTGGGAAAGACTGAAGGCAAAAGGAGAAGGGGACGGCAGAGGATGAGATGGCTAGATAGCATCACTGATGCAATGAATATGGACTTGAGCATGCTCTGGGAGAGAGCGGAGGACAGGAAGGCCTGGTGTGCTGTGGTCCATGGGGTCACGAAGGGTCAGGCACGACTGAACGACTGAACAACAACAACATGCATGTAACAAGTGTGCCTGTCTTCATAGATTGTGTTTCCATCTGGGAAGCACCTCCTGGAACGCCCATCTGACCAGTAGAGGCTTGTGGCTCTAGGGGTGTACGAAACTCACCTCCGAGTCTGCCAGGGGGGTCCATGGAGGGGAGGAGGTGAACTGTTCCTCCCCCCAGAATCCTCCCTGGCCGGCTCCACTGCACAGCGAGTCCACAGAGCCAGGTCCATCCACTGCCACCCTGCCTGTCTTCGGACGCAAATGGCATCCGGTGTGATAGGCTACATAAATCTTTACATAGCCTATCACGTAGGGGTGTACGAAAGTCACTTACCTTTTTGAAGGATGACATTCACAGTGGGGGGGAGGCGCTCCATCCCTCCCCCCAAAATTCTCTTCGGCTGGCTCCACTCCACGGAGATTCCGCAGAGCCGCTGGCCAGGGCCGCCCACAGCCGGACATCTGGCCGCTGGGCAGCCTGCAGGGATGCAAATGGCAGCTGCCGTAACCACCGCCATTTGTGTCCCTGTATTTTGCCATGATAGGCTACGTAAATATTTATGTAGCCTATCATGGCAAAAGAAAAAAAGGGAACGCAAATGGCGTAGTGGCTGCCATTTGTGTTCCCTTTTTTTTTTGCCGTAATAGTGTACGTAAATATTTACGTAGGCTAATGGCAAAAAAAAAGGGAATGCAAATGGTGGCCGCCATAGCTGCCGCCATTGTGTTCCCTTAGTAAAGCCATGATAGGCTACGTGATGCAAATGGTGTCTCTGCATTAGCCGTGAGAGGCTATGTAAGTATTTATGTAGCCTATCACAGCTACATGGAAGAAGTGAATGGCGGCCGCAGACACGGCCACCATTCGCAAGTCAGCACAGACGGGAGCAGGTAGGTGCTCTGTTCTGGGCCCATTTTGTGGGGTGGGGGGGCAGGGGGCTTCGTTCTGCCACGGATTTTGGGGGACCGAATGCACTGGCCTTCGGCCTCACCGTGATCCATGGCGGAATTCTCTGACATCCCTACTATCACGGCAAAGAGCAGGGATGCAAATGGTGCCCGCTATGCCAGATGCCATTTGCGCCCGAAGACAGGCAGGAGCAGATGGGACAGGTAGCAGCGGCCAGCCAGCAGAAGGTAGGATCTGGCCCCACGCAGATACCCCCGGGTGGCAGAGGTGAGTCTTTTGTTCTGCCGCGGACTCCGGGGGGATGGATTCTTAGAATCCGGCCTCATTGGAGTCCATGGCAGAATTTTCCGCCATCCCTATGTGGCTCTGAGGTCAGTGGGGTGATGAATCTGCTCTGGGTTTCAGTCAGAACCAGTCAGAACTCTAAAGGAGCTCTCCAAGTTGTGACACTCCTTTATAGTTCTGAATGGTTCTGACTGAAACTCGTAGTGGATTCACCACCCCACTGACATTGGAGCCACCAGTCTCGACTGCATGTGACCATGCCAGGGTATGTCACATGAGTCATCACATAGGCATTTCAGGAAGTGCCTGCTAAGCAGTGCTTGCTAGGAGCATGGGCACGCAGCATTTCAGGGAAAATTAGTTTGAGAGGAGAATTATGCTGGTTGGAGGGCAAGGAGGAGGTCTTTGTGTTTGTTGTAATCCATAAATGCAAAACAAGAACGTGGAATAATGGAGTACTTTCATCTGAGATTAGACAGAGGAATTTAGGGCCTGGTTACCAAATTACAATTTTGTTGGAGAAAGTTTGCCCATCACTGTTTTTGACCAGTTTTCTTCATGATATACTTTTTTAAAAAAAAGTTCAGATAGGAATTGATCTTTGCCCCATTTGAAATATTCAGATACGCAATGCCCTTGCCTACAGCCTGAAATGGTAGAAGCGGAGACGGGGGAACGGGACATTTTACAACTTGAGCCTGTTGAACATAAAATAACACTGGCTTTTATTAGAAAAAAAATGAACAGAAGAAGGGTTGATGTTGTATCTTTTCATTTCTTTTATTAATATGATCAGCATACAAAACGTTTGCGAAAGAAATAAATGTACCATTACACAAATACAGTAGAATTCCAATTAACAGGTCTGTATGAGTAATGCCAAATATGCTTGGATAATCAAGAGTCCAGATAATTGGGTGCATAAGATAGGGTGTGAATAGACTAAGGAAGCTTAGTCTAATAATAATTTATTAGAAAGGGAAACTTAGTTATTGGAGGACCATCAGTAAGCAGGAATGGATAATTGAGTTTCTTCTACTGTATAAGCATGCAAATTATTTCCTTTTTTACAGAATGGGCATTTTACCATGAAAACACCAGGCAGTGTTGAAAACTAAGCAAGAGGTCAAAAACCCAGTTAAATTATATGCTCTACATTTTTGTTCTCTAAAGAAGTATCTATTCTGATTTTGAATTTGAAAGGGAAAAATCAATATACAAATACTATTGCATTTTATAATATAATATAATATAATATAATAAATATAATATAATATTATTTTATATATTTAATGCTTATCCTTATTGGCTTAACTACTGCAACATATCCAGAGGGAATTATGTCTTAAATCTCCAGATAATTTTATTGCTCAGCTGTCCAAAGTTGAAATGCAGAAGCTAAAGCAACTAGCAGGGTTAAATCCAATAGTATGTGAATTTCAAAAGTAAAATAAAATAACCCTACAGAAGTAATACGTTCTGGATTGCCAAGAATTATGTTCTGGGGTGTTTTCTTTTTATGTTTCTGTCTCCAGTAAAGACCCAGAGGTACTTGAGTGCTAAGTAATTTGCACTGTGGATGTCGCTAAACTGCTTCTGGTTTTCAAATGAGGAACACATCTTACCAAGGGGACTTATCGAGATTCAAGATGCTTTTAAGAGTGTCTCATCTAGCCAGAAATGAGGAACAGAGACAGACTTCATGTATAGCTGAAGATGGAGAATTGGTAATCCAGCAACCCATCTCAGCCAAATCCTTCTCTGTCTCTTGTTGGCATCCCTAGTAATAGGCAGATTTATTTTTTTTTATGGTTTATTAGAGAGGTCGAACACAGGTTTTCTGGAAATTCTCTAGGGATTCACAGTGCTCCCCAATGCCTGATAAGGCAGCATTTATTTTTTCCCCCTTGTCTAGCTGTTCCCTTTAACATTTAACTTTAAATTTTCTAAACACTATTGCTTGTGTTGTTTAATTTTTTGCCTTGTACTTTTACTACCCTTATCTGTGCAGTGCAAACTGCCTGCTACTTAAATGTTTCACAGGAAATTATTGGTTGTTTCTTTGTAAACAACAGCTGTGGTTTCTACTGGGCCAGCCCAGTTTAAATCTGACCTCTGTTCACTTTTCTTTTTTCCCATGCCCCTTCCCTCCCTCCCCCTCTCATACTCAACCTCAGTGCTAGGAACTGGGTGTTTTCAACATTTCAGTAGAATTAAATGAATTCACTAGCTTTATCATTTATGTTGCATGCCAACTTGAAGAGAGACTGCTATGATAGAAGCCACAACTCATGCCTGAAGTTTTTGCTCATTGTGCTCTCTTTCTTACACAGTAAGATATTTAGGCTTTTGTTTACATAATGATGACTCAACTGACATTATCTCTGTTAGCAGAAGTGACCGAATAAAGCAGACTGAATTCAGAAAGTGAAGGGCTTGCGAGACCTTACTGAGTCATAAACAGTCCCCTGGCTAAGCAGCTAGTACAAAACAGCAGAGTAAATCAGATCAGGCTTCAAAGAGAATGAAACCACCACTACTACAGAACATAATGAACATGCTAGTATATTTATACGCAGGAAACCCAGGCTAAAAGGGAAAGCTATTTGGTTCTGCCTGGCTGCTAGCCAATATCGCCCTCCCTTGTAATCCCTGTTTGCACCCACAATGTCTTGATGCATCCAGAGCCACCAATTAGTGCTGCACCCTGATTGACCCTTGCTAGTGCCCCTATTAACTGCATTAAAAACTTGAAGAACAAATTAACCCTTAATTTACACCTGGGGGGGTGATGCATTGAGTTAGTTGTCATTGCTATTTCAAAAATCTCTAGGTTGTTTTCCTGAAGGAATCCCTGTCTAAACAAAGTGATTCAAGGAGTTTCAGAAATAGCCCTTGTAGGTACCTTGATATTTCTTTCCTTGGGGACCTATGATCACCTATCAGAGGCAATCCTTGGTGTGTGGGGTGGGAGTGTTTCACATATTCACTTACCCTGGTTTGAAAGTCAAGTAATTCAAGTACTCCAGTCGTGCCAGGGTATTGTAACTCTGATTTCCTGTTTAAGGTGCAATTCTATGCACATTTACCTGGAAATAAGCCCTGCTGAACATAGTATTTTTAAGTAAACATGCACAGGATTGAACCATTTGGCTATAATCCTATGCACGCTAGTGATGTAGTGAGTACCTGGTTGTGTCCAGGAGGCCGGCAGACTCCCCCGTTCCTAGACCCCCGGATGCTGCTCATCGAGCCGTGGGGTGCTGATGGACCTGGTCGCCGAGTGCCCCAGGGCTTGGAGAGCAGCCAGGAGCAGCCCGGAGTCCCCATCACCATGCACGCATCAACTGCTCTTGCCATCTCCTTGCAAGGAGGAGATGGAAAGAGTGGTTGGCACATGTGTGGTGATGAAGACTCCTCCTGCCCCCACCAGCAATTACGGGCTTTGCAAGGAGGAGATGTCAAGGGAGGTTGGGCATGTGCAGCAACGATGACACCAGCTGTCAAGCCCTTGTGCACACAAAGACCTTGTGCTCACAATGGCAGCTGCAGGGACTCCAGCGGCCACCCTTGTGTGGACAAGGGCTTATATGCACAAGGGCTTGACTGCTGGAGTAACTGTTGCCATGCACAACCCAACGGCTCTCACTGAAGGAAGGAGATGGTGAGAAGCGGTTGGGGCACACACAGTGATGGGGACTCTGGCAGTGAAGCCCTTGTGTGCATAAAGCCCTTGTGCACACAAGGGCTTGTCTGATGGGGTCCTTGTCACACAGAGGAGGGTAACATCTTGCAGGAGGAAGAGAAGAGGGAAGCCCCTCCCATCTTCCTCCTGTCAAGGCACTGCCTTCATGATAGCTGGAGTGGGAGGGAGAGAAAGGAGCATCATCCCTGCCTTCCAGAAGACATGCCCGCAGCCGCCCCACCTCTGGGCGAATCGCCAGTATATGTAGAAATGACGACTCACTATTTTTCGTAAATTAGGCCGTAAGGCCATCCATTGTGCACAAGATTTTATTTACAGAACATAGTGAGTCGCCATTTCTACATATAGTGGAGGAGGAGGGGCGGCTTGCGTGGCTTGGCAGGTGGGAGCGGGTGAGCACAGAGGCTTGACAACTGGGTCCGGGCCACGCAAGTGGGGGCAGTGGCTTGTCAACCTCCTGGCCAACCCAGTTGGAGGTGAATCCATCCATTCCTAATGCACACTTCCCTAGTGCAAAGTCTTAATGAACTTTCTGGGAGTTCTTGCCAGGTAACATGCACAGGATTAGGCCCTAAATTTCTTCCACTATAAAGACACAGAAATGAGTAAATGGGCAGCCTAGAAAAAAGTACAAGAGCACATAGAATACAGAAAGCTGCTGTATACCGAGTCAGAGCATTGGTCCATCTAGCCCAGTATTGTCGACACTGACTGGCAGCGGTTCTCCAGGGTTTCAGATGGGATTCTTTTCCTCACCCTACCTGGAGAAGCTGTGGATTGAACCTGGGACCTGTTTCATGCAATTCATGTGCTCTATCTATCACACTGAGCTATAGCCCCTCATAAAGAGGGACATGTACTTTTTCATGGAGAAGACAAGATTTGCAGCAAAGTTCAAGAGCCCTTAAAATATTCAATATTTTAAGCAGTCTATTTTGAAAATATTTATGATGGTTACCTTTTATGTATAATAACAAGAGTTATCGGTAGTCTTGAGGAATGGTCACATGTGGTGATGGCCTCTCCTTTCTCAAATCCCATGCAACTAGAATAGCCACTTACACATTCCCAAAACAGAGGAAATGCATCACCAAAAAGGAGGACAAAAGAAGATACTGATTTGCATGAACAATGCATATGCCAGTAGCAAATTAAGAAATAATTACTTTAAGTTCAGTAGAAATACAAGACATCTCTCAACATAGTGGGGAGACTGTGATCAGATGATCTACGTCCTTCACTTACTCAGTCTGCAATTCCAGTGCTAACTGCTGATGAGTGACTTCATGGTCCTTGCTCTAGGGATCTATGAGCATTTTGTTTTTGCTGGCAAAAACAAGGCTCCAAACCCAAGCACGAGGCTTTGCGAGGCTGCAAACCCAAGCATGAGCACGCATCCCCCGAAAATATTTGCAAATCCTTGAACACATGCTTGAGTTTGGCTCATTCCCAATTCCCAGTTGGATATGCACAAATTTCCTAATTTCCCCAGTAGACTGACTCTGTCCTGCTTTAGTCTATGGAGGAAATTGCACAAATTAGGAAATTTGTGCGAATTTGGGTAGATTTGTGTAAATTTTGAGAGAGTTTCTCAATTCTCCCATTCAATCGCTGCTTGATTTGCACAAGTTTCTTGTTTGTGCAAAGTGAACGGCGATTGCAAACGCGAATGGGAATGGGAATCAGATACACAACTAGCAGCAAGACAATGTTTTGTTTGTTTGCCCATCTCCTAACTGGAGCATTTTCCCTATGAAGAAAATGTCCAGGGTCAGGGCTTTTTAGCTTAGAAAAAAGGCAAGTAAGGAGGTGGGGGTGGGAGCCTGATAGAGGTATATAAAACTGTGCATGGTATGGAGAAAGTGCTTAGGAAAAAAGGCTTCCAAGATAGGAGTAATTTTTCTCCCTGGATTGTTTGGAAAAATCCAAGTTGTTCTGAATTTTTTCAGAAAATACACAGGTCATTTTGGAGTTAGTATGATGGAAGATTAGGGATGTACAAAAGTCACTTACCTTTTCGAAGCGTGACATTCGCAGTGGGGGGGAGGCGCTCCATCCATCCCCCCAAAATTCTCTCCGGACGGCTCTGCTCTGTGGAGATTCTGTGGAGCCACTGGCCGGGGCCGCCCGCAGCCTGACATCTGGCTGCTGGGTAGCTTGCAGGGACGCAAATGGCGGCCACCGTAGCCTCCGCCATTTGCGTCCCTGTATTTTGCCGTGATAGGCTACGTAAATATTTACGTATCCCATCACAGCAAAACAAAAACAAAAAACAGCGGACGCAAATGATGGTGGCTACAGTGGCTGCCATTTGTGTTCCCTTTTTTTTCCCACCGTAATAGCCTACGTAAATATTTACATAGGCTAAAATGGCAAAAAAAGGGGATGCAAATGGCGGCCACTGTAGCCGCCGCCATTTGCATCCGCTGTTGTTGTTTTTTTGCCATGATAGGCTACATAAGTACTTATGTAGCCTATCACGGCCTCCGCACAGACGCAAATGGTGTCCCTGAGTTAGCTGTGATAGGCTACGTAATTATTTATGTAGCCTATCACAGCTATAATGAGGAAGCGAATGGCGGCCGCAAAGGCGGCCGCCATTTGCAAGTCAGCGCGGACGGCAGCAGGTAAGTGCTCCATTTCGCGCACCTTTTGTGGGTTGGGGGGGTGGGGGCTTTGTTCCGCCATGGATTTCAGGGGGCCGAATGCACTGGCATTTGGCCTCACCGAGATCAGTGGCGGAATTCTCTGACATCCCTAGAATTCAACCAAGATAATATATGGAAAACACAGTCTATAGAAATACATAAACGCTAAATAGTATTCCAGAGTAATATATAACCTGCCCAGAGTGTGCATACATAATCCAAGGCCCTGTTACATGTCCTACCACCTAGAGAGGTGAGGTGGGGGTGGGGGTAGAGATGTACGGACTGTGCAAAATCCACTCTGTCTGTGTTTTGCGGATTGTCAGGTGCCTTTTGTTCTGTCATCTACCCACAGAAGGATGCAAAAAAAAATTTCATCATGCAGAAAAATATGGAAGTATTTATGTAAGTATTTACATAATTTACCCCAGTATTTTACATTTAGTGTATTGTCCCCTATTCCATTCTATGTTTCCTTAGCAGAAACGTACATATTTTTCTACAGATTTATATGTGCAAATTTCAGGAAAGTAAAAAAATAATCTGAAAGTCCATGGATTCCGCAGGGCCTGATGGGGTTGCTCCGCAGAGGATTCCGCAGGTTGGATGCTTAGAAATCCATAGGGTTGGCGGAGAATTTCTCCACGAATCTTCAGGAGGCCAAGTGCCGACGCATTCGGCCCCCCAAAAGTGTTGGGAAAATTCTCCGCTGGCCCCTCGCCCCCCCCCCGGGATGGGACATACCTTCGGCGAATGTCCCTCTCGGCGGCAGGTCCCGGCGGTGGTTCGGCGGCGGTTCGGTGGGGCGGGGGCGGCGGCCGGTCTCCCAACCAGCTGCTGCCACCGCCATTGCAAAAAAAAAAGGAAAGTAAAAAAAAACACACACACACCCATGATAGGCTACGTAACGATTTACATAGCCTATCACGGCTAGATTTCCAAAGTCAGCCGTGATAGGCTACGTAAATCGTCACGTAGCCTATCACGGGTGACTTTAAGGGAAAAAAAATTGCTTACGCAAATGGCGGCGCTCATGGGGCGCCACCATTTGCGTTCCTTATTTTGGCACGTCTAGTCTACATAAACATTTACGTAGACTACGGTGAAAATAAGGGAATGCTATTTGCGTTGCCCTTATTTTCGCCGTAGTCTACATAAATGTTTATGTAGACTAGACGTACCAAAATAAGGAACGCAAATGGCGGTCCCCATGGGAGCCGCCATTTGTGTACGTGCACTTTTTTTTTTTTTCAAAGTCACCCGTGATAGGCTACATGACGATTTACATAGCCTGTCATGGCTGACTTTGGAAATCTAGCCGTGATAGGCTACGTAAATCGTTACGTAGCCTATCACAGGTGTGGGGGGGGGGTTTACTTTTTTTTCGCGGCCGGGTAGATGGGGAGCTCCTACTCGGCCTGAATTTCGCCAGCGAGGGATGGGGCGCCTCCCCCTCGGCCTGAATTTCGGCCGGGCGAGGCAGGGTGCCTACCCCCGCTCGCCTGAACTTCAGGGGGAGAACCGAAGCACCTCCCCCCCACCGCGAAGCAAGCTGCGGGACGAGGTAAGTCCCTTTCATCCATCCCTAGCAAATCCGAGCTCATTTGAATCTGTCTTGAATTTCTCCAGTATCCCTAGGTGGGGGACTTGAAAAAGGGCCTTCTGTGTAGTAGCACCACAACTGTGGAACTCCCTTCCCATGGAGGTTATTGACCTTTAGACAAAACATAAAAGTTAGACCATTCTTCTGAGTTTTTAGTGAGTAATGATGCTCTTTGATTTTAGAAAGTTCCCCTGTTTTATTGCAATATGTGTAACTTTTGTTTTAGGGTGAGGGTTTGTTTTTGAAATCATTGTATTTTACTGGGGGTGTGGTGTGGTTTCTGAGCCAGCCGTGGGCCACTAAGGTTTGGAGGTGCCAAGATAGTGATAAGCCAGATCCAGGTTTGCTTACAAGGAGACTTTATTAAGTACTTACAGCACACAGGTGTACCCAATGGTTGGATCAGACAGCTTCTCTGAACCCAGAGCCAAGGGGTACAATAGGTTTTATACCATACATGTTAGCAGTGAGGCAGCATGACAGCAGCAAGCATTAATTAGCATTCATCTGCATCTTTCTTGGCATAGGCTAACAGTACTTGTGCAGAGGGAAAACAATCAGAACTTTCCCAGCACAGCCACCTGTAACACGGCATAAACATAAGCCTCACTTCTCAGGCACATCCTAGGCCCTGATAAGATAAACCGTAGCTCATTAGCATGGAATGTTCTGAGGCGGTGATACTGACCTTTGACTCATCTTCAGGACATATTGAGGGGAGGACAACATTAAATAAATAATAAACAAACATTCTAAAGCAATATGTAAATTCTTTTTGATGATGATGATGATGGTACTTCTATTTTTTTAAAATAATAATAATAATAAATTAAAATCTGTCAAACTATGTTTTAAAACCACTCTGGACCTAGGGATGCTGGAGAAATTTGAGATGGATTAACATGAGCTCGGATTTCTAAGAATCCAACCTGCAGAATCCGCTGTGAAGCGACCCCCTCAGACTGCGCGGAGTCTGTGGACTTTCAGATGATTTTTTTACTTTCCTGAAATTTATGCATATAAATCCGTAGAAAAATATGTAAGTTTCTGCTGAGGAAATGTTGAATGGAATGGGGGACGATACACTAAATGTTATGTACTGAGGTAAATTATGTAAATACTTATGTAAATACTTACATAAATATTTACGTAATTATTTCTGTATTTCCACATGACAAAAAAATATTCACATCTCTCCGTGAGTGGATGATGGAACAAAAGGCGCCTGACAATCCGCAAAACACAGACAGAGTAGATTTTACGCAGTCCATACATCCCTATCTGGACCAACTTTGGATTTGAACTGAAGTGGTCTGAATCACCCTGATCCACTTTGGAATTCAGGTTTTGAATCAAAGCGGGGCACAGCCCTAGTATTCCACAACTTACGAATATTTTTGGCAGACATGTGCTTGTGCTTGCATGTTTTGTGAGCAAAAATGAAATTCCCATACATCCGTATGTGCTGCTACCTTTTGGAAGCAGGGAGTGGAGAAGGGCAAAGATGCTGATGCATCACATCAGTCACAGCTGTGCTAAAACCATTGATTTCTCCATTAATTTCTCTGGCTAGCTCTTACTACTGCCCTGGGTAAGATTTAGAAATGGCTTTCAATATGAATCAGAATTATCCTTATCCACACAATGAGACAGGTTACTCTGGTTTGGTTTTTAAAAATATGATGCTGAATCACTTCCTCTAGTCCCATATAAATTAAGGGTGTGGTGAAACTGACTTCTAGTCCAGACATTGCTTCTGGATCAGTCGATTTCACTCCTATGGGAAACCTTAACAAAAGGTTTACAATGTTTTTATATGACAGGGAATAGCTAAAAGGGCAAAAGCATTGAACATTTGTGTTGTCATTTTTAAAGGCCATGGCCAGAAGCATTGCCATATTTGAGGGTACCCTGAGCAAGGTATTGAACTCTGAGTGCCCCACTTTTTGACTGCTAGCCTTCCCCTGCTGAACTTTACTTCCTCTCTCACTCCCTAGCCCAGCTGCCTCCACAGTACCTCTTCACAGCTCGCTCCAGTCAGGGCCGGTCCTAGGATAAATAGCGCCCTGGGCAAGGAGTGCCTTTGGGGATACTGCTACCCCCATAGTCAGTTTTGCAGAGCCACCCAGAGGATTTATGGGGCCTGGAGCAGGTGTGATGTCCATTGAGAATAATATTGCTTGGAACCTTGATCTCTCAGCCACTGTGCTTCAGTTTCCACAACCCAAAGCTCATAGAGCCACATTCTGAGCAGTGGCAGTTCACTGGGCAACACAACAGAACTATCACAGGTTTTACTTATGTTTAGGGATGTTGCCAGTCCCCACCCTAGTCCGGGAGGCCAATGAAATACCCCATGCCCACCCCCCTGGCCCTGCTCAGCAAACTCCAGGGCACTGATAGGGGTGAACGAAAGTCACTTACCTTTTCTCGCAGCTTTTTCGCGGTGGGGGGGAGCGCTTCGCTGCTCCCCCCGCGAAGTTCAGGCCGGGGGGGGAGGCTTCCCGCCTCGCCCGGCCGAAATTCAGGCTGGGGGGGGAGGCTTCCCGCCTCGCCCGGCCGAAATTCAGGCCGGGGAGGAGGCTTCCTGCCTCGCCCGGCCGCGAACACGAAAGTAAAAAAAAAAAAAAAAAAAGTCCCCTGATAGGCTACGTGACGATTCACGTAGCCTATCATGGCTAGATCTGCAAAGTCAGCCGTGATAGGCTACGTGAATCGTCACGTAGCCAATCACGGGTGACTTAAAAAAAAAAAAAAAAAAAGCGCGTACGCGAATGGCGGCCCCCATAGGGAGCCGCCATTCGCGTTCCTTATTTAGTTGCTGTAGTCTACGTCAATGTTTACGTAGACTACGGCGAAAATAAGGGCAACGCAAATAGCGTTGCCCTTATTTTCGCCGTAGTCTATGTAAATATTGACGTAGACTACAGCGACCAAATAAGGAAGGGGAATGGCGGCTCCCTATGGGGGCCGCCATTATCCGTACACACTTTTTTTTTTTTTTTAAGTCACCCGTGATAGGCTACGTGACGATTCACGTAGCCTATCACGGCTGACTTTGCAAATCTTGCCGTAATAGGCTACGTGAATCGTCACGTAGCCTATCAGGGGACGTGTTTTGTTTTGTTTTCTTTCATTGCAATGGCGGGGGCGGCAGCCGGTCGAAAGACCGGCTGCCGCTCCCGCCCCGCTCGAACACCGGACGAACCGCCAGCCGGACCCGCCGCCGGGAGGGACATTCAGGGAAGGTAAGTCCCGTCCCGGGGGGGGCGGGGGGCGGGGGGGCGGAGGATTTCTCCCCGAAACTTGTTCGGGGGGCCGAACACGTTGGCGCTCGGCCCCCCGAAGTTTCGGGGAGAAATTCTCCGCCATCCCTAGGCACTGATAGGCCTGGCTGATGAGTGCCCTGAAGCTCGGCAAGCGGCCGGGAACAGCTCGGACTTCACTGCCAGTTCAGCTGTCCTTGACAGCCGACCAGGCAGGAGGAAGAGGAGACAGTGCCCCGTCCACTAGCCATCTCCTGCTCACGAGCAAGAGATGACTAGTAGCTGGGGTGTGCCCCATGCCTCCTCCTGCTGCTGCCTAGTCGGCTGTCCTTGACAGCGAACCAGGCAGGAGGAAGAGGAGGCAGTGCCCTGTTGCAGGCACCGTCCCCGACACTTCCCACACTCACCCGGGCTCCAGCACCAGCTGTTTTGCTGATTTGTTTTTTGACAAAAGAGGGAGCTAAAGGAAACTGCACATATTTAAATGTGCACATTTTTAAGCTCCTCTTTTTCATTAAAAAAGGCGGCAAAATGGTGGGCACTTGCCAGACAGGCTTGGGGTGAGTGCGGGTGACTTGCTGAGCTCCTGGGGGCTCGACCACAGGTCCAGGGGGGGCGAGCAGGGGCAGCCCTTCAGTGGGTGCCCAGAGAACCCAGGCAGAGGTGGGTTCGCACATCCCTACTTAGAATATGTTTTGTTTTGTAGCAGTTTCTACCTTTTAGTAAGGATTCATTTTAGAATACCCGTTATTTTTATCTTTACATATATTAAAGAACAGTTATAAATAAAAAAAGGTATCCATCTGACCTCTTACAGCTTACAGCTTTATTTCATTATTATTTATCTAGAGCTTATAGTGTTTACAGTATTTGAAGTGCCAAGTGCCCAGTGGCCTTGCCTCACAGTAAAGCCATGTCCTACTGATTTTTTACCTAATGCAAATGACATCAAAATGGAAATCAAACAAGAAATGTACTTTAAAGCTAACTGAAGGAAGATTATTTTCATAGTTAGTATCCAAAGAAGACTGTAGAACTTTGAATGAAAGGTTATAGACACTTGCTTTTTGCCACCCTAACTCACTCCAGGGAGTACATTAAAAAAAACAGCCACTGAGCTCACCTTGACACACCCCTCAGCTCAGCTTGTCAGCCCCCCTCAGCTCAGCTTGGCGCCCCCCTCAGCTCGATGCTGCAGGCCCAGTTCACCTACCTCTTGGCCCAGCCCTGCCTCCAGTGCTACCATTGCTTGTGATGGAGCTACTTCAATGGCCCTGGAAGGCCAGGTGTCTACCAATCATAAAATGGAGCTGAGAGGAAGTGGGAATGGAGCTACACAATGTCATCACAGTGCATATGTCCTTTCCCACTTCCTCTCAGCTCCATTTCTTGAATGGTAGCCGGTCCTGAATTGAGGTGCATATTTAATGTGCATATTTCTCTTTTGCTTGCACTTCAAAATGGCTCCAAGTGGCGGTGTTGGTGAGAGATCAGGTCAACAGCTCAGATGACACCCCAGGTTCCATTCAGGGCTGGGGAAGTGGAGCCAGGGCATCCCCCCACCCACCCAACACACACACTTACCAGTCTTGAGACTCAAAGTTCATTCCTATCTGCACTACTACATATTCCTGTATTTAAAATGTGTGTTCATCCTTTCTCATACTTAAAACAAAACAAAAGAAAGCTTTTTAAAATGTAAACCACAGGTTAGGTTTGGGCTTAGTTGGAGTCAGAACTCACTAGGGCATAGCTATAAAACATATGAATAATAATGAAAATACATTAAACATGTGCAAAGTGTCTTTGTTTTCCTATTGAATGTCCCCCCACCACCACCCAGCAAAAAAAAACAAAAACACACATACCAAACAGGAGCAAGAATTTCTTCCCATCAGAGTTACCGGCAGGAATATAATTTCATACAGTTGCATATATTGATGAACATTGTTCACATGATAAAGAAACTGATTTCTTTCTCCATTATTTTCCTGTGATGATACTTCCTTTGATACATGTACACCCATATGTTGAAAAAATGATAAACCACATCCTGAAAAGCAGAGGGAAATTAACATTTTCTGAGATGTGGTTGCATTGCAATATGGGGGATCATTCAGAAAAAAAGAAGTTTTACTATAATGCAATCAAGAATAATAAAGAACCTTCCTGTGCCGCACTGATAATGCAATGGTCAAAACTGAAGGTCGATAAAAATGAAAAAGGTAGAATATATTATCAAGCCAATATATTCTCAGAATCACTTGATGTACTGAATCCAGCTGTTTTAAATTAAACAAATGTCAATCGTCTGGAGGCAGTAGATGTGCTCTAATATTTGAAAGATAGCAGCAGCAAAGTAATTTAAAAACAAACGAAGTTAACAGGAGACTAGGAAGAGCATGGTGCCAAACATATTATTCTCTGTAGGTGGCATTGGACAAGGAGAGGTCCACACTGGGCCAGTTTTGGCCTCAGTTTGCACACTATATCCAATTTAGGAAAGCCGGACAAGAGTTTCCGTTCCCCAAGACAAATGCAGATATTCACTATTGTTGATTTGCAAGCTCTTCCACAATGAACTGGAGAACAATGGAACCCACAGGATGCTGCTTAGGTGGTTTCTTTTGAACTGGGAACAAACAATGCACGGTTGCGCTAGAAGTCTATGCTTTTGAACTGGGAACAATGTGCAGTTTGTCCAATTTACTATCAATGAGACAAAACAACATTCAGAATCAGATAGATAGATAGATAGATAGATAGATAGATAGATAGACAGACAGACAGACAGACAGACAGACGAAAGAGATATGAGATATGTATATATTAGGGCTGTGCATAGACCCCCTGATCTGACTCGGAAGCTGCTTTGGGGCTTCTGAGGCAGGCCTGATTTTGCTCAGGCTGATTTGGGGGGCCCCAAACCTGCCTCAGCCTATGAAGCCAAAGTGGGATTCAGACATCTGAATCCCCCTTCGCCCACCCCCAACATGCCACCCAGCCACAGCTCCTTACCTGGGCCCTTGTTCCAGCGGGGGCACCGCCAGGGGAGCCACCACTCCCACTGCTGCTGGTGCTGCTGGGGAAGCTGCCACCAGTGCTACTGGGGAAAATGCTGCCTGTTGCACCCCACCAACTGCCGACAGACATGAGGGCATGAGTCGCCCTCCAACGGCACTCTCTCAGTTCCTTGCAAGGAGGGGAGGGTGCCAGTCGGAGGCCAACTCCTGCCAGTCAGGACGGGCTGCTGCTGCTGCTGCCACCAGCTCCTAGGCCCTCTGGACGTGCAGCAGCAGCTGTCTTGTTATGGGGAAGGGGGGACCCGTTTTCCCTGATTTTGCCCTATGGCTGTGCCTGCAAGTGGCAGATCTGTGATTTTTCTGGTTCAGTCCATGGAGGCAGATGTGCTCTGTGATTGGATGGTGGCTTTGTGGGTCTCCCTTTAAAAATCATATGAAATCATGAGGATCCCTCTTTGATTTTATGGATCCTCATTTTACCCAGTCTGTGTAGCACGTGCTTTCTTCTCGTCTTCGTTCTGCCAAAGGAGAGTGGGAAGGGTTAAGGCTTCCTCTGCCATGCCCGGCAGAGACTGATACAGTTGCTCCCAATGGCTAGGACTGGAGCGGAGAGAGAAATGCCATGGAGCTTTCCTCTCAGCTCCCATCCCATCCTGCTGCTGCTGCCGCCGCTGCCACCACCACCATCATTGCGCATAATGGCAGCTCGTCAGGGCAGTGGGAGGGAGGCTGCTCAATTATCAGGCAGCTCGTGCACTCCAATAGATGATCTTGCACCCCACCTGGGGTGTGTGCACTCCACTTTGGAGACCACTGCTCTAGCCAAATGACATACAGACAGTCCTCTCCTCTCCAGTAACACCACCTCTCTCTCAATAAGCAAATGGAGGCTGACTCACAGCAAAGCTCACTCCTTCCTCCTCCTGTTCCTCCTCCCTCTCCTCTCCCCTTCCCCCACCTCTCCTGGTGGCTGGATCTCTTTTAAATTCATACATTTGGTGCCTTCTTTTCCCTTCCCCCTCCCTCCTCCTCCTCCTGCCCATCTGCATGATCTTTCAGAAATTGATAGGATTTCTTTTTTTTTCTTTTCTTCCTTTTTCCTTTTTTCCCCCCTTTTTTCCCGCCGTAATAATAGCTTACATAAATATTTACGTAGGCTAAAACGGCAGTAAAAAAAAGGAACACAAATGGCGCCCACTATGCTATTTGCATTCCCCTTTTTTTTTGCCATAATAGCTTACATAAATATTTACATAGGCTACAGTGAAAAAAAGGGAACACAAATGGTGGCCGCCGGAGCCGCCGCCCTTTGCGTACGCTAGTGGGGGGGTTGGCTGCAGGCTGCCCAGCAGCCGAATGTCTGGCTGTGGGCAGCCCTGGCCGGCGGCTCTGCAGAATCTCCGTGGAGCGGAGCTGGCCGGGTTGGGATTTTGGGGGGAGGTGCGGAGCGCCTCCCCCCCACCGCGAATCACCCTGTCGAAAAGGTAAGTGACTTTCATACATCCCTAGAAATCGATATATTTTGGAGACTGCGTGTCCAGGCTGCTTGGAAGGCATAAGAAGAGCTCTGATTATACAAGGTGGATGAGGTACTTCATGGAGGAACTGCTTCGCTTCGGGGTGCCTTGGTGCTGGTCTGATCTGCTTCGTATCATGATGAGGAACCTCCAAATCAGCCCACTTCATTATTCAGGCTTCGTACTGAGGCGGTGCACAGCCCTAGTGTGTGTGTGTGTGTGTGTGTGTGTGTATCTGAGCATCAGGCTTGTTTTTGTGGCTAAGAGTCCCCGGGGGGGGGGGGATGGAAAGGAGAAATACCTGGGGGAAAAAGAAAAAAGAAAAGAAATGTTTCACACATTCCTAATCTAATTGCATTTACAAAACGGTATTAGATATCACCTGCCCCTAACTTTGGACACCTTTCTAATGTGCCTTATTTTAAACAGTGCAAGCCTAGCCACGGCCAATTCGGTGTGAAGGAAAACCAGAAAGTAGACCAGGCAAACTCTAATCCATAGACAAGAGGGTTGATCTCTTCAATCCAGCCAGAGTAGTGTCAGTAACCACCATCATCAACAATGTACGTACATGAAAGATGGAGACATATGGATGTATCACTAGGGATGCTGGAGGAATCCAGGATGGGCTACAATGAGTTCTAATTTGTAAGAATCTGACCTGTGGAGTCTGCTGCAGACCAGCCTCCTCAGGACGTGCGGAGTCTGTGGATTTGGCGCTTTTTAAAAACTTTCCCCAAATCTATGCAAATGTATTAATAGGAAAGATGCAAGTTTCTGCTGAGACATATGCCATGCTGGAAAATATATGTGGGGAAAAGTTGAATGGAATGGGGAACAATATGCTAAATGTTACATTGTTGTTGTTTATTCGGTCAGTCGCTTCCGACTCTTCGTGACTTCATGGACCAGCCCACGCCAGAGCTTCCTGTCGGCCGTCGCCACCCCCAGCTCCCCCAAGGCTGAGTCCGCCACCTCCAGAATATCATCCATCCATCTTGCCCTTGGTCGGCCCCTCTTTCTTTTGCTTTCCACTTTCCCTAGCCTCAGCATCTTCTCCAGGATTAATGTTACATACTAACATAAATTACATAAATTGTTGTGAATCCTCTTATGGAATTTTTTGCATATTTTTCCTCATAACGAAAAAAAAATTGAATCTGTCTGTGACCAGATGCCAGAACAAATGACATTACACAATCTACGAAACACACATGCGACAGATTTCACAAAATCTGGCAACCCTACATATCAGAGAGACAAGAAAGATCCAAATGTAACTTTGTGTGTGTGTGTGTAGCCCAGAAGCAACTGAAGATGCTTTCATGCAGCACATGACATTTTAGCTTCATGTGACCCTTTAACTGTGACCTAACCCTCATTCTTTCCTCATGACATCACTATACAGGGCAACATAAGGCCGTGTCACTTGATCATATATTTTACTATGTGCCCCCCCCCCCCGCGCCCTTTGGGTGAATCAATTGTGTTAGAAAATGGAAAAAAAAGCAGACAGATTTCATTACCTGGAAAATGACATTCGGGACTAGCTCTTTTTTCTTCTTCTTCTTTTAACACTGACATTAAGTATCTCAGGGTTATGGAATGATTGCATTGCCAACTGGAAAGGTTAGAACAGAGAGCCAGTATTATTTGAACTGATGCTGTTTCTTTAATAACCTAATATACTACTGCAAAAAGAAGCCGTTTCATTCCTCTTTTCTTTGCATGTCACATTGTCTTTTCGGTGCATGTCACATTGTCTATTCAGCAATTTTAAATCAACACATATGCACATGAACACAACATTAAAACCGTCAACATCTTCAGCAGAAATAAACACTATTTAAGTGTTTGCTGTGTGCGTGAACACACAAACACTTACAATAAAAACTTTACGAACGTTTTGTGAAGATGTCAACTTGTAGAGCATATGTTTATTGAGATACATATTTATTTATTTACTGATCAAAAAATTAAAATATCTCTATCCTGCTCATCAATGAAAATTTCCAGAGTGGTTTGCAAAAATGATTCCTCCTAAAACAATACAAAAATCAATTAAAAAAACAATATAAAGTAACAGCACCAACAAGAGAAGAAGTCGACAATCAAATCAAATAAAAGCAGACCCCCAAAAGCAAAAGTAATCAAACCACCCGTTAAGAGCACTGAAGAATAAAAAGGTCTTAACTACCATTGAAGGGGTTCTCTCCCCAGTCCCCACCTGCAAGGGAAGGAGAGCCTTGAAACAGATTTTAGATTCTGGGCAGGTTCATACTAGGAGTGTACGAAGCCCCGCTTACCTGGCTCCGCCGGGTTCCGCAGGTGGGGGGAGGCCATGCGTTCCTCCCCCCAGAATCCTCGACGGGGGGGGAGGTGATCTGTTCCTCCCACCCGGAATCCTGCCCAGCCGGTTCCGCTCCGCAGCCAGGCCGTGGAGCCACTGGCCAGGCCAACCCACAGCGGAGCCTCCAACCACCACCAGGCTGCTGCAGATGCAAATGGTGTCCTAGGTAGGGGACGCCATTTGCGTCCCTACCCCGGCCCATGATAGGCTATGTAAATATTTACGTAGCCTATCATGGCTAAAGCAGGGATGCAAATGGTGTCCCCTACGCCATTTGCGTTCCCACTTTAGCTGTGATAGGCTACGTAAATATTTACGTAGCCTATCATGGCAAATAAAAAGGGAACGCAAATGGCGGCGGCTACGGCCATTTGTGTTACCTTTTTTTTCCCACCCTGATAGCTATCATGGCTAAAGTGGGAACGCAAATGGCGTAGGGGACACCATTTGCATCCCTGCTTTAGTCGTGATAGGCTACGTAAATATTTACGTAAATACTTACGTAGCCTATCACGGCTAATGCAGGGACGCCATTTGCATCCCTGCAGAAGCCATGATAGGCCACGTAAATATTTATGTAGCCTATCACTGCGGGAAAAAAAGGGAACGCAAATGGCGGCCGCCGTAGCTGCCGCCATTTGCGTTCCCTTAGTTTTGCCGTGATAGGCTACATAAATACTTACGTAGTGACTTTGAGCCTCTCTCTCTCACTCTCTCTCTCTCTCTCTCTCTCTGTGTGTGTATGTGTGCACACTCAGGGTCTTTATAACAATAAGATAATTATCATGAACACTGCCTGATGATTTCCTTCCAGAAGATGCAAGTGTTATGAAAAAAGAAATGAAATTATCATTGCCAGTTACATTCCCAATGCACAGGTAACAGAAACATGTAAAGCCTTCTTCTGGCATTTTTTTGGCCTGTAACATATTCTTTCCCCACATTTAAACCAGCCATGATAAAATTCATCTCCCCACACCTGCCTGTCCTGTTCAATTTTGTTTTCATGTACTGTCCAAATAATAAAATTAATGGATTTTGTTCTTGGCAATTTTACTGGATAGGTGGCAATCCTATACACACTTAGCTGGGAGTAAGCCCCATTGAAAACAATGGCACTTACTTCTGAGAAGGCATGTAAAGGATTGGATGCTTCACTGCTAAGCCATAGTCATGCATTCCTCTTTCAATATAGCTACTCTACCATAAGGATGTGAGAACCCATCCCAGCTTGGGTTCTCTGGGCAGTGGGCACCCTCCCAGCCCCTGCTTTCTGGCCCTCCAAGTTCCAAGCCCCCCTCCACTTTCTGTAAGCAGCCCACAACTTACCCAGGCCTGTCCGTCTCTGTCCCGATCACCATGTCTTTAAAATCAGGACAGAGACGGATGGGCCCGAGTAAATTGTGGGCTGCTTACCGAGTGCAGAGGGGTGCTTCACTGCAGCCCAGAGGGCTAGCGAGTGGGAGGAGGGCTCGGTGGATGCAGTTCAGGGGCATCGGTGCCAGCAGTCCGACAGATTTGCAGACCAAAACGGGCACCCACGCCATCCCTACTCTACCATGATCATTAATTGGAGAATGCTGTCCTCTATATACAAAAACTCTCTTTTGTGTAGTCCAGGTTATTCCCTTATCTTTGTCCTTGAAAAATCTCTGAGTTACAAAGCAGTTAGCATAATTTTAGCTGTCTGACCTGCATATCATATCATGGGTCTACAGTAGTTCAGAGGTAATGTGGTGAACACAATCCCTTTTAAAAGATGGTACTGAAGAAATACTCATTATGGATTATTAATTTATGGCATCTTTTAAACGCAGTCATTTTTCAGGCTGTGCAATTCAGTGACCCGGTCAAAGGAGACACCTGGTAGATGAGTCGGGTTTCATTTCCTGTTTTAAAAAGACGCTCCATATAATCATTATATAGCATTTAGAAACCAAATATTGGTGTTTCCTGCTAACACAACTATTTCTTCTCTGTAAAATCCCTGCATTTCATTCCTCCTTATGCAATTATTTTTCCTTAGGACAGCCTTCCCCAACCTTTTGATGTGTTGGACTGCAAATCCTATCATCCTCACCCAGCATGGCCAGACATTGCTTTGAAGACTTAAAGGTGATAATACAGCAGATATGCCTGAGGTTAGCAGATCTCAGTCTGATCAAGGCCTGGATAGGAAACTGTTAGAGAACCTTATTATTAATGTGAAGCTCAGTCATGATCGCTTGCACACATGTACTTTGCAATTTGTATCTGTCTTGGCCTCATCCTAGCACTTTGTCCAAATATGTCTGTTATTTCCTTTGTCCTGGGAAAGGCAGCATGGGCAAGGGTCTCATGCCAGCTAGAAGCAAGAGGAACCTGACAAGGGTATGGTAGGCTTTTATTGTCATTGAAGTTGATGACCTGTATGTCCTCTACCTTGATTGAGTGAAGAGGAGTTGCCCTCTTTCAGTGTGCAAACATCCTGACTGTTAGAGCAATATGACAATGGAACCAATGACCTAGGGAGGTGGTGGGCTCTCCCACACTGGAGGCGTTCAAGACGAGGCTGGACAGCCATCTGTCAGGGATGCTCTGACTTGGATTCCTGCACTGAGCAGGGCGTTGGACTCGATGGCCTTGTAGGCCCCTTCCAACCCTACTATTCTATGATTCTATGATTCTAAGCTTGGGAATGCAGATAAACGCAAATATCTTTCTGATTACCAGGCCACCACCCTAGGCAAGCAACCCACAAGAGTTAGGGATGGCATGAGAATCCAAGGAGGGGGTGGAGTCTGGCAGATCTGCTGGGCCACAGGGGGCTCACTTGCCCACTCAGCAACTGGCAGGAAGCGCTGTGAGGCTGTCTGTCACCTTACTGAGCTGCTGTGGTGCACAGAAATCATGGGTCAGTTACTTCCACAAATGTAATGTTGCATCTATGGCTTCCTTAAAGGGGTGATGACTCACCATTATGGGGTAAAGGGCCCTTTACACCTGTAATGTTGAAGCATCACCCTCTTAAGGCAGCCATAGATACAACATTAAATATGTGGAAGTAACCGAGTCATGATTTCTGAGCACAATGGCAGCTCAGTAAGGCAACAGACAGCCTCACAGCGCTTCTTGGGTGGTCATCAGGCCGTCCTGTAGTTCCCATGGTGCAGCTCATGCAGGCAGGCAAGACGGTGTCTTATTGATCACCTGAAGGGTCCAGACAGAGGTGAGTCCATCCATCCGTAAAGAAAGTATCTTTAAACTATCCAATCTAAAACCTTGGAGGAAAACATAGTCCAGTCTGGAAATGTCCATCCCTCAAGACAGATCAGCATGTTGAAGCACCACCCGGGCACCCCTCATACTTTTTGTTCTGGATCCGCCTCTCAGGGCCAAAACAGGCATTACTTCAAAGACATCTCTAGCAGCTATGTTGTTCTTTCATTTATACTCTAGTGTAGGTCCTGGGCACCTGATCTGGATTGGAAACACAGCATTGGGGTAACCATCATCCCTACCATAGGTTTGAGCCAGATCGGGGGCCCACGGCAGCAATATATATTGCAAAATAGTGATCTATAGAGCAAAGTGGATCAGTATTTTGCAATAGAAATTGCAGGCAAACGACCCCTGATCCAGATTGGACTCACAGCAGGGGCAAGAGAAAGAGCTCATAGCTGCTAGATATGTCTTTATTATACTAGGGATGTACAAAAGGCTTACCTCGCTCCATTCCGGGGCATCTGCGGTGGGGGGGAAGCACTCCGTCCCTCCCCCCGGAATCCTCCCCGGCCGGCTCCGCTGTGCGGAATTCCAGCCGCTGCCGGGCTGCTGTGGCCACAAATGGCAGCCGCTACGCCGGCCACCATTTGCGCGGCTGTCAAGCCATGATAAGCTACATAAGTATTTACATAGCCTATCATGACAAAAGGCAGCCACGCAAATGGCAGCCGCTACACCATTTGCGTGGCTGCCTTTCTTCATGACTGTTGTTGTTGTTCAGTTGTTAAGTCATGTCCAACTCTTCATGACCCCAAGGACCATAGCACGCCAGGCCTTCCTGTCCTCCGCTCTCTCCTGGAGTGTGCTGAAGTTCATATCCATTGCATCGGTGATGCTAACTAGCCATCTCATCCTCTGCTGTCCCCTTCTCCTTTTGCCTTCAATCTTTCCCAGCATCAGGATCTTTTCCAGGGAGTTTTCTCTTCGCATTTGGTGGCCAAAATATTTGAGCTTCAGCTTGAGTATCTGTCCTTCCAATGAGCAGTCAGGGTTGATTTCCTTTAAGATTGACTTATTTGACCTACTTGCAGTACAGGGGACTTGTAAGAGTCTTCCCCAGCACCACAGTTCAAAAGCATCAATTCTTCAGCGTTCAGCCTTCCTTATAGTCCAGCTCTCACAGCCATATGTTGCTACTGGGAAAACCATAGCTTTGATTATGCAGACCTTTGTTCGCAAGGTGATGTCTCTGCTTCTTACTGTGCTGTCTAGGTTTGCCATAGCTTTCCTCCCCAGGAGCAAGCGTCTTTTAATTTCATGGCTACAGTCACCATCATGTCTACAGTCACCCAAGAAAATGAAATCTGTCTCTGCTTCCATTTCTTCCCCTTCTATATGCCAGGAAGTGATGGGGCCAGATGCCATGATCTTAGTGTTTTTAATGTTGAGCTTCAAACCAGCTTTTGCACTCTCCACTTTCACCCTCAACAAGAGGCTCTTTAGATCCTCTTCGCTTTCTGCCATTAGGATGGTATCGTCTGCATATCGGAGGTTGTTGATAATTCTCCCAGCAATCTTAATTCTGACCTGTGATTCATCCAACCGGGCGTTTCTCATGATGTACTCTGCATATAAATTAAATAAGCAGGGCGACAAAATACAGCCTTGTCGTACTCCTTTCCCAATTTTGAACCAATCGGTTGTTCCATGTCTGGTTCTTACTGTTGCTTCTTGACCCTCATACAGGTTTCTCAGGAGACAGGTAAGGTGTCTGGTACTACCATCTCTTGAAGAATTTGCCACAGTTTGTTGTGATCCACACAATCAAAGGCTTTAGCAAAGTCAATGAAGCAGAAATAGACATTTTTCTGGAATTCTCTTGCTTTCTCCATGATCCTGCGAATGTTGGCGATTTGATCTCTAGTTCCTCTGCCTCTTCAAAACCCAGCTTGTACTTCCGGTAGTTCTCGGTTCACATACTGCTGAAGTGAAGCCTAGCTTGTAGGATTTTGAGCATCACCTTGCTGGCATGTGAAATGAGTGCAATTGTACGGTAGTTTGAACACTCTTTGGCATTGCCCTTCTTTGGAACTGGAATGTAAACTGACCTTTTCCAGTCTTGTGGCCACTGCTGAGTGTTCCACATTTGTTGGCATATTGAGAGCAGCACTTTAACAGCATCATCTTTTAGGATTTGAAATAGCTCAGCTGGAAGACTGTCATCTCTGCTAGCTTTGTTGTTACTAATGCTTCCTAAAGCCCACTTGACTTCACTCTCTAGGATGTCAAGCTCAAGTTTAGTGACCGCACTATCATGGCTATCAGGGACATTAAGACCTTTCCTGTATAGTTCTTCTGTGTATTCTTTCCACCTCTTCTTAATCTCATCTGCTTCCCTTAGGTCCCTGCCTTCTTTGTCCTTTATCATGCCCGTCTTTGCACAAAACGTTCCCTTGAAATCTCTGATTTTCTTGAAGAGATCTCTAGTCTCTCCCATTCTATTGTTTTCTTTGATTTCTTTGCATTGTTCAATTAAGAAGGCCTTCTTGTCTCTCCTTGCTATTCTCTGGAAATCTGCATTCCGTTGGATATATCTTCCCCTTTCTCCCTTGCTTTTTGCTTCCCTTCTTTCCTCAGCTACTTGTAAAGCCTCATCAGACAGCCACTTGGCTTTCTTGCATTTATTTTTCTTTGGGATGGATTTCGTTGCTGCCTCCTGAACAATGTTACGGACCTCCGTCCATAGTTCCTCAGGCACTCTGTCTATCAGGTCTAATCCCTGAAATCTATTCCTCACCTCCACTGTATATTCATCAGGGATATGATTTAGGTCATACCTGAATGGTTTAGTGGTTTTCCCTATGTTCTTCAATTTAAGCCGAAATTTTGCAACAAGAAGCTCATGATCTGAGCCACAGTCAGCGCCACGTCTTGTTTTTACTGACTGTATGGAGCTTCTCCATAGGGGTGGACGAAAGTCACTTACCTTTTCTCGCAGCTTGTTCGCGGTGGGGGGGAGCGCTTCGCTGCTCCCCCCGCGAAGTTCAGGCCGGGGGGGGAGGCTTCCCGCCTCACCCGGCCGAAATTCAGGCCGGGGGGGGAGGCTTCCCGCCTCGCCCGGCCGAAATTCAGGCCATGGAGGAGGCTTCCCGCCTCGCCCAGCCGCGAACACGAAAGTAAAAAAAAAAAAAAAGTCCCCTGATAGGCTACGTGACGATTCACGTAGCCTATCACGGCTAGATCTGGAAAGTCAGCCGTGATAGGCTACGTGAATCGTCACGTAGCCTATCACGGGTAACTTTAAAAAAAAAAGCGCGTACGCGAATGGCGGCCCCCATAGGGAGCCGCCATTCGCGTTCCTTATTTAGTTGCTGTAGTCTACGTAAATGTTTACGTAGACTACGGCGAAAATAAGGGCAACGCTATTTGCGTTGCCCTTATTTTCGCCGTAGTCTACGTAAACATTGACATAGACTACAGCGACCAAATAAGGAACGCGAATGGCGGCTCCCTATGGGGGCCGCCATTCGCGTACGCGCTTTTTTTTTTTTTAAAGTCACCCGTGATAGGCTACGTGACGATTCACATAGCCTATCACGGCTGACTTTGCAAATCTTGCCGTGATAGGCTACGTGAATCGTCACGTAGCCTATCAGGGGACTTTTTTTTTTTTTTCTTTGATTGCAATGGCGGGGGCGGCAGCCGGTCAAAAGACCGGCTGCCGCTCCCGCCCCGCTCGAACACCGGACGAACCGCCAGCCGGACCCGCCGCCGGGAGGGACATTCAGGGAAGGTAAGTCCCATCCCGGGGGGGGTGCGGGGGGCGGGGGGGTGCGGAGAATTTCTCCCCGAAACTTGTTCGGGGGGCCGAACACGTTGGCGCTCGGCCCCCCGAAGTTTCGGGGAGAAATTCTCCGCCATCCCTACTTCTCCATCTTTGGCTGCAAAGTACATAATCAATCTGATTTTGATATTGACCATCTGGTGATGTCCATGAGTAGAGTCGCCTCTTGTGCTGTTGGAAAAGAGTGTTTGCTATGAACAGCATGTTCTCTCTTGACAAAACTCTATTAGCCTTTGTCCTGCTTCATTCTGTACACCAAGGCCATGCTTGCCTGTTATCCCAGTGATTTCTTGACTTCCTACTTTAGCATTCCAATCCCCTATAATGAAGAGGACATCTTTTTTTGGTGTTAGTTCTAGAAGGTGTTGTAGGTCTTCATAGAACCGATCAACCTCAGCTTCTTCGGCCTCAGTGGTTGGGGCATAGACTTGAACTACTGTGATGTTGAATGGTTTGCCTTGGATTCGTACTGAGACCATTTTGTCATTTTTGAGATTGTACCCCAGTACTACTTTTCCCACCCTTTTATTTACTATGAGTGCAACTCCATTTCTTCTAAGGGATTCTTGCCCACAGTAGTAGATATAATGGTCACCTGAATTAAATTCGCCCATGCTTGTCCATTTTAGTTCGCTGATTCTCAAGATGTCGATGTTCAGTCTTGCCATCTCATGTTTGAGCACCTCCAGCTTACCTTAATTCATTGATCTTACATTCCAGGTTCCTAAACAATATTGTTCTTTACAGCATCGGATTTTCTTTTCACCACCAGACACATCCACAGCTGAGTGTCCTTTCGGCTTTGGCCCAGCTCCTTCACTCTTTCTGGCGCTACTTGGAAATACCCTCTGCTCTTCCCCAATAGTATATTGTAGACCTTCCGACCTGAGGGACTCATCTTCTGGCATCATATCTTTTAGCCTTGTGATACATTCCATGGGGTTTTCTTGGCAAGAATACTGGAGTGGGTTGCCATTTCCTTCTCCAGTGGACCACATTTTGTCAGAACTCTCTGCCATGACCTGTCCAGCTTGGGTGGCCCTGCACAGCATAGCTTATGGCTTCACTGAGTTATGCAAGCCCCTTTGCCACAACAAGGCAGTGATCCATGAAGGCGTTTCTTCATGATAGGCTACGTAAATACTTATGTAGCCTGTCACAGCATAAGGCAGGGGCTCAAATGGTGTAGTGGCCACCATTTGCACCCCTGCTCTTTGTTGTGATAGGCTATGTACGTATTTATGTAGCCTATCATGAAGAAAGGTGGCTATGCAAATGGTGACCGCTATGATGGCCATCATTTGTGGCCACAGCAGCCCTGTAGCAGCCGGGAGACCAGCTGGAGCCACCACTGCCCCCGCATCTACCACCGCCACCGCCGGAGCCACTGCATCCGCCTCCAGGTACACTCCATTCCGGGGGGCTTCCACGGGGTGGTGGGGGGGAGGCCATTCCGCCACAGATTCCAGGGGCCTGAATTCTAAAGAATCTGGCCTCACTGGAGTCCATTGCAGAATTCTCTGACATCCCTACTTTATGGGCTATGTCTTTACAGGTTTTTGGAATTCTTAGCTAGCTTTAATTCAGGGTTGGGGAACCCATGGTCTTCTGGATGTTATTGAACATCAGCCCCAGTCAGCATGGTCAGTGGTCTTCTGGATGTTGTTGGACATCAGCCCCAGCCAGGATGGTTAAAGATTTGGGATTATGGAAGGTGGGAGGCCCCTGGATGGCCCTCCCATTAGGTACAGTGAAACCCCTGCCTCAGGTGGCAGAGCAGGAGGAGTACCAAATTGTGCCCCACTCCCACCCCCTCCAGGAGGACCTGCCACCACCTCCAGCAAGTGCTCCACAGAGCTCTACTAGCCCCTCTCCCACTGTGGCATTTGCTGCCATGAGAATGTGGCCAGGGGGGCTTTCTGGAACAGCCTCCCTCTGGAAAGGGTGGGGGAAAAGTGTCCAAGAAGATCACCTGTACAGGCAATCTCCTGGGGCACCCATTCCAATCTTGGGTCTGAAGAAGGACCCCTAAAAACCAGGCCTCTTGGCCTGGCTTGCTCTCTGAAGTGCCACAATGGCTGCTTCCCCTGGCAGTGCACCAAAGGTCCAGAGGCAGAAGGGTGCAACATGGTAAGGGGACAAAGGCATTTGTCTGGTAAGGGGACAAAGGCCCCTTACCAGACAAAGGGGACAAAGGGTTGCATCTGAGCACAGGGAGTGGCAGAGTAGTTCAGATTCTGAAGAAGAACTGCAAGACATGGGGGAGGAAGTTTCCCAGGCTTGTCCAGACATGGATAGGCAGACTCTTCAGGTTTCAAAGGCCCAGCTGGAGGGAGAGGGCCCCTCTTCACACACCCCATGAGAGATAGCAAACAGGGAGAGGTGGGGCTTGGAAAGCCTGAATTCTTAGATGCCAGGCGCAGACGCAGAGCCAAGAGAGAGATGGCTGCGGTGGAGCTTAGATGGTCCACCCGATTGGCCTGGTGTGAACAGCTGCTCTTAGAGGCCTCATGAGAGAAAGGGAGATCTCCCTACCACCACCCCTTAAGTTAGGATAGTGAGCCCGCCTTTTCTTCAAATGGTGGGCAACTTTCGCAGCTTTCTTTTGAACTCCCTGAAGGCAATTCCTTTGTAGATTGTGAGTCACTGACAATTTGCATCTCTATGACCCACTGAAGTAATGGATTAAAAGCCATGGACTGAAGCCTCTTGTCTGTGTTTTGATTTGGCTTTTGAAGTTCAGCAGGGGCAAAGGGAATCCTGACAGGCATGAAGTGATGGCAGGAAGGGGAAGGGGGCATGGCACAGCAGTGGGAAGGGGAAGGGCATGGAGAAACATGACACAGTAAAGGGAAGGGGTGGAAGGCTACAATGCAGAAGGGTAAGAGGGTACAACACAGGAGCAGCATGTGTGCTGTCTCCCTCCAGGCAGCAGGAGAGCTTGTGTTGGGGCTGTTCATGATGATAAAGCAAATGCATACTTTGGCTGCAATGCCATGGGCACTTCCATGGGCATAAACCCCATTGAACACAGAGGCTCTGACTTCTAAGGATATCCATTGCCAGGAAATCCAACCCTTGTTCAGCTTGTGAGATTTCTGTGGCTCCCCCAACTCAGTTTCTATTTGTGAGCCAAGCCGCAGGTTTCTTCTAGAAATCTGAGAATTTTGCGGGGGGGGGGGGAACTGAGCGAATAGCAATTTGCATAAATTCCAGCTGCAATTTGCGCAAATTGCAGCTTTGATATGTGTAATTTGAGCAAATTTTGGCAGCAATTTGCACAAATTACCCAAATTATAGGCACCATTTGAGAAAATTGCTATGTACACAATTTTAAAAAATCTGAAAACCCATGAAATGGTCTGACTTGATGCAGATCAAATGAGATGAAGTCTGGGAGCCCAAGCTGATGAAAGCTCATGAAGCTCTACCCCCTGGATGGATTGCTCCAACATCCCTACTTACTTTTGAGTAAATGTGTGTAGGATTGTAGCTATGCTTTGAACAGTAATTCATCGATAACTAGTGGAAGGATAGGCTTGGGAAAGGACTTAGTGTTAGCAGCTGCACAAGTCACTGATTAATATGTTCACCTCCTTCCTCAGAAGTTGTGTTGTTTGGTTTTAATTTTTGTGAACCGCCCAGAGAGCTTCGGCTATTGGGCGGTATAGAAATGAAATAAATAAATAAATAAGTTCTTATTTCCGAAAGAAAAAGTCCCGGAATGAAAACTTTGAAGTCTGTTAATCTTTTTTGATGCCTGCTGCTTTAAAAAAAAGAATTCCCAGGAAGGATGACACTGAAGTATATAAGTCTGAGATTAAGCCTCCTATGGTCATTTTTTTTTTCTCCTACAGCAAGAAAGCTACCCATGCTTTGTGCATGGAGAAAAATGTGTACCTGAAGATGCAATGAATTCTATCAAATGAGTCAAATCCTACCTTAGAGTTGGCTTTTATGTTTAAATGTAATAGGTGTTGGGTCTTACAGGCATTCACCTTCCTTGGAGGCAGGAGGGCATGGATGCAGTGTTAAGATTTCTGCCCTGGGGGCTATCTCTGTTGTTGCAAGCAAAGAACATAGATTAAAATTTACTCCTGGAGGCTAAGGTTACATCCTGAAAATGAAGAGGTTTTGGCTTACAAGCAAGGCTAATGCTTGCCTGCAGTTTCACTCCAGAGTCATACTTGTATTACATCAGCAGCAGCAACTTGATTGTCTCCTCAAAGGAAATTAAATCACTTGTTAAATATTGAACATCTTATCTCAAGATTTACAAATCCCTCAAAATATTACATCCTGTGTGTAGAGAGAAAAGAGTTCCATTTATAAGGAAAAAAGAAGTATATTACAATGCAGTCCTATATGTTTCTACTTGGAAGTAAGTCCCATTGAGTTCAATGGGGCTTACTCACTGGTAAGCGAGTATAGGACTTCAGCCTTAGCCAATAGCTAAGGTTGCTATATGGAACCTCTTCATTCGGAAACACTCTAGGCTGTTTCACACTGCATGTTCACCATAATGATAGCATGAAGTGGTACTAGTATGTCTTCTTAACTTTCATAGAACAACAATAATTACAGAATTTAAAAAGCACAATGCCCTGGTTTCAGGGAAGGTTTCCATAGATGTTACGGTGTGAGTATGAGTGAGCCATCAAGGATGAAACTTGTGTAGCACCTCACATCAGATCAAACACAATGTTTTCATGTGGAGTCTGTTCACACATTCAGCTGCTAGTAGTCCTGTGATGAGAATATATGCATGCATGTGTGAACTGCATCATTATGATAGCAATGGATATAAACAACTGGAAATGAAAACCATTATCATGTTCTGGTTATGAGTCCTCCCTGGGGTATTTTGCTGACAACAATCAGGATTGGCTCCAGGTTTTTGAGGTGACTTGGGCAAGACACCCTCAGTGGGCCCTTTTTCTCAATGAATCAACCTTAAGAACATGAGAACATAAGAAGAGCCATCCATGTTAGATCAGACCAAGGGTCCATCTAGTACAGCATTCTATTCACACAGTGGCCAACCAGCAGGACATGAATACAACAGCACCCTCCCACCCATGCTCCCCAGCAACTGGTGTAAATAGTCTCACTGCCTCTAGTACTGGAGGTAGCACACAGCCATCAAGACTAGGAGCCATTGGTAGGCTTCTCCTCCAGGAATCTGTCTAACCCCCTTTTAAAGCCATCCAAATTGGTGGCCATCACTACATCCTGTGGTAGCGAATTCCATAGTTTAACTATGCACTGTGTGAAGGACTTCCTTGTATCTGTCCTTGTATCTCTCACCAATCAGCTTCATAGAATGACCCTGGGTTATAGTATTATGAGAGAGAAAGAAAAATGTCTCCCTATCCACATTCACTACACCATGCATAATTTTGTAGACCTCTGTCATTTCTCCCCTTACCCTCCTTTTTTCCAAGCTAAACAATCCCAGCTGTTGTAACTTTCTCTCACAGAGGAGATGATCCAGCCTCTTGATAATTTTATTTGCCCTTTTCTGCACTTTCCCCAGCTCTACAATCTCTTTTTTTAGGTGTGTTGGCCAGAACTGTACACAGTATTCCAAGTGTGGCCACACCATAGATTTGTATGGGGGCAGTATAATATTGTCAGTTTTATTCTCAATTCCTTTCCTAATTATGCCTAACATGGAGTTTGCCATTTTTACAGTGGCTGCACACTGGGTTGACATCTTCATTGAGCTGTCCACCACAACCCCGAGATCTCTTTCTTGGTTGGTCACTGCTAGCTCAGATCCAATCAGGTTATACTTGAAGTTGGGATTTTTTGTCCCAACGAGCATCACTTTACCTTGCTGCTCCAACATGCATCATGCAACACTTGACACTTGAGATCTTTACACCTCCTCTCCACCATTGTCACTAAGTGCTATTGCTCCTCAGCCTTCTCTCATCATCGCTACCACTTGCTTGCTTGACAGGCAGAGAGCCAGGGAGCAAGTAGGCAGTGGCATCTGCTGCTCCTCCTTTTTGCCACCACCATTGTCTGGGCCAGAGCAAGAGGCAGGTGAATAAGCAGGTTGCAGTGCTGAAGAGGTGGAACAACTCTAGGGGGCTCTTTTCAGTGATCCTCTGCTGGGATTTGGGCCCTCAGCAGGTGCCCAACCATACCTACCCTTGACACTGGCCCTGTTCACAGTCGGAACAAGATGGCCAACCTATATCACCTTTCTGCCACCCTTATGCTTATATAAATTAATGGAAATTATCTAACTAGATATGTGGTTGGAGACTCACAGAATTTGCACCTCAGAATTTTCTAGATAGCTCAAGGGAACATTTCAGTAGGGATGTTGCAGAAATCTCAAGGGGGGAGGAAGGAATCTGGTGGACATCCACCCGCTTGGCTCTCTGGACACCAGTGTGCAGACCCTGAGATTGCCCAACTCAGTGCACGCTGAGTTGGGCAAGCTCACAGCATCCTGCTGCCCCATGAGCCAGCATTTTGTGGGAAATCACAGGTAAGCTATATATGTAAATGGCAATCTTGCGCAGAATGGCAGCCATAAATAGTGCAATTTACACAACATTGCAGGCATAAATGGTCTAATTAGATCATTTACGCCTGCAGTGTTGCATAAATGGTGCGATTTACAACCACTGTTTTACATTAATAGTTTACCCATGATTTTCTGGAAAATGGTAGCTTGTGGGGCACCGAGATGCTGTGCGCTGCTCGGCGGGTGCCTGCAGACTGTCCAACAGCTCCTCCCATGTGCTGAACAGGGTCAGGCAGCTGGTGGGGGTCCAGCGAATGGGCCATGAGGAGACAGCGGTGAGTTTGTCTATCCCTAGTCACTGAATTCACCCCAAAGCCAGTTTTAAAATGTTAGATGTGCAGGGAATTGTGATGGCCAATGCTTTAGATGACTTTGAGCAACCGTTTGCAAGTAAGGATGTGCAAACTGATCCCTGTCTGGGTTCTCCAGATGCCCGGCCAGCCCCTGCCCCCGCTCGTCAGTCCCTGGACTGCACTCGAGCCCCTCCCATGCCTGGCAAGAAGCCCACACTTGTGGTGACTCACCCCAGCAGCCTTGTCGAGCTCTGCAGTCACCATTTTTTTGAAAAATAAAATGGTGATCGCAAAAATGGGCATGTTTTTGTATGAACAAAAGTGTGCATGTTTGCAAATGCACATATTATCATGTGTGAAATGTGTATTTTTGTGAAGGCACACAGTGTGTGAGAGAAAATGTGCATTTTTTGGAAAATGTGCATTTTCGTGCATACGCAAATACGCGCTTTTGCAAACATGCACATTTTGCTTGTGTGCAAATGTGCACATTTTTGCAATTTCCATTTTATTTCTCAAAAAAATGGTGATCGCAAAGCTCGATGAGGCCTCTGGGGTGAGTGCAGGCCATTCGCCAAGCACAGCAGAGGGCAAGCAGGTCTCGGGGGAACGGGCAGGAGCAGGCCTGCCGGATTCCTGGACTGAATCAGGCACCTGCACCATCCCTATATGCAAGCCAAGATACTCAGAAGATTGGTCCTTCTTTAGGGTTAATTTTACTGTGTAGTTACCTTGCGCCTCTCGAGAGCATACCTTGTTTGTTCACTGGCAGCTACACTGCTCCCTTCTTCCTTTCCCTCCCCACATAGTCTCGATGTCAAGCAGTGATGCAAAATGCATGCAGCCCTCCCACTGCATATAGTGGAGGAGGGGAAAGTCTGCTGTCCCAGCACAATTCAAGAACTTCATTGCCAAAGCTAAAGAATGAAAACTTTTTACCATTCATCTGTGATGAATGGCTCAAGAGTTTCACTTCTCCATATGACATGGAGCTAATTAATGTTAGGTTAGGTATGCTTCACATGGGACAAATGTATCAGCACAATGATGGGAGCCACCATTAAATCTTGCCGGGAAATAAACAACAACAACAAGCCCTATTTGGAAAGCTAAAGTGCATCCCTGCATTTCTATGAGCATTGCCCTGGAGTGGATCCTATATCACTATAATGGCAGAACCTTAGCCCCGGAGGTAGAAATACATCACGGTGATAGCATTGGTATTGCTTGCTTTGGAGAAGCTTGTTCTACCTTGCAATCCTGCTGCTTGCCTTATCCACAAGTTTCTCTTATCTGTCACACGACACAGGAAAGCAAAAGTTCCCTTTTGTGAGCTCCTGTCTCACCAACAGAGATGTGCAGTGATCATTTTGATTAATTGTGGCTATTGAAAACAATATTTATCTGAAGGGCATGTTCGAAGAAGGCAAGCTGAAACGTGTTCAACTTCACAGCTAGGCATTAATTATTATAAGAGCTCTTGTAGACCTCAGTGGGCCATTTAAAGCAAAGGCCATTAAACCTTCCATAGCATTTCTTTGGGAGCATCACACAAATGACATTAATTATTAACTAGGTACATTAAAGAAAACCCCCACAGAAGTACAGGTAATTATTAATACTGCTATTTCCGTTAAGCTAACTATCATGCTCAAGGCTGTTCAACGGCGAATCTCTCTATGAAGCTGATCGTTCTGCCTCTCAGAAAGGCAGGAGGCACATGCTTTCAAAAGCAAATGTTGTCTAAGTCAAGGGGGTGCGACCCTGTTCTCTGTGTGCAGAAAGGTGGGCTGGGAAGGTGCCACGACAACATGGCATGGAAAGCCAAGGGCATCCATTCCTCCCATTGGGATATGCAGTGTCTGTGGGGATATACCCTATAGGTGCCAGTAGCAGGGGTTAGTACTGCACCCAGTAAGACCAATACTTCTTGCTCTCTCTGTAGAGCAGCAACAATGAAGATGAGTGCCCAGCAAGCTGGATGGAGGCAGAAAGGGGGGAATATAGTGGGCTAGATTTCTCTTTTTACTTATCTTTCAGTAATGGTGGTGACCACCACTGAATGGGAAATAGGTATGTCTGTTGTTTGAGAAGCCAGCCCTTTTTGGAACCAACAAATTCCCACTGCCCACCTGGCTCAGTTTGCATTCATGAGCTGAGGTGCAGGGTTTACCCAAATCCGAGAAATTCTTTCATCCCCCCCTTCCCTGTACATAGAAAATTGCAGCTGCTATTTTCACAATTTGCACACATTTCGGCCGTAATTTACTTAATCTGTGCAAATTCCAGCTGTAATTTATTTAGGTAATTTGCAAACACTGCGATTGTAGTTTGCTCAGCATTCTATATATGAGGGGGGAAAGTCGGAAAATCCACAAGATGATTTCCACAAGCTGAAATCCACAAGCTGACGGCCATCAGCTTCGGATGGCCTTCTCTCTGTCCCATCAGCCAGGACAGCTAGACTGGTGAGGACGAAGGAGAGGGCCTTCTCTGTGATGGCCCCCACTCTGTGGAACTCCCTCCCTAGGGAACTCTGCCATGCCCCCTCTTTAATGAGCTTCCGCCACACATTAAAAACATGGTTGTTCAGGCAGGCATTTTGAGTAGGTTAGGGTATTTTCAGAAATATGATGTTTTTAATGTAGAATTATATTGTTTTAAACTGTTTCTATTAATGTACATCACCCAGAATGGCTGGGTGACCAGCCAGATGGGTGATTAATTAATTAATTAATTAATTAATAAGTCAATGCAGATTGAGTCAGGCCAGCTTGCAGGGAGTGAGCCAAAATCCAGGGGGACAAGCTGATGGAAGCTTCGTGAACTCGACCCCCTGGAGAGATTCCTCCAGCATTCCTCATGGGGAACAATGGAGGAGGGAATGGAAAGGGGGAACGAGACTGCAACAGCCTACTTGCACGATCTACTTTGATCCCATGAGGAGAATGGCTTGATTTATTGATGTATTTAGAAATATTTCTATATCGAACACATCCAGGTAGTGTACAACAATAAATGGTGTGCAATGGCATACAGCCATTTCCACCAAGGTGTCCCCTTCATCAACAATGCATTTTCATCTGGCCAAGGGTGTTATTGTTTTGTTATTCTATTACACCGTTCCTTGCCTCAAGGCATATTTATTCTGTATAGTTTGGAGTACATATTGTACAGTTAGGGATATATGAGAATTTCAGTTTTGCTCACAAAACATACAAACATGTATGCGTTTGAAGCTACCAACTCAAGCGCAAGCGTGTGTCCATTGAAATGTTTGCAAATAGTCGAATGCGTACTTGGGTTCATCTCATTCTGCATTCCCAGTTTGATTTGCACAAATGTCCTAATGAGCCCAAATTTCCTCTATAGACTGGAACAGCCCCGCTTTAGACCATGGAGGAAATTTGGGAAATTTGGGAAAATTTCCCATTGGACACTGCTCGGTTTATGCATATTTTTTTGCACAATCACTGCTCCATTTTTCCATTTGCACAAAGCAAACATAACAGGAACCAGGCACGAGACAAATGGCAAGACAATGTTCAAAGAATCCTGGAGATCTCTCACATCACTTGTTTGCCCATCTCTATGTACAGTACTAGAAGCAGTGAAGCCTCCAACACTGACTGGCTGACCTGGTGTGGTAGCAAGAGTGTTCAGTTGCTGAGGGAATGAAACAGCTTGGTATCCAGCTTGTGAGAGGGAAGGGGAAGTTGTCAATTTCTTTGACCCAGATCTCTCACCAAGTCAATGTGAGGACTTGGAAAAGGGGTTTCAGGAAAAACAGCACATAGGGCCTAGATACAGGAAGGGCTGGCACTATTAGAAGAAAGAAAATGGTAAAGGGAAGTTTTGAAAACCAGGGACTCTTGGCTAGGGAGTTGAGGGGATTTAGAATTGCTAGGGACATACACATTCTGCTAGTTGGGCCTTCACCTTTAAGCACTGCATGTAACCCTCAAGGCCAGTAACCCTCAAGGACAGTAATGCTAAAAAGTTATGGGCAGGGCTGACTTGCACATATTCATGGAATCATAGAATAGTAGGGTTGGAGCCTACAAGGCCATCAAGTCCAACCCCCTGCTCACTGCATAAATCCAAGTCAGATCATCCCTGACAGATGGCTGTCCAGCCTCATCTTGAATGCCTCCAGTGCAGGAGAGCCCACTACCTCCCTAGGTAATTGATTTGAACTAACTAGCTAATCAGGGTTGGCCTAAGGCATGTTGCAGCCTGAGGTGAAGGTCAAGATGGTGTCCTCCCTCCCATTCCAGGTACAAAAGATGATCAGAGTGGTAGCTGAACCTTACTTCAACACTGGTAATCAGACACTACCCTCCACTGCATCTGAGGGTAGCAGGCTAGCTTATACGGCAGAAGGAAGGCCATGGTACACACACAGCTCTGTCCTCCCAATACCTTGCCACTTCCCCAGCATCTGCCACATGATGTAGCTTGCCTCTTGCTGCCTAATGGCTGGGCCTGCCCTGAAACCAATGCTATCGTGTAGGCATCTAGTATGGGTTTATTGGTGGAGGAGTGAACTTGAAGATGGATCATCACTGGAATGACATTGGAAGTCCTGTTCCTGACCTATGTTTTGGGGGAGGGGGGCCAGTCTCACTGATCTGAGGGGACAGAATGCCACTTATATCAAATTAAACATAGGTCAGGGTTTTGAGTTTTAGTTAGGGATGTACGAAAGTCACTAACCTTTTCGCGGAATCTTTCGCGGTGGGGGGGGAGATTCTCCATCCCTCCCCCCGGTATCCTCAACGGGGGGGAGGCGATCTGCTCCTCCCCCCTGGAATCCTCGATGGCCAGCTCTTCTCCATGGCCAGGATGCAGAGCAGCCGGCCAGGGCCGTCCGCAGCTGGATTTCCAGCCATGGATGGCCTGGTGAGGAAGCAAATGGTGGCCGCCATAGTGGCTGCCATTTGCGTCCAGCCAGACAGCCGTGATAGGCTACATAAGAATTTACGTAGCCTATCACAGCTAACCTCAAAAAAAAAACCACGCAGCGTACGCAAATGGCGGCGGCTACGGCGACCGCCATTTGTGTTCCCTATTTTTTGCAGATTTATCTTACGTAAATATTTACGTAAGATCAAACAGTGAAAAAAAAAGGGGAACACAAATAGCTTAGTGGACGCTATTTGCGTTCCTTTATTTTTTGTCATTTTATCTTACGTAAATAACTATAGCCTGTGGCCGCCGCCATTACGTAAATAACTGTGGCCGCTGTAACCGCCGCTATTTGCATACGCTGCATTTTTTTGGTGGTTCTTTTGAGGTTAGCCGTGATAGGCTACGTAAATTCTTACGTAGCCTATCACAGTCCAAGGACAGCAATGGCGGCAGCAGCAGCCCTGCCGCGGCTGGCCAGGAGACCAGCTGCTGCCGCCGCTGGAGCCGCCGCCGCCGGAACCGCCACTGCCACTGAATCCACCGCATCCGCTCCAGTAAGTGCCGTCCCGGGGGGATTCTGTGGGGGGGGGCAGGAGGCTGTTCCGCCATGGATTCCGCGGGGCTGGATTCTAAAGAATCCAGCCTCACTGGAATCCGTGGCAGAATTCTCGGCCATCCCTAGTTTTAGTAATATCACTATGGTGATAATTCACCTAAAGGACCGGATCATGATAGACACGAGCACAGAAGCGGACTGGTTTCTGCCTCTTCCTTCTAGTCTCTTATGCCAGGTTTGACCTGACTTTCACAACATGGATAGCTGCTTGCCATTGTATGGCTTGAAACAAAAGAATAGCAATTGAGCTTCTGCTAGAACAAATTGGTTCCCATTTTAAGACAAAGGCACACACACACACACAGAGAAAACACATTGTGGTGTTGACAAAAGGCACACAGAGCCTTGTCTGGCGAGCTGCTGCATAATCAATGAGCTCTGCCTCAAAGAAGGTTATTCATTGTTAATTTTACTTAACATTTATGCATAGTACATGCCAAGCTGAAAATTGCATCTGGATTTCCATAAGCCTTGAGCTTCAATATCTTCACCAGAAAGACATTCGGCATTCATGTTACTTCATACAGGTAATTTCAGGTTAACTTTAGAACAGGAGTGCCATAAGATTCATTCTGAATTACTCTTTCAGGTAATTGGAGATGGAGGAGGAGGAGGAGGAGGAGGAGGAGGAGGAGGAGGAGAAGAAGAAGAAGAAGAAGAAGAAGAAGAAGAAGAAGAAGAAGAAGAAGAAGAAGAAGAAGAAGAAGAAATGTCAGGTCCTCAGGCTGAGACCAGGCTGGTAGCTTGGAGGCAGGTGGGCTGTGTACAAGCTTCAGATAGGCAGTCTAGAAGCCGGAAATATAGAGATGCAAAGGTGGGTCTCCCCCAGCAACAAATTTTCCCAGACTGGGAAAAGCCAGCAGGTTTGTGCATCTTTATATACCACAGAAGCACCAGATTTGTCCTTCAGCATCACCAGATCATCAAGGCCAGGAAGATCATGGGCCACTGAGGCAAATTCCAGAATGAAATGGCCAGTAGTTTTCTCTCCCAGCCAGTGAGCGGGCATGAGCGGGCATGAGCAGTGGTGCACAAGGACAGCATCTTGATGGGCACAATCCGGGGGTCATGGGCAGAGGGGGCCCAATGGATTCCCTGACCCAGTCGGGCACCCACGACATCCCTACTCTAAATTGAGCTTCTTTGCTATCACAATGAGAGTGATCAATGCAGAGGGAAGCCCTCTTGCACTATGAATGTTTTTGTAGAATTACAAGAAAGTGAAACTTTTCTCACATTTGCATGACAAGCTGAATGACTCTCCCATATGTTCACCCTAAAAGGGGTGGGCAGACAGCATATCTGGATCTACTGGTAGATCTCTGGGCAATTTGCTGTAGATTGACAAGAATTTTTGACTCCCATCTACAGGACTTCTGTGCCTCTCTCTGCAGGGAGAAATGGAGTCAGTTGACACTTGGAGGAGGGGCTCCACCAGGTACCGACTGAGTTGGGTGCCTCCTTTGCAGTGCACCCTGCTTGCCAGGGCCAGCCCTACCATTATGCAGAGTGAAGCACTCGCCTCAGGGAGCAGATGCTAAGGGGCAGGGAATGGCAGTGAGGTGCTGGAGGACAAAGCTGTGTATGCTACTCAGCCTGCCTTCTGTTCCCTACGCTAGCTTGCTGCCCTCAGGAGGACACTATTGATTGCCAGTGCTGAAGTAAGGTTCAACTGCGAGTCCAGTCCAGTTGGCTTCTGTACATGGAATGGAGGTGGGGGCACCATCTTGTCTTTCACTTCAGGGAGTAAAATATCTTGGGCTGGCCTTGCTGCTCACTGTCAGGATTGGGGCGGCATACAGCACACAAAAGGTCACTCAGCCAGTGCTTGGAGGAGCAGCACATGAATGGGAAAAACCAAACATTACTGCTGATCAGTGATCAGAGATAACAGTAGGGATTCCTCTCCCTTTCAAGTGGCACACACTGGGGAAATCCCCAATGTTATCTCCGATCAGTGATTGGAAATAACAGTATTTACAGATCAGTATTTACAGAGTACAGATCAGTGACTGGAGAAAACAGTAGGGATTCCTCTCCCTTTCAAGTGGCACACACTGGGGAAATCCCCAATGTTATCTCCGATCAGTGATTGGAAATAACAGTATTTACAGATCAGTATTTACAGAGTACAGATCAGTGACTGGAGAAAACAGTAGGGATTTCTCTCCTCTTGTGGTAGTGCTCAAACAGGAATCCCCACAGGGAGCAGACAAGGCCTGGGAAGGAGGAAGTGCGTGGGGAGGGGGTACTGCTTTGGAGGGAAACCTCTGTGGGCCAGATGGGGAACCTCCATGGGCCCCATTCAGCCTGCAGACCAGAGGTTCCCCATACCTGCTCTACACAATTACAGCTGCCATACAATGTATCTTTAAACAACTACTACATAGTGTCACCTATGTTTTCATTAGCCCCCACTCCTCTCTCTTTAACAGCAGTGTGATCTGTAATGCTTGCCTCCATGCCATGAAAAGCTTTACCTCCTAATTTATTCAGAAGAACCACTTCTGTTAAAGGAAGAGGGACAAGCTGTACTAGTTTTCATCTGGTCAGATGGCAACCATATGACTATGTGGTTAGGGGTTGCTATATCATTAGTGGATGTCTGTTTCCATGCCATGCCTGCCATCAAGAAATATTAGATTAGAAATATTAGATTGACAGGCAGTACAGAAAGGGCTTTTTCAGTAGTGCCTCCATGTTTATAAAACTCCCTCCCTAAGCAAATATATATGGCCCTATGGCTGTTGTTATTTTTTAAAAAATGTTTTAGATTTTTCTGTTCCAAGTTGTTTTTAATTGATATATTAGTGCTCCATATTTAACACCTCACTGATTTCACAGATATATTGTTTTACACTGTTGATATTGTTTTAACTGCTGCTGTTCTAATATTTTATGGCTTTATAGATTGCAGTTACATTATAATGAATTCTGTGTTTTTATTATGCAGTGAGATGCCTTGGGAGGGTTAGTCCTGAAAGGTGTTGTTTAAATGCTGAAATAATTTTTTTTTAAAAAAATGCCTTTTGTGGTTTGAAAGTGACTGTGGTGGTCCTAGGAATGGCAAAACATGGCTGAGTTTGCCAACATACAAATCAAAAAGAAAAATGTTATAGGATCTTTGGGGCACTCTTTCAGGGACATTTTTTGGTATTTGTATTCAATCAATCATATCTTTTCTGTTTCAACTTTCAAAGTCGTAGAGCTTCTGACATTTATTACTATTGAAAAGGGGGGGAAATCAAATTGATCTTCCAGTGTCCCATTTTCTATAGCAAATATGAAGAAACTGTTATCTGAAAAGGTTCTGTTATAATGGTTTGCTTTGCTGAATTATTTTTTTCCTTTGTTGCACAGTATGGTAGCATGTCAGGAGGGAGATGATATTTAGTGGTGGATTGCAAGGAAAAAGATCATATATGTTTTTCATTAGCATTTTCCTCCAAGGCCTGTTGAAAAATGTAAGCACTCCCATGGGACCCATAAAGGCACTTTAGAATGGTGTTATCTGTGCTGGTATGATTAATTCATTATTTCAATATGAAATGGTAACTGTGACCAAAGCAGAATAAGCCAAAGGATTAGCTTGAGGTCATGACTGATTTATTCATTTTAAGACTTAATACATTGCCCTTCAACCTAAATATTTCCAGGATGGCTTACAAATAAAAGGACAAAAATATGTAGAAAGCAACAATAAAGTTGAAAGGCTGAAGATTTCTTTATTTATTTATCAACCAGCATAAAATGCCATAATAAACATTTGTTCAAAGGCCTGGGAAAATAAAAGGGTTGTTGACTGCAGGGATGTGTGAATCTGCAAAACCCGAAGTTGCCAAGTTCTCTGAATTCCAATTTGAAGCTCTTTCCAAGTCAACTCCGTATCAGATTGCCAGAGTTGTTTTTGTTTGTTTTCACATGGAAATCCATGCGTACTTTCGTACATGTTTTCCTAAATGTATGCACCAATAGTTAGGGATGGCGGAGAATTTCTCCACGAATCTTCGGGATGCCGAATGCCAATGCATTCGGCCCCCCGAAATTGGTGGGGAAATTCTCCGCCACCCCCCCCCCCCGGGATGGGACTTACCGTGGCCAAATGTCCCTCTCGGCGGCGGGTCCCGGCGGCGGTTCGGTGGCGGTTCGGCGGGGGCGGGGGCGGCGGCTGGTCTCCCGACCGGCTGCCACCACCGCCATTGCAAAAAAAAAAAAAGGAAAGTAAAAAAAAAAAAAACACCCGTGATAGGCTACGTAACGATTTACATAGCCTATCACGGCTAGATTCCCAAAGTCAGCCGTGATAGGCTACGTAAATCTTCACGTAGCCTATCACGGGTGACTTTGGAAAAAAAAAAAGCACATACGCAAATGGCGGCGGCCCATGGGCGCCGCCATTTGCATTCCTTATTTTGGCACGTCTAGTCTATGTAAACATTTACGTAGACTACGGCGAAAATAAGGGAATGCTATTTGCGTTGCCCTTATTTTCGCCGTAGTCTACGTAAATCTTTACGTAGACTAGACGTGTCAAAATAAGGAACGCAAATGGCGGTCCCCATGGGAGCCGCCATTTGCATACGCACTTTTTTTTTTTAAAGTCACCCGTGATAGGCTACGTGACTATTTACATAGCTTATCACGGCTGACTTTGGAAATCTAGCCGTGATAGGCTACGTAAATCGTTACGTAGCCTATCACGGGTGTGTGTGTGTGTTTTACTTTTTTTTTCGCGGCTGGGTAGACGGGGCGCTTCTACCCGGCCTGAATTTCGGCGGCGAGGGATGGGGCACCTCCCCCCCCGGCCTGAATTTCGGCCGGGCGAGGCGGGGTGCCTCCCCCCCTCGCCTGAACTTCGGGGGGAGAACCAAAGCACCTCCCCCCCACTGCAAAGCAAGCTTCGAGAACAGGTAAGGGACTTTCGTCCATCCCTACCAATAGTGCAGTCTTTGAAATGTATGCATTCTTCTCCTATTAATTAAAGAAAGTTTGTATGCATTTTTCAAAAATACACATTTTTTCATGTGCATTTTTCAAATGTATTCATGCTGTCAAATGCTTTCCTTTTTTTGTCCACAAATCACATTGTAAGCTCAGAAATAACAGACTTGACCGTAGATTGAGTCCAAGTCTATGTTCAGTCTGGAAGGTGCAAACCGGGTAAAACCCAGGTCAAAAATGAACTGAAATGCAATTTCCTATACATCCCTAGTTGCCTGGCACCAAAAGACAGTGTAGGCATTGAGTGAGTGTCCCTGGGGGAAGCAGTCCCTTTCTTCTGCCATCACCCATCTCACTTGATATGGTGGAGGTACCCTGAGAAGGACCTCCTAAGATGATCCCAGTGTACTGACAGGGCTATGGTGTGGGAGAGGATCCTTTGGGTATATAAAGATAGAACCAGTGTAGACTCCCAGTTTTTGAGGGCCCTTGGAGAAGACAATCTCAATGGACCCCCTTCCTCAATGAGTCAACCTTCTCACCATCATTGCCACCAGTTCCTGTTGCTCCTCCTCCTCTCCCTCATCATTGCTACTGCATGCTTGCTTGGGAGGCAAAGCTCTGGTGAGCAAGCAGGCAAGGGCATCTACCACTCTTCTCCACCACCATTGCCTGGGCCAGAGCAGGTGAATGAACAGATTGCAATGGTGAGAAGGAGAGGCAAGACCATGGGGCTCTTCTCAGTGGGCCCCTACTGGGTTGTGGGTCCTCAGCAGATGCATGACCATACCTACCCTTGATGCCAGTCCTGCATGGAACTTTCCCAATGGCAGAGACAGGAGGGGTGGGTCCATTTTTAAAAACAAAAGAGGCTTATATGCAAGGAAAGCTGAATCCACTTTTTTCTGTGGATTACCTCTTCTCACTGGCATCACACCCACACCCTCAGCTGGGGATCTGTTACCAGTCTAAGAGAAAAATCCTAGGAAGAGTGGCTGTAGAAAGTAAGCTTTAGATAGAGGCAGGGCAAGCTCCTCTCCCTGTCCCCTATTGCTTTTAAAAATGAACCTCACCTTCCTCTTTCTTCATGATTGGAGACATTCAAAGGTAAAACACATGGAACAGATGCCAACATCTAGTTTGGCCTTGAAGAACACTATTGCAGTCAGTGGGATAGATCTGGGTTAGGCTAGCTGAAATGAGGTCCCATTGAAATGTCTTAAGCCCCATTGATTTCAGTGAAAACTAAGTTCAACTAACTTAGTCTGGACTATGGATCCAACCTGATATTCCTCCAGTAATTCCGGACAGGTAAATCAAAACTTGTTGATAAAACAATAAAGAGTCGTGTAGCATCTTAGATACCTCAGCTAGGGATGGACGGACTCACCTCTGTCCAGTCCTTTCGGGTGATTGACTGTCAAGGGCTCCTTGGAGGGCTCTCAGTCTAATCCAATAGCCAAGTCCAGACACAGACAAAGGGATCCTTTTCAAAGCTTTATTCTTGTTTTACAACTTAACAGCTCTACAGGTAGCAACTAGATCTGAGCAGCAGCATCCCTATGCCCTAAGTTAGAACAGTTGGTCCCCGTTTGAAGGGCAATTACTGGCAGACCCCTGAATATAAGGACTAGGGAGAATCCCTCCCCTTTTCCCTTGGATCGTCTGGGCGCAACCGTTCTTTGAGCGCGAACCATTTGGCGCCGCTCTCTGCGTCTGCGCTGCGCATCCCCCCCAGTCTGCTATCTGTGCTGAGTCACTCCCTGGACTGCTTTCTAAACTAGGAATGTGGGTGGGAGGAAGCTCCGTCAGCTGTTGGTCCTGGGAAAACATGAGCGCGCTCCTCTCCCGAAGGAGCGACTGCTCTTCCTCAGCATCAGAACTACTCTGGGATTCTATGGGCTCAGTGTCCACCCTGACATCGACGAGCCATCATCGTTGCCTGCCTATGCAAGCTGTGCTATGGGAGCTACAGGATAGCTTGGTGACTGCCAGAGAAGTGCTGTGAGACAGACTGTCCATCACCTTACCGAGCTCCCATTGTGTGCAAAAATCATGGCTCAGTTACTTCGGCATTCCTAATGTTGTATCTACAGCTGTTTTAAAGGGGTGATGGCTCAACATTAGCCAGCGGGGTCTGGGTGGTTCAGTGGGGAGAGCTTCTGTGGGACTCCACCCCCTCTTCAGACTCTTGCCCCATACCTAAGTGGAGCTCACAAAAGTTATGCCATCATAAAAGCGCTAAATCTATATGATGCCACAAGGCTTTGCTGTTTTCAGACTAACATGGCTACCCCCTTTTATAATTCACAAGACTTTTGAGCAAACAACCTGACCAGCAGTCATAACAATATTTTTCTTTCTTTGCAAAATGCTCAGAGCTATGTGTGATGTGTCAAGGTATTCATGGGCACAAACACCACATGTACATGCAGATGCACACACACACACACACACACCTCATAGTGGTTTTATCACTGATGTACCATCAGATCACCTTCTCAGCTATTTATCTGAGCCAAATCTTGGTCTATTAGTGATGCAGTTTCTCTGTGACTCTTTGCTCAACTTCATTCATTTCCTTTTGCCAGAAGATCTGTTTCCCGCCTCCCAGCTGAGCAGAGCAGAGCAGAGCAAGCTGCTCCAGCTGGTCCAGGGACTACAGAAGCAGGCAAGCTCCCAGAGAGCGAGCGAGCAGAGTGAGCGAGCAGGGGGAGCAAACAGGAGTTGGCCAGGGGAGTTGCAGTGGTTGAAGAGACAAAGGAGACAAAGGGGACAAAGGGGACAAAGGAGACAGAGGCTAAGAGGTAAAGGAAGCTGCAGGAAGCCCAGGGGGCTGTCCTTTATCCTTCTGATTGGCTGTGAGCTCACCAGGTGCTTCTGAGAGCTGCAACTGAATTGGAGGGGTGTGGCCTGAGTACTCCCAGCAGCTGACTGGGCGGGAAGCTTCAGTCTGTTTCCCGCCTCCCAGCTGAGCAAAGAAGAGCAGAGCAAGCTGCTCCAGCTGGTCCAGGGACTACAGAAGCAGGCAAGCTCCCAGAGAGCGAGTGAACAGAGTGAGCGGACAGGGGGAGCAAACAGGAGTTGGCCAGGGGAGTTCGGCAGGGGAGGTCAAGGGGGAGGCCCCTAACATTTTTTTTATTTTTATTATTATTTTTTTAACTAACTTTTTTCCATTTATTTGTCTTGTAACACACACTTTCACACCAGTGGGACTCTGCTTTTAACCTCTACTGAGTAGAGGAGCAGGCACAGGCTAGTCTAGAACAATCACAAAGCTAGACACAAAAAGGGAAAAGAGGCTATGGAAGGAGAAGACTCTCCAGTGGTGGTGACCTGCAAGGTGTGTGCAATGTTTGTTTTCTTGCCTGAGAACAACATGGCCTTCACCTGCAACAAGTGCAAGTTGATCACGCTGCTGGAGGAAAAAGTAAGTGGACTGGAGCAGCGACTGTCGACCCTCCGGGGAATGAGAGAACACGAAGAGTTCTTGGACAGAATGGGGGAACTACAGCAGCAAAGGGCAGACCAGAAGCTTGAAGAGCAACAGCAAGATGAGGCAGTGGGAAATGCTGAGGTGAAGAAAAATGGAGTAGAGGATACTCCTTGGAAAAGGGTGACAGTTAGGAGAAGAAGAACTAGACGCCACTCTGCACCAGTGGAAGCAGTGGAGCTGTGGAGCCGATTCCAGGTACTTGTGGATGAGACTGGAGGACAGCCTGCAGAGGAACAATCACAAGGGAACCTGCATGAGAGTGAGCAAGAGGATGAAGGTCAGTCAAACAGAGGCGATGAAACCCAGGCCTACAAGAAGAAGAAGAGAAGAGTGGTAGTAGTGGGAGACTCCTTGCTGCGTGGGATCGAGACCCAAGTATGTCGCGAAGACCCGTGGACTCGCCAGGTATGTTGTCTCCCAGGAGGACAGATTAGAGACGTGACTGAAAGGTTGCCTGCACTCATAAAGCCCACTGACAGGTATCCCTTTCTTCTCATCCATGTGGGAACAAATGATACAGCCAAGCAGAGCTACGAAGAGATCACGTCAGACTTTGAAGCTTTGGGAAGGAAACTCAAGAAGAACTTTGGGGCCCAGATAGTTTTCTCATCCATCCTTCCAGTAGTTAGAAGAGGGATAGAAAGGGAATGAAAAATACTCCGGGTGAATGACTGGCTACGAAGGGGGTGCCAACGAGAGAGATTTGGATTCTGGGACCACGGGCTATACTTCCTGGAAGATGGGCTGTTGGCTAGGGATGGGTTGCACCTCACAAAGGATGGGAAGTATGTGTTTGGCCACAGCATGAAGAACTTCATCAGGAGGGCTTTAAACTGAATCCTACAGGAAAGGGAGATGTAATGTTGGGGGTAACAATGGACGTAGGTGCATGCACTGCAACGGAGAGAACAGCTCTGATAGCGCCCAATAATAGTCTTCAGACACATGTAGGAAGAAAGCCAGACTATGAAGCACATGGTCTTTGATGTCTATATACTAATGCCCAAAGTATGGGAAACAAACAGAACAAACATGAACTCTTAATACAAGAGGGAAATTATGACCTGATAGGTATAACTGAGACTTGGTGGGATGACTCTCATGACTGGAATACAGCAATTGAAGGATATAAAATGTTCAAAAAGAACAGGAGGAACAGAAAGGGAGGTGGGGTTGCACTGTATGTGAAAAATACATATCTCTGCACAGAAATACAGGAGAAGGAGCTTGGTAGCCCCATGGAGAGCATCTGGGTTGAAATAAATGGAGCAAAGAATAAAACGAACCTGGTGGTCAGAGTCTACTACCAGCCACCCAATCAAGGAGAAGACAAGGATGAAACTTTTGAAAAGCAAATAGCCAATGTTTTAAGGAAGCATGATGTAGTAGTAATGGGGGACTTCAATTTCCCCGATATTTGTTGGGAGACAAATTCTGCAAAACATGGCCCCTCCAGGAAATTCCTGACTTGTGTGGCGGATAACTTCCTCCTACAGAAAGTAGAGGAAGGAACAAGAGGATTGGCTATCCTTGACTTGATCCTAACCAACAGAGATGACTTAGTGGATAAAGTAGCAGTTACAGGAACTCTGGGGGAAAGTGACCATGTTGTACTTGAGTTCTTGGTTCTAAGGGAAGCAAAAGCTGAGTGTAGTCAAACGCGTACCCTGGATTTTAGGAAAGCTGATTTTCATAAACTCAGAACAATGATCAGTAAGGTCCCATGGCAAGTGACTCTAACGAGAAAAGGAGTCCAAGATGGGTGGGAGCTTTTAAAAAAGGAAATTCTCAAGGCACAATCACAAACAATTCCAACAAGAAGAAAAGGTGGAAGACAACAGAAGGGGCCAATGTGGCTTCACAAAAAGCTTAGGGATGACCTGAAAACAAAAAAGGACACATATAGGAAGTGGAAAGAAGGCCAAGTAACAAAGGAAGAGTACAGGCAGATAGCACAGAATTGCAGGGATGGCATCAGGAAGGCTAAAGCTGAGAATGAGCTGAGGTTAGCAAGGGATGCTAAAAACAACAAAAAGGCTTTCTTCAGCTACGTGCAAAGTAAAAGGCAGAGGAAAGAAATGGTGGTTCAGCTATTAAATAAGGATGGCAAAACGATAACAAAGGTGATCAGGTGACTGGAAACAAAGCCCTATGAAGAGAGACTGAAAGAAATGGGCATGTTTAGCCTTGAGAAGAGAAGACTGAGGGGAGATATGATAGCACTCTTCAAGTACTTGAAAGGTTGTCACAGAGAAGAAGGCCAGGATCTCTTCTTGATCATCCCAGAGTGCAAGACACGGAATAATGGGCTCAAGTTACAGGAAGCCAGATTCTGGCTGAACATCAGGAAAAACTTCCTGACTGTAAGAGCAATATGACAATGGAACCAATTACCTGGGGAGGTGGTGGGCTCTCCCACACTGGAGGCCTTCAAGACGAGTCTGGACAGCCATTTGTCAGGGATGCTCTGACTTGGTTTCCTGCATTGAGCAGGAGGTTGGACTCGATGGCCTTGTAGGCCCCTTCCAACCTACTATTCTATGATTCTAAGATGAACAAACCAATAGATATTCACATTTTACCCATACTTGTTCATTCAGAAGTAGGACTGTTACATTTTACCAGGGAAAATTCCCACTAGGCTTTGAAGTCCTAGGAACACCAATTTCCCCATTTTCATTAGATCTGCTGGTTAGATTGGGATGGGGAGAAATGTCCTTCCACTAGTGGAGAGGAGCTCCATGGGTGTAGGACAGCATGCCCACTCCAGTGTCCCCTGGTACATCCGTGGAAAGCTTCACAGGCATAGTTCTACCACTGGTGGTAGGCCCACAATGCGGTGTTTGGGGATGGAGGGGGCATGACAAGTGTTGGGTGGAGGTGGCCCTAGATCCATTGGAACCAAGGCTCATTCATTGCCCTAAAAGGCCCTCAGGATCATGGCCCTCACTTACACCAGCCTGGAGCTGGCTTAGGGATTTTCACTCCCATTAAAACCAATGGTGGGGGGAGAACCACCAGGCATGAAAAAAGTAAGTCTGCCCACCCACACCAACTAAGGCTGTCACAAGCTAGCAGGGATTTGGAAGTAGTGGACAATCTACAGTTCCACACACACACCCCTTAGGATTACCCCATGATACATTTGCCGGGGAAATTTTTCTTAAAGTTTTAATTGTGGGGACAATATCAACAAACTGGTCATATTTCATATTGAGCTGGTTCATATGATCACCAAGCCATACTCCACATGCCAGTCACATGGGTTCTGTGTGGTTTGTTAACCATGGCAGCAAACCACCCTCTCCGGGTTTGGATGACACAGTAAGCCATGCCAGTGAGGGTAATTAAGCAAATTGGACTGGCACAGTACTGGCACATGCAGTGTGGTTAACAAGCCACTGTGGGTTGTCAATCATGCTGGCGATAGTGCAAACCAGGTCTTTGTCTCTATAGAAATATACATCTCAAAATCAACATATATATTCTTAAAACAAAACAAAACATAAATGAGGGATTGAATATAATATGGACATCATGCCCATATAGAATTATGTTTATATTGTAGACCGGATCCATGTTATTATTATCCCGTGTGTGTGTGTGTGTGTATGCAGAAGTGCAAGTAACAATGTAATTTGTGAACTGATCCAGATAAGGTGCTCTGCTCACCACAATGCAATGCATGTAAGTAACTGGAGGAGGATATATTCGATTGGCTGATCAGATGGTATCTCTACTTTGATTGCTCCGATAGTCTGCTGAATGTGTATATTGATCCTCCTCCCTATTTTATTGTTAATGGTAAAGGTCCTTCTCAACTTCTGGCAGGGGAAAAAGTTACTAATCTAAGAACTTACACAAGTTTTAGCCCAATGAGTTATAGAGTCTCAAACGGAATGAATTATAACCTTTTGAAATGTATCATTAAATGGGTAATGGAAACTCTGGCAGATCCTTATCTCCAGTTCAGGAGAGCTTTTAGGAGCTACTAAAATAATCTCTTTTTAGCACCAGCTGCTCTTAACGGGGTGCTTTTTACTGATATTGGCCATATATCTTCTATGGTAATATGCACTTTCACTGAAGAGTATTACACAGTTCCAGATGGCATGTCCTTCATTGGATGATGGTGGCAAAGGCCTGAAGGACCATATTTCATCTAAACAAGAGGGCACTGTTTTCTCCTGAAAGCAAAGTGGAAAGAGCTGTGTTGCTTTGCTTCAGAATAGAGGGAGTGTTTGCTTATGAGTAAGTCTGTTCTTCAAGCCAATTCAGGACATTTGATCTAGAAGGAGAACTTTAAATGAAGTGTGTAGTAGATGTCACGAAGAACTGGCCACCTAAAATCCATCCATTCTCATTAAGGCAAGTTAATGTCTTACTCTCTAATCACAGGGGAGATACAGAATAGAATAAAATACCACATTGCCTACAATGGTTAAATTGTGGCAGCTGAAATCCAGTTTCTACACTTGTGCTCTTAGACCATGCAGACTTACAGTCCAATCCAAAAATTAATCACCAAGATTGTAAAATGGTTTAAAGTTTGGTAGAGATACATTTGAAGCTATGTATGAGGATAGGTAGAATTTCCAAGTTCTACTTCACAGAGTTTTGGAAGAAAGTGAATATTGTATTTTGGAACATGGAAGCCAACATGGAACTAACCTTCTGAAACTTTGCAGGTTTCTTGCCTGGAGATACCTCTATGATATTTGCCATGTACATATGAACTGTCAAAAAAAATCATGAGGGGGAGGGAAAGGGGAACGAATTCCTCACCTCCCCCCAAAAAAACCTCATACCCTTCCATATAAACCACTGCACCCATCCTTCTGAAACTTTGCACTTAGGGCAACCTCTAGGCTGTCTGTCATTTTCAGAAGAATGGCCCACAAGGAGCATAGGGGGATAAGCACATCCTTTTCTGGATCCTCTCAAAATGTCTCAGCTGCTTTTGCAAATTCCATCCAATCCTGCCAAGAAATTAAAACTTCATTGGCAGCTTTCTGATATGTGTGTGTGTCCGCTCGCGCGTGCGCACATGCGCACACACATGCATGCACATGTACATGTGTGCATGCATGCATGTATATGTGTAGAGCACAAAAAAGCCTGCACCTGTTTTTCTGACATTTGGCATGCACAATCCTCTCTTAAGGGGCTGCAAGGCCTGCAAATATTATCCACTTCTTACTAATAAGAATGTGTGTGTGTGTGTGTATATATATATATATATATATATATATATATATATATATTTCCCATGAAAGTCAGCAGGAGGTACAAAGCCTTGGATTTCCTAATCTTGACTTGGATACCCAGTTTAAGTGGATGGCCTCCAAATTGGTCCAAGCTGAATTGGGCCATTTTCCAAAGTACCAAGTCAGGTCCAACCATCCAAGTCAATCTTGTGGCCAGTGCTCTCCTCTACTACCTACCTGTTCTGGTCACGTTTAAACTAATGCTGTGAGCAGAGGAGAAAGGATGAGTGGATTCAAGTCCAACAGCCTAGTGGTCAGTGAATGTCCAAGTCTCGATCTGGTAGGAGAGTCGCTATCAAACAGTGCACTTTGTAGACTTTAATCGGACAGTGTACTAAGAAGCCACTTTGTTCTTAATGGGCATACACACTCCAGGCCACTTTACTAATTAATGCAATTTCTTGGCAGACAGTGAGTCCCAGGTGCACCTAATAGACCCAGCCTACCGCCTTGTTCCTCTGTGAATGGCCTGTGTGATGAGGAGCACAACAGCAATTAGCAGCCCACCAATATGTTCATCTAGCTTCAAAGTGCACCAAGAAATGTTTTGTAATAAGCTCTCTACTGCTAATGAATTTTGATTCTTCACTGCTGATGAATACTTTATTGAGTATTCCGAAGATCATTGGGGCTTCAGTACTGCAGTTATGCTCCTAGTTTGACTGCATGCAAAGCACTATGAGACCAGCAGCAATTGTGCAGCCAGCAATTTGGTGGGGAGTAGGGATTGGGGCTACATCCAGCTCCCTTTCTCCTGAATATCGGAGGGTGGCCATTTTATGATGGCCCATCTGGGGGCTTGACATATTAGTTTTCATTGGTGTTTTGTCATCTGTCCTTGAGAGCACTCAAAAAGACACAAGGTATTGGTTTTTGCAAGTGTCGCAAGAGATAGCAACAAGGAAGTGAATAAAGTGATTCCCTCACCTGCCCCATGAAATCCTAGACTTGATGCTCCCTTTTTTGTTTTCCTAGTGGCAGTGAGGCATTTTTAGATGTAGTGGCAATATGGTATCTCTCTCCACTACCCTTAGGAATGGACATATAGTTTGGTTTTGGTTTCTCCCACATTTTCTTTTCTTCTTTTTAATCTGAAGTTCCTAGTTTCCCATCCATGAAGAAATTTGTGAATTTTAATAAGTTCTTATCAAAAATGAAAGTCTCGCCCATTCCTAACTCTTTCACTTTCCCTTCATCTCTTGCAGCACCTTGAATTCTGCACTAACTGCATGCCAGGCACAACGTGCTCTGGAATTCAGAAGCCTTGGAGAATTTTTGCTTCCCAGGGCTCGTACCTAGGATGCTGCTGTAGCAGTGTTGTAGGCGCCCCAATAGCAAACACTCTTTTCCAACAGCACAAGAGGTGACTCTACACATGGACATAACCAGATTGATTATGTACTTTGCAGCCAAAGATGGAGAAGCTCCATACAGTCAATAAAAACAAGACCTGGAGCTGACTGTGGCTCCTTATCGCAGAATTTCGGCTTGAATTGAAGAACATAGGGAAAACCACTAAACCATTCAGGTATGACCTAAATCATATCCCTTGTGAATATACAGTGGAGGTGAGGAATAGATTTAAGGGATAGACGTGATAGACAGAGTGCCTGAGGAACTATGGACAGAGTTCCGTAACATTGTTCAGGAGGCAGCAATTCAATCCATCCCAAAGAAAAAGAAATGCAAGAAAGCAAAGTGGCTGTCTGATGAGGCTTTACAAGTAGCTGAGGAAAGAAGGGAAGTGAAAAGCAAGGGAGGAAGGGGAAGATCTATCCAACTGAATGCAGAGTTCCAGAGAATAGCAAGGAGAGACAAGAAGGCCTTCTTAAATGAACAATGCAAAGAAATAGAAGAAAACAATAGAATGGGAAAGACTAGAGATCTCTTCAAGAAAATCGGAGATATCAAGGGAACGTTTTGTGCAAAGACAAGCATGATAAAGCACAAAGAAGGCAGGGACCTAACAGAAGCAGATGAGATTAAGAAGAGGTGGAAAGAATACACAGAAGAACTATACAGGAAAGGTCTTAATGTCCCTGATAGCCATGATAATGCAGTCACTGAACTTGAGCCGGACATCCTAGAGGGTGAAGTCAAGTAGGCCTTAGGAAGCATTAGTAACAACAAAGTTAGTGGAGATGACAGTATTCCAGCTGAGCTATTTCAAATCCTAAAAGATGATGCTGTTAAAGTGCTGCACTCAATATGCTAACAAATTTGGACCACTCAACGGTGGCTACAAGACTGGAAAAAGTCAGTTTACATTCCAATTCCAAAGAAGGGCAATGCCAAAGAGTGTTCAAACTACCGCAAAAGTTGCACTCATTTGAAATGCCAGCAAGGTGATGCTCAAAATCCTACAAGCTAGGCTTCAGCAGTATGTGAACCAAGAACTACTGGAAGTACAAGCGAGGTTTCGAAGAGGCAGAGGAACTAGAGATCAAATCGTCAACATTCGCAGGATCATGGAGAAAGCAAGAGAATTCCAGAAAAATGTATATTTCTGCTTCATTGACTACACTAAAGCCTTTGATTGTGTGGATCACAACAAACTCTGGCAAATTCTTAAAGAGATGAGAGTACCAGACCACCTTACCTGTCTCCTGAGAAACCTGTACAAGGGTCAAGAAGCAACAGTAAGAACCGGACATGGAACAACCGATTCGTTCAAAATTGGGAAAGGAGTACAACAAGGCTGTATACTGCCGCCCTGCTTATTTAACTTATATGCAGAGTACATCATGAGAAATGCCGGGTTGGATGAATCACAGGTCAGAATTAAGATTACCGGGAGAATTATCAACAACCTCAGATACGCAGATGATACCACCCTAATGGCAGAAAGCGAAGAGGATGATGGATCTAAAGAGCCTCTTGTTGAGGGTGAAAGTGGAGAGTGCAAAAGCTGGTTTGAAACTCAACATTAAAAAAACTAAGATCATGGCATCTGGTCCCATCACTTCCTGGCATATAGAAGGGGAAGAAATGGAAGCAGTGACAGATTTTATTTTCTTGGGCTCTAAGATCACCACAGATGGTGACTGTAGCCATGAAATTAAAAGACACTTGCTCCTTTAGAGGAAAGCTATGGCAAACCTAGACAGCATAGTAAGAAGCAGAGATATCACCTTGCTGACAAAGGTTCATATAATCAAAGCTATGGTTTTCCCAGTAGTAACGTATGGCTGTGGGACCTGGACTATAAGGAAGGCTGAGCGCCGAAGAATTGATGCTTTCGAACTGTGGTACTGTAGAAGACTCGTACGAGTCCTCTGGACTGCAAGGAGGTCAAATCAGTCAATCCTAAAGGAAATCAACCCTGACTGCTCATTGGAACGACAGATACTGAAACTGAAGCTCCAATATTTTGGCCACCTAATGCGAAGAGGAGACACCCTGGAAAAGACCCTGATGCTGGGAAAGATTGAAGGCAAAAGGAGAAGGGGACGGCAGAGGATGAGATGGCTAGATAGCATCACCGATGCAATGAATATGAACTTGAGCACACTCAGGGAGAGAGCAGAGGACAGGAAGGCCTGGCGTGCTATGGTGCATGCGGTCACGAAGAGCTGAATACGTCTTAATGACTGAACAGCAACAACAACAAGTCACCCCAATGGAGAGACTTTGCTGCAGCTGCCCATCTCAGAACTAGGTAAGTTTCAGTGACAAAAATGGAATAGCAGAGAAGGGAGGGAGGACTACATGGAGGGGCTGACCCCAATATGAGCCCAGGAGACTGAAATAGGAGACTGAATTTTGAAGGGTCTGTCCTCACCTCTTGTTGTGGTGAGCTTCATATTCCAAACTCATCCCATTTCTTAACTTGAATGTAGGATACATTCATTCAGCTCACATTTTTAAGAGAATGAATCCATTTTTGAGAGAGCTAACTGATCGGCACATGAACCAAAACTCAGTTATCCTTTGAAATGTGCACTTCTCTGAATTTTGGAATTGAGTTTTTCCATGAACCAACCTGTACACTATGTTCAGCATCTAAAGCCTTCTTCCAGGTGCCTCGTCCAATAGAGGCTTGGAGGGTGGAAAGAAGAAAAAGGGCCTTCTCTCTGGTGGCCCCCAATTATGGAATGATCTCCCCGATGAGGCCTGCCTGGTGCCCACCTTCTTATCTTTTCAGTGCCAGGTTCAAACTGCCCCTTTCTCCTGGGCATTTTGCAGCATATAATGAGTTTTAATCAGATCCTGGATTGTCTATATTAAATGAAATGATCATAGAATCATAGAATCATAGAATCATAGAATAGTAGGGTTGGAAGGGGCCTACAAGGCCTTCGAGTCCAACCCCCTGCTCAGCGCAGGAATCCAAGTCAGGAATCCAAATGAGATAAACAACATTGAAAATGCATACATAAATTAATATATTACAGGAAAGTGCACACAAAAATGTGTACATTCCTGAAAATAATATTCGAGAATTACAAAAATTGCAAGCAAAAACTGTGTATACCAGACAAAATTACATGAAAATGTGCATACCAGACAAAATTGCAGGAAACACATGTTTTAGGAGAAATGTGCACACAAATGCAGATGAATTTTCATACAAACTTTTTAAAAATTCTCAAACTTCAGGGCAAACCTAACTTAAGTTTGGGAAAATGAGAAACTGAGACAAAATAAAATGGACAGATTCTTCCATCCCCACTGATCACCTGTTTATGCTGCCTGCCTGGGACTTCAAAAATGGGAGTGGGTGGGTAAGCATCTTGTAGTCTAAAGCACATGACTGGTGGACAACATGGTGGGTCACAACACAACTAAGGCATGCAAAGCTTTGTCATATATCCCTCACTACCTACAGAGGTCAGCGGGGATGCCGGACAGGGACTTTTTTGTACCTGCAGCATCCCAGTTTTGGAACTCCCACCCAAGAAAGGTGAGACTGACTCCTTCCTTATTTGGCTTTAGATGGGCAACATAGACTATTCTGTCCCATCCAGTGGAGGCTGGTGGCTCCAATGTCAATGGGGTGGTGAATCCATTCCAGGTTTCAGTCAGTGTGAAGCATCTTGGATAGCTCCTGTAGAGTTCAGACTGGTTGTGACTGGAACCCAGAGCAGATTCACACATACCCTGACACTGGTGTCATCAACCTCCATTAGTTACATTAGGCTTCTAATGCTCTGTGAAGTTTGTTTCATTTCAATTTTAATGTTAATTCTGCTCTCAATTGTGTTATATGATATTTGCACCTGTGTTTCTTGGTTTTATGACACATTCTTAGGATATTTTTATTGCACATCACCCTGGACACCTGGCATAGGCGGCGAATGAGATTTATAAATTAAATAAATACATACATATTGTAAATCAAGAGTATTCAGGCAAAGCTCCTTGACCTGTTATAGGTGGTAATCTAGGAATATATGGACTTGTTTTTCTTCCTGAAAATGTACTTGTCATATCATCTTCATTTCCCCAGTCTGGAAATTGGTGTAGTATTGCATGGCTGAAAGCAGTGGACCGGGGAGATCTGGGTTCTAATCACAAGGTGAATAGCAAGCCACCATTATTTTAGCCTCATCCCACCTATCTGGAGAATAGGGTAATAATACTAGCCCACATTACAGGATTTGTTCCAAGGAGTTCTGAGACAATGTCTGAACTTTGTAAATATGTCTATAAATGAATGCTAAAAATCATAATGGAAAACTGGAGAATAGGCACATGATGGAACTTTGCTAAATATATTTGGCAGCCTAGAGGGAAAACCACATGGAAACTATATGCAAGCTGTTGCTCCTGCTTTGGAGCATGTGCACAATGAAAGCATAGCATCAGCACAATGCATGTTTAGACAGAAAAGCAGTCCTAAAATTCCCAGCATTCCCTAGCCTGTCATATTGGCTGGGGCATGCTGGGAATTGTAGGACTGATTTTCTGTCTAAACAAGCATAGGATTGTGGCCTAAATAAAGTATATTAATTACTGCAATTCCCTATAACTTGGGTATAAGTAGGAGTCCTGGTATTATTCTGTTCTTTTGTGCTGACGGCTGCTACTCCCCCAAACATTGACTCTGTACAACAAAAATGGCTACTATGATTTGTAACTCAGGAATCACCAGATGCTCCCATTATGCATGGTCATTCATGTAGGGATGTCAGAGAATCCCGTGACGGATCTCGGTGAGGCCAAAAGCCAGTGCATTCGGCCCCCTGAAATCCATCACGGAACGAAGCCCCTGCCCCCCCAACCCATGAAAGGCGTGTGGGACAAAGTCCTCACCGCCCCCACCCCATGAAAGGTGCGCGAAACGGAGCACTTACCTGCTCCCGTCCACGCTGCTTTGCAAATGGCGGCCGTCCTGGCCGCCATTCGCTTCCTCCTCTTCCTAGCCGTGATAGCCTATGTAAATACTTACGTAGCCTATCACGGTGGGGGGAGGGAACCCCAGCATATGCAAATGGCGGCGGCTACCGCCATTTGCGTACGCTGGGGTTTTTTTCCCCCTGCCGTGATAGGCTACATAAGTATTTACGTAGCCTATCACGGCTGGGAGGAAAAAAACCAGCATATGCAAATGGCAGTGTCTACCGCCATTTGCATACGCTGGGGTTTTTCCCCCTGCCGCGATATAACAGCTCAATACAAAGACGCAAATGGCGGCGGCTATGACAGCCGCCATTTGCGTCCCTGCAGGGCTGCCCAGCAGCCAGATGTCCAGCTTGCGGGTGGTTGGAGCTAGCCAGTGGCTCCGTAGCTTGGCCGCGAAGCGGAGCCGGCCAGGCAGGATTCCGGGGGGAGAGACGGAGCGCCTCCCCCCCACCACGGATGCCGCTGCGCGGAGCCAGGTAAGGGATTCATACATCCCTGCTTTCATGTTCTGCTGTCCTGAATGGAGAAGGAAACAGGTCTTAGGGAAGAAAAAAATAATGTGTGTCAATTTGCCTGCAGGTCTTTTGGGAGCACCTAGCAGATCATACTAGAAGCTGGTTCTGTCTGTCTTCCTCCTGAATAACATCAATGCTCAGTTGCTACATCTATGAAAGCTTTAGAAATATGGTATATTCCTTGAATATAACTATTTATTATGTTAATATATTGCAGCCTTGAAGAAGAAACTCAGATGAAGGATACAGTTCATTGATGGGGTGGCAAATATCACATTTTATTGGCCAGAAGCTTGTCAAAGAACCTCCTGACAAACATCATGCCATCAATCTGTTGCTAAGCATCAGTCCATACATTAGAATCTCAATATCCAGCCAACCTTTAGCTGATAATGGTTGGATATAGGGATGTACGAAAGTGACTTAGCTTTTCACGGATTCTGTTCATGGTGGGGGGGAGGTGTTCCGTCCCTCCCCCCAGAATCCTCGACGGGGGGAGGCGATCCGGTCCTCCCCCTGGATTCCTCGACGGCCGGCTGTGCTCCGTGGTGGCTCTGTGGAGCAGCCGGCCAGGCCCAGGCCAGGGCCGTCTGCAGCCGGATTTCCAGCCACAGAGGGCTCTGGGTAAAAAAAAAAAAAAGCGTACACAAATGGCGGCGGCTAGGGCCACAGCCATTTGCGTTCCTTATTTTTCGCCATCTTAGTCTACATCAATATTTACGTAGACTAAGACGAAGGAAAGAAAGGGGAATGTAGGGGTGGACGAAAGTCACTTACCTGTCGTCGAAGCTTGTTCGCGGTGGGGGGGAGGCGCTTTGCTGCTCCCCCCGCGAAGTTCAGGCCAGGGGGGGAGGCTTCCCGCCTCGCCCCAGCCGAAATTCAGGCTGGGGGGGAGGCTTCCCGCGTCGCCCGGCCAAAATTCAGGCCGGGGAGGAGGCTTCCCACCTCGCCCGGCCGCGAACTCGAAAGTTTAAAAAAAAAAAAAAAACGCCCCCGTGATAGGCTACGTGACAATTAACGTAGCCTATCATGGCTAGATCTGCAAAGTCAGCCGTGATAGGCTATGTGACGATTTACGTAGCCTATCACAACTGACTTTGCAAATCTGGGATTGAACCTGGGACTTTCTGCATGCAAAGCAGGTGCTCTACCACATGCTTTGTTGTAGGGCACATGTTGGAGTCAGCCCACGACATTTTGCTGCCTGATACAGACAGGATGGCTACCTCCATCATACGTATAGAAGCAAAGTGGATTGGCAGTGGGCTTAAATCTTACTTCATTCCGCCTAATGGTAGGGCTGGTCCTAGCCTGCAGTCCTTCGAAACTGGACTCATGACATAAGCAGATGCATAACTGGTGGAGTTTTAAAGACTAAGGAGCCTGAGGCTGCAATCCCAGATACATTTATCTGGGAGCAAATCCTGTTCAACTGAACAAGGCTTCTTCTTCCTAAGTAGACAAGCATAGGTTAGCACTCTGAGGCCCTAGCTTAAAATTCAGCTTACAGATGGATCCACTGCATAACCCGAAACAACCATTATCTCTCATCTTCAGTCCCTCCATTTGTATGTTGGAGCAAGTAGGCCTTTGCTTACCTTACTTAGAGTTCCTGTAATGAATACTGAAATTCATTATTATATAAATTTGGCATTCCCTCAGTAGCTCTCACATATCTCATGCTAGTATTTCTCACATGCAATCCAATCCTATAAATATTCATTGTGAAGGAAGTCCTATAAAGGATTTACTCCAAAAGAAGTGGCATGGTGCAATCTTGTGCATATTTCCTTGGAAGTAAATACTTCTACATTGTTAGTCTTTCTGCTTTGGACACTATTGTTGCAACTAGAGCAGATCTGACATTTCTCAGAAGACATGTTTCTGAGAAGAAGTCTGAGGGTTTCCTTTTAGGGTCTATGACCCCCCTGGCAAAGGCAAAATACAGGCTGAAGGGGCAGGATTGCAGTTTGAGATTGATAGGCATATGGTCAAGGAACACCTCATTACTTTGAATGAGTTCAAATCTCCAAGGCCAGATGAACTACATCCTAGAGTAATAAAGGAACTGGCAGAAGAGCTCTCAGAACCACTGTCTATTTGTCTTTGAGAAATCATGGAGGACAGGTGAAGCGCTAGATGACTGGAAGACAGCTAATGCTGTCCCTATCTCCAAAAAGGGCAAATGGGAGGAACTTGGGAACGCCAGACCAGTCAGTCTGACATCAATCCCCTGGAAAATTCTGGAGCAGATTATAAAGCAATCCATCTGTAAGCACCTTGAAAACAATGCAGTGATTGTTGTTGTTGTTGTTGTTGTTGTTTAGTCATTAAGTCGTGTCCGACTCTTCGTGACCCCATGGACCGTAGCACGCCAGGCCTTCCTGTCCTCCGCTCTCTCCCGGAGTGTGCTCAAGTCCATATTTATTGCATCGGTGATGCTATCTAGCCATCTCATCCTCTGCCGTCCCCTTCTCCTTTTGCCTTCAATCTTTCCCAGCATCAGGGTCTTTTCCAGGGACTTTTCTCTTCGCGTTAGGTGGCCAAAATATTTGAGCTTCAGCTTCATTATCTGTCTTTCCAAAGAGCAGTCAGGGTTGATTTCCTTTACGATGGACTGATTTGACCTCCTTGCAGTCCAGGGGACTCGTAAGAGTCTTCTCCAGCACCAGTTCTTCGGTGCTCAGCCTTCCTTATACTCCAGCTCTCACAACCATACATTACTACTGGGAAAACCATAGCTTTGATTAGACGGACCTTTGTCGGCAAGGTGATTTCTCTGCTTCTTACTATGCTGTCTAGGTTGGCCATAACTTTCCTCCCAAGGAGCAAGCGTCTTTTAATTTCATGGCTGCAGTCACCGTGTGCGGTGATCTTGGAGCCCAAGAAAGTAAAATCTGTCACTGCTTCCATTTCTTCCCCTTCTATATGCCAGGAAGTGATGGGGCCAGATGACATGATCTTAGCTTTTTTTAATGTTGAGTTTCAAACCAGCTTTTGCACTCTCCTCTTTCACCCTCAACAAGAGGCTCTTTAGATCCTCTTCGCTTTCTGCCATTAGGGTGGTATCATCTGCGTATCTGAGGTTGTTGATAATTCTCCCAGCAATCTTAATTCCGACCTGTGATTCATCCAACCCAGTGTTTCTCAGGATGTACTCTGCATATAAGTTAAATAAGCAGGGCGACAATATGCAGCCTTGTTGTGCTCCTTTCCCAATTTTAAACCAATCGGTTGTTCCACGTCCAGTTCTTACTGTTGCTTCTTGACCCTCATACAGGTTTCTCAGGAGACAGGTAAGGTGGTCTGGTTTCTTCCATCTCTTTAAGAATTTGCCAGAGTTTGTTGTGATCCACACAATCAAAGGCTTTAGCATAGTCAATGAAGCAGAAATAGACGTTTTTCTGGAATTCTCTAGCTTTCTCCATGTTCCAGCAAACGTTGGCGATTTGATCTCTAGTTCCTCTGCCTCTTCAAAACCCCACTTGTACTTCTCAGTTTCTTGTAGTTCTCAGTTTCTATTCCATTGTTCTATTGTTTTCAATTTCTTTGCATTGTTCTAGGGATGTACGAAAGGTACTTACCTTTCCGCGGATTATGCTGATGCTGGGGGGGACGTATTCCGTCCTGGCCAGGGGGGGAGGCGCTCCATTCCTCCCCCCTGGAATCCTGGCCGGCCGGCTCCGCTCAGCAGGGATTCTGCGGAGCCGCCAGCCGGCTCCGCCAGCAGCCGGACATCCGGCCGCTGGCTGGCAGGGACGCAAATGGCGGCGGCCATAGCCGCCGCCATTTGTGTCCCTGCAGTCAGCTGTGATAGGCTACGTAAATATTTACGTAGCCTATCATGGCTGATTTAAACAAAAAACAAAAAAAGAGCGTATGCAAATTTGCGTTCCTTATTTTGGCACGTCTTAGTCTACGTAAACATTTACGTAGACTAAGACGGCGAAAATAAGGGGAACGCAAATAGCGTAGCATCTATGCTATTTGCGTTCCCCTTATTTTCGCCGTCTTAGTCTGCGTAAATGTTTACGTAGACTAAGACGGCAAAAATAAGGGGAACACAAATAGCATAGACGCTACGCTATTTGCGTTCCCCTTATTTTCGCTGTCTTAGTCTGCGTAAATGTTTACGTAGACTAAGACGTGCCAAAATAAGGAACGCAAATGGCGGCACCCGTGGGCGCCCCCATTTGCGTACGTGTGTGGTTTTTTGTTTGTTTTTTTAAATCAGTCGTGATAGGCTACGTAAACATTTACGCAGCCTATCACGGTGTTTTTTTAAAATCTAGCCTTGATAGGCTACGTAAATCTTTACGTAGCCTATCACGTTTTGGGGGGGTTGGTTTTTTACCTGGAAATGGTGGCGGCGGCAGCCAGTTGGAAGACCGGCCGCTGCTGCCGCCGCACCACCACTGCAGCCGCTGCCGGAGCCGCCACCGCCAGGAAGATCCGCCTAAGGTAAGTCCCGTCCTAAGGGGAGGGCGGGGGGGCGGAGGGCCATTCCACCACCGATTTCGGGGGGCCGAATGCGCTGGCATTCGGCCTCCCCGAGATCCATGGCGGAACTTTCGTACATCCCTACATTGTTCATTTAAGAAGGCCTTCTTGTCTCTCCTTGCTATTCTCTGGAACTCTGCATTCAGTTGGATAGATCTTCCCCTTTCTCCCTTGCTTTTCACTTCCCTTCTTTCCTCAGCTACTTGTAAAGCCTCATCAGATAGCCACTTTGCTTTCTTGCATTTCTTTTTCTTTGGGATGGGTTGAGTTGCTGCCTCCTCCTGAACAATGTTACGGACCTCCATCCATAGTTCCTCAGGCACTCTGTCTATCAGGTCTAATCCCTTAAATCTATTCCTCACCTCCACTGTATATTCACAAGGGATATGATTGAGGTCATTCCTGAATGGTTTAGTGGTTTTCCCTACGTTCTTCAATTTAAGCTGAAATTTTACAATAAGAAGCTCATGATCTGAGCCACATTCAGTTGCAGGTTTTGTTTTCACTGACTCTATAAAGCTTCTCCATCTTTGGCTGCAAAGTACATAATCAATCTGATTTCGATATTGACCATCTGGTGATGTCCATGTGTAGAGTCGCCTCTTGTGCTGTTGGAAAATGTCAAGGGCTCCTTGGAGGCCTCTCTCAGTCTAATCCAGTAGCCAAGTCCAGACACAGACAAAGGAATTCCTTTCAAAGCTTTATTCTTCTTTTACAACTTAACAACTATACCGTTTGCAACTACATCTGAGCAGCACAGTACCTATGCCCTAAGTTGGAACAGATGGTCCCCGTTTGAAAGGGAATTACTGGCAGACCCCTGAACTTAAGGACTAGGGAGAGTCCCTCCCCTTTTCCCTTGGATCCTCTGGGCGCAGCCATTGTTTGCGCGCCAACCTGGCACTACGCCTCCTTTCTGCGCCCTCCATCTGGCGCCGCTCTCTGCGTCTGCGTCGCGCATCCACCAAGTCTGCTATCTGTGCTTGGTCACTCCCTGGACTGCTAACTAAACTAGGAATGCTGGTGGGAGGAATCTCCGTCAGCTGTTGGTCCTGGGAAAGAGGAGCGTGCTCCTCTCCCAGGAGTGACTGCTCTTCCTCAGAATCAGAACTACTCTGGGATTCTCTGGGCTCAGTGTCCACCCTGACAGAAAAGCGTGTTTGCTATGACCAGCGTGTTCTCTCTTGACAAAACTCTATTAGCCTTTGTCCTGCTTCATTTTGTACACCAAGGCCATGCTTGCCTGTTATCCCGGTGATTTCTTGACTTCCTGCTTTAGCATTCCAATCCCCTATGATGAAGAGGACATCTTCGTTTGGTGTTAGTTCTAGAAGGTGTTGTAGGTCTTCATAGAACCAATCAACCTCCGCTTCTTCAGCATCAGTGGTTGGGGCATAGACTTGAATTACTGTGATGTTGAATGGTTTGCCTTGGATTTGTACTGAGATCATTCTATCATTTTTGAGATTGTACCCCAGTACTGCTTTTCCCACCCTTTTGTTGACTATGAGTGCTACTCCATTTCTTCTAAGGGATTCTTGCCCACAGTAGTAGATATAATGGTCACCTGAATTAAATTCACCCATGCCTGTCCATTTTAGTTCGCTGATTCCCAAGATGTCGATGTTCAGTCTTGCCATGTTTGACCACCTCCAGCTTACCTTGATTCATTGATCTTACATTCCAGGTTCCTAAACAATATTGTTCTTTACAGCATCGGACTTTCTTTTCACCACCAGACACATCCACAGCTGAGTGTCCTTTCAGCTTTGGCCCAGCTCCTTCACTCTTTCTGGCGCTACTTGGAAATTCCCTCTGCTCTTCCCCAGTAGTATATTGGACACCTTCCAACCTGAGGGGCTCATCTTCCAGCGTCATATCTTTTAGCCTTGTGATACATTCCATGGGGTTTTCTTGGCACGAATACTGGAGTGGGTTACCATTTCCTTCTCCAGTGGACCACATTTTGTCAGAACTCTCCACCATGACCTGTCCGTCTTGGGTGGCCCTGCACGGCATAGCTTATGGCTTCACTGAGTTACGCAAGCCCCTTCGCCAGAACAAGGCAGTGATTCATGCAGGTGAATGCAGTGATTACTCGAAGCCAACATGGATTTGTTCTGCAAGATGAATCTGATCTCATTTTCTGATCAGGTAACCTCCCTTGTGTACTGTGGGAATGCTGTGCACATAATATACCTTGACTTCAAGCTTTTGTCAAAGTGCCCCATGATATCCTGATGAGCAAACTAGCTCAAAGTGGGCTAGATGAAACAACGATCAGGTGGATCCACAGTTGGCTACAGAATTAGACTCGAAGTGTGTTTATCAATGGGATCTTCTCAAACTGGGGTGAAGTAATGAGCAGGGCACCGCAGGGCTCAGTCCTGGGCCCAGTGCTCTTCAACATTTTTATTAATGACTTGGATGAGAAGGTGCAGAGAATGCTTATCAAATTTGTAGATGGCACAAAATTGGGCAGGATATCTAATACCTTGAAGACAGAAACAAAATTCAAAGTGACCTTGATAGGCTGGAGCGCTGGGCAGAAAACAATAGAATGAAATTTAATAGGGATAAATGCTTATCAGGATAAATGGAAATACCTAGTTCTGCACCTAGGAAAAAGACACCAAATGCACAGTTACAAGATGATCAATACTTGGTTTAATAATACTACAACCATCGGGTTGTTTTCCCTGTTTCCTCCAGAAGTTAATTATTCAATTATTTGGAATACAATTTTTTTTTAATCCATAATCTTTCACAGGGTGACTCATTACAGATCCCACACTGTTTGAAAAATATAGTCTATTTCCCCTGGCGAGTGCAACCTGCAATCCAATTATTTCCACTAGTCAAAAGTCCCTCCAAAACGAATCAACTGTTTATTAAGGACTTCAAGTTACATTTCACTTTAATTTCTTCAAGTCTGTTAAAAACTTTAAACCAGATTATTATCCTTCAAACTGTTTGACTCTTCTTAATGATCATTTCTTGTACAAAGTTTCGAAGGCTGTTTTAACTCCTGTATCAGAGAGGTTGTATGATTGTATAACTTCTGTTCCCTTCTAGATATAAACTCAGCCCAGCATATCAAACTTAGGACTGGGCAAACCATAGAGTTTGTTTGTATTTCTAAGCTTCTTGTCCATAAAAGATAACTGCAGCATTTTTATTTCTTATTTGAATTTTTGATGGATTAGAACAAACACTGTGTTTTGCTGGATCCCACATATCACAATGGCAAATGCACGACTAATTATTGCTATCTGCCAGAGCCTGCATCAAAAAATGTGACCTTCTGGACTTCAGAGAACACATTTCGACTTTAGACTTTGTTCACAAAAACCAAAAAGTGATAAAACAGTTCCTGGACTGTACCGCCTCAGTCTTAAAGTAGGAGATTGCATGATAGAATACTTCTCTGTAAAAAAATAAATAAAAAATAAATATATCCATAAACATACAAAACTAGCATATTAGAAGGCTAGCCAAGAACTCTGCTCTCTGACATTTAGCTTTTCTATTTGTAGAGAGGTTTTTTCTATATTGAGGATCATTCCTAGGGATGGACCAACTCATTAGAGTCCATTATGCCTCTAATATTTTGCACATTAAGCTTTCCCTGCCCCAAACTGCATATATTTGAGTATGCACAGTTTTTTAACTTCTTTTTCGCGCACATAAGAAAGGTGGGAAAATGGCGAGCGCTCACCAGACAGAATTGTGGTGAGTCCTGGACGATGCAAGGGGGGGGGAGTGAGGACAATGTCTCGGTGGGCAAACTCCAGGAGTCGCGGGCAGGGGGAGCCCAACGGACTCAGACCCTGTCAGGTGCCCACAACATCCTTATTTCTGGCCACCGTTGTGCACAACAATAAATCTATGATAATATAGAGCCCCCTCTTGCATAAAAGGGTTCTATATTTGTACTGGGTAGCTGCGGGGGGGGGGGAGGATCGCTCCTGTCTCCCCCTCCCACCCTGGGCCAGTTACACTGGGGCAGCAGCTTGACAAGAGGAGGGTAGCGAGAGGGGCTTCCCTTCCCTGCTCTTTCTCTCCCCTCTATCCCTTTTCCTTGCTGTTTTCCCCTCCCTCCCAGCCTCTAGTCTCATTATTTCTCCCCCTACACCTCTTTACCTCATTTTTGACAGGACACAATGGCAGCCATTACGTGGCTAGCCACAGCCTCTATAGAAGCCATTTTGTGGTGGTGCTCACAGCAGTTTCTCAAATTCCCAAATGTGCCTGCAGGTCCAAGAAGTTAAGGGTCCCCTGATGTATACTGTACCCATGAGTGTAGAGCAATTATTTCTTGGTAACTATTGTTTACTACTATTATCCTACAATACAATTGAGTTGTATCCTTTTGCTCTCTTGTGGTCCGTAATCCTGTTCCTGAGTATACAGTCTGTTAAACACTTAAGCTGATGTGTGTTAGCACTGCAGTTGTACATGATGAAATGATTAGGGATGTCGTGAGCATCTGGGCAGGGGGTGGAGTCCAACAGACTCCCCCCTGCTAGCTCCCCCTTCAGGAAAAATGTGCATCAGATAAGAAGGTTGGACTATTGCCCACATGTCCTACCTATAGTGCAAATGACAGGAAAAATTACAAAAATTAAACAGGACCTATGAAAGACAAACAGATGATATCCTGTGTTGAAGACAAGTGTGGTTCAGAAAATCTGACAAGTAATGAAGCAAATATATTACTTCCCAAAGAACTTTGGAAAATAATAAATAATTGTTAGAGAAATTCCAGTTTCATGAGAAAGATACATCAGCAGCTGATAAAAAATCATATAAATATGAGAGGCAAAATACAGGAAATAGAGTACATTCTACCTGTCCTCATAGAACCCAGCATTGATTCTCACAGAATACTATACCTGTCCTCCGACAGACAATGGCACTGGGTCCTCATTGATTTCTCTGCTCTTTTTTGCTCCCAGCTCAGAAATGTTATTGAGCAAGGTGCTTTAATCTTTAAGGCAATGCTCCTAAATTATTCTTTAAAAGCTTGAAAGATGTGTTTGTTTGCAAGTTGCAACTACTTTGAATTTTTGTAGGTTCAAAGCTCTTATACCATATAATGTAAATCATGTAAAAACTGCTTGGGATTTTGAAGTAAAAGATGAAGAGACATGCCTGATCTCAGAATCTTCTATTTCTAAAATAAACTCTTTGTGTTTATAGCAGGAACATCGTAAAATTACAGATTCCTAGGTGACACCTGTGTAATATGCATAGGGCAGTATCCAATGGTGTCATTCCACAAATTCAAATAGTGCTAATGAAGTTCCACTGAATCTTTTTGTTGTGCAAGAAGTTGTGCAAGGAGTTGAACAACTGCATTTCACAATGCATTGCACAAGAATTATGTGTAACAGGTTGCACAAGCATAATGCATAATCGCTTGCACAGCTTTACTTGTGTGAACCTAACTTCAGTTGGATTCTTCCCTTGCTCATAGTTCAGGACCTAGTTTCCATTAGTGCAATGTCATTTGTGCTAACAGAATGTCACAGTTGGATACTGCCCATAGGAAGCAGGGAAGCAGATTTTTGCTAAACGTTAATGGTACAATTAGGGATGGAGGAAACATCCCCTGCCCACCCTGCACACTGCTCACTGAATCCCTGCTACTTACCCAACCCAGTGAGCAGCACAGGGCGAACTGCTGGGCCAACTGAGGGTTCTCTTTTTTTTTACAAGCCTCCATTTTTGCACAAGATGGGGATCTGATTTTCATAGATCTAATGTTTGCACAGTAGATCTAAACAATGGTGGCTGTAAAGGTTCATCTCTATGGCTGAAATGAACCTTTACAGCCACCATTGTGTCAATCTACTGGGCAAACAGTAGATCTATGAAAATTCAGAGCCCTATCTTGCACAAAAAATGGCTGCTCGCATAGATGCCATGTGGCTGTGGTGAGTCCTGGCCTCATGCATGAGGTGGGGGATGGGGAGGGTTCACCAAGCTGGATTTGAGGGTGCAGGTGGGGGGGGATTTGGTGGGTTCCTGCTGTGTTGGGCACCCACACCATCCCTAGGTATGATTGAAACTTTGTAATGGTACAAGCTATTTTGAAAGTGACTTGGGAGGTGGTGGGCTCTCTTTTGCTGGGGGTATAGAAATAGAGACTTGACAGCCTTCTGGAAGCATGCATCCTGCATTATAGATCCTACACTGAACAGGGGTGGGGGGCTCCAATGGTCCCTTCTAACTGTAAAAGCTATGATTCTAGCATAACTTCAACTGAACAGTGGGAAGAGAGTGCCTCATGGGAGGGGGGGGGAGAGAGAGAGAGAGAGAGAGCACCTTCATAGAAGCCTCCTATGGAGAGAGAGCATGGGAAAGTGAACTATAAATGCCACTCCCACCACCGAGGTGACAGAAGTAAATGTGTATTCTGGCTCTCTGAAAATTTATTTCAGAGCCAGGGCCTGCAGGAGAAGTTGCCACCACCAGGGGAGAGGTGTGCCTGCTGCTGCTGGGCCTGCAGCTGCTGGGCCTGCTGTGGCTGCTGCCACCACCAACACCAGGCCTTCCCTATGGACCTCTGCCTGGCAGACCACCAGTCCCTGCAGGACCAGGCCCCCAGGTACTGAGCCAGCTGTGCTGCTTCCACCTGCCCCTTCCTGCAGGGGCTACATAAGGTGGCTGGCTGAGGTGGCCTGGGAGAGCCAGGGCCTGCTGGAGAAGCTGCCACCACTGGGGGAGAAGCGTGCTTGCTGCTGTGCCACCATGGACTCCTGCCTGGCAGTATTTTAAAGGGGATTTTTAAACTGGGTTTTTTTTTAATTTTGGGGGGATTCTGTTGTGTTTTAGGGGTGGGTAGCTTGCCTGATAGGTGGGAGTGAGGGGCCATGTGTCCACCTGACGGAGGCAGTGGAGGGAGTGCTGGGGGCCAGACTATACTGAGGCTGGTCGGGCTGGCGGGGTGCTAGGGGCAGGCTATGCCAGGTAAGGGGAACAAGGGAGAGATGCATAATATCTGTCCCTTGTTCCGGGCCTGTCCAGAACCAAAGGATAGCTAGGGGAGGTGTGACTCCATCTTCTGGCCTTCATTTGCTGCTCTGCAATGCCAGGTCTGTTACCCAGAAAACCTCCCTCATCTATGACATGATCCTGGATGAGGGTGCAGACCTGGCATGTATTATGGAGACCTGGCTGGCTGAGGCCACTGCTTCAGTTCTCGCGGCCATGTGTCCAGCTGGATTTTCGTAAGCACAGCAGCCGAGGGCTGGGGATCGGGGAGGGGGAGTGGCTGTTATCTACAGAGAGTCCTTGGTTTTCACCAGACCCCCTCTCCGGGAGACCAAATTTGCTGAGTGCATGTACTTGAGGTTGGGCCCAAGGGGCAGTCTGGGGATTCTGCTTGTGTACCGTCCACCCTGCTGCACGACTGACTCCCTAGCTGAGGTGCTTGAAGTGGTTTCTGATGTGCATGTGCAGTCCCCTAACTTATTGGTGTTGGGGGACTTCAATGTACATTCAGAGGCCATCCTCACAGGAGCACCTCGGGACTTCATGGAGACCATGGCTTCCTGGGAGCTGCACCCTATTCTAACTGGGCCCACCCATGTAGCCGGTCATGCGCTAGACCTTGTGTTTGTTTCTGGAGAAGTGGGGAGTGAACTGGAAGTCGGGGGTATATCCACCACCCCCTTGTCATGGTCAGATCACTATCTGGTGACGTTGGACTTCTCGGTTCCACCACCCCTCCGCCCCAGGCATCTTATGGATCCGAATGGATTCCTGATCACGCTTGGGAATTCTCTGCAGCACACCAATGGCCGCAATCACTGGGGCATTAGATCGGGTGGCTCCGAAACGCCCTCTCCCCCTGAACAGGGCTCGGACTGCACTATGGTTCAATCCACAGTTATGAGCTCTGAAACAGGAGGTGAGATCGCTAGAGCGCTGGTGGCGGAAGTCTCCCTCCAAAGGTGATCAGACATGGGCTAGAGCTGTATCGTGGTGGTGAAGGCAGCAAAAAAGGAATATTATACTGCCTCTACCACATCCGCAGAGGGCTGTCCCAGGAGGCTGTTCCAAGTGGTCCGGAGCCTGGTCGGTCCAGTGGCTCCGGAACCACTGGAGCATTCTAAGGCCTCCTGTGAGGTCTTGGCAAGGCACTTTGAGGATAAAATTGATTGGATTAGGAGTGTTATTCCATGTGCTGTGGATACAGTTAGTGAGCAAGAGGCGGCCTGTGGCAAACCGGTTTTGTGGGATTGGTTCCAGATTCTTTCTTCTGATGAAGTGGACAAGGTGCTTTCATCTGTAAGGCTGACCACCTGCTTACTTGATCCTTGCCCATCTTGGCTCATTATGAGCTGCAGAGAGAGATTGTGTGAGGGGATCAGGGTGGTGGTGAACATCTCCCTTGAGGAGGGAGTGATTCCATCAGCCCTCAAGGAGGCAGTGATAAGACCGCTCTTAAAGAAGCCCTCCTTGGATCCCCAAATTCTGAACAATTTCACTCAGTCTCAAATCTGTCATTTTGGGTCAAGGTGATTGAGCGGGTGGTGGTGATGCAGTTGAGGACACACTTGGAAGAAGCCGATTATCTAGATCCATTTCAGTCAGGCTTCAGGCCTGGGCATGGGACAGAAATGGCCTTGGTCGCCTTGGTGGATGATATGAGGAGGGCTCTGGATAGGGGTGAATGCTCCTTCCTTGTTCTCCTCGACCTCTCAGCGGCTTTTGATACCATTGACCATGGTATCCTCCTGGACCGCCTGGAGGGTTTGGGCATTGGAGACACCATATTGCAGTAGTTCCGGTCCTTCCTCTCTCCGGCAGATACCAGAGGGTACCACTGGGAGAGGGGGTTCAAGAGCCATGGGCACTCACTTGTGGGGTGCCACAGGGTTCCATCCTCTCCCCGATGCTATTTAACATCTATGTGAAGCTGCTGGGGGCTATCATCAGGAGGTTTGGAGTGCAGTGTCATCAATATGTGGACGACACGCAGCTCTACCTCTCGTTCAAATCTTCACCAAGGTTGGCCGTAGAATCCCTGTCCAAATGTGTGGAGATGGTGAGTGGCTGGATGGGGAGGAATAAGCTGAAGCTGAACCCTAAAAAGACCAAGGTACTTTTGGTGGGAGACAAGAGGAGGCTGGGGGATGTTGACCTGGTGTTGAATGGGGTACGGCTACCCTTGAAAGACCAGGTCTGCAGCTTGGGGGTCATTTTAGACTCCCAGCTGTCCATGGAGGCTCAGGTGTCAGCTGTGAGCTGGACAGCGCTGTACCAACTCCATCTGATATGGCGGCTGCACCCCTACCTTCCCGACCATCTGCTCCCATCGGTAGTACATGCCCTGGTCTCTTCTCATTTAGACTACTGTAATGCGCCCTACATGAGGTCACCCTTGAAGACAGTTCGGAAGGTGCAGCTGGTACAGAATGCGGCGGCTTGCCTGATTACAGGCAGCTGCCGGCGAGATCACATAACTCCAGTGCTGAAGGAGTTGCACTGGTTACCACTTGTTTTCTGGGCCAAATTCAAGATGTTGGTCTTGACCTTTAAAGCCCTATATGGTTCTGGCCCAGCCTCTCTTAAAGAGCCCCTCCAGCAATACCAGACAGGCTGCTTAACAAGATCAGCCTGGGATGGCCTTCTCTCTGTCCCATCAGCTAGGACAGCTAGGCTGGTGAGGACAAGGGAGAGGGCCTTCTCTGTGGTGGCCCCCACTCTGTGGAACTCCCTCCCTAGGGAACTCCGCCATGCCCCCTCTTTAATGAGCCTCCGTCGTGCATTAAAAACGTGATTGTTCAGGCAGGCATTTGGGGTGGGTTAGGGTATTTTTTTATTATGTTTTTAATGTAGAATTTTATTGTTTTTAACTGTTTTGTTGTTGTACATTGCCCAGAGTGGCTGGGTGACCAGCCAGATGGGCGATTAATAAATTTAATAAATAAAATAAATACATTATCCCACTTTCTTTGGGTAATAACAACTGTAAACCTACTAGTTAAGGAGTCCAATGTTGTGACACTGTTTCATAAAGATATCATAGAATAGTAGGGTTGGAAGGGGCCTACAAGGCCATCGAGTCCAACCCCCTGCTCAATGAAGGAATCCAAGATGTTTGTGCTGGAGCCATTATGATTGCAAGCCAATTGTCCTCACATAGGAAGAAGGGATGGTTTGAAGCTTGTTCTAATGGGTTTAGAAGTACCTGTTGTACATCCTTTCACATTTAAATTAAAATGTTGATTTAAAAGAGGGTTGCTAATGGAAAAAGGACTTAGTGTACGAGAAAGTTCAATGGGATTATTCAACTGCATACTTTTAGCAACAGGTGATTGCAGAATTGTTACTTTAGTCTATAGCTTGTCTACTTGATTAGATGAACCTGGAGAATGAGATCATTGTTGATTAGATGTGAACAGAAAGAAGCTGTGTAAAAGGCACCATTACTAGATGGGCATTATTCTTACTGGATCAGGTCTGTGGAGTAAGAGAATACTGTTTCTGATGAACTCCATTCTGTATTTCATGATTATTGCTTTAAAAACTATAGAATGCAGAGACACTGAGCCTTCAGGAAGAAATTCTAGTCCTATACAACAGAACACACAGTTGCTCAGATCGAACAATTATTTGTGGGCACATCCACAGAGAGTGTATACATATACAAGAGTATTCCCATTTAATTCAATAGGAGGGACTGGCTCCAGTCTTCCGAAGTGAATTGTTGTTGTTCAGTCATTAAGTCGTGTCCGACTCTTCGTGACCCCATGGACCATAGCACGCCAGGCATTCCTGTAGGGTGGAGACTCGTATTTCATCCATATTCCCCAGTCTTCACCACCTAGCATTCGGCCACTAGTCTTCATGATGGAAACACAGAACAGAATTAGGGATGGCCAAATCAGTCAAGTTCAATTTTGCTCAGGTTCGCATTTTTCCAATGGGAGGTTTATTCTGTCCCATTTCCAAATTGAGTGTCAGATTTTTTTAGTGTGCATGAAAAATGCACACTAAATGCACATACATATTTTCATGGGCATTTTTTCAAAATATGCACATATTTGTATACCTTTTAAAAATGTTTGCAATTTTGTGCACACTTTTTTCCAAATGCACACATTTTTGCAAGCAAATTTTCATTGAATAAAACATTTATGCCCATTTTCCCAAAGATATGCATTTTTCGATGCACTTTTTTTTTTTTCAAATGTACTGATATTTGTAAGCCTATTTTGGGGGTGAACTGTATTGAAAACTTTGGAAAAAGTACAGATTTCAAAGTCTGTAAATTCAGCTTTAATGAAATACAAATTATTATTATGAACTGATATTTAACATGGCATAAAAATATGTTATTTTGTTAAGATACAATAGGTCTCCCCTGGGATGTGCTGATTTTAGTCAGGCAAATTTATATTTTTTATCAGAGATGCAAATTCGCACTAAGTATCTGATATTAAATATAAAGGAAGGATGTTCCAATAGCCTGTGCATTTAGGGGATAAGATACATACAGTACCTATTCACCAGATGTTTGATCATCTTTAACTTCTCCTTGTAGAACAATTCTGAGTAACAGTGAAAAATGTAGTTAGAAAATCCATTGCGAGCAGAGATGGGTCAAAGAAGATTCAGACAACAAGCTTTGGATGAAAATTGGGCCACATTTTATTGAAATATTTGCAAAGGGGTAACTAGGACGGGCATCTAACTGTCTCAGCGGCTAGCTGACACTTCTTGGGGAAAAACACACCCAGCCTGAGGGGTGGCGGTGATCTTGCCATCCCTCCGGACTGCCCCTTCTGGGGGAGGTTAGGGATGGGGGAGAATTTCTCCCCGAAACTTCGGGGGGCCAAGTGGCAACACTTTCGGTCCTCCGAAGGTTCGGGGAGAAATTCTCCCCCCCACCACCACCCCCCCGGGATGGGACTTACCTTTTACGAATGTCGCTCCCGGCGGCGGGTCCCGGCGGCGGTTTGGCAGGTCTTCATCAGGGGCGGGGGTGGCAGCCACCATTACAAATAAAAAAAAAAAAAATGCCCCTGTGATAGGCTACATAACGATTAACGTAGCCTATCACGGCTAGATTTGCAAACTCAGCCATGATCGTTAATCGTTACGTAGCCTACCTAGGGGTGCACGAAAGTCACTTACCTGGTCTCGCAGCTTGCTTCGCGGTGGGGGGGAGGCGCTTTGCTGCTCCCCCCGAAATTCAGGCCGGCGGGGAGGCGCCTCGCCTCGCCCAGCCGCGAAATAAAAAGTAAAAAAAAAAAAACGCCCCCGTGATAGGCTACGTGACGATTTACGTAGCCTATCACGGCTAGATCTGCAAAGTCAGCCATGATAGGCTACGTTGATCGTCACGTAGCCTATCACAGGTGACTTTAAAAAAAAAAAGCGCGTACGCAAATGGGGGCCCCCATAGGGAGCCGCCATTCGCATTCCTTATTTGGTCGCTGTAGTCTACGTAAATCTTTACATAGACTACGGCGAAAATAAGGGCAACACAAATAGTGTTGCCCTTATTTTCGCCGTAGTCTACGTAATCTTTACGTAGACTACAGCAACCAAATAAGGAACGCGAATGGCGGCTCCCTATGGGGGCCGCCATTAGCCGTACGCACTTTTTTTTTTTTTTTTAAGTCACCCGTGATAGGCTACGTGATGATTTACGTAGCCTATCACGGCTGACTTTGCAAATCTAGCCATGATAGGCTACGTTAATCGTCACGTAGCCTATCACGGGGGCGTTGTTTTTTTTTTTACTTTTCTTGGAATGGCGGTGGCGGCAGCCAGTCGAAAGACCGGCTGCCGCCCCTGCCCCTGTCGAAGCCCTGCCGAACCACCGCTGCGACCCGCCACCGGGAGCGACATTCGGGAAAGGTAAGTCCCATCCCGGGGGGGGCAGGGGGTGCGGAGAATTTCTCCCCGAAACTACTTCGGGGGGCCGAATACATTGGCACTCGGCCCCCCGAAGTTTCGGGGAGAAATTCTCCCCCATCCGTGAGCCTATCACGGGGCGTTTTTTTGTTTTTTTTTACTTTTCTTTTGAAGTTCACGACCAGGGAGACGGGGCGCTTCTCCCCGGCCTGAATTTCGGCCGGGCGAGGCGGGAAGACACCCCCCCTCACATGAACTTCGGGGGGGAAAGCGAAGCGCCTCCCCCCACTGCGAAAAAAGCTGTGGGACAAGGTAAGTCCCTTTCGTACATCCCTAGGGGAGGTAGACCTTCCGGTGTCACCCCCAACCCAGTGCCGCGCAACACCTGGGTGAGTGAGTAGGGTTCGTCTCCCAGGCAACCCTTATCCCCCCGCCAAGCCGCACAACCCGTTCAGGGGGCCTCAGGCATCACCTGTCACCATAAGGTGCCTCTGCATGCACACCATCCCTACTCCCTTTCATGTTTTGCCCGTCCTAGCCGCCACAGGAGTCACAAGCCTATTGCTTGTGAAACTCCCCCCACCTGCGCAGAAGAACTTCCCGCAGGCCCCTTTGCAGATTGGCCAAAAATAAGTTGTCCCCTATGTCTGAGAGGTGGACGCCGCCCTGCCTGTAAAGCTCCCTCCTAGTCCAATGGATTCCTTGGTGGTTGATGCAATCGTCACCATGATCTGACAACCCACGTGCCAGTTCTCTGTTCACCTTGCGCCGGGCCCGTTCCATGGCCGCATTGCTCTGCGCCCTCCACATGATTCTCGGGAGCATTGAGGACCATAATATGGTCACCCCCGGCCAAAGATGTCTGATCGTCCGCAGATCTGCCAATGCCTGCTCGATCAAGCCCTTTCCAGGCTTGTAGCCCAGGTCGTTCCCTCCTAGGTGTAACACCAGGACCTGTGGAGGGAAACTGAACAAACCTCGTTGAAAGAGTGTGGGGAGAAGACCATCCCATCGCATACCCCATCGGCCGAGCCATTGTATCGCCACCTGTTGGGGAAACTGCAGCCGGGATCCGAAGGGCAACGTAGAAGCTCTGCGGGCAGCCCAAAAAACCATACTGTGCCCACAAATGAGCACCCGTACCGGCGTCGGTCGAATCCCATCTAAATAAAACATTGGGGGAGGCGAAGAGAATCATCATGAAGCATCTGGCAACTTGCGAATGTAAGAGCGGAAGGCCCTGGAGCACCATCTCCCTACCACCTTCACTTGCTTGGATGAAAAACCTATAGCAGCTGCTGTAGAGGCCACCCCAATACAGAATGAGTGAGTCCCGAAATGATAATGCCCCAGACCCAGTGTGGTCAAGGCTAACTTAGTGACTGCCCAAAATTGGAACTTTGTCAGTGGTGAACCATCAACATGACAAAATAGGGGACCCTCCCTCGCCCCGCGGTGCTCAATGAAAGTCCGCAAGGCCCTGACAGGGCATAACTCATCGGCCTGGGCCCGGTTAAGGGCCACCAATGCTCCCTTGCCTGACTGGTCGGTTTTTGATCGTCGAATATGGAGGTGAATCAGGCTAGGATGGATCTGGATATCGGAGTACCTCAAGGCCCTCCCGGTGGTGTCGGATTTGGACACCCAGACCAGTTCTGAAATCCTGAGGGCCCCAAAAAAGGCTGTTAAAGCTGCAGCGTGAAAAAGGGAGGCTTCATATGGAGAAGAGCAAATGGAGGGCCACAATGCCCAAAAACCATACTGTGCCCACAAATGAGCACCCGTACCGGCGTCGGTCGAATCCCATCTAAATAAAACATTGGGGGAGGCGAAGAGAATCATCATGAAGCATCTGGCAACTTGCGAATGTAAGAGCGGAAGGCCCTGGAGCACCATCTCCCTACAAGAATAACTGGCGACAAAGGATGCCTGGAATCTGGCGGGGCGGGAGTAGGGATGGACGAAAGGGACTTACCTCGTCCCGCAGCTTGCTTCGCGGTGGGGGGGAGGCGCTTCGGTTCTCCCCTTGAACTTCAGGTGAGGGGGGGGAGGCGCCCCGCCTCACCTGGTCAAAATTCAGGCCAGGGGGGAGGTGCCCCATCCCTCGCTGGCGAAATTCAGGCCAGGTAGGAGCGCCCCATCTACCCGGCTGCGAAAAAAAAGTAAAACTCACACACACACACACACACACACACACACACCCATGATAGGCTACGTAACGATTTACGTAGCCTATCACGGCTAGATTTCCAAAGTCAGCCGTGACAGGCTATGTAAATTGTCACGTAGCCTATCACGGGTGACTTTGAAAAAAAAAAGGCGCGTACGCAAATGGCGGCTCCCATGGGGACCACGATTTGCGTTCCTTATTTTGGCACATCTAGTCTACATAAAGATTTACGTAGACTACGGAGAAAATAAGGGAATGCTATTTGCGTATGCGCTTTTTTTTTTTTCAAAAGTCACCCGTGATAGGCTACATGACGATTTACGTAGCCTATCACGGCTGACTTTGGAAATCTAGCCGTGATAGGCTACGTAAATCATTACGTAGCCTATCACGGGTGTGGGGTTTTTTTTTACTTTACTTTTTTTTTTTGCAATGGCGGCGGCGGCAGCAGCCGGTTGGGAGACTGGCTGCCACCCCCGTCCCCGACAAAACGCCACCGAAACGCCGCTGGGACCTGCCGCCGAGAGGGACATTCGCCGAAGGTAAGTCCCATCCCAGGGGGGGCGGGGGGCCGGTGGAGAATTTCACCAACACTTTCGGGGGGCCGAATGCGTTGGCACTCGGCCTCCCGAAGATTCGTGGAGAAATTCTCCGCCACCCCTAGGCGGGAGACATCCGTGCCCAGCCTTGCACAGCCCTCCTAATTCGGAAATCTGAGGTGGAGTCCTCCACCCCTCGCACTTTGGCCCAGAAGGCCAAAGAGGCGAGCATCCCCGAAATGGTCCTAACAGACAGTCCCTTATTATGTAGATGTACGCAGAATTGTAACAAGTGGTCCACAGGTAAGGGCCACACACCCTGCGACTGAAGTCCGCACCTGAAGGCGCAAAACTCCCTACCTGCTCTTTCATAGGCAGCTCTAGTGCTGGGGGCTATAGAGTTCAGGATAGCGTGATCGACTTGAGAGCGCCAATCTCCCACAGTTTGTCTGGCATGGGGTCTGGCAGTGGACGTGCCCACGGAGCCAACGCACGGAACTTGTCGATCTAGTTTCGTGACAAAGCATCAGCTACAGGGTTCTCCAGACCCGGCACATGGCGGGTGCGGAACCATATGTTGTGGCGTAGGCATTGAAGGGTAAATGCTCTAACTAACTTCATGACCCTTTGGTTTCTGGGGGATAATGTATTAATGACGTGCACTACAGCCAAGTTGTCGCACCAAAAAAAAAAAAGGGGGGCAACAGAGTTGGCCATCAAGTCTGCCCAAATATGTACAGCCACGTAAATGGGGAAGAATTCCAGGAAGGTGAGGTCCTGACAGATACAGCCAGCAGCCCAGGTCTCCGGCCACTGGCCCAGGCACCACCAGTCTCGCCAAATTAGCCCAAAACCAAAGGTGCCAGCCATGTCCAAATGGATCTGCATGTCGGCTCATAGAAGTAACTCACGCCTCCAAAAGGAGATGCCATTAAAGTCCCTCAGGAATTTAAGCCATATCCGCAGGTCCATGCGCATAGCGGAGGTGACTCTGGTGCGATGATGCGGGAGTTGAAGACCCCGCATTGCCCAGCAGAGCCGTCGCAGGACCACCCTACAAGCGAAGTTCAAATGGCCAACGACTTCCTGGAGGGCTCTAACTTTACGAAGGTGCAAGATGGACTGGAGCTTATTTTTAAGTACCAGCAATTTATCCTGAGGGAGACGAGAACATTGTGCGAGGGTATCAAGCTCGATCCCTAAGAACGTCAAAGTAACAGCTGGGCCCTCTGTCTTCTCGTGTGCCAAAGGGACACCTAAATCTGAGAAAAGGGATATGAATGCCCTAATCAGGTCAGAGCATTGACTTCCGTCCCCGGGTCCAGCAAACAGGAAGTCATCCAAATAATGGACCACATCACCGCAGCCCGTCTTATCCCGTATGGCCCATTCCAGAAAGGTACTAAACATTTCAAACATGGCGCAAGAGATGGAGCATCCCATAGGGAGGGCGCGGTCGATGTAAAATTTGTCCTGGAAGGAAAATCCCAGCAAATCAAAATCCAGAGGATTGATAGGCAAAATGCGAAAAGCGGATTTGATATCACACTTGCCCATCAATGCCTCGCAACCCACGGCTCTTATCATGGCTACCGCAGTGTCAAAGGATGTATAACGCACGGAACATAGGTAATCTGGGATTTCATCGTTACCGACTGGCCCTTGGGGAAAGAGAGGTCATGAATTAACCTGAACTCACTGGGCGATTTCTTGGGGATAATTCCCAAAGGGGAAATCCTCAGGTTGGATAGCGGGGGCGAGGAAAAGGGGGCCGATGACCCGACCTGACTGAACTTCTTTGTTAATTTTATCTTGCACCAAGTGCCACATGCTAAGAACAGACCGGTGGTTACCGGTCAAATATGGCTTGCGCAGACCCTTAAAGGGGATCCTGAAACCCAGTGTAAAGCCGCGTTCCAAGTAGATCGCTGCCCGCCGATTTGGGTAACGTCCTAGAAGTTGAAGGAGCGGAAGAATCTTAACTGGGCTGGGGCCCTTTGGGAGGGAGAGGATGCCCACCGCCCTGTTTTCTGCCACCACGGCCATCCCTTGGGTGACCTCTCCAACCTTTGGCTCTCAGGCAAGAGGAGCAGGAGTGTTGACCGCCACTAAGGGAGCACTCATGCCAGAAGCGGCATGGGTTATGGGAGCAGGAACCTTTGGAGCTGAACTCCCAGCACAGCCAGCGGTGTTGAACCCCTGGACCCGCAATAGGCCTGGTGACTATTGCGGGCGACAGCTTGGCCAGGATGTGGCTGCTGTCGGACCTGTCGCCGAACCCTGGCCTGGAAGGGGTCATGAATTGGAGCCAAAGGTCCTGGTCCTTCAGATCCCAGTGCATGGAAGGGTCAATGGCGGCCCTCCTTCGGAAGGCCTCATTGTAGGCCAGCCATGCGCTCCCTTCATATTCGGAGTAAGCCCTGTATATTATGTTGAGGTACTTGGTGAGAACCCAAGCCCTCTCAGGGAATCTCTGTTGGAGGATGCCAGCGTAAATTAAAAAACCTGGCAACCAATTCGCCCAGGTGCGAGGCACCTTGTGAGCTTTGCTTCGCTCAGGATCCCTGTCATGGGTCCTATCTTTGTCGCTGGGTGCAGGCTCGCGAAAGAGCAGGGCCGCCATTTGCGTTCCTTATTTGGTCCCAGTACAGCGTAGTCTACGTAAATCTTTATGTAGACTACCGGGACCAAATAAGTAACACAAATGGCGGCGCCCATAGGGCGCCGCCATTTGCGTATGGGCTTTTTTTTTTTTCAAAGTCACCCGTGATAGGCTACATAACAATTTATGTAGCCTATCACGGCTGACTTTGGAAATCTAGCCATGATAGGCTACGTTAATCGTTACGTAGCCTATCACGGGGTTTGGGGGGTTTTTTACACTTTGTAATGGTGGCAGCGGCAGCCGGTCGGAAGACCGGCTGCCAACCCCGCCCCCAATGAAAGGCCGATGACCCGCCGCCGGGACCCGCCGCCGGGAGGGACATTCGCCAAAGGTAAGTCCCATCCCGGGGTGGCGGAGAATTTCACCGCTGATTTCGGGGGGCCGAATGCGTTGGTGCTTGGCCCCCCGAAGATTCGGGGAGAAATTCTCCGCCATCCCTAGCAGACGTAGCACCTGTGGGCATAGATCCTCGACTCAGGTTGGCGCATGGGTCAACCGAGGACAATTGTGGGGCTAGCAGGGGAGGAGGTAGGGAAGCTAAGGGGTCACGAACCGAACTGGCGGGCCCCTGCCAAACACTGGCGGAGGCGACGTTAAGTGGATGAGGCTGGACTAGTGGCGGGGCAGGCATGGTGGCGTCTCCTGCCGGTAGTAGTAAGGGGAATGTGGCGCCAGGCCCCAATGAACTGGGTGGGCTGGCCACCGGAGCAGTTGAACTAGGAGTTGAGGCCGAGGCAACGGGCTGAGGAGTACTAACTGCGGGGGCTGAATTAACTGAAGGAAGTGGAAGAGGGGGGACTGGGCCGCCCTGAAGGGTAAACCACGGCACCCAACCCCAGGGGTTGATTTGCCCCATGCCCAGCCAGGCAAATTGAGGTGCCAAAGCAGTCTCACCTGTATCAATCGTGGGCATGCTCTGATCCCCCGCTGGAAAAACCGACGTTGTTGCTTGTGCGCCCAGGGAAGATGAGGCCGCAGAAGGGAGGAGCTCCACTGAAGGCGGTGAGCCTTCTGGAAGAGCCGAGGAAGAGGAGGTGGATGCCTCAATAGCGTCCAGGTGAGCTGAAATAGAAAGGAGCAATGAGCGTTGGGTATGCTGTCGCGTTCGCTTGGGCTGGACCACTGAGGGGTTTGGGGGCCTGGCCGGGGGAGGGAGAGGGATCCCCGAGGAACACTCAGCAGCTTCCAGATGAGAAAGAATTGATGCCAGTACCGGGTCTGCGTCCTCATCAGACTCAGAATCGGGCCTTGGCAGCGGTCTTTTGGGGAGGGGGGGCGGGGCCCTCCCCTTCCCTTTCTTACCACCTTGGCCCTTCTTGGGAGGCATGATGCAGAAAGAGAATTAAGCTCAGCTGCTGTCAAAGAATTAAGAAAGCAACTGGGCACCCCAGGCAACAGGCAGCCACCCCACAGTCTTCAAGATCTGCAGATACGAGTTCCAGACCAAGACAGAGAGGCCTGGGGATGAAGATGGGAGCGCCGCTACTGCCGTTTAGGTAGGAGATCAGAGTTCAAGGGGCGCAGCAAGGGGCCAGAGGTGATGGAGCTGCGCTTGAGCGCGGGCGCCCCCAGCCGAGGGCGCCCTGGCTCAGGAGGTGCCAAACAGGCAGCCGCAGCTGTTTCACAATTTAATTAATTAATTAATTAATTTTATGTTTTTATTTTTATTTATTTATTTATTTATTTATTTTGTGGGGGGGAGTCCCGAGCCCCTGGGAGGCGACCAATTGGCACTGGGGGTATAAACACCCAGAATCTGGCTTAGCAGCCAGGCACCCCTCCCAACCAGGCAGTCTCGGCTTTCGAGAGGGAGGCAGGCATGCCGCCACTGCGAGTGCTGGTGCCGGCAAACACCGGCATCGCACTCACTTGCACCGCCAATGCTCCCTCCGAGGATTAATGCCTCCGAGGCCGCGGTGGCACAAGCGCACAGCCGCGTCCACCGGAGGCCGGCGGAAGGTGCGGTAAGGAAGAGGTCAGTGGCCAGATAGACAGGCTGGCTGGCAGGCGGGCCGAGAGCCGACCAGCCGGCCGGTGGGCCAGCAGGCAAACAGCAAGCGAGCGGGCGGGCGGGCGGGTAAGCGAGGGGACAGGTGAGTGAGCAGGCGGGTGAGCGAATGGGCGGGCGAGGTGAGTGGGGGGGTGAACGAGCGGGCAGGCGGGCGGGCATGCGCCACCCCGCCCGGACCCTGCGGAAGAAGACTAAAAGCGCCACACCGGGGCGCGCACACCCAGAGCCGCAGCCGGCGTTCACACAGACAGTAAAAGGCCGGCTGCGGGGGAGGAGGAGTTTCGCACACGAGTGCTGCCGCCGCGCCACCAGCCAACCCGGGGCCGCGGCAGACGCTCCGCGTGAGCGAGGAGAAAAGAGCTGGTGAGGGAGGGAGGGAGGGAGGGAGGGAGGCGGGCACGATATCACCAAGAACTCCAGAGCCCCAGAGGCAGCGAGCGCCTTCAGAGGCTGGCCCAGCGACACTCCCTCTAACGTCAGCAACGTTGGCTCTCCCGATGGCCGGCGCAACTCGATAGGCGTGTGTGAAGAGAAGCTTTTGGGCGTGCAGAAGCACGCTGGGTCTAGGTGGCTGGAACGATGACGAAGCCGGTCTCCAGCAGGCAGAAGTCTCTCGTCAAATCCAGGCCTTTAGCTCTCTCTAGCTGCGACGCGCCAAAGAGCTGAGATTGGGAGGGTGAGATGAGTTTAAGGCAGCTCAGCATGCCCCTCCCTGCATGGTGGTGCCACTGGGGTGCACCAGTCAGAGGCCCCTACGTCTTGTCACCCCACCCGCCCGCAATGCCCCCCCCCTTTTAGCCAGACAAGCTGGCGCCAGGTAGGGCATAAGTTTCATTTTAAAGAGTAAGTAAACAGAAGGAATACATTAAGAAGCTAGAAAGGGTAGAAAGAAACAAGATTAAAATGTTGGTGATACGACAAAAAAAAACACCTGGTTTGGAATAGTCCTAAAGCAAAAAAGTAATTGGCGGAACATGAAATGGAATGTTATCCTTAACTCCCATTACTGATGCAGTTCCACACTTTTCACAATAAATGCCATGCCTTACCTGCCTTAGAAAAGAATAAAGGTTCAAAAGTCAGACTCAAAAGTTATAAATCAGAGGAAAGTATCTGTCAGAAAAACTATTGTTGTAAAGAGGGCAAGTAGGCCGAGGTGACTACATGTCCACCATGAAATGGTTTCAGAGGTAATTGGCTTAGCAGACAGAGAAGAAGAGAATTAGAGATAGAAGGTATTTCTAGTAAAATGAAATGGTTCATTAGAAATGGAAAATGTGGGTGTTTTGTTATTTCATAGCATGGATATTTTAGGAATTATCTCACTACCTGGGTGAAAATCTTTTGAAAGGGTTTTCTTCTAAAAAAATAAAAAATGCCAGTCTGCCATTTTACATTTTAAAAAATCTAAAAATATAACAAAGGACAGTGATATATTTTATAGCAGTGGCGTAAGAGGCCTACATATAAGAAAACTGCCACAGCAACGTTCGTGGCAATTCAAACTTGTATGGAAAAAAACAAAGAGTCTTGTGGCCCCTTAAAGTTTAACACACTGATAATGACATAAGGTTTTGTGAACTTTAGTCCACTTCATCAAATACATCCAAGGAAGTGGACTATAGTCCACGAACACTTATGCCATAATCAATGTGTTAGACTTTCAGGTTCTGCAAGACTGTTGTTTTTGCTGCAACACAGTCTAACACGGCTACCTCTCTCAAAATTTTATTGGTGCAGTTCACAAACCCACAGTCTATATACTCTCACTGAGGAACTGACCTGAAACGAGCAATATTTATAAATCAAAGCCTGTCCTGCCAGCTCCTTTATCATTCCTAACAGCCAGATAACAGAAACTTGTTCCCATTACTCATCACTACTGAAGTCAAATGATGACGTGTGCTACGGAGGATATCGCTGAGTTTTCTGAAAAGCAATAGCATTGTGTTTTAACTTGCAAATATTATTTATCACATATGTATCCTGTTCTTCCCCCAGGGATCTCAGGGTAACACATGTGGGATTAATTCTTCTCATCTTCACAAGAGCCCTATAAGGTAGCCTAGGCTGAATGGCAGTGATAAGCCCAGTAGCAGCAAGATACCTTCATGGCTGAGTGAGGGGATACACAGGAATATAGGAATCTGCCTTGTACCGAGTCAGACCCTTGGTCCATCTAGCCCAGAATTGTCAACACTGACTGGCAGCAGCTTTCCAGGGATTCAGGCAGATTTTCCAGCCCTATCTGGAGATACCGGGAATCAAACTTGGTACCTTCTGCATGCCAAGCAGATGCTCTACCACTGAGCAACAGAGTGAACTTCTCACCTTTGCAAGCTTTGCGCTCTGGCCGATGTGGCTGTCAAGACAGCCCAGCCCAGCCCAGCCCAGCCCAGCCCAGCCCAGCCCAGCCCAGCTCTGCTCTGCTCATGCAGCATATCCGTGCAGGCACAGTGCCAGCATACAGTATTCTTGGACAGCTTCTATGCTCCCTGGCAGTGCCATGCCTCACACTGGGAGAGAAAAGTGCCAATGTTACAAGTCGCTGACTTTAAGCACAGTGATTTATTCCTCCGGTGGATGAGCTGGGAGTCTAGGGCATTGTGTTGAGGCATTTCTAGGGATGTCGGAGAAATCCACAATGGAACCAAATGAGTTTGGATTTTCATGAATCTGACATGTGGATTCTGAAGCGCACCGGCAGCTTCTCTCCTGTCAGGTAGGGATGGGGGAGAATTTCTCCCCGAAACTTCGGGGGGGCGAGTGCCAACGTATTCGGCCCCCCGAAGTAGTTTCAGGGAGAAATTCTCCACACCCTCCCGCCCCCGCACCCCCCCCCCCCCAGGATGGGACTTACCTTTCCCGAATGTCGCTCCCGGCGGTGGGTCGCAGCGGCGGTTCAGCAGGGCTTCGACAGGGGCAGGGGCAGCAGCCGGTCTTTCGACCGGCTGCCGCCGCCGCCATTCCAAGAAAAGTAAAAAAGAAAAAACGCCCCCATGATAGGCTACGTGATGATTAACGTAGCCTATCACGGCTAGATTTGCAAAGTCAGCCGTGATAGGCTACGTAAATCGTCACGTAGCCTATCACGGGGGCATTTTTTTTTTAAAAAAAAAACTTTTTATTTCGCAGCCAGGCGAGGCGAGGCGCCTCCTCCCCGGCCTGAATTTCAGCCGGGCGAGGCGGGAAGCCTCCCCCCCGGCCTGAATTTCGGCCGGGCAAGGAGGGAAGCCTCCCCCCCCAGCCTGAACTTCAGGGGGAGCAGCGAAGCGCCTCCCCCCCACCGCGAAGCAAGCTGTGAGACCAGGTAAGTGACTTTCGTGCACCCCTACTGTCAGGTAGGGATGGCGCAGGCACCCAATTCCATCTGGGAATCTGGTGCCCCCCCTGCCCACACCCCAGAACCCTGCTTCCTGGGGCCTTGCCCCCGCTCACCCCCTGCCCCCACTTTGTGAGCAGCAGCAGCTTGCACTCATCCCAGTGGCCTTGTCAAGCTCTGTGGTGCGGTTGCCATTTTTTGAAAAATAAAATGGTGATTGCAAAAATGCAGTGTGGGCTGCCTGGTGAGCATGGGAGGGGCTCAAGGGTGGTCCGGGGACTGGTGAATGGAGGCATAGGCTGAGCAGGCATGCAGAGAACCCAGATGGGGGTGGGTTCACACATCCCTACTGTCAGTTGGGTTCCATTGACTTGCCAACAGTTTTCTAACTTTCCCAAATTTTGCGCAAATTTCACTGTAGAAAAATACAGAACGTTTTAAAACATCCAGCCAAAAATATGCATTTCCCCCATGGGAAAAAGTGTGAAAATGCACATTTGGGGGGGATTTGCACATTTTTGCACTTTCAAATGTGCAGAAATGTGAATTTACACAAATTTGGAAACAAAAAATCCCTTTCCCTTGATGGGTGGACAACAGAATGAAACGCACCTGACAATCTGTGAAACATAAATGGAACAGTTTTTACACACTCCGTACATCCCTTGGTATTTCAGGGTTTCAAGTGAAGCACAGCTATGCAGTGCACACACAGAGACAGAGAGTTTCTCTTCCTTGCCTCCTTCACCTTAATTCCCGTACTTCTTTCCATGTTTGTTATTTTCCTCAGAGTAGCCAGGATCCCGGAAGAGATCTTGCTCCAGGGCTGCTAAAGGCCCAGCAAGACATTTGGTCTTCCCACCATCAAGAGTTCATGATCAAAAGTTTAACCATTTTTTGATTATTCAGATTGTACACTGCAGTTCTCAGTCCCATCGAAGACATGGCCAAAACTCTTGTCCAAAGAATGTAGGGATGGTGCAAGCATCTGGTTGGGGCTCGAAGCCAGGCAAGAAATCACCGGTTAGGCCCCCTGGATGCCAGTTTGTGGACCCGAGCTCTTGCCCAACTTGCCGCATTCTGAACCGGGCAAGAGTGTAGGCTCCTGGTCCCTCACTGAGCCGCCTATCGCCGAGAGGCGAGAGGTAACGAAGGGACCATCCCTTACTACAGCAGCAGCGGGGGACAGGCTGGTTGTTTTATGTAAGATAGACCCTTGGTCTGATCCAACATGGCTTTTCTTATGTTCTTATGTCTCTTACACTTAAGTAAATGGACCAGCCTGTCCCTTGCTGCTACTGCTGTAGCGAGGATGGGGTGGGGGGGGGGAGAAGGAAGCACCTATCCTGCTATAGTAGTGGCGGCAGCAGCGAGGTGGCTGGTCATTTTACCTCTTACACTTAGGTAAAACAACCAGCCTGTCCGTTGCTGCTGCCACCGTAGCAAGGATGGGGGAAGGAGGAGAGGTGCTGCCTTCTTCCCCTCTTGTCTCTGCTACAGCCATGTTGGCAGTGGCAAGGGACAGGCTGGTCACTTCATGCAAGTGGAAGAGACTTATGGAAAATGACCAGATTGTCCCTTGCTGCCGCTGCTGTAGCAGCGCCTATCCTCTTCTCCCCCTCCCCTGCCCCGCCCATGCCCTGCTACAGTGGTGGCAGTGGCAGCAAGGGACAGGCTGGTTGTTTTATGCAAGTCTCTTACACTTGCATAAAACAACCAGCCTGTCCCTCACCGCCACCGCTGCTGTAGCAGGGGTGGGAGGAGAAGAAAGGAGCACCCATCCTCTCCACCACCACCACCACTACAGTGGTGACGGCAGCAGCAGGGACAGCCCTGGAGCTGCCCACACCTTGATGTGAGCCACCATCTTGCATAAAAATGGCAGCTCACATTGAGGAGCGGGAGCTGTGCCTGCGGGATGTTCCTGGACTGCTGGCTGAGCCCTCCAGGGCTTGTGCAGCCCAGCTCATGGGGGTGGGCGGCAGCAGGGACTCTGACAGCCCCCACATTCAGTGGGCTCAAGTGAGTTCTTACATCCCTAAGAGAATGCTCCATTTGGATTTCTCTCAGTTTCCCATTCTTCCAATCTTATGTTTAGTTCGGTCCAGTCCCAAACTTTGAGATTTTTTTTTTAAAGTTTGCATGAACATTCACACTTTGTGCGCATTTCGAATGCATGCTTTTTTGTATACAGTTTTGCCCAACACACATTTTTGCAAACAATTTTCCTAACCTAAAGCATTTTTGAATGTTACGTATTATTTATTTGTTTATAGGGCTTATATATTCCTAACTATATCAGCATATAAGCCTGCTCCTTCAAGCCCTGGGCAAGTGGGACTCCTCCTTCCTGCCCTGCTTGTGTGCCACAATCAGGATGCAAGAGGCATGGGCAGATGCTGCTCTGCATAAGAGGGGCAGGAATACAGCACCTGGCTGGTTCCTGCGAGCACCAGCTGAGTCCCTTTCCATGCAGAGGCACAGAGCTCTGTGCCTCTGCCTGCACAGAAAATACAACTGTGGGCACCATGGGGCCAATGACTTCACAGAGGGGGCAGGGCTTTGAGACAAGCACCCCCTTGACATCATCCAGCCCACTGGGCTCGGTCCAGGAGACAATCCAGCCCCCAGAATAAAAGAGGTTGCCCCCACCTGCCATATTGCAGACGGAAAGGTTGAGAGAAAGAAAATAGTGGCTTGACTAACAGTGACTGAGGTTGAATGTCAGCTAGGGACTCCCAACATACAATACTTCATCAATTTAAGCAAATTGTTCATCAGTGTTGTTGTTTTTTAACGTACCCATAATGCATAGATTATATTAACCATCGTGGCCTCCTAATGATCTTGGAAATGGCATTTTAGCAAGTTACTGAGAGTTCTCTTAGCGATTCCTAACTGCCTTCAAAGAACTGTGGTTCTCACAATGCCCTGCAGAGGAGAGTAACTAGCAGCACACTTTAACTTTTCATGCAGATATGCTCTCGTCATAAGAAGCTGCCTTATTCGGAGTCAACCCATACCATCGATCTCAACCAGTTCTGGCAACTCCAACTGGCTGTCACTCTCCAGGGACTCAGGCAAGGGCTGTTGTTTTGTTTGTGCAGAGCTGGGATTGTTTTGACTGGAGGTGCCAAGGAATGAACCTGAGGCCATCTGCATGCAAAGCTTGTGCTCTGCCACTGAGCAATGGCTTCTTTTCGGGTGAGGAAAAGCAATGGAAATAGAAAGTTCATTCAACATCCAGTCTTTGTGTCGTATAAAAGACTGAAATTATTTCCAGTTTTAGTTTTTTTGTACATAGAAGTCCCAAGTTTCCTTCTTTCCTTCTCTTTCTCTGAAAAAAGGCATTGCCTACAAATTTTCCAGTAATCATGAATGTGGGAAAAAATCTTATCCTCATCCTGAGAGAATACAAGTTCAGTGACTGAGGGCAAGATTCAATAAGAGCCTGCCATGCAGGGTGGCATGGATAGGGATGTATGAGGAATTTGTTTCAGTTCTTTTTAAAAAAAATAAAATAAAAATCAGGGTTTACTCAGTTCATACTTTCCAGACAGAACACAGACCTGGACACAACCTACGGTTGAAGTCTGGACATTCCCGAGCTTGCAAGGTGATTTGAGGACCCCTCAAAATGTGTTTGGCAGCATGCATACATTTAAAAAAAATGTGCATGAAAAAAATGTGTACTTTGAAAAATGTGCACAAATACCCTTTAATTGATTGGAAAAGAAAACATACCTTTCAAAGATGTGCACAATTTATGCATGCATTTGGGAAGATATGCATGAAAATGTGTGCAGATGTTTATGCAAAAAGAAAAGAAAAAAACAAAGCCCACACTCTGATTCAGAACTAAGTTGGAGCAAGCTTTGAGATGGAATTCGCAGAACTTTGGGGAGCTCATGTTTTGCTGATTCCTACATCCCTAGGCATTGATTACTGTGAAACTATGTCAAATTAATGAGAGGGGTTGGGGAAGCTGATTACAGTGCAGTTGAAAATTCACATCCAGATGTACTAAAACAGGTAAAAGGGAGTGACAAAAAAAACCCCTCTTAGGATGGGGATACTGGTGGTGGAGGAGGAGGGCAGCGGGAAGTACAGGAAAAGCACATTGGAATGTAAATGTCAGGTAAGTTCACATTACTCTTGCAAAAAATGGCAGAGTAATAAATAGAAGGAAACAGTTCCCCTTGTTGCTTGCTATCTAACATACACTTTACAGGCATCAAGAAGGTCAATGTTATCAGCACTTACTTAAGAAGTCTTCTTAAAAAATAAAAATAATGTCAGCAGAACCCTTTTAAGGAATATACTAGATTCAAAATTTAATTTCTATCTATGTTGCAATTTCAAGAAATAAAATTAAAAATATGATATAATTATTTTAACAGAAGGACAGCGAATATTATTTGGCAATGTAATGCATAATCCAAAGGTAAGGATTTCCAGGACCCATTATTTTCATTGCGACTGATGGTGCAATCCTATGCATGTTTACTCAGAAGTCAGCCCCATTAAATTCAGTTGGAGTTGCTCCCAGATAAGCGTTCGTATCCAACTTCTCTGAGCTGTTGCCCTCTAGATGAGTTTCACTACCAGTCCTATCATCCCCAGCCAGCATAGCCTTTGGCCATTGTGCCTTATACAGGTGTACCTCTGGAAGGTGGGATTGGTCAATGCCTCCTTGCTTTATGTATACATCTATGATATCAGCCCAGTTCCAGGCATTCATTTAGGTAGGAAGTGAGAATTGGGGTTATACTTATTCAATCTGCTCCTGTTGTCCAGTCTGCACACAAGATGGCCTTGGAAAAATGGCTCCCTACCTTGGAAAAATGGAAGGTATGGCTCACGTGTTAGGGAACCCTGTCCAAGTGTTTGCATCAGTGAAAGCTGGGTGCTTGAATGCGTAAATGCCCCTATTCTCCTTCTTGTACATTTTTACCACAATGAAGGAGTTCACAGAGCAATGGGCCTATATCTTATTTATTGGAAATGGAGAGGGGGAGGTAAGAACACCCTCATGCCAGGATTGTGATGCCCTTCCCCTCTCCCCTGCTAAATATCATTTAATGCTTATCTGGGTAGCCTTGTATAGGTCCTGGCTGCACATATATTGACATTCCTGTGCACATGAATATAATTGTGTGAACTGGCACAACACTACAGTTTCTGCATAGTCAACTGTGTAATACTTGACGACAGATTGAAACTGTGAACAGCAGGTGGATTTGGCTGCATTGGGGAAAGGCACTTTCTGAACACAAAACTATATCTGACTCACCAGTTCTAGAATCTTGCTTGGGGAGGGGGGGAGAGAGAGCAGGGAATGGAGTGAATAGCTCTTAGCACTTTCCAACTTCTGTTTTCCCTTTGAAACACAGACCAAATTTTTGAAATGTATTATTCAGCTGCTTGAAAAGTTTTGATAGCTTTATTTCTTTAACATAAAGCGGAGTTTGTTTACAAATCTTCTCTGGGCTTTCGCTTTGCTTTGATGCTTCTTTCAGATGAGCATCAAGTTCTGTATCTATCGTAGATGTCTTTTGTTCCCCCTGAAATTGACTGATGCCTCCCCATCCCACCCACACCCCTTGACAGTGATGCTGTGGGGGATTCTGCTGCAGCTCACAGTTTTATCATAAGCGAAGCAAATTTGATGGAAAGAACCATTAGTGGGTTAGACTATTAGCTTAGGGAGAAGCTGACTGCTTTCAGTTAAGCACTGTTAGGATCTGCTTGAGTGAAAGACAGCTCTTGATGTGTATATTACACAAAGGGAAGCTACATGAAAACCATGTGGCCAAAAATGGCCATGCTTATTTTTCTCAGAGTTTGTACTTAGTTTAAACTAAGTGGCTCGAATGTCTGCTCTGCCCATGTCTCATCCTCCAGACCAGGGGTGGGTAACTTGTACAGCCCTGAGGGCTGCATGAGCTGTTGAGTGGGCAGCTGGGGGGGGGCTGCACATACATGCCCATGTATGGATACACATACCACTGGGATACGGCTGAAGTGCAAGCCCCCCTCTACACACACGCACACAAACACACTAAGGTTGAAGCCCCCACACACACACATACATACATGCACACTAGGGATGTTGGAGAAATCCACAATGGAATCAAATGAGTTTGAATTCTATGAATCCAACCCATGGATCCTTCAACACACCAGCTTTTCCCGAGTCACACGGATTCTGCAGACTTGCAGACTGGTTGTTTTATTTCCTGGAATTTTACAGAAATTGTAGAAAAATACATAAAATAAAAAAGACACTGGCCAAAAATACTAGGGCTGCACATGGACTCTCCCCCCCAATCCGACCTGGAGGCTGCTTCAGGGCGTCCAAGGTGGGCCCAATTCAGCTTGGGCTGATTCAGGGAGCCCCTGACTTGCTTCAGCCTATGAAGCCGAAGCAGGAGTCAGACCTCCAAATCCTGTTTCGCCTCTCCCCAGCTCACCGCCCAGCCCCCAGCTCCTTACCTTGCTCCATGGGAGCGGGCTGCCACCACCAGGGGAGCCTCTGCCAGTGGAGCCACCACTGGTGCTGCTGAGGGGAGCAACCAACCACTGCCACTGCTGCCAGAAGAGCTGCTGCTGGCGCTGCTGGAGCCAATGGAGCTGCTGCTGGTGGTGTCACCCAGGGGACTCCTAGGCCCTCTGGACACACGCCAGCAGCTGTCCTGTTGTTCTGGAGGGGCAGAGCCATTTTTAAAATGGCAGCTCCATGTATCTCCAGAAATACAGGGAGTTGCCATTTTGAAAATGGCTCCCCTCTCTGGAACAACAAGATGGTTGCCAGCACTCATCCAGAGGACACAGGTAAGGAGCTGGGGGCTGGCGGCAGCAGTGGGCCTCCAGGTTGCTCCGAGCGAAGTGCACAGAAGCACTTTGGAGTGCCCCACTTCACTGTGTGCCACTTCGTGCCCCCTCAGCTTTGTCTTGGAGGCAGCCCAAAGCAGCCTACTTTGACTCGGAGCTCCAGCTTTGGGGTGAACCTGTGCACAGCCCTAGAAAATACACATTTCCCTCATAGGATAAAGCATGATAATGTCCATTGGAGGGGGGGAGGGTTGTACATTTCCACAAATGCGAATTTGCACAAATTCAAGAAATTTGAAAAAAAGAAAATCCGATACTGTCAATGAGCAGATGACAGAACAAAAGGCACCTGATAATCCGTAAAATGCAGATGGCAGAAATTTTACAAAATCCATACATCCCTATCCCCACACACACACAAATATACACAAACACAGGTGTACCTTTCCCCCAGTCACTGTCTCTTTCTCATACAGAGAGACAAACACTTTCCCTCACCTCTCCCTACCTCATACACACTCACACACTTCTCCTACACACAAATAGACCCCTCCCCCCTTACTGCCCCTCTCTGGGCAGAGCTAGCTTTCCTCTCCCTGCTAGAATGGGAGAGGTGACTACTCTAGCCCATCAAATTCTGTGGTTTCTCTCTAAAGAATAACATTATTGAAAGGGAAACCACAGAGTTTGGCAGGCTAGAGCAGCTACCTCTCTTCTCCTTGAGAGAAATCATGGAATATATTTGGCTAGAGTGGCAAAAGATGCTCTAGCACTCCATACTCTGTGGTTTCCCCTTTCACTGGTGTTATTCTTTAGAGACAAAACATAGTTTGGTGGGCTAGAATGGCAAAAAGTCACTCCCAAACAGACCACAAACAGAAAAAGAAGTTCAATAGGAGAGGTGCAGACAGTGGAATCTGGGGTGGGGGTGGCCATGGCACCCACTGACTGCATGTTGCCCATTCCTGCTCTACACCCATTCAAAATGCATAATAGCCCTCTTTGATTGTTTTTATTTTATTTCATTATTTATTTATTTATTTCATTTCTATACCGCCCAATAGCCGAAGCTCTTTTGTTGCCATTGATATGCAGGGCTAAACCTGTGATGGGAAGCAAGACCACATGGAAATGACAGATAAAGCTTCATGTCACTTGTGTACTGATCATAATTTAGCCCAAACCTTTGGATGATGTCTTCTAGATGTTAAAACTCATGGGAGACGAGATGGAGCTCTGAAGCACCCCACAGGTCAAATGCCATCATGGGTAGAATAGGAGTCCCCAAGCACCAACTTTTGGGATCACTCCTCCAAAAAGGTCACTTATCCCACAGTCCAGTTAGGCGATCCAGAAGGATACCATGGTTGATAGTATTTAAGGCCACTGAGAGGTCCAGGAGAACTAACAGGGTTTAACTCCCTCCATCCAGTGCTCTTCTATATTTTTATTAATGACTTGGGTGAGGAGGTGCAGGGAATGCTAATCAGATTTGCAGATGACACAAAATTTGGTGGGATAGCTAATACCCTCGAAGACAGAAACAAAATTCAAAGTTATCTTGATAGACTGGAGCACTGGGCAGAAAACAACAGAATGAAATTTAATAGGGATAAATGCCAAGTTCTGTACCTAGGAAAAAGAAACCAAATGAGCAGTTACAAGGTGGGGGATACGTGGCTCAACAACACTACAAGTGAGAAGGACTGGAATTGTTGTCGATCACAAACTGAATATGAGCCAACAATGTGATGTGGCTGCAAAAAGGCAAGTGCTATTTTGGACTGCATTAATAGAAGCATAGCTTCCAAATCACGTGAATTACTAGTTCCTCTCTATTCAGCACTGGTTCGGCCTCATCTGGAGTACTGTGTCCATTTCTGGGCACCACACATGAAGGATGATGCAGTCAAATGGAGAGGGTTCAGAGGAGTGCAACGGAGATGATCAGGGGACTGGAAACAAAGCCCCATGAGGACAGACTGAAAGAACTGGGCATGTTTAGCTTTGAGAAGAGAAGACTGAGGGGAGATATGATAGCACTGTTCAAGTACCTGAAAAGTTGTCCCAGAGAAGAAGGCCAGGATCTCTTCTCGATCATCCCAGACTGCAGGACATGGAATCATAGGCTCAAGTTACAGGAAGCCAGATTTCAGCTGAACATCAGGAAAAACGTCCTGACTGTTAGAGAAATATGACAATGGAACCAATTACCTGGGGAGGTGGTCAGCTCTCCCACACTGGAGGCATTCAAGATGAAGCTGGACAGCCATCTGTCAGGGATGCTCTGACTTGGATTCCTGCATTGAGAAGGGGGTTGGACTCGATGGTCTTGTAGGCCCCTTCCAACCCTACTATTCAATGATTTTATGATCCTTCCCCTGTGTAAGTCACACACCAGAGCAACCAAGGCTGTTCTGTCCCCAAACCCGGTCAGAAACCAGACTGTAAACCACACAGACAGCTTTTTAATTGTGGGAGCAATCAAACATATGCCCCCCACCTGCAGTCTAAAGAGTTACTTTCTAGAATTATACCATCTCATTCTGTCTAAAAATTCAGAATGTCTACTAGTCTCCTCAGAATATGATTTATGCCAATTAACTGTACATGTCCACTCCATATACATAAATGGAAGGGAAATGAATTTTACCCACTCTGTACCTAGGGACATCTAGCCACTGCACAGATCAATGGTAAAACAGAATTGCAGCCAAAGTTTGTCTTCGCTTAAAATAATTATCCTTCCATCATCATGTCTGTGTATCCATTTTCTTAAGGTTACTTGGTCATGGATTATTGGCTTTGTGTGAAAGTGTCATGTGAAACGTTACTTAAAAAAAAAAAGTGCAGCACTAAAGTGGAGAGGTACAAAGGATATTACAAAAATAAATTGAATAAGCATTATTAACTGTGAAAAAAAAATACAGGATAGTCTTCCTGGAGTGCTAGCATATTCTCCTTTATTAGGAAGAAGAAGAGCAGAGTAGATTAAAAACTGTAGGCACATTATTCTTATAGACATAAACTGTTCAGCAAGAACATTTCAGAAAAAGGAGTAATGAAACGGTCTGGAGCTTCATATAAAGCACAAAAAAGGAGTTAAATTTAAAAATACTAGCCTGGAACTGCTGGAAGGACTTACTTTATAACATGTAATGAATGTGAGATGCTCTGGAGAACAGCACTGTATTCTTCTGACAATATTTTTTCAGTCCCATAGATATAAAATATGCAACATTATTCAGTGGGAAATTCATTTCATCAGGAATTGCTCAGTCTAGTTCCAGATGTGTGTATAAGTCTTCCATGCAAAAGGCTGTAGCTCTGGAAGTGACCCTTCCATTAGTGCCATAAATCCAATCTTGAGTGGCCACTTACACATTGGCAAAAGAGAGAAAAATGCATCATCCCCCAAAAGGGAGAGAGAACAGAAGAGGAAGGCAGAGATTTGCATAAAATTCACATGTTAATAGATATGTAGAGGTGCAAATTTGCATAAGTAGTAATCCAAATTATTATAATACATATATAATTACAATAATGCCTAAATAATATTACTATAATTTAAATAGGGATGCAATACATCTCCCAGTAATGGGAGAGACTGACCAGTTGACATGTGTTCTCCACCTGCTCAGTCTGTTATCAAGGTGTTAACTGTTGATGGGCAAATTCAAGGCCTCTGCTTTCCCTTCTTATGGTCTTTGGGTTCCATCTAACATCATGCCAGTAGATGGGAGTTCATAGAAATGGATTTACCTGCCTCCTCCTTCCCTTGGCAGCCCCCAGAACCCCTCTAAATGCTACACAGAGGACTAGGAACCTTTCTGAATAGGGTGAGCTGTGACATGGGGGGCTGAAGGAAAAGGTAGTTTCCCAAAGATTGGGTGGAGGCAACTTCCATGAGCAGAGTTCTTCCCACCAATAGAATGATACAATTTTATACAACCCTCCTACCTTTTAACCAGACTTGGACTGGGCAGCCCTACAAATAGAGGTTGTCTCCTCTGACAGCCGTTCACAAAGAGAACTGTCCTTGGTAAAGTAGGACACATGGCCAACTTAATCCAGTTTAGGGGTCCATTATGTTTTCTCTTTCTTTTCCTAAAGGTTCAGAAAAGAGCTACAGTAATGATCTGACGTCAGGAAATACTGAGAACTTACAGAATGCAATGGTGTGGTTCAATTCATGCTCACTTTCCTTAACAGTGAAGTGGGACATTCCATCGAACTTTGAATCATGATCAGGGGCTTTATCAATAGTCACTTCTTGCTGTTGTTGTTGTTTACTGCTAATGTATTTTAAAGCCAGCAAATATTGCAAGCTATTCATTTTTGTTTTGGCTTAACATTCAGCCTGAAGTAGGGATGGTGAAGAAATCCACCATGGACCCCAGTGAGGCTGGATTCAAAGGAATCCAGCCTCTGGAGTCCATGGCGGAATGGGGCACTCCCCTCCCCCTCCCCCAGAATCCGCTGTGAAGCTGGCTCCTCTCCACAGCCAGCTCCATATAGCCAGTAGGGGTGTACGGAACTCACCTTTCTGAGTCCGCCAGGGATTCTGCGGGGGGGGGGGGGAGGTGATCCATTCCTCCCACCAGAATCCTCCCCGGCTGGCTCCGCTCTGTGGCAAGTCCGCAGAGCCGCTGGCCGGGTTCATCCGCTGCCGGACTGCCGGTCTTCGGACGCAAATGGCATCCAACATAGTGGACACCATTTGCATCCCTGTCTTTTCCTGTGATAGGCTACGTAAAGATTTACGTAGCCTATCATGGCAAAGAGCAGGGACGCAAATGGCATAGCAGATGCCATTTGCGTCCCTGCTCTTTGCCGTGATAGGCTACATAAATCTTTATATAGCCTATCACGGCAAAGAGCAGGGATGCCAGTAGCATCTGCTACTCCATTTGTGTCCTTGCTCTTTGCCATGATAGGCTACGTAAAGATTTACGTAGCCTATCATGGCAAAGAGTAGGGACACAAATGGTATCTGCTATGCCATTTGCATCCCTGCTCTTTGCCGTGATAGGCTACGTAAAGTTTTACTATCACAGCAAAAAGCAGGGATGCAAATGGCGTCTGCTATGCTGGACACCATTTGCATCCGAAGACAGGCAGCAGCGGACGGGACAGGCGGCAGGTAGGATCCGGCCAGCGCGGATTCCCCAGGGTGGCAAAGGTGAGTCTTTCATTCTGCCGTGGACTCCAGGGGGTGGGGCAGATTCTTAGAATCCAGCCTCATTGTAGTCCGTGGCGGAATTCTCTGCCATCCCTAATAGCCAGAGATAATGCCACCATTGCCATGCCATATCGCTGAGGAGGAAGGAATCTGAGCGCAAATGGCATCTACTACACCATTTGCAGCCGTAAAGCTCTTACACAGCCATAAATGCCTGCATTTAGCTTAAACTAAGGGCTTTATAGCCGCAAATGGCATCCACTACCCCATTTGTGTCTGTGATTTTTTCTGCGATAGGCTAGCCTATCAGAGCTACCCTGAAGAAGAGGTCTCATGAACTCCAGAGTTTGCTCACCACATTTTAGTTGGTCTTCATACATACCTTTCACTACTATTACTTTTATATCAATCTATTTCAATATATATCAAAGCCCTATGAAGAGAGATTGAAAGAACTGGGCATGTTTAGCCTTGAGAAGAGAAGATTGAGGGGAGATATGATAACACTCTTCAAGTACTTGAAAGGTTGTCACAGAGAAGAAGGCCAGGAGCTCTTCTTGATCATCCCAGAGTGCAGGACACGGAACAATGGGCTCAAGTTACAGGAAGCCAGATTCTGGCTGAACTTCAGGAAAAACTTCCTGACTGTTAGAGCAATATGACAATGGAACCAATTACCTAGGGAGGTGGTGGGCTCTCTCACACTGGAAGCTTTCAAGACGAGGCTGGACAGCCATCTGTCAGGGATGCTCTGACTTAGGGATGTCAGAGAATTTCGCCACGAATCTTGGGGAGGCTGAATGCCAGCACATTCGGCCCCCTGAAATTGGTGGCAAAACAGTCTGCCCCCCCACCCCCCCACCCCAGGACGGGGCTTACCTTGGGCGAATCCTCCTGGTGGCGGCGGCTCTGGCGGCGGCTCGGCAGTGGCTCGGCAGCGGCAGCTGCAGCGGCCGGTCTTCCGACCAGCTGCCACCACCGCCATTTCCAGTAAAAAAACAACAACAACAGAATATGATAGGCTATGTAAAGATTTACGTACCCTATCACGGCTAGATTTTTAAAAAATACCGTGATAGGCTACGTAAATGTTTACGTAGCCTATCACTAGGGATGTACGAAAGGGACTTACCTTGTCCCACAGCTTTTTTCGCGGTGGGGGGGAGGCTTCCCACCTCACCCGGCTGAAATTCAGGCTGGGCGGGAGGCGCCCCATCCCTCGCCAGCGAAAGTCAGGTCGGGTAGAAGCGCCCCATCTACCCGGCCATGAAAAAAAAAAAAAAAACCCACCCCCTTGATAGGCTACGTAATGATTAACGTAGCCTATCACGGCTAGATTTGCAAAGTCAGCCATGATAGGCTACGTTAATCATCACGTAGCCTATCACAGGTGACTTTGAAAAAAAAAAAGCGCGTACGCAAATGGCGGCCCCCATAGGGAGCTGCCATTTGCGTTCCTTATTTGGTCCCTGTAGTCTACGTAAAGATTTACGTAGACTACGGCGAAAATAAGGGCAACGCTACTTGCGAATTTCACCGCCGATTTCGGGGAGAAATTCTCCGCCATCCCTACCTATCACGGCTGAGTGAAAAAAAACAAAAAACAACCGCGTGTACACAAATGGCGGCGCCCATGGGCGCCGCCATTTGCGTTCCTTATTTTGGCACGTCTAGTCTACGTAAACATTTACGTAGACTACGGCGAAAATAAGGGGAACGCAAATAGCGTAGACTCCAACCCTAGTATTCTATGATTCTATGATTCTATACTTGGCACTTTAAAAAGTAGGCAATTTGTGTCTGTGTGGGCAGGGGGGAATCCTGTCCTCAACAGCTTTGGATTGGACAGCCCTTCAAATACAGTATGTCTTCAAAATAAAAGCCCTTTGACAGCCCTTCAAAGAGGACTGTCCTCTGTAAAAGTGGGTATATGGCCACCCTAAGAATTATGGTGATGTAGAAAGCCTTGATATCTCCATAAGCCCTGTGCTGAATTTGAGCCCTGGAGATTAAACAAGAAGGTAATGAAATAGGTGGGTTTGATGCAGCTTATAAATAGATAGAGGCATTAGGTGTTCTAAGATGGGTTCCCCATTCTAGGAATATGTTATAGAAATATGACTTCATATGAGGAGAGTTCTATTAAGTATTTCTTCATCCCAAAACTCTGAATTTCAGTTTCCCAGGGGGAAAAATACACACTCTCAGGATCTAATAGTTTGGTCAGAAATCCTACAGAAGCTAAAGTTGGTGCAGGAGGGTAGGATGAAGCCATGTTCATTATTCATGCTTTGTGCTGTCCAAATAAACAGAATGATACAGAAGTGGCACGAAGAGGGAAAAAAAGGATAACACAAACCCTGAAATATAGAACACGTCAGTCTGTTCCAGCAGCTTATCAAAAACTGTGAGCTGTGGTTATGGGTTTTCAGAGCAACAGATACCACTTCCAGAGTGACAACAGGTTTTGAGTGACAATCATTAAGGCTTTACAGTCAATGAAGTAGGAACATCTGTATTCAACAGTTGCCTCTCACTAACGTTACGGGAAAACCTTTCCCAGCAGAATGCAAACACAGGTGCAGCGTTCCTCAACCTCTCAGCAATGTACGACGTTATCTGGCACACTGATCTCAATATCAAATTGTCAAAAGCACTACTACAGCAGGCTGTCTTGGCATTGCATGGAGGGGTGCATGTGGGTGTATGTGATGACACCGGGGAAGCATTCAAATACTCCTTGAAAATAACAGAACCTGATGGTGATCCCAAAAGTATAGACTGTACTGAGCTATATGATCATTATTCCATTGTTGTTGTGCATGTGTTTTAATGTCTTGAGAAAAAGTGACCTGGTTTAGAAATAATAAGATACTTTCAATATGCTCTCCTCCTTTGCAGATAAATGTTTACAATGCTGGTGGTTTGGAGTTTATGCAGTTCCTAAGAATTTTGAACAAGTAAAGTAGGACTCACAGGGCTAGAACAGATATTACTTTACATCTGTTTCTAGCAGCTATGTCTTTTCTTCAGTGTTATTCTAGAGTAGACACAGGGCCCCCAATCTACATCTTAACCACCACCACCTGCCCTACCCTCCACACTAGGGTTACAGTCCAGATCAGAGGGCCTGTTCCCACTCAAGAATAAAAATAAAAAAAGAAAAAGAAAAAAAAGATGTAGTTGCTATCAACAGATTGAAAGTAATGTCTGTTTTGGCCCACATGCACACAGTGGAAAGTGTGCATGAACCAATCACATGTTTACAGTGGAATTCAGGGATCAAATTCTACCTCAAGAAGAAGGTAGCCCCCTGCACATGATATGACACTACTACTATCAATCTATCATAGTCCGAACTAGTACAGTGTGCCACAAGCACAAAGCAAAAACTAGAAATATGTGCAGAACCAATAAGCTAAGCATGTGATCTCACCCACAGACTACACATCAACCCACAAAACATACAGCCTGCATACATATGTAGCACATTATCAAGGAATAATGTGTTCGTAAAATTGATGTTTCTACCCTGTCTCACCCATTTTGCAGATGGAGTACACCAGTGAAATTTAATTTTCTAAATATTTATATTGTTTTATGTTAACATAAAATACCTTGGACGTATGCACCTAGGAAAAGGAAACCAAAGGCACACTTACAAGATGGGGGATACATGGATCAACAATACTACAAGCAAGAAGGATCTTGGAAGAATTGTTATGTGAGCCAACATTGTGATGCGGCTGCAAAAAGGCAAATGCTATTTGGGGCTGCATGCATTAATAGAAGTATAGCTTCCAAGTCACGTGAAGTACTAGTTCCCCTCTACTCAACACTGGTTAGGCCTCATCTGGAGTACTGTGTCTAGTTCTGCGTGTCACACTTGAAGAAGGATGCAGACAAACTGGAGAGGGTTCAAAGGGGGGCAATGAAGATGATCAGGCAACTGGAAACAAAGCCCTATGAAAAGACACTGAAAGAACTGGGCATGTTTAGCCTTGAGAAGAGAAGACTGAGGGGAGATACGATAGTGCTCTTCAAGTACCTGAAAGGGTGTCACAGAGAGGAAGGCCAGGATCTCTTGTCGATCATCCCAGACTGCAGGACATGGAACAATGGGCTCAAGTTTCAGGAAGCCAGATTCCAGCTGAACATCAGGAAAAACGTCCTGACTGTTAGAGCAATACAAAAATGGAACCAATTACCTAGGATGGTGGTGGGATCTCCCACACTGGAGGCATTCAAGATGAAGCTGGACAGCCACCTATCAGGGATACTTGCATTGAGCAAGGGGTTGGACTTGATGGTCTTACAGGACCCTTCCAACCCTACTATTCTATGATTCTATGAACATAAGACCAATTAAAAAGGTTAAATACTGAGACCCAAGATAATAATATATAGATAGATCCATGGCCACTGTTTACAATAACTTAGTAGGCTGAGCCTTCCAACCCTGATGGACCTCCTTGTGTTCTGATTAGGGGTGCACGAAACCCACTTACCTGGTCTCGCAGCTTTTCACGGTGGGGGGGAGGCGCTTCGCTGCTCTCCCCCCGAAGTTCAGGCCGGGAGGGAGGCTTCCTGCCTTGCCCGGCTGAAATTCAGGCCGGGGACGAGGCGCCTCGCCTTGCCCGGCCGCGAACAAAAAAGTTAAAAAAAAAAAAACGCCCCCATGATAATCTACGTGATGATTAACGTAGCCTATCACGGCTAGATTTGCAAAGTCAGCCGTGATAGGCTACGTAAATCGTCACGTAGCCTATCACAGGTGACTTTTTAAAAAAAAAGCGCGTACGCTAATGGCGGCCCCCATAGGGAGCCGCCATTCGCTTTCCTTATTTGGTCGCTGTAGTCTACATAAATCTTTACGTAGACTATGGTGAAAATAAGGGCAACGCAAATAGCGTTGCCCTTATTTTCGCCGTAGTCTACGTAATCTTTACGTAGACTACAGCGACCAAATAAGGAACGGGAATGGCGGCTCCCTATGGGGGCCGCCATTAGCGTACGCGCTTTTTTCTTTTTTTAAAGTCACCCGTGATAGGCTACGTGACGATTTACGTAGCCTATCATGGCTGACTTTGCAAATCTAGCCGTGATAGGCTATGTTAATCTTCACATAGCCTATCACGGGGGCGTTTTTTTCTTTTTTTTTCTTGGAATGGCGGCGGCGGCGGCCGGTCGAAAGACCGGCTGCCACTCCCACCCCGGACGAACACCCGCCGAACTGCCGGCCAGACCCGCCGCCGGGAGGGACATTAGGCAAAGGTAAGTCCCGTCCCGGGGGCGGTGCGGGGGTGGGGGGGTGCAGAGAATTTCTCCCCGAAACTTGTTCGGGGGGCCGAACACGTTGGCGCTCAGCCCCCCAAAGTTTCGGGGAGAAATTCTCCTCCAACCCTAGTTCTGATAGACTTAATGGAAGAGACTTGTTTTGATAATTCATTTTTTGTAAGATTTGGCAGTGGCAGCCATCTCCGTATTCCTAGAATAGGACCATACAGTATTTTCCATTGTAACCTGTAAACATGGAAGATCTTGCCTATTTGTCATATAGGCATGTGATAAGAGGTACTGAAAAACACTGCTCCACTTTGCTGGATAGCCTCATTTCATTTCATTTATTGCATTTCTATACTGCCCAATAGCTAAAGCTCTCTGGGCAATTTACAAAAATTAAAAACCTTTAAAATACAATATTATACATAGTATAAAAACTGTTTACATACGAACATAAATAGATAGTGTGTGCACATGCATTCACACACACACACACACACACACACACAATTTTAAATGATCAATATTAAGAAAAAAACAGGACCTGATTAAAGCCTTATCATATGCTGCCAAATACCTAAGAGTAGAAGAAGGTCTTAACCTGGCACCAAAAGGATAACAGTGTTGGCACCAGGCAGGCCTCGTTGGGGAGATAATTCCATAATTGGGAAGTGGCCACCACCCAAAAGCCCCTCTCCTTTGTTGCCACATTCTTGGTTCTGTTTCTTGGAATTTTGGAATACTGGTATGATAGAAAGAACTGTTGTTGTTTTTTAATGTCACTAGAAGTGGCCAAAAGGTTCACAGCCTAAGTGAAATTGAGTTGATTTACTTGAGTTGAAATTGTCAGCCATTCCTTGTATTGTTGATTTTCTTCCTTTCTGCAAGAAAAGGAATCCATAGCTTTTTTTAAAGAGAGAGAGAGAGAGAGAGAGAGAGAGAGAGAGAGAGATACATTATTAATAAAATGACTGCATTAGGAAAGTTTAAAACCTGGAGTTAGTTCTTTTTAAAAAACCTTTTAAGAAAGTTATTATCTGGGAGGCATTGTCATTCCCTCAGTGATCAATGGAAGTCACACAGCAGGACAACAGCAGTAGGTTTCTGTGGAGAGTTGCTCTTAGCTCTTCTTGGCCACCTCCATCAGAGCTCTCTGCTTAAAACTCATAGATGTCATGTGAAGGAGGATATTAAGGGGAAGGGGGAATTCTCCAAAGTTCATGCAGTTGTCAGTAAGATGGAAATGAGAGGCAGTGTTTCCTTCCGTGCTTTTGACTTGCCATGGGAAGCAATCAGGCAGAAAAAAAACACCTAGCAGGTGGATTAAATTTGCCACTGCGAATTTGCGATTCTATCTGTATTTTTACAAGAAATCAAGAAGTACTGAACTGATTTTTTCCCCCATGTAATCAAACAGGCAGAAATACGCAGGGGCTGAATTGCTCAGTCACTCTGCTGGCTTCAACTTTGTGGGAATAATTGGAAATGTACAACTACTTTGTACAACTTCTGTCTTGCCTTAAAGAGAACTTGAAACATATCTGATGTGAGGCATTACTGAGTAATTTTATGCCTGATACTGGACATTGTGTGGTATTTGTGACACAACATTGCCATTTTTATCAAGCAATGCCAAAAATTGGTTTTAAAAGGCCAGTTCCTCCAGGGACACTCTAGGAATAAGGCTTCTATGGCAAGAACCATAGAGCCCATTGCTAAAATGTTTCCCTCTTTTTTCCTGGGGGGATGCTGGACATGAGTTACACCCCTGTTCTACAGGGAAGGCTACTATTAAACCAAAAACATTACAATGCTATACTTTATGTAAAGTGGTCTTAGAAAAAACTGGCCAACCAGCTAAGAGTATGTTGCTTCCCACCTATACATGGAAAGGTGGAGAATTAAAATAACATATTTGGGTATCATCTTTTTAGAAATGAATACATGTAGTTAATTGAACAAATTCACAAATATAACACAAGCTTGAAAGACCAACTGTGAGAGATGTCCCAGGTGTGAAAACAAGTCAGTGCCCTCTATGTCAAATGCATTAGTCAATGGACAACGATAGCTTTTAAAGCAGAGTAATAGAAAGAAATACAGAAAAAAACCCAAGAACCCGTCCCATGCTTGGAAACCAGATATAGATAAAACAATAAAACTATCAAGCTAACTACTTGCTCCTAAATAAGATCCTTTGTCTCAAGGCAGCACCTCCATCGAACCAGATGGAAAACCAAAGACAAAGGGCTGGTAACCCACCCACCAGCTTTATACCAGTTTCACCCCTCCCTTTCTACAAGGGAGGAGGTGGCCAACTCACACCTCGCCAGCTGAATCCACTCCCCTGGCAGGCCAAGATCATTTATGGCCTTGAATCATGATAAGGATTCTCACCAGCGCCAGTCACCTTCAGTAAATTCAGGCTCCTTTCCCCCCAGGTGTCCCAAGGTTGCAAATCCTCCTTGCCAGATCCCACTGAGGTCGGTTATAAAACAATAACATACTAACTAAAAGAAATGTCATCTTCTTTTTAGGGTTTTCATGGGAGTCCAAGAGGGGGGTGGAGTCTGATGGACTCCCCCCCCTCCCTGCTTGGCCTCCTGGACCCCGCATGCCAAGCCACCACACTTGCCAGACCCATTGGGTGAGCCACCATGTGGTCTGCAACCATCCAGCAGCCTCCCTTTCCCTCAGTGAACAGCCATTTTGGAAAAAAATGGTGGCTTGGGTTTTTCCGTAAATGTTATGTAAGGTAAATGGAGGCTGTAAAGGAGCCATTTAAATAACATTATAGGTGTAAATGGTCCATTTACACCTGTAATGTTGCACAAATGGCTCCTTTGCAACTGCCATTTATGCAACATTACATTTACGGAAAAAACATGAGCCACCATTTCGCCAAAAAATGCCAGCTTCCTGAGGAAATGGGTGGCCACCTGGCACTCACCATCACCTTCAGATCATGAGGCACCTCTCATGGTGTGGCGAGCAGCCAGCGGGGTCTCAGCTAATGGTCAGCAGCACAGATGGAGGTGAGTCCATCCCTACTTCTATTAACCCTTAGCTCTCTTTCTTGGGAACATGAGCAAAGCAGAACAATCTACCTTGCTATTCTTTACAATCATCATCATCTTTTTCTACTTTTATTGTATATTGTGCCTAGTGAGATACCGAAAGCACTTCCATCCACAAATCTAGGTGGCTGGGTGGGTGAATAAGCAGGCATGTGTTTAAACATGAAAGACAGACAGACAGACAGACAGACAGACCGACCATTTCAGGCACACTTTGAAGTGAATGTGATGGTTTAGCTTTTCTCCAAATGGTTTGAACATATGACGTATGGTTTCCATGGAAACAAGGTCAATATCTTTGAGTATTAAAGATTTTGCCTTGTTACAGAAGTGAGCTCTGTGAAACATACTGTGATCTAAGATAAATTGAAAATCCAATCTGCTACAGCATGTACTTTAACATGGAGGGCTGTTTTCCTTCGATCTCTGCTCTACACAGTAAACCAGTAGAAGATTTTAAATGTGGCATGAGTTTTTAAGGAGTTGTGTGTCTTTAGCCTGAGACACTAAACTGAATTGCTCATGTTGTCTCATCCTAGGCTTCCATTCTCTTTGAAAGCTATGGCAAGCTTTTGCCAAAATCAATGCTGGCTTGAATATCCCCCACTACTTTGTGGGACCTTTCATCCCCTGCGAAAGTGAGAGAAGTTCAACTAGTGTTGGCAAGGGGTGGGGAGTCAAATTTTTATCTTGGCAATTATGCTATTATATAATGTAGTGTCATTCCCATGGGCATTCTGACTCAAGAAACATCATGGCTGAGAGGCTGCAAAGAGCTTGGAGTGGTGACACTTTTTAAAAAAGAAAGGGAGGAATAAATTGTCCCAAAGCAAAACAAAGGTGACCTGGTCAGGGCCAGATTTAAGGAATAGGTGACCACCTGGAATGCCAGGTTTGATGTGGCACCTGTCATAGGCTATCTACTCAAGTATCCTTACTCTCATCAGCTGAAACAAATAATACAAAAGGTTCATTTTCATTTATCATCTAATATGATAGGGATAAAGCATTCTTGCAAATACTATTAATTAATTAATTAATTAATTAAATTAAAATAAAATAAATTTATTTTACTTAATAAATAAGTAAAAATTATTAAATTAAAATAAAAAATAAAAAATAAATAAAAAATCTAAATGGTTTACATTTAAATATTTTAAAATACATTTAAATACACTATTAAAGCACTATTAAAACAATTACAGTTACAATTACAATTCAAATACATTTAAAATACATTATTAGAAACTAGGGATGTATGAAAGTCACTTACCTTTTTGAAGGGTGACATTCGTGGTGGGGGGGAGATGCTCCATCCCTCCCCCCGAAATTCTCTCCAGCCGCCCACAGCCGGACATCCGGCCGCTGGGCAGCCTGCAGGGACGCAAATGCCGTAGCCACCGCCATTTGCATCCCTGTATTTTGCCGTGATAGGCTACGTAAAAATTTACGTAGCCTATCACGGCAAAGAAAAAAACAGCGAACGCAAATGGCGGCGGCTCCGGCGGCCACCATTCACGTTCCCTTTTTTTTTGCCATGATAGGCTACATAAATATTTACGAGTTCCGCCACAGAATTTGCATTCCCTATTTTTCGCCAATTTATCTTACGTAAATATTTACGTAAGATAAATCAGTGAAAAATAGGGAACGCAAATGGCAGCCGCCGTAGCTGCCGCCATTTGCATACGCTGGGGGTTTTTTGGGGAGTGAGCCATGATAGGCTACGTAAATTCTTACGTAGCCTATCACGGCTGCAAGGACGGCAATGGCGGCGGCAGCAGCCCAGCCGCGGCTGGCCAGGAGACCCGCCGCCGCCCCTGAATCTGCTGCATCTGCCCCAGGTAAGTGCCGTCCTGGGGGGATTCTGCGGGGGGGGGGCAGGATGCCATTCTGCCATGGATTCCAGGGGGCTGGATTCTAAAGAATCCGGTCTCACTGGAATCCGTGGCGGAACTCTCTGCCATCCCTACATGATAGGCTACGTAAATACTTACACACTACACAGCCTATCATGGCTTCCGCAGGGACACAAATGGCATCCCTGCATTAGCTATGATAGGCTACGTAAGTATTTACTAGATTTACTAGTATTTACCTATCACGGCTATATGGAAGAAGCGAATGGCAGACGCAGACGCCATTCGCAATGCAGCGCGGACGGCAGCAGGTAGGTGCTCCGTTCCGGGCCCATTTTGCAGGGTGGGGGGGAGGAGGGCTTCGTTCCACCACAGATTTTGGGGGGCCGAATGCACTGGCATTTGGCCTCACTGAGTTCCATGGCGGAATTCTCTGACATCCCTATTAGAAACCATTTAAAACTACAATAACAATACAGAGCAGTACAAGGAGCAGTAACATCAAGCAGGATATGATCTGCTTGTAATTATTTACAAGCCAGAGAAGGCCTGGGTGAACAAATATGCTTTCAGGAGAAGTTTGAAATATATCACATTTTCTGCTCCCCGAAATGCAGGGGGGGCATCTTCCAGAGGGTGTGCACCACCACCAAGAAGGCATGACTTCAAGATATTACATGACAACATTCTGTTGCTCATGGAATGACCAGCAAGGCCTCCTCTAAAGACCTTAAAGGTCAGCTGTGCATATATGGGGGAAGGCGGTCTGCTAGGTATCTTGGTCCTAAGCTGTTAGGGTTTTTCATGTCAATAACATAACCTTGAACATGGCTGGGTGGCTAATAGGCAGCCAGTGGAGTTCTTTTAACATAGTTCTTTTAACACAGTGAAGTGAACATAGGTGGGTGTCCGACTGAGCACCCAAATTGTTGCATTGTGCACTAGTTACAGCTTTGGAACCGGGCACAAAGGCAGTTTCACATAGAGCACATCACAGTAGTCTAATCATGAGGTAACTGGTGCATAGGTCACCATGCCTAGGCTGTCTCTATCCAGGAATGGGTGTAGTTGGTGCACCAACTGAAGTTTGTAATGGGCACTCCAGGGATCTGAGGTCACCTGGGTCTCCAGTGGCAAAGATGGATCCAGGAACACCGCTAAACTACATACCTGTTCCTTCGGGGGGGGGGGGTGAAATCCCATTCAGAACAGGCAAACAGCCGAGTACCTGGACCTGAACATTCACCCATGTTAAGAACATAAAAACGTAAGAACATAAGAAGGTCCATGCTGGATAAAAACCAAGGGTTCATCTAGTCCTGCATTCTGTTCACACAGTGGTCAACCAGCTGTTGACCAGGAACCCACAAGCAGGAGATGAGTGCAACAGCACCCTCCCACCCATGTTCCACAGCAACTGTTGTACGTAGGCTCACTGCCTCTAGTACTGGAGGTAGCACATAGCCATCAAGACTACTAGCCATTGATAGCCTTTTCCTCCAGGAATTTGTCTAACCCCCTTTTAATGCTATCCAAATTGGTGGCCATCCCATCACTACATCCTGTGGTAGCAAATTTCATAGTTCAACTATGCACTGTGTGAAGAAGTACTTCCTTTTATCTGTCCTGAATCTCCCACCAATCAGCTTCATGGGATGACCCCAGGTTGTATTATTTTGAAAGAGGGAGAAAAATATTTCCCTATCCGCACATTCTCCACATAATTGTGTAGACCTCTATCATGTCTCCCCTTACCCTCCTTTTTTCCAAACTAAACAATCCCAGCTGTTGTATCCTTCTCTCATAGGGGAGAGAAGGTTACATGTTGTGCATTAAAGTTATGAAATGAATGACAAATAAAAAAGTATGTCTTCAAAAGTCTCTGGCTCATTTAGTCTCTGGCTGGGACTGCCCGTGAGCTTCTTTTCTTTTCTTTTCTTTTCTTTTCTTTTCTTTTCTTTTCCTTTCTTTTCTTTTCCTTTCTTTCTTTCTTTCTTCCTTCCTTCCTTCCTTCCTCCCTTTCTTTCTTTTTCTGGTCAATTGAAAAACCTTTTTAAAATGCATGGGGGTCTTCTTGACAGACAGTAGTACAATTAAGTATAGCCCAATGCTTAACATAGTTAACATATTTACTGATGCCAGACCTCAAGGTAGCCTATATATGAATTCCATGTGGCCTTCCATCAAGACAGTGTTCCAAACATGAGATGCTTAACAGTAGAACTGTTTGATGTTTCTTCAGTTGGTTCTATGAGCCACCTGCTTTCTCAGGTTGGGATAATGGTATTGTGGGAAATCCACTGGATATTTTGAGTATACTAGTTAAAGGGTAAGTAGGTTTCCTGTGGCCACCAGTTAGTTTTTCTTTAACTTGCTTTTATCACAGATTTTTATGGAGAACCTTCTTTCACAAGGTGCCCCAATTTAGTTCATGCTGTTGTGCCACCTTCCTCAACCTCAGTTAGGTAAATAGGAAAGCCCATTTGTGAAAGTCACTTTCTGTTCACATAGGAGGGTCTAGGTTTCAGAATTTCAGTCCCTTTATTGGTGGATATGGATAATTTTCCCCTTCATGGATCACTGCCTTGTTGTGGCGAAGGGGCTTGCATAACTCAGTGAAGCCATAAGCTATGCCGTGCAGGGCCACCCAAGACGGACAGGTCATGGTGGAGAGTTCTGACAAAATGTGGTCCACTGGAGAAGGAAATGGCAACCCACTCCAGTATTCTTGCCAAGGAAACCCCAAGGAAGGTATCACAAGGCTAAAAGATATGACTTGAGCCCCTCAGGTCGGAAGGTGTCCACTATACTACTGAGGAAGAGGAGAGGGTATTTCCAAGTAGCGCCAGAAAGTGAAGCAGCTGGGCCAAAGCTGGAAGGACACTCAGCTGTGGATGTGTCTGGTGGTGAAAAGAAAGTCTGATGCTGTAAAGAACAATATTGTTTAGGAACGTGGAATGTAAGATCAATGAATCAAGGAAAGCTGGAGGTGATCAAACATGAGATGGCAAGACTGAACATCGACTTCTTGGGAATCAGCGAACTAAAATGGACAAGCATGGGCAAATTTAATTCAGGTAACCATCATATCTACTACTTTGGGCAAGAATCCCTTAGAAGAAATGGATTAGCACTCATAGTCAACAAAAGGGTGGGAAAAGCAGTACTGGGGTATAGGGGTGGATGAAAGTCACTTACCTGTCCTCGAAGCTTGTTCGCGGTGGGGGGGAGGCACTTCGCTGCTCCCCCCGCGAAGTTCAGGCCGGGGGGGGGAGGCTTCCCGCCTCGCCCAGCCGAAATTCAGGCCAGGGAGGAGGCGCCTCGCCCGGCCGCGAACTTAAAAGTTTTTTTTTTAAAACGCCCCCGTGATAGGCTACGTGACGATTAACGTAGCCTATCACGGCTAGATCTGCAAAGTCAGCCATGATAGGCTACGTTAATCATCACGTAGCCTATCACGGGGGCGTTTTGTTTTTTTTTCTTTTCTTGGAATGGCGGCGGTGGCAGCCGGTCGAAAGATCGGCTGCCGCTCCCGCCCTGGACGAACACCCGCCAAACTGCTGGCCGGACCCGCCGCCGGGAGGGACATTCGGCAAAGGTAAGTCCCGTCCCGGGGGGGGTGCGGGGGTGGGGGGGCAGAGAATTTCTCCCCAAAACTTGTTCGGGGGGCCGAACACGTTGGCGCTCGGCCCCCCGAAGTTTCAGGGAGAAATTCTCCGCCATCCCTACTGGGGTACAATCTCAGAAACGATGATGATCTCAGTATGAATCCAAGGCAAACCATTCAACATCACAGTAATTCAAGTCTATGCCCCAACCACTGAGGCCAAAGAAGCTGAGGTTGATCAGTTCTATGAAGACCTACAACACCTTCTAGAACTAACACCAAAAAAAGATGTCCTCTTCATCATAGGGGATTGGAATGCTAAAGTAGGAAGTCAAGAAATCACCAGGATAACAGGCAAGCATGGCCTTGGTGTACAAAATGAAGCAGGACAAAGGCTAATAGAGTTTTGCCAAGAGAACACGCTGATCATAGCAAACACTCTTTTCCAACAGCACAAGAGGCGACTCTACACATGGACATCACCAGATGGTCAATATCAAAATCAGGTTGATTATGTCCTTTGCAGCCAAAGATGGAGAAGCTCCATACAGTCAGTCAAAACAAGACCTGGAGCTGACTGTGGCTCAAATCATGAGCTGCTTCTTGCAAAATTTCAGCTTAAATTGAAGAGTGTAGGGAAAACCACTAAACCATTCAGGTATGACCTAAATCATATCCCTTGTGAATATACAGTAGAGGTGAGGAATAGATTTAAAGGATTAGACCTGATTGACAGAATGCCTGAGGAACTGTGGACGGAGGTCCGTAACATTGTTCAGGAGGCAGCAACGAAATCCATCCCAAAGAAAAAGAAATGCAAGAAAGCCAAGTGGCTGTCTGATGAGGCTTTACAAGTAGCTGAGGAAAGAAGGGAAGCAAAAAGCAAGGGAGAAAGGGGAAGATATATCCAACTGAATGCAGAGTTCCAGAGAATAGCAAGGAGAGACAAGAAGGCCTTCTTAAATGAACAATGCAAAGAAATCAAGGAAAACAATAGAATGGAAAAGACTAGAGATCTTTTCAAGAAAATTGGAGATCTCAAGGGAACGTTTTGTGCAAAGATGGGCATGATAAAGGACAAAGAAGGCAGGGACCTAACAGAAGCAGATGAGATTAAGAAGAGGTGGAAAGAATACACAGAAGAACTATACTGGAAAGATTTGAATGTCCCTGATAGCCATGATAGTGCAGTCACTGAACTTGAGCGGGACATCCTCGAGAGTGAAGTCAAGTGGGCCTTAGGAAGCGTTAGTAACAACAAAGCTAGCGGAGATGACAGGATTCCAACTGAGCTATTTAAGATCCTAAAAGATGATGCTGTTAAAGTGCTGCACTCAATATGCCAACAAATTTGGAACACTCAACAGTGGCCACAAGACTGGAAAAGGTGAGTTTACATTCCAATTCCAAAGAAGAGCAACACCAAAGAGTGTTCAAATTACCACACAATTGCACTCATTTCACATGCCAGCAAGGTGATGCTCAAAATCCTACATGCTAGGCTTCACTTCAGCAGTATGTGAACCGAGAACTACCGGAAGTACAAGCTGGGTTTCGAAGAGGCAGAGGAACTAGAGATCAAATCGCCAACATTCGCAGGATCATGGAGAAAGCAAGAGAATTCCAGAAAAATGTCTATTTCTGCTTCATTGACTACACGAAAGCCTTTGATTGTGTGGATCACAACAAACTGTGGCAAATTCTTAAAGTGATGGGAGTACCAGACCACCTTACCTGTCTCCTGAGAAACCTGTACGAGGATCAAGAAGCAACAGTAAGAACTGGACATGGAACAACTGATTGGTTCAAAATTGGGAAAGGAGTACGACAAGGCTGCATTTTGTCACCCTGTTTATTTAACTTATATGCAGAGTACATCATGAGAAATGCCGGGTTGGATGAATCACAGGTCGGAATTAAGATTGCCGGGAGAATTATCAACAACCTCAGATATGCAGACGATACCACCCTAATGGCAGAAAGCGAAGAAGATCTAACGAGCCTCTTGTTGAGGGTGAAAGCGGAGAGTGCAAAAGCTGGTTTGAAACTCAACATTAAAAAAAGCTAAGATCATGGCATCTTCTGGCCCCATCACTTCCTGGTATGTAGAAGGGGAAGAAATGGAAGCAGTGACAGATTTTATTTTCTTGGGCTCCAAGATCACCGCAGACGGTGACTGTGTTGTAACCATGAAATTAAAAGATTCTTTCTCCTTGGGAGGAAAGCTGTGGCAAACCTAGACAGCATAGTAAGAAGCAGAGACATCACCTTGCTGACAAAGATTTGTATAATCAAAGCTATGGTTTTGCCAGTAGCAACGTATGGCTGTGAGAGCTGGACTGTACCGAAGGCTGAGCGCCAAAGAATTGATGCTTTCAAACTGTGGTGCTGGAGAAGACTCTTACGAGTCCCCTGGACTGCAAGAAGGTCAAATCAGTCAATCCGAAAGGAAATCAACCCTGACTGCTCATTGGAAGGACAGATACTGAAGCTGAAGCTCAAATATTTTGGCCACCTAATGTGAAGAGACTAGTAACTGGAAAAGACCCTGATGCTGGGAAAGATTGAAGGCAAAAGGAGAAGGGGACAACAGAGGATGAGATGGCTAGATAGCATCACCAATGCAATGAATATGGACTTGAGCACACCCCGGGAGAAAGTGGAGGACAGAAAGGCCTGGCGTGCTATGGTCCATGGGGTCACGAAGAGTTGGACACGACTTAACGACTGAACAAGAACACCCAGGATCAGTGGAGGCTAGTGGCTCCGATGTCACTGGAGTGGTAAATCCAGTCCATGTTTCAGTCAGAACCAGTCAGAACTCTAAAGGAGATATCCAAGTTGCACCTTGGATATCTTCTTTAGAGTTCTGACTTGTTCTGACTGAAACCCAGACCAGATTTCCTACTCCACTGACATGGGAGCCACCAGCTTCCACTGCCCAGGATTGAACATAGACCCTTGTTGTGAGCATTCCCCTTATGACCTGGACCCCCTGAGCAACTCCTTAAGGATCTCTTGCCTCCTTAAGAGCCCCACCTTCCTTCTTTTACCCTTCCCTTGCCCAGTAATGTGGGGTCTAGGCTGAAGATGTGGGGTGATTGACACACCAGCCACTTGGGGTTTAACCACAAGAATTGACTGGTAAATGTAAAGCAAGCAATCACAACTAAAGGTGTTTACACGATTCAGCTGAGTGATACAAAAGCCTTAAAAGAGAATAAAAGTTGAAGAACACAAGTTCCTTTACCCTAGCTATCCTTAGACTCCTCTAGACTGCTTCTTCCTGCTCCCTCTTCAGTTCTGGTCTCCTAACTCTCTGTTACTCGCTCCGTCATGCTCTTTATATATCCTCCTCCCCCAAAACAGAAAGTACTGCTTCAAATCCAAAGAAATGAAACTTAACTGGGGAAATGAAAATGAAACTTAACCAGGGAAATGAAACTACTCCTCTCAGAGATACCCCTTTGCAACAGAAAAGCTCAGGCCTCTAACCCCTTTTCCCTTTGCCTCTGTAGGCCTCAAACCTTCACACCTGTATATATAAAAGTATGTGCTGCCCCACTGAGGTATGGGATAGTATCATGAAATGTATTTCCAATTATATGAACAGCTGAGAAAATGGGATATATCTTTTGCTTACCATTGCCTTCTATTAGACAGGTAGCTGTGCTGATCTAGCAGAATCACAAAAGTCACACAGTGGAATAATACTTTTTATTAGGAACACCCGTTCCTTTATCTGTGTCCTCCATTTGAGATATATATTTAAAGGCTGGCCTAGCAATCATAAAAATGTGTAAGCAAAGTGGAAGATGGCTTTTCTGCATTTATGTAAGGTTTTACTGTTATGGGAATGCATTATCAGCAATGTTCACCTAAATCCTTGCCAAGCACCCTCTTTACAAGGGAATGTTGGTGATATTGCTTGTCAGTTCTGATTACCTTTTGATCAACAGCTTCTCCAGAATAGGGCTGCCAGAAGCAGCTGATTTTGACAATGGGAATGTGCTTAATACACTTCACTTATGTAGAAGTTAGCCATTTCACAGCACTGCATGATAAATCATCTTAACGTTTATAGACAATTAAAAACAGGGTGCCCTCTAGGGTTTGTATGGTTTGAACTGGAATCCATAAAATAAAATAAAATGAAAACAAGTTTTAGAGCCCATGGTGACTACTGATATGTGAACATCTGCAAATAAATTGTAGACAAGATCTGACAACAAATCCTGAAACAGAAAATACCCCAACCATTCAGAGATACAGAATATGCATCAGCTTTACTTTTGTTCTATAACTCCAAAATTTTCATTAATTTTCTAAGGTATTTTATTTGGTTCGGGGTTTTGAATTTTTCTAGTCCCTTCCATCTCAAAAGCTCATTATGGATGCATAGAAAGAAAATCATAGATGAAATCTTTGCTGATGGCCTATAATAAAGAATATGCTGAAATGTTATCCCTACTGTAGCTTAGCCTCAAGGCTAGTTCACACAGATATTCAGTGCTTAATTACTGCAAAATCCAATGAAGATTTGAATGTGTGAGTGACCCCTCTCCCATATCTATATGAGAGTTTTCATGTTTCCTGATGTCATCTTTTAAACAAAGTGTGTTTCATTGGAATGAAGTTTGCACATTTAGCTCTGGATCATCAAATGTTGATGGCAATCAAGTGGTGAGACTCCAGTGATGTAACACACATGTAAATTAGCCATCAGTGGCCAAAGATAGCCTGAAAAAGATTTATAAGACTTCAGAAAGGGCCTCAAGATCAGTCTTCGGTGAGTCCAAGGCAGAAGAGAGTTTCACACTTCTGGAGCAATGAGATATAGATAGAAATAGATACCAATATTGATGATATAGATACAGATATAGATAACCCTCCTCTTACAGTTGTGTCAGAGACTCTCCCCAAGATCTCAAACCCATCTCCAGCCTTACAAGGCCCAGCTGTGCTTGATTTCATAGGATCATGGGAAGCTGCCTTAGACTGAGTCAGACCATTGGCCCATCTAGCTCAGTATTGTTGACACTGACTGGCAGCAGCTCTCCAGGGTTTCAAGCAGGATTCTTTCCTCGCCCTACCTGGAGAAGCTGGGGATTGAACGTGAGACCTTCTGCATGCAAAGCATGTGCTCTGTCACACTGAGCTATGGCCCCTCCCCTCCACCAGCTAGTGAGGACAGGGAGACAAATTGTATCTCTCCCTTTCTTGGGTTCATCACCAATTGGTTGCTACTAGAGGTGTGAATTGACCACAAGATTCAGTCCAGACCCCAATTTTATGATACAGAAAAGAACCCAGTTTAGCTCAGTTTGATTCAGAAGCCACTCACTTCAACTTGAGTCCAAATCGGAACCTTGATTCGGAAATCCAGACTCATTGTCTGAGCAACTTGCCAAGGATGATGTTGTAGCAGAAATCAGAGTCAGAGCTCCTTCATTTTCACCGGCTTGATCTCACCTGCTTAATTTCCTGGCTCCTTCCTTACCTACCCACAGTTAATTGGGCCAGATGTTGATCATTCTCATGCCAGCATCTTAATAAAGCCAACACTGGCAATGTTGAACACTTAATCACGCCTTGTCGCATTCTAGGACTCCCCTACAAGGCTCTAGTCCCAGAGGTCATTGGGTAAGTCACTCAGCGTACCCAGAGAACTCCAACCTCCCTTAATACCCCACCCCAATAACCTGCTAGCTGTCCCCACCTACTGATTGATAGGTTTAGCTGTGTACATCAAAAGCACCAAGTGAGTTAGATATGTTATACCTAGAATCCATCCGGGCAACAACACCAGTCATTAAAACAATGAATGCACTTTTTTAAATCCTTTTCAACAGTTATTCTAACCACCAGCATTTTACCTATGCCTTTACACACTCTTTCTCTCTCTCTCTCTCTGATCCCACTAACTCCTCTAACTGCCTATTTCCATTACCTCTAACTGTAGCTTTTCAATTGACACTCTCCACCTGTCACTCACTCTAACTCCACCCAATATTCCATCACACTCCACCGCCAATCATCCCCCCAGGCATTCTTCTGTTACACACCTGTATTCTGGGGAATTTTGCTTCTGTAGATCTGATTATTTTTCATTCAGGAGCCACCCAGTGAGACATATGGTTTTTGGAGTCATAGCTGACAGTTACCTTTTGCTTTATCATAAAGAGAGATAAATGAGAGCATTGTAATACCGACATAAGGAGGACAAGAACCATATGGCCCATCTGAAACCACATATTTCAGGTTTATTTTTCTGCTTAGCAACATTATTTAACTTTTGAAAAAGGATGACAACAACTTTATGGCTCTCACGCCAAGACAAGTCTATTTCCTTGGATTATTCAGCTGACAAGTTGACCATTTAAGTAGTGATCAGGAAGCATATGCCCATATGGGCTGAATTTTATGTGCTCATAAGGGACAAAAGAGATATTAGGACTGTACACAAAACATCTGCAGCCAGTGGAGGCAAACACACAGGGCAAAACATTTCCTTGCCCTTTTATCTGTTACTCAAGAAGCAAATTCATAGCTTCAGAATAAGCTTTTCGAGATCATGTACTGGCTGTAGCCATATACTATTTCAATGTAAATGATGGCCAATTTTGTCTGCTGTGCCTCAAGTATCGCCGGATGTGTTTGCACAGGAACTGTCTCACACCAACCAGGCTCCTTGTGGATATATCTGCCACTTCTTAAGGACAATCCCATCCCTGTCATACTGATGGAAACAAAATGTCCTGATGTAATCACGGAAATTGTCACTGAGGAGCAAAGGTGGTTATGTGCACACAGTGCCACAGACCCATTCTTTTCCTATAATTTCTTTTGAGGATTTTATGGCTTCAACTCATTATGCAAGAAGTACAGAACCCTATCTTTTTGTGCCCATGAGTTTTTGATTGTGCTCAAGGGTAGGGATGTTTGAGGGATTCATTTGGTCTGCATTTCAAAGTGAACCAACCTGATCCACTCCAATGTATGGATCAGAATGCACGTATCCTTTCGATTTCTTACTTCATCGAATTGTGCAATGCAATTCCCTGCCCAAAACATATACCAAAATGCTACCTTATAGGATTAAATCATTTAGAAATATGTACTTGGAGAGAAAATATGTTGATTGTTGAGTAATGTATAATATGAGAAAAAACATTTAAAATACATATTTAAATATGAATATTAATGTAGTTTTGTGGGGTTTTGTGGTTGTTTTTGTGTTTTTGTTTGTTTTTGAAAAAGTTGCAAATCAATTCAGAAATGGGATGGGATGGACTCATGAACAACAAAAACAAACGATGTGAAAGTGACACAGACCGGAAATAGGCTAATCCACCCATCCCTATTGGGGGGGCAGGAACTACACCCCTGTATTTATATTGATGTCAGGGCTAGTTTGGGACTGTAAAAGGCCACACTGAATTTACTGAAATTAGGGGTGTACAGCTTACCCACTGTCCATTCCAGTGGGGAATCCATGGGGGGAGCCATTCCAGAGGATGCTGGGGAGGAGGAACAGATTGCCTCCCCCCCCCAGCATCCTCCGGAATGGCTCCACTCCGCGAGGATTCCACAGAGCTGCACCAGCTATAGGGCTGCTTACCTTGCCAGCCAGAGCCATTCCCTGCTTCCATGCCGATTGCCATTTCTTTCTTTTTTAAAAAAAATGGCTATCGGCAGGATGTGCCCATAGACTTAGAAGCAAATAGAGCCGTGAATCTTGCGTATAAGTCTGTGTGTCCATAGGCTTATACACAAGATTCATGGCTCTATTTTGCATATAAGTCTATGGGCACATCCTGCTGATCACAATTTAAAAAAAGAAGAAAGAAATGGCGATGGGTGTGGAGGAGGCGAACGGCTCCGGTGGAAGAAGCAGCCGAGTGCCATTCCACCTCCAATCCTTCTGGAGCGGAGGTAAGTGGGGCCGATCCACTGCAGATTCCTGAGGCCAGATTCCAAAGAATCTGGCCTCATTTGAATCCGCCGCAGATTTCTCTAACATCCCTAACTGAGATCAAAGCTGCTCATGTTGGACTGCACCATGGCTGCTTCATCGATCATTCAAAGATAGGGGGTCAGGATTCTAGTATTTGCACCACCCTGGCCAATCTGGAGGCTTCATACCATCTGCCAATTATAGGAGTTAACATTGTTAGCAAGTGTATTGTGTGGGAAGGACCATAGCTCAGTGGTAGGGCACCTGCTTTGCATATACAGAAGGTCCCAAGTTCTATCCCCACTATCTCCAGGTAGCGATGCTGGAGAAATCTGCTGCAGATCCAAATGAAGTTGAATTCCCAGAAATCCGACCTCCAAATTCTGCAGTGGACTGGCACCCCCTGACCTGGAGCATCTGCTGTAGTTCACAGCGTGGCTCTCTGGCTGTCTAAAAGGCATGATAAAAAGGCTGCACTTTAACTAGAAGGAAGTGCGTTACAGCTGCAAATGCCGTAAACTATGCAATTTATGGCCGTAATTTTCCCACAATAGGCTAATGGTGGCTGCCATTAGCCTATCACATCATTTAGACAGCAGGAGAGCCTCCCCATGAACTATAGTGGACACGCCAGCGCTCCAGGAAAATCCATGGAGCCCTAAGCATCCTGGATTTCCCCATAGCAGATTCCCCCCCCCCGACTAGACATCGGCAGGTTCGCCCATCCCTGTCTCCAGGTAGGGCTAGGAAAGAATCCTGCCTGAAACCCTGGGGACCCACTGCCAGTCAATGTCGACAGTACTGGGCTAGATGGACTAATTGTCTGGTTCAGTATAACACAGCTTCCTATTTCTGTGTTGCACATATCTATCCCAGTGCTACTCTGAATTTTCAGATATTAGATTTTCAGTAGGGATGTTTGCGGGCACTTGACTGGGTCCTGGAGTCTGTGACCCCCCCACCCCACCCCCAGGCTGCACCTGCTGAACTATTTAAATATGCGTATTTTCAAAACTGCCTTTTTTGTGCAGAAAATAGAGGCAGGAAAATGGCAGGCAGTCACCGGACAGGATCATGGTGAGTCCAGGACGGCGTGAGCGGGTGCGAGCGGGGATGAGCAGGGGGTGAGTGAGGACAGCGGCTCAGCAGGCACCCAGAGAACCTGAGCTGGGGTGTGCTCACAAGTGCTTAAGTTTCAGTGCAAAAGCTGCCATTTCAAAGGGTACCAACTGGTGTCAAAAAATACCCCCCAAAGGACTTTCTGCTCTTGTGTACTTCTTCATGCTTGTCTGCAACAATTGTTCCCTGGTCTACCACTGATCATTTTTATTTAAATGGGCTTGATGTGATCGAGCTAATTAGGAATCTCATCATCATGAACATGATGATGTCATTCACCCATATACCCAATCATATGGGACATTTGATGATATCAATGTCCAAGAGCAAATCAAATGAAGCTACATTGCCTCCACTCCTTTTTTCAGGTCCACAGCTGTGCACTGTTGCACTGAAACATCTAGGTTTTAAAAGTTGTGTGCTGATAAGCATAAATGCCTGGATCATTAAAAATCCTGAAAATCCCCCTTGATGATGATCATGATTAATGAGGGCATAGTAATTAGAAAGAAGAGAAAACAGAGATCTCAGCAGTGGGCTTTTGCTATATTGAGTTAGATCAGCCTTCCCTAACCTGGTGCCCTCCCGATGTTTTGGACTACATGGCTGGCTGGGTGATGCTGGGAGTTGTAGTCCAACACATCTGAAGGGCACAAGATTAGCAAAGATTGAGTTAAATCTATTCATGCTCCATTGTATCCCTTTTAATTTAACAAAGCATGTTATCATTTTATTGTGTTTAAAAAAAAAAAAATCATGCCCAGAATCTACTGCAGTATATTCTTGCTTGACTGAACTTGATGGGTGAACAATTACTTCAAGTGGTGAAAAACTGCTTGTGGAAAAAGAAGAAAAGTAGTTCATTCCTGACAAGCATTTGTTTAGACAGGAACACTAACCGAAAGTGTCATGTATGCACTGCCAACATACTGCCAAGTGTCAGGATGAGTTAAAGTGTGCCCACAATGAACTCCGGTCAGAGTCTAAAGGCCAATTCCTGGGGTTAGGACAATGCTGAAGCAAGACAAACAATGTAAGTGGAAAGGTGTCTGTGCCTTGGGCTTTGGACAGCTACCGTGCAGGGCTGCACCTCATTCTGGGCTGCTCCTTCGGAGACCTTTGCAGGCAATGTAGGTTAGAAGAGTCTTCAGGGCTCTACAAGATACAGGAAGAGCAGTCCTGAATGGAGGCCAGAGATCAAGAGGTAGGCAACCTGGTGCCCTGCAGATGTTTGGACTACAATTCCCATCATTGCTGACCATTGGTCATGCTGGCTGGGGCTTATGCGAGTCATATTCCAAAACACCTGGAGGGCATCAGGTTGCCTAACCCCACCACTGATAAATCAGGCTGGTGCAAAGGTGACCTCTAAGTTCAATTACCATACTGTAGATGTCTACATTAGCTAAGTTGTTGACTATCTTTGCCCTGTGTCAGTGCCGAACAACGATCTGTTGCGGTTGAGCACGTGTTGCACTTAGACCAAGAAGACCTTTGCATAAAGCTGACTGGGTGGCCTCAGGTAAGTTCCTGGGAAAGACTGTGCCCTTTGTACAGCTAAAAAGAGGTGCAGTTTTATTTCATTAGCCTTTACTGCCATTCCGTTAGGTAAACCCTATAATTTATTTTCTTTCCTTCCTAGTTATTGCATCCTATGTGTGCTGTACATCAGTTGATTTTCCCAACCACCCCTTCTCTCTATTCTTTTTTTCTCTAAGCATTTCCCTGGGCTTGTAGACACAACCTTTTTTTTTTTTTAAGTTACCTCCCACATTAAACCTGCAGGACAGGGAAAGCAATAAAGAAACCTCTACAAGTTGGGAGGCAGGAGCGGGGAAGGTTTGTAGCAGAAATGAGGCCACAGTTCATTTGACTTTGTGGCACTTTCTAAACCAGGGGTGCTGAACCTCGTTCAGCCCAAGGGCCAAATTCTGTTTCAGAGAACCTCTCTGGGGCTGCATCCCAGTGGTGCATGGAACTGAAGATAAAGGCAGAAGGGTGTCAGGAATGAATCTGAGAGTGTAGAGATGTCTGGCAGCTCAGATTCAGATTCAGAACAGCCAGAACAAGGGGAAGCACCCTTCCTAGTGAGCTCAGATATGGCAAGACTTTCTTCTAAAGACCTTGACACACAGGTGGCTCAGCCTCCTGAACCCCCCAGCCTGACCCCCCCCCATAAGAACTTAGGTTTCAAGGGAGGGGGAGAGTGAGGAGCATGGCTTGAGGGATACTAGAGTCCATCACAGAGCGAAATGGGGAAAGTTCGGGGCAGAGCTCAGACGCTCCACCAGGGTGGCCACTTGTGAAAGCCAACGTAGGAGGAAGCCACCCTACGGGAGGGGCATCCCTGTGAAGGAAGTCTGGCCATGAAGTTCATGCCCAGGCTGCTGGCAACTTCTCTAACTTCCACTTCGTCTCCTCTATTGATATTCATAGATGTGTGGATTAGCAGTTTCATTGCAATCTGAGAGTTTCCTAGAATATGCATTTGTAAAGCAGCTAAGCATTAACTAATAAAGTAGCATAGCCTGAAGCCTTGTTTCCTGGACTGTGTTGATTGTGAAGGGTGAGGACAAAGGAACCTGACACAGGGCCAAAGGCAAAAGGAGTGAGGCAAAGATGCCACTGTATTTTCACTTAGAGCTCTTTCTGCCACTAAGCCTTAAGAGAGGCATTTCAATTAGAGCTGTGTGCAAATGGCCTCATGGATTTCTCCACCTTACTTGTAGGCAGAGAAATTTGGGAGACAATGTAACTGAATTTCTCCTGGGGTGGAGAAATTCTCAACCATTTCTCCCAAGAAGGGCTCCCCATTGGCAAGGCTTGTAGCACAGCTTCTTTCTTTTTTGATAAGGGGGGGGGGGTTTGTGCTGCAACAGCATCAACTGTCTTGGCCAGCCAGCCCCCAATTTGCATCCACCAGAATGCAGGTGTGAGGGAGGAGGAACATTGCCTCTAGCTCCAGGGATGAGGTGGAGCTAGCGCTCTGGCAAAATCTGTCCTTCAGTTTCCGGAAAGTTTTCTTCCCCCATGAAAGGGGCTTCTATTTCATTCAGGATGTTTCATAATGCATTTTTTGTTTGTTTGTTTCTGAGCTTACCTAATCACAGCTAGCCTCCCAGGCTATACACATCCAGTTCTGCAAAAGCCCTAAGGGAGGAATTACCTCATGGTGCCTTCAACTGGGCTCTAATTGAAGTGTAGGCTTTATTTAACTTAATCTAAGAGCTTTACTGCTGCAAATGGTGTAGCGGATGCCATTTGCGTCCAGAGTCAGCCCTCACTCAGCCAGCAATGTGGCACGGCAATGGTACAGAGATACAGAGCCAGTGGTCATCTCCACAGGATCGGTGCTGTCAGGGTGGAAACTGAGCCCATAGAGCCCCAAAGCAGTTCTGATTCTGAGGAAGAATAGCAATCCATGGGAGAGGAGCTCGCTCATCGCTGACAGGCACAGCAGCTGGCAGAGATTCCTCCTGCCAGCATTCCTGGGATAGATAGTGACCCTGGCAGTGAGAGAGCGCTGGAGGGGGGCTTGCTGGATGCTCGGCGCAGATTCAGGGAGTGATGACAGATCGAGAGCACTGAAAGGAGGCGCTCCGCTCGTTCGGCGCTAAAACAACGGTCGCGTCCCGAGGACCCAAGGGAAAGAGGGAGGATCTCTCCATAGCCCATAAGTTCAGGGTCTTCCCGTGGTTCCCCTTCTAACGGGGACCAACTGCCTTACCTGGAGCTTAGGCTACTCTGCTATCTTTCCCCAGTGCTGTTCCTTGCTTAATCGCTAGTGATTAGTATCTGAAAGAGTCATAAAGTAATAAAGGAATAAAGCCTTGGAAAGAATCCTCGTCATCTGTGTCCTGAGTTGGCTACTGGAAGGGACTGCAAGAGGCAGCTAGGGTGCTCCTGACAGGCGTGGAGTGGAGCTGGCAGAAGAGGATTCCGGGAGGAGGGATGGATTGCCTCCCCCCGCCCCAGCAGATTCCCCAGCAGGATGGAAGGTAGGGAATCCGCCCATCCCTAGCTGGGGAGGTGAAGGTGCTGGACTAGTGCCTGAAAGCTGTAATAGGCCAGATGAGGTCCAATAAACTGAGGCTGAATCCTGACAAGATGGAAGGTCTGTGGATTGGTGGCTCCCAAGTCTGGGAACTGGGTAAGAGACCTGTCCTGGATGACCTTGCACTCTCCCTGAAGGAGCAGGTGTGCAGCTTGGGAGTACTCCTAGATCCATCCCTGTTCCTGGAGCCCCAGGTGGACTCTGTGGCCTAGAGTACTTGGGGCCAGCTTCAGCTGATCCACCAGCTACGTCCTTTCCTGGACAAGGATACTCTAGCCACAGTAGTGCATGCTCTGGTAACTTCCTGATTAGACTACTGCAATGTACTTTATGTGGGGCTGCCCTTGAAGAAGACTCAGAAGTTGCAGCTAGTGCAAAATGCAGCAGCTAGACTGCTGACTGGAACATCACATAAAGATCACATAACACCAGTCTGAAAGGAATTGCACTGGCTGCCAATATGTTTCTGGTTGGAATTCAAGGTGCTAGTGATGACATTTAAAGCCCTAAGTGGCTTGGGACCTTGATATTTGAGGGAGCGCCTCCCCCTATATATGCCTGCCCAAGGCCTGAGATCTGTTGGAGGAGCTCTCCTCTGTGTCCCACCAGTGCGAGACATACACTATGGTGGGACATGGGAGAGGGCTTTTTCTGCTGTGGCACCCTGGTTGTGGAATGCCTATCCCCTTGGAGGCCTGATTGGCTCAGACACTGGTTTCATTTTGGTGTCAAGTTAATACATGGCTTTTTACCAAAGCCTTTGAGGGCTAATTGGATTCCTTGAGCTTACACATGGTTTTAACTGCTTTATTTTTTTAGATTTTAAATTGGTATTATCTAATTTAATGATTTAATATGTTTTTAGCTTTTAAATTATTTTTTACACTGCTTAAATTGATTTTATCTGAACACCAACCTGAGATCCTAATGATACAGGGTGGGATACAAATGTTTTAAATAAATAAATAAATAAATCAGCAAGCAAGCAAGCAAGCAAGCTATCTAAAGTGCTGAACCTTATCCCCAAAATAAATTTGCACCTTGGATAGACCCTTTAGAGGTCTCTGGGTCATTCTGATCGAAACGGAAAATGGATTCACAGCCCCACTGGAATCAGAGCCACCAGCCTCCTCCATGTGCGTGCATGTGAATGTGAATGGGGTCTGGGCAATCATGTCAGGGGGCCACCTGCCAGCAGTTGGGTGGCTCCATTGTGCTAGCCTGGAAAAAGGACATAGGAAGTGATGCTGCTGCCTTATACTGAGTGAGACCCTTGGTCCATCTATCCCAGTACTGTCAACACTGACTGGCAGCGGCTCTCCAGGGTTTCAGGCAAGGTTTTCTCCAGGCCCACCTGGAGATGCTGGGGATTGAACCCGGGACCTTCTGCATGCAAAGCAAGTGCTCTACCATGGAGCCATGCCCCCTCCACAAAAGGTTCCCCACTCCTGCTTTACACAGAGCGAGTAGGGTTGCACCATAGCTGTTCATTCATTTTTATTTCAAATGCACAAACACTCCATTTATTTCAAATGCACAAACACTCCACTCCATTCCATCATGAATTAACCTAGGAGGTAACCAAGGATACCATGCATTTTCATAAGATTACTTCTTTTTATCAACAAGATTGTGCCGGATGAACTGCTGGACTTTTGCATTCTTAATTGTAGTCTAGTGCCTTTCAGACATTACAAAATGCAAAATATGTCACATCGTCTTCACATTGCTGTAAACATGCAAGATACATTTTTTAGAAAAAACAAAAAACCTCTTTACAATGACAGGATACATGGCAGATTAATGCTTGTTATTTGAATCTACATTTCCGTTCATTTTGCTTTAGGACATAAGTTAATAGGATATTGATGGTATTCATACTGGAATATGTGCTTTGTAAACAGAGGCTGTGTAAAGTTTGATGGGCCATCTTACCACCTGATTCTCAGACTGAAGCAGAGCTTCAGGGCCACATCATTAAAGGACTACATCCTCCCATATGAAGCCATTAGTAAACTAAGATGTTACTAGGAGGCCCTGCTCTGGATTTGAAGGGGAACGGTTACGTTTCCAATGCTGACACCACAGATAAAAATCTATTCCCAAGGGGCAGGATGGGGGAGAAATTTGTTTGATCCACATTTTTTAAGTGAAGTGACCTAATTTGCACTTTTCAGATAACTGTACAGATCAGAACAGTTATCCTTTGGGCCACACACTTCTCTGAATGTTGTGCTGCAGTTCTTGTTTCAACAATCATGTATAAAAAATGTGTGCATTAGGTAGGGATGTCAGAGAATTCCACCACGGATCTCGGAGAGGTCGAATGCCAGTGCATTTGGCCCCCTGAAATCCGTGGTGGAATGGCCTACCACCCCCCCCACCCCCCGCGGATCCCCCCCCCCCGGGATGAGACTTAACTGGGGCGGATGTTCCGGGCAGCGGCGGCTCCACCGGTGGTGGTGGTGGCAGCAGCAGCTAGTCTTTCGACCAGCTGCCACCACTGCCATTTGCAGTCTGGTCATTTGTGTGTTGTTGTTTTTTTACATAGACGTGATAGGCTACGTAAAGACTTACGTAGCCTATCATGTCTGGGTTTAAAAAAAAACACACAGCGTACACAAATGGCCGCTACTGCCACCGCCATTTGCGTTCCTTATTTTTCGCCATCTTAGTCTACATAAATATTTACATAGACTATTTTGGCAAAAATAAAGGGGAACGCAAATAGCGTAGTGGGCGCTATTTGCGTCCCTTTTTGATTTGCCGTTTTAGCCTACATAAATATTTACGTAGGCTAAAACGGCGAATCAAAAAGGGATGCAAATAGCGCCCACTACGCTATTTGCATTCCCCTTTATTTTTGCCGAAATAGTCTACGTAAATATTTATGTAGATTAAGATGGTGAAAAATAAGGAATGCAAATGGCGGCGGCCGTAGCCACCGCCATTTGCGTATGCTGTTTTATTTTTTTACCCAGCAGCCAGTCCACGGCCGGAAATCCGGCTGCGGACGGCCCTGGCCTGGCTGGCTGCTCCGCGGAGCTGCCATGGAGCAAAGCCGGCAGTCGAGGATTCCGGGGGGGAAGACCGGATTGCCTTCCCCCCCATTGAGGATTCTGGGGGGAGGGACGGAGTGCCTCCCCCCCTCCAGCGGATGCCGCCACCGGAAGAAGGTAAGGGCTTCATACATCCCTAGGATTAGGGGAAGTTGCATTCAAACTGCAAATATTAGGGGAAATGGCATAAGAAAATAAAATCAAATTTTCATGCTTTTTAAATACAGATCGATGCAGAAATTAGAAAGAGTATATTTGTGATTGATGACATGTAAACTGACACAGACCAGAAATAGATTTATTTGTCCATTCTGACCCGGGGGGGGGGGGAGTTCATTGTATCCCTTATTTTCTGGAGTTCTAACACTAGGGAAATGCTACTTATTGTCGGAGGTCCATTTCAAGCTCCAAAAGACCTAAGGACTATTGAACTGAGTATTTTTCTCCCCTTGCACTCTCTTCTTGGCTTTTGCTTTACTTGCTCCATTTGAAGGTGTTGCTGAATTGAACTGAATTAGTAACATTATTCTATATCACAGTATATTCTTATGCTGTTTCATATATATTTGCTTGTATTGTTTTCTACCTTGTGGAGTTATTAGGGTGCCAAAGATGGGACAAAAATATTTTTATAAATAAATAATAAATAATTAGAGGAGACTCTTTTATTACACACACACACACACACACACACACACTCACTCCCCTAATGGATGTTTCTAATCTGTACCTTGACCTATACCATTAACTCAAATGATCGTAGCTCAAATGACCTTGACATGGTGAATTTATGTTAGCCACTTACAAATTCTACCACCACTACTGGGACTATTATCATTCCTTCTATTTCTGATGTTCAGGTTGTGAGTGCCATTGCTTATGCAGCCAAAATAGCACCACTACCATGCAAGAGAAAGTATCAGCATGCTTGGGGGGACCCCAAGGTTTGCACAGATTTGTTAAAAATAAATATTTTTAAAACCCTAAAGGGGGGGGGCAAACAAACCTATAATGACTGAGTGTTCTCAGTGGCCAGGAAATGCTGTGGGGGGGGGCTGTTTCAGGGGTGTGTGCTGAAAACTGGGCAGGAAGGGGGAGTGGAATGGGGTGACTGGAAATCTGAACAGCACTTCCCTGCAATGTTTTATTGCAGGTCCCACTTATTCCTATTACTATTGAATGAGGGAGGCAGGTGATTCATATTCCTGTTTTGCAAATGAGGAACTGTGGCTGAAAACTAAGGACTTGCTCAAGAGCTCAGGTCCCCTGAGTCCAATCAAATTCATTCCTGGTTCTCTCCAGTGATACAAATATGTTGTTAATGGAGAGTCTGTCCTTCACTTGAAAGCTTATTAGTTGTGGTTTAGCAATAGTATCCTTCTTCATGCCCCAGCTGTGGGTGCTCTGATTTGAGAGCATCTCCCATTCTTTTTTATCATGTCATGAAAATCCAATGAGCCACCCAGAGCCAAGGAGCCAAAGTTTTCCCTTTCAGAACATTGCCGTGCGTGTTTGAATATGACTGCACTTCTTCATCTCAGACCTACAAAAGCGAGTGAACGTCTGGGCTGTTCGCCACACTAGAGGCGACATGTCACAGCTGGGGTTTGACAGTAGTGGAGGAGGATTCAATGGTACGTACGCTCCACAAGCCCTCTATACTTGCAGCAGGATGGGCGATCACTGGGAAGAGGGGGGGAAAGGATTCGGTCTCCTTTTTCTAGCCAAAAGGACAGAAGGACTGTGCTGAAGAGGTTTGCCAATTTATCATGCTGCCCTTTGTAAAGTATATTTAATGCAAACAAATGGCGATGGCTTATGAAACTATCTTCCCGGTGTCAGTTTCCTCGATATTTTACAACAATGCAATTATGATACCAATGGAAAATGCCATGAGCCTACACAATGGCTTATACCAGCAGGGAATTTGGCTGCAAACAAGTCGGAACAGCCAGGGAAATAGAGTTCTCGGCTTTTTCAGTAGGCATCTGCTAAATTTTCAGCAGAGCCAGAGACCCCCTGCCACTAGAAGATGCATGCAATATCGTTCAGGAAGATCTCTGCACCCTATCTGGCTTCATTGCCAAGAGTGAGTGTTAGTATGCCACCACATTCAGCCTGAACTGAAATTCACAGCAGTTTGTGGGATCCTCCTCAGGAACTTCGAGCAAAGTGAAAAGACCATGGGTAAGATTGTCTCGTTTGGGATTGCACTGATGCAACAAATGTCAATCTGACTATAGCCCCATTTCCCTCCATGTATTCTGAGAACAAAGGATGGAGGAGTAGGGCCATGCATGCTAATCCTACCCGATACATCCCCATCATCCCATGACCAATAGAATATCGCCACATAACAGCATGTAAATGGGCCTTCTCAGTAGCAGCACACAACCTCTGGAACACTTTCCCAATGGCTACAAGTCCTGCTGACTCTGTGCGACCTCCAGGAACAGAGGCAGTGAGCCTCTGTGCACCAGTTGCTGGGGAACATGTTTGGGAGGGTGCTGATGCACTCCTGTCTGCTTGTGGGATCCCCATGGGCAGCTGGTTGGCCATTGTGTGAACAGACTGCTGGACTAGATGCACCCTTGGTCTGATCCAGCAGGGCTCTTCTGATGTTCTGATGTAGTTTGAGAAGTAGAAACTATGTTAAGTTTTAAATGCCTCTTGAGAATATACCCAGGCCTGTTCACCCAGGCTTTCTCTGACCTGTAATGGATTATGTCACTGCCTTGTTTTAGTATTATTCTTGCTTTAATTTTTTTTTTAAAAAAATGGGTTATTTTGAATTGTTTTTATATTAAGATATGTGTGTGTGTGTGTGTGTGTGTGTGTGTGAATCACTTAGGGTGAACTCTATGCATGTTTCGAGAGAAAAAAGCAAGGCTGGCTGGGGCATGCAGGGAGTTGGCGGACTTCTTTCTCTCAAAACAGGCATAGAATTGTGCCTTTAGGGCTTTTTAAAGTATGAAGTGGTACTCTCCTCCAGCGGTGGCCTCAGACCTTTGCGTGTTCATAGAATCATAGAATAATAGGGTTGGAAGGGGCCTACAAGACCATCGAGTCCAACCCCCTGCTCAATGCAAGAATCCAAGTCAGAGCATCCCTGACAGATGGCTGTCCAGCCTTGTCTTGAACACCTCCAGTGTGGGAGAGCCCACCACCTCCCTAGGCAATTGGTTCCATTGTCATATTGCTCTAACAGTCAGGAAGTTTCCCCTGATGTTCAGCCAGAATCTGGCTTCCTGTAACTTGAGCCCATGATTCCGTGTCCTGCACTCTAGGAAGATCGAGAAGAGATCCTGGCCTTCCTCTCTGTGACAACCTTTCAAGTACTTGAAGAGCGCTATCATATCTCCCCTCAGTCTCCTCTTCTCAAGGCTAAACATGCCCAGTTCTTTCAGTCTCTCTTCATAGGGTTTTGTTTCCAGTCCCCTGATCACCTTTGTTGCCCTCCTCTGAACCCTCTCCAGCTTGTCTGCATCCTTCTTAAAGTGTGGTGCCCAGAACTGGACACAATACTCCAGATGAGGCCTACCCAGTGCTGAGTACAGGGGAACGAGTACTTCCCAGGAAGTACTAGTGTTGGGTGGAAGTTCTGAGGGGGAACCATTGCATGTTCAGCTGGATGGGCTTACAAGTGTCCATGTGATTAGGAACCCCAATCATGCATGATTGCCAAGAGTGTGGAGGAGGCAGCATGTGTAAAGATGAACACACAAAGATTCCCCTTTCAGACCTTCTGCCCAATCTGTGAAGGTATGAGGCTGTAGCTGACAGGGGAGACTGGAGTCAGGGCTGGTGTATTCAGCCTTGCTGCTGCTCCCTCCAGGCATTCTGAGACAGCATTGAGGTGAATGCCCAAATGGGACTTCTGTCTGTAAAGATATGTGGGAAACCCCATCCAAAGAGAAAGTGAGCCCCATAGAAAAAGGAAAACATGCCACAGACAAGTGGAGAATGGTCACTCTCGGCAGTATCCAACTGTGTCATTCCATTAGTGCAAATGACGTTGTGCTAGTGGCAACTAGGCTCTAAGCTATGCACAAGAGACGAATCCACCTAAAGTTGAGTTTGCACAAGTGTGGTTGCACAATCGGTTGTGCATTCTGCTTGCGAAACCCATTGTGCAACAAGCTGCACATAACTCTTGTGCAACCCATTTGTGCAACCTGTTGTGCATTCTGCTTGTGCAACCTGTTGTGCAACTGCTTGCACAGCCCAGCCCATTGCACAAGCATAATGGGCAACCACTTGTGCAACAGAGGAGCTTCACTAGCACTGTTTGAGTTGAGGAATGACACTGTTGGGTGCTGCCCACAGTCCCCTCAAAAGTCAAGAGCAAGGGGAAATGAAACGGAGCGCAACATTCAGTGAATGCAGCAATTGGGGTGAAGTTTTGGAGCGCGAAGTGGAATCTCAGAATAAAGGAGAATCGGTACCACAAAATGTCTCTATGAGTTTTGCAAAGACATTGGCCATCATTTGCTTTGAGATGTACCCAGTTCCATCTAATGGGACTTATAAGCAATGATCAAGTACAATATTAACCAAAGCTTCTGATCCCTAAGCAACTTTCTTTTCTGGATCAAAACTGGAGGCACTCTTCACTCTTCTACCCTAAAAGTTACCCTTACAACTTACTTTTAGAGTTGGCTTATTTTTAACGGAAGGAACAAACTTCACATTGCAATCAATACATAAATCAATGTTTTGTTTTAAAATGAAAAGCAGCCTTGGGAGAAGGCTTGTGCACAGACCCCCCGATCTGCTTTGGATGCTGCTTTGGATCCTCCAAAGCGACCCCTACCCACCTTGGGCTGATTTGGTCCCCCTCCGCTCTTACTTGGATCTGAATCCGAAGCGAGGTTAGGATATCTGAATCACCCATTTGGGGCATTTTCCCATTGACTTGCATGGGAATTGACACAAACAATCATAACTTTTTCGGTTTTTCATGATACAGACATGAAATCTGGGGACCTCTCTATGCCCCTGGAGAGGAGGCCACCTGAAAAATGTCAGACAGTTTGGCTGAGTGGTTTTTGTGCTAGGCGGAGTTTAAAAAATCTGATGTTTTCCACAGAAACTCTCAAAGCAAAGAGTTGTAACTTCTTCCTGTTTCCACATACGCAGGTGACACCTTCGCCCCTCCTAGCTCCCTTTGAAGGCATTGTAACCCCCAAAGGCCAGGCAGTTTGGCCCATTGGCTTGTGTGCTAGGTGCAGGTGAAATTTGAGTTTTTCCAGGAAAACTTGGAAAGCAAAGAGCTGTAACTTCTCCCTGTTTCCACACATGCACGTGACACCTTGGCCTCTCCCAGCCCCCCTTGAGGGCATCACACCCCCAAAGCCAAGGAAGTTTGGCCCACTGGCTTGTGTTCAAGGCACTGGTTGAATTTGATATTGCTAGAAACCCAGACCAAACTCAGAAGGGAAAGTGTGTTGAAGCAGAGGTCCCTAATCTCTGTTGCAGGTTTCTTTGAAGTGCAAAACGACCCTTATTCAGAAGAAGTACCGGCTCTGCCTCTCTATGGCTGAATACACACATTACCTGGCAGGCAGGCTAGAGGAGGTTATTTTTTTTATCTGCTTTTGCTTATTTCTAGCACACACTAAATGAGTATTTTGAATGTATCTTGAATGAACACGGTCAGTGCCTAGCCCAGAGGGGCCACTGGTTTTTGAATGCTGGAAACCATCCTCCTGGTGGACCCATACTTCCTCCAAGCCATCTCCCCCATGGTGGCCTGCCTAAGCCTCTTGGGGGTGAGAGACGAAGAGCTTGCAGGAGTTCCGGCAGCACTACCAGCCTTCTGCTTGCCACTGCTGCCGGCCTGCTGGGATGCGAGGGCCTCTTCCCAGAGCAAGACCGATTGATGCAGCCACCTTAAGTGCAATAGCAGGCTGCTGGTGCTTTATTGCCTTGGCTGTTTCCCCATGCTCAGAGACGCCTTGCAGTGCTGGCAGATGGCAGTGGTGGGATCCACTCCCACAAGCAAATAATAGAAAGAAAGAAAAACACATCCTTTGTGGTTTTGGAGGGTCAAGCCAGAAAAGATACAGTCAGTTCACTTCTGACCTGGCTGGTGGGGGGTGGAACGGAGTCAAAAAATAAGGCAAGGCACAGCCAGGCTGCTATATTTACTTATTTTAGAATTTAGAAAGAAAAGAAAAACTAAATAGTTGAATAATAATTAAAGATGGGGGTAAACGGAGGAACAAGCCAAAGGTAAATGTTTGTTTTGTAAGTTTTGCCCTGACTGCTGCTTGTTCTATTATTCGTTCCTCCTCTACTCTTTCTTTCCTAGATTTTTAAAAACATAGTCCTATCTAGACTTTTAAAAACAAACACAGCCCTCTCCAGAGTCCCCAACTGACGCCAATAGAACAGGGGTTGGCGGTGGAGCAAAGGAACAAGAAAAAAAACAAGCGAGCTAATAATAATTACTAACGGTTTGTTTTTAACAATCAAGGACAGACAGAGTTAGATCGAGATAGATACAGAACAAACAAGTTGGAATAGAACAAGGCAGCTGAAGAAACTGCCAGACTTAGAAGACAAATGCACACAGCCCTTTCCGAGTCCAAACTGACCAACGCAAGCAATGGAATGGCGGGGAAGGGTGAGCAAAGAACAAGTGAGCTAACTAATAATAATTACTACTAACTGTTCGTAACAATGAAGGAAAGACAGAGCTCAATAGAGAAGAAAGAAGAAGCTGCATTGCGTGCACATGCACACACACCAGATCTAACCAGACAGACACTGTCCTCTCCCAACCAACCACCTCATGCAATAAACAAACACAGCCTTTTGCCAGAGTATATATACCCCCCTCCTCCACCACTCTCTCTGATTGGAGACTGCTGGTGTCAGTTCTGACTGAGAGTTCCTATTCACCAAAACACACTCCATCCTCCTCCTGTGCTCACCTTCCTGCCTCCCCCTGCCTCCTGCAACTGCTTACTTTCTCTCTCCCTCCTTCTCCTCCTCCTCTTCATGCCCATCTGTGTGATCTTTGAGAAGCTGATACATTTTGGAGACAGCCTGTTTTGGCTGCTCAGAAGGCATAAAGAGCTACGAATCTCAGAGGCAGATGGAGGTGCCTCGTGGAGGGGGTGCGTCACTTCATGGTGCCTCAGTGCTGGGCTGATCTGCTTCTTATCATATCACACCAAGGAACCTCTGAAACAGCCTGCTTTGCCTTGTTATTTGGGCTTTGTACCAAGTGCACAGCCCTACTTGGGAGACTGTGATTTTGACAACAGGGCAGGAGAGCTGAGTGTTTTAACCCCTTCTCTCTCTCTGCCATATTTTTAATCAAAATCACCATGAGTTGCTTTTTCCTTAGTGGGTTTCTGTAGCTTTGGAAGGGAACATTTTGAGTAGAAAAAAATGGCCAGTTTGGAAAGAGTTGAGCACTCCCTTCCCTTGTATTGCTCTTCTGCTCCAAATTAAAGTGTCCCATTAGGCTTCATCACATAGATTTGCATGTAAGGTGTTGTTTGCTATTAAAAAAGAGCAGAAGATCTGCTCCATATGTATAACAATGAGCTACTGTTCTCAGCATGCCTTCTGATTGGAACAAGGGGAGACCAGTATAACAAATCATGCAGACATGTTGCCTTCCATGTGGGTTGATGGTTTTGGCTCATAGCAGCCTTGAATTAATTAATTAATTAATTAATTAATTAATGCTGTTCTCTCCCAATACACTTATGCCCCCCAGTGCACAGGTCAGTAAATACCTGTCAAGGGCTCCTTGGAGGCCTCTCTCAGTCTAATCCAGTAGCCAAGTCCAGACACAGACAAAGGGATTCCTTTCAAAGCTTTATTCTTCTTTTACAACTTAACAACTCTACAGGTAGCAGCTAGATCTGAGCAGCAGAGTACCTATGCCCTAAGTTGGAACAGTTGGTCCCCATTTGAAAGGGAATTACTGGCAGACCCCTGAACTTAAGGACTAGGGAGAGTCCCTCCCCTTTTCCCTTGGATCCTCTGGGCGCAGCCATTGTTTGTGCACCAACAACTACGCCTCCTTTCTGCACCCTCCATTTGGCGCCGCTCTCTGCATCGGCATTGCGCGTCCACCAAGTCTGCTACCTGCACTCTGTCACTCCCTGGACTGCTATCTAAGCTAGGAATGCTGGTGGGAGGAATCTCCACCAGCTGTTGGCCCTGGGAAAGAGGAGCACGCTCCTCTCCCAGGAGCGACTGCTCTTCCTCAGAATCAGAACTACTCTGGGATTCTATGGGCTCAGTGTCCACCCTGACAATACCGATCAAGTGTGTCACCTTAGGAGCAACCCTCCACACATTTATGTGTCATTAATGCACTGAATTGCACAGCCTTTCTCAGCATCGCCATGGAATACCTCTCCTTTCTGCTCTCTGACATCAGAGTTTCAAATCCTGGAAAAGCCCTAGGTACAGGTCTTTCCACAGCCTCATGGAAGAGGCTTGTGAGTGCAGACCTCTCTCTCTCTCTCTGCCCATGGATGGGAGATCTGCCAAATCCTATGCCCCTCCTGGGATGCCTCCCCAAAGAACACAGGGTTTCAGCCTTAAGAAATGTTGTTGTTGTTGTTGTTTGTTTGTTTGAAAACATGTTCACAAATATGCAATTAAATATACATTTCCATGCATTAAATAAATGTAAATAAGGTGTAGGAGTTGAATCTCCTTGACGGTTAGGGCTGAATTAAATTTAGGAGAAACTCTCAGGGGATGCATTAGAATAAGAACATAAGGACATAAGCAGAGGCCTGCTGGAGCAGACCAACGATCCATCTAGTCCAGCATTCCATTCACACAGTGGCCACAGAAAACCCACAAGCAGGGCAGGACTGCAACAGCACCCTCCCATCCATGTTCCCTAGCAACTGGTGTACACAGGCTCATGGCCTCTGGTACTGGAGGTAGCACATAGCCATCAAGACCAGTGGTCATTCATAGCCTTTTCCTCCGGGAATTTGTCTAACCCCCTTTTAAAGCCATCCAAATTGGTGGCCATCACCACACCCTGTGGCAGCGAATTCCATAGTTTAACTATGTGCTGTGTGAAGAACTACTTCCTTTTATCTGTCCTGAATCTCCCACCAATCAGCTTCATAGGATGACCCCATTGGGTTCTAGTATTTTGAGAGTGGAGAAAAATGTCTCCCTATCCACATTCTCCACACCATGCATAATTCTGCACACCACAATCATGTCTCTCCTTACCCTGTTGGGTGAGGTAAATGCAAAAGGGAGGAGCCAAAATACCAAATAATCATGCATATTTGAAGGATCTGAAGGATCACCTCCTCCCATATGTGCCTGCCCAGACCCTAAGATCATCATTAGTGGTCCTTCTCCAAGAGCTCCTGCCAAAGGAAGTGAGGTGGGTGGCTACCAGGAAGAGGGCCTTTTCTGCTGTGGCACCCTGGCTGTGGAATGAGCTCCCTAGAGAGTTTACCTGGTGCCTATGTTGTTCTTCCAGCACCAGGTGAAGACCTTCTTATTCTCTCTGTATTTTAGCATTTTAGCTTCCTAATCTTTTAGCTCTTGTGTTTTAAATCTGTATGTTAAATCTCTGCATTGCTGCTAGGTTTTATTCTGGTTGTGTTGTTATATTGTGGTTTTACACTTTCATATTTTATATTGTTTTATTCTGAGCTCTGTGGTTTTAATTTTGGGGAACTGCCCAGAGAGCTTCGGCTATTGGGTAGTATAGAAATAAACAAACAAACATTTTAGCTTAAAGTTCTTACTGGCAGTAACTAAGCCTTTGGAGAAACATTACACCTTTTTAGAACAGGGAAAAAAACTGTGCAAAAGCCAGGATGCCACCAAAAGAAAGGGAGAGTAGAACCAAGGAAAAGGGGAGAGACCAACTGTGGAATTCCATCCAAACCCATCTAGGGATCCCCATCCAGTGGGCTAGACTGGGAATTGAGGAGGGCCAAATTTGGCCCATGGGCCTGAGCTTCTGCACTCCTGTTGTAGATTAATGCAGAAACAGAATTGAATGGATTTATGAAGTAACACATGTGAAACTGACATAGACCAGAAATAGACTGACCCATTTATCCCTACTTGTAGGTGTTTCTTTATAAAATTAGGATAGATTGCCTCCTTCCAAAACATGAGCTATTTTCTTTAGAAGATGTTAATTTTTTTTATCAATTCCTTAATTGGATTATTTATGGATTGCATTCAGATATCTGACCTTTGTGAATTGTCTGCTGTTCTTTTCTTGTTCACCCAAATTACAAAAATGAGACTGCACATCTTGAAAAGCTTTAGGGGATACATTTGAATGGAAAAAATATTAAGCTTGACTTAATTAGATACTTTAATGATCAGGCATTTGGTAAAAAGCACAAGGGCTTGTTTTCCCATTTTTGTCTCGCACACAAATTGGCAGAGTTCTTGGATACAATTCAGACGACAACCTATTTAGGGTGTGGGGGGGAAATCAAGCATACTCAACTGAGATAGGAAAAACAAAAACACAAATCTAAACTAAAAAATGTTATTGTGGGCTCCCTGGCAGCTTTGTTAAAGTCTGTTTTTTATCTAATTAATGTAATCCCATTTGAAGTGCAGCATTTTACAAGGAAGAAGAACCCAAACACATTCTTTGGAAAAAGGATGGGGAATTTAAAATGGAATTAAACTGGGCTGCTTTAAAAAACTGGAAGCATTTGATGTTCACTGACTATCGAGAGCTACCGTAGCTAGAAGCAAATATGTCATGTGGTGAGATAACAAGAATTGGGCATGTTATAAAACCCTGCTCAGACATTAGGGCTCAAACATTACTTGAACACATGCTCCTGGAGTGTGGCCATGCCAGCTACACTGACCCCCAGTGTTAGGGGTGTTGAACCTCTTGCCTCCTGATGGCCAAATTCAATTCTGGACAGTCTCTCAGTGGCTGCATGCCAGTGATGGGCAGGGCCAAAGAGAAACAGGGCCACGATACCAAAAATTAGGGCTGTACACTACTTCGGTTTGAATCCTGAATAACAAAGTGAAGGGGGCTGCTTCAGGCATGCCTCAGTGTGATTTGAACTGGATCAGAACAGCACTGAGGTGCCCTGAAGCAAAGTGGCTCATTGCCGAGGTGCCTTGGTCCTCCTCAGAGTTTTGGAACTACTGAAGCCATTTCCAGACAGCCTGTCTCTCAATGTATCAACTTGCAAAAGATCAGGGAGGGGGTAAGGAGGATAATGGAGGGGACAAGGGGAGAGGAGGGGGAGGAGAGAGAGGGGAAAAAGTACGCCTTGGCGAATGGCAACTCCAGTTGCCAAATTAGGGCTAACCTTAACCCAGCAGTCTCCAATCAGTGACAGTGGTGGAGGGTGGGGGAATACGGGATAGAGATCAGCCTGCTTTTGTTTCATTGTGTGTGAGAGAAAGCTGGTTAGAGTTGGAGGTGGTGGCTTACATGTTGTTAGAGAGTGTTGGCTAGATCTGTGGGGGGGGGGGTGTTTGTACTGCAGCTTTGTCTTTCTTTTCCTTCCAGTTCAACTATTCCCTTTCTTTCTCTTGTAGATTCTTTATTTAAAAATCAAAAATTGAAAAAGTACTTAGTTCGAATTTCCTCCTTTCCTTTCCTTTCCTTGCCTGGTTCTTTGTCTCTCCCCCCGCCCCGCCCACTTCTCTAATAGGTTTTACCTTTCATTCTTTTCTTGATTGTTTATTTAACCCCCCAAAAAATCTAAAAAGTACTTTAGTTTTCCCTCCCTTGCCTTGTTCTTTAGCTTCCCCCACACACTCTTCTCAGTTCTCAACCATTAGTTTTCCCTTATTTTCTTTCTAGATTGATACACACACACACACACACACACACACACACACACACATATATATATATATATATATATCTTCAGCAAAGGAGATTGTTACCTTGTCGTGGTGCTGGAGCTTGAGCACCTCAGTGAGGTCATGAGCTAAACCGTGAAGGGACACCCAAGACGGGAAGGTCATGGCAGAGAGGTCAGATCAAATACGATCCCTGGGGAAGGAAATGGCAACCCACCCCAGGATTCTTGCCATGAAAACTAAATGGATCAATACAACCAGAGATATGTCGGCATACCATCGGAAGATGGGACTCCCAGGTTGGAAGATGGTCAAAATGCTACTGGGGAGGAACAGAGGATAAGTTCAACTAGCCCCAGATGTGATGACGCAGTTAGCTCAAAGCTGAAAGGACAGCTAGCAGCCGACGGTGCTGGTGGTGAATGACAAATCTGATGTTCTAAAGATCAACACACCACAGGAACCTGGAATGTAAGAGCTATGGCCAGGGCAAATTGGATGTGGTTATTGAGGAGATGTCAAGATTAAATATAGACATTTTGGGTGTCAGTGAACTGAAATGGACTGGAATGGGCCACTTCACATCAAATGACCACCAGATCTACTACTATGGACAAGAGGACCACAGAAGAAATGGAGTAGCCTTCATAATTAATTAAGTGGCTAAAGCAGTGCTTGGATACAATCCAAAAAATGACAGAATGATCTCAATTCGAATTCAGGGTAAGCCATTTAACATAACAGTGATCCAAATATACGCCCCAACCACAGATGCTGAAGAAGCAGAAGTAGATCAGTTCTATGAGGATCTGCAGTACCTGCTGGATAGTACGTCAAAAAAAGATGTCATTTTCATTACAGGAGACTGGAATGGTAAGGTGGGTAGTCAAACGACACCTGGAATTACAGGCAAGCATGGTCTGGGAGAACAAAATGAAGCAGGACATAGGCTGATAGAATTTTGCCAAGACAACTCACTGTGCATAACAAACACTCTCTTCCAACAACCTAAGAGACGACTTTATACATGGACTTCACCAGACGGTCAACACCGAAATCAGATTGACTACATCCTTTGTAGCCAAAGGTGGCGGACATCTATGCAGTCGGTAAAAACAAGACCTGGAGCTGATTGCCGTTCATATCACGAACTTCTTATTCCACAATTTAGAATCAGACTAAAGAGAATAGGAAAGTCCCACAGATCAGTTAGATATGAGCTCACGAATATTCCTCATGAATATGCAGTGGAGGTGAAGAATAGATTTAAGGGACTAGATTTAGTAGATAGGGTCCCGGAAGAACTATGGACAGAAGTTCGCAACATCATTCAGGAGGCGGCAACAAAAAACATCCCAAAGAAAGAAAAGCAAGAAGGTAAGATGGCTGTCTGCTGAGACACTGGAAGCAGCCCAGGAAAGAAGGAAAGCAAAAGGCAACAGTGATCGGGGGAGATATGCCCAATTAAATGCAAAATTCCAGAGGTTAGCCAGAAGAGATAAGGAATTATTTTTAAGCAAGCAATGCGTGGAAGCGGAAGAAGATAATAGAATAGGAAGGACAAGAGACCTCTTCCAGAAAATTAGAAACATTGGAGGTAAATTCCAGGCAAAAATGGGTATGATCAAAAACAAAGATGGCAAGGACCTAACAGAAGCAGAAGAGATCAAGAAAAGGTGGCAAGAATATACATAAGATCTGTATAGGAAGGATAATAATACTGGGGATAGATTTGACGGTGTGGTCAGTGAGCTAGAGCCAGACATCCTGAAGAGTGAGGTTGAATGGGCCTTAAGAAGCATTGCTAATAACAAGGCAGCAGGAGATGATGGCATCCCCAGCTGAACTGTTTAAAATCTTGCAAGGTGATGCTGTCAAGGTGATGCATGCCATATGCCAGCAAATTTGGAAAACACAAGAATGGCCAACAGATTGGAAAAGATCCACTTATATCCCCATACCAAAAAAGGGAAACACCAAAGAATGTTCAAACTATTGAACAGTGGCACTTATTTCACATGCCAGTAAGGTAATGCTCAAGACCTTGCAAGGTAGACTCCAGCAATTCATGGAACGAGAATTGCCAGATGTACAAGCTGGGTTTAGAAAAGGCAAAGGAACTAGAGACCAAATTGCCAATATCTGCTGGATAATGGAGAAAGCCAGGGAGTTTCAGAAAAACATCTATTTCTGTTTTATTGACTATTCTAAAGCCTTTGACTGTGTGGATCATCACAAATTGTGGCAAGTTCTTGGTGGTATGGGGATACCAAGTCATCTTGTCTGCCTCCTGAGGAATCTGTATAACAACTAGGGTTGGCGGAGAATTTCTCCCCGAAACTTCGGGGGGCCGAGCACCAACATGTTCGGCCCCCCGAACAAGTTTCAGGGAGAAATTCTCCGCACCCCCCCGCACCCCGCACCCCCCCCAGGACGGGACTTACCTTTGACGAATGTCCCTCCCGGCGGCGGGTCCGGCCAGCGGTTCGTCGGGTCTTCGTCCGGGGTAGGAGCGGCAGCAGGTCTTTCGACCGGCTGCCACTGCCGCCATTCCAATAAAAGAAAAAAAAAACGCCCCCATGATAGGCTACGTGATGATTCATGTAGCCTATCACGGCTAGATTTGCAAAGTCAGCCATGATAGGCTACGTAAATCGTCACGTAGCCTATCACGGGTGACTTTAAAAAAAAAAAGCGCATACGCAAATGGTGGCCCCCATAGGGAGCCGCCATTCCCGTTCCTTATTTGGTCGCTGTAGTCTACATAAAGATTTACGTAGACTACAGCGACCAAATAAGGAACGCGAATGGCGGCTCCCTATGGGGGCCACCATTTGCGTATGCGCTTTTTTTTTTTTAAGTCACCCGTGATAGGCTACGTGATGATTAACGTAGCCTATCATGGCTGACTTTGCAGATCTAGCTGTGATAGGCTACGTTAATCGTCACGTAGCCTATCACGGGGGCGTTTTCTTTTTTTAAAAAAAAACTTTTTAGTTCGCGGCCGGGCGAGGCGAGGCGCCTCCTCCCTGGCCTGAATTTCGGCTGGGTGAGGCGGGAAGCCTCCCCCCCGGCCTGAATTTTGGCCGGGCGAGGCGGGAAGCCTCCCCCCCCGGCCTGAACTTCGCGGGGGGAGCAGCGAAGCACCTCCCCCCCACCGCGAAAAGCTTCGAGGACAGGTAAGTGACTTTCGTCCATCCCTAATAACAACCAAGTAGCAACGGTAAGAACAGACCACGGAACAACAGACTGGTTTAAGATTGGGAAAGGAGTATGGCAGGGTTGTATACTCTCACCCTACCTATTCAACCTGTATGCAGAACACATCATGCGATGTGCTGGGCTTGATGAAGCCAAGGCTGGAGTTAAAATTGCTGGAAGAAACATTAACGATCTCCGATATGCAGATGATACCACTTTGATGACTGAAAGCGAGGAGGAGCTGAGGAACCTCATGACGAAGATGAAAGAAGAAAGTGCAAAAGCTGGGTTGTAGTTAAACCTTAAAAAAACCAAGATTATGGCAACCAGCTTGATTGAGAACTGGCAAATAGAGGGAGAAAACGTGGGGGCAGTGACAGACTTTGTCTTTCTAGGCACAAAGATTACTGCAGACGCTGACTGCAGCCAGGAAATCAGAAGACGTTTACTTCTTGGGAGGGCAGCAATGACAAATCTTGATAAAATAGTTAAGAGCAGACACGTCACACTGACAACAAAGGTCTGCATAGTTAAAGCAATGGTATTCCCCGTAGTAACCTATGGCTGCGAGAGCTGGACCATAAGGAAGGCTGAGCGAAGGAAGATAGATACTTTTGAACTGTGGTGCTGGAGGAAAATTCTGAGTGCCTTGGACTGCAAGAAGATCAAATCAGTCCATCCTCCAGGAAATAAAGCCAGACTGCTCACTTGAGGGAATGATCTTAGAGGCAAAAGTGAAGTACTTTGGCCACATCATGAGAAGACAGGACACCTTGGAGAAGATGCTGATGCTAGGGAAAGTGGAAGGCAAAAGGAAGAGGGGCTGACAAAGGGCAAGATGGATAGATGATATTCTGGAGGTGACGGACTTGACCTTGGGGGAGCTAGGGTTTGCGACGGCTGACAGGAAGCTCTGGCGTGGGCTGGTCCATGAAGTCACGAAGAGTTGGAAGCGACTGACCAAATAAACAACAACAACACACACACACACACACACACATACATACACATACATACACACACACTTTCCTTTCATTGTTCTTGGCTCCCCTCCGCCGCCGCCACTGCCCTTCTCAATTCCTTTATTCCTTCCCTTCCCATTTTGGATCTCTTTTCCCTGAAAAATAAAAATTAAAAATTAAAACCCCTTTTCTCTTCAGTTAGGATTTTAGCTAGTCCTCTCCCACCCCCCTACAAGCTTTTGCTTGTAAGTAGTTGAGTGTTTGCTTTCCTTTTGCTCGTGTGTGTGTGTGTGCGCGCTCATGTTGTGAACAAGCAAACTGTGTGTGGCAAAGCACTACACAGTCCCTTTAAAAAAAAACAAGAGTGGATAAAGCACTACACAACATATATTATTTAAATTTTAAATAAATTTATTTAAATAAATTGGTTTTAATTTTTGTGAACCGCCCAGAGAGCTTCAGCTATTGGGCGGTATAGAAATGAAATAAATAAAATAAAATAAAAATAAATAAAATTTTATACTACGCTGTGTGGCAAAGCAAGCCCAATATGAGGCATCTTTGGGGCCTTGGCAGGGGCAGAGGTGGGCGAGGTGCTGATGGGACCAGCAGCACCAGTAGCCAATCTGGGTTGCCCTCAGTCTGGATAGCGCATCCTGGCATAGGGCAGCAGAGTTCAGAGGCCAATCTCAGTGCCCTGAGGTCACCGTTTGAGGAGGCTGTTGCAGGCAGCAGCAGTAGCACTCTTACAAAGGGAGCAGCATCTCCTTCTGGAGTGGAAGAGGGGAGCCCGTCATTGCTCTCGGTTCAAGCCAATGTCCCCACCTGGCAGGACTGCTGTGTTTGCTTCCTGGCTCAGTCAGACAAGAGACCACTGTCATTGTTCTTTGTTCAAGTCAATGTGAAGCTGAATAGGAAAGTAGGACTAGGGGAGAGGGGTTTATACTTCAAAGAAATCTACAGCAGAGATTAGGGGTAGTGACCTCCTCCTAATCACTGCTTAAACACCTAACTTCTCTGATCATCCCTTTATGCCCTTTTGTTTTAGTTTCTGTGAACAGCACATTTTATCTGTTCCTAGCACAAAAGTTACTGGGCCAAGCTGTCTGAAACTTAGCAGGTTCAGTCACCTCCATAGGGGCTGCTAGGTGCCAGATTTCACGTGCTTCTGTGGAAACAATGAAAAGTTATAGCTCTTTGCTTCGAGAGTTTTGTTGAAAAAATCAAATTTTAACACCTCCTAGCACAAAAACTACTGGCCAGACTGTCTGAAATTTGGCAGGTGGAATCTCCTCCATGCAGTCTGACAGATCTCCAAATGGCATGTATTTATCATGAAAACTGAAAAAGTTATGGCCGTTTATATGTGGTAATGCAAGTCAATGGGAAAACGTCATATCAGAATGATGGGGTCCGAATCGGTCCAAAGCAAAGAGGGGCTGATTTGGAAAGTCCAAAGTGGCATCCAAAGTGAAACTGGGGGTCCATGCACTGCCCTCCCTGCCCCCGTGCTCACCAAGCCACCTACACTTACCTGGGCCCCGTCTTCTTGCACCGTGATCACCATGTTACAAAAAAACATGGTGATTGCAAAAATGTGAATAACTGGGCTATTTACGCCTGTAATCTTGCATATAGGGGTGATTCACGGTGCCATTTTGCATATAAGTCTATGTGCACATTTTGCGATTGCCATTGTTTTTTTGCAACATGGCAATCATGGTGCAGGAGGACAGGGCCGAGTAAGTGCAGGTGGCTCAGCAAGCAGGTGTGGGGCTTGAGTACAGGAGCAGGGACAGGGGCTGGACAGGTGCCTGGAGAACCCAGACCAGGGTGGGGTGCCCATCCATCCCTACCTGTCAGTAATAGGTCAAAAGCAAATTTTTGTTCAGACAGTCATTTTAGTAGTACGAACCCCACTCACCAATCCGCTGGGGGGCATCCTCTTAGGGGGTGAGGCGATCCGTCCCTCCCCCCCAGAATCCTCCCCAGCCAGCTCCACTCCACGGAAAGGCTGCAGAGCCGCTAGCCAGGACTGGCCACAGCCAGACTTCCAGCTGCTGCTGGGCTGCAGCCGCAAATGGCAGCCAGCGTAGCGGCCACCATTTGTGCCCTTGCCTTAGGCCATGATAGACTAAGGCTACATAAGTATTTAAATAGCCTATCATGGCAAAAAGCAGGGACGCAAATGGCACCTGCTACTCTGGCTGCCATTTGCATCTGCAGACAGGGCAGCGGATGGCTGAGGCAGCTGAGGATGGACTGGACGGACAATGACCAGGTAGGGTCTGTCTGGGGGGGATTCCGCGGGGTGGCGGGGGTAGTCTGTTCCACCACAGACTCTGGGGGAGTACATACTGACTGGAGTACATGGTGGATTTCTCCGCCATCCCTACATTTTAGTTATGCCTCTTTGATATCCCTGAAATGACCATTACTAAAAAAAATGCCTACAATACCACAAAAATCCAACAGCTGCTGCTGAATTTACCACTGCCACCTCTATTGCAATAAATCCCCCCTCCAATAAACAAAACATCCTATGAAATAGATTCTGCTTCTAAACACAGTCTGCACTGCCCACACGCCTTGTTTTTTGTGCAAAATGAGGTGGAGGGGGTTGCCACAACTGCCTCCTCAGTGGCAAGTTTGGTAGCAAAGGCAGGTTTGGTGGGGTGGGGACTGGTGTAGCCCCTCATGGGTTCTGAGGGGAATTGACCCCCAGACCCCAAGACGTTGCCCACCCCTGCCCAAAGAAATGGTCACACAGCAATGCACAAAATCCTTATCTATCTGCCTATTAGATTTTTAACCTGTTCTTTCTCCAAAGACCTCAGGGAAGCCTACAAGGCTCCGTCACTATCCTCACAACAACTAAAACCAAAGCAAAAGCACCCCCCCACTTTCTCAGCCTCATTCTCAGGAGGCAAAAGTCAGTGGGAAGAAGCTTTTCGTTCATTTTTTCAAGGGCTGGGAGAACTTCTCAAAATGTTCAGGGAATTTTGCCAGGGAAACAGCCATGACATTACTTGTTGTTCATCAAAAATCTTCTTTCATAAACTTAGTTGCTGTGCTGTGGCAAGTAGTGATAGACTTCCGACAGTCAGCAACTGGCGCCACCAGCCAGCGGGGGCTGCTGCTAGGGGTGAACGAAAGTCACTTACCTTTTCTCGCAGCTTTTTCGCGGTGGGGGGGAGCGCTTTGCTGCTCCCCCCGCGAAGTTCAGGCCAGGGGGGGAGGCTTCCCGCCTCGCCCGGCCAAAATTCAGGCCGGGGGGGGAGGCTTCCCGCCTCGCCCGGCTGAAATTCAGGCCGGGGAGGAGGCTTCCCGCCTCACCCGGCCGCGAACACGAAAGTTAAAAAAAAAAAAAAACATCCCCTGATAGGCTACGTGACGATTCACGTAGCCTATCACGGCTAGATCTGCAAAGTCAGCCGTGATAGGCTACGTGAATCGTCACGTAGCCTATCACGGGTGACTTTAAAAAAAAAAAAGCGTGTACGCGAATGGCGGCCCCCATAGGGAGCCGCCATTCGCGTTCCTTATTTAGTTGCTGTAGTCTACGTCAATGTTTACGTAGACTACGGCGAAAATAAGGGCAACGCAAATAGCGTTGCCCTTATTTTCGCCGAAGTCTACGTAAAGATTGACGTAGACTACAGCGACCAAATAAGGAATGGGAATGGCGGCTCCCTATGGGGGCCGCCATTCGCGTACGCTTTTTTTTTTTAAGTCACCCGTGATAGGCTACGTGACGATTCACGTAGCCTATCACGGCTGACTTTGCAAATCTAGCCGTGATAGGCTACGTGAATCGTCACGTAGCCTATCAGGGGACAGTTGTTTTTTTTTTCTTTGATTGCAATGGCGGGGGCGGCAGCCGGTCGAAAGACTGGCTGCCGCTCCCGCCCTGCTCGAACACCGGACGAACCGCCAGCCGGACCCGCCGCCGGGAGGGACATTCAGGGAAGGTAAGTCCCGTCCCGGGGGGGGGGCGGGGGGCGGGGGGGGCGGAGGATTTCTCCCCGAAACTTGTTCGGGGGGCCGAACATGTTGGCGCTCGGCCCCCCGAAGTTTCGGGGAGAAATTCTCCGCCATCCGTAGCTGCTGCTTGGGGGTGTCAAAGAAATCTACAACAGATGAATCCAACCTGCAGATTCTGCAGTGGGCCAGATTTTTCCCAGTCTCACAGCTTCTGCGGATTTGCAAAGCTGTTGTTTTTCCTTTTGGGGGGGATTTGTGCAAATGCTCATTTAAGCCAATGTGCACTTGCATTAGTGCAAACGTGTATTTGCAAACAGGAATGAGAGTCTTCTACATCCCTAAAAAAAAAAAAAAAATCCAATTAAGTCAAGAAGATGACAGAACAAAAGATGCCAGGCAATCTGTGAAACACAGACAGAATGGAATCAACAAAATCCGTACATCCATATAGCCATACATACACACACCCCAGGAGTGATGAATGAACCCCTCACTTTCTGGCCCAGGGGGGTTGGTAGAGGGGCCCTCCATGCCACTCAGGGCCCCTTGAAATCCTCAGGAGCTGCTCTGCATCTAGGGCAGTTCGCGGAGCGTCTCTCCAGCTCCCTATACAAGGCAATACACTAATGGCGACTGCCATTAGCCTATCGTTGGGACAAATACAGATGCAAGCAGCATACTGGGCACCACTTGCGGCTGTATTTGTCCCAGCTATAGGCTAATGGCAGCCGCCATTAGCGTATTGCCTTGTATAGGGAGCAGGACAGCAGCTCCGCACAAAATCCTCCATTGCTGGAGGTAAGTGATGCCATCCCACTGTGGAATCGGGAAGTCGGATTCTCTGGAATCCGGCCTCATTTGAGTCCATGGCAGAATTCTCTGCCATCCCTACACTCTAGCAGCTCTGAAATGAGACTGTCCTGAGATGTCCATATTTCAAACAAGGGATTTGGGGGGAAAATGGTACCTTTTAGCTCTTCTCTACATGCTGTTCATGGCAGTGGAGCAATTATATTTTTAAAAGAATATTGGGCGGGGAGGCAATGCTGCTGCTCTTTAACTGGTATGCCCATGACCCCTGAAAATTTTGAGACTTTCTATTATGGCTGTGCACTGCTTCAGCCCGAGGCCTGAACCCCAAGTCAAAGTGGGCTGCTTCAGGTCACTTTAAGCCCCTTCCGAGGTGAAACGGAGAGGGCACAAAGCATGAACCCAGGAGTGGGTTGCAGGCTCTCTGACGCACTCAGTGCACTTCAGAGCTTAAGCCCCCTTAGCTCAGCCCCCCTGGTGCCTCCAAGTCCTTACCTGAGCCGCCTTCTCCGCCACTGCCATCACTACTGCCTTCTCCTCACTGCTGCCTCCTTCTCCACCGCTGCTGCCACCTGCTGCCACTGCCCGCCACCGTACCACCATCTCCTGAGGCCTGGATGCACGGTGACTCATCTTCTTGCAGGGAATTGCCATTTTTAAAATGGAAACCTCCTGGAAGTTCCAGGAAGCCACAATTTTAAAAATGGTGTCTCTTTGCAAGAAGATGAGTCGCCATGCATCCAGGCCTCAGGAGCAAGCAGCAGCAGCAGGCAGCGTCAGCAACGGAGAAGGCAGCAGCAGCAACAGAGAAGGCAGTGGTGGCAGCGAGGAGAAGGCGGCAGCAAAGAAGGTGGAGGTGGCGCAGCAGCGTAGAAGGCAATGGCTGTGGCGGAGGAGGAGGAAGAGGCCTAGGTAAGGACCTGGGGGGGTGCACAGGGGCATCAGGGAGGTACACGAAGTGTGGTTCACCATCTGATCCCCACTTCGGGTTCAGGGCTGAGTCAGGTCAGGGACCCCTTGAATCTGCCTGAGCCAAATCAAGCCCTCCTCGGAAGCCGCAAAGTGGCTTCCAAGTCAGATCAGGGGGTCCCTGCACAGCCCGAATTTCTATCCATCCCCTGCTCTAACATTCTGAGTTTTTCTTCCCATCTTTCTCCCCAGCCCCCCCCCATTTCGTTTCAGAAAAAAATTATCTGATAATATTTTGATTCAGCACAAAAAAAGATAGCTAGACTGAAAGATGGTGACTATCCTAAAGTTAACTAGGGACTTGAATGGCTGAGCACAGCTTCAAGTCACCCCAGTCCACACTCTAACCCAGTGTTCCCCAACTTATGGCCCTCCAACAGGGATGTATGATAAATTAATTTCAGTTCATGTTTGATCAGAATTTATCGAGTTCACACCTTCCAGACATGCAATCTGTAGCTGAAGTCCCTACATTTCTGTGCTTGCAATGTGATATGCAGACCAAAAAAAATGTGTTTGACAGCTCAGGATGGCAGAGAAATCCACCATGGACTACAATGAGGCCGGATTCTTTACCCCTGGAGTCCGTGGCGGAACGGACTACCCCTGGAGTCCATGTCGGAACAGACTACCCCCACCACCACCCAGCGGAATCCCCCCTGGACAGACCCTACCTGGCCGTTGTCAGGTCCAGTCCGTCTAGCTGCCCTCCGCCATCCGCCGCTGCTTCTCTTTGGATGCAAATGGTATCCAGCGTAGCAGACGCCATTTGTGTCCCTGCCTTTTGCCGTGATAGGCTACGTAAATCTTTACGTAGCCTATTACAGCAAAGATCAGGGATGCAAATGGTGTAGTGGATGCCATTTGCCTCCCTGCCTTTTACCATGATAGGCTACGTAAGGATTTATGTAGCCTACCATGACAAAAGGCAGGGGACGCAAATGGCGTCCACTACGCCAGATGCCATTTGCGTCCAAAAACCGGCCGCGGCCAGAAGTCAGGCAGAGGCCGGCCCCGGCTGGCAGCTCCACGGACTCACCACAGAGTGGAGCCAGCTGGGGAGGATTCCAGGGGGAGGGACGGATCGCCTCCCACTGCGGATGCCCCCACCTGGAACGAGGTAAGGGATTCATACATCCCTATTGACAGCACGTGTACATTAGAAAAATGTGCATGAAAAAATGCATACTGTTGAAAAACATACATAAATACACTTTAATCAATGGAAGAAGAATGTATACATTTCAAAGATGTGCACAGTAGATGCATACATTTGGGGAAATATGCACAGAAATATATATAGATTTTCATGTGAAAAGACAAAAACAAATTTTGTGATCTCATATGGACTTGAGTTGGAATAAGCTTCAAGATGGAATTTGGAGCATTTCGGAAAGCTCAAGTTTTGCTGTTTTGTACATCCTGCTATCCAGATTTTTTGGACTACACCTCCCATCAGCCCAAGTCAGCATGCCCAATAGTCAGAGATGATGGAAGCTGTAGTCCAAAATCTGGAAGGCCCTCCAATGAGAGATCCACCTGGTGCCAACACTGTATTCTTTTCAGAATGAGGTTACCCCCCCCTTTTTTTCTTTTTTCCTCAGGCATTTTAAAACTAATTTTCATTTAAAAACATTTAAGTGTGTATCTTTTTAGCTTCTTGAAGAGTTTTATGCCTCTCAATTGTTGATGTTTTGATTGTAGATTGTTCTTACTACATTCTATTGTATTGTTTTGTTTTTAGGTCATTTTATGCCCACTGCCCTGAAAATCTTCATGGGTTGAAGGTGAAGTTTGTAAGTTTTAAAGACAGATAGATGATAGGTAGGTAGGTAGGTAGGTAGGCAGATAGATAGGCATATCTTAGATTTGCAGATATGACTACAACGCTGTCCCCAGTCTCCAAATTAAGCAGGTGGGAAAAAAAGGGGGGGAAATGCTAATATGACTGCTTCCCAAGGAATAATACTTCAACCCCACTTTTCATTAATTCATTAATTCACTGCTTTTTGTTCTTTATCCCCTCTATTTAAGTTGATAACATGTACTCACAGCGACTCCACTGAAATACTTCCGCAACAAATCCCATAACATTTCCTTTTGAGACCACCCAGAAGTCTGGTTTAAATTGCACAAAGAGATGTGAAAAATGGGAGTGACTTGTGGAGTATACTAGTTAATTTAATACCATAAATTTAATACCATAAATCACAAGAAAGAAAGAAAGAAAGAAAGAAAGAAAGAAAGAAAGAAAGAAACTATCCTGTTAGCTGCAGTAGTCAGATGCTAATGAATGACTCATTAGCTTTTAAAATATCTACGTAGTTGTGTTATCCTTTTTTGAATAGTAGAAGAATGAGTTCCATTAACAAGAAAGATCCAGCATGCTACAAATAACTGCACTGCTTATTAAACAGATGTGTTATAAGGCAGTGAAGAACATGAAGGATGATGAGAAAGGAAGAACCTCACTAAGGAGGCTTGTTTGGGGAAGATCATATTATTATAAGTAAAGCTACAATCTGTGCAACAACACAATCTTGTGCATCTTTACTCAGAGGTAGGGAAGTTGGAGAAATCCACAACAGAAGCAAATGAGTACGGAATTTTATGAATCCGACCCACAGCTTCTGCAGCGGACCTGCTTTTCCCCTGTTGGGTGGATTCTATAGACTTGTGGACTATTTTTTTAACCTTTGGGAATTTTGTGCAAATTGTGTCTTGATAGATAGATAGACAGATAGATAGATAGATAGATAGATAGATGATTGAGAGAGAGAGAGAGAGAGAGAGAGAGAGAAATGGCCAAGAATGTACATTTCCCCCCATAGACTATAGCATGAAAATTTGGGGGGAATTTGTGCATTTTGGGGGAATTCACATCTCTGCAAATTTGGGTAACTAAAAAAAAACCCATTCTGTCGATGGGTGGACGATGGAACAAAAGGTGCCCGACAATCTGCAAAATACAGACAAAATGGATTTTAAATACTTCATACATCCCTACTCAGAGGTTAATCTCATGATGTTCAGTGCATTTTATATGTATCTGAGTAAGTGTGCATAGAACTGCAGCCTAAGACTGCAACCTTATGCAGTCTTACCTAGAAGTCAGCCCCACTGAACACAGTGAGGCTTGCTGCCTGCATAAGATTGGGTAAGGAGGTGCAATGGTCGACTTCTGACTATCTAGAAAGGCTGGAACAATTCATGAGTGCAGGAACCAAAGGCTTTGCAATCAAAGTTTGGTTTAGATTCAGAAGCAGAGGGCCAGTAACTGCTAGTTCTAAGGGCATCAACTCTCAGAGATTAAAACAGTTGAAGGAGGTGGGAAGTCAACCTCACAGGAATAAGGGAGGTAAGACCGTCTTATCTCCCAGCCAGAAACTCCCCAAAGAGTCTGACAAAAAGGAGGCCTGAATGTCTGCGAAAGACACAAAATCTTTCATGAAGAGGTATGGTTCCTCAGTTTCATCTGACTGTTTCTGCTACAGCATCCTACAAATCGAGATCCATTAGAGTTATTTGCTAGCCCTGGGATGGTTTCAGATGTAGTCTGGATAGCACAGGAGTGCAGCCAAAGTATATTTTAAAAGGAAATAAATAAATAAACACACACACACACCTTTTCAACATGATTGTTCAAAAAGTACTCTGGTGGGATTTTCCTTTATGTGCTTTGTCATCATATTCATGATCACTTTCATGTTTATGACACATAGTAAATTGTTATCAAGTCAACTTCAGCATGGTGAATGTATTGGCCCCATTGACATTTAATTAATCAGCATTTCATTCTCTCTAGGGAAACTTCATGAATTGCATTTTTGTTTAGGTTGATAGGAAACAGGGGGGTGTCTGGGAGAAAGAGAAGACTGAGATTGGAGACTGTAAGAAGAGGAAACTGGAGAAGGAATGGGTGAAGTTTTGGTGGTGATATAGTTGCGATGTTCCATAATAATATGAATTTTCTATAGCCATGTGCTACAGGAACTATCTTGACGTGGTGTTCTGATCGCTGTAGGGATGTACGAATTATGTACCTTCCAGGCCACTTGATTTCCGCAGTTTGTGGCCAGTGCTCTGTACCGTCATTCACAAGCCCCCGGAATTCTCTTTTTTTTCTGCTCCGAAAATTACGAAGATAAATTCATACCGACAACCGTAATTCCAGTGCCCAGCCGTCTCTGTGAGCCTGCATAACTTCCGTAAGAAAGGCTATTTTTCGTAGATATTTATGTATTTTTCCTCTGCCCTGAGACATGCAGTAATTACTTTCAGTCAAAACACTTCCTCCTCCTAGGGGCTTCCCAAAAGAAGGCTGCCATAGGTGTGCCTGAGCGATGCACTTAGGGATGGCGGAGAATTTCTCCCCGAAACTTCGGGGGGCCGAGCGCCAACGTGTTCGGCCCCCCGAACAAGTTTCGGGGAGAAATCCTCTGCACCCGCCCCGCACCCCGCACCCCCCGCCCCAGGACGGGACTTACCTTCCCTGAATGTCCCTCCCGGCGGCGGGTCTGGCTGGCGGTTCGTCGGGTGTTTCGACCGGCTGCCACCCCCGCCATTGCAATACAAGAAAAAAAAAAAAAGTCCCCTGATAGGCTACGTGACAATTCACGTAGCCTATCACGGCTAGATTTGCAAAGTCAGCCATGATAGGCTATGTCAATCGTCACGTAGCCTATCACGGGTGACTTTAAAAAAAAAAAAAGTGTGTACGGATAATGGCGGCCCCCATAGGGAGCCGCCATTCCCGTTCCTTATTTGGTCGCTGTAGTCTATGTAAATGTTTACGTAGACTACGGCGAAAATAAGGGCAACGCTATTTGCGTTGCCCTTATTTTCGCCGTAGTCTACGTAAACATTTACGTAGACTACAGCAACTAAATAAGGAACGCGAATGGCGGCTCCCTATGGGGGCCGCCATTCGCGTACGCGCTTTTTTTTTTTTTAAGTCACCCGTGATAGGCTACGTGACGATTGACATAGCCTATCATGGCTGACTTTGCAGATCTAGCCGTGATAGGCTACGTGAATCGTCACGTAGCCTATCAGGGGGCGTTTTGTTTTGTTTTTACTTCCACGTTCGCGGCCGGGCGAGGCGAGGCACCTCCTCCCCGGCCTGAATTTCGGCCGGGCGAGGCGGGAAGCCTCCTCCCCGGCCTGAATTTCAGCCGGGCGAGGCGGGAAGCCTCCCCCCCGGCCTGAACTTCGCGGGGGGAGCAGCGAAGCGCTCCCCCCCACCGCGAACAAGCTGCGAGAAAAGGTAAGTGAGTTTCGTCCACCCCTAGATGCACTCTTTGCTTAAAGCAAGCAATGCTGTTTTAAAGAAAGAAAAAACCTTTTAAAATTACCATGCCGGTCTGGAGCCCTGCACGAGGTATTATTCTCCCTGCTAAGCTTTATATTTCCACATCCAGCATTGTTGTTGACGTTGTGAGGCTAAAATGGAGAGGAGAACCAACTCTGTGCATGTCTACTCAGAAGTAAGTCTTATTGCGTTCAATGCGACTTACTCCTACACATGTCAGCACCCCACTTGCCCCCAGCTCAGCTTTGTATTTCCACATCCAGCTCATGATCAAACATTCTGTTAGTTATCTCACTGACTGGGTGACTTTGGGCTGGCCTCTAACCACTACACCACACTTCTGTTATGAAACTCATGAAAAAGAGACAGTATAATGGAAAATTCTTTCTGAAGCAGTCACACTTGTACAAATGCAACATGAAGGGAAAGATCAGCAACATTCTCTTTGTTTGAATAAAAAGCACACTTCCACATGCTGAGGGAATGGACAAAATGAGGAATAAACATACCAGGGAATATGAAGAACTATATTCTTCCATTATGTGTGTGTGTGAGAGGGGAGCATCTCCCCCAATCCAGCTGTTCCCTGGAACTCCCCCCCCCCATTCATCCAAGGGTCTTCAGAGATAACTAACAGGAGGTCTGATAATGAACTGGATGTGGAAATACAAAGCTGAGCTGGGACAAGTGGGGTGCTGACATGTGTAGGAGTAAGTCGCATTGAACTCAGTAAGACTTACTTCTGAGTAGACATGCACAGAGTTGGTTCTCCTCTCCACTCAGCTTTATATTTCCACATCCAGCTCGTTGTATTTCCACATCCAGCTCATTCCCCTGAAGGGAATTGGATCCCATTTCAGTCCGTGGTGGAATTCTCTGACATCCCTAGATTGGTGCAAGAGCTGTGCAGTTATAGATGTGCTTGCAATGGTTTATGATGATGCTATGATTCTTTTCCTTTGAACTTTGGTTATGCATTGTTTAATCACTGTTGAGTGAAGATTAGGGATGTCAGAGAAATCTGATGTGGATTCACACATCAGGGATGTGTGAATCTCAGGGATCCACAGTGGATTGGGACCACTTTCCTCTGCTCCAGGAGGACTGGAGGCAGAAGGGAACTTGGTTGCTTCTTGCCAGCCAGAGCCGTTCGCCTCCTCCCTGTCCCTGCCAATTGCCATGTCTTTTCTTTAAAAAACAAAAACAAAATGGCGATTGGCACGATGTGCCTGTGGACACATAGACTTAGACACAAGATTTATGACTCTGTTTGTATCGAAGTCTATGGGTACATCCTGCCAATAGCCTTTTTTTTTTTTTTTTAAGAAAAGACATGGCAATCAGCAGGGACAGGAAGGAGGTGAACAGCTCTGGCTGGAAGGAGGGAAGGTAAGCAGCCCCCAAGCAGGTCCCCCCCACCCGGAATCCTCGCAGAGCAGAGCCACTCTAGATGATTCCGGGGGGGAAGGAACGGATTGCCTCCCCCCCATCACAGATTCTCCACTGGAACAGATGGTGGGGAATCCGTACACCTCTAGTGAAGATACAATATTGAGTCACTTGTGCTGGAATCTGACCTCATCACCAATTGTACACTCAGTGGCATACTACAGCCAATCCTGGCTAGTCATGTATGAAACACATCTTTGCAAAACCACGTTTGTTGCATTCAGACTTCACATGTTAAGCTGGATGCCTAAAACTATAATGTGTGAAGGAGTCCTAATATTGCTACCTTTCTGGGGCTCGAACTAATTGGGTTTTGCAATTGAAGAAGAGGAAGCAGATGTCAGTTTGGATTATGGATGCTTGAGCAATTCATTATTTGTGAATTCTAGTACAAACTGACCTGATCATCCACACTTCCCAGGCTAATTTGCAGATTGTAATGGAATTGTCCTTTGGATTTTGCACCTCTCCAAATGTTGTGATACATTTCTTGACTCAAAAACTATAACCAAAATATGTATGTTAAAAAGCATATTTTAGGATAAAACAGAGATGTGCACATTTAAATAAAATACATTTTAATTCATATTTTGTGAGAAAATGCATTCACAATGCATATCTACGTATGAATTTTAATTAAGATTTTTGCACATAAATGTGGAAACGGGATGGAACAGATTTATGCATGAATACATGTGAAATTGACATAGACTAGAAATAGACTGATCCATCCATCCCCAGTTTTGCTGGTACCGGTTAAAGTGTGTCCGCGGTCATACATGTCCCTGTGCATACAAGTAGGATTGTGCAGGGATGCCCCAACCCACCTTGGAGGCTGCTTCAGGGCTTCTGAGGTGGACCCAACCTGCTTCAGGCTGCTTTGGGACCCCCCAACACACTTTGGCCTCCAGAACTGAAGTGAGATTCAGATGTCTGAATCCTGCTTCATCCTCCCCCCCACACACACGGATGCCACCACCACACAAGCTCCCAGCTCCTTACCTGGATCTTCAGGATGCATGCTGGCAGCCATCTTCTTCTTCGAAGGAACTGTCATTTTTAAAATCCAGAAGCCCAGCCATGGCAGCCACCAGCTCCTTACCCTCCTCAGGATGAATGTGAGCAGCCATATTCTTCTTCCAGGGACTTGTGAGACTTCCCGGTATTTCTGGAAATAGATCCTGCACAAATGGCCATCAAGCCATCCATATTTGATGGCTTCATGGCTGCCTTTTGCACAGGTTCTATTTCTGGAAATATTTTTTTTTAAAATGGTGACTCCCTGGAAGACGACACCTGCCGGTGCACATCCTAAGCACCCAGAGAAGAAGCTGGAGGTTGGGCAGTGGCAGCATGGCTGGGCTTCCTCATTGCTCCAAAGCATGCCAAAGCATTTTGGAGTGACCCAACTTGCTTAGTCCCACTTTGTGCCCCCTCTACCCCACCTTGGAAGTGGCCCGAAGAGTTTGGGCTTCATGCTGAAGCAGTGCACAGCACAACGCTACACACAAGTATACGTGTGTAATTCATCAGCACATGAAAACTTAGAACTTAGGCCTAGAGTTGAAGTGCATCATGGGATGGTTATGCTTTATACTTATCAAGGGAAACATAACAACTGAATACAAATCAAAGCTAGAGTAAAAAGAATATATATTTTCTTACAGAATAGAAGACATTAATCAATATGCAACTTTCATACAGAATGGAAGAACTGGTTAGATGGACACAATTAAGTTTGTACCATTGTAGCCATGAAATTAAAAGACGCTTGCTCCTTGGGAGGAAAGCTATGGCCAACCTAGACAGCATAGTAAGAAGCAGAGACATCACCTTGCCGACAAAGGTCCGTCTAATCAAAGCTATGGTTTTCCCAGTAGCAACGTATGGCTGTGAGAGCTGGACTATAAGGAAGGCTGAGCGCCGAAGAATTGATGCTTTCGAACTGTGGTGCTGGAGAAGACTCTTACAAGTACCCTGGACTGCAAGGAGGTCAAATCAGTCCATACTAAAGCAAATCAACCCTGAGTGCTCATTGGAAGGACAGATACTGAAGCTGAAGCTCAAATATTTTGGCCACCTAATGCGAAGAGAAAACTCTCTGGAAAAGACCCTGATGCTGGGAAAGACTGAAGGCAAAAGGAGAAGGGGACGGCAGAGGATGAGATGGCTAGATAGCATCACCGATGCAATGAATGTGAACTTGAGCACACTCCGGGAGAGAGCGCAGGACAGGAAGGCCTGGCATGCTATGGTCCATGGGGTCATGAAGAGTCGGACACGACTGAACGACTGAACAACAACAACAACAACAACAACTAGATTGCTAGTAAAAAGAAATTAAAAGAGAAAGAGAGATGGAGTAATTACTGATGCCAAACAAGGCATTAGTGATGCCCAGTAAGGAAACCAGGAGGACACTATGGATCTGGTAGTTCTGTGATGGGGGCCTAGACACAATGGGGCAAATTCAAAAGAGGATTATTTTCAAGGGATTAGACTGGGAGTTTGTCAGGTGGACCAGATATCAGGCCTACAGGGGTATATGGTTTAACTGATGCTTGGAGAAATTTACATCCTGTTGACAGAGAGTAGACTTTTATTTCATAGGTTCATCATAATTGTTTTAGATTAGATTTATTTATTTATTTTGTTTTCTACATTTTTGGTAGGACAAATACACAACTGCAAGACTGACACATTGACAGTGTCAGATCATGCCCCAGTATGCTTGGACTTGCAATTTTCTGATACCCCTGGCCCTAGGTAGGGATGTACGGATTCCCCACCTTCTGATCTGGTGGGAATCCACCCAGGGGGGAGGCGATCCATTCCTCTCCCTCCCCATAATCCTCCAGAGCGGCTCCGTTCCAACAGGATTCCATGGAGCCACACACTGGCTCCGTATCGCTGGGAGGAATACAGCCGCAAATGGGGTATTGAATGTCACTTGCATCCATAAAGCGCTGTTCTTACCTAAATGGACCTGTAAACAGCTGCAATTAGGTTAAACAGGGCTTTACAGCCGCAAGTGGCATCCAATACGTCTGTGTTTTTTCCCGCGATAGGCTAGCCTCGGTTTAACCTAATTGCAGCCGTTTCCAGCTCCATTTATGTAAAAATAGCACTTTATGGCCACAAGTGGTGTCCAATACACCATTTGCAGCTGTATTCCTCCCAGCGATATGGTAATGGCCACCGCCATTACTGTACTGCTAGCAATACGGAGCCGGTGTGCCATTCCAAAGGAAATCCTCGGGAGGCAGAGGTAATCTGAGGTTCCACCACAGATTCTGGAGGCCAGATTCCAAAGAATCCAGCCTCATTTGGGTCCAGGGCAGAATTCTCTGCGATCCCTACCCCTAGGGTGTGCGGTCCTTGGCACCTGAATGTTTCTCTTCTTAATGAGGAGAAGTTTAAAACTCAAGTGTTAGCTGAACTGCTGGAATATTTTAAAACTAATAATGGTATAGCTGGTTTCTGTGTCATTGAGTGGGAGGTCAATAAAGCTTTTATAAGGGGCCAAATTATTGCCTATGTCCCTTACCCCAAAATTTAAAGAATTCAACAGATGTCCTTAAATAAGAAGTTGAAACCTCTTATAACTCAGTTTGCTATTTTCCCTACTGAACAACTTTATCAAGAGTTTCAGAATGCTAAGCATGAGATGAATAATATTCTTTCACAGCAGGGGGAATTTGCTTTGACTTGTTTATGACATGTATCTTGGGAAAATGGTGAACGTCCCAGTAAGATCCTTACACATCATCTTAAACAGCAACACCAAAATATTATCTCAGCTATTAAAGTTGAGGGTGACAAGAGATATACTTCTCCTATAGATATAAACTCACAATTTTTAAAGTTTTATACTGATCTGTACAACACTGGTAGCAAAATATCCAAGCAAGATACAGAAGCTTTTTTTTTTTTTGCTCATGTTAATCTTCCATGCTTAGATTCTTCACAACAACAGCTTCTTTTAGCTCCCTTGTTTCTGGAGGAAATTATGAATGTAATATGAATATGAATGTAATATGAATATGAATAATGGGAAATCACCCAGTCCAGATGGATTTCCAATTGAGTGGCATAAAACATTAGGGATGGATGGGCGCCACCCATCCTGGTTCTCCAGGTGCTGCAAATCCCCTGCCACTGCTCTCGCACCCCCGGACTCACGCTCACCAAGCCGCCCATACTCACCAGGGACCCATCTGAAAGCACCACGTGCACCATCTGGAGAAAAAATGGCAATCACAAAATATGTGCAAATCTAGGCTTCTGCAAAATGCCACCGTGAGTGCCCCACATATGCACGATTGCAGGCGTATTTTCTCAAAATGGTGCTTGCGACACTTGCAGATGGGTCCTGGGGGGGGGGGTAAGCAGGGGAAGTGGCCTGGCAGATGTGCAGGGGCATGGGCAGGTGGGAGTCTGCCGGACTACTGGAGCCAATCGAATGCCCGTACCATCCCTATGAAACATTCTCTAGCTTTTTAGCTCCAACATTGTACCACCTCTATAACCATATTTTTGAACTGGGTTCCCTTTCTTCATCATTAAATGATGCTTATATTACTGTGATTCCTAAGCCTGTGCTAACTATTGACCTATATCATTAATTAACATAGACATCAAAATATTAACATCAAGTTTGGCTGATAGACTGCAACAATTTCTTGCAGCATTGATTTGACCAGACCAGGTGGGATTCATTAAAAATAGACAGGGGGCTGATAATCTCAGATCACTTGTTGATCTGGTTGCCTTAAATTCTGAAAGAACCAATGAGACAGCCATCATTTCTTTGCACGCAGAAAAGACTTCTGACAAAATGTATTAGAAATTTATTTTTACAATATTGATTAATTTTGGTTTTCTTATAGCATTTTTTAAATGGATGAAAATTTTATACTCGGCCCCAAGAGCTAGAGTAATGACAAATGGTTTATTCTGGGGGGGGGGGGTTCTACTTGAATGGGGAACCAGACAAGGATATTCACTTTCCTCATTGATATTTAATATATGTTTGGAACCCCTGACATGACGTATTCATAGTTTTGTGCATGCTGACTTAGAATTTAAAATTATCCATTATGCTGATTATCTTTTGCTGTTTATCTCAAAACTCCAGTCATCGGTTCCAGCTTTGATGAAACTGGTTAATACCTACGGATGTATGAAATACTTACCTCCAGGTCTGGGGGAGGGGGGTTTGCAGGGGGGGAGGTGATCCGTCCCTCACCCCAGAATTCTACCCGGCCAGCTAGCCTATCGCATGAAAACGCAGGGATGCAAATAGCATCCACTATGCTATTTGAGACCGTAAAGATCTTAGTTTAAGCTAAATGTAGCCATTTACAGCTGCATTTAGCTTAAACTAAGACCTTTACAGACGCAAATGATGTAGTGGACGCCATTTGCATCTGCAGTCAATCAGCCCAGTCAGCGATATGGCAATGGCAGCCATATCGCTGGCACTTCGGAGCTGGCCAGCAGGGAAGATCCAGCCATTGAGGATTCCTCTGGGAGGTGGAGCTAAGTCTTCCAATCCTTCATGGACTCCAGAGGCCAGATTCTTTTAAATCCAGCCTCACTGGGGTCCGTGGAGGGTTTCTCCACCATCCCTATTAATACCTTTGGTGACTTGTCAGTAGGGGTGCACGAAACCCACTTACCTGGTCTCGCAGCTTTTCGCGGTGGGGGGGAGGCACTTCGCTGCTCTCCCCCCGAAGTTCAGGCCGGGGGGGAGGCTTCCCGGCTCGCCCGGCCGAAATTCAGGCCAGGGGGAAGGCTTCCCGCCTCGCCCGGCCGAAATTTAGGCTGAAGAGAAGGCGCCTCGCCTCGCCCGGCCACGAAATTAAAAGTTAAAAAAAAAACGACCCCGTGATAGGCTACGTGACGATTAACGTAGCCTATCACGGCTAGATCTGCAAAGTCAGCTGTGATAGGCTACGTAAATCGTCACGTAGCCTATCACGGGTGACTTTTAAAGAAAAAAAAAGCACGTACGTAAATGGCGGCCCCCATAGGGAGCCGCCATTCGCGTTCCTTATTTGGTCGCCGTAGTCTACGTAATCTTTATGTAGACTACAGTGACCAAATAAGGAACGGGAATGGCGGGTCCCTATGGGGGCCGCCATTATCTGTACGCGCTTTTTTTTAAGTCACCCGTGATAGGCTACGTGACGATTTACGTAGCCTATCACGGCTGACTTTGCAAATCTAGCCGTGATAGGCTAAGTTAATCGTCACGTAGCCTATCACGGGGGCGTTTTTTTTTTTTTAGTTTTATTGGAATGGCGGCGGCAGCAGCCGGTCGAAAGATCGGCTGCCGCCCCCGCCCCTGACGAAGACCCGACGAACCGCCGCCGGGACCCGCCGCCGGGAGGGACATTCAGGAAAGGTAAGTCCCGTCCCGGGGGGGTGCGGGGGGTGGGGGGGTGCGGAGAATTTCTCCCCGAAACTTGTTCGGGGGGCCGAACACGTTGGCGCTCGGCCCCCCGAAGTTCCGGGGAGAAATTCTCCGCCAACCCTACTTGTCAGTTTATTCAGTTAATTGGTCAAAGTCGGAAATAATGCTGATTAGAGATAGGGTATACTCTAACATATTAGCTAATAGACAATTTCAATGGTGCCCAGATTACATTATTTATTTGGGAATAATTATATCTAGAGGTTAAGTTAAATTAATTTAAATTTAAACAAGTAAATGATATTTCATGAGATGTAGATAGATGGACATCTTTAAAGTTGAGTTTATGGGGTAAGGTTAATTCACTCAAGATGAATACTATACCTAGAATTGTTTTTGTTATATATGGGATCCCCTTATTTATTCCTGGCAAGTATTTCCATAGTGGACGCCATTTGCGTCCCTGTTTTTTCACACAATAGGCTACGTAAATATCTACATAAACACAGACGCATAGCCTATTGCGAGAAGAAACAGGGATGCAAATGGCATAGCAGATGCCATTTGCATCTGGATCACTTCCTGTTTCTCATCAGCAGTGATACGGCACAGCAATGGCAGCCATATTGCTAGTGGAACAGAGCCAGCCAGTGGTTCCGTGGACTCACTGCAGAGTGGATCCAGCCAGCGAGCATTCCGGGGGGGGGGGAGGAACGGATTGCCTCCCCCCTTGCGGAACCCCCTGTTGACCCCAAGTAAGGGGATTCATACATCCCTAAAGACTGAGCTCATGGCTCAATATATCAGTTCTAATGGACCTACCTGGAAAAAAAATAGTAAAGGTGAAGATTGGAGAAATTAGCATTTACCAAATAAGATGGGGAAGGTGGTGACTTAGGACTTGCAGGGCTAGTGGTGCAGTTACATAATTTTAGACCCTAGAGTTAATGGTCTTGTAGGGGGCCCTTTTAGATGGCAGTGTATATTACTTCAGTTTTGAACTACACACCTAACATTGCTCTTCTCCCCTCCCCACCATTCCATGCTTCACAGCTGGTTCAACATTCTTCATACGTTAGAGCAGGAAAAAAAAATCATTTACCAACCCTACTCTCTCTCTTGGAATATATATATTCCAAGCAGGTGCAGTTCTGCATTTTAAACTTGCTTAATGAGAATGACTGGAAAATATGGGTGAGAAATTTTCAGCTCAGCACTAACCTCAATTAACTTTACTTCAGGATGTATGAGAATTTCATTTCAGTTTCCAAATCACTCAAAGACGCCCCGTTCGCAATCCCAAACATAAACACTAATGGGAGTGCATTTTCTCCCAATATGTCCACAAATTCCCAAATTTGCATTCGCATTCACAAAATGCGTACTTGAAAATTACGCAACTTCCTCAAAATCCACGTTTCTTAAAATCCACAACTTTCTTAAATATGCAACTTTCTCAAAACATGCAGCTTTCTCAAAATGCGCAACTTTCTCAAAACGTGCACATTTTAAATCAACCATGCTTTAGTCTATGGGTAGGGATTTGCACAATTTTGGAAATTTGTGCAAATTTAGAAATTGTGTCTGCAACTTTCACATTTGATAGGTGTTCGTTTTGCACAGTTTTCCCATTTGCACAAAATGAACAGCAAGCACAAATGTGGACGCAAATCAAGGAAAGACAAGCAGTGAGCTGATGTTTGGAGAATCTTGGCACGCTCGAAGATGGCTCATTCGCTCATCCATACTTTTGTTGGAGACCAAAGACAGTTCTGTAAAATGAGCAGCCAACACCAGCATACTCACAGCTCCATGACAACCATGGGACTCTCCCAACAGGTCATCGGCTCAACACACGTAGACTTGCTTGTCTCAATTGGACATGGACATGGTGATCTGAAGGTGAGGGACTTTAAATCAGTCCCTTTGTCATGGGCAGATCATCACCTGCTAAGGTTTATACTTACAGTGGCCTTTTGCAATGGTGGGGGAACCTACTAAGATGGTCCACCACCAAAGACTAATTCATCCAGATGGTTTCCAGAGCACTCTGGTTTCTGGCTGATATGGGTGGTTCTCCTGTTGAAACCCTTGTTGATCTGTGAAATGTAGAAATGACCTGGGCAGTTGACACGAATGCTCCTGAGCACCTTCTCCAGAGTAGAGCTCATATTGCTCTGTGGTATGCCTTGGAGCTGAGACTGATGAAACAAAATAGGAGACAGCTTGAGTACAGATGGAGAAGAACTCCTAGTGAATACAATTGAACACTGGTATGTACCTATGGTAAGGTTTGTTCTGGGGCAGTGAGGATGGCAAAAACACATTTTGCTGCCTCTGTTAAATCCTCTATCTGCCTCTAGGGATGGCAGAGAATTCTGCCACGGTTCTCGGGGAGGCCAAATGCCAATGCATTCGGCCCCCTGAAATCTGTGGCGGAACGGCCTGCCACCCACCCCCCACCACCCCCGCAGATCCCCCCAGGATGAGACTTACCTGGGGCACATCTTCCGGGGGCCGTGGCTCCGGCAGTGGCTTTGGCGGCGGCAGCTGGTCTTCCAACTGGCTGCCGCCGCCACAATTTGCAGGTTTTTTTTTTTTTTTTACACCAACATGATAGGCTACGTAAGTTTTTATGTAGCCTAAAACATCTGGGTGGGGAAAAAAAGGCATACGCAAATGGCGGCAGCTACGGCCGCCGCCATTTGTGTACACCTTTTTTTTTTAACCCAGACGTTTTAGGCTACGTAAAAACTTACATAGCCTAAAACGACGGGGGGGGGGGGAAGGCATACGCAAATGGCAGTGGCTACGGCCGCTGCCATTTGTGTTCCTTATTTTGGGCTGTCTTAGTCTATGTAAACAATTACGTAGACTAAGATGGCGAAAATAAGGGGAACGCAAATAGCGTCCACTACGCTATTTGTGTTCCCCTTATTTTCGCCGTCTTAGTCTACGTAAATATTTATGTAGATTAAGACATCATAAATAAGGAACGCAAATGGCAGCAGCCGTAGCCGCCGCCATTTGTGTACACTTTTTTTTTCCCAGAGCCCTCTGCGGCCAGAAATCCGGCTGTGGATGGCTCTGGCCTGGCTGGGCCTGGCCGGCTGCTCTGCGGAGCTGCCACAGAGCACAGCCGGCCAAGGAGGATTCCGGAGGGGGAGGAACAGAGCACATTCCCCCCCTTCCAGGATTCTGGGGGGAGGGACAGAGCACCTCCGCCCCGTCCAGGATTCCGGGGGGAGGGATGGAGTGCTTCCCCCCCCCCACCATCAGCATAATCCTCAAACAGGTAAGTGATTTTCGTACATCCCTATCTGCCACCCAGTGTAGTTTTTCAGAATTGTCTGGGGGCTATTACATGCCGACCCTAAGGACATTGTAGACCCATCTGAGTCCCGCTGTAATATATTTGCTAGGCACTATCAGGATAAGATATCTTGCATCTGCCACGACCTAGACTCCAGTGTTATAGCAGGTGAATTTGGTGAGGTATCCAGAGCACAGCCTTGTTCAGTTTTCTTGAATAAGTTTCAATTGGTACAGCTTAAGGGTGTTGACAATTTGCTTAGACAGGTTCCTGCAACTATTTCCATATTGGATCATTGCCCCTTTTGGTTTATAAAAACCAGCAAGGAAAGTACAACTGGTTGAGCCAGTGATTAATGCCTCTTTATGAAAGGGAGTGGTTCACGACCACCAGAAAGAGGCAGTGGTGAGACCTCTCCTGAATAAACTCTCCCTAGACCTGGGAAATGTTAATAATTTTAGGCTGGTGGCCAATGTCCCTTTCCTGGGCAAGGTCCTTGAGTGGATGGTTGTCAACCAGCTCCAGGTGCTTTGGGATGAGACCAATTATCTGGATCTATTTCAGTCAGAGTTCAGGCTGGGTTTTGGATAGGGATGGCAGAGAATTCCGCCACGGATTCCAGTGAGGCGCTATTTGCGTAATATATTTGCATAATATATAGTATTTGCTATTGTTGTTGTTGTTGTTGTTGTTCAGTCGTTCAGTCGTGTCCAACTCTTCATGACCCCATGGACCATAGCACGCCAGGCCTTCCTGTCCTGCGCTCTCTCCCGGAGCGTGCTCAAGTTCATATTCATTGCATCTATGATGCTATCTAGCCATCTCATCCTCTGCCGTCCCCTTCTCCTTTTGCCTTCAGTCTTTCCCAGCATCAGGGTCTTTTCCAGGGAGTTTTCTCTTCGCATTAGGTGGCCAAAATATTGGAGCTTCAGCTTCATTATCTGTCCTTCCAATGAGCACTCAGGGTTGATTTCCTTTAGGATGGACTGATTTGATCTCCTTGCAGTCCAGGGGACTCGTAAGAGTCTTCTCCAGCACCACAGTTCGAAAGCATCAATTCTTCGGCGCTCAGCCTTCCTTATAGTCCAGGTCTCACAGCCATACATTACTACTGGGAAAACCATAGCTTTGATTAGACGGACCTTTGTCGGCAAGGTGATGTCTCTGCTTCTTACTATGCTGTCTAGGCTGGCCATAGCTTTCCTCCCAAGGAGCAAGCGTCTTTTAATTTCATGGCTACAGCCACCGTCTGCGGTGATCTTGGAGCCCAAGAAAGTAAAATCTGTCACTGCTTCCATTTCTTCCCCTTCTATATGCCAGGAAGTGATGGGGCCAGATGCCATGATCTTAGTTTTTTTAATGTTGAGTTTCAAACCAGCTTTTGCACTCTCCTCTTTCACCCTCAACAAGAGGCTCTTGAGATCCTCTTCGCTTTCTGCCATTAGGGTGGTATCGTCTGCATATCGGAGGTTGTTGATAATTCTCCCAGCAATCTTAATTCCGACCTCTGATTCATCCAACCTGGCATTTCTCATGATGTACTCTGCATATAAGTTAAATAAGCAGGGTGACAATATGCAGCCTTGTCGTACTCCTTTCCCAATTTTGAACCAATCGGTTGTTCCATGTCTGGTTCTTACTGTTGCTTCTTGACCCTCGTACAGGTTTCTCAGGAGACAGGTAAGGTGGTCTGGTACTCCCATCACTTTCAGAATTTGCCACAGTTTGTTGTGATCCACACAATCAAAGGCTTTAGCGTAGTCAATGAAGCAGAAATAGACGTTTTTCTGGAATTCTCTTGCTTTCTCCATGATGCAGCGAATGTTGGCGATTTGATCTCTAGTTCCTCTGCCTCTTCGAAACCCAGCTTGTACTTCCGGTAGTTCTCGGTTCGCATACTGCTGAAGCCTAGCTTGTAGGATTTTGAGCATCACCTTGCTGGCATGTGAAATGAGCGCAATGGTGCGGTAGTTTGAACACTCGTTGGCGTTGCCCTTCTTTGGAATTGGAATGTAAACTGACCTTTTCCAGTCTTGTGCCCACTGTTGAGTGTTCCAGATTTGTTGGCATATTGAATGCAGCACTTTAACAGCATCATCTTTTAGGATTTTAAATAGCTCGGCTGGAAGACTGTCATCTCCGCTAGCTTTGTTGTTACTAATGCTTCCTAAGGCCCACTTGACTTCACTTTCTAGGATGTCCGGCTCAAGTTCAGTGACCGCACTATCATGGCTATCAGGGACATTCAGATCTTTCCTGTATAGTTCTTCTGTGTATTCTTTCCACCTCTTCTTAATCTCATCTGCTTCTGTTAGGTCCCTGCCTTCTTTGTCCTTTATCATGCCCGTCTTTGCACAAAACGTTCCCTTGAGATCTCCAATTTTCTTGAAGAGATCTCTAGTCTTTCCCATTCTGTTGTTTATAATATATATAATAGCATAGTGGGCGCTATTTGCGTTCCCCTTTTTTTCACCGTTTTATCTTACGTAAATATTTACATAAGATAAATCGGCGAAAAATAGGGAATGCAAATAGCGGCCACCGTAGCCGCCGCCATTTGCGTACGCTGGGTTTTGGGGTTTTTTTACCCAGCCGTGATAGGCTACGTAAATTCTTACGTACCCTAACACGGCTGCAAGCCAGGATGGCAATGGCAGCGGCAGCAGCCCGGCTGCAGCCGGCCAGGAGACTAGCCGCCGCCGCTGCTGCGGAGCCACCACCGCTGCTGCCGCTGGAGCCACTGCCACTGCGCCGCCAGAACCGCCGGAACCGCTGCTGCTGGAACCACCGGCCATCGAGGATTCCGGGGGGGAGAACTGGATCGCCTCCCCCCTGTTGAGGATTCCAGGGGGAGGAACGGAGCGCCTCCCCCCCACTGAGAAAGATTCCACAAAAAGGTAAGTGAGTTTCGTACATCCCTAGTTTTGGAACAGAAACTGCCTTGGTCACTCTGTATGATGACGAGGGGTGCACGAAACCCACTTACCTGGTCTCGCAGCTTTTCGCGGTGGGGGGGAGGCGCTTTGCTGCTCTCCCCCTGAAGTTCAGGCTGGGGGGGGAGGCTTCCCGCCTTGCCCGGCCGAAATTCAGGCCGGGGATGAGGCGCCTCACCTCGCCCGACCGCGAAATTAAAAGTTAAAAAAAAAACGCCCCCGTGATAGGCTACGTGATGATTAACGTAGCCTATCACAGCTAGATCTGCAAAGTCAGCCATGATAGGCTACGTAAATCATCACGTAGCCTATCACGGGTGACTTTAAAAAAAAAAGCGCGTACGCAAATGGCGGCCCCCATAGGGAGCCGCCATTCACGTTCCTTATTTGGTCCCTATAGTCTACATAAATCTTTACGTAGACTACGGCAAAAATAAGGGCAACGCAAATAGCATTGCCCTTATTTTCGCCGTAGTCTACGTAATCTTTATGTAGACTGCAGCGACCAAATAAGGAACGGGAATGGCGGCTCCCTATGGGGGCCGCCATTTGCGTACGCGCTTTTTTTTTTTTTTATGTCACCCGTGATAGACTACGTGACGATTTATGTAGCCTATCATGGCTGACTTTGCAAATCTAGCCATGATAGGCTACATTAATCGTCACGTAGCCTATCACGGGGGCGTGTGGTTTTTTTTAGTTTTATTGGAATGGCGGCAGCGGCAGCTGGTCGAAAGATCGGCTGCCGCCCCCGCCCCTGATGAAGACCCAACGAACCACCACCGGGACCCGCCGCCGGGAGGGACATTCATCAAAGGTAAGCCCCATCCCGGGAGGGTGGCGGGGGGGTGGCAGAGAATTTCACCGCCGATTTTGGGGGGCTGAATGCGTTGGTACTCAGCCCCCCGAAGTTTCGGGGAGAAATTCTCCCCCATCCCTACTTCTCAGCCATTTGGGGGCATGAGGTTTTAATCAGGTTCTGGATTTTTCTTATTGTTGATTCTCTAAGGTTATTTAGATGTGTATGTGCTGTCTGTTTATATGTTTGTAGGTACATGGCTTTTTATACCATGCATAATGCATTTTTAATGGTTTTTAATCTTTGTAAACCACTCAGAGAACTTCAGCTATTGGGCAGTATAGAAATGTAATAAATAAAATAGGGGTGAACGAAAGTCACTTACCTTTTCTCGCAGCTTTTTCGCGGTGGGGGGGAGCGCTTCGCTGCTCCCCCCGCGAAGTTCAGGCCGGGGGGGGAGGCTTCCCGCCTCGCCCAGCCGAAATTCAGGCTGGGGGGGGAGGCTTCCCGCCTCGCCCGGCCGAAATTCAGGCCGGGGAGGAGGCTTCCCGCCTCGCCCGGCCGCAAACTCGAAAGTAAAAAAAAAAAAAAAAACACGTCCCCTGATAGGCTACGTGACGATTCACGTAGCCTATCACGGCTAGATCTGGAAAGTCAGCCGTGATAGGCTACGTGAATCGTCACGTAGCCTATCACGGGTGACTTTAAAAAAAAAAAAAAAAAGCGCGTACGCGAATGGCGGCCCCCATAGGGAGCCGCCATTCGCGTTCCTTATTTAGTTGCTGTAGTCTACGTCAATCTTTACGTAGACTACAGCGAAAATAAGGGCAACGCAAATAGCGTTTATTAGTGATTATCTGTCACAGATAATTTCTCCCACCAAGTCGTGGGTAGCATCTTATTCCCTGAAGTGACATTATAATAAATGGTAAAAAGTAACCTAAGTAACTTTTAATCTGTAGATAGTGGTTTTCAGAATGAGGGAGTGGGATTTAAGGTTTTATTAATACTTTGTTCAAAGATTTTGAAGTGAAAAGAGAATACCCCCACACACACCAAGACTTCTGTGGAAAACTGATAGACAAGAATCTATGTTGAAATTTGGCTTGGGCCCTAGGCTGAGCTGCATTAGATAACTTTATAAGTGTGTGTGCCAAGCAACCTGGCTTTACATCTCATTTGGAAGTCAAAAGTTCCAGCAGTGCCATGTTCACTGAAACTTGCTGAGGCCATCAGTTCAAGACTAACTCAGAGTATAAAATTCAACTTCCTGCCTTTGGATTTTTCCTGTCAAAGTCCCAACTTATCCTTACACAATCCTTTGGGCTCAGTAATTGCCTGTCCTTCCCCTCAGTCCTCGATAGGCCTCATAGAGTTGGTCGGTGTGTTACATAGAAGCAAGGGGAGAAAAAAAATGTATTCCTCACTGTTCTTCTCCTTTCCCATTTCCATTGTCATAGAATCATAGAGATGGAATCAGAGAGTTCATGTGTGAAGTGGGGCTTGCAGATCCCACCCATTAAAATGTGCAGGAGCCTGTGAATCAGCCCCTGCATGTACAGAAACCTCCAGCTACCTTTACCAGCTACTGGCTCTGACACTTGCTATAAGGGTGTAATCCTATTCCTGTTCAGACACAAAAAAGTTTGACATCTCCCAGCATTCCCCAGCCAGCCATACTGGCTGAAGAATGCTGGGAGATGTAGGACTTTTTTTTCTATCTAAACAAGCATAGGATTGCACCTTAAATCAGAGAATCCCATTCTATCCCTCTCAGCAGTGCCATCACCACTGCTCACCTAATCATCTTCCAGCCTTCTTTCAACAGCAGAGAGGAGGTACATGTACATTGCTGCTCTTTTTCCTCTGCTGCAACTTCTATTTATTATTATTTATTACATTTCTTAATCGCCCATCTGGCCAGTCACCCGGCCACTCTGGGCGATGTACAATGGTACAATTTAAAACAGTAAAATTATACATTAAAACATTATTTAAAAACACCCTAGCCCACCCCAAAGGAACTTCTTTGTTCTTCACATCTGCAGCATGAGAAGCCAAGGAGGATAAATAGTCAGGGATAACCCAAGATAACCCATCCAAATGTCATTCTGAGCTGCAATGTGCACATTCAAAGTTCTGAGCAGTGGAGCCAGTCTCTCCTATTTATCGGCTGAAGCTCTATGCATGCGTTGGCAGCTGCTTAGATGTCACTAGGGATGTACGAAAGTCACCTACCTTTAACAAAATTTGATTTGCAGTGGGGGGGAGGCGCTCCATCCCTCCCCCCCGAAATTCTGGCCAGGGGGGAGGCGCTCCATCCTTCCCCCCCCAAATCCTGACCGGCCAGGCCCACAAATGGCGGCGGCCATAGCCGCCACCATTTGTGTCCCTGCAGTCAGCCATGATAGGCTACGTAAATGTTTACGTAGTATATCACGGCTGAGTAAAAAAAAAAAAAAAAGCGCGTACGTAAATGGCGGCGCCCATGGGCGCCACCATTTGCGTTCCTTATTTTGGCACGTCTAGTCTAAGTAAACATTTACGTAGACTACGGCGAAAATAAGGGGAATGCAAATAGCGTAGACGCTACGCTATTTGCGTTCCCCTTATTTTCGCCGTAGTCTACGTAAATGTTTATGTAGACTAGACATGCCAAAATAAGGAACGCAAATGGCGGTGCCCATGGGCACCACCATTTGCATACGCGCGGTTTTTTGTTTTTTGTTTTACTCAGCTGTGATAGGCTACGTAAACATTTACGTAGCCTATCACAGTATTTTTTAAAAATCTAGCCGTGATAGGCTACATAAATCTTTACGTAGCCTATCACTTTTTGTTGTTGTTGTTGTTGTTTTACTGGAAAAGGCGGTGGCGGCAGCCGGTCGGAAGACCAGCCGCCACCGCCAGGAGGATTCGCCCAAGGTAAGTCCCGTCCCGGGGGGGCGGGGAGGCGGACCGTTTCACCACCCATTTCGGGGAGCCGAATGCGCTGGCATTCGGCCTCCCTGAGATTTGTGGCAAAATTCTCTGACATCCCTAGATGCCCCTGAGTCATGGTGGCTTTCAGGATTTGGCTTTGGTTATACCCATAACCTTTTAAAATCTTTATAATCTTTCAACTTTCAACCCTATAGTATAGTTAGATTGATTTTTCTGTGACATATCAGATGCACCTTAAATAACAAAATCAAAGAAGCTGAGGGTTGGATAAGTCCGGCAGGCTATCAGTCAAAGCTCTCACTTTGGCTTCCTGAGGCAACTCTCCTTTTCCTACCTCAAAAACTATGCAAAGACACTAGCAAATCTAGTAGCAGAAATATCCCTGCTGGCTACAAATATTGTGATCAATTTCATATGCTCCAATGACCCCTGTCTCAAAAGGACAGTCCTAATTTTATGTTATGTGCCCCAGGTAAATCCCTGACCATGTTTAGTCCTTGCTCAAACTGTTTAAGGATGTGATGTGACCATTGATCTGATCATCTCCCAGATCAGGAATGCAAGGCAGAGGTGAATTTATGTCCTGATCACTCACATGCATAGATCACGCATAAACAAATGAAAAACTAGATTGAATTCATCCATTCTAAAAGCTAGTTTACAAAATCAGTTTCCACAACACATGGACAGCAACAGTTCATAATTAAGTGATCACAGCAGCACTTTCATCAGCCATTGTGATCATAGAAAATGTTGTGTTTGTATCCATCTAAATCCTAGTTCACTCTTCTGTTTTCCCAGATGCTCACAGACACACTCTGCTGAGGAAAACTGCAGCTGTGTGCAGAAGAAACTAGTTGTGTGAACCAGTCCTAACTTACTCCAATCTTTCAACATGCGATATCTGAAAACAATATTTTCCACATACTAGCATTACATTACAGGGCTAAACTAAATGCAACTAGGTTTTCCTTAATGATAAGGGTGTTTTGTAATGTACGATATTGTAAAAGCCTCGCAAAGGAAGCAGGTGACTTTTTTCTAGACTTTTGTACAGCAAAAAGCAAATGTTTAACCTTAATGTACCTGGTGGCTAAAAAATGTTTGTTTAAGTGAGCATTCATAGCCCTCAATCTGTGATAGCATAGCATTTGCATTTGCTTGTGTGAGTGATGGAAAGAAATTATGTGGCCTTTTAAAAGGAATCCTGGACTATCTCTCAAGTGCATGCTTGCTGTTTGCTTTGGGAGAACTGATGCTGTCTTCAAGGCTAGCATGGTTTTTCTGAATGCTTGCTTCCCCCACTCCCAGTGTTCATCTACTAGATTTTTTGTATATGAAGTGATATTGCACAATTATTTTTATTTTATTTTTATGTTATTTATTTCATTTCTATACCTCCCAATAGCTGTGGCTCTCTGGGTGGTTCACATTAGGCAAAATTGTGTTTAAAAGGCATGCATTAGGAGAAATACACACCAAAATGCATGCACATTTTCATGAGAACATTAAAAAATCTCAAGGTTCAGAAAGAACCCAATTTAAGAGTAGAAAAAAATGAAAAAGTGAGAGAAACCAAAAATGATAGATTCATCCATCCCTAGGTTCATTTGCTTTTGTTTGGGCAATGATACCAATTCTTCTATTTATGATCAAGGACTTGGTTAGTTCCCCTAGACCAAATGCTGTCAAGCATCTTGCACAGCTGTGATCCCACAAAGGCTCCAGGACATTCATGAGCCCTCTCACAAGACAGGCTCAGAGCATGAATGAACATTACCAGTCAAAGAAGACATCTTTCCTTTGTGTTTTACTTGGTATGGGAAATCATGTCTTGCCTGGGGATGCTCCCTATGATATGCTTTGAGCTCCTTTTTTCTCTCTCAAGCTTAGCTGTTGATAAAGTAAATGCATTTTATTTGAGGGGCATCACCTGCCACCTTTCTTCCCGATAGCATTCAATCAGCATAACAACATATGATATGATAATAAAATATGACATCATAAGCTACAAGGCATCATGAAAATACCAGACAGTGGCATAATAAAAGAGTGCAACGTGATAAAATACAGACAAAAGCTGAAACTAAATTGATTCAATCTCCAGAAGCCAAACCAAATACAATTCTAATTTTAAAAAGAAAGAACCAGGCAGATTAAAGAATCCTATACACACTTCCCTAGGACTATGTCCCATTGAATTCAGTTGGGCTTACATCTGAGTACATATGTATAGGATTGCACTGGTAGCCACCAAAGGCCTGGGTAGACATGATAGACTTTGGCACCTAATATATGATGAGAAAAAAAAGGTGCAAGATGGATCTCCTTTTGGAAGGAGTTCTAGAGTCAGGGAGCCACCACAGAGAAGTCCATTTCTCTGGTAGCCACTTGCCTAAACTCCTCCAGTGAAGGCACCCAGAAAAGTGCCCCTTAAGAATGGAGCTTTCTCTACTTCCTGGACTACACAGTTATGTGAAGATGCATATATTCAGTGTATGGTTCAAAAATTCAACTGGAATTCAAGAACACCTTTAAGTATTGCAATTCAGTATACAACAACCTATTTCCCTTCGGTTGTAATATACCGTATACTTTTATTCCATATCCATAAAAAAGAAAACAACTGTGAACATATAACTTCAGTAAGTGCCACCCGCATACTAGCATTTCCTTTCTCTTGGATACACACATTTTCTTTTCATATCCTGGGATATACTTATTCTTTCTATAGGATCAATGTGAAAATCACCTAGAAGTTATTAATCTTGGTTCCAATTTTTACTCTGATCTTATGCTTGTTCTGGAGCTTTGCTTTGTGTTCTGCCGTCAGAGTTCATTAATTGCCTTCTTTTTTTCCTTGACACCACAACTCTGTGCTTTCAGTTTCCACTGAAATCCTTGTCACAGAATTTGCTGAAATGGAATCCAAGTTTTATGGAGCAAGTCTGGCACCTACTGGTAAAAGACACCAAATTCAGGGCTGGAACGGAAGAAAAACAAAACCCTCCTGATCACATCTGACAGCTCTTTGGGAGTAATGCTGCAGTGTCTTCAAAAGATTTTGTCCACATTCTGACTGAATTATTTTTTATTTGCACAATATTAAGAGAAGTCAAAACTGTAAGAGTAGAATGAAGAAGAAACTTTCAGAAGACTTCTTGTGGACATAGTTGTCGCTCTACGAACAAATTTCAACTGCTTTCCAACTTGATGCTGCCATTGTCCCCCATTGTGTCATCTAGATGGTCTTCATTAGTTTTACATTCAGTGTACGTGAAAACAGGGCCGCGGTGGCTTAGTGGTTAAGACGCTGAACTGCAGACCGGAAGGCCAGCAGGACAGCAATTCGAGACCCAAGTGACGGAGTGAGCTCCCGTCTTCAGTCCCAGCTCCTGCCAACCTAGCAGTGTGAAAGCAAGAAATTGCAAGTAGATAAACAGGTACCGCCTCGGCGGGAAAGGTAACAGCGTTCCGTGCACCTCGGTGTTCAGTCATGCCGGCCACATGACCACGGAAGCGTCTTCGGACAGCGCTGGCTCTTCGGCTTAGAAACGGGGATGAGCACCGCACCCTAGAGTCGGACACGACGGGTTGGGGACACCTTTACCTTTTTTTTTACATCAAAACAAATGTGAACAGTGAAACCAAATGTGAAATCCTTCTCTTTTTTTCATTTTTCATTGGAGACATTGCATAGCATTGGCTATATTGCCTAGGATTCCATTAAAATCAATGGGTAAATGAAAATGAAGATAAGATGAAAAGTGATGCAACTTAAAATAAAGGTAAAACCAAATGGATGTGGCTTGAAAAATGAAAACCAAAATGTACATTGAGGCTGCCATACAAAAACAAAATGTACATTGGGTTTCCCATTTGATTTGACTCATGAGCCTAGAGTATGTCTATACTGGGATTGCTCCAACAAAGGGCAAAATGGTGGATGTTCAGTGGGCTGATGTTTAATTTAGAGAAGCTTTTAGAAATACGTTATAAATCTGTCATAACTAGATATTAAGGTTTAATTTATCAGGTAATGAGTAACTATTTGATGTGCATGACTGGGATTAGATGGAAGGTGGCTTAAATTAGTTTAAGAATTAAGATAAAGATTGTTGGAAAAATATAAACTGTAATTATTTAGAGCTTCAGCTATTGGGTGGTATAGAAATGAAACAAACAAATAAATAAATAAATTGTGATGGCTGTCTGTTGGCACATCCCATTCTGAGTGCTTACTAACTGGTGCATAAACCCTTAGGTTCAAGCCACTTTGTCTGGTTGAACTTTGTGCCTGCCTTGTATGGATCCTCGAAGATTCCCCATTTCCACTCTAAAAACAAAGAATACGCTCCCAGCTGTCACCATTGTGGACAAAAGCTTTGAAATGTAACCTCATTATTTGCCTGCCTTGGGCAATGCTTCTCAAAAGTAGCCATTGTGCCTGTGTGTCCCCATTATGGGTACTCTGGAGGCAAGACAGTATCCCATAGGAAACATTCTCTGTCTTGCTGATGAAGGCAAGGAAGCATTTGAAGGGTGAGAGATCAAACCCCCCATTGTCAAGGTTACCAGCAAGAAGGGAAAGTTCAGGGGTTGGGGTGCCCTGTGAAAACTTCCAGAATATGTCTTGAAGAAGAAAGAAGGGTAAGCATTTGGACAGGATGGGATTAGGGATGGCGTGGGTGTCTGGTTGGGGCTAGAAGCCTGGCAATTTCTTGCCAGCTCTGCCAGCCCTCCCCCCCCCAATGTCATTCTGTGGACCCCTGCACTTGCCCAATTCAGAGCATGCCAAATCAGGCAAGTGCGCAACTACCTGCTCCCTTGCCGAGCCACCATTCTGCATAGTATGGTGGCTCAGCCTTTTCATAAATAACCATGTACACAAATGGTGGCTGTAAAGGGGCCATCTATACAACATTACGGGTGTAAATGGTCTATGTATGCCTGTAATGTTGCAAAGATGGTCCCTTTATGGCTGCCATTCACGTCCATGGTTATTTACAAAAAAAGCCCCAGCTGCCATTTTTAGGCAAAATGGTGGCTCAGCAGGGGAGCTGGCAGCCGCATGCCACTCGTTGGGTGCCTGCAGACTGTCGGGCAGCTCACCACGCATGGTGTGGAGGGGCGGGCAGCTGGTGAGGGTCCAGCGAGTTGTGTGTGACCCAGATGGAGGTACGTCCATCCATCCCTAGATAAGATGGGCCAGAAGAGATGGTGGAAGAAGGCCAAAACCAAACACAGTGTAATATTCCTTTGATTTCTCATGTGCCATGACTGTTTTATTTCTTTCTATGTCAAATGATGGCCTTCTTAGTAGGTATAACATGTGACCCAAGATGCTACCATTAGCAGTGCAGGAAGTTGATTAAGGTGTCATTGGTGGCAGGTGATCTCAAAAACACAGAATTTCAGAAGCTGAAATTGAGCTTTTCTCCTTAAACTAGAAGCGGGCAAGCTTTGGGGGGGGGGAGCTGCATCTCAGGAGTAGGTAGGGCCAAAGCTAGGGTGGGCAAGACTAAAGTCAAAAGTGGGTGGGTCACCCCTTTTCTCTTTCCCTTCCAGCCACCTCCTTTTCTCTGTTTTTATGCCTCTCCCTTTTTCCCTCACTTCCTCTTTCTTCCCACCCAGCAAACAGCCTGGGAAGGGATAGCTCACTCCTGCCAGGTGTTTGAACTGATCACAGGCAGAGGACTTTTATAATTAGTTTAAGGGTGCATGAAATAGAGATGTCCATCACTGGGAAATCCAGCCTTTGGGAGGGCTTGCCGAATTTCTGCAGCACCCCCAGACTTGATTTACATTTGCAAGTTGAGCCACAGGTTTTTTCCAAGATTTGGGAACTTTTTTAAAAAAAATTAAAAAATGCATAAATAAAAATTTGTGCAAACTGCAGCTGCAATTTGCATAATCTGTGCAAATGTTTGCTGATTTGTGTGATCTGCACAAATTGAGTCAGCAATTTGTGCAAATTTTGCAAATTGCATCTGAAATTTGCAGATTACACGAATTACAGCCAACATTTGCACAGATTATGCAAATTACAGCCAACATTTGCACAAATTACAGCCAACATTTGCACAAATTACAGCCAGAATTTGCACAAATTACACAGATTGCAACTGCAATTTGCACACATTTCTATTTACACACATTTAAAATATGGACACTCCATGAACTGGCCCAATTCAATGCAGATTGAGTCAGGCCAGCTCATGGGAAACTAGTCGAAGTCCAGGGGGCGAGCTGATGAAAGCCTGGCAAGCTCCACCCTCCGGATGGATTCCTCTGACATCCCTAACATAAAATTAGGCTGAGGGCAGCATGTGGCCCCAAGGCTTCAGGTTTCCTACCCCTGCCTTAAATCAGTGCAGGTCTTTATTTAAAACTATGTGTCTTCAGGGGCCCATGTACCTGCATGGCTTCCTTGCCTTGTTTCACCCACTCCCTACTGTGATTTGATCTCTTCCCTTTCCTGTCCTATGTAACTCCCCATTCCTGTCAATAATTCTTGGTCTGTTGCACATGCCTGCTCTGCAGAATGTGAGCTGCTTCAATGTAATATAATCCCATATTGCAGTCTGAACAGTGTGACCGTATGGAGTTGCAGAGGGTCTTTTCCATGGAATTGGCACAAAACAGTGACTTGATGTGGTCATGCTATTCATATACACATCCCTGCAGCATGGGATCACACCACACTGATGCAGCCAGCTCAGGCATGAGAAGAAGGCATTTTCCTGTGCCATAATGTACTTCCAAAGACTCTGTTCCTTCTTATTCCCTTGCCTGCTCCCCTGAACCTACAAGTCACTCCTAGTTCCCTAGTCCTGCCAATCCCACTGCCTGCATATCTTTCCACACTTGCCTCACCTGTCTGCCTGTTTGGAATTGACCTCATCCTACCTCTCTAACCAAGCCTCTCTCTCAAATATCTGATAGTGAGGGAGATGGCTAAGCATTCAGAACCTTCATGCTCCACATTCATTCATTCATTGATGGCAGTCATTCAGTGGATTTCTTACATGTGTGAATCACCCCTTAACTTTGCTCATTCATATTTCCCTCTAAGGCTGCAATCTTATCTGCCTGGAAGTAAATCCAATTCAACTTTGTGGGCCTTACTTCTAAGTAAACATGAGTAGAAGCAGGTTTTATATCAAACAGCATCATGTGTTGTAGTCTTAAAACTGCGTAAATGCTAGCAAATCCTCAAAGATGTGTATTTTGATTTAGATCACACCTATTCTCATGGGAGGTGGTATAATTACTGACAATGGTTTACTCAGAAGTAAGTCTCAGAGCTTTCTTGCTATTCCTAAGTTCGTAGGATTTCAGTCTATTGAAATCAGTGGAAGGCATTAGTAATGACTAACACACATCCCACTCCTTTAAATAGGACTTTATGACATGAAATATCATAAGACTACATAAAGCTCCTTGATGTGAATGTGATAGCAATGAAAGCTTTCTAATCCAGGGATCAGTGTGGCAGATCTGACAAATATATGGCAAAGTTAAGTATGGCCACTTGAATTTCCAGAGCAGAATACAGAATCTGGTCTAATTGTAACTAACTCTAACTACAAAGAAATCTCTCCCTTTCATGTCTCATGCCCAGAGGGATAGGGGAGAAATTCTTTTGATTATCTAATTTCACACGTTTGAACCAATATGTGCATCAAAACTCAGTTATCCTTCAAAATTCACACTTTTCCAAATTTCGCAGTGGAGTTCTCTAGTCAAAAGGTGTATGCACAAATGTGTATATTATTAAGCGAAAGTGCACAAAAATGTGCCATGTTAGTGGTAATGTTCAAAAATGCATTGCATTGTGGAAATTGCTTGCAAAAAATGTGCATATTATGCAAAATGGTGTACAACATGGATGTATTAGGAGAACAGCTCACGGAAATGTATATGAATTTTCATACAAAACCTCAGTATTCAGAATGAACTGAATTTAAGACTGGAACAATGAGAAACTGAGAGATAAGCCAAAATTGACAGATTTAGCATCCCTACTTGGCTCACACTTGGCCAACTTGTTTCACTGCCCACCCTGAATGCCAGCTAGTGCCAAAATGGCTGAAGTGAGAGCCCATTAATCAGCACTTATTGTCAGTAGCCAACCCCATGCCAAAGCTAAAGGAAAGTTCTGAATAATGGGAAAGCTTTATCCTAAAAATACCTACACCCAGTACATAGTCTGAAGGCACAAGAGGCAGCCACCTTGCTGAAGCTAAGCAGGTTTGGGTCTGGTCAGTGCTTGGAGGGGACACTACCTGGGAACCACATGTAGCCACCTTGAGTTCCATGATGGAAGAAAGGTGAGATATAAATGTAATAAATAAATTCACAAAGCTGCCCTAAAGGCGTATCTGTAATAGAAACTTCGTTTGATTTTATGCCACTACAATTCTTGTGGGTTTCCCCCCAAACCTGGGAATTGTAGTTTCATGTGAAAATGAAAATTCTGATTGAGATCCTCCCCCACAGAACTACAATTCCCATAATTCTTAAGATTTCCTGGAAAGAAGGAATGTTTGTTAAGGGCACAATCCTATGGGGATAGTCAGCCGCCTCCAAAACTCAACGATGACCGACTATCCAATGAGGAGGATCTTCTCATTCCAGCCACCCTGCATTTGCAGCTAGATGGCCTATTTCAGCTGTCTAGCTGGGGCACCTCAGAGCAGGGCAGGGGAGGACGAATGGCACATAGGAAGCATCATAATGGTGCTTCCACCATCCCCTCCCCACCCCCAGGAATGCCCCCTCCTCCCCCCCTTTCAAGCTCTTATGAGTGCAGAGCTGGGGATGGACTGCACCATCTACAAGGTGGTAGTGGAGGGGGCTGGGAGGCAGTTTTCTGGGGACTGACCTCAGAGCACTGGCTCCAAGCTCGGTTCCCAGAAGACAAAAAATCCTACGGTCATCTAGCCACTGTCTAGTGGCCATAGGTCTAGCGGCCTCAACCAGTTTAAACATGTAGTTTCCATGTGTCCTAAATTTTTGGCATCTCCTTTTCTAAAGAAGACTACTTACGAAAGGTGGATATTTTTATTGCACAAGTTAGCAACCAGTCACCTTTGCTGCTGCCTTCTTGCTGTGGTGCTCCTTCACAGTCACATTTGCAATATTTACTTGGGTGCAATGCTGCTGTCATTAATTCCAATCTTACACAGCTACAGAATGTAATTCCTTCTTTATAGCAGTAGCTTCTCTGCTGCCTTCCAAAATAACTAGATCTGCATATTTTCTTGAACAGCAGGGGCACTTACACTAATTGCCAGCATTGTTACTGTAGTTTCTAAACATATTTCCCTCCCTAAAAAATTTTTTTAAAATCTTTACTGTACTGGAGGTAAAACCTTTGTTATTAGGAGAGCCAGATGTTAATGGCTTATGAACAAAACTTCCCTGCAACTTGTCTGCCTCTTGACTGTTGTCAGACATGACGAAAACAGACCTGTTTTATCTTGCTGCAGGAAATTAGGGGATGAGGTTCTTGCAGCTATTCTACGCAGCAAACCAAGATTATATTTCATCCTGATTTCACCTTAGAACAATATACAAATATGTTAGAGAGATCTATGTCTTCTTTCCCACCCTCTCTAACCCAGCCCAGAGCCTGACTTGATGAACCACTACAAGACTGAAAAGAGACTTATTCATAAAATAAAATACAGAAAAGGTGTCAATGTCATGCCCCAGGACCAAGAGCGTTCAGAAACTGAAGCCTCCAGTGACTCTAGGGAGGCACCAGTACCTGACCCTTCTGAACTAGGGCCCATACTGCCTCAGACCACATGTCCTAGCCACACAACTCAACCACCCCAGGAGGTGGCCTGCCCCCTGACTCACAGGAGTGGACCTCAGACTAGGGATGTACGAAACTAGGGATGTACGAAAGTTCCGCCACGGATCTCAGGGAGGCCGAATGCCAGCGCATTCGGCCCCCCAAAATCGGTGGCGGAATGGCCCGCCACCCCCCGGGATGAGACTTACCTTGGGCGGATCTTTCTGGCGGCGGCGGCAGCCAGTCTTCCAACCGGCTGCCGCCGCTGCCATTTCCAGGTTTAAAAAAAACAAAAAAAGTGATAGAAAAAAGTGATAAAAAAAACACCGTGATAGGCTACGTAAATCTTTATGTAGCCTATCATGGCTGACTTTAAAAAAAAACGCGCGTACGCAAATGGCGGCAGCCATGGCCGCCGCCATTTGCGTTGCTTATTTTGGTACGTCTTAGTCTACATAAACATCTACGTAGTCTAAGACAGCGAAAATAAGGGGAAGGCAAATAGCGTAGACGCTACGCTATTTGCGTTCCCCTTATTTTCGCCATCTTAGTCTACGTAAATGTTTACGTAGACTAAGACGTGCCAAAATAAGGAACGCAAATGGCGGCAGCCATGGCGGCCGCCATTTGCGTACGAGTGTTTTTTTTGTTTTTTGTTTTTAAGTCAGCCGTGATAGGCTATGTAAACATTTACGTAGCCTATCACGGCTGACTGCAGGGACGCAAACGGCAGTGGCTACGGCTCCCGACATTTGCGTCCCTGCTAGCCAGCGGCCAGATGTCGCTGCGGAGCACAGAATCACTGCGGAGCACAGCCGGCCAGCCAGGATTCTGGGGGGAGGGACGAAACGCTTCCCCACCACCATCAACATAATCCACGGAAAGGTAAGTCACTTTCGTACATCCCTACGAAAGTCACTTACCTTTCGCTGATTATGTTGATGGCAGGGGGGAGGTGCTCCGTCCCTCCCCCTAGAATCCTCGACGGGGGGGAGGCGATCCGTTCCTCCCCCCCAGAATCCTCCGCGGCCGGCTGTGCTCCGTGGCAACTTCGCGGAGCAGCTGGCCAGGCTCAGCCAGGCCAGAGCCGTCCGCAGCCAGATTTTCGGCTATGTTCCCCTATGTTCTTCAATTTAAGCTGAAATAATGCATGAAGCAGCTCATGATCTGAGCCACAGTCAGCTCCAGGTCCTGTTTTTACTGACTATATAGAGCTTCTCCATCTTTGGCTGCAAAGGACATAATCAATCTGATTTCGATATTGACCATCTGGTGATGTCAATGTGTAGAGTTGTCTGTTATGCTGTTGGAAAAGAGTGCTTGCTATGATCAGCGTGTTCTCTTGGCAAAACTCTATTAGCTTTTGTCCTGCTTCATTTTGTACACCAAGGCCATGCTTGCCTGTTATCCCAGTGATTTCTTGACTTCCTACTTTAGCATTCCAATCCCCTATGATGAAGAGGACATCTTTTTTTGGTATTAGTTCCAAAAGGTGTTGTAGGTCTTCATAGAACCGATCAACCTCAGCTTCTTCAGCATCAGTGGTTGGGGCATAGACTTGAATTACTGTGATGTTGAATGGTTTGCCTTGGATTCGTACTGAGATCATTCTATCGTTTTTAAGATTGTACCCCAGTACTGCTTTTCCCACCCTTTTGTTGACGATGAGTGCTACTCCATTTCTTCTAAGGGATTCTTGCCCACAATAGTAGATATGATGGCCACCTGAATTAAATTCGCCCATGCCTGTCTATTTTAGTTCGCTGATTCCCAAGATGTCGATGTTCAATCTTGCCATCTCATGTTTGACCACCTCCAGCTTACTTTAATTCATTGATCTTACATTCCAGGTTCCTAAACAATATTGTTCTTTACAGGATCGGATTTTCTTTTCACCACCAGACACATCCACAGCTGAGTGTCCTTTTGGCCTTGGCCCAGCCGCTTCACTATTTCTGGCGCTACTTGGAAATACCCTCTGCTCTTCCTCAGTAGTATTTTGGACACCTTCCGACCTGAGGGGCTCATCTTCCAGCGTCATCTCTTTTAGCCTTGTGATACGTTCCATGGGGTTTTCTTGGCAAGAATACTGGAGTGGGTTGCCATTTCCTTCTCCAGTGGACCACATTTTGTCAGAACTCTCTGCCATGACCTGTCCATCTTGGGTGGCCCTGAACGGCATAGCTTATGGCTTCACTGAGTTATGCAAGCCCCTTTGCCACAGCAAGGCAGTGATCCATGAAGGGGATCATGTTAAGATAGGGATGTACAAACTGCATACAATCCATTCTGTCTGTGTTCCACACAGGTGCCTTTTGGTCCATCATCTGCACATTGACGGAATCGTTGGGTTTTTTCCCAAATTTGCGCAAATCCTCCCAAAATGTGCATTTTCACGCTTTAGCCTATGGGGGAAATGTCATTTTTGGCCAGGGTTTTTTTTTTGGGGGGGGGGGTTCTACAAGGAAATTTGCACAACATTGGGGAAAGTTAGAAAAACTGTCAGTGAGTCCATGGTATCCGCCCGACAGTGGAAAGGCTATTCCACTGTGGAATCTGTGGGTTGGATTCATAAAAATCGGAACTTATTTGGTTCTGTTGTGGATTTCTCCGAGATCCCTAGGTTTAGGTTAGGATGGATGGTGCGTCATTGCAGTCTCATGCTGACAGCAAAAAGATATATGCATTTGGTTTGAGGATCCATATGCTATACAGACCCAGCCTAAGCCTAGGGATGGGTGAGAATTTCATTTCAGTTTTGATAAGAATTTACCAAAAATTTGCACTGTTCCAATATTCAGGAAAAAAATAATTTGAGATTTAAAAAAAAAAAAAAAGAATGTGGGTGAACCTGACAGATTCATTCAACCAGGTCCAGGACTTTCAGTACTTTGCTCTCAAAAGTCTGGGTTTCAACCTGCATATTCATAGAATAGTAGGGTTGGAAGGGGCCTACAAGGCCATTGAGTCCAACCCCTGCTTCATGTTATTCATCCATGTTAGTGCTTAATTAAGGTTGCCACCTCTTTTTTTCTGACTGGGTCCTCATCTTTAACTGGTAGGTACAACTAGGGATGTCCGGATTTTGTGAAATTCATCCCATACATGTTTTGTGGATTGTGTTGTTCATTCTGGCATCCATTCACAGACGGATTCGAATTTCCTTGTTTGTTATGCAGAAAAATGAGCAAATCATTCTATCAGAAGGTTCACAATGATTTACTTAATTTACGTTAGTACATAACATCTAGCATATTGTCCCCCATTCCATTCAACTTTTCCCTGCATATATTTTCCAGTCCCAGCAGAAGACTGTGTATTTTCCTACAAATAAATTTGCATAAATTTGGGGAAAGTAAAAACAAAGATCTGAAAGTCCACAGACTCACGTGGCCTGAGGAGGCTGATCCGCAGCAGATTCTGCAGGTCAGATTCTGAGAAATCTGGACTCGTTTTAGTCCATCTCAAATTTCTCCAGCATCCCTAGGTACAGAGTGGTCCTCCCCAAGCTGGGGGTAGCTGAACCTATTGAATTTGGCTGATGCAAATGGATGAAAATTCCAGTTCAGTTCATTTTTGAAACTTTGCGAAGTTCATATTTGGGAGAGAAATAATTTGAGATGTTTAAAAAAACTGAATGTGAGAGAAAGTGAAATATTCTTCCCAAAGCCCTCTGCTCTGAATATTCTAGTCCATTTTCTCCAGGTCAGTTTTGAAGAACCATGGTGAGAAAGGCCAAGCTCTTGACTTTATTAAGGTTAATGAGAAGTGTGCTTTCTATGTTCTAGCATTAGCAACCTTCTATTTTTGGTAGTGGTCACTTGACAACAACAAAGAAAGGTAAGAACAGTGAGTGACAGTTCTCTTAACAAATAATGTACACCCTTTAGGGGGTTTGAGCATTAGAAATTAGACAATCACATCACAGCTGCCTTGAGATACCCCCCAGGGAGCCTGAAGTATTCCCTATAAGTCTTCCATTTTTAATGAAAACAACCTGAGGTTCTTTAATGTTGAGGAATAGGGGTGGATTAGAGGACACAGATCAATCTTTGCCAGAAATGTTGGAAAACTGCTTTTGCTAGATTGAAAGAAAACAAGAAACAACTTTTCAAGGAGAATAAATTGGTGTCGTGCTTACATTTTCCAGTGGCTATAGAATGCAAGAGGCCAGGCCAAGGCTGACCCAGAAATAAGAAAAGTTTCTTTTTGTTTTCACAGTGACATTTATAACTTATATAAAAAAAATACATCTTGATAATTTCACTGGAAAGATATGGTTCGCTCTAGTGACTGCTTACTGGAATACTAAGAAATGGAAAGCAAAACGTCAGGGCTGGGTCTGCTTCACTTTGGTTTGGAAGAGCAGAAGATTTTCAAAAGAGCAGACACACTAAATCTTATGTTAAATATGTTGCATCCCATTGTGCAGGGGTGTTGCTAGGTTCTTAAAAGATCTGGGGCACAGGCCCATAACAGAAATTTGCACATATACAGTCAGGGCCAGAAAAATTGGATCAAGGATAACTGTTTTGGCAGTTGGCCTCTGTATACCACCACATTGAAGTTGAAAGGAAACACACCCAGATGGGAGCGAAGACCGGACTTTCAGCTGTAATTCAAGGGGGTTGACAAAAGTGGGGTACTAACCATTCAGGAAGGACAGCCAGTGGCATACACACACACCCATCATTGGTGGCTCATAAGTAATGGAACAAACCAACATCATTTCAAACTTAAGGATTGCCTTTAATACCTGGATGAAAATCCTTTGCAGTCAATGACTGCCTGAAGTCTGGAACCCATGGACATGACCAAATGCTGCGTTTCCTCCCTCGAGATGCTTTGCCAGTCTTTACTGCAGCTGCCTTCAGCTGCTGATTGTTTGTGGGTCTTTCTGCCTTCAATCTTGTCTTCAGTAAGTGAAAAGCATGTTCTTTTGGGATGAGATCAGGTGACTGACTTGGCCATTGAAGAACATCGCACTTCTTTGCCTTGAGAAACTCTTGGGTAGCTTTTGCTGTATGTTTTGGGTCATTATCCATCTGCAATATGAAGCGGCATCCTAGTGCCTTTCCCTCATTACTGAAGCTAGAGTTCATGCAAAAAACAAAGAAAGAAACAAAAAACCCACAAATGTCAAAACATGAATAGGACTGAGCTGGAAGTTTAGTCAGTTCATTAGACAGAAATGGGTACGCACTGTATTAAGCTTGCAGTACCATGCTCAACTCAGGACTTATTTCTGAGTAAACATGCAGAACATCAAGGTGCAAACCTCCCTGCAAAAGTAACTTGTGCTGGAATCCTATGCACACTTCCCTGAGGATAAGCCTCATTAAACATAATGGGACTTCTTAGTAGGCATACATAGGATTGCATAAATTAGCAATATTTATCTCCCCTCCACCTAAAAAACAAACTAAAAATTTCTATTTTTTTAATTAAAGCTTTCTGTTCATAGGAACATAGGAAGCTGCCTTATACTGAGTCAGACCCTGGGTCCATCTAGCACAGTACTGTTGACATTGACTGGCAGCAGCAGCTCTCCAGGGTTTCAGGCAGGATTCTTTCCTCGCCCTACCTGGAGATGCTGGGGATTGAACCTGGGACCTTCTGCATACCAAACATGTGCTCTGCCACTGAGCTACAGCCCTTCCTATTCCTAGATAATGGCAACTGACAAACAAAACAGTCCCAGATTTGTTTCTCTGCAACTGTGTGAACCCATTTTTCTCAAATGCTTGAGTGAGGAGAAGGAGAAAAACAAACCCTCTTGTCTGTTTGTATGAAGTCAAATACAGTTCAGAACTTCTCTTGCCCACCAAAGAGAATTCTCTTTAAGAATTCCCCAAGATATGCTCTGGGTGGAATAAAGAAGAGAAAGAAAGAACAGGATAGGGGAGGGGAGGGAAGAAGAAAAGAAGAATGGTGATTGGAAATGCACAGGGTGGGGGTGGGGGTAGAGAGAATTCCCTAAGACAAGTGGCTCCTTTCAGAGAGGTAGTACTTCAGAGGAATTTAGGAGGCTGTGGAAGGTTTGTATGGATTGCACTTAAATTAACTTTATGAGGTGAGGTGGCTGAGGGTTTTTCTAGCTTTTTTAATACTATAGAACCTATTTAAAAGCCCCAGCAGTTTCTCGATCATGACGCCACATACTCCTAACCCTCCCTTTGGAATTATTTGAGTCCTACAGTTATTTAGGAGAAATTAAAGTGGAGGGGGAGAAAGAAGTTTGTGGAAGCTGACTGGATCCTTTGCTGTACTGAAGCTACTAAACTTCTGCAGAAGCCAAAGTTTGGGGCAGTAAAATCAGATGTGGTGTGTGAAATACCAGTATTTCACATGGAGCTGTTTCTTCCCTTCCTTCTCCCTCTTCAAAGTTTCATTGCAGGCAAGCTCCCAACAGAAGGCATGTAAGAGCAGAAAAGTAGGGGGGAAGAAGTTTTTCGTAGGGATGTACGAAAATTCCGCCACAGATCTTGGGGAGGCCGAATGCCAGTGCATTCGGGCCCCCAAAATTGGTGGCGGAATGGCCCGCCACCCCCTGCTACCCCCCTGGGACGAGACTTACCTTGGGCAGACCTTCCTGGCGGTGGCGGCTCCAGCGGAGGCTCCGGTGGCGGGGCGGCGGTGGCAGCGGCCGGTCTTCTGACCGGCTGCTGCCACCGCCATTTCCAGTGTAAAAAAAACAACAACCATGTGATAGGCTACGTAAAGATTTACGTAGCCTATCATGGCTAGGTTTTAAAAAAAATATGATAGGCTACGTAAATGTTTACATAGCCTATCATGGCTGACTTTAAAACAAAAAACAAAAACGTGCGCACGCAAATGGCGGCCGCCATGGCTGCTGCCATTTGCATTCCTTATTTTGGCACGTCTTAGCCTACGTAAACATTTATGTAGACTAAGGCAGCGAAAATAAGGGGAACGCAAATAACGTAGATGCTACGCTATTTGCATTCCCCTTATTTTTGCTGTCTTAGTCTACGTAAATGTTTACGTAGACTAAGACGTGCCAAAATAAGGAACACAAATGGCGGCAGCCGTGGCCGCCGCCATTTGCATACGCACATTTTTTTGTTCATTTTTAAGTCAGCCATGATAGGCTACGTAAACATTTACGTAGCCTATCACGGCTGACTGCAGAGATGCAAACGGTGGCAGCTACGGCCGCTGCCATTTGCATCCCTGCTAGCCAGCAGCCAGATGTCCGGCTGCTGGCGGAGCCAGCCAGCGGCTCCACAGGATTGCTGTGGAGCACAGCCAGCCAGCCAGGATTCCAGGGGGGGAGGAACGGAGCACCTCCCCCCTGGCCAGGATTCTGGGGGGAGGGATGGAACGCCTCCCCCCCAACCATAAACATAATCCGCAAAAGGTAAGTGCCTTTCGTACATCCCTAGTTTTTCACACCTCAAAAAAAAACCTTTCACTAGAGATTAGGGATAGTGACCTCCTAATGGTCACCTTAAACACCTTCTGATTAGGATCTCTAATCCCCTGGGTGGCTTGACAGTTTCTACTTTTTGTCTTAGACGTTGAGAAAAGGAAACTTTACACATGGCTAGTGAAAAAGCCACTGGACCTAACTGTCTGAAATTTGGTAGGTTCAGTCAACTCCATGGGGCCTGATAGGTCCCCAAATTCCATGAATTCATGTGGAAGCACAAAAAAATTATAGCTCTTTACTTTGACAGATTTTCTTGGAAAAAAACAAATTTTATCTATGGCTAGTACAAAAGCCACTGGACCTAACTTTCTGAACTTTGGCAGGCTCAGTCATCTCCATAGGGGCTGCCAAATTCCATGCACATGTGGAATGTAGTTCTTTGCTTTGACACATTTTCTTGAAAATAGCAAAATTTACTTGAGAGTAGCACCAAAGCCACTGGACCTAACTGTCTGAAATTGGTCAGATTCAATCAGCTCCATGGGGGCCACTAAGTCTCCAAATTTCATGTATTTATCATACGAACTAAAAAAGGTATGGCCATTTCTTTTTTCCAATGCAAGTCAATGGGAAAATCTAAAAAAAATGGCAATTAGGTCAGCTCAAAAGATCCGGGCACAGTTCAAAAAAGATCCGGGGCCCATGCCCAGGTGGACCCTTTCCTAACGACGCCCCTGCCATTGTGCATACTATATACATTTGGTGAATAATTCACATCCAGACAAATCTGCTTGCTGCTCGCCAGTGACCTCACTCACTGCATTTTGTTAAGGTTACACATATCATTCATTTCCAAATTAGTACGAACATATTTAAGAATCTCTAAGCAAATTTTTGGGTGGCTGACTGTTCTTATTTCAAATCCTGATTGTAATTTTTCCAATTTAGCTGATTTAGCACATCACCTGTACTGGATGAAACTGTTACTTGTCTGCTTAAACCAGCTCATGGTCTACAACAGGGGTGGGAAACCTTCAGCTGTTGTTGGACTACAACTCCCATCAGTTCCAACCAGCATGGCCAACAGTGTGGAGTGATGGCAACTGTAATTCCAGGGCTGGTGTCAATGGTTGGCATGGTTGGACATGGGACGAGTGCCCCCACCTCATCAAAGGGCCCACTGACAAGAGCCCACTCAGATGTACAAAACCACTTACCTGTTTCGTAAGTGGCATCTGTGGAGGGGGGGAGGTGCTCCGTCCCTCCCCCCGGAATCCTCCCCGGCCGGCTCCGCTCCACGGCGACTCCGTGGAGCTGCCGGCCGGGTGCAGCCGCAGCCGGACATCCGGCTGCGGCAGGTCTGTGGATGCAAATGGCAGCAGGCATAGCAGATGCCATTTGCATCCTTTTGCTGAGCCGTGATAGGCTACATAAATATTTATGTAGCCTATCACGGCAAAGAGCGAGGATGCAAATGGTGTAGCAGAAGCCATTTGTGTCCCTGCTCTTTGCCGTGATAGGCTATGTAAAAATTTACGTAGCCTATCACGGCTCAGTGAAGGGATGCAAATGGCAGCCGGTGTAGTGGATGCCATTTGTGGCCACAGCCCAGCAGTGGCCAGAGCCGCCTCTGCCACCGGAGCCGCTGCCTCTGCCGCTGGAGCAGCAGCCAGGTAGGCTCCGATCCGGGGGACTTCCCTGGGGTGGTGGGGTGGGTTGCTCCATTCTGCCACGGATTCCAGGGGGCTGAATTCACAGGAATTCGGCCTCCCTGGGATCCGTGGCAGAATTCACTGACCTCCCTACACTCAGCCTGCTCCATCTTGTCACCATTGGAACCTGGTTGTTCACCCACTGCTCACTCTGGCCCAGCGGGAGGGAACAAACAAGCAAGCAAGCAAACAGCAGTGGTGACATGGAGTCATCCACCTTGCATTGTGTGCAAGAGGAAAAGGGTGGCATATAAATGTAGTAATAAATAAATACATTAGAAAATGTGTCTATTAGGCAAAATTACATACCAAAATCTATGTGCAGAAAAATGTGCAGAAAAATGTGTACAAATGTTAATGGAAGATTATTATTTTTTTTAAGTTGGTGACAAATTAAACTTAAGACTGGAAAGAAAATCTCACAGTTCATGATGAACTGAACCTAAGACTGGAAGAATGAGAGGCTGAAAGAAACCAAAATGGACAGGTTCATCCATCCATAATACATGCATAATCCATAAATACGCATGAATATGTGAACCAGCCCTATGCAGCTTTCAGGTGTCAAATCTCATGACCCACATAGCATTTGTGAGCAAAACACACAAAGCCTTAAATTTAAAAAGCCATCAGTTAAGGAACTGTTCAAACGGGGGGGGGGGGGGACAGAAACTGGCCAGAATTCAAACTGGTCTATGGATTTTCTGCAGGCAAGCTGCAGCTGGGAGCAGTGACAACATAGCCAGAAACAGAATCTTTCATGCAAGTTTCATGTATGACTATTCTCACTGCACCCTGCAGGCAAGCAGCACAAATGAAAACCTGAAGTCTATCACGGCGATGCTGTCGTTTCAAGTCTGAAGTCTGACACTGGTGTTCTGTTACAAAACTGTGCCTAGCTTACTGTTCATTTTCACATAAAAATCTTTTTATATCTTTATTGATTTCCAGGTTTCTTCCAAAGATCAATATCTGTGCCTTGGATTAGTCCTTCCCTGGTGTTTTGGCTTCTGTTATTCGGGTTTTAATGAATATCTGCCTAGGTTTGTAATATCTTTTCAGTTGTTTTACATCCTCCCATCATCACTAAGTTTCACAACTCCTTTCAGTTTACCCAACATACATATAAATTTAGTGAGCCAAGATAACAACAGAAGCCTAAATCAACTATGTCTAGGAACAAGTGCCAAGACAAGGCTGTAAGGTTGCCAACTTTTCAACCACCCACTGTAGCTTTGCTTGCAATAGTAGATTGACGTGAGGAAATCAGCATAAGAGAATAATCTCTGTGCTGTGAAAGCTTTCCCCACTGGTTTATGCTCGTCATCAAGCTCCTATTCAAGGCATAAGATCAGGCCAGGGCCAGATTCCCCCCCCATCAGTTGGCAACCTTAAAAGTGAGTTGATGAGAGTCCTACTGCCACAGAGAGGGTAACTGTAACCACAACAGCATACCTTTCAACTACAGATAGAAATAGATACTTCTGTTATTCTCTGTTATCCCAGTTGCTGATGGGTTTATTTAGTGATGATGCCTCCTGTTAGAAAGGCGAGTGGCCTCCCAGACCAACCCAAGCACTCATGGCATCCCTATTTATTTGTCAGTGCTGGGATGTTAGGAACATAGGAAGCTGCCCTATCCAGAATCAAAGCATTGGTCCATCTAGGTCAGTGTTGTCCACACTGACCACAGCTGTCCAGGGTTTCAGACAGGGATCTTTCCCTATCCAACCTGGCGATGCTGTGGATTGAAACTGGCATCTTCTGCATGCAAAGCATCTGCTCTACCACTGAGTAAGGATGTACAAGAATTGGGTTGAAGCTCAAAAAATTGTCCAAAATGCTGTACTTGGCAACCCCAAACGTGATTCAGACAAGGCTTGCACATACACGAGCTTACGATCAGATTTGCGAAATGTCTCCTTTTTGAAAAATGTGCATTTTAAAATGTGCCATTTCCAAAAAGGATGCATTTTCACACTTTAACAAATGGGGGAAAGCATGCATTTTGGTGCGTGGCTGAAAAAGTGTGCATTTTTCCTGTTGGGGGGGGGGAACCATGCAAGCAAATGAGAATGAGGAGGAACAAGCATCAGGGTGAGGAAAGTGGAGGATCAGCAAGGTCAACAACAAATCACTCACTCAGCCATTCCTACCACTGAGCTCTAGCCCTTCCCCAAGGGATTTGAGCCATTGATAGGGCTGTCCTATTAACCTGTCTAGTCTCCTTGTGAAGGTTTGAGACTTACTGAGGCAAAGGGGGAAAAATGTCAGGCTTAAAGGCCTGGGGGGTTTTGTTGGGAGGGGTATCCCTGAGAGGAGTAGTTTCAGTTTCCCAGTTAAGTTTCATTTCTTTAAGTTTGAAACAGTACTTTCAGTTTTGAGGGAGGAGGTTATATAAGAGAGCCAGTAAGAGCAGCGTCGGGGAGACCAGAGCCTGAAGAGGGAGCAGGAAGAAGCAGCCTAGAGAAGTCTAAGAGAGCTAGGGTAAAGGAACTTGCATTTTGCAACTATTATTTTCTCTTAATGCCTTTTGTATCACTCAGCTCTGTGGCGTAAATACCTTTAGTTGTAAAATGCTTGTTTTAAATCTACTCAATACACTGTTCGGGTTAAACCCTGTGTCTAGAGTGTCAGTCACCCCATGTCTACAGCCTAAACACCATGTTACTGAGAAGGGGAAGTTTAAAAGAAGGAAAGTGGGATTCTTAAGGAGAAAAGAGATCTTTAAGGAGTTGCTCAGGTGGTCCAGGTCATAAGGGGGAACCCTGACACTCCTTTATAGCCATAACCACATGTGATGGCAGTGAATTCCGTAAATCAATGATGCAATATGTGAAGATGTACTTTATTTTGTCCATCCTGAATCTACCGCTCATCAATTTCAGTAGGACTTAGGGAACTTCTCCTAAGGAACTCTGAACAGATACCTACATAGGAAATGCATTTGACAAATCATGTCTGAAAGCTCTATAAAAAGTAAGGTATGCATGTATGAATCACAATGCTCTCTTTTTTCAAATGATTCTGAGTTCTAGTTAGACCTGATTCTACTACATGGCATACCAAAGCAAATGCCAGTGCCCCATTAAGGTTCACCTAGGGATGTATGGATTTTGTAAAATCCATCCCATCTGCATTTGTGGATTGTCAGGTACCTTTTGTTCCATAGTCCACTCATTGATGGAATCATATTCTGTTTTCAAATTTCCAAATTTGTGCAAATCTCCCCCCAAAAGTGCATTTTCATGCTTTAGCCGATGAGGGAAGTGCGCATTTTCAGCAGGCATTTTTTATTTTATGTATTTTTCTATGACCAAATTTGTGTAAAGTCTATGGAATCCTTGCAGCTTGGGAAAAGCCAGTCTGCTGAGGAATCTGAAATCTGAACTCATTTGATTTCATTGCAAATTTCTCTAACATCCCTAGGTCCACCAAAACTACTGCCCAACCTTCTTGCCCAGTACTAACAGCACTGTCTGTACAATGAGGTGCAATCATTTCCCTCCAGCTTTACCCCAATCAGAGAGCCCCTTGAAAATCTATCTGCACGCAGGCAGCTCCACATAATAACCCATTTGTGTTCACAACCCAGATCAATTTGTTTTAATTTTCAGACAGCTGCAGGTAGCATGAAATGGTTTGTTTCATGCAAATTACACTAATGGTAATCAAGCATGCCCAGTCCCATGTAGTGTTTAGGCTTTCTTAAGCTCACTGATCTGTCCATATAGGATCACCCAAAACATTTTGAACATCACAGAGTCAGAATGAAATAAAAAACATATCACATCAGGTATAAAGGCTATAAGCACATATTTCCCTATCAAAATGATCACAAGTTCCAATCAGCTTGCAATCATTTGAGAGAGAGAGGGAGAGAGAGGGAGAGAGAGAGAGGGAGAGAGAGAGAGAGAGAGAGAGAGAGTTGTGATTCATACATGCATTCCATACTTTTTATAGAGACTTTAGACCTGGTTTGTCAAATGTATTTTCTATGTACTATGCAGATAGCTGGACTTAAGTTCAAAGTTTCTCAAGAGAAGTGTCTTCAAGTCCTACTGAAATCAATGGAGACATATCTACACTTTCGTTGGATCAACACTTAGTCATACTTAGAGTAGACCTTTGAAATAAATGGCACTTAAATTGGTCATGACTAACTTGAGTCCCATTGATTTCAATGGACCCATTGTAAATATGACTAAGGGTGCAATCCTATGGCCGCTAATCAGTGGCTAGACAGCCATAGGATAGGTCAGTTCCCAGGAACTGTGCTCAGAGCCCATGCGCTGAGGTCATTTCCCTGAGAACTGACCTCCATGCCCTCCTGCACTGCCTTGTAGGCAGTGTGGATCTGCCACGTGCTCCGCGCTCGTAAGAGCAGCGCAGAGCAGAGAAAATGGGGTGTTCCTAGGGGCAGGGTGGGGAAAGCAGAAGTGCCTTTCTGATGCTATGCATCATCCTATGCATCATCCGGCCTCCACCCCCCACATCCTGCTCTGACTTCCTGCGCCTAGACAGCCAAAATTAGCTGGGTGCTCGGTGGCTGAGGTGCGGAGGAGAAGATCCCCTTTGCGCTGCTCCTGCCCTGCATTGGATAGGCGATCGCCTCCAAGGGTTGAGCCCTATGTCTGGGTCCAACTCATTAAATCAATATTGGTTTAACTGTATTGCTTCTCCTAAAGAATCCTGGAAATTGTAGTTTGGTGAGGGTGCTGAAAATTATCTCGTAAAGTTTTGTAGTCCTCTCACAGTCTGTTCATGGGGTTCCCTAAGGAATGGCTGCTAAACAGGTTTAAGTATATAGTACAGATATGGAGTCAGAAACCACCATTTCCTGACTAAGAACCCAAATGAGCCATGAAAAAAAAGTTGTTTTTCTAAAGCATTTTTGAAATTCTTTTTCAAAGTCGCTTGACTTTCATATGCCAAAACATTTCCCTTTGATTTTCAACATATTTTGCCACTTCTGAAGTGCTGGATGACAGTGATTGATCATTCAGAATTTATGCCATTTTGTTTTATGTTTTCATAGGAGGGGGGAGTTCTTCAGTTCTCAGATGTTGCATTTTATTCCTCCCCCCACGCTCCCCCTGGTAAAACTATTGTAGTGTCTAGAATCGTTCATTACCAGTGGAATAAAGTAGCCCTGAAGAGCATCTGAAATTAGTTTTGCAAAATGCACAAACGTTGGATAATTCTAAAATGTGCACAAATACACTTTAGTCAATGGAGGCTTGCACCCAGTACTACATCAGTTAATGTATCCATTACAAAAAGTACACAAAAATACATAATATTGTTTTCCCATCCCCCCCCCCGCAAAAAAAATCTGCGTGGAACCAGCACAGAGTGCACATGGAAGTGATGAATGGAAGAAGTCACTGGAAACTGACTTGACAAATCTGCCCACCCCTAAAAGCAACTTCTAATTCTGGAGGTGACAGACTCGACCTTGGGGGAGCTGGGGGTGGCGACGGCCGACAGGAAGCTCTGGCGTGGGCTGTTCCATGAAGTCGTGAAGAGTCGGAAGCAACTGAGCAAATAAACAACAACAGCAATATAAACGTACAGCCAGGGCCAGAAATAATGGAACAAGGATAACTGTTTTGGCCATTGGCCTCTGTACACCACCACACTGAAGTTGAAAGGAAACTAGGGTTGTCAGAGAATTCCGCCACGGATCTCGGTGAGGCCAAATGCCAGTGCATTCAGCCCCCCGAAATCCATGGCGGAACGGCCTGCCCCCCCGCCCCCCCGTGGATCCCCCCTGGGACGAGACTTACCTGGGGCGGATGTTCCGGGCGGTGGCAGCTTTGGCAGCTGGACTTCCGACCGGCTCCCTCCGCCGCCAATTGCAGTCTGGTCATTTGGGTGTTTGTTTTTTTTATAGAGACGTGATAGGCTACGTAAAGACTTACGTAGCCTATCACGTCCCAGTTAAAAAAAAACAAAATCGCGTATGCAAATGGCGGTGGCTACGGCCGCCGCCATTTGCATTCCTTATTTTTCTCCGTCTTAGTCTACGTAAATACTTACATAGACTATTACAGTGAAAATAAAGGGGAATGCAAATAGCGTAGTGGGCATTATTTGCATCCCTTTTTGATTCGCCATTTTAGCCTATGTAAATATTTATGTAGGCTAAAACGGCGAATCAAAAAGGGACGCAAATAGCGCCCACTACGCTATTTGCGTTCTCCTTTATTTTCGTCGTAATCGTCTACGTAAATATTTACGTAGACTAAGAGGGCGAAAAATAAGGAATGCAAATGGCGGCGTTCGTAGCCACCACCATTTGTGTACACCGATTTTTGTTTTCTTTTAACCCAGCAGCCACCGTGGCTGGAAATCCGGCTGTGGACAGCCCTGGCCTGGCCAGCTGCTCCGCAGAGCCGCCGCGGAGCAGAGCCAGCCGTCGAGGATTCTGGGGGTGAGGACCGGATCACCTCCCCCCCCATCGAGGATTCCAGGGGGAGGGACGGAGCGCCTCCCCCCCTCCAGCGGACACCGCTACTGGAACAAGGTAAGGGATTCATACATCCCTAAAGGAAACACACCCAGATGGAAGTGAAGTCAGGACTTTCAGCTGTAATTCAGGGGTTTGACAAAAGTGGGGCACTAACCATTCAGGAAGGACAGCCAGTGGCATACACACACACCCATTGTTGGTGGCTCATAAGTAATGGAACAAACCAACATCATTTCAAACTTAAGGATCGCCTTTAATACCTGGATGAAAATCCTTTGCAGTCAATGACTGCCTGAAGTCTGGAACCCATGGACATGACCAAATGCTGAGTTTCCTCCCTCGAGATGCTTTGCCAGGCCTTTACTGCAGCTGCCTTCAGTTGCTGCTTGTTTGTGAGTCTTTCTGCCATCAGTCGTCTTCCGTAAGTGAAAAGCATGCTCTATTGGGTTGAGATCAGGTGACTGACTTGGCCATTGAAGAACATCGCACTTCTTTGCCTTGAGAAACTCTTGGGTAGCTTTTGCTCTGTGTTTTGGGTCATTATCCATCTGCAATATGAAGCGGCGTCCTATCAGTTTGGCAGCATTTGGCTGAATCGGAGCAGAAAGTATAGCCCTATACACTTCAGAATTCATTCTGCTGCTTTTATCAGCAGTCAGGTCATCAGTAAACACCAGTGACCCGGTTCCATTGGCAGTCATACATGCCCATGCCATAACACTGCCTCCACCATGTTTGACAGATGATTTGGTACGCTTTGGATCATGAGCTGTTCCTTTCCTTCTCCATACTTTTCTCTTTCCATCATTCTGGTACAAGTTACTCTTGGTTTCATCAGTCCAAAGAATCTTATTCCAGAACTGGGCAGGCTTTTTTAGGTGTTTGCTGGCAAAGGCTAATCTGGCCTGTCTGTTCTTGAGTGTTACCAGTGGTTTGCACCTTGTTGTGAAGCCTCTGTATTTACATTCATAAAGCTGTCTCTTGACTGTAGATGTTGACAATGACATGCCTACCTCCGCAAGAGCGTTCTTGACCTGGCTAGATGTTGTGAAAGGGTTCCACTTCACCATGAGCAGAATTCCACGGTCATCCCATTTAGTTGTCTTCTGTGGTCTTCCAGGCCTTTTGCTGTTGCTGAGCTTGCCAGTTAATTCCTTCTTTTTCAGGATGTTCCAAACTGTTGTGTTGGCCCCTCCCAATGTTTTTGCTATCTCTCTGATGGGTTTATTTTGTTTCCTCAGCCTAATGATGGCCTCCTTCACTTTCATGGACACCTCTTTGGGCCTCATGTTGGGAGTTCCAGTGAACAGTTACCAAATGCAAATGTAACACTCAGAACCACCTCCAGGCCTTTTATCTGCTTGATTGGTCATGGGGTGCCCAGGAAACAGGCCACACCTGGCCCTGCAGCTGCTTGTCAGCCATTCATTCCATTACTTATGAGCCACCAACGATGGGGTGTGTGTATGCTGTCCTTCCTGAATGGTTAGTGCCCCACTTTTGTCAAACCCCTTGAATTACAGCTGAAAGTCCTGACAATCCAATAGGGCTGTGCAGGGTCCCCTGATCCAGCTTGGAAGCCTCTTCGGGGCTTCTGAAGTGGGCCCGATTCGCCTCAGGCTTTTGGGGGGGCACCTCGGCCTATGTAGCCAAATGCCGCTTCCCCCCCAAATGCCACCCAGCCCCCAGCTCCTTATCTGGGCCCTTGTTCTGTGGTGCGGTGGCACTGCCAGGGGACCCACTGCTGCCACTGCTGCTGGTGCCACCAGGGAAGCTGCTGCCGCACTCCTGGGGAAGGTGTTGCTGGGGAAAACGCTGCCCGTCGCAGCCCACCAACCCCCGACAGGCAAGCGGGCACAAGTCGCCCCCCAACTGCGCTCTCTTCCTTTCTTGGAAGGAGCGGAGGGCACCCTGTTGGAGGCCAACTCCAGCCAATGAGAGCAGGCTGCCGCACTGCCTCCACCAGATCCTAAGCCCCCTGGATGCATGCTGGCAGCCATCTTGTTCTGGGAGATGGGGGAGCCATTTTTACCTGTTTTTGCACCATGGTTGTGCCTGTGAATGGCAGATTCATTATTTTTCTGGTTCAGTCCATGGAGGCAGATGTACTCTATGACTGGATGGTGGTTTTGTGGGTCTCCCCTTTAAAAATCACATGAAATCATGAGGATCCCTCTTTGATTTTATGGATCCTCGTTTTACGCAGTCCCCATAGCATTCACTTTCTTCTCAGCTTTGTTCTGCCAAAGGAGAGTTGGAAGGGTTAAGGCTTCCTCTGCCATGTCTGGCAGAGACTGGGGCAATTGCTCCCAGTGGCTAGGACTGGAGCAGAGAGAGAGATGCCATGGAGCTTCCCTCTCAGCTCCCGTCCCATCCTGCTGCTTCCACCGCCACTATCATTGCACACCATGGCAGCTTATCAGAGCAGTGGCAGGCTGCTCAATTATCAGGTGGCTCACCCCCCCAATGGATCATCTCCCCCCCCCGGGGGCTAGAGACCTCTGCTCTAGCCATATAACATGCAGACAGTCCTCTTCTCTCCAGTAACAACACCTCTCTCACAAATGGTGGCTGACTCACAGCAAAGCTCACTCACTCCTCCTCCTCCTCCTCCTCCTCTCCCCTTCCCCTGCCTCTCCTGGTGGCCAGATCTCTTTCAAATTGATACATTTGGCACCTTTGCATCCTCTTGCCTTCCCCCCTCCCTCCTCCTCCTGCTTCTCCACAAGATCTTTCAGAAGTATTTTGGATACGTCTATGATATATTTTGGAGACAGCCTATGCAGGCTGCTCAGAAGGCATAAGAAGAGCTCTGAATATATGAGGCAATTCATGGAGGAGCTGCTTCCTTTTGGGGTGCCTTAGTGCTGGTCTGATCCACTTCATATCACAATGAAACACCTTCAAATCAGCCCACTTTGCCTCATTATTCAGGCTTCATACCAAGGCAGTGCACAGCCCTACAATCCAATCCATGATAATATTCAGATCTTATGGTTTAAAGCTGATGTTGGAACTAAGCTCCCAGCAATGTTAGAAAATGTTCAAGGTATTAACTTAGGTTGATCCACATTGTATCTTCACTTAAGCACTCATCTTTAGCCTGGCAATCATAGAACAGTGTGTAAACTGGCATACTGTGGTCTAAATATAGGTGACACGACTGTTGATAATCTTCCATGGGAAAGACTGCTATTCAATAGTCATTGCTTCATGGTGTAATGAACAACTAATCCATAACTAGCTGATGTATTTCAGGCCAAAGCAGTGAAAAGGAGAAATGAATTGCACTAAAGAGCCAATATATCAGTGCACATCATTGAGCCATGAGCTCAATTATTTTAAAGTCAAACCCCATACTTTAAAGAGGTAAGATGTTATTGGTTTCTTTCCACTGGTTGGAAACTACAAAAATGAAGAGAGGATGAAGCTACAGTGAAGATTAGATGAGCTCTACTACGATGAATAACATGAGAATGGTCTATATTGCTCTCATGGATCATCAACAGCCCAATCAAGCCTTCTTTCCTTTTCTTTTTGTTTTTCTTTTCTGAGATATGGATGAAGCGCTAAGCCAATCAAAAAGAAAAAAGAAGAAGGAAGCAAGGAAGCAAGGAAGCAAGGAAGCAAGGAAGCAAGGAAGAGCTGATAGTATGAATCTGAGGAACAAGAAATCAATGTTCACTTTCTGCTAAAGCAATGGATTCTGTTATAAGAGCATTGACATCCATCACCCTTAACTATAAATATACCCGTCTAATCCTTGGCTTGTTCCCATGTAGTTTCTTCCAGTAATGGAGACTTTATTCACCCTCTTTCACTCGTTCAGCTGAGCTTCGGTTTGGCCTCCGGCTCCGAAACTACCGAGGAATCCATTTGGGTTTGTAGTGACCAAGCCATTAAATGTTGAGTCGAAACATATTGCATTAATTCTGTCGATGCTTGATAGAGGGGCTGTTGCGATGGCATGAACTCATTTCAGCTGAAAAGAACAGGCTAAGTGTAAATGAAGGGCACTGCAACTGATTTGCCATCATAATCATCAATCCCCACCTTGGAAGTGTTCTATTTCTCACTCCCAAAGTACAGTATTAGGATATGGAAATGCAGCCTGCAGCCACCTGAAATAGAGTGAGTCACATCAAGTTAATTCAGAAGGCTCTGGCTAACATTACAGAGAGCACATTTCCGCAATGGTGAGTCTAAATCAAAACTCAAGTCCTGGGAAATATACACACGCACATATCTTGCAATGAAATGTCTTTCACCTTGTTCGTTCAGCCAGTCAGAAGTAATATAATCTAAAGTAATCAGGATACATGTGGAGGCTGATTCCTTCATATCATACTGTAACCCTGCTACTGAGGCCCAAAGCTTAAATCATAACGTAGTTATAAATACTGATCAGGAAATCATATTCTTTTTGATGATGAGAACACCAAAGCACGCATGCCGCGCATTGATTCATCAGCACATTTAACATTAACGCTTCTTGCTGCAGTTTTTAAATGTGAATATTTAACTGGATTGTAATCACTCACCCCTTTAAAGATGTTGGGGTTCCGATGACATGGTCGTAAAGATGTTTTAAAGATTTAGAGGGTGAGCCCAGTCCAGACAAAATGAGGCCCACTCAGTGGAAGCTGGTCGTTCCGATGTCAATGGGGCAGTGAATTTGCTCTGAATTTCAGTCAGAGCTCTAAAGGAACTATTGGGGATAGGTTCTGAACCCTATCCCCAACATAGTCTCAGCACCTTGGATAGTTCTTTTAGAGTTCTGACTGGTTCTGACTGAAACCCAGAGCAGATTCACCACCCCATGACATCGGAGCCACCAGCCTCCATTGGGCACACTTTGAACTTCATCCAAAATTCTTGCAGGTGTTTTGCCAAAACAGAACTGCAGGCTAGCACTTCAGCAGTGGTGGCACTCTCAGGACAGGACTCTGGGACAGCCAACCAGTAACATGTAATAAAGGAGATGACTCCTTTATTTTATTATATGTTACTGAGGAAGACAGGACTAGGAAATGCAGAGCTGTTGTTACTGATGAGGGGTGGTGTGGGAGTCTGAAGAATGGGTGGAGTCCAATGGACTCCCCCTGTCTGGACTCCCAAACCCTGCTCACTGAGCCCTGGGGTGCTGATGGACCTGGCAGCTGAGCACCCTGGAATTCGGGCAGTGTCTGGGAGCGCTGCAGCACCTCAGTGCTCTCACCCTGGCCTCCAGACAAGAGTGCTGGGAGCTGGCTGCACTGGGACCCATCCTGCCTGCACCGGCTGTTAAGGAAACCCTTGACAGCCAGCACAGGGAGGAAGGACCTCAATAGCACCCTAGGGTGAGAGTGCTGAGGACAGGCCACACTGGGGCCCATCCTGCCTCCACTGGCTGTGAAGGAAGCCCTTGACAGCCAGCAGGGGAGGAAGAGCCTGGGTGGCACCACAGTGCTCTTGCCCTGGCTTCCTCAGGATGAGGCCAGGGTAAGAGCACTGGGGGGGGGGTTGCCATGCCAAGGACTCCGGCAGTCAAGCCCTTGTGTGCATAACGCACAAAGGCTTGACTGTCAGAGTCGTTTGCGGAGTCGTTTGCGTGGAGAGGAGGGGCAGCTCACGCAGCTTGGGGGGCAGGGGGTGGGCAGGGGGGCTCACCAAGCAGGTCCAAGCCGCATGAGGGGGGGGGCAGTTGTCAAGTTACCCCATGCCCCGGACAGAGATGGTTCTGTCCATCCCTACTATTTTTGTTTGTTCGTTTGACTTAATTTTTATTCTACTTTTTATCTTTATAAGTGAAATAAAAAATACCAACCACATAATCACCATCTACAGTTTTCAACATTACAGTATTCTTGAGGACACAGCAACAACCAAAAAAACAAAAAAAGGATATATAAAAAGGAAAGAGAAGGAAAACGGTGAAAGAACAGAAAACAGAGGGAACAAGAAAAGGTATTTTTAAAAAAGTTACATAAAGGGTTAAATTTAGACTCACATATAAACTTCAAGTATCACTCTGCTTAAAAGGTTATACTATTGCCAATATTTCAATTCAGTACAGCCTAGGTAATCCATCTTATTTCAGTAACATATCCTCAGATGTATAGCAAGGAAACAGGCATACAATTCTTTTCCCCTAGTCATAAAATGCTTTTCAACTAACATATAATGGTAAAGCTAAAATCAACCAGCCAGGAATATTACTAATCATAGTCTCAAAATAATAATAATAACACTCATAATAATTATAAGAAAAAGAAGGAAATTATTAAGGATAAAAGAAAAAGAAAAAAGCAACAACAATCACAAGTATATTTTATACTATCTATATTTTAGATAGTATCATTTCTATCATTTCTAAATATATATATGAGTGTGTACATTTCTATACACCCACAAACTATAACTTTATATACAGTATATCACGTCTGTTATAAGAAAAAGGAGTTAAAAGAAAATGGAAGGGGGGAAAAATTGGATATTTGTAGGGGTGTATGAAGCTCCCTTACCTGGAGTCCGCTGGGGGTTCTGTGGGGGGGGAGGCAGTCCGGTCCTCCCCCCCGGAATTCTCCCCGGCTGGCTCCTCTCTGTGGCCACTCTGCAGAACCGCCGGCCAGGGCCAGTCGCAGCCAGACTTCCAGCCGCGGCCGGTCTTCGGACATAAATGGCATCCAGCCTAGCGGACGCCATTTGCATCCCTTCCCCTTCCCATGATAGGCTATGTAAATCTTTACGTAGCCTATCAGGGGAAGGGATGCAAATGGCGTAGCGCATGCCATTTGCGTCCCTTAACCTTCCGGTGATAGGCTACATAAGTCTTACGTAGCCTATCACGGTAAGGGGAAGGGATGCAAATGGTGTAGCACATGCCATTTGCATCCCTGGTCTTTACCGTGATAGGCTACGTAAAGATTTATGTAGCCTATCACAGGAAGGGGGAGGGACGCAAATGGCATCCTCTAGTCAGGACACCATTCACGTCTGAAGACCAGCTGCAGTGCCAGGTAGGATCCGGCCAGGTCGGAATTCGTGGGGTGGTGGGATGGTCCATTCTGCCACGGACTCCGGGGGGGCAGATTCCAAGAATCCCCCCCCCAGAGTCCATGGCAGAATTCTCCGCCATCCCTAGATATATGTAATCAATCATCTCTGGCATACTGCCCGGATCTTGTAACCCGAACAGACAGACAAGCGATAATTGTTTATACATTCCCAGCTCATGGGACTGAAGATGACTCCCATGCTTTACCAACAAGCCAAGCTTCCTCCATTTCATGATTTAAAAACTTTTTCATCTGGCCTTCAAAGAGAATGCAAAATGTGGCAGGGTATTTTATGTGATATTATAAATTCATTTGTCTTGCCTGGTTTCTCACCTTAGTGAATTGTCTTCTTTTATCAGTGATTTCTTTTGTGTAATCTGGAAATAGCATAACTTTATCACATTTTGGCCCCTAAAGAAGATCTCCCCTGTCTCTTACCAAGCGCAGAATGTAGAAACTCTTGCAAACTGAACTATAACAGTAACAGCAGTCCCTTTAATGCTACGCACTGGACTTGGAACACAGAATGCATGCTCAATGTCAAGTAAATAATCAGATGGCAAAGCAAGTAGTTCATGCAGGAATTTATCCAAGAATTTAGACAGGCTTACATCAGTGGGTAGTTCTTTGATGCCAATAATGCGTAGGTTCACTCTTCGAGTAAATGCTTCCAGTTGAGAGATTCTAGTAGTATACAGGATATTATAAGAAGCTTGCATTGTAATCTCTTGAGCTGACACCCGATCTCGCAGGTCATTAACTTTCACCTCCGTCTTTTGCAGAGAAGTATTAATTAGGTCCACAGCCTCTTGAAGGGCCGTAATACAATCTTAGTTTGTATCCAATCTCTTAGCCTGTTCTGACAGTTGAAAAAACAAAGTTTTTATTGAAGCAAGCAGCTCCTTTATATTTCCACCACTTCTAGGAGCCTTTGCCAAGAGAGGTGTGTATGGGGGGGGGGGGGTCAGCAGTGGTCCTGTTCCTTTTTTCCTTCCCCTTCATGTTGCCATCCTTCCCCTTAAACAAATTTTGCAGGTTCTCAAATATTGTTGGTATTCTCTAGTCCATAAACACTAAAACATTGCATTTGGAACTCATCAGCCCTGTGTTCTCCTAATTAGATAGGAGTTTCAAAATAGCTTTGAGTAGGTGTCTTTGCTCCGGAAAACTAACCTTGGAGTCCAGCCCTTCTGCTCCACCACAAAATGAGCTACTCTTCCAAGATTTCATCCATATTGTACTCTTGCTTCCCCTTTTAGTTCCAGGGGAAGATGAAAAGGTTTTTCTAGGGATGGGGGAGAATTTCCCCCATTTCGGGGGGCCGAGTGCCAACGCATTCGCCCCCCGAAATCGGCGGTGAAATTCTCCGCCACCCCCCCGCCACCACCCGGGATGGGACTTACCTTTCGTGAATGTCCCTCCCGGTGGCGAGTCCCGGTGGCGGTTCGTTGGGTCTTCGTCAGGGGCGGGAGCGGCAGCCGGTCTTTCGACCAGCTGCCGCCACTGCCATTACCAGGAAAGTAAAAAAAAAAAAAACCGTGATAGGCTATATAACGATTAATGTAGCCTATCACGGCTAGATCTCCAAAGTCAGCCGTGATAGGCTACGTTAATCATCACGTAGCCTATCACGGGTGACTTTGAAAAAAAAAAAGCACGTACGCAAATGGCGGCCCCCATAGGGCGCCGCCATTTGCGTTCCTTATTTGGTCCCTGTAGTCTACGTAAAGATTTACATAGACTACAGCGAAAATAAGGGCAATGCTAAAGGTAAATCGTTACGTAGCCTATCACGGGGGGGGTGTTTTGTTTTGTTTTGTTTTCGTGGCCGGGTAGACGGGGCACTTCTACCCGGCCTGAATTTCGCCTGCGAGGGATGGGGTGCCTCCCCCCCGGCCTGAATTTCGGCCGGGCGAGGCGGGGTGCCTCCCCCCCCTCGCATGAACTTCGGGGGGAGAAGTGAAGCGCCTCCCCCCCACCGCGAAGCAAGCTTCGAGGACAGGTAAGGGACTTTCGTCCATCCCTAGGTTTTTCAACCTTTTAAAAGCGGTTTGAGATAGTGTCCCATGGAGCCTCCTCAGAACACTGCCAGAGCGACATTGGCTCCGACCGGAAGTCTGTCCATCCCTACATCTGTCCATCTGTCCAATGATAGCCATGCATCCCATAAAATGTAGTTTTGACTTTTGCATCCTACTTCGGTAGCCTTTACTTCTACGGAAATATAATTAGAATCTGACACTTTATAGATTAAAATGCCATGAAGTGGAACTTTGAAATTGCCAAGCAATATTATCATTCAAAACACATCTGTTTCTTAAGGCAAATTATTTTTTGTTCCCAAAGGAGAAATTGCCACTGTGGTGTAGTGATTAGTGTTAGATGGGACTCAGGAGATCTGGGTTCTAGTCCCCACTTGGCCATGAAGCTCACTGGGTGACTTTGGGCCAGTCCCTGACTCTCAGCCCAATCTACCTCACAGGTTTATTGTGAGGATAAAATAGAGAGGACTCTAAAAGCCGCCATCGGTTCTTGCTAGAGGGGGAAAAGGGAGGATATAAATGTAACAAATACATACATTATATAACATAAAAAATTGTGCCTTCAGCATGCCTATATAGACCCATTTTGTTTATATTTTATAATAGCCATTCAAGGTATAGAACCAACGAACTAGCCAAATATGTAACCATTCCTGCAAAATAACAGAATGTGGTCTGAAATATGAATTGGGGGCAGAGTGATGTTTCTACTGCCCTCCCTAAATAGTACAGACATTGAGCTATATGAAAAAAGAGCACCCAGATAAGTTAGAATATATTTGACAAGGCTTCCTTAACCACTTTAGAGACTGAGAGGATGTGAGGATTTCTGTTTACCATACCTCACCCCTTTCTTCTTTTTTCACTCCACTTTTCTTATTTGTTTGCTAATAGTGTCTTATATGGTTTGGGCAGTGTGTACTGAAAGGGTGCAAGAAAATAAGAATAACGATGAGGAGGAGGAGAGGAAGAGGAAGAAGAAGAAGAAGAAATCATCATCATTCTACACGCCTTTGACATAGCTAGGTAATTCAATGCAGGCACTTTGGCTTTGAGCCTTGAGAATGAAAAGAAAACGAAGTCACACAATGCAATCAATTATGGTAATACAGAGTGACAGCCTTAACAGAATAACCTGGCTTTTATCAGTTTGAGTTAAAGTCTTAATGTTATTTAAATGCAGAGGTCTATTTTCCTCTTCTTTGTACACTTACTTAATTCCAATTCATGGCCAACAGAACAAGCTGTCAAAGGGGATTGTGTAGTTGTCATCATAAGAGATACTGAAAGCTGAGCATGAACATACTTTCGGTGAAGAGAGTTCAGAAATAATGAAATTCATTCTACCTTGATGGAAGGTAATAGTCTAAAGATGAGCCTGAAGATGCTCTTTACAGTCTGAATGAATTTTTTTAAGGCATTAATGTCAATAACAAACAATTAATGCCTCTTTTGTGTTTTATCTTTTGTGTCTTGAAAATGAAGGGAAAATTGGTAATTGTGGAAGTGTGAAATGCATAATTTATAGAGGTCTGAGAAAAATTATATTTAGTACTTTCAGATGCTTTTATCATGCATCCCATAAAATGGTTGTGATTTTTGGCTTGTTTTTTAACTTTCGTGTGTGTGTGTGTGTGTGTGTGTGTGTATACACACACACACACACACATACTGTATATATATGGATAGTTGCTCTGAATTATATCAGTTACCCTTCACTTCCATCTTTCTCTTGTGCAACTCTTGCACAAAGGAAGGAGTTAGGACCAAACTAGATGATAAACATGCAACTACTCCTGAAAATGGCAGCTGCTAGAGTGGCCATGTACATATTGACAAAAAACAGGAAATGCATCACCAAACAGAGGACAAAGATTTGCATGAATTTTGCATATGCTGATTTATATGTATACATGAATGTTGTTGAATCTCAGGCCTGTGGGCCAAATCCAGCCTGCCTGGGGTTCCCATCTGTCCTTTTGGAGTTCCCCACATGGCCATACCCCCTTCCTCTGGCCCCACACCCTTCCCCCTGAAAACTGATCATTTGGTGACTCCCCAGTTTTTCTCCCATTCTAAAAAGGTTGAAATGCCTTATGCTTAATCATTTGTGTTGGCATGTATAAGACCCTCTGAGTAACTAAAGGATGCATGTTGTCTTTTCTGCTGGCCCAAACTATTAATTGGCAACAACAACAACAGTAAACAACAACAACAACAAAAACCACCCAGCAAACTTCTAAATGAAATCCATGTCTGTATGTGGGCTAAACATATGCAGACATGGACTGTATTGGCTTAATAGCTCACCTTCGTTTGTGCATAATTAATCTGAGGCAGTCATACAAAAAACAACAACAACAACCATGAAGTGACATTTATATTACAGGTCATGGTAATGGCCCTCTAAGCATCAGTTAGCAAATTAAATATATTGAGGTCAGGGGAGAGAGAGACACACAGAGAGAGAGAGAGAGAGAGAGAGAGAGAGAGAGAATGATTGCAATAGAAATACATTTCACCATAGTGGAGAAGGCTGTGAGCAGCTGACTTGTATTCGTACTGGAATTGCCTATTCAGGCTACTGTTGATGGACAACTTCAAGGCATCTGCTGTCCCTTCATATAATTCGTTATCTTTAAACCAGATTTGGACAGGACAGTCCTTCAAAGAAAGGACATCTTCAGATAGAGGATTGTCCTTTGACAGCCCTTCAAATAGAGGACAGTCCTAAAGTAGGAGATACAGCCCCTCCAGCAGTTGTGTATCTTGTTCCTTCCCTATTATCTCTGGTAGAACTTTCCTGTCTCCTGATACCACCACCTTCTGATCTTCCCACTGCTGATTCACATAATTGGCTCTCATAAGATGGGATGGAAAAATGCAAAATGTCATGATGTCAGTACCTGGGTTAGTTGTTCCATTCGTTGCAGAAGAGGTGAGGAAACTAAAGACACACAGGTGGTATTTCAGTTGCAGCTGCATACTTATTGTGACATCTAGTTTGGCTCTAAATTGGTGTCAGGGTTTAGAGCTGCAGCTTGTGTCCACTGAAATATAGTTTCACTGTGAAAGAATAATGAGAGCATCCCTGAATGTGTGTCGTGCGCCTTGCTGTTGTCGCAGAGCAACTCCCACATATCTGATATTTAGAAGCTGGGCTTGCAGAAGGGAGGGACTGTAGCTCAGCAGTAGAGCACAAGATCTGAATGCAAACATCCCAGGTTCAATCCCCGGCAACTCCAGGTAGGGCTGGGAAACAGTGGCACCATCAGGACCGGACCACAGGGTACAGGTACAGGGTCCCACGGTCCAGGGAGGGCCTCCAAGCAACCCCCTTACATGCAGTGGATTCAGCAGCTCTTCCCATGGTGGTGCCTTCTTGGGCAGAAGTTCCTCCTCTGCCTCCTTCTTTCAACTCACTAGTAAAAGCAGTGGAAGCCAGTGGCTCCAATTTCAGTGGGGCTGTGAATCCATTCTGGCTTTCAGAATGGATGGCTTCATGGTTTTCATGGCCATAAAGCCATGAAGCCATTTGGGCTTTCCATGAATAAAATCATTGTATCCTGAGACATTTCTCTTTTTTTTTCGGGGTGTACTTTGGATGCTTACCTGCCTTTGCACACACACACACCCTATTTTCAGTCAGAACAAGCCAGAATTCTAAAGTGGTTATCTAAGGTGCTGAACTGATAGTAGGTTCAATATTTGATAGCTCCTTTAGAGCATCTTGGATAGAGCACCTTTAGAGAAAAAAAGAAAAGCAAACACTGAACTACCTATAAGCAAAGGGTGGGGCAGGACAGATGATGAACTATAATTCTAACAGAAAAGGGTTTTTAATTTAAAAAGATAGGGAAAAGAGATCAAAATGAAGAATCTACAAAAAAATGAAAGATAATAGTGGATTAATAAAGAAGAAAACAAAGCCACACTCACAGGATCTCTCTCTAAGACCAAACCACCACCTAACCAGAACATGCTCTGTCATACAATGAACAAACGTAGGCTGATCTGTCCAATCCAGTATCTCCACCCCCACTCCTCCACCACTGTCACTGATTGGAGACTGCTAGGTTCCATTCAGCCCTAATTTGGCAACTAGAGTTGCCATTCACCAAAGCTCACTCACTCCTCCTCCTCTTCTCCCCTTCCCGGATCTCCCTCAAGTTGATATATTTGGAGCCACCCTGTCTGGGCAACTCAGAAGGCATCAAAACATCTACAAATCTCCAAGGCAGACCAAGATGCCTCGCTGACAAGTCGCTTCACTTCAGGGCACCTCAGTGCTGTTCTGATCCACTTCAGATCATACTGTGGCACCATATAAGCAGCCTGCTTTGCCTCATTATTTGGGATTTGGACCACATCAGTGCACAGCACTAGTTTAGACGTTACAAACAAAAGCGTTGTTTAAAACCAGTGTAAGAGAATTGAGAATGATATGCATTTGGAGAATCCATAAGGCAGACAGAATCTCTCATCCTACTGTGCAGAACCTTTCTTGCTAGCTGCCTATAGAGGCACTAGCCTCCTTGAGCCCCATTTTCTTGCTGGAAAGGTGGGGCACAAATCTAATAAGTAGTTCTCAACTTCATTACTATGATTTTTCTTTTCTTTCAAACTGACATGTATACATCTCAGTGCCATCTTTTTTATTATTTTTGTGGCAAGAGGGAGATAATATATTTTTAATTTACATTTTCAAATAAATCTTAGATTACATATTAATGCTGAATTGACAGCGCAGTCCTAAATACATCTATTATTATTATTATTATTAATTACATTTCTATACCGCCCAATAGCCGGAGCTCTCTGGGCAGTTTACAAAGATTTAGAAGTAATGTCTATTGAGTTCAATGGGAATTACTCTCAGGCTGAAAGCCTATGCTCACTTAGTGAGGCTTACATCTGTGTAGACATGTATAGAATTGTGCTGTAAACTCTTTTGATTTAACATTGCATCGCAAATGCAGCATCATGTGTTGCTGTGGGTGGGAAACTAGTAGATATGAATCCCTGTATGACAGAGGGTGAGTAGATTGCCTCTGAACAGATTTTTTTAAAGAAAATATTTCAACAAACTATTAAACTATTTTTAAAAAACTGTCCAAGAGATTCAGACAAATAATTATAAATCAACCTGGCAGGTATGTGAATAGAATAAACATAAACATTTCTATTTTATTACATTGTCCTCGAAGTAAAATATAAATTCACCCCATAATTCCTCAGAAACATTGTTGCTGTTTCTCTGCCCACATGTGCAGACCACTTGGACATAATCATAACTTTCCATAATTTTCTGCACGAAGCCAGATGTGATGGTTTAATTGGATATCTCCAGTTTTATTTGTTTGGGGGCAACAATCTATAGCATAATATGTAGCATCTAACAAATTACCTGCCAGCATCCTATTTTCTTTCTTTTTTTTACTTTTTTTTTTGTTCAGATCATTTACTAATATTCCCCTTAGCATGCATATAAGAGCATCTTGTGTAATTTCTCCAATTATTTCCAAAACATTCAAGAGATATGCACTTATATGTACATCACAGGTAATATGACTAAATATTCTGAAAATATACATAAGAAAGGAAAATAAGGTGCTTGGGTAGGTAATTGATTGATTGATCACATTTCTATTCTGCCTTTTATTCCAAGGAGACCATGGCAGCATACATCCTCCTCCTCCTCTCCATTTTGTCTTCACAACAGTCCCGTGAGGTAGGTTAGGCAGACAGTCAGTGAGTGGCCCAAAGTCACCCAATGACCTTCATGGCCAAATAAGGATGTGAACCTGGGTCTCCCCCGTCCCTGTCCAATGCTCTAACCACTACACCACACTAGATTTCTTGATAGCATAGCTTTATCTGTTGTTGTTGTTGTTGTTGTTGTTTTCCTTTATAGCCACATTTGATGATACCATAGGGGCCATCATTGAGCCTTCACTGTGCTACCTTTACATGTTTCCCAAAATCTTTTCCCTGTAAAACATGCAGAAGTCTTTTCATCCTGCTTCCCTCCAAAAGAGCCCTGTGGAGTTGTTTGTTTGCTTGTTACAAAAGCTCTGGGCACTCCGCACCATGAAGGCAGGGGGAGCATTTGTTGTTCTGTCTTAAATCACAAAATATCTTGGACCTGTCCTGCCTTTTATCTAATTTTCCTGAGTTGTGGTGTGTTCCTCATTCCAGTTGCATCTAGTAGGGCTTCCTAGCTATGAAATGCTTGTATGCTTGGCACACAAATAGCTATGTTTATATATGATGTGCAAAACAGAGATGTAATACTAAAGATGTTATGGAATAGAAATCCCACACTCCATTGCTACTTCTCCATTTCATAACATCCTGAACTCACATCCCCCACCCCTTTATATAGGAAACTGTGGGCAAACATTTCACCATACCCTTGATTAAGATGTAGTAGGATTGCCAGGGACCAGATTAAAAGGGCTTTGGAAGCTGCAACTGGCCCCTGGGTTGCTAGTTGACCTCGCTTTTATGAAGTATCCCTTGCTTCCTCCTCAGCTATTCATTATGCAAACCCCATTAAAGTCTGTTCAAAGTCTTTCATTCAGCAGCCCCTTTATAGATTTCATTTTATAACTGCAGTGAAATTAGTGAATCACAATTATGTACTTTTGTATGAATAATTCATCTAAAAAAGGGCCCTGTAAAATGAAAGTAGATGAAAATATGGTAATAGTTTTTCCATAGATGGGGTAATGCACCTGCCCATTAGTTACAACAAGAACAGTGACAGGGCCCATTAATTATGTCATAAAATCAGCTCTTGGCTCAGACATAACTAATGCAGTAATGGTAGGACAAACCACACCTTAGCCTCGGCATAAAGTGAAAGTGGTAGAATCAAAGTGAGCTCTGCCTATTTTCTCCTTCTCTTTGATTGCTGCCAAATTACATCATGCTTCTTTCATAATTGAAAGGACTCTACATTTTCTAATCAAGACAATTTAGTCTGTTTGAAGACACATTACTGAGTATTGTACATGTGAGGCACTTTTGTTGTTAAAAGGGCACAACCACAATCTCCTCCTCTTCCTCACTCAGCTTTCAGGTACTCGGTAAGCAGTAGTACTGGAAAGCCTCAAGGGAGGAAGTGCTGGCTAAGTCCTCTAGGACAGGGGTCCCAAATCTTTTTGGACCTGTGAACACGTTTGGTAATTTAAGATACTGCTGTTTAGGGATGGCGGAGAATTCCGCCACGGATTTCAGTGAGGCCGAATGCATTGGCATTCGGCCCTCCAAAATCCTTGGGGGAATGGCCTGCCCCCCCGCAGTTCCCCCCCAGGACGAGACTTACCTGGGGCGGATGTTCCAGGCAGCAGCAGCTCCAGCGGCGGCTTTGGCAGCTGCAGCGGCTGGTCTTCCGACTGGTTGCCTCCGTCACCATTTGCAGTCTGGTCTTTTTTTCTTTTCTTTTTTTACATAGACATGATAGGCTACGTAAAGACTTATGTAGCCTATCATGTCTGGGTTTAAAAAAAAAACGCATACGCAAGTGGCGGCGGCTACGGTGGCCACCATTTGCGTTCCTTATTTTTCGCCCTCTTAGTCTACGTAAATATACTATTACAGTGAAAATAAAGGGAAACGCATATAGCGTAGTCGGCGCTATTTGCGTTCCTTTTTGATTCTCCGTTTTAGCCTACGTAAATATTTACGTAGGCTAAAACGGCGAATCAAAAAGGAATGCAAATAGCGCCCACTGCGCTATTTGCGTTCCCCTTTATTTCACCATAATAGTCTACGTAAATATTTACGTAGACTAAGACGGCGAAAAATAAGGAACGCAAATGGCGGCCACCGTAGTTGTTGCCATTTGCGTACGCATTTTTTTTTTTTACCTAGACGTGATAGGCTACGTAAGTCTTTACGTAGCCTATCACGGTTGAATACAGGGACGCAAACAGCGGCAGCTACGGCAGCCGCCATTTGCATCCCTGCTACCCAGCGGCCAGATTTCCGGCTGCTGGCAGAGCCAGCCAGTGGCTCTGCAGAATCCCCGTGGAGTGGAGCCGTCCAGGCAGGACTCTGGGGGGAGGGATGGAGCGCCTCCCCCCCATCGAGGATTCCGGAGGGAGGGACGGAGCACCTCCCCCACCACCACGAAGTAGATCCGCGAAACGGTAAGTAACTTTCGTACATCCCTACTGCTGTGGGCACTACCACAAAATGCCAAATCAGTGGGTTGCCGCTTTGCTAGGGATGGCGGAGAATTTCTCCACAAAACTTTGGGGGACCGAGTGCCAACGCATTCGGCCCCCCGAAATTGGTGGTAATATTCTCTGCCAGCCCCCCCGCCACCCCCCAGGATGGGACTTACCTCCCTTGAATGTCCCTCTCGGCAGCGGGTCCCGGCGGCATTTTGGCGGCATTTCGGCAGGGGCGGGGGCGGCGGCTGGTCTTCCGAATAGCTGCCGCTGCCGCCATTACAAAGTAAATGTAAAAACACACACACGTGATATCTACGTAACGATTTACGTAGTCTATCACGGCTAGATTTCCAAAGTCAGCCGTGATAGGCTACGTAAATCGTTATGTAGTCTATCACGGGTGACTTTGGGGAAAAAGAAAAAAAAAGCGCGTACGCAAATGGCGACGCCCATGGGCGTTGCCCTATTTTCGCCATAGTCTACGTAAATCTTTACGTAGACTACCCTTATTAAATGCGTTGCCCTTATTTTCGCCATAGTCTACGTAAATCTTTACGTAGATTACCTGGGCCCAAATAAGGAACGCAAACGGCGGCGCCCATGGGTGCCGCCATTTGCGTACGCGCTTTTTTTTTTCTTTTTCCCCAAAGTCACCCGTGATAGACTACATAACAATTTACGTAGCCTATCACGGCTGACTTTGGAAATCTAGCCGTGATAGGCTACATAAATCGTTACGTAGCCTATCACGTGTGTGTGTTGTTGTTTTTTTACATTTACTTTTTTATTTCGCAGCTGGGGAGACAGGGCGCTTCTCCCCAGCCTGAATTTCGGCCGGGCGAGGCAGGGCACCTCCCCCCCCGGCCTGAATTTCGGCCGGGCGAGGCGGGGCGCCTCCCCCCCCAGCCTGAACTTTGGGGGGAGAACCGAAGCGCCTCCCCCCCACCACGAAGCAAGCTGCGGGACCAGGTAAGGGACTTTCGTCCATCCTTACATCTACCTTCCACATAGATGCTGCATCTTATTCAGCAAAAACATTTATTTTATGTCTAGTAGACAATGCAACTTCTCTTTTATAATGGATTGTCTAATGCAGGTGATTGCTGGTGGTGTAATACAGCTAATGCTTCTTTTAAACATATGTTTTGGCAATGTCCAGTAGTTGCTTGTTTTTGCAGGGAGGTTATTACACAGAATAATTTTGTACTGGAACAGTATTTAATATTCACTGTTCTACTCACTGCTTTAAATTATTTACCTGCTTCATGGAAATTAACAAATGGTCAGCATAAATGGATTCTCTGCACTCTTTTGACAGCTAAAAGACTGATGTTTTTTTTTTTTTTAAGTATTGTGAATTTTTTACAAAACAAACTGAAAACATAACAAAACCTTAAAAAAGAGTGAAATAAAAATAAAAATACAACAACATATTCAAAAATCCTCAGTTTCTAATATTACAATATCCAGGAAAAAAAGGGAAGGAAAAGGGGGGGGGGGAGTTACACATAAACTTCAGTAAAAGCAGCCCAAATACCTGCGTATAAGTCCATTTGCATGTTACACCTATATACCACTATTTCAAATGTTGCTAGTGTTGTTTAGTCTTCAGTCCATTGCATTATAAGCAGTGAGCTTTTCTCTTTCCAGTATCATAGTATCAGTCTTTTAGCAACCAAAAGGCCGTGAAAAATCCATTTACACTGACCATGTGTTACGTTCCAAGAAGCAGGTAAGTAATTTAAGAGAACGTTTATATCAGTAAATATTAAAGAGCTTTCCAATACAAAATTTATCCATACAATGACTTCCTCCCAAAAGGAGGCAGCCATTGGGCATTTCCAAAACATATGAATAAAAGAAGCATTGGGTGCATTACACCTCCAACAACTAGCTGAATTTAACAAGCCTTTACTAAAAAGACATTGTGGCATCCAATAGACCCAAAACAAGAGCTTTTGCTGAATAAGGCATAACCAAAGATCCATTGAAATGTCCGACACAGACCCCAAAATGGCAGTCCATCGATAAAGCAAAATAGAACATTCCAATTCCCTGTTCCATTCCTGCTGTAAACTACTTGTGTCATATTTGTTAATTGATAATAAATATTTATAAACATGAATTGTAGGTTGATCCATCTGATCAGCTTCAATAAGTATTTCCAATAGCAAAGAAGACTCCGAGGCAGTAAAAGCAGCAGGACCAAATCTAGATACCAACAAACCTCCCTCATCCATGACATGATCCTGGATGAGGGTGCAGACCTGGCATGTATTACGGAGACCTGGCTGGCCGAGGCTGCTGCTCCAACCCTTGCAGCCATGTGTCCAGCTGGATTTTCGTATGCACAGCAGCCGAGGGCTGGGGATCGGGGAGGGGGAGTGGCTGTTATCTACCGAGAGTCCTTGGTCTTCACCAGACCCCCTCTCCGGGAGACCAAGGTTGTTGAGTGCATGTACTGGAGGTTGGGCCCGAAGGGCAGTCTGGGGATTCTGCTCGTGTACCGTCCACCGCGCTGCACGACTGACTCCCTGGCCGAGGTGCTTGAGGTGGTCTCTGATGTGCGTGTACAGTCCCCTAACTTACTGGTGTTGGGGGACTTCAACGTACATTCGGAGGCCATCCTCACAGGAGCACCTCGGGACTTCATGGAGACCATGGCCTCCTGGGAGCTGCACCATATTCTAACTGGGCCCACCCATGTAGCCGGTCATGCACTAGACCTCGTGTTTGTTTCTGGAGAAGTGGGGAGTGATCTGGAAGTCGGGGGTATATCCACCACCCCCTTGTCATGGTCAGATCACTATCTGGTGATGTTGGACTTCTCGGTTCCACAACCCCTCCGCAGGGGTGGAGGACCCATTAAAATGGTCCGCCCCAGGCGTCTTATGGATCCAAATGGATTCCTGAACGCGCTTGGGGATTCTCTGGGGCATGCCAACGGCCACTCGGTCGAGACCCTGGTGGGTGGCTGGAATGCCGCAATCACTGGGGCATTAGATCAGGTGACTCCGAAACGCCCTCTCCCCCTGAACAGGGCTCGGACTGCACCATGGTTCAATCCGCGGTTACGAGCTCTGAAACAGGAGGTGAGACGGCTAGAGCGCTGGTGGCGGAAGTCTCGCTCCAAAGACGATCAGACACGGGCTAGAGCTATATCTTCAGCCTATCACGTGGCGGTGAAGGCAGCAAAAAAGGAATATTATGCTGCCTCCATCACGTCTGCAGAGTGCTGCCCCAGGAGGCTGTTCCAAGTGGTCCGGAGCCTGGTCGGTCCTGTGGCTCCGGAACCACTGGAGCATTCTAAGGCCTCCTGTGAGGCTTTGGCAAGGCACTTTGCAGATAAAATTGATCAGATTAGGTGTGTTACTCTGCACACTGTGGATACAGTTAGTGAGCAAGAGGCGGCCTGTGGCAAACCTGTCTTGTGGGATCGGTTCCAGCTTCTTCCTCCTGATGAAGTGGACAAGGTGCTTTCATCTGTAAGGCCAACCACCTGCTTACTTGATCCTTGCCCATCTTGGCTCATTATGAGCTGCAGAGAGAGACTGGGTGAGGGGATCAAGGCGGTGGTGAACGCCTCCCTTGAGGAGGGAGTGATGCCATCAGCCCTCAAGGAGGCAGTGATAAGACCGCTCTTAAAGAAGCCCTCCTTGGATCCTCAAGTTCTGAACAACTTTCGCCCAGTCTCAAATCTGCCATTTTTGGGCAAGGTGATTGAGCGGGTGGTGGCGGTGCAGTTGAAGGCACACTTGGAAGAAACTGATTATCTAGACCCATTTCAGTCAGGCTTCAGGCCTGGGCATGGGACAGAAACGGCCTTGGTCGCCTTGGTGGATGATATGAGGAGGGCTCTGGATAGGGGTGAATGCTCCTTCCTTGTTCTCCTCGACCTCTCAGTGGCTTTTGATACCGTTGACCACGGTATCCTCCTGGACCGCCTGGAGGGGTTGGGCATTGGAAACACTGTATTGCGGTGGTTCCAGTCCTTCCTCTCTGGCAGGTACCAGAGGGTAGCACTGGGAGAGGAGGTTTCGGACCCGTGGCCACTTACTTGTGGGGTGCCACAGGGTTCCATCCTCTCCCCGATGCTATTTAACATCTATGTGAAGCCACTGGGGGCTATCATCAGGAGGTTTGGGGTGCAGTGTCATCAATATGTGGATGACACTCAGCTCTACCTCTCATTCAAATCTTCACCAAAGTTGGCCGTAGAATCCCTGTCCAAATGTCTGGAGACGGTGAGTGGCTGGATGGGGAGGAATAAGCTGAAGCTCAACCCTGACAAGACCGAGGTACTTTTGGTGGGAGACAAGAGGAAGCTGGGGGATGTTGACCTGGTGTTGAATGGGGTACAGCTACCCTTGAAAGACCAGGTCCGCAGCCTGGGGGTCATTTTGGACTCCCAGCTGTCCATGGAGGCTCAGGTGTCAGCTGTGAGCCGGACAGCGCTGTATCAACTCCATCTGATACGGCGGCTGCGCCCCTACCTTCCCGACCATCTGCTCCCATCGGTAGTACATGCCCTGGTCTCCTCTCGTTTAGACTACTGTAATGCGCTCTACGTGGGGTTACCCTTGAAGACGGTTCGGAAACTGCAGCTGGTACAGAACGCGGCGGCTCGCCTGATTAAAGGCAGCCGCCGGCGAGATCACATCACTCCAGTGCTGAAGGAGTTGCACTGGTTACCAGTTGTTTTCCGGGCCAAATTCAAGGTGTTGGTTTTGACCTTTAAAACCCTATATGGTTCCGGCCCAGCCTATCTTAAGGAGCGCCTCCAGCAACACCAGACAGGCCGCTTAACAAGATCAGCCTCGGATGGCCTTCTCTCTGTCCCATCAGCCAGGACAGCTAGACTGGTGGGGACGAGGGAGAGGGCCTTCTCTGTGGTGACCCCCACTCTGTGGAAATCCCTCCCTAGGGAACTCCGTCATGCCCCCTCTTTAATGAGCTTCCGTCGTGCATTAAAAACGTGGTTGTTCAGGCAGGCATTTGGGGTGGGTTAGGGTATTTTTTTAAAAAAAAAAATTATGGTAAAATTTTACTGTTTTAAATTGTTTATGGTGGGTTGTACATCGCCCAGAGTGGCTGGGTGACCAGTCAGATGGGCGATTAATAAATTTAATAAATAAATAAATAAATAAATAAATGTTTCAATTGCAAATACTGCCATTCTGCTAAAAGTCTGATATTAAAACATTGGAAGGATAAACACTCACCTCCTATAATGCAATGGATTTAGGACTGTACAATATTTTCAATATTTGAAAGGGTGGCATTAGGGATGTCAAAGAATTCCACCACTGACCCCAACGAGGCCAGATTCAAAAGAATCCGGCCTCCGGAGTCCGTGTCGGAACAGATCCCTTACCTCCGCCTCCCTGAGGAATCCTCCCCGGCCAGATCCTCCCCACTGGCGGCTCTGGAGTGCCAGCAATACGGCCGCCGTTGCCATTCCATATTGCTGACTGAGGCTGAATCCAGACACAAATGGGGTCCACTACACCATTTGCGGCCATAAAGCTCTTAGATTAAGCTAAGTGCGGCAGTAAATGGCTGCATTTAGCTTAAACTAAGGTCTTTATGGCCGCAAATGGCGTCTGCTATGCCATTTGCGTCTGTGGTTTTTCACGCGATAGGCTCGCCATTTACGGCTGCATTTAGCTTAATCTAAGAGCTTTATGGCCGCAAATGGCGTAGTGGATGCCATTTGCGTCCGGAGTCAGCCTCAGCCAGCAATACAGCACAGCAATGGCAGCCGTATTGCTGGTGCTCTGGAGCCGATCGGTAGCTCTGCAGAATCGCCACAGAGTGGAGCCGGCTGGCAAGGATTCTGGGGGGAGGGACAGATCGCCTCCCCCCACGGGCAGATTCCCCAGTGGAGCAGCAGGTAGGGAATCTGCCCATCCCTAGTAGACATCACCTTCCAATGGATACTTATTTGGATATTTGGTCCACTTTGATTGAAGCCCATATATAATGGTTAGAAAGTTGTATGTATTTCATACAAATATATGCATGTATATTTTTTTAAAAAATGGGGGGAAACATATTTTCAGGTATCTGTGGGCACCATGTTAGGGACGCATTTGAAGGTGTCATTGGAGGTGCCCATGGGCACCACATTGGGAACCCCTGATTTAGGAGGCTTTTCAGAAAGCACCAGCAGTCAGAGATACTACAAAGCATAGGAGAACTAGACCTAATTTGAAAAACAAAGAGCACACACACCTCAACCACCTCTTTACTGTAAAGTAAGCCTTTAAGCATGCCACACTAAGAAATTTCTCAAAAATTCTCACTATCTCTAAAGGAAGCACAAAAGCAACTGCCTCTTTCGCAGGGAAGAGAAGAGGTTGCAAAAGTCTAGGAGGGGATATGGCACAGCAGTACTGTGCTAGTGGAACTGGCTTGTAGTAGAGCTGTGCGCAAATGGCCTCTCAAAATTCTCCAGCCTATTTGTGGGCAGAGAAATTGGGGGGACAATTTCACCAAATTTCTCCCAGGGGAGGAGGAATTCTCCAACAGTTTCTCACAGATAGGACTCACTATTGGCAGGGGCTGTAGCACAGCTTCTTTCTTTTGTCCTAAGGATTTTTGGTTTACTGCATGGCTCCTGCAGGTGGCAATTACATCAACTATGTTGAGGCTTCCACTTTTCTGAGGCAGAATGTTGAATTTCTTCTGGGTTTTGAGCTTACCTAATCACTGTGAGGTGGCCAAGGGTGCTGTGTGTGTTTTCTCTCTCTATTACATATATTTCCATTGCTCTGCAGCCTCCCAGGTCACCTGCCATTCCTGAACTGAAAAATCCCCATGGGAGGAATTACCTCATGACAGCTTCCTCATGACGGCTTTAACTGAAGTATGGGAAGCCAAGGAGGCTACAGGCTTCCACAGAGATTATTGTACAATGTCAGACAGGAAACTCATGCACACTCCTCAGTCACCTCACAAGTAAGGTAAGGACAAGAACCCCAAACTCAACCCATGAGACTTTCTCTGAAATTTCTTCTCCTTTGAATTTCTTTTTGAGAGCAATTTCTTTTCTATAAAATTGAATGAGCATGGTCGAAAAAAATGTGGGAGAAATTTTTAGCACAGCATTACTTTGTAGCATACGAGGGTACCATGGCTGGGTCACTTTATTCTCCTAAACTGTCCTTATGTAGTAGAGGTGATCTTCAAACGCCAGAGAAGCCTCAGAAATGTTAATGTTATAGCACTTGAAATAAGCTGACCCATCTGTGTATTGTTTTCTCTACCCTCGCTAGATTTCTTCCTCTCCTGGAAACAAGGTTTGAGTTTATTTATGTAGACAGCCAAAGAATGTTAAAAGCCTGTTTAGAATTGCCCAGGAAATAAACATTGCTCAGAGACCCCGCAGAGAGAAGGATATGTTCTAGTTAGAATTTCAGGTGGGGGGGGGAGTACAATGTCAAACCATGATTAATAAAACTTGTGAAGATATAAAGAGACTTTGGACAGCTTACAGAAACAAACAAACAAAAAACTAGGAAATCAAAGGCCTATATATATCCAATAATCCTTTCATGGAACTTGTGTTTGTTTTCCAATGGCTATAATTAATATTTTGCTCCCAAAGTGCTTAACCTTGAGGCTTTGCTATGGTTAGCCCTCCGCCGCTCGTATTCTGCTCACGCTTGTTCAGTTTGGATTAAAAAGGAGAGCACTGCCAAGGTTTCTTTTGTTCCTGTTGATGCTATAACCCACGTGTGGCATTAAAATGCATCTGTGGGATCAAGGAGCAATGGAATGAATGGAAGGCACATTCTGTTGAGAGAAACCAGGGCTAACAGCAGCACTCAGCGTTCTCAAGTAGCTGCCAAGGTCCAAGTTGACCCACCACTGCCACCAGCGCCAGTTCCACTTTTCGAGGGCCTTTGGGCAAGCAAACCTCAAAAGGCCCCCTTCCTCATTGAGTCTGCCTGCTCTTCCCCATTCTCACTAGCTGATATTGCTCCTCATCCTCTTTCCCATCATTGCTACCACTTGCTTGCTTGACAAGCAGAGAATCGGTGAGCAAGCAGGCAGTAGCAGCTAGTGTTCTCCTTCTCACTGCCACCACTGTCTGCGCCAGAGCGAGGGGCAGGTGAACAAGCAGGTTGCAATGATGAAGAGGAGGAGCAATGCCAGGGGGCTCTTATCAGTGGGCCCCTGTTAGGGTGTGGGCCCTGGGCAGGTGCCCAACCATGCGTACTCTTGGTACCCACTCTGAGTGCTATCATTTGGCACTCTGGATGGCCCAGCCATCCAGACTCTTGGCTACAGGCTTATGGTGGAAACTGGGAAGCCACCTACCATTTCGATTTTCCTGAAGCATCACTGTAAAGCAATGTGTGGATATCAAAATGGTCGGTGGCTTCCCAAATCCAGTCATTTTTGCCAGGACCATTTTTTTTAAAATGTATTCCTGTGTGTAATACAATATCGGCAACAAGTACAATAAACAATACAAAATACAGACAAGAAACATGTTCTGTTTTGAGCAAATAGCTCTCTATCAGGAGACTGTTAAAAACACATAAAATTAGCAGCAACAACCTATTATACTTTAAATGGTAGTTTCGTCATGCAACCCCATAAAATGAACAATAGGCAGTCCTTCATGAAATAAAACTTGAATTAAAAAAACAACCTGCCCATGCTGTTCCCTCCTCACCCTCCTCAGCCAGCCATTGGGGGTGGGTGGGGGGCTTAAGATTGTTCTGTAAACTTATACAGAATCAGAACATCAAGGCCCTGAAAACCAAACTAGTTCAATAAATATGTGTCTTAGCTCCCAAAACTTTACCTACACAACAATAGAAACCATAAAAATAAATTACCTATATTATCCATAGGGGTGTACGAAACCCCGCTTACCTGGCTCCACCGGGTTCCGCTGGGGGGGGGGACCTCCGTCCCTCCCCCCTGAATCCTCGCTGGGGGGAGGCGCTATGCACCTCCCCCCAGAATCCTGGCCGGCCGGCTCCGCTCCACAGGGATTCCACGGAGCCGCCGGCTGGCTCCGCCAGCAGCCAGACATCCAGCTAAGGATGGCAGAGAATTCCGTCACGGATCTCGGGGAGGCCGAATGCCAGTGCATTCGGCCCCCCAAAATCTGTGGTGGAACAGCCTGCCACCCCCCCCCGCCACCCCCCATGGATCCCCCTGGGACGAGACTTACCTGGGGTGGATCTTCCAGGCAGCGGCGGCTCCAGCGGTGGCTTCGGCGACGGCTTCGGCAGCAGCGGCTGGTCTTCCGACCAGCCGCCACTGCCACCATTTGCAGGGTTTTGTTTGTTTGTTTACACCCACGTGATAGGCTACATAAATTTTTACGTAGCGTAAAACGTCTGGGTAAAAAAAAAGGCGTACGCAAATGGCGGCGGCTACAGCCGCCACCATTTGCGTTCCTTATTTTGGGCCATCTTAGTCTACGTAAACATTTACGTAGACTAAGACGGCGAAAATAAGGGGAATGGAAATAGCGTCCACTACGTTATTTGCGTTCCCCTTATTTTCGCCGTCTTAGTCTATGTAAATATTTATGTAGATTAAGATGTCAAAAATAAGGAATGCAAATGGCGGCGGCCGTAGCCGCCACCATTTGGGTATGCGGTCTCTGTTGTTTTTTTCTCAGAGCCCTCCGTGGCTGGAAATCCGGCTGCGGACAGCTCTGGCCTGGCTGGTCCTGGCCGGCTGCTCTGCAGAGCCGCCGCGGAGCACAGCCGGCCAAGGAGGATTCCGGGGGGGAGGAATGGAGCACCTCCCCCCTGTCCAGGATTCTGAGGGGAGGGACAGAGCACCTCCCCCCCACACCATCAGCATAATCCGCAAACAGGTAAGTGATTTTCGTACATCCCTACATCCGGCCGCTGGCTAGCAGGGACACAAATGCCGGCCGCTGTAGCCGCCGCCATTTGAGTCCCTGTATTCAGCCGTTATAGGCTACATAAAGACTTACGTAGCCTATCACATCTGGGTTAAAAAAAAACACCAACGCATACACAAATGGCGGCGACTTCGGCCGCCGCCATTTGTGTTCCTTATTTTTGGCCGTCTTAGTCTACGTAAATATTTACATAGACTAAGACAGCGAAAATAAGGAGGAACGCAAATAGCATAACGGGCGCTATTTGCATTCCCCTTTATTTTCGCCGTGATAGTCTACGTAAATATTTACGTAGACTAAGACGGCCAAAAATAAGGAACACAAATGGCAGCGGCCATAGCCGCCACCATTTGCGTACACGTTGGGGTTTTTTTTTTAACCCAGACGTGATAGGCTACGTAAGTCTTTACGTAGCCTATCACGAATGGGGGGGGGAACAGACTGCAAATGGTGGCGGCAGCAGCCGTTCGGAAGACCAGCCGCCGCCGGAGCCGCCGCCGTCCGGAACATCTGCCCCAGGTAAGTCTCATCCCAAGGGGGATCAGCGGGGGGGTGGCAGGCCTTTCCACCACAGAGTTCAGGGGATTTACGTAGATCCATGGCGGAATTCTCTGACATCGCTAATTATCCATTGTCTACACCAAAAGAAGCAAGCAACAATTTCCACCCACTCTGCAACAGAGGGACAATCATAGTAATCTATGTCACAGGGCTGTTTTAAGGATTATCAAGACAAACCAGTTAGATGTTTACTTATAAGTAAATCCCCACTGTGTTCAAGGTATGTGTACCTGGAATTGCAAATGATGGCTGTGTTGGATTGTTGCCTTAATTTTAGTAATTAATCCTGAATGTTTGCATGATAATGGTGTTAAGAGTGAGCCTCCTTGTTTTGACAGGAGAGAACAGGCAGAAGAAGTAGCAGCAGCAGCTTTAAGAGAATGCAGTCAAGTGAGAGGCATTTGCAACACCCTCTCCTTCCTTGAGAATGGCGTGCCTTTGGCTATAGACACTATTAATGTGTTTTAATTACCAATTTGGTAGATTTAAATGCAACCATAACTGTTCTTACAACCTGCCTCTTTCCTGATGTGCTGGTTTTGTATTGGCCTATTGTAGAAAGAGTCCACTCTTTCTTTTGAAATGGTTTGTTTTACAGGGTAGCTGTAACTAGGGATGTCAGAGAATTCCGCCATGGATCTTGTTGAGGCCGAATGCCAGTGCATTCGGCCTCCCGAAATCCATGGTGGAACGAAGCCCAAACACCCCCCCACCCCGCAAAATGGGCCTGGAACGGAGCACCTATCTGCTGCCATCCGCACTGACTTGCGATTGGCACCCGTGTCTGCAGCCGCCATTTGCTTCTTCCATATAGCCATGATAGGCTACATAAATACTTATGTAGCCTATCACAGCTAACGTAGGGATGCCATTTGCATCCCTGCGGAAGCTGTGATAGGCTACATAAGTATTTACGTAGCCTATCACGGCAAAACTAAGGGAACGCAAATGGTGGCGGCTATGGCGGCCGCCATTTGCATTCCCTTTTTTTGCCGTTTTAGCCTATGTAAATATTTACGTAGGCTATTACGGCAAAAAAAAAAAAAAAAGGAACGCAAATGGCTACCGCCGTAGCCACCACCATTTGCGTTCGCTGTTTTGTTTTGTTTTTTGCCGTGATAGACTACGTAAATATTTATGTAGCCTATCACAACAAAATACAGGGTTGCAAATGGCAGCGGCTACGGCAGATGTCCAGCTGCGGGGGGCCCCGGCTGGCGGCTCCGCGGAATCTCCGCGGAGTGGAGCCGACCGGAGAGAATTTCAGGGAGAGGGATGGAGCGCCTCCCCCCCACCGCGAATGTCACCCTTCGAAAAGGTAAGTGACTTTCATACATCCCTAGCTGTAACAGACAATGTTAATCACTTTGAAGCCCCACTGATTTCAGTAGGAGAGATGTAAGTAGATGCTTAACTCAAATAATAACTTTGGACAACAGTGTTTCTGTTGGCTGGGGAATGCTGGGAATTGTAGGACTTTTTTCTGTCTAAATAGGATTCTGCCCTTAGTCAGTTTCATCCAGTATTGCCTATTCTGATTGGTAGTGACTCTCCAGTGACTTCTTTAGCATTCCTTGCCCGCCTTACTACCTGATATCCTTTAATTGGAAATCCAGAGATGGAGAGAGCAATCCTATGGCCGCTAGAAAGTGGCTAGACGGCCATCGGATATGCTGTTTTCTAGGAAGCAACCTTGGAGCCCACACTTTGAGGTCAGTTCCCAGAAAACTGACCTCACACCATGTCTGTGCTGCCTCGGAAGTAGCGTGGAGAAGCCCCATCCTCAGTGCTTGGAAGAGGAGCGTGGAGCAGCTGAAAAGGGGCTGGGTGGGGGTGTTCCAGGGCAAGGAGAGCGGATCTGCCTGTACAACACATCCTATGTCATACAGCAGCCTCCTCTCCCACTTGGCCCCCCTGCTGCTAGACAGCCAAAAACTGCTGCCTAGCAGAAAAAGCAGGGCAGGAGAGGTGCAGAGGGAATGATCTCCTCCCACCCAGTGCTTCTCCTGACTCACTTTGGATAGGCGGCTGCTTCCGAGTTCAGAGGCGGCCGCCTATATAGATAGGATTGTGCCCTAAACTAGAGGCACCGACTCCCTTGCATCCTGAAGGCCAAATTTCAGTGGCAGGCAGGATCAAGAGCAAAAGGGGCAGGGCCAAAGCCAAAATGGCAGGACCCAAAAGACCAAAATAATACCAGCATGTTTTAGCATAAAGCTTTTACCACCAGCCACAAAGCCTTAAGAGGGGCATTTCAACCATTAGAGGGGGAAAAACTGCACAAAAGCCAAGGAATCATAGAACGATTTGTGGTTGGGGACAGCAGTGGGGACAAGGGAAGGAGGCATGCCCATCTGGGGAACCCCAGAAGGCTAGATTGAGAGCCCAGGTGGGTCAGATTTGGCCCCTGGGGTTAAGATTCTACACCCCTGGATTAAACCTTAGATTTCAAAAATGCATGTGTAACACTTTTCTTTAGGGTCTCTAAAGGGACTCACAGCAAAGGCCTATACAGGGACAATTAACATATCTTAATTTCCTAAATAAAAACAATAATGCACATGTAATAATTTAACATGCATAACAATTCACTTATCACCAAAACAATAAAACAGAGTCCAGCCCTCCCAAAGTTCTGTCTTTCAGCTTGAATCCATAACAAAAATATAAATAAAACTTTTTTCTGAAGCTTGATTTTTCTGCTGCCCAAAGAAAGAAAACAGTCTCTACTCAGTTCACTCCAGTTCTACAGCAATCTTCTCAAGCTAAAGCAGGATCCAGCAACACAGGAACAACTGAAAGAACTGGGCATGTTTAGCCTTGAGAAGAGAAGACTGAGGGGAGATATGGTAGCACTCTTCAAGTACTTGAAAGGTTGTCACAGAGAGTTGTCACAGCACTCTTCTCGATCTTCCCAGAGTGCAGGACACGGAATCATGGGCTCAAGTTACAGGAAGCCAGATTCCCACTGAACATCAGGAAAAACTTCCTGACTGTAAGAGCAATATGACAATGGAACCAATTACCTGGGGAGGTGGTGGGCTCTCCCACACTGGAGGCCTTCAAGACGAGGCTGGATAGCCATCTGTCAGGGATGCTCTGACTTGGATTCCTGCATTGCGCAAGGGGCTGGACTCAATGGCCTTGTAGGCCCCTTCCAACCTTACTTTTCTATGATTCTATGAGCTTGTTAAACACCCCTGTATATAACAAAACAGAACATAAACAACAAGGATAGTGTCTGTTAAAAAAAAAGGCATGACTCCTTAAAAAATATAAGGTAACATCCTTACTAACTTGTCTCAAAGGTGCAGGGTCTTAAAGAAAGGAGAAAGGAAGCTTCTTCCATACTGCAATTTTGGTAACTGCCTAAAATGGTGGCCACTCCCTATCTCCCTCCTTTACTGAGCATGTGCAGGAAGATTCCTATTCTGGATTCTTAAATAAAAGTATACCAGTGGTTACACAAGCAAAGCATTTGCTCTCCTATTGAGCTATAAGCCTTTACTTTCAGGGGTGGGGGTGGCTGTGGCCCTCCAGATGTTGCTGTACTCAAACTCCCATCAGCCCCAGCCAGGAAGGACATTGGTCACGGATGATGGGAGCTGAAATCCAATAACATCTGGAGGGCCAGAGGCTACCCAACCCTGATCTAAGTGACTTGTCCAAGACCAGTCAACGAGCTTTATAGCTGATCAAGGGATTTGAACTCCACACCCAAGTCTAAAATTCTACTCCAGCTACTTTACTACACAGCTTAAAAAAAAAAAAAATTCAGTCAAGGTAATGTGTGTTTCCTGCTCTGGGAATTGTGAAACAACCTGGGAACACCAATAGGAATTAAACTGAACTACATAATTGCTACTAATATGAATAATATTAATAATATTAATAATATTAATATTATTGCTACTAATATACTAATATGCTACAAACAAGTAGTAGCTAATGACTGAATGTAGATTTTTTGAGTTTGGTCTTAATACACTTTTGATTTTGCAGTCTAATGGATCACTTGCAATGAGAAGGCAGTGAATATGGAAGACAATTACATGATTATCAGCGTCACCGAAAGTCCCATTCACACATGCATCATGTGGAGGAGAATCAACGGGGCTGTGGGGTTGTTCCTCTCACTCCAACCCTGAGGTACTGTGGCCCTGACTCCAACATCCACACATTAAGCATGGGTGTCTGTGAGTGAAATCCAGTGGAGACTGGTGGCTCCGCTTTCGGTGGGGCTGTGAATCCACTCTGGGTGTCAGTCAGAACCATCCAGAACTCTAAAGGACCTATCCAAAGAGCTGAACCAATTTGGGGGATAGGGTTCAGCACCTTGGATAGCCCCTTTAGAGTTCTGACAAGTTCTGACCAAAAAACAAATTGGATTTACAGCCCCTCTGAAATCGGAGCCACCAGCCTCCACTGGTGAGAGCCTGTGCATGTAGAAGTCTATGCACAATGCACATAGGCTTTCCCTTGCAGACATCCACACTAATGCAGGGATGACTTGGGAGGGTAGGGGGAGGAAGGCAATAGCACTGCATCACTTCAGGAGCAGAGGCAGAGGCACCACCCCACTGCTCCATTCCATGTATGATTCCTTTTCACATGATACACATGTGAAAGGGGATCCAGTAAGGCTCTTTTTCAGTCTGCCACATTAAAAGTTGCTAACTTTTTGTTCGGTTACAGCTTTGAAAGCATAAGCTATATCTTTCTGACCTTCTGGTCAAAGCGCTGATAATTATTTTACTCCATGAGACTGTATTAAAAGGTTACTCTTGGAAATGTCAAAAATCAATGGCACCATTGACCCCAATGGGGGGAAAAATAGATTATACCCTTGATCTCTTCTGTAACTAATCCTCCTTCCAACAAATCTGGATGACATTTGCCAGAGTCTTGAATAGGAGCCAGATGAAGCCCCTTGCATATGATTATCATGGGGGGGGGGGATATCTGTCACCAGGTGTCCAATACCTTAGATTAAGTGTCCTTGCATACTGGAAAGCACATAGCAGATTCATTATACAGAGTTCATATTCTTAGCTCAGCAATGAACATTTCAAAAATAAATAAAAATAATAATCTCTATTAACAGAGACGTATACTTTGCATATCAGGGGAAAATGGTGTTACCTTTCTAAAGGGCACCAAAGGTCATAGCCATTTACTAAAACCCATCAGCTTTGATGCAGTGCTGTACAATTAATGTTCATAACCTCCAACTCAGGGCCATAGTCAAAGGATGCTTGTGAAGACCTGCACCTTCACATTTTCTCCAAGCCCCATCCCAGAATTTTTAGCTTTCATTTTATAAAAGTAAGATTCTATCCTTTTTACTGGGGAAGATATAAGGGAAAGCAGGTTAGCAATATTCTGTTTAGTTGCTCACTAGAGAAGTAAGCCTGATCCCAAGTGTTCTGGCCAATAAGCACAAAAGTCCTGGGAAGATTGACGAACACTGGCCTTTATTTTTCCCATTTTATAGTCCCTTGGCTCAGGGAATGTATTTCATTAGTTGTGAACATTTTAATTGAAATAACATAAGAAGAGCCATGCTGGAGCAGATGAAGGGTCCATCTAGTCCAGCATTCTATTCACATAGTGGCCAACCAGCTGACTATGGGAAACCCACAAGTAGGTCCTGAGTGCAACAGCACCTTCCTGCCCATGTTCCCCAGCAACTGGTAGGCATAGGCATATTATCTCTGATGTTAGAGATAGCACATATTCATCATGCTGGGGAATGCTAGGAACTGTAGGACTTTTTTTCTGTCTAAACATGCATAAGATTGTGCCCCTGCTCAGTTTCACCCAGTATTGCCTATTCTGATTGGCAGTGACTCTCCAGTGTCTTAAGCAGAGGTTGTTGCCAGCCCTGCAACCTGACATCCTTTGGCTGGAAGTCCAGGGGTATTGAACTAGGGATTTTGAACCACTTTCAGCCAAATAGCTGAATCATTACTAATAGCCACTGATAGCTTTATCATTCATATATATATGAATAAATATATATTTATATATATTTAAATATATATGAATGATATAGATATATAGATATATAGATATACATACATATACACATACACATACACATATACATATACATATACATACATACATACATTGTTGTTTATTCGGTCAGTCGCTTCTGACTCTTCATGACTTCATGGACCAGCCTACGCCAGAGCTTCCTGTCAGCTGTCGCCACCCCCAGCTCCCCCAAGGTCTAATCCTTCACCTCCAGAATATTATCCATCCACCTTGCCCTTGTTCGGCCCCTCTTCCTTTTGCCTTCCACTTTCCCTAGCATCAGCATCTTCTCCAGGGTATCCTGTCTTCTCATGATGTGGCCAGAGTACCTCAGTTTTGCCTTTAATATAATTCCCTCAAGTGAGCAGTCTGGCTTTATTTCCTGGAGTATGGACTGGTTTGATCTTGCAGTCCAAGGCACTCTCAGAATTTTCCTCCAGCAACACAGTTCAAACTAGGGGTGCACGAAAGCCACTTACCTGGTCTCGCAGCTTGCTTCGCGGTGGGGGGGAGGCGCTTCGCTGCTCCCCCCGAAGTTCAGGCAAATAGCGTTGCCCTTATTTTCACCGTAGTCTACGTAATCTTTACGTAGACTACAGCGACCAAATAAGGAACGTGAATGGCGGCTCCCTATGGGGGCCGCCATTAGCCGTACGCGCTTTTTTTTTTTAAAGTCACCCGTGATAGGCTACGTGACGATTTATGTAGCCTATCATGGCTGACTTTGCAAATCTAGCCGTGATAGGCTAAGTTAATCGTCACGTAGCCTATCACGGGGGTGTTTGTTTGTTTTTTGCTTTTATTGGAATGGCGGCGGCGGCAGCCAGTCAAAAGACCGGCTGCCGCCTCTGCCCCTGTCAAAGACCTGACGAACCGCCGCCGGGACCCGCCGCCGGGAGGGACATTCGGGAAAGGTAAGTCCCATCCCGGGGGGGGTGCGGGGGGCGGGGGGTGCAGAGAATTTCTCCCCGAAACTACTTCGGGGGGCCGAACACGTTGGCACTCGGCCCCCCGAAGTTTCAGGGAGAAATTCTCCCCCATCCCTAGTTCAAACGCATCTATCTTCCTTCGCTCAGCCTTCCTTATGGTCCAGCTCTCACAGCCATAGGTTATTACGAGGAATACCATTGCTTTAACTATGCGGACCTTTGTTGTCAGTGTGATGTCTCTGCTCTTCACTATTTTATCAAGATTTGTCATTGCTGTCCTCCCAAGAAGTAAACCTTTTCTGATTTCCTGGCTGCAATCAGCATCTGCAGTAATCTTTGCACCTAGAAAGACAAAGTCTGTCACTGCCTCCACGTTTTCTCCCTCTATTTGCCAGTTCTCAATCAAGCTGGTTGCCATAATCTTGGTTTTTTTGAGGTTGAACTGCAACCCAGCTTTTGCACTTTCTTCTTTCACCTTCGTCATGAGGTTCCTCAGCTCCTCCTCGCTTTCAGCTATCAAAGTGGTATCATCTGCATATCTGAGATTGTTAATGTTTCTTCCAGCAATTTTAACTCCAGCCTTGGATTCATCAATCCCAGCAAGTCGCATGATGTGTTCTGCATACAGGTTGAATAGGTAGGGTGAGAGTATACAACCCTGCCATACTCCTTTCCCAATCTTAATCCCGTCCGTTGTTGCGTGGTCTGTTCTTACCGTTGCTACTTGGTCGTTATACAGATTCCTCAGGAGGCAGACAAGATGACTTGGTATCCCCATACCACCAAGAACTTGCCACAATTTGTTATGATCCACAAAGCCAAAGGCTTTAGAATAGTCAATAAAACAGAAATAGATGTTTTTCTGAAACTCCCTGGCTTTCTCCATTATCCAGCGGATATTGGCAATTTGGTCTCTAGTTCCTCTGCCTTTTCTAAACCAAGCTTGTACATCTGGCAATTCTCATTCCATGAATTGCTGGAGTCTACCTTGCAAGATCTTGAGCATTACCTTACTGGCATGTGAAATAAGTGCCACTGTTCGATAGTTTGAACATTCTTTGATGCTTCCCTTTTTTGGTATGGGGATATAGGTTGATTTTTTCCAATCTGTTGGCCATTCTTGTGTTTTCCAAATTTGCTGGCATATGGCATGCATCACCTTGACAGCATCATCTTGCAAGATTTTAAACAGTTCAGCTGGGATACCATCATCTCCTGCTGCCTTGTTATTAGCAATGCTTCTTAAGGCCCATTCAACCTCACTTTTCAGGATGTCTGGCTCTAACTCACTGACCACACCATCAAATCTATCCCCGATATTATTATCCTTCCTATACAGATCTTCCATATATTCTTGCCACCTTTTCTTGATCTCTTCTGCTTCTGTTAGGTCCTTGCCATCTTTGTTTTTGATCATACCCATTTTTGCCTGGAATTTACCTCCGATGTTTCTAATTTTTTGGAAGAGGGCTCTTGTCCTTCCTATTCTATTATCTTCTTCTGCTTCTGCGCATTGCTTGTTTAAAAATAATTCCTGATCTCTTCTGGCTAACCTCTGGAATTTTGCATTTAATTGGGCATATATCCCCCTATCATGGTAGCCTTTTGCTTTCCTTCTTTCCTGGGCTGCTTCCAGTGTCTCAGCAGACAGCCATCTTGCCTTCTTGGTTTTCTTTTTCTTTGGGACGTTTTTTGTTGCCGCCTCCTGAACAATGTTGAGACCTTCTGTCCATAGTTCTTCCGGGACCCTATCTACTAAATCTAGTCCCTTAAATCTATTCTTCACCTCCACTGCATATTCATGAGGAATATTAGTGAGCTCATATCTAACTGATCTGTGGGTCTTCCCTATTCTCTTTAGTCTGATTCTAAATTGTGCAATAAGAAGTTCGTGATCTGAACTACAATCAGCTCCAGGTCTTGTTTTTACCGACCGCATAGATGTCCGCCACCTTTGGCTACAAAGGATGTAGTCAATCTGATGTCAACCGTCTGGTGAAGTCCATGTATAAAGTCATCTCTTAGGTTGTTGGAAGAGAGTGTTCGTTATGCACAGTGAGTTGTCTTGGCAAAATTCTATCAGCCTATGTCCTGCTTCATTTTGTTCTCCCAGACCATGCTTGCCTGTAATTCCAGGTGTCATTTGACTACCCACCTTAGCATTCCAGTCTCCTGTAATGAAAATAACATCTTTGTTTGGAATACTATCCAGTAGGTGCTGCAGATCCTCATAAAACTGATCTACTTCTGCTTCTTCAGCATCTGTGGTTCGGGCGTATATTTGGATCACTGTGATATTAAATGGCTTACCATGAATTCTAATTGAGATAATTCTGTCATTTTTTGGATTGTATCCAAGCCCTGCTTCAGCCGCTTTATTATTAATTATGAAGGCTACTCCATTTCTTCTGTGGTCCTCTTGTCCACAGTAGTAGATCTGGTGGTCATTTGATGTGAAGTGGCCCATTCCAGTCCATTTCACTTCACTGACACCCAAAATGTCTATCTTTAATCTTGACATCTCCCCAATAACCACATCCAATTTGCCCTGGCTCATAGCTCTTACATTCCAGGTTCCTGTGGTGTGTTGATCTTTAGAACATCGGATTCGTCGTTCACCACCAGCACCATCGGCTGCTAGCCATCCTTTCGGCTTTGAGCTAGCTGCATCATCACATCTGGGGCTAGTTGAACTTATCCTCTGTTCCTCCCCAGTAGCATTTTGGCCATCTTCTGACATGGGAGTCCCATCTTCTGATGGTATACTGACATATCTCTGGTTGTACTGATCCATTTAGTTTTCATGGCAAGAATACTGGGGTGGGTTGCCATTTCCTTCCCCAGGGATTGTATTTAGTCTGACCTCTCTGCCATGACCTTCTCATCTTGAGTGTCCCTTCATGGTTTAGCTCATGACGTCATTGAAGTGCTCAAGCTTCAGCACGACAAGGTAATGATCTCCTTTGCTGGAGACATACATACATATGATAAAGCTATTTCAAAGTTGGGAGTGAGTTCGTCATCTCTTTTTGACTGCTTTCCTGTTGACCAATTCTCATGAAATACACTTCATTGGAAAGCTCTTGACACGCAGATTCCATGAATAACAACGGTTTTTCACTGTAATTCAAAGTTGTGAGTTTATGTCCATAAAGCTGTTTCTTTATTTGTTTAAGAATTGGGCTATCTTCTATAACAATGTACAAAAATGTCAAGTATAATTAAACAAACAATTAATTGCAAACTGGAGCAAAATGAAAAATGACCACAACAAAGTCTCTGTACACCTTTATAAACAGAGATGCAGGCCAAAGTACAATGAACATATCACCTGTAAACAAATCTTGAAGGGATTAAGAGACACCTACAGTTAAAACTAACCCATTCAAAGTTTAGTTGTTGCTTAGAAAGGAAGTCCCTAGTGGTTAAATTTAACAAAATAACATTTAATAGTCTCTGTACACCTCTATAAACACAGGTGCAGGCCAAAGTGATATTATCTGCCAGTAACATACAGCCTATAAACAAATCATGAAGGGGTCTACATTGCCATGAGTTGCGTGCGCTCATTGGCAAAACTCAAGATTCAAGTTGCTGATGGACCAGAACAAGGGTAACAGTGGCCACCCTGGAGTTTACACCAAGAATGTTGTATTTAAGGAAGTTTTGTAAAGATAAAAGATGTAACACTTTGAATGTTTCAATAAACACAGTTAGTTAAGCTAAACCTTTTGCTAGATTTGATTTTTCTCCATGAATTGTGTTTGTGGGTAACCAACTGGTCTTCCATAAAGTTGTCTAACCCCCTTTTAAAGCCATCCAAATTGGGTGCCATCACTACATCTCGTAGTAGCAAATTCCATAGTTTAACTATGCACTGTGTGAAGAAGCACTGCTCTAAAGCAGGGATGGGCAGACTTCAGGTTTGTGGGAGCACTTTGTTGTTTTGTTACTAAAACCCTGAGATTCACTAACCAGAGCCAGGTGCAACATAGCGGCTCAGGTGGTGAGCCATTATTTTGCACCTAGCATTAGGTGCTAAGCACTCAGGAACAGGGTGCATCTGCACACATGCTCCTTCCAGGAATTCATGGTCAGTACCAGAACCAAGGTCACAAATCTTTTCCGGTCCTGCTGTTCCCCCCAGGCATTCTTTTTCAGCAACCTAATTTAAAAGGGAAAGCTTTTTGTTTGTTCGTTTTTGCTATTGTTAGACAACTGGAAGTCAGAAAACCTTGCGGATCCACTACAAATCACACAAAAATCTGCCAGTAGGTCCCAATCTACTTTCTTCCCACTACTGCTATAAAGGGCTGAACAACCAAAGCAAGGTATTTTCATGGGTGGCTAGTAATACCTACAACTAGGGATGGCACGGGCGCCCGATTCAGTCTGGGAATCCTGCCTGAACCCCCAAGCCCTGCTGGCCAAGCCACTGACCCTGCTCGCCCCCTGCCCGCGCTTGGCGAATGGCCTTCACTCACCCCAGCAGCCTTGTTGAGCTTTGCGGCTGCCATTTCCTGAGAAATAAAATGGCGATTGCAAAAATGCACAAATTTGCACACATGCAAAAATGTGCATTTTTGTGTATGTGCATATTTGCATATGTGCGAAAATGCGTATTTTTCAAAAAAAAATGTGCATTTTTGTACACACACTAATGTGTGCCTTTGCAAAAAATGTGCATTTCACACATGAGATTATGTGCGTTCACAAAAATGTGCATTTTTACGCATACAAAGACATGTGTATTTTTGCGATTGCCATTTTATTCTTTTTAGAAATGGTGACTGTGGAGCTCGACGAGGCCACTGGGGTGAGTGCGGGCTGCTTTCCAAGAGTGGGAGGGGCTCAAGCGCAGTCCAGGGACTGGTGAGCGGGGCCAAGGGCTAGGCAGAAGTCCGGAGAACCCAGATGGGGGTGAGTTCACCCATCCCTACCTACAACCACTTAGACAAATGTGGAGAACTGCACTGATTTGGGACAGAGAAGCCTCTCTTATGTCCAGACAGCATCTATTTATACAACAATTTGTACTAAAACAGAAATCCTAATGGAGAATGTGGAAAGATGAAGCTCTCCATTAAGTCTGATGATGATGCTTTGATGCCTTACAAATCTGTCCACCTGCTAATCATTTGTCTATATTGAGAGTTTATCAAATGCTGCATATTTTATACCAGCCATGTTAATCAATAGTTGACCCCACATACATAGGATAATTATTGGTTTCTTTCCTGGACCAGGGGCTACTGTCAGGGGTTGAGTTCAGTAGCAGATGAAGAAAGTCTAATTAAATGTCAGAAACAGTAACTATAAAATGCCATAGTCACAGGTCAAGGGATGTGTTTAGTAAAATTACTCAGATGACTCAGGAGTCACATAATCCATTATATACTGCAGAATGCAAGGGGAAATGGAAAAACTCCCTGTGCCACTGACAAATTTGGAGCAGAAGGACATAGATTTCTGATCCCTTTATAGTGATCATGTAAAAATGCACAGCACACCATAAATACTTGCCAATCAGGCTTCTGAGGGAGGGACAGACAACATCCTTCCCCAACTTGGTGTCCTCCAGATGTTGTTTTTTTTACTCCCACTCCCATAAGCTCCAGCCAGTATGCCCAAAAATCAGATATGATAGGTGTTGTAGTTCAAAACATCTGTAGGGCACCAGCTTGGGGAAGGCAGACATAGGACTGGACTACATGATCTGATGTTCTGCATTGACATGTAGTGGAGCAAAACTTCAGTGGGCTTTTATTTATGATTTTCATTGGTTTCAGGGGGTCTGCCCTAAGCATGACTAGTTCTGGGTGAATCCAAAGCTTTTAGCTTTTAGCTCATCAGGCTTGAGTGTATGGACAGTTCTCTGGAGCTTTTGACCAAAGGAGGAGGAAAAGAGCCCTTTGGGACTTCTTGTACCACCTCTAGTGCTCAGCGCTTTGTGTCCAGAAGTTGGATGAAAACAACAACAACAACCACAACTGATAAAAATAAAGATGGGACAACATAGTTTTTGGCTAAGCTCTAATATGCAGATATTTCTGGTGTTTAATATAGCCAATGTGCTTACTTGTGCTTTTCTGCTACCTGATACCAAGTACCATATTTCTATATAGAGAAATCAGAGGTGATGACAATTTATAAGAACCTTAGGCTGCAATCCTAAACACACTTACTAGTGAGTCAGAAAAGCTGTTTCAAGACCGGTGTTATGTGGTCTATTGAATAGGGCTGGGCAGGGACCCACCGATCCGACTCAGAAGCCGCTTCACAGCTTCCGAGGGGGGCCCTGACCCACCTCAGCCCTGAACCCGAAGCGGGTTCCCCCTGACACCTCCACACAACCCCCCAGCTCCTTACCTGGCCACCACCACCATCACCTTCTCCGTTGCGCCACCTTCTCTGCCGCTGCCTGCTGCTGCTGTCTTCGCTGGCGGCGCTGCCTGCAGCCATCTCCTGAGGCCTGGACGCACGGCGACTCTTCTTGCAGGGAGTCGCCATCTTTAAAATGGCAACTTCCTGGAACTTCCAGGAAGTTGCCATTGTAAAAATGGCGACTCCCTGGAAGAAGACCAGTCGCCGCGCGTCCAGACCTCAGGAGGTGGCGGCAGAGGCGGCGGTGCAGCAGCGGAGGTGGCAGAGGCGGTGCAGCAGCAGAGGCGCAGTGGCAGAGAAAGTGGCAGCGTGGTGGCAGCGAGGAGAAGGCGGCTCAGGTAAGGACCCGGAGGCACCGGGGTGGCTGGGTCAGGGGCCGAAGCACACTGAGCACTTTGGTGAGCCCCGACCCGCTCCAGGCCGCTTCGTGCCCCCCTCCGCTTCGCCTCTGAAGGGGCACAAAGTGGCCCAAAGCAGCCTGCTTCGACTCAGGGTTTGGGCCTTGGGCCAAAGTGGTGCACAGCCCTACTATTGAACACACAACAGATAACAGTCTGGGTGCTGTTTTTAGTTTGAAACTAGTGCTGAGCTGAAAATTTCTCCCACATTTTCATTTGACCATTCTCATCCAATTTGATAGAAGAGAAATTGCTTCCAAGAAGAAATTTAATGGTGAAGAAATTTTGGAAAAAGTCTCATGGGTTGGGTTTGGGTTTCTGGGGCTTACCTTACTTAGGAGGTGGCTGAGGAGGGAGCACAAATGTCCTGTTTTTCACTGCACAATCGCCTTTCTGGCAGCCTGGATCCTCCTCAGCTTCCTATATTTCAATTAAAACCCAGTTTAAGGCATCATGAGGTCATTCCTCCCATGGGGCTTTTTCAGATAAGGAAGGATGTGCAGGCAGCCTGGGAGGCCAGCTGTGATTAGGGAAGCTCAAAAACACCACAAAAATACATTATAAAACATCCTGAATGAGACAGAACAATGGAAGCCTCTTTCATGGGGAAGAAAACTTTCAGGAAATTGGAGGACAGATTTTGGCAGAGCACTAACTCCGCCTCACCCCTGGAGCTGGACACAACACCACCCCCATGGTGGATGCAAATTGGGGGCCAGCCTGCCAAGGCAGTTGATGCTGCTGCAGCACGAAAACCCCCAAAACCGTTAGGAAAAAAAGAAGCAGCTGTGGTACAAGTCCTGCCAATGGGGAGCTCTACCTGGGAGAAACTGTTGGAGAACTTCTCCTCCCCCTGGAGAAATTCAGTGAAATTGTCTCCCAAATTTCTCTTCCCATAGGTAAGGTGGAGAATTTCAAAAGGCCATTTGCATACAGTTCTGTTTGAAACTACTAGCTGTTCATTCAGAACAGTTTTCAAGAATAGACCCATGTGGAGCATGTAACACTAAACTAGACTGGTGCTGATTAAGACATGGACCACCATGGCCAGATTCACCTCCCTCAGGAAGGGATGCAGCTGGTGCACCAGCAGAAGCTGGACAAAGGCACTCCTGACCATCACTGGTGGCTGAACATTCAGGAGCAGTGCTGGATTATTGGATCCAAGAGCACCCCTAAACTCCGTACCTAGTTGCAACCCAACCCAGAGCAAGTCATAATCCCAGTCCTGGATTGGCCTGTCTACTGATCAACAGGACCTCTGCCTTGTCTGGATTGAGCCTCAGTTTATTCACCCACATCCAGTCCCTCACTATGCCCAGACAACAGTTCAAGATTTCCACAGTCTCCCTGACATGACTTGAAAAAGAGAGATAGAGTTTGGTATCATCATCAGCTTGTTTATTTGTTTTTTTCGTGTGTGTGTTTGTTTGTGTTTGTGTGTTTGCTTGTTTTGTGCAATATGTATATACTGCTCCATTTCTAGAATAGATTTCGGAGCGGTGAACACAAAAGATAAAACAGTAAAAGAATACAAAGTTTAAAACAGCACATTCAAATTATGCTTGTTTTAAAAAACACAATGCCGATAAGAAATGTAACTGGTCAATTAAGGAATGCCTACCAGAACAGTGCTATTTTCAGCAGGCGCCGGAAACAACACAGTGTTGGTGCCCGCCTGACCTCGAGGGCAGGGAATTCCAAAGAAAGGGGACCACCACACTGAAGGCTCTTCTCCTGGTGGACTCCAATCAGGCCATAGGTCCATGTGGAACCACCAGGGGAAAGCCCTCCAATGACTTCAGGGACCAGGCATGTTGGTAAGGGAGAAGGTGTTCTCTCAGGTATCTGGCCCCAAGTAGGGATGTTGGAGAATTCCACCACGGAATGCAGTGAGGTCGGATTCTTTAGAATCCAGCCCCCCAGAGTCCATGGCGGAACGGACTACCCCCCGCCACCCCCTGAAATCCCCCCCTGAATGGACCTACCTGGTGGCAGAGGCAGCTCCGGCGGTGGCTCCAGCGGCAGCTCCAGGTCATCTTCCGGCCGCTACTGGGCTGCTGCAGCTGCAAATGGCGGCTGTCATAGCAGCCGTCATTTGCGTCCCTGCCAAGCCATGATTGTTGTTGTTGTTGTTGTTCAGTCATTCAGTCGTATCCGACTCTTCATGACCCCAAGGACCATAGCATGCTAGGCCTTCCTGTCCTCCGCTCTCTCCCGGAGTGTGCTCAAGTTCATATTCATTGCATCGGTGATGCTATCTAGCCATCTCATCCTCTGCCGTCCCCTTCTCCTTTTGCCTTCAATCTTTCCCAGCATCAGTGACATTTCCAGTGAGTTTTCTCTTCGCATTTGGTGGCCAAAATATTTCAGCTTCAGATTCAGTATCTGTCCTTCCAAGGAGCAGTCAGGGTTGATTTCCTTTCAGATTGACTGATTTGACCTCCTTGCAGTCCAGGGGACTTGTAAGAGTCTTCTCCAGCACCACAGTTCAAAAGCACCAATTCTTCAGTGCTCAGCCTTCCTTATAGTCCAGCTCTCACAGCCATACGTTACTACTGGGAAAACCATAGCTTTGATTATAGGAATCTTTGTCGGCAAGGTGATATCTCTGCTTCTTACTATGCTGTCGAGGTTTGCCATAGCTTTCCTCCCAAGGAGCAAGCGTCTTTTAATTTCATGGCTACAGTCACCGTCTGCGGTGATCTTGGAGCCCAAGAAAATGAAATCTGTCACTGCTTCCATTTCTTCCCCTTCTATATGCCAGGAAGTGATGGGGCCAGATGCCATGATATTCGTTTTTTTAATGTTGAGTTTCAAACCAGCTTTTGCACTCTCCTCTTTCACCCTCAACAAGAGGCTCTTGAGATCCTCTTCGCTTTCTGCCATTAGGGTGGTATCATCTGTGTATCTGAGGTTGTTGATAATTCTCCCAGCAATCTTAATTTCGACCTGTGATTCATCCAACCTGACGTTTCTCATGATGTACTCTGCATATAAGTTAAATAAGCAGGGCAACAATATGCAGCCTTGTCATACTCCTTCCCCAATTTTGAACCAATCGGTTGTTCCATGTCTGGTTCTTACTGTTGCTTCTTGACCCTCGTACAGGTTTCTCAGGAGACAGGTAAGGTGGTCTGGTACTCCCGTCACTTTCAGAATTTGCCACAGTTTGTTGTGATCCACACAGTCAAAGGCTCTAGCGTAGTCAATGAAGCAGAAATAGATGTTTTTTCTGGAATTCTCTTGCTTTCTCCATGATCCAGCAAAAGTTGGTGATTTGATCTCCAGTTCCTCTGCCTCTTCGAAACCCAGCTTGTACTTCCGGTACTTCTCGGTTCACATACTGCTGAAGCCTAGCTTGTAGGATTTTGAGCATAACCTTGCTGGCATGTGAAATAAGTGCAATTATACGGTAGTTTGAACACTCTTTGGCGTTGCCCTTCTTTGGAATTGGAATGTAAACTGACCTTTTCCAGTCTTGTGGCCACTGTTGACTGTTCCAAATTTGTTGGCATATTGAGTGCAGCACTTTAACAGCATCATCTTTGAGGATCTTAAATAGCTCAGCTGGAATACTGTCATCTCCGCTAGCTTTGTTGTTACTAATGCTTCCTAAGGCCCACTTGACTTCACTCTCGAGGATGTCCAGCTCAAGTTCAGTGACCACACTATCATGGCTATCAGGGACATTCAGATCTTTCCTGTATAGTTCTTCTGTGTATTCTTTCCACCTCTTCTTAATCTCATCTGCTTCTGTTAGGTCCCTGCCTTCTTTGTCCTTTATCATGCCCGTCTTTGTACAAAACGTTCCCTTGAGATCTCCGATTTTCTTGAAAAGATCTTTAGTCTTTCCCATTCTGTTGTTTCCCTTGATTTCTTTGCATTGTTCATTTAAGAAGGCCTTCTTGTCTCTCCTTGCTATTCTCTGGAACTCTGCATTCAGTAGGATATATCTTCCCCTTTCTCCCTTGCTTTTCGTTTCCCTTCTTTCCTCAGCTACTTGTAAAGCCTCATCAGACAGCCACTTGGCTTTCTTGCATTTCTTTTTCTTTGGGATGGATTGAGTTGCTCTCTCCTGAACAATGTTACAGACCTCCGTCCATAGTTCCTCAGGCACTCTGTCTATCAGGTCTAATCCCTTTATTCCTCACCTCCACTGTTTATTCACAAGGGATATGATTTAGGTCATACCTGAATGGTTTAGTGGTTTTCCCTACGTTCTTCAATTTGAGCCAAAATTTTGCAACAAGAAGCTCATGATCTGAGCCACAGTCAGCTCCAGGTCTTGTTTTGACTGACTGTATGGAGCTTCTCCATCTTTGGCTGCAAAGGACATAATCAATCTGATTTCCATATTGACCATCTGGTGATGTCCATGTGTAGAGCCGTCTCTTGTGCTGTTGGAAAAGAGTGTTTGCTATGATCAGCGTGTTCTCTTGGCAAAACTCTATGAGCCTTTGTCCTCCTTCATTTTGTACACCAAGGCCATGCTTGCCTGTTATCCCAGTGATTTCTTGACTTCCTACTTTAGCATTCCAATCCCCTATGATGAAGAGGACATCTTTTATTGGTGTTAGTTCTAGAAGGTGTTGTAGTTCTTCATAGAACCGATCAGCCTCAGCTTCTTCAGCCTCAGTGGTTGGGGCATAGACTTGAATTACTGTGATGTTGAATGGTTTGCCTTGGATTCATACTGAAATCATTCTATCATTTTTGAGATTGTACCCCAGTACTGCTTTTCCCACCCTTTTGTTGACTATGAGTGCTACCCCATTTCTTCTAAGGGATTCTTGCCCACAGTAGTAGATATAACGGTCACCTGAATTAAATTTGCCCATGCTTGTCCATTTTAGTTCACTGATTCCCAAGATGTCGATGTTCAATCTTGCCATCTCATGTTTGACCACCTCCAGCTTACCTTGATTCATTGATCTGACATTCCAGGTTCCAAAACAATATTGTTCTTTGCAGCATCAGATTTTCTTTTCACCACCAGACACATCCACAGCTGAGTGTCCTTTCGGCTTTGGCCCAGCCACTTCACTCTTTCTGGCACTACTTGGAAATTCCCTCTGTTCTTCCCCAGTAGTATATTGGACACCTTCCAACCTGAGGGGCTCATCTTCCGGCGTCATCTCTTTTAGCCTTGTGATACGTTCCATGGGGTTTTCTTGGCAAGAATACTGGAGTGGGTTGCCATTTCCTTCTCTAGTGGACCACATTTTGTCAGAACTCTGTGCCATGACCTGTCCGTCTTGGGTGGCCCTGCATGGCATAGCTTATGGCTTCACTGAGTTATGCAAGCCCCTTCGCCACAACAAGGCAGTGATCCTATCATGGCAAAAGGCACAAATGGTGTAGTGTCCACCATTTGTGTCCCTGCCTTTTGCCATGATAGTCTACGTAGATACTTACATAGCCTGTCAATACTTAGGGGACGCAAATGGCAGCCAGCATAGCAGCTGCCATTTGTGGCCACAGCCCAGTTGCGGCTGGAAGTCCGGCTGCGGCCAGCCCTGGCTGGGAGCTCCACAGCCTTGCTCCGGAGCGGAGCCAGCTGGGGAGGATTCCAGGGGGGAGGGAGGGATCTCCTCCCCCCTCCCACAGAACCCAGCAGATGGAGGTAAGTGGGGTTTCGTAGACCCCTAGATGTAAGAACTCACTTGTGCCCACTGAGCATGGGTGCTTGCAGAGTCCCTGCTGCCACCCACCAGAGTCCCTGCTGCCACCCACGAGCCCTGGAAGGCTTGGCGAGCAGTCAGGGAATGTCCCGCAGCTCCCACTCCTCGATGTGAGCTGCCATTTTTATGCAAGATGGGGGATCATATCGAGGTGTGGGCAGCTGCAAGGGTGTCCCTGCTGCTGCTGCCACTGTAGTGGGAGGGTGGAGAGGAGAGGTGCTCCCCTCTTCTCCCCTCACCCCTGCTACAGCAGTGGTAGCGGCGAGGGACAGGCTGGTTGTTTTACCTAAGTCTAAGTGATTTATGTAAAACAACAAGCCTGTCCCTCACCGCCGCCACCGCCACGGTAGCAGGGCATGGGGGGCAGCGGGGAGAAAAGGATAAGCATTTCCTTCTTCCCTCTCCCCCAACCTGCTACAGGAGCAGCAGCAAGGGAGAAGCTGGTTATTTTCCGTAAGTCTCTTCCACTTGCATGAAGTGACCAGCCTGTCCCTTGCCGCTGCCAACATGGCTGTAGCAGAGACAAGAGGGGAAGAAGGCAGCACCTCTCCTCCTTCCCCCATCCTTGCTATAGTGGCAGCAGCAAGGGACAGGCTGGTCCTTTTACGTAAGTGTAAGAGACTGACATAAAATGACCAGCCTGTCCCATGCCACTACTGCTGTAGCAAGGGTGTGCTCCCTTCTTTCCCTCTCAGTGATAGGCAGCTCGCTGAGGGACCAAGTGCCCACACTCTTGCCTGACTCAGCATGCAGCGAGTCGGGCAACAGCTCGGGTCCATGAACTGGCATCTGGGGGGCCAAACAGGTGATTTCTCGCCGGGCTTCGAGCCCCAGCCAGACACTCACACCACCCCTAGCCCCAAGTTGTTTAGGGCTTTGTGCACTAGTATTAAAACCTAGGCATTTGGGGTGGGTTAGGGTATTTTTTTAAAAAAAAAAAATTATGGTAAAATTTTATTGTTTTAAATTGTTTATGGTGGGTTGTACATCGCCCAGAGTGGCTGGGTGACCAGTCAGATGGGCGATTAATAAATTTAATGAATAAATAATTTAATAAATAAATAAATAAACCTTAAACCTGGCCCAGTAGTGAATAGGCAGCCAGTACAGTTCCCTCAGAAAAGGAGTCACATGATGGAAAGGGGCAGCTCCTGACAGCATCCGAGCTGCTGCATTCTGCACTAGCTCCAGCTTCCAGAGCAGCCTCAAGGGCAGCCCCACATAGAGCGCATCGCAGTAATCCAGTCTTGAGGTTATCAGCACCTGTACCACTGTGTCCAAGCTACCCCTGTGTAGGAGAGGCCATAGTTTGCAAACCAGCTGATGAGACCCAGCCCACCCCAAAACTCCGGTTGACCTTTTCCAGTGGCTCCATGTATGTTAAAAAGCATGAGAGACAAAAGAGAGCCCTGAGGAACCCCATAGGCCAAAGGACCAGCCATTTGTATTTCTAATTATTTACAGAATTAATGTCTAATAGAGAGTTGACTATTAGAAAATAAATGCAAAATGTACACACTTTATTTCGTATAAGGTGCTGCTGTATTAAAGGAAAGCATCGTTGATCAAATATATGGGTTCTTCAGAAGATACACACTTCTAATGTCCACTAGATTTATAATAGCATTACTGCAAGGTCTATGTTTTGAAGTACATTTGATCTAACAAAGTTGCTCTCAGCCTGGTATGTAATTGCTTAGACAAAGAGAATATTATCTACCAAATGTCACACACAAACACATCCATCTTCTTCTGTATTATCTTTCCATGCTGCATCATGACATATTTACTCAATACATCAGGATAACGTTCCTGTTTAGCAAGGTGTCATCATTGACCTCAGTGGAATGTCCTGCTCATTTTAATGGTATGGAGAATAATTTTTGCATAATGCTGTGATTACTTGTACTTCGCAGCTTCAAAATGGCTTCATAGGATAGTGTGCTTATGCCATAAACTATAGCCACAACCATTTAATTGCTCTCCTCCCCAAAAGCATTCCATAGTATTGTTCCATATATAATTCCTACTGCCTAAAGTGACATTGAACAAAATGTTGCAATTTAAAATAAAAATAGAGGATGTTTTTCTACCTAATAAAACTAAAGAAAGTAAATATTTACAGGAAAAGGATTTATCAATATGTTAGATTCTTTAAAAAAGAAAAGGTGTGAATGGAAACATACAGCAACACAACTCTGACACTCATCCTCACAGTCATGATGTGATCCTCAGGAGGACTGGCATTTGTCATCATCATCACAGGGAGGCAGGCATGCTAGGGCCATGATGTGTGGTTGCATGTTGGATACTGACATCGATGTTGGAGGTGGGGCTTAAGTGGACTGGATAAGTTCCTTTTGTGGCTCAGCTGTTTCTGCTCCAAAGAAGTCTAAAAGTGAGTCCCAGGGCCAGGGCAGCCCAAGACATTTTGAAGCTTAAAGCAAAGGACAAAATGGTGCCTGCCTTCCCATTCCTTGTACAAAACCTAAACAGACTGGCAAGTAGCAATTGGTTCTTACTCCAATACTGGCAATGGGGTAGCATTCTCTGCTGCCACTTATGAATCACCCCAGAACATAAGAAGAGCCATGCTGGATCAGACCAAAGTTCCATCTAGTCCAGCATTCTGTTCACACAGTGGCCAAGCAGCTGACCATGGGAAACCCACAACAAGCAGGAAAGGCATGCAACAGCACCCTCCTGCCCATGGTCCCCAGGAACTAGTATAGATAGGCATACTGCCTCTGATACTGGAGGTAGCATATAGCCATCAGGACTAGTAGGCATTGATAGCCTTCTGCTCCAGGAATTTGTCTATCCCGCTTTTAAAGCCATCCAAATTGCTGGCCATCACTACATCTTGTGGAAGTGAATTCCATAATTTAACTATGTGCTGTGTGAAGAAGGACTTCCTTTTTATCTGTCCTGAATCTCCCACCAATCAGCTTCATGGGATGACCCCAGGTTCGAGTATTATGAGAGAGGGGACGAAATGCCCCCCTATCCACATTCTCCACACCATGCATAATTTGTACAGCTCTATCATGTTCCCCCTTACTCACCCTTTTTCCAAGCTAAACAATCCCAGCTGTTGTAATCTTCCCTCATAGGGGAGTTGCTCCAGCCCCTTGATCATCACTAAAAAAGAGGACAAAAGATGAAACAGATTTGTTGAATAAAATACAGTACATCTCACCATAGGACTACCCAGTGTTAGTCCTATTTAAGTCAGTCATGATATACAACCCATGGTGTGGAACACTGCGACAAGGTGACCTGTGTCCCTTTCTCAGTCTGCTGTCCAGGTGCTGTTGATGGGCAACTTGAAGGTCCCACTTTTCCTTCTGAAGGTTCTTTATCTTTCAACCAGACTTGGATAGGACAGAAGACACCTTCAAAATAGAGGGCAGTCCTCTGGCAGCCCTTCAAACAGAGAACTGTTCCCTATAAAGGGGACACATGATCTCCCTAGCAGCAGGCTCGCTTAGGGGGTGAAAAGCGGGCTGCAGGCCACACACAGTCCTATTCTCCAATGCCTTTCCACCATTATCTGCCACCTCAGCATCCAGCACCTGAAGCAGCCATCTCACTCTGCTTAATGTTTGCGCTATCCTGGCCCAGTGGTGAAGGCAAGGAAACCAATTGTCTCTCAAAGCCAGTTTTCACAACGTGCACATTAGAAAAGGCACAAAGACTTGGGAAAATGTGCAGATGTGTCTAATAACCTCTCCACTCCCCCCTTGACTGTCTCCCACATGCTTACACTGACATACGACTTGCGTACACAAAATGTTTCCTCTAACAGCATACAGCCCCCTTGGTGTCTAGGCCTTATGAGCTGAAAGTTGTTCTAGGCTTCTTCTTCTTTTTGAACTTCTTGAGCTGCTCAGTCTTAAACATCTCAGAAGCTGAGCCAATGGACAAAGGAGGATCCATTTTAATCAACCACCAGCAGAATTCTTCCAACCAATGCTATGGATGTTACCTTAGTGGGGGCTTTTTAATCTTATTTTATCAGATCTGGGGAGCAAACTGACACAACCACCATTTCTGCAGATCTGTTATGTTCTGCACTTTAACGTTATGCCTTATTTGACACTCTGCAACCATAATAAGTGTCCTGAAGGATTGCTGAAAATTGTTTTTGACTTTGCAAATATATGCGTGGGTCACTCTGTTGTTCTGGTATTTTTGCAATGTGTTGTGAATCGCCTTGAAGATTATGTAATTGAAAGGTGGGATATACATTTCAAAATGCATGCATATGTGCATACATACATACATGCTGTACTGTGAATAATACAGTGAACTGAAGATTCCATCTGTGCAACCTGCCTGGAGTTATTCTCTGGGCGCCGCTCCTTCTAAGGTAGAAGGTTTTATTTTGCTTTGTTTTTGCCACACTTAGGGTGCAATCCTATGCATGTTTACACAGAGAAAAGGCCTACAACTCTCAGCATGCCCCAGCCAGCCATGCTGGCTGGAGCATGCTGGGAGTTGTAGGCCTTTTCTCTGTCTAAACATGCATAGGATTGTGCCCTTAAAAGAATAGTGGCTAAACAGTGCACAGGTACAATCAGATTTCTCCATTTACTTCCAAGATACTCTTACTGAACTGTGAACTCAAAACTCTTTTTAAACTGATTATTCAAGTGTTTTTACTGAGAACTAGAGATGGGTGAAAATGTTGTTTCAGTTTGGTTCTGATAAGAATTTACCAAAATTTGCATACTTTATATTCAAGACAAAAAGAACTTGAGATTAAATAGGGAGGTCACAGGTGTCCGGTTGGGGCTCAAATCTCAGTGATTTCTCACTGGCTCAGCCCCTTGGACACAAGTCCGCAGATCCCTGCACTTGCCTGAATTGGTGCATGCCAAGTTAGGGATGGCAGAGAATTCCGCCACAGATCTCGGTGAGGCCGAATGCCAGAACGGCCTGCCACCCACCCACCCCCCGCGGATCCCCCCCGGGACAAGACTTACCTGGGGCGGATCTTCCGGGCGGCGGCTGCTCCGGCGGCGGTGGCAGCGGTGGCGGCTGCGGCAGCTGGTCTTCCAACCGGCTGCCGCCGCCGCCATTTGCAGTCTTGTCGGGGGTGGGGTTTCAAGTCAGGCAAGTCTGGGGATCGCCAACCCCTCACCAAGCCACCATTTATGTAAAAATGGTGGCTCAGCCTTTTATGGAAGGGCTGATATTGTGCAAATTGCAGCCATAAAGATCCCATGTATGCAAAATTACAGGCATAAATGGCCCATTTAGACCATTTGCACCATTTGTGAAAAACTGGCCTTTCTGTAAAAGTCCAAGCTGCTATTTTTTTGCCAAATGGTGGATTGGTGAGGGAGTGCGAGTGGGAGTGGGACCCATGAACCACCTGGTAGCTCACCACACACAGTGAGCAGGGTTGGGTGGCCAGCAGTGGTCCAGCGAGCAGCGCATGAGACAATATGAGGTGAGTTCTCTAATCCCTAGATTAAAAAAAATCAAATGTGGAAGAAACTGAAACTGACAGATAAGTCTATCCAGGCCCAATACCTGAGTATTCCACCATGTTGGACAAATTCATGGAGGAGAAGGCTATCAATGACTACTAGCCCTGATGGCTGCATGCTACCTCCAGTATCAGAGACAATATGCCTATGTACACCAGTTGCTACATATTGCACTCATGCCCTACTTATGGGTTTCCCACAGGCAACTGGTTGGCCACTGTGTTAACAAAATGCTGGGCCAGGTGGACCTTTGGCCTGTTCCAGCATGGCCTTCTTCTGTTCTAGTTCTAAATTAGGGTTGCCACGCCTCTTTTTTCTGGCAGGGCCCTCATCTTTACATGGCAGGCAGGTACATCCTGGTCCTCTCCATGTGAGGAATAGCTGTATCTATTGAATCTGGCTGGTTCAGATGGGTGAGGATTTCATTTCAGTCCGTTTTAGATAGGAATTGACCAAAATTCACATGGTTCTCCATATTCAGGAGTGAAAGAACTTGAGAGTTAAAAAAAAATCTGAATATGGGAGAAAGCAAAATGCCGGATTCACCCATCCCTACTGAGAACTAAATGATTAGTCAAAAACAAATGCCACATATAATGAACCCTATAAGTTAGTGAGACGGACACTAAATACAGACAATTCCTAACATTACAGCTTAGTTTAGAACTCTGAGTACAAGGTAAGACTGTGGGGATAACTTGGTCAACTAGCCACTGTTCTCTTTTATGAACAAAATGTTCAGTTCAATTCTTTTAAAATTATGATTATTATGAAAAGATCCGATAAGAGCTAAATGAAAAAGTTTCAGTTTCACAGCATTGTTTGCATGAGTGAATTGGTAACTCTGCTTTTGTGAGACTGAATATGCACGAATTGAAAAGTCTCCCATCGCCTGACTAACCCTCCTGCTCTTTTAGTTCACAGCTTGCTAATCAAACAATTTCATTTTATAATCCTCATTTCCCCCCATAATGCAGCATATGTGTTGGTGGCTGCATTACTACCTCTCTGCTATTGAATTAGAGCACAATGCCTCATTTACTTCTAAGAGCTCACACATATACTTAAGAAGCACAGCCTACCGCCTCTGAGCAGTATCACCCTTACTTCCCTTGGCTCATAAAGAAAACTGATATGTGCACATATACACATCCATAAGAGTCCTTGCAAGAAGAAAAGAACTATAGCTGAGAGCAAGTGTTTGGGAGATATGAATCTAGGAGGGAAATCAGAATGTAAGAAATGAAACACCATGTTCAAAATGATAGATCTTTTCTTCTTCCTTGTTTTATATCTCATAGGCATCATAGAGTATGTCACATCCTGGGATAAAGTGGAAGGTCTCTTTCACATCTGCAAGTATTATTATTATTATTATTATTATTATTATTAACATTTATGTGTTACTCCCCACCACAAAAAACAGTCTTGAAGTTAAGTACACTTACAAATGCAGAAATCCATAATTAATATAACCAGGGTAGGGGGCAAAATCAATATAAGCCATTAGCACAATCAACACAATCATACAAATAAAAGCAAACGCCATAAAAAACCCACTCCCACTTTCCCCCTGTTTCTCCAAGGACACAAAAAGGCCCCTGAGGGGTGGGTGAGGGAGAGTTTTTCAAGGTTTCCCCCCTTTTTTTGTGGGCATTCACATAATATTTACTTCTGGATATGAATGAGAATCTCAGTCATCTTACTACCCAGTCAATGGGAAACAGTTTTGCCATCTGGTACTGGCCAGTCTTGGAGATTGTACTGGGTTGTGCTGTTCATTCACATGTTCCTTTATAAAACAGTTGATTGCAGCACCATCCTTCGGGTGACATAATATCCCTTGCAACTCACCTGAAGACATTACTATTTGATTTCCCCTTTTTTTCTCCTTGCCTGAAGGCTATCCAGGGCTGTGCTGTCTTTGCTGGCACCATCTTGAGCCCCAGTCCTTCCTTGCAAGCTGCTTTCCCATTCTGACTGGTGCTGTACAGGGGTCCTTAGGTAGCATAGATCAACACAACTGATGCAGGCATTTCAAAAGCGCTATGTGAAAAAGATTGCATTAATCTTGCCTAGTAACTCATAGGTACAGAGGATTCTCAGTCACACAGCCAGAAGTAAATGCTGCTCTGCAGTGACATGAAACATCCACAAGCACACATCTTGCCTCTAGGAAAGCCATTAAATATTGTGTAGAGGGAAGCAAACCACTGTATACAAATGATCTTACACCTTCATCTCTCTCTCGATCTCTCCCTCTCTATCTCTCTTCCTCTCTCTCTCTCTCTGGAAAGTGAGCTACGAGCTGGATAGCATGCACACTTACATAGTTAAAGTTTAGAATTCACTAAGATGTAGTGATGGCCACCAGTTTGGATGGCTTTAAAAAGGGGTTAGAAAAATTCATGGAGGATAAGAATATCAGGGGCTACTAGTCCTGATGGCTATATGCTATCTCCAGCATCAGAGGAAGGATGCCTATGTACACCAGCTGCTGGGGAACATGGGCAGGAGGGTGCTGTTGTACTCATGTCCACTTGTGGGTTTACCACAGGCAGCTGATTGGCCACTGTGTGAACAGTGGATGAGATGGGCTCTTGGTCTAATCCAGCCTGGGTCCTCTTATGTTCTTATATGCTCACACATGCACACACGTATGTATCTGTGTACACAGACATATGTAAATGGGTTTATTTTTATTGCAAAGCCTGCTTCTTCCAACTCTTAAAAGCTCTCAGTATATTCTGATGTCTACATGTAGTCTGTTTGTATGTATGGGCTTCCCAATTATTATTGTTGTGGGGGGGGGGGTTGCCTTTCTGCAATAGGAGTATAAGGTGGCTTTCTATGTTCCTAAGGGGTTTGTATATTGGTGCCAGTGGTGCCACAAAATACTAGCCAGGCCAATCAATATGTGGGGCCACCCACCACACCAGAGGACCCCACACATACACACATACACACACACACTGCACATTACTAGCAACCTGCCTATCACCATATCAGATAGTGTGTGTGTGTGTGTGTGTAGGGAGGGCTTGTATACTTCAAGGAACCCTGGAGGGATAAAATATTTGTGTAATGGACCCATATTGCGAGATCCCTGTCAATGACAGACAGGCCACTCAGCCTCAGGGGTGGTGGCACAAATTTTGCTTTCACCACAGCAATGTCACCAAATGTAGCACATAACTTTACAGTTCACTCCTAAGTGAAACTGTCAGGGTTTCTCTTATGACCTGGACCCCCTGAAAATCTCCTTAAGGATTTCTTGCCTCCTTAAGAGTCCCATCTTCCTTCTTTTAAACTTCCCTTCCCAGTAAAGTGGGGTTTAGGCTGTAGATGTGGGGTGATTAGCACTTCAGACACTTAGGGTTTAACCACAAACCAGTTTACTGGTAAATTATAGGGGTGTACGAATGACTTACCCCGTTCTCTAGGGGGGAGGCGATCCGTCCCTCCCCCCCGGAATCCTCCCTGGCCAGCTCCACTCCGTGGGGAGCCCACAGAGCCGCCAGCCGCCATTTGCGTCCCTGCGGTAGCCGTGATAGGCTATGTATATATCTACATAGCCTATGTAAATACTTACGTAGCCTATCATGGCTAAAGTGGAATGATAATGGTGGCCGCAGACCGGGGCAGCCATTTGCAGGGCAGCGGACAGCCGACAAAGGTAGGCTCCATCCCAGGGGGATTCTGGGGGGGAGATTGCTCCATTCCGCCATGGACTCCAGGGGGCCGGATTCTAAAGAATCCGGCCTCACTGGAGTCCGTGGCAGGATTCTCTAACATCCCTAGTAAATTAAAGCAAGCAAATCATAACTAAAGGTATTTACACAATAAAGCTGAGTGATACAAAGGCATTAAGAGAAAATAACAGTTGCAAAATGCAAGTTCCTTTACCCTAGCTGTACTTAAGACTTTTCCAGGCTGCTTCTTCCTGCTTCTGCAGGCTCTGGTCTCCTCAACTCTGCTCTTACTGCTCTGGTCTTTTTGACTATCTCCTTATATACCCTTCTCCTTCAAAACCAAAAGTACTGTTTCAAACCTGAAGAAATGAAACTTAACTGGGGAAATGAAACTGAAACTTAATTGGGGAAATGAAACTACTCCTCTCAGACATACTCCCTCCCAGCAAAAAACCCCAAGCCTCTAAGCCTGAACAGTTTTCCCTTTGCCTCTGTAGGCTTCAAACCTTCACAGAAACCATTCATGTATTTGGAGAAAAATTAAAGGGGTATACTTGGAAACACCATGGGGGTGGCAACTAAACCTGATCTGTGCCCCAACCATCATCTGTATTCCAGCTGGCATAGTAACAGTTCTACTTTTTTGCTCCGTAAACCCACCCTGAGCTCTGTTTCTTGCATCCTATTTTCACCACAGTGGTAAACCTGTATCTAGGCTGTACCATTTCAGACTGCTCACATCATTAAATAATCCTATAGTGCAGTGGTGGACAGAAGGTAAATCTGGATCTCCTGGTGGATCTCTGAGTGATTCCTAATAGATCAACAAACAGTGATGCATCTAGGTAATTTTAGATCCTGGACTTCATGGTCTTATGCCCATGGGGATGGCCATGTGTTATGTGCTTCAGTTGTGAAGCACATAACTAACATTTATCTCCCTCTACCACTGCCATTCCATGCCTTAAAACTGTTTCTACATTCCTCATATGTTAGAACAACAAAACTGTTTACCAACCCTGATTAAAAAAAATAATAATACTCTGAATATGTGCAGTTTTAAGAACATAAGAAGAGCCCTGCTGATCAGACCAAGCATCCATCTAGTCCAGCCTTCTGTTCACACAGTGGCCAACCAGCTGCCCTTGGGAAACCCACAAGCAGGATATGAGTGCAACAGCACCCTCCCACCCATGTTCCCCAGCAACTAGTATACATAGGCATACTGCCTCTGATACTGGAGGTAGCATAGAGCCATCAAGACTAGTAGCCATTGATAGCCTTCTCCTCCATGAATTTATCTAACCCCCTTTTAAAGCCATCCAAATTGGTGGTTGTAACATATCCATGTATGTGTTTGTATTGTAAGTAAGGTAGGGTTAACAGAGTGTTAGGGAGGGAGTGACCAGTGGGAGGGGCTTGTGTGTGAGAGAGAGGATTCTGAGGGGGGGGTGAGAGAGAGAGAGAGAGAGAGAGAGAGAGAGAGGATTCTGAAGGAGAGAGCTGACGGTTAGTCAGATAGGGCTTTGGGGATTGAAGAAGCTACATCTATCTAGTGTGAATGGGGTTTGGGGGATAGGGTTTAGAAGGGGTAGAGTAGGTAGGTTAGGACCAAGCATAGATTAATAATATGTAACTTCTCTTGCGTTTAATAAATTATTTGTTTGCTTTAACTACAAAATCCCACATGTTGGTTTGTCTTATTGCGCTACCATTAGAAAAACATATTTCCTTGTTACCTCTCCGGTATTGGGTAGAGGGAACCAATTAGGCATACTGAGTGTCTCTTTAACCCAGAAAGTAAAAGGGGCTGAAGCTGTGTGTGTCAGTGAGGATAACTGACCCAGTGGAGGCAGACATCCTGAGGAGGTTTTCTTCTCACTTCCATCAGGTGGGAGCTAGAGAAGGTAGAACCCAGGGCAGGAGCATCGCAGAGGCCATCACTACATCTTGTGGAAGTGAATTCCATAGTAACTATGCACTGTGTGAAAAGTACTTCCTTGTATCTGTCCTGAATCTCCCACCAATCAGCTTCATGGGATGACCCTTTTGGTATTCTAGTATTCTGGAAGAGGGAGGGGAAAATTATTTATTTATTGTATTTTAGGTTCACTTAAATCATAGCACCATCGTGACTACAGGAATAAAATGGAGATTGCTTCTGCTACCCCAATGCCTTCACCACCTGCCACTCTCTGGACAGTCATTTGAGGTGCCCTGAACTGTGGGGCCCTTGACTTTGGCCCCAAGATCCAGCAATAGCTGCATCGCTGTGAGCAAGGGTTTCCAACTCCCAATTGCTTACTAATAGCAAGAACAAAAAGGATCCCCACCCCTCACCTTTCCCCAATTATACTGCTGTGCTGAAATGAAGAAAGCTTGGGATAATCAGGAGTAGATTTTTGTGTGGAAGGACTTCAGTTCAGTTCTAATTCTCAGAAGGAATTCCTGGGCTAAGAATTATTTAATTATGTACAGTGAAGGCTGGTGGCTCCAATTTAAGTGAGACTGTGATTCCATTCTGGGTTTCAGTCAGAACCAGCCTGAACTCTGAGGGAGCTATTCAAGGCACTGAACCTATTTGGGAGCTAGGGCTAAGCACCACGGATAGCTCTTTTAGAGTTCTGGCTGGTTCTGACTGAAACCCAGAATGGATACACAGCCACAATGAAATTGCAGCCACCAGCCTCCACTGATTTTTTTTGTGAACTGCCCAGAGAGCTTCAGCAGTATAGAAATGAAACAAACAAACAAACAAACAAACAAACTGATTCTGTATGTCTTTTTCAACTGGGCCAGGCACATTTCCTGCATTGGCAAGGTCCTGGACTAGATGACACTTGAGGTAACTTACAAGCCCATTCCTCCAGAAAAAAATTATTCCTGATCACAAAAACAGTATCAAAGAAAAGGGAGACTCCACACTGGCACTCTAATGGAGACCCTTAGTGTTGTGAGGGGGGGTCAAGGTGATAAGGCATCCTCTTTTCTGTCTCTCCACAGAGAGCCTCAGCCAAGCATTTCCCACAACCTCTCCCACATAGTGCAAAGCGTAAATCCTTCCTTTGTCATGTAAAACCGAGCTACATCAGTCCAGAGTTCCTACCCTGCCTACATACTTAACCTTATCACCTGTGTCAGCAGTGTTACCTCAACCCAAACAGGTGAGTGAGGTGACCATTAGAGCTTCACAGATATTCAGAGCTGCTTGTTTATGGGGGGGAGAGAGAGAGACTGCTCTGTGGGGAAAAGGAAACTAAAAGCAAAGGTGTTTGTCCTCCCCTCTTACTTTTGATATGGTTCAGTTCCGAAGGTCCACTGAGAAGGTCCACTGAGATTCAAAGAGAGAATCTGGTTTTCTTTAATTCAGCTAAATCACAGAATTTTCCTTCCCTGATCTAAGACATTTATCTAAGATTACAGCCAACAGGGCTTGTAAAGTCTTATTTTAACATAAAATATTTGTGGCTCTTTTTTAGTCTGGGTGTTTTTCTTTGTGGCCCTGCAATGTATGTGATGTGTTAGACACGTCAAGGGGGTCTTGACTCTGCAGTTAAGGCTGAATTCTGAAATAGACTAAAAATTGGGCATTTATTGTTCTCTCCCTCTCTTTCTGCATATACTTGGTTCTTCGGATGTGAAATCAAATCAAACATAGCGTTATTCTATGTGTAGAGTTTCATTTTGTTTTGAAATTCCCATAAAATCCTCATTTGTATTTACATAAATGTTTAATGCGGAGTGCTTGAAATATGAGTCTCTCATAGGTCTCTGTGTATATAAAATGTGTCTGTATGTAAGTGCACATATATATGTGCGTGTGTGTGTGTGTGTGTGTCTCTCTCTCTCTCTGTCTGTCTGTCTGTCTGAATATATATATATATATATACACACACACACACATACACACACACGTGTGTGTGTGTATTATATGTGTGTGTGTGTGTGTGCATGTGTGTGCGTGCTCTGTACTCAGTTGAATCCTGAACTGAGTGTTGATCAGACAGATTTGGGAGCTGTTCAGATTAAAGCAGGATGCCTCTGAAGCACACTAAATCCAAATCTGAACATGCCTGAAGATTCAGGATCCAGAGGGAGACAGAGACACAGACAGCATGTCTCCAAAAATGGATACATTTCTCCCCAAGCTCTCCATATAAGGAAAACACCAAAGTGGGAAGCGGGTGGAGGGAGAGGAGGGAGTGTAGGGTTTTGGGGTTTTTTTCTTATGAAATGTTATTCTTTTTCGAAATAAGGTTATCAAAATAAAGGCAACAAAAAGAAGAACGTACATAATAAATCAGAATCACTAAAGAAACAAAGGAATTTGCTCATTATAAATCTTTGTCTATAGCAGATATGCTTATGGAACATCTATAATAAAACGACCTAAGTAGGAGTTCAGTATCTAATGAAAGTAAAAATACAAGTTCTACAACATATAAAGGGACTGTGCGTAGGTTTATGTAGGGATGTATGGATTGTGTATAATCCATTCGGTCTGTGTTTTGTGGGTTGTCAGGCAAACTTTTTTCTGTCATCCGCTCATCAACAGAATCAATTTTTTCCTGAATTTGCACAAATGCGCATTTGCACAATTTCACACATGCAAAGATGCACAAATTCCCCCCAAATGCACATTTTCACACTTTAGCCTATGGGGGAAATGTGCATTTTTGGTGAGTTGTTTTTGTTAAAAATGTTGCATATATTTCTACAATGAGATTTGTGTAGGGATGGTGGAGAATTCCTCCACTGACTCCAGTAAGGCCGGATTCTTTAGAATCCAGCCCCCTAGAGTCTGTGGCGGAATGGAGCAATCCCCCCCGCCACCCCGCAAAGTCCCCACAGACCAGATCCTACCTGCCTCCAGCGGTCTGGATCCAGCCGCTGCTGGCCACTGCTCCAACGTGTGGCCGCGAATGGCGTCCTGCATAGGGGATGCCATTTGCGTCGCTGCTTTAGCCGTGATAGGCTACGTAAATATTTACATAGCCTATCATGGCTACAGCAGCAACACAAATGCCATCCCCTACACAGGATGCCATTTGCATCTGCAGCAGCTCGGCAGCTGTATACAATTGCTTAAGAAGGTCTTTAAGCAGGAATCCAGGATCATGAGGTTCTAATCAGAGTGAATGGTTTTACCAAGGCTCTCCAACCCCAGTACTTTGGGAGAGGGATGTTGAAGTAACAAATGGCAGGACTATGCCAGTGTTTAGTGCTCTTTACTAGTTGTCTCTCCCAGAAGTATGAATGTTAAAAAGAGATTTGGTGGAGTATTTGGGACCAAGAAGGGTGTAGCATTGGATGCTTTGCTTGGATGTTCAAGTCTTTCTGCTTCTGCCGCTATATGCTCCACATCCATCACCCACCCCTGTCCTATTGCACCTTATGTGACTTCGGTGCCAATAAAGCAGAAAATAAATAAGGCTTAGCCTGAAACCCTATACCTACTTACCTGGGGGTAAGCTCCATTGAACTCAGTGGGACTTATTTCTAAGTAGACATGAATAGGATCATCATGAAACTGTTTTTTGTTTTTTTTCATTCATCATAATTCCCTAGCCCCTGCACCAATCTTTCTGAAATCGCACAGGTTTCATGCCTAGGAACACCTGTATGGCATATGCAATTTTCATACAAATTGCCAAAAAGCACCATGGGAGGATAAGGGGAAATGAAGCACTCCCCCCCCCAATCCAATGCTGCCCCTATTCTTCTGAAATTTGCCCATTATTTACCTCCAAGAGCATTTTTTTTCTAAATGTTTTTCCACCCCACCCCATGAGCTTCAAATCTCTTTGCAAAAAAAACAGGGAAGAGACAACTAGGATGCTATCAGACAGGGGTTCCCCTGAAATAACCAACACCACCCTTTTGTTGCTGCCGAATTCCACCTAAAGAAACATTTAGGGTGAATTTGGAGGTTCCTACTTGGACAAAATATCTTAGGAATGTCAACAAAATCTCAAATTAGTGAAATTCCTAATTTCAAATTAGTGAAATGTATGTGGGATATGAAAATCTACTTTCAGCTTAGATGTTTGTTTGTTTTTCCAGAGCTAGGTTCAACAGTATTTCTTGGAATGTATGTTTTGGATTGCTAACTTTTTTTCTTTATTAAGGTTCAGAGAAGAGAGCAACATATGTGGATTGGTTTGCATGGATATTTGATGTGGTTGAAGGAAGGAGAGAGGAAACATTCATGGGAGGAGATGAGAATGTAGACAAGAAAAGGCAGATGAGGCACAGAAAGAAAATGTATCTAGACTAGAGAAAATAAATTATTGTGGGTGGTGCTAGGACATATAGCCTTATCATGATGAGCAACACCCCCCAAACAATTTAGGGAGCAATCCGATGGCCCCTAGACAGCATCTGGTGGGCCATAGAATACTTTGGATTCCTGGTTCCGAGGTCGAAGACAGCGCTCTGACCTCGGATCTGGGAATCCGCACTTCACCTCCTCCCCCTCACAGCCAGCACAGAAAGATCTGCACTGACTGTCTCTCAGAGGTCGGGAACCTGAATTTAGAAAGGGGGTAAAGGGGGCATTCCAGTGGGCAGGGAGACGAGGGGACTGGAGAGGCTGGGATACAAGCTATCTCGAGGCCTCTCCAGCCTCCTTTCCTCCCCTGCTGGAATGCCCCAACTAGACAGGCAAAAAAGCCCATCTTGTGAGAATGCAGAGTGGGAGGAGAGGCAGAGGTGACAATCACCTCTGTTGCTCCTCCTGCTCTGCACTGAATGCTCATAAGCCTCCAAGTTCAGAGCCTTATCAGCATCGAGCACATCAGTCATAGGATTGTGCCCTTCGATACTGAGTCACAGTCAATGTCAAGATGAGTAGATGATGGACAAATTAGGTGTTTAATTATGTACGCTTTTAATGAGGAATCAATAAATCAAGCCATTAATTGCTTATGAAACACACACACACCACAAACCAGTTCAATCGGGTGTCATCTAAATGGCCAAGCAGTAACATATTACTCACTTTAACTTATTTCTCCCACACTAAGATTATATGGAAAGATCTTCTTAACATCTTGTTATGAACTTGCTGATCTTTATCTAATCTTTATCAAGTTAGTGTTTCTGTAATGAGCTTGTGTATCTACAATAGGCTAAACCAGCCTTCCCCAACCTGGTGACCAGTTATGGCTTGGGGATTATGGGAGTCGTAGTCCAACACCTCTGGAGGGCACCAGGTTGGGGAAGGCTGGGCTAAACAGTGTTTAATTTTTTAAGATGATTTTAAGCTATTTAAGAGTGGGGGATGTTAGAAGTGGTGTGGACAGCTAAAAGAGCTGTGGAGTGTCAAGAGCTGCTGGGCCTTGAACTGGAAGCATGTGCCCCTCTCCACTGTGGTACTACTGTACTCCATCTCGCCTGGGCAGTTTTGTATCCTGAGGCCCGGGCCTGATTCCAGGCTGCCTTTTGGATCTAGGGATGTACGAAACCTTTTCACGGAATCTTTCATGGTGGGGGGGATGGGGGAGAGGTGATCCGGTCCTCCCCCCTGGAATCCTCGATGGCCAGCTCCGCTCCATGGCCAGGCCACGGAGCAGCCAGCCAGGGCCGTCCGCAGCCGGATTTCCGGCTGCGGACGGGCTGCTGTGGACACAAATGGCGGCCGCTGTAGCGGCCACCATTTGAGTTCAGCCAGGCAGCTGTGATAGGCTACGTAAGAATTTGCATAGCCTATCACAGCTAACCCCCCCCCCAAAAAAAACCCAGTGTATGCAAATGGCGGCAGCTACGGCAGCCACCATTTGCGTTCCCTATTTTTCGCCAATTTATCTTACATAAATATTTACATAAGATAAAACGGTGAGAAAAAGGGGAACACAAATAGCGCCCACTATGCTATTTGCGTTCCCCTTTTTTTTGCCATAATAACTTGCATAAATATTTACGTAGGCTAAAACAGTGAAACAAAGGGAATGCAAATGGCGGCCGCTGTAGCCACCACAATTTGCATACGCTTTTTTTTTTTTTTTTTGCCTGCAGGCTGACCAGCAGCCGGATGTCCGGCTGCAGGCGGTCCCAGCCAGCGGCCCGTGGAATCTCGGCAGAGCGGAGCCGGCCAGGTTAGGATTTCGGGAGGAGGTGTGGAGCGCCTCCCCCCCACCACAAATCACCCCATTGGAAAGGTAAGTGACTTTCGTACATCCCTAATTGGTTTCATTGTCACTTTGCTCTAACAGTCAGGAAGTTTTTCCTGATGTTCAGCCGGATTCTGGCTTCATGTAACTTGAGCCCATTATTCCATATCCTGCACTCTGGAGTGATCAAGAATTGATCCTGGCCTTCCTCTCTGTGACAACCTTTCAAGTACTAGTATAATAATATATTATTACTAGTATATACTAGTGTAATAATTAACTGTCACTGGTACCTAGAGATATGGACTACTGGCTTCTATTTCTATAAATTATTTGAGTTATGTACCTGAAGTATCAGTGGAATTGTTTAAAAATGAATTATAAAGATTATGCTGCTAAAAGCGAACTAAGATTCTTTGGGAGAAAGGGATGGGGAGAAAACTTAGACCAGGAAGGCAGAGTTGTGGCAGGGGCAGGCGGGAGGGAGGGAACGAGCCTAGCAATTAATCCAATATGCAGACAAACAATTAAAGGGATGCATGAATTAAGCAGGCAGAAAATTAATTCAGTTATGGAATGGGTTTGATAGCAATTATTAATGGATTAATTATGCAGTCAGTCAGGTGATCAGTAAAGGAACAAAGAGGCAATATACGGTTGATCAATAACCAATAGGGTGACTGGATAGCTGCAGGGCAAACAGCAAGTTCTTAATGAAGATGTAGTTGGCATTCATGATGATTAACAGAGAGAGGGAAGATGGCTGAAGGAAAGGAAGATGTTGTGATCAACAAGGGACTGTGATGGCAAGTACCCTAGAAAGTGCCAGTGCTTCAGCTGGACTACAGGTTAAACTTCTAAAAAGGATGATGTAATTTTTTTTCTTCATTCGCAGGGTAGTCAGCACAAAGAAGTGTCATTTTCAGAGACCTGCCCCTAGATTGCCTCTGTCAATGGAGGACTGAGGCCCAGTCCTCTTCTGCAATGGCACTCCATCTATGGAATCTCTTCCTCATTAGCACCTAAGCCTTTTTCAGGCAATCTCCCCTCAAGCAATTACAGTCACATGAGTGGGAGAGTGGGACCACCCTTGCTACCCCCACCCCCACCACCCCTATCCACATTTTTGGGTTAAGGTCTGAAGCCTACTCTGCTGCATGTGTTCCTCGCCACATGATTTAAAACCCTGATTCCACAGGGTTCACATGGAGAACCTATATATGTAAAGCTGGCTTCCTGCTTCAGAACTTCTCCCACAAATTGTGCTTGCTTACAAGCAACAAACAGGCATGGGCCAACCCACAGCAGGATTCCCCCAGCAATGTAGTAAGACTCAGATGCTTCATAAGGCAATACAGGACCAGGACAATGTGAGACATCTTTGCTGACCCCAGGCACTCCATCCCCTCCATCTGGATTTGGGCCAGAAAGAACAAGGAAAAGTGTGGGTGCACTGAAGGTAAGTTGTAAGCAAGCACAGTTTCTGACATTGCACAACATCATCACTGATCATGGGGCATGTCAGTTAAGGCATCAGCCTTGGCTTCCAATGTCCTCACTTTATGGAGCCTGAGCCAACATGAAATAGCCTTAACTTTGGCCTTAAACCAGCAGGTTTCTTTATCACTGAATTTAAATGTGGTTTAGTTTCTGTTTTGTGTTTATTTTTTGCTTTTTAAAATTTGCACACACGCACACAAAACCCAGCATGAAGATTTTCAAATAGAAAGGCAAAGCCTAAATCTTTCAATTAATAAAAGAATTAAATAAATTACTCATTTGCAATTGCTTCTCTCAGTTCAGAAACCACCTCACTAGATGTACGGATTGTGTAAAATCCATTCTGTCTGTATTTCATGGATTGTCAGACACCTTTCATTCCATTGTCCACCCATTGCCGGAATTGATTTTTGTTGTTGTTTCTGAATTTGTGCAAATGCGCATTTGCACAAATGTGCATTTGCACAATTTTGCAAGCTCACAAATGTGTGAATTCCCCCAAATGAGCTGTGCAGGGGGACCCCTCCCCCGATCTGGCTGAGAAGCCACTTCATGGCTTCCGAGGCAGGCCCAATTCAGCTTGGGCTGATTGGGAGGGGGCAAGCCGACTTGGCCCCAAAGCGGGATTCAGATGGTCAAATCCCACTTCAGGGGCCCCCTGACATCCCTGTGCAAACCCCCAGCTCCTTACCTGGGCTGCCACTGCCTCCTCCTCTGTTGCTGCCACCACCATTGCTGCCTCCTCGTCCTCTGCTGCCACCGCCTCCTCTGCCACTGCCACCGCCTCTATCACCGCCACTTCCACCACCATTGCCACTGCTGCTGCTGCCGCCTCTATTGCTATTTTTAAATAGCAACTCCCTGCAATAAGAGCCGGCATGCATCCAGGGGTCCGGAGCGGGTGGTGGCAATGACGGCGGCAGTGATAGCAGCAGCGATAGCAGCGTTGGCAGCAGTGGTGGTGGAGGCAGCAGCGGAGGTGACGGAGGCAGCAGTGGTGGCAGTGGAGGTGTCAATGGAGGCAGCAGTGGTAATGGAGGTGGCAGTGCTGGCAATGGTGGCGGCAGCAACAGGGGTGGTGGCGGCGGTGAAAGGCGGCTCAGATAAGAACCTGGAGGTGCCAGTGCAGCTGGGCTGGGGGTGCTGAAGCTTTGAAGCACACCGAAGTGCTTCAGAGAGCCCCCGACCTGCTCCGAGTTGCTTCGTGCCCCCTCCACTTCACCTCAGAAGGGGCCTGAAGTGGCCTGAAGCAGCCGCTTCAACTTGCGCTTTGGGCCTCCAGCTGAAGCAGTGCACCGCCCTGATTCTCACACTTTAGCCTATGGGGGAAATGTGCATCTTTGGCCAGTTTTTTTTTATTATTATTTTGCGTATTTTTCTATGATGAAATGTGTGCAAAATTCTGGAAAATTAGAAAAAATGGTCCGTAAGTCCACAGAATCTGCCTAACAGGGAGGAAGCCGCTCCGCTGCAGAATCCACAGGTCAAATTCATGACAATTCAAACTCATTTGGTTCCATTGCAGATTTCTCCAACATCCCTACACCTCACTTTGCACCTCACAGTCCAGAAACTCACAGCCCTTTTAAATTTCCTGCTAAAGCAAGAGCAAGCTGTAGTTCCTCCAACTTGTTCTGCCCATGGCCCTGTTTTTCTGTTACCCTCTCTTACACTGAGAAGGAAAGGGGTAGGAGGGACAACAGCTACTTTATCTCCTGCTTTAGGGGGAGATTTGAAGTGCTACATTCAACATCATGATTGTGAAGTTTGACAATGGTCCTGCCCAGTCTTGAGTTGAAGTAAACATTGGCTAATCAATTTGAATTAGAAACGAACATTATTCTACACCTGGGGTCTCCAACATAGGACCCGGGCAGGCACAAATGCCCATGTAGACCTCTCTTGTAGCCGACAGACTCCCTGTCTCTCCTGATTTTTATTTTATCTCTTAAGATTTTTTAAATTAAAAACCTTTTTTAAGACTGGGAAGCTGTCATGCTGCAAAGCAAAGTGCTGACCTCCAGCACCATATTGATTGATTGATTGATTGATTGATTGATTGCATTTATACCCCACCTTTTTTCCTCTTGCAAGGAACCCAAGGTGGCTTACATTATCCTCCTCCTCTCCATTTTATCCTCACAACAACAACCCTGTGAGGTGGGTTGGGCTGGGAGTCTGTGACTGGCCCAAAGTCACCCAGTGAGCTTCCATGGCCGAGTGGGGACTAGAACCCGGATCTCCCAGCTCCCAGTCCAACACTCTTGCCACTACACCACACTGGCTCTATTGGCTCTACTGGCTTTATTGGGGTTCCAAAGAGTAGTTTTGTGTTTTGGAGCTCAGAGCCCACTTCTGCCTTGCATTAGATTCCTGTCTGAGCAAGTTACTTTTCATTGAGCCTCACCCAGTCTGCCTTCTGGGAAATAAGTGTTTTATGATCAGCCAAGCCCCTCCTGCAAGAGGGGCTATTTGGTGAGGGCACCCACAATGCTCTCTCAAAATTCCAAATGTGCCCAACCACCCAAAAAGTTTCTACACCCCATGAAAGGAAGTAAAATATCAATATCACATCTCACAAGTCCTCGCTTGAGTTTTATAAGAACTTGGTATATCAGAACTCTGTTTCTTTTTTAAAAATAGTCATTTTAACACTTTTTATTCTTTTACCCTTATGTGCTGTTCACTGCTCTGAAATCTTTAGATGTGGAGCAGTATACAAATATTGTATATAAAATACATAAATAAATAAATACATCAGTCAAGATTCATTAAATCTCAATGTCAACATGAATTTCAGGTTTTGCCTGAAAGTTTCAAAAGCCTCACATTTAAGTTTTCCTACCAAAATGAGAAAGCCCTGGAGGAGCTGAGGTGTGTCATTATGACAAATCACCAAGGATTCCTCATTTTGTGTAGAAAAGTTTCAAGCAGAAAGATTGCCTACCAATGTTCACTTTTAATGATGGTAACTTTCGCAGTTGGGCTCCCTGTTGTGAAACTAACTAGCAAGAAGAATGAGGGGAGCGGGGATTGTGGGGGGGGGGGCAGGGAGGAGTTTGACAAGTTATCTGAAATTAAGGATAAGTTTACATATACAATATGTGTGATACTGGTTACCTTTCCATGTTTTCTTACTTGGGTAAAGGAACAGAAACTTCAAACTAGTATTTATGTATGCAAACATAACACCATAGAATCATAGGGTTGGAAGGGGCCTACAAGACTGAGTCCAACCCCCTGCTAAGTGAAGGAAGCCTGATTCCCAGGCAGTCTCCCATCCAAGTACGAACCAGGGCTGACCCTGCTTAGCTTCCGAGATCAGGCACATCCATGATTATTCTCTTATTAGAAATACATGGGATAATCTGTTATTGTTGTTGTAAAACAGCAACCTGCCATTAGGTGCTACAGCAGTGCTTTTGCTTCAGTATGATCTGTAGGAGCAGAGATTACTTAAAGGGCCACAGTCATGGCCCTATGTTAAGAGTAGGTTGGCTGAATTTTATTCTGTCATTATTACCAGAAATTTGGGGGTGGGCAGGCAGCAATTTGGGGGTGGGCAGGTTCTACGGCTTATACTGAGAAAATGGCCCAACAGACTGATCTAAAATTTGGCAGTGTAGGAGACGTGGGCCTGAGGATGATCCAACACATTTTTGAGGTAGAAAGGGCAATCAATTGGAGTTTTAATTGGGCCCATGAGCAGTTTGACAGATATTGTCTGTTTGTTTGTTTGTTTGTTTGTTTCCCCCTTAGACTTGCATGGGTCTCACTATGTAGTAACATTTCTCTGTATGTCATGGAAAACAGTTCATCATCTTAGGTAAGGGAGAAGGTGAAGTATATGTTGTATCCCAGAAGTACAAGGTATTCGTAGGTTTTGGAAAAAAGTGCTTTTCACCCCATCGGCCTATAAAATTTCATAACCTCTTAGTCTGCCTTTACACTAAAGAAAAACCCTGCAGTCTTCCCATTCTGGAGCCTTTCCACATTTACCACAGGCTCCCAGACAGTGACCACATGATTGCTGAGAGAGGAAGCTTTTAATTTTCAAGCTTCCATAGAACTCCATGAAACAGTGCCATCTAGTGGCTGGTTTAATGGCATAACAATCCGACTTAAAATAAATAGTTCATTATTTCTGGATCTTTTTGAGATGGAATAACTTCTGGATGTGCCCTGGAAGTTAATGACATCATGAAAAGGAGCTGCAATTTTCCATGAGTGAGCAATCTCAATAGCAGGATAAAAGCTCCATGTGAAAGAGTCCTTATTCACAGGATGGGAGGAAAAATACATTGGACTGTGAGTGTAGCCCTCTGGTGCAATGATAGAATCTCAGCCCATTTTGACCCTGCTGAGCCTGTTTCTGAGGGGACTGTGAGGAGCAAGGAGAACACACAGACATTGTAAAGGAAGTTTCTGCCCTTCCCCCATTTACCAGTTAGTACATGCTTGACAACCAGCTGTAGTAACTGAGGCATACAATTACTTCCAAGTCCTGGACTGTGCAGCTAAAGACAGGGGGCTTTTTATTATTTTAAGCAATAACCTACTTTTAGGGAACATTTCAGTATTGGACTCCCTTCCCTCCATTTTAATTTCCTATTTAGATACTTATTTTAAATAATTTATTCATTTTGCTTTCCCCACCCCCACCCATTTTTCCTTGTTGTTCAGTCGTTCAGTCGTGTCCGACTCTTCGTGACCCCATGGACCATAGCACGCCAGGCCTTCCTGTCCTGCACTCTCTCCCGGAGCATGCTCAAGTCCATATTCATTGCATCAGTGATGCTATCTAGCCATCTCATCCTCTGTCGTCCCCTTCTCCTTTTGCCTTCAACCTTTCCCAGCATCAGGGTCTTTTCCAGTGACTTGTCTCTTTGCATTAGGTGGCCAAAATATTGGAGCTTCAGCTTCAGTATTTGTCCTTCCAATGAGCACTCAGGGTTGATTTCCCTTAGGACTGACTGATTTGACCTCCTTGCAGTCCAGGGGACTTGTAAGAGTCTTCTCCAGCACCACAGTTCGAAAGCATCAATTCTTCGGCGCTCAGCCTTCCTTATAGTCCAGCTCTCACAGCCATACGTTACTACTGGGAAAACCATAGCTTTGATTATGCAGACCTTTGTCGGCAAGGTGATGTCTCTGCTTCTTACTATGCTGTCTAGGTTTGCCATAGCTTTCCTCCCAAGGAGCAAGCATCTTTTAATTTCATGGCTACAGTCACCGTCTGCGGTGATCTTGGAGCCCAAGTAAATAAAATCTGTCACTGCTTCCATTTCTTCCCCTTCTATATGCCAGGAAGTGATGGGGCCAGATGCCATGATCTTAGTTTTTTCAATGTTGAGTTTCAAACCAGCTTTTGCACTCTCCTCTTTCACCCTCAACAAGAGGCTCTTGAGATCCTCTTTGCTTTCTGCCATTAGGGTGGTATCGTCTGCATATCTGAGGTTGTTGATAATTCTCCCAGCAATCTTAATTCTGACCTGCGATTCATCCAACCCGGCGTTTCTCATGATGTACTCTGCATATAAATAAAATAAGCAGGGCGACAATATACAGCCTTGTTGTACTCCTTTCCCAATTTTGAACCAATCGGTTGTTCCATGTCCGGTTTTTACTGTTGCTTCTTGACCCTCGTACAGGTTTCTCAGGAGACAGGTAAGGTGGTCTGGTACTCCCATCTCTTGAAGAATTTCCCACAGTTTGTTGTGATCCACACAATCAAAGGCTTTAGCGTAGTAAATGAAGCAGAAATAGACATTTTTTCTGGAATTCTCTTGCTTTCTCCATGATCCAGCGAATGTTGGCGATTTGATCTCTAGTTCCTCTGCCTCTTCGAAACCCAGCTTGTAAAAAGTAACTGTAGGCCTCCGTTATTAACTGTTGTTTATGGCACCACTGCTGTCTGATAGCTGGGGAAAGGGCAGGATGCTGCTGCCGCCGCTCTCTTTCCTGATCTTTATTCAGCATCCTCAGGACCTGTCTTGTCTGCCCATGCCTTTCCGTCTTCACCTCTTTTCACAGTCTGTGTCTCCTTTTCTCTCCTCACATTCTCCTCAGAATCAGTTTTGCAGTTTAAAATACTATCTTCAAATAGTACTGACTTCTTGAAGGCAAATGGTCCTTTTGTACTGTATGGTAGGTATGGCCTTTTCAAAATGTAATGAAATTCAATAAACAAAAACCTTTTGTTTATTGTTAAGGGCTATCCACATTCACTCATGCTCCAAAATGCCGGGAAATTATGGCTGTTAGACACCTTTAAAAGACAACATGGAATAATCTCATCTGATCTCGGAAGCCAAGCAGGGTCAGCCCTGGTTAGTACTTGGATGGGAGATCGCCTGGGAATCAGGCTTCCTGCATTAAGCAGGGGGTTGGACTCGATGGTCTTGTAGGCCCCTTCCAACCCTATGATTCTATGATTCTATGTTATTTAGGCAATATGCATATGGTGTTTATCCTATGCTGTAGTTAGGTCCAGGTCCACCACTACCATGGACTTTGATGGCTGTAGGGATGTACAAAAGTTCTGCCATGGATCTCGGGGAGGCCAAATGCCAGTGCATTCGGCCCCCCGAAATTGGTGGCGGAACAGCCCGCCACCCCCCTGTATAGGACTTACCTGGGATGGATCTTCCTGGTGGCAGCGGCTCTGGCGGCGGCTCTGGCAGCGGGGCAGTAGTGGGGCGGCAGCGGCGGCAGCCGGTCTTCTGACCAGCTGCCGCCGCCACCATTTCCAAGTTTTAAAAAAAAACACAACGTGATAGGCTACGTAAAGATTTACATAGCCTATCATGGCTAAATTTAAAAAAAAACACCGTGATAGGCTACGTAAATGTTTACGTAGCCTATCACGGCTGATTTAAAAAAAAACAAAAAACGCACGTACGCAAATGGCGGCGCCCATGGGCGCCGCCATTTGCATTCCTTATTTTGGCACATCTTACTCTACGTAAACATTTACGTAGACTAAGACAGCAAAAATAAGGGGAACGCAAATAGCGTAGACGCTACGCTATTTGCGTACCCATTATTTTCGCCATCTTAGTCTACATAAATGTTTACGTAGACTAAGATGTGCCAAAATAAGGAACGCAAATGGCAGCTCCCATGGGCACCACCATTTGCGTACACACATTTTTTGTTTTGTTTTTTAAATCAGCCGCGATAGGCTACGTAAACATTTACGTAGCCTATCACGGCTGATTGCAGGGATGCAAACGGCGGCGGCTATGGCCGCCGCCATTTGCGTCCCTGCTAGCCAGCAGCCGGATGTCCAGCTGCTGGCGGAGCCGGCAGGCGGCTCCGCAGAATCGCTGCAGAGCACAGCCGTCCAGCCAGGATTCCGGGGAGAAGAAATGGAGCGCCTCCCCCCTGGCGAGGATTCCGGGGGGAGGGACGGAACACCTCTCCCCCAACCATAAACATAATCCGCGAAAGGTAAGTGATTTTCGTACATCCCTAGATGGCTGTCTGTAGCAGAGTGGTAGACCTAAGTCCCAGATTTGTCTGTTTTCTGGAATAGAAACATGGAGTCTATGCAACTGAAGCTACCATTCCATATTACAAGCACCCAACTGGCAACCAATACCATCCATGTAGAATAATAGAGTTGGAAGTTACCTTGAAGGTCATCTAGCCCAACACCCTGCCACAGGTTAAACCATTTTCAAGCATCAACAGGGGAACCGACTGAGAGGGTGGGGTCAGCATGAATATGGGCGTCCGGGGCAGGGACAAGATGTCCTTCCATGTGTTGATGTACCCTGCTCGGGCATAACACCTGAACAGGATTTAGGTCTACTGGATATCCAGTTTACTAATCTGAGTGAGTAAATTATTTCTGGTCTGAAGCTGCTTTACCCATCTATAGTGTTTGCAGCAGATGTACTGTAGCACAGAGGTAGAACACATGTTTTGCATGCAGAGAGTCCCAGTTTCAATCCCCGGCATGTCCAGGTATGGCTGGAAAAACTCCTGCCCCAAACCCTAGAGAGCTGCTTCAGTCAGTGTTGACAATACTGGGCTAGATGGACCAGTGGTCTGACACAGTATGTCCTAGCTAGTATGGACATTTCCCTCCATACTAGCTTGGGTGGCCACCTATGAATTGCCAAGAAAGCAGAAATGCATCACCAAGAAAGATCACACCGATTTGCATAAAAATGATATATGTTGGTTTTATAGAGAGAGATAAATGTATTAATAATTATTGTAATTTACAGAGGAATAGAGTACATCTCACCAAAGTGTGGAAAACTGTGACCAGGTGACCCTATGTCTCGCTGAGCCTGCTGTCCAGATGCTGTTTATGAGCAACTTCAAGGCCCAGCTCTTTCTTCTGATTTTTTTTTTCTAATTTGCTTTTTTAACTGTACCCGGACTGCACAGTCCTTCAAATAGAGGCCTGCTCTGTGTAAAAGAAGACCCCTGGCCACCCTAGCTAGCCCCACCCCCAACATCCCCATGGGCTGCAGCCTCAGACCTTGATGCAGAAGGTCTGAAGAGGAATCTTCACACATCAGGCTGAACACGTTTAGGCTTGTATCCAATGTTAGCCCTACTTAGACAAGACTCATTGAAATAAATGAGACTTAAGTTAGACTAATACTGGATGCAGCCCTTAGAGTGTCCCATATGATCGGGAACCATGTGCAACAAGGGCGGTGGAGCTAGTACAGACAGGGACATTGGGGGCAGGATTACCATGCACAGTACTTTGAATGCATAGAGGAATAACTTCTGAAAGGCCCATGTGTGTGTTTGCCCTGACTGAATACTTCACCAGATTCCAGTAAGTGCCGCAGGAAATCTTACCCACAAGCTATGGTGGTTTGAACCTCAGAATTAGCCATCAGATGCTGGATGTTTCCAGAATTTGGCAACGATTACTGCTGCGTGTCCACAAAATGAGAGGGTCTTTATTTAGAAACGACTTCTCTGAAGCAAAAACCCACCATGTGGGTTTCAAAACAACTAAGCTTATGTGGGATGCAGATAACAGAGAGTAATCAATGTGAGCATTTGATTGCGTAAACTCACCCTTAGAATTCTGAAGCTCGAATGTGAAAGGAAGGGAAGCATTTACTGTTCAGTTTTTCTTTTGTTTATTTGTTTGCCTATGTTGCCCATAAATGAAGTCTAGCAGTATTCAATATGAATAATTCATATCTGTGATCTGGTTGCCAGTGTATTCATATTCCAAGGGCTTAAGGAAAGATGTGAATGAAATTCCTACCACCGTTATACGTGTGCTGTATCAGACTAACTCACTCTTTCCAGCACAGAGAAACAAATCCACTATGAAATACAGCTGTGGAGACCTGGGTTGAACTTAAACATTAGGGCTCATCCCATGTTATTCAGTGTTGTTGTTTTTATTATTATTATCTTCATGCTTCCTCAGTTTGAGGTCCAGCAGGATTGGGCAACGCCCATTGTTTATATAAATTATGGCAACTAGGTGCAAATAGAAATATGTAAATAAACCGCACCCCTCCCACTGGCAATATTGATGATCAATTTGTCGAAATGTTACATTCAGCACCACTGTAGGTCTGGTTTTGCAGGTGCATTGGTGGCTAGTCTGATTGGTTACATGTTAAACACAGGGCCATCCATATTATGTCCCTCTGATGTAAACAGAAAGGTCAAGCATGTGAAATGTCCAACCCTGGTAGCTTCCACAGCACCAGCCCTTCCAAATTTCCAACCAGATTGACTGCTAGGCCTGAGGTGCACCCACAGAAGACTTGTTCCTAGGCCATGCCTCAGCCTTACCATGCACATATAGAGGCTTCATCGCACTGCTGATCTGATGGCCTTTTCCCTATCTTCCAGCACCCTCTGAATTCTCTGTTCAGTTCTCTGCTGCCCGCTTTCATTTTGCTGCCCTTTTCATGATTTGCTATGTTTACAATGATCCTCTCATTCTTCTTATTGCTCAATTTCATTATGGAATTGACCTTAGGCCTAGGCAGATGTACGTACAGATGTTATGGGAGTTTGCATTTCAAGGATTTTATTCTGAGGGTTGTAATCAAGCCTGCCATCAAAGGTAGGCATGGTTGGTCACCTGCCAAGGGCCCAAAGCCCAGCAGTGGCCCACTGACAAGAGGCCCCTGGACTTCCTTCCTTCATCCTGAGAACATCAGAAGAGCCCTCCTGGCTCAGACCAAGGGTCCATCTAGTCCAGCATTCTGTTCACACAGTGGCCAACCAGCTGTCAACGAGGAACCCACAAGCAGGACACAAGCACAACAGCACCCTCCTGCCCATGCAACCTGCTTGTTCCCCTGCCTCTCACTCTGGCCCAGACAATGGTGGTGGTGAGAAGAAGGAGCAGTAGACGCCCCTGCCTACTTGCTCACTGCCTTTCTGCCTGTCAAGCAAGCAAGCAAGCAAGCAAGCAGTAGCAATGAGGAAAAAGAGGATAAGGAGTAGCAACCACTGGTGACAATGGCAGTGAGAAGGTAGACTTACTGAGTCTGGGGGCCCATTGAGGGATTCTTGCCCAAGGGCCCTCCAAAAGTTGGAGGTGACACTGGTTGTAATGCTTCCCTCAAATACAAGGTGAGCTTTAAGACCTCCAGATTTTTCTTCTGCTTGGATTTTAATCTGAGCTAGAGAAGACTTTCCCTCCTTACATACACCCAGCCAATCGCCAGCTACTTCCCTCCCACCCCAGTTAGCCTTTGAAAGTTTCAATGAGAGTTGATTTTTTCATGAATTCAAAACAGCAACACAGTAATGACAATTGGGGACAGCAGGGGTGTGAATGTGGTTCTCCAAATCCATTCCCTAACTGTCTGCCACAAGCTGCCTTACCCTTTTCCTCCCACTCCACTTACTTGACTATTGCTGATGTTCCAGTAGCATGTGAAATAAGGAAGAGAGGCAGGCCTCTATCTCTCCTTTCCCACTGCAGCATTTGGTGTGCAGTGTACCAGGTGCAAGTAGCTGCTGGGAAATAAAGTTTTTTCAAGGCTGACTGATATTACAGTCGCCTTTGGAAAAACTACATTTCCCTATGGTGTCTTGCCTGATGTATAGTACACCAGGTTCTGGACAGGGAAGTGGGGATAGTCTCTCTTACCCTCCTACTTTCTACCACTGGAACACCAGAAGCAGCCAGGTAAGTGGAGAGGGAGGAAAAGGGTAAGGCAGCTTGCAGCAGACAGTTAGGGAATGGATTTGGAGGCTTAGAACAGGAACAGGAGACAGCTTCTTTCCAATTTCAATTGAGCTATTTCCTAGGGGGGGGGGGAGGCAGATCGGCATGTTTCTGAGCCAATACAGACCGTATTGGCTCAGACCATCATCTTATGTGAGTGGCTGTGGCTGAGTCATAGGCCTAGTTCAGAGGGAGACAACCTTTTGGGGCCATGGGTACATTCTGAAATTTGAAAAACTGTCCTGGGCACCAACACAAAATGGCTGCCATCAGAGGCGTGGCAAAGGACAAGAACCTGCACAGAAGACTGAGAATAAGGCAGAGGTGGGGGCTGAGCCCCAACACACTAAACAACTCCTTTGAACCCACAGTTTTCAGCACCAACAGATACCTGTTTCATAGCAATCCCAGGTGCTGGTAAGAAAATGTGTTAATATTCTTTTTAAAAGTAAGAGGAGTAGGGCATCTTGGCAGACACCACGAAAGGTGTCTGGGGGTGCATTAGTGCTGACTCCTTGGTCTTGTTGATCATTAGGAACCCTTTGAATCAACAGTCAAAAGAGTACATTTGTCCATTAGAACTAGTTGATTCTACTCATGCAAATGGGTGTAAGAAGAGGAACAGGGCTGGTCTGCTAGTGGCTGATGTCACAAAGCCAGAACAATACAACATAGGCAGCATTGCACTCATTTTCCCAAAAGCATTTTGTTTAGTGGTTAGGAGATTGGGCTAGCCCATACAGGGAGAGAGAGACCACTACTGCGGTCACATTACCATACACTTTCTCAGCATATTGCTACTGTAAATAATAACAGCCCAAACTTACCTGGTGATGGGGCCGGTACGCCCATCACAAATCTAAGAATTCATCAGTACCAGTGATTAATATTTCATGGGAGCAATTTCAGACTACTGATTAGATCTTTCAATAATTAATGCAATGTTATTGTGGATGATTAAGGCTATTCCTTTTAATGGGAATCTCAAATCACTCCTAACACCTCAGTATAAATTCTTTATGATATCCAGCCATGCATGCATTTCAGCAAGTCTACTATGGAAGCTTTGTAATTGCAATTCAACCAGCCCTATCATAACACCAAAGAACATAGCTGGGTTCAGATCTACTTTCCAAACACTCCGAGTAATACTTTACAGGTCTGCTTTAAAAGCAAAGAAACCTCCCCACTTTTTTTTACTTGGTATCATTCTAATTAAAAAAGCAAATGCCTTTTGTCAAGCTGTATTTAGAATAGAATGGCAATATTAAGAATGTGAAAAACACAATGAAATTTGTAAGTTGCCTTTGAAAGTGTCAATGAGAGATTATTTCTGATTGAATTCAAAACAGTGCAACAGTAATGACAACTGGGGTCAGCAGGAGTGTGAGTGTGGTTCTCCAAACTACTTATCTGGATATATGGGCCCCATCTATATGCCACTGCTTTGACCCACCCACCCCATCGCAACTGCGTAGCAATGCGGCTTCAGATCAGCATGCCCTGAAATACATTCGCAATGTACTGTGCCCTTCCCTTACAGACTCACCGTGCCCCCTTTTTTGCCATTATACTAGGGATGTCAGAGAATTCTGCCACGGACTCCAGTGAGGCCGGATTCTTTAGAATCCAGCCCCCCAGAATCCGTGGTGGAACAGCCTCCCACCCCCCACCAACCCACGGAATCCCCCCAGGACGGAGCTTACCTGGGGCGGATGTGGCAGCGGCTCTGGTGGCAGCTCTGGCTGGTCTCCCGGCCAGCCACTGCCGGGCTGCTGTGGCCGCAAATGGCCGCCATTTGCATGCTTTCAGTCAGCCATGATAGGCTATGTAAGTATTTACATAGCCTATCACTGCAAAGAGCAGGGGCTCAAATGGCGTAGCAGCCACCATTTGCGTCCCTGCTTTAGCCATGATAGGCTACGTAAATATTTACGTAGCCTATCACAGGCTACCGTAGGGAGGCAAATGGCGACCCCTATGCAGGATGCCATTTGCGTCCGCACCAGCCCGGCAGCAGCTGGAGGCCCTGCTGCGGATCGGCCCAGCCGGAGGATCCACAGCATGGCCGCAGAGCGGAGCCAGCCGGGCAGGATTCCAAGGGGGAGGACCAGATCACCTCCCCCCATGTCAAGGATTCTGGGGGGAGGAATGGATCACTTCCCCCCACAGCGGATGCCCCGACCGGAACCAGCTAAGGGATTCGTACATCCCTACATTATACTGAAATGCGCAGCTGTGCAGTCCTGTGAATGTGGGGGTGTGACACTTCAGTGTCTGTTTTGTATTTGAGGGGCTCTGCTGTGTCTTTCCATCCCTTTTTAGGTTAAAAAAAAAAAAAAGAAGAAGCCTTTTCTGCTCTTTCATTTCCACACCATCAGCTTTTGTCAGTAAAAGTTGGGTGTAGATGGGCTTATGGTCTGCTTTTGTTGAAGATAATATATAATTGCTAGAAAGCTTTCATATGTTCATATATATGCATTTCATATGTAATCAATGAATATGTATTCATTGCTATGGAGACAGACAGAGATAGATGATCATGAGAGAGAGAGGTGTGTGTGTATATCTGAGGGGAAAGAAAAGGGGGGGAAAAAACCAACGTTTTAAGTCTGTTGCAATTGCAAAACTGTACCTTGCTTTTCTGTAAGAGTTGCTCATTAAGTTTCAAGAACGTAAGAACAGCTTTGACCAGAGGTCAGTCAAGTTCCAGCGTTTTATGATATTTTATTGCAGTTTATTGTAAACTGTTCAGTGAGCTTTGCTGTGGCGGATTAAACAATGATACTAACAAGAACTATAATATTTTCACACACTGCCTCTATCATATGTCCCTGGGAAGCCCACATGAAAGACATGAGTGCAAACAATCCCTGTTGATTATCCCCAGGACCTGCTATTTGCAGATATAATGCCCCTGAATTTACCATTTAACTATCACGCCACTGAGACCTATATAGGTTCCATGATTTTTTCTAGTCCATCTCCACTTCCATGAACTGCTCTTTATTGTTTATCAAAATGGAAATAGCAACATACCTTTACTCAGGAACTATCTGTTGTTGTTGTTGTTGTTGTTAATAGTAGCTTTTTCTTATCACTAGAATGCCTTATCCTGACCTTTGCTGGCTCTTGTTAATGTTTGGTGCTGCTATTAAGTATTGCTTGTTTGTTTTCTTTGTGACTGAATTTTAATCATATTTAATGAACTGCCTTAAACATTTTTCAAACTGATGGATAGTATGTAAATCCTTTAAATAAATGCCAGCAGCTGAAATGTAGGGTGGGCTATGATGTCTCATAGAAATGAAGGAGTAGTTTCAGCAGAAAGAGAATTAGTTTTGAACCTGCCTATTAATTGCATCCCACTCTTCCAAGGCTTGGTGTTTAGGCTAGCTGGTAGATTTAAACTGCAGTCTAATGACTAGGAGTCTCATCACACGATGCAGAAATCCCGTGACTGTACCAGGATGTTCTGCCTCCATTTCCTTCACAGGATCATGATGCACTCCTTTAATCCAGGAGTTCAATATATTTCGATATGTTTCATTTATGCAGCCACAAGATGGTGCTGTGGACTAGCTTGTCTTACTGCTTTTTTTTCATGGAAAAATCGGAAATAGATTTGTTTATTACTAGTGTATTTCTGTTTCAAATTGCTTGGAAAGGACGAGAGAGGTACTGGAGGTTGACAATGTCATGTACAGGACCTGCAAACTTCCATGAGTGACCAATCTCAATCGCAGGATAAAAGCCCCATATGATGACATCCTAGGGATGCACAAATCAGCAACACTCAAGCTTGGCATGGTTCTCTGAATTTCACCTTGAAGCTCGTTCCAACTTGTGCCCATATCAGTCTATGAGCTTCATTTTTTTTATTTTTTTTTGCACAAAAAATTCATACATTTTTTCCTGCACATTTTTCAAAACGTATGCATTTTTCTCCCATTTATTAAAATGTATTTGTGTGCATTTTTCAAACATACACATTTTTCATGCACATTTTTCATATCACCATGGATCATATCACAAGATCAGAAAAGTACAGACCTTGGCTGCAGATTGTGTTCAGTTCTGGAAGGTGTGAATTGGATACATTCTGGCTGAAAACAAACTGAAATGAATTGCACATGCATCCCCACTAATTTTGTGCAAAGGGAAGAAATGTGCAGAATTTCAGGCCTTGGGCTGCCAAACCACTAGGGAACACACACACACACACACACAGAGAGAGAGAGAGAGAGAGAGAGAGCCCTGCAGTCAAATACGTCTTTTTCTTTCAGCAGTTAAGGAACTCATGGATCACTGCCTTGTTGTGGCGAAGGGGATTGCGTAACTCAGTGAAGCCATAAGCTATGCCTTGCAGGGCCACCCAAGACAGACAGGTCATGGCAGAGACTCCTGACAAAATGTGGTCTGCTGGAGAAGGAAATGGCAACCCACTCCAGTATTCTTGCCAAGAAAACCCCATGGAACGTATCACAAGGCTAAAAGAGATGACGCCGGAAGATGAGCCCCCCAGGTCGCAACATGTCCAATACTACTGGGGAATTTCCAAGTAGTGCCAGAAAGAGTGAAGCGGCTGGGCCAAAGCCAAAAGGACACTCAGCTGTGGATGTGTCTGGTGGTGAAAAGAAAATCCGATGCTGTAAAGAACAATATGGTTTAGGAATCTGGAATGTCAGATCAATGAATCAAGGTAAGCTGGAGGTGGTCAAACATGAGATGGCAAGATTGAACATCAACATCTTGGGAACCAGCGAACTAAAATGGACAAGCATGGGCAAATTTAATTCAGGTGACCATTATATCTACTACTGTGGGAAGAATCCCTTAGAAGAAATGGAGTAGCACTCATAGACAATAAAAGGGTGGGAAAAGCAGTACTGGGGTACAATCTCAAAAATGACAGAATGATCTCAGTACGAATCCAAGGGAAACCATTCAACATCACAGTAATTCAAGTCTATGCCCCAACCACTGAGGCCGAAGAAGCTGAGGTTGATCGGTTCTATGAAGACCTACAACACCTTCTAAAACTAACACCAAAAAAAGATGTCCTTTTCATCATAGGGGATTGGAATGCTAAAGTAGGAAGTCAACAAGTCTTTGACTTCCTACTTTAGAGTCTGTTTCCTGCCTCCCAGCTGAGCAGAGCAGAGCAAGCTGCTCCAGCTGGTCCAGGGACTACAGAAGCAGGCAAGCTCCCAGAGAGCGAGTGAACAGAGCGAGCGAGCAGGGGGAGCAAACAGGAGTTGGCCAGGGGAGTTGCAGTGGTTGAAGAGACAAAGGAGACAAAGGAGACAGAGGCTAAGAGGTAAGTGGGTTGCAGGAAGCCCAGGGGGCTGCCCTTTATCCTTCTGATTGGCTGTGAGCTCACCAGGTGCTTCTGAGAGCTCCAACTGAATTGGAGGGGTGTGGCCTGAGTACTCCCAGCAGCTGACTGGGCGGGAAGCTTCAGTCTGTTTCCCGCCTCCCAGCTGAGCAGAGCAGAGCAAGCTGCTCCAGCTGGTCCAGGGACTACAGAAGCAGGCAAGCTCCCAGAGAGCGAGCGAGCAGAGTGAGCGAGCAGGGGGAGCAAACAGGAGTTGGCCAGGGGAGTTCGGCAGGGGAGGTCAAGGGGGAGGCCCCTAACATTTTTTTTAATTATTTTTATTTTTTATTTTAACTAACTTTTTTCCATTTATTTGTCTTGTAACACACACTTTCACACCAGTGGGACTCTGCTTTTAACCTCTACTGAGTAGAGGAGCAGGCACAGGCTAGTCTAGAACAATCACAAAGCTAGACACAAAAAAGGAAAAGAGGCTATGGAAGGACAAGATTCTCCGGTGGTGGTGACCTGCAAGGTGTGTGCAATGTTTGTTTTCTTGCCTGAGAACAACATGGCCTACACCTGCAACAAGTGCAAGTTGATCACGCTGCTGGAGGGAAAAGTAAGTGGACTGGAGCGGCGACTGTCGACCCTCCGGGGAATAAGAGAACACAAAGAGTTCTTGGACAGAATGGGGGAACTACAGCAGCAAAGGGCAGACCAGAAGCTTGAAGAGCAACAGCAAGATGAGGCAGTGGGAAATGCTGAGGTGAAGAAAAATGGAATAGAGGATACTCCTTGGAGAAGGGTGACAGTTAGGAGAAGAAGAACTAGACGCCACTCTGCACCAGTGGAAGCAGTGGAGCTGTGGAACTGATTCCAGGTACTTGCAGATGAGACTGGAGGACAGCCTGCAGAGGAAGAATCACAGAGGAAACTGCATGAGAGTGAGCAAGAGGCTGAAGGTCAGTCAAACAGAGGCGATGAAACCCAGGCCTACAAGAAGAAGAAGAGAAGCGTGGTAGTAGTGGGAGACTCCTTGCTGCGTGGGATCGAGACCCAAGTATGTTGCGAAGACCCATGGACTCGCCAGGTATGTTGTCTCCCGGGAGGACAGATTAGAGACGTGACTGAAAGGTTGCCTGACCTCATAAAGCCCACTGACAGGTATCCCTTTCTTCTCATCCATGTGGGAACAAATGATACCGCCAAGCAGAGCTACGAAGAGATCACGTCAGACTTTGAAGGTTTGGGAAGGAAACTCAAGAACTTTGGGGCCCAGATAGTTTTCTCATCCATCCTTCCAGTAGTTAGAAGAGGGATAGAAAGGGAACGAAAAATACTCCGGGTGAGTGACTGGCTATGAAGGTGGTGCCGACGAGAGAGATTTGGATTCTGGGACCACGGGCTATACTTCCTGGAAGATGGGCTGTTGGCTAGGGATGGGTTGCACCTCACAAAGGCTGGGAAGACTGTGTTTGGCCACAGCATGAAGAACTTCATCAGGAGGGCTTTAAACTGAATCCTACGGGGAAGGGAGATGTAATGTTGGGGGTAACAATGGACATAGGCGCATGCACTGTAATGGAGAGAACAGCTCTGATAGCGCCCAATAATAGTCTTCAGACACAAGTAGGAAGAAAGCCAGACTATGAGGCACATGGTCTTCGATGTCTATATACTAATGCCCAGAGTATGGGAAACAAACAGAACGAACTTGAACTCTTAATACAAGAGGGAAATTATGACCTGATAGGTATAACTGAGACTTGGTGGGATGACTCTCATGACTGGAATACAGCAATTGAAGGATATAACTTCTTCAAAAAGAACAGGAGGAACAGAAAGGGAGGTGGGGTTGCACTGTATGTGAAAAATACATATCTCTGCACAGAAATACAGGAGGAGGAGCTTGGTAGCCCCATCGAGAGCATCTGGGTTGAAATAAATGGAGCAAAGAATAAAAGGAACCTGGTGGTCGGAGTCTACTACCGGCCACCCAATCAAGGAGAAGACAAGGATGAACCTTTTGAAAAGCAAATAGCCAATGTTTTAAGGAAGCATGATGTAGTAGTAATGGGGGACTTCAATTTCCCCGATATTTGTTGGGAGACAAATTCTGCAAAACATGGCCCCTCCAGGAAATTCCTGACTTGTGTGGAGGATAACTTCCTCCTACAGAAAGTAGAGGAAGGAACTAGAGGATCGGCTATCCTTGACTTGATCCTAACCAACACAGATGACTTAGTGGATAAAGTAGCAGTTACAGGAACTCTGGGGGAAAGCGACCATGTTGTACTTGAGTTCTTGGTTCTAAGGGAAGCAAAAGCCGAGTATAGTCAAACGCGTACCCTGGATTTTAGGAAAGCTGATTTTCATAAACTCAGAACAATGATCAGTAAGGTCCCATGGCAAGCGATGCTAGCGAGAAAAGGAGTCCAAGATGGGTGGGAGCTTTTAAAAAAGGAAATTCTCAAGGCACAATCACAAGCAATTCCAACAAGAAGAAAAGGTGGAAGACAACAGAAGAAGCCAATGTGGCTTCACAAAAAGCTTAGGGATGACCTGAAAACAAAAAAGGACACATATAGGAAGTGGAAAGAAGGCCAAGTAACAAAGGAAGAGTACAGGCAGATAGCACAGAATTGCAGGGATGGCGCCAGGAAGGCTAAAGCTGAGAATGAGCTGAGGTTAGCAAGGGATGTTAAAAACAACAAAAAGGCTTTCTTCAGCTACGTGCATAGTAAAAGGCAGAGGAAAGAAATGGTGGTTCAGCTATTAAATAAGGATGGCAAAACAATAACAGATGACAAAGAAAAGGCAGAGGTGCTCAATTCCTACTTTGGCTCAGTCTTCTCCCAAAAGAGGGTCTATGACCCCCCTGGCAAAGGCGAAGTACAGGCTGAAGGGGCAGGATTGCAGCTTGAGATCGACAGGCATATGGTCAAGGAACACCTCATTACTTTGAATGAGTTCAAATCTCCAGGACCAGATGAACTGCATCCTAGAGTCATAAAGGAACTGGCAGAAGAACTTTCAGAACCGCTGTCTATTCTCTTTGAGAAATCATGGAGGACAGAGGAAGTGCCAGATGACTGGAGGAGGGCTAACGTTGTCCCTATCTTCAAAAAGTGTAAAAAGGAGGAACCTGGGAACTACAGACCAGTCAGTCTGACATCAATCCCTGGGAAAATTCTGGAGCAGATGATAAAGCAATCCATCTGTAAGCACCTTGACAACAATGCCGTGATTACTCGAAGCCAACATGGATTTGTCAAAAACAAGTCCTGCCAGACAAATCTGATCTCATTTTTTGATCAAGTAACCTCCCTTGTAGACCGTGGGAATGCTGTAGACATCATATACCTCGACTTCAGCAAAGCTTTCGACAAAGTGCCCCATGATATCCTGATGAGCAAACTAGCTCAAAGTGGGCTAGATGAAACAACGATCCGGTGGATCCACAGTTGGCTACAGAATCGAACTCAAAGGGTGCTTATCAATGGGACCTTCTCAAACTGGGGAGAGGTAACGAGTGGGGTACCGCAGGGCTCAGTCCTGGGCCCAGTGCTCTTCAACATTTGTATTAATGACTTGGAGGAGGAGGTGCAGGGAATGCTGATCAAATTTGCAGATGACACCAAATTGGGAGGGATAGCTAATACTTTGGAAGACAGAAATAAAATTCAAAGTGATCTGGATAGACTGGAGCGCTGGGCAGAAAACAACAGAATGACATTTAATAGGGACAAATGCCAAGTTCTGCACCTAGGAAAAAGAAACCAAATGCACAGTTACAAGATGGGGGATACGTGGCTCAACCACACTACAAGCGAGAAGGATCTTGGAATTGTTGTCGATCACAAGCTGAAGATGAGCCAACAATGTGATGTGGCTGCAAAAAAGGCAAATGCTATTTTGGGCTGCATTCATAGAAGCATCGCTTCCAAATCCCGGGAAGTACTAGTTCCCCTCTACTCAGCACTGGTTAGGCCTCATCTGGAGTACTGTGTCCAGTTCTGGGCACCACACTTGAAGAAGGATGCAGACAAACTGGAGAGGGTTCAGAGGAGGGCAACAAAGATGATCAGGGGACTGGAAACAAAGCCCTGTGAAGAGAGACTGAAAGAACTGGGCATGTTTAGCCTTGACAAGAGAAGACTGAGGGGAGAGATGATAGCACTCTTCAAGTATTTGAAAGGTTGTCACAGAGAAGAAGGCCAGGATCTCTTCTTGATCATCCCAGAGTGCAGGACACGGAATAATGGGCTCAAGTTAGAGGAAGCCAGATTCCGGCTGAACATCAGGAAAAACGTCCTGACTGTAAGAGCAATACGACAATGGAACCGATTACCTGGGGAGGTGGTGGGCTCTCCCACACTGGAGGCCTTCAAGACGAGGCTGGACAGCCATTTGTCAGGGATGCTCTGACTTGGATTCCTGCATTGAGCAGGGGGTTGGACTCGATGGCCTTGTAGGCCCCTTCCAACCCTACTATTCTATGATTCTATGATTCTATAAGAAATCACTGGGATAACAGGCAAGCATGGCCATGGTGTACAAAATGAAGCAGAACAAAGGCTAATAGAGTTTTGCCAAGAGAATACGCTGATCAGAGCAAACACTCTTTTCCAACAGCACAAGAGGCAACTGTACACATGGACATCACCAGATGGTCAATACCGAAATCAGATTGATTATGTGCTTTGTAGCCAAAGATGGAAATCGAGGAAAACAATAGAATGGGAAAGACTAGAGATCTTTTCAAGAAAATCAATATCAAGAAATATCAAAAAGAAAATCATATCAAGGGAACATTTTGTGCAAAGACGGGCATGATAAAGGACAAAGAAGGCAGGGACCTAAGAGAAGCAGATGAGATTAAGAAGAGGTGGAAATAATACACAGAAGAACTATACCGGAAAGATCTGAATGTCCCATAGGGATGGCGGAGAATTTCTCCCCGAAACTTCGGGGGGCCGAGCGCCAACGTATTCGGCCCCCCGAACAAGTTTTGGGGAGAAATTCTCCACACACCCCGCCCCCTGCACCCCCTCCGGGACGGAACTTACCTTTGCCGAATGTCCCTCCCGGCGGCGGGTCCGGCCGGTGGTTCGGCGGGTGTTCGTGCAGGGCGGGAGCGGCAGCCGGTCTTTCGACCGGCTGCCACCGCCGCCACTGCAATAAAAGAAAAAAACAAACAAACACGCCCCCGTGATAGGCTACGTGACGATTAACGTAGCCTATCACGGCTAGATCTGCAAAGTCAGCCATGATAGGCTACGTAAATCGTCACGTAGCCTATCACGGGTGACTTTGCAGATCTAGCCGTGATAGGCTACGTTAATCGTCACGTAGCCTATCACGGGGGCATTTTTGTTTTTTTAAAAAAACTTTTGAGTTCGTGGCCGGGCGAGGCGAGGCGCCTCCTCCCCGGCCTGAATTTCGGCCGGGCGAGGCGGGAAGCCTCCCCCCCGGCCTGAATTTCGGCCGAGTGAGGTGGGAAGCCTTCCCCCCCGGCCTGAACTTCGCGGGGGGAGCAGCGAAGTGCCTCCCCCCCACCGCGAACAAGCTTCGAGGACAGGTAAGTGACTTTCGTCCACCCCTACCCTGATAGCCATGATAGTGTGGTCACTGAACTTGAGCCGGACATCCTAGAGAGTGAAGTCAAGTGGGCCTTAGGAAGCATTACTAACAACAAAGCTAGTGGAGATGACAGGATTCCAGCTGAGCTATTTAAAATCCTAAAAGATGATGCTGTTGAAGTGCTGCACTCAATATGCCAACAAATTTGGAACACTCAACACTGGCCACAAGACTGGAAAAGGTCAGTTTACATTCCAATTCCAAAGAAGGGCAATGCCAAAGAGTGTTCGAACTACCGTACAATTGCGCTCATTTCACATGCCAGCAAGGATGTGCTCAAAATCCTACGAGCTAGGCTTCAGCAGTATGTGAACCGAGAACTACCAGAAGCACAAGCTGCGTTTCGAAGAGGCAGAGGAACTACAGATCAAATCGCCAAATTTGCTGGATCATGGAGAAAGCAAGAGAATTCCAGAAAAAACATCTATTTCTGCTTGATTGACTATGCTAAAGCCTTTGATTGTGTGGATCACAACAAACTCTGGCAAATTCTTAAAGAGATGGGAGTACCAGACCACCTTACCTGTCTCCTGAGAAACCTGTACAAGGGTCAAGAAGCAACAGTAAGAACCAGACATGGAACCACCGATTGGTTCAAAATTGGGAAAGGAGTACGACAAGGCTGTATATTGTCGCCCTGCTTATTTACCTTATATGCAGAGTACATCATGAGAAACGTCGGGTTGGATGAATCACAGGTCGGAATTAAGATTGCCAGGAGAATTATCAACAACAAAATATGCAGACGATACCACCCTAATGGCAGAAAGCAAAGAGGATCTAAAGAGCCTCTTGTTCAGGGTGAAAGTGGAGAGTGCAAAAGCTGGTTTGAAACTCAACATTAAAAAAACGAAGATCATGGCATCTGGCCCCATCACTTCCTGGCATATAGAAGGGGAAGAAATGGAAGCAGTGACAGATTTCATTTTCTTGGGCTCCAAGATCACCGCAGATGGTGACTGTAGCCATGAAATTAAAAGATGCTTGCTCCTTGGGAGGAAAGCTATGGCAAACCTCGACAGCATAGTAAGAAGCAGAGATATCATCTTGCCAACAAAGGTCCGCATAATCAAAGCTATGGTTTTCCCAGTAGTAACGTATGGCTGTGAGAGCTGGACTATAAGGAAGGCTGAGCGCCGAAGAATTGATTCTTTCGAACTGTGGTGCTGAAGAAGACTCTTACAAGTCCCCTGGACTGCAAGGAGGTCAAATCAGTCAATCCTAAAGGAAATCAACCCTGACTGCTCATTGGAAGGACAGATACTGAAGCTGAAGCTCAAATATTCTGGCCACCAAATGCGAAGAGAAAAGTCACTGGAAAAGTCACTGATGCTGGGAAAGATGGAAGGCAAAAGGAGAAGGGGACGGCAGAGGATGAGATGGCTAGATAGCATCACCGATGCAATGAATTTGAACTTGAGCACGCTCCGGGAGAGAGCGCAGGACAGGAAGGCCTGGCGTGCTATGGTCCATGGGGTCACGAAGAGTCGGACACAACTTAACGACTGAACAACAACAACAACAACAATGTAAGACATACCTGAGACTGGAGCTGCTGCACTAAATGTTATCCAGTTTCAATTTCCAATATAAACTAGAAAATTGTTAGTATATGAACAGGCCCATAGCTGGAGTGGGGGACTAGTGGGGACAGCCCCCCTAAATGTTCTCTCCCTCCCCCTCCTTTTTTAAAGACAAATACATTTATTACAGCAGTTTTAGGAAACCAGAAGGAAAGCCTTTGTTTTTTCTTCCTCCTGGTACAGATGCTTTGATTTGGGGGCGGTACCATGGTGGAATCTGCCCACATATTCCTAATAGTATGTGCAATTGAGGCTATACCTGAGATGAAGGAATATTTTGATTTATGTGAACAGTTGTACATTTTATTTTTAAGAAGGAGCACACTGTTCAGATTAATAAAGGCAGTTCATTAAAACACCTGTTGGTTCCATGATGGACTGGACACTTGGATTCAGTTACTGTTGTACGTTCAGATGAAGAATTCATTCTTTCCACACAAAAATCAATCAATGAATCTTCCCCTTGCAGAAAAAAAGTCATCGAAAAACTGAAGCTACTGGATGGCTCAATCAGATCAATAGCCTTTCTTTTCCTTTTCTTACTGAAATTATGCTGAAAGTACTGGGATATCTTAAACCTGTAGCATCACTGTTGCATAGGGATGTTAGAGAATTCCACCACGGACTCCAATGTCCGGAGTCTTACCCCCGGAGTCGTACCCCCGGAGTCTGTGGTGGAACAGAGCAGTCCCCCCTGCCACCCCACGAAATTTTTCCGGGACAGACCCTACCTGGCATCGGCCAGTCCGGTCCGTCCGCTGCCCCAGTCTGCGGCCGCGAATGGCTGCCCTGGTATGCGGCCGCCATTTGCCTCCCTGCATTAGCTGTGATAGGCTATGTAAGTATTTACGTAGCCTATTACAGCAAACAGCAGGGATGCAAATGGCACCCGCTACACCATTTGCGCCGCTACTCTTTGCCGTGATAGGCTACGTAAATATATACATAGCCTATCATGGCTAACACAGGGACGCAAATGGCACCCGCTACACCGGACGCCATTTGCGGCCACAGCCCGGCAGCAGACGGAAGTCTGGCTGCGGGCGGGCCTGGCTGGTGGCTCCACGGACTTGCCACAGAGCAAAGGCCAGGGAGGATTCCGGGGGGAGGGACGGATTGCATCCCCCCCTCAGCGGACACCCCCACCCAGAACGGGGTAAGTAATCCACCCATCCCTACTGCTGCAGCAGAAGAATCTGGATATCAAGGCAGCACTGAAACTTCTTGACTGTGTTGGGAAGCAATTGCAAGAATGCAAAATGATACTATTTTCAACAATACTTCTGAAGCAGCCAAGGAAGCATGTGAATCTGCTTACAATGAAACACCATCAAGACATCTTCATAAACTTTCTTGTCCTTCAGGAAGCTGTTCTTAATAAACTCAGAACACTGCTAAGTAGGATTCCATGGCAGGAAAACCCAACAGGAAGAGGAGTTCAAGAGATGGGGGTATGCCTATCAAATTTGCAGATGGCATGAAATTGGGTGGGATAGCTAATACCTTAGAAGAAAGAAACAAAATTCAAAATTATCTTGATACATTAGAAGACTGGGCAGAAAATAACAGAATGAAATTTAACAGAGAGAAGTGCTCTTCTTTGGGGGGAAAATAATAAAATGCACAGGTATATGATGGGGGATACCTGGCTTAGCAATAGTACATGTAAAAAGGATCTCGGGGTTGTAGTCTATCACAAGCTGAATATGAGTCAGCTATGTGATGTGGCTGCAAAAAAAGCAAATGCAATTTTAGGTTGCAGCATTGCATCAATAGAGGTACAGTTTCAAAATCACAGGAAGTAATAGTTCCACTCTACTCTGCACTGGTCAGACCTCACCTCAAATACTGTGTCCAGTTCTGGACACCACATTTGAAGAAGGATTCAGACAAATTGGAACAAGTTCAGAGAAGCACAATGGAGATGATTGGGGGACTAGAAACTAAGTCCTATGAGGAAAGATTGAAGGAACTGGGCATGTTTAGCTTGGGAAGAGCAGACTGAGGGAGGATAGGATGTCACTTTTCAAGCACCTAAAGGATTGTCACACAGAAGAGGGGCACAACCTGTTCTCTATTAGACTGTAGGACATGAAATAATGGGCTGAAGTTACATGAAGGCCGATTTTGGATGAACGTCTGGAAAAACTTCCTAAGGGTCAATGGAACCAACTGCCTAGGGAGGTAGTGGGCTCACTGTCACGGGAGGTATTCGAACAGAGACTGGACAGCCATCTGGCATGGATGCTTTCAACTGAATTCCTGGACTGAGCAGGGGGTTGGATTTGATGGCCTAAATGGCCCCTTCCAACCCCATGATCCTATGGTAAGAATATTCCTGTTCTTGATTTTTTTTACCTGTTTTGTTCATGGATGGCAAGAACCATAACAATTGTTGAAGATGCTTAGTGAACATTTGTGAATGTACGTAAGTTGCAGTATGGCTATAAAAATAAGGGTTACATAAAAACAGTTTACAATTTTGTCTTCAAAAGGCTTGCAGATCAGATAAACTGCCATCCCTACATTTTGGAACCCCCTCCCCCAAATGTTTAGGTTGGCTACAGGCCTGGATATGAATGCTTCACTTCAGTTGTGGATATTCACCTCCCCCTGCCTGCAATCTACTTGGCACCATTATTTCCCCTAACCTCTGCTGCTTTGTTCTTCTTAGACTAGTCACATGGGTGAGCCCATCCAATTAGGGATCATGCAGTGAAGAAAATGGCAGTATAATGTAGCCATTCGTATGATATTCCTGTGACTTGGTCACAGACCTGAGGGCAAGTGAGAGCAATATAAATGAATAAGTCAAGATTTCACAAGGTGCTCTGAAAAACTGCCTAAAATGGGAATGTCAAACATTCCAAGAAATGTTTGAGAAAAACGGTGAGTGATCTGGAGTCAGCTCTACATAAGACAAACCCACTTTGCACACTATAAAACTCTGAATTTCTCCTTAGAAGATGAAACTTGAGAAATATTGGCCCTGCCTACTTTGTGAGCTGATTCAGGGCTTTGAATCAGAAACCCGCACCGGTCGAATTCAGATGTATTTGCAGGCCATACTACTGACAGCCAGTGTGGTGTAGTGGCAAGAGTGTTGGACTGGGAGCCGGGAGATCCGGGTTCTAGTCCCCACTCAGCCATGAAAGCTCACTGGGTGACTTTGGGCCAGTCACAGACTCTCAGCCCAACCCACCTCACAGGGTTGTTGTTGTGAGGATAAAATGGAGAGGAAGAGGATTATGTAAGCCACCTTGGGTTCCTTGCGAGAGGAAGAAAGGCAGGGTATAAATGCAATAAATAAATACTGTAAATACATATACCCATTTCAAAACAAGTGTGTCACTTCCACAGTGCAAAGTAGCAGCTTCCCTATTTTATATATATGGGAGGGGGGGAGAGAGAGTTGGCATTCTCAGCAATGGAACTAACAAGCAAATATAAAGGTGAAAGATTTACAGGGCACAATTAGATATATGTATTCATTACAAAAGGTTAATGCAGATTGTAAAAAGAAGTTGCAAAAGTTACTGCTCCCCCCAGGCTGCTGTAACTTATGTACTGAGCATTTATATGGATTTTTACGCGTCCATTAAATGAACTATTCTGAAATGTGGATGGCGCTTTAAGCAGCTCTGCCTTCATTCAGACAGCAGGAAGTTTCCAAAGCACAGACCATTTCTTTTATTAATCGCTTATCACAAATGTCACTTTCCCTTTCCTTACAACTGCTCCACCAACAATTAAAATAAGTCATCATAATGGAATGGCCATACTTGAACCACACACTATCTTCTTTCATATTGGAGTGTGCTGGTCTTTTCTCTTCTTACAGTTCTTACAATTTAGGGAAGGGATGTGGCTCAGTGGTAGATCACATGCTTTGCATGCAGAAGCTCCCAGGTTCAACTCCAGGCATCTCCAGGTAGGGCTGTAAAAACTCCTGCCTGAAACCCGGGACAGCTGCTGCCCATCAGTTTCAGCAGTACTGGGCTAGATGGACCCAGGGTCTGACTCCATATAAGGCAGCTTCCTACGTTCCTATGCACAGTTAATTATTAGGAGAAAAGGGGGGTTCAGGAATATAAAATGCCCACTCCCTCCCCAAAAAAGAAGCCAAACGTGGGGAAGAGGTGGAGGATACAGCAGTAGCACGCTTAGGGAGCAATCCTATGTCCCCTAGACATTGTCTGGGGAAAATAGGCTTTTTTGGATTCCTGGCTTAATGCTGAAAGACAGGACTCTGAGCTCGGTGCCAGGAAACCACACTCCCCTCCCCCTCATAGCTGGCGCAGAGAGAACCTCACCAGCAGCCTCTCCGCACTTGGTAAATGGAGCACAGGGACGGGGGGAAGGAGGCGTTCCTGGGGTGGGGAGGGAAGAGGCTGGGCTGGCTGGCTTATGCCTTTTCCTATCGCCCCAGCCTCCTTCCCTCCCCCTCCCTGAAGCCTCCACTTGACAGGCAAAATCACCCATCTAGCTAAAATGCAGCAAGGGAGGCGCAAGGTGCCTCCACATTCAGGGACCTAAGAGTACCCAGGGTGGAACCTATAGGACTGCCCTCTTAATTGTCAGTGTGAGTGGAGAAAAGCAATGAATTTACACCAGGAGTAGCTCCTCTTCCGTATTCCCCACTTCCCACCTGTAGGCATATCTATGCTACAAACGCATCAGTTATACCACTTTGACTGTCAAGGGTTACCCAAAGGATACTGGGATTGGCAAGGACCTGAGAATTCTCTGTTAGGGATCCTCATCATTTTCTTCCACCAACATGGAGCTACAATTCACAGTGCTCCCCTTAAGAGTGCCTGTTAAAGCACTTTAACTCTGTAGTGTTGATATGCCATATTTGTTGGTTTTAGATGAACCAACATAGAGCAAGTCAGACAGTTGTTCTGCTCCAAAGAATGCTTAGATTCATATGTTATTTATTTATTCATTCATTCATTCATTCATTTCCTATCCCTTTTCTTCCTAATTAACTGTTGGAATCAATTGGACTTAACCGTGACTAACATTCTCTGGATCAATAATTACAGGGCTACATGTTCAATAGCTTGCTCTCAGGTTTCCAAGATGTTACAAAACATTGCTTGACTTGCTCTATTCATTCTTATTCTGCAAGAACAGCCTTTTTGTTGTTGTTTATTCGGTCAGTCGCTTCCAATTCTTCGTGACTTCATGGACCAGCCCACACTAGGGGTGGACAAAAGGCACTTACCTTTCGTCGAAGCTTGTTCGCAGTGGGGGGGAGGCACTTCGCGGCTCCCCCCATGAAGTTCAGGCCGGGGGGGGGAGGCTTCCCGCCTCGCCCCGGCCGAAATTCAGGCCAGTGGGGAGGCTTCCCGCCTCGCCCGGCCGAAATTCAGGCCGGGGAGGAGGCTTCCCGCCTTGCCCGGCCGTGAACTCCATTGGTTTTTTTTTTAAAAAAAACGCCCCCATGATAGGCTACGTGACGATTAACTTAGCCTATCATGGCTAGATCTGCAAAGTCAGCCGTGATAGCCTACGTTAATCGTCACGTAGCCTATCACGGGTGACTTAAAAAAAAAAAGCGCGTACGCTAATGGCGGCCCCCATAGGGAGCCGCCATTTGCGTTCCTTATTTAGTCGCTGTAGTCTACGTAAATGTTTACATAGACTATGGCGAAAATAAGGGCAACGCAAATAGCATTGCCCTTATTTTCGCTGTAGTCTACGTAAATCTTTACGTAGACTACAGTGACCAAATAAGGAACGGGAATGGCGGCTCCCTATGGGGGCCGCCATTATCCGTATGCGCTTTTTTTTTTTTTTTAAGTCACCCGTGATAGGCTACGTGATGATTAACGTAGCCTATCACGGCTAACTTTGCAAATCTAGCCGTGATAGGCTACGTTAATCGTCATGTAGCCTATCACGGGGGCATGTTTTTTTTCCCCTTTTATTGCAATGGCGGCGGTGGCAGCCGGTCAAAAGACCGGCTGCCGCTCCCGCCCCACTCTAACACCCGCCGAACCGCCGGCCGGACCCGCCGCCGGGAGGGACATTCGGCAAAGGTAAGTCCTGTCCCGGGGGGGGGTGCGGGGTGCGGGGGGGGTGGAGGATTTCTCCCCGAAACTTGTTCGGGGGGCCGAACACGTTGGCGCTCGGCCCCCCGAAGTTTCGGGGAGAAATTCTCCGCCATCCCTAGCCCACGCCAGAGCTTCCTGTCAGCCGTCGCCACCCCCAGCTCCCCTAAGATTGAGCCCGTCACCTCCAGAATATCATCCATCCATCTTGCCCTTGGTTGGCCCCTCTTCCTTTTGCCTTCCACTTTCCCTAGCATCAGCATCTTCTCCAGGGTATCTTGTCTTCTCATTCTGTGGCCAAAGTACTTCCGTTTTGCCTTTAAGATCATTCCCTCAAGTGAGCAGTCTGGCTTTATTTCCTGGAGGATGGACTGGTTTGATCTTCTTGCAGTCCAAGGCACTCTCAGAATTTTCCTCCAGCACCACAGTTCAAACGCATCTATCTTCCTTCGCTCAGCCTTCCTTATGGTCCAGCTCTCGCAGCCATAGGTAACTACGGGGAATACCATTGCTTTAACTATGTGGACCTTTGTTGTCAGTGTGATGTCTCTGCTCTTAACTATTTTATCAAGATTTGTCATTGCTGTCCTCCCAAGAAGTAAACGTCTTTTGATTTCCTGGCTGCAGTCAGCGTCTGCAGTAATCTTTGCACCTAGAAAGACAAAGTCTGTCACTGCCCCCACATTTTCTCCCTCTATTTGCCAGTTATCAATCAAGCTGGTTGCCATAATCTTAGTTTTTTTAAGGTTTAACTGCAACCCAGCTTTTGCACTTTCTTCTTTCACCTTCGTCATGAGGTTCCTCAGCTCCTCCTCGCTTTCAGCCATCAAAGTGGTATCATCTGCATATCTGAGAACAACCTACCCACTAACAATCTGTTCTGCTGGAATTGCCATTTGCCCACCCCCACCCCCAGCTGCCCCATTAAGCCCCCTCTCCACAGCGGGCAAGATGCTCCCAATCACATCTGATCAGCCCTGGTTAGTACATGGATGGGAGACTGCCTGGGAATCAGGCTTCCTGCACTGAGCAGGGGGTTGGACTCGATGGTCTTGTAGGTCCATTCCAACCCTATGATTCTGAGATTCAAGAATCTGGGAATTATGCCTAGCAGTAGATGAAGTGAAATAGAAGTGCCAGACAGTGCAGATCAGTTCTTACATATGATTTGGCTTGAGGAGACTGGATTTATCTCAGCTGTCTTAATGTTCAGGGTTGAGTTCACCATGAGTGCAACTCACAATTCACCCACCGCATAACTTTAAAAGTTGTGTAGACAGGGCTGGCCCTATTAATAGGTAGAGTGCGACAATTGCCCCAGGCAGCAGATGCTGGAGGGCAGCAGTGCCATTCTCCTCTGTTGAAATACAGAGCTGTGTATGGCACACAACCTATCCTGGGTCTGCTGCTTCAGGTTCACTAGAGGACACTATCCCATCATTAATGTGGAAGTAAGATTTACCTACCAGTCCAATCTACTTCATGATGTGGAACAGGGTGGGGTTGCCATCTTGTCCTTTGTCTGAGGCAGCATAGGGCCAGACCTATGTGTAGATCAGATTTGGCAGGTGCTGCTGTCCATACAGAAATCAAGAAGTGATGGAATGTTCCATACAGACAAGTGTATTCATGTTTAGGGGGCAAGCAACAGAGCTGCAGTAGAGCATCAGCAAGAACCCCATTATCAGAGGCCATGCCCCTGGTGGTTCCACATGGACCTATGGCCCACTGGGAGTCCACTAGAAGAAGAGCCTTCAGTGTGATGCCCCCCTTCCTATGGAACTCCCTGCCTTTGGAGGTCAGGCAGGCACCAACAATGTGTTGCTTCCTACGCCTCTTGAAAACTAGGGCTGTGTAGGGACCCCCTGACCCACCTTGGAGGCCACTTTGAGGCTTCCAAGGCAGGTCCAACCTGCTTCAGGCTGCTTCGGGTCCAACTTGACTAGTCCCAGGCTCCAAGGCCAAAGCGGGATTCAGAAGGCCAAAGCGGGCTCCCCCACCCATGCCCATGCCACACCACACTAGCCCCCTGCTTCATACCAGGACCCTCAGGACATGTGCCATCAGCCTTTTCAAGGGAGTCACCTTTTTGGCGACATCCTCTATTTCCAGAAATTGAATCCTGTGCAAATGGCGGCTGCAAGGCTGTCGTGTATGCAACATTACAGGCGTTTTATCAGAACTCAGTTTATCAAAACTCTTGTTTCTTTTTTAAAATAGTATTTATTTATTCATTCATTCATTCATTCATTCATTCAATTTCTTAATCACCCATCTGGCGGTCACCTGGCCACTCTGGGTGATGTACAATAATACAAACAGTTTAAAAACAATAAAATTACACATTAAAGCATCATTTTCTAAAATTTCCCTAACCCACCGCAAATGCCTGCCTGAACAATCAAGTTTTCAATGCGTGGCAGAAGTGCATTAAAGAGGGGGCATGGTGGAGTTCCCTAGGGAGGGAGTTCCACAAAGTGGGGGCCACCACAGAGAAGGCCCTCTCCCTCGTCCTCACCAGCCTAGCTGTCCTGGCTGATGGGATAGAGAGAAGGCCATCTGAGGTTGATCTTGTTGAGCAGCCTGTCTGGTGTTGGTGGAGGCGCTCCTTAAGATAGGCTGGGCCAGAATCATATAGGGTTTTAAAGGTCAAAAACCAACACTTTGAATTTGGCCTGGAAAACAACTGGTAGCCAGTGCAACTCCTTCAGCACTGGAGTGATGTGATCATGCCTGCAGCTGTCTTTAATCAGGCAAGCTACCGTGTTCTGCACTAGCTGCAGCTCCCGAATGGTCTTCAAGGGTAACCCCACGTACAGTGCATTACAGTAGTCTAGATTATTTTAACATGGTTTTTATTCTTTTATCCTACCTGCTGTTCACCACTCCGAAATCTTTGGATGTGGAACAGTATACAAATATTGTAAATACATACATACATACATACATACATACATACATAATTTTTGCAACCTCATGTAATGACATGGGAATCTTCATACAACTAGCTTGGCTGAGAATACTGTTTATGATGCATGAGAGACAAAGCATGTTTATGTTTACACAATACTTGCACTAGCAATGGTTCTAAAGCACTAGCAGACCAAATCTGAGAAGTTAGTTTGACTTGAAAACATGTCGGGAGCCATTTCTATTTCATTTTTTTATTTACAAGACAGTATTCGTCATAATGAGCCCTCTGACTTGATCCATGCTTTCAGGAAGAGCAGAATATTTGCTAGGATAATACTTGCCACTCTGCATTATTTATTATTCATGCAGGGTGATGCAATGCCAGGGTGCTTTGCCAGCATAAAGGAAGGCAGTGTAAGTAATCCAAGGAAGTAAGGATCAACTCCTGACCTTCCCTAGTAGAGAAGCTTACCAAAACAAAACAAAAACAAAAAAACAAAATACCCCAACTTCTGGCACTGAATGTAGTGGATAAAGATTTCATCACGCAATCTAAAACCTCCAGTCAACTCCGTGTGGGTGTAATCCTATACAAAGTAGACCTTCAGCTGCATAGGCACAACACCGTGAAGGCTTTTTAACCTCAGTGAGTCTTCAGATCCATGATAGATCCATGGTAGGTATAGTTGTTTGTTTGTTTGTTTGTTTGTTTACATAGCATCATCAATGCACATGGCACTGTACAGAATAAAAATAAAAGCAAGTCCTGCCACAAGGCATACATTCTAATGAACTCACAAATGAAAACCAAAAGATAAAGGAAGGTAATGGACCACGCGGGCACATGAAAACATTACAAAGTAAGTAATCAACACTCCCAACAAAATAAAATCTAAACTAAAATTCCAGAAGCTTTGGAAAAGAGAAAAGTAGATGGTTAAACATATATATATATATTAATGGTAGATGGAGATAGATAGATAGATAGATAGATAGATAGATAGATAGATAGATAGATAGATAGATAATTTAGTAGTAAAATAAGTGCTCTGGAGGAAAGAGGCTTCCATCTTTCTCACTCCCTTCATCCTTACTTACACTCTTCCATCTCCCTTCTTTCAGTCTCTACCTTTGCCAGTACCCAGTATCCCACCCTACAACTTCCCCAAGCCTAATCAGCATTTATACTTCTGTAGCGGAACCCTATATGCATAGAACAGTCTTCTCCATCCTGGTGTCCTCCAGATGTTTTGGACTACAACTTCCAGTGTTCCTGACCATTGGCCATGTTGCCTGGGGCTGATGAGAGTTGAAATCCAACACAACTGGAGAGTGCCAGGTTGGGAAAGGCTGGCATACATTGTACATGTATTTCATTCTAACGCCAAATGTGAGGCCACCAGGGACATGGCCACCATGAAATGCAAAATTGTGAGTTGGTCCTTATACCACTATTTTGCGCTTTTGATGACCGGCCTATAGCCAAACCTTAATGAATAGAATTGCAAATGCACATGCTGCCAGCCCTCTGTTGTAAGTGCTTTTCTCCAAAGCATTCAGGGGGTCAACTAGTTGATATGTACTGAATGGCCCAAACAATATTTATTCCATTTGCTTCTGGTTAATCCTCTTGTAACCAAGAAGCAGGCAGTCCCTCATTTTAGTGCAGCCTGCTCCAGGAAATGGAAGGTAAACATTTGTATATACACAGTAGAAAGGGCATTATCATTTTTAAACTGATAATTATACTGACGGAGAATATGAAGCACCTTCCAGTCTGCTTCCTGTCTGAATTTGCATCAAGCCACTTTTGATGCCTTTCCAGGAATGAACGATGCTGTATCAGTCTGCACTCTGGTCCTGTGCTTTGTTCATGAGGAAACCTTTCCTAATATATGCAAACTATGCTTATAACCCAACTACATTAGATTTTGTATTAGAAACGTTGGCTTGTTATATCTAATTACTTTAAAATGCCCAACGTAGGAATTTAATTTGCTAGCACTGGAACAACGGGTGCTTAGAACTTCTAAGGTCATGGGCCAAAAAGGGGAATTTGAGTGTGTGTGTGTGTGTGTGTGTGTGTGTGCGTGTGTGTGTGTGTGCATGAAAATAAAATGTTAGTGCCTCACTGCTCATAAGTTGGTCTTAAAACATTTTTTAAAATGTCTCTTCAGAAAATAAATACAGATTTTGCAGCAGGACTGATACGGATTTTCCTTCCTTCAGAGAATGACAATTAACATAAATGAGAGCATAAGGCCACAATGATTGCCATGCTGGCTCAAACAAAAGATGAATCATGCCCCCGACTGTCTTCAGCAGTGGCCAGCCAGATCAGCCGTGCACATAATGGTCTTATGGAAGGTCAGGGGGCTCTTTGGATGGTAATGTGTATTACTTTACTAACTGCCAAATGTGATAAACCAGTCCTGCTGTCAGGACTGGCCCTACCATTAGGCAGAGCGAGGCAATCACCTCAGGCAGCCCATGCTGGGAGTAGCAGCAAGGTGTTGGAGGAGAGAGCTGTGGGCCACCTGGGCTGCCCTGCACCCCTTACATTACCCTGCTGCCTTCCTGTGCAGTGAAGGATGCTTCCCCATTGCCAGTGTTGAAGTAAGATTCAGCTGCCAGTCCAGTCAGCTTTTGTACATGGAATGGGAAGGGGTGCTATCTAGTCCTTCACCTCAGGCAGCAAAATGTCTTGGGCTGGCCCTGCCTGTTGCATTTGATGGCCCTCCTGCTCATACTGCTGAATGAGGCCCACTCAGTCTGCTGACTGAAACCCCCATGGGTAGAGTTTATAATGTGTTCTTCATAGAACATGGGTAATAAGAACATGGGTGCCCATGGGTGAAGTCATACCAGTGGAGGCCGGTGGCTCCAATTTTGGTGGTGTTGTGCATCCATTCTGGGTTTTAGTCAGAACCACCCAGAATTCTAAGGAAGCTATCCAAGGTGCAGAACCTATTTTGGGGACAGGGTTCTGCGTCTTGGATAGCTCCTTTAGAGTTCCTGCTGGTTCTGACTAAAACCCAGAATTGATTCACAGCCCCACTGAAAACAGAGCTACCAGATTCCACTGAGTCAGATTGCCATTTGTAAGGTACTAACTTATCACGATATGCATACAAGCACTTGGCAAATTATTATTATTATCTTGGTAGGATAATAAGCATTATCCTACCAAGTGGTGAGGTAAATCTTACCCATGTCTGCCTCTGACCATAAATCTACAGAAGCACAGAAGCGGTCATCATCACTTGGCAGTATAATATAGAGGGGGAGTGGGCAACTTGCGGCCCTCCAGAAGTTTTGTCCTGCAGCCCTCATGGTCTCTCACCATTGGCTATGCTGGCTAGGGCTGATGGGAGTTGTGCATCACAACATCTGGATGGCCACACATTTCCCACCCCTGATATAGAGCCTCAAGGTGAACTGCAATGTCTACTGTGGCATGCATGCAATCGTTAAGTTATCACTGGGTAAACGGTCATCTGTATTCACGCATTATCTATACCAGGAGTGGGTAACCTACAGCCCTTGGCCTAATTTCAAAAGCCCTCTGCAAGCACTCAGTTCAGACATCTGGCAAGGGTGATTTGTCCCTCCCCTGGAAGCTGCTGGACAGAGAGGTAGAAGGGTGTGTTAGAAACGAAGAGTGAGAGAGAAGGAGAAGACATAGAGAGGAGAAGACATAGTCATCTGTATTCACCCATTATCTATACCAGGAGTGGGTAACATACAGCCCTTGGCCTAATTTCAAAAGCCCTGTGCAAGCACTCAGTTCAGACCTCTGGCAAGGGTGATTTGTCCCTCCCCTGGAAGCTGCTGGACAGAGAGGTAGAAGGGGGTGAGAGAGAAAGAGAAGACATAGAAAATGGGTGCTCTCACCCACTTTTGGTTCTGGCCCACCGTCCTCTGGTTTCAGCCCTGCCTACTAACCATATATGGCCCCTGACAGATATGGAACAGCAAAAAGTTCCTCACTCCTGATCTATACAAATATATGCATATCCTACGACTCTACTAATATCTCTCTCTCTCTAACACGCACGCACGCACGCATGCACGCGCACACACACACACACACACACATGAATGGGCACAAACCCATGATCATCTTCCTTAATCTTTAAGATTTTGTGCATGAGAAATAAATCCAATCTTAGATCAGCAGATGCCTTTATATATGTTGCAAATATATGGATTATTGTGTTATATTTTACTGGTGTTCACTTTTTAACAGTGAGACATTATGAAAACTATTGCAACTATGACTGGGTCACCAACTTAACCCATAAAATTGTACAGAATGGTTGCAGGGGGGATCCATTTTTTCACACATGCTCTTTCACCAACTATGCATATGGTAGAACTATCAAAATGTGTGAAAGAGTAACTAATCTGCATCTTGGCTGTGTAGCAGCAAGCGCGTTTCAGCTTTTCCACCTGTCTTTGGCTTGGCTTACTCCAGATACAACTAAGTTTAATGTCTGCCTCTCATACTGACACATTCTAATTCAAGCAAGCTGTTCATCATAAGTACTTCATTTTGCTGTGCTTAGATTACTTTAATGTGTCTGAACTGCCATCTCCAATTATCTCATAAATTATCCAGCTACTCTTTTAAGGTTATCTTACAGTGAATAAAGATGAAGATTCTTGAGAGTTCATCCATCTTTTTCTTCTCACAAATTTTTAAGTGGAGGTGATGTCCACTGAAATATTTTGGTAAACCTACTAGGTTGGTATATCCAGCCCTGGTCTAAAAGCTCATGGTCCAAATTACACAAAAAGCCACCATCCAGTCATTTAGCTATAACCGATGCCCTTCAGCTTAACCATCCCTAATCCTGTCCTCTCTTGTGGCACTGTCCACATCCATATTCATTCCCTCTCCTGGGTTTCCACCTTATCCAGTTTTCATCCATCCCAAGCATCCTTCATGATTGTATCCATGAATCAGCCATTACATTCTCCTCACCATACCAAGGAATAGAGATGTGTGTACAAGCAAACCTCAAGTCCATCAAAGTTCTCCAAATTCCACCTCAAACCTCATTCTGTCTCGGGTCCATAGCAGACTGGAATCTGGGGTGGAGGGTTGCATGAAAATTTGTGTGTGTTTTCATGCATATTTTTTCAAAGCTTATACATCAGTTGTGTTCATCGTTGAAATGTATGCATTCTTCTCCCATTGGGTAAAGCATGTTTGTGTGCATTTTTCAAAAGTATGCATTTTTCATGCATATTTTTCAAATGTACACATGCTGTCGAATTCATTTTTATTTTATTGTTGGTCCATTTATTTTATTTTTGGTCCATATTGCAAGCCCAGAAATGTACAGACTTCAACTGCAGATTGTGTTCAAGTCCATGTTCAGTCAGGAAAGTGTGAACTGGGTAAACCCTGATCAAAAACAAACTTAAACAAATTTCTCATACATCCCTACAAACGAATAAGGTAAACAACAGTGTGATCTGCAAACCAATAAGCCTGCACGTTAGCTATGATACCGTTTTAGTTTTAGTCCCATTACATTAATATTGAAGATGAAGACAGACAACTTAAGTTTACATATATGCAGCTCAAGTATATTGTGTAAAATAATTGTACTATTCTGTTAAGCTTCAATAAAGGGGAAGATGGATAAAGTTAGGACACCAAATGAAAAGGTCTGGAGATAAATTATCCTGTGAGGCTCTTACAGGATAAAGGAAATTGAACATTTTCATTGAGCCCTGTGATCTGTGAACAAGATGGACAGGATCCAAAGAGGTAGTTAATTCCCCCCTCCCTTTGCAGAATTGGTTTCTATATTTTATATTTCTTTCATTTCCAATGTACATCTTTGGACCACAGAACTTTGTTCCTGGAGCTTTCCATGGAAATATTTCAACTTAATTGCTCTTGTAGAAGGGCCTGAATTAACCATTTGCAATTAAGGATTCTGAACATCCAAGAAAAAACAAATGTTTAGACATTTAAGAAGAAAGATCATTGCTATACAGGATGACCTATTTCTTTTTCTCATGCTGCCCAGGTATGCTAAGGAGTTTCAAGGTGAACTGCAATGCCTCTTTGGACAATTAGCTGACAGCATCTTACTGTTTTTCAGGGCAGTCTAATCATCAGCCTTTTAAAAATAATACTTTTCCTGCTGATAAAACTATACAGTTAAGCAAATCTAGACTTCCCATATTTTTATTACCTTACCTATATTTAGTGTAGCAGAGCTAAATGCACATCTAGACAGAAACTGTTTGCAGTTGCATGCAGTTTAATGCACTTCCATACATCTTGAAGCACAAGAAAAGGCAGATTCCTTTCCCCTATTTCCACTCTTCCAGACATCTGGGCACCCGTTGTACGAACCACACCTTTCAAACTCCACAGACTATGCTGATCCAACTGTGTCAACAGGTGGGAGCACTTAACTGGGCTACAACCTGAAGAACTGCATGTCAGCAAGTAATCTTCAAAGCAAGCCCCATGTGAACATGAAACTCAGTGCTAATTTTGCTCTGTCATCATACAATTGGGCCAGAAGTGACCATTCATGATGCCACCTATGCTAATCATCGTTAAGCAGGGGTGCAGAACTTTAGGGGCAGGGGCCAAATCCACCCCTCTAGGGGTTCCAATATGGTCCTCTGGGGTTTCCCAGAAGACCACGTCCCCGTCCCTGGTCCAACCTTCTTTTTCCCTACCATCAATCATTTGGTGGTTTCGTGGTTTGTGTGCAATTTTCCCCATTATAAAAGGTTGGGATGCTTCCCGCAAAGCTTAGTTATGGGCAGTAAGAGCTTTAAGCTAAGACACACTGGCATTTTTGCTCTCACCCCTTTTGCCTTTGGCCCTGCCCACCACTAGAATGTGGTACCCAAGAACTTCTCTGAAATGGAATTCAGCCCTTGCGTTGAAAGAAGTTCTGCATCCCGGTCTTGAAGGCAGAAATCTCCATCCACAACTCTTGAATACCACATCTTAGGATTAGGGAGGAGCAAATCAGTCTAAATCCAGTCCATGACACTTTTGCATGTGTCCACCTTGAATCTGTTCAGTCTCATTTCTGCATTAATCTGCAATTGGAAACACACACACACACACGCACACAATTTGCATTTAATTACGTATTTCTAAATGTTTATTCTTTCAAAACTCAGCCTCCTATTGTGCTTGGGATTCTGTGTGGCTCTCTCTCTCTCTCTCTCTCTCTCTCTCTCCCTCCCTTCCCCCTTCTCTCTTGGGTTTGGGCTTTTCCTTTGAGCATCTCTAAAAAGGTAAAGGTGTCCCCAACCAGTCGTGTCTGACTCTAGGGTGTGGTGCTCATCTCCGTTTCTAAGCCGAAGAGCCAGCGCTGTCCGAAGACGCTTCCGTGGTCATGTGGCCGGCATGACTGAACACCGAGGTGCACGGAACGCTGTTACCTTTCCCGCCAAAGCGATACCTAATTATCTACTTGCAATTTCTTGCTTTTGAACTGCTAGGTTGGCAGGAGCTGGGACTGAAGACAGGAGCTCACTCCGTCACACGGCACTCGGGTCTCGAACTGCTGTCCTGCCGACCTTCCGGTCTGCAGTTCAGCGTCTTAACCACTAAGCCACTGCGGCCCCATTCTTGAGCATCTCTACACCAGCCTAAAATCCAGCATTTAAAACAGAGCTTTCTGCTTCCATTTTAAATGCAGAATCATGACAGACTCCCTTTACATGTGCTTCCTTCCCCCTCCCCTTTCCCCCTCCTTCTCCCCCTTATCTGAGTCTTCCATATGTTTCATTGATACATATGCTGTTCTTGCAGCTTTTCCTTTTTCACAGAGGGAACTCAAGCAGAACGCAAGCGGGGGAATTTGATAGATCATTATTTCTGAACTATTTAAAACTGGAATAAAGGTCCTTTAGTACAGGAGATGCCCTGGAGATTCATGACATCATCCAAAGGGCCTGCAAACTTCCATGAGTGAGCAATCTCAATAGCAGGATAAAAGCTCTGTGTGAAGAAGCCCTTCTTCTCTCTTTGCTCAGGCTGCGGAGTCACCTGACTCACTGTGCTGCTGTGGTTGTTTTTCTTTTTCAAACTGCTTTTTTAAACTTGAAGGTGAAGCTTTAGCTGCTAAGTTAACTGACTCAGTTCATGAGTAACTTAATTCTCCTTGATTTCAGTAAGTCTCCTCTAAGTATGGATCCAACCTATTGTCTCCAAAGATCCATTTCCATCACTTTGCATATAAAACATGTATAGCTAAGTCCTGATTCAACTCTAGCCACAGGCAACTAGTTGCATGTAACAAGTGGATGGGGCTACTCTAGGGATGTCCAGCATGGGAAAATCCAGCCCTTTTTGGGCTCGATGGATTTCCCTGGAGTCCCTGTCTTGGCTTGTGTTAGCAAGCTAAGTCACGGGCTCCCTGCCGGAACTCGCAGACTCCCAGCCATGGTGGGTCACTCTGCGCAAGTCTTTCCTTCTCCCTCCCAGGGCCCAGGAGGAGCGAGAAAGAAAGACTTGTGCACAGCAACCCTAGTGGCAGGGTCACTGACTCATCCCTGTATGCATCAAAAGATACATCCAGCTAACCCAACGGAGCTTTAAAGAGATCCAGTGTGGATGGTGATGCACTCCTGTATCGACATCTGCTACATGTTAGGGGTATGGAGAGGAGGAGGAGGAGGAGTTGTTTCATTTCTCCAATTTCTCTTTTAAAGTTTCATTTGTTGCATTTGAATTGCACTCATTTTGTTTTGCACTCATTTGAACTGCATTTTGTTTCATTTCCCCCCATTCATTTTGTTTCTTTATCAGTTTCAGTGGGAAATCCAGCCAGCCTTCTGCTGCCTGTAACTTCCATGTTTTCCAGCCAAATAGCATACAATTTTCAAGCATTCTACTACTACTCCCCCATGCATCAGACCTGCCATTTTTTAAACCAGCTGAACAAAGGGCCCCACTTTTATAGGTCATTTTAGAAAAACGTACATATCCTATACCTTTTTCCATTGCAGTTTCAATGGGAGAATCAGCTACTCTTTTTCTGCTTGTAACTTTGTTGTTTTAAGGCATTCCATAACCCGCCAACCTCTAGGCATCAGATGTGTCAAATTTCAGGCAGATTTGACCAAGGGTCCCCATTTCACAGACCCAATTTTACATCCATGCATTTACTCCTTACTCTCTCATTCTTCTGCTCCATTTAACCTTTCTGTGACCCATATTCAGCCTCTTTCACTTTTGTTATCCCAACAAAAACTGGAAAAACTAACCAAACAAATGGAAAAGGAATGAATTTTCATTCAGAAATTAATCTGATGAATTCCCTTTTATTTTCAAAACTAAAACTAATTAAATGAATAGGGCTTGTTCACTTTATTTTCTATTTAGTTTAAAAACAAATGGACACTTCTACATGCATGAATGGAGGCTGTTTCTGCAAATGGATCCCATCCCACTTGCTGGATTAGTTCACTGATTTTTATACTAATTCAAAGTATAGGTAACTTATTCAAGGTAACTATCCATGGTATGACATGGAAGATAGCTTTGATCATCTTTGGAAGGACCTAAATCAGATGTCCCTGTGGATCAGCCAATAAACTTGATGCACTAATAAAAACCATCCTCTGTCCAACTCAATGGTTTCCTCTCTTTGTACTTCTTTAACTCAGGCTATTATATAGTGTGTGCAGATGGATGGATGGATGGATGGATGATAGATGGATGGGCAGACAGACAGACAGACAGGTGTTTGGTCATTCACATCTATATTTACATATCTTTTACTCATAAGTAAAGAAAAATACCCTTCACCCACCCAAGTAATGCAAATATATGTAATTTTTATAATCTTCAAATGTAAAGTAAATAAAAAATTACAGTTTTACTGGCCTAGGCCTGAACACATACTTAACTCCCTAGATAGTGAAACAGATAATCAAATACTAACATTAAGTAAATGAAAGCTTGTAAGACCTACTGCATTTTCTTTCCTAAACTTCTACACTATTCTTGCATTGATTAGCTGTTGGATGTTGTAGGTTCCTGTAGAATGTCAGAATAGAAGACTTTGCAAAGAGCATTCTTGGCAGTTAAGTTTGCTCTCCATACATACCCAGTTAATCTGGCTCATAATTCTGTGACCTCTTACTGTATTTGAGCAGTTAATTAGAATTCCTGGGACAGAACTGGTGCCTACCAGTTAAGCTTCAGCAAAGCATCCTTCATCAAGCAAAGCCATATCGGTACATTGTAATTCATTCCAAGCAGCAGAAGACTTCCCTGACTAAACTTGGAGCTTTGACAAATCCCATCTTCCCATGTCCTGTCACAACTTTTCACACACACCATATGCACACACACACACACACACGCACACACAAGTCCAGCAACCATGTATCATGGTTGCAACCTGCTCAGTACTAACACTCATCCTGTTTTTGCAGTTGCTGGCATGCAGCAAAGTCAGGGAATTTAGCAAGACCCTGGTAGGCTGCCATACCTGACTGGTGTGGACTACATTCAGTTTGGTGTGCCTTGTTCACAGCATGCTGAAGGGTATGTTTATCAAGGGGCTGGAGCAACTCCCCTATGAGGATAGGTTACAATGTCAGGGACTGTTTAGCTTGGAAAGAAGGGGAGTAAGGAAGACACGATAGAGGTGCACAAAACTATGCATGGTGTGGAGAAAGTGGATAGGGAGACATTTTTCTCCTTCTCATAATACTAGAACCTGGGGCCATCCCATGAAGCTGATTGGTGGGAGACTCAGGACAGATAAAAGGAAGGACTTCTTCACACAGCACATGGTTGAACTATGGAATTCACTACCACAAGATGTAGTGATGGCTGCCAATTTGAATGGCTTTAAAGGGAGATTGGACAAATTCATGGAGGATAGGGCTATCGATGGCTACTAGTACTGATGGCTATGCACTACCTCCAGTATCAGAGGCAGTGAGCCTATGCACACCAGTTGCTGGGCAGGAGGGTGCTGTTGCGCTCGTGTCCTCCTTGTGGGTTTCACATAGGCAGCTAGTTGGCCACTGTGTGAATGCTGGACTAGGTATGCCTTTGATCTAATTCAGCATGGCTCTTTTTTATGTTGTTGTTGTTATTTCAAAAATATTTGCTTGCTAGGCAGTGTTTTTCAGATTTCGGACCTTGAGGGAACATTTTCCACATCAACGTGCCTACCGGAGGGGGAACTCCCCTGCATGTCTGTCATGGAATAACACAGAGGATTAAAGAGGATTATAGGGCAACTGCATTCTAGAGGAGTATGGGACACATTCTATGATGTACACTCAGTTCACAGGGGAATATGCTGAGCCTGTTAGACCTTACTGTCACTCCACGTGAACTGAGAATGTGCCCTAGAACATACCTAACACTTCCTTGTGGCTGTGCATCGCAGCCAGGAAGATTAGTAATGTTGGACAACGATTGGGCAACCCATGATAAAGTTTTGACCATCCTTAAGGGTTTTTACTGTCTGCCACAGAACACCAGAGCATTAAAACATCTGCAAACATTGATATCAGCCAATATACATGAATGATTATAATTTAAATAGATAGAGGGCTACTTAGGGTGCAATCATATACCTGCTTACCTGGAATGAAATCCCACTGAACTCAGTGAGACTTACTTAAGAGTAGACATGTATAGGACCTTGCTGTTAGTGTACTATTTACAAGAGCATTGAGAAAGTTGGAACTTTTCTGGTAACTTTCCCTATTGCTTGCTTATGAAGATCAGTAAGCTCTAAAAAGTCTTTCATGCATAATCTGTAACACATGTACAATACAGAAAGGTCAAAGAATTTGGGGACATCATCTGCCTTGACAGAAGGCAGGTATTCTGCCCTTTCGTGCAGTTCTTTCCAAGCAAAGATCAAGTCAGGTGAGATAGGCTTATGGCTCTCAGGTTCACATAAGTTTACTTATTCATAAGGATATTGACCACAGGTTTTGTGCTCAACTGGAAGTACTCTCTGGGACAATTCAACAAAATAGATTGGGCGTTGAAGGCATTAAATATTGACCACTGGAAATATATGTAATACGGCATTACCATTAATGTGCCTCCATAATAAAGTGAACATTAGCAGTCTCTACACTTTAATCCAAAAACTGAAATGGTAGTGTCTCATATAGATTATGAGGCTAGATCCATGCTTTCAAAGTGTAAGCCTCCCTAAGGACAGCTTGAGACCACAATAGTTAGGGGTGTGCCTCTCCCTGTATATACCTGCCTGAGAATTTAGTTCTGCTAAGGGGGTAATGTCGTCTGTGTCTCACTATTGGGAGCTGTTCTGGCAATAGCAACTACATTTCCCAGTGTACCTGTCATATGATGACCAGCCATAACAGGAAGCTACAAAAGCTACGATGTCACCTGGAGCAGGAAGGGGGGAGAGATCTTCCTCCTTTCCTCTATTCCACCACTACCAGAGTGGTAAGAAAAAGGAGTTTGGAGGAGGGTATGCGGACAGGAGGGAGACCTAAGTCCTTCTCCAGCTCAGATGAATATCCAGTCTGGAGAAATATTTTTGTATCCATAATTGCAAGCTGGTGAAATTCATATTTCCAAGCCCAAAAATAAGAATTTTGGCAAGATGACTAAGAGTGGCTTACTGACTGGCTGTCTAAGACTTTGTCCAGAGGGCAGCTTCTACCCTGCTAGAGGGTTTTCTGCTGTAGTTCTAAAAAAGAGAGAAAGACATGGCGGGGTACCTGTGTATACAGGGACTTCTTGTACCAATGCACTGGGTCAGCTATGCTGTTCTTGCTAGTCCCAAAGGTTGTGGATGGTAGTGTCAGGGTGGACACTGAGCCCATAGAATCCCAGAGCAGTTCTGATTCTGAGGAAGAGCAGTCGCTCCTGGGAGAGGAGCGCACTCCTCTTTCCCAGGGCCAACAGCTGACAGAGATTCCTCCCACCAGCATTCCTAGCTTAGAGAGCAGTCCAGGGAGTGACAGAGCGTGGATAGCAGACTTAGTGGAAGCACAACGCCGACACAGAGAGCGGCGCCAAATGGAGGGCGCAGAAAGGAGGCATAGTGCCCGGTTGGCGCGCAAACAACGGCTGCGCTCAGAGGATCCAAGGGAAAAGGGGAGGGACTCTCCCTAGTCCTTAAGTTCAGGGGTCTGCCAGTAATTCCCTTTCAAACGGGGACCAACTGTTCCAACTTAGGGCATAGGTACTGTGCTGCTCAGATCTAGTTGCAAACAGTAGAGTTGTTAAGTTGTAAAAGAAGAATAAAGCTTTGAAAGGAATCCCTTTGTCTGTGTCTGGACTTAGCTATTGGATTAGACTGAGAGAGGCCTCCAAGGAGCCCTTGACAGGTAGGACTGTGCACCGCTTCAGTCTGAAGCCCAAATAACAAGTCGAACTGGGCTGTTTTGGAGGTGCCTCCACATGATACGAGGTGGAGCAGAACAGCAACAAGGCACCGTGAAGGGAAGTGGCTTGTATACAAAGTGCCTCGTCTGACTCAGTGGTTCATTCTGAGTAGCCCAGACAGCCTGGTGGCAACAGTATCAACTTGAGAAAAGTCAGTGAGGAGTTGAGGAGGAGGGAGGGGGAAAGAAGGAGGAGGAGGAGGAGGGAGTCGCTTTGGTAAATGGAAACCCTAGTTGCCAAATCAGGGCTGAACCCAGCAATCTCCAATCAGTGACAGTGGTGGAGGAGGGGGGAAGATTGAATAACTGGAGGAAAATGGCTGCATTTCAGAGACAGAGATCATTCTGGTGGTGTTACTTAGGGATGTGAGAACCCACCCCCAGCCAGGTTCTCCAGACCCTTGTCCACCCTAGCCCTGCTCCACTCGCTGGTAGGGATGTCCAAGAATTCCGCCATGGACCCCAATGAGGCCAGATTCCAAGAACAAAATATTGTTGGAATATTAATGGTGGAACAAAATATTTGCTGCATTTAGGCTGCATTTGCTGTAAATGGCTGCATTTAGGCTAATCCGCCAGCTTTACAGCCGCAAATGGCACACAATATGCCATTTGCTTTGCGTCCAGATACTTAACATAGCGATATGGAATGCCAATGGCAGCCAGCCGTATCGCCAGCATTGTGGAGCCGGCAGCCAGCTCTGCAGGATCGTCACAGAGCGGAGCTGGCCTGGATGGACTCTGGGGGGAGGGACGGATTGCCTCCCCCCCCTGCAGATGCCCCCCCAGACCCAGAGGTAAGGCATCCACCCACCCCTACTCGCTGGCCCTTCTGCCTCTGCCACCATCACCATGTTTTTAAAGAACATGGCAATTAGGTGTCTATGTGCACATAGACTTATGTGCAAAAAGCTCCATGAGTCTTGAGTATATGGGCGATTCACAGCATTTGTTGCATCTATATGTGCACATACTTATCCTCAAAAAGTGCTGTGAATTGCCCAGGCAGGAGGAGGAGGAGGCCCGGCACACACCCCAGCCATTATCCCTCTCCTCCTCGCGAGCAGGAGATAGCTAGCGGTGGGGGCATGTGCAGCGCCTCCCCCTCCTCCTCCTGCCTGGCTTGCTGTCAGGGACAGCCAGCCAGCAGTGCAGAGTACTCCTGAGCCACTAGCTAGCCATCTCCTCCTTGTGAGCAGGAGATGGCTAGCGGTCCTTGACATACGAGCAGGCAGGAGGAGGAGGCGGCGCAGGGCTGAGAGGTATACCTCTTTGCTTTGAGAGTTTTTGTGGGGGAAAAACAAATTTTAGCTGAACCTAGCACAAAAGAAGGACTGGGCCAAACTGTGTGTTTTGGCAGAGAGGCCCCCACATTTCATGTATTTATCATGAAAACTGAAAAAGTTACGGCCGTTTGTGTTTTCCCATGCAAGTCAATGGGAAAACGCCCAAACCGAGTGATCCGATCTCCCAATCTCACTTCAGATCCAGATCCGAGTTGAAGCAGAGGTGACCCAATTCAGTCCAAGTCAAAGCAGGGCTGATATGGAGGGTCTGAAGCAGCATCCGAAGCTAAGAGGAGGGTCTGTGCATAGCCCTAGTGAATGGAGATTTCTGCCTTCAAGACAGGGGTGCAGAGCCCCTTTCAGCCCATTTAAAATCAGTCCATTTAAAATCATCTGATACATTGCATGACAGAATGTACATAACATATTCTGTAACGTCCCTCGAGGGACAGTGCCATCTAATGAAAAGCTGAAGTGACTACCATCTCTGCCAATCCTGCCTGGAATGCCAGGGTAAGGAAAGGATAAGGAGGACCAAGTGGCCCAGAGCCATGGCATTTACGGCCTACTCAAGCCAGATGGTGTGACAGAAATTATAAATAAATAATCTGTGCTTTTGTGTGGGCTCCATGTGCCCAGAAGTAATAAACGATGCTGAAATGCGGCAAGCCTTCATTTTGTAGGCAAGCCTCTGAAGTCCTTTAAGATTCAACACCATCATTCTTAGAGACTATGTGCCAAAAGTTGTCCTTATTTTTATTTGCTGTTCCTGACCATAGATATGAATAAGTCTTACTAGCAAACTCTTTTTATCTAAGGGTTAAACCTTAATTGTGTCTGGAGTGCTTATTGGGTGGCCGTCCAGGAAGGCCTACCAAACCACACAGAGACAATATTGGGTTATAAACTGGCCACAACTTTATTGGTTACAGCATAGAGTTTGATGTGGTATGGGGCTGGATCTGATCATCAGCCCACCCACCTGCTGGCTGATTCATATCCCAGCCTGAGTGACCCTAAAGGGGAGGTTTTGGCCAGAGCATGGGGTTGACCATGTCACGGTGTGAGTGGTTCACATGTTCCCCCTCTGCTCCCCTGGGAGTGGCACCAGTATGCCAGCCCCCAAGCTGGGCTGGAGCCCTGTGGCTCTCCCCCAGGGACCCCCCTTCCGCTGGGGAGTGGGGTGTGTACTCCCTTTCCTCTTGACTTGGATCCAGCCCAATGCCATCCACGCTAAAGTCATGACAATGATGCTTAATAAGTGATCTTTGAACCAACTTACATTGCTATGAGGAAGGCGAAAACTCTGTGAAATGAGCAAGTTCATCCCCAGGTAAAATTCTTCCCCAGCCCTGTCAACAGCAGTCCATAGCAATAGGCCACCTTATTTAGGGCAGGGTGGGTTGGGCAGGTCTGAGGCAGCAGAGTGGGGAAGAGGCCCAAACTACGGCCTCTTGAAGTAGCTGAAGAGCAGACTGGAGGGAAAACTCATCTTTCCAAGGGAATCTCTACACGAGCCTAAAATCCTGTATTTAAAATGGGGCTTTCTGCTTCCGTTTTAAGTGCAGGATCACAGTGACTCCCTTTTTCACGTGCTTCCTTTCCCCCCTCCCCTTTCCCCCTCTTTCTCCCCATATCTGAGTCTCCCATTATCTTTCATTGATCTCGTGCCTCTTCTTGCTGCTTTTCCTCTTTTCACAGAGGAAACTGAAGTGGAACACAACAGGGTAATTTGATAGCTCATTATCTGCAATCTATTTAAAAATGGAACAAAGGGCATTTAGTTCAGGAGACGCCTTGGGGGGTCAGAGCGTCATGTAAAGAGCCTGCAAACTTCCATGAAGGAGCAATCTCAATCACAGGATAAAAGCTCCATGTGAAGAAAGCCCAGGTTGCCCCTTCAGCCCCACCCCCTGCAAGCCCAGCCAGTGCTTCTGACTGGGCTGCGAGAGGCATGGCCATAAGCAGCTGGCGACAGCCCTAGACCCCCTCCTTCAGAGCCTTCCTGGCTTACCACCCTGTAAGGCCCCAGGCCTGAACCAAGCTATCAGTAGTAGAGGGGCTTAGATGCCCCATAATGCTCTCTGACTCAGAAGGCTGCTGTTTTCCCTAACAGGCCTCTTGATTTACCAGGATGAGTCAAAGGGCCGATAGAAGTGGTCTCAAGGGCATTCCATACTAATGAGTAGAGTACTTTATCAAGATGTGCCTGGGAAGCGAGGTGTGTTTGTCTTAAAGTTGCAGGTGGTAGGGATGTACGAAAGTTCCGCCACGGTTCTTGGGGAGGCCAAATGCCAGCGCATTCGGCCCCCCGAAATCGGTGGCGGAACGGCCCACCACCACCCCCACCCCCCGGGATGGGACTTACCTTGGGTGGATCTTCCTGGCGGTGGCGGCGGCTCCAGCAGCAGCTGTGGTGGTGGTGCGGCGGCGGCAGCTGCGGCGGCCGGTCTTCCGACCAGCTGCTGCCACCACCATTTCCAGTTAAAACAAACAAACAAAAAAACGTGATAGGCTACGTAAAGATTTACGTAGCCTATCACGGCTAGATTTTAAAAAAACACCATGATAGGCTACATAAATGTTTACGTAGCCTATCACGGCTGACTTAAAACAAAAACAAAAATGCGCGTACGCAAATGGCAGCAGCCATGGCCGCCGCCATTTGCGTTCCTTATTTTGGCACGTCTTAGTCTACGTAAACATTTACGTAGACTAAGACAGTGAAAATAAGGGGAATGCAAATAGCGTAGCAAAAATAAAGAACGCAAATGGCGGCGGCCATGGCCGCCGCCATTTGTGTACGCGTGGTTTTTTGTGTTTTTTTTTTAATCAGCCATGATAGGCTACATAAACATTTATGTAGCCTATCATGGCTGACTGCAGGGACGCAAACGGCGGCGGCTACAGCCGCCGCCATTTGCGTCCCTGCTAGCCAGCGGCCAGATGTCCAGCTGCTGGTGGAGCCGGCCGGCGGCTCTGCAGAATCCCTGTAGAGCGGAGCCAGCCGGCCAGGATTCCAAGGAGGAGGAATGGAGCACCTCCCCCCCCGGCCAGGATTCCGGGGGGAGGGACGGAACGCCTCCCCCCCAACATCAGCATAATCTGTGGAAAGGTAAGTCCCTTTCATACATCCCTAGCAGGTGGCTGTGCTGAGAACCAAGCGCTGTTAGTCTATGCTGGGAATGAACACTAGGGGGTGCTTGCTGCTGTCATGCTGCCTCATTGCTAACATGTATGCTATAAAACCCATGTTACCCCATGGCTCTGGATTCAGAGAAGCTGTCTGATCCAACCATTGGGTATGCCTATGTGCTGACTTTACTCAATAAAGTATCTCCTTGTAAGTAAACCTGGATCTGATTTATCACTATCTTGGCACCTCTAACCTAAGAGTTCAAAGCCCATGGCCAGGGCAATACACACCCATGCCATGGCACAAACTGGGACTCCTGGTGTGTAAGGGACCTGGGCTTGTTATGGTTACGTTAATTGCATAGCACATAGCTGAGCCTAAAACAGGAGCATTTTTCTCTGACTCGGAACATTTACCATAACATAGTTGTTGTACTGGGTAGTGAAGTGCTGGATTTGGCCGGGTTAACTTAGGTTCAAATCTCCAGTCATCTTTGATGCCTGCTAGGTGGCCAGTCATTTTCTTCCTACCTAGTTTACCTCACAGGATTGTTGCAAGAATGAAAAAGGAGAACCTTGTGTATGCTGGTCTGACCTTCTTGGTGGAATGATGGGGTATGATTGTGATGAATAAATCAATATAGCTGTTTGGGGGCCTGTGGGTTGGAAAGAAGAGGAATTTACATTTTCCTACCAGTTCCTAAGAAAGATATTGTATACTTTACTAAGACCAACACTGAAAAATTATTCTCCAGAGGAGGGTGAGACTAGGTGGTCAATTCTGAGAAACAATTTTTTTTCATCACCTGGATCTCATTTCTCTTTAACTGCAAATGTAAGAACAAAAAGTTTCTCTTTGTTACATGGATAGCACAGCTGTTCTCCTCCAGATTTTCACTGCTTGATGTTTACAATGTTCTGTTCAGTTCTGATGAACATTGCACAGCGGCAGGAAAAGGTTTCTAATTAGACAGCGGTCCTTTAACAGTTATAGCTTAATTAACCACATTCTCTAAGGTGAGAGAAATTAAATTAACCACCAACTTGAAGCGTGCATTCCAGCAAAACTGCTTCTCATTCAATATGGAATAAACCTACCATTCTAAATATACAAAAAGAGAAACCGTGTAACCATAGAAACAACGTTTTATCAATAGTAAAATACATCTAGTGTTATACTACAAATAAAGGTAAGAAAGACACTCCAAAATGCCAACAATTAATACTGTGTGTGTTGCATGTGCAAGCATGCTATTTTGGAGGGCCTTTGAGTGTATATCACACATACGCATGCACACACACATGTTGATAGGTAGATGATAGAATACACACAGAGAGAGAAAACAGGAAACATGCAAACATAATGGCCTCTTAACCGCAGTGTTTCTGAATATTAACCTCAGGCTGGAAAAGAACTGCCTTTTTCTCAGGCCAGTGCTTAATTCTTCTACCAGTAAAAGTAAAACTTCTTTTACTTTTGCTACTCCTCAGAAGATCATGACATCTCGAGAAGCTGCCTTGGAGGTCTCCAGCCTCATCATTTAATAGCTTGTGTTGCATGTTTATTATGTTGCAATCCAAGGCTCAAGAGATGAGCAGACAATCCCCCATTCAGTTCCTTTATTGTTTTCTCTCTGACCGCATTCCACATCTCCTGAATTTCAATCTAACTGGGAGAATTTCTGATTCTGAATTAATTCTGGAATGGTACCATGTGCTGTTTGCTGCAGCTTTTGCTTGACTGCTTCCCTCGCTTCATCTTAGTTTCTTCATTTCCAACACAGACCCCATGTGTGCACATGCATAAGCGAAGCAGAGTAAAAGAAAGATCATCTTGAGAAAACTGTGTGCATGATCACATCAAGAATCAAGATTCTTTCTGTGCAGGTTTGTTTGTTTTTTTTAAACTGATGCATGCACGTCTCTTGCACACTGAAAAAACAGCAAACAGGGAAAAAAACTGAGAAAAATCATCTTGTTCTTTTTTATGTTATGTTGTAATAAAATGCCTGTTTGTCTGTGTATACACATATAAATATATATTTTAGATATGATATTACTTAAAATATACAAATGGTTTGCTTTTGTTCTTTATATTTTTCTTAAACTTGTTTTTCTTTTTATTATTAATATTAATACCATTATGGGATTATTATTATTACTATTCCTTGTTGGCTAAACCTTTAATGTTTATTAGTATGCATTAACTGAATGGTAATATATGGCCAATGGAAATGGATTGTTTGCTCCCATTCCTTTGCTATAAGACTAAGGTTATGACACTGAAAGTTAAGGTTCACCGTTTGTGGTGCAGCCGATTGAAGATTGAATAATACTTGCAATGTTTGGAAGAGTGTTGTATAGGTATAATCTGCAATTGGATTTATATCTGGATATTCGGTTTGTTCTTATTGAAGTTTAATATAATCCTTTTTTCCCCCTTCTTTTGCTATCCTCCCTTATTTCCCCCTCAGAATACTGTAATGTTGGAAACTGAATATTCTGATTATGTTGTTGGTATTGTTTATTTCATTTATAAAAAGAAAAGAAAAATAGATTAAAAAAAAAAGAAAAATCATCTTGATTTTTATTTTTTTATTTTTTTTATTTCATTTCTATACCACACAATAGCTGAAGCTTTCATAGTAAGAAATCCCTCCCTGACTAGGACACAGGAGCAGGGATTCTAATTTAGCATGGCCCCTGATTTCTAGAGCACCAAGCATCATACACTGAGCTTTACGGTTTCATGAATTATATTGGACTTGGTACTGGATCGCTCCCCTTTCTTCCTTCTCTTTCAGCCCCACACCATCTACAGAACAATTTCCATCACACTCTCCCAGCCTGATATCATATTCAAAAGGCTCTTCCCTGTTTCCACAGGTGCATGGGACAGAGGCACTAAACCACACCCGCCTTCCATTCATCTACATGAATTGGAAGGTTCATGTAGAACCTCTGGGATTTGACCAAATCACTCCATTACACTCAACCCACTTCCCTAACACACTCCAATCTTTTGCATGGTAAGTTAAGTGCATGATAGGGCCTAACAACCTCAGACCTTCTAGAACCCTGCACCCAAGGAAGACTCCATTGTCATCATGGGAACAGGCAAATATGGTATGATTGTACCAGAGCCATAGGTCACAATATGGTGACACACACATACCTACACACAGAAAAAAAATTGTTTCCTCAGTAGCTGAAATCATTTCATAACTAATAAGTGTGTTCTCAAGATCCCCACCACTCCCACAGGGGTATGGTCTAAAAACATGGTAAATGGAAAGGACTTAGTTCCACCATCCCAGTGAAACAGCCACCTTTTCCACAAGGCCCTGTCAGCTATTCACCCTGGCTTTCTCAGACTGACTATCCTTCCCTTTTACTCACCTTTCCTTTCCTCCCTAATATGTACAGTCCTTACTATTAGATTGTAAGCCAGAGGCCTCTTATTTCTAATCTACCTACACCACCTAGTGATTGTAGATATAATGATGACGACGACGACAACAACAACAACAACAACAACAGCATGCCTTTCAAGCTTTAATAAAATAACACTCTCAATATTTTTGGGAGGAACAAATGCTAATGTCTGTAACAGACATTAAACTCATTATCAAGCTTATTATGGAGCAATCCTGTTGCAGGGGGAGGGGAAGATTGATTCCAATGGGAGGGAGTTAACTACACTAGCTCCAGGCCTGGTGTAGTCAGCCTTTTGGGGACAGGGGTTGTCAGGGAAATGAGGGGGCTCTGTATCCTGCAGATCCAAATTCACTCCCAATCTACCCCCAGCACACCAGTTTTAGCTCCTACCTGTGAGACCTTCTCCCAGTCTGGAGGGAGCAATAGTCTGTTTCCCTGATGCTGAGTCAGAGGGGGATGCTGTGGAGCCAGGCCCAGCCATGGGAAGCCAGATGCCTGGGAATTCAGTTCTACCAGGCCTCCTACCTGGTTAAGACTCAGGACACTGATATGGCCTATCTTCTACAGCTGGGAGACCTGACCTTGACAGAAGCCCTTGCTTCTCAACCAGGGACATCTTCCATGGGAACAGGCAGCAGGGAGAGAACTCTATAGGGGATGGGGCTTCTGGAGTGTGCCCTAAGATGAGTCACCAACTAAAGAGGGTGGAAGAGAGACATCCAGTGAGGTGAAGCACGCATTTGTGAGCTGGGTTTCCCTGCCAGGATTGTATGTCTGATGGTGAACTTTAGTGACCACTCCCCTGTATTTAAATGAGAGCAAAAGGCAGCAAAAGTTACTGGATGCAATGGGGCTGTTCATACAACATGCCCAGGATATTTTCTGCAGGGTGACTTGTTAACCACCCTGAACAACCCAACAACAAACCATGGATTCTCAAGGTGGCTTGTTTGAGAAAAAGAAGCTGAGGGGAGATATGATAGCGCTCTTCAAGTACCTGAAAGGTTGTCACAGAGAGGAAGGCCAAGATCTCTTCTTGATCATCCCAGAGTGCAAGACATGGAATAATGGGCTCAAGTTACAGGAAGCCAGATTCCCGCTGAACATCAGGAAAAACGTCCTGACTGTAAGAGCAATAGGACAATGGAACCAATGACCTAGGGAGGTGGTGGGCTCTCCCACACTGGAGGCCTTCAAGATGAGGCTGGACAGCCATCTGTCAGGGATGCTCTGACTCAGATTCCTGCATTGAGCAGGGGGTTGGACTCAATGGCCTTGTAGGCCCCTTCCAACCCTACTATTCTATGATTCTATGAAGCCACACTGCATGGTTAACAAGCCACCCTGCAGAAAATGTCCTGGGTTGAGTTAACATGCTAACCCATAGTTCAACAAACCCATGGTTCAACAGCAACCCACACTCAACCACTGAGTGTGTATCAGTATGTTGTGGAAACCCAGTCAATGTCTTTGTAACCTGAAACGCTTCCTTGTATTATTTCTTTGTTAGAACTACTGTATAAACTCATTTAGACTTATTCTGCATTCTGAACCTGAGTCTGTTTGGGTCTGTTGATCCTGCTTAAAGAACTATGCTGTAATCTGTTCTCTGCTGATTTATACTGGGACTGCAAAGGCTCCAAGCCAATTACTGGCATTACTGTAATAAAAGCCTTACTGAAATGTGAGCCTCAGTGTTGGGAAGTCAGCACTTGAGCTACCCATGATGGAACAACACCAGCGGAGCTTTCCAGCAGCATGCTGAGGCAATCCTCTGGGGCCGTGAGTGCCTTCCCACTGATGGACCTCCTCTCCGTTACAGGAGCAGCACTTATGCCACTTCCTACACCTCCTTGGGGAGGGGGGTGACTTAAGAATTGCAGCCTAATTTAGCATCAAAGCAAAATATTATTATTATTAATATTGTTATTGTTATTATTATTATTAATATATGCAGCACTATCCATGGAGTCGGGTGGCTCCAATGTCAGTGGGGTGGTAAATCTGCTCTCCACTGAACACAATCAATGTTCATAGCCTTTTTTACAGAGTAGCATGAACAGACAAGAATAAAAAGTAGCTCCCTGCTCCAAGGAGCTTACATTCTCAAAACGAAGAGCTTGCCCAGATTCAGCAATGCAGCCTCACCATGCCTAATGATAGTCTGGTTGTATAATTTAAGTCACTGTAATCCCCTTGACCCCTCCTCCTCCTCCTTTCATGTTACATCTCTAAGGGCACAATCCTATGCATGTTTAGACAGAGAACAGGCCAACACAATCCTGCATAGGATTGCACCCTTAGACTGTAAGCCTTCAGGCATGATTTAGTGAATATTAATCTATGTGTTTATCCATGTGATTCTGTATGTATATGTATGTATGTATGTATATGTGTATATATGTATAAATATATATATATATATACACACACACACACACACACACACACTAATGTTACATTCTTTTTCTTCTTGCTTTTCCTTGGAATAGAAAAGTGGAATAAAAACTGTTTTATTTATTATTTTATTTAACAGTGCAGTGCTATACATGTCTACTCAAAATTAAGCTCAATTACGTGAGTGAGTATAAGCTTAAAGCCTTAATTCATTTCTGATCCATTTAAGCCTGCAATCCTGTACACACTTATGTGGGAGTAAGTCCCATGAAACGTAACAGGATTTCTTTCTGAGCAGACATGTGTAGGATTACACTGTAAGGCTGTAATCCTACACACACTTACCAGGGAGTAAGTATGATTGAACTCAATGGGATTTACATCTGAGTACATGTGTGCAGGATGTGTGCTCACTGACTCTCAGCCAAACCTACCTCACAGAGTTGTTGTGAGGATAAAATAGAGATAAGGAGGATCATGTAAGCCACCTTGGGTTCCTTTAAGGAGTGAAAAAGGTAGGATATAAATGTAATAAATAAACGTTGATATTTTTTTCCCTTTCAGCTTCTTTGAGTATTCCTCAGAATACAAAAGTGGAATAAATCATACTAAAATAAATAAATGTGTAATATGTTTGTGTCCAGACTTCATGTCAACAAGAGGCTCTTCCCCCACAAGATGGCTAACAGTGTTAAGAAAACACTTTACAATTCGGTTTGCCATAAAAACAAAGCATAGCAACAGTGGAAACCTTAAAACCAATTAAGGACGGCGGCTAGACGGCCATAGGATATCCTGTTTTCTGGGAACCGACCTCAGAGCCCATGCTCCGAGATCGGTTCCCGGAGAACTAACCTCCCCCCACTTCCGTGCTGCCTCAGAGACAGTGTGGAACAGCCCCATCCTCCACGCTCGCAAGGGGAGCATGGAGCAGCTGAAAAGGGGCGTGGCTGGGGGGGTGAGGAGGGCAGAAATGCCTGCACGACACATCCAATGTGTTGTCCTGCAGCCTCCTCCCCCTTCCACCCTCCCGCAGCTAGACAGCCGCAATCGGCTGTCTAGCTGAAAATGCAGGGCAGGAGGAGCATGGAGGGAATGATCCCTTCTGTGCTTCTCCCACCCTGCTTTGGATAGGCGGTCACCTCCGAGTTCAGAGGCGGTCGCCTGTCTGGATAGGATTGTGCCCTAAACCAATCAGGCTGTATTTTCCCCAAAAAGGTCTTCTGAAATAGTCATGTTTTCACAGCTTGCTAGAAGGCAACAAGTAATGGAGTCAGGCAAATCTTCCTTGAAAGGCATTGTGCATCGATGGCACCATAATCAAAAAGACCCTATCCTGCCTGCCCATTAGAGCAATACAACAATGGAACCAATAACCTGGGGAGGTAGTGGGCTCTCCCACACTGGAGGCATTCCAGACGAGGCTGGACAGCCATCTGTCAGGGATGCTCTGACTTGGATTCCTGCACTGAGCAGGGGGTTGGACTCGCTGGTCTTGTAGGCCCCTTCCAACCCTACTATGCTATGATTCTGTGATTCACTATAACTCTGATGGTGGGTAGATGCTGACCAGGAGCTAAGACGTTTGTACAGGAAAAGGTGGTCCTTAAGATAGCCTGACCCTGGACCTATTATTATTATTATTACTATTACTATCATCTTCATCATCATCATTAACATTTATATATCACATTACTTGCTAAAAAAGCCATCAAGGTAGTGAACAACATTTTAAAAAATAAAATAAGACCTTATAACAATAAAAAAACCAAGAAAATTAAAAACAGTGAAATATCAAAGTATTTAAATGACATCATTTAAAAGGCTAAATTAAAAAGATGTCTCTTCCAACCCTTTCTAAAAACCAAGAGAGTGGGGGCCAGTCGTAGTTCTTGGGGGAGCACATTTCACAGTTTGGGAGCAACACCGGAGGAAGCCCTTTCACTAGCCACAAATGGGCCTCTGCGGGTAATGGAGAGCCTCTCCTGCAGATATTGATAATTGGACAGCTTCATAATGAGACAAATGGTCCCTTAGACAGATTCTAAACCATTTAGCACTTGAAAAGTTAAAATCAACACCTTGAATTGCGCACAGGAAGCAATTGGCAGCCAGCGCAGGTCCTTCAAGACAGATGTAATATGGCCCCCATAGGTTAGCAGTCTGGCTGTATTTTGTACCAATTTTAGCTCCTGGATGCTCTTCAGGAGTTGCCCTCACATAAAGCCCATTGTGTGATGTCACCAAGGCATGGATAACTCTTGCCAAGTCAGACCGACTTCATAGGTCAGACCCAGCACTTTAAGCTAGGCCTGGAAAAAAATCTACAGCCGATGACATTGGAACAAAAACAGAGTTTGGGAGAAATCCTGTACTACTTGGAGGATCGGCCTGAAGGCTGAAGGGCCTTAGGGAGTGCTATTCTGCCAGCGGAGGGAGCTCTGCTAGTGGGATGATGCTTATGCTCCTGGAGGTCTCCTGGTACACAGGGAGAAATCTCCACCCATGCTGATGTCCCCCTGATGGTGTTTCACCTGTAGAGGGGGAAGGAAACACAGTGTATTGGGAGTATGTCAGGGCTGGGCATGGCTATTCCACTTCCAAAGCCCTGCCATTTATCCAACATGCCCATAGAACTGGTGGGACTGTACACCAGCAAAGGGGGGGGGGGTACATAGGTAATTCCCTCCCACTGACTACAATGGGATGGATGAAGAGAGTTTTCCCGCCACACATACCTCCCACCCTGGTCAGCGCTAGGGGTGTATGGACTGTGTAAAATCCGTTCTGTCTTATGCTCACGGATTCTCAGGTACTTTCATTCTGTCATCTGCACATTGACAGAATCGGGGAGGGGGGTTGTTTCCAAATTTGCACAAATTCACTTTTGTGCAAATTCACATGTGTGAAAATGCACAAATTCCTCCAAAATGCACATTTTCACACCTTGGCCTATGGAGGAAATGCACATTTTTGGACAGGGTTTTTTGTTTAGTTTGCTGATTTTTTATGACAACATTTGTGCAAAATGCAGGAAAGTTAGAAAATTGGTCTGCAAGTCCACAGAATCTGCTGGATGGGGGAAAGTCGGTCTACTGCAGAATCCATGGGTCAGAATCATGAAAATCTGAACTCATTTGGTTCCGTTGCGGATTTCTCCGACATCCCTAGTCACAGCAAACCAGCAGCAGCAGGACCATGGAAGTGCCAGCGGATCTCCCCCCGCCCACTCTCACCATAAGGGATCCATAGGATTGTTCTGACCATTCCTTGGATCAATAAGCTTTTGTTAAGAATCTGGCAACTGCCTTTCAAACCAGCTGAACTTTCAGACTAGTCTTCAAAGGAGTGTTAGAGCAATCCAATCTGTTAAATGACAACGACTGTGGCCAGGTTGTCCATGCCCTGATACGTGGTTTACTAAGTGCTAATTCTATAAAAATAATAATAATAATTAAACTTTAAATGGATCAAATTATTTATTTTATTTATTTATTTATTAAATTTATTAATTGCCCATCTGACTGGTCACCCAGCCACTCTGGGCAATGTACAACCCACCATAAAACAATTTAAAACAATAAAATTTTACCATTTTTTTTTTTTAAATACCCTAACTCACCCCAAATGCCTGCCTGAACAACCACGTTTTTAATGCACGACGGAAGCTCATTAAAGAGGGGGCATGACGGAGTTCCCTAGGGAGGGAGTTCCACAGAGTGGGGGCCACCACAGAGAAGGCCCTCTCCCTCATCCCCACCAGTCTAGCTGTCCTGGCTGATGGGACAGAGAGAAGGCCATCCCAGGCTGATCTTGTTAAGCGGCCTGTCTGGTGTTGCTGGAGGCGCTCCTTAAGATAGGCTGGGCCGGAACCATATAGGGTTTTAAAGGTCAAAACCAACACCTTGAATTTGGCCCGGAAAACAACTGGTAACCAGTGCAACTCCTTCAGCACTGGAGTGATGTGATCTCGCCGGCAGCTGCCTTTAATCAGGCGAGCCGCCGCGTTCTGTACCAGCTGCAGCTTCCGAACCGTCTTCAAGGGTAACCCCACGTAGAGCGCATTACAGTAGTCTAAACGAGAGGAGACCAGGGCATGTACTACCGATGGGAGCAGATGGTCGGGAAGGAAGGGGCACATTTACTAAATTACTAAAAGATCATCATCACAACAAACAGGATGTGGCTTCCTATGTAGCGGAACGTTTGGGGTTGATTTGCAGTGCACCGCCATCCCTGATCACATGGGAGAAATGGTATCCGTTCATTGTTGGTAGCAATCAAACACTTAGCTCAGGACCAGAAAGGAAGAAGGGAGAAGTGTTTTCTCCTGTGTGTCTGGAAGTTTTTAAAGCCTTTTGGGCTCAACAAGCCCCCATAGTAGTCTTTGTTTTAGCATTAATGGAACTAATCCGCCTCATTCATATTTAATAAGAGAGGGCTCAGCCAAGTATTAACAAGACTGAAATGCTCGCTAATGCTTTCTGACTGTAAGTACCATCTAATGTCTTGGTGGAATATCCCCAAACTGCTACATGCAGTGGTTGAAAGTGGGGGGGGGGCCTCTCTCAGGAATCATCTTTGGAGTGCACTGTTGCAGTGATGGAATCTGAAACTTATTTTCCACTGGTGGATTCAGTGATTAGCTGACATGATGCATTCAAAGCCCACAGCGGGTTTGGCTGGCTAGGAGGGAAACCAATCTGGAAATGTATTCGACTGAATCTTTGCTCAGCGCTCGGATGGAAACTTTGCTAATGGATCTCACAGTTGGGGCAGCCACTTGTGCATTGCAAAGACAAAGGACATGCATTACCACAGAAGAGGACAGATTTGCATAAAATGTGCATATGCTAATTTATATGTCTAGGTGCAAATTTGGAAATAAGGACCATAATTTCCATAGATATGCAATACATCTCACCATAGTGGGGAAGACTGTGACCAGGTGATCTGTGTGTTTGCTTGGTCTCTTCTCCAGTTGCTAACTGTTGATGGGCAACTTCAAGGCCCTTGCTCTCCTTTTTTATTAGTGCTGTGCCAAAAAAAAAATAGTAATCCCAAATTATTTTTCTGCCATTCTCATTCAATTTGATAGAAAAGAAAGTGCTTTTCAAACAAAACTCAAAGGAGAAGAAATTTCAGAGAAATTCTCATGGGTTTGGTTCAGAGAGCTGGATGCAACACTGCTCCCCTCACACCCATTACATGGCTTTTAGGGAAGGAGTGGTATTATTAACACCTGTATTAGATAAATGTATCCGCAATCACCCCTCAGAAATTTAACATGTGGAAGACCCTGAGGAAGGTACTGAACACTGAAGAATGATAAACAGAGCTGAGCCAGAATTTCCCAGAATACATTTTTTTCAGAAAAGTCCTGAAGTTTTTCTTTTCTTACTCCCACAGAAATAAAAGGCCACTTTGCAGCATTTTTCTCCAAATTTTCTTCACTATTATTTTTTGTGGTGATTGCATTCCCTCCCTCTGCCCCCAATCCTGTGGAATGATGCTAGGCATGGGGTATTGTGGAGGATGCAAAATGGGGGCCGGGCTGCGCACACAGTGGATGCTGTTGCCACTTGCAGTAGCAGTTTAAAAAAAAAGAAAAAAGTGCTGTGCTACAACACTTGCTGACGGTGAGCCCTAACTGTGAGAAATTGTTGGAGAATTCCTCCTCTCATTGGATAAATTTGGTGAAATTGTCCCCTCAGTGTCTATGCCCACAAATAGGGTGGAGAATTTCAAGAGGCCATTTGCACACAACTCTATTTTTTATGGTTCTTTATCTTTAAACCAGAATTGGGACTGGATAAATAGAGGGTGTTAAATAGAGGACTGTCCTCTATAGAATAGGACACATGGCTACTCTACTCATAGTGAATGGACTGGATGCAGGTCATCATGGATAAGAAATTAAACCCATAAAGAATGCAGCCATGGAGAACATTGCACTGGTGAGTGGTGAGGAAGTGTTTGACAGGAGTAGACTAAAAAGGACTACCAAAATCCTCAGCTCCAAACCTCTGAAATTTGCCAGCATAAGAATTATCTGTCTAGTCCAACATTTTGATTTCAAGAGAGACCAGCCAAATTTCTCTGGGCACTTACAAGCAAGCAAGGGCCTTCCCTACTTCTTCATTCCAGTAACAGTGATGTAGTCACATGTCCAATAAGATTTGTCTACATGATGGCATCGTTGTGGGCAAAAGAAGCTAATTCTGACTGAAGACATAGCTCTTTCTTGGAAAAAAATGAAATCAACTCGACCTGAGTGACTTAATCACATGGTCAAAGCCTAGGCCTCGCACCCAATTCATGCTAAACCAATTTGCCTCATAGTCCAGGTTAATTTTGAAGATATCACTGAAATTACTCCATTTCAGATTACTTCTGGTTCACATTTGGAAGAACATATCCATCTCCAATGACAAGTAAAATGAAGACAAAAGTAGAATCTTCTTTCCTTCACCTCTGAGTTATACACCAAGCCTTCACATGTCTGAGAGCAGAAATTAAAAGGCAGGGTCAACTGAGCCCCCAAACCTCCCTTTTTAAAAGAAGAATCCTGCCAACTCTTCCCAAGAGGCCCTTTGTAGGGGTGTATGAGAAATTCATTTAAGTTTGTTTGTGACCAAAATTTACCCAGTTTGCACCTCCTCAATCTGAATGCGGGCCTAAACACAATCTGCCATCAAAGTCCATACATTTTTGAGATTGCAATGCAGTTCGCAGAACCCCAAAAATGCATTTGAAAAGTGCATACATTTGGAAAATGTGTATGAAAGACTGCGTACTGTTGAAAGATGTGCACAAATCCTTTTAAATCAATGGGAGAAAAATGCATTCATTTCCAGAATGAGCACATTAATTTAATTAATGCACATTAATTTTTGTGCAGAAAGAAAGAAAGAAAGAAAGCAAGCTCACAATCTGATATGAACACAAGTCAGAATGAGCTTTGAGGTAGAATTCGGAGAACCTCAGTTAGCTAGAGCTTTCCTGATTCACACATACATGTACCTATCCCCTTGTGTTGTATATATGGATTCTCAAGAATTTCATTCAGTCTGCATTTTAAGTGAACTGATCTGATTCACACATCCCAGACTAATACATGGATCAAAGCACAGCTTTGCTGCCCTCTGAATTTTGTGATACAGTTCTTGCCTCAAAAAAATACCGAAATGCATATGAAAATATGTATTTGAGATAAAAATGCAGACACAGGCACATATTTTAGGATAAAATGCATACAAAAATGTGTATTTATGGGGGGGATGCATTAAAAATAACGCAAATTTTTATGCAGGTGTTTTTAAATCAACAATCACAGGTTGGTGCAGATACAGGATGGAATGGACTTATGCATGAACACATCTGCAATCTGTTGGGAATATTGCAACTTTGTCTGCAAGTTACAGCAAGGGGGCACTGCTGCAGTTAGTTAATGCATGGGAACGTTGACCACTGGTAGCCTTAGGATCTATATAGCCTACAGTGTGGTTTCTGTGATTTTGCTCCTCCCCTTCCCTCTCTCTCTCTCTGACCTTCTCTATTGCTGGGAGCACACGTTTGCTCTTTCTCTTCTGCTGGTGTTATAGAACACAAAGAAATGGACTGAACAAACTCTGTCTGAAACTGTACGCTGTACCTGCATTTTTTTTTGCAAGAATATTGTGAGTAAACTGTTTTACTTTTTCTTCAATAAAGAAGGGTGTGGTCTTTTTTTTTTTTTTAGCCTTGTCTGCATGCGGGACTGGTAAATGCTCATTCTGTTCTGCCTTTTGCTTTTTCTCTGCTAACTGTCATTTTAACAGGAGGCAACAATACCAAATAATCCCATCACAACCAACATGGGCTGATCCTTCCATCCCTAGTTAGATAGTGATACATTGCAATTGTTAACTGATATAACACTTGTGATTTGGCTTATTGTAACACATTTGCTAAAGCAGCACATTTTGAAATAAATTATTAACATTATAACATTATGTAACATTATAACCTTATAAATTATTAATTATCATTTACATTGCTAATGACACTGTATTTTATGTGGTTTTTCAAAGCACATGGAGCAATGATTTAAATATTGCGCTGAAGGTGAAGAAACAAAAACTGACTACAGTTGAGGATTAGCAGATGTTGAGTGAAAGGGAAAAAATTACTCTCCACATAGCTGGAAAATGCTGATAGCAAGTGAGTTTCTCTTTGTTTTATATAAATGAGCATACATTATTCAACAGGGAAGCCCACCCTCTCTGGTCTCCAGTGCAGTTAATGAGCTGGTAGAAACTACATTCCATTCAGCAGTAAAGCCACAGGAATCATGACAAAGCAGTCCTGGCATGTGATTTGTGGATATACTGGACAATTAAAATAAAACAACAACAGGCTGGCTGATACTAGCAACATTTGTTTAGGATTGTAGCCCGCAACCGAGACTGCAATCCTAACCATATTACTTGGAAGTAAATGTGGCTGAAAGCAATAGGATTGTGGGATAATTTACTCCTCCCTGCAGCAAAGGTTTAAAGTTAGATATTAAAGTTATCCATGAAGCCCATATGATAGCACATGAAGCATCCTAAGAAGCTACAGTATCCAGCTGCAAATTTGAAAACAAAAGTGAATTCAGAGCAGTGAGTGAGGCAGATTCATCAGATCCAGGGCATGGCTTGCATATTTATGTTAGCCACAACCATGACGAGGCTGCATCATGTTTGACATGAGAATCCAGATGCAAATGTGCTCTGTAGAAAGCTATGAATTGCCCGTGGATATTCTTGATTCATCTGCTGTTGTGGTTTGTTGATACGTACCAAAGTCTTGTTCAGAAGCACATATTGCAATTGAATTCCAAGCTCTTTGCACTTTTGATGCAGTTTTCATCCAACTTTTCTAAAGCACAGTGTCGTACTTTACATCAGGCAGCTCAGTTTGGACTTTCAGCCATGCAGATTGTCAGGTCTAAACCGTAGGGTCTTTGAGCTTGTCATCATTATAATCCTTGAACTGCCTACCTCTTGTGCACTGACCTCTTGAGCTCCCTGAAAAACACAGCCTCGAGGTTCTGTTAGATGAATGCCATGTTCCTTCCTCCCCACTAGGTGTTGTGGGGGATGTGAGCAATTCATCATATATTACTGCTTTCCCTTTGCAGATGTTTGGAAAAGCTATCAATTGGGTTGCAAGTTTTGCTCAATGATTAGGTAGCATTCAACATTCCCCTGGAAAGTTTGAAGCTTCCAGACTAATGTCAGAAGAAGGCACTCAACTTACTAGGATTTGGCTTATGGTCTACGCCAGTTCTTGTGCCCTCAAAATTAATCCCCATGTCACATAGAGCAATGCAACCTATTCGCAATTCAGGATATGGTTCTATTGGGACAACTCTAAGTGTTTTGTTTTCTGATGAAGTACAATAAATTAGGGGAACAGGTACTATTGAAATGGCAGATGAATTAATTAAATGCTACACCAAAGGCACATTAAAAATTCCAAATGGAATACTTCACTGAAGGCACACTCAGGCAGACTAATCCTATACACACCTGGGAGTAAGTCCTATTGAATACAGTGGGGCTAAATAGAGATGTATAGCATTGCACTGTAAATGTTCCAAATGTTGTATATCATGACACATGGGGATTTGCAGGTGTTAAATTACCTACAACCTTTTACTTGAATGATGGAATCTTGAACTTCATTTAAAAAAAAAATTGTGAGGTTTTTACTTTATAAAGTAATAAAGCTTAGAAATTTCTGTATAAAGTAGTGCTGTGCTGAATCCTGCCCCCTATTTTGGGAAACTTTTTCTCTCCCTGCAAAAGAGGCATTGTTTTTCCTGCCTCTTTCACAGGGAGAAAGAGAATTTGGGGGAATTTTCCTTGGAGAGGGGGACGGGTTTTTCCACATACTTTTTTTAAGTGTCTTGAGAGGTCTTCTTTTTTTAAACAACCCCTGCACTTGCAGGAAGCAAGCATCCTCTCCCTCAATGAGCACCCTTTGCCATTCAAATGGCTGCTCCTTCTTTTCTATAAGTATCCCATCTAGGCAAATGGGGCCTTAAAAGGTAGGGATGTACGGATCCCCTTACCTGGGGTCCATCGGGGGTCCACAGGTAGGGGGAGGCAATCCAGTCCTCCCCGCAGAATCCTCCCCAGCCAGCTCCGCTCCGTGGGTTGTCTGCAGAGCTGCCAGCCGGCTCCAGCCACTGCCAGACTTCCGGCTGCGGCCGGTCTGCAGACACAAATGGCGTCCGGCATAGGGGACGCCATTTGCATCCCTGCCCTTGGCTGTGATTGGCTACGTAAATATTTATGTAGCCTATCACGGCCAACGGTGGGGATGCAAATGGCATCCGCTACGCCGGACACCATTTTGTTCTGCAGCCCGGCAGCGGATGCCATTTTGTTCTGCAGCCCGAACAAAGACGGCGACCTGGACCAGCCGCCGCCAGGTAGATTCCATCCCAGGGGGATTTTGGGGGTGGCGGGGGGTTAGTCCATTCCTCCACAGACGCCGGGGAGCCAGATTCCAAAGAATCCGGCCTCATTGGAGTCCGTGGTGGATTTCTCTCCGCCATCCCTATTAAAAGGGCAATGTCCACAGCATTACAGGCAAGTGCAGGTTGTTGTTGTTTTAAAGAAGACCCCTCAAGAACTGCCTACACTTAAAAAGGTATGTAGAAACCCCAAGGACAAAATTCTCAGAAATTCTCACCTCTCCCAACCTCTTTCTCCAGAGTTTTTGTCCCTGCCCTCCTGCTGAAAATGGAAGAATCAAAATGTTTGGCACAGCACTAGTATACAGCTTGGAAATCTTCTGTATATATAAAAGTCAAAAATTGTGTGTGGGTTTGTGTGTTTGCGGCTGGCTGCAGGGCCGTCTGTAACGCAGGGAATAAGGGGGAGCTGCCCTGGGTGTAATCACACTGTAGGGCCCCACTGAGCCTGTCATTTGGGCCCTACGGTTGCTGCCCCTTTTACTTCACATTCTCACTTGCCAGACAGGAGTCACTGGGTTCCATTATGACTTTGTTTATACTTTCCCTTGCCAACAAGTACCCCCTCTCAGTCATGGTACAGGCCAGGTTTCTGATTTCAGCTACCAGTCATCCTATTGGCCATCTTTCATTCTATTGGTCTCTCTCCCATTCACTCTGACTTCCTTCACCTTGGATTGGCTGCCTGCCATTTGTTCCCTCCCCTATACTCATGGTTTCTTTTCTGACTGTAGAGGGCATTTAGTTTCTCTCCTCTGTTCCTGCAATATCTAGCAAGGAAGCCGCTGTTGAACATTTTAATAGTGGTATGAAATTCAGTGTGCATTACATTCTAGTAGTGCTTACAAATTCAGTCTCTTGCATTTTTAGTAGTGTTTTTTATTCAATCCTCTCATTATAATAGTTGTGCTTTTTTAATCAAGTCTGGTGGAGTCAACTTTTCACCTTTCTTATGGGGCCTTTCCGAGAAGCGTAAACCTACCTTAATGTGTTTCTAACAAATAGTGCCTATGACAAATTTACATCCCAGGCAATGCCGGGTATATCAGCTAGTTCTGTATAAAGCTTGGGAAAAAGGCGAGTAAGGGGAGACATGATAGAGGTTTATAAATTATGCATGTTGTGGAGAATGTGGATAGGGAAACATTTTTCTCCCTCTCTCATAATACTAGAACCCAGGGTCATCCCTGGGTATGTAATTAAAATGGTAGAGCAAGGTAATAGTGTTCAAACAAAACTTGTTCCTTTTGTGGCACAAAGATCGCTGGGGTGGCGGGGGTGGGGAGCAGGAGTTGTTTAATGACACACAGTCATTTTTCCCATAGTGTCTTTCTATTTAGACCATACACTTCTTATCTGACTGCCATCTTTTGTATTCACTCCCTCCATTCCTCTCAACAACATGTGTAACTGTATTATATAGACTCCAGCCATTGATCCATGGACCCCAATACCATCTATTGCAATAGACATTGGCCCTGTAATCTGAGATCCTTTTAACTGGATGTTCTAATGGTTTATACTCTGTATTAACAGATAAAAACTGATTATACATTTTGCACCAAGTGAATTCCCTGCCCCTGGAGATCAGGCAGGCACCTGGAGGCATTCCTTAATTGACCAGCCACAGTTTTTATTGGTATTCTGTTTTGTTTTGTTTTGTTTTGTTAATAGAATAATTTTAATCTGGTGTTTTAATCGTTTTATCCCTTTCCTGTTTTATCTTTTGTTGTCACTACTCCAAAATCTGTTCTAGATATGGAGCAATATACAAATATTGTGAATGAATGAATGAATGAATGAAAATGAATATGTAATCATATTCCATCGGGGGTGGAAAAACTCTTTCAGGCCAAGGGCCAAATTCCATTTTGGAGACACTCTCACAGGCTGCATTCCAGCAGTGAGTGGGACCAAGGGCAAAGGGGGTGGGGACAAAAACAAAAGGGAAGGGGACAAAAATATACAAATATACACAGAATACCACCATATAATAGCTTAAAGCTCCTACTGTGAGGAACTAAACAATAGCATTAACCGAGCTGCCCGTACAGGAAGTTTTATTCTTGTTGATTCTGATTCGCAGTCTTACACACACACACAGAGGTGTAAAGCCACAACTGACAGATAAATCACATAACAGCTGGTTAAGTTATAGATATCTTAAGCCATCAGAAGTGGGTTGCAATAGCAGAGGTATTTCAACCTTTTAGAATGGGGGGGAACTGAAAAAAGCCAGGAAATCACCAAACGATAAGTAATTAGGGGCAGAGGCACCCTGGAGAGTTAGCATGGGACCACAGAAGGGCTGGATTTGGCCCCCAGGTTTTAAGTTCCCCACCTTTCTTTAATACAAAAGCTTCTCATACTTCAAGGTAGATGCTTCAGGGCTTAGCTGAAATATAATGAACATAAGAAGAGCCATGCTGGATCAGTTCAAGGGTCCGTCTAGTCCAGCATTCTGTTCACACAGTGGCCAACCAGCTGTCGACCAGAAACCCACAAGCAGGGCATGAGCACAACAGCACTCTCCCACCTCTGGAAAGGAACATACATTGGGTTGGACCAAAGGAATTTAGTCACATTTTTTCATCATTGAGATCAATGAGACCAGTCGGTCATGACTAACTGAAATCCCATTGAGTTCAGTTCGACTAAAGCATAAGCATTTTTCTCTCAATCCAATCTATTGTGTGCCAGGTCCCAGGACACCCCCATGGCAACAGTAGCATGTCAACCGCACAGACTGAACAGCTTGTTCAGACAGGGAGCCACCAGACATATTCAGAGCCAATATCTCTCTGGCAGTGGTACCACTGGGGATGGCTGTCTATCTGTATCACACCCTGTTGGTGAATTTACTAGGATTGTATGAGAATTCCATTTAGCCCAGCAGCATCATATTCTGTACTTGTCAGTTTCACTCTCCACATCCAGTGAAGGCACAGGGCGGGGGGGGGGGGGTTGACAAGTTCTTTGACAAGTATGGGATATGGCTCTGCTGAGGCTCTGCTGGGCTAAACCCAGTAGTGTGGAGAGGATGAAACTGACAAGGATATTGACAAGAAGGGAATATGCCTCTGCGGGGCTACATAGCGGACAGGCGGACTTGCAATTGTACGCACTTGCGTACCAATATTTTGCAGTCGTACGCACTTGCGTACCAATAGATCACCAATATTTTGCACAATATTTTGCACACCATTTGCACAATTTCAAGGTCCTCCAAATTTGCACAAGATCACAATTGCGCAAGATCACCAACAAAAAAATATGAAAAATACATTTGCACAAATTTCAAGATTCCCGAATTTTAAAAAATGTGCAAATTGTAATTTGTGCAAATGGCAGAACTCATAAAAATGTCCAAATTATTTCCAGAATGGGGGGGGAATCTACTACAGTCTGCCCCTGCTTACTGGAATTGAAACACTGCAGAAACCCATTGGGCTTAAACGGAACGGCATTCCCAGCATTGCACATCCCTAGAATTTGCTAGGAGCATCACGATGGTCACTGTTAAGAATGCTGCCCTACATGCGTCCTGAGCAGACCCAACAAGGTGATTTTTTAAACATCTGTCTTTAGGACAGATGATAAACACCCAGGTCCCAAAATAATTACTGAACCTGACTTGTGTGTATCCTGTCCAATTACAAAACTTATACCCAATGAGTTTTGGCTGTTCACATGGATATGGGCAAATTTAATAGATGCAGAGTTCTCTGTGCACCATCACCCCACATAAACCATCATGCTCATAGTAGCAGCCCAAGAACTGGCGAGGCCATCTCGCTTCCCCCCACACACGGCTAAGAGGAAGGAAGTATTTGGAGGAGAGGGAATGTCTGGCTGGCTGGCTGTGTTTCTGAGCAACAGATTTCCTAGACTGAGAAAATGCAGTTGACCTTGAACTATACAGCAAGCAGTAGCACTGGACTGGCTCCCCAGTATCACCTGATTCTCAGGACCAGGAGGATTTTGGTCTATGTTGTTGATATCTGGTTTGACTTGCCTGAAGTTTAGTCTTTTCAAGACAGGGAGTAGGATCCATGCCTGACCCACAGGACTCCTGGCTTATGCTCCATGGTACCTGACACAAATGCTTGCATTTACCTTACTCATGAGGTGGCTGGGGTGGGGAGTGTCCTGTCTTTCATTGTGCAGTCTTCTCTCTGGTGGTCTGCAGCCTCCTCAGCTTCCTGCACTCCAATTAAAGCCCAGGAAAAGATGTCACAAGGTAACTCCTCCCTTTGAAGGTGTGAGCAGCCAGGGAGAGATTTGCAGTAGAAAAAGAAAACACAGCACCCTCAGCCACTTTGAAACAATAAAGTAAGCTCAAAACCACACCACAAGAAAGTCTAAAGCCCCCTGAGAATGAGGCATGAAATTGGAAGCCACTTTTGTGGGAAAGAAAACTTTTGGGGAAATGGAACACAGATTTCAGCACAGTGCTATCTGACACAAATGTAGAGCTCCATCAAAGTGGATCAATTGTCACTATTCTCCTGGTTTTCCTGCTGTGGCTACAACTGCTATCTTGTTCCCCTCCTGTCCTGCAAGTCTCCGAAAGTAACTTTTATCCACTTCGAAAACAGTCATCCACTGCAGACTCTGAGATTGAAAATAAAATAGTGGGATTGAAGTACCCAGCTGAAGATTTTAAAGTAGAAATAAGTTATCACGAACTACCACAAACCTTTTAAAGTATGTTTTCTTCATAAAGATAAAGATTACCTCTGGTACAGTGCCTCTGGTAACATTCTGAAAGGTTGCTATAGCAACCCCGGCAATGTAAATTAGCATGAAGCTTTATCACAAGATTGTTAGATTGCTGGATTTTAGGAACAAAACTGAGAACACCAACTGAAGTGAAAAATAAACTGCAAGAAGACCTAAAGGGGCCAATTAATAGTCAAGTGTGATCCATTGGTGACTAGACACAATACAGAGGATTTTTTAACCTACTGTGCTGATGTGTCCAACAATAATAGGCCAGTATGGTTGTTAGCCATTATCTTACTTCCTTTTAAAGCATCTCCCAGAATCCAAGGAAATACCCTTGAAGATTAAAATCTATCATCTCTTCACATAAGAATCCCAAACCGCTTCAGAATCTTTCAGATGTAACAATACCTTTCATCAATACTAAAATGTGCCATACTGTCAGCAACATGGAGTTCACCTTTAGCCATTTTCCCTTGTACAGAACAGAAACAAAATAAATTGTCACCACTCACCTCTTCCATGAAATGCTATGCCTTTGAAGATCAAGAAAGTTGATCTATTTTGTTTATTATTTTTTAAAAAAATACTGCACAGAGCTGTAATCCAAATCCAACTGGGGTTCCTTATCACGTGGACCTTCAGACCTTCATTAAATGTGCAGAGGTCTAGGTAGGGATGCTGGAGAAATTTGAGCCAGACTAAAATGAGCTCAGATTTCTAAAAATCCAACCTGCAGAATCTACTGCGGAGCAACCCCCTCAGACCTCCCGGAGTCAGTGGATGTTGAGATGGGTTTTGTTTTTTTGTTTTTACTTTCCTGAAATTTATGCATATTTATTGCATAAATAAATGCAATAAATATGAAAGTTCCTGCTGAGGAAAAGTTAAATGGAATGGGGGATAATACACTAAATGTGATGTACTAAGGTAAATTATGGAAAATTATGGAAACCTCTTATGGAATTATTTGCATATTTTTCCACTAGATGAAAAAAATATTTGAATCCATCTGTGAGTGGACAATGGAAGAAAAGGCACCTGACAATCCACAAAACATAGACAGAGTGGAGTTTACACAGTCCATACATCCCTAGGTCTAGGGAATGGAGCCAGAAGAGTTTGAACTTGTAGACCCATTCCCCCTCCATGCGTTCATATGGGCAGCATTTGTGAAGGAATTGGCTTTTAATAAGTGATTTTGCCATGTAGTTAGGAAGAGGTGAGAACTTCATTATGTTCATTTTTGGATCAGAAGTTACCAGAATTCCTAAATGTCTACATAAAGGGGATGGAAAAGATGTGAGATTTAAAAAAAAAAAATCACATATGGGAGAAACAGAACCTGACAGATTTTCCAGAAGCTTTGAGCGCTTAGCTCTTAAGAGTCTGAGTTTCAATTCAATCATGTTTGCGGTGCTGAATTAGGGTTGCAATCTCGCTCTCTTTTTTTCCATCAGGCGTCTCATCTTTTCTTTCCATACTGAGAACAGCTGTGCCTATTGAATTTGGCTACTGAGATGGGTGAGGATTTTGGTTTGGTTTTCATAAAACTTTACCAAAATTAGCACATTTCTTCATATATGGGAAGGAAAGAACTTGAGATTTAAAAAAAGAATGAATATGTGAATAGGCAAAACTGACAGATTAATTTATCCTTATATTTAGCCTTCTCTTTGATTAAGTGAAATCACTCTTTCACATTAAAACAGCCCTGTTAAAATTACTCCTGATTTGGCACACATCTAAGGTTTTCAGCCAGATATGTTGGCAAGAAGCAGTTCTCTCAGGCCTGTGTTTCTCTATACATATATTCACTCGTGATTTCAACTTCAAATGCACATAGCAAATGCCCCTTATTTGCAGAAAATGCATACAATTCCTGGCATAATATCAAGCCTCTTTTGTCTATATGCTGTAAGATAAATCAAACACTAAGTCATAATACAAACAATGCGGTACTTGCTTAAATACTCAAGTTAGGAAAAAAATACCCACCATGGTATTACAATACTACTGTTGTTCTTATGCTGGTAATGTTTTTTTCTTTCCCCCCCCCCCTTCTGCTTTAATAATGTAAGTTACATAATTTTCTGTATCATCATTGTTTCTGTGCTTCCTGCAAGAATGAGTATTTCAAAGGGAAACAGTGCTCTCCTGTGATCAAATATAGGAATTGCTTGAATCATAAAGCAGATTGTTTTCAATATGCACAAAAATAGCAGAAATAGGTATCAGGAATTACTGGCATACATAATAGCCACAGGAGTGTTCTGTGCAAAATATGAAGTCCTAACACAACAGAAGAGTGGGGAAAGAAGTATACACTCTTTTGCAGACTTCCCCAACCTGGTGCCCTATGGATGTTTTGGACTTCAACTCCCGTCAACCCCAGCCAGCATGACCCATGGTCAACAAATCTGGGTTTTTGCTCAAAACATCTGGAGGACACAAAGATGGGGAATGCTGCTCTATTTCATCCTCCAAACGAACACATGGAAGTAGGGATATCAGAGAAATCCATTGGGGGGTGGAGTTTGATGGGGGGTTCTAGGTTTGCCCCCCCCTGACTTCATTCCAGTTCCTGCTGTGGTGCCGTTCTGCAGCTAGTCAAGCCAGTTCACTGATTTTCCAGGCATTTTGCTCATTTTTTCACAGGTTCTTCAATTTGCACAAATTTCTGAGCAATTTGTGCAAATTTGGCAGCAATTTGGTCAAGTTGCTCAGAAATTTGTGCAAACTGCAGAAGCTGTGGTGGGGAAAATGAACCAAAAACATTCCCAGGGTTCAGGGAAACATCCACAGATCGGCTCACAAACATAAATTGAATCGTACTTGCCATGGAACTCCACCGAATCAAAAAAGAACTGGACTTCCCAGCAATGGACTTTCCTACATGGAAGTCAGGAACTGGGATGGCACATGCAACTCCCTTTCATTCCCTCTCTGTGTGTTGAAATAACGTCTGCAGAGGGATGTTGTTTTCATTTCAATAGGGGGTGAGGATTAAGGGGCTGAGCCAAAGGCATCATCTCCTTTATTTACTTTATTACATTTTATCCTATGCTTCCTCTGAGGACGTCAGGGCCAAGTACATGGTTCCTCCCTTGTTCCATCATCACAACAACCCAGTGAGGTAGGCTAGGGCTATTGTGACCCTGAGGCCTAGTTAGCAACAGGTTCAAAGCCACCCAGTGAGCTCGTGAGTGGAGATTTGAACCTGGGTCTTCTGTATCTGCACTCCTTCTCAATGATGGAACTGTGGAGATGTTCTGGCAAACAGTTCTAGGCAAAAGGGGCAGAAAGAGTAAGCAGTCAGTTAAGGATCAGGAGATGTCTGGGCAGTGAAGGGCAAAAGGTCAAACCTGACAGTGTTAGCCATATTGGGGTGGGGGAGGGGAGCAGATAGGAGCACCTTCGTACATAACAAAGTTTGTGCCCAGCCAACTACTGCACAAGAATATTCTAGGGACATTCTAGGACATATCAACTAAGGCCCACTGCGCGTTTCATGCATCTAGCTGTGGCTTCCAGGAGGGAAGGGTCCTGGAGACCCAATCGGAAGCTACCTAAAGCAGCTTCCATGGTCTCTTCCCGTCCCCACCCCCAAGACTGCCCCCTTTTTGCCCTCTCCATGTTCTGTTTATGAGCACAGAGATGGCGGCAGCACAGAAAGAACCATGCCAGCAGTGAGGGGGTGAAGGAGGGGGCAGGGAGCATGGTTTCTGGAAACTGAGGTCAGACAACATTGTCTTCCAGAACCAAAAAATCCTCTGACCCCCTAGACAGCGTCTAGTGGCCATAGGATTGTCCCCATCTTTCTTTACCATTCTTCCCATCACATCATCATCATGGCCTTAGAACAATCCCATGTCCCCTAGATAGTGTCTGAGGGGCCATAGAATACTGGAGATTTTCCCCTCCAAAGCTGTAGACAGAACTGTAACCTCTGTAGGGTGGGAGGATCAACTGCAGTCCTAATCTGGATCACACACACACAAACACAAACACACAGGCTTTTAAGTAGGAAAAAAGGACAGGTATAGCTGCATGCTATGTATTTAACATAATGTGCAGTAGGGTTAAAGTTTCATTTAATTCAGTAAGACCTGTGTCCATGCCATGCAAACGGTTTACAACTGCAGTTACAGTGACATGGTATATTACGACAAAGTTACTCCAACTGAGAGTGAGGGCAAGTGAAGATAATTTAAAGAAATAAGAACATTTCTGCTGCAAAGAGTGCTGCCAAAGGGAAGTATTTCGCACTGGCAAAGGTGTGCACAAATACAAAACACAGCTCTGCTCTGTATCCATTCATTTGATGGCAACTGAGCCCTTGTTAAACCACATTTATAGTATGGCTGTGCATCATTTCTTCTTCTTCTTCCTCCTCCTCCTCCTCCTCCTTCTCTTCTTCTTCTTCTTCTTCTTCTTCTTCTTCTTGTTCCTGACCAATAAGCTCTAATTGTCAGTACCAAAATGGTTGGAAATGTGGCAGAGTAAGACTGCTATCCAAAATACACTCACTTTGAAGCAAAGTCAACTGAAAACAATAGGTTGTGAATAGAAGGAAACATATATGGGCCTGGGGTTGCTGCAACAGCTGATGATAAATAATGGACCAAAAAACATTCCATTTTTTATTTAAAAGAAAACCACGAGAAGTGCATCTGTGCTTTTATGCAAGGTCAGTTGAAGGTAAGGAATCCCAATGAATTGTTGCTCTAGAAGAGCTGCTCTTCAGGGGGGAATATACTCTAAAATAATAATACCCTGAATATTCTATATACACTTTTTAAAATAAAAGATTAACATTTCATAATACACTGGGACTGTCTACCTTTGATCAATTCTATATGTTGAAGTATAGATATCTTTCTGAAGGTTTTCTTTTTCCACACCATTTTTTCCCTCTGTGAATCAGTACAAGGCAGGTGCTCTTAGTAATGTCGTAGTTTTTCCTCTTTTAAAAAAAGAAAAGAAAGAAATGTCAGGACGGATACTCTAAGAACATAAGAAGAGCCCTGCCGGATCAGACCAAGGGTCCATCTAGTCCAGCATTCTGTTCACACAGTGGCCAACCAGTTGCCCACAGGAAACCCACAAGCTTGATATGAGTGCAACAGCACCCTCCTGCCCATATTCCCTAGCAACTGGTGTACTGCCTCTGATACTGGAGGTAGCATAGAGCCATCAGGACTAGTAGCCATTGATAGCCTTTGACTCCAGGAATTTGTCCAACCCCCTTTTAAAGCCATCCAAATTGGTGGGCATCACTACATCCTGAGGCAGCAAGTTCCATAGTTTAACTATGCACCAAAATTTCTTCACCATAGAATTTATTTTCAAAAGCAATTTCTCTTTGTCTGTTTCCCGCCTCCCAGCTGAGCAGAGCAGAGCAGAGCAGAGCAAGCTGCTCCAGCTGGTCCAGGGACTACAGAAGCAGGCAAGCTCCCAGAGAGCGAGCAAACAGAGCGAGCAAACAGGAGTTGGCCAGGGGAGTTCAGCAGGGGAGGTCAAGGGGGAGGCCCCTAACATTTTTTTTATTTTTATTTTTTATTTTTATTTTTTTAACTAACTGTTTTTCATTTATTTGTCTTGTAACACACACTTTCACACCAGTGGGACTCTGCTTTTAACCTCTACTGAGTAGAGGAGCAGGCACAGGCTAGTCTAGAACAATCACAAAGCTAGACACAAAAAGGGAAAAGAGGCTATGGAAGAAGACTCTCCAGTGGTGGTGACCTGCAAGGTGTGTGCAATGTTTGTTTTCTTGCCTGAGAACAACATGGCCTACACCTGCAACAAGTGCAAGTTGATCACGCTGCTGGAGGAAAAAGTAAGTGGACTGGAGCGGCGACTGTCGACCCTCCGGGGAATGAGAGAACACGAAGAGTTCTTGGACAGAATGGGGGAACTACAGCAGCAAAGGGCAGACCAGAAGCTTGAAGAGCAACAGCAAGATGAGGCAGTGGGAAATGCTGAGGTGAAGAAAAATGGAGTAGAGGATACTCCTTGGAAAAGGGTGACAGTTAGGAGAAGAAGAACTAGACGCCACTCTGCACCAGTGGAAGCAGTGGAGCTGTGGAACCGATTCCAGGTACTTGCGGATGAGACTGGAGGACAGCCTGCAGAGGAAGAATCACAGGGGAAACTGCATGAGAGTGAGCAAGAGGCTGAAGGTCAGTCAAACAGAGGCGATGAAACCCAGGCCTACAAGAAGAAGAAGAGAAGAGTGGTAGTAGTGGGAGACTCCTTGCTGCGTGGGATCGAGACCCAAGTATGTCGCGAAGACCCATGGACTCGCCAGGTATGTTGTCTCCCGGGAGGACAGATTAGAGACGTGACTGAAAGGTTGCCTGCGCTCATTAAGCCCCCTGACAGGTATCCCTTTCTTCTCATCCATATGGGAACAAATGATACCGCCAAGCGGAGCTACGAAGAGATCACGTCAGACTTTGAAGGTTTGGGAAGGAAACTCAAGAACTTTGGGGCCCAGATAGTTTTCTCATCCATCCTTCCAGTAGTTAGAAGAGGGATAGAAAGGGAACGAAAAATACTCCGGGTGAGTGACTAGCTATGAAGGTGGTGCCGACGAGAGAGATTTGGATTCTGGGACCACGGGCTATACTTCCTGGAAGATGGGCTGTTGGCTAGGGATGGGTTGCACCTCACAAAGGCTGGGAAGACTGTGTTTGGCCACAGCATGAAGAACTTCATCAGGAGGGCTTTAAACTGAATCCTACGGGGAAGGGAGATGTAATGTTGGGGGTAACAATGGACATAGGCGCATGCACTGTAATGGAGAGAACAGCTCTGATAGCGCCCAATAATAGTCTTCAGACACATGTAGGAAGAAAGCCAGACTATGAAGCACATGGTCTTCGATGTCTATATACTAATGCCCAGAGTATGGGAAACAAACAGAACGAACTTGAACTCTTAATACAAGAGGGAAATTATGACCTGATAGGTATAACTGAGACTTGGTGGGATGACTCTCATGACTGGAATACAGCAATTGAAGGATATAACTTCTTCAAAAAGAACAGGAGGAACAGAAAGGGAGGTGGGGTTGCACTGTATGTGAAAAATACATATCTCTGCACAGAAATACAGGAGGAGGAGCTTGGTAGCCCCATCGAGAGCATCTGGGTTGAAATAAATGGAGCAAAGAATAAAAGGAAACTGGTGGTCAGAGTCTACTACCAGTCACCCAATCAAGGAGAAGACAAGGATGAAACTTTTGAAAAGCAAATAGCCAATGTTTTAAGGAAGCATGATGTAGTAGTAGTGGGGGACTTCAATTTCCCCGATATTTGTTGGGAGACAAATTCTGCAAAACATGGCCCCTCCAGGAAATTCCTGACTTGTGTGGAGGATAACTTCCTCCTACAGAAAGTAGAGGAAGGAACTAGAGGATCGGCTATCCTTGACTTGATCCTAACCAACAGAGATGACTTAGTGGATAAAGTAGCAGTTACAGGAAGTCTGGGGGAAAGCGACCATGTTGTACTTGAGTTCTTGGTTCTAAGGGAAGCAAAAGCCAAGTATAGTCAAACGCGTACCCTGGATTTTAGGAAAGCTGATTTTCATAAACTCAGAACAATGATCAGTAAGGTCCCATGGCAAGCGATGCTAGCGAGAAAAGGAGTCCAAGATGGGTGGGAGCTTTTAAAAAAGGAAATTCTCAAGGCACAATCACAAGCAATTCCAACAAGAAGAAAAGGTGGAAGACAACAGAAGAAGCCAATGTGGCTTCACAAAAAGCTTAGGGATGACCTGAAAACAAAAAAGGACACATATAGGAAGTGGAAAGAAGGCCAAGTAACAAAGGAAGAGTACAGGCAGATAGCACAGAATTGCAGGGATGGAGTCAGGAAGGCTAAAGCTGAGAATGAGCTGAGGTTAGCAAGGGATGCTAAAAACAACAAAAAGGCTTTCTTCAGCTACGTGCATAGTAAAAGGCAGAGGAAAGAAATGGTGGTTCAGCTATTAAATAAGGATGGCAAAACGATAACAGATGACAAAGAAAAGGCAGAGGTGCTCAATTCCTACTTTGGCTCAGTCTTCTCCCAAAAGAGGGTCTATGAGCCCCCTGGCAAAGGCGAAGTACAGGCTGAAGGGGCAGGATTGCAGCTTGAAATCGACAGGCATATGGTCAAGGAACACCTCATTACTTTGAATGAGTTCAAATCTCCAGGGCTTGATGAACTGCATCCTAGAGTCATAAAGGAACTGGCAGAAGAACTCTCAGAACCGCTGTCTATTCTCTTTGAGAAATCATGGAGGACAGGGGAAGTGCCAGATGACTGGAGGAGGGCTAACGTTGTCCCTATCTTCAAAAAGGGTAAAAAGGAGGAACCTGGGAACTACAGACCAGTCAGTCTGACATCAATCCCTGGGAAAATTCTGGAGCAGATCATAAAGCAATCCATCTGGAAACACCTTGACAACAATGCCGTGATTACTCAAAGCCAACATGGATTTGTCAAAAACAAGTCCTGCCAGACAAATCTGATCTCATTTTTTGATCAAGTAACCTCCCTTGTAGACCGTGGGAATGCTGTAGACATCATATACCTCGACTTCAGCAAAGCTTTCGACAAAGTGCCCCATGATATCCTGATGAGCAAACTAGCTCAAAGTGGGCTAGATGAAACAATGATCCGGTGGACCCACAGTTGGCTACAGAATCGGACTCAAAGAGTGCTTATCAATGGGACCTTCTCAAACTGGGGAGAGGTAACGAGTGGGGTACCGCAGGGCTCAGTCCTGGGCCCAGTGCTCTTCAACATTTGTATTAATGACTTGGAGGAGGAGGTGCAGGGAATGCTGATCAAATTTGCAGATGACACCAAATTGGGAGGGATAGCTAATACTTTGGAAGACAGAAACAAAATTCAAAGTGATCTGGATAGACTGGAGCGCTGGGCAGAAAACAACAGAATGACATTTAATAGGGACAAATGCCAAGTTCTGCGCCTAGGAAAAAGAAACCAAATGCACAGTTACAAGATGGGGGATACGTGGCTCAACCACACTACAAGCGAGAAGGATCTTGGAATTGTTGTCGATCACAAGCTGAATATGAGCCAACCATGTGATGTGGCTGCAAAAAAGGCAAATGCTCTTTTGGGCTGCATTCATAGAAGCATCGCTTCCAAATCCCGGGAAGTACTAGTTCCCCTCTACTCAGCACTGGTTAGGCCTCATCTGGAGTACTGTGTCCAGTTCTGGGCACCACACTTGAAGAAGGATGCAGACAAACTGGAGAGGGTTCAGAGGAGGGCAACAAAGATGATCAGGGGACTGGAAACAAAGCCCTATGAAGAGAGACTGAAAGAACTGGGCATGTTTAGCCTTGAGAAGAGAAGACTGAGGGGAGAGATGATAGCACTCTTCAAGTATTTGAAAGGTTGTCACAGAGAAGAAGGCCAGGATCTCTTCTTGATCATCCCAGAGTGCAGGACACGGAATAATGGGCTCAAGTTACAGGAAGCCAGATTCCGGCTGAACATCAGGAAAAACGTCCTGACTGTAAGAGCAATACGACAATGGAACCGATTACCTGGGGAGGTGGTGGGCTCTCCTGGGGAGGTGGTGGGCTCTCCCACACTGGAGGCCTTCAAGACGAGGCTGGACAGCCATTTGTCAGGGATGCTCTGACTTGGATTCCTGCATTGAGCAGGGGGTTGGACTCGATGGCCTTGTAGGCCCCTTCCAACCCTACTATTCTATGATTCTATGATTCTATGATTCTTCTATCAAATTGAATGAGGATGGTAAAAAAAATGTGGGAGAAATATTTGGTGCGGCACTACTTTTATGTAGCTGAGAGCTCTCTTCCTCCAATGCAGAGATGAGCAATGCTAGACTCACACCATATATTACATGAAAACATACATTTGTGTGAAAGCGCTTCATAGTACATCAAAAAGTTAAGTCCACTTACTTTAATCTCCGGTAGTAATGGACCATCTCCTTGTAAATTATTCCCTATGCTTACCTTTCAGTTCTCAATGCCAACCCTACTGCAAAATATATATATACATTTCAGAAATTGTGCTGAGCTGTTGGATGATTGGCTGAAAAGCCATTGCTTCTTTCACAGTTCATCACAGTAAAATATTCATAATACAGTTCATCACAGTAAAGTATTCATAATACATGTCTTCATATTTTCAAGCTGCATTGTGGCATTTCACATCGGATACAAGGAATCCGTTTCCACATCTTTCTGTACAGCATCTATATTTGTCCCAAAAAAGCTAACAATGTGTCCTCAGGAAAACAAGCCAGTTTATCCCACTTTTGATTTTATGCTGAAATGCATGCAATCAAACTTTGGAACATTTTGCCTCTGAAGGTTTGTGCATACATTCATCTTCAAGTTGTGGTTACATATTATGTGATTTACATGATCAAGCTGGACAGTCAGAATATGACTGTTAGATGTGAATAGCTACTTGACTATTTTAGTGTTCTGTTCCTTATTATAATGGAGGAACATTGGAGCCAAAATCCTTTTGTGATCTTTAAATTGTACCATCTCTTTTTTATGCTGCATCCATGGCTCCCCACATAACTGTCCATTCTCCCTCCCTCCACAAAAAAAAATAAATTTAAAAAAATAGCCAGGAATTTATTCCAGCTTATGGTAGCTTAACTTGTGAATATCAGGGGGAAGGAGTACTTTTGTGTGACAATTCTTCCACCTTAAATTGTTGTGAGAATTGGGCCAGTGTGTATTTTCACTGAGCAAGGAAGCAGAATGATGCACGCCTACTGCAGTGAGTTATCGATTTGCTACCTAGTTCACTGCACACACTAAGTTTAAATTCCTCTGAACTCTGAGTGCAAGCCTAAATTCCTCTTTCACCGCATGATTTACACTTGAACTAAAGTGGATAACTTGTAAGTGATTCAAATGTGAAGTACAGAATGCTGTAGTGAGAAGTGTAAAAATAATATTCCGTTTGAATCACTTGGATGTTGTACTTCCTTTCTTTTTTAACATGTATCTCACAAGTGGGGAGAGCAATCCTGTGGCCCCTAGACAGAGTTGGGGGTGGGGAGCATGCGATAGTTCAGATTCCTGGATCCGAGGTGGGAGACAGAATTCCAACTTCAGACCCAAGTGTCCGAGCTCACGCCATATTCCCAAGCCTTCTCAGCCTCCCCCCACTCCCCAATGCCTAAGGTAGACAGGCAAAAACGCCCATTTAGCAAGATTACTGTCTAGCAAGATTGCTTCTGCCACATCTCCCATTCTGCTTGGATGGCCATAAGCCTCTGAGTTTGGAGGCTTATGGCCATCCCAATAGGATTGCACCCTTATTCTGATGTTTCTGGTCAGAGTCTTGGACTTGAAGAAGGAGTGTTAATAGCCTGGGATATTCTGGTGATGTGTTTCCATGGGATATAATTGTTAGATAATATTCCTTAAGTCCCCCCCAGGAAACATCTGAAAGGGACAGCATGCCTTTCTCTCCCCTCCCCACACCCCTAGATAAAAATAATGTACAAAATTATGCATGGAGAATGTGGATAGGGAGACATTTTTCTCCCTCTCTCAAAATACTAGAACCCAATGGATCATCCTATGAAGGTGATTGGTAGGAGATTCAGGACAGATAAAAGGAAGTCCTTCTTCACTCAGCGCATAATTAAACTACGGGATTTGCTATCACAGGATGTAGTGATGACCACCAATTTGGATGTCTTTAAAAGGGGGTTGGACAAATTCCTGGAGTCAAAGGCTATCAATGGCTACTAGTCTTGATGTGCTACCTCCAGTACCAGAGGCAGTGAGCCTATGTACACCAGTTGCTGGGGAACATGGGTTGGAGGGTGTTGTTGCTCTCATGTCCTGCTTGTGGGTTCCTGGTCGACAGCTGGTTGGCCCCTGTGTGAACAGAATGCTGGGCTAGATGGGCCCTTGGTCTGATCCAGCATGGCTCTTCTTCTGTTCTTATGATGTAATCTAGCTTTGCATGTGAAGAAAAACAATAGGAACTTTAGTTTGAATCAGAGATGGCAGTTTTTCAGTGGGACACAGAGGAAGAGGCAAGAAAAGCTGGATTTGGGGGCTCTATAAACTAATGGTATTTGGGGATGCTCTCTCTCACTCTCTCACTCTGTATGGAGACCTCATGTGGGGGCAGTGGACTTTGGCTGTCTGTTTGAGTGTTTAAGTGGTGCTTCCAATTATGTTCAATCTATATATTTGTAAATAAATTAAAATATTACAAAATGCCAGAAGCCTTCAGGGACCTTCTTCCAAAGGAGAATCCCCCCCCCAAAAAAAAACCTCTCATCACTCAGAGAAGTACAGTGAGTGTAACAGTAAACACCATCTTCCATTGTACAACCTTGGTGGGATTATAGACATATTATTACTAAAATACTTTGCTTTACTCATCCCCAACCACAAACCTTCCCCCACCACCAAGGGCAGGAATAAAATAATACAAAATATATTTTTCAGTGGTATAACCTGAAGAATATTTCAGCACACTGTATCTTAAAGAGTTGCAATTTTAAGGTTTCCTTATGTGAGTTCCTAGGTAGGAAAGGAAAGAGAAAGAAACCTTCAACTGCCTTTGTGCAAACTTTTACAAATAATAAGGTCTATGTTTAAAAAAAAAAAAACCCTAAAGCCTTTTTCAGGCCCTCACCCATGTGTTTTAACAGTGGCATCCCCATCCCCACTGTCCATGCACTGGGGAACAACTATAAAGTGCAGTCTACACTATGTGTGCAGGACCTACCCATGATGAGGAAGCCATGTGTTCCCAAAGATGGGCTCCCAAACATGGGGAAAGCCTATGCATGTGTGGGGGAAGCCATTTTACAAATATTCCCCCAAATATGTGGATGGTGAAAGGGGGGAGGGGGACGGAGCCAGCCATGTCAGGATAAGGACAGCGGGTGTGGCCCTGCTCACCTCCACCACACGATGAGCATATCTGTGAACATTTGAAAAGGGCTTAATGGGAGTTGTCATTTCCTGATCTACTAATTGATGGCATGATGGCATATGTCCATCTATGTGTTCAAATCAAAATAGCTTCAAAAACACCTCCAAGGTGGCAAAATGACTCAAGAAAGAGCAGATTTTGAGCAAGAGGACATCTATTGTACCAAATCTTCTAAAGTCACACTTCCCACTTCATTGGGTTCTATGGCCACAGGACTCCTGGCTGATTACAGTCTAAGGAAGTTCTTTATACGGGTGCTAACTTGTTGTCAACATGGGCTAACATGTGGCCTCGTTATAAGCCCAATTTGAGCTTTATATTAATTCCTCCGTGCAATTACACATTGGGGGAAGGTTTGAAGAGGGTAGCCTGCAGGGCTATAAATCATGGGTGGAGCCTACACAGGTAGAGCAGGCATCCCCCTACTTCAGACCTTTGCCCAACACGAGCAATGGGAGAGGGCTGACAGGGGATGCAACAGCAGCGGCAGGGAAAGTAGGTGCACCCCCGCCCTCTTTCTCCATGTGATTGTAAATTAGAGATTTTATTATATTAAGTGTTATATTATTAATAATAATACTAATATTAATAATTATAAGTATATATAATTATATTATAATATATAATTAATAATAATTAATAGCATTATTAATTAATAATAATAATAATAATAATGTGGAGTATTGCACCCAAATAGGTCTATAGTAATATCAGGGTTTATTATATTCTTTGGCACAAATTCCAGAGAGAGAAGATGCCGCTTTTTAGATCCTTTATCAAATACATATTGTTGACTGCATTGCCAACATAGCCGTGTCGCTGTCATTTGGGGTAGCTGTTCAACTCAAAGGCTCTTTAGATCTACTCATCATGGAGTTGTGATTTGTAAGCCTGTTTCTGTTCACCGGTGAATTGCTGGAGACAAGAACAACAGCAACAATAGTGATTGAACACTGCTTTATCAATAGAGGCTGGATTGTGCACCAATGAATAGATTTTTTGAACTCAAAAAGAATGGGTTAAGAGCAAAGCTACGGTATTCTTAGTCTTGGACATGGCTAGTAGTTTCAGGTGTATTGTGCCTACATTCTTGATACCCCAGAAAATTATATTGCTAAAAATATTCTAGGCTAGTCAAACAGGGACTCAATAAACAGCAGGGGCATCTTAAACGGATTGGCTAATTAGGGAGCAAAGCAAACAGCAAGGTGCTGTACCTTGGTACTGGATGTCAGAACGTTTGTTCTGGAACAAATGAAAAACTGAACAAAACTGAGCCCATGCAGTTCAATTTTCATTTGTTCCAAAACAAATTCAATGGGTAACAAAGGGATCTGTTTTCAGTAACCCAATTGTACCCATTCATCACTCATTTGGGAGTGGGAGGTCTAATCTGATCCTGAAGAAAGTGGCAGCACCAGATGTGGCCATTTGATTTTCCCAGAAGGCCATGAAAATTGTGTCATTCTTTAGAATTTGGGGGAAATAAAATGGTGATCACAAGTGGGGAACTACTCTTTTGTGTGGACAGGAATGACTTTTTCCCAAAATACCTCAGCACTACCCAAAATCTGGGGCATTCTGGGAAAATAAAATAGTGGCCATATTCTGCTGCCACTGACAAAACGTATAAGCAAGAAAAAAAATAAAAAAAATGGGTTGGAGGTAGACCCATTGAAATCAATGTGAAACCTTAGTCATGACTATGTTCCATTGATTTCAATGGGACTTAACTGTTAGTAATTTGCTCATGTAATCATGGATCACTGCCTTGTTGTGGCGAAGGGGCTTGCGTAATTCAGTGAAGCCATAAGCTATGCCATGCAGGGCCACCCAAGACGGACAGGTCATGGTGGAGAGTTCTGACAAAATGTAGTCCACTGGAGAAGGAAATGGCAACCCACTCCAGTATTCTTGCCAAGAAAACCCCATGGAACGTATCACAAGGCTAAAAGAGATGACGCCGGAAGATGAGCCCCTCAGGTCGGAAGGTGTCCAATATACTACTGGGGAAGAGCAGAGGGTATTTCCAAGTAGCACCAGAAAGAGTGAAGTGGCTGGGCCAAAGCCGAAAGGACACTCAGCTGTGGATGTGTCTGGTGGTGAAAAGAAAGTCCGATGCTGTAAAAAACAATATTGTTTAGGAACCTGGAATGTAAGATCAATGAATCAAGGTGGTCAAACATGAGATTGGCAAGATTGAACATCAATATCTTGGGAATCAGCAAACTAAAATGGACAAGCATGGGCGAATTTAATTCAGGTGACCATTGTATCTACTACTGTGGGCAAGAATCCCTTAGAAGAAATGGAGTAGCACTCATAGTCAACAAAAGGGTGGGAAAAGCAGTACTGGAGTACAATCTCAAAAATGACAGAATGATCTCAGTATGAATCCAAAGCAAACCATTCAACATCACAGTAATTCAAGTCTATGCCCCAACCACTGATGCCGAAGAAGCTGAGGTTGATCGGTCCTATGAAGACCTACAACACCTTCTAGAACTAACACCAAAAAAAGATGTCCTTTTTATCATAGGTGATTGGAATGCTAAAGTAGGAAGTCAAGAAATCACTGGGATAACAGGCAAGCATGGCCTTGGTGTACAAAATGAAGCAGGACAAAGGCTAATAGAGTTTTGCCAAGAGAACACGCTCATCATAGCAAACATGCTTTTCCAACAGCACAAGAGGCGACTCTACACATGGACATCACCAGATGGTCAATATTGAAATCAGATTGATTATGTCCTTTGCACCCAAAGATGGAGAAGCTCTATACAGTCAGTCAAAACAAGACCTGGAGCTGACTGTGGCTCAGATCATGAGCTTCTTGTTGCAAAATTTCGGCTTAAATTGAAGAATGTAGGGAAAACCACTAAACCGTTCAGGTATGACCTAAATCATATCCCTTATGAATATACAGTGGAGGTGAGGAATAGATTTAAGGGATTAGACCTGATAGACAGAGTGCCTGAGGAACTATGGACGGAGGTCCGTAACATTGTTCAGGAGGCAGCAACTCAATCCATCCCAAAGAAAAAGAAATGCAAGAAAGCCAAGTGGTTGTCTGATGAGGCTTTACAAGTAGCTGAGGAAAGAAGGGAAGCGAAAAGCAAAGGAGAAAGGGGAAGATATATCTAACTGAATGCAGAGTTCCAGAGAATAGCAAGGAGAGACAAGAAGGCCTTCTTAAATGAACAATGCAAAGAAATTGAGGAAAACAATAGAATGGGAAAGACTAGAGATCTTTTCAAAAAAATCAGAGATCTCAAGGGAACGTTTTGTGCAAAGACGGGCATGATAAAGGACAAAGAAGGCAGGGACCTAAGAGAAGCAGATGAGATTAAGAAGAGGTGGAAAGAATACACAGAAGAACTATACAGGAAAGATCTGAATGTCCCTGATAGCCATGATAATGCAGTCACTGAACTTGAGCCGGACATCCTAGAAAGTGAAGTCAAGTGGGCCTTAGGAAGCATTACTAACAACAAAGCTAGCGGAGATGACAGTATTCCAGCTGAGCTATTTAAAATCCTAAAAGACGATGCTGTTAAAGTGCTGCACTCAATATGCCAACAAATTTGGAACACTCAACAGTGGCCACAAGACTGGAAAAGGTCAGTTTACATTCCAGTTCGAAAGAAGGGCAATGCCAAAGAGTGTTCAAACTACCGTACAATTGCGCTCATTTCAGATGCCAGCAAGGTGATGCTCAAAATCCTACAAGCTAGGCTTCAGCAGTATGCGAATCGAGAACTGCTGGAAGTACAAGCTGGGTTTCGAAGAGGCAGAGGAACTAGAGATCAAATCGTCAACATTCGCTGCATCATGGAGAAAGCAAGAGAATTCCAGAAAAACGTCTATTTCTGCTTCATTGACTACGCTAAAGCCTTTGATTGTGTGGATCACAACAAACTGTGGCAAATTCTGAAAGAGATGGGGGTACCAGACCACCTTACCTGTCTCCTGAGAAATCTGTATGAGGGACAAGAAGCAACAGTAAGAACCAGACATGGAACAACCGATTGGTTCAAAATTGGGAAAGGAATACGACAAGGCTGCATATTGTCGCCCTGCTTATTTAACTTATATGCAGAGTACATCATGAGAAACGTCGGGTTGGATGAATTACAGGTCGGAATTAAGATTGCCGGGAGAATTATCAACAACCTCAGATACGCAGACGATACCACCCTCATGGCAGAAAGCGAAGAGGATCGAAAGAGCCTCTTGTTGAGGGTGAAAGTGGAGAGTGCAAAAGCTGGTTTGAAACTCAACATTAAAAAAACTAAGATCATGGCATCTGGCCCCATCACTTCCTGGCATATAGAAGGGGAAGAAATGGAAGCAGTGACAGATTTCATTTTCTTGGGCTCCAAGATCACCGCAGACGGTGACTGTAGCCATGAAATTAAAAGACGCTTGCTACTTGGGAGGAAAGCTATGGCAAACCTAGACAGCACAGTAAGAAGCAGAGATATCACCTTGCCGACAAAGGTTCGTATAATCAAAGCTATGGTTTTCCCAGTAGCAATGTGTGGCTGTGAGAGCTGGACTATAAGGAAGGCTGAGCACCGAAGAATTCATGCCTTCGAACTGTGGTGCTGGAGAAGACTCTTACGAGTGCCCTGGACTGCAAGGAGGTCAAATCAGTCAATCTGAAAGGAAATCAACCCTGACTGCTCATTGGAAGGACAGATATTGAAGCTGAAGCTCAAATATTGTGGCCACCTAATGTGAAGAGAAAACTCCCTGGAAAAGACCCTGATGCTGGGAAAGATTGAAGGCAAAAGGAGAAGGGGACGGCAGAGGATGAGATGGTAAGATAGCATCACCTATGCAATGAATATCAATTTGAGCACACTCCAGGAAAGAGCGGGGGACAGGAAGGTCTGGCGTGCTATGGTCTATGGGGTCACGAAGTGTCGGACACGACTTAACGACTGAACAACAACAACAATTTGTTCTACAACCAGTCTGACATTAGGTACCAAAATGAAGAACTTTGAACAAATGAATAATAAAATTAATGATCTTTTAACAAATAGATAATGAAACAAATGTGATCTCTAATAATACAAACAAATTGACTAATCATGAGGGGGAAAATGTGTGTGTGTGGACACGTGTTCATCCACCCTGAAAAGTCTTCTATTTGTGCAGTCTTGCAGTATGTATATAGACATCATATGCCCTCATCCCATGTAGCCATTTTTGAACACACTAGTTTTAAGGGCCTTTGTATTTTTTGCATGAGGAACTTGCAATGCAGAGAGTTCAAGAAATACATCCTGGAGTATTAGGGATGCTACAGGGCTTTTATCACACCTTCCAGATGAGAGGTGGTACACAGTCTCTTCATGCTACTTTTGACCCAACCACTTACATTCTTGTAGAGCTGAACCCAAATTTCTCAGAAGACGTATTTCTGAACATATTTCTGCGATTTCTTCACTTTATCAGCCCTCCCCAATAAAGAAGGCCACCACTTTGCAGAATGTTCTCTGTATCTGTTGCTGTAGCAACAACAACCCATTGGAAAAAAGAAATTGGACAAAAACCGTTTGTAAGCATTTTCCATAGGCATGGCCATGTTAGACTGTTGAAGCAAAACCAACATAGACTGTTGTGGCACCTTAAAGACTAACACATTTATTTTGGCATAAACTGTTGTGATTTACAATCCACTTCATCAGGTGCATAAAGTGTTATCCTGAGCAAGAGTAACTCATGATAACATTTCATGCTTCTGAGGATCATAGTAGTCCACAAAAGTTTGTGCTTCTCAAAACAGAATATCATGCACGGAAAAAACAAAGTTTGACTTAAGTAATTTGGCTGCGCTTCTATCATAGTTGTATCTTTTGATCCATTTGCTGTCTTTTATTCTTTATGAACGTCATTATTCAGCAAATGTTTGTGTTGCTGTTCTTCAAAATTAGAGTGTGGCTCTGTTTGGATTACACATGTTGTTGTTGTTCAGTTGTTCAGTCGTCTCTCCGACTCTTCATGACCCCATGGACCATAGCACGCCAGGCCTTCCTGTCCTGCGCTCTCTCCCGGAGCGTGCTCAAGTCCATATTCATTGCATCGGTGATGCTATCTAGCCATCTCATCCTCTGCCATCCCCTTCTCCTTTTGCCTTCAGTCTTTCCCAGCATCAGGGTCTGACCACTCCATAAAACAATTTTTTTTAAGACAAGATAATATCCCATTCATAATTAAGAGCATCTGTATGAAATGGAAGGCAGGTTTTATATTGTTTCACTCTGACTATTAGTTTCTCTATTGTAGTAGTCAAAAACCATATTTTTCTGGCCGTAACTCTTTCTGACTCGAAACACCAAATAACATGAGATTCTGCAGTTTCTCTGATCTAGTGTCATGTTTAAAAATTACCCACCACTGGCTCTTTTCCTTTGGAGCAATAAGGAAGGTTGTTTGTTTATTTTTTTTCACTAGCAACTCCAAGAGAAACATGGATCATCTCTGCAGGGAACTGAACTTTATATAATTATGTTGCACAGCACTAAGGCTATTGCTTAAACCAAGTTAAATATGTCTCCATCCCACAGACATTACTTGACTTTTGAAGTTTAAAATGGCTCTCAGAAGCTTAAGCATGTGAGCAGACAGAGCACTATAAAAGAAAACAGTGCTGCTATGCAATGGATTTCTGAAGGACTGTATTATCATAGCAGCACAGATGCAGGGATGCTCACCGTCTCATTTGTTTCAAAAGCTGGTATTATTTTCCTCAAGGAAAAAGAATACTTAAAGAAGAAGAGGTTCCCCCCTCCCCAAGCATTTCAGCCAGTGATAGGCAAATATGCATACTAATTACATAATATAGATTAGGAAGCAATAGAAAGCACTTAATGGATTTGCCTTTCTGAACTTGGAATGAATGTTTTTGAAGAACTTCATACTTTTCCCTTTGTTGCTTAGCTAAATCAGTATTCTTAGAATGAGTATGTACAATGAGAGCACACTTCAGGGCCACATTGATTTAAAGGGAAAAGTGTGAAGGGCATGACAACAAGTGAAAGGGCTTAATTTTGACTAGATTGTGTCCTTGGTTTTCACAGAGAAATCTCATCACAAGGTGACTATTCCCTGTAAGGCTGGTCCTCACTTACTGTGGGCCAGTGGGGGCTGTTGGCTCTGGTGGGGCTGTGAATCCATTCTGGGGTGTATCCAGAACCAGCCACAACTCTAATTCTAAAGGAGCTATCCAAGGTGCTAAATCCATTTGGGGGATAGGGTTCAACACTTTGGATACTTCCTTCAGAGATCTGACTGGTTCTGACTAAAACCCAGAATGGATTCACTGTCCCATTGGAATCAGAGCCTCCAGCCTCCACTGCCTTGGGCCCTCTTTGGGCCAAGTACACATAGTGGAAGGGGATAGATGAAGTCTGCCCCCTAGAAAGTTAATTTCTTCTTGATTTCTTTTAAATGAGTGCCCCAGAATGCGGAATGCTTCCCATTTGATGCCAGGTTAGCAGCTCAGCCCTGAGGATGGCTCTGACTAGGATCCAAAGGCCTCGAGGTGGCCCCCCACACTGGAGCAGCAATGTCCAGGGGTCTCCAGAAACACAGCTGAAGCAAGACCCTCCCCTCAGCAGAGGTCTCCATGTCTGACCCAGCAAACGCATAACCATTCATGCCAGCCTCCCTGTGAGACACCTAGGATGGGGCAAAGTTTCCCTGAACGCGAACCCCAAGCCACTCCGGCCATCTGCCTCCCACCACCCTCAGCTGCTCACCTTCCCACACAATAACTCAGGCCATAACAACAAACTTTATTGTGCAGCCTGATGACCAAAATGAGGCTGCAAACTATTTATGGGAAGGTCTCACACGGGGCTTCGGCATCCGTTTCATGGGTGAGTGTGGGTCCACCAACTCCTACAACTTTAAGCCGGTCTGCGACATGACTGAGGTTGTGGGAGCCAAGAATGCAAAGGAGTATGCAGCAGGCAGGGTAGGTTATCCTTTTCCTTCACCCCCAATTTTGGACCTATGAGTTTTTGTCACTGGAAATCTCCAGGAAAATTTAGATGTAGCATCATCTTGCTTACCCAAATGGGTCCCCTGTTAATGATGCTATCCCACCAGAGCTGGTCTACACAGTCCAGCTGGTCAGGTCTTGAAGGGTGGCTACCCTTATGGCAAAATGTGATATTCAGTCCATCTTCCAGCTATTACCAATCCATCTGAAGAACTTCAACCTGCTGGTCTCTAAGGTGAATTACCTTTTGTATGTGGACAAGACCATGCCGATAGGAAGTTCCATTTAAGGTGGCACACAGGTCACCTGCTCACATTCTTCCACACGATGGTGAGAAATCCTGTATTTGTATTTAAATTATAATAATTATTTCTAAATGTTCATCTGTGCGTATAAATTACCACATGCAAATATATGCATATGTGTGTCCTCTTTTGTTCTCTTTTTTTAGTGATGCATAGGACTGCACCCTTAGCCTGGTCTCAATGCATAGGATTTGCCCCAAGCCTAGGCTAAACGTCTTCTGATAATGTGTCCCCTTTTACAGAGGGCAGTCCTCTATTTGAAGGGCTACCATAAGAAGCCATGCTGGATCAGACTAAAGGTCCATCTAGTCCAGCATTCCATTCACACAGTGGCCAACCAGCTGCCCACAGGAAACCCATAAGCAGGACAGGAGTGTAACAGCACCCTCCCACCCATGTTCCCCAGCATCTGGTGTACATAGGCTCACTGCCTCTGGTACTGGAGGTAGCACATAGCCATCAAGACTAGTAGCCATTGATAGCCTTTGACTCCAGGAATTTGTCCAACCCCCTTTTAAAGCCATCCAAATTGGTGGGCATCACTACATCCTGAGGCAGCAAGTTCCATAGTTTAACTGTGTGCTGCATAAAGAAGTACTTCCTTTTATTTGTCCTGAATCTCCCACCAATCAGCTTCATAGGATTACCAAGGTTCTAGTACCAGAGGACTGTCCTCTATTTTGAAGGTATCTTCTGTTTGAAGGGCTATCCAGTCCAAGTCCAATTTAAAACTAAAAGAACCATCAGAGAGAAGAAGAGCTGGGCCTTAAAATTGTCCATCAATAGTTAGCATCTGAACAGCAGACTGAGCAAGGCAAACAGGTAATGGTTTCCCCACTATGGTGAGATGTACAGTATTTCTATTTAAATTATGATAATTACTTCCTAAATCTGCATCTGTACATAAATAAGCATATTCAAAATTTATGCAAAATTTTGTCCTCTTTTCTGTACATGGAATTCTGCCTTTGTGAAGAGCTTTGCAAACAAACTTTGTCTATATGAACAAAACCCCAACAGCACAAACAGCCCACAAGAATGATGAATAGGTGGCAATCCTATTTGTCTTAGAGGCTAAACACACACACACACACACACACACACACAGCTCCTGTCTCTCCAACAATCTGTTCTCTTTGCAGAGTGACAGTCAGCAGGCATCAAACTGATACGTACATATACTGCGAGAGGGATCATGAATATTTGAAGCCTGCTGTCATTTTGTCTGATCAAGGAGAGACACACGGGAGAGCTAAATGAAATAAAGGTCAAAGGAAGCACTCAAAAAAGCAAGTCTGGGCCTCCTGCGTTCTTGGGTGAAAGAAAAAAAATTGTTCTCATGAGGTGAAATTGCAACAAGCTGAAGCTCCAGGACAAGACAGAGCTTTCAACTTTCCTGGTCATGTCTGATATCCGGGGGGGGGGGGGGGGGAGGAGACATTCTTGCTTATGCCTCATTAGGCTACAGAATATATATGAGAATACACTTGCCCCCTAGAGGGCTGATTGATATCACTGCAAATAACAGACTCTATATACATTATACATAACCCCAGGGAAAAGGAGTCATTCCTTATCCCAAAATAGCATTGCATTTTCCAATTCTAGCTAAAATCTTTTCTGTCTTCCAGCCCCTAATACGCATGTGAGCGCACATACATAAACACATTAACCCTACTGGCATCACACGAGTGCTTAGAGACACAGAGGTCTAAGCAGAAAAAGTCCCTTGGTATTTCGTTCTATCGTATGCATTCATGTCCAGAAGTCTCACGCACTGCGGACAGAGACAAAGACACTAAAGAAGAGACTTAGAACTAGGGATGTACAAAAAGCACTTACCTTTCACGGATTATGTTTATGGTTGGGGGGGAGGCGTTCCGTCCCTCCCCCCGGAATCCTCGCTGGGGGGGATGCGCTCTGTTCCTCCCCCCCCCCGGAATCCTGGCCAGCCGGCTGTGCTCCGCAGCAATTCTGCGGAGCCGCCGGCCGGCTCCACCAGCAGCTGCACATCCAGCCGCTGGCTAGCAGGGACGCAAATGGCGGCGGCCATAGCCTCCGCCATTTGCATCCCTGCAGTCAGCCGTGATAGGCTACGTAAATGTTTTTTACAGTGTGAGCCAGTGTGGTGTAGTGGCAAGAGTGTTGGACTGGGACTTGGGAGATCCGGGTTCTAGTCCCCACTCGGCCATGGAAGCTCACTAGGTGACTTTGGGCCAGTCACAGACTCTCAGCCCAACCCACCTCACAGGGTTGTTGTTGTGAGGATAAAATGGAGAGGAGGAGGATAATGTAAGCCGCCTTGGGTTCCTTGCAAGAGGAAAAAAGGCGGGGTATAAATGCAATAAATAAATAAATATCACAGCTGACTTAAAAAAAAACACGTGCGTATGCAAATGGCGGCGGCCACAGCCGCCGCCATTTGCGTTCCTTATTTTGGCACGTCTTAGTCTACGTAAATATTTACATAGACTAAGACGGCGAAAATAAGGGGAACGCAAATAGCGTAGACGCCGCCATTTGCGTATGCGCATTTTTGTTTTTTTTTTAAAAAAAGTCAGCCGTGATAGGCTACGTAAACATTTACGTAGCCTATCACGGTTTAAAAAAAAAAAAAAACTAGCCATGATAGGCTTCGTAAATCTTTACGTAGCCTATCATGTTTTTGTTTGTTTTCTTTAAAACTGGAAATGGCGGCGGTGGCAGCCAGTCAGAAGACCAGCCGCTGCCGCCGGCGAACTGCCACCGAAGCCGCCGCCGGAGCTGCCGCCGCCACCAGGAAGATCTGCCCAAGGTAAGTCTCGTCCCGGGGGGGCGGGGGGCAGGCCGTTCCACCACTGATTTCGGGGGGCCGAATGCGCTGGCATTCGGCCTCCCCGAGATCCATGGCGGAATTTTCGTACATCCCTACTTAGAACTGCAACTGAACACATCTAAAGGGCTAACAGTGAAAATCCTATACTCCTGTAAACCTGTAAACTCCTGTAAACCTGGAGTTTACACCCAGGTTAATGGGTATAGGATTGCACGCCAATTCTTGCGAATTGGAAAACAACAACGAGTGTTTGTTCTTTATTACCTCCTAATAATAATTAATAAAATCAGATAGATTAGTACAAGTAGTCCCTTGGGGATTACGATCAGTACTGTTGCTTAGTATTTTCATATCTTTGATACTTATGTCAGGATCCCTCTGCCATTCCATGTAAAATAAAGGGCGCAATCCTAACTAGATAGGCAGCCGCCTCCAAACTCGGAGGCACCCACCTATCCTAAGCAAGGCAGGAGAGGCACAGGGGGGATCATTCCCCCCGCGCCTCTCCTGCCTCACTATTTTTCGCTAGACAGCCGTTTTTGGCTGTCTAGAGGTGGGGGGGGCAACCGGGAGAGGAAGCTGCCATATGACACATTGGATGTGTCATACGCGCAGCTCCGCTCTCCCCACCCCAGAACGCCCCCCCCCCAAATGCCCCTTTTCAATCGCTCCACACTCGTCTTCCTTGGAGGCAACGTGGATGAGAGGGAGGTTGGATTTCCAGGAACTGACCTCGGAGTGCGGGCTCCAAGGTCAGTTCCCGGAAAACAGCATATCCTATGGCCCTCTAGACAGTGTCTAGTGGCCATAGGATTGCTCCCGAAGTTGTTAATCGGAAGCTATGGGCAAGATCCAATCAAAGCTCAGCACTGTTGTGTCACTTTGATTTCAAGGTGAGAGTTAAGCACATGCTTAAGTTTCTCCCATTGTATAGTCTGGGATTATTGAGAAGTGCTTGTCTGTGGTTCGATTATAGTCTCTTTTGTACCATATTGTACTTCAGAGGAACAATATTTACTGATTTTATTTATTTATATAAGCTTTAAAAAAAATCCTGCTTTTCTAATGATAATCAATCACTCAAGGCATCTTGTTGTTGTTCAGTCGTTCAGTCGTGTCCGACTCTTCGTGACCCCATGGACCATAGCACGCCAGGCCTTCCTGTCCTGCGCTCTCTCCCGGAGCGTGCTCAAGTTCATATTCATTGCATCCGTGATGCTATCTAGCCATCTCATCCTCTGCCGTCCCCTTCTCCTTTTGCCTTCAGTCTTTCCCAGCATCAGGGTCTTTTCCAGGGAGTTTTCTCTTCGCATTAGGTGGCCAAAATATTGGAGCTTCAGCTTCATTATCTGTCCTTCCAATGAGCACTCAGGGTTGATTTCCTTTAGGATGGACTGATTTGACCTCCTTGCAGTCCAGGGCACTCGTAAGAGTCTTCTCCAGCACCACAGTTGGAAAGCATCAATTCTTCGGCGCTCAGCCTTCCTTATAGTCCAGCTCTCACAGCCATACATTACTACTGGGAAAACCATAGCTTTGATTAGACGGACCTTTGTCGGCAAGGTGATGTCTCTGCTTCTTACTATGCTGTCTAGGTTGGCCATAGCTTTCCTCCCAAGGAGCAAGCGTCTTTTAATTTCATGGCTACAGTCACCATCTGCGGTGATCTTGGAGCCCAAGAAAGTAAAATCTGTCACTGCTTCCATTTCTTCCCCTTCTATATGCCAGGAAGTGATGGGGCCAGATGCCATGATCTTCGTTTTTTTAATGTTGAGTTTCAAACCAGCTTTTGCACTCTCCTCTTTCACCCTCAACAAGAGGCTCTTGAGATCCTCTTCGCTTTCTGCCATTAGGGTGGTATCGTCTGCATATCGGAGGTTGTTGATAATTCTCCCAGCAATCTTAATTCCGACCTCTGATTCATCCAACCCGGCATTTCTCATGATGTACTCTGCATATAAGTTAAATAAGCAGGGTGACAATATGCAGCCTTGTCGTACTCCTTTCCCAATTTGGAACCAATCGGTTGTTCCATGTCTGGTTCTTACTGTTGCTTCTTGACCCTCGTACAGGTTTCTCAGGAGACAGGTAAGGTGGTCTGGTACTCCCATCACTTTAAGAATTTGCCACAGTTTGTTGTGATCCACACAATCAAAGGCTTTAGCGTAGTCAATGAAGCAGAAATAGACGTTTTTCTGGAATTCTCTTGCTTTCTCCATGATGCAGCGAATGTTGGTGATTTGATCTCTAGTTCCTCTGCCTCTTCGAAACCCAGCTTGTACTTCTGGTAGTTCTCGGATCGCATACTGCTGAAGCCTAGCTTGTAGGATTTTGAGCATCACCTTGCTGGCATGTGAAATGAGCGCAATTGTGCGGTAGTTTGAACACTCTTTGGCGTTGCCCTTCTTTGGAATTGGAATGTAAACTGACCATTTCCAGTCTTGTGGCCACTGCTGAGTGTTCCAGATTTGTTGGCATATTGAATGCAGCACTTTAACAGCATCATCTTTTAGGATTTTAAATAGCTCAGCTGGAAGACTGTCATCTCCGCTAGCTTTGTTGTTACTAATGCTTCCTAAGGCCCACTTGACTTCACTCTCTAGGATGTCCGGCTCAAGTTCAGTGACCGCACTATCATGGCTATCAGGGACATTCAGATCATTCCTGTATAGTTCTTCTGTGTATTCTTGCCACCTCTTCTTAATCTCATCTGCTTCTGTTAGGTCCCTGCCTTCTTTGTCCTTTATCATGCCCGTCTTTGCACAAAACGTTCCCTTGAGATCTCCAATTTTCTTGAAGAGATCTCTAGTCTTTCCCATTCTGTTGTTTTCCTCGATTTCTTTGCATTGTTTATTTAAGAAGGCCTTCTTGTCTCTCCTTGCTATTCTCTGGAACTCTGCATTCAGTTGGGTATATCAAGGCATCTTACAACAAATCAATCACAATTTTCCAGTAAAGCCCCAATATCTATAAGTGGTAGCCTCAGCAATTATGTTGGCAGCCTGGCCATCATTTTGTGTCTTTCACAATGCTCTGGGATTAGCATTGTGGGTTGGGAGTGAATGGCAGATGCCACAAAACAAATGATGGAGAATATTCACAGAAAATGTCTGCAAAGTGGTCTCCTGATACATTTCAGCCCAGTATTATCAAATGCACCAGAACAAAATAGAATAGCAGTTTCAGATAAAACGTCAACTTCTTGGCAAGCCAAAAGCCAGCCAAAAGTATAACATCTTCACCAAGCGTCAGAAGGCAACAAGAGAGGAGGCAACCCAGGTCTCATGGGGCGAGGTTCTCCCATTTAGGTGCACCACTTCTACAAAGGGCTGATCACAAAACCCAGTTTAGTTTGACATAAGCATATTACAGTTGTTAAATAAGCCTAAAACGTTATGATATAGATCAAGACTCACCTACTGCATTTGACTTTTCAAAGTTCCTTTTCAAAGTTTTTTGTGAACTGCCCAGGGACCTTCGATTATGGGGCAGTATAGAAATTAGAAATATAATATATGCAATGCAATGCAATGCAATGCATGTAGTTATAAATCCAGAATACAGCCAGTCAACTTCTCACTTCATGTGTCATATGGTGAGGGGCTAAGGTACCCACTGGTGAATTGCCTAAGAAGAGGACAAAAGAGGACACTGTTTTGCATAAAAATTGCAAAGTTAGAAATAGGTATTACAATTTAAATAGAACGTCTCACTACACTGTGGAAGACTGAGACCAGGTTACTAGTGAGCCTTACCTGGACAACATACCTAGTATGTTGCCCAGGTACTGTTGATGGGCAGCTTCAAGACTCAACTCTTCCTTCTGAGGGTTCTTTATCTTTAAACTGGACCCTTACTGGATAGCCCTTCAAGTAGAGGATGACTAATAGAGGACAGTCCTCGGACAGTCCTCCGAATACAGGACTGTCTTCTGTAAAAGAGGACACATAGCCACCCATTGTGGGGGCATATTATTTTGTGTTAATATACCAGTACAAATCCAGGGGCAAAAATCTGGGTGCATGCTGAGAGAAGATTTTGTCTCAAGGGCCACATGTCTGAACTGACAAAATCAGAGCTATCTACCTTAATCATTATGAAAAATATTATGAAACTGGAGATTTTTTTCCCTCTGGCTGTAGTCTGCTAAGCCCAGTGAGCAGTACAGGATCAAATGACATGCTCACTAAATTTCTATTGCTTCACCCAGTGGGTTAGACACTTATTGTAAAATATCTTCATCCTTTATAGCACTGGGCTTTTCATCACACTGTGGTAGACACAGAAGAACCTAAACATTATTTTATCTCAAATGTCAGCCACTCGGCAGATGAATACTATATAAATATTTGTTCATATGAGACTGTGGATAGGCAGTCATCTGTGCAGTATTCAGAAAGAATAAAGGGCACAATCCTGGCCACTTTAAGAACATTGCAGTCCACAATCTAATGCACACTAATGCAATGGAGAGCGGGCCCCATGGAACCTAGTGGGTTTACTTCTGAATTAACCTGTGTTGCATTAGACTGCACATCCCATTGACTGCAATAGGAGAGATAAGCAGTGATAAACTAAACCACTGGCTTCCATGCTAAAAAATTTTAATAGTGTGCGCTGGATTCATTCCAAGCCACAAATCTTCAAGGTAGATTGAGGAATCCAGAATGGATTCCACACCACGATCCATTCCAGACATGTAAAAAGAGTCTGACGACCTCTGAAGCAGTCCAGGTTTGGAGTCACCATAGACCCCTTGCCTATGGCAGGGCTGCAGAACCTTGGGCTATATCATGCCTACCTGGGGTCCTTATCTGGCCCCCTAGGGTTTCCCAGAAGGCCACACCCCTTTCGCTGACCCTACCCCCTTCCTCCAACCATCATTTGGTGGCTTTCTGTTTTTCTGTAGTTCTTTCCCCATTCTAAAAGGTTGAAATGCCTCTTACTAAGGCTTAGTTACTTGCAGTAAGAGGTTTAAGTTAAAATATGTTTGTGGTGCCTGTCTATTTTGGCCCTGCCCCTTTGGCCTTCAGCCCCCAAGAGCTCCCCTGAAGCCTATGTAACATTTTCCTGTGTAACCTGGAAGCTTATGTGTCCTGGATGTTTTGCCTATGTAACCTAGAAGCCTATGCCTGAAAGCCTATGCAATCTGGATGTTCTGGCTATGTAACCTGGAAGCCTGTATTTGGAAGCCTATGTAACCTGGATGTTTTGCCTACGTAACCTCGAAGCCTATGCCTGGAAGCCTGTGTAACCTAGATGTTTTGCCTATGTAACCTGGAAGCCTACATAACCTGGATGTTTTGCCTTCAGTCCCCAAGAGCTTCCCCGAAATGGAATTCAGCCCTTCAGCTGAAAGGGTTGTAATACTCCTGGCCTATGGCTAATAGAGACTGAGGCCTAGCAAAACTCCAGGACCACCCCAGGCACTGCCAGGCCCCCATCCCACAAACCCAATGGCCTCCAATGCACAAAAGGGAAATGAACACACCTTTTCTGGGAGCATATGAGGTGGGCAGGGCCTAGCACAGCCTGGTGATGCCTTCACTCTGCACAGGGCACGCCAATGGAATGCGGCCCCTGAGAGCTTCTCTGAAGTGGAATTCAGCCCTAGGGCTGAAAAGTTCAACACCCTTGCTCTAAACTTGCCTTCCCACTGAATTGAGAAGGCCTTCTCCCTTATATGGATCAGCTCTGCAGATATATAATCTGTACAATTTTACCATTGTAAGAAAAATATTCGTCAGGCCGCGAAATAATTCCAAACATGTAAATGAAACTACGGGTGGAATATGAAACAAGCCGTTATTTAATCACATATATAAAAGCCACGCAAATTCAATTAGAATCTCCTTATTGCCAACTGAACTCATGCAGAGAAAAAGGAAATCATTAGGCAAGGAACTAAACAAGCCCATAAACAGCAACATCTAGGATGATTCTGTGCAGAGAAAATGTATTTATTGCAGCAATATGTTGTTTAAGCTTGGATGCATGATTCAGTTATAGGCAGCTCTGGCTGCATCAGTATTTTGCACACATTTAAATAGAACAGGGATAGACAGACTCACCTCTGTCCGGGGCCCAGGGAAGTTCAATGAGCTGCCCCCCCCCCCATTCATGCAGCCGGGACCCACCTCCTGCGCCTCCACGCTTGCTTCGCCCCCACCGGCCAAGCCACACAAGCCACCCCTCCTCTGTGCACCAAGGACTCTGGCTGTCAAGCCCTTGTGCTTTAGGCCATGCACATCCCAAGTACCCTAGCCCTCTCCTCCTTGCAAGGAGGAGAGGGCTAGATTGCTTGGGACTCCAAGGCCTGTCCTGCCCTGCCAGCTGTCAAAGGCTTCCTTGGCACCTGGCGGAGGCATGATGGGTCCTCGGCACCACTCCCAGCTGCTCGCCGAGCTCCAGGGTGCTTGGCGGCCAGGTCCATCAGCACCCCACAGCTCGATGAGTGGGGGCCAGGTGCAGGGGAGTCCACCAGCCTCCTGGACCAACCCAAGTGCTCACAACATCCCTCAGATAGGCACGTATTAGATGTAGTAAACTAGTGCATTAAGGAAGTTTTAGGCCTCAATGGGCCAAGGCCAACATTCCATCCACCACACCATACTAGATCCTACACCTTTGCTACGTCTTCACATGTTAAGGCTCCTCTCCACATGGACAATCAACATGCAGATGATGGCAGTTTCCATCCTTTGTATGTTGAAAGACTTGTCTGTAACATGGGTCCATGTGTACAAGGGTCTATGCTATGGCAGGACTCTATGGTGAACCTTACTTTGTCAGGGTTCCCAGTTGTGCAAAGCCCTGCCTACACATGTACAGTTTTATATCACAAATGCACGTTTCAATGCACAGAAAGTTGGGATGGGGGAGGAATTCATTTGGCTCACATTTTCATGCCAACTCACCTTATTTTGCACTTTTGAACCAAGACCCAAACTGAAATTCCAGGTCTTCTTCAAAATTCACACTTCTCTAAATTTTGCAATGATCAAAAAATGATTTTAAAAAAGTATAAATATCAAAAAAATATGTACCTGACCAAAAAATGTATACATATCAGGGGAAAGTGCCCATAAAAGCACATATATTGGTGGAAAATAATGTTCAAAATGCATTATATTAGGGAAATTGCTTGCAAAAAAAGGGTATATTAGACAAAACTATGGAGAAAAACACATGTATTATGAGAACTGCACATAAAAATGTGTATGAATTTTTACACAAAGGTGTTTTTTAAATTAAAAAAACTCACCTTTCAGAACAAACTGAAGTTAAGATTGGAAAAATGAGAAACAGGTTCATCCATCCCTAGTATAAGGCAGTGCGGAGTCTGCCATCACCTAACCTGCAGGTTCATTGTACATGTTAAGAGGAGTCCTAACATGTGAAGAGGGCTAGTGTATTAATTCTGGAGTCCTGATCTACTCAGCTCCAGTCAAACCAGATGCGAGGATTGCCAAAATGATACGGAGTCACAGATGCATCAAATTAACAGTTTATTGATTATACACAGGTGATAAATGGATGCAAAAAGAAATGCAAAGATAGCTCACGTGTCCCTTCAGGTGATCGAAGCAGACCTCCATCACAGCTGACTGTGCACTTTCCTCCCATAGCACACAGGTAGGGATGTATGGATTTTTAAAAATCCATTTTGTCTGTGTTTTGTTCCCATTAACGAAATCAGATTATTTTAGTTCCTGAATCTGTACATTTCCACTAATGCCCACATTGAAAATGCGCACATTTCCCTCAAATGTGCAAAATCCCCCCAAAATGTGCATTTTCATGCTTTAGCCTATGGGGAAATCTACGTTTTTGGCTGTTTTAAAAAAAATGTGTATTTTTCAATGATAAAATTTGCACAACATCGGGAAAGTTAGAAAAGCAGTCTGCAGGTTGGCAGAATCCGCCCAACAGGGGGAAAGTTGGTCCACTGCGGAATCCGCCAGTTGGATCAATCAAAATCTGAACTCATTTGGTTCCATTGCAGATTTCTCCAACATCCCTACATACAGGGCATTGCCCCACAGATCAACAAATTCCTCCAAGCTGGCAGTGCATGTTTCTCCCTGGAGCACCACCAAATTGGTCTTGCTCCTGGTACAAGCTTAAATAGCTATCTTCCATGTTCCAGAAGGTGCCCAAAACATCACAGGCTGGGAGATAAATCACCTTTTCCTGTGAGAACAGGGCCCCAACATTCCAGCATGGGAGGGGGAGTTTCTCAGCTCTTCAGTAAGACAAAGCACAACACCCTTATCTTAGATGGGTGACTGAGGTAACTTGGCAGAGTCCATGCAGCTGTAAGGTTGTTTACAGATGGAGCTGTACTTGCTTGGTACCAATTATCTTATGTGAGAGGCCTACTTGGTTAACTAAAAGCTGTCCATTATGCTAGGCTATACATGTGTCTATGCACTCAGCACATCATATATGATGTGACTGTGGGAGCTCACTATACTCACCTTTCTCCCAGTGTCAAACCCAGCTGGGGACTCCAGTTCTGGAGGGGCTGTGGGGTTCCATTCAGGGTTTTAGTTACCACCAGCCAAAGCCCACTTGGGGGCTAGGGCTCAACACCTTGGATAGTGCCTTTCAGCACCTTGGATAGCACCGTTAAAATTTTGACTTGTGGTAACTAAAACCCTGCATGGAATCACAGCACCCCGGAACTGGGGTCACCAGCTGCCACTGTCATTGCAGCTAGTATTTAAAATCCAGTATGGTGTGGTGGATAGAATGCAGGGCTTGACCTAGAAAATGAAAAGTGTCATTCCTTTAAAGTTCTCATTTCAAGTCAAGTTAATATCACACAGAATCCTGTATGGCTGAACAGATAAATTAGAATTAACAGTCCTACTAATGGGTATTACCCTTTCCCTGAGCTATGAAGTAGATTGCAATTTCCTTCTAAGATGTTTTTTAGCATACACAAAGGTGGCAGAATAAGGCCTTGTGGGACCAGATGTACTATTATGCAATTAAAGAGAGGAACAGCATTCAATCTGAGATGCTAATAGATTGGTGACATATTGCTAGCAACAATACACCCTTGCTGGTAGTGAGCCATTTAAAGTTTGTGGGGAGGGATATAATTTGAATAATTTATATCAATATCTACCATGGAATATTTTTTAAAAGTTATGAAAGCTCTTGTTAAAAGCTCTTTTCAAATGAGCTAAATCAGCAGAGAGGGCTACTTTGAATCAAGAATGGGTGTTCCCATATGGACATCACTATCCATAATGACAGGACATACATTGGGAACAAGTGGAAGATACGGGACATCATTTCAGACATTGACTGTGTGGGATGAGGTTTGCAGGGGAGACCGGGACGGCCCAAGACATTTTGATACCTGGGACAGAGTAGCAAATGGTGCTCAGCCTCTCATACACACATATGAGAGCAACAAAGTACCCAAGGCTCGTCAAGTTATTTTGGCACCTGAGGTAAAAAAATCCCAAAGCACTGTTCCCCCTTCCATGATGGTAAAAATACAAGAATAATAAATGCAATCACTACTACCGCCTCATCTTCCTAATGATAGGCCGGTCCTGGGGGAGATGCTTAGCAGAGTTGAATGACCTGTTTTTTGATATTCAAGTTTAAGAGAGCAATCCCATTCATGTCTACTCAGAAGTAAGTGCCATTGAGTTCAATAGGATGTACTTCCAGGTAAGTGTGTGCCTAAGTTATATAAATACTATGATGGTTACAATTAATTTTTATACCTCACAGTAAGCCCAATACAAGTTGACATGTTAAAACAGAACACATATTATGTTTTAAGCAAAGAGATTAGTCTCATAGGGATGCCTAACGTAGAAACCCTTATAAGAATCCATGTGTATATTATGCCGAATGCGTTGTAGACTTCTGAACTGTACCACTTCAGAATGCAAATAGGGTATCATTTTTATTTTTCAAATGCTCTTTCATTTATAAAACTCCCTGCATGTAGCAAATGATGTATCAAGGAGAAAACTATTATTCTTAATCATCTACTTGATATATGCAGAGGTTTTTTACATGTAGAAAGCATTCAACAATATAAAATGCCACCTGCAATCCAAAGTGGTGAGTCTAGAAATCTTCCACCTCAGTTTACAACCTTCATAAGACGCATACACATTGAAAATGCAGGGAAGGGAGTTTGACTCTCCTGCTCGTCTTGATATGATGTTGTTGTTGTTCAGTCGTTTAGTCGTGTCCAACTCTTCATGACCCCATGGACCATAGCACGCCAGGCCTTCCTGTCCTACGCTCTCTCCCGGAGCGTGCTCAAGTCCATATTCATTGCATCGGTGATGCCATCTAGCCATCTCATCCTCTGCCATCCCCTTCTCCTTTTGCCTTCAGTCTTTCCCAGCATCAGGGTCTTTTCCAGAGAGTTTTCTCTTCACATTAGGTGGCCAAAATATTTGAGCTTCAGCTTCAGTATCTGTCCTTCCAATGAGCAGTCAGGGTTGATTTCCTTTAGGATTGACTGATTTGACCTCCTTGCAGTCCAGGGGACTCGTTAAGAGTCTTCTCCAGCACCACAGTTTGAAAGCATCAATTCTTCGGCACTCAGCCTTCCTTATAGTCCAGCTCTCACAGCCATACATTACTACTGGGAAAACCATAGCTTTGATTAGACGGACCTTTGTCGGCAAGGTGATGTCTCTGCTTCTTACTATGCGTCGAGGTTTGCCATAGCTTTCCTCCCAAGGAGCAAGCGTCTTTTAATTTCATGGCTACAGTCACCGTCTGCGGTGATCTTGGAGCCCAAGAAAATGAAATCTGTCACTGCTTCCATTTCTTCCCCTTCTATATGCCAGGAAGTGATGGGGCCAGATGCCATGATCTTAGTTTTTTTAATGTTGAGTTTCAAACCAGCTTTTGCACTCTCCACTTTCACCCTCAACAAGAGGCTCTTTCAATCCTCTTCGCTTTCTGCCATGAGGGTGGTATCGTCTGCATATCGGAGGTTGTTGATCATTCTTAATTCTGACCTGTGATTCATCCAACCCGGCGTTTCTCATGATGTACACTGCATATAAGTTAAATAAGCAGGGCGACAATATGCAGCCTTGTCGTATTCCTTTCCCAATTTTGAACCAATCGGTTGTTCCATGTCTGGTTCTTACTGTTGCTTCTTGACCCTCGTACAGGTTTCTCAGGAGACAGGTAAGGTGGTCTGGTACTCCCATCACTTTAAGAATTTGCCAGAGTTTGTTGTGATCCACACAATCAAAGGCTTTAGTGTAGTCAGTGAAGCAGAAATAGACGTTTTTTCTGGAATTCTCTTGCTTCCTCCATGACGCAGCGAATGTTGGCGATTTGATCTCTAGTTCCTCTGCCTCTTTGAAACCCAGCTTGTACTTCCAGTAGTTCTTGGTTCGCATACTGCTGAAGCCTAGCTTGTAGGATTTTGAGCATCAGCTTGCTGGCACGTGAAATGAGCGCAATTGTACTGTAGTTTGAACACTCTTTGGCGTTGCTCTTCTTTGGAATTGGAATGTAAACTGACCTTTTCCAGTCTTGTGGCCACTGTTGAGTGTTCCAAAGTTGTTGGCATATTGAGTGCAGCACTTTAACAGCATCATCTTTGAGGATTTTAAATAGCTCAGCTGGAATACTGTCATCTCCACTAGCTTTGTTGTTACTAATGCTTCCTAAGGCCCACTTGACTTCACTTTCTAGGATGTCCGGCTCAAGTTCAGTGACCGCACTATCATGGCTATCAGGGACATTCAGAACTTTCCTGTATAGTTCTTCTGTGTATTCTTTCCAACTCTTCTTAATCTCATCTGCTTCTCTTAGGTCCCTGCCTTCTTTGTCCTTTATCATGCTTGTCTTTGCACAAAATGTTCCCTTGAGATCTCCAATTTTCTTGAAGAGATCTCTAGTCTTTCCCATTCTATTGTTTTCCTTGATTCTTTGCATTGTTCATTTAAGAAGGCCTTCTTGTCTCTCCTTGCTATTCTCTGGAACTCTGCATTCAGTTGGATATATCTTCCCCTTTCTCCCTTGCTTTTCACTTCCCTTCTTTCCTCAGCTACTTGTAAAGCCTCCTCAGATAGCCACTTGGCTTTCTTGCATTTCTTTTTCTTGGGGATGGATTTCACTGCTGCCTCCTGAACAATGTTACGGACCTCCGTCCATAGTTCCTCAGGCACTCTGTCTATCAGGTCTAATCCCTGAAATCTATTCCTCACCTCCACTGTATATTCATCAGGGATATGATTTAGGTCGTACCTGAAAGGTTTAGTGGTTTTCCCTACGTTCTTCAATTTAAGCCGAAATTTTGCAACAAGAAGCTCATGATCTGAGCCACAGTCAGCTCCAGGTCTTGTTTTGACTGACTGTATAGAGCTTCTCCATCTTTGGGTGCAAAGGACATAATCAATCTGATTTCAATATTGACCATCTGGTGATGTCCATGTGTAGAGTCGCCTCTTGTGCTGTTGGAAAAGCATGTTTGCTATGATGAGCGTGTTCTCTTGGCAAAACTCTATTAGCCTTTGTCCTGCTTCATTTTGTACACAAAGGCCATACTTGCCTGTTATCCCGGTGATTTCTTGACTTCCTACTTTAGCATTCCAATCCCCTATGATGAAGAGGACATCTTTTTTTGATGTTAGTTCTAGAAGGTGTTGTAGGTCTTCATAGAACCGATCAACCTCAGCTTCTTCGGCCTCAGTGGTTGGGGCATAGACATGAATTACTGTGATGTTGAATGGTTTGCCTTGGATTCGTACTGAGATCATTCTATCATTTTTGAGATTGTACCCGAGTACTGCTTTTCCCACCCTTTTGTTGACTATGAGTGCTACTCCTTTTCTTCTAAGGGATTCTTGCCCACAGTAGTAGATATGATGGTCACTTGAATTAAATTCGCCCATGCCTGTCCATTTTAGTTCGCTGATTCCCAAGATGTTGATGTTCAATCTTGCCATCTCATGTTTGACCACCTCCAGCTTACCTTGATTCATTGATCTTACATTCCAGATTCCTAAACAATATTGTTCTTTGCAGCATCGGACTTTGTTTTCACCACCAGACACATCCACAGCTGAGTGTCCTTTCGGCTTTGGCCCAGCCACTTCACTCTTTCTGGCACTACTTGGAAATTCCCTCTGCTCTTCCCCAGTAGTATATTGGACACCTTCTGACCTGAGGGGCTCATCTTCTGGCGTCATATCTTTTAGCCTTGTGATATGTTCCATGGGGTTTTCTTGGCAGGAATACTGCAGTGGGTTGCCATTTCCTTCTCCAGTGGACCACATTTTGTCAGAACTCTCTGCCATGACCTGTCCGTCTTGGGTGGCCCTGCACGGCACAGCTTATGGCTTCACTGAGTTACGCAAGCCCCTTCCCCACAACAAGCCAGTGATCCATGAAGGGGCTGATATCATGTACCGCACCAGTATTGCTCCTCCAATATCTGTGCGTTTAGTACATCTTCAGGGACCCCCATGTAGAGCTGTATGTATTTTGGCACCCCAAACAATCAGGGACCCTGATCACACAGGGTCCCTGTTGGCATTGTGTGCCTATGCATGCACATAGGAGCCCCTTTCAGATGTAGTGCCAAATGCATGGATGCCAAGGGTGGGGCCATTGGGGTGAATGACATCAAGACTGAACATGTGGGGGTTGCCATGAGTCTAGCCTGGCCTTCCCAAACCAAGGTTAGGGTAGCCCTATAATGTGTAGGTCTGTCATAATTGATTATAACAATAGTCACTAAGGGTCAGACTACATGTTATATTAACTGCATACATATGGCTGTGAGAGCTGGACTATAAGGAAGGCTGAGCGCCAACGAATGGATGCTTTCAAACTGTGGTGCTGGAGAAGACTCTTACGAGTCCCCTGGACTGCAAGGAGGTCAAATCAGTCAATCCGAAAGGAAATCAACCCTGACTACTCATTGGAAGGATAGATACTGAAGCTGAAGCTCAAATATTTTGGCCACCTAATGCAAAGAGAAAAGTCACTGGAAAAGACCCTGATGCTGGGAAAGACTGAAGGCAAAAGGAGAAGGGGATGGCAGAGGATGAGATGGCTAGATAGCATCACCGATGCAATGGATATGAACTTGAGCACACTCCGGGAGACAGCGGAGGACAGGAAGGCCTGGCGTGCTATGGTCCATGGGGTCACAAAGGATCAGACACGACTTAACGACTGAACAACAAATGTAGCTGAGGCTTCTCTTTCCCTTTTCTTATTTTATGTAAGTATGTATGTATTTATTTATTATTACATTATATCCCACTTTTCTTCCATCATGGAACTCAAGGTGGCTACATGTGGTTCCCAGGTGGTCTCCCCTCCAGGCACTGACCAGACCCAAACCTGCTTAGCTTCAGCAAGATGGCTGCCTCATGTGCCTTCTGACTATGCCCTGGGATCCTAGAGTAAATGTGTGCAGCCCCAATTTGGATTGGCACCACCATGCACTGAGAGGGGAGGATTGAGCCTTACCCCACATGACACCATTGCTTCCTGAAATTCTTTCTTCCTGCACACCGGGGTTAAAAAAGAGTGGAGGAAAGCCTCTGTTGACATCAATAGTGCCAAGCATCTACTCTAGAGCAGAGACAGAGAGAGAGAGAGAGAGAGAAGCATCAGCTACATGCAACACAATTAACATAATGTGTAGCTTGACTCTCAGTGTATAGAATGAATTAGTTGGCAAGATATATAGGTATGCCTAATGAATAATCACTTGTTCTGAACACATGGATAGGATCTTTGCTCTCCCTAAAGCGAATGCTGGAGCAGGAGCATTGATCAGGTGGTTTTTAATTTACTTCTAAACATATAGTTGAATCATCCCAGCTTTTAACATTTTGGTTTCATGTTTGACCTTTAGATTTTACATTCCCTTATGGCTGTCTTTATGTATCAGCAGGTAGACCTGGATGCCACATGAAACAGTTCTGGCCAATTGCTATTTAATTGTTGATGTTTTTCTGCTACAGATGTGCCTTTGATAATGAGATACCAGTGATATGAAGTGGTCTGAATTATCCCAATAAAGCTGTAACTTCTAAGATCTCCCTAGAAAATTGTGTTAGTTCAGACTAGTTTATAAGGCATAAACAAACAAACAAACAAACAGTAGACCACAAACGTTTACTATTTCTGCAATTTTATTCATGAGCAGTTTCATTGTTGAAGTGTGTTGTGTTGCTAGGAATATTTTAAATGTGCATTGCTTCTTATTCTTTTAATTCAAGGAAGCCGCTATATAATTGTGTTCAGAAGTTCAAGCATGTCAAAAGATTGTCTCTGGGGTGCTTTGGTTTTATCTTGCTTTACATTCTGCTTATTTTCCTGAGAAGAAATCAATAAAGAAAGTAAAGTACACTGTATCTTGACCTACATAAAGCAGCTTTGGGGATACAACAGAAGTTCAACAGCTTTTGCAGGAAAGACTAAGAACAAAAGTCTGGCCTGAAATGTCAAGAAGGAAAGGAAGGAGAGACTCCATCAAAAGATCACTTTAATCTAAGTTTGGCTGCAATCCGATTGTCCTTGGGAGGACATCCCATGGGCCTTAGAATATTATGGACCTCCACAGGTTGAGAAGGAGGCCTGCTGCTGGAAGTCTCCTCATTGCAGAGGGAGAAACCTCTGCTGCCATCACATCACTGCCATTGCTACTCTGACGGTGCTGGCAGGGGAAGGGGCATGTTGAGGGCAAATCGAGGGAGGTCTTAGATCCACAGATTCTAAAGCCCTCAGTGAAGGCTGGTGGTTCCGATTTTGGTGGGGCTGTGAATCCATTCTGGGTTTCAGTCAGAACCAGCCAGAACTCTAAAGGAGCTATCCATCAGTTTCCTATGGGCATCTGGTCAGCCACTGTGTGAACAGAATGCTGGACTAGATAGACCCTTGGTCAGATCCAGCATGGCTCTTCTTATGTTCTAAAGTTCTTTTTCACAGCCCCACCAAAACTGAAGCCACCAGCCTCCACTGAAAGCTCTTCTATTCCCCCCCCAACACGATCCTAACTTTAAAAAGTATGTCTGCCTTGGAGCCGCCATACTTAGTTTCTCTTCCATATGTGTAGAAAAAGTAGAAGAGGGGAGAAAATCATTAGAAAATCCACCCCATCACACTGTCTGCCCTGGCACAAGCCAGCAGGATTGATTGATTTGATTGATTGATTGATTGATTGATTGATTACATTTATAGCCTGCCTTTTTTCCTCCAAAGAACCCAAGGTGGCATACATAAATCTCCTCTCCATTTTATCCTCACAACAACCCTGTGAGGTAAGTTGGGCTGGGAGTCTGTGACTGGCCCAAAGTCACCCAGTGAGCTTCCCTGGCTGAGTGGGGATTAGAACCCAGATCTCCTGGCTCCCAGCCCAACAGTCTAGCCACTACACCACGCTGACTTAGGAAGTACATCCTTGCCGCAATAGGATTGCTCTACCAGTTTGTCTGTGTTCCATTATTAGCATTTTTGTTATAGGGGAACTTGTATTTGATTTTAGAAGTTAAAATTTAAGAATAATAAATCTAATTAAGCAGACCCCCTGTTTACTCATGACAGGCTCTTCTTATCTATATCTGGATTCAGAGAGATATGGTTTTTCTGATGCTGAGAAGGGCTGAATCATTCACAGACAATACCGTTACTTTATAAAAAGATGCTCATAGATTATATTTTTAAAAAAATTAACAAAAACCAAAAATATTTAAGACAATTATGGAAAGAAAATAATACCATGGTTTTTGTTGACAAATTTTAAATCAGGAAAAGAAAAAAATAGAAAGTATAGTGCATGCATCACCAGCACAGCTTTCTGCTAGCAGAGGTTACCCCCTGCCAGAAGCAACCACATCCAGTATCTTCCCTTTACTTTTAAATATTACCCTTGAACATGATATGTGATGTGATTGCTTACTGTAGTCTGATTGGCTACTGTACTCTTTTAAACCTACTTCTCCATATTTATTCATATTTGCTGATTTCTTGTTTTTATTTCTACAGTTCTACAGAACTTCCCCAACTTCTTCTCTGTGGTATAGACCTGTCTGGGGCACGAAACATATTGAGCAAGATTTTTTTCTCATAATGTTCTCTTATCCCCAGGTCAAGCTGCCTGTCAGTAGCAAACTTGAGTTCAGACAGCCTTAGACCTCAAAATTGCCTATAGCAAGGCCAATGACCAGGAATGCTGGGAGTTGAAGTCCAAAATATCTGGAGATCAACTTCCTGCCCACCTCTGATAAAGGACACCCTAAAAGGACTGCCATGAAGAGCTCGGAGGTTAGGGATTAAATTGTAGAAAATGTCTATACATTTGTAAGTTCCACCTTTTGTTACATCCAGACTCCAAGGTTCCTTCCTGCCTTCTTAGCTTCCTACCAGCCTTCCAGCAAGGAAAACATGTTGCAATCAGGGTTGACTTATGCTTCACCACTGCCCAGTCTCCTGAAGCAGGACTTGTCATTGTGCCAATTTCAAAGGCAAGTTCCTATAAACAGAGGGGCTTTAGGCTGAGAGAGAAGGTGTTGTTTTTTTTTCCCCAGTCCCTATTTCCAGTCTTCAGTCTCCAGCTGGAGCTACCTAGCCATGATCCCTGAGGACCATGGTGTTTCTCTCCCAGGAGCAGACAATTTCTGGACTTCAATTTTGGCCTCAGCTATTGTTTCTAAGCCCCTTCATGGATCACTGCCTTGTCGTGGCGAAGGGGCTTGCATAACTCAGTGAAGCCATAAGCTATGCCGTGCAGGGCCACCCAAGATGGACAGGTCATGGCAGAGAGTTCTGACAAAATGTGGTCCACTGGAGAAGGAAATGGCAACCCACTCGTTTTCTTGCCAAGAAAACCCCATGGAATGTATCACAAGGCTAAAAGAGATGACGCCGGAAGATAAGCCCCTCCGGTCGGAAGGTGTCCAATATACTACTGGGGAAGAGCAGAGGGTATTTCCAAGTAGCGCCAGAAAGAGTGAAGCGGCTGGGCCAAAGCTGAAAGGACACTCAGCTGTGGATGTGTCTGGTGGTGAAAAGAAAATCCGATGCTGTAAAGAACAATATTGTTTAGGAACCTGGAATGTCAGATCAATGAATCAAGGTAAGCTGGAGGTGGTCAAACATGAGATGGCAAGATTGAACATCAATATCTTGGGAATCAGTGAACTAAAATGGACAAGCATGGGTGAATTTAATTCAGGTGACCATCATATCTACTACTGTGGGAAGAATCCCTTAGAAGAAATGGAGTAGCACTCATAGTCAACAAAAGGGTGGGAAAAGCATTACTGGGGTACAATCTTAAAAATGATAGAATGATCTCAGTACAAATCCAAGGCAAACCATTCAACAGCACAGTAATTCAAGTCTATGCCCCAACCACTGATGCCGAAGAAGCTGAGGTTGATCGGTTCTATGAAGACCTACAACACCTTTTGGAACTAACACCAAAAAAAGATGTCCTCTTCATCATAGGGGATTGGAATGCTAAAGCAGGAAGTCAAGAAATCACCAGGTTAACAGGCAGGCATGGCCTTGGTGTACAAAATGAAGCAGGACAAAGGCTAAGAGAGTTTTGCCAAGAGAACACACTGATCATAGCAAACACTCTTTTCCAACAGCACAAGAGACAACTCTACACATGGACATCACCAGATGGTCAATATCGAAATCAGATTGATTATGTCCTTTGCAGCCAAAGATGGAGAAGCTCTATACAGTCAGTCAAAACAAGACCTGGAGCTGACTGTGGCTCAGATCATGAGCTTCTTGTTGCAAAATTTCGGCTTAAATTGAAGAATGTAGGGAAAACCACTAAACCATTCAGGTATGACCTAAATCATGATGAATATACAGTGGAGGTGAGGAATAGATTTCAGGGATTAGACCTGATAGACAGAGTGCCTGAGGAACTATGGACGGAGGTCCGTAACATTGTTCAGGAGGCAGCAACTCAATCCGTCCCAAAGAAAAAGAAGTGCAAGAAAGCCAGGTGGCTGTCTGATGAAGCTTTAGAAGTAGCTGACGGAAGAAGGGAAGCGAAAAGCAAGGGGGAAAGGGGAAGATATATCCAACTGAATGCAGAGTTCCAGAGAATAGCAAGGAGAGACAAGAAGGCCTTCTTAAATGAACAATGCAAAGAAATCAAGGAAAACAACAGAATGGGAAAGACTAGAGATCTCTTCAAGAAAATCGGAGATCTCAAGGGAACGTTTTGTGCAAAGTTGGGCATGATAAAGGACAAAGAAGGCAGGGACCTAACAGAAGCAGATGAGATTAAGAAGAGGTGGCAAGAATACACAGAAGAACTATACAGGAAAGATCTGAATGTCCCTGATAGCCATGATAGTGTGGTCACTGAACTTGAGCCGGACATCCTCGAGAGTGAAGTCAAGTGGGCCTTAGGAAGCATTAGTAACAACAAAGCTAGCGGAGATGACAGTATTCCAGCTGAGCTATTAAAAATCCTCAAAGATGATGCTGTTAAAGTGCTGCACTCAATATGCCAACAAATTTGGAACACTCAACAATGGCCGCAAGACTGGAAAAAGTCAGTTTACATTCCAATTCCAAAGAAGGGCGACACCAAAGAGTGTTCAAACTACCGCACAATTGCGCTCATTTCACGTGCCAGCAAGGTGATGCTCAAAATCCTACAGGCTAGGCTTCAGCAGTATGCGAACCGAGAACTACCGGAAGTACAAGCTGGGTTTCGAAGAGGCAGAGGAACTAGAGATCAAATCGCCAACTTTCGCTGGATCATGGAGAAAGCAAGAGAATTCCAGAAAAACGTCTATTTCTGCTTCATTGACTACGCTAAAGCCTTTGATTGTGTGGATCACAACAAACTGTGGCAAATCCTTAAAATGATGGGAGTACCAGACCACTTTACTTGTCTCCTGAGAAACCTGTACGAGGGTCAAGAAGCAACAGTAAGAACCAGACATGGAACAACCGATTGGTTCAAAATTGGGAAAGGAGTACGACAAGGCTGTATATTGTCGCCCTGCTTATTTAATTTATATGCAGAGTACATCATGAGAAACGCTGGGTTGGATGAATCGCAGGTCAGAATTAAGATTGCTGGGAGAATTATCAACAACCTCAGATATGCAGACGATACCAACCTAATGGCAGAAAGTGAAGAGGATCTAAAGAGCCTCTTGTTGAGGGTGAAAGTGGAGAGTGCAAAAGCTGGTTTGAAACTCAAAATTGAAAAAACTAAGATCATGGCATCTGGCCCCATCACTTCCTGGCATATAGAAGGAGAAGAAATGGAAGCAGTGACAGATGTTATTTTCTTGGGCTCCAAGATCACCGCAGATGGTGACTGTAGCCATGAAATTAAAAGACGCTTGCTCCTTGGGAGGAAAGCTATGGCAAACCTAGACAGCATAGTAAGAAGCAGAGACATCACCTTGCCGACAAAGGTTCGTATAATCAAAGCTATGGTTTTCCCAGTAGTAACGTATGGCTGTGAGAGCTGGACTATAAGGAAGGCTGAGCGCTGAAGAATTGATTCCTACGAATTGTGGTGCTGGAGAAGACTCTTACGAGTCCCCTGGACTGCAAGGAGGTCAAATCAGTCCATCCTAAAGGAAATCAACCCTGAGTGCTCATTGGAAGGACAGATACTGAAGCTGAAGCTCAAATATTTTGGCCACCTAATGCGAAGAGAAAACTCTCTGGAAAAGACCCTGATGCTGGGAAAGATTGAAGGCAAAAGGAGAAGGGGACGGCAGAGGATGAGATGGCTAGATAGTATCACCGATGCAATGAATATGAACTTGAGCACACTCCGGGAGAGAGCGCAGGACAGGAAGGCCTGGCGTGCTATGGTCCATGGGGTCACGAAGAGTCGGACTAGGGATGGGGGAGAATTTCTCCCCGAAACTTTGGGTGGCCGAGTGCCAACGTATTCGACCACCCGAAGTAGTTTTGGGGAGAAATTCTCCGCACCCCCCCTCCCCAACGCACCTCCCCCCGGGATGGGAATTACCTTTCCCGAATGTTGCTCCCGGTGGCGGGTTCCGGCGGCGGTTCGGCAGGTCTTCGACAGGGGCAGAGGCAGCAGCCAGTCTTTCAACCGGCTGCCGCCACCGCCTTTCCAATAAAAGTAAAAAAAAAAAAAAAAAGCCCCCATGATAGGCTACGTGACAATTAACGTAGCCTATCACAGCTAGATTTGCAAAGTCAGCCGTGATAGGCTACGTAAATCGTCACGTAGCCTATCACGGGTGACTTAAAAAAAAAAAAAACCCGCGTACGGCTAATGGCGGCCCCCATAGGAGCCCCCATTCGCGTTCCTTATTTGGTCGCTGTAGTCTACGTAAAGATTACGTAGACTACAGCAAAAATAAGGGCAACGCTATTTGCGTTGCCCTTATTTTCGCCGTAGTCTACGTAAAGATTTACGTAGACTACAGCGACCAAATAAGGAACGCGAATGGCGGCTCCCTATGGGGGCCGCCATTTGCGTACGGGCTTTTTTTTTTTTTTAAGTCACCCGTGATAGGCTACGTGACGATTAACGTAGCCTATCACGGCTGACTTTGCAGATCTAGCCGTGATAGGCTACGTTAATCGTCACGTAGCCTATCACGGGGGCGGGTTTTGGTTGTTGTTTTTACTTTTTATTTTGCGGCCGGGCGAGGCGAGGCGCCTCCTCCCCGGCCTGAATTTCGGCCGGGCGTGGCGGGAAGCCTCCCCCCCCCAGCCTGAACTTCGGGGGGAGCAGCAAAGTGCCTCCCCCCCACCGCGAAGCAAGCTGCGAGACCAGGTAAGTGGCTTTCGTGCACCCCTAAGTCGGACACGACTGAACGACTGAACAACAACAACAACAACTGTTATGTTCTCTGTGTTCATGTCAACATATTTACTTCTTTGCTTAAAGTATCTAATTTATTCTGATCTGGGTAGACTCTGAACCAGTGGGGGCTGGTGGCTCTGATGTCAGTGGGGCGATGAATCCACTCTGGGTTTCTGTCAGTACCAGTCAGAACTCTAAAGGAGCTATCCAAGTTGCTCTGAAGAAATGTATCTCACTCCATGTTGTTGCTTTGGGCTTCTCAGCCAAGTTATTGAACAGGTATATGTTAACACTTTAAGGAGTTGGGTGAGCAGAGATGGGGATCTGGCAGTGTGGTGATCTGGTACCCCAGTCAGATCTCTCCACCCAAGAATCCTACTGCTTCATTAATTAAGTAGGTGGTGGCAGCTACTAATTTCTTGGGATATTTTCGGGTAGATTTAGTCCCAATGGTAAAGTCTGAGCAACCCCAACCCTATTTGAATTGGTTTACATAGAGATCTCCTGGGGGGCAGGTTAATGGAGAAGGTTAAAGACTCTCCGAAGGACCCAGGGTACATCGCAAGGACCTATATTTTTCATTGTTTTGTTCAATTTATGTCATTGATATCCTTCAAAACTTGGATAAGGACAAAAAGCCTTTTTATCCAAGGTATCTAAATATTGGATGAAAATGTAAAGCCTTTTATTCTTCTGAATGTGTGAATGTGTGTGTGATAAACTGCTTAAGTACTCACCCTTTGGTGTGTATGTGTGTGGGGAGGGGGGGAGGGGGAGAGAGAGAGCATTCTCAAGTTACATAAGCATGTAGGAAGTAATACAATTGCCTCTCAACATCATTTAGAAAGAGGAAGTTCCAGTAGATGGAACTTTACTCCAATCCAGAAGGACTCTTCTTATGTTCTTAGGATGTCATGGTCATTATCCAATAGATTGTCATGATGATCATACAAAAATGGACGTGGTCCCACAAAAGCCCAGGTTTACTTCTGCATGATGTGTAAAATGGTCCAAAGTATGTTCTTGCACAGCAGCACCACTTTGAACAATCTCCAGGAAGTATTTTGGAAAGGTAACAGTAGATGGCAGTGTTACATCAGAACTAACATTACACATTGAGTCATTGACATTTCTTTATTCAGGTTTCTCCCTCAACAATTAAGGCAATGCACAAATCATTTCAAAAGCTGTGGAATATAAATATCTATTATTATTTAAATTCCCTAAATACCTTTTCCATTTGTTGTTGGGGGAAAAAACAACACAGATTTTTTAATCCCACCTCTCTCTCTCCAGCTGCCTAGTTGAAATACACAAATCACTGAGACCATTCCACATTAGAGGACCATGTCAGTGAATGAATGAATGAGTGAATGAATGAGTGCAGAGTATCCCTGATAAAGTACAATCATAGACTTTGACTCCTGCCCTAAAGGGGGTTATAATCTAATATAGAAAATGGACAGAACAAATAGAACAAAGGAAAAGGAACAAAGAAACACAGAAGAATGCATTTATAAATATACTGAAAGCTCCTAAATGCAAAAGATGACCATTTATTGCATTTAAAAAACAAACAAACCTGAATTTTAATAAAAAATGTATATGTTGCCAGGTGCTTCTCAGTCATACTAGTGTTTTTGCATTCATGGGCCAGAATACTGATGGGGAAAACTGGTTTATTTCTTAATGAGGTGTTGGGTAATATGCTGATAGCATATTACTCTCTATCTCTCCTTAAGCAGAAGGACTACCAACTTAGTGGGTTATTTAAATGAAAAGTGAAAAATGAGGAAAGTGGCCATGCCTAAAGGGACTAAGATGTAACTATGGGTCTGAGCCACAACAGAAGTGAACAGGGTTGATGCGATTAAGTGAAACGAAAACTGGATCCTGTGTGGGAATCAGTTGTGAATAACTAGGCATATAATTAATCAGTGGCATTCCAACAGTGCAAATCTATATATGTCTGCTCAGAAGTAAGCTCCATTGGGTTCAATGGGATTTATGCCCAAGTAAGTGTGGATTGGATTACAGTGTAACACAACCTATAAAAAATAACTGGTGATCAGTGACCATTGCTATTTCAGATGTAAATACCATTTATTGAAACTATTAGCTGAACATTATGAAAAGTTTTCCTACTTATGAGCAAACATTTACAAGTCTTTATTTTTCATTATGTTGGATCAATATTTGTGTTGTTATTTATAGAATTATCCAATGTGGGATTAAATGTGTCTTCATTCATAATATAAGAATAGTGTGAAACAGCCCAGCAAAACCACAGGGGCCATATGGAAGGGGCCAAAGGTCAGTGCTAGAGCACCTGCTTTGCATGCAGAAGGTTCCAGGTTCAATCCCTGGCATCCCCAGGTAGAAAAGGAAAAGTTCCTGCCTGGCTGGAACCCTGGAGAGCTGCTGCCAGTCAGCATCAACAGTACTGGGCTAGATGGTCCAACGGTCTGACTCAGTATTAAACAGCTTCATATGTTCCACTGTTATCAGTATGACATTGTGTAAAAAAAAAAAATGTGAAAATGATTTTAATTCCATAATATCCTCCAACTCGAAAGCTTGAAAAAGATAATAATGAACTGACATTATTAACAGATAGATAATAATGAATTAACATTAATATAAACTATCCATTTGAAATCCAATGAAACCTCATTTAAAACCACAGAGGGAGCAATCCTATGGACCTTTGGCAGCATCTGGGGGACATAGGATATTTCGGATTCCTGGGCACAAGGCTGGAGAGAGGGCTCCAGAGAGAACTGTGCCAGCTGCCTGTATGAGCTTGCAAATACGAGCTCATAGAGGAGTGAAAAAGGGCATGGCCATGGGCAAGGAGGGGAGGAGACTGGAGATGCAGGGATACAAGCTATTCCCAGCCACGCCTAGCCCTCCCTAGCCTCCTTTCCTCCCCCTCCCCGAAGCCTCCGCTAGACAGGGGAAAACGCCCATCTAGCTAAAATGCAGAGTGGGAGGCACAACGCATGTCCCACTCTGCACTGGAAACTCACAAGCTTCTGAGTTTGGAGTCTTACAAGTACCCAGCATGGATCAAATAAGATTGCACGCTTAGAGATATTTATAAATATAGTCAGTAGTAGTATATAAATCTATTAAATGATAATAACAAGCAGCTTGTTGTTGTTGTTCAGTCGTTAAGTCGTGTCCGACTCTTCGTGACTCCATGGACCATAGCACGCCAGACCTTCCTGTCCTGCACTCTCTCCCGGAGTGTGCTCAAGTTCATATTCATTGCATGTATATAGTATACACCTTCTGACCTGAGGGACTCATCCTCCGGTGTCATATCTTTTAGCCTTGTGATACGTTCCATGGGGTTTTCTTGGCAAGAATACTGGAGTGGGTTGCCATGGCATACACGGAGGGGGGCTTGCTGGATGCTTGGCGCAGATACAGGGAGCGACGACAGATGGAGGGCGTAGAAAGGAGGCACTCCGCTCACTTGACATGCAAACAACGGTCACGTCCCGAGGACCCAAGGGAAAGAGGGAGGATCTCTCCCTAGCCCATAAGTTCAGGGTAGGGATGGTGGAGAATTTCTCCATGAATCTCGGGGAGGCCGAATGCCAATGCATTCGGCCCCCCAAAATTGGCGGTGAAATTCTCTGCCACCCCCCCCCGCCACCCCCCTGGGATGGGACTTACCTCCTTCGAATGTCCCTCTCAGCGGTGGGTCCTGGCGGTGGTTCGGCGGGGGCGGCGGCGGCGGCCGGTCTTCCGACCGGCTGCTGTCGCCGCCATTACAAAGTGAATTTTTTTTAAAAAACCCACACACCCGTGATAGGCTACGTAAGCTGACTTTGGAAATCTAGCCGTGATAGGCTACGTAAATGGTTACGTAGCCTATCACGGGTGTGTGTTGTTGTTGTTTTAATTCACTTTTTTATTTCGCGGCCAGGGAGACGGGGCGCTTCTCCCTGGCCTGAATTTCGGCCGGGCGAGGCAGGGCGGGGCGCCTCCCCCCCCGGCCTGAACTTCGGGGGGAGAACCAAAGCACCTCCCCCCCACCGCGAAGCAAGCTGCGGGACCAGGTAAGTGACTTTCGTACATCCCTAGTTCAGGGTCTTCCCATGGTTCCCTTCAAACGGGGACCAACTGCCTTACCTGGAGCTTAGGCTACTCTGCTATCTTTCCCCAGTGCTGTCCCTTGCTTTGTCGCTAGTGATTAGTATCTGAAAGAGTCATAAAGTAATATAGGAATAAAGTCTTGGAAAGAATTCCTCGTCGTCTGTGTCTTGAGTTGGCTATTGGTGGGGACTGCAAGAGGCAGCTAGGGCACTCCTGACAGCTGCCATGGACTCAGTGGTGCAAGCTCTCACGCAAGAGAACCAGGCTGTTCGTGATCAAGTGGCTCAACTGACAACTGCTGTACAGAGTCTGCAAGCTGCGGTTCAACCCCCATCTCCTCTGATTCCCCCCCGCTGCAAGTGCCCGGTGGCTCTGCCAGAGAAGTTTTCTGGTGAGAAAGGACTTTTTCAGATTTTCCAGGCCCAATCGGATCTGTCCATGTGCCTACAACCTGAGGATTTCCTGATTGAACAGGTTCGTGTGGGCTTTATCATTAACCTACTTTCAGGTGTGGCAGCTAGATGGGCTTCGGGACTTCTTCTCGCTAATGACCCCGTGCTCGGGGACTATCAAGGTTTCATGACAGCAATGGCCAGTTTTTTCGGTGACCCCCTGTGTACGCAGACGGCTTCTCGGGAGATTCGCCACCTCAGGCAGGGCAAGGACTCAGTTTCCAGCTACGCAACAACTTTTCGCTTGCTGATGCAGGATTTACAGTGCAATGATGCCACACTGGTGGCTCAGTTTTTGGACGGTTTGAACGACAAGATCTTGGATGAGTTGGCATGCACGCCTAGCCCGCCTACTTTGAAGGACCTCATCCAGACCTGCCTCCAGATAGATAGTCAGCTGGAGGGGCACCGGCAGACCCGGTGGGGTGCCAGGGGCTGAGATTTCCCTCCTCCCATTCCCCCACGATTCCTGCCCCCTCCCTCACCCCCACCCTGCGGTGGGGGCACAGGAGACCCCGATGCAGCTGGGATCTACCCGAGCCCCGCTGCCACCAGAGGAACTAGAGCGGTGGTGCACTGATGCTTTCAGTGTGGAAAGCTGGGACATTTCACCAAAACCTGCCACGCCAGACCTGCAGCCCCACTGCCTCCCCCTCCTCTCCTTCCTCCTCCTCCTCATACCCAGGCCTGACTAGGCTGCCCCCCAAGCCTGTTGGGGGTCTCCAATGTGGGGGTCGGTTCCCCACCAGGTGGGTGCCTTCCGCAACCCCCCCACCCTCCCATCTGCTATTGCATGTTCACCTCCGCTCTTCCCAGTGGAGTGGGGTGGAGGCCCTAGCTTTAGTGGACTCTGGGGCTATGACCAGTTTCATGGATGAAATGTTCACTCACATCCACAAGATTCCTACCCTGCCTCTTCCTGCCCCCTTGGCATTGGAGACCATCGATGGGCGTCCTCTTTCTTCGAGCGTGGTGACCCGGAATACAGCTCCGCTCACTCTGTGCACCTAGTCCCACGTTAAGCAGATTCAGTTTCACTTGGCCAAGGTTCCCCAATACCCAATCGTGCTGCATGTTTCCTGGCTCTCTAAGCATAATCCTCAGATTTCTTTGGGGTTTCATCAGGTGGAGTTTGCGTCTCCTTACTGCCAGAAGCATTGCCTGCCAACTAGGGATGTACGAAAGCTCCGCCACGGATCTTGGGGAGGCCGAATGCCAGTGCATTCGGCCCCCCGAAATCGGTGGTGGAATGGCCCGCCACCCCCCCGCCACCCCCCCGGGACGGGACTTACCTGGGGCGGATCTTCCTGGTGGCAGCGGCTCCGGCAGTGGTTCGGTGGCGGCGGCAGCTCCAGCGGCCGGTCTTACGACCGGCTGCTGCCGCCACCATTTCCAGGTTTTAAAAAAAAATAAAAATGTGATAGGCTATGTAAAGATTTACGTAGCCTATCACGGCTAGATTTAAAAAAAAAACACCATGATAGGCTACATAAATGTTTACGTAGCCTATCACAGCTGACTTTAAAAAAAAAACGCGCATATGCAAATGGCGGCGCCCATGGGCGCTGCCATTTGCGTTCCTTATTTTGGCACGTCTTAGTCTATGTAAACATTTTTACGTATGTAAAAGCGTAGACGCTATGTATGTAATATAAAATGTAATAAAATATTATACTATATTATAGTATAAAATATTACATATTTTACGTATGTAATAGCGTAGACGCTACGCTATTTGCGTTCCCCTTATTTTCGCCGTCTTAGTCTACGTAAATGTTTACGTAGACTAAGACGTGCGAAAATAAGGAACGCAAATGGCGGCGACCATGGGCGCCGCCATTTGCGTACGCGTGTGTTTTTTTTTAATCAGCCGTGATAGGCTACGTAAACATTTACGTAGCCTATTACGGCTGACTGCAGGGACGCAAATGGCGGCGGCTACGGCCGCCGCCATTTGCATCCCTGCTAGCCAGCGGCCGGATGTCCGGCTGCTGGCGGAGCTGGCTGGCGGCTCTGCAGAATTGCTGCGGAGCACAGCCGGCCGGCCAGGATTCTGGGGGGGAGGAACGGAGCGCCTCCCCCCCCAGCAAGGATTCCAGGGGGAGGGACGGAATGCCTCCCCCCGCACCATTAGTATAATCCCCAAAAGGTAAGTACCTTTCATACATCCCTACTCCCGACGGAGGCACCAGTCCCAGCCCAGGCTTTAACCCTTTCCTCCCCCTCCTCATCTGCTTCTGGCAGTTCTTCAGCTACAGAGAAGTATGCGGCTTTTCGGGATGTTTTCGACAAGAAGGAGGCCAACCAGCTCCTCCCTCACTGCCCTTTTGACTGTGCCATTAACCTCATTCCTGGGGTGACCATCCCTGCCGGCCAGCTGTATTCAATGTTGGAGCCAGAACTTCGAGCTCTGTGGGAGTTTTTGGACACAAACCTCAGACGTGGCTTCATTTGCCCCTCCTCCTCCCCTGCCTGCGCCCCTACCATGTTTGTGCACAAAAAATTGGGAGAACTCTGCCCACTGCACAACTTCAGAGCATTGAATTCAGTCTCGATCCACAACAAGTACCCTCTCCTCCTCCTCACACCGGAGATGCTGGAGCACCTGGGGCGAGCCAAGATTTTCACAAAGTTAGACCTGCGTGGTGCTTACAATCTGAATCTGATTCGCATCCGGGAGGGGGAGGAGTGGAAGACCTGTTTCGGCACCTGGTACGGAGCGTATGAATACCTAGTGATGCCGTTTGGGCTTGCCTGCAACCCCCCCCCCCCAGATTTTTACGTTTTATGAATGCCATCTTCCGGGACTATTTGTACACTTTCCTCATTGTTTATCTCAATGATTTACTTATATTTTTTGAGGACCCCCATGCCCATCAGCACCATGTCTCCGCCATCCTCCAGCGCCTCCACAAGCACCATCTTTATGCCAAGCTGGAGAAATGTGCATTTGACCTAACCTCTTTGGACTATCTCAGCTACATTATCTCAGCTGACGGTATCAGGATGGATCCTGCAAAGGTCCAGGCTGTCTTCTCCTGGCAGGCTCCATCCACCAAGAAGGACTTGCAACGGGGTTTGCGAATTTTTACAGAAAGTTCCTGCCCAGCTTTGCTCGGCTGACATCTCCTCTCACAGACCTCCTTAAGGGCAGGAAATCTCCTTTTCATTGGACGTCATCTGGCCAACAGGCTTTCGAGGAACTTAAGAAGCTTTTTAGTTCTGAGCCGATCCTGTTACATCCCAACCCCAGGAAGCCTTTTGTAGTGCAAACTGATGCCTCTGACTTTGGGGTGGGGGCGGTGCTTTTTCAGCCAGATCGGGCAGGCAGCGGGTTGCAACCCTGCGCCTACCACTCTAGGAACATGTCTGAGAGGAATTATACCATCTGGGAGAAGGAACTGTTGGCCATCAAGTCTGCTTTGGAGACCTGGTGTCATCTTCTGGAGGGGGCACAGCAACAGCACCCAGTCGAAGTTAGAACTGACCATCACAACCTGGAGCTTCTTCAGACAGCCCGTGCCTTAAACCAGCGGCAGATTAGGTGGTCGCTTTTTTCCCCCCAGTTCCACCTTAAGGTTTGCCATGTGAAGGCCTCTGACAACCTGCAAGCAGATGCTCTTTCTCATAAGCTGGACCTCCAGCCAGGGGGTGAGGGAAATCCCCCCCCTCTCTGATTCTTCCCCCCCCCCCCGAGCCTGGCGGCAGCTGTGGTGCCTCACTCTTGGGAGGAGCTTATTCACAATGAACAGGCTCAGGATGCTTTTGTCCGCACAAAAATGGAGGAATTGGGGCTAGCCTCTGCCCCCCCCACTCTACCCCCTTCTCTTTGCGAGGTGGCCTGCTTTACCATTCCAGCCGGGTCTATGTGCCTTCTAGACCCCTCCGCGAGAAGGTCCTCCATCAGTGCCACGACTCCCCCACCGCTGGGCATTTTGGCTTCGCCAAGACCCTGCACGGAGTGACGTGGGATTTTTGGTGGCATCGTGTGTGTCGGGATGTCAAGTCCCTATGTCACCTCCTGCCCAACCTGCCAGCAGCCACAGGCTTGCTTCACCCCCTGCCTACCCCCTCAGGACCTTGGAAACTGCTCTCCCTTGACTTCATCACTGACTTGCCTCACTCACACTGTAAGACCACCATTCTGGTGGTGGTGGATTTGTTTTCTAAGATGGCCCATTTCATCCCCTCCTCTGGGTTGCCCACAGCCAGGGAGACGGCGGAGCTTTTTTTGGTGCATGATTTCTGGCTCCACGGATGGCCCGAGGGTCTCATTTGGGATAGAGGGGCACAATTCACTGCCCATTTCTGGAGGGAGCTACTTGGGCTTCTCCATGTGATGCACTGTTTTTCCTCCATCCACCATCCACAGATGGACGGTCAGACCAAGCGGACCAATGAGACTCTGGAGCAATATTTGCACTGTTATGTCAATTACCAGCAGGATGACTGGTTTTCCTTGCTGCCTCTCACAGAATTTGCTTATAACAATGCCTGCAATGCTTCCACCTGCCAGACTCCATCTTTTTTGCCAATTTTGGTTACCACCCCAAGGCTTTCCCATCCACCCTAGCTCCCTCTTCGGTGCCAGCAGCCCATGAGTTTTTAGAGGAGTTGCGAATGGTAAACCACCTCTTACGGGACTCCCTCAAGCAAGCCAAGACAGCCTACAAGGCCTCTGTGGACTGGCGGCACCAGCTGGGTCCGTCTCTGCAACTAGGGGACTGGGTTTGGTTGTCCACCCAATACCTCCCCTCTCACTCGCCCGCAAGGAAGCTCGCACCTCGCCGCATGGGGCCTTTCCAGATTATGGCCCAGATTAACCCTGTTGCTTTTCGCCTGGCTCTCCCCCCCTCCATGAAGATCCATCCTGTTCTTCATCGGTCCTTGCTGTCCCCCCTGGTTTCTGGTGACCCTCATCACTCAGCCAGCTCCCCCCTGCTGCCAGTGCTGGTGGAGGGGGAGGAGGAGTTTGAGGTCATGGAGATTCTGGACTCCCACCTTTGTCGCAGCCGCTTGCAATATCTGGTGGACTAGAAGGGGTACGGGCCTGATGAGCGATCCTGGGAACCCGTGGAAAATGTGCATGCTCCGTTGCTGCTGAGGCACTCCACCAGCTGTACCCCCACAAACCCGGGGCCTCAGGGGAGGAGCATGAGGGGGGGGCCTCATGGGAGCAGGGATGATGTCAGGGTGGAAACTGAGCCCATAGAGTCCCAGAGCAGTTCTAATTCTGAGGAAGAACAGCAATCCATGGGAGAGGAGCTTGCTCATCTCTCACAAGCACAGCAGCTGGCAGGGATTCCTCCTGCCAGCATTCCTGGGAGAGATAGTGACCATGGCAGTGAGAGAGCGCTGGAGGGGGGCTTGCTGGACGCTCGGTGCAGATGCAGGGAGTGACGACAGATGGAGGGCACTGAAAGGAGGCGTACCACTCATTTGGTGCTCAAACAACGGTCATGTCCCAAGGACCCAAGGGAAAGAGGGAGGATCTCTCCATAGCCCATAGGTTCAGGGTCTTCCCGTGGTTCCCCTTCAAACAGGGACCAAGTGCCTTACCTGGAGCTTAGGCTACTCTGCTATCTTTCCCCAGTGCTGTTCCTTGCTTAGTCACTAATGATCAGTATCTGAAAGAGTCATAAAGGAATAAAGCCTCGGAAAGAATCCTCATCATCTGTGTCCTGAGTTGGCTATTGCAGGGGACTGCAAGAGGCAGCTAGGGCACTCCTGACACCAGCAGCCTGGGTTGAACACCTCTGCAGCTTGCACCATGTGGTCTCCTTACCTGTCCATCCCTCCTCTCTGTATGTCAATGGCCTGGTCACTGAGTGTGGCTTTGGTCACAAGCTCTGGGAAAGGGGGATTTGCATGTGATAACATTAAAAATATCAAAGTTAATTTTCTTGGTTGGCCTATGACAGGCTACAGGTGGAAAGGGAATCACTTACGTACATTGGGTTAAGCCTTTTTGCTGAAAACCAGCACTTTGAAATATGCCTGGAAGACAACAGAAGTCTGGTGCTAATGCTGGCACGTAGTTCAGACAGAGGACTGCCTCTTTAAGGCTCTCCACAACTCAGGAAGCAGGTAGTGCCTGGGAATGTTAACCAGGCTACAGGAGAATATAAAGACTCTGTTGGATATGAACACGTGTCAGAATAAGGCCTCCACCATCAGGAGAGTGGGAATTGTGTTCTGCAAGAAGCTTTCACTTTAGGATAGCTACCATGCGTGGTAGAGCACCTGCACTGCATGCGGAAGGTCCCAAGTGCAATCCCCAGCTTCTCCAGGTAGGGTGAGGAAAGATTCCTGCCTGAAACGGTAACCCTGGAGAGCTGCTGCTGGTCAGTGTTGACAATACTGGGCTAGTTGGACCAATGGTCTGAGTCAGTATCAAGCAGCTTCCTATGTTCATCTACAACATATCACAGACATCTGCCCTCAAGATTATAGGGATGCAAATAATCACCATGGTTACTTCTATCTAATGAACTCAGCACAGGGAATCTGGAGGATGAAGAAGAATGAAGCCCAAGTTGCTGTGCATGCTTTTTTAAAAAATTAATTGCATAAAGCAGAATTGAGTATGGGACAGAATCATACTGGTACTATGAAAGATATGCATATGCTTCTCACAAAGTGGCATGTGTCAGGGCCAAAACAGACATGACTTTAAATCTGTACCTGGCAGCTATGTCTTTTTCCCATTTTTACTCTAGAGTAGGTGCAGTGAGGCTTCTCTAGATCAGAACCCTAACATGGGGGTTAGGGGGAGCTCTCAAGATCTATCTCAGGGGGTCCTAGATCTAGAATAAAGATGAAAAAAAGACATAGTTGCTAGATATGGATTTAAAGTTCTATTTGTTTTGGCCCTTGGTATCCCCACAGCAGGTGTTTTCAAAATTCAATGACAAGTGTTAAAAAGAGGGAAAAGCTGCTTAGAAGACCTCATTTTCTACAGTTTACCCCAATTACTAGAAGACAACAGAAACATCTTAATAGACTACTGAAAAATGCTTAGGTTCTAGCTTTGGTGAGTGATAGGTGAAATTTCAGTTATCTGCCAAGCACTGAGAATACCTTCTCTGCATGAGCATGGTACTCTAGGTTGGTTCACATATAGTATTGTCAAGCAGTGGTTATGACTCATGGATGACTTGAGAAACCATGATGGTACATAGTTTATATGTTGCTCTTCCTCCAAGGAGCTAGTCCCTTACATATAGTTCTGAATCCAGTCTCCCATCTAGGCAATTTACAGGCCCAGAAATGCTTACCTTCCAGATTAAACCACAGCATGTGCTTTCAGACAATTTTCTGGACTTGTACTGGATGTCTTCAGTATATTGGACCCAAATTATTTATACCCTATAGCTTTGGTGCTAATAGAAGTGGTGCAGGGCATGAGTGTGGATGGGACAATAACAATTCAACTGCAATAAAACCTGGATGTTCAGGCTTATGTAGTCAGTTCAGCCTCATATACTCGATTGACTCATTTAGAACAAGAATTATTCTTGTCGATAGTGAACAAAACAGGTAAAGTGAAATCTGTATATTTCATAATCAATTCAGCCTCATAGACAATTGACTCATATATTCAATTGAGAACATAAATTGTTCTTGTCAATAGTGAATAAAACAGGTAAAGAGAATCTATATGTATCATAGAATCATAGAGCTGGAAGTGTCATGACTTGAAAAGTATAGTTCTATTAATGCAGCCTAAAATTGAATTAGCCTTTTTTGCAGCTGCATCACACTGCTAACTCAGGTTGAGCTTGTGATCAACTTCAGTCTCAGGATCCTTTCACCAGACTAGATGAGGTCTGACTATCTGAGCTATTGAATGTTGGTACTCAACAGAGTCCATCAAGAATTTAAAAACAAAACAAAACATGAACTTCCATGGTGCATTCTTTTGGAATGCACCATAAAAGTTTCAGCTCAGCTCCAAGTTTCAGTAAAGCAACAGATGAACCTTTACTTGTACCCAAGGTACAATTATATCTATTTGGACACTTATATGAGAATTATTAAAGGAAGAGAAATCCTATTAAATGCCTGCTCTTTATGCCAGTTTTCTCCGCATTGAAAGGAAGCTCCAGGGCAGAGTTCACAACTTATTATCCACCAAAGTGAATAATGCAACCCAATACAGTGCAGGAGCTTAGTTCCAGGCTGGGCCCCAAATAATGCACTTCCAGCTCTATGTTTATTGTGTTTTAAAAATTATTGTTATTATAAGCTGCCTTGTTAATGTGATTGAAGGGTGGGATATAAATTTCAATCATAAATAAACAGATTTCAGGTGGACACTGTACACATATGGACATGTGCAAATCAACTAAAAGACACTCACACAGCTCAGATGGAGCTGGTAACAGGATAACTCATGAGTAAATTTGTGTAACTGTGCATCTTTATGGTAAAGGACCCATTAAATGTTCAATAGTCATCATACATAGCTTTCCAGATAATTTTTGCTGCACCAGCTAGACCAGGGGTCAGCAACCTTTTGGGGCACATTTGGCAGTTGGAGAAACTGTCCTGGGCACCACCACAAAATGGGTATGTGTGTGGATGAAAGCATCAGCCTGCAGCCACCTGGCATCTTCATTTCCTAAAAATGTCTCTGAGATCCACATATGCCCCAGCAATATTCATGGGGAAAGAATAAGGGAGCAGCTAGAGGCCCTCACTTTGTTAAGAAGCTATCCTAGCTGCCAGTAAGAACATTTATTTTTTATTTTTTTTAAAGTGGGAGGGGTAGCACACCTCAGTGGGTACCAAGAAAGGTGTCTGTTGGTGTCCTGCTGACCATGGTTGCCATGTTGCCTACTACTGGGCTAGATAGATCACATCACTGGTGACAGTGCATAGTTCAGCTATGGAATTTGCTACCACTGGATGTAGTGATGGCCACCAGTTAGATGGCTTTAAGGGGGATTAGACAAATTCATGGAGGAGAAGGCTATCAATGGCTACTAGTCCTGATGGCTATAAATTACCTCCACTATCAGAGACAGTATGCCTGTGTACACCAGTTGATGGAGAACACAAGCAGGAGCATGCTATTGCACTTATGTCCTACTTATGGCTGGCCAGTGTATGAACCGAATGCTGGACCAGATGGACCCCTGGTCTGATCCAGCATGGTTCTTCTTGTGTTCTTATTCTTTTTTCAGGCATCATGAATGACAATTTGGACCTTCAAACATAGATAGCACAGCCTGTCAGCAAACATTGTCTTTATGAAGATCTGGATTGAAGGCATGAAGTTGTTCTTTCAGGTACATTTTTCAGTTGACGTCTCCACATCTGAGCTGTAGAGCAGCCTTTTCCAGCCTGGTGTCCTTCAGATGTTGGACTACAACTCCCATCATCCCCAGACCACATGCTGGCTAGTCGGGATGGGAGTTGAAGTCTGCCACATCTGCAAGGCCCCAAGTTGGGGAAGGATGCTCTTTAACATGATCATAAACAAGTCTGATGACCTGGGCCAATCTAAACACAGGAGCTGTGAGGTTGTACATCTACATGACCGGAATGTAAACAGCCATCTCATTTCATACAAGTCTTCTCCATATTTATTTATTTTCTTCCATTCACACTTCTAATTTATGTTGGAGAGATCAACATTCAGAACCAATCTGAAAGAATTTCTGACATTTATCCCAGGTCTTCATGAGGATGAAATTGACTAAAAGGTTTGTGCAAACTTTTGAAAGGGATATCCACAATGCCATTTGGTCATCAGTGATGGGATCTGCCTAGCCAGTTCATGCATATTTTGGGGGAAGTTGACCTGACCAAATAATCTCAAATTCACTGTAAAGATATTATGCAAATTTACTCTCAAGTAGTCCTGTTGACATCAATGGGCTGATTCGCACAATCACTGGAGCCCACCATGGCTTATTTAAGCCACGGTGTGTTGCGTGCCGGCAGCCATTGTGATTATTCAGGCCATGGCAATCAGGCACTGTGGCTTATCATGGCATCCAAACCCCGCACAGGGTGGGTTGTTTCTGTGTTTAGAAAATCACCCACAGCCCCAGAACAGCCCAGGGGGTGCAGGTGGTTTGTTAACCACAGCAACATCCCACCCTTGCTGGGTTTACACATCACGATAAGCTGGCAACTGCCCACTGTGGCTTAATCACAATGGCCACCGGCACACATCACAACCCACTGTGGCTGAAATAAACCACAGTGGGCTGCAGCAGTCATGCAAACCAGGCCGCCCACTGTGTCTTGTCTGCTCCATGTTTCCCATGTGAAAGATGCTTGTCTCCCAGGTGATTTGCAAACTTCCACAGGCATGTAAATTCCATCTGAAATATGTGGCTAGCAGTTGGAAGTGTATTATTTTTCTGCAATATGAATACATTTAAGTACACCTCTCTTAAAGCAGCAATGTCATCACACGACAGACTGAAGGAATGGCCAAAATTACGTATATAGATTCCTGAACCTTACATGAACTAAGTAACAACCATGGCTCTGGATTATATTCTCTTGAGGCGATCACGCTCAAGCTATGCATGCAAAAGTGAACCTGGTAATTACACCGTAATATGCAGATGTCTTCATCATTAGTCAGTACATAATTGACAAGATTATGTAAAGTATTAAAATGAGGTGAGGTATGCAAACACTGAAATCAGTGGGACTGGTGGTTCTGATTCTGAGTGGTTATGTAACAATATCTTATCAAAGTCACAAAGAGGGGCAGGAACACAGATAGGAAGACAAAGGTGGCATTTGTCTGAGCCCTGCTGACTAATATAGAATGTTTAACTGACCTCCATACAGGGCTAGCCCTCAGTTTGATCCAGCATTTTCTAAAAGGAAGCACTGCACTGCTGAGCTTTAAGCCTGCCTGGAAGTCAGGGCCTTTGCCATGACATCCTTGCTCTCCAACTGCAGAGGTGTGAGAATTAATTTCAGGTGCTTGTATTACTCTACAGAGCAGCAATGGTGGCTGGTGCCCACTGAAGCTGGTGAGGCAGCGGACAGGGCACCAGAGGCAGTGCAATCTTTGGAATCTCCAGCAGCAAAGACCCCATACCACAGAAAGGAGAAACTGAGGCTCATGAACTTAAACACCATATGGAAAGCAGGAGGGATTCACACAGCCACACAAAAGTAGGGATGTACAAAAGTCACTTACCTTTCCGTGGATTATGTTGATGGTGGGGGAGGAGACATTCCGTCCCTCCCCCCAGAATCCTCGACGGGGGGGGAGGCGATCCGATCCTCCCCCCCGGAATCCTCCATGGTCGGCTGTGCTCCGCAGCAGGTCTGCAGAGCGGCCGGCCAGGCTCAGGCCAGAGCCGTCCGCAGCCAGGTTTCCAGCCGCCGAGGGCTCTGGGTAAAACAAACAAACAAACCCACGTACGCAAATGGCAGCGGCTACGGCCACCGCCATTTGCGTTCCTTATTTTTGGCCATCTTAATCTATGTAAATATTTACGTAGACTATGACGGCGAAAATAAAGGGGAATGCAAATAGCGTAGCCGCCGCCATTTGCATACGCGGGTTGTTGTTGTTTTTTACCCAGCCATGATAGGCTACGTAAATCTTTATGTAGCCTATCACGTCTTGTAAAAAAAAAAAATGACAAGACTGCAAATGGTGGCGGCAGCAGCCAGTCAGAAGACCAGCCGCCGAAGCCGCCGCCGGAGCCACCACCACCCGGAACATCAGCCCCAGGTAAGTCTCATTCCGGGGGGGATCCGCGGGGTGGGGGTGGGGGTGTTCCGCCACGGAGTTCGAGGGGCCGAATGCACTGACGTTCGGCCTCACCGAGATCCATGGTGGAATTCTCTGACATCCCTACACAAAAGCACTCCTTTGGACCCACATTCTCCTATTCCAGCAACAACACCCATTGCACAACCATTGCACATGTTAGCATTTGCTGTCAGGGCTGCCCCTGAGCTTATAGAGTGTCAGAGTAGTTCAGATTTGAGGAAGAGCTGTTACCTGTGGGGGAGGAACTTTCCCAGGCTTCAGAGGCACAGCTGCATGGAGAGCCCCCCCCCCCAGATTCACACATCCCTGGGAGTGATAACAAAAAGGGGAAGGTGAGGGAAGAACAACCTGAACTCTTAGACACAAGATGCAGATGCCGGTACAAGCGGGAAGTCGCACAGGCTGAACTTCGGTGCTTTGCCCGATTGGCTCGGCATCAACAGCTGCACCTGGACATGTCACGGGAGAGGGGGAGATCTTCCCCTCCCAACCCTTCAATTAAGAGAGCTTGCTGCCTTTTTTCCCAAAGGGAGATCAACTTTTGTAGTTTCCCTTTGAACACCTGAAGGCTGTTTCTTTTGTTGTCTCTAGCAATTTGCATCTGTATGCCTCATTAAAGTAAATGGAATTAAAGCCTTGGAAATTAGGGATGTACAAAAGTCAGTTACCTGGTCCCGCAGCTTGCTTCGCGGTGGGGGGGAGGCACTTCGGTTCTCCCCCCGAAGTTCAGGCCAGGTGGGGAGGCGCCCCGCCTCGCCCAGCCAAAATTCAGGCCAGGGGGGGAGGTGCCCCATGTCGCCCGGCCGAAATTCAGGCCGGGGAGAAGCGCCCTGTCTCCCCGGCCACGAAATAAAAATGTGAATGTAAAAAAACACACACACACCGGTGATAGGCTACGTAACAATTTACGTAGCCTATCACGGCTAGATTTCCAAAGTCAGCCATGATAGGCTATGTAAATCATTACGTAGCCTATCACGGGTGACTTGGGGGGGGAAGCGTGTACTCAAATGGCGGCGCCCATGGGCGCCACCATTTGCGTAAGCACTTTTTTTGGGGGGGGGTTACATTCACTTTGTAATGGCGGCAGCCGGTCGGAAGACCGGCCGCCGCCCCTGCTGAACCGCCACCAAACCGCCGCCGGGACCCGCCACCGAGAGGGACATTCGAGGGAGGTAAGTCCCATCCCGAGGGGGTGGGCGGGGGGACGGAGAATTTCACTGCCAATTTCAGGGGGCCGAATGCATTGGCATTCGGCCTCCCCGAGATTCGTGGAGAAATTCTCTGCCATCCCTATTGGAAATGCAGCCTCTGATCTGAGTGTTGATTTGGCTCTTGGAGTTCTCAGCCAGGCAAAAAGGGAACCCTGACATTCACCTAGCCAGCAATGGAGAATGCAAAGGGAGGAAGAAGTGAAGATATTGCAAGTTGCTGCTGCATTTCCATGCATCATCATCATCATCAAGGTCTGGGGAGACTGGGGAAGGTGAGTGGGAGGAGGGAGGTGAATGGCTGCCCCTCTTGCCCCTAATATCAGCCTGTCCCTGCCTGGCACTAAAAACAGAATCTAAACTTCATCCTTGTGGCTAAACTCCACTTTGGGCTGCAATCCTATACACACTTATAGGGCGGAAAGTCCCATCAAACTCATTGGGGCTTACTTCCAAGTAGACACATCTGACTGAAAATTGTGAGTTTCAGGATATAAATTTTTAGCAACTACTTAGGGCATTTGATCTGTGTTTTCACTAGTGAAAACAGTCCTAGTGCAAAACCACACTTCCTAAGCCATATTCAGGCCCTTGTTTTGAATTTCTGTAGACCATAACACAGAGATTTTCCATAGCAAAGCAACAAAACAGCCCTCAACTGTCTGTGAGGAGATCAATCAGTGGATTTTACTATCAACTTGCATAAGGTACAAATTTGTTTAGACCTATGACATGGATGCTCAGGGAATGAATAAACCATCTGCTTATGTTCTCTGTCACTAACTGAAAAGACAGAGCAGATGTTTCTGAGTCTCCCAGAGAGTTGTGAAGCATCCTAGCAGCTGATGCTCCTTTTAGCTCCAAGGGAAGGAAGAGAAGCACCTTCCTGTTTCTCATTCCTAGTACACCAGGGAGTAAAGATCAAATCAGGCTGAGATCTGCAGCAAACTCTCCTAACTCTAATTCATGTGCAAACAAAAATCCTAATTTTATTTATCCAAACTTGAATTGTTCTGTCATATTTGTACAGTGCATGTCTACTCAGAAGTAAGCCCACGGACTTCAATGGGACTTACTCCCAGACAAGTGCAGATAGGGTTGTAGCCTCTGTTCTGGTTGCCGCCCTATTTAGAAAGTTTAGAAAAACAGAAGGCAAACTGGTCTGTTGTGTATTATTACACAAAAGAGTCTTGTGGCACCTTGAAGACTAATAAATGTATTATGTCCTCAGCTTTTGGGGATTAGCGATCACTTTGACTCTAGCCCATGAAAGTGTATGCCATAAAAATATTATTTGTCAGTCTTTAATGTGCCACAAAACTCTTGGGGTACAGTCCTATGCAAGTTCAGACAGAAAAAGAAGCCCTACAATTCCCAGCATGCCCCAGCCAGCCCTGCTGGCTGGGGCATGTTGGGAATTGTAGGACTTCTTTTCTGTCTAAATATGCATAGGATTGTGCCCTTAGTTCTTGTTCTTCCTCCAACAGATTAGCATGGCCGCCCCTTCTGGAAGCTATTGGCACATGTTTCTCCATTGTTTATTGGCATCAAAGAATTTGATTACTTAGATCATCCAAGCTGAAATGGGGAGAAAATGTTAGGAATGCCACTTCCAGAATTTATCTCGCAAAAGAAAGAAAGAATAGATAAGGTCCTGCATTATGTAAACTTAAGATAACACCATTACAAAATGTTATTTTGTTGGAATGAAACACCTTACTGACTGGGGTAAATGTATAAGTGTGAAAGTGAGTCATTCTGAAAATGCTTCCAATCCAAGGGAGTTTCTTCTATGTATGGTGGAATTGCCCTGAAACTCCAATCTAGAATCACCTTAAGGACATAAGAACATAAGGAGAGCCCTGCTGGATCAGGCCAAGGGTCCATCTAGTCCAGCATTCTGTTCACACGGTGGCCAACCAGCTGTCCACAGGAAACCCACAAGCAAGACATGAAAGCAACAGCACCCTCCCACCTCTGTTTCCTAGCAACGGGTGTACACAGGCATACTGCCTCTAGGGATGTCAGAGAATTTTGCCACGAATCTCGGGGAGGCCGAATGCCAGCGCATTCGGCCCCCCGAAATTGGTGGCAAAACGGTCTGCCACCCCCCCACCCCGGGACGGGACTTACCTTGGGTGAATCCTCCTGGCGGCGGCGGCGGCTCCGGCGGCAGTTCGGCGGCGGCTGCAACAGCCAGTCTTCCGACCAGCTGCCGCCGCTGCCATTTCCAGTAAAAACAAAAAAAATGTGATAGGCTACGTAAAGATTTACGTAGCCTATCACGGCTAGATTTTTAAAAAATACCGTGATAGGCTACGTAAATGTTTACGTAGCCTATCACAGCTGAGTGGGGGGGGGAACTGCGTGTACGCAAATGGCGGCGCCCATGGGCGCCGCCATTTCCGTTCCTTATTTTGGCACGTCTAGTCTACGTAAACATTTACGTAGACTATGGCGAAAATAAGGGGAACGCAAATAGCATAGCTATTTAAGATAAGGGGAATGCAAATAGCATAGCATTTGCATACGTGCGGTTTTTGGTTTTTTGTTTTCACTCAGCCGTGATAGGCTACGTAAACATTTACATAGCCTATCATGGCTGACTGCAGGGACGCAAACGGCGGCGGCTACGGCCGCTGCCATTTTCAGCCCTGCTGGCCAGGATTCGGGGGTGGAGGGACGGAGCACCTCCCCCCGGCCAGAATTCCGGGGGGAGGGACGGAGCACCTCCCCCCCACCGCGAATCAAATTTCGATACAGGTAAGAGACTTTTGTACATCCCTAACTGCCTCTGATCCTGGAGGTAGTGTATACCCATCAGGCCTAGGAGCCATTGATAGCCTGATCCTCCAAGAATTTGTCTAACCCTCTTTTAAAGCCATCCAAATTGGTGGTCATCACTACATCCTGTGGTAGCAAATTCCATAGTAAGGATGGACGAAAGCCCCTTACCTGGTCCCGCAGCTGTTTTCGGTGGGGGGGGCGCTCCAGTTCTCCCCCCGAAATTCTTGGCGGGTGAGGAGGCGCCCCGCCCCTCCCGGCCGAAATTCTGGCTGGGGGGGAGGCGCCCCATCCCTCCCCGCCGAAATTCTGGCTGGGGGGGAGCGCCCCGTCTCCCCGGCCACGAAATAAAAAAGTAAATTGTAAAAAAAAAAAAAAAGTGATAGGCTACGTAACGATTTACGTAGCCTATCACAGCTAGATTTTCAAAATCAGCCGTGATAGGCTACGTAAATCTTTACGTAGCCTATCATGGCTACCTTTGGGGGGGGAAGCGCGTACGCAAATGGCGGCGCCCATGGGCGCCGCCATTTGCATTCCTTATTTGGGCATGGGTAGTCTATGTAAAGATTTATGTAGACTACGGCGAAAAGAAGGGCAACGCAAATAGCGTTGCCCTTATTTTCGCCATAGTCTGTGTAAATCTTTACGAAGACTAAAAAAAAAAAAAAGGTAAAGGCGTCCCCATCCAGTCGTGTCCGACTCTAGGGTGCGGTGCTCATCCCCGTTTCTAAGCCAAAGAGCCAGCACTGTCCGAAGACACTTCCGTGGTCATGTGGCCGGCATGACTGAACACCGAGGTGCACGGAACGCTGTTACCTTTCCCGCCGAGGCGGTACCTATTTATCTACTTGCAATTTCTTGCTTTCGAACTGCTAGGTTGGCAGAAGCTGGGACTGAAGACAGGAGCTCACTCTGTCACGCAGCACTCGGGTCTCGAACTGCTGACCTGCCGACCTTCCAGTCTGCAGTTCAGCGTCTTAACCACTAAGCCACCGCGGCCCACGAAGACTACCCGTGCCCAAATAAGGAACGCAAATGGCGGCGCCCATGGGCGCCGCCATTTGCGTACGTGCTTTTTTTTTTTTTTTCAAAATCAGCCGTGATAGGCTACGCAAAGATTTACATAACCTATCACGGCTGACTTTGAAAATCAAGCCATGATAGGCTATGTAAATCGTTACGTAGCCTATCAAGTTTGGGAGGGGGTTACTTTACTGGGAAATGGTGGCGGCGGCAGCTGGTCGGAAGACCGGCCGCCGCCGCTGCCGAACCGCCGCCGGGACCCGCCGCCGAGAGGGACATTCGCACGAGGTAAGTCCCATCCTGGGGGGGGCGGAGAATTTCCCCACCAATTTCGGGGGGCCGAATGCGTTGGCATTCGGCCTCCCAGAGATTCGTGGAGAAATTCTCCAACATCCCTATTCCATAGTTTAACTATGGGCTGTGTGAAGGAGTCATTCCTTTGATCTGTCCTGAATATCCCACCAGTCAGCTTCATGAGATGACCATGGGTTCTAGTATTATGAGAGAGGAAAAAAAATGTCTCCCCATCCACATTCTCCAACCATACATAATTCTGTACAGTACACCTCTATGGTGTCTCCCCATACTAGCCTTTTCTCCAAGCAAAACAATCCCTTGGAGGTCATCTTGTCCAACCCCCTACTCAGTGCAGGATTTGTAATAATTGCATCCTTGATCTATGTTGTGTGCATGTGAAGAAGAGACCTCAGTCATTTATTCACCACCACAAACTGTCCCAGATTTAGAAGATGTTGCTATGTTTAAGATCCTACTTAAAGTAGACCCATTGGAATGAATGGGCCATAACTCAGAGTAACTTTTGGTACAACCCATTGAGTTCAATGGGACTTACTCCCAGGTAAGTGTGTATAGGGTTTCAGCCTCGGGAGTGCTAAAGTCTATGTTCAAGTCTATGCCCCAACCACTGAGGCTGAAGAAGCTGAGGTTGATCGGTTCTATGAAGACCTACAACACCTTCTAGAACTAACACCAAAAAAAGATGTCCTTTTCATCACAGGAGATTGGAATGCTAAAGTAGGAAGTCAAGAAATCACCAGGATAAAAGGCAAGCATGACCTTGGTGTACAAAATGAAGCAGGACATAGGCTAATAGAGTTTTGCCAAGAGAACATGCTGATCATAGCAAACATGCTTTTCCAACAGCACAAGAGGCGACTCTATACATGGACATCACCAGAAGGTCAATATCGAAATCCGATTGATTATGTACTTTGCAGCCAAAGATGGAGAAGCTCTATACAGTCAGTAAAAACAAGAGAGTCAGATCATGAGCTTCTTATCGCAAAATTTCGGCTTAAATTGAAGAACGTAGGAAAACCACTAAACCATTCAGGTATGACCTAAATCATATCCACTATGAATATACAGTGGAGGTGAGGAATAGATTTAAGGGATTAGACCTGATAGACAGAGTGCCTGAGGAACTATGGACAGAGGTCTGTAACATTGTTCAGGAGGCAGCAACTCAATCCATCCCAAATAAAAAAAAATGCAAGAAAGCAAAGTGGCTGTCTGATGAGGCTTTACAAGTAGCTGAGGAAAGAAGGGAAGCGAAAAGCAAGGGAGAAAGGGGAAGATATATCCAACTGAATGCAGAGTTCCAGAGAATAGCAAGGAGACACAAGAAGGCCTTCTTCAATGAACAATGCAAAGAAATCGAAGAAAACAATAGAATGGGAAAGACTAGAAACCTTTTCAAGAAAATCGGAGATCTCAAGGGAACATTTTGTGCAAAGACAGGCATGATAAAGGACAAAGAAGGCAGGGATCTAACAGAAGCAGATGATATTAAGAAGAGGTGGCAAGAATACACAGAAGAACTATACAGGAAAGATCTGAATGTCCCTGATAGCCATGATAGTGCGGTCACTGAACTTGAGCCGGACATCCTCGAGAGTGAAGTCAAGTGGGCCTTAGGAAGCATTAGTAACAACAAAGCTAGCGGAGATGACAGTATTCCAGCCGAGCTATTTAAAATCCTAAAAGATGATGCTGTTAAAGTGCTGCATTCAATATGCCAACAAATCTGGAACACTCAACAGTGGCCACAAGACTGGAAAAGGTCAGTTTACATTCCAATTCCAAAGAAGGGCAATGCCAAAGAGTGTTCAAACTACCGCACAATTGCGCTCATTTCACATGCCAGCAAGGTGATGCTCAAAATCCTACAAGCTAGGCTTCAGCAGTATGCGACCCGAGAACTACCGGAAGTACAAGCTGGGTTTCGAAGAGGCAGAGGAACTAGAGATCAAATCGCCAACATTCGCTGCATCATGGAGAAAGCAAGAGAATTCCAGAAAAACGTCTATTTCTGCTTCATTGACTACGCTAAAGCCTTTGATTGTGTGGATCACAACAAACTGTGGCAAATTCTTAAAGTGATGGGAGTACCAGACCACCTTACCTGTCTCCTGAGAAACCTGTACGAGGGTCAAGAACCAGAGATGGAACAACCGATTGGTTCCAAATTGGGAAAGGAGGACGACAAGGCTGCATATTGTCACCCTGCTTATTTAACTTATATGCAGAGTACATCATGAGAAATGCCGGGTTGGATGAATCAGAGGTCGGAATTAAGATTGCCGGGAGAATTATCAACAACCTCCGATATGCAGACGATACCACCCTAATGGCAGAAAGTGAAGAGGATCTCAAGAGCCTCTTGTTGAGGGTGAAAGAGGAGAGTGCAAAAGCTGGTTTGAAACTCAACATTAAAAAAACTAAGTTCATGTCATCTGGCCCTATCACTTCCTGGCATATAGAAGGGGAAGAAATGGAAGCAGTGACAGATTTTACTTTCTTGGGCTCCAAGATCACCGCAGACGGTGACTGTAGCCATGAAATTAAAAGACGCTTGCTCCTTGGGAGGAAAGCTATGGCAAACCTAGACAGCATAGTAAGAAGCAGAGACATCACCTTGCCGACAAAGGTCCGTCTAATCAAAGCTATGGTTTTCCCAGTAGTAATGTATGGCTGTGAGAGCTGGACTATAAGGAAGGCTGAGCGCCGAAGAATTGATGCTTTCAAACTGTGGTGCTGGAGAAGACTCTTACGAGTCCCCTGGACTGCAAGGAGGTCAGATCAGTCAATCCGAAAGGAAATCAACCCTGACTGGTCATTGGAAGGACAGATACCGAAACTGAAGCTCAAATATTTTTGGCCACCTAATGCGAAGAGAAAAGTCCCTGGAAAAGACCCTGATGCTGGGAAAGATTGAAGGCAAAAGGAGAAGGCGACAGCAGAGGATGAGATGGCTAGATAGCATCACCGATGCAATGTGGGGTCACGAAGAGTCGGACATGACTGAACGACTGAACAACAACAAATCAAGAACAGGAAGAAATGAATATTAAAGATGTGTTAATGGAGGGTTTCACTTTCTCTCTTCTCGGGGTTGGTTTCAAATGAGAAGTGGTATATAAATATTGTAAATAAATACAATGTTGTTGTTCAGTCGTTCAGTCGTGTCCGACTCTTCGTGACCCCATGGACCATAGCACGCCAGGCCTTCCTGTCCTGCGCTCTCTCCTGGAGCGTGCTCAAGTTCATATTCATTGCATCCGTGATGCTATCTAGCCATCTCATCCTCTGCCGTCCCCTTCTCCTTTTGCCTTCAGTCTTTCCCAGCATCAGGGTCTTTTCCAGGGAGTTTTCTCTTCGCATTAGGTGGCCAAAATATTGGAGCTTCAGCTTCAGTATCTGTCCTTCCAATGAGCACTCAGGGTTGATTTCCTTTAGGATGGACTGATTTGACCTCCTTGCAGTCCAGGGGACTCGTAAGAGTCTTCTCCAGCACCACAGTTCGAAAGCATCAATTCTTCGGCGCTCAGCCTTCCTTATAGTCCAGCTCTCACAGCCATACATTACTACTGGGAAAACCATAGCTTTGATTAGACGGACCTTTGTCGGCAAGGTGATGTCTCTGCTTCTTACTATGCTGTCTAGGTTTGCCATAGCTTTCCTCCCAAGGAGCAAGCGTCTTTTAATTTCATGGCTACAGTCACCGTCTGCGGTGATCTTGGAGCCCAAGAAAGTAAAATCTGTCACTGCTTCCATTTCTTCCCCTTCTATATGCCAGGAAGTGATAGGGCCAGATGACATGAACTTAGTTTTTTTAATGTTGAGTTTCAAACCAGCTTTTGCACTCTCCTCTTTCACCCTCAACAAGAGGCTCTTGAGATCCTCTTCACTTTCTGCCATTAGGGTGGTATCGTCTGCATATCGGAGGTTGTTGATAATTCTCCCGGCAATCTTAATTCCGACCTCTGATTCATCCAACCCGGCATTTCTCATGATGTACTCTGCATATAAGTTAAATAAGCAGGGTGACAATATGCAGCCTTGTCGTCCTCCTTTCCCAATTTGGAACCAATCGGTTGTTCCATCTCTGGTTCTTGACCCTCGTACAGGTTTCTCAGGAGACAGGTAAGGTGGTCTGGTACTCCCATCACTTTAAGAATTTGCCACAGTTTGTTGTGATCCACACAATCAAAGGCTTTAGCGTAGTCAATGAAGCAGAAATAGACGTTTTTCTGGAATTCTCTTGCTTTCTCCATGATGCAGCGAATGTTGGCGATTTGATCTCTAGTTCCTCTGCCTCTTCGAAACCCAGCTTGTATTTCCGGTAGTTCTCGGTTCGCATACTGCTGAAGCCTAGCTTGTAGGATTTTGAGCATCACCTTGCTGGCATGTGAAATGAGCGCAATTGTGCGGTAGTTTGAACACTCTTTGGCGTTGCCCTTCTTTGGAATTGGAATGTAAACTGACCTTTTCCAGTCTTGTGGCCATTGTTGAGTGTTCCAAATTTGTTGGCATATTGAATGCAGCACTTTAACAGCATCATCTTTTAGGATTTTAAATAGCTCAGCTGGAAGACTGTCATCTCCGCTAGCTTTGTTGTTACTAATGCTTCCTAAGGCCCACTTGACTTCACTCTCGAGGATGTCCGGGTCAAGTTCAGTGACCACACTATCATGGCTATCAGGGACATTCAGATCTTTCCTGTATAGTTCTTCTGTGTATTCTTGCCACCTCTTCTTAATCTCATCAGCTTCTGTTAGGTCCCTGCCTTCTTTGTCCTTTATCATGCCCATCTTTGCACAAAACGTTCCCTTGAGATCTCCAATTTTCTTGAAGAGATCTCTAGTCTTTCCCATTCTGTTGTTTTCCTCGATTTCTTTGCATTGTTCATTTAAGAAGGCCTTCTTGTCTCTCCTTGCTATTCTCTGGAACTCTGCATTCAGTTGGATATATCTTCCCCTTTCTCCTTTGCTTTTCGCTTCCCTTCTTTCCTCAGCTACTTGTAAAGCCTCATCAGACAGCCACTTGGCTTTCTTGCATTTCTTTTTCTTTGGGACGGATTTCGTTGCTGCCTCCTGAACAATGTTAAGGACCTCCGTCCATAGTTCCTCAGGCACTCTGTCTATCAGGTCTAATCCCTGAAATCTATTCCTCACCTCCACTGTATATTCATCAGGGATATGATTTAGGTCGTACCTGAAAGGTTTAGTGGTTTTCCCTACGTTCTTCAATTTAAGCCAAAATTTTGCAACAAGAAGCTCATGATCTGAGCCACAGTCAGCTCCAGGTCTTGTTTTGACTGACTGTATGGAGCTTCTCCATCTTTGGCTGCAAAGGACATAATCAATCTGATTTCGATATTGACCATCTGGTGACGTCCATGTGTAGAGTCGCCTCTTGTGCTGTTGGAAAAGAGTGTTTGCTATGATCAGCGTGTTCTCTTGGCAAAATTCTATTAGCTTTTGTCCTGCTTCATTTTGTACACCAAGGCCATGCCTGCCAGTTATCCCGGTGATTTCTTGACTTCCTACTTTAGCATTCCAATCCCCTATGATGAAGAGGATAACTTTTTTTGGTGTTAGTTCTAGAAGGTGTTGTAGGTCTTCATAGAACCGATCAACCTCAGCTTCTTTGGCCTCAGTGGTTGGGGCATAGACTTGAATTACTGTGATGTTGAATGGTTTGCCTTGGATTCGTACTGAGATCATTCTATCATTTTTAAGATTGTACCCGAGTACTGCTTTTCCCACCCTTTTGTTGACTATGAGTGCTACTCCATTTCTTCTAAGGGATTCTTGCCCACAATAGTAGATATGATGGTCACCTGAATTAAATTCACCCATGCCTGTCCATTTTAGTTCGCTGATTCCCAAAATGTCGATGTTCAATCTTGCCATCTCATGTTTGACCACCTCCAGCTTACCTTGATTCATTGATCTGACATTCCAGGTTCCTAAACAATATTGTTCTTTACAGCATCGGATTTTCTTTTCACCGCCAGACACATCCACAGCTGAGTGTCCTTTCGGCTTTGGCCCAGCCGCTTCACTCTTTCTGGCGCTACTTGGAAATACCCTCTGCTCTTCCCCAGTAGCATATTGGACACCTTCCGACCTGAGGGGCTCATCTTCCGGCGTCATCTCTTTTAGCCTTGTGATACGTTCCATGGGGTTTTCTTGGCAAGAATACTGGAGTGGGTTGCCATTTCCTTCTCCAGTGGACCACATTTTGTCAGAACTCTCTGCCATGACCTGTCCGTCTTGGGTGGCCCTGCACGGCATAGCTTATGGCTTCACTGAGTTACGCAAGCCCCTTCGCCACAACAAGGCAGCGATCCATGAAGGGGAAAATAAATACAATACAATACAATACAATACAATAAAGCACAGACTGCTGGCGTAAAGATGAGAGCTATTTATAGTTGTACAGTAAGGCTGCAATCCTATGCAGCTTTAGACCGAAAAAAGTCCTACAATTCCCAGCATTCCCCAGCCATCCATGCCAGCTCGGGAATGCTAGGAGTTGTAGGACTTTTTTCCTGTCTAAACCTGTATAGCATTGCGACTTGAGGAACTTAAAACGGTCCCCAACGAATCTCAAGCATAACGAGGCCTGCTGACCTTGCTTCCGAGAAAACATAACCTAAGCGTAAGGCTGCAATTATCCTGGGCGGGCTTCCTTGGGAGAAAATCCCTTTGGACTCATGGAGGCTGACTTCCAAACAAGCACTCGGGAGGTTGGGCTGCGCAACTCGGCGGCAGCGGCAGCAAAGGACGGGTCCTGCTGCACGCCGAGAGCCCAGTATTCAGTTGCTGGTGGCGCAAAGACAGGCTGGGGAAAGATCCTTGCCCAGTGGAGGCTGGTGGCTCCAATGTCAGTGGGGCTGTGATTCCATTCCGGGTTTCAGTTAGACCCATCCAGAATTCTAAAGGGGATATCCAAGGCGCTGGACCTATTTGAGGGGTTAGGTTCAGCGCTTTGGATAGCTTCTCTGGAGTTCTGGCTGGTTCTGACTGAAATCTTCAATGGCATGTAGCCCCACCGAAGTTGGAGCCACCAGCCTCCACTGGTTGGTCCAGGCCCTTGCCAAAGAAGCCCGGTTCGGTGAGCTCAGCCCTCTTGCTGCTGCTGCTGATGATGATGATGAGGGAAGGATGTATATTTTTCGCCCAGGAGCTGCGCGCTGATTTGTTCCCCGGCCCGCTCACGTGACCAGCAAAGAAGCGCCGTCGAAAGACTCCCGCAGAAGTTGAGAGCCGCTGGCAGAGCGCGTCGGGGGAGAGGCGCTCTTCAGACGAGCCGGCGCCCTCGCAAGGCGCCCGCCCGTCAACCGAGACCGAGCCGAGGAAAGGCAGCGGCCGCTTTAGCAGCCGCCCAGATGTCCGTGGGGCAGCGGGAGGGGAGGAAGGTAAGCGGCGTGTCGCCTTGTGCTTCTGTCCTGGGGGTGGGGGGATGGCTCGATTACACACAGCATTCCCCAACCTAGTGCATTCCTGATGCTTGGGACTACAACTCCCATCAGCCCCAGCCGGCGTGGTGAAGGGTCGGGAATGCTGGGAGTTGTAATCCAGAACATCTGGCGGGAACCAGATTGGGGAAGGATGGAATACAAAGTACCGTCTGGTACTTTTTGGACTGAGGTTTTTTTTTTCTTTTTTGCAGGTAGCGTGGACACTGACAGCGCAATCCTTTGCGTGCTTACTCGGAAGTAAGCCCGTTTGTGTTTAATGGGACTAACTCCTTGGTAAATGTGCACCGAGTTCTACAGCCTCGAAGCATCACTTATCAATTCCTTAAGAGTTCTTAAACATCATTTCAAAGCAGCTTTTGACGGTTGCATTTCAGATGATTGATGCAGCCTTTTTCAGGCTGAAATCCAGTGCACACTTACTAAGAGAGTAAGCCCCATTGAACTCAATTGAGCTTACTTTCAAGTAAAGGATTGTGCTGTCACTGGGTAGTATCCAAAGTTAGCCCTACATAGAGTAGATCCATTGAAATGAATAGGATGTAGGTTAGACATGACTAAAGTCCCATTCATTTCAGTGGGTCTACTCTATGTAGAACTAACATTGGATTCTACCCACTGGATCAGCAAAGAGACACTGAATTGCTTCACAGTTTGTCAGAATACACTGTAAGCATTGCTAATCGATTTTAACATTTTTTTTAAATGATCATTTCTATCTAACTTTGCTATTTGTTTTGCTTTACTGATGATGCAATTTGATTAAGGGCCATGTTGATAAAAAATGTATGTCATTTATTATTATTAAGTCTCTAATATTACACTAGGTGCAGGACATTTTCTTTTTAAAGCCAAAAAGAATGGCTTGTAATCTACAGAAGACACAAAAGAAGACAGAGACTGTGAACGATTAATTAAAATAAGCCAGTTTTAAAAGGGTCGTTAATGGCCATGAAAATGTATGTTCCTTGCCGGAGGAATACAGATTAATGGCACAATCCTACTCATGCTTACACAGAAGTAAGTACTACTGTGTTCAGTGGGGCTTACTCCCAGATAGATGTGCATAGGGTTGCAGGCTAAATGCTGAATTATGCTGAAAAGGAAGCTACTCTTATTAAATAAACTCCAAAGAGGAAACATAATAAGCACACAGCTAGACTAATAGCCAATGCTATCATTTTAGTGATGTGTTAATAGAACCAGCAATTATGTAATATCTTTTTCTTAATCACATGGGATTGTTTAGTAGTCTAAGAGGTCAAGAGGGTTTCCTTGGCTCTAGTGAATGGTCATCCCCAAACATCATGGCGTACTTCTAGGAAGCATTTCCTAGATGGTCTCTGATTCAAAATAATAATCAGAAGAAAAGTCAACATTTTTCATTAGGCAAGCACTCCCCAGACGTGCTCTGTTTCCGAGGTTCTGTCATGTTGCACAGCACAATATGAATGCCAAGTGATGGCGTGGAAAGAGTGCTGGACATTCACCAGGGAGAGCTGTGTTAAAACCCTTTAAAGATGATTTGGAGCAAGTGGCTATCTGCCAGCCTGACCTAGCCTGTAGCTTGGTGGCAAAGCTGTAATGGGATCGCTCCAGGTAGGCCATCTTATGCTGCCCCAGAGGAAGACTGTCAAAATACAGGTGGGTCCAGAATTTCTGGCTGGAAATGAAGTGGTGCAGCAAAAATATAAAAAAGATAAGGTTTGGAAAAGAATTGGGGAAGAGAGGGAAGGAAAATCTTTCTAAAAGCATAGAAAGTACTGCTGTGCTGAAAAATTCTCCCACTTTTTTTTCAAGCATTCTCATTCAACTTGATAGAGGAGAAATTGCTTCCCAAAAGAAATTCAATGGTGAAGAAATTTCGGAGAAATTCTCATGGGTTGGGTTTGAGTTTCTTGGGCTTTCCTTATTTAGGAGGTGGCCAAGGAGTGAGCACAAGTGTCTCATTGTGCAAACTTCTCTCCCGCAGCCTGTGACCTCCTCAGCTTCCTAGACTTCAATTAAAGCCCAGTTTAAAGCACCATGATGTAATTCCTCCCATAGGGCTTTTCCAGGTCAGGATGTGCAGGCAGCCTGGGAGTTTAGCTGTGATTAGGTAAGCTCAAAAACACTGCAAACATAAATCATAAAACATCCTGAATGAGGCAGAACAATGGAAGCTTCTTTCATGGGGGGAGAAAGCTTTCCGGAAATTGGAGGACAGAATTTGGCAGAGCACTAGCTCCGCCTCACCACTGGAGCTGGGCATAACTGCCCCCACCTGCATTGCAGTGGATGTGTGGCATATGTCCTGGTTCAGAGATTCTCTCAAACTATATTGTCTGTACGTTGGCAACCACTGATCACCTGTCCACTGTGTATGCAATCAGATTTCTCTTACAACCAGAAAACAACTAGAGCCAGTTCAGTACTTCACTCTGATATTAGTACAGAATTCTAGTTCTTAAGAGACTCTCTCAGACAAGATTTTGTCTTTTTGTCTTTTACTACAAAGTATTATAACAGTACTAAATACAAGAGCTTATGCATGCATCAGTTCATATTCATGCATCGTATTGCTCTAACAATGAGGAAGTTTTCCCTGATGTTCAGACAGAATCTGGCTTCCTGTCACTTGAGCCCATTATTCCGTGTCCTGCACTCTGGGATGAGCGAGAAGAGATGCTGGCCTTCCTCTCTGTGACAACCTTTCAAGTACTTGAACAGTGCTATCATATCTCCCCTCAGTCTTCTCTTCTCAAGGCTAAACATGCCCAGTTCTTCCAGTCTGTCTTCATAGGGCTTTGTTTCCAGTCCCCTGATCATCTTTGTTGCCCTCCTCTGAACCCTCTCCAGCTTGTCTGCATCCTTCTTAAAATGTGGTGCCCAGAACTGGACACAGTACTCCAGATGAGGCCAGTGCTGAGCAGAGGGGAACTAGTACTTCCCTGGATTAGGAAGCTATGCTTCTATTAATGCAGCCCAAAAGAGCATTTGCCTTTTTTGCAGCCACATCACATGGTTGGCTCATATTCAGCTTGTGATCTACAGCAATTCCAAGATCCTTCTCGCTTGTAGTGTTGTTGAGCCACATACCCCCCATCTTGTAACTGTGCATTTGGTTTCTTTTCCTAGGTGCAGAACTTGGCATTTATCCCTATTAAATGTCATTCTGTTGTTTTCTGCCCAGCGCTCCAGTCTATCAAGATCATTTTGAATTTTGTTTCTGTCTTCCAAGGTAGTAGCTATCCCGACCAATTTTGTGTCATCTGCAAATTTGATCAGCATTCCCTGCACCTCCTCCTCCAAGTCATTAATAAAAATGTTGAAGAGCACTGGGTCCAGGACTGAGCCCTGCGGTACCCCACTCATTACCTCTCCCCAGTTTGAGAAGGTCCCATTGATAAGCACTCTTTGAGTCTGATTCTGTAGCCAACTGTGGATCCACCGGATCGTTGTTTCATCTAGTCCACTTTGAGCTAGTTTGCTCATCAGGATATCATGGGGCACTTTGCCGAAAGCTTTGCTGAAGTCGAGGTATATTACGTCCACAGCATTCCCACAGTCCACAAGGGAGGTTACTTGCTCAAAAAATGAGATCAGATTCATCTGGCAGGATTTGTTCTTGAGAAATCCATGTTGGCTTCGAGTAATCACTGTGTTGTTTTCAAGGTGCTTACAGATGGATTGCTTTATCATTTGCTCCAGGATTTTCCCAGGGATTGATGTCAGACTGACTGGTCTGTAGTTCCCAGGTTCCTCCTTTTTGCCCTTTTTGAAGATAGGGACAACATTAGCCCTCCTTCAGTCACCTGGCATGTCACCCGTCCTCCATGATTTCTCAAAGTGAATAGACAGTGGTTCTGAGAGTTCAGAATTCTGAACTCTGTTGCACCTCCAGTACATGGAGAGTTGTGGAGATGGCTGGTGAAGATGGGATGGTGCAGGTAGGGCCAACACACTTGTCCTCGCTCTCCCCTGCATGCTATTCTAATTGTGCATTGGGAGGGGGCATCTAAATAGGGCCATAGGCAGCAGTCTTGTAAAACCTGATTTAAAATTATTTGGGGGGAGGGAGTATACTAGGAGCTTTGCTAGTTGATGCTTTTATTGTGCGCTCACCATTCCTCATTCACGGTAGTTTGCAGGTGCATTAGAGACATGGTCATCGTCCAGGGCCTCTCCTGTGCTTTCCAAGCATTTTCACAGGGGGGAAAGTCTGGCATTTTGAGGAATGGTGGAATGAAATGCTTGTGTAGTTGTGCAATTCTACTATACCACAGAACCACCTAGAGGTTATGTAGTAGAACATGTAGAAAGGCAGAGAAGAAAAAACCCTGGGGGAAAAATATGTGTAGAGGAAAAAACCCAGAAAAATAAAAACATAATTATTCAGGTTTCAGAATATGGTTTCTCTGGGTGCAAAGTCTTAATCCCACAAAGAATTCAGGAGCAGAAGACACAGTAAAGTGACCTGCAAAAAGCCTCATCTGGAAAAGCCCTAGGACACCATGCCAGATTTCAGGAATCCATATTCTGTGCCAAGAAAATGTAGATTTTGCACCCCAAGAAACCACATTCTGAAACTTGAATAATTAAGTTTTTATTTTTAAAATAGTTATTTAAAATGTTTCTATCTCACACTGTAATAATATCCTCAAGCTTTTGGCTTGTGGCCAGCTGCTTCTACTAACCACTTAAGAGGAGTAAGAATATATAGATTGGCCATTGGCCATGCTAACTAGGAATGATGGGAGTTGCAGTCCAGCACATCTGGAGGGCACCAGGTTGGGAAAAGCTGATATAGAGCATAGGAGTTCCACACCCTACCCACTCGACATCCCATCGACTCTCCTCTGTGACTTATTTTCACAAGCATAGTGGCTAGAAACCAACCTCCACCCCCATTTTTAAAAACAAAACTTGCAGTTGTTATCCTGTAATCCAGCCTTGCTCAAGCTGGCGCCCTCCAGATGTGTTGGAATACAACTCCCATGCATGGCTGGCTTGAGGATGCTGGGAGTTGTAGTCCAACACATCTGGAGGCCACCAGGTTGGCCAAAGTTGACGCATCCTAATTTCTACACTTCTACAGTGTGGTGATGAATGAAAATAATACCAACAGGCCTGATCTTGGGGATATTTGAGGAAACTCTCACCCCCCCCGCCCCAAAATGGCCATCATTGTAATTCGGTTCCCTTCCCCCAGAATGGGCTCTTCCACCTTAATCTGTGATCATTTTTCTTCCACGAGTTTGTGCAGCACTTTGAGGATAAATTCGCTCAGATTTGCCATGAATTGGACACCACGATTAATGCAGTTCCATTGGTAGAGGCATTCAGAGCACCGTCTGGTCCAGTTCGGTTGGATGAGTTTCAATTATTGAGGCCTGAGGATGCAGACAAGGTGCTTGGCCAAGTCTGATCGGCCACTTGTGTGCTTGACCCTTGCCCTTCATAGCTTATTAAATCAAACAAGGAGGGGTTGTCCGGCTGGGTCCAGGAGGTTGTAAATTCCTCCTTGAGAGAGGGAGTGGTGCCTGCCGCTTTAAAAGAGGCAGTAATTAGACCACTCCTGAAAAAGCCTAACCTGGACCTGGAGGAATGTTAACCATTATAGGCCAGTGGCCAACATCCCCTTCCTGGGCAAGGTGCTTGAGCGGGTGGTTGCAGGACAGCTCCAGGCACTCTTGAATGAAACGGATTATCTAGATCCATTTTAATAGGGCTTCAGGCCTGGTTTTGGAATGGAAACTGCCCTGGTCACCCTGTGGGATGACCTCTGCCGGGAGAGGGACGGGGGAGTGCGACCCTGTTGATTCTCCTGGACCTCTTAGCGGCTTTCGATACCATCGACCATGGTATCCTTCTGGACAGGTTGTCTGGGTTGGGAGTTGGAGGCACTGCACTACAGTGGTTCTGCTCCTACTTGGATGGCCGATTCCAGAAGGTGGTGCTGGGGGATTATTGCTCTGTGCCATGGCAATTGTGCCATGGGGTTCCACAGGGCTCTGTTTTATCCCCCATGCTGTTTAACATCTACATGAAACCGCTGGGGGAGGTTATCCAGAGGTGTGGGCTGAGGTGCCATCAATATGCAGATGACACCCAGCTCTACCTCTCTTTCTCATCAAATCCAGGTGAGGCAGTGGCTGTTCTGAATCAGGGCCTGGGCACGGTAATGGACTGGATGAGGGCCAATAAACTGAAACTCAATCCAGACAAGACAAAGGTACTGTTAGTGGGTGGTTCATCTGCCCGGCTAGGTGATATTCAACCTGTTCTGGAGGGGGTTGCACTCCCCCTAAAGAATCACGTTCATAGTTTGGGGGTGCTCTTGGATCCAGAACTGTCACTTGAGGCACAGGTGAACTCAGTGGCACGGAGCACTTTTTATCAGCTTAGGCTGGTATACCAACTACGCCCTTATCTGGACAGAGATAGCCTAGCTACAGTTATCCATGCTCTGATAACTTCTCGTCTCAATTACTGCAATGCGTTATATGTGGGGCTGCCTTTGAAAACGGTCCGGAAACTTCAGCTGGTCCAAAATAGGGCAGCAAGACTGTTAACAGGGACTGGCCAATGAGCTCATATTACGCCAGTATGTACTGCACTGGCTGCCAGTCCATTTCCGGGCCCGATTCAAAGTGCTGGTATTAACATTCAAAGCCCATAATGGCTTGGGGCCAGGTTATCTGAAGGATTGCCCCCTCCCATATGTGCCTGCCTGGACTTTAAGATCATCCTCAGTGGCCGTTCTCCATGAGCCCCTGCCAAAGGAAGAAAGGCAGGTGGCTACTAGGAGGAGGGCCTTTTCTGCTGTGGCACCCCGGCTGTGGAATGAGCTCCCTAGTGAGGTTCTCCTGGCACCTACATTGTATTCTTTCCAGTGCCAGGTGAAGACCTTTTTATTTTCCCAGGCATTTTAGCATTTTAGCTTTTTAGACTTTTAGCTTTGCTGTTTTAAATCTGTATTTTAAATCCCTGCACCTCTGCTAGGTTTTGTTCTGGTTGCATTGTTATACTGTGGTTTCAGTGTTTTATATATTTTGTATTGTTTTATTCTGTGCTGTTTGGTTTTAATTTTTGTGAACCGCCCAGAGAGCTTCGGCTATTGGGTGGTATAGAAATGAAATAAATAAATAAATAAATAAATTTCCCCCCCTAGGAAAGAGAGAAGGTGGCGGCTGCTTCTGGCAGCTGAAGGATGAAGTCACCTCCTTGCTGCCTGTCCCTTTCTTCTGGGGCATCTGCAGAGGAGCTGGATGAGAGCACGTCCTTGGGGTCCCTAGAGTCCAGCGTCTTCTGTAGTGAGGAGGAGCCTGGATCCTTGCTGCAGCGGGTGGCCCCTTCGTTGGACTGCATCACCATCAATGTGGGAGGTGCCCGCTTCGTGCTGTCCCAGCAAAAGCTGTGCTGCTACCCGGACACTCGCCTGGGCAAGCTGGCTGTGGTGGTATCAGCCGCCCGGGATGTGGCTTCCAGCCTCCTGGACCTCTGCGACGATGCCAACTTGGTGGAGAACGAGTATTTCTTTGATCGTAGCTCTCAGGCATTTAGCTACATCCATAATTATTACCAGACCGGCCGGCTACATGTTATGGATCAGCTGTGTGCCCTTTCTTTCCTGCAGGAGATCCGGTACTGGGGGCTGGACGAGCTCAGCATAGACTCTTGCTGCAGGGACAGGTGGGCGTTCTGTTGTCAGTGGGTAGAAATCCAGTAGGGCGTCTTGGATCAAGGTGGGAAGAATGTAGATCTCTGGGTGGTTTGCAGTAGATCTCTAAGGAGTTCTGACTTTAACAAGAACAAGGGGATTAAAAAGCAAACAAATAACAAACTTCTGCCATGGCTGGCCTTGTGCTAATTTCTTATCTCTCGGCCTCAGTATTCCTCACCTGTAAAATAGGAGTACTCATTGATTGTTTTTCACTAGATCTTCCTTTAGTTCTGCTGGCCAGTTTTATTTGTTTTATTTATTTATCATATTTATATCCCACCTTTCTTCCATCCTGGAATTCAAACTGGCTACGTATGGTTCCCAGGTGGACTCCCCTCCAAGCACCAACCAGACCCATATCTGCTTAGCTTCAACAAGGTGGCTGCGTCAGGTGCCTTCAGACCATGCCCTGGAGGAGTGGAGACTAGTGGCTTAAAATGGCTTCAGAACCTTCGATAGCTCCTTTAGAGTTCTGACTGGTTCTGACTGAAACCCAAAGTGGATTCACAGCCCCACTGAAATCAGAGCCACCAGCCTCCACTGCCTTGGAGTAATGTTTTAGATTTCCTATGGTCACTCGCATGTAGATTTCTATATATATCCTTGTGTCTGGTTCACGGGGTGCAGTAGGTAATTAACTCTGCCACCTGAGCTGCCATTTTTTTCCCGTCTCTGGTCATCTACATGAAAATGGAAGGATAAGCACTTCTCGTATTATCTGGATTTTCATGAAGTCAGCTTTGGTCCACCAGTGTGGTATAGTGGTGAGAATGTTGGACCGGGAGCCAGGAGATCCGGGTTCTAGTCCCCACTTGGCCCTGAAGCTCACTGGGGGACTTTGGGCCAGTCACAGACTCTCAGCCCAACCTACCTCACAGGGTTGTTGTTGTGAGGATAAAAGGGAGAGGAGGAGGATCATGTATGCCGCCTTGGGTTCCTTGCAAGAAGGAAAATGGAGGGATATAAATGCAATAAGTAAGTAAGTAGGGGCACATGAAGCAAAATGTGGAGTAAATGCTACCTTAGAACCCGCTTTTCACAAGTCAAACTGCCCTTTAATCTGCCTTACTTTGTGGTTGGGTGGGCTAGTAGATGTGAATGTCATCAACCCCATAGATACTGCTCAGCCAATGAGAGAGGTTTGCTTCCTGTCCGTCTCCATGCTGTACTGCTCAGGGAAGTGTAATGGAAGAGATAAGTAATGCCAGGTAGTTTACACTACACCTCTCCCCATCACATCCACCAACCGGGAACCAGCAGTATTGAAATCCAAGGATGGACGGGCAGACAGGAGGTGCCTAGGTCCGGCATGGAGGGAAAGGGCCGGAGTTGCCTCCCTCTGCTAGCGCTCTGCAGTCAGCAGCAGTTGCTGCTGCTGTTGCTTCCACTTCCCCAACCCTGCACTAAGCCTCCTCCTCTTGCTCACAAATACACAGGAAAATTGCACACACACAGGACTATTCTGAAAGGGAGAAGCAGCATGACTGAGGAATGAATGCATGAATGAATCAGAGGCTTCTATCTGTGAATGGAAAACAAACTGCTGTGTTACTCTGAAGGGGTGACCCAGTGCAATTCGATTATTCGGGAGGCTTGTTCCCAGCCCTTTCCATGCTGTACTGGCTGCCCTTTCTCCTTTCCCCCTGTGTTTTCCTTCATTGTAAGTGTATTGTGAAATTCCTTTTGTTGCAGGCTATTGCTACTGGCTGCCCTTTCTCTTTTCCCCCTGTGTATTCTTTAGTTGTAAGTGTATCGCAGTAACACCACTGCAAAATACCACCGCTGCAGGCTCCTGCTACTGGCTGCCCTTTCTCCTTCTACTCTGTGTAGTGCACTATGTCTTTATTATGCACTATGTATAAACTGGCTACTCCACTATTGTGAATGAAATAGCGCTACTGCTGTTATGAATGGGAAAAGGAAGCTATTTGTTGTGAAAGCAGCCCTACTGTGAATGGGAGAAAAGAGGAAATGGGGGGGGAGGGGGAGGGGGAGGGGGAGGGGGGCCCACCCCTAAACCAGGTCACTGCCAGATCGCAGAAATAGGCACAGCCAGGATGAAATGCGGGGGTGGGGCACACTACAGCGCAACCGCTCTGGAGCGGCATTTGAGGCAAACAACGCACTAAAACAACTCTCCCGAAACATGCCATTTCCAGTGAGAAGCTGCAGGGTTGCTGCAGATTGGTATCAGAGTCATCTGTCACAAATGACCCCAATGTACTCTCCCTCTGCATTAAATCAGCTGTGTAGACTGGTGTAGTTTTGTAGACCTTGGCACTGTAGTAAAAAAAAAAAATATTTCCAGCAAGCCTGACATCTGCCCACCTGTGGGTTAGATGGATTCATTTGGCTGCGTGGATGAACACAGATGAAGGGAATATGCATGAGGTAGTAGGCTGGGCGGCACCGACATGAACTGCCTGCCTGCCTGCCTGCCTGCGGCAGCAACATGACCGAGAACTGGAGGAGTGGTTGAGTTCAGTAGTAACTCATTTTTGAAGGAGCAGCAGTGGAGATCCAGTATGGCAGCTTTCTCCAGCCTGGCGCCTTCCAGGTGTGTTAGACTACAGTTCCCATCATCCCTAGATGACTGTGGGTGATGGCAGTTGTCATCCAACACATTTGGAGAACACTAGGTGGGGGAAGACTACAATATGGGGTGGCAGTCAGTCAAGTTCGACACTTCAGATGTGTTGATGGATAGGGACTCGAAGGTTACAAGTGGAAGGGAATAGCAGAAGGGACGGGGGAAGTATCTGGGAAAATTCAAGCCAGGTTATAGTGATTTTTGTGATGAGCATTTATTTTCCCCACACTGCTGCTATTAATCTTGGAGGGAGAACAAATCCCATAGACCACAGCATGTGCCACAACTGGGAAAGCTGGTCTGTGAAGAACTTTGCTTGGCCGATGACCCAAGCGAGCACACCCAGCCACATGCAATAGGAAAAGGTCCATCTTATCTGGGTGGAAATATTCTCCAAGAATAAAGTTCCAGGGTCACTTAACTCAGTAGCCTGTTGAGATGCTTCTGTCATGTGAGGAGGAGGAAAGGGATACAGCACAGCTTGCTGACTAAGATCATATACAAGATCTAAGATCATGTTGACTACAAAGCTGACTTGCTGGGTGCCTTAATAACTTGGTAACCTCATGTCTTCAAGATCCCCCTTTCTGTCATATATGCTCTATAAAAATACAATTTTTTCAACTTAACAATTTACCATCTATCTATGGCTGCCATGGCAAAACTCCTGGCTGTAGTAGATTCCCATGCTGCACTGGTACATGTAGACATCATGCATTACGGATCAAGTGTTTACTTCCCATACCAACTCTTCCCCTCCTGTTTGCACTGCTGGCATAGGAAGTAGAACTGTGATCCAGAACTTTTTCATATCACTGGTGAGATGGGGGAATTGATCGCAGGGGACTCTCCTTTCTCAAACAAGAGGTGTTGGAGTTCAAGGCTGCCCAGAAGTAGCTCCCTCTGACTCAGGGGGGCTGAGGAAAAGATGCTCAGCAAAGGGATGCTGTCTTTACCATGCCTTTCCCTTCCTTCAAAATTAGATGTATTTATTTATTTTATTTACCATATTTATATACCACTCCACATCAAAAGATTTTGGAGCGGTGAGCAAGAAAGATAGAACAATAAAAAGCTATGTTAAGACCATTAAAACATTTTAATAGAAACAAAAGATTCAAGACCTGTGCAAATTATGACCTAATGACAGGCACTTCTTGGTATTTCACATTATGCGTTAAATCAGCCTTCCCCAACCCTTCCTTCTACCCACTAGATACTTTGGACTTCAACTCCAACAAGTCCCAGCATGACCAGTGGTCAGGACTGTTGGGAGTTGTAGTCTAAAACATCAGGAGGGCAACAGGTTGGGCTAAACTGTTACAGGTGTTGAATATGTGCTTTGCAGGTTAGGCCCACCAACTTCTTAAATTAGGATGGAGGCTCCTTCTTTCCAAATATGCCAGCATTGCTTCCTGGTTCTTATTCCCTGTATTTTATTTATTAATTAATTTAAAAACTGATCCCTCCTCTTTTTTTCCAAAAAAAACTTAAAAACTTAAAGCAGATTACAACAACAAAATATACATGCAATAAAACCAATCCACCCAATGCAATAAACAACCGTCAGAAAATGCAGCTATCGTAAAGACCCAAACAGTTCCCAAATTGCCAAAACTGGCAAGCCATAAACCCCCCAAAATTCGCATTGAAGACACAGAGAAAAGAAAAAAAATATACATGATACTAGGGATGCTGGAGAGATTCGAGATGGACTAAAATGAGCTCAGATTTCTAAGAATCCAGCCTGTGGAATCCACTGTGGACTGACCTCCTCAGGCTGCACAGAGTCCATGGACTTCTGGATCTTTTTTTTCTTTCCCAAAATGTATGCATATTTATTCATAGGAAAATACACACGTTTCTGCTGAGAATGGTAATATACATGGGGGAAAGTTGAATAGAATGGGGGGCGATATGCTAAATGTTACATACTAAGGTAAATTATGTAAATTGTTGCAAACTCTTTTACGAAATTATTTTTTGTATTTTTCTGCATAATTGAAAAAAAATCGAATCCGTCTGTGAATGGACGATGAAACAAAAGGTGCCTGACAATCCACGAATTTTCAGATTTTACACAAATCCCTACATCCCTACATGATACTGTATATTACTCTCTTGTCCCTCCACTGAAACATTATCGAGAGTGTAAGATTCCAGCTACAACTAGAATCATAGAATGGTAGGGTTGGAAGGGGCCTACAAGGCCATCGAGTCCAACCCCCTGCTCAGTGCAGGAATCCTCAGAGCATCCCTGACAGATGGCTGTCCAGCCTCGTCTTGAATGCCTCCAGTGTGGGAGAGCCCACTACCTCCCTAGGTCATTGGTTCCATTGTTGTATTGCTCTAACAGGAAGTTTTTCCTGATGTTCAGCCGGAATCTGGCTTCCTTGAGCCCATTATTCCGTGTCCTGCACTCTGGGATGATCAAGAAGAGATCCTGGCCTTCCTCTCTGTGACAACCATTCAAGTACTTGAAGAGCACTATCCTATCTCCCCTCAGTCTTCTCAAGGCTAGACATGCCCAGTTCTTTCAGTCTCTCCTCACAGGGCTTTGTTTCCAGTCCCCTGATCATCTTTGTTGCCCTCCTCTGAACCCTCTCCAGTTTGTCTGCAATCTGCATCCTTCTTCAAGTGTGGTGCCCGGAACTGGACACAGTACTCCAGATGAGGCCTAACCAGTGCTAAGTAGAGGGGAACTAGTACTTCCCAGGATTTGGAAGTTATGCTTCTATTAATGCAGCCCAAAATAGCATTTGCCTTTTTTGCAGCCACATCACATTGTTGGCTCATATTCAATTTGTGATCGACAACAATTCCAAGATCCTTCTCACTTGTAGTGTTGTTGAGCCACATATCCCCCATCTGGGGGATGGGGGTCCTCTGAGCACTAGGGTCCTCTGAGGAACAGGGAGCTCCCACTGGTGGGCTGAGGTAATGTTCTTTGTCAGATAGCTAAACTAGCTGGCCAACATAGCATTGAAATAGTATCTCCTCAGCAGTTGTGTGTGTTAAAGAAAAACTGGATTTATGGCAAGAGGGAGGCTGTGCCCTTTTTAGGTTCACTTTAGGGATGTTACCTTTGGTGACTATCCAGCTTCACACCTCTGAGACACTCACAATTAGTGCTGTGCCGAAAATTTCTCCCACTTTTTTTCAACCATTCTCATTCAATTTGATAGAAAAGAAATTGCTTTTGAAAAGACATTCAAAGGAGGAGAAATTTCAGAGAAATTCTTATGGGTTGGGTTTGGGGTTCTTGTCCTTCCTTTACTTATGAGGTGGCTGAAGAGTGTGCATGATTGTCCTGTCTTTCATTGTACAATAATCTCTGTGGCAGCTTGTAGCCTCCTCAGCTTCCCACACTTCAATTTAAAGCTATCATGAGGAAGACATCATGAGGTAATTCCTCCCATGGGCCCTTTTCAGTTCAGGAATGGCAGGTGTCCTGGGAGGCTGCAGAACAATAAAGAGATGTGTAATAGAAAGAGAAAACACACACAGCACCCTCGGCCACCTCACAGAGATTAGATAAGCTCAGAAACCACAAGAAAGTCAACATTCTTCCTCAGAAAAGTGGAAGCCTCAACACAGTCGATGCAGTTGCCACCTAGAGAAGCAAAGCAATAAACCAAAAGCTCTTAGGAAAAAAGAACCCTGTGCTACAGCCCCTGCCAATAGTGAGTCCTATCTGTGAGAAACTGTTGGAGAATTTCTCCTCCCTTAGGAGAAATCTGGCGAAACTGTGCCCCCAATTTCTCTGCCCACAAATAGTCTGGAGAATTTGAAGAGGCCATCTGCACACAGCTCTACTCACAATAGCTACATCTCCAACTTATTGCGGGGGTGCAGAACCTCTTTCAGTCCAAGGGTCAAATTCCATTTCAGGGAAGCTCTCGGGGGCCACATTCCAGTGGTGTGTGTGGCTGAAGGCAAAGGGGGCGGGACCAACATCCCAATGTATTTTAGCTTAAAGCTCTCACTGCCAGTAACTAAGCCTTAGGAGAGCTACTTCAGCCTTTTAGAATGGGGAGAAAAAACTGCACAAAAGCTGGGAAACCGCCAAACAAAGGTGGTTGGGGGGAAAGGGCGTGGCCATCTGAGGAACCATGAAAGGCTGGTTTGGCCCCCAGGCCTGAGGTTCTCCACCCCTGGCTTATGGCAATAGAGTCTTTACCTCCCTTACTGAAGTTCTCCATGATGTGTAGGATCAGAATTCTGCAGTACATGTTTTTCATTGGTTTCGCGTGTTGACTTGTGGTCATGTAACACTTGTGGTCAACCACCCTGCACAGGTACTTCAGACGCAAAGAACTGAGTGAAGCTTTGGATATCAAGAAAGATGCTGAAGAACTGGATGCCCAAGATGAGGAGGAAGAATTCTCTGGGGGCCTCTGCCCTGGCTTCAGGCAGAAGCTTTGGGAAATATTGGAAAAACCTGGGTCTTCTGTAGCTGCCAGGACTTTCGGCACTATCTCCATGGCCTTTGTCATCATCTCTATTGCCAACATGGCCCTGATTTCAGTGGAGCTGAGCTGGCTGCCGCCACAGTTCCTGGACATCCTGGAGTATGTGTGCATCGCCTGGTTCACGGGAGAGTTTATCCTGCGCTTCCTCTGTGTACGGAACAGATGCCACTTCATGAGGAATGTAGCAAACATCATAGATCTTCTAGCTATTTTGCCCTTCTACATCACCCTGCTGGTGGAGAGCTTGCGTGGCAGACAAAGCTCCCAGGAGCTGGAAAACATGGGTCGCATTGTCCAGGTGTTGAGGCTACTGAGGGGTCTGCGCATGTTGAAGTTGGGCAGGCATTCAACAGGTAAATCCACCCGGGCTGGGAGCCTCTTGGGGAATGATGTTTCTATTAGGGCTCTGCAGGGAACCCCCAACCCACTCCAGAGGCTGATTTGGAGCTTCCAGATTGGCCCCGACCCACCTCAGGCCAACCTACGCTGGCCTCCAGATCCAAAACAAGATTCGGACAGCCAAAGCCCACACACACACCCCAGCTGTGCAAGCCCCGCACCCAGCCATGCAAGCCTCCTGCTTCTCCTTACTTGGACCAGTGGGGAGTGCCCGCAGCCACTGCTGTCTTGGAGGGTGTTGCCATTTTCTTTTAAAATGGAGACTCTTCTTCTTCCAGTAAGTAAATGGTGTGTAGATTGTGGCTGTAAAGGGGCCCTGTATGCAGTATTACAGACCCCTTTATGGCTGCAATCTACACACCGTTCACTTACCAGAAGAAGAAGAGTCACCATGGTGACTCCCTCCAAGACTGCGATGGCTGTGGGTGCTCCTCACAGGTCTAGGTAAGGAGCGAGGGGCTTGCGTGGTTGGGTGGGCAGCTACCTGGATTAGGCCACTTCGGGTCACCCCCAACCCGCTCTGAAAACAGACTGCTTCAGCCCAAAACACCCCGATCCAATTTGGGATTTGGGCTGAAGCAGTGCACAGCCCCAGTTTTTGTTCGATCCAGAGGGGAGCAGGGAAGGGGGACATTGGAAGCTAAATCTTGAATAGGCAAGGGTGCACAAAATGTAGCTGGGCTTGGTAGCCAGCCAGACTTCATAGTCGCCAAACTTGCCATTGACTCCTCTTTCCCTGGCATCATTCCCAAGATGCAGGCAAACAAGCATCCCACCAGATAGATGGGGTAGGATACAGACCTTTTTTTTCCCATTTCATTTGTTAAATTTATTAGATGCCTTTTTCTAAAAAAGACTGAAGGCATCTCTCAGCAGGGGTTTCAAACAGACAAGATTTAAAACAATTTAAAAGGGCTAAAAACAATTACCAATGCAAGACCTGGTAAACAACTAAATTCAAAGCCCCATCATATGCCGTCAAATGCCTGGAAAGTCTTAACCGGCACAGCAAATGACAATGTTAGTGCCAGGTAGACCTCACTGGGGAGAGCATTCCACAATTGGGGGCCACGGCCGAGAATGAAAGTAGGGATCCAAAAATATCCTTCTGCTCCCCCAAAAGGGGTTGAGCATTCAAACTGAACACTCACAAAGGCTTGTGCTCTTTGTGAGCACTTGATTTGTTGAATAACTGCAAAAAGCTCAGAGGCTGACAATGCACCCTGAGTCAGTTCTTCCTTCCCCCTACCAAAGGCTTAGTAACTTACTTTGAGGAGGGCAGATGGTGGTAGCGGAGGCATTTTCGCAGCAGAGATGGGGTGGGTGTGGGATTGGGGCTGCTAATCCCCAGAGGGAAACTGATGAAAATGATGCTGTGCAGAAATGGTGCAAGTAGATTGACTTGGGCTCTCCTTATCTACTGCTCCTTTGCTTGCTCTTTTTCCTTGCTCTTCCCTGGTTCTGTACTGAATTTACCCCTACTCTTCTACAAGCACCAGAACATTAATGAGAAATGTCCTCAGTTAGTCCACACAACTGCGCTGTTTGCCTATTATCCCGCTCTTCATCACTCATAAGTGCATGCAGGAGGAATACATGAAGCTACCTGCCCAGGTTCTGGGGTGCTGGTCAGGTCTATTGGGCTCCATCATTGCTCTGCATACAACGAAAATGCACCTTAGAACCCAACCAATTCTCTCTCTCCTGTGGCTTTCCATTGCAGACCATGATTGGTGGTGGTGCCCATTTCCTCCTTTACTAATCTTATCTTCAAGGAACCTCTGATAAATGTACTATCACTGGGACAGAGAAATACCAGAGGTTTACACCCCTAAATCTTCTTCAGATCTGCCCTCCCTTTTGAAATGAATAAATCATCAAAGAATTACTAAAAGTGCACTGTCAGGGTTCCCCCTATGACTTGGATCCCCTGAGCAACTCCTTAAGCATCTATTGCCTCCTTAAGAGTCCCACCTTCCTTCTTTTAACTTCCCCTTCCCAATAACGTGGGGTTTAGGCTATAGGTGTGGGGTGATTGACACTCTAGACACAGGGTTAACCACAACAGTTTACTAGTAAGTTAAAGCAAGCAAATCACAACTAAAGGTATTTAAACAATAGAACTGTGTGATACAAAGGGCATTTAAGAGAAAATGAAAGTTGCAAAAGGCAAGTTCTATTACTCTAGTTGTTCTTAGACTTTTCAAGGCTGCTTCTTCCTACTTCCTTTTCAGGCTGTGATCTCCCCGACTCTGGTCTTACTGGCTCTCTCACTCTATATACCCTCTTCCCTCAAAACCAAAAGTACTGTTTCATACATGAAGAAATGAAACTTAACTGAGGAAATAAAACTGAAAAGTAGCTGGGGAAATGAAACTGTTCCTCTTAGGGATACCCCCTCCCAACAAAAACTCCGGGCCTGTAAGCCTGACCTTTTTTCCCTTTACCTTTGTAGGCCTCAAACCTTCACATGCACACAGGGGGGAAAACTACAAAAGCTACTTATTTAGGCCTCCTCCCCTTTAGGGCTGCATTGGAAGGCCAAACTACATGTGACACCAATTTTGCAGCTATGTCACCATTTTTATTTTAAGTAATTAGAGAGATGGAGTGGGGAGGGATCCTTACTGGGAATGCAGGACATGGAGAGGAGAGGCTTATCTCTTCCTTCCAAAGGATGATCAGAGTGTGTGTGTGAGAGAGAGGGAGAATGCTTACGTAAAAAATTATTATTGGTGCCAATAATAATAACCTTCTTTCCAAGAAGTCTAGCCATGCTGGGGGTGGGGGAGGCAGTGATTTTAGTTCCAATTGCTCTGGGGAAGGAAGAGATCAGCCTTCTTTCTGCATGTGCTGAGTTTGCACAAGAAGCTCCTTGCACAACTGGGGCACCACAACAGAAAAGGCCTTCTTCTTAGTAACCACCCACCTCACTTCCTTTACCGCGACTCCTAGAGAAGGGTCATTGAAGATGATCCTTAGGGTCCAGGCAGGTATATATGGGAGGGAGACAATCCTTCAGGTAACCTGGCCCCAGGCCATTTAGGGCTTTGAATGTTAATACCTGCACTTTGAATCAGGCCTGGAAATGGACCGGCAGCCAGTGCAGCTGGAAAAGTACTGGCCTAATATGACCATGTTGGCCAGACCCCATTAACAATCTTGCTGCCCTGTTTTGGACCAGCTGAAGTTTCCGGACTGTTTTCAAAGGCAGCCCCACGTATAAAGCATTGCAGTAATCCAGATGAACGGTTATCAGAGCATGGATAACTGTAGCTAGGCTTATCCATCCAGATCAGGGTGTAATTGGTATATCCACCTAAGCTGATAAAAAGTGCTCCGTGCCACCGAGTCCACCTATGCCTCAAGCAACAGTTCTGGGTCCAAGAGCACCCCCAAACTACAAACCTGATCCTTTAGGAGGAGTGCAACCCACTCCAGCTTGAACATCACTTAGCTGGGCAGACAAACCACCCACCAACAGTACCTCCATCTTGTCTAGGTTGAGTCTCAGTTTATTGGCCCTCATCCAGTCCATTACCGTACCCAGGCATTGATTCAGAACAGCCACTGCCTCACCTGGGTTTGATGAAAAGGAGAGATAGAACCGGGTGTCATCCACATATTGATAACTCCTTTATACACACACACACACACACACACACACACACCACAGAGAGCCAGCATGGTGTAGTGGCTAGAGTGTTGGACTGGGAGCCAGGAGATCAGGGTTCTAGTCCCCACTCGGCCATGGAAGCTCACTGGGTGACTTTGGACCAGTCACAGACTCTCAGCCCAACCCACCTCACAGGGTTGTTGTTGTTGTGAGGATAAAATGGAGGAGGATTATGTATGCCCCCTTGGGTTCCTTAAGGAAGAAAAAAGGTGGGATATAAATGTAACAAACAAACAAACAAAAACACACACATGTTCCTACATATACAAAGCTAGCAAGTTAGGAAGCTTAGAACACTTCACCCTAGCATCTAGTTTCCTCTCTGCAGGGTATCTGATTTGTTGTTTTGCTTTGTTTTTCCACTACCCATATGAGCCATCTGAAGTGGTACAGTCCAGAAACAATGTTAGCCATATGAGCAATCAATGTCAGCCATAGGAGCGTGGTACAGCCCAGAAATAATGGGCTACACCACAGCTACTCTTTGAGCCCCAGGCCTAACACAGATCAATTAAATGGACATGCCAGAAACTCCTTCTGCACACACCTACTATCACCTTTCATCTCCCTTGCACGGCTCTGTTAGCCCCATTTGTTGTCTGCCAGTTTCATTGTCAACAGTGAGCAAGTTGGCAAGGCTCAGCTATACCCACATACCATTGTTTTGTTACTGTTCAAATCAAACTGGACTGGCATTTGGAAACATTTGTCCGGAGGGGGTGTTGGTATGAACAGCAGCCATTCTGAACACTTGCAAGTTGATGATACACTCTGTTCTGTTCAAGAACTAAATGCAGCTCTCAAATGGGAAGGCATAGTAGCTGCAGCAGCTATGTATTTTCAGCTGGTGGGATCACAGGAACACAGGAAGCTGCCTTATAGTGAGTCAGACTATAGGTCCATCTAGCCCAGTGTTGCAAAGAGAAAACTCTCTGGAAAAGACCCTGATGCTGGGAAAGACTGAAGGCAAAAGGAGAAGGGGACGGCAGAGGATGAGATGGCTAGATGGCATCACCGCTGCAATGAATATGAACTTGAGCACGCTCCGGGAGAGAGCGCAGGACAGTAAGGCCTGGCATGCTATGGTCCATGGGGTCACGAAGAGTCGGACACGACTGAACGACTGAACAACAACAAAAGCCCAGTGTTGTCAACACTCACTGGCGGCAGCAGCTGTCCGGGGTTTCATGCAGGAGTTTTTCCAGCCCTACCTGGAGATGCCGGGGATCAAACCTGGGGCCTTGTGCATGCAAAGCATGTGCTCTACCACTGAGCTACGGCTCTTCTGAAATGTTGCCTTGGATTCATTTATTATTCCACCCCACACACCCACACACCCACCACACACACACACACACACACACACACACTTCTTCAAGTGGGGAGAATTGCCAGACAAGTACTTCCAGGTTCAGTTTCTTTCACTTGAGAGGACACTGTAAATTTAAGTTGTCTTCATGATACTTTATTTACAAGTCACAGCGTTGGAAGAGACCTTGGAGGTCATCTAGTCCAACACACCAACCTCGCTGCTTGATGTAGGATACAATGAACAGAGGGCTGTCCAGGCACTGCTTAAATCTCTCCAGTGAAAGAGAGCCCACCACCTCCTGTGGCAGAGCTCTTACCATTAGGAAGTTTCTCCTAATGTTATGCTGATGTCTGCTTTCCTGCCATTTCCACCCATTACTTCTAGTCTGCCCCCTGGAGTAACAGATAGCAAGTCTGCTCATCTTCTACATGTCAGCCCTTCAGATATTTGAAGATAGCTATATAGAAACAGAACTGAAATAGAGGCAAACAGGCCCTCCCACAAGGCAGAGGATACCCCACAGAGCAATGAAGACCAGCTCCCAAGTTGCCCCCTCAGTTACAGCTAAATCCAGCTGAAAGCTCACAGATTTCTTTCTGTCACTTCCCAACTACAAACTGCTTTTCCTGCTGCATCTCTGCCCTATCCCTTCAGACCCAGGGGGTTCCAGAACACAGAAAACCCCATCTCTCAAGATACCGTCTCCTAACTATTGGCTGCCATTGATGAATGATAAACTGAACATCTTTGAACTATTAACCAGCAATCTACCCAATGAAGGAATGGCCCACCAGCAGCTGTACCATGTATTTCCACAATTCTTCTACTGGATAATACTCCAAAATAAAACTAATGACTACCAGTACCACATCCAGTTCATAAATCTATAGATTTAAAAATTTACAATATATTGTTCAGGACTGTGAGGGCTAAAAGTGTGTAGTGGGTTTGGGGTCATACATGCTGGTCCCACCCCCTCTGTCTCTGGGCACATTGTCTCCACCCGCCTCAGTTCTGACCTTGTCCTGTTGAATCGGCAAGTTCTGAAAGGGAGTTCTACTTATGTTTGTTTGAATGCGAATAGACTTCTCTGATAAGGCAGGGTCTGCAATCGTGCGGAGAGTTCTGCTCATGTTGAAGCCAACGCAAGTAGAACTCCCTTTCAGATCTTGTCAGTTGGATACAGCAAGATCTGGACTGAGGGTGGCAGGGGCAGTGTGCACGGCCCCAACCCTCTATCCACTTTAAGCCCTCACACATTCAGGTGAACACCTGAACAGGGCTAGAGTGAGCATGAAGAAGAAACAGAACCATAAATCTTGTACATGTGTGAATGAGTATATATATGCATATTTACTTGGCATACCAACGTTGCTCACTGGTGACTTAAAGATAAAAGGAACATTTTCCCTTCCTGGTTCCTTGGAATCAGTTTTTATTCATCATAGGTGATAAGGCGAGTGGCTAGCTGCAAGCATCCGCAATAGATTCATACATGTTCATTGTCACTTGACGTCATTGATGATAAACATGCATGTGTGATTACTTCAGGTGTAATGCATTTCTGTGTATGGGCACAGCTATCCATGAACATAGGGATTAGTATAGAACTCAATAGCCCCTGGGGTCCTAACCTTTCCCCTTCCTGCAGCACACTGGGGCATTATTGAGAATGGGGGCAGCCTGTGTATGTCCTCCTATAATCCCCAGCTCTCCCTCTTATCTGGGTGTTGCACCCATGCAGGGAGAGACTGTACCCTAACTATACTAAGCGCTGCAAGAAGCCACTGCAAATAACATTAAGCGATAATGCTAAAAAGTCTGCCCTCCCTTCTCCTGGGGCCTTTTTCATCTGAATGTTGCACTATCCTAGAGAGCCTGCAGTCCTCTTGAGTATGCCTAGTTGCAGTTGCTGCCTCTAAAATTCATTTTTTCATATACATTTAGCATTGAGATAGAGCAGATGGAAGTCAGCTATTTCACACAGGCAAGAATCCTCCAATGCAAAATGGGGAGAGCACTGGATAAGCCATAGCTCTTAATAACTTCAGTGGAACGCGGAACGGATCCTGAGCCAACCTTCGAAATATGAGCCAAGCGCATGATGCTGCTGCTTTAAAAGGGCAAATGCTCGTGTGGGTTATACAGAAGAACTGGATCCAAGGCATGGGAAGAAATTGTTCTACATTACCGGGTGTTGGTTGCCACCCAACTATCAAGGACGCTGGATCTGTTTTTCTGCTTCAGCCATTAAGGCAGGACTAGCTTCTAGCGATGTCAGGAAAATCATGCTTTGGGTTTCGGTGAGTCTCTTGCATTCATTGAGACCTCATGTCCTGTATCTCCAAAACCTTTTCATTTCCTCTTCGCTAAATATGGCCTGTTCTCTTGTTAAATACTGGATGAGAGCAATTAGGCTAATGCTAATACTAGGAAGTGTTTAAAGATTTTGAGAAAGATGATAAGTATTTTTATTGCTTGAAGAAAAGTCATATTTTTAAAACTGGGATGATGAATGTGTGGCCCTCCATATGTTTTTGAACTAAAACTCCCATCAACCTTCACCATTGGCTATGCTGGCTAGGGCTTATGGGAGGTGCAGTCAAACAACATCTGGAGGGCCACAGGTTCTCCAACCCTGTTTCAAAAATGATTGACTGACACTTTTTGTCATTAAACATTACATACAGATCTCCTTAAAAATGTTTTTTTAAGCTGTCAGGTGTAGTCTTGTTTAAAGGTAGAAGGTTATATGCATGGCCCTTTAGAGCTGGTAATGCAAACCTAAAATTATTTTATTCAATGAAGGTTGCAATCCATGCAAGGCTGATTGAGCATGGAGACATTCGCCTGACTTACTCAAAATCACTGAGTAAATAAAAACCCTATTCCATCACACTCCCCGGGTAGTCTCATAACATGTTGTTCTTGCTGCTAATCTACAGGCCCACCAGCAGTGCAATTAGATATTTAAGGATGCTATAATTTCACTTGCATTTTCCAAAATGGTGTTCTGTAAAATGTTGGGTGGGAGGGTAAAAGAGAGACATCGACTTCTTTCTAAACCAAGCCAGCTCATGCCTCCTTATGTTCTCACATGATTAAAAAAAAAAAAATGGCAGGACTACAAGGAAGTAGCTGTCTATTAATAATTTCAATGAACATCTTAACAGTAAGAGCAGTTACACTTTGGAAGAAGTGGCCTAAGAAGGCTATGGAGCCACCCACCTTCTAGGGAGGCTTTCAGGAAAAGACTAGATGGCCGGTACATCTCAGAATCATAGAATCATAGAGTAGTAGGGTTGGAAGGGGCCTACAAGACCATTGAGTCCAACCCCCTGCTCAGTGCAGGAATCCAAGTCAAAGTATCCCCGACAGATGGCTGTCCAGCCTCATCTTGAATGCCTCCAGCATGGGAGAGCCCACCACCTCCCTAGGTCATTGGTTCCATTGTCATATTGCTCTAACAGTCAGGAAGTTTTTCCTGATGTTCAGCCGGGATCTGGCTTCCTGTCACTTGAGCCCATGATTCCGTGTCCTGCACTCTGGGATGATCTCATCCTATTTCAAGTTCCTATCAGTTGATAGGATGCTCAGGTGGACCCTTTGCCTTAAGATTCATTTCTGGCTTAATGGGAAGGAGACAATCTGATAGACCGAAGCGACCCACCAATGTTTCTTTACTCAAGAAGGAAGGCAATCAGAGGGTGTGGCACCAATTGAAACCCTGTCTTGTATTCCAGGTTTGCGGTCCCTTGCGATGACCATTGCACAGTGCTACGAAGAGGTTGGCATGCTCTTGCTTTTCCTCTCTGTGGGCATCTCCATCTTTTCCACGGTAGAGTATTTTGTTGAGCAAGGTGTCAAAGGCACAACGTTCACGAGTGTGCCCTGTGCCTGGTGGTGGGCTACGACCTCCATGACCACTGTTGGCTATGGAGATATTCGACCAGACACAACAATGGGAAAGATAGTTGCCTTTATGTGTATATTATCAGGAATACTGGTCCTGGCTTTGCCAATAGCCATAATCAATGACCGTTTTTCTGCCTGCTACTTTACACTGAAGATCAAGGAAGCTGCCCTCCGCCAGCGTGAAGCCTTAAAGAAGCTCACCAAGAATATGTCCAGTGACTCCAATCTCAACATTAATTTACGAGACATATATGCTCGAAGTGTCATGGATGTGTTGAGGCTGAAAAGCCGAGACAGAACAAGTACTAGGAGTAGTGGTGGAGATGAGTTTTGGTTTTGATTTTTAAACATTTTTATTTTAGAATGGCTGTCTAATGTTTTGACAGCTTTGATAATACAGTATCGAATGCAAAGCTAACAATCCTTCAATATTCTCTCCTAAAAATTTGCTTTTCCAAGTCGCTGAGCATATGACAACTGGCGTAATCTGAAGGCAGATTAAAAGCAAACACTCTCAGGTTATGCTGATGCGAAGTCTCCTAAAATGTATATCTTTCCTTGGAATAGAATGGCAGACCCCTCCAAGTAGAACAATCTTTTCAACAATTTAGCTCTAACTCCTTGATGCTCATTCCAATATGCAAAAATAAAGTGTCAGCAAAATGAAAACATGTTATGCTGCTTTGTTTTGAATTGCAAATATTTTAAAGGCATTTAAAAACATAAAAAGGGAATATACCAAATTATGCCTTATGAAATTTCCTTTGTATTACATTTTTATAGCCAGAGAAAGAGCTAAGAAGAGTTAAAGTTCATACGTTAATCTTCCCACCATGTTAAGGCTTCTACGGTACATCTTCACTAGCCATTTTATTTTAATTTTTTTTTGCATAATCTGTTCTAGCATATACCATGGAACATATACAGTTCTAGCATATACCACAATGCACATCTGAATCCCTGCTCTCTCTGTGGGATTTACTTCCCAGGATCCAGGTATAGGATTAGGCTATAAATCCCACAGTGTTCAGTGGCATTTACTCCCAGGTAAGTGTGCATGGGATAGCATCGTTAAACACAGAAAATGTTGATAGAGATTGATAGAGGTCTTAGAGCAAGAAAAGTGCTGAAATGATTACAGAAGACACTGCACCACTTTGTAAATAACATGCTGGATCCAGACTGGCCCTTTGGCAAACAACCATTCATGGAATGCACTGAGATCTTGCAGATGCTGCTCCCTGCTGGAGGAAAGTGGGGGGAACCATGTTCACTGTTTCCCCCTGCCACCTCTCATGCAGCTCTGGAGGGTCCCCTGACCCTCCAGAGCAGCTTTGCAGGGGAATGGAGGAAATGGCAAAAATCAGCTCCCCATCCCCTTCCTCCATTGTGAGTGGACCTCCGCTGAGCACAACTCTGGATCCAGCCCAGTGTGAGATGCCCTTTGCTATAGAATATGCTCATGGCAAAGCCTTATGGAACCAGCAGCTGATGTTGTCACTCTTGAAGAAGAGAAAGCAAATAAAATAAAAACACATCAAAAAATTCATGCACTCCTTTACATGCCTAGCCAGCTTTCTGGAATCCATTGTCATAACTGAGAGCTGCAGGCCACTACAGGGGAAAAAAGACTTGGGCTACAAAGTCAGAGAATTTCGGAAAGGAAGATCAAATGGACATATTGTGTACAGACACTTTGGACAGTGTGAAACACCCTTATTTGTTTAAAGAAATTGATATGCTGCCTTTTTTTCCTCCATTAGGCCCCTCCCAGGTGGTTCATAATAAAAACACAAACTTGATACCATAAAAATTGAGATTGGCAAGACCTCTACAAAAACCAAATAAAACCAACAGCCAGCAGGGTTAAATAGAGTTAAAACCCATGAAAACCCTGGTGAATTTTTTAAAAAATAAACACTTCTTGACTGCTTGCCAAAAAAAAAAATCACCAAAAGGGCCGGTTCAACCTCCATTAGAAGAGAGTTTCAGAACTGGGGTGCTGCCAAAGAGAAGGCCCTGCCTCATTTTACTGCTAGTCACACCTCCCTTGGTGTCAGAACACAGAGCAGGGCCTCCAATGATGATGTAATTGACAGGCATCTTCATGTGGGAGGAAGTGGTCCTATAGATGTACTTGTGTAAGTGCTTAATTGTACATTATGGAGAGGCATAGCTATTGCCACCAACAGTGTTCCTCTCCCCTATCTCCCTGCTAACACTTTCAAAAGAAATACGTGCTGTCACATCATGTTCAGCCCTTACCTGCTCTAGTTCATTGGCTGCTGCTTGAAGAGTCCACGCCAAATGTGATGGCATCATGCCATGGGTTTCTTTTAACTACCATTACTTGGCATGCCTGGGGGTTAGAGGAAGGGGTGCAACAGCCATGCCTCCTTCCCTGATGTAAAATTAGGCTCAGAGAGCCAGTTCTTGAATTTCTGCTAGTAAACAGCAAGAGGTTCTTCCTGGATTTCCCACTGTTGGGGGTGTAAGAACTCACCCTAGCTCAGTTTCTCCGGGTGCTCGCTGAAGTGGTGCCCCCACTTGCACACACACACCCCAGACCCACGCTCGAGCCTCCCACGAGCTCAGCGAGTTCCCTGGGCTCACCGCGATCCCGTTCGGTGAGCACCCACCATTTTTGCGCCTTTGATTGCTACGTAAAACAGGAAGTTAAAAACATGTGCATATTTAAATTATACTTCTACTATTGCATTTATTTAGCTTTCCCAGCTCCAAACTGCGCATATTTAAATATGCACGTGTTTATAACTTCCTATTTTACATAGCAATCAAAGGCGTGAAAATGGCAAGCGTTCACCAAACAGGATCGCGATGAGTCCTGGAGAGTGCGAGCAGGCGCGAGTGGGGGGGGCGAGCAAGGACAGCGTCTCGGCGGGTGCAGTCCAGGGGTCATGGGCAGGGGGAGCCCGACGAATTCTCGGACCCTGTCAGGCACCCGCGGCATCCCTGCCCACTGTACTGCACCAAGAACTGTACTTTGGTTTCGGATGGTTTTGCTGCTATGGATAGAGAAGATGCTGCATAGCTTCAAGTGAGACGTTTTGGCTTAATACAAGGGTAGGCAACCTTTCTGGATTGGTGGATACATTGGACAATTTGAGAAACTATCAACAGAGATTTCTGTAAACTACCCAGAGAGCTTCAGCTGTGGAGCGGTATAGAAATGTAATAAATAATAATAAATAATCTAGGGCACCACCACAAAATGGCTGCCACAGGAGGTATGGCTAGTCACAAAGGACAAGTAACCTTGTACAAGTACAAGACAGAGGTGAAGTCTGAACCCCAACACACTAAACAACTCCTTTGAGCCCACAGCTCATACACAAATCTTTTCCTTTTAAAGAATAAAATCTTTTTATTCTTCAATCTTTAAAGAAGATTAAAGATTAAGGGAGCAATCCTATGGCCACTAGACAGTGGCTAGATGGCCGTAGGATATGTTGTTTTCCAGGAACCGACCTTGGAGCCTGCATTCCAAGGTTGGTTCCAGGAGAATCGACCTCCTCCCACTTCCACGCTGCCTCGGAGGCAGCATGGAACAGCCCTGTCCGCGCTTGCAAGAGGAGTGCAGAGCGGCCGGAAAGGGGCATGGCTGGGGGCATTCCAGGGCGGGGAGAGCATAACTGCCTGTATGACAGTGTCGTACAGCAGCCTCCTTCCCCGCTCCGTCCTCCTGCGGCTAGACAGACTGTCTAGCTGAAAAAGCAGGGCAGGAGAAGTGCGGAGGGAACAATCCCCTCCATGCTTCTCCTGTCCTGCTTTGGATAGGTGGTCGCCTCCGAGTTTGGAGACAGTCGCCTATCTAGATAGGATTGCTCCCTAATTTTATTTTTATTTTTTTAAGTGAGAAGGGTAGGGCACCTGGGGGAGGGAAGCACCAGGAAAGGTGTCTGGGGGTTTACTGGTGCCTGTGGGCACCGCAGTGCGTACCCCTGGCTCAACAGGCCTTGGAAAAATAACATCTGTTTTGCATATCACTGAGTGCACTTGCTGTTCTAGCTGCAGTGATGTTGAACTCTATACATGCTTAATAATTGAGCTTACTAGCTGTGAACCAAACTAGAACCGTGGTGATGGATGATAACATTCACATTAGGAGGTCTCTTTTTGTTTGTGGCTCATATGTCATTGGGCCTCTTCTTACTAAGTCCCCTGCTGGACAAGTGATGGATGATTTCAGCAGCGGTAGCAAATTCTGTGTTACATTGATGCCCACTGGCACAGTGTCAGAGGAATCATCTGTTGGCATTTCCATTTCAAGGCCTATGATGGTGCGTGTGGTTGCTTAGTTTCCACTCTCTGCATAAGTTGTCAGCACAACCAGGTCCATAAATTAACTGTGCCTTCTTTTTATTTTTATTATTTAATTTATTAATTGCCCATCTGGCTGGTCACCCAGCCACTCTGGGCGATGTACAACATACAATAAAACAATAAAATTCTACAATAAAAACATTTTCTAAAATACCCTAACCCACCCCCAAATGCCTGCCTGAACAGCCACGTTTTTAATGAACGATGGAAGCTCATTAAAGAGGGGGCATGACGGAGTTCCCTAGGGAGGGAGTTCCACAGAGTGGGGGCCACTACAGAAAAGGCCCTCTCCCTCGTCCCCACCAGTCTAGCTGTCCTGGCTGATGGGACAAAGAGAAGGCCATCTGAGGCTGATCTTGTTAAGCGGCCTGTCTGGTGCTGCTGGAGGCACTCCTTAAGATAGGCTGGGCCAGAACCATATAGGGTTTTAAAGGTCAAAACCAACACCTTGAATTTGGCCCGGAAAACAACTGGTAACCAGTGCAACTCCTTCAGCACTGGAGTGATGTGATCTTGCCAGCGGCTGCCTTTAATCAGGCGAGCCGCCGCATTCTGTACCAGCTGCAGCTTCCGAACTGTCTTCAAGGGTAACCCCACGTAGAGCGCATTACAGTAGTCTAAACGAGAGGAGACCAGGGCATGTACTACCGATGGGAGCAGATGGTCGGGAAGGAAGGGGTGCAGCCGCCGTATCAGATGGAGTTGATACAGCCCTGTCCGGCTCACAGCTGACACCTGAGCCTCCATGGACAGCTGGGAGTCCAAACTGACCCCCAAGCTGCAGACCTGGTCTTTCAAGGGTAGCTGTACCCCATTCAACACCAGGTCAACATCCCCTAGCCTCCTCTTGTCTCCCACCAAAAGTACCTTGGTCTTGTCAGGGTTCAGCCTCAGCTTATTCCTCCCCATCCAGCCACTCACCGTCTCCAGACATTTGGACAGGGATTCTACGGCCAACCTTGGTGAAGATTTGAATGAGAGGTAGAGCTGAGTGTCATCCGCATATTGATGACACTGCACCCCAAACCTCCTGATGATAGCCCCCAGCGGCTTCAGATAGATGTTAAATAGCATCGGGGAGAGGATGGAACCCTGTGGCACCCCACAAGTGAGCGGCCACGGGTCCAAAACCTCCTCTCCCAGTGCTACCCTCTGGTACCTGCCGGAGAGGAAGGACCGGAACCACCGCAATATGGTGTCTCCAATGCCCAACCCCTCCAGGCGGTCCAGGAGGATACCGTTGTCAACGGTATCAAAAGCCGCTGAGAGGTCGAGGAGAACAAGGAAGGAGCATTCACCCCTATCCAGAGCCCTCCTCATATCATCTACCAAGGTGACCAAGGCCGTTTCTGTCCCATGCCCAAGCCTGAAGCCCGACTGAAATGGGTCTAGATAATCAGTTTCTTCCAAGTGTGCCAATGTAGCAGCCATGTCAAAAATCAGAAATGTCCTTGCTGAGCTGGCATAGGATAGCAGAAACAGCAATGTGGAAATTCCCCAAATTATTAACAGGACTGGGTCTCTCTGACACTGGCATATCATGTTCCAGTCCTCTGCTTGGCTTGCATATTGCTTGGATACATATCAAGGTCTCATTCTTTGCTAATCATGCCCTATTACCCATTTTCATAGACCTCGCAGTTAGAAACCGTGAGAGAAGGGGAGGGGGAAACTGCTTGCTGTCATATCTATAAAAGTCATGTATTACTGTGATTCGGGGCTTCTGGCTCTTTGGAAACGATTCCAGCCTCAATCCCGCGCGTTAAATAAAGAAGAATCTCTTTTTCCTTCACTCTGTGGTCTCTCTGACTCTGATTTCTGCTACATAAATGGTGCCGTGACTCGGATGTGGCAGGCTCTGAGCCAGACAGGTGGCAGTTGCCTGCTCTTGATCGCCGCACCGGGGAGACGGGCTCGCCGCATGCCTCCCTTTCTTGGCGCCACCGACCTTTTTGTTGGATGAACGGGAGACAGCCTGAGCTGGGACCGCCCGAACGGTAGTGAGCGGCAAGAGAACCTTGGGAAGCGGAGGAAGGAACTTGAGCCCTGCCTGTATCGCAGCTTCAATTGAGTTGAAATCCACATTGGAAGCCTTCAGGAGAAAGGCAAGTATATGGGAAAAAGAGGGCCCCGCCTTTAGGGAGAAAGGCCACTGGGCAGAAAAAAAGAGGGCCCCGCCTTATGAAAAAAGGTCAGTGTTGGTGGTATACGTATACAAAAGAACCTACTCCTTGCGGGTAGAAGGGGGGCCTGATCACACCCCCGAGTGGGCGCCAGTACCTAGCACGCCAGTACTCAGTAGGAAGCTGAGGAAGCTGGGGAAGCCGTTTTCCGCTCTGGTAAAAAAGTGGGAAAAGTGGGTGGCAGGGACATATGGAAGCAGTGGAGAGAATGATGATTGTGTGAGTGGCTACTGCGGTTTCTGAAGCATACCGTTGACCGTCCGGGTGCCCAGGCCAGTAGCAAAGTGCGTGGTGTGTAAAATCCTCTTGTGTCGGCCAGTGAGACCCCTTACTCACTGACCAATCCCATTCCCTAATTGTGTCTGTCTTCAATTTAGGAGGGAGGCTATGGGTGGCGGGGGAAGCAAACCTTGCACCCCCTTGGGATGTATGTTAGCAAATTTTAAGAAAGGTTTTAGTGGAGATTATGGGGACCCCCCCATGAATCCTCAACGGTTGCGAACTTTATGTGAAATAGAGTGTCCATCTTTTGGTGTAGGATGGCCTACTGGAGGCTCTTTGGAGCCCAGCAAAATCAGTCGTGTATATGCCATCATAGTTGGGAACCCTGGGCACCCTGATCAATTTCCCTACATAGACTCGTGGGATTCCATAGTCCGTGTTTCTCCTCCGTGGCTAAAGAAATGCCTAGAATCCCAAGCAAAAGTTTTGGTGCTCAGAAAAGAAAAATTAGCCAAGAAACTACAGCCAGTGTTAGAAGCCCCAGGTGAAGATCTGGCAGAGCTAACGGCGTTTCCACCTGCTTATGCCCCGCTTCCACCCCGGGCCCATGTTACTGTAAGACCGCCTCGTCGAAATCCTGAGCCCCTGCCATCTTCCCCTTCCGGAGGCACTGCCCCGCGCCTCGACTTGGAATTGACGCCATCAGTTTCAAGCCCCACGGGCAGTAATTTGCCGATTTCAGCTACGGTCCTCAACTCTCAGATATTGCCTGCTGAGGCTTCCATCTCTGCAGGATCGGGAGAGTCCCCTCTTACACCTCAGTCAGCATTAATAAAAGAGGTTGCAGAATTGAGAAGTTGGGTAGAAGAAGTAGTAAAATCAGCAACGGCCCTTACAGAGATGTGCTCGCAAAAAGAAGAGGGGTTGAGCCCATCTACGGCTCAGCAGTCAGGGAGTGAAGCCCAGCCTCTGCTTCCTCTGAGGCAGATAACTCAGATGGTGCACAACCCAGATCCCGAGGTGGCAGAGCATTATATCCCCATCCAAGCCTACACTTATGCACCCTTTACAACTTCAGACTTGCTAAATTGGAAGACCCATTATGCTTCATATACCACAAAGCCTAATGAGCTAGTGGAACTATGCTCCAGCATTATGGCCTCGCATATGCCTAACTGGCAAGATTGCCAACAGTTGCTTTTGACGTTATTCACCACTGAGGAAAGGCGACGAATCCATCAACAAATGGAGCAAATCGCCTTAGAAAGAGCCCCAGAAAATTATGTAAATCCCCAAGGATGGATGAGAGAGAGAGTGCCCTTAGAAAATCCCCATTGGGATCCCAACCTACTGGCAGGGTTAGAACGCATCACTCAGTACCAAACCTTGCTGTTACAAGCTATGAGAGCAGGAATGAAAAAGTCTATTAATATGACAAAAGTCTCTGAAGTGTTGCAAGGAGCAACCGAAGCACCTGGAGAATATTTAGAACGTCTCCTGGATGCATATCGCCAGTACACCCCTCTCGACCCAGAAGCCCAAGAAAATATGAAAGTGATTAATATGGCCTTTGTAACTCAGAGTTATAAAGATATTCAAAGAAAGCTACAAAAGTTAAATGGTTTTGCTGGGAAGAATTTGACGGAATTATTAGAAGTCGCTCAGAAGGTGTATGTAAACAGGGACCAAGAAGAAAAGAAAGAGAAGGAAAAGAGAATGGTGAAAAAGGCGGAACTGCTTGCTGCAGCACTAGTAGGTCCGCAAGATGGAGGACCGGGCAGAGAGCAAAGAGGACGCGGACGAGGAAAGGGGAGAGCAGGAAGAAGAGAATTTTTGAGAAGGAATCAGTGCGCCCAATGTGGACAAGATGGGCATTGGTGGCGTGAGTGTCCAAATGGAACCAATCCGATGTACCAGGCGGAAAATCGAGGGGGCTACCACGGACGAGGGAGGGGACAGCCGCCATGCTGGCAACCGAATAACTGGCAAATGCAAAGAGAATCAACTGGGAATTACGAAGTGAATCCCTTTACGGGAATGGCCGCAACCGAAAGTCTTGAATAGGACAGACCAGGCCCCTTTAATCTTGGCCCCGGGGAGCCCATGGTCACTGCCACTGTGGGGGGCCAAAATATTGATTTTATGATTGACACTGGAGCAGCATCATCAGTGGTGACCTACCCCATTGCTCCCCTCACCCATCAAAAAGTGCGGGTGATTGGGGCAACTGGTGCAGTAGAAGAAAAGCATTTGCTGCAGCAACGGACTTGTCGGCTTGGAAGCCACATAGTAGAACATCAGTTTTTATATTTACCTGAATGCCCTATGCCATTGTTGGGATGTGATTTGTTGTCAAAGCTGAGGGCCCAAATATCCTTTGAAGAAGATGGAACAATGGCTGTCGCCTTCCGCAGGCCCCAGGAAGGTAAGCTCCTGTCACTCACATATCCACAGGAAGAAGAGTGGAGGCTACATTGGACCATGCCAGTACTTGATGAAGAGCCATGGCAGGCTTTCCATGTGCCTGGAGTGTGGGCTGAAGATAATCCACCAGGATTGGCAAGATGTGTGCCCCCTGTTGTAGTTGAATTAAAACCAGGAGCAATACCAGTGCACGTACGTCAGTATCCACTGCCACGCCGAGCGGTGCTAGGAATTCAGAAGCACCTAAACCATCTGTTACAATATGGTATCCTTCGAGAATGTCAGTCTCCATGGAATACCCCCCTTCTGCCAATCAAGAAACCCGGCAGCACAGAAGATTACCGTCCAGTGCAAGATCTCAGACTGGTCAACCAAGCAACCATGACGATACATCTGGTGGTCCCGAACCCTTATGTCTTGTTGGGATTGATTCCATCTGAAGCAACTCACTTTACTACCTTAGACTTAAAAGATGCCTTTTTCTGTATCCGACTGGCACCTAAGAGCCAAGCTATTTACGCCTTTCAATGGGAAGATCACATGACTGGGAGAAAGACCCAACTGACCTGGGGCCGTCTTCCCCAAGGTTTCAAAAACTCCCCCACATTATTCGGGACAGCCCTAAGTCAAGACCTCCAAAATTTTCATTCCGAACCCGGGAAAAGAGTTCTGTTGCAGTACGTTGATGATTTGCTCTTAGCAGCATCATCAAGACTCGAATGCTGGCAAAGCACCCAAGAACTGTTGCAACTCCTGTGGGAACGAGGATATAAAGTATCTCGGAAAAAGGCACAACTTTGTAAAACCCAGGTACGATATCTAGGGTTCATAGTATCTCAACATCAGCGAGAATTGGGTCCTGAACGGAAAGAGACTGTGTGTGCCCTGCCAGAGCCAACTACTAGGAAGCAGGTGCGGGAGTTCCTTGCAGCTGCAGGGTTTTGTAGAATCTGGATTCCCAACTTTGCTGTAATGAGTAAGCCTCTGTATGAAGCTACCAAAGGTTCAGAGGCAGCTCCGTTTCAGTGGGGAGAGCCACAAAAACAAGCTTTCATAGATATTAAGAAAGCATTACTCCAAGCGCCCGCTCTAGGACTTCCTGATGTGGCTAAGCCTTTCCTGTTGTATGTCCATGAACGAGACAATGTAGCTGTAGGGGTGCTGACACAGCAACTTGGATCATGGCACAGACCTGTTGCATATTTATCCAAGCAGTTAGATGTAGTTGCCAAAGGCTGGCCAGCTTGCCTGAGAGCCATTGCCTCAACCGCCCTCCTGGTTAAAGAGGCCGATAAGTTGTCAATGGGACAAGAACTAACCGTCCGGGTTCCACATGCAGTACTCACGCTAATGGAGTATAAAGGAAATTATTGGTTCACCAACGAGCGCATGACCAAGTACCAAGCTATGCTCTGTGAAAATCCACGTATCAAGTTAGAAGTGTCATCCAACTTAAATCCGGCCACGCTGCTGCCAATAGAACTAGGAGGTCAGCCTGAGCACGATTGCATCAAAACTATGGATGAAGTTTATTCCAGTCGTCCAGACTTGCGTGATAGCCCCTGGCCCCACCCAGACGTCACCTACTTTACTGATGGAAGCAGTTTTGTCCGAGATGGGAAAAGATACGCCAGCTATGCAGTAGTAACTAAAGATAAGGTTATCGAGGCCAATCCTCTGTCTGTGGGAACTTCAGCCCAAAAGGCAGAATTAATTGCCCTAATTCGAGCCCTGATGTTGGCTGCTGGACTCACGGTCAATATTTATACGGACTCTAAGTATGCCTTCACCACCCTCCATGCCCATGGAGCATTGTACCCTGAGAAAGGATTAATAAACTCCACCGGACATGGTATCAAAAATATAACAGAAATATCAGCTCTATTGGATGTCGTATGGCACCCCAAACGTGTGGCAGTAATACATTGCCAAGGGCATCAAAAGGGAACAAGTGAGGTGGCAGAAGGCAATCGATGGGCAGATCACGTAGCCAAGCAAGTTGCCCTCAGAGACGAGCACGATAGAGAAAAAATTGAGATGACAATCTCGGAAGCCCCGTTGTTCCAAGTTAACTTGACAGATGTGCGTCCAACCTACACTCCAGAAGAGGATCAAATGGCTGTTGAGACCCTGCAAGCTAAGAAAATAGCCCAGAAGTGGTGGGAACTGCCAGATGGACGAATCTATGTGCCACAACGGCTAGCTTGGAGTATTGTCCAGACTGCACATAAAGCTACCCATCTGGGAAAAAGTGCCCTGGCAGCACTACTACAAAAGCAAGTCTACATCAATGAACTACACAGTTATGCCAATTTAGCATCTATGCGATGCATAGAATGCTCCAGAAATAACCCCAGACAAGGGAAGAGACCCCCTCCCGGCATTCAGCAACTTGGCACTCTTCCTTTTGAGGCCCTAGTTGTTGATTTTACTGAAATGCCTAGGGTAGGCCATTATCGTTATCTACTAGTTTTTGTGTGCTCTTATACAAGATGGGTAGAAGCCTATCCTACCCGAACTGAGAAAGCACGTGAAGTTATAAAAGCCTTAATGAAAGACATAATTCCGAGACATGGATTACCCCTATTTATTGGATCCGATAATGGCCCTGCATTTGTTGACAAGGTGTTGCAAGGAGTTAACCATTTATTAGGCATTCAGTGGAAGCTCCATTGTGCGTACCGTCCGCAAAGTTCTGGACAAGTGGAAAGGATGAATCGGACCCTCAAGACCCACTTAGCCAAGCTGTGTCAGGAAACTCAGCGAAAATGGATAGAGATGCTGCCCTTAGCTCTGTTCAGAATTCGATGCACTCCACACAAAACTACTGGTCTGTCTTCCTTTGAATTAATGTATGGCAGGCCTCCCCAAATTTTAGTAGGATTAAAGGGAGACCTGCAAGAATTGGCCAATGTTAGTTTAACCCAAGAGGTTCAGGCACTGGGCAAAGTTCTTCAAGCCCAGCATCAGTATATTTTGGAAAATAGACCCCCAATTCCTATTACTGAAATCCATCCTTTCCAGCTGGGAGACGAAGTGTGGGTCAAAGATTGGAAAAATGACCCTTTAACTCCCAGATGGAAAGGACCAAATACTGTTATACTTTCCACCCCTACAGCTGTAAAAGTAGCTGGAGTTAAACCTTGGATACATTGGACGCGAGTCAAGAGAGCAAAAGGGGGGGAGTGGATTGCAAACAGAAATCCTGACAATCCTTTAAAAGTTGTATTGAAAAAGAAAAAGCAGTAAAAGAAGACTCAGGCTAGACCTTACTGGGGACATACCAGGAAATTGTTCCCCCTGCGTACGGTCAGACCTGCAGCTGGAGAATTGAAGAGCGGGACTAGACCCTACTGCAGCTTGCCGGGTAAATGGCTGCCCTGCGTACGGTCAGATCCCAAAGAAGATTAAACATGTATTTTGCAATGTTAGTAGTGATAAGTTGCACCTCCTCAGTATTGTGCGCTAAAGGGGGGCCTGCTTTGGGAGAGGGGAGTATGCCCTTAAGGTTTGCCGATAATTATTGCCTTCACTTAGCTAATATCACTGGAGTAAAGCATTTTTGTTTGCCAGAAGATATACCAGCCAATAGACTCATTAGTTCCTGTTTAATACCCGTTTGTAGGCATCCCGATGGGATTCAAAATGATACTATGTTGAGCCATTATCATATAAATTTGACTTATTCCCAAAATGCAAACTGGGGCACAGTTACAAAAACTCTGCCTCCTACTGAATTTACTTTATGCACTCCCATTGTAGCTGGTATAAATGCCACCTGTGCTCGTATGATTAATTGTCAAAAATCTTCTGGAAAATGTAAAGCTATCCCTGGACCCCCCTTCCACTGTAATGAAATTCAAAACATATCCTTTAATTATGCACATATACTTCTGCCTCATGGATGGTTTTGGACCTGTGGTTCCCGTACCTGGTCATTCATCCCTGCCAATTTGTCTGATAACCACCCATGTTGCCTTAGCCGTCTGGTACCAGTCCTTCCCCCATGGCCTGAGAAAATTCACCAACGACAGCCCTGGGCGCTCCAGCTGACTGAGAGCTGTACTAGTCATGTGAGTCTGTACTCTGATTCAGAGAAACTAGCATTAGCAGCATCTCTGGTTGGAGTGCTGGGCCTAGCCTTGGCCGATGGTCTGGAGATTAACAGGTTAGCCTGTAGCTTAGCCAAAAGCATAAATGCCACCTCACGAGCTCTGTCATTATTAAATAAAGAATTACGTGACCTAAGAGGTGCCGTCTTAGAAAACAGAGCTGGTATAGATTATCTTTTCCTTCTCCATCATCTGGATTAAAGCTTTGTTGCTTTAATTTAACTGATAACAGCAACGCTGTAAATATGCAGATCAATAATCTGCGTAATATAGTGGCAGATATAACAATAGGAAAACATGATTGGCTCGATTGGTTGACCTCTTGGCTTCCAGACCTCAGATGGCTAAAAGCATTGTTCGTTCTGATATTGCCAGTAATAGTGGTAGGAATGCTGTTGTGCTCCTGCATCCCCTGGTTCATGCGTTGCCTGAAACATCAGTTTACTGCCTCGGCCACTAAAACAGCTGCCCGCTATGCTTTGATAGCTCAGCAAGATATACAGTAAAAGTGCTATAGTAATCCTGTGTTATGCATTGCCAACTTCTTGTGTAATTAAATGCTATAATTGTAATAAAATTATGCATTAAAGGGGGGAATGTAGCAGCCATGTCAAAAATCAGAAATGTCCTTGCTGAGCTGGCATAGGATAGCAGAAACAGCAATGTGGAAATTCCCCAAATTATTAACAGGACTGGGTCTCTCTGACACTGGCCTATCATGTTCCAGTCCTCTGCTTGGCTTGCATATTGCTTGGATACATATCAAGGTCTCATTCTTTGCTAATCATGCCCTATTACCCATTTTCATAGACCTCGCAGTTAGAAACCGTGAGAGAAGGGGAGGGGGAAACTGCTTGCTGTCATATCTATAAAAGTCATGTATTACTGTGATTCGGGGCTTCTGGCTCTTTGGAAACGATTCCAGCCTCAAGCCCGCACGTTAAATAAAGAAGAATCTCTTTTTCCTTCACTCTGTGGTCTCTCTGACTCTGATTTCTGCTACACTTTCAACTGCACTGCCACCACCCGCTCAATCACCTTGCCCAAAAATGGCAGATTTGAGACTGTGCGAAAGTTGTTCAGAACTTGAGGATCCAAGGAGGGCTTCTTTAAGAGCAGTCTTATCACTGCCTCCTTGAGGGCTGATGGCATCACTCCCTCCTCAAGGGAGGCGTTCACCACCACCCTGATCCCCTCACCCAGCCTCTCTCTGCAGCCCATAATGAGCCACGATGGGCAAAGATCAAGTAAGCAGGTGGTCGGCCTTACAGATGAAAGCACCTTGTCCACTTCATCAGCAGTAAGAAGCTGGAACCGATCCCACCAAACCGGTTTGCCACAGGCCGCCTCTTGCTCACTAACTGTGTCCACAGCGTGCGGAGTAACACACCTAATCTGATCAATTTTATCTGCAAAGTGCCTTGCCAAGGCCTCACAGGAGGCCTGAGAATGCTCCAGTGGTTCCGGAGCCACAGGACCGACCAGGCTCCGGACCACTTGGAACAGCCTCCTGGGACAGCAACTGTGGGACAGCAACTTCTGGAACTCCTTCTTGCCAGGACACAAAGAGGATCTTGTCACACACCTGCACTAAGAAGTGAAACACAACAAAAATCCTTCTCTGACCTTTAAAATGGAAAATAGCCGACTACCCGTGAGACATTGTAACTAAGGAACAATGAATCTGTCAGTTTCGCTTTCTCCTGCATTCAAATTTTTAAAATCTCAAATTCTTTCCATTCCGGATATGCAGAAATGTGCAAATTTGGGGTAAATTCTTATCAAAACACTAACTGAAACAAAATTCTCACCCACCTGCACCAGCTAAATTGAATAGCTGCAGCTATTGCCAGCATGGGGAGGATCATGTTGTAGCTGTTAGAGATAAGGAACCTCTCCGAAAACAGATGAAGCAGCCCTACTAGATCACCACAAACATGGCTGAATGCATAAGGATTCAAATCTGGAGTTTTGAGAGCAAAGCATTCAAAGCCCTGACCCTGGATGGACAGATCTGTCCATTTCGGTTTCTGCAACATAAGAATTTTTTTTAGGGAGCAATCCTATCAGGATAGGTGGCCGCCTCTGAACTTGGAGGTGATCACGTATCCAATGCAGGGTGGATGGAGTGTGGAGCGGATCTTTGCCTCCACGCTCCAGCCACCCTGCATTTGTGGCCAGACAGCCCATTTTGGCTGTCTGGCTCCAGTGCTTTGGAGCGGGGGGCGAGGACAGCCAGACGCCGCATAGGAAGCATCGTACCAGCCCTTCCAAGGTCCCTGCCCCTCCCGGCCCCCAGGAACGCCCCCTTTCCTCCCACTCCATGCTGCTCATCCACCACGGAGGCCGGGGACGATCCACACCACCTATGAGGTGGCAGGGGAGCAGGTGGATAGAAAGTTTTCCGGGAACCAACCTCAGAGCGCAGGTTTTGAGGTCAGTTCCCAGAAACTGAACAAGCCTATGGCCATCTAGCTGCTGTCTAGCGGCCATAGGATTTTGCCCTTAATCTCAAGTTTTTTCCTTCCCAAATATGAAGAAATTTGCAAATTTTTGTAAATAGTAAAACCGGATCTGGTAGAGTCCTATGTTTTCACAGCTTCTTACTTCTCATTCATCCTTTTGAGGTGAGTCATGCTCCTGGCCTAAATAATCAGTGGAAGTTGTTGTATAGTGACCCCATTACTATTAATATTTCTTTAACAGTGATAAATTGTGTCTGTGCTTGAGATGGGTAAACTATTCCCACTCCACTAGCTTGCTTCTCTTAGCTGACCAGATGTGTCTGTGACTGACCTGACCAAGAGAGAAAACAGGACCTGTATAGACAGATGCCACTCAGCAACAGTTGTGTAAATCCCAGCTGAGTATTCTGGGCTTCAAGAATTAATTGATATGGGTTGTCCCTGAAATGCCCGTCAAGCCAAATAACACAAAGTGGTACCGCAAAATATATATTTATTGCTCAAACAGTATTAAAGAATAACAACACTTTGCAATGATGGAACAAGCAAAACACATTACTACATATAATGCAATTAGGATGATTAGAAGCATAATAGAAATAATTATTAATTTCGAATTAAGATGTAGTAATTTGTAAAATTACTAATTTCTTAGTAAAACTAAAGTTCTATTCCTCTCAACCAACTGAGCAGTCATCATTAAGATTTTATAGCTTCCTGTTTGATAGGCCGGGTTGACAGAGCTTAGGTTATCATGTTTGGTAGGTGTCTTGTTCTCCCAGGATCTCTCTGTCATGTTAGAATCTTACCACTTATAAAGTTCTACCTAGTAATAACTCTAGTTCTTTTATCTTAACACACATCTATGCACCTTAACATTTTGGACTCAGTCATAGCTCCTACTCATGATTTCAGGAGGGCATCTCCATAACTCAGCAAGGCTTACCGCTAACTTCAGTGGTACCCTTGTGAAGGTCCATTTCCTCATGAGATAATGAGCTTTTTACTTCCGAGAATTGACCAACCTACCTATGGCAAGCTTCTTTGTCGCAGGTCTAAGAACTAGGGATGTACGAAAGTCACTTACCTTTTAACAAAATTGATTTGCAGTGGGGGGGAGAGGCTCCATCCCTCCCCCTGAAATTCTGGCCGGGGGGGGAGGTGCTCCCCCCTCCCCCCCAGAATCCTGGCTGGGTCCGCAAATGGCGGCGGCCATGGCCGCCACCGTTTGCGTCCCTGCAGTCAGCCGTGATAGGCTACGTAAATGTTTACGTAGCCTATCACGGCTGATTTAAAAGAAAGGGAAAAAAACGCACGTACGCAAATAAAAACAAAAAAATGCGAGTAAAAAAACAACAACAAAACGCATGTACGCAAATGGTGATGCCCATGGGCGCCGCCATTTGCGTACACGCGTTTTTTTGTTTTTTGTTTACTCAGCCGTGATATCACGGTGTTTTTTAAAATTTAGCCATGATAGGCTACGTAAATCTTTACATAGCCTACCACTTTTTTTGTTTTTTGTTTTTTTTAAACTTGGAAATGGCGGCGGCAGCAGCCGGTCGGAAGACTGGCCATCACAGCCGCCGCCGCCAGAGCCGCTGCCGGAGCCGCCGCCACCAGGAAGGGGGCGGGAGGGCGGGCCGTTCTGCCACCGATTTCGGTGGGCTGAATGCGCTGGCATTCGGCCTCCTCAAGATTTGTGAAATTCTCTGACATCCCTACTAAGAACACATTTTTGCACTCAAAGCTAGCTTATAGCACACAGCGAATTACTCCTATCGTTACAGTTAACATACATAGATTACTATGAGTAGCACTCCTGTGAAAAACAATGAATTCTTATCAACAATACATGTTACATTCATACTTTCTGACATATTAAAACCATCTGAGGCCTACATTTAACTCTCCATTGCTTTGAATAACAAGAGGTAGAATCAGAAGCTACCATGAGAGTTGCCTTTCTTCTCTCGCCTTTGTTCTGCAGTTTAGGTAAGGATGCCATATCGTCATGAACGCTAATAGTGAATTGAGTTCTCCCAAGTGTGGATTCTTATGTAGGGAATACAGCACGATTCATACACAAGAGGCAGGCTTGCCACTTGGGGGAATTTTTTTTAGAAAACCCCCTCTAAGATTCAGTGGCTGACTGGCCATTGGGGGAATTTATTTTTATGGACCAAAATTCTGTAACTTTAAAGTGGTCAGCTTTCTCAAGCTGGCATACAGCTTTCTCAAGTACAGTGTCACCAGTCTAATTTCTGTCTGCCATGCAGCTTTGAAAGGTACAGAGTCTTCACCAGTTAAACAGCAGACAATCCTGCTATCTTTCCAGTCCTTTCTGAGTCATGAAGGAAAGTTTGATTTCAGCTATGCCATATTTCCAGGGGGTTTTCCTTTCCTATTAAAAGCTCTGAAGCAGAGAGCATTTTTACCCATGCAAGTGAGAAGGGAAGAAAACTGCATCAGTCAGATGCCTTTAGGCTATTGCCAGTCAACTGTTGTTATTGTTTCAATCTAGGCTGACTGTTAAAAATATGGCCTTACATCAGGTGCTGGTAGTTTCCATTTTTTTTGCCCTTTGGTTTCGGGAAAATATTTGGGGGGGCAGAATTTCTGAAACGTCACCAACTATATCACAGCCAAACATTAAACAGGTGAGTCGCTCTTTTTTCCCCATCACCATATTCCCAACCTCAAGATTTACCTGTAGAGTTTCCTGTCATTCAGCATGGGAACCTGCTGGGAAAAGAATGAAATAACTCAACTGAGAAAGCTGAACTTCATATGATACATTCTTCAAAGCTCAGGTCTGCCCCCCCTCCCTGTTTCACAGTCACTTGTACCCCACACCACCATGGGTGCTGGAAGCCTCAACCAAACTCTTTTGTGTTTAACAGATGGATGAATCTGTCAATTTTGTTTTGTTTTCATTTTTCCAGTTTTAAGTGCAGTTCATCTCGATCTTTGAGACTTTTTTTTAAAGGTTGCATGAAAATTCATAAGCATTTTTGTGCACATTTCTCCTAATAGGTGATTTCTGTAAGCATTTTTGCAAGCAATTTTCCTAATATAATGCATATATGAACATTGTTTTCTCTAATATAGGCATGTCTGTACACATTTCTTCCACTGGAGAACTGCACTGTTTGTTGTTTATTCAGTCAGTCGCTTCCGACTCTTTGTGACTTCATGGACCAGCCCACGCCAGAGCTTCCTGTCGGCCGTCGCCACCCCCAGCTCCCCCAAGTTCGAGTCCGTCACCTCCAGAATATCATCTATCCATCTTGCCCTTGGTCAGCCCCTCTTCCTTTTGCCTTCCACTTTCCCTAGCATCAGCATCTTCTCCAGGGTATCCTGTCTTCTCATGATGTGGCCAAAGTACTTCAGTTTTGTCTTTAATATCATTCCCTCAAGTGAGCAGTCTGGCTTTATTTCCTGGAGTATGGACTGCTTTGATCTTCTTGCAGTCCAAGGCACTCTCAGAATTTTCCTCCAACACCACAGTTCAAAAGCATCGATCTTCCTTTGCTCAGCCTTCCTTACGATCCAGCTCTCACAGCCATAAATTACTATGGGGAATACCATTGCTTTAACTATGCGGACCTTTGTGGACCTCCACTGTAAACATATGAATTTCCAAGGATTATTTATTTATTTATTTATTTATTTATTTATTTATTGCATTTATACCCCACCTTTTTTCCTCTTGCAAGGAACCCAAGGCAGCTTACATTATCCTCCTCCTCTCCATTTTATCCTCACAACAACAACCCTGTGAGGTGGGCTGAGAGTCTGTGACTGGCCCAAAGTCACCCAGTGAGCTTCCATGGCCGAGCAGGGACTAGAACTTGGATCTCCCAGCTCCTAGTTCAACACTCTTGCCACTACACCACACTGGCTCTCCTAACTGAGAGCCAAATAACTGAGTCTGGTTTGCATAGTGCTGCAAAATTACATAAGTTTGCATTAATGTGAACTGAATGGATTTCTCCCCCATCCCTATTTGCATTTTGCTGCTTTAGGGTACAATCCTATGCATGTTTAGATAGAAAAAAGTCCTACAGTGCTGGCTGGGGAATGCTGGGAGTTGTAGAACTTTTTTCTGTCTAACATGCATAGGATTGCACCTTTATAGGAGTGCCTCTTTGCTTCCATTTATGCTCTGCCTGTCTATCTGTAAATACATCAAATATTGCAAATGTGCCATAAGTCTCCAGTGCTCTCCCATCCAAGGAAAACTAAATTTGGTAGTGCCACTCTTTAGCTCAGTGGTAGTATCCATCCTTTGTGTACAGATGGTCTCAGGTTCCATCCCTGGCATCTGCAGTTGAAGGGCTCAGGTAGGAGATAATGTGAAAACTCTTTGCTTGAGGCCATAAAATTTGCTGCCCATCAGAGTAGACAATATAAGGTTAGATGGACAAATAGTCTGACCTGAGATATAAGGCACTTCCTGTATCCCTGAGATTTTTTTTAATGCATAAGGTTATACCTTCTCTCTACTCACAAACAAAAGACCAGCATATGTATCTCCAAGTAGCTCTAATCTTGCACAAAGAAAAGCCACATTTTGCAAAACAAATACATTTGGAAAAGCAAGCAAATTTGCATCAAGTTGCTTATTTTCATCATTTATGTCTCGATCAGCAGCTGCATAAGATAATTCTGTATATTCTGCCTCTTGCAAGCTAGTGGTACAGTCTCAGGGCATCCGCATAAGCCTGGAGCTGGAGCTGGTTTCCCTTCCCATGTTCCAAATTATATTTATGGGGCCAACCTTGCCACCTAATTAGCTTAAATGGACTGAGATCTGACTCTCTCATGCCCAAACTGCATTGCCTCTATTCTAAGCCTAATTGCCAGCTAGGGCTGATTCCTTCATTAACATTGCCATACACAGGGACATTCTCCCAAGTCATTCTTGCCTGCACGATATGCCTGAACTGCATAGATGGATGGGATTTTCCATTTACACCCACAGTGAGAACTAGAAGTAGCCGCTTTGTTATAACACACCCACTATCACAGCCCATACACATTTGCCAGCTCTGATTCATTTTATCGTAAGTCTAGGAACGACAAAGTAGGCATTTTAAGGGAGCAGCTTCAGCTGCTGAAAAAAAAAAAAAATGAACCGGAATCTAAGCTTTAAAATATCTGTAGGAATGCAGTTTTGAAAGAAAAGAACTAGCTTGTGAAGGTTTGAAGAAAAAGAAGAGGGACTATTTTTTCATGCTCATGTCTGTGGCCCCTGCTAATGTCATGAATATGTAAATAGAACATATTTGTCTCATCACATCTACAGATGTCCATCCCCCTGCAATAGGGATGTACAAATCAGAAAAACCCAAGCTCGTGAAGGTTCTCCTATCTGTCTGTCTATCTATCTATCTATCTATCTATCGATTTATTTATTACATTTCTATACCACCCAATATCTGAAGCTCTCTGGGCGCTTCATAATTTCCACCTTGAAGCTCATTCCAGCTCATGTCCATATCCGATTTTGAGCTTTGTTGTTGTTGGGTTTTTGCATGAAAATTCATACATATTTTACCAAATGTATGCATCAGTTATGGACACTTTTAAAATGTACGCATTCTCTCCCATTGATTAATACATGGTTGTGTACATTTTTCAAATGTGCACATTTTTTCATGCTTTTTTGTTGTTGTTCCACGAATCCCATTGCAAGCTTGCAAATCTATGAACTTCAACCACCAATGCATTCAGGTCTGCATTTGGTTCCAGGAGATACAAACTGCAGAAATTATAATCAAAAATGGACTGAAACTAATTTGTCATACATCCCTATCCTGCAAGCCTTGTCCTGGTGATGAAGGCTTTTTGCCACAGTGTGTTCACAGAGACAATTTTCTAGACAGTGCACCCCATACAGCCAGAATCTTGTCAATCAGACCTCCATTTCTGGTAAAGTCCTAGGCCTTCACCTCCACAACTGGATTCCAGTGGTAGATACAGAGGTTATCTGAGCTGTAAGACACCTGCTGCAGGTCTGGCAGTACAGTCTGCTGTAGGGCAACTATAGTCTCTTTGTGCCCTTTCAGTCACTGGGATGGAATAGAGAGGTGGCCCATTTCAGATGAACAATAACCCAGGAATGTAAGTAGTTATATGAGTTCTGCTGTGGCTAAAGCTTCAATACACTACAGTACAGAATCCAGTGATAAAGGCTGGAAGTGGAACAGAAATACAGAGCTTTTTGTAGGTTGATGAGATGAAGCCCACCAATATCAGTCTGGAGGAAGAATCAACAACTGAAACTTAGTAATGAATGCTGCTGTTACCCATACTGGGATGTCTAGGGTTGGCCAAAGTTCTGGGGAAATATAGAGGAAACATAAATGGATGAAAACTGAGGCAAACTATCAACAGAGATTTATCTATGCTTAGCCTACCAGTTTTTGATGCAGCCAGTTAAGAGCATTTTGTTATGGAGCTAGGTCAGATATCAGTAACAGAAGTCTAAGCAAATGACGTGAATGAAGAGGATTTTGTAAGCGAGCATGAATCTAATTATATTGCCAGAAAGTTGTTGCCTGAACTTTAATATGTATGTGATACTGTCACCACAGCAACCCAAACGTGTAAACAATATTGTTAGTCATGAAGAACACAGGACTGCTGCGTGTACCTCTTTCCTTAGTGACTGGAATTAAAGCCATGATGGAATATATTCATTTGCTGATTTGATGTGGAAAAAAATATATGTTAGCTCCTTTGTGCAGTACTGGTGTCAGTGGCAAGACACATCTGGTAAAAAAAGCTTCAAAAGCTCCCTAGCTCAAAGTTCATGCTGAAGCTTTTTGTTTTATATAAATCCATGGGAAAGTCAAATCGATTTGACAAATACATATTACTTCACATAATTGTTTAGAAGCAAACTAAGGGCTTACTATGATCCCACAATCTCTTGAGCTCAAAACCAGAAACAAGAAAAGTAACACCTCCCCTCCCACCTGCCCAATAGCCCTACCATATGGACTGGATTGAGTTGGGAAGGTTCCAGAAGATAAATTTCCAGATGGAGTTCAAAATGTTTCCGAAACAGTGTAATTATTAATATTCTAATAAGTTTCCATGATGATTACTTGCCAAGTAATAATGTAAGTTCAAACATTTTAAATTTGGTGTCCATGCTTGGGACACCATCACCTATTACAGCTTTCCCCAATCTGGTGTTGGACTACAGTTCCCATCATCTGCAGCCAGCTGACCAGGGCAACTTCCACCAGCGTAGCAGCAGTTTCCCCCCTGCCCCCCCCCCAGTGTAACGTGAATATAGGTTTGCTCTGCAATCTCGTCATAGATTTGAGCCTATGGTGACCAGTTTCCAAACAATAAATATAGGTTCATTTAAGAGAATATTTCACCAGCATTTCATTCACCTTGAGATTATTCATCTGAAGTGTTCCTTTTTATGAATCACAAGCACATTTGAAAAAATCAGGCTTGCTTTGCACGTGATTCACTGAAAAACAAAACATTGCTATATTAAAAATTAATAGTAGTAGAATTATAACTACAATGAGCCTGCCTGGAATTTGTGTTCATCATCTAGGGTGGCCACTTGTGAACTGCCAAAAAAGAGGACATGCATCACCAAAAAAGACATCAAATGAGGATACTGATCTGAATAAAATTTGCATATACTAAGTTATATGTATTGTTGTTGTTTATTCGGTCAGTCGCTTCCGACTCTTCGTGACTTCATGGACCAGCCCACACCAGAGCTTCCTGTCGGCTGTCGCCATCCCCAGCTCCCCCAAGGTCGAGTCCGTCACCTCCAGAATATCATCCATCCATCTTGCCCTTGGTCGGCCCCTCTTCCTTTTGCCTTCCACTTTCCCTAGCATCAGCATCTTCTCCAGGGTATCCTGTCTTCTCATTATGTGGCCAAAGTACTTCAGTTTTGCCTTTAATGTCATTCCCTCAAGTGAGTAGTCTGGCTTTATTTCCTGGAGTATGGGCTGCTTTGATCTTCTTGCAGTCCAAGGCACTCTCAGAATTTTCCTCCAGCACCACAGTTCAAAAGCATCAAAAGTTATATGTATAGATACACATTTAGAAATTATTATTATAAATAATAAATAGATATTATTATAAATAATTACATAGAAATATAGTACAACTCACCATAGAATGGAAGACTGTGACCAGGTGACCAGTTCATCAGCTGTCCAGGTCCAATTGGTGGGCAACTTCAAGGGCCAGCTCTTTTTTCTGATGGTTCTTTATCTTAACATGCAGTATGTCCTTCCATGGTGCAGAAGGGTAATTATGGGGCCCAACAGAGCTCTAAACTCCCTACCCCTTGTGGCGGGCCTTTGAGTGAAGTGGCCATTATTTAAAATGGGCAGAGCCAGCATGAAGGGTTGACATGATCAGACAGCTGCTGATGCCCCCACCCCATCAGGGGGCCCACAAGAATCATAGAATGATAGAATAGTAGGGTTGGAAGGGGCCTATAACACCATTGATTCCAACCCCTGCTCAATGCAGGAATCCAAGTCAAAGCATGCCTGACAGATGGCTGTCCAGCTACATCTTGAATGCCTCCAGTGTGGGACAGCCCACTACCTCCCTAGATCATTGGTTCCATTGTCATATTGCTCTAACAGTCAGGAGGTTTTTCCTGATTTTCAGCCAGAATCTGGCTTCCTGTCACTTTGTTCCATGTCCTGCACTCTGGGATGATCCTGGCCTTCCTCTCTGTGACAACATTTCAAGTACTTGAAGAACACTATCATATCTCCCCTCAGTCTTCTCTTCTCAAGGCTAAACATGCCCAGTTCTTTCAGTCTGTCCTCATAGGGCTTTGTTTCCAGTCCCCTGATCATCTTTGTTGCCCTCCTCTGAACCCTCTCCAGTTTGTCTGCATCCTCCTTATAGTGTGGCACCCAGAACTAGACACAGTACTCCAGATGAGGCCTAACCAGTGCTGAGTAGAGAGGAACTAGTACTTCACGGGATTTGGAAGCTATACTTCTCTTAATGCAGCCCAAAACTGATGACCCCCACAGCCCCTTGGCCATGCTTCTCCTTGTTTCTGCTACCTGTTCACCCATCTTCTGCAACTATGGGAGATGCCAAGAGCAAGGAGAAGGAGCAACAGCCAGGAGCAACAGTTTCTGCAAATTGGGCACAGAGGGAGTGTGCAAGCAATTAGGCAACAGTAACAGTAGCAAGGAGGTGGGTCTAGTCAGGGAAGGCTCACTGAAAGTATCTTGTCCAGGGCCCCCCAAAATCTGGAACCAACACTAACAATGGGAACCCAGTTCACACGAACTGCTTCTGTCATCTGTATTGTGGCCCATGAATTTCTCTTTCCCAGACTGCAAGTTATTCCCACATAGAGCAGGAGTAACTTCCTAGTTGAAGGAGGTCTCAGGAAGAAAAGAAATAGAGAACTGGAGTTGTTGTGCCATGGTGTCTCTGCATGTAATGCCTCAGCGTTGTGCAGTATGTGACATTTTGCATAATAATAATAATAATAATAATAATAATAATAATAATACTGCTTGGATAACAAAGTTCATTTATTCTGATCAGGCAAGGGCAACATCCTATAAGTAATCAGCCAGTTATTCTGTTACATATAAGGAAATACATTTATTCCTCAGCGTCCATATAGCTTCCACATTAAATGAAGCTCAAACGGCTGTTAGCACCACAAAGCACAAATACTATTTTCACAGGAGGCAAAGGAAGGATGGCTCAACAGTTTGTGCTTGCTACCAGTGAACTGCATTAGTCACTCCAATGCCCATTGCTTTTTGGGAGTACTTCTTTTTTAAAAAGCTGTAGCTGTAGCATTTCTCATCTGTCATTAAGAATAAAATGTGGATTCATTCAAAGCATGGCAGATCTGAAACATATCTTCAAGTGATTAGGAGACAGATGGACAGATGGATGGATTGAAGGAAGAACAACACACAGGTGGTGAAAATACTTTTATTCAGAGTAGGAACAGCAGCATTATGGTCTGAAATTCAAGCCCAATACATTCTGCTCTGACTTGGCTGTCCAGGGTCTCTGCCTGATGTCTTCCCCATCACTTCTAATTGGAGATGCCAAGGGATGAAACCTGGCACATTCTGTATGTAAAGTATGTGTTCAACCACTGAGCTACGTGGTCTGTTACTATGATAAAATGAGGTCAAGCAACTGTTGGTACAGAGTGCTTACAACACTGTGAATAACCAACATAGAGGCCCAATTCACACAGGAGCCTGTTGAGCAGGCCCCATTGTGGATGGAAGCCAAACCGTGCAAAGCCCTCACACTGCGAACTCCTCTCTGCTACTTAACGCACAATTCTATGCATGTTTAGACAGAAAAAAGTCCCACAACTCCAAATCCTATTCATGTTTAGACAGAAAAAAGCCCTACAACTCCAAATCCTATGCATGTTTAGACAGAAAAAAGTCCTACAACTTCAAATCCAATGCATGTTTAGACAGAAAAAAGGTTTTTTTGTGCATGTTTTAAGGTTCTGCAGTTTGTGCAAATTTTTGAGCAATCTGTGCAAATTACGGTCAAATTTGCACTAATTGCACAAACTCAGCCATAATTTGTATAATTAGTGTAAATTGCCCATAATTTCTACTAATTGCTCAGAAATTTTCACAAATTGCAGAACCTTCCCCCCATGCACAAAAATCTGCGAACTGGCCCAACTCATTGCAGATCGGGCACTGCAGCAGGAACCAAAATGCAGTCTGGGGGACTGAACCTAGGAAAATTCATTGAACTCCACCCTGTAAATGGATTTCTCCAGCATCCAAGCACAAATAAGGCTGCACCCTTAAAGAAGCCAGGTGCTGCTGAGAATGGTGAACAGGTGACTGGTAGTGTTGCTGATAAGTTAGAATGTGGCTCAGTGGCTGGCTGATGGAACTGTCACAGACCATAGCTGTCACAGCCAGCCAGAGGCTTTTCTACATGCAAGAGCTGGCTTGCAGACTCTTTCTATCACCCAGAGGCTGATGAGAAAAAAATTAAAGCCATGAGGACTGCTGTGAGTTGCACTCTTAGTTGATTCATCAGATGATTTTAGTTGATTAACTGATTAATCAGTTAAACTGCATGGATTTGCATGTGAGAGAAGACATATTTTTAAAAAATCATGCTTTCTCTCTTTATAGGTGATTCATGTCTGTGTCAGGCATCATCTTAGAAAGTTGCCTATCTGCCCTTATCTCAGGATGCAGTGATTTTTTAAATATCATTTATTGCCATCTGCATTTTCTATAGGCACTGTATTAAGAAATACCCCTAACATCTTCTGCAGCCTGATTAATCAGGGCCATTTTTTTAGTCAATCAACATGTTTTAATCAATTAAACTTAGAGGCTAACAGTCATCCTATGCAGGGTGGGAGGAGCATGGAGGCGATCTGGGGCTCTGCAGAGAGGGAGGAAAGGAGGCTGAAGCAGCCGGGGGATTCTTCCTAAGCCAGCTGCCCCAGTCTCCTCCCCTCCCGGCCCACCAGCATGCCCCAGTCTCCTCCCCTCCCGGCCCACCAGCATGCCCCCTTTCCCTCCTCTCTGAGCTCACGTTTGTAAGCTCGTAGAGGCAGCTGGCGCAGTTCTCTCCGCATGGGCTGCAAGGGGGCAAAGAGCTCAGACTCCTAAGACCAAAGTCAGAGCGTGGTCTCTGGCCTCGGAACTAGGAATCCAAAATATCCTCTGGCCCTCCAGACTCTGGCTGGATTGCTCCCTTATTTAATGATTTATTTAAACCCATTTATACTCTACCTTATCTCCAAGGAATTTTAGACATCTGATTAATTGCCCAAATGTTCCAGACCTAATAATGATGATAAATAATCATACAACAGATACGAGGTTGAGTTCAGACTTAGTCATACTTAGGATAGGCCCAATGAAATCAATAGGACTTAATCCCCATTGATTTCAGTGGCTCTACTCAAAGTAGAGCTAAGTTTGGATTCGACCCATAATAAGTTTGTTTGCTTTTTCCAACGAGAGATCAAAACCGAAAAACCAACATCAAGATTTTTAAATGGTTCCAGTGAGAGGGGTTAAGCAGTATACTACTGTATTAAGGGTGCAATCATATCCCATTGCTCATAAGCCTCCAAACTTAGAGGCTTACTGGCATCCAATGCAGAGCAGGAGGAGGAGCAGAGGCCTCCTCACTGCTTTGCCTCCCCGCTCTTTGCTGGAGAGGCCTGGGGATCGCTCATATCCTGGCCTTCCCAGTCCCCTCCCCTCCCACATCCTGGCCTCTCTGGTCTCCTCCCCTCCCTGTCCAGCAGAACACCCCCTCTACCCCCTCTACCCCCTCTCCGAGGCCACCTTTGCAACCTGGGAGAGGCAGCTGGCATGGTTCTTTCCATGCCAGCTTCAAGGCGGAAGGGGAGGGGAGCATGGATTCCTGGCTCCAGGGTTGGAGAGCTGTCCCCAACCTCGGATCTGGGAATCCAAAGCATCCTATGACCTCCCAGACCATAGGATTGCCCCCTGCCTTAAAACCTTCTAGAAAATGCCTTGAAAAAGCACAAAAATGAGACAGATTTTTTTTCCCTAGCTGTGCTGAAAGAAATCCAAAATAATCAAATAACCTAAATACTCTGAAAGCAATTGTGGAAATAAATCTTGCTATTTTGCACATTATTGAAAGATGGATGTGAAGTGAAAAGCAGAAAATAACAATGAATAACTTGTGGAGCTCCAACTGTCAGGCAACAGGGATTTCAGCCTCAGTAAGCTCTTGAAATTAATTACAAATATGACAAGAATACTGTGTGTGTGTGTGTGTGTGTGTGTGTGTGTGTGTGTGTGTGTTTGTCTGTGGTAGGGTGATATGTTCACCAGAGCAACATTGGCCAATATCATTCTCTCTCTATGGAAACAAGTTGGGAATAAAGTGGCCACATTCTCAAGCAGCAGAGTAGGTGTGTGCACCATTACGCATGGTGTGGAGAAAGCGTTCCCCAATTCTGTCTTCACGGAACTGATCAGGGGAATAAATTCTCACCTGATGTCTTCCTCCCCTTGCTAGGCATATGCAACAACTATCTGAAGGAGACTGTGTCCAAGGTCATCCAGTGTGCTTTGTGTGACTGAGCAGCCATTTGAACCTGGGTCTCTTCAGTCGAAGTCCAACACGCCCCAGTTGGGATGTATGGATTGTGTAAAATCTGCTCCATCTATGTTGTCAGGCACCTTTTATCACTGTAAACAGTGATAGGAAGGGCAAGGAGAAGGAGAAGCTTCTGCTCACTTCTCTTTCCCCTTCTAGATGGCTACGCAGATTTGGCCCAGAGGGTTAGCATAAGCAAATGGGCAGCAACAACAGTAATGAAGAGGAGTTAGGCCCTCTTAGGGGCAAAATGGGGAGCTGATAGGGTGGCCATGTGTCCTCTTTTACAGAGAACAGTCCTATGTTTGAAGGGCTGCCAGAGGACTGTCCTCTATTGTGAACATGTCCTCTATTTGAAGGGCTGTCCAATCCAAGTCCAGTTTAAAGATGAAGAACCATAGAAGAAAAAGCTGGGCGTTGAAGCTGCCCATCAACAGCACCTGGACAGGAGAGGGAGCAAAGCACACAGGTCACATGATCACAGTCTTCCACACTACGGTGAAATGTATTGTATTTCTATTTATATTATAATAATTATTTCTAAAATGGCATCTATACTTATAAATTAGCATCTGCAAATTGTATGCAAACGTATGTCCTCTTTTATCTTCCTTTGGGGGTGATCCATATCCTCTTTTTTGGCAATTCACAATTGGCCACTGTAAATTTGACAAAATGCCCCCAAAATCTGGACCCAGCCCTGTGGCCTAGTATGCCATTCTTCTCTCATACTAGCATCCCATAGCATCTTATCCTGGTCCTATATACCATGGTCTGAACTGAAGACCTAATACTGTGGTAGAATACTGAGCATCGATTTAAGTCTTAGATTTATGCTGCTTCCTTTAGTAGAAAGAGCAAAGGGCCATAAAATAATTAATTTGCTTAAGAAAGATATTTAATTGTCCATTCCTTGGCAATAAAGAAATACATAATAGATGTCCAGATCATTTTAACAACCACTAAACAAGGAAATCATGGGAAAATACAAATTCATCCACAACCTTTAATGCAATTTATGTTAATTGTTTCTAAGCCAACCTTTGCAAAAGCAGTTAAAAGCAAACAAGGTTTTCAAAATGGTTTCAAATTACTTAGGGATATAATTGTCATAATGCAAGCGTTCCAAAGCTAGAACATTATATAAAACATGCCAGATGGGGACTGTACCGTACCATAACAGAAGTTGCACATGAAATCACTGAACCAAAAACAAGAATCCCAAAGGTGGATGTAGCAATGGATTCTTTTTTTCTTTTTCTTTACAATTCCAGAAAAACAAGCTCTCATGCATTTAACTGCTTCTATAACAGGAGATGAATTAATTACAACAGTCTGCACAATTTTTTTATTATTATTAAGTACGACGGGTAGAGCATCAGGAAAGCTACCCCTTTCTGCAACAATTCACCTGCCCCACAGTTTGCATACATCTTGCTTTTTAATGTAGTTCTCTGATGGCTGTTTGCTCTGCCTTTCCAGTGAGGAAGTGCCCAGAGGAAATGCCCATATCCTCTGCTTTAACTCCTCCACACACATACAACCACACGCACACACAAAACCCAACATATAGTAGCCTGCCTCCTACAGCCAGCCCTCCGACTGCAAAGCCATTCGTTTCCATGGGGACTGGATATCCCACACATGATGCTAGGTGGGCACTGCTGTGAGCATACACAACAGTGAATGCCTTTTATTGTCTGGGTAGGTCCTGAAGTGGCCAGTCCTTACCAGTGCTCAGCTCAAAGCAGAGTTATGAAAACAGAAGAAGAAGCAGGGGAAACTGTATTCCGCAACCCTTTTGTCTCAGGCCTTTCCAAAAGTTAAGTCACTCTTGTTTATGCTCTCACTGATGTTTGGATGGTGTGAAAACTCCAGCCGATGCCACAGACAGAAGACATGTTTGTCAAAGCTACAAACATTAAGCAAGTGTACCCACACAACACGTGTGTTAAATGACAGTGTAGATGTCAAAACCATTCCTCAAAGGTTTAGCACCAAACAAAGCATTAAATTAGACTGTGGGGGCAATCAGGACCACAGCATATGGGGAGGGGTTAACCCTTTTTGTCTGTGATATGCTTCTCCTCAGGAAGATCTTGGATTGTTTAGCTTAGAAAACAAGGGGAGTAAGGGGAAACGTGATTAGAGAAGTCTGTTGTCAAGAAATCCGGCCCTTGTGAGGCTCGCCAGACTTCCGCAGCATGCCCAACTCAGCTTGCGTTATGTATTATGATGTGTGTGTGTGTGTGTGTGTGTGTGTGTGTGTGTGACACGAAAATAGAGATTTGTACAAATTATGGCTACAAACTTGCATAATTTGTACACATTGCAGGTGTACTTTGCACAATTTGCACAAATTATGGAAACTGGGGGCATAATTTGTGCAACTTAAAAAACACACAGAAAATCTGCTAGCTGGCCCAACTCACTGCAGACCAAGTCAGGCCAGTTAGCAGAAGACGGAATGAAATCCAGGAGGCCAAGCTGATGAAAGCTTGTTGAGATCCACCCCCCAAACGGATTCTTCCAACAGCCCTAGACATGATAGAGGGATACAAAAGTATGCATGGTGTGGAGAAAATGGATAGGGAGACATGTTTCTCCCTCTCTCATAATCCTAGAACCCAAAGGGGTCATCCCATGAAGCTGACTGGTGAGAGATTCATGGCAGATAAAAGGACATACAGTGCATAGTTAAACTATGGAATTCACTTCTGCAAGGTGTAAGTGATGGCCACCAATTTGGATGGCTTTCAAAGGGGAATCGACAAATTGATGGAGGAGAAGGCTATCACTGGCTAGTAGTCCTGGTGGCTCTATGCTACCTCCGGTATCAGAGGCAGTGTGCCTATATACACCAGTTGCGGGGGAACATGGGTTGGAGGGTGCTGTTGCACTCATGTCCTGCTTGTGGGTTTCCCTTTGGGCAACTGGTTGGCCACTGTGTGAACAGAATGCTGGAATAGGAGGACCCTTGGTCTAATCTAGCATGGCCCTTCTTATGTTCTTATATTCTTAAGATCCCAGCTCCAACCACTGTTAAGTGCTGCAAGAGGGAAGCTGCTGTAGGTTCCAGCACCCTTTCAAAAGATAGAGAAAAACCAGGGCCCGAAAAAGACATTTGCTGCTTGATGAGAAGAACCAGATGGTGCCCTCTCCCTGGTCCACGTATAGAAGCTGACTATAGATTGGCAGCTGAATCTTATTTTAACACTAGTGATGGGATATAGCATCCTCCACTACACCTGAAGCAGCAGGTTAGTTTAGGGTGCCCAGGAGAGGTTGTATGACATACACAACTCTGTCCTCCAACAGATGGGAATAGCTGGAATGGTCATGGTCATGAAGAATAGCTGGAATAGTCATGACGAATAGCTGGAATGGTCATGAAGAATAGCTGGAATGGTCATGAAGAACAGCATAGCTGGAATGGTCATGAAGAATAGCATAGCTGGAATGGTCATGAAGAATAGCTGGAATGGTCATGGTCATGAAGAATAGCTGGAATGGTCATGGTCATGAAGAATAGCTGGAATGGTCATGAAGAATAGCTGGAATGGTCATGAAGAATAGAATAGCTGGAATGGTCATGAAGAATAGAATAGCTGGAATGGTCATGAAGAATAGAATAGCTGGAATGGTCATGAAGAATAGCTGGAATGGTCATAAAGAATAGCTGGAATGGTCATGAAGAATAGCATAGCTGGAATGGTCATGAAGAATAGCTGGAATGGTCATGAAGAATAGCATAGCTGGAATGGTCATGAAGAATAGCTGGAATGGTCACGAAGAATAGCTGGAATGGTCATGGTCATGAAGAATAGCTGGAATGGTCATGAAGAATAGCTGGAATGGTCACGAAGAATAGCTGGAATGGTCATGAAGAATAGCTAGAATGGTCATGAAGAATAGGTGGAAAGCTGCCACACAGAATCTGCTGTCTGAGGCAGTTATCTCACTCTGCCTAATGGTATATATCACGCAGTATGGTCTCAAAACTAATGGGTGAATTTCAGATGCAATATATTTCTGACAGAATCCCAATTCTGGACATTATATCTAACTAAGCAGGGGAAAGTCATGCAACCTGTAATCCCAAGTTTTGAATGTCAGGCACTTGAAATGAGTTACCCAAAGGAAAATCATTTTCAGAAATTGTCCTGTTAATAGAATCAAAGCTAAAAGACAGAATCTGCTTGTGTACAGAATGACAACCTATTTGTAAAATGTATTTGTGTTAGACAAGACAGCTAAAAACATACCTCGGCTTAAAAACAAAAACAAAAGATAAACTGTTTTTTGTAGGATGTCTCAATGCGTGTTTTTTAAATGAAAGTACAAATACAGTGAAAAAGAATTACATAAACTGTAAAATCAAGTAGACAAGCATGAAAAATATGGACTTATAGCTATATTGGCAAATATATAAAAATAACTATATCTGTAAAAATAACACATATGGTTGTATATTATTATACTACATGTTCCAATGGTTTATAAATAAACTCACCTGTTCAGTGGATGTATCTTGTGTGCATCCAACTTTGAATCTTTTATATGTAGATTTAGTCCAAAAGGCCACTGCTCAGACATGCCCATACCCATTTTTGGTTCAAGAGATCTTGGAAATTTCCAGAATTATTCCATTATCTGTTTAATGGCCATAAGTAAATTGCTAACTAAACTTCCTCCAAAATAATGTCTTTCAAACATCCAAGAAGTGGCATTTTGGGAGTTAGGAGTCTGTCATATCTGGTGACAGTGGAGGCTGGTGGCTCAGATTTTAGTGGGGCTGTGAAGCTATTCTGGGTTTCAGTCAGAGCCATCCAGAATTCTGAAGGAGCTATCCAAGGCTGGACCTATTGGGGGGGGGGGTAGGGTTCAACACCTTGGATAGCTGTGTTAGAATTCTGGCTGGTTCTGACTGAAACCCAGAATGGAATCACAGCTCCACCAAAATCAGAGCCAGAAGCCTCCACTGTCTGGTAATATCTTGTTACCTCTGATTCTTCCTGCCAAAATGGTTGAGCAAGGCCAAACTATATGCAGGAAAACTGTCTCTGTGGTCTGGCACTTCCATCATGCATTCTCATGAATATTTCATCTTCATCTTCCAAACAAGTAGGTGTGAGATGCATGTGTTTCTAATAGAAATATTTTATTAGGAATATCCTTTTAGCCACAACACTCTTAGGCTTTGGCTTTTCATCATATGATCATAGAATCATAACCTCAAAGGTGATCTAGTCCTACCCTCTACTGATACAGGAAATCTGCCACTACAACACCCCTGAGAGGTGGCCATTTTGCCTCTGCTTGGAAACCTCTAACCAAGAAAAGCCCATCACCTTCGGAGGAAGTCTGTTCCATTATCAAATTGCTCATACCATCAGAAAGTTCTTCCTAATCATAATCGTCAAAATCCTCTATCTTGCCATTTGAATCCATTGGTTCATGTCCTATCCTCTGGAGCAACAGAGAACAAATTTGCCCCATTATCTATAGCAGGGATGGGCAACTTGTGGCCCTCCAGATGTTTTGGCAGAAACTCCCTTCAGCCCTAGCCCAGCATAGCCAATGGGTGAGGTATGATGGGAGTTGTGGCCCTCCAGATATTTTAGCCTATAAGTTGCCCACCCCGAGCTATGGAATGCGGGGGACAGGGACATTTTCAGGATTAGTTTATCATGGTGAAATCCAGAATCGCAGCACTGTAATTCATGTAAGAACATATAATTAATCCTGCTGGATCAGGCCAAAATGCAGCTGACCACCATAAACATGGGTCTGTCAACACTCTTGTTATCTCTAGGTTATGATGGGACTCGGTCGATTACCCTGCACTATTGAGAAGCAGAAAAAAGTAGCGGAGATAAGTGAATATAGATCAACTCCAACCTACCTATCAGTATGGCTTTTTCTAAGGCCTGACTGGATATTTTACCACTTGCAGAATGAGAGGGCTGAATTAAAAATATCTCTGGAAGAAGCAGAATTGCACCTGTTTCTTTAATTCTTAGGTCACTGAAGATCTTATTCTCTTTATACTTGAATGTGGGGTGTCAAAAGATCTTGGTATGAAATACATCTATCCGCTGCGAGCTTCTAAGGAAGAATTATCTTCCTGAGATAAGTTGTTTTTGTTATTGAAAGATGTTGATCAGTATGTTTACATTTAGAACAGCAAAACTTGTCCAGACACTAATAGAGAGTACTAAGATCAATGAAAATGTTGGATTATCATTGAGATCCTGGTATTTTTCCTGGCATCATGATATGGGTTTTTTTTTATTATTCTTAACGTTTCTCTGTAACCATTTGTGAAATGTATTATTAATGTGTGAGCTCCATCCTGACCTATGGCCAGGCTTGCTGTATAATGGCAAGTCACTACATTATACAGACTTGCTGTATAATGGCAAGTCACTACATTAGAATAAATGATGGACTGATCAGATCAAATGCCCATGTAGACCAAGACTGCAAAAAGTGCAGTCTGAGGGCTGCAGGCACCTCCCTAGCCCTGTTTAGCAGCCCCTCAGACCCTTAAAAAAAAAAAAACCAAGCCAGGGGAGAAAATTTCTAAAAAAAATGCTCTAGAAACAGGCTCTATGGGTCCTACCATTGACTCTTTATTCCTAGAGCATTCCTGGAGTATCCTAGGAAGCAGCGCTTGAAGGCTCCTGCCTGCTTTCTAGGGCATTCTAGGAATGTGGCTTCTATGCTAGAAGGAATGTGGCTTCTGTGCTAGAAACCACAGAACCTGTTCCTAGACCATTTCTCCACTTTTTCCCATGCCCCCCCCTCAAAAGGTAACAGAGGGTAGTAAGTCAGGATCCTTCAGCAAGGGAGTGGGTTAGAGGAGGGAGAAGGGCTAGGAGCCAGGATTCTTGGGTGGCTTGAGAACTGTGGTTTCTGGGAGGAGCGTTGATTTTATCTGATCAAAGCAGGAGTTGGATTTGAGTGAGTGGGGGGGGGGGTGAGAGAGAGGGAGGGAGAGAGAGTTGTATGTTATATGTGAATGTGAGTGTGTGTGTGTGTGTGTATGCATGAATGTATGGACCTGATATGGCCCTCTGGGTAGAAAAGGTTGTGCTCCCCTGCTGTAGTCCATCATCCTGTTTCTGACAGTGATGAGCCACAGGCTTCTAAAAGTAGGGCATGAGGCAGGACCAGCCGTACCATGAGGCACAGTGAGACAATTGTTTCAGGCTGCAGATGCCAGGTGTGCAGAGCAGTGGCAAAGTGTTTCAGCAGCCTGTTCTGCACCCCCTAAGCTAGCCTGTTGGCCTCAGGTGTGGTGGAGGATGCTCTCCTGTCAGCAGGGTTGAAATAAGACTCAGCTACTAGTCCAGTCTGCTTCTGTGAGTGAAATGTTAGGGGGGGCATCTTGTCCTTTGCCTCAGGCAGCAAAATGTCTTGGACCAACCCTGGCATGAGGGCAACAGACCTCCCCCATCGTGTATCTCCAGCATCTGGCATTCAGAGTCACCACCTCTGTGCATGGAAGCTCTATTTAGCTATCAGGTTGTTGAATCCAGACTTTGTCATACTTAGAGTAGACCCACTGGAAACAATGGGATTTGAGTTACACATGTTTAAGTTAAGTGCCATTGATTTCAGTGGCTCTACTCTAATTATGACTAAGCCTGGATCCAACCCATAGCAAATACTAGTCATTTCATCGTCCATGAATTTATCTTATCCCTTCATCAGATGTTTTCCTCCCTGTCTCATAATACTAGAACCCAGGGTCATCCAATGAAGTTGAATGTGGGCACAATCAGGATAGACAAAAGGAAGTACTTCTTCACGTGGAAGTACTTCTTGGTGGCGATGGCCACCAACCTAGGTGGCTTTACAAGGAGATGAGATTAATTCACGGAGGACAGGGCTATCAATGGCTACTAGTCATGATGACTATATGCTACTTCCAGGATCAGAGCTGTACACCAGTTGCTGGAGAACCACAGTGGGAGAATGTTATTGGCCTCATGTGTTGCTTGTGGGCTTCCCATGGGCATCTGGGTGGCCACTGTGGAAAAACTAGGCTCAGGACAAGATAGGCCTTTGGTCTGATCCAACAGGGCTCTTCTTATGAATGTCAATGTAAGGGCCATTTATGTGCATCTATCCATGAATGTGGATAGATGCACACACACCCCACCCCACCCCAGTAAAAAGAGTAGCTCTTGCAAGTTAGGAAGATTTATATTCAGTGCTGCAAGTGAGTGCCAGAACAGGATGACAGAGTTTAAGTTCCCGACTTGCCAGAGCGGGTCAGGAGAATGCTGAGAAGTTACAGTTCTTGACTACTTCCATGTAAGGGATTAGGGGCTTCTACCTTTGACCTTGTAGCTGCTTTTGTTGAAATGAAAAGTCTACAAAGATTAAAGCAGTTTCTCGTTTTTGTAAACACTGAACTTGGGCTGTGTACTTCAGCAGAAGAACCAAAACAGGGCCTTAGAAGTGACAAGATCATCTTCTGCCAGGTCAGCTGCTCTCCAAATGTTGTCACGGGCAGATTTCAGTACAAAAAATGAGATATTTTGAAAAACAATTCCCCATATTTCAAAATGCTGATGTCATTTCTAGTACTGTTGTTTTACACAAAATTGTTGAGGGGAAGCTTACTTTATACGTTTGCAGCCATTAGGAGACATCTTTATAATATTAGCCCACTGCAAAACATCAGCATGCTTGAAAATCACTGTAATGATTTAAAAGCCGTGCTTACATGGGGAGGCTTTGCAATGGACTGAGCATCTTTTGTATTATGTTAACCTGCCTTTGGCCTGTTCAAATCCAGGCCCACCTTTCATCCCACTCTGCAGTATGGGATACCCACTTGAAATGTTTGTAATCCTATGTAACTTACCTATGCGCCTGGCTGGGAGTCAGCCCCATCAGTGGGAATTTCTTCTGAGTAGACATGTATAGGGTGCAATCCTATCCATGTTTAGACAGAAAAAGTCCTACAACTCCCTAGCCAGTATATAGGACTTGTTTCTGTCTAAACGTGCACGGGATTGTGCCCTTAATCTCTCTTTACAAGGGGTTCGATCCAGGTTTACTCTGCTTCATCTGCGCTGATGGAAACAGACCTCTCCATCTCCACCCTCTCCTTCCCATGTCCTCCAGCTCCCTGAAAATGCTATACAGAGAGTAGTGACCGTGCTGAATGGGGTGACCTGTGATGGGAGGGGGATCCCCCCAAACCAGGTTGAGGGACTTTCCACAAGAGGTGCCTTTCCTCTTGCAGAAGGTCCCTTCCTCTCACGGAAGGAAGATCCAACCCAAGTACCAGATGTAAGGAAGGATATGGCTCCCATATTCATATTTGTTGTATAAAATGATGCAGAAACAGATTGTCATGCAGAGGTGAAACTGCTACACCTATGTTACCTTGAACGGTAGAAAGAGAGACGGCCATAAAAGGCATAAACACTGCTCATTCTGTTAGATACTGGAGTTGTTAACTAAACCAATATTCAATTATTACAATATTAATGACAACCAGTTGGGTCATCATGAATTCTTCCTAGGGAGCCAAGCATGGAGATTCCTCACAGTGCTTTTCTCGACATTGCAATGATGAACACAAAGCCCTAACATGGTTCCTCCAATATTTATTCCCCTTGGATATAGCAGAGGTTTGTTTACTCCTTAGATGTGTCTGTCTTTTCCATAGGCATGTGCAAATCAGCAAAATGTGAGCTCGCTGAAGTTCTCTGAATTCCATTTTGAAGCTCATACTAGCTCAGGCCCATATGAGATTGTGACCTTTGTGTTTTTTTCTTTGTTGCATGAAAATCCTTGCATATTTTCATATGTATTTTTCCGAATGTACACATCAATTGTGCACATTTTTGAAATGTATGCATTCTTCTCCCATTGATTAAACCATATTTGTTTGTCATTTCCATTTATTTATTTAGGCTGAAGAATCTACACATAGCAGTTTTACCATTATCTTACTGCAGTGATAACTATTGGTGCCCATTGGTGTCATGTGCACCAATAGATATCATTGCAGTACGATAACGGTAAAACTGCTATGTGTAGATTCAGCCTTAGTAGTGGGCCATAGGCCATTCACATATACAGAACAAGTAAAACATATTTGGGCAGATTAAGTCCATTAAAACAAGGCTTCCCCAAAACAGTCAACTGCATTGTCAGAAATGAATTTTGCATGAATTTTCGGTGCTGCCAAACCAAAGAGAGAGACCTCGTGAGTTACGGTGGGATCTATATCAGACAAAAGATATAAAATCTTCTCTGGAACAGTGTTACAGTACAGAGTTAGGGTTATTTGTGTGCATTTTATAAAAATATGAATTTTTCAGTGCATTTTTCAAATGGACACATGCTGTTGAACGCATATTTTTTGGGTCCATGAATCACATGGCAAGCTCAGAAATGTATGGACTTCGACTGCAGATTGCATCCAAGTCTGTGTTCGGTCCAGAAGGTGCAAACTGGGTAAATCCTGATCAAAAATTAACTGAAACTAATTTCTCTTACATCCCTACTTTCCCAGCAATAGCTCTAAGTCATTAGCCACAAGAAAGGTTTCACCACTCTCTCAGAATGTTCTAGGTATGTTGTATATACTGACACCTTCATTATCTAAGGGCCAAAATACACATGGCTTTAAAGATGTAGCTAACAGACCACCCAATCTGGATTGAGATTCTAGGGAGAGGGGTGGGTGTGGGTTTAGGCAGCTTTAACCCTTTGGCCTCTGCAGTGGTCCAAAGCTGCAGGTATTTCAGATATTGGGTAGGATCCAGATTCAGCCGTACTTAGAATGGATCCATTGAAATCAATGGGACTTAAATTTGTTACGACTTATTTAAGTTCCACTGATTATAATGGGCCTTCGATATGCATGAGTAAGTCTGGATCCAGCACACTGGATCCAACACACTGGTATCCTGCCAATGGCATGAGTGCAGCCCTCCATTCTCCATTCCAGTGTGAAAGTACCTATAGAATGTTCCCACATTAGCAATTCTAACGTGGGAACATTGTATAGGTACTTTCACAGTAGTACACATGCTGGTAACTTCCCGATTAGACTATTGCAATGCACTTTATGTGGGGCTGCCCTTGACAACGACTCAGAAGTTGCAGCTAGTGCAAAATGCAGCAGCTAGACTGCTGACCGGAACACCCCATAAAAACCATATAACACCGGTTTTAAAGGAATTGCATTGGCTGTCAATACACTTCCGGTCAGAATTCAAGGTTTTGGTGATGACATTTAAAGCCCTAAGTGGCTTGGGACCTCGATATTTGAGGGAGCGCCTCTCCCTCGGTCAGGGGTGTTTCTGAGCACAGGGAGTGGGATAGCAGTTCATATTCTGAAGGAGAACCACCAGACATGGGGGAGGTGTTTTCCCAGGCTAGTCCAGGTATTAGTAGGCCAGCTTCCCAGGTTACAAACGTCCAGCTGGCTGAGGTTGAAGGTCCCTCTTCACACACACACACACACACACACGTGAGAGAGGCAGCAAACAGGGGGAGGTGGAGTCTGGGGAGTATGACCTAATAGACGCCAGATGCCAGCGCAGAGTAATAGTCCCCCCTTCCCAACTCTCGTAACTTCCTTTTGAATCCCCTGAAGGCATTCCTTTGTAGACTGAGGGTCACTGAGAATTTGCATCTGTATGAACCTGTGAAGTAATGGATTAAAAGCTATAGATTGAAGCCTCTCATCTGTGTGTGTTTGGGCTTAGAAGTGAAGTGGGGGCTAAAGGAATCCTGATAGCTTGCCTGCCATTTGAAGAGGGAGGTGGACTGACTAGCCTAACTTAAGCAGTGGGGGAGGTCCCTCTCATCTCATGAGGCCTCTAAGCACAGCTTTTTATGCAAGGCCAATTGGGTAGACCATCTAAGTTCAGCCCCTGCCTTCTCTGTCTTTGCTCTGTGCCTGCGTCTGGTGTCTATGAGGTCATACTCCCTAGACGCCGTCTCCTCCTGTTCGCTGCCTCTCAACCTCAGCCAGCTGGACGTTTGTAACCTGGGAAGCCGGCCTACTAATATCTGGACTAGCCTGGAAAAACACCTCCCCCATGTCTGGTGGTTCTCCTTCAGAATCTGAACTGCTATCCCACTCCCTGTGCTCCGAAACACCCCTGACACCCTATATATGCCTGCCCAAGAACTGAGAACTGTTGGAGGGGCCCTCCTCTGCATCCCACCAGTATGACACATACGCTACGGTGGGACATGGGAGAGGGCCTTCTCTGCTGTCACACCCCGGTTATGGAATGTCCTCCCCTTGGAGGCCCGATTGGCACAGACATTGGTCTCATTTCAGCGCCAAGTAAAAACATGGCTTTTTCCCAAAGCCTTTGAGGGTTAAATGCATTCCCTAGCACATTGTTTTAACTGTTGTTTTAGATTTTAACTGGTTTTAGCTTGTGTAATAGTTTAATATGTTTTTAGACATTTAAATTATTTATTGTTTTATACGGTTTAAATTGATTTTATCTGTATGCCACCCTGAGATCTTAATAATATAAGGCAAGATAGAAATGTAATAAATAAATAAATAAATGTGCTCATGCTAATGTTGACAATAGCCCTATTCAGTTGTTATCAAAAGTGGTGAAACTCATCACACGAGCAGGAACAGGGCTGTGCCACAAAGCCCCACCCTCTGACAGCACATCATATCATAGCCCCACTCACAGGCACTGATGCATACAGTGTAAACTCCTGCAGCAGGGGGGCCTTCACATGTATGGGCGGGGCTCTGGTATGCTGTGACATAAGGGAGCAGGGCTACTTGGCACGGCTCACTCCATTCCTCCATATAGCAGGCTTAAGCGCACCCAGTACACCATCTGGTTACATTGTTTCCACATGTTGATTGCATTTGCTGAATATATATATATATATATATATATATATATATATAGCCATCCTCAGATATCGTAGTGATTGTTATAGATAACTATTTAGAGTAGGAACAAGCTGTTAAGCATTTTCCATAAATACTACTTCCAGACTCTTATATTGGTCTAAAGGATAGTCATAGCAACACGGCTATGATAAAAGGAATAGGAAGGAAATAGGAAGCTCTCTTATTAAATCATCAGACAATTTGCCCATCTAGTCCAGTATCGACTACTCTGACTGACAGCTGCACTTTGGGGTAGGGTGGTCAGAGAATTCCTCTGCAGACTCAAATGAGGCCAGATTCTTTGGAATCCGGCCTCCGGAATCCGTGGTGGAACAGCACAAGTTACCTCCGCGTCTGGAGGATTTCCCATGGAATGACACTCCAGCTCCATAGCACAGGTGATACGGTAATGGTGGCTGCCATTACCGTATTGCTGGGAGAAATACAGCGACCTGTAAAGTGCTGTTTTTTACCTAAATAGAGCCATAAACAGCTACAATTAGGTTAAATTCAGGGCTTTACCACCTATACCAGGCGATACGGTAAAGGCGGCTGCCATTACCCTATCGCTGGCTGTCCGTCCCTTCCCTCTTCTGCACGCTGGCTGTCAAAGGCCAGCATGGGGAGGAGGGGCCTCGGCGCAGCCACCCCGAAGTGCTCTCGCCCTTTCCTTCTCATCCCTACTTTGGAGTCTCAGGCAGAGTTCTTTCCCATCATCTGCTCCCTGTTGCTTGTGGGTTTTGTTTGTTTGTTTGTTAAATGGAGATCTGATATTGGGGGCTGAACCTGGGACTTTCTGCATGCTCAAGCACTGAGCTATGGTCTCTCTCAAATGCACAGCATCCCCAATGAAGGTGGGACTTTTTCAGAGCAAGCAAATGAACAACTGAGCAAGAGCAACTGGACATTTTAGTTCTTTTCAAAATACAATTGTCTCTCAGAAAAGACTGCACAGGGAGGAAAAAATGTGATTTTTTTGTTGTTGAACACAATTACCCACCACCACACACGCACTTATGAATTTTTCAACCAGTGTGCTATAAAACCACATATACAATTGATATGTGATGAAAATTATTTTATTTTTAACCACAGATCACAGAGTATACAGACTTCTTTCTTTCTTTCTTTCTGTTTTTTCAACTGCATTCAGTGGGTTACAAGATGTTCTCTTGTTTTAAATCAATTACATGTAAAATGCTGTAGGTGCTACATTAGCAAAAGTCAATGTGCAGTAGGTCAGCTTTTTAATTGCTGGCATTCTTGCAATTCTAGCTGTTGTACTTTGCTTGACCTTTGTATCATTTCACTTGCTTGTTCAAAATTTCATCCCCTTGGTTGGTCATAAATTCTACAATAATTGCATTAGCCAGTATTCGATTGCTTTATATTCATTTCTGCCTCACCTTAGCACTTTAATAAAATCATCACAATTAGCAGCATTCAGCACAAGACAGTTAGAAGTGTTTTGTTTTGTTCTGAAGTGCCACTAAAGTAGGAGAGAGAGTGCTAGGGATAGATCATCAGAAATGGACAAAACCAGGCAAAACCAGGAAAATCTTAGAGCTGTACGACAAGTCATCGAGTTCTGTGGAGGGTATCAATTCCTCAAACTGAGTTTGGACTCCAGGGCAGTTATACAGTTTGGATGAAGAGCACAATGGACACAACTTTGGGCATTCTCAGGATTAGGCCAAAAGTTTCAACAGCTTGGTTCTGCAAAATGAATGGAAGCTTTCCTTAGGTTGAAGGCTTTTTGAAGAGTTGGGTTGGCTGATTAAGCATGACAAAAAACAAACTTTCTTGGGACAAGCAGGTAGAGGATCCCAGAACAAAAGAAACTACAGGTGGTGGAACTACCAGGTGGTGCTTTAACATGCTCATCTGTTTGGAGGTGACAATGCTTCAGGACTAGTCCATATTTCCCACCAAGGCTTTTAGATTGGCCATTTTGACTGAGGTAGTAACCTAGCAGTAGGGATGTATGAGGATTAAGTTCCTGTTCACCAATCATGCGAACATCTCCCATTTGCAGCTCTTAGTGTGAACAGGACTGCTGTTCTCAGGAAACGTTCACAATTTCCCAAAACATGCATTTGGATTTGAAAGTGTGCACTTGTGTAAATGTGCAGTTCTGAAAATGCACATCTGTCTATATGTGCACTTGCGAATGTGCATACTTGTGCATATGGGCATTTGTGCAAATACCCCCCAAATTTGCATTTTCATGCATTGGCCTATGGGAGGAAATGCATATTTTTAGTTAAGAAAGATGCACATTTCTCCTGGCCAGGGTGGGGGGGAAATGTTCATGTTCAGGAATGCAAATGAGGTGAATGAGCTTTGAGGTAGAAATTCAGACTACCTCAATGAACTCAAACATTGCATCTTCACCCATCCCTACCTGGAAGTCAGGATGTTTGAGGAGTTCCCATTGTTTGCCTGCCCACATGAAAGAAATCATACTACCATCAGGATCCTTTTACACCTCACCACCATGTGATTCCTGCCCATGTAGCCTTTTCGAGAACACAAGACTGATAAGACATATTAGACTAGGGTAATGCCACAGTGGTTTAGGGGCCGTGGTGGCTTAGTGGTTAAGACACTGAACTGCAGACTGGAAGGTCGGCAGGACAGCAGTTCGAGACCCGAGTGCCGCATGACGGAGTGAGCTCCCGTCTTCAGTCCCAGCTTCTGCCAACCTAGCAGTTCGAAAGCAAGAAATTGCAAGTAGATAAATAGGCACTGCCTCGGCGGGAAAGGTAACAGCGTTCCGTGCACCTCGGTGTTCAGTCATGCCGGCCACATGACCACGGAAGCGTCTTCGGACAGCGCTGGCTCTTTGGCTTAGAAATGGAGATGAGCACCACACCCTAGAGTCGGACACCTTTACCTAATGCCAACAAAATACATGTCTAAAAGCCATCATGGCTGAGCTTCTCAGTAAAAGCATTGTTCCACCTGCTCTCTGCCACTGAGATGCTTGTCTGTCAAGACATGGCTGATTCAAATAATTGAATTGGCCCCACGTACTAGATACTCGATTGACAAATGTCTCAGTAATGCAGAACTGAAACATTTCCCTGTTCTCGCCTCCCCCCTCACATGTCATCTAGATGCACTGGTGTGCAGAAGGGGTTTTAACACACCTGTTCTCATTTCAGTTGGAAATGGCCCTAAGCATTTCTCCTCTGTTTTCAATGTGCGGATGCATGCCACCTATACAGGAAATGTGTTGCAGACTACTGGTGGTCCATGTATCATACTTAAAAAGCACTGCATTAAACAAATACTTTTGGCCCAGTTTTTCACAAAAGCAGTTATTGCTCCTGTAATGATAATAAATCATAAAATCCATTTAAACTCCATTTTTATTATGATTGATGTATATAAGAGGCATGCATAGCATCACCATTTCCTCACTTTAGAAGAAGAGCACTAATTTGTCAAGATGTAATTGTCAATGATGCTTTGACATGAACCATCCCACTGTAATCTGTGTGCTCACAACACCTGGTCCTCACATGTCCAAGATCAGTGGCAACATTCTCATTGACTTTGATGCTACCTGGGATGGGGGGACTATTGAGAAGGAAATTCTCATAAAGAAAAATCTGGCTAGGTTTAAAACAAAACAAAACAAAAACAGGGCAATTATTGTGTAAGATGGGTTCTCCAACATTAAGCTGGAAAGCTTGTATTTTCAAAAACTTTCACAAAACACAGGTCATGGAATGTGAGCTGTACAATGGGGCACAGAGCACAGAGCACAATGCTGTCATTACGCACTGGTGATACCTCACATTAATGTTTATCATCAGCTTATCTCTGATCTTTTTAAAAGCAGGAAAAAACTAAAAAAAAGCATGGGAGACACTCTGGGGGTTGACGACGTCATGTAAAGGACCCACAAACTTCTGTGTATGACCAGTCACAAGCATGCAAGAAAACCCTCAACAAACAACTTACCAAGTGGTAGGTTTTGTATCACAGTTTGGGGGTTTTCTGGTCATCTGTATTAATGGAAAGGTGGTGTATTATTCCCCCTGCCACACATCTTGATGTGTGGCAAAGTTTAGCCAAGTGGTAAAACACCCCCACATATACTGCTTGATAAATTGGACATCTGTATTCACCCAGTCTTCCACAGTGTTGGGAACCGATTCAGTAGTGGCCATGAGGCTTCAGGTTTTGGGGGGCTAGGAAAAGTAGAATCTTTGCGTACTGTTTTGTTTTATCTATGTTCATCACATCTAGCTGGATGGGAGGTTTTGCTATTTTAATTGTTGTTGTAGCAGTTGACCGGTCTACTTCTTTCATGGATGTTTATTTTTGTAGGAAGCTTCTTCAAATGAAGAAGAATTTAGTATAAAATATTTAACTCAACATCGAAAGCAAGTGTGCATTAACCAGGAAATTCATTTAAGTCATCCAAGAAATTCCACATGCTAAAACTTTCAGCAAGCTGATTTATCAAGAGGACATGACAAATGATCTTTATGGAAAGATCTCTGCATATTTTGTTTAGATCTGCTTTGAATGTATATTTCACCTTTGACCTTTTCTTTTTTTTAACGGTTTTTAATTCTTTGTTTTAAGAAAGCAATAAGCTTGACACAAATAATATCCATGAACCATTTTTCCAGTGTAGACACTGGACATCCTAGTCAAGTCAGCCACAGGCCATAACAGACGAGACCACTTGAAAATGTTATTTTAAAATGTGATTAAACTGATTTTCGTATCACAGCAGCACATCTTAAACAGATCCCATTAAACTGACTAATTGGCAACACATTTTTTTTTTCATTTCAGTCTGCAAAGAGACAGCATTAAAGAAATGGTTTAGACCACAGTCTGCTGTCCAGAGGAAATTTTCAAGATTAATCTTATCTCACCCTTTTCTTTAAATGACAGTATCTCTGAAATCATAATGGCATGTGTTTATAATACCGTTCAAACAGCTGTCAATCGGGGTGAGCATCTCTCAATAAACAAGCTCCAGATAAGGATCAGGCATACATGCACACAAAGAAAATGTGTTAGAAGAGAGTATCACTGATTGCAAAATCTGAAATAGATTTCAAAAGCCCTTCTGTCAATGGCACCTGCAGCCTCTTCTCCCAGATTATAGCTTGCAAAACCACCCTATCCACAGGCTCTCCTAGGAACTTATTCTGTGCTTGCAGCTAGAATGGAAAAGAAGTAGACTTACAATGCTATCGATGTCTACTAAGAACTAAGCCCCATTGACTTCAAACTAGCATTGTGAAAATTTCTCCCACTTTTTTTTTTTTTAACATCCTCATTCAATTTGATAGAAAAGAAATCGCTTTCCAAAAGAAATTTAAAGGAGAAGAACATTTTGGGGAAAGTCTCACAGGCTGGGGTTTCTTGTGCTTACCTTGCTTAGGAGGTGACCTGTTTTTCATAGTACAATCACCTCTCTGGCAGCCTGTAGCTGCCCCCCTAACACCTTCACTGTGGTGGTTGCAAAGCCATCCTGCCAATACAGTTGATGCTGTTCCCACTTGGGACATCTCTACACCAGCCTAAAATCCTACACTTAAAATGGGGCTTTCTGCTTCCGTTTTAAATACAGGAGCACAACAACTCTCTTTTTCACATGCTTCCTTTTCCCTCATCCCCTTCTCCCTCCTTCTCTCTGTATCTGAGTCTTCCACACTCTTTCATTGATCTTGCTCCTCGTCTTGCCGCTTTTCCTCTTTTCATGGAGGAAACTCAAGCAGAACACAACAGGGTAGTTTGATAGCTCATTATCTGCGATCTATTTAGAAATGGAACAAAGGGCATTTAGTGCAGGAGACGTCCTGGAGGGCCACCGTGTCATGTAAAGAGCCAGCAAACGTCCGTCCGTGAAGGAGCAATCTCAATCACAGGATAAAATCTAAGTGTGAAGGAGCCCATGTAGTGGCAGCACAAAAAAACAAAAAACTGTTACAAAAAAAGAAATAAGCTTTGCTACAACTCCTGCCAGTTGTGAGCCCTACCTGTGAGAAACTGTTGAGAATTTCTTCTCTCCCTGGAGAAATTCAGTGAAATTGTCCCCTCAGTTTCTCTACCCTCTTTGTCCCCCCAAAGAGGGTAGAGAATTTCAAGAAGCTATTTGTGCACAACTCTAGTCAATAGTTGTTGTTGTTCAGTCGTTCAGTCGTGTCCGACCCTTCGTGATCCCATGGACCATAGCATGCCAGGCCTTCCTGTCCTGCACTCTCTCCCGGAGCATGCTCAAGTCCATATTCATTGCATCAGTGATGCTATCTAGCCATCTCATCCTCTGCCGTCCCCTTCCCCTTTTGCCTTCAGTCTTTCCCAGCATCAGGGTCCTTTCCAGAGAGTTTTCTCTTCGCATTAGGTGGCCAAAATGTTTGAGCTTCAGCTTCAGTATCTGTCCTTCCAACATTACTTTAAATCTGTATCTAGCAACTACATCTTTCCCCCCATTTTTCCTCTGGAGTAGGTGCAGGGGCCCTGATCAGTTCTTAAAAGCCTCCTCCCACTAGGGTCTCAGTCTGGATTGAGCCATTTGCACCTATTCTAGAGTCAAAAGGAAACAAAGACATAGCTGCTAGATACAGATTTAAAGTGATGTCTGTTTTTGACCCTCACTCGCAGGTTGCAGCTTTAATCATAACATAGCTGTGAAACTCCTCTAAGAATGTCAAGCTCTCTTTCACCACTTCAGCTTTCATAACAGCTCAGCTAGGATGGGAGTCTCACCTGGGAAAGCTTTAAGAAAACGGAAAACCTAGGGCAGCAGACAAGCAGAAAATGGAGGTATCATTCATTCTCATGACTCTTTGCTTTGACGGGAAACAGCAAAGGCAAGAGAGACCTCCAAAGAGACTTCGGTCTCCGAGAAGGTCCAGTGACAGACTCCCTAAGCACAAGTTAGATAAGGCCACTCAACTGAATGGAGCCAATTTTATCTAGAGCATATAGCAAACTGATCACCAACTTTATTGATGTAATAATACTCTGTTCTGGATCTTGTATTGCTATATAATAGCTCATCAAGCCCCCACCCCACAAGCTCGGAGCTGCTTGATAAGAGGAACAGGTGCTCCCCTCCCACCTCGGTGTCCTTATCTGTGGTTAGAAAAATGCCTGGAATTAGGAGTGTGTGCTATGTGCTGTGTGAAGAAGTCCGTCCTTTTACCTGTCCTGAATCTCCCACCAATCAGCTTCATGGGATGACCCCGGGTTCTAGTATTATGAGAGAGAAGTAACTGGGAAGGGCTGGAACCCCTATAAAGGCGGAAACGGACAGAGGCAAACAGGTGCCCTTTGGCCATCAGTGTAGGGTTTTATTTTGGGGGTTGTCTGCTATTTCTGTGGGGTTTGGGGGGGGGGGTTTGCTGGATTGTAAAATGATAGGAGTTTTGTTTATAAATATGTACGTATTTAGTTCTCACTAAGGAAGCATCTTTTGCTTTAGATCTTTTGCTTTATAACTACTGACCAGTTCTTTATTCCAGCATAATTACAACCCATCCACCACATGGTCAACCTGCATTCATTTTCTATTCTCACTAATATCTTCCTTAGCAATAGGATGAGAAGCAAATTTAATTTTCAATTGCATTTTCCCAGATTCTGAGTAAGGACACAAAACCACAGGAAGTTCCTGTAATTCTTCTTTTAAAGGTCATGGCATTAATAGTTTTGGCAACTTAATATGCCATTGCTTGCAAATTTATATAATGCTCAGACACTGAGTCTGCACAGTATTCTTCTGACAGAATTTCAGCCCATTCCCTGCTTTCCCTCAAGTCAAATCTAATTATTGACATTAGTTAGCTATGTGCCACATTTTCATATACATTTGAACTGCACCTCAACTTAAGAAAGCTTCTTTTTTTTTAGCCACAAGTATTATACATACATAAAATATTAGCAGGGCTGGCCCTACCATTAGGCAGCTGACTTGGCCACCACGGCAGCTGATTTGGGGTGTGATAGAAGAGCTTATTATTATATGTCTACTGCCAGAAGTGAGGTGCTTGTAGGATTTTCTGCCTGCAGTTCCAAAATACCTTGACTGCCTTGGGTATTCTGTATACCTTTGACTTGGGGTGGGGTGCCATTTGCTGCTATACGACAGACAGCAAAATATCCTGAGCCATCCCTATGCAGTCGGACTCAGTTTTTCAGTTTCTGTTTAAGAAAGCAGGACATGACCAGCTCTGACAGCAGGCCCCTTGAGATATAAATATTGTTCATTCAAGAAACGGAATCTTGTAGGCCCTAGATTCCCCAGTACTCGGACTGGAAATTGCCTGCTCTGGTTGACACCACTTTTAGCTTGTAAACTATGTTCAGTTAAGAACATCATACTTCTGAAGAACCTCATTTATTTGAAAGGATTGAAAAACACAAAATATTTGTAAAATTGGATGGGCCAGAGTAAACTAAAGTGATGCTTATGTATTTTATTTGCTTTGTAAATGTGTATATAGCCCTTCAATATATAATTGCCAGGGCAGTTCACAAGATGAAAACAACAAAATCATAAAATGACAGTAAAACATCAATAATAAATGAAACGGTGAAATAAAAGAACAGCAATAAAACAATCAGATATTTAAAACTCCTCAAACATTAAAAGCCTGAGGTTTTTTAAAAACAGAAAAGAAGTCTTCACCAAGTGCTGAAAGACATTAAAGCATGGGTCCCCAATCTTTTTGGACCCATGGACACATTTGGGAATTTAAGAAACTGCTGTGGGCATTACTAAAAAATGGCTCCCAGGATGTGGCTGGTCACATAATGGCTGCTGTGGTGGCCTGGCAAGTCAAAAGAGAAGAGAGGGAGAACTAGTGAGGCTAGAGGCTGGGAGGGGAAAATAGGGTGGCAAAGGGATAGAGGGATGAGAAAGTGTGAGGCTGGATGCTAGGAAGGGGGATAAACAGTGAGGTAAAGATGTGGGGGACAGAAATAGAGAGGCTAGACTCTGGGGGTCGAGAGAAACAGCACGATAAAGGGGTGAGTGTGGGGGAAGAGCAAGGCTAGGGGCTAGGAAAGGAGGGAAAGAAGAAGGGTAGAGATGGGGAAGGGAGAAAGTAGCAAGGAAAGGGATTGGGTGAAGAGAAATAACAAGGCTATGTATAATTGCTAGTAAGTTGAGTTTTTGTATATAGGCAGTTCGTATGTATTCATTGCTGTGGATATACACAAATCCATATACGTATATTAAAAATCGGACTTTTAAAAAGGCTTTGCAGGTGCCCACAGGCGCTACGTTGAGGACCCCTTTGCAAGGGCCATTGGAGGGCTCTGCGTTCCATGTTAGGGACCTCTGCATTAAAGTATGCACCAGGTAAGTCTCCTAAAGAAGAGAATTCCATAAATGGGATGCCACAACCAAGAAGTCCCATTCTCCAGTCCCCACCTGCCTCACCCTAGATGTGATGGGGCAGCTTGAGAAAAGACTCTGAAAATGACAGTGCACAGGCAGGTTGATGTGGAAACAGACATTCCTTCAGGTAACCTGGTCCTAAGCCATATTGAGCTTTAAAGGTACACACCAGCACTTTCAACCGGACTCAGAGACAGTGTAGCATATTGAGCAAAAGAGAAATATGTTTCCAATGGCAGGACCCAGTTGGTATCATAGCAACTGTATGCTAATAGCAAACCTGTTCTCTGAGTGTAGGTCCTTATGTAGCCAAAATATCACCATCCATGTACAAGAGGGAGGTATCAGTAAGCATGAGGAAACCACAAGGTTTTCAGAAGTACAAAAAAAAAAACATTATAACAAAAACAGGGGAGAGAAGAAACCCACAAAACAGCCCAATGAGGACTAAATACACTCAGTGACCACAGAATACTGTTAAGATGAAAAATGTAAAGTGGGGAGGGTGTGTGTGCCTCCAATGCCCATTCCACAGATCCATGAGGATACCATGGTCAATGGTATCAAATGCCAATGAGAGATCAAGCAGAATTAACAGGGTCGCACTCCTCCTGTTCCTGCCCTGATAAAGGTCATCCATCAGGGTGACCAAAGCTGCTTCAGTCCTGTAACCTGGTCGAAAGCCAGACTGGAATGGGTCTAGGTAATCAGTATCCTCCAAGACTGCCCTCTCCAGTACCTTCTCTAAGAAAGGGGTATTCACAACTGGGCAGTAGTTGTCAAATACCATTGAGTTTCTTCAGGAGTGGTCACGCTACTACCTCCTCAAAGACAACAGAAACCACCCCTTCAGGACAGAACCATTACCATACCATGAAAGATGGTATGGCTGGCTAGAATCCTGAACAGGAACACTCCACAGTGCAACATTTTGTTGCAAGTCTTGCTTGCTTGTACTAACTACAGATTCTGAGCAGTCTTTGAGGGCTGTCCTTTACAATAGTATCATCTACACTGTTGTATAGCTAAAAGGGGAGGGTAGTAAGTTTATAAGAACTTTTTAAGAATTGAAGTTTAAATTATAATGCTTGCACAATTTGTGACCCACTGAGCCGAATGTAGCCCATCAGCCATCTATAGCACTTTGGCAAGTGTTTGACAACCCAATTTTTGCAGGGGATTAATGAGAACCTGATTGGACAACATTCATATCTTTGGCTTGCACTGGTGAGTCATGCTGTGAACAGTCATGATCAAGCCAACATTAAGGCTGTAATCCTATGTATATGTATACCTGGGAGTAAGGCACACTAAAGGTAGTGGGACACTTCTGAGTAAAGATGCAATGGATTGCACCATATGTATATTAAGTTTAATGGGAGAGATTTAATTATATGCTCCCATTTCTCCCATTTAATTCAGTGGGAAGTAAAGTGCTTGGCTGGACTATGTCTAATATTATTAGTCCTGATATTTTTGTGGCCTCTCCATATGAGCATAAGAGCAGAGTTAGCTTTATGCAGTTGCTTTAAAGGAAGAACAGATGTTCTTTCCAATTAGATTACTCTGCTAGAGCTTAAAAGATGGTTTGCAGTGTCTTCATAAGAACAACAACCAAAAAAAGAAAAGAAAAAGGCAGATTTCTTTTTGAGAAATATACTGCTCTGTACAGTATGCCGTATGTCATCTTTTTTAATTGCAAAGAAAATCCACCAGGCTTCCATAGGCATCTGGGACGTTACATGGTGAGCTGTCATTTTTGACGCTCTTTCAGAAAAAGATAACTCATACCTAAGGCCTGCAAAACTCATAGCACCCCCGCCCCCTACACACACACACACACACACACACACACACACAGTTCACCAGTATATTCTTCTCCTTGGTGGGTATGGGAGATTTTCTCTCTGGTTCTGCCACCAGTTATGGGGGAGCTACTCCTGCACTGGTCAATCCCACCTATGGGGTTTCTTATTTTTAGCAAATGCCTGTATTTCAGTCCCTAAGGAATTCTCTGCCACAGTAACTCAGAGTTACACAAGCCGGTTCTTTTCCACTGCCACCAGTTCTCTTAGAATAGTTTAAAACCTCCTAGTAGCTTGGTATAAGAAGCCTAGGCATGAAATGGGCACCAACACTAGAAAGATGAACTATTAAGCAAGTTCGTTTATTAACAGGATAGTTTGCACATAAGGGAATACTAATATTTACTCTGGGGGTTTCAAAAGAATGCTTGCTGACACTTCTTAAAGACTCAAGAGACAATGTTGCTAATACAAGCCTCTAAGGGTGCAATCCTATGCATGTTTAGGTAGGAAAAAGTCCTACAAACTCCCAGCATGCCCCAGCCAGAATGCCTGGGATACTATATACTAAATAGACATGAAAAGGCTTAGTATTTGGGATACTATTTCAAAATGCTGTTGAGTGATTCAGTCTTGCTTACTTGTGAGTAGATGCACAGAGGTTTGGTATTTGGGATACTATCATTCCTGCTTTCTCCTCAGTAGACATACGGAGGCTTGTCCTGCATACTTCTGAGTAGGCTTAAAATCAGCAAGAATCCCATTTTGGCCCTTCCTTCTTTGCCTTTGAACACACCCACTTTATCTTTGGCTCTGCCCACAGATGAATGTGGCTTTTCCCATATTGGAATTCAGCCTTTGGTCTGAAAAAGGTTCCTCATCCCTGATTTTAAACAGTTATATACTGTCTTTTATCTATTATCACAGAGTTATTTAGTCAGAGAGTTTGAAGGATTTAAGATATTAGAAATATTTTAAAATAACTGTATGAATAAACAAGGATTTGCCTGGTGCCTAAAAGAGTAGGTACCAGATTTACCTTCCAGCGGAGCATATTCCATAACCAGGATGCCACAACTGAAAACACCCTCTCCCTTGTATATAGTGTTGCATCAAAAATGTCATGCCTTTTTTTACCATTCTGATTCAATTTGATTGAAAAGAAATGGCTTGAAAACATTTCAAAAGAGAAAGAAATTTTGGTGACAATATCATAGGGCAAGGGTTCTTGCACTAGTTATGAGTGGTGGCCAAGGGGTGTGTGAGAGTGTCCTGTCTTTCATTGTACAATCATCTCTCTGGCAATATGCAGCCTCCCCAGCTTCCCACACTTCAGTTAAAGCCCAAGGGAAGATGTCATGAGGGAACTCCTCCCATGGGGCTTTGTTTTTAGATCAAGAAACATGGGCAACTGTGGAGGCTGCAGAGTAATGGGGGATGTCTGAAGGAAAGAACGAACGAACCACAGCACCTTTGGCCCTCCAGGCGTCGAGAGGTTTGATTATGCTTAATGGATGTGGCTTCAGTGATCTATGCGGGGGGGAGTATATACTTGTTTCTTGTTGCAGTTCCAGTGTAGTTGATTATTTTTAAAACTTCCAGTACCCTTTGAGGTAATATCAACAGTTTTGTCATTGGGAACCAAGATGATAGTGATCACATACATATAAAAACATAAGAAGAGCCCTGCTGGATCAGACCAAGGGTCCATCTAGTCCAGCATTCTGTTCACATAGTAGCCAACCAGCTGTCAACCAGGAACCCACAAGCAGGACATGAGTGCAACAGCACCCTCCCGACCATGTTCCCCAGCAACTGTTGTACATAGGCATACCACCTCTGATACTGGAGGTAGCACATAGCCCTCAAGCCAAATAGCCATAGAGAGACTTCTCCAGGGATTTGTCTAGGCCCCTTTTAAAGCCAACTAAGATGGTGGCCATCACTACATCTTATGGTAGCAAATTCCATAGTTTAACTATGCGCTGTGTGAAGAAGTACTTCCTTTTAACTGCGCTGAGTCTCCCACCAATCAGCTTCACAGGATGATCCTGGCTTCTAGTATTTTGAGAGAGGGAGAAAAATGTCTCCCTATCCACATTCTCCACACCACGCATAATTTTGTAGACCTCTGTCATGTCTCCCTTTACCCTCCTTTTTTACAAGCTAAACCATCCCATCTGTTGCAACCTTCTCTCATAGGGGAGATGCTCCAGCCGTTGATCATTTTAGTTGCCCTTTTCTGCACTTTTTCCAGCTCTACAATATCTTTTTTTAGGTGTGGTGACCAGAACTGTAGACAGTATTCCAAGTATGAACATAGGAATCTGCCTTATCTTGAGACACAGCCTTGGTTCATTTAGCCCAGTATTGTTGACACTGACTGGCAGCAGCTTTTCAGGGTTTCCGGCAAGAGTTTTTCTTGTCCTGCCTAGAGATGCCGGGGATTGAACCTGTGACCTTCTGCATGCAAAGCGTGTGCTCTGCCACTGAGCTACAGCCCCTCCCAAGGTGATCCTAACACTTAATGTAACTCGTAGGATGCATGTATATGACAAAGCTCCCTTCAATCATCTTAACCCAGTGCAGGAGAACATCAGTGGAATTATATGGTCAAGCACCACTAAGGGAGCTTTTACCTCCTTTATTAATCCCACCTAGTGTTTTCACTTCTATTTGGTGGCTGTTACTGAATCTCTCTGTTTAGCTGGCATAGAATGTTTTGAAAAACTTATCTCAACTTTACTACAGGCATTGGCAATTAGTTTAAAACATTCCATTTTTTACAGGAGATCACTCTCAAACTGTTGGTTTAATGCTGACTGTTCAACCCTATGCAAATAGCTGAGAGATATCTATAACTCTAATAGGACAGATGATGAAAGGGTACTCCCAGCCTCATATTATCAGATAAAAAAGGAATTTTTTATGAAGAGAGACGGAAAGAACTGGGCATGTTTAGCCTTGAGAAGAGAAGACTGAGGGGAGATATGATAGCGCTCTTCAAGTACTTGAAAGGTTGTCACAGAGAAGAAGGCCAGGATCTCTTCTTGATCATCCCAGAGTGCAGGACACAGAATCATGGGCTCAAGTTACAGGAAGCCAGATTCCGGCTGAACATCAGGAAAAACTTCCTGACTGTTAGAGCAATACGACAATGGAACCAATTACCTAGGGAGGTGGTGGGCTCTCCCACACTAGAGGCGTTCAAGATGAGGCTGTCAGGAATGCTCTGACTTGGATTCCTGCATTGAACAGGGGGTTGGACTTGATGGCCTTGTAGGCTCCTTCCAACCCTACTATTCTATGATTCTATGAATATAAGGCTCTGATGGCTCAAAGAAAATGAATAGCAGAAAGTGAAATGTGGAAATTGCTGATTAATGCCTCACTTACGCAGAATAGCAGAGTTTTCTGGCAGATAGCGATTGGTGCCCTTTCCCGAACAACAGATTCATCACAATGCTGAATTCCGGCAAATGTCTAGGAAGATCATTTTGAAGTCGTCTTTAATGATCGAAGTAATTTTGCCAACAGTACTATCCTTCCATCTATGCCAGTTGCTCTTAGTTGGCCTCCAGTATATGAATCTGAAATTACGTATCTTATTCTGCAATTACCTCTGGCTAGGGATGTCAGAGAATTTCGCCACAAATCTTGGGGAGGCCGAATGCCAGCGCATTCGGCCCCCCGAAATTGGTGGAGAAACGGTCTGCCCCCCCGCCCCCCCTGGGATGGGACTTACCTCGGGTAAATCCTCCTGGTGGCGGCGGTGGCTCCGGCGGCAGTGCAGCGGTGGTGCGGCAGCAGCCGGTTTTCCAATCGGCTGCCACCGCCGCCATTTCCAGTAAAAAAAAAAAAATGTGATAGGCTACGTAAAGATTTACGTAGCCTATCACGGCTAGATTTTAAAAAAATACCGTGATAGGCTACATAAATGTTTACGTAGCCTATCATGGCTGATTTAAAGGGGGGGGGGGAAAGCGCATATGCAAATGGCGGCGCCCATGGGCACTGCCATTTGCGTTCCTTATCTTGACACGTCTTAGTCTACGTAAACATTTATGTAGACTAAGACGGCAAAAATAAGGGGAACGCAAATAGCGTAGATGCTACGCTATTTGCGTTCCCCTTATTTTCACCGTAGTCTACGTAAATGTTTACGTAGACTAAGATGTGTCAAAATAAGGAACGCAAATGGCGGCGCCCATGGGCGCCGCCATTTGCGTAGGCGTGTGTTTTTTTTCCTTTTAAATCAGCCATGATAGGCTACGTAAACATTTACGTAGCCTATCACGGCTGACTGCAGGGATGCAAACGGCAGCGGCTATGGCCGCCGCCATTTGCGCACCTGGCCAGCCAGGATTCAGGGGGGGGAGGGACAGAGCACCTCCCCCCCACAAGAATTTCAGGGGGGAGGGATGGAGCGCCTCCCCCCCACCTCGAATCAAATTTCGTTAAAGATAAGTCACTTTCGTACATCCCTGCCTCTGGCATGGTGCCAGGCCTAGATGGAATATCAGCAGAAGTATTTAAGGCAAATATGTCCTGGTGGGCTCCCTTAGAGGCCAACCTTTTTTCATGGATCAATAACTCTGGGGAAATTCCTGCTGTTGAGAGTAAGGGTGTCTCTACATTAAGCAAAACAAACAAAAAACAAACAAACAAACACATCCTTTCCAGGGCTTTCTGCTTTTGCTTTCTTTGTGGGATTAGGATGGGCTTCTTTACACAGTGGTCATGTGGTTTGCATAGAGGAATGCCTCCTTCCCTGGCATGTGTGCAAAGAAGTGTGTGGGGGAGTCTTGCTTTCGTTGTTTAACTTGTGCTGTACTGTTTCTCTGCAACCCTAGGCACACTTACTTGGGAGTAAGCCACAGCATTACACACTGCTGATATGGCGCCATTAACTTTTATTACCAGTTTATCTCTGAACTTTTTGAAAGTGTGAGGAAGGGGGAAATGTGCGCAAGGCATCCTGGTGGTTGATGATGTCATCTGAAGGACCCTCAACTTTCTGTGAGTGACCAATCATGAGTGTGCAATAAATCGCTCGTGTAGAGGCACCCTATGGCTATCATCATCCCAGTTACAAAAGTTGTTTATTTGTTGTAGGGGAAATGCATGCCAATTATAACTGTAAAAAACTGAAAAGCTGGATTAATTGTTCCAGTGCTGAGGAAGTCTGGCCAGGTTTTTGCGTAGTTTGGTTGTGGAGCTTTACAGAGCTTGGTAGACTGCCTCAAGAACTGCATGAACCCCTGGTTCCCAAAGCTTGGCAGTTTCTCTGAATTTGGCCATTGCAGAGACTGCATAGCTCCCTGGAGTCCTGAAATACAGTCTTATTGGGACCTTTGCTAATATTTACAGGACAGTAAAATCTGAGAGTGCCTTGGACTGCAAGAAGATCAAACCAGTCCATACTCCAGGAAATAAAGCCAGACTGCTCACTTGAGGGAAGGATATTAAAGGCAAAACTGAAGTACATTGGCCCCATCATGAGAAGACAGGACACCCTGGAGAAGATGCTGATGCTAGGGAAAGTGGAAGGCAAAAGGAAGAGGGGCCGACCAAGGGCAAGATGGATGGATGATATTCTGGAGGTGATGGACTCGACCTTGGGGGAGCTGGGGGTGGCAACAGCCAACAGGAAGCTTTGGCGTGGGCTGGTCCATGAAGTCACGAAGAGTTGGAAGCAACTGAGCGAATAAACAACAAAATCTCCAGGGCATGGATGAAAAATGGCAAAACAGTCTCAATTTTCACCTAATTTGCATGCCCATTTGACTAAAAAAAAAAAGTCCCTGTCAAAAATATTAATTTCATCATGCAAATGGAAGTACACCAAAATTCTAAGGTTTTAACCCTTAGAGTGACAGCATCAGCCTTAACATGATTTTATGCCTCTTTTCCCAAAATAGTAGTGATCCAATATAATACATATATCTCTAGTCTGGACAGGGTTCTTTCCTGTAATTTTGTAGAAAAGCAGACCATATGTCCTCAGTAAATGTTGTTCTTGACATGTTTCTTCAATGTGCACATTATAAATTCAAATTTGACTACATGTCATGGGAAAAGAATAAGGGAGATTGATTTTGTTGCATTTGCTTTTCCCCCACCTAATAGCTTGTCAAACACCCAGAAGGTATGTAGCATTTAAAGGGAAAACAAAGAATTTGATTTTTTTCACAAGTGATATCCCAAATACCTTTTTGTATGTAACAGAGTTTGGGTTTTTAAATTAAAAAATGCAAATGTGTTTTGAAGCATGGAGAAAAATGTAAATGTGGTTTAAACCATGCACTGTGGAAACCATTCACTTCCTAATTTGGACAATTTTGAGTTTTGAATGAATTTCAGTGAGCCCTTGCAGATGTGGCTGCTGAACTTGGATGATCTGGTAGACATGGGTGTTCTTGATCCTGTTAAGAGACAAGGTAAAGATGTACTGGTGGGGTTTTGGCATAAAAAACACACAACAACTAAGCCATGCAGCCCCTTTTTGGGCTGGAGGGGCACATTTGGAATGTTGAGAGCATGCAGTAGATGCTGTCATAAAATGGCTGCCATGGGAGGGCTTGCTGATTCACAAAATGGCTACTATGGTGGGCACAGCCACTCACAAAACACCCTTTTCCCAGAAGGCAAACTTGTGAATCTAAAAGAAAAAGTAACTTGCCCAAGAAGCTAAGTACAAAACCGAGGTGGTGTCTGGGCCCTGAAACACAAACCACTCTTTTGAACCACAGTTTTTTGCTCCAACACCCATTTCACATAAGGCAAATGGATGAGGCAGAGACTAGTAACTGACCAAGCAACTGAGTACAAGGCAGAGGTAGGCTTTCCACCCTAAATCCCACCACCACCACTTCCAAAGCACAATCCATTTCACAGAAGGCAAACTGGTGAAGCTCAGAGAATCACACAAAAGTTCAGACAAAACACACACACTAGAGCTGTGCACAAATGGTCTCTCAAAATTCTCCAGCGTATTTGTGGGCAGAGAAATTGGGGAGGCAATTCCACCGAATTTCTCCTGGGGAAGAGAAATTCTCCAACTGTTCCTCACAGATAGGGCTCACTATTGGCCGGAGTTGTAGCACAGCTTTTTCCTTTTTTCCTAAGGTTCTTTGTGGAGTCTCTCTATGAGTGATTTACTCTGAGCTGGCTGCATTTGGAGGTTGTTATGGATACATGACATTGTGGCCATCCTGCAGCCACCCCAGAGCTTATCACAGAAAAAATGGATTTCCTGAGACTGCTTATGGTCCAATCCTTTTCCTTAAGTTGGGTTCTCCATGATATAGCTGTTGTATGCCCCAACCCCCACATTTACCTCGGGTATGCTAGCCCTGCCCAGGGGTGTGCCTCTCACGATGACCCCAGTCAAGGGGTGTTTCCTGTCCCTGTGTTTCCCATCCCTGTGTTTCCCAGCACAAACATATATTTGCCTACTTAGCAGAAACCATTGTGGTCAATGAGGCTTGTCCCCTGAATATGCACTTCAGAATTTACAGAGATCCCCCTCAATTGAAATAGCACATTTTAGAGCACTAATTCCCTATAGACTGTAAAGCATTTTCTTGTTGCTGCAATACTCCATTGTTTAGTGTATTGCCATGCAGAACTACTTCTACTTTCAATCATCCGATTCTGCGCAGCGTTGGGTTAGAAAGGGGGCTGGTTTCCCATCCCTTTGTTTCCCATCCCTGTATTTCCCAGAACAAACATATGTGTTTATTCAGAAGTAACTCCCATTGTGGTCAATGCTTGTTCCTGAAATGCACACTCCTGAAGTTACTGAGATCCCATGAATAGAAATAATGCATTTAGGAGCCTTAATGTCAAAGTTTTGATTGATCACAACATGGCAGGGAGAACACTGTCTTCCTATGTTCTTTGTTGCTTTAAGGAAGTAAGGGAGTAAGTAATGCGGGGGCAGGGGGAGAGAAGGAGGTTGTTCATAGCTTCAGCAGGTTCAAGGCAGAGAAAACACTGTGTTCCTTCCTGTAATGATTGATGCATTAAGGGAGTAAGTAATGCGGGGGGGGGGAGAAGGAGAGTGATTTTATTAAAGGAGAAAGGGGGAGAGCCTGGATGGGGGGGAAGCCTCTCTTATTGGCTGAGCAGCCCCTGCCAGTCAGATGATGTTCACTCCCCCCTCCCCCCACCCAGAAGTATGTTCTGTGAAGCAACTTATAATGGTGTGGTGCAGTCACTCATGGAGCCCTGTGCAGACCAAAGCTGGCTCCTTGAAAAATCCAGGTAAGCGGACTTCCGATTGGAACCAATATCGCTCTGGTAGCATCCCACAGGCTCTCCGTGGGAGCTTTCTCAAACAGCTTTTTAAAAGGTTGGAAAACATTTTCATCTCCCCCCTGGAATTAAAAGGGGGGCAAGGCAGCTCTGGATAACATCTTGGAGAAAAGTACCCCCCACAAGATAGTGGGGGGACTGGATTCCAGGATTATCTCCCCAGAGCTTTACCAATGCAAGAAGCTGTTCTGAAACTCCTATTTCATAGGAGAAAACAGGGCTGATGTGTTCCATAATAATATATGCTTTAAGAAATATCAACAACTCCTGAGGGATGATTTAAGAAATACTAACAATATTTGAGAACATCTGAGGACCTGCAAGATCTGTTTGAGAGAAACATGACTACACCAAGGAGAAGAAAGGGGCTGGCATCACCACCAACTCCCCCCATACCTCCTGTGTCAAACGTTTCGAAAACAGACGATATAGGGGAATTATTTGCTCTGATAAAGACTTTATCTTCACAGAGCAAGCCAAAAGGTTGGATTTAATCCAAAATTCCATCACCGCCTTGCAAGGAGCTGTGGATCTAATTAATGCGTCATAGCAAAAAATTGAGATGAAAATTAAAGAGCTAGAAGACCGAATGACAGGGAATGAAACTATGACACAGATATGTTTTAAAAATGTCTATGACGGAATTTCTCAACTGGAGGCCTTCACGTGAAGATCCAACGTACATATTATTGGGATTAAAAATATGTCTAATGATGTAAAATTGCCTATTTTTGTGGATAAACTTTTGCATGAGATACTCCCTAGCCCATCTGATTATTTACTTGATATTGAGCAGACATTTCATGTGTCAAATGCAAAAGGGACTGACTATACGATCATAGTCCAATTTGCAAGAGTCTCCACAAAGAATTATATCCTGCATTTGGCAAGAGAGGGTGGAAGCCTTTCCTGGAAACAAGATAAAGTTATGTTATTTCCAGATTACATCAAAGAGGTGGTGAATAAAAGAAGGCAATGTATCAAAGCAAAAAATATGGCAAAACAAATGAACTTACAATATTACTTAAAATATCCTGCTACACTTTGTATTGTGTCTGAAGGTCAGATGAAGAAGTTTCTAAATCATGAAATGGTGGAGGCATGGCTGAATGTAAAAATGTGTGAGATTTCTGTCACAACTCCATGAAGTGGAACCTTTAAACAAGCTTTGTCAACTGCTTGTGTTTAGTCTACATGATCGAGGCTAGGTCAGAAGATAAATGATTATACATATATTCGTTTATTCTCTTTCATCTTTCTTTTTTCTGGCTTTTTAAAATATTTTTTTATTTAAAAATAGATATGGTATGGTGTATTTAAATTTATTGTTTGAGGGTAATTGTGCACATGCATTTATATATCTAGTATAAAATATATTACTGATTGTTGAAGGTTTATTTTAAGTTTTATTATTATATAACACTATATTTCTTTTTATTATTATTATTAATAATAATAACAATAACAATAATAATATAGGCTACTGGGAATGAATTGTAGACCTGCTTCTTTGCTATAAAATTGATGATATGATATTGAAATGTAAGGTTGTTCATTAAACTGTAAGATTGTTAAGGTTAAAAAACTGTTATGTAGTTTTTAAAATAGAATGGCATTGGAGGCCGGGGGGTATTGGGGTTTAAACTTAATTCTTTAAAGAGGAGGGAGAGGGGGAAGGAGGGAGAGGGAAAGAATCTTCTTTTTCTTTACTTCCTTTCCTCCTCTCTTTTCCTTTCTTTTTCCTTTTCTTTTTGTTATTGTGGTGTCCTCATCAGAATATTGTATTGCTGGGAAACTGTAGTATTGATCAGGTTGTTGGTATTTTTAGTATCGTTTATTTCATTTATAAAGATAAAATAAATAAAAATATATTCCAAAAAAAAGAAAAAGAAAAATCCAGGTAACCCACCATTTGCTTCTCCTTCCATTGTCGTGGAGACACCCCCTTAGTTTATTGCACTGTTTCTGTAGGTGGCAATAGCATCAACTGTGCTGAGGCTCCACTCTCCTGAGGCAGAATTTTGAATTTCTTTTGGTGGTATTTTTGAGCTTACCTAATCTCTGCAAGGTGGCCGAGGGTGCTGTGCATTTCCTCTCTCTATTATACCACTTTCTGAACTGAAGAAGCCCCATGGGAGGAATTACCTCATGACGTCTTCCTCATGACGGCTTTAACTGAAGTGTGGGAAGCTGAGGAGGCTACAGGCTGCCACAGGGATTACTGTACAATGACAGACAGGACATTCATGCACACTCCTCAGCCACCTCATAACTAAGGTAAGCACAAGAACCCCAAACCCAACCCATGAGAATTTCTCTGAAATTTCTCCTCTTTTGAATTTCTTTTCGGAAGCAATTTCTTTTCTATCAAATTGAATGAGAACGGTCAAAAAAAATGTGGGAGAAATTTTTGGCACAGCACTGACTCACACACACACACATCCAGGCAAAACATACGTGTGAAAAACACACACAGTGCTCACACATAAACATAAACAGCACAGGCAAAACATCCCCTTACTCTTCACCATGCCTTCTAGCCCCCCAAGATGCTCCCTACTACCTTCAGCTTACCTTTTTCTTTTTTCTGGAAGGCTAGGATGTTTCAAAATGAAGCACTGGGCTGCAGCTGCCCACCATTTTTATTTTCTAAAAATGCCTCTAAGGACCCTAACAAGAGAAACCCTAAAGAGAGAAAGCACAGAGCAAGAGCAAGTTAGAACCAAGAGCAACAGAGCAAGAGCAAGTTAGTTGCACTTGGATCCCACTGATATCTATGGGACTTAAGTCAGCCATGATTAACTTTTCCAAAGCTAAGCGTGACTCACCTGCTCTGGATCCAGCCCACAGAGGTCCCCATGCGACTACCACAGGAGCACATGGTGACCACTGTTGTTTAGGTAGCATTCACCTCCCAGTGGTGGCTTTACATAGCTGCTGCTACTGGTGAAATCATGGTAGACCCAAATAATTCTAGAAACTGATCGTCAGTTGAATCTCTCAATTATTGATTGTAGAATTATCTGACTATGGGCACAATCCTATGCATTTTAGACAGAAAAAAAAAGTCCTACATCTCCCATCATGCTTCAGCCTGCATGGCTGGCTAGGGCATGCTGGGAGTTGTAGGACTTTCTTTCTGTCTAAACATGCATAGCAGTGCACCCTGCGTGTAAATCTGAACTGGAATCTTGAAACAACTAGACCTTGTTTATAGAGAATAAGATACTAAAGCAGAATGTGTTTAGGAAAATCTTTAAAGATTACCATTTGTTCTGAATTTTATAATATATTAGGATGTCTGTCCTTAAAAATAAAAATGACTGTGAAGAAATTTCACACAATTTATGGGAGTCTACAAAAGTATATCTTGTTAAGTTCTAATGGCAATATTAGTGTTGTGCATCACTGTGAAATGTTATTTTGAGTGGTCTGATTATCACAGCAGCTTCTGTTCCAAGCAAGAATTTGAGTATACTATAAATGCAATCCAAAATCAATTACTGGCTGAAGAAAGCACTGTTTTAAAGTTTGTTGTTTTCCCTTATGCAATCCATTATCCTTGGTGCCAGCATTATGTCTCTATCTGTCTAGCTTAGAACCAATTTGATATTTATGTAAATGCTTGTGGCTGCATCTATTCCTGCACTGTGCACCTTGGCCTGCTCTAAGGGCTCCTTCACATGGAGCTTTTATCCTGTGATGGAGATGGCTCCTTCACGGAAGTTTGTGAGCCCTTTACATGATGCCGTGACCCTGCCATGACCCTCCAGGGCGTCTCCTGCACTAAATGCCCTTTGTTCCATTTTCAAATAGATCACAGATAATGATATCAAATTACTCCGATGTGTGCCGCCACTTCAGTTTCCTCCATGACAAGAGTGAAAGTGTCAGGAAGAGGAGCGAGATTGATGAAAAATAATATGGGGCAGGGGCGGGAGGAAGCGCGTGTAAAGAGAGTCTTTGTGATCCTGCATTTAAAACGGAAGCAGAAATCCCCGTTTTAAATGCAGGATTTTAGGCTGGTGTAGAGATGCCCTAAAAGAGCTTTACATGGTGGCCCAAAAGTATTCTATCTGCCCTTCAGGGAAAACAAGTAACAGATACCTTAGTTGTTGTTGTTTCTTTTTAAGCCTGTTATATTTGTGCAATATCAAGGCTGCATATATTAACAATTCACCACTGGAAATGGCATATTTCTTCAAGCTGGGAGAAATATGCCATCTCCGGTGAGAGCTGGAGGAAACCTTAGATTTGGGGAGCCAATGGAAAGAGGAATGAATAGGAGGTAGCTGGCAGAAGTCCCCCTCTGATGAAAGAATCAGAGGTAGCCTTACCATGAGGGAGGAAAGTTAAAATTGCCACCTCACGTGGCAGATATTGGGAGAAGGAAAACAAAGATAGTACCAGGGTTGTGGTTGTTGTTTCTTACCATTGCATTAAAAAAGATTTTTCAATGTACCAAAAAATATTGAAAGAGGAGAAAAAGATAAATACAAATATCAACTTCAATGCATTACAAGTAGGAGATGACAATATCTATATTAACAACTACAAACCCAGTATCTAATACATTAATATTTAATAAAATTAATAAAAATTGAGAGAGAGAGAGAAACAATCTACTAAAACTATATAATTACAGAGCAAAAAAGCTTAATGAAATTAGACCAAATTGCTTGAAAACCCTCTTCCTTGTCATTCCATCAGAAAAGAGTAGGGATGTACGAAACCCCGCTTACCTGGCTCCACCAGGTTCCGCTGGGAGGGGGAGGCGCTCCGTCCCTCCCCCCAGAATCCTCGCCGGGGGGGAGGCACTCTGCACCTCCCCCCGGAATCCTGGCCGGTCGGCTCCGCTCTGCTCCATGGGGATTCCGTGGAGCTGCCGGCTGGCTCCGCCAGCAGCCAGACATCTGGCCGCTGGCTAGCAGGGACGCAAATGGCGGTGGCTGTAGCCGCCGCTGTTTGCGTCCCTGAATTCAGCTGTGATAGGCTACGTAAAGACTTACGTAGCCTATCATGTCTGGGTTAAAAAAAAAATGCGTACACAAATGGCGGCAGCTACGGCCGCCGCCATTTGCGTTCCTTATTTTTGGCCATCTTAGTCTACATAAATATTTACGTAGACTAAGACAGCCAAAAATAAGGAACACAAATGGCGGCGGCCGTAGCCGCCACCATTTCCATACGCTTTTTTTTGTTTTTTGTTTTTTTTAACCCAGACGTGATAGGCTAAGTAAGTCTTTACGTAGCCTATCACGAATTGGGGGGGGGGACAGACTGCAAATGGCAGCAGCAGTCGGTCGGAAGACCAGCTGCTGCCGCCGCCACTGAAGCTGCCGCTGGAGCCGCCGCCGCCACTGAAGCTGCCGCTCCAGGTAAGTCTCGTCCCGGGGGGGATCCGTGGGGGGGCGGGGGGTGGCAGGCCATTCCACCATGGAGTTCGGGGGGCCGAATGCACTGGCATTTGGCCTCACCAAGATCCGTGGTGGAATTCTCTGACATGCCTAAAAAAGAGACAGTTCAAATGACAAGAAAGAACACTTATCAACTATCCACCACTGTAAGTCAGAAATTGAATTGTCCTTCCAATCCTGTATAATAATTCTCTTGGCCACACCCCCACACCCCATGCTCAATGCCTCCATAACTCTTAATATGTGGATCGGTTCCATATATATGAGGGATACAGCCTAGAAGAATGTAACAGTATTCATTATAGAATCATATTAGAGAGTAATCCTATAGCCACTAGACACTGTCTAGAGGGCCATAGGAATTTTCAGTTTCTGGGAACCGAGAGCAGAGGCTCGGTTCCCAGAAACTGGGCTCCCTTCCCCCACCCCCATCCCTCGTAGCCGGTGTGGTTCTCTCCGCAACAGCTGCTCATAACCATGCTCATAAATGGAGTGTGGAGATGGCAAAAAGGGGGCGGTCCTGGGGGCGGGGAGGGGAGGACACTGTGGAAGCCGCTTTACAAGGCTTCCTAAACACTGCTCAGCCTCCCTCCCTCTGGTGCCAAATCGCATGTCCAGGGCTCCATCCACCCTGCATAGGACAGTCAGCAGCCTCCAAGTTCAGGGGCTGGCGACTGTCTTCATAGGATTCAGCCCGTAATGATCCTGTGAATGTCAGACCAAAATGGAACAATTGTGGGACCTGCTCAGACCATATGAGTAAGTATTCCAACTTATTTATTTAATTATTTACAACATTTGTATACCGCCCCACATGTAAACCGATTCCGGAGCAGTGAACAACAAGAGATAAAATGAACAAAAGATAAAGAAGAAACATATTCAGATTACTAAGTGCCATTTAAACCGAGGCTGGTTAACCAAGGCAGGCTTCCTGGAAAAGAGCTGTTTTCAGGAAGAACCGAAAACAACCCAGTGTTGGTGCTGCCTGACATCCATAGCAGGGAGTTCCATAGGGCAGGAGCCACCACATTGAAGGCTCTTCTCCGGATTACACCTCCAGCAGCTAGGGGTCCATAACCAGCCCTTATTAAACTTTCTTTGAGGTATCCAATAGATAAAAAAATATACATTTTTGTTGTATTTGCCTCATTTTCAGACCATACTACCAGGTTTGCAGTAGTAGACAAGTTTCTTAGAGTAGTATGGTTGCTTTAAAAGAATGCTATGAAGGACTTGTTTTCCTACTGTGGGATGTGGAGAAAGTGGGGTGGCCACTTACACATTGACCAAAAAAGAGGAAATGCAATCCCCACTCCCCAGCCAAAGAGAGAGGGGGGCACAGATTTTCCTACAATTTGCATATGCCAATTTATATGAATAGATGAAAATTAGAAATAATTACTATACTTTAAAAATACAAGACATACCACCATAGTGTGGAAGACTGTGATCAGGTGACCTGTGTGCCTTCTCAATCTGGTGTCCAGGTGTTTACTGTTGATAGACAACTTCAAGACCTCTGCTTCCCCTACTCTGCTTCTGGTTCTTTAGGTGCAATCCTGTGCATGTTTAGACAGAAAAAAGTCCTACAATTTCCAGTATTCCCCAGCCAGCATGGCTGGCTGGGGAATGCTGGGAGTTGTAGGATCTTTTTCTGTCTAAACATGCATAGGATTTCCCTTTTCATCTTTAAACCAGACTTGGACTGGACAGCCTTTCAAATACAGGATGTGTTTAAACAGAGGATTGTCCTCTGTATAGTAGGACAGTCCAGGAGGAAGTCAACCAAGTGCAGAGAGGAAGGTGGAAGTGGTGAAGGAATCAGCTGTGAGGAGGTGGCAGCCAGTTAGGCTTTTCACTCCAGGTGGTGGTAAGACTTCGGCTATCCCTGAAAAGAACCAAAAGAAAGCATCCTCCAAAACCTCCTGCATTGCGCCACTCTTCAGGGGGTTAATGTTGCTATCTGCTCTTTATATAGATCAACTGGTATGAGATTATGGCTTTCTTCACACAGAGCTTTTTTCCTGCGATTGAGATGACTCCTTCATTGAAGTTTGCACGCTCTTTACATGACGTCGTGATTATCTAAGGCATCTCCTGCATTAAATGCCCTTTGTTCTGTTTTTAAATAGATCGCAGATAATGAGCTATCAAATTACCGTTCCCTCTGTGAAAAGGGAATGTCCCCTTCATGGATCACTGCCTCGTTGTGGCGAAGGGACTTGCGTAACTCAAAGCCATAAGCTATGCTGTGCAGGGCCACCCAAGACGGACAGGTCACGGTGGAGAGTTCTGACAAAATGTGGTCCACTGGAGAAGGAAATGGCAACCCACTCCAGTATTCCTGCCAAGAAAACCCCATGGAATGTATCACAAGACTTTAAATGGTGATATGACGCTGGAAGATGGGCCCCTCAAGTCGGAAGGTGTCCAATATACTACTCGGGAAGAGCAGAGGGAATTATGTTAGGGTGAAGTGGCTGGGCCAAAGCCAAAAGGACACTCAGCTGTGGATGTGTCTGGTGGTGAAAAGAAAGTCCGATGCTGTAAAGAACAATATTGTTTAGGGACCTGGAATGTAGGATCAATGAATCAAGGTAAGCTGGAGGTGGTCAAACATGAGATGGCAAGACTGAACATTGACATCTTGGGAATCAGCGAACTCAATTGGACAGGCATGGGCGAATTTACTTCAGGTGACCATCATATCTACTACTGTGGGCAAGAATCCCTTAGAAGAAATGGAGTAGCACTCATAGTCAACAAAAGGGTGGGAAAAGCAGTACTGGGGTACAATCTCAAAAACAATAGAATGATCTCAGTACGAATCCAAGGCAAACCATTCAACATCACAGTAATTCAAGTCTATGCCCCAACCACTGAGGCCGAAGAAGCTGAGGTTGATCGGTTCTATGAAGCCCTACAACAACTTCTAGAACTAACACCAAAAAAAGATGTCCTCTTCATCATAGGGGATTGGAATGCTGAAGTAGGAAGTCAAGAAATCACCGGGATAACAGGCAAGCATGGCCTTGGTATACAAAATGAAGCAGGACAAAGCCTAATAGAGTTTTGCCAAGAGAACACGCTGATCATAGCAAACACTCTTTTCCAACAGCACAAGAGGCGACTCTACACATGGACATCGCCAGATGGTCCAAATATCGAAATCAGATTGATTATGTCCTTTGCAGCCAAAGATGGAGAAGCTCTATACAGTCAGTAAAAACAAGTCCTGGAGCTGACTGTGGCTCAGATCATGAGCTTCTTACTGCAAAATTTCGGCTTAGATTGAAGCATGTAGGGAAAACCACTAAACCATTCAGGTATGACCTAAATCATATCCCTTATGAATATACAGTGGAAGTGAGGAATAGATTTAAGGGATTAAATCTGATAGACAGAGTGCCTGAGGAACTATGGACAGAGGTCCATAACATTGTTCAGGAGGCAGCAACTCAATCCATCCCAAAGAAAAAGAAATGCAAGAAAGCCAAGTGACTGTCTGATGAGACTTTACAAGTAGCTGAGGAAAGAAGGGAAATGAAAAGCAAGGGAGAAAAGAGAAGATATACCCAACTGAATGCAGAGTTCCAGAGAATAGCAAGGAGAGACAAGAAGCCTTCTTCAATGAACAATGCAAAGAAATTGAAGAAAATAATAGAATGAGAAAGACTAGAGATCTCTTCCGGAAAATCAGAGATCTCAAGGGAACGTTTTGTGCAAAGACGGGCATGATAAAGGACAAAGAAGGCAGGGACCTAACAGAAGCAGATGAGATTAAGAAGAGGTGGAAAGAATACACAGAAGAACTATACAGGAAAGATCTGAATGTCCCTGATAGCCATGATAGTGCGGTCACTGAACTTGAGCCAGACATCCTCGAGAGTGAAGCCAAGTGGGTCTTAGGAAGCATTAGTAACAACAAAGCTAGTGGAGATGACAGTCTTCCAGCTGAGCTATTTAAGATCCTAAAAGATGATGCTGTTAAAGTGCTGCACTCAATATGCCAACAAATGTGGAACACTCAACAGTGGCCACAAGACTGGAAAAGGTCAGTTTACATTCCAATTCCAAAGAAGGGCAATGCCAAAGCGTGTTCAAACTACCACACAATTGCGCTCATTTCACATGCGAGCAAGGTTCTGCTCAAAATCCTACAAGCTAGGCTTCAGCAGTATGTGAACCAAGAACTACCGGAAGTACAAGCTGGGTTTCGAAGAGGCAGAGGAACTAGAGATCAAATCGCCAACATTCGCTGGATCATGGAGAAAGCAAGAGAATTCCAGAAAAACTTCTATTTCTGCTTCATTGACTACGCTAAAGCCTTTGATTGTGTGGATCACAACAAACTGTGACAAATTCTTCAAGAGATGGGAGTACCAGACCACCTTACCTGTCTCCTGAGAAACTTGTACGAGGGTCAAGAAGCAACAGTAAGAACCGGACATGGAACAACCGATTGGTTCCAATTTGGGAAAGGAGTACAACAAGGCTGTATATTGTCGCCCTGCTTATTTAATTTATATGCAGAGTACATCATGAGAAACGCCGGGTTGGATGAATCACAGGTCGGAATTAAGATCGCCAGGAGAATTATCAACAACCTCCGATACGCAGACAATACCACCCTAATGGCAGAAAGCGAAGAGGATCTCAAGAGCCTCTTGTTGAGGGTGAAAGAGGAGAGTGCAAAAGCTGGTTTGAAACTCAACATTACAAAAACGAAGATCATGGCATCTGGCCCCATCACTTCCTGGCATCTAGAAGAGGAAGAAATGGAAGCAGTGACAGATTTTATTTTCTTGGGCTCCAAGATCACCGCAGACGGTGACTGTAGCCCTGAAATTAAAAGACACTTGCTCCTTGGGAGGAAAGCTATGGCAAACCTAGACAGCATAGTAAGAAGCAGAGAAATCACCTTGCCAACAAAGGTTCGTATAATCAAAGCTTTCCCAGTAGTAATGTATGGCTGTGAGAGCTGGACTATAAGGAAGGCTGAGCGCCGAAGAATCAATGCTTTTGAACTGTGGTGCTGGAGAAGACTCTTACGAGTCCCCTGGACTGCAAGGAGGTCAAATCAGTCAATCCTAAAGGAAATCAACCCTGAGTGCTCATTGGAAGGACAGATACTGAAGCTGAAGCTCAAATATTTTGGCCACCTAATGTGAAGAGAAAACTCCCTGGAAAAGACCCTGATGCTGGGAAAGATTGAAGGCAAAAGGAGAAGGGGACGGCAGAGGATGAGATGGCTAGATAGCATCATGGATACAATGAATATGGACTTGAGCACACTCCGGGAGAGAGCGCAGGACAGGAAGGCCTGGTGTGCTATGGTCCATGGGGTCACGAAGAGTCGGACACGACTGAACAACAACAACAACAACAACTGTGAAAAGAGGAAAAGCGGCAAGAAGAGGAGCGAGATCAATGAAAGATATGGAAGACTCAGATACGGGGAGAAGGAGGCGGGAAGGGGAGTGGGGAAAGGAAGCACTTGAAAAAGGCAGTCATTGTGATCCTGCATTTAAAACGGAAGCAGAAAGCCCCCTTTTAAATGCAGGATTTTAGGCTGGTGTAGAGATGCCCTGTAAGAAAAGGAGGATGATATAAGGGTGAAGAATCAGAAAGAGTCCAGGATCAGTTATGGGGCCAAGCAGAGTTACCTTTGGTGTAGGGAGTAGGAGGACATACCTTCTCCATTCCATCTAGCACATCATTACCCAGGTATTATTGAATGGCCACCCCAGAGAGTCACAAAACATCTCAACTCAGTCATGAGGGAGTTCAAGAAGTTATGCCTCTGCATTTCCCAATGTAGTGGCTAAACTTTTCATTCACCAAACTTCAGTGGTAGGCCACCTGGGGCCTTCCACATGTTTTGGACTCTGGGCTTTTCTACATGGGCTTTTAACCCACCACTTTACCAATGCTTCTGCTTCTGGATTCTTTGTGGGATTAGGTTTGGCTCCTTTACATGTGTCTTTTTTTCTGGGGGTTTTCCTTCCTTTCTTTATGTTCCATTACACAAGCAGTAGGTGGCACTGTGGTATAGCAGAATAGCATGAATACACCAGGGCTTCATGCCACCATTCAGAGAAATACCAGACTTTCCTCATTAGAAAAAAACCTGCTATAATAGCTGCAAAGCATGGAGAGGCCCTGGAGGAGGATGACATCATGTAAAGCACCTGTAAACTACTGTGAGTGAGGAATCATGAGTGCACAATAAATGCCTTGTGGAAAGGCTCAGTAACTCCCACAATCCCTGGCCATTGGACATGCTGGCTGGGATTTAGGGGAATTGTAATCCAAAAATCTGGCAGGTACCAGGTTGCATAGTCCTTCATGCACTGTATTTGAAACAGATATGGAAAAAGTGAAATGACTGTGAGGCTACAATCCTATAGGTACTTACCTGGGAGTAAGCCCCATTGAACTCAATGGGACTTACTCCTGAGTAGACATGTATGGGATTGTGCTCTTAGTCTAGTGTTCTGATTAGGGATGGTTTCGCCATTGGTTATTTACAGAAGTTCTTACCCTTTACATATTCATCCAGTAGACTTTTATTATTCCCCTCCCCTCCCCTGCCCTGCCCTGCCCTGCCCTGCCCTGCCCTGCCCTGCCCCAGCAGGGGTGTACACAGTTCATTATTTTTATTGTTGGCTTTTATTTTTTTATGTTTTTAACACTTTTTATATTTTAACTGTTTTATGTACATTATTGCTGTAAGCTGCCTTGCGAGGGTTTCTGCCCTGAAAGGCAGCCAAGAAATGTTTTGAATAAAGAAATAAAAAATTCTTGCCAACGTGAGATGGGCTTTTGTTTCTTTGATGTGGTGGTGGTTGCAGTGTTATTTTAATTATGGTAACTATATTTAAAAATCACTTTGAAATAGTGAAACCCATTCCTGAGGTTTTATTCTGAATTATCTGATGTTTGCGTAACAAGATAAATGCCTAGGAAGCAGATATTACACAAAGCTAAACCTCAACGCCTTGGGACTTTGCCCTAGTTTCTGAATGCAGTGGCCAATTAGTCTGCATTACAGTCAGCTATCGGATTCAATTAATAAAGAACTAAAATGAATGATTGCCTGGAGCTTCTCTTTAATAATTTTAAGATTCATTCCTGCTAAAGGTGACCTGCAAACAAGGACGCTTATATTTCCACTGTGTATTCTCAGTTTTCAGAATGTTTTCTGGTAATTTAACCCAGGAATAAAATTCTAACTACGAGTTTGTATCCTAGCTGAATTCTAGGAAAACATAGATTCCTTTCAAATGACAGGAATAAGCTAGCTTCATTGAAATCACTGATTATTATAGTATGGTTCTGGCAGGATGGTGTGTGGATTATTATTACTTGTCTGCCTCCCATGAGCTCCTTAATGGAGCCCAAAACCAAGTACCTGAGGCAGCAAACCCACATTGCTACTTCTGGCTTTACTTGGGCTGGATCATGCCCAATGTGTAGGCCCTTTCTCACATAACTTCAGTCAAATGGAAGCAACTAGCTTCATCCTCAAACATTTATTATTACTAATAATAATAAGTAATGTATTATATTATAATTAATATATTAATTATATTATATATCTTAATTATATATATCTTAATTTTATTATAATTAATATTATTATTATTAATAATAAGGCTGCCTTGCTGGGATGGGACTTGGAAGCACTGTTTTACAGTGGCTCCATTCCTTCTTGGAGGGGCAGATCCAGAAGATGGTGCTGGGGGACTTATATTCGATATTGGCCTGTGGAGTACCTCAGGGTTCTGTTTTGTCCTCCATGCTAATTAACATATACATGAAACCACTAGGAGAGGTTGTCCAGAGTTTAGGGGTTCGGTGTCACCAGTATGCTGATGCTACCCAACTCTACTTTTCCTTTCCATCTAATTCTAAGGAAGCTGTTGCTGTGCTAAACCGGTGTCTGTTGGCAGTAATGGACTGGATGAGGGCAAACAAATTGAAGCTTGATCTTGACAAGACAGAGGTGCTCCTGGTCAGTCAAAAGGTAGATCAGGGAATAGGGATTCAGCTTGTGCTGGATGGGCCTGAAGACACAGGTTTGCAGCTTGGGTTCTGGATTCAGTCCTGAGCCTGGATGCCCAGGTTTCAGTGGTGGCCAGGAGTGCACAGTTAAAGCTAGTGCGCCAGCTGCGCCCGTTCCTTGAGATGTCTGACTTGACCGCAGTGACACATGCCTTAGTTACATCCCATTTGGATTACTTTAATGCGCTCATACCCAGGAGGTCTGCCTCTGAAGAGTGCTCAGAAACTTCAGCAGGTTCAAAAAGCTGCTGCCAGACTGTTGACTGGGGCTGGCTACAGGGAGTATACCACTCCCCTGCTAAAACAGCTTCACTGGCTCCCAGTCTGTTTCTGGGCACAATTCAAAGTGCTGGTCATGACCTATAAAGCCCTATACAGCTCAGGTCCAGGTTATCTGAAAGACTGTATTCTCCCCTATGAGCCTCCTCATCCCCTGAGATCTTCAAGGGAGGCCCTTCTTGCAGTCCCACCACCATCACAGGCTTGCCTGATGGGAACGTGAGAGAGGGCCTTCTCAGTGGCTGCCCCAAGGCTCTGCAACTCCCTTCCCAGGGAGGCAAGAGTGGCACCATCCTTGGTATGTTTCCGCAGGTAGGTAAAAACTCTTCTGTTCCAGCAGGACTTTGGGAATAGATAGTCTGGATCTGTGAGAATATGATTGATTGGTACTATTGTTTATATTGTTGTTGTCTTTTAAAATTTTGAAATTTTATACAATTTTAATATTATTGATGATTTAATTATATTTTGAACTTTTGTATATTTCTATTTAGATGTTTTAACTGTACAAGTTTTTAATGTTGTAAAGCCTCCTCGAGTCCCAATATTGGGAGGAAAGGTGGGATATAAATATAATATTCATCGTTTTTATTGTTCTTATATTTTTATCACTTTTAATATTTTAATTGTTTTTATGTATTTTATTGTTGTAAGCCGCCTTGGGAGGGCTTCTGCCCTGAAAGGCAGCCAAGAAATATTTTAAATAAAATAAATAATAATAATAATTTATTGCATTTATATCCCACCTTTTTTCCCCTCCTTTAGGAACCCAAGGTGACTTACATTATCCTCCTCCTCTCCATTTTATCCTCACAACAACAACCCTGTGAGGTAGGTTGGGCTGAGAGTCTGTGACTGGTCCAAAGTCACCCAGTAAACTTCCATGGCTGAGTGGGGACTAAAACCTGGATCTCCCAGCTCCGAGTCCAGCACTCTCACCACTGCACCACACTAGCTCTCATACATTACATACAACTTCTTTTAACATACATAGAGTTTGAATTAGAAGTATATACAGGGCCCTTTCCCCTGTTACCCAAGTTGTATGGCAGCTGCATCTCCATGGTGAGATTACGGGCTGTAATTTAGAACCATGTGGGTGGGGCTTAATCACATGGCTCTTCCCATCCAATCATCAGCTTTCTTCCTGGCAGGTGATGATGTGATAGGAATCACTATGCAATTGGCCCCACCGATCTGGTGCTAAAATACAGGTGCATACGTTCCAGCTGTCCCTATTTCCCAGGAACAGACTGTATTTTCAGGTCCCTGCTTTTCCCTCATGTAGGGACCATAATTCATAATGAAGATGCCTTATTGAAACTTGGTTAGTGTGGATTACTAGAGTTGTCCCCCTTCAGGTTTCAGCCCACTCCTCTGGTCTCTAGCCATTACCTGAGAGTAAGCCCCATTGAACTCAATGGGGCTTACTTCTGAGTAGTCATACCTAGGATTGCAGTGTAAATCTCTATGTAGGAAATGGATGCATGTTGTCTGTTCTGCATGCACACAGGCACTTGCGCATGAACACTAAGGTGCCATGGAGTGTGCAGCCTTTGCAGCAGTGGAAGTTGATTTTGATCTGTCAATAATGCAATATCAGACAATGTTTTCCTAGTACAGCTTGTACCCAAACACTTTCCTGACTTTAAAATTAACAGAGGACAACCACCTTCAGAGTAAATTAATGCAGAATACAGCAGACAGCAAAGAACCTTCAGCAGAGTGGCCACAAGAATCATCAAAAGAGAGAAAACACATCACCAAAGAAGAGGATGAAAGTGGATACAGATTTGCATAGCATTTGCATCTGCTAATGTATATGTATAGATGCACATTAGGAAGTAATTGCCATAATTTAAAGAGAAATCCAGTGCATGTCACCATAGTGGGGAAGATTACGCCTGTGTGCATGCTCAGTCTGCTGTCCATCTGCTAACTGACCACTGTCTGTCTTCAGTAGTCTGCTAACCAAGGCTCCTTCAAGGCTCCTTGAAATTATGGTTCTTTAGGGATGCTCCCTTCTTTATATTTAGACCAGATTTAGACTGGGCAGTCCTCCAAATATTGCCCTGCGATTCGATAATGAAGGGTGGTATATACGCATCTTAAATAAATAATAGAGGATACCATCAAATAGAGGATTGAAAGAAAAGAAAACTCTGTAAAGTAGGACACATGGCCACCCTACAGTCTTCAGCAATGTGTAAAGGTGGGGAGGTGGAGGAGGACCTAGGAAGTGATCCTTAGTATCAAAACAGAAATGCTAACAATATGACCCCTTGTTCATTTTTATTTATTTATTTATTTATTTATTTATTTATTTATTTCTGTACCACCCAATAGCCGAAGCTCTCTGGGTGGGTCACAAAAGTTAAAACCACAATATAACAGTACAACCAGAATAAAACCTAGCAGCAATGCAGAGATTTAAAATACAGATTTAAAGCATCAAAGCTAAAAGACTCGGAAGCTAAAATGCTAAAATACTGGGAGAATAAAAAGGTGTTCACAGGCCGTTGGAAGGAGTACAACCTAGGTGCCAGGCGAATCTCACTAGGGAGCTCATTCCACAACCAGGGTGCCACAGCAGAAAAGGCCCTCTTCCTGGTAGCCACCTGCCTCACTTCCTTTGGCGGGGGCTCCCAGAGAAGGACCCCTGAGGATGATCTTAGGGTCCAGGCAGGCACATATGGGAGGAGGCGATCCTTCAGGTAACCTGGCCCCAAGCCGTTTAGGGCTTTGAATGTTAATACCAGCGCTTTGATTCAGGCCTAAAAATGGACTGGCAGCCAGCGCAGCTGGAAAACTACTGGCATAATGAGGTCTCGTTGATCTGTGCAGTATTGGGGAGTATACACAGAGACTTCCCAACATAGCTCCTGTACTGCTAAGGTAGCATAGAAGGGGCCTCATTTTACCACTATGTCTAATTTCCAGTTGTGTGTCAGTGAAATAACAAGTATGTTTGAAGACTCTATATACAACCATTTTTTAATTGTTTTGCTTTCACACCTATGGGTGGAAAGATAATACTTCTGAAAGCATTATTTTGCCAAATGTCAGCGTAACTGCAGATTACCCACAATGACATACCGTTTAATTACAAACAGTAGAGTGAGATTGAATCATTTATCTCTGAAGCTGGAAGATAAATGAAAACATCTGTTCCTATTTCCCTGCTTCTGTCCACAGTGCTTGTCATTTTGTGCCGTGTGGCAGGAACACCAGGAACCACTAAAGTAGCAGGATTGCTGTTCGGGCAAGGGCAGAGCGGGTTGCCCTTATCAATAAAATATCATTCAGCAGCTTTCAGTGGAGCTGTCTAAATTTTCAGCTGGGATATGAATAATTGGCTTGACTCCTCTGGATCATTAAACTTTAAATGCTGTATTTCCTTTGCTTCATCCAGAGTTTCTCCAACTCTTCTGTCAGTTAGGAAACTAATAGATCTTATTCTGTACTGGCATGCAAACTACCTTCAGTTGGGGTTTGCAAACTGCAGGCTTCTCTCAGAAAGTATGAGAGCATTCCAGAAAGTCTTCTAACTACTCCCTTGATCTCCCTTCAGATCAGCTGTGTGTGTTTATGCATAGGAGTGTGTGTGTGTGTGTGTGTGTGTGTGTGAGAGAGAGAGAGAGAGAGAGTGACAGGGAGGGAGAGAACACACACACTTTGTAAATGAAATATTCAAAATGTGTACATCCAATACATCCAAACTTAAAGATAAAAATAAAATAAAGAAAGATGGGGAAGAAATGGATCAGTATATACATAAAAAGGTAACAACTTGTGAGATCCAGCTACTTATATGGGAAAGGGCCATAGTTTCCAGGTGGTAGTAGTTTTGCATGCAGAAAGTCCCACGTTCCATTCCCAGTATCTCCAATTAAAGGAATCTCAGGCCACTGAATTGTTGACAGCCAGGAATCTCTGAAGAGCCGACAGACAGGACAGGCAGCATTAATCTAGATCGGGGTGGGCAAGCTATAGTCCTTCAGATGATTTGGCCTACAAGTCCCATCATTCCTCACCATTGGCTATGGTGGCCAGGGCTGATGGGAGTTGTAGGCCAAAACATCTGGAGGGCCACAGGGTGCCCACTTTGGGCTAGATGGAACATTGGTATGATTCATTAAAAACATGGCTACATGTGACCATATAAAAGATAATTGGTTGTCTATCCAGAGGTTGTCCTCTGTGAATGGAAGAGCTGCTTCCATTGGAGGAGGAAACTGGGAAGCAGTGGAGTCTCCACTTTGGAGGAAGGGATGGCAAAGGGGAAGTGAGGCAGGGATTTTCACTGATTCCTCATCCCCCTGTAGCCCACTGATCCACCTCGCACACTGTTCTGGAGGGTCCCCCAACCCTCCAGAGCAGATTTTCATGGGCATTGTCATGCCTGACCCAGGCACAGGCCAGGATGACTCTTTGGACAAAGACGCAGCCAATACAGACCCTAAAGACCTTGTGGGACTCCCTGACCCTAGTGAAATCCCAGGCACTTCTGGCTTCAGTGTGGAAGCTACACCAGGCTCTTGAAGAGCAGTGCACCCTGAGAAATCCCCAGGCAGGACCCCCAAGGCCTGTGGGGTCACAGGAGGTGGCAGAGCATCCATCCAGCCCTAAAATGTGCCAGCTCCAGAAGGTGTGGGCACAGGCCACCACTTGGAGGCAAAACACATGCCTCAAGAACTGGGCTACTCAGGAGTAAAGGACTGCTCATGGGTAGGACCTTCCTCCTGATGAGGACTTCTCCCTGAAGCCTCTGATGTACCACAGTTGAGGCATGGCTCGGATTCTGGAAGCTCCAGCTCATAAGTTCTCAGTAGAGACCTGCAAGTTGCCAGAACAACACCTTTATCCCAGCTTCCATTGCCTTGAAACCTTGCTTCCTTGTCCTTGCTATCCTTGGACTGATCTCTCATCCTTCTGACTCCTGGGCTCCTGATAAGACCCTGCTTTTGGACTGTCCTTTTACTGGACCAGTAATACTGTGCTCTTGGCTTTTTGCTTGCTTTTTTACTTCTCCTGCTTTGAACTGCTCTTTCGCTGGACTGATAAAACTGTGTTTGACCCTTTGCTTGCTAATTTTGCTAAACAGATTTGCCCCTAGTTTGCCATAGGGTTATGCCCAACCCAGCCATAGTGGGACAGGCATAGGGACTGCAGGGGGAGCAGGAATCAGCAGAACTTGCTTTCCTCCTTCTGTCATAGGAACTTCTAGTTTATGGAATTCTGCTCTGCGCAACTCTAGATCTGACCCAATGTAGATTCAATTATTTTAGCATGATGTTTCATGTTGAAAAAGCTGGCAATGGGTTACATGTTGCTTGCAAGGTGTCCCATATATATATATATATATATATTAATGAACTTGGACAAGTCCATCATGGCTTCGATCCCTCAGCTATACAAATTAAGATAACGTGGACCTCCCTCACAGGTTTAGTGTGGACACCAGCTCGCAGTTAGCGAGGGAACTCATGGCTGAGTTGGGATTTGAACAGAGAACTTCCAGCTCACAGTTTAGGATCTCAGCGACTATACCACACCTGCTCTATACTGCAGTGATATCTGCTGCATTAGACATGTGCTGTTTCTCTTTTGCTTAATTAGATGAGAATTGTTAATTATTTCCATTTTCAATATAAGTATTCCTGAATATTTGAAGCCTGCAGCCAAAGATTTGGCTCGCTATTAGAAATCAATGTACAAATTTTATTTAGGGTGCAGTCCTATGCATGAAAAAGTCCTGCAACTCCCAGTATCCCCCAGCCAGCATAGCTGGGGGATGCTGGGAGTTGTGGAACTTTTTTCTGTCTAAACATGCATAGGATTGCACCCTTATTTATTTTAATTTCCAGATTTTTTTCTCATTGCCCATTCTCTTCTGTAGTGTTCCTTTTCCTCCATGACCTGTTCCTCTTTCCATCACTCCCCCGTACCACTCCCCATGGCAATCCTCTTTTCCTGTCCACCATGCTTTCTTTGCTGCTATTGAAGGTCCCCAGCCTTCTCTTCTAGGCCTCTGTCTCTTTTATTTTGACCTTTAGGGAACAATCCTATGGTCGCTAGTCAGCAGCTAGATGGCCATAGGATAAGTAGTTTTCTGGGAACCAACCTCGGAGCCCGTGCTCTGAGGTCGGTTCCCTGAGAACTGACCTTCCCCGCCCCCCTGCACTGCCTCGCAGGCAGCTTGGAATGGCCCCGTGCTCAGAAGGTGGAGCATGGAGCGGGGGGCATTCCAGGGAGGGAAGGCAGAAATGCCAGTACAATACATCCAACATGTCATCCAGCAGCCGCTTCCCCCACTCCACCTTCCTGCTCCTAGACAGCCAAAATCGGCTGGCTAGCCGCAAATGCAGGGTGGCTGAAGTGCAGAGGGGACGATACCCTCCGCGCTTCTCCTGTCCTGCACAGTTTGGGACAGCGTTACTTGAAGGACTGCCTTCACCCATGTCAGCCTGTCCACACTTTAAGATCAGAAAGAGAGGCCCTTCTCATTTGCCCACCTGTGAGAGCAGTTAGGTGGGTGACCACACATGAGAGGGACTTCCCTGCCACACATGAGAGGGCCACACCTTGGATCAAGATGCCATCAGAGGTCCGCCATGTTCCATCATTGCAGGCTTTTAAGAAGGCTTTGAAAATGTACTATTTACCATGGCCTTCTCTTTATATGACTGCCGTTGTTGTTGTTACTGCTGCTGCTGTTGTTGCTGGTTTTTTTGTCAGCTTTTATTGCTGCTTTTAGTGCTATATTATTGTGTTTATGTTTTATCACTTTTAATATTTTAACTGTTTTTATGTGTTTAGGCGGCCAAGAAATTTTTTAAATAAATCCATTAAATACATTATTCCTCCCTTCCAAGACCCTTTTGCCTGCCACACCCCTTAGAGCAGCTCATCCAATAACATTCTGCAGGTCATGCTCCTCTTTCTACCAATTACCACCAGAAGCTTCACCACTACTTCCACAACATGCTTTAGAATATTATGTGATAACAGATTCCCTGTTAACTCTGGATAGCAAAAGGAAAGTCGGCATAATAACAGAGCACAGCAGATTTAAGAGTGGGAGTCTAAATAAAGGATGTCCTTGGAACCAGCTCCTCTCTCTGTCACTGTAACCTATTTTCCCTTCTGTTTTGTATTTCCTTTTATCTTCTTCAAACTTCTACTCCGCTGTGCTGCCAATTTCTACTTTACCTGTCATATTACGGACTTCAGTGTCTCACCAGCTTGTCCCCTACCAAAACGCCACCTTTTCAATTTTATTCTAATGCATTAGGGGTAGTAAACCTGACATGTTAATTCTTTCTAACGCAGAGATATCTCCCCCCACTTTCTCCAGCATACATCTATTTATCACAGATGGCAGAATCCATATGAGCTCATCTCATGCCTGGCTGTGCTGCTTAACATGATTCTTACAGTACCCTCTGATTTGGCTGAGCTGCCAAAGCATCAAACTTGGCAGTGACTGAAAGATTATTGTACTTTTCCCGGTTTACCCAATGACAAGGGAGATAATTAACTTTCTTGCACAGGGGTCGGGAGGAGTGTAATAAGAATGTAATGAAATGGATAGTTGACTCTTATGTGATTCAGGTCTGTTTTCACCAGCTTAGCCTTACAGAACATTCATTATTGGGTAGATCAGAAATATAATAAATAAATAAATAAATAAATGAGGACGTGCAGGGAATGCTGATCAAATTTGCAGATGACACAAAATTGGGCGGGATAGCTAAAACCTTAGAAGACAGAAACAAAATTCAAAGTGATCTTGATAGACTGGAGTGCTGGGCAGAAAACAACAGAATTACATTTAATAGGGAGAAATGCCAAGTTTGGCACCTAGGAAAAAGAAACCAAATGCACAGTTACAAGATGGGGGATACGTGGCTCAACAACACTACATGCAAGAAGGATCTTGGAATTGTTGTCAATCACAAGCTGAATATGAGCCAACAATAAGATGTGGCTGCAAAAAAGGCAAATGCTCTTTTGGGCTGCATTAAGAGAAGCATAGCTTCCATATCCTGGGAAGTACTAGTTCCCCTCTACTTAGCACTGGTTAGGCTCCATCTGGAGTACTGTATCCAGTTCTGGGCACCACACTTTGGGAAGGATGCAGATAAGCTGGAGAGGGTTCAGAGGAGGGCAACAAAGATGATCAGTGGACTGGAAACAAAGCCCTATGAAGACAGACTGAAAGAACTGGGCATGTTTAGCCTTGAGAAGAGAAGACTAAGGGATAGCGCTCTTGAAGTACTTGAAAGGTTGTCACAGAGAGGAAGGCCAGGATCTCTTCTCGCTCATCCCAGAGTGCAGGACACGGAATAATGGGCTCAAGTGACAGGAAGCCAGATTCTGGTTTAACATCAGGAAAAACTTCCTGACTGTTACAGCAATACGACAATGGAACCAATGACCTAGGGAGGTGGTGGGCTCTCCCACACTGGAGGCATTCAAGATGAGGCTGGACAGCCATCTGTCAGGCATGCTCTGACTTGGATTCCTGCATTGAGCAGGGGGTTGGACTCGATGGTCTTATAGGCCCCTTCCAACCCTACTATTCTATGATTCTATGAAATAAAAGAAATATAACCTCTAAACCATGAATGTCATGTTGGATCTGACCAAAGCTCCATATAGCTCTAAACTCCACATATGGGACCAAGCCAGGATCTGAAATTACAGTTTGATACTGGCTTGTTCTCCCTAATCATAGTTTAAACCAGGGTTGGGCAATATGTGGCCTGCATGAGGATTCCACCACCCCTGGTACAGCCCCCACTGTCCCCCATTTAAAAAAAAAACACTTCCCCATCCAAAAGAATGGCATCTGTAGCAGCTATGGAGTGCCCAAACAGCCAAATTTAACTTGTTCGTAGGCTAAACATGGCCCTTTTGTCAGTCCGTGGCTGCTACGGAGTGACAGAATGGTTAAATTTACGGAGTGGCTTCCTGCTGAATTTTGGTGACAAACCAGCAGTTTCATCCCTTTGGGGGGGCACTCTGTGTGGACTGCAGATTAGAGGTGAAAATGGCCCCTGGAGCGCCAGAAGTTGCCCATCCCAGTTTAAACAAACTTCAGTTGCTTGCGTTCGGACAATATGTTTAGATTAAAAGTGTGTTTAGATGAAAAGTAAAAGCTGACATAAACCCTCTCATATGTGAAGGAAGAGGAGAGAGGTTGCTCGGTAGCAAGAAACCATGGTTTCCCATTATGCCTGAACAGAGCCATACTGTTTCACATTTGTCAGTTCTCTGAATGCTGGGAAGTTTCAAGGACAGCATTTTACAGAGTCATTTTCATTGTGAGGAAAGGGTACTGGAGATTTGCAGTGTTTTCATAATATCTGAGGAGTGACCTGCACAAATGAATTCATCATTGCCCCTTTTTTTCCCCATGAACTTGTCAAGTCTCCTTTTAAGCCCAGTTACATTATTGCTATTACCATGGCCTAGAGCACTGTGATTCAGTTCAGCAGTACCCCATCTGAAAAAATATTTCCCTTTCGCTTGTTTTACATTTGATGTGCTGTCTTAAATATTACGATGAATGGTGTATGGTATTATCAGTAGTACTTTTTCAGTGTTTCTGTTTCCCATATCATGCCAAACTTTTAAAATATATTTTTCATATTCTGATTGACCATTTATTGTTTATATGATTATTTATTATTAATAGATGTATATACCACTGACCATACTTAAAAGTATCTCTAAACAGTTTCCATTAAATGTTTTAAAATACATTATCATACACATTAAAATACAATTAAAATACATAATAATTGCTACAACATCTATCTATCTATCTATCTATCTATAGAACATTAATAAAAATATTAAAACCAGTGCAATACCATAATTAAAAAGCAAAGAAACTGGGCAGCATAGTCACTCAGGGAAGGCCTCAGGGAAGAAATGGATCTTTAACTGTTGTCTCAAACATGTTATGGTTGGTACCTCCCAGATAAGAACATGAGAAGAACCCTGCTAGATCAGATCAAGGGTCCATCTAATCCAGTATTCTGTTCACACAGTGGCCAACCAGCTGTCAACCAGGAACTCACAAGCAGCACATGAGCGCAACAGCACCCTCCCACCCATGTTCCCCCGTACCTGGTGTACATAGGCTCACTGCCTCTGGTCCTGGAGGTAGCATATAGCCATCAATAGGGATGTTGGAGAAATCCGCCACAGATTCAAATGAGGCTGGATTCTTTTGAATCCGGCCTCAGGAATCCGCGGTGGATCAGCACCACTTACCTCCACTCCAGGAGGATTGGAGGCGGAACCGCACTCAGCTGCTTCTTGCTGGCCAGAGCCATTCACCTCTTCCCTGCCGATCTCCATTTCTTTTAAAAAGAAAAAAAATGGCGATCAGCGGGATGTGCCCATAGACTTATACACAAATAGAGCTGTGAATCTTGCGTGTAAACCTATGGACACATAGGGCAAGATTCATGGCTCTATTTGCATATAAGTCTATGGGCACATCCCGCTGATCACCTTATTTTTTTTATTTTTTTTTTTAAGAAATGGCGATTGGCAGGGAGGAGGTGAATGACCCTGGCCGGCAGGCAGCAAGGTAAGCGGCTCTCAAGCCAGGCTTCCCCCGCCCCCAGAATCCTCGCAAGCAGAGCCACTCCAGAGGATTCGGGGGGGGGAGGAATGGATCGCTTCCCTTCCCTACAGATTCCCTACCAGAATGGATGGTGGGGAATCCGTACATCCCTAGCCATCAAGACTAGTAACCATTGATAGCCTTTTCCTCCAGGAATTTGTCTAACCCCCTTTTAAAGCCATTCAAATTGGTGGCCTTCACTACATCTTGTGATAGTAAATTCCATACTTTAACTATGGGCTGTGTGATGCTACGGGGGAGGTTATTCCACAAGGTGGGTGCCACCATGAAGAAGGCCCTGCTTCCTGGCTGCTGCGAAATGGCATTCTGCAGGTCACGGTACAACTAGCAAAACCTCCTCCGATGATCTTAATGACCACAGAGATCTGTACTGGGATCTGCCAGGCTGTTTAGGGCTTTATATGCCAACAGTGAGACCTTGTACTTGGCTCAGTAGCTAGAAGGTAGCCAGTAAAGTTGCTTCAAGACCAGTGAAATATGTGCACGGCCAGGCACTCCACTCAGCATCTGGCTGCTACATTCTGCCCTGACTGGAGCTTCCTGACCAAGCACGAGGCTGGCCCCACATAAAACACATTACAGTAATCTGGCAGGGGGACCCCAGACTTGCAGGCTTAATCTGGCCCATGGAGGTTCCACATCTGGCCCGATCAGATCAGAGATGATAACAATGAGGGTGGCAGGCAGCAGGATCCTCAGCTGGTGCTGCCGCAAGAGTCCTGGTATATGCATAGTTGACCTACTCCAAAAAGCCGCATATGCATAGTTGACCTACTCCGAAAAGCTAATTTCAGTGAAGAAACCTGATCTGCAAGCACAGATTGTGTCTGTCCGTTGAAGTTAATGGAATAGCCCAGGTACAGAAGAAGAACCATGTGAGCTCAGACCAAAGGCCCATCTAATCCAGCACCCTGTTTCCAACGGCGGCGCACCACCAGATGCTTCTGGGAGCCCACAAGCAGAACATGAAGGCAAACAGCCCCTTCTTGTTGTTGTTCTTCAGCAACTGATACACGCATTTGCAGTATAAAGCTGGAGGTCCTTTACAGCCATCGTGTCTTGAGACCATTCAGAGGTCATGAGTTGTAGGCCATGAACAGGGAGGAAGAGCCATAGCTTGAGGGAGGAAAGGCCATAGAGCAATGGCAGAGCACCTGCTTTGCATACAGAAGGCCCCAGATCCAGTCTCCGGGCATTTCCAGGTAAGGCTGGAAAAGCTCCTGCCTGGAATGCCGCCACCACTCAGTGTCAACTAAACCGGGCCAGACAGACCAAGGGTCTGACTCAGTATAGAGCAGCTTCCTAGGTTCCCAATTTGTAGAATCCCCTTTTAAAAGTCATCCAAGCTAGTGGCCATAACCACATTCTCTGGCACTGAGCCCTGATGGAGCCAGGGATGGTTGTCCCTAACCATGCATCTCAGAGCCATTGGCGTCAGCTGTCGCATGAGGGGTGTTGAGATGTAGATGGTGAAGCTGGAGTGCACACTAACCATGTACTATGCTCTGGCTAGAGACTGAGAACGGCACGGCCCCGTGCTTTTTGCAGCCTTCTGCAGAAAGCAAAAACAATGCTTCATGGCTGGTGCATTGTGGCTGGCTGCTTAGGTTACACGTTGTGCATGCATCTTTTAGCTCAAACTGTTGTTATTCTCATGTTCCTAGACACTACACTTCCCAGACTGTGTGTGTGTGTTGATCCAAAGCTCTCGCTTTCATAAGAAAGCACTCTGAAAACTGCAATGTGCATTTAAGTTACTCTCAGTTGAGCATGCTCCCTTGAGGAGTAATCCATCGTGCTCCAAAAGTCATTTCTGTAAATGGATAGTGTTCTCTTTAAGCCAAAAATCAATGGAGGTTCCATCAAATGCCCATTGCTTGATTCTTAATCATACTTGTCACAAAGAGAGAAATGAACTGAACATCTCTTGGGATTATGAAAATTCAAAATGCGGTGCACTTATTCAGAGCAATCTATGCTGCTCTCATATCTTTTCTATAGTCCTCAGGATGGCAAGAAGTCATAAGGCTAAGTTGTTAAACTACAGCATAAGCAACCATAATGAGTATGCCATTTCCATTTTTTCATATAAATAACCCAATTCTCTCTTAGAAAGCATGCTGCTGTGCTTAGCATTTTGCATTCATGGTTGTTTTTTAAAGCTTGCATTTAGCTTAGCTGGTTTTCCTATTTTGTTAATTCCCTTCCTATTTTCTTCCTCCTTTTATTGCCCAGTTATCAGAGAAATCAGTTAAAAGCATTGCTACATTTTACCTAGCCGGCATGATATCTGTAGGTCCAAATGCAAATATAGTCACAAGGGACAATGCACATGTAGACTACGGAAGATATGCATTCTCAGCTGTATGAGACTGCAATGTGTGTGACCCCATCCATATTGTATAATGCAATGGGCACCTTATGCTCAATGCACGCACTCAAATTGCCTCATGCCCATGCAGGTGGACATTTAGATGTGGATCTCTGTTCATTCTGTTCTGTCTTGCACTTTGAGATGCTTGCCTCCGCTGTGATGTGCTTTTGGATGGGAGCCAGTGGAGCGTGTGTGTGTGCGTGTGTGCGCGCGCGTGAGGAGTGATTGGAGCTTTCAGTAATTCAAAGTACAGAGATCAGCTGAACTATTTCCCCCAGGGGAAATTACCTTCTGTGTAAGTCTCTGAACTGGGCTTGCCTCCTCCCAATCAGAAGGCACAACTAAAACAATGACTCATTTGGAAGCCCAGGGGTGAGCTTTTCAAAGGATGGGTGAATCTTACCCTTTGGCCTGGGAGAGACATTCAGACCTTGGCATAGAGTCAGGAGCTCATTTTTGCTTGCCTTTTCCATGTTGTTCTGCTGTTTCCTCCCTGGCTCAGAAGGCAGCAGTAGAGGAAGGCAGAAATGAACACAGTGGCGGCTGGTGACTCCAGTTCTTCAGGGTTTATAATTCCATCCACGATTCTAGTTGCCATCAGCCAAAGCTCTGATGGCACTAACCAAGGTGCTGAAAGCTGCTATCCAAGGTGCTGAACCCATTTGGGGGGTATGGTTCAGCACCTTGGATGGTATCTTTCAACACCTTGGCTAGCATCATTAGAGTTTTAGCTGGTGGTAACTAAAACCCTGAATGGAATCACAGCCCCTCTGGAACTGAAGTCACCAGCTGCCACTGAACGAACACTTAGGTGCTTCCAGATGAACAGTGCCCTCCCTCATGCTACCAGTCAAAAGGCATTGTGTACCTATTCCATCTTTAAATCTAGCGCTGTGCCGAAAATGTATTGCGCCTGTTCTTTTACCATTGCCATTCAATTTGATAGAAAACAAATTGCTTTCGAAAAGAAATTCAAAGGAGGAGAAATTTCAGACAAAGTTGCATGGGTTGGGTGTGGGGTTCTTGCACTTACCTTAGATATGAGGTAGCTGGGGAGTGTGCATGAGTGTCCTCTCTGTTATCGTACAATAATCTCTGTTGCAGACTGTAGCTTCCTTGGCTTCCCGCACTTCAGTTAAAGCCATCCTGAGGAAGATGTCATGAAGCAATTTCCTCGCATGGGGCTTTTTCAGTTCAGGAAGTGCAGGTGGCCTGGGAGGCTGCAGTGCAGTGGAGAGGTGTGTAATAGAGAGAGAAAACACACACAGCACCCTCGGCCACCTCGCAATAATCAGGCAAGTTCAAAAATATCACCAAAAGTAATGCAAAACTCTGCATCAGAAAAGTGGAAGCCTCAACATGGTTGATGCTGTTGCCACCTACAGAAGCAGTGCAATAAACAAAAAACGCTTCAGAAAGAAGAACAAACTTGTGCTACAACCCCTGCCAATACTGAGCCCTATCTGTGAGAAACTGTGAGAGAATGTCTTCTCGTCTAGGAGAAATTTGGAGAAATTGTCCCCCCAATTTCTCTGCCCACAAATAGGCTGGAGAATTTTGAGAGGCCATTTATGCACAGCTCTATTTAAGTTCTCCTTAACAGGTTATTTTTCTGGTAAGAAAAGGGATAGATGAAGCAGTGGGGAAACATGGGAGAATTAGAAGTGGAAGGCGACGTTGTCGGGTCACCCCCCCTCCCCCGTAAAATTCCATGTTTTTAGTACAATGATGGCACAATAAAAACCTCACTTGGAAATAGAGTTGGATGAATTTCTCAGTTTTGCTTTGAATATACACAGACTTCTAGGAGCTAAGCACTCAAGGCCCTCTGTGTGGATGGATGAATCTGAGTTTTGCTTTCTCCCACATTTACTTTTTAAAAAAATAATCTCATTTTTTTCTGTCCTGTTTATGAAGAAATTTGTGGATTTTGGTTCTTATAAAACAAGAAACTGAATGAACTTTGCACCAGCCAAATTCAGTAGATACAGGTATTGCACTGGCTGCTTGTATGTTTCTGAGCCCAATTCAAGGTTCTGGTTTTGACCTATAAAGCCTTACATGGCATGGGACCACAATACCTGATGGAATACCTCTCCTATCATGAACACCTCTCCTGCACTGCATCCAAGGCCTCCTCCAAGGGAGTCCCGGAGGGCGGCAACAAGGGAGAGGACCTTCTCAGTGGTGGCCCCCCATTTATAGAATGATCTCCCCGATGAGGCCCGCCTAGTGCCAACATTGTCATCTTTTTGACGCCAGGTTAAAACTGCCCTCTTCTCTCAGGCATTTGGCAGCATATGAGTCTTTTTCATCAGGTCCTGGATTGTTTCTGGCTGATTGTTTTAAATTGTTTTAGATATACGTTGCTGTTGTGTATGCTATCTGTTTTATTCCTTATGTGAATGGTTTTTATACTTTAAAGAATGTATTTTAATTGTTTTTTAAAAAATTTGTGAACTACCTAGAGGGCTTCAGCTATGGGGTGGTATAGAAATATAATGAATTAATGAATTCATTCCCAGCATGGAGAGAACCATGTTGTACCTGCCTGCCATATAATTGTTAATAGTGATGAGCCTGTCTGAAAAAAAGAAGTGGCAACACTAACTCAGCATTGCAAATGTAGTTGAATACACAGGGGGCTCCTTCACACGGTGCTTTTATCCTGCTATTCAGATTCCTCACTCACGGAAGTTTGCAGATCTTTTAGATGATGTTGTGAACCTCCAGGACACATCCAGAGGTATTTCCTGGTTATTTCATCTGAAAAAGATGTAGAGCTAATGAACTATCTTTTAAACTCTGAATGTTACATGATTAAAACAGCCCCTAGATGGCGCTGTTTCATTGAGTTCTATGGAAGCTTGAAAATTAAAAGCTTCCCCTCTCAGCAATCACATGGTCACTGTCTGGGAGCCCGCTGTAAATGTGGAAACTCTGGGGCTTTTCTCTAGTATAAAGGATCCAGGGATTCAAACCCAGATGTTTATGAGCTAAGCACACAAAGCCCTCCACCTGGATGGATGAATCTGACAGTTCCACTTCCTCCCACATTCAGATTGTGCTAATCTCATGTACTTTCCATCCCATTTATGAAGAAATTTGCAAATTTTGGTACATCCCTATCAAACAAACCAAAGGAAATTCTCACCCATCCCTGCCTGGAAGCACCCTTTTGCCAGTTTTGCCAAACTTCTGCTAACCGGAGCATGCTTTTCCTGGATTAAAATTGGCCCTCACACCTGAAAAAGTTTACTTTTTAGATCAAATCGTGAAACAGGCTCCTGTAGCTTGCACTAGAATGGCACTATTTCATACTTTGGACTTGGCTTGTGGCACACTTGCTGCCAGGTTTCCCCTTATGATCTGGACCTCCTGATCAACTCCTTAAGGATCTCTTGCCTCTTTAAGGGAGCAATCCTATGGGGATAGGTGGCTGCTTCCAAACTTGGAGGCAACCGCCTATCCAATGCAGGGCATGTGGAGTGCAGAGGGGATCTTCGCCTCCTTGTTCCAGCTGCCCTGCATTTGTGGCTAGATGGCTGATTTCAGCTGTCTCTAGCCACGGTGCTTCAGAGTGGGGGGGGGGGCTGGCCGGCCAGCACATAGGAAGCATCGTACCAGCCCTTCTGGGGTCCCCACCCCTCCCTGACACTGGGAACACCCCCTTTCCTTCCACCCCATGCTATTCTTAAGATCACAGAGCCCAGGACAATCTGCACTGCCTACAAGGCTGCGGGGGAGGGGGAGGGGGAGGGGGAGGGGGAGGGGAGGCAGTTTTCTGGGATCTGACCTCAGAGCGCAGGCTCTGAGGTCAGTTCCTGAGAACTGAATAATTGAATAATCCTGAGAACTGAATAATCCTATCGCCATCCAGCCACTGTCTAGCAGCCATAGGATTGCACCCTAAGAGTTTTCCTTCTTTTACCCTCTCTTTTCCAATAACATGAGGTTTAGGCTGTAGGTGTGGTGTGACTGACACTCTAGACACAGGCTCTAACCACAACAGTTCACTGGTAAATTAAAGCAAGCAAATCACAACTAAAGGTATTTACAAAATAGAGTCGAGTGATACAAAAGGCATTAAGAGAAAATAAAAGTTGCAAAACACAAGTTCCTTTACCCTAGCTGTCTTGGAGTTCTCCAGTTTGCTTTGTCCTTCTCCCTCTTCAAGCTCTGGTCTCCCTGACTCTGCTCTTACGAGCTCTCTCATTCTCTTTATATACCCTCCTCCCTCAAAACCGAAAGTACTGTTTTAAACCTGAAAAAATGAAACTTAACTGGGGAAATGAAACTACTATTCCCCCCTCCCAACAAAAAAAAACAGGCCTGACCCTTTTTTCCTTTTCTTCAGTAGGCCTCAAACCTTCACACTTACAAAGATGCCCTACCACTGTGGTAGGATATTATTCCATGCGAAGCATCCCTCAGAGTCAGTAAGCAAACAGCTAGAAAAACACATTATTCTGCTAATTAGGTTGGAAACATTATTCAATGAACCATTGCGAATGTGGAATAGACTCAAAATTCAAACTCCTAGCAATTAATTTGTTGTTCGACCTCTGTAGAAGATTGTGTTACCCTTGTGGTAATAGCGGTGTTGTTTTCTTTTCTTTTGTTTTATTCTCACTTCCAGTGCTGCTAAGGGCTGGCATTTCACACAAAAGATTACTGGACATTGTACTGTGTGATGCCTCTTGCAAAACAAACTTAAATAATTATTGTGCTCTAAAGAACTACAGATAATTAAGACAATGTGAATAAAACTAATTATATCTCTCCTGATAGAAACACTTATTTGTACAGAAGAATTGCAGACCTTTTTCTCACATTGCTTCCCATCTCCCAAGAACTGTGAATGAATGGAACTGCCCTGCCAAAGGGGTGGGGGTAATGAAGTCTTCTCTCCCTCTAAAATTCCTGTTTAGAAAATTCCAGATACTGTCCTCACCCCATCATCCACTGACTCTTTAAAGATTGTCTTCTTTGCAAGGTAAAAGGAAAACTATGGGAAGAAGTTAGGAGATGAGGCAATATTTCAGTCCTTTGTAGAGGGCATGCTAAGACTGGAAATACCTATTATTTATTTTAACTGTGTGTGTGTTTAAAAATAGACATGGTGGGAGTAAATTTTTTTTTGTAATGGAGTCATAGATTTACAGGAGCATCATGCAGTTCAGCCAGGTTATCAGCTGACCTACAAGAAACACACACACCTCCCCCCGATCCTTAACTCAGACCTACTTATTGTTACAAACTATTTGGAAAAGCCATGGCAGAATGTATACTGCTGTAATACTTGTCTTATTTCTTATCTAGCTCCCCCCCCCACCCATTCTAGGGATGAAAGCAAATGGCTATTGCTTGACTGTGGTGTATATATAACTGGATCAAAGTGAAACTGCTGTGAAATTTAAAGTCTAGGGCTGGCATGAAGCATTCTGCCATAAAGCACTGCTGCTGAAAAATGCTGTAAGATACAACAGCGAAGGCTCCTCTTCATAGCGCTTCTCTCTTGGTGACTTGCATACTATGTAGCCCTTTAGATCCCTAGATTGCAACTCATTTTTAACAAGAGCTCTGTTTTTAATTGAGCAAGGATTGAAAGGCCAGGAACTTTAGCTCTGTCTAGCAACTCAATCAGGATATCTTAACAGGGAGGACAAGGGTCATGGGATGCTGAAGCAAACAATTCGAAGATAGTCCCTCAGTCATAAAGTGTGCCTGACATTCTTGATACACTGCTTGGTTTTTACAGCCCCAAGTGGAGAGTAATTACAGGAATTTTATAAAGAGTCTTGTGGGCTCCCCTACGTGGCTGGTGATCTGTGATCAGCTTGGTTGGTCATGCAGGTTTGATGCAGACTGACTTTAAAAAAAAAAAAAGTTTAAGGGCAAATAGTAGCACAATTATGTCTCCAAAGTAAAGACATTTCCCCTTGCATGTAGATAGGATGTGCTATTCCAGTTGAAATGTGATTTGGGGAAATGTCATAAAGGCTAGAATATGACTGGGACCTTCTTTGACTAGTCATGCAGAAGAGACCCTCCTTGTTTTGTACAACTAATTATCAAGGGTTATAGGTCTTTAAATCCTGTCTCTCTCTCTCTCTCCCTTTTTTTTTGTCTTGTTGCCTCTCTTTTCAAATAACAGAGTCTTTGTTAACTTCCCCTATTGAATGTCTAGATAATGATGAGATAGCAGAGCAATGGAACACACCAAAAAAAGCAAATACTTTGGTGTGAACAATTATCAAACAAGCAAGCCAACATTTGCATAAGAAACAAATGCCGTCAGCAGCTACAACAAAGAAATCAATTTATCTTTGCTCAACCAGTCTATAGCTGGAAGTATCATTGTCAACAGTATTTATGTTTTTAATCAAGAGGTGTTCCCATTTCTATTTTCCCTTATACAGTCTATTTAATTAAGAGTTGAGCCTTGTTATTGAATTTGCTTACTAATTTCAGATCATACAAGAAAGGATCTTGTGTGCTATTATGTCTCAGGAGACATCTAATATATCTTATTCATCTTTTGAGGGCCTTTCTGTGTGTGTTACATGCGGGCACTCATGTTTCTATGTATACAGGGGAAAGTCAGACTTAGAACCTATGCATTGCATTCTAGATCAAACCAAAGGTCCATCAAGTTCAGCATTCTGTTTCAATACTAGCCCTATTCAGGCATTCACCTGAATGCTTGAACAGGGCTCAAAGTGTATACTGGGATGGGGCCATGCACCCCCTATGTCACCATGCATGCCATCCCTTGCTCCACCCCAGTTCAAGCCTTGCTGTATTGAACTGGCAAGATCTGTATAGTAGCTCACAGATCCTGCCTGATCTATGCACATCTACTCAGAAGGTCAATCCCAGGTAAGTGAGTATAAGATTGCAGCCCAATGCTTCTTTGAAAGGTACTGCTTCTGTTTCTCCTCATCATGTATCTGTGAAGTAATGTCAGGTTAGCCATTATTACAATACACCTATATTTTATTTGTCCATTCTTTGGGATGTTCTTTTGCCAAATTTCCACTGTCTCCCCAGTATGAATCTAAGAGAAAGATGATAATGTGTATCACTCATTGAACAGCTATCTTAGCCACTGCATATTTTCCAACACAATGCAAAGGCACTGTTATATACACACATAGCCTAGACATAAGTGTGGTCAGCGTGGTGATAAGAACTATGACAGCTAAATAAATGAAAATATATTTCATTTACATAAACTTTGTTGATGGAGGAAGGAGGCTGTAAGGCAGGGATCCCCAACCTCTTTGGACCTGTGGGCACATTTGGGAATTTGAGAAACTGCTGTGGGCACCTCCACAAAATGGCTCCCCACAGAGGATGTGGCCAGTCACATAATGGCTGCCATGGGGACCTGGCTAGTCAAAATGGGAGGAGGGGTAGAGAGAGAGAAATAGTGAGCGGGAGGGGGAAATAGCAAGGCAAAGGGCTAGAGGGAGAGAAAGAACAAGTCTAGCGGCTAGGAGTGGTGGAGAAACAACAAGATAAAGGAGTGAGTGGGAGAGAAAGCGCAAGGCTGGGGGGCTAGGAAGGGATAGAAAGAAGGATAGGGATAGGGAAGGGAAAGAAATAGCAAGGAAAGGGGCTGGGTGGTGAGAAATAGCTAGGCTAGAAGCTGGGAGTGGAGAGACAGCGTGCAAAGGGAAAAGGTCTGTATGGATGGAAGAAGACTGGGTGGGGCCAGAAAGCAACTTTTCCCTTCTCTTCCTGCCTGGTGAACAGCTGATCAGCAGCAGGTTCGGGAACAGGAAGGAGAACCTGGCACAGTAACATTTTTCATGTTAATATTAAAAATAAATGTTCAAAGGGGACAGGAAGTGGATAGCTTTAGAGGTGCCTTCAAGGTCCCCGCAGGCACCATGGAGCTCATGGGTGCCACACTGGGGACCTCTGCTCTAAGGGGTCCCCTACTGTCCTTAAAGATCTGTGGCTCCTGCTATGTATCGGGAAATACAAGTTGTTAGAACAATATCCAGAGGTTAGTGAGAGGTGATGATGTAATGTTTTGTAATGTTTGGTCCACAGAAAAGATAAAACACACTCATAAAGGATTCAGAGATAGTTATAGCTACTGTGGAATGGTTAATGAATAAGGACAGCCAAGGTAACAAGGCAGTGTGAGCTTTAACTGGAAGGGGGGGAAAACCTAGAGATTGGAGAGCAAAAGTCACTGTAGTTACTGCTGGAGACAAAAAGATACAGGAGCCACAATCATGTAGCTAAGGTCTGGCTCACACATACAGCTAGCCAACTTACATGTGCACCTGTATACTTCTTCACATCTCAGTGCATAGCAGACCCCTGCAGATTTTGTGTCATCCCCAGATCCACTGAGATTAAACAGCTGTTTCCCTCTAGATGTCTGTTCTGACCCCTGAGCTCTGGTCTTGCAGTTTTGTCTTTAGGGCCTTTCACAGGCAGGCTTCCTCAGCATGCTCGGCAAGGCCTCTCACATAGGGTGGCCATTTGTGAATTGCCAAAAAAAAGAGGACATGCGTCACACAAAAAGAGGACGTAGATTTGCATAAAATGTGCATTTGCTAATATAATTGACAGAGATGCACATTTAGAAATAATTATTATAATTTAAATAGAAGTACAGTCCAACACACCATAGTGTGGAAGACTGAGACGAGGTGACCTGTGTACCTGTCTGTTTGTTAGCTGTGTACGTGCTGTTGATGGACAGCTTCAAGGCCCAGCTTTTCCTTCTGATGGTTATCTTTAACTGGACTTGGGCTGGGCCCCATTTATATGGCACCGCTTTGACCCCCCACCCCATCGCAACTGAACTGCAATGTGGTTTCAAATCACTATGCCCTGCAATACACTCGCAATGTACTGCGCGCTTCCCTAAGAGACTCCCCTGTGCCCCTTTTTTTTGCCATTATACTGAAATGCACAGCTGTGCAGTCCCATGAGTGTGTGTGGGGGGGTGACACTTCAGTGGCTATTTTATATTTGAGGGGCTCTGCTGTGTCTTTCTGACCCTGTTTTAGTTAAAAATCGGGTGTTTTGTGCTCCATTTCCACATCATCAGTTTGTCAGTTCCCCGGCCTGAGACTCTCACGCTGGTTCGCACTCACAAGCGTGAGTGCTACTTGCCTAGCCATCACTCCGAAATGGTGCCTGGAGTGATGTTGTTCCTCCTCCAAGACCCTCCCCAGCCCTTGGGCACTGAGTCCAAAAGCAACCATTGTGAAGATACAAAGCTCCAAAAATGTGCGACAGTATGATTAAATAAATGAAAACGCCCCTCTGTGCCTCTGTAACTGTGCAGCTGCGAAGGGATGGGGAAGTAAAGGGGCATCACAGAATGATGCAGGCACTACGCATGCCTACAACATGCCCACTGTAAAATGTGAAGTCAGTTCGGGGAAGGAACAGATGGCCTGCAACAGTGGGGGAACCCACAGCAAACCCAAAAAATCACAGTAAAACAACTCCTTGGAACTCCACTTTTTCCGGGCAAAAACCACGGATGGCTGTGAGATTGTGACTACATCATCTATCACAAGGGACCTTGACTTGCACCCAGCCCAGAGTAAAATTCCAGTGTAGATGGGGCCCTGGACAGCCCTTCGAAGTGGAATGAGCACCCTAGCGAGGTTCGCCTGGCACCTACATTGTACTCCTTTCAGTGCCAGGTAAAGACCTTTTTATTTTCTCAGCATTTTAGCATTCTAGTCTTTTACCTCTGCTGTTTTAAATCTGTATTTTAAATCTCTACATTTCTGCTAGGTTTTATTCTGGTTGTACTTTTATAATGTAGTTTTAAGCTTTCATATTTTATATTGTTTTATGTTATACTTCGTTATGTTAATTTTTGTCCAGAGCTTCGGCTGTTGGGTGATATAGAAATGGAATGAATGAATGAATAGAGGATGCCTTCAAAATAGGACTTTTTTTCTGTCTACACGTGCATAGGATTGTGCCCTCAGTGAAATACATGGTAGCAGGACTTACATGCTGGCTGGGGAATGCTGGGAGCTGTGGGATGTTTTTCTGTCTAAACATGCATAGGATTGCACCCTTATTTTATTTATTTTTATTTTATTACATTTCTATACTACCTTTTCCCTCTTTAAGGAACCCAAGGCAGTGTACATGATCCTCCTCCTCTCCATTTTATCCTCACAACAACTACAGCCCTGTGAGGTAGGTTGGGCTGAGAGTCTGTGACTGGCCCAAAGTCACCGAGTTGGCTTCCATGGCCAAATGGGGTCCAGAACCCCGATCTCCCAATTCCCAGGCCAACACTCTAGCCACTACACCACACTGGCCCTTAGTGAAATACATGGTAGCAGGATCCGGTCTTTTTTCTCAGTAACAGCTAACATGTATTTTGCCAGGGGAAAGTGACAACTGGGCAGTACACGTGCCTTTCCCAATTAATATAAGGGCCATGTATTTTGTACTCAGGCATCTGTACTTGAGTCCTAAATGTAAAGTGAGTATCAGCCCTGGGGACATTTCACCTGCTCATCAGCAATTTGGAAATCTTGCAGAGGATGAGATGTTGTTGATTTCAGCTTTCATCTAAATAATCCGATTAGGCACATCTCAAACATTGGAGAATATCCCAAATACATATGGGGAGCAGATGTATCACTTCCTGACACAAATAATGTCCTTCACAAGAGTGACAACCACGTAAGGAAAAGCTCAGATGAAACAATCCATCCCTACATCTTTGGGTAAAGGCAAAAAAGGAAGCATTGGTATAAATGGTGCTTTGACAACAATAAAATGTCACCATTACTCATGATCTGTATGTCAGAGGATTCTATATTCTATGCATTTCCCTAGATGGTGATTGATCTTCTTGCTTTTTCTTTCTTTTTTTAAGTGTTAAAAACCTTGCTGCCAATGGATTTCGCAACAGCAGGAAAATGCTTTAACCTTTACAATACGTTGTATTTTCAATGGTTTGAGATGTTCTTTGCAAAGTGAGGCACAGGTCAATGGGTTGAATGAGGGCCACATTTCTTTAAATCAGCAACAGGATTTGCAGAGGCAACTGACTACTTAAAAATTCTGTGGGCGCTTAGCCAGAGAGTTATTCAACAGTTCCTTGCTGAAGAAAATTACATTGAGAGACCTAAGGCTGGCTGGGGAATGCTGGGAGTTGTAGGACTTTTTTCTGCCTAAACATGCATAGGATTGCGCCCCTGATCACATATCTCAAACATAGCGTGCAGTTTAACCTGAAGTCCTACACTCTAGCCCACGGGTGGATAATCTCAGGCCTGGGGCCAAAGCTGGCCCTCCTGGGGTCCTAATCCAGATGGCCGTGCTGTTTCCTCCCCCTGGCCCTATCCCCTTTCCCTCAAACTAGCGATCTTGTGGTGGTTTTCTGGGCTCTTTGATGTTTTCCCCCATTTCAAAAGGTTGAAATGGCTCTCCTGAGGTTTAGCTCCCAGCAATAAGAGCTTTAAGCTACGATCTCCTGGAATTTTTTGTATTATCAGCCCCACCCAGCAGTGAAACATGGCCTCCAAGAGCTTCTCTGAAATGGAATTTGGCCCTCAAGCTGAAGAGGACCCCCATCGCTGCTCTAGCCACCATACCAGGAGTCCCCAATGCAGCGCCCACGGGCATCATGCCACACGCAGGCGCCTCCCACAGTGCCCACAAAGCTCTCCACTCCCTGCCCCACTTTAAAAAAAGTTTAATAAAAACCTTGAGAAATGTTAGGGTAGTCTTCTTTCCCTCTCAAGGCTCTAGCCGTGCTCTTTGTCTCCACTCTACCCCTTTCCCTTGCTATTTCCCCCGCCCTCCGTCCCAGCCTCCAGTCGCGCTATTTCTCTCCCACCCCTCTTTAGCTCACTGTTTCTCCCCCTCCTTGCCCCTAGCCTTGCTCTTTCTCTACCCCTTTGCCTTGCTATTTCCCTTCCCCCCAGCCTCTAGCCTCACTATCCCCCCCCTCGCCCCACAACTACCTCTTTAGCTCACTTTGACTTGCCAGGCCCCCATGGCAGCCATTACGTGACCAGCCACATTCTCTGTACAAGCCATTTTGTTGTGGCGCCCACAGAAGTTTCTCAAATTCCCAAATGTGCCCATGGGTCCAAAAATCTTGGGGGACCCTTGCAGCATACCAGCCTGACTTGTACAATGCCTGTACAAAGCCAGCCTAATAGCAGCTGCAGCTGTTGGGGGGCTGGGTTGATTCAGTTTTTGAGAAGCGCATGGGTGAAAGGGTTACAGCACCCCTGCTCCCCAAGTGTCACTGTTTCAATCAGAACCAGAATCCACTGCAGCTGCCTTAGGCAGAGGGTGGCGGCTACCTCCGGGCAGAGGCTATTGGATGGGTAGCTGTTTGAGGACAGAACTGTGTCTTTTATGTGACCTGTTGTGAGCCCCTTAATCTAGTTTGTTGCCCTCACTTGCAGCCAAGAGGGCTGTCCTGTCACCAGTGTTGAAGCAAGATCCAACAAGATCTGGGATGGGACATGGGACTGGTGGGACTGGAGGGCCACCATCTTCTGTATGTTGTTGCCACCTAGTGGTCCAAAGGCAAACATGTTCCGTTTGAAAAGTTGGGGCTGAGCATACCCCAGCTCTGTGCTTTCGGGTGTGGTTCCAAGATGGATGCCAAACTCAGAACTATATGAAGACAGACCAAGAAATGAAACCAGCTGTTGTTTCACCATACTTGGGTAGATCACAAAGAAGAGAAATGGGTTCTCAGAATGCAAGATAAAATTGATTATATGAAGCCCCACGCGTTTCAGCCTTTTTTATTTTAGGCCTTCTTCAGGGGGTTACTAAAGAAGTCTGCAGAAATTTTTCTGCAAAAGATTGTCTCCTGTGTCAATCTACTGACTACTGCAGTAGCCAGTAGATTGACACAGGAGACAATCTTTTGCTGAAAAATTTCTGCAGACTTCTTTAGTAAACCCCTGAAGAAGGCCTTAAAATTTTTTTTAAAGGCTGAAACACATTGGGCTTCGTGTAATAAACTTTATTTTGCATCCTGAGAACCTGTTTGTCTTCTCCGTTATCTACTTTGGATGCTCACCTCCTTCTGTTTTCTCACCTTACTTGGGTAGCCTTTCTGTGTTATATCTTGACCTTCACAACAAGCAGTCCAATGTCTTGGCATGGCCTGGGAGAGAACTCTTTTGTTACTTTCAAAAAGATGCTGAAAATCTAACTCTTTCAGAAGACATTCAGACAGGCCTATGTGTTCCCCCTTTCTTGTATTTATGTTGGCTTCATTTTATGGCTTTATATACCCTGCTGCGTCTATACATTAAGAGAGCAAGACGAGTAAGAAAAACAAACAACAATGAGCAAGAATGGGCAGAAGAACCTGCAGGTCAGAGTTATTTATATCCCATATTCCCTCCAACAAACTCAAGTAGGATGGCCACTTACGCATCACTAAAGAAAAAGAAGGAAAAGGGCACAGATTTGCATAAGCTTTGCACATGCTAATATGACTGCATATATTCCAGTTTAGAAATAATTACCATAATGTAAATAGACGTACAGTACATCTTATGATAGTGGGGACAGCTGTGTGACCAGGTTAGCTGTGTTCTTGCTCAGTCTGTTGCTGAGGTGCTGGCTGCTGATGGACTATGCAGGGCCCCAGCTCTCCCTTCCTATGGTTCTTTATCTTCAAAGACAGGACAGGTCTTCAAAGAGAGGATACCTTCAAATAAAGAGGACACTGTATAGTAGGACTTATGGCCACCATAAACTCAAGGCAGCACAGCTATTAAGCTGTGGGGTGCCACAGGGTTCTATCTATCCCCCATGCTATTCAACATCTATATGAAGCCATTGGGAGAGGTCATTAGGAGTTTGGGCATCAGTATGCTGGTGGGGCATCAGTACGCTGATGATACTCAGCTCTATTTCTCATTATCGGAGTTGGCTGAGGCGGTGAAGGTGCTGGACCAGTGCCTGGAGGCTACAACGGGCAAGAAATTGATGCTGAAACCTGACAAGATGGAAGCTCTGTGGATTGATGGTTCCCAAGTCCAGGAATTGGGTAAGCAACCTGTCCTGGATGGGGTTGCACTCCCCTGAAGGAGCAGGTGCGTAGCTTGGGAGTACTCCTAGATCCATCCCTGTAACTGGAGCCCCTGGTGGACTCCATGGCCCAGAGTACTTGGGGCCAGCTTCAGCTGATCCACCAGCTACAGCCTTTCCTGGACAGGATAACTTAACCACAGGAGTACACACGCTGGTAACTTCCCGATTAGACTACTGCAATGTGCTTTACGTGGGGCTGCCCTTGAAGACAACTCAGAAGTTGCAGCTTGTGCAAAATGCAGCAGCTAGGCTGCTGACCAGAGCACCCCATAGAAACCATGTAACACCAGTTTCAAAGGAATTGCACTGGCTGCCAATACGCTTCCAGTCAGAATTCAAGGTTTTGGTGATGACATTTAAAGCCCTAAGCAGCTTGGGACCTCGATATTTGAGGGAGCGCCTCTCCCTATATATGCATGCCCAAGAACTGAGATCTGTTGGAGAGGCCCTCCTCTGCATCCCACCAGTACGAGACATACACTATGATGGGACGTGGGAGAGGGCCTTCTCTGCTGTGACACCCTGGTTGTGGAATGCCATCCCCTTGGAGGCCCGATTGGCACAGACATTGGTCTCATTTCAGCGCCAAGTAAAAACATGGATTTTTACCAAAGGTTTTTTAGCCTTTGAGGGCTAAATGCGTTCCTTAGCACATTGTTTTAACTGTTGTTTTGGATTTTAACTGGTTTTAGCTTGTGCAATAGTTTAATATGTTTTTAGGTGTTTAAATTATTTATTGTTTTATACTGTTTAAATTGATTTTATCTGTATGCCACCCTGAGATCGTAATGATTTAGGGCAGGATAGAAATGTTTAAATAAATAAATAAATAAATAAATAAATAAGTATTGTTCTTGATCCCCTCCTCAAGACAAAAAAACACAACCCAATAAGGTAGATTAGGATGAGAGACAGTGACTGGCCAAGGTCACCCAGTGCATTTCATGGCTGAGAGGGGATTTGAATCTGGATCTTCACAGTCCCAGTATGACACTCTAACCATTATACCACACTCGCTTGGATAATGCTTTTGCCCCTCATTTTTTAAAAAAGCACATTGTAAAGGAAGGCAGGACCCCCAGGCTCTACTAGCCCCCTCTGGTCCACTGCCACTGCCTCTCTAAGCCAGCCCTGCTAGACCCAAGAGGACTCCCCAACCTCCTCCCCACTTGGTGGAGGAGACGGTAGCCATTTAGCACTGACCCAGGAAAGAAATAGCAGCAATAGTTTGAAGTAGATATTTATTTACAAATAAGGGGTGGGAGAATGGGAAGAGAAACAAGGCAAAATACAATTTATAATTCCCACAAGTACCAGTTCCCCAGTTGGAAACCCAACATAGACTAAAACAATAAAAGACTACCTAACCTAGTCTACTCATACCTCCGAGTAGGATCCTTTGTTAATGCCAGCACTCCAACACCTTCCACCTGGACCAGATGAAAACCAAAGGACAATGAAGGATGGCTGTTTGTCTCTTCTTTATCCTGTTCCCTACCCAGCTTCTAGCTCTTTCGTCCTCCCTCCCTTCCCTCAGGGAGGATGAGCTGGGTTTTTCACACCTCTCCAGCTGTGCTGGCCCCTTGGCAGGCCAAGCTGGTTTACGACCTTGAGTCCCTGATAAGGCCTCCATCCTGGCGCCTTTGATCCTGGCATGGCCCACATCTCTTCCTCCCTCCAGGTGGCCCGGCTTGTAAATCTTCTTGCAGGATCCCACGCCTTCCTACCATAAAACACTAAAATGCAATGGAAAACTATGCAAAGTAACATTAACTCTTTCCCAGCACATCTTTGGACCCATGAGGCCTTTTCCTTGACACATATGCACTGAAGCCCTGACCCCTAATCCCAGATGTAATAGAGGCAAGTTGTCATTATTCGGTGGTAAAGAAAATGCATATGCGTAGAGGTACTATCTTCTTCCTTATTTTCCAGGTTCCAGGGCTAAGTACTTATATGCAAAGCAAATTCCAGAACTCAATGCCACTCTACCAGGATCTCAATTAAGCCCTAGGGAAAAAAAAGAAGATTATAATTCTGGTTCTATTCACACAGGTAACCAAGCTGGGTTTGCAAATGACACAGTGGCAACAGCAGCCAATTCCTTGTCTTGTTTAATTTCTGCTCTGAGTATATTGCATTATTCGCACACATATTTCATGTTGACACTAAGCCCACGCTGTGCCCTGGCATCTAATAAGCAATTAAGGCAAACACTTCGAAGTCACGGAGCCAGGCCAGAGGATTGGAAAACTGACTTGCAAATCACTCTGAAGTTTCCTTCTTCGTGCGTACTTCTCTGGGCACAGAGTTAGTTAGCCGCTATGCCTCTCAAATCCCAGGGCAGATAGAGATATAAGAGGACAGGTCAGTGAATTGCGCTGCAAGTGTTGACCACGGATGCTGCTGTTCCCAAGTGAGACATCAGCATTAGCACTCGGACCGCCCAACTCGCAACCACATTCTCCGTAAGCACTGTGTATTTCTATTTAGTTTCTTCCCCAAAACAGAAATGGCTGGAAAATGAAATAGTCGCTAAGGGTTGGATCCAGGACCTCCATTCCATGGATGGAAGGGTGCTACTCACAGAAGATGGGTCTGCTCAATTTTCAGGGATCTTCCCCTTCTCCCTACCCCTTCATGTCACATTTTTGGGAAGCTGGAAGGGCTTCCCAAAAGGGAAAATCTGGAAATCTGCTTCAGCCAGTCCAGTTGACTTGAATGTGCCTGAATATGAATCCCACCCGAAGAGATTTAAATTGCCAATCATGATTAAAACCATTTTTAAGCAATTTTAGCAGCATGAAAACCACCCTTAAAAATTAACACAGCATCAAAAGTATTGCTGTCACAGATTTCCCATGCCAAACCCATCCTCTGCTCCAGCAGTCACATTAAAAACCCAGGGAGAGATTCATAAAACAAAATATGTTTTCTCTCCTGGTGGCTGAAGCTGATCAGGAGAGTATCCAGAAGAGGTTGGTGGTTCTGATGTCAGTGGCGCAGTGAATCTCCTCTGGGTTTCAGTCAGAACCAGCAAGAGCTCTAAAGGAGTTATCCAAGGTTCTGGTTCTGAGGTGGTTCTGACTGAATTTATGTAGAAGTAAGCGCTTTATAGCCACAATTTATGGAGAAGTAAGTGCTTTAGGGCTGCAAATGGCATAAAATACTAGGGCTGTGCAGAGACCCCACTTCCGAATCAGCCCCACCCACCGCAGCCCAAGTCAGACCTGGTCCAATCCACTTCAGACTCTGGATCCGAAGTGAGTAATTTTCCTATGACAGGCTAATGGCAGGTGCTATTAGCATACCTTGCATTTTTTAAAAGCCAGAAAGAAGCCCCATGAAATCTGGTAGACAGACCATGGCTCTGGGGAAATCTGGTAAGTACCAAGCAGCCTGGATTTCCCCACAGCAGACCCTCACCCCCCTGGACCAGATGTCATGGGGGTTTGCCCATCCCCAGCTGTAACCCACAAAAGCTTGTGCTAAGTTATGAAAATATCTGAACAACTTAAACACTTAGTTTATATTTGTGCCACACTTAATCATTGCTTTGTATTTTTTGTTTGTTTTTGAAGTCCAATCAAATTCAGTTGCACTGTCAGCAGCTGAAACACCAGCAACAAAGCAAAGAGCTGGTATCTTAGGGCCCACCAGAGAGCAGTGGTGCAGTTAGGTAATGTTATACCTTGGACGTCATGGTCTTATAAGGAGGAAGCTTTCACATAACGTGTATTTCTAAACTGACTTCAAAATCTGGTACGCTAACCCTGCTGGGCTGAAAGGCATTTCTGTTCATTCTAGGGCGGGCGGGGGGGAGCTAGACTTTTGTCCCCAAGTCCTACCCCAATGACACCACTGCCAGAGAGACTCTTAAGGGGACATTATTTTCCAAATCTTAATCCTGAGACCAGCTGTCAAGGATTCTTCTCCAAGCTGTCAGCCCACCCATCAATAACTATTGAACTTTTTAAAATGCATTGACGTTAGCTCATTGGTCCATCTAGCATAGAATTATCCATCCTTACTGGCAATGGTTCTCCAGGGTATGAGGCAGTGATCCAGCTCTTCTACTGGAATGCTAAAGACGGAAATTAGGGCCATCTACATCAGGGGTGCACAACCCATATGTCACATGCACCCCACCCAAGGTTATTTATTTGCAGGGGACATTTATTATTATTTATTATTATTACATTGAATATTACTTTATTACATTGACACATTTCAGCTGTGGGGGCTATGACACCCCCCCCCCAGCCAAAATTACCGCCTAATTTGCTGCCACCACTGCTGAGAACACTCTAGGAATCAGTACTCAGAGGATCTGTTTCCCAGAGGACGCTCTAGGAATCAGCACTCAAAGGACCTGCTTTCAGGAAAACACTCTCAGAATCAGTGCTCAGAAAGCCTGCTTCCCAGAGGACACTCTAGGAATCAGCACTCAAATGGCCTGCTTTCAGGGAATCACTCTCAGAATCAATGCTCAGAAAGCCTGCTTCCCAGAGGATGCTCTAGGAATCAGCATTCAAAGGGCCTGCTTTCAGGGAAACACTCTTGGAATCAGTATTCAGAGGGCTTGCTTCCCAGAGGACACACTAGAAAGTAGTACTCAGAGGTCCTGCTTCTGGGTTTTGAGGGAAAATGCATGTGTGTGTGTGTTAGGGGAAGGGTATATATCCCCCACTCAATTGACACCACATGTGGCCCTTGGGTCTAAAAAGGTTCTGCACCCCTGATCTAAATGAACATAAGAACATAAGCAGAGGCCTGCTGGATCAGACCAAGGCTCCATCTAGTCCAGCATTCTGTTCACACAGTGGCCAACCAGCTGTCAACTGGGAAACCACAAGCAGGGCATGATCTCAACAGCACCCTCCCATCCATGTTCCTCAGTAACTGGTGTACATAGGCATACTGCCTCTGATACTGGCGGTAGAACATTCATCTTCCTCCATGCATTTCAACTACCACTGAGTTTTCCTGTTCCTACTACCATCTATCCTTTTAACTGTGGATTCTGGAGATCGAGTCAGTGACTTTGTGTATGCAAAGCATGTGCTTTCCCAATTACCACCAAACTGTGGGCCTGGAAAATCATCCTCAGATGGAGAATGCTATGTAGGTATGGACTACTTCAAAGGGAAATTGAAATATTCACATGCACATACAGCAAAGGAAAGATCTACATAGTCAGACATTTGCACACATATCCAAATGTTAGTTATTTATTAAATTGATTCCCCTCCCTTTCCACTAAATAGAACTCAAAACAGTAAAATACAAAATAAAATGCATAATATCAAAAGCATAAAATCAAGGCAGGAAAAAAAGCCATATCAATAAAACGACAATGAGTTGAACGAAATGCCACATACATAAAGTGGGATTGTGACTGAAGACAGAAACTTCCCTAAAAGTAACGATACTGCGGCACCAAGGAGCCGCGGAGAGTCAGACCACCCAGACCAGTGCAGAGAGCTATCCGTCTCAGGAGCAGGGCACAGCCAGAAGGGGGTATAGCGCACCGCATAGCGCACTGCATGTTCATGGGGAAGCCCGGTGCTAAATCATTCATAGACAACATGATTCTGGGCCAAGGTTTCGTACATATCACAGCAGCTCCCTTGCTGCAATCTATTGGAAGTCAGCCCTCGTCACATACGTAAGGTGTCCATAACAAGTCAGATTATAAGGCCAAAGACCTGTCTGAATAATAATAATAAAAACAACAACAACAACAACAACATATTTGCCTACTGGTGGAAGGTGGGAGAAGGGGATCTAGATGATCCTCCCTTGGCAAGGAGTTCCAGACCATGGGAGCATGGCCATCTCTTGAATTCCTGCCAAACATGGGACATGGGGACAAGAGTGAAAGAAGGGGCCAATCCCAAAAATCTTAAAACCTGGGCAGGCTTGAATGAAGAATGTGGTCTGTAAGGTGACCTTGTCCCAAGTCTTGAGGGGGCTTGTAGGTGTTATGGCATCAGGGGCAGACTCCCTCATGTCCAGGGAATCCGGTCATGAACTGAGGAAGTGGCAGAGTAGAGGAGGAATTTCCCTCAGCACAAACCCTGGGTAGTTGAACTTTCATAAAATCCCCAGCACATGAGGACTCCAAGTCTCCCAATATTGTCAGAGCCAATGCTTGCTACAGTGAACAAGCAAGGCAGGTGGAATAATACCTTCTAAGGGCACAATCCTATGCAAATTTAGACAGAAAAAAAGTCCCACAACTCCCAGCATGCCCCAGCCAGCATGGCTGCCTGGGACATGCTGAGAGTTGTAGGACATTTCTCTGTCTAAACCTGCATAGGATTGTGCTCTAAACTGATATTTGAGCTCCAAGTGAGATCGTCATACTTAGGTCCCACTGATTTCAATGTGACTTAAGCTTTGTGCTATGGACCGCTTTTATTTAGCAGCATACAGGCTGGGCAGAGTGGGAAATCGCAGCATTCTGTCCAATCCATTTATCCAGTTCTGCATCTTGCTATTATTCACACTCCATCTTGTGGCCAACTGGGGGATTTTTTTCCACTAAAAGTTCCAAAACTTTAATAAAGTTGGGATATGCCTTCTCTGGCAGGTAAATAACTTAATTTTGTGCAATCAAGTGTGTCCTGTTTAATGGTATTCCACTTCAACACTTTTTAGCCTTATATTTATTCAACACAAGGTTTATATAGCACATTTGAAATTGGTCAAAGTGCTTCACATACACTATCTAAACCTGTAATCTGATGCATATGTTTCTGGGAGTAAGCCTGATTGTACACAGTGAGACTTACTTCTGAGTAAATATGCATAGGATTGCACAGTCAATCAACCTTATAACAATAAGTGAGGTCAGTGTTATTGTCCCTGCCTTGCAACCTTGCAAATAATTCCACAAAAGTTACTGCCTGACAAATCCATATTGTCCAAGAACGATATCTTTTTGCCCCTAGTGTGGCATCCCTAGAGGACACCACAATTCATGGCATCCCTAGAGGACACCACAATATGTAATGTTAATTTCAATCCATTTTATAAGAATTTTATTTTTTTTATAAACATTATATCGATGATATCTTTCTAATATTTTCGAAACAAGACATTTCACATCAATTTTTGACCTTGATCAATACCATACATCCTACTATAAAATTTTCTTCTCATTCTGATGCACTGAGTGTTTCATTTTTAGATACAGAGGTATACTGCAGACAAAATCATCTATACATTAGAGGATTCAGAAAACCGACTGACAGGATTTGCATTTTGATTTGCATCTTTTGCATTTTGAATCTTTTCACCCTGTGCATCTGCATAGGAATTTACCATATGGACAATATTTACATCTTAAGAGGAACTCCTCACAATATCATGAGTATGTGAATCAAAAAATACTATTTCGGCAACAATTGGTGGATAGGGGTTACCCAAGGAATATAATAAGGGATGCTGAAACACAAGCAGATGCAGTCTCTAGACCTATGTTATTAAATTCACCTGATAAGGAATCTAATAATAAGTTTACAATCTCTCTGGAGTATTCCAGTTTGTCCTTCTCTATCAAAAAAGCAATATATAAATATTGTCATATAGTAAGCCATATACCTGGATGTGGCAATGTTCCACATATAGGATTTAGACGGACAAAAAACCTTAGAGACTTTCTAGTACACTTGGATATTGATCCATCTGTACAACATGTAGCATCACATTGTGGGCATTACAAATGTGGGGGCTGCTCTGTATGTGATCTTTCCTTACCAATCAAAGTCTTTGAACATTCCATGGATCATCGATGTTTTGAATTACATCATTTTTCCAATTGTGTGACCCAGTGAGTTATTTATGTTATTATTTGCCCATATGGGTTACCGTGTGTAGGAAAAACCTCTCGTACCATTCGAACTAGGATTATTGAACATTTGTCCAAGTTAAGAAACCGTGTTTTGGATGCTCCCTTGGTGCAACATTTTGCAGAATGAGCTCATACACATGAGGACTTTAAGTTCCTAGTTACAGATAGAATTTATTCTCACAAACACAATTGGACAGGTTATAATAACTTACTGCTATGTAAGGGGGCGGAGTGGATTTTCAAATTACAGTCTGTGATCCCTAAAGGTTTGAATGCTTCTCTGGATCTGGCATCTTTTGTGTAATATATAAGGGCATTTGTACTGGGGATATCTTTCTGATGGCATATGAAGCCAACACTATACCTTTAATAGTAATGTGGGTGACTTAGCTCCTTTTTTTCAACACTGGGTATTTAAAGCCTGCTACGAATTAGTGTGCTCACAGCTGCCAACTCAACTCATGGACTTTAGAGCAGGAGAAATTATCAGCCTGTGGGTTGAGGTTTGTTTGGTTACTTTGTGTCTCATTTCAAAGAAATTTTTTGGTAATGTACTGATATTACATGCTTTAAGTGTTGTTCTTTCGTAGCTCTGGGAAGCTCTATGAGATAAAATGCAAGCTATGCCAGAGGTTTAAGTGGCTTCTTTCGAAAAACTATTCAGATTACAATACTGCTGCAGTGTTTTTTGTTGAGTCTAAGGATGGTGAGTTGAAACAATTTCCTTGTTTATAAAGTACAGCCCCGCTTTCAGGTAAATAATTTTTGATAAGATTATGGCAACAATTCCTAACAAGAATGTCTGTGTTTATTTGAAATAATGTTTTTGTACATGTATATATTAGGATAATAACTGGCAACTAGTGTGAATATAAATGCAACAAATTCTGTGTGTGTACATATGTGCATATGCATGCACACACAGGTCTGTGCCTGTGTGTGCATATGTGTGCATATATATATGATTATAAATCTGAATATCTTAATATCTTTACAGTTATTATTTAACTGAAGAAGCAACTCATATGCAAAACAGGATTGCACCAGATTCCTGGAAGACTTTTTGGATGGACTTTGAGATCCTTGAACTAATTATAATATTTATATGTATATACCTGTGATACAGATGCTTCTGTTATCTTCCAATATATGTACAATTGTATTCATACTATTTTCATATGTATAATTATATTGTTCCAACAACAATCTATTTTAAATAGATCACTAACACCCACTATGTTCATTGTGTGTTCATATTGTTATAACATTATATTATTACTTGACCTATTTACAGTTGTGTGCTTGTTCACTTATTTCTAATTGGTTTTTACAACTGTGGCCCTTTTTTGTACATGACTAACTTGCCCCATTGATCTCAGTGGGTCTCCTCTAAGAATGACTAAGTCTGGATCCAACCTAATTTTATCTTGTTCCAAGCAATCAAGTGGGTGGCTGTTTTCAAGCCTTTCTATATCATTTTATGTAGCCCAAACGGCTCCATCCACACCCAGGGGAAAGGCACAGGGGAATCCCAAGGTTTGCAGAAGCATTTTTAAACCCGTGGTCTAGGGAATTGCCCAATGAGGACTGAGCATACTTCATGGCCATGGAATGCTGATGGCAGGGGGTAGAAAACTGGGTGGAAGGAGAAATGGAATGGAGTATCCTGGGGAAAGGACTGACTGAATCACTAAACAGTAGCACTCACTGCAACATTTTGGGAAGAATCGATTGGGGTGCTTATGCCCCTGTCGATTCCCTTGTGCCCCACAGATTTCATTGCACAAGTGGGACCCACTGCTTGCACAATAGAAATTTAATGCTTCCCAGATTAAGCCCCTGAATGAGCAAAAATGTTTGTTTCTTGGTTAGGACAAGTCAGCCGAGCTCCCTTATGCAAGCTCTCCTGACCTACCCCAGTCCAGGAACGAGCATGTTTCTGGTTGCCCCCGGAAGAGCAAAATCTCCATTCCACAAGTGGTGAGCACCACTTGTGGAAAGGGATCAGCGGGGCACGAGAGAATTGAGGGGGGGAGCACCCTGTTGGATTCTGTCCTTTGTTGCAGGTCCCACTTATTTGTTGATGATGATGATTTCTATGACACTACACACCTTATTCAAACCACTGAGGGTAGTAAAAACAGCTACGTCACAACAATATATATGTAACATATCTAAAACAAGAGTAGTAGAACAGATACTTTATTGTTATGTCATCAATCATGGAAGTACCGTATTTTTCAGTGGAGTCCACACATTTACTCAAAGCTTGATCTGAGAGATAAATCAAGTCTCAAGAGAGATATACATGCATGTGTTAACCAACTAAGCTTGAGTGTAGGGGCTCCATAAATTTATTTTAATCTGCCCCATGGATTATGTACTGAAAGGAAGTTTACACATCTATAAACAATAGCTATATTCATTTCATCTACAGATCTTAGGCGGCATGCTATAAGACAAACCCTATTATCTTGCCTCTAGGTGTCAGCATTTGCCCTCTTTCTTTTCTTTGAAACAACACATGAACACCTTACCCTCCAGGGACTAGCAGCTGTTTCATTTTTCCTGCCAAGAGAATAGTATGCAAATCAATATGTGTAACAGTAGCTTAATAAGACAATAGCTTGATAAGAGCTATTATGTAGCTTGATAAGAGAGTTATTCCTCCACAGATCCCATTACAGGCCATTCTAAACTGGGAAATATTTAGAATCTGAACTTTAGAAAGGAGGCCTAAACCACTGCTTGGAAAAGGTAACCCAAAGGGTAGAACCATTCCCTGAAAGCTAATTGCTAGTGACATTGTAAATGATGAAGAATTCATAGATATTTTTTTTTCTGCCACCTTTGGTAATGAAATCTGCCCATTAGCTTGTAAAGAGGCAGCTTGAAGCAACCTGCTTCAGGTGGCACTATGAAGGGTGGATGGCAGGAATTGGTGCTTTCCAGTTCCTAGGCAGCATAACTTTAAAGCAGCCTACTCCAACATCAGATGTTTTGGATTTCAACTCCCATCACCCCTAGCTAGCATGACCAGTGGTCAGGAATGCTGGGAGTTGTGGTCCAAAACGTCTGACGAGCACCAAGTTGGAGAAGGCTGTTGGCCCTAGCAAGGGGAGGGGGCACCATTTAGGCTTCATTTCACCGGCAAAATCTCTTGGGCCGGCACCTTACGTGGTGGGATAGTTTTGGTAACACCTTATGTCATTGGGGGTGGGGGGGCGACCTCCATCCCACAGGCTTAATCCAGCCCATGCAGGTTGCCCATCTGGCCCATAGAGGCTTGGGCAACTTCCACAGGCCCCACCCACTCTCCTTCCCAAGCTCCTCCCCCTAGCCTGGAGACTTCCAGGGGCTTTGGGAGGAGGTGGGGAGTGGAATCCCCATTGAGTCTCTCATCTGTGGTCAGAGAAAACAAGGGGATTCCCTGGAGGACTGGCAGCTGCACACTCATCTGGCACAGGCATTCCTGCAAGTGCTGGACAAGTGGGCTTCACTTGTTCTTCCTCCTCCCTGTGGGCTTTGCCTGTCCTGCATCCTCTTCCCAGCGGGAGAGAGCATGGGTGAAGTGGCTTCACTGTGCATGGGCTTTCTCCATGCTGGCTGGGGAACAAATGACTTCAGGGGGCATGGGCCCACCTCCTTGAAGTCATTTTGTCTGCAGAAGGCTGGGCCCTCACCTGATTTTATTTGCCCATCCCTGCCTTATGTAGTGCCAAAAGTTTAGATTGATTTTTTTCTTCCAATCCCTTAAAAAAAAAAATTACTCTTATCTGCTCTGCAATCTGGCCACTTGAAGCATTTCTCTATTTTATTCACAGGAAGAAGTCCTTGGCTAAGCCAGCCTTTGGAAAGAGAAGTTCTTCAAGGATTTCCGGTTGCATTTTCTAAGGGGAGACAGCTCTCCTGACCCACAGCATCCACGCAGGGACAGATTTGCCCTACCCCCATGTCAGAAAGCAAAGAGAGGAGTCAGGCCAGCAATGCTGCACTGCCAGGCCACTCGGGAGGGGCGGCAAGCGGGCACGGCCTCTCCTCAGCAACAATTTTGCCATCTGGCAGCTCAGCCCACCCGCTGACAAGCCAACATGGTGAGATTAGCCAGCTGCCTCTTGGGGCTGAGTAAAAAAATAGAATGAGTGTGTAGCTCCCACAGTTGGCTTTTCCCCACCTAATCTACACTGTGGAGCTGTAGAGTTTGTCTACTTGACGGCAGCTTGCATTGGCTTTTGTAGACAGATTCAGTGCAGGTCAAGGTGGGTAGGGAAATATGCCTAGGCTGTGCTGGTGAGTGCCCTAATGGGGAGGGGCTGCTGACCAAACTGTTTCTCATAGCCATCCAGCTCAGGGAGATGTGGTGAGGAGCTACCTTTAGGGCAGTGGAGGCTGGTTGCTCCTATTTCAGTGGGGCGGCGAATCCGCTCTGGGTTTCAGTCAGAACCAGTCTGAACTCTAAAGGAGCCACCCAAGGTGCTGAAACTATTTGGGAGTAGGGTTCAGCACTTTAGATAGCTCCTTTAGAGTTCTGACTGAAACCCAGAGCGGATTCACTGCCCACTGAAGTAGGAGCCACCACCCTCCACTGCCTTAGGCTGTGGCAACTTGGTCCCATCCAAGGCTGTCCAATGGTGGCGGTGAGGAAGAAACCATTGGGCACTTCCTTGGCACACCATTTAAGGTGAGCAGGCAATGAAAAGTATGGATCAGTTAGTTGCCCTGCTAGCTCTCACCTTAAGGCAGGAGTGGGGAACATGTTGCCATCCAGATGTTCCTGGACTACAATGCCTATCATCCTTAACCATTGCCCATGCTAGCTGCGGTTTATGGGAATTGGAGTCTGATAACATCTGGAGGGGGCAGATTGCCCGCCCCTTCCTTAAGGAAGAGGTAGCCTGCACTGTCAGGATGGAGTTGTGGATGTTGGAGAAATTAAATGTTTGTTGCCGATCCCTGTATGTGGCAATAAAATCCACTGTGAAATTCTACTGCCTTGTATCTTCATGTTGAGGTGTGGGAGCAAACGATCTGATCGAGAGTGAAACTCGGCATGAAATTTTTAAGAAGTCAAAGTCAGAGATCATAGAATAATTGAGCTGGAAGGGACCTCAAAGGTTATGTGATATTTTTCTCTAACAGAAAATGATGGTCATGCAATTTGGCTATGTGAATGGAAGTCTTGACATTTGATTTAACATAGAATAAACTCTAATCAAATTGTCAGTCCAGTCTTCTGGTAAAAGTGAAATGCCAGTGCAAGAGCTTGCTTGTATGAGGCACAAACACACCCTTCCCACTTTGATTCCCCAAGCTCTGGTCACCTGAATGGGCGTTGCATAAGTGTACAGTCTGTGACAAAAATGCTTGATACTGCTGAGGCAATGGATATTACCTGTAGAAGAACAGCATGAAAAAAATACTGAAATATAACATCTTTAAAAAAAAAAAAATGAATCAACACACCATTCAGGTCCTGTGTTTTTCCGTTCTTTCTGCTTCTACAAAATCCATGATGTGTTTCCAATCTTTATCAAGGGTGAGTAAAAGAATTCTGATAACCCTGTTTAGCATTCATTCAACACTCCATCTTGCCTCTCAGATGGGAAGACAAGTTACAGTTTTTATAGAAGCAGAAAGAATGCTTTTAAGGTTGAATGAACAATTGGATTCCTATTGAAGATTTTGGCCAGGTTTCAAAGAGCTATCTTTGGTTATCCAAACACTTCAGAATACCCAGTGAGATTAGTCATGGACAAATAGGAACAGCAAACTCCATCATGTCATGTCACAAACTGCTTTTGAAAGTCCCCTCAGTTTGAAAAGTCCTTTGCCATATGGCATGGAAGACTGCTGTTCTAGAAAAAGAAGTTCAAAGACCTCTGGGGCATAAGGAATATTGAATTATCAGTTCTTTGAATTCTGGATTTCTTCCACACTTGAGCCCTTTAATGGTTTCTGAATTGGGACTGGTTTCTGAAATTAGCTCATAATGGAATAGTGGTTCCACATGGCATGCGTATAGTGCTATATTCCCCATAGAAATCTGCTACTAGTAATGCCCATGGGGAATATTTTACGATGTGTTTACTTAGAAGTGATCCATGTTACATTAAAGATCTGGCTTCTTCCTGCCACTGTGCCTTTAATTACTATTTTCCTGCTTGCCTCTATCTTTAAAGCAGCTTCCAGACCCATAATTAGATTTTTTTTTCCCCTATTCATTTGCATAGCTATAGGCTGAATTGGTTGCAATCAGAGCAGGGATGGGGGAGGGGGGGCTTTGTGGCAGACAAGACGGGTTCTGCCAGCAAGTCCCCTGGGATATGGGGCAGAGATGGCTGGAGGACCAAGGGGGAAGGAGGGGCAGAATAACCCATGGGTGAGCCCAATCATCTGCTGGGCTCACCTGTGGGTTGTTTGGACAACAACCCACACTGTGTGGCTTATTTCACAGGGTGGGTTGTCATGTCACGCAAACTCAGCCAATGGTTGAGATGTTAAGATCCCATGAGCAGAACTCCACTAACAGGGTACTTCCATTGGCACAAGAAGATGAGTCATACAATCATAGAATAGTAGGGTTGGAAGGGGCCTACAAGACCATCGAGTCCAACCCCCTGCTCAATGCAGGAATCTAAGTCAAAGCATCCCCGGCAGATGGCTGCCCAGCCTTGTCTTGAATGCCTCCAGTGTGGGAGAGCCCACCACCTCCCTAGGTCATTGGTTCTATTGTCGTATTGCTCTAATAGTCAGGAAGTTTCTTCTGATGTTCAGCCGGAATCTGGCTTCCTGTCACTTGAGCCCATGATTCCATGTCCTGTACTCTGGGATGAGCGAGAAGAGATGCTGGCCTTCCTCTCTGTGACAACTTTTCAGGTACTTGAAACAGTGCTCCCCTCAGTCTTTTCTTCTCAAGGCTAAATATGCCCAGTTCTTTCAGTCTCTCCTCACAGGGCTTTGTTTCCAGTCCTCTGAACATTTTCGTTGCCCTCCTCTGAACCCTCTCCAGTTTGTCTGCATCCTTCTTAAAATGTGGTGCCCAGAACTGGACACAGTATTCAAGGTGAGGCCTAACCAGTGCTGAGTAGAGGGGAAGTAGTACTTCACGTGATTTGGAAGCTATGTTTCTATTAATGCAGCCCAAAATAGCATTTGCCTCTTTTGCAGCCACATCACACTGTTGGCTCATATGCAGCTTGTGATCAACAACAATTTCAAGATCTTTCTCACTTGTAGCATTGTTGAGCCAAGTATCCTCCATCTTGTAATGGTGCATTTGGAGGGGGGGGGGTCCCTAAGTGCAGAACTTGGTATTTATCCCTATTAAATGTCATTATGTTTTTTCAGACCAGCGCTCCAGCCTATCAAGATCACTTTGAATTTTGTTTCTGTCTTCCATGGTATTAGCAATCCCACCCAATTTTGTGTCATCACCAGATTTGATAAGCATTCGCTACACCTCCTCATCCAAGTCATTAATAAAAATGGTGATGAGCCCAGGGCCCAGGACTGAGCCAATCGATTCTTGTTGATTGACCCTGAAAATCTTATCCGGAGGATTGGGAGACTGTAAAAAAATGGTGTGGAAGGTGATGCAGGGGGACTTCGCAAAAAAATCTGCTCAAAGGAGTCCTTCCATTCATGGAAGGGCAATGCAGGATCCAAGCCAATGTCCCCAACCCAGCACAGTGTTATGCAGGCTTAACCCTCATTGATTTAAGCGTCCAAAACCATGAACTGTAGCCAAAGAACTCAAAAGGCTGTGCAGATGTCTTCTGCTGCTCTGGCAAACTGCCTCAACATCACTTGAGGGGAAATGATGGCTTTGGGTGATGCTCACTTTACCCTCGGTGCTGTTCTGGAGAAAGCTGACCAACCATACAAATCTATGGTGCAACCACACTTGGAATACTGTGTACAGTTCTAGTCACCACACCTAAAAAAAAAAAAAAGATATTGTAGAACTGGAAAAAGTGCAGAAAAGGGCGACTAAAATGATGAAGGGGCTGGAGCATCTCCCCTATGAGAGAAGGTTACAAAAGCTGGGATTGTTTAGCTTGGAAAAAAGGAGGGTAAAAGGAGACATGATAGAGGTGTACAACATTATGCATGGTGTGGAGAATGTGGATAGGGAGACTTTTTTCTCCCTCTCTCAAAATACTAAAACCCAGGGCCATCCTATGAAGCTGATTGGTGGGAGATTCAGAACAGAACTTCTTCACACAGGGCATAGTTAAACTATGGAACTCGCTACCACAGGACGTCCCCTTCTTGGATCACTGCCTTGTTGTGGCGAAGGGGCTTGCGTAACTCAGTGAAGCCATAAGCTATGCCATGCAGGGCCACCCAAGATGGACAGGTCATGGCAGAGAGTTCTGACAAAATGTGGTCCACTGGAGAAGGAAATGGCAACCCAATCCAGTATTCTTGCCAAGAAAACCCCATGGAACGTAACACAAGGCTAAAAGAGATGACGCCGGAAGATGAGCCCCTCAGGTCGGAAGGTGTCCAATATACTACTGGGGAAGAGTAGAGGGTATTTCCAAGTAGTGCCAGAAAGAGTGAAGCGGCTGGGCCAAAGTCAAAAGGACACTCAGCTGTGGATGTGTCTGGTGGTGAAAAGAAAATCCGATGCTGTAAAGAACAATATTGTTTAGGAACCTGGAATGTCAGATCAATGAATCAAGGTAAGTTGGAGGTGGTCAAACATGAGATGGCAAGATTGAACATCGACATCTTGGGAATCAGCGAACTAAAATGGACAGGCATGGGCGAATTTAATTCAGGTGACCATCATATCTACATATGTGGGCAAGAATCCCTTAGAAGAAATGGAGTAGCACTCATAGTCAACAAAAGGGTGGGAAAAGCAGTACTGGGGTACAATCTTAAAAATGATAGAATGATCTCAGTACGAATCCAAGGCAAACCATTCAACATCACAGTAATTCAAGTCTATGCCCCAACCACTGAGGCCGAAGAAGCTGAGGTTGATTGGTTCTATGAAGACCTACAACACCTTCTAGAACTGACACCAAAAAAAGAAGTCCTCTTCGTCATAGAGGATTGGAATGCTAAAGTAGGAAGTCAAGAAATCACCGGGATAACAGGCAAGCATGGCCTTGGTGTACAGAATGAAGCAGGACAAAGGCTAATAGAGTTTTGCCAAGAGAACACGCTGATCATAGCAAACACTCTTTTCCAACAGCACAAGAGACGACTCTACACATGGACGTCACCAGATGGTCAATATCGAAATCAGATTGATTATGTCCTTTGCAGCCAAAGATGGAGAAGCTCAATACAGTCAGTCAAAACAAGATCTGGAGCTGACTGTGGCTCAGATCATGAGCTTCTTGTTGCAAAATTTCGGCTTAAATTGAAGAACGTAGGGAAAACCACTAAACCATTCAGGTATGACCTAAATCATATCCCTGATGAATACACAGTGGAGGTGAGGAATAGATTTCAGGAATTAGACCTGATAGACAGAGTGCCTGAGGAACTATGGACGGAGGTCCGTAACATTGTTCAGGAGGCAGCAACTCAATCCATCCCAAAGAAAAAGAAATGCAAGAAAGCAACGTGGCTGTCTGAGGAGGCTTTACAAGTAGCTGAGGAAAGAAGGGAAGCGGAAAGCAAGGGAGAAAGGGGAAGATATATCCAACTGAATGCAGAGTTCCAGAGAATAGCAAGGAGAGACAAGAAGGCCTTCTTAAATGAACAATGCAAAGAAATCGAGGAAAACAACAGAATGGGAAAGGCTAGAGATCTCTTCAAGAAAATCAGAGATCTCAAGGGAACGTTTTGTGCAAAGACTGGCATGATAAAGGACAAAGAAGGCAGGGACCTAACAGAAGCAGATGAGATTAAGAAGAGGTGGCAAGAATACACAGAAGAACTATACAGGAAAGATCTGAATGTCCCTGATAGCCATGATAGTGCAGTCACTGAACTTGAGCCGGACATCCTAGAAAATGAAGTCAAGTGGGCCTTAGGAAGCATGACTAACAACAAAGCTAGTGGAGATGATAGTATTCCAGCTGAGCTATTTAAAATCCTAAAAGATGATACTGTTAAAGTGCTGCACTCAATATGCCACCAAATTTGGAACACTCAACAATGGCCACAAGACTGGAAAAGGTCAGTTTACATTCCACTTCCAAAGAAGGGCAACGCCAAAGAGTGTTCAAACTACCGCACAATTGCGCTCATTTCACATGCCAGCAAGGTGATGCTCAAAATCCTACAAGCTAGGCTTCAGCAGTATGCGAACCGAGAACTACTGAAAGTACAAGCTGGGTTTCGAATAGGCAGAGAACTAGAGATCAAATCGCCAACATTCGCTGCATCATGGAGAAAGCAAGAGAATTCCAGAAAAACGTCTATTTCTGCTTCATTGACTACGCTCAAGCCTTGATTGTGTGGATCACAACAAACTCTGGCAAATTCTTAAAGTGATGGGAGTACCAGACCACCTTACCTGTCTCCTGAGAAACCTGTACGAGGGTCAAGAAGCAACAGTAAGAACCAGACATGGAACAACCGATTGGTTCAAAATTGGGAAAGGAGTACGACAAGGCTGCATATTGTCACCCTGCTTATTTAATTTATATGCAGAGTACATCATGAGAAATTCCGGGTTGGATGAATCAGAGGTCGGAATTAAGATTGCTGGGAGAATTATCAACAACCTCCGATATGCAGACGATACCACCCTAATGGCAGAAAGTGAAGAGGATCTCAAGAGCCTCTTGTTGAGGGTGAAAGAGGAGAGTGCAAAAGCTGGTTTGAAATTCAACATTAAAAAAACTAAGATCATGGCATCTGGCCCCATCAGTTCCTGGCATATAGAAGGGGAAGAAATGGAAGCAGTGACAGATTTTACTTTCTTGGGCTCCAAGATCACCACAGACGGTGACTGTAGCCATGATATTAAAAGACGCTTGCTCCTTGGGAGGAAAGCTATGGCCAACCTAGACAGCATAGTAAGAAGCAGAGACATCACCTTGCCGACAAAGGTCCGTCTAATCAAAGCTATGGTTTTCCCAGTAGTAATGTATGGCTGTGAGAGCTGGACTATAAGGAAGGCTGAGCGCCGAAGAATTGATGCTTTCGAACTGTGGTGCTGGAGAAGACTCTTACGAGTCCCCTGGACTGCAAGGAGGTCAAATCAGTCCATACTAAAGGAAATCAACCCTGAGTGCTCATTGGAAGGACAGATACTGAAGCTGAGGCTGAAATATTTTGGCCACCTAATGTGAAGAGAAAACTCTCTGGAAAAGTCACTGATGCTGGGAAAGACTGAAGGCAAAAGGAGAAGGGGTCGGCAGAGGATGAGATGGCTAGATAGCGTCACCGATGCAATGAATATGAACTTGAGCACACTCCGGGAGAGAGCGCAGGACAGGAAGGCCTGGCGTGCTATGGTCCATGGGGTCACGAAGAGTCGGACACGACTGAACGACTGAACAACAACAACAACCACAGGACGTAGTGATGGCCATGCTGCTAGCCTTGACTTCTATGTGCTACCTCCAGTACCAGAGGCAGTGAGCCTATGTACATCAGTTGCTGGGGAACATGGGTAGGGTGGTGGTGTTGCACTCATGTTCTGCTTGTGGGTTTCCCATGGGCAGCTGGTTGGCCACTGTGTGAACAGAATACTGGACTAGATGCACCCTTGGTCTGATCCAGCATTGCTCTTCTTATATTCTTATGTCCAGAGGGACCACATGATTGAAATCAGACCCTGGTCCAAACCATTCTAACAGAAACAATGGCTTGATTTTCTTTTGATTTGTAGCAACCATTTCCCTGGCACAGAAGAACTTCATAGGGATGGAAGAATCTGTCAGTTTTGGGTTTTCCCTGTTTCTCATTTTTCCAATCTTAAGTTTGAGAATTTGTAAGTTTGGTTCATCTTGAACTTCCAGTTTTTGTTTGTTTTTTTAAGTTTGCATGTTTCTCCTAATACACACATTGTTGTATCCATGTTTTCCTAATATATACATTTTTGCAAGCCATGTCCCTAATATAATACATTTTTAATGTTATTACCCCTGATTTATGCATTGGTGTATGCATTTTTTTAATTGGAGAACTCCATTGCAAAAGTTGGGAAGAGTGAATTTCAGAAGATAACTGAATGTCAATTTGAAAGTGAGAACTTATTTTATTTTAATGTAGAAGAATTGCTCAAATTGGTCCTAAATGCAAACTGGATGAATTTCTCTCCTTTCCCTACTACCCAGCCTGTCAGTTTACTTCCCTGAGCATTGCCTTTAACAACACTGTGCAGATTTACTTTGAAATATAAAAATAGCCTGCCCTGTGCTGTAGCAAATATGCTCAAAGATGAGACTGGCATAATGGGTCAGCATGCTGCCACGAACATGCAACAAATCTGCCAGCAACTAAGACTTGCCTCTCACAAGCATCGCCTGCTTCCATTCAGCTCAGCAGCTCAGGGCATGCCATTTTGCGTCACGCAGAGCACTGCCGGCAGCAATGCTACACTGAATTTCATTCATTCATTTATTTATTTATTTATTTATTTATTTATTTATTTATTTCATTTCTATACCGCCCAATAGCCAAAGCTCTCTGGGCGGTTCACAAAAATTAAAACCAAACAACACACAATAAAACAATTTAAAATATATAGAACATTAAAACCACAATCTGATTTCTGATTTCATGCATCCAGGGGACTCTTAGCCAGCACCCTAGATCCAGGTGAGATGGGTTGCAACCTGATACAGGGGGCAGAGGGCAGGAAGGCATCTAAGCTTGGTGCTCTCTTAACACACCAGCCTGTTTCTTATGAATGGCAGGTTGTTTCTAGGGCCCAGGATGTGCATATCATTGCTGGCAATGGACTTTGTTTGGTGGTGGAATTAGGGATGTACAGATATTGTAAGACCCGGTTCCGTCTGCATTTTGCAGATTGCCAGGTGCCTTTTGTTCCATCATCCGTTCATTGACAGAGACCCAATTTCAACAATTTATTCCACCTTAAAATAAAACTTTTTAAAAAAAAACCTTCAGGTGATAGGGCATTTGTGAAGTTGCCTAGCTCAGCAAGAGACAACACCAGTGTGTTGTCTTTGACTGAAAACACACACAAATACACCCACACTGTCAGGATTGTCTAAACCAGGGGTGGGCAACTGCAGGAGGTCCAGGGGCCATGTTCATCCCCCAGACGCCCCCTGCTCCTGCTTCAGGCTGCACTCTATGGGGCATCGCCACTATCCAAGGAGCACCGGGGGGGGGGGGCAATAAAATCAGTGCCAAATGGTTCCAGTGCACTACAGAGGACTATGAGGGTGAAACGTAGCTTGTTTGCAAATTTAGCTTTCTTTGTCCCATAGCACCACAGCTGCCATTTTTGTAAGGAATTTTTTCCCGAAGCCACCAAATTCAAGGGCACGGTGGGGGCCACACTGGGACATGGTGGCAGCTGCATGTAGCCTGTGGGCTGTGCGTTGCACACTCCTGGTCTAAACAAACAATTAAAAAAGCACACATCAAATTCTGTAACACAAAAAGCTGGGTGCTTTGACCTCCATACAGAAAACAAATTGCACATATGTGCATATATTTAGCAATTCTGCAGCATTTGTTTTGTTTCTGATAGTCATGGAGTAGAGGAATGCAGCACACTGAGGTCCTCCCAATTCCAGATCTTTGGGGGACCCCACATTTTACATCCCTCCATTGTGGGAAGTGCCCATTTATTCCTACTCGCTGCCTCCTGTCCTTCAACCAATTATTAATCCATAACAGGACCTCTCATCCCATAGTCGAACCATTAGATGTGATAGAAAGCAGCATAATCCATAGGGATGACACCTGCCTTTAATTTGGGAAGCTGACTGTGCAATGGACATGTACAGAATTTAGAAGGCTGGAGAACAGAGAAGGTCATTTTCTTCTGCAGAACAATCGCAGCTACCTTCCCATCACTAAATCATTCTGTCCTACATTGATTTTTACTCATCATGAAATCTTCCTTGGGAGTCCCTTTACTGAATCAGTGAAGGGTCAATTTTGCAAGAAATTAAAGTTTCCTCATAGTGAACTGGTGCTCCATGCAATTGATGATGATCTCACTCCACATGGTCAGATTTAAAGCAGAGGCTGCACAACTACCTACCATTTGTACCCATCCTAAGGCTCCTTGCACTTTGCATGGCAGAGGGAACACCAGAAATTGCGTTATACCAGTTCAAGCTATCTGTCCATCTCCTAGTCAGTATTGATTGACAGTGCTTCCCAAGGGTCTTAAGCAGAGATCTTCCTTATCAATTCATAACTGATCCTTATTTCAAAACAGAGATACCTGGGACAGAACCTGTGACCTTCTACATGCTTAGCATGTGCTCTGCTACTGACCTATGTTCACTCCCCACCCTGTGCCTCAGACAAGATGGGAGCTCATCGCCAAGGCAAAATGTGAACCGGAGGCACCCTCTTGGCCCCCATATTATGTCAGTTTTCATGTGCGCTGACAGCTGTAAGATATGCACAACATCAGAAGCCGTTTCAGTGGGTCGCTCAGAAGCAGCAGCAAATGCTTATCACCATGGTAACCAAGTGAAGGAAGAGGATGACTTAGTACAGAATCTGAGTCCTTTTCGTTTTTGTCCATTGCAAGCTTCTGCTCACTGCCATGGCTCAGCCTCACTTCTAGTCAACAGGGCAATTTTACATTCAAACGGGGGTATGGCATGCCACCAGAGAAGTCTTTTGTGCTGCTTCTTCAGTGCTCTGTGCAATGGGACAGTGGCAGTGCTGGGACAGCACTGTCTGCCATCATAAATGGCGGACTTCACTCACCCTTCGGAGCTTGTCCCACATTGCTTTATATTTAAAGAATATATTGGCTACGATGGCTTCAAGGTTTGATGAGTAGCGAAAATCCAGGGGGGAAATGGACAGACAAGCAAGCTAAAGTGAATGAGTTGGGACTGCCAGGCTGCAACCCAAAGAACCTAACTTGACCTTTAATGGTGCAGGATGGTGATAACTTAGTGGTGGAGCACATCTTTTCATCCAGAGGGTCTCGAGGTCCAGCTCTGCTATCTCCAGTTAAGTGGTCACATAGTAGATCAGCCTTCTCCAGCCTCTTGCCCTCCAGATGTTTTTGACTGCAACTCTCATCTTCCATACTGGCTGAGGCTGATGGGACTTATAGTCCAAAACATCTGGTGGGCACCAACTTGGGGAAGGCTGCTGCAGTAGGGGATGGGAAAGACTGCTGCTGGAAACTGTGGAGAGCATCTGCCAGTCAGTGTAGACAATATTGAGCTAAGTGAACCTATGGTCTGACTCAGCATAGACCACCTTTATATGGCCATGTCTATGCAGAAGAAGAAATTGCCACTGCTGCACCTCCCATTCAACAGGACCTGCCCTCCTCCTCCTCCCTTGCCTAATGCTCAATTCTTTGCACTTGTGTGCTCTTGAATCACAGCTTTCCCCAACTTGGTGCCCTCCAGATGTTTTGGACTACAACTCCCCTGACCATTGCCTGGGACTGTTGGGGGATGTAATCAAAAACATCTGAAGGGCACCACATTGGGGAAGGATGGTATATCTAATCAAATGGTCAAGACAAGATCACCTCACAGGCAGTAGTTAAGCCCAATTTTACACAGTAGTTATTCCCAGTAGAGTCTTACATGAACTTTTCAGCTACACTCCTATATACCTCCGCTGATTTATCACATTCCCTTTTATTTTCCTCTGTCTATCTTCTCTGGGTGGCCCCCACCTTTGGAGGCAATACAGCGGGTGGCAAAGAGGGAGAGGAAATAAGACGGTGTCTTTGAAATCTTGTTCAAGAAGACATCTACCTGCTGGTTATCTTTCAGATGCTGGCTCACAGAAATTCTCCTTTCTCATGCTTTTGAGACATCTGTATTACAATTGCAAATTCCCAGTGTGGATTTTTACTGGCTTATTGTTGCTGCAGTTTTAGGATATGCTCTTTGCTCTTTGAATAGATAATTGTATTGCTTGTGTTCTGCGCACTGCTTAAAAGTATTGTAAGCCGCCTGGGATGCACAGCCAAAAGGCAGGGATGAATAAAATCTTGCAGTGCTGCTCCTCCTTTGTATCGGTACGAGTTGTCAAGCTTTCCTATCATATCTTTCTAATTTGAGAAGGGGGGCCTTAAGGCACAGTAAGTGATTTATGCTGTACAATGACAGCATAAATCTACTCTTCCTACTCTGTCCTTGGTACTGAAATATGAAAGGCAACTTTTACCCAATGAACAGCCGCAGTACATCTATTACATGCAAAGGCAGAGGTGGGTTCTTCTTTTTGGGTGGCAAATTGTTGCAATACGGGTAGCCCGGCACACAATTTGGAACTTTCTGTCAGTGCACAAGAACCTAACACAAGTGATTTAAATGGATTTGTAATAGGCAGTAGAATGTGGTGGTAGAATAGACTGTACCAAGTCAGACTGAAGGTGGGTGGCCACTGTACTAGAATGTCTCCCCTTATTCACTTATTTAGTTTACTAGTAGGCTTTTTTTAACATTCAAAAATGTTATCCCCCCCCCCAGCCAGTCTAAAGTGGTTCAGTCTACTATGTCACCTCCACCTCCTATCACCTCATACTCCTGCATGTGCAGACCAGGCTCTGGGTCTGGTCTTTTTGTGAATGTAGTAAAATAGTATTCAGTAGAAGTAAGAAACATCAGTGCTTCAGCATGACCATGGGCTTCCATGTTTTGGGTTGTGCTTTAGCATGAGGAGGGGGAACCAGTGGCCCTCCAGCTGTTGCTGGATTACAACTCCCATCAGCCCCAGCCAGTATGGCCATGGTCAGGGGTAATGGGCATTCCCCCAGCCCTGCTTGCATTTCCCAGTCCTTGCATTATCTAGAGAAAAAGAGAAAGCGCCATTTTAAATTAATTAATTAATTACTTGTTTAAATTTGGGCATTGGCTCGAGACCATTTGTCAGATCAAATCATTGTTTACTGAAGCAACCAAAAGTAAGGAAGAGAACTGGAGTGTGAACATTTAACATGCTGCCTAGGAGGAGAGAACCATTCGACTGTAAAAGATGCAGGTTATTTCCCTCCTCTGTGTGCATATTTCAGAACATAATCACAATGCCATAGTTGTGATGGGAGTGTGAAGGAAGAAGATGGTTTTCCATTTCCCAAGCAGCAGCCCCCACATCATAACAGATGGCAAAACTCCTTGCAAACTGAGAGCATTTCAAAAATAGTTTTTATTTATTACCTTCATAGCTTGCCTTCCCCCCTCTCTGCCCCCCAGGAGCTGAAGGTGGTATACATGAGAGAGAGTGATAAGCTCAGTGTCAAAGCCACCCAGTGATCTTCATGGCCAAGTGAGGATTTGAACCCTGGTCTCCCACTTCATGGAATCAGAGTTGGAGGTGCCTTGCAGGCCATCTACTCAAACCCCCTACTCAATGTAGGAAATCCAAAGCTAAAGCATTCCCAACAGAGGGCAGTCCAGCCTCTATTTGAAGACTTCTAGACTAGCATGATAGACCCCAACGCCCCTCTAGGTAATTGGTTCCATTAGTGAACTGCTCTTATAATCAAGATGCTTCTTCTAGCATTCAACTGAAATCTACCGTCCTGTAACTTAAATCCATTAGATCTAGCTCGGCCAATGCTCTGACCACTGTACCACACTACACCTCAGTACTGAGGCATGTTCCGTGTGTGTTTGTCTATCTCTGTGTGCACCATTCAAAAGGAAACAGCCCAAAATTCTACTGGCTGTGCCCAAGCTCTTGGGCTTAAAGATCTCCATCAGAGGCCCTGCTCTGGGTACCGTTGTCTTCAGAGGCAAGAAGGTTGGTGTTGGTGTCCCAGTTGTGGAAGACTCTGACAACAGATACTCCACTGGCATCTACTTTTCCCCACCCATTATAGACATTTTATTATCCCCAGTTTTTAATAGCTGATTGGTTTTATCTTTGCTGTTTCTGTGATGTTATTGCTGTTTTTACTGTAATCTCATTGTGTTTTTTGGTTTTAATATTTTTATGTTAATCTAATATCATTTGTCAGCTTTTACATTTTCATTGTTAGCTGCTTTGGAAGCTTTCAGAATAAAACTGCAAATAATAAATACATAAATAAATGACCATCTTTCATTTGAACTCAGACTGACATGAAGATTTTCCTGGTCCTTATTTGGGGTGCGGTCCTATGGGTTCTGCCCATGACACTCCTCAGCCTCTGAATTTGGAGGCTTATGAGCACCCAGTGCAGAGCGGAAGGTGTGGCAGGAAAAGTGCTGCCTCTACCGCACCTCCTGTTCTGCATTTCAGCTAGATGGGCTTTTTTGCTGGTATAGCTGAGGCGCTGCAGAGGGGGAGGGACAGAGGCAGGACAGGCCTCAGAACACAGACTAAGCCCACCTCTCCAGTTGCCTCCCCTCCCAGGCCATGGGCACACCCTCTTTACCTCCTCTCCAAGGTCCATTTGCAACCTTGGAGAGGCAGCTGCTGTGGTTCTCTCCATGCCAGCTGCAAGGGGGAGGGGGTGGGGAGCTCAGATTCCTGGCTCCGAGGTCAGAGCGCTGTCTCTGACCTCAGATCCAGGAATCCGAAATATCCTACGGCCACCCAGACTCTGTCTAGGAGCCATTGGATCACTTCCTCCAGCAAGCCCAAAAGCTACTGAATCTGAATTGGGATTTCAGAGGAAAACACAAGAAGCTGATCAAGTCCCTACTGGGCTACGTTAGGCTACGTGGGTCACATGTTGTGCAACCCCAATATCGCTGATCTATACTTAACTTATGCTAGTCCAATTGTCCAACCATCATGCCAATCTGATATCTCTAGTCATTTGTTGTTCCATGCATAAAATCATATTTTATTTCCTTTCAAAGCAAGCACAAGGCTGGCTACTATCTGGCAGAAAATTAGCTTTAGTTTTAAAGGCTTGCTCCCAATTTCATTTAATTATAGCATTTGAAAATTATAATTTTACTGCTTATTCATAATCTGTGCAATCTGACGTGTAATGTTTTCAGTGAATTAAAGAAATGGAAAAGCATCAGCATGTTTTTCTTCGGTTCTCTTCCAGTCCCCTAAAGAGAGAGAGAGAGAGAGAGAGAGAGAGAGAGAGAGAGAGAGAAAAGCTTTTGTCTCTTCTTATGAGAGATTCCTGAGTGATGCAGGTCCCTTGCTTGCTGCAGGTCTGAGGCTTTCACAATGATGAGGCTTCCATTTTTGAACAGTGTCATGTACAATATGCTCTTCCTTCTGACACCTGGTTCCAAAAGCTACAGATCGTCACAGCAGCTTCCTGGTTGTCCTGGCCTTAAGCTTAATATGCAGTGATATTCCTGGTTGCGGGGAGAGAGAAGAGAAGAGAAGAGAAGAGAAGAGAAGAGAAGAGAAGAGAAGAGAAGAGACAGAACAGTTAAAAGGAATGGAACAATCACCATGCATGAAAAATGAAGACCATATTTATGATGGTTTGTCCCAGATTTTAACAAAACTACTAGCAAATTGCTGGTCTTTGTGATAGAGGGTATGGACAGAGCTGCTGCTATATTGTAAGGACCTGGAGGGCTGTCGCCAGTAATGGGACGGCCCTAAACTAGCTGCCAGCAACTGGCACTCAGTGAACCATGCAATTGGTGCCCCCATCCCCAAACCCCAAGGACAGATCTAGGCTGAGGTTTTTGGTAAATTGGGAAAATGTTGCCCTATATTCCATTTAATGAAGAACCCCCACACACACACAGGCAGAAATTTCTCCTTCTCCTCCTCTTTATATAAACAGAAGCATTTGTCCATATGTCCTCGATGGACTCGAAAACTATACATCTGATAGATTGACATGAAACTTTCAGGATGTGTTGTATCTCTATCTGGGATGGTTTTAGGCATAGTGACATTTTTGACTGCCATCAGACACTCAACCTATATTATCATGTAGTTACAGCAGGGGCTGAGGGAAGGGGGCCCTGACAGAGCGGGAAGCTCAAGACAGTCTTCAGGACTGTCTTGAGCTTCGGGGTCACCATGGCAGGGGCGGTGCTGAGGGCCAGCACAGGCGTAACATGTCCATCTCTGGCAGCTGCGTAACTTGCTCGAAGGCTTCGCTGTGTCCAACTCTGACAGGTGTGCAAGGCTTCGTTGTATCGAATGAAGGGCTCTTCCCAACCCGTGCGAAGCTGGGTCTCTTGGCTAGTTTATAATAAAACACACCTAAAATGCTTTTCCTTTTCCTTTTACTAAGCGCTGCTTCAGCACAGAGGGTCTGATAAAAACAACAAAGGGGACAAGCACAGCCATCTGTTCTGTGAAGGAACAGAAGTGCCACCCACAACGCCCAAAGGAGGTCCCTGTCAGGAGCACCTTAGCTGCCTCTTAAAGACCCTCCAGTAGCCAGGCAGACAAAAGGGATTCTTTCGAAGGCTTTATTCCTTTACAACTTAATTACTCTTTCAGATGCTAATTGCCAGCGACTAAGCTAGGAACTGCAAAGGGTATCTTAACAGAGTAACCTAAGCTCCATGTACACAGTTGGTCCCTGTTTGAAGGAGAAGGGCGGGAAAGCCCTGAAACTTATGTGCTAGGAGGGGAGGTTCCCCCCCTTACCCATGGGGCATCAGCATGCAGCCATTGCCATAGCACCAAGTGGGCTGAGCACCTCCTCTTGGTGCCCTCCACCTCGCGCCTCTCTCTGCGCCGGCACCTTGCGTCTAACAACAACCAATCTCCCACTCTTTCACTGCCAGGGTCACTATCTCTCTCAGGAATGCTAGCAGGGGGGCCTCTCCCTGCAGCTGTGCCTCTGAGAGACGAGCGGGCTCCTCTCCCATGAGTTGTAGCTCCTCCTCAGAATCAGAGCTGCTTTGGGGCTCCGTGGGCTCAGTTCCAACCCTGACAGTCCCTGGAAGAAGGGTCCCAGCTGCATCCCCAGGGCGACACGGCCTACAAGGGACCGCCAGCCCCCAGGCTCAGCCCTCCGAGGGCAAAGGGAGCGGGAGCTCTCGATGGAGCGTCTCACTCCCTGCCTCCAACTGGGAGCAGCAGCAGGGCAGGAGGATAGCCCACATCGCCTGAGGGAGGACTGGGTCCCAAAGGTGGGCGGGTGGGCAGCCTGACTTAGCCCCACCATCCCCAGTCAGTCCCTCGCTCAACTCCACAGCCTCAGCCATATTCCCTCTGTACGCACATGGGAACTGGAATAATGACATCTTTGTTGTTTTATTTGTATTTTTTCAATCAGTATTTTTTTCCCCCTTGAATTTGGCGCCCCACTTAACTTGGTGCCCTAGGCAACCGCCTAGTTCACCTATATGGATGGGCCGCCCCTGGCCAGTGGTGTAGTGGTCCACTGTGAAGTGTGGGCGCTCATCGTGACAGTCCCCATAGCCCCAGGCATTGTCTAAAACTACAGGCAACTGTGTCAATCCATATTAACAACTTGAGATTTTCAACTCCTCCAGGATCAGGTCTGTTGTAAAGCTTATGGGTCTTAATTGCTCATTCCAGAGCAAGCCAACCCAAAATGTTTTGCATTACACCAGGGATAGCTCACAACTATGTGTTGTTGCTAGGAAAGTCCATCCCCTCAACCACACCCTGGCTACTGTGAGGATTGCAGTGGCCTTCAGGGGGTACAAGGAAACCTCAGGGGGGGGGAGATGACATCATTGTCCCCACTGATCAAAAAATCCTGGTGCTTCAACCCTAAAAGCCCTGCTCCACTACAACACTGGCTCTTCTCCCCCTCCTGGTGGGATCCCTCTCAGTGAAGTCTGGGGTGGAGGGTCCATTTTCACAGGGTAAGGTCCAGATGCTCATCCCCACTCCTTTGCCTCGGAGGTCTTCAGGGGGAGTTGCTGCCTTGTAAGTGGTGGCATCAAAGGGTGACACCAGCCGAGACCAAGGATGAGGGCAGGAAAGGCTTCCAAAATAATCCTGGCACCATATGGACATGTGGTTATTTCCATTCCTGATACCAGACTCAAATATAATGTTATTGCATGTATCTTGTAAGCTGCTCTGAGAAGCTCTTAGGACTACAGAGAAGGCTGTAAGAACTCTAAATAATAAACAAAAACGAAGAAACATGACACTGTGGAACTGCAAGGTGACATACTTACTGAAATGAATTGTCTACTTTTGTCAGCATTGACCTAAATTAGGAAGGGCTTAGACAGTCCTCCTGCCTGTGTATGCCTGAATTATTCATGTTAGGGAACAGGATTTCTTGTGCACAACAGAGTTTTCCCCTTTATCTCCAACTACGGTTTCAGCACAGAGAAAGGCCCACAGTATTACTTTCCCTGTGGAATGGAATGGCCTCTTTCATTCACAGTCTTCATTTCTGCTTTCTTCTGACATGAGCCCCCATACATAATACACAAAACAACCTTCATGACCATCCCAAGGACAACCCAAGAACAACTTGTGGCACCTCAAATGCAAGCATGTGGACAGTTGATTAAGCTTGTTGGCCAACCCAATTACCCAGACAGTCCACATTCTCCCTCAAGGCAACAACACATTTTTAGACTGCCAGAAGAGGGTAGTCAAGCATCAGCAGTCTGCAGAAGAGATATGATGGCCCATCCTCTCTGTCCATCAGCTGAGAAGGGAAATCAAGCCAAGAGTAATGACTCAGTTCTCAGATTTATCACAACAGTAGCTGACGTCAAAAGGCTTCCTGGAATCAACCAGCAAGTCACATTCATAAATATAGTCATGACACCACAGCTGTGTAGAAGATTCTGCCCTTCTTCAAAGGGGACCAGATGCAATACTCTTGGCACAATACCTTTCCTCCAATGAACCCAAGGAAGGATGCATGGGGAGAAGGGGATGGAGATGTACCCACAAATCTGCCTAGTACAGGGGTGGGGAACCTCAGGCCTGGGGGCCAAATCTGGCCCTCCAGGGTTCCCCTGATAGCCCCACCCCTTTCCTTGGCTCCACTCCTTTTACCCAGCCACTGATCATTTCATGGTTTCCTGGCTTTGGTGTAGTTTTTCCCCATTCTGAAAGATTGAAATGCCACTCCCAAGGCCTCTCACCGGCAGTAAGAGCTTTAAGCTATAATATCTTGGTATTTTTACTATTTTGCCTCCACCCACTTGGCCTATGGACCCACCCACCACCAGAATGCACCCCCCAAGACTTTCCCTGAACTGGAATTCGACCCTTGGGCTGAAAGAGGTTCTCCACCCGTGGCCTAGTACATCAATGCTCCAATTCAGATGTACGCTACTACCCACACCCTCTCCTGAAGAACTGCTCAAGGCCATCAACAGGAATTGGGTGGAGGTGCTAGTGATATGAAATGCCACCTCCATGTGGGGCCTGTATCTTCCATGGACTTGGAGATCAGCTAACAGGGAAACATATTACATCTTTCTACAAGAAGTTTTCAAGCATTCATGCCAGGTCATAAGAACATAAGAAGAGCCATGCTGGATCAGACCAAGGCTCCATCTAGTCCAGCATTCTGTTCACACAGTCGCCAACCAGCTGTCGACCAGGAACCCACAAGCAGGACACAAGAACAACAACACCCTCCCACCCATGTTCCCCAGCAACTGGTGTACACAGGCTCACTGCCTCTGGTTCTGAAAGTAGGACATGGCCATCAGGACTAGTAGCCATTGATAACCTTTTCCTCCAGGAATCTGTTCAATCCCCTTTTAAAGCCATCCAAACTGGTGGCCATCACTACATCCTTTCCATTGTTTAACTCTGAGCTGTGTGAAGAAGTACTTCCTTTTATCTGTCCTGGATCTCCCACCAACCATGAGATGACCCGGGTTCTAGTATTTTAAGAGAGGGAGAAAAATGTCTCCCTATCCACATTCTCCACACCACACATAATTTTGTACACCTCCATCATGTCTCCCCTTACCCTCCTTTTTTCCAAGCTCAACAATCCCAGCTGTTGCAACCTTCCTTCATAGGGGAGACCCTCCAGCCCCTTGACCATTTTAGGTCAGACCATTTTTCCATCTTTCCCAGTATTGTCTGCTCGAGTTGGCAGGAGCTCTTCAGGATGTCAGGGAGAGGCTTTTCACATCACCCACAACCTGATCCTTGTAACTGGAGATGCCAGGGAGTGAATGCGGGACCTTCTGCATGCAAAGGACACGCTCTGCCACTGAGCTGCACTCCCACTCCAGTTCGACATTCATTCTACCTTCAACGAATTCTTTCAGTGCCATCTTTTCTGCCTACACATCTGGTACAAAACCTCTATGAGTTTCATAAGACTGTAGGTCAGGGGTGGGCAACTTGTGGAGCTCCAGATATTTTGGCCTACAACTCCCATCATCTCTCACCACTGACTATACTGGCTAGGGCTGATTGGAGTTGTAGGAAAACACATCTGAAAGGCCACAAGTTGCCCACACCTGCACTAAACCTAGGGCACAGTCTCTGATGATGGGTAAGCCTTTGGAGATTTCCCAGAATATACCAAACACTTCCTTGTGGCTTCTCACAGCAGTCTGGCAAGCTGTCTGATAGGGAAGCTTAACTACTATTATTGATCTTATCACTGAGGAAACCCATTTGGCTTGTGTGGAATTCCAGGAAATCAACTATATTATTAGGCTGGGAGCCTGGGGAAGGAGGACCAGCCAGCAGCTGCACCGGGTGATCCTGAGCCTGAGCCTGCTTCTGCCCCCGCCCACAGGTACTTAAGGCGTGGCTGCCAGAGGCAGCGCCTCGGCGTCGCACTAAGTGCGCACTTAGCGTCGCACTTGGAGTCACAAGATCTACCCACCTGCTTCTCCAGAGACACCAGCAGCCACGACACCAGCAGCAAATAGCAGCAGCAGCAGAGGGCAGCAGCTTTAGAGACCAGGGGAAGGGGCAAACGTGGACTATCTGCTCCTTCTTAGCTGCTGTTCTCTTTTATCTCTTTTATATTCTTTTAAACTGTTGTGTATTTTATATCTTAATATTTTAATATGTGCCTGGGAGGACTATTGGGCAACTCAGGGGGTGGGGGAGGTGCCACCATAACTGTGGTCACGGGCAGGGGGAGGTATGGCGTTGGGGGATCAACAGGCCAGCTGAGGAGAAGAGGGGCTAGACACCTTACAGCTGTCCCCTCTTCTGGTTCTTCCCCCAACCTGATGGTTCCTGGCAGCCTTACCAGTCTGCCCTCGGGTCTGGTGGTGCTACTGCTGAATGCCAGGTCGGCCCAAAATAAGACCTCCCTCATCCATGATTTGATTGTGGATGAGGGGGCTGACCTGGCATGTATTACTGAGACCTGGGTGGGGGAACTGGGAGGGGTCACTCTCTCCCAGCTGTGCCCTCCTGGGTACTCAGTGCAGCACCAACACCGACTTGAGGGTCGGGGAGGGGGGGTTGCCGTGGTCTATAGGAATTCAATCTCCCTCTCCAGGCTTCCTGCTCATTCGAGTGCAGATCTTGAGTGTCTGTACCTTTTGTTGGGTACCCGGGACAGATTAGGGATTCTGTTGGTGTACCGCCCACCCCGCTGCCCATCGGACTCCCTGCCTGAGCTGACGGAGGTGGTCTCGGACTTGGTGTTGAGGACCCCCAGGATGATGGTCCTGGGGGATCTCAACTTCCATGCCGAGGCCGCTGTATCCAGGGCGGCTCAGGACTTCATGGCTGCCAGGACGACCATGGGGCTGTCCCAACATGTCATCGGCCCAACGCATATAAAAGGACACACGCTTGATCTGGTTTTCTCGACTGGACAGGAGGATGGTGATCTGAAAGTAGAGGAATTAACATCTGTCCCTTTGTCATGGTCAGATCACTTCCTGCTGAGGTTTAGACTTCTGGCGGCCTTTCCCCTCTGCAAGGGTGGGGGACCTATTAAAATGGTCCGCCTCCGGAGATTAATGGATTCCGATGGATTCCAGAGGGCTCTGGGGGATTTTCCTGCTGGTATGGCTGGTGCTCCTGTCGAAGCCCAGGTCGCTCTGTGGAATGCAGAGATGACTCGGGCGGTTGACACGATCGCGCCCAAGCGCCCCCTCCCTCTGAGCAGAGCCCGGCCAGCTCCTTGGTATACACCTGTGCTGAGGGCAATGAAGCAAGAGGGGAGACGGCTAGAACGCAGGTGGAGGAAAACTTGTGCTGAGTCTGACCGAACACAGGTAAGAGCCCACTATCGAGCCTACTCTGTGGCGGTGAGGGTGGCAAAGAGGCAGTTCTTTTCCACCAGCATTGCATCTTCTCAGTGTCGTCCGGCGGAGCTTTTCCGAGTGGTTCGCGGCCTGTTACATTCTGGGCCAGGGAGAGAGATGGTGGAACCCTCGGTAGCACGCTGTGACGAGTTTGCGTGGCACTTTGAGGATAAAGTCGCTCAGATTTGTCATGAATTGGACACAACCATTAATGCAGTTCCATTGGTAGAGGCGTTCAGAGCATCGTCTGGTCCAGTTTTATTGGATGAGTTTCAGTTACTGAGGCCTGAGGATGCGGACAAGGTGCTTGGCCAAGTCCGATGGACCACTTGTGTGCTTGACCCTTGCCCTTCATGGCTTATTAAATCAAACAAGGAGGGGTTGTCCGGCTGGGTTCAGGAAGTTGTAAATTCCTCCTTGAGAGAGGGAGTGGTGCCTGCCGCTTTAAAAGAGGCAGTAATTAGACCACTCCTGAAAAAGCCTAACCTGGACCCAGAGGATGTTAACAATTATAGGCCAGTGGCCAACATCCCCTTCCTGGGCAAGATGCTTGAGCGGGTGGTTGTAGGACAGCTCCAGGCACTCTTGAATGAAACGGATTATCTAGATCCATTTCAATCGGGCTTCAGGCCTGGTTTTGGAATGGAAACTGCCTTGGTCGCCCTGTGGGATGACCTTTGCCGGGAGAGGGACAGGGGGAGTGCGACCCTGTTGATTCTCCTGGACCTCTCAGCGGCTTTCGATACCATCGACCATGGTATCCTTCTGGATAGGTTGTCTGGGTTGGGAGTTGGAGGCACTGCACTACAGTGGTTCCGCTCCTACTTGGATGGCCGATTCCAGAAGGTGGTGCTGGGGGATTATTGCCCTGTGCCATGGCAATTGTGCCATGGGGTTCCACAGGGCTCTATTCTATCCCCCATGCTGTTTAACATCTACATGAAACCGCTGGGGGAGGTTATCCGGAGGTGTGGGCTGAGGTGCCATCAATATGCGGATGACACCCAGCTCTACCTCTCTTTCTCATCAAAACCAGGAGAGGCAGTGGCTGTTCTGAACCAGTGCCTGGGCACGGTAATGGACTGGATGAGGGCTAATAAACTGAAACTCAATCCAGACAAGACGGAGGTACTGTTAGTGGGTGGTTCGTCTGCCCGGCTAGGTGATATTCAACCTGTTCTGGAGGGGGTTGCACTCCCCCTGAAGGATCAGGTCCGTAGTTTGGGGGTGCTCTTGGATCCAGAACTGTCACTTGAGGCACAGGTGAACTCAGTGGCATGGAGCACTTTTTATCAGCTTAGGCTGGTATACCAACTATGCCCTTATCTGGACAGAGATAGCCTAGCTACAGTTATCCATGCTCTGATAACTTCTCGTCTGGATTACTGCAATGCGTTATACGTGGGGCTGCCTTTGAAAACGGTCCGGAAACTTCAGCTGGTCCAAAATAGGGCAGCAAGATTGTTAACAGGGACTGGCCTGCGAGCTCATATTACGCCAGTACTTTTCCAGCTGCGCTGGCTGCCGGTCCATTTCCGGGCCCGATTCAAAGTGCTGGTGTTAACATTCAAAGCCCTTAACGACTTGGGGCCAGGTTACCTGAAGGATCGCCTCCTCCCATATGTGCCTGCCCGGACCTTAAGATCATCATCAGCGGCCCTTCTCCATGAGCCCCTGCCAAAGGAAGTGAGGCGGGTGGCTACTAGGAGGAGGGCTTTTTCTGTTGTGGCACCCCGGCTCTGGAATGAGCTCCCTAGTGAGGTTCGCCTGGCGCCTACATTGTACTCCTTTCGGCGCCAGGTGAAGACCTTTTTATTTTCCCAGGCATTTTAGCTTTCTAAATTTTTATCTTTGCTGTTTTAAATCTGTATTTTAAACTCCTGTACTGCTGCTAGGTTTTATTGTGGTTGTATTGTTATATTGTGGTTTTAATGTTCTATATATTTTAAATTGTTTTATTGTGTGTTGTTTGGTTTTAGTTTTTGTGAACCGCCCAGAGAGCTTCGGCTATTGGGCGGTATAGAAATGAAATAAATAAATAAATAAATAAATAATAAATAAAAGGCTGCAAAGGTAAGTATTTCCACAGGTAAGGTGCCTCATTTATACTGTTTCAATTTTACTAAGAGTATGTGTGTGTGCATGCATGTCCATATATATATAAGGACTGGATATCCAATATAATTTCATGCTGTTCAAAACCATTTCTCTCTTACCAGTTGATTCTTAAATTAAGGTAAAGGTAAAGGTGTCCCCAACCAGTCGTGTCCGACTCTAGGGTGCGGTGCTCATCCCCGTTTCTAAGCCGAAGAGCCAGCGCTGTCCGAAGACGCTTCCGTGGTCATGTGGCCGGCATGACTGAACACCGAGGTGCACGGAACGCTGTTACCTTTCCCGCCGAGGCGGTATCTATTTATCTACTTGCAATTTCTTGCTTTCGAACTGCTAGGTTGGCAGAAGCTGGGACTGAAGACGGGAGCTCACTCCGTCACGCAGCACTCGGGTCTCGAACTGCTGGCCTGCCGACCTTCCAGTCTGCAGTACACGTAGTTTTATTTATTTTATTTATTAAATAAATATGGGTCTATTTATTTTGAATATGTATAAATCACCTTTCCAGAACAACCAAGGTGACCGACAGCAATATAACTATCAACTATAATATTAATAAAATTTTAAAATTAAAAACTAACAAAAGTTACACAATACACAAAAATATAAACCAGTATAAAACCACCTCCAAAGCCACAGTAGTAAAAGAGTTTAACAGCAGCATATCCAGCAAAGACATCAACTGAATGCCATTTTAAACAGCTGGGGTTTAAAATCATTTTGCATACTGCAACTGAAGGGACTAGCCATACATCCCTTTAAAATGAGTCCCACAGGGTAGGGGCGACTATGGAGAAGCCCCTATTTCTAGTGCATGCCCATCTAACTGATCTTAAAGCATTCCTGAGAGAGTGCCTTCTCCCTTACCACCCTGCCTGATCACTGGGGTCATCAGAGGGTATCCTCCTGGTGGTTTCATGTGGACCTATGGCCTGACTGGAGTCTACCCAGAGAAGAGCCTTCAGTGTGGTGGCTCCCTTCCTATGGAACTCCCTGCCTCTGGAGGTCAGGCAGGAGCCAACACTGTGTAGTATTTGGTACCTCCTGAAAACAGCTCTTTTCCAGAAAGCCTTCCTTGGTTAACCTGCCTCGGGTTTATTGGCATTCTGTTTTTTAAAGAATAATGTTAATATCATGTTTCATTCTTCTTTTTATCCTTTGTTCATTTTATCTCTTGTTGGTCATCGCTCCAGAATCTGTTTAGATGTTGAGCTGTATACAAATGTTGTACATAAATAAATAAGCAAATAAATAAAAGCCAGTGAACAGGGCCTTTCGTGCTAATTTTAAGGCATGGGCAAGTTCATGTGGGTGCAGGTGGGCCTTCAAAGAAGCTGGCCCCAAACTGTTTAGGGCTCTAAAAGCCCAAACCAACACTTCAAATTGGGCCTGGAAATGCACAAGTAACCAGGTACAGAATCTGTGTGATATGTTCTGACCTTCTGGCCCCAACAAGCATGTGACCAGTCACATTCTGCGTCAGTGGAAGTTTCCAGCTCATCCTCAAAGGCAGCCCCAGACAGAGCAGATTACAGCAGTCTAGCCTAGATTAATACTACATAATATTAAGTATGCCATTTTTCCTAAAACTCTTCACAGACGTTAAGATTAAAAAGGGACTATAAAGACTGAAATTGGGTGAATATCTTTACATAGCACAACCCTGAAACAACAGTGAACAGAGAGTTCCAGTCCTGTTTCTCCATCAGACAACAACAAACACCTGAAATAAGTCAACAAACACCTGACAAAGGCGGTGGATGCTGAATCCAACATACATCAGTGTGGGGTGTGGAGTCTAGTGAGTGAAAAGGGTTAATAGAGGGACAACTGGTCACATCCAACAGGAGAGAGTTCATTATTCAGAGCCAAACACTCATTTGTTTTAAGAAAGCCAATATTTGCAGATTTCTACATATCATTTTATAGTTTTCTTTAACAGCAGCAGTGTTCCAAGAAACAACGGGGTGTGTGGAAGCGTGCCTTCCAGCCAGGCTTCCTCATACAGTGAAACTTACATAAACACAAGCAGCGTGTACTAAATTTAAAACTGATGCTGGGCTCCTGCAGCTAATGAGACTTCAGGGGAAGGCACAGAGTCATCTTCCTTGTTTGGAACACACAAATTTGCTAGTACATCGATGACTCAGTTCACTTGTGCAATACCACTCAGATGATCACTCTATTCCCAGGCACCTGATGGCATATGATAGGTTCCTTAATGCATCAGTTGAATTGTTTATGGTTGTCACTGATGTTTTAGTAGTTTTATGGCAGGGGTGCAGCACCTCAGGCCCAGGGGCCAATCCAGCCCACCAGGGTTCCCATGAGGCCACACCCCCTTCCACTGGCCCCATCTCCTTAAGAGCATAAGAAGAGCCCTGCTGGATCAGACCAAGGCTCCATCTAGTCCAGCATTCTGTTCACACAGTGGCTGACCAGCTGTCGACCGGGAACCCACAAGCAGGACATGAGCGCAACAGCAGCCTCCCACCCATGTTCCCCAGCAACTGATGCATATAGGCTCACTGCCTCTGGTACTGGAGGTAGCACATGGCCATCAAGACTAGTAGCCATTGATAGCCTTTTCCTCCAGGAATTTGTCTAACCCCCCTTTAAAGCCATCCAAATTGGTGGCCATCACTACATCCTGTGGTAGTGAGTTCCATATGTCTCCCTATCCACATTCTCCACACCATGCATAATTTTGTACACCTCTATCATGTCTCCCCTTACCCTCCTTTTTTCTATGCTAAACAATCCCAGCTGTTGTAACCTTTTCTCATAGGGGAGTTGCTCCAGCCCCTTGATCATTTCAGTTGCCCCTTTCTGCACTTTTTCCAGCTCTGCAATATCTTCTTTTAGGTGTGGTGACCAGAACTGTACACAGTATCCCAAGTGTGGCCACTCCATAGATTTGTATAGGGGCAATCTGATGTTGGCAGTTTTATTCTCAATCCCTTTTCTAATTATGCCCAACATGGAGTTTGCCTTTTTTACAGCGGTCGCACACTGGGTTGACATCTTCACTGAGCTGTCCACCACAACCCCGAGATCTCTTTCCTGGTTGTTCACCGCTAGCTCAGATCCCATCAGGCTATACTTGAAGTTGGGACTTCTTGTCCCAACGAGCATCACTTTACATTTGCTTACAAGTTCTCCCAAACGTGGATCATTTTGTGGTTTCCCAGGTTTTGTGCAGTTTTTTCTTCCCATTCTAAAAGGTTGAAATGCCTCTATTACGGCATAGTTACCGGCACTAAGACCTTTAAGCTACAATATCCGGGTATTTTTTCCATTTTAGCCCCGCCCTTTTTGCCTTTGGCCCCACCCACCACTGGAATACAGCCCCCAGGGAACTTCTCCAAAACAGAATTCAGCCCTCAAGCTGAAAGAGGTTCTGCACCCCTGTTTTCTGGGTGGGGCAGGGGGGTATTTTAGTGGATAATTGTTTTCAGCTGTTTCGAATTTTGAACATTTTAATTTTTGTTGCGAGTCACCATCTAAGAAATCTGAACAACAGCACCCTGCAGAGTATGCAAGGCCAGTAACCAGAATTGCATGGAGGTACAGATTGTGTGAAAGATCACCTTCTCTTCTTACATCTGGTCTCTTTTAAACAGGTATTGTATCACTTCATACAATCTGCACTTCTATGTGATTTCTTGGCAGATTGCAAGGCGACCAGCTGTCCCATGTAGCTCAAAGTTCTGCCTTACCAGAAAGACCAAAGAGCTCTCTAGCACCTCCAGAATCACGTTCTAAGTAGTTAATGCATGAGCCAGAAGTCAGTATCAATCACACAATACTCTGCCAAGTGTGTATGCGGTGGCTTCAGAGGCCCATCTCAAGAGTGTCCCACATCTTAAAGGCAGTTGCCAGTGGGATCACATCACTCTGGTGCTGAAGGAGTTGCACTGGTTACCAGTTGTTTTCTGGGCCAAATTCAACGTGTTGGTTTTGACCTTTAAAACCTTATATGGTTCTGGCCCAGCCTATCTCAAGGAGCACCTCTAGCAACACCAGACAGGCTGCTTAACAAGATCGGCCTGGGATGGCCTTCTCTCTGTCCCATCAGCCAGGACAGCTAGGCTGGTGAGGATGAGGGCCTTCTCTGTGGTGGCCCCCACTCTGTGGAACTCCCTCCCTAGGGAACTCCGCCATGCCCCCTCTTTAATGAGCTTCCGCCGCACATTAAAAACGTGGTTGTTCAGGCAGACATTTGGGGTGGGTTAGGGTATTTTTAGAAATATGATGTTTTTAATGTAGAAACTTATTGTTTTAAACTGTTTTTATTATTGTACATCGCCCAGAGTGGCTGGGTGACCAGCCTGATGGGCGATTAATAAATTTAATAAATAAAAAACATCTTCCACGGTGAAGTGGGTGGGAACCAGGTGTTTGGTGGCGCCTGGTGTTTGGAACACCCTCCCCATTTGCCAGGCTCCCTCTTTAGGAAGGAGCCATAGCTCACTGGCAGAGCACATGCTTCGCGTGCAGACGGTCCCAGATTCAATCCCCAGCAACTCCATGTAGGGCTAGTAAGAAACCTTGCCTGCAACCCTGGTGAGCTGCTGCCAGTCAGTGCTGACAACACTGGGTTAGATGGATCAATAGCTTGACTCAGTATAAGGCAGCTACCTTTGTTCCTCAGCTAATCTTTGAAGGCACTTGCTTGTTGTGGCTGTTCTGAATTGTGATTGGTTGGTTGTGAATTGTGGAGTTGCTTTCACAGCTGTTATCTCTCCTGGCAGTCTCCACAATGTAGCAGCAAGGTGTCAATATTTTAAATAAACAAACAAACAAACAAACAAATGCCTGAGATTGGCATATAAGACCTTTTTATTCTCCCATTCAATAGTGAGACCAAATATTCGGCAGGAACACCAGGCATTTCAGATGGAAAATCCCTCAGAGCATTCGGGAATCCATCAGATTCCATAAGTCTTGAGGGGCAGACCAATTTGAAGGGCCCACCAATACTGCAGAGGGGGAAAGCCACCATCAATCTGAGATTCACCAGGAAATGGTCTGACCATGACAATGGGGTCACAGAGAACACCCACAATTCCAGACCTCCAACTTCCTGCTTGGTTGAAAATACCTGAAAGCGTGCCCTGCAAAGAGGTGACATATTGAGACTATCCCATGGTTGCATTGGCAGCCATGAAGTTCCTATCAGGCCCTTCCAAAATGGCCCCAATATGGAAATTGACTATTGGTTTTCCAATGTCACACCCAAGACTACCACAGGCAGGGAGACTGATGGGTAATGGGGTGGCCACTACACCAGCAAAATCCCTGACCTGTCTCATTGGCCCAGCACCGAGTACAGACACGCAAACCCAGCATTCAACCAAACCAGTCTTCTGGTGAGGCGGATAGAGTTCCTATAGAGGATATTGATACCCCTTCCCAGCCCTCTACCCCTGTACCGCATCCCAGGTGGACAAAGTTGGGAAATCCACTCCGCCCACTGAGGTTTCTGCTATACATGTCACATCAGCTCCTTAATCCACAATTAAATCATGGGTAATGAATGTCTTGTTATGGACTGACCTGGCATTCAAAAGCAGGACTACAAGACCAGAGGACAAGTTGTCAGAGCAACCCCAAATCTTCCAGCTGAAGATGAGAAAATGGGGGGCAGCTCTTAGATGTCTCACTACTCTTCCTGCTGGCTTATCCAACCCCCAGTGCCAAACCTCCCTCTGCCCATAACTACTGAAAGAGGTGTGCACCCCCTGATAACCTGACTACCAGTTATAAAGTCAAGAGCAGAATGCAGCTACATGTTAGAACACTGCTCCTCATAAGTGCAATCAGACAGAACATAAAAATGCAGAGTCGTCAATAAGCTAAAGCAGGGTTAGGCAACGTTTTCGGGCCTGTGGGCACATTTGACAATTGGAGAAACTGCCCTGGGCACCGCCACAAAATGGCCACGTGCAGATGAATGTATCAGCCTGCAGTCAGCTGCCATCTTCATTTCTTAAGAATGCCTCTGAGCCCCATGTGTGGCCCAGAGGCATTCATGGGAAAAGAAGATGGGAGCAGTTAGAGACCCTCACTTTGCTTTGAAGCAATCCCTTCTGCCAGTTAGAAACTTTGTTATTAAAATAAAAATAAAAATGGGTAGGGCACCTTGGCAGGCACCAAGAAAAATTTCTGAGGGGACACTGGAACCCGTGGGCACCATGTTGCCTACCCCTGAGCTAAAGCCTCACTACAGTGCAAACACGATGGAATGCTGACACAATACTGCCCCTATTCAGGTGTTCCTAAATTGGGGGCAAGAAACGAGGAGAGGGGTGTGCTAGCCCCACCCCCTCCACTGTCACGTTTGTCACCCTCTACTCTTGGACCTTTCTGAAGTGGACAGCCTCCAGTATCCATGAAAACTGTCCATGCAGTCCAGAACGCATGCAGGGGAAAGCTCGCATGGAGTGAAGCTGCCATCTCGGTCAGCGCCACTTCACCCACACCGCGTCTTCCGCATGGGGATTGGCACAGAACAAGCAAAGCTACCCCAGCCAAGGTGGTGCCTGGAGTGCTCTAGCTGCCACCTATATTGGGGCCTGTTCACCCATGGCACATTCTCCCTGATGGGGGGAAGGTGCAGCACAGCCGAGTCCCCAGCTTTGTGCGGCACATGGTGAGGGAACGGAGCTCCCCCACTGCCATAATTCCTGCTGTTATTGTCAATCTAAGATTGGCAATAACAGCTGGGATTCCCCTGCTGAGCAGACAGACACACAGGAGAATCTGTGCTGTTATCTCTGATCACAGAGAGATTCTTTCAGGTGGTGGAGCTTGGAGGTCAAGCCCCGCCCCGAGGAGGCTCTGCCAGCCAGATAGGAAAGATCTGCAGGCTGCATTAGACCCGCAGGCCAGAGGTACCTTCTCCCTACTCTAGTTCAGGGAAATCTCCAGATGTTTTAGATTTCAGCTCCTAGCATTCCTGGCAGGGCCCTCTGGGAGTTGAAGTCCCAAGCACCCCTTCTGCTCACCTCTGCTCTAGATGAACATTCCCCAATGTAGTGCCATCCAGACTTTTTAGACTTCAACTCCCATCAGCCCCAGCCAGCATGGCCAATGGTCAGGAATGCTGGGAGTTGAAGTCCAAAACATTTGGAGTGCACCAAGTCGGGGAAGGCTGCTTTAGATATACTCCTATCGCTGGAATTACAGCTCAAGAAATCCCCCTCTGCAGAAAACAGTCAACAATTCTGGGGGAGTCAGAAACCTTAAGAGGAAGAGAATTGTAAGTCAGGCAGGTTTTCCCAGTTGCTCAGTTCAAAATAGGCTCATCACACACAGTAGAAAATGCTCACGGTGCTGGGGATGGCCTGATATCCAAAGCAGCAAAACTCCCCTCTGTGTATCTTCTGGCTGCTGAGCTTCCTCTGTCATTTAAATAAATAACAAATACACACATACATACATACCTCCCTACTGAGGTTACAATTCCATGCATGTGACAGAGCTGTTGCTGCCCCAGGAGGGGCAGCTGACACCACCATAAATTTAAAGTGCCTGGTGTTGTTTGTGCTGCACGTTACAGCAGACCGACAGGTTTACTCCTCTGATGTCAGGGTTGCCTCTGAGCATATAGAGTGTCAGAGTAGCTCATATTCTGAGGAAGAGCTGCAACACGTGGGGGAGGAACTTTCCCAGGCTTCAGAGGCACAGCTGCATGGAGAGCCTCCCCCCACACACACACATCCCTGGGAGTGATAGCGAAAAGGGGAAGGCGAGGGAAGAACAACCTGAACTTTTAGACGCAAGATGCAGATGCGGGCAGAAGCGGGAAGTCGCAGGTCTGAACTTCGGCACTCTGCCCGATTGGCTCGGCGTCAACAGCTGTGCCTGGAAGTGTCATGAGGGGGGTCTTCCCCTCCCACCCCTTAAGCTGAGAGAGCTTGCCGCCTTTTTTCCCAAAGGGAGATCAACTTTCGTAGTTTCCCTTTGAACTCCTGAAGGCTGTTTCTTTTGTGTTCTGTGAGTCTCTAGCAATTTGCATCTGTATGCCTCATTAGGGTAAATGGAATTAAAGCCTTGGAAATGCAGCCTCTGGTCTGAGTGTTGATTTGGCTCTTAGAGTTCTCAGCCAGGCAAAAAGGGAATCCTGACATCTGCAATGCTTCCTAGAAAGTGTGTTTACAATTGCAAGTAGTGTGGTGTAGTGGTTACAGTACCCCCTCAATGAAGCACTCTCCAGATTGTTTGGACTATGATTCCTATCATCCCCAACCAGCATGGCCATTGAGTTGATGGGAATTGTAGTCCAAGCCCATCTGGAAAGCCCCAGGTTGGGGAAGACTGGGCTGAGAGTGTTCCCCTAGGACTTAGGAGACCCAGGTTCGAATTCCCTACCCAGCCATGAAGCTCACTGGGTGACCTTGGGCTTAGTCCCTATTTCTCAGCCTCACAGGGTCAAAACAGGGGAGGGGGAAGAACCATGTCTGCCATTTTGAAGTCAGTGGCACAGAGCACTTTTTATCAGCTTAGGCTGATATTACAACTATGCCCTTATCTGGACAGAGATAGCCCGATAACCTCTTGGATTATTACATTATACACGGGGCTACCTTTGAAAATGGTCTGGAAACTTCAGCTGGTCCAAAACAGGGCAGTGAGATTGTTAATGAGGACTGGCCAATGAGATCATATTATTCCAGTACTTTTCCAGCTATACTGGCTGCTGGGACTTTTCTGGGCCCAATTCAAAGTGCTGGTATTAACATTCAAAGCTTGGGGCCAGGCTTGGGGCCTGGTTATCCGAAAGATCACCTCCTCCCATATGTACCTGCCTGGATCCTAAGATCATCTTCAAGGCAAGGGTCCTTTTGCAGGACCCCCTGCCAAAAGAGGTAAGGCAGGTGACAACCCGGAAAAAGGCATTGTCTGCTGTGCCAGTTGTGGGACGATCTGCCTAAAGAGGTTAGCCTGATGCCTATGTTGCACTCTTTCTGGCACTGGGTGAAGACCTTTTTAAAAAAAAATTCCCAGGCATTTTTTAGCATTCCCGGGTTTTTTTTAGCTCTGCTGTCTTAAACCTGCTATTGTGTTTCAAATATCTGCACCGCTGCTGGGTTTTACTCTATTCTATTTTATATTGAATTTTCTGTTGTATTTTTGTGGTTTTAATGTCTGTGAACCGCCCAGACAGCTCTGGCTATTGGGCAGTATAAAAATGAAATAAATGAATAAATACTGGCTGACCCCTAATGAAATAAATGCGTATGCCACAGGAGGAATATCACATGATGTTTATGAGACTATCGCCCGTGGAGACACACAGCAGCATTGAGCTGGCAGGGACCTTGGAAGTCATCTAGTCCAGCCCTCTTGCTCAGGCCAGAAGCGGCTCTACATTTGGGGCAAATGGGGCAGTGGCCCGCCTCTCCCCCCCCCCCCCAGTTGGGGCAGAGAGCGCCCCGCACAGCCAGGTGCATTTGCTCCAGCGCACGGCCTGCACCCGCCGAGCACCACGTACGAACGTCCGCTGTCCTCCTCCTCCAACACCCCCCAAGGACTAAGCATCTCCCCGCCCTCTGCCCCACCAGCCACGATGGGCACCAGCCTCCACTGGACAGCCGTCCGGTACGGTTTCCCCAACTGGGCGGCTTGGCGCCGGGCGGGAGGGAGGGAGCGCTGGCGCCCCCCCCCCCCCAGCTCTCGTCTGTCCCATCCGCGCCGCGCGCCCCTGCTCTTAACTTTACGCATATGTCAAAAAAGCAGCGCGGCGGCGAGCGAACCGATCAGCCCGCCCGCGGCGCCCGCAGCACAGCCGGGCAGCCCACGCGACCCGGCAGCAGCGGCGGCCGCGGCGTCTCCACGTGCCAGGGCGGGGCGAGCGAGCGGCGGGGCCGGGCCGGGCCGGGCCGGGCGGGGCTGGGCTGGGCTGGGGCCGCTGAGCGCCAGCAGAGGGCGGCGGCAGCAGCAGCGGCTGCGGCATCGGCATCGGCGAGAGCTCCGCTGCCCCCCGCCCTCCTTCGCAGCAGCCCGGGCAGCTGCTTCGGCCGGGACGAGGCGGCGGGATGGGGCCCCTCAAGGAAAGCGGCAAGGTGAGCGGGGGCCATGCAGGGAAAGCACCAAGGGGGAGGGGGCGACGCTCGGGTGGGCTTGGCCGGGGGGCGAGGCGCGGGATGGGGGTGGCGGCGCGGCACCAGGCGTGCGGGACTACAGCTCCCATCGCCCGCACTGGCTGGCGGCGATGGGAGTGCTAGCCCAACACATCCGCAGGGCCCCGGGCGGGCGAAGGCTGGCGTAGCGTCTGTGGCGATGTCATGACGCCTGTCGGTGTGCATCATGCCCCAGATACGACACCCGCGGAGCAAGCACATGGGTTAGAATCCAGCGTGAGCCCTGCTCGGAGCAGACTCACTGATATGCGTGGGATTTACTTAGGCATGGCTAGTTTAAGTCCCATTCATTTTACTGGGCCTCCTCTAAGTAGGGTTTGTGTTGGATTTTACTCGTATCGAATGCGTGCCTGCTTGCCTGCTTGTGAAGGTGTGTACGTGAACGTGTGTCCTCGCGCTAGGGTTTGTGCTGTGGCAAAGGGGAGCTGAGATACACGTCTGTCTCACCACCACCCCCACCCCGCCATCAGAGGTAGGTGGTGATGAGAATATGTCCTCCCTCCTTCCCTCCGCAGCCCTTAAAATGCCCATCCAAAAGCAGCGAGAGAAGCTGGGGAAAAAGCTAGAAAAACAACGGGAAGGCTAGAAAAGAGGCCAGGGAAGCAGCAGAAGCTGGGAGAGCCAAATTTGCTGAATCCATCCTGTGACGTCATTACATACTATGTGGGTTTCAGGGCGTGTGTATTTCTCCAAGGTGGCAATTGCATAGGGAAGGGGGAGAAGTTGTGGGAGGGGGGGCAGAGACGGGGGGGGCAGAGACCAGGGGGCAGACAGGAATCCATATGTGGGTGTGCCTCTCCTCCCCCACCCCAGCAAAAGGTTTCATCCCCTCCCCTTCCCCGCAACAGCATCATCCAGCAGAGCATCCCTCTTCCATCCCTGAAGGAGTCTGACATCATTTCTGCCGCTCCTGCAGATCTTTCTCTAGAGGGGAGGGGGAGGGGGAGGGGGAGGGAGTTCAGGCTCAAAAATTACGTCAGCCCAAAGCTGGGAAGGTTTATCAGGATCCCCCAGTTTGTGTAGATATTGCCTGCCCGCCCGTGGTGCATGTGGCTGAGTCTTGGGGGGCAGGGGAGGGGGCCTGCAGTGCCTATACAGGTGGTGGCGATGCTGGCTGTGATAATTGCCTTTAAGAGCCATTCCAGCTGATCCAATCTTAGCACAGTAAATGCTAAGGGTTATCCCGTTGTTCCCCAGGATCCATAAATGTCCAGTTTGCGAAACGAGCATGTTTAATTTTTGATGCCTGTACATTCTCCCCCTCCAACACTGGTGTATACCTCTAAATTGATTCCCCCCCCCCCAAGAGATCAAGGATAACCTCCATCCATTAAGCATGGATTTGATATTGTGCTAGGTTTTTGTGTGTGTGGTTTTTTTTAATGGTGGTCAGTGGCCTCTAGGACTATTGCAGAAGGGCTAAAATGCAGTAGAGGAGACACATTCATGGATAAGCCCCAAGGGCCATTTCACACATTTTGGTAGATCTACCTCGGAGTAAACTGTATTCAACAGCCTATAGTGTAATACCTTTAGTATGACAATGCAAAGACCACAAAAATGTGCAAGCTTTCGAGATCTCTGGATCTCTTCAACAGGCAAGCTTTTACAAACGGAAAGTTGGTGGCGTGGAATAGGAAGGGGGAAAGGTTGACTGGATGTTGTAGTCAGGATGTATGCATAGCCTGATGAAGAGGTCTGCATATCTTGAAAGCTTGCACATTTTTTGTGAACTTTGAGTTGACCTAATAAAAGCCAACTATATGGATATCCACTATTTTGGAATTTTTCTTATGACCATTGCTATAGCCAGTCCCAGCTTCCTGACAAGTCAACCTATACCAGCCTTCCCAATTTGGTGCCCTCCAGCTGTGTTGGACTGCAACTCCCATCATTCCCCATCAATGGGCATGATGGCTGGGGATGGTGGGAGTTGCAGTCCAATACACGGAGGGCACCAGGTTGGGCAAGGCTGACCTATATGATACAAAGAGCCAGTGTGGTGTGGTGGTTAGAATGTTGAACTGGGAGTTGGGAGGTCCGGATTCTAGGCCCTGCTCGGCCATGGAAGCTCACTGGGTAATACTGGGCCAGTCCCAAACTCTCAGCCCAACCTACCTCACAGGGTTGTTGTTGTGAGGATAAAATGGAGAGGAGGAGGATTATGTACACCACCTTGGGTTCTTTGGAGGAAAAAAGGCGGGATATAAATGGAATAAAATAAATAAATAAATAAGCTTGCAAAGCACATTTGTCACACTAATTTTTGTTTTATTTTATTTATTTATTGCATTTCTATACTTCCCCACAGCTGAAGCTCTCTGGGCGGTTTACAGAAGTTAAAACGTTAAATACAATATAAAATGTTTAAAAGCCATTTACAAAAAAGCACATAAAAGCACACAGACAATATACACAAACAACATATAACTGAAAACAACATTGAGCTATCAGTCATAACTAAAGACACATCCAGGACCGATTAAAACTCATCATGTGCTGCCAAATGCCTGGGAAAAGAGATAGGTCTTAACCTGGCGCCGAAAAGATAATAATGTTTGTTTGTCAGGGTTGCCACATTCACATTTTTAGGCCTGCAGTCACCTGAAGGCCAGGTTGAAGGGTGAAATGAACCCATCATTTCTGCATGGGCAGCCTTCCATATTATGTTATTGTTTACTTTTTAAAAAGTATTTATTAGTCATGCCCCTTAATATATAAAACCCCTAAGTGGTTCACATATAAATACTGAAAATCACATTTAAAATGCACTATTAAAAACAATTCCAATTCTAACGCAAACAATACAAGGCAACAGTAAGGCAGAGCAGCAATTAATTGCAAGCCAGAGAAAGCTTGGGCAAACAAGTGCGTTTTCAGGAGGCGTTTGATATGTACCACATTTTCTGCCTCCCGAATTAAATAGGGAGGGTTTCCAGAGGGTGGGCACCGCCACTGAGGAGGCCTGCCTTTGAGATATGACGTGGCGACGTTCTGTTGGTCGCGGAATGACCAGTAAGGCCTCCTTTGATGGTTGGCTGGATATATATAGGGGAAAGCGGACTGCAGTCTATTAAACAGTGCCGTGAGCACTCTCCTAGGAAGATGGAAGCTGCCTTATACTGAGCCAGACAGTTGGTTCGTCCATTTCAGGATAATCTACCCTGATTGACTGGGTTCATGCAACACTCTACTCCACACTCAGTGCACCGTGCAGTGGGGCTTATTTTTCTTGAACAAGTCACCTTGAGAAACCATGGTTTGTTTCTGGGCTGTTCAGGGTGGCTAACAAGCCATGCTGCACGGTTAACAAGCCACCCTGCGGAAAACGCACTGCATTCAGACGACACATAACCCACGGTTCAACATCAACCCACAGTTCAACATCAACCCATGGTTCAACATCAACCCACGGTTCAACATCAACCCACGGTTCAACATCCAACCCACGGTTCAACATCCAACCCACCGTTCAACAACACCCTACACTCAACCACTGAGTGAGCGTGTTGTATGAACCCAGCCATTGGCAGCAGCTCTCCAGGGTTTCAGGCAGGAGTCTTTCTCAGCCCTCCCTGGAGATTGAACCTGGAACCTTCTGGATGCAAAGCATGTGTTCTGCCGCTGAGCTACAGCCTTCCCGTTTTTCCCAACTGCCCCAAGAGGGGGTGGATGGGATTCCAGTCATTGCTGCCAAACCACATGGTTCACTCTTGACAGCTGGAATGCTAGCAATGATCCATCCATGTGGAAGCACCTTTGGGTGGTAACCACTCTTCTAACGTCACATTTTGAGTTGGGTCTTTGGCATGGTGTGGGAATGAGACGTCTTTCCTTGCTGTCCTTGGAAGGAGCACAACATGCAGGACAAGGAGATCTGCCGCAGCCGTATCCCTCGCCTGGTCCTCCGGCCTCATCTCCCCCAGCAGAACATCCATCACCAGAAAGTGTCCCCAGCATCTGAGTCCCCCTTCTCTGAAGAGGAAAGCCGAGAATTCAACCCCCTTGGCTCTTCTGGAGGGTCTGCAAGGACAATCAGCAGCAACAGCTTTTGCTCAGGTACTCAAAGAAAGTGTCCCCATGAGAATGTTGATTTTTAGGCCTGATTTTGTTTTCATGGAATTATAGTGTTGGGAAGGACCTTGGAGGTCATCTAGTCAGGGCTGGCCCAAGAACATTTAATGCCTGAGGCAAAGGACAAGATAGAGCCCCTTCCACTTACAGAAGCTGACTGGGCCGCCAGCTGAATCCTACTTTAATACAGGTGATGAGATAGCATCTTCCACCACACCTGAGGGCAGCAGGCCAGTTTAAGAGATCAGGACAAGCCATGTGGCACACACAGCTCGATCCTCCAACAGGGGAATGGGGAGTCTTAGGAGGAACAACCAGGGGACTGTCACTGCTGCCCACCCCTCAGCATCTCCTGCATAAGGTAGTGGCCTCACTCTGTCTTAAGGTAGGACCAGCCTTCAGTCTAGTCCAGCTCTCTGCCCAGTGCAGGATCTACAATGAAGGATGCAACTACAGCATCTCTGACAGATGACCTTCGACGCTTTGCTTAAATACCTCCGGAGGAGGACAGTCACCCCCTGGGGCTGTGTGTTCCAATTCCAAACCACTCATTAGGAAGCTTATCCTCATGTTTAGCCGAAATCTGCTTCTCTGCAATTTCTACCCTTTGCTTCTAGTTCTGCCCTCTGGAGCAGGACTCGACTCAGTGCTGGATCAGACCAAAGGTCTGTCGAGTCCAGGGCTCTGTTCCCACAGTGGCCAACCAGATGTCTATAGGAAGCCCACAAGCAGGAGATGAGTGCAACAGCATCCTCTTGCCCATGTTCTCCAGCAACTGGTGTACATAACCATACTGCCTCTGATACTGTAATATATAGCCATCAGGACTAGTAGCCATTTATAGCCTTCTCTTCCAGGAATTTGTCTAACCCCCTTTTAAAGTCATCCAAATTGGCGGTCATCACTACATCTTGTGGTAGCGAATTCCATAATTTAGCTATGCGCTGTGTGAAGAAGTACTTCCTCTTATCTGCCCTGAATCTCCCACCAATCAGCTTCATGGGATGACCATGGGTTCTGGTGTTATGAGAGAGGGAGAAAAAAATGCTGCCTTTTTTACCCGAGTAAATGGAATAACTTCCCAAGCGGGTTCATGGTTAACAAATAAACTAGCCGAAACCTGTGAGAAATCATTCTGTTTGCTGAGTGATAGCAATCACTCTATCAGAAATCTGTTTCCTATAGGCAATACATGTACATTGCTGTATTTTTCCACATACCAATTTGCTTGGGTACATATAGAGCAACTTAGAGAAAAAGATAGTCATTGGTGATGAAATTCAATGCTGAACGTATTAAACATGTATCGCTGACTGAACTCAGATGTTAGTGTTTGGATTACTAAGTGTTTATTTTAAGCACCGCATGAAAAATTGGCACGCCTGTTTTAATAGAGCTGAGGTTTACACACTCTGACAGTCTTAAAGGGTGAGGTTTGCTCAGGAAAAGCTAGAGAGCTTGTAGATCTGTGAAGTTAGCATATAAAATGTGAGGCATGCTTTTAAAAAAAAGATAATCTAAAGGCTTTTATAGTCCTTACCTCATTAATAAGGATTGACCCAACAGACATCGGTCATGTAACGACATTGATTTTCAACACCAAACCTCCCACTGATTTACTATACCCCATGGGTGGGTCAATAATAAAATAATGAGTACAAGCAGTGTTTAGTGTGGGAATTACAGTATGCAAATGAAAGTAATCCTTTCTCCCAACAAATACATTAAGAGTGCAATTCTATGCACGTTTGGACAGAAATAAGTCCTACAACTCCCAGCATCCCTCAGCCAGCCTGGACATATTTCTGTCTAAAGATGTATAGGGTTGACCCCAAGAGTAGAATCCTATATGCATCTACTCAGAAGTAAGTTCCACTGAGTTCTGTGGTGCTTACTCACAGGTAAATACACACAGGATTGCAAGCTGGGATACTAATTTGACTAGTGGAAATTTGCCCTCAACCACACTGTAGTTTGGGTTGTATCCAATGGGTTGCCTCCAATGTTAGTCTAACTTAAGTCCATTCATTTCAGTGGGTCTGCTCTAAGTATGGTTCCAATTGGATGCAATCCACTCGTTCCATACAAACATGATTTGGAAGACGTTCTCGCCAAAGGACCATGTACAAAGAGGCAGAAGTGACTCCTTAGTCAGATACATTGCAGACACACGTCGTTTTTCTACCACTTTAGCTATCATGACTTCCTCACCAAGGAACTGTGGGAGGAATAGTTTGCTGAGGGTGGTGAGAATTCTTAACAGGTTTGTAGCCGCTCTCCTTTTGCAGAACTAAAATTCTCTGTTATCCCTAGCAAGAAGGAGCAGCTATTAAATACGACATGACAGCGTGAAGGCATGCTGATGTGGGGCCAGTCACAAAGGTGTATGTGGATAGGGAGACATTTTTCTCCCTCTCTCAAAATACTAGAGACTGGGGTCATCCCATGAAGGTGGGAGATTCAGGGCAGATAAAAGGAAGTCCTTCTTCACACAGCGTATAAACTGTGGAATTTGCTACCTCAAGATGTAGTGATGGCCACCAATTTGGTTGACTTTAAAAGGTGGTTGGAGAAATTTCTGGAGGACAAGGCTATCAATGGCTACTAGTCCTGGTGGCTATATGCTACTTCCAGTACCAGAGGCGGTATGCCTATGTACACCAGTTGCTGGGGAACATGGGTGGGAGGGTGCTGTTGCACTTGTGTCCTGCTTGTGGTTTCCTGGTCAACGGTTGGTTGGCCACTGTGTGAACAAAATGCTGGACTAGATGGGCCCTTAGTCTGAGCCCACAGGGCTGTTCTTATTTTCTTAAGTCCCACACAGACCACCTATTGCCATAAGGAAAACAGTGCCCATTCTGGCCCTATGAAGGTTTTCACAGCTGGAGAGGAGTAGGGCTGGATTAGCAAGATTGCTCAACGAAATGTCTCCCTTACTCATAGAGTTTACCCACTTGTGTGGGGCAAGTCACATCTATCCTTCTATATTCCAGTGCAGAAGTGTACTGGAAGTACAGTACTACAGTATAGAAGTTCTGCTTCTCCAGTGCACTCCATTGAAAAGAGGGGTAAAGATAGGGCTGTAGGTCTTCCTTACTTCTGTAAGTAGTCATTGTTTCCCAGAAGCATCTGGCTTTTGAGTAAGATACAGTGTTGGGCATGTGCATAATTATATCAGAAATTTACAGTTGCTCAGCAGGAATGAAGGACAGCTGTAATAATATCATTATAAACATGAGATTTACCACTTATAGCCAAAGGGCTATATCAGCCTTCCCCAACCTAGTACCCTCCAGATGTGTTGGGCTACAGCTCCCAGCATCCCCCAGCAAGCCATGCTGGGTGTTGTAGCCCAACACATCTGGAGGGCAGAAGGTTAGGGATGTCTGGCCGAAACATCTGAAATTAAAATAACAAAACAAAACTGGCCATCCAAAATAGTATATAGACAGACATATGATGCTGCAAAAATGGAGGGAAATCAGTGTTGTTCACTTATATTCTGTATGGCTTCAACAGTCTCTATGTGTGTGAATAGATAGGTTTGACTTTGATACAGTGATTTTGTCTAGAAGAGTGGGCTTATGCTGTCTTGGGCAAGCCTCGTGCAGAAAAGAAGCCGGCTGCAGCCCTTTGGGAATACAAAACGGAGGCTGTCAGTCTGGAAGGGAACAGAGGGGAAAGCAAAACCACTCAACAATAGCAGGAAGATGCTCGTACTGAGGGAGGAGTACTTAACCTCTGGCTGAGCTCCAGGGCTTAATTGAATGCCAAGGCTCAGGCCGCAAACATGTAGCAAAACGTACCTCTGAGCATGTGCAGAGCAACTTTCTGGCTCTACTTGCTTTTATCCCACCTGTCATCTAAGGAGTTCATGGTTCTCTTTCCCCATTTTACCCTCACAACAACAACCCCATGAGGTAGGTTGGGCTCAGAGAAAGTGCCTGGCCCAAGGACACCCAGTGAGCTTCATGGCTGAGTGGGGACTTGAACCCAGGTCTCCCCAATCCAGCAGTCTTACCGCTGCCCCTACACATCTGAAATTGGGGACAGAGCTTCCAGTATAGAAGCAAGGCTGGCCTAGTGTGTGTTTACTGCCCTACAAATGTTGCTCCTACCATCCCATGTTTGATCTTAACAATAGCACTTCACATCATCACTTGAGCACCTGTGATTTCCTTACTTTCTCATTGAAGTCCAGTGACTTAACTATCACACAACCGATCTTCACACCACTTAATTTGGACTAAGTAGTGCCCCCCACTAATCCGGATAAATAATCCGGATTTATTAGTCCGGATTAACTCCATGCATCCCCTGGAGCGTAGGAGATATTCCCCTGGCAAATAAACCCTTGAGCTGCCTTTGTGCGCTTCTCCCAAAAACAAAGTAGTAGTTTTTGTCCTCAGCATTTGCATAGCTGAAGCTGGCACCCCAAACTGTTGTATCGTGTGCCTCTATTGTTAGGCCAGCCTTGGTCAGAGGGTATGGCTTCCTGGCCCTTCTTCTTTTAGAAAATGATACAGCTGAGCTCTGTAATTGTATGTGTGCCTTGGCAAGTCTTTATTTCTCATCCCCACCAGGTGACCTCATAGGTAATGTGCAGTCTAAAGACTAAAAAAGAATGGTAATAATACGGTGTGCCTGTGCAGCTCAGTCCGTGAACATGTTAAGATGTAGTCTGTGGGGGTTGCACAATGTAATGTATGAAGCTGTGATACTATGCTCCCTTATTTCCACATAATGCTGCCTATAATAGTCCAGACAGTGCAGGATTCCACATAAGCCCGCTGTGGAGGATTTATGCATGTTGCATAAACATGCTGCAAATGTGTTGCAATGACAGGACTTCGGATTAATCCATCTGTAGGTGCTGTCCTCAATAATACTGTGATCATGAAATGTCTAGGGTTGCACTTGCAATTTCTCAGGAGTAAGTCCTGTTGGGAGCAAGTCCTATTGAACTGCAAAAGTTGCCATGAGATGTTCTAATAAGATTATTTCTTCTGTGCAATTATTGAGCTGCAAAAGTTGCCATGAGATGTTCTAATAACATTATTTCTTCTGTGCAATTATTTCTGAGTGGAGCAACACTTCAAAATGTACATTTCTTCTGGCAATCGCATGTGGAGCTCATTAACGTGGTTCGATATAAAACTTCCAGCTGGGTGCCAGCCTTTGATAAAACGAAACAAATGCTTTGGTGTGTGCTGTCTGTCATCTGACATTGAAACGGGCACCCTCCCACACTCTCCCTCCTGGCTTCATCCTTTGGTTTGGATTTCAGCTGCAGGATTCAGGTGTCAAGCTGAGAAAAACATTCTCCCAGCAACATCAAGGCTGGCTCGTTTGCCTCAGAGTATTTCCCCACATCAGGTCTGTTTTCCTCATAAGCCACACTGCTGCTTTGGAGCAACTCCTGCGTGTGCCAGATTTACCTTGTCAATGAGGAAAAGAATGTGCACTTTTAACAAGTGTCTGCTATCCAGCCTTTAAGGGTCTCTCTGTCCAGCAGTTCTAAAACAAACAAAAACGGGTCTCCCAAATACTCAGGAGAAGTTAAGCCGTGATATCTGCCTGCAAAACAACAAGACATTAAGGGCGCAATCCTATGCGTGTTTAGACAGAAAAGGTCGTACAACTCCCAGCATTCCCCAGCCAGCCATGTATAGGATTGCACCCTAAAGGGCATATGCTTTATCTTAAAATGTCCAGCACCTGATATCTATATATCTCAATCAGAGCCCTTTGCTTCTTACCTTGCAAACCTGTCAAAATAGGAGTCGGTAAAATAAATATTCAGCAGTGTATTGTTTGCTGAATGCACTGCTCAGGCACAAACTGTTTCACAAATTGTAGACTTCATTGATGGGTATAATTCCACGTAGAAAATTCTGTGTATATCCTGCAGGGCTGGCATCAAGGGTAGGTATGGTTGGGCATCTGCCACTCCACCCCAGGAGTGGCCCACTGAGAAGAACCCCCTGGACTTGAGCCTCCTCCTCGCCATTGTAACCTGCTTGTTCACCTGCCTCTTGCTCTGGCCCAGATAATTGTGGTGGTGGTGAGAAGGATGCAGATGCCACTGTGGTGGTGGTGAGAAGGATGCAGATGCCGCTGTGGTGGTGGTGAGAAGGATTCAGATGCCGCTATCTGGTTGCTTGCTCACTGTCACTGCCTGTCAAGCAAGCAAGTGGTACCAGTGATGAGAGGGGGGGGGGGAGCAATAGCAGCTGGTGATAGTAGAAGTGAGAAGGTTAGACCAAGTGAGGGAGGGGGCCCATTGAGGGGGACTTGGCCAAGGGCCCTCAAAAACCTGGATTTGGCACTGATACCCTGTATGTACTTCATTGTGTCTGATGAACACACACACACACACCCCTCTACTTCATTTAGGGCTTCTCCACATGGGGCTTTTATCCTGTGATTGAAACTGGTTACTCATGGAAGTTTGCAGGTCCTTTACATGCCGTTGTCAACCTCCAGCGCTTCTCCTGTGGTTTTCAATCATTTCCGCAGCTTGATTTGAAACGGAAAGAATGAGGTAATAGAAATAATCCGTTTGAATTTGTCCATGTAAAAAGGTAGTGGTGCTATAACAACAGCACCAACTAGCGGCTGTATAATGAAACATATAGAACTCACAGATAAAGGGGGGGAAAGGGGGAGGAAAAGGGAAGGGCATGTACAGGACCAATCTTAATCCCACAAAGAATCCAGAAACAGAAGCCCCAGTAGAATTGCGGGATAAAAGGCCTCTGCGTGGAGAAGCCCTGAATGTACCCATAATGGAAAGAACTGATTGGTAGCAAAATATACACACGCACACATGCATCTGGCAGATGTGATGATGTTCATACAAATGGGTGTGCGTGCACATATTACTTTGACACAGTTGATACTGTGGTAGGAGATATGTCATGAAGTGGCTCCAAGGCAGCAAACAAGGCAGAGGGGAAGGTCGCCAACAGAATATGTTGGCAGGATGCAAATTTTGCCTGGAAGTACTTTGGAAAATGACATGGTAGCCCATGGAGGAGTCTGATTTAAATTTAAAAAATTTAGATTTTTTCTGATTTAGCAGGAATGCAACAAACTCCACAGAAAGCCAGAAATATCTGTAGTTTTGCCCTGTCCCATTAGAGAAGCAAAGCACAGAACGCTGGAAGTTGTCTCATACCAGGTTGGACTATTTTGTCTGTCAAGCCCAGGATTGTGAACTTCAACCCCCATCAGCACCAGCCAGCATAGCAGATGGTCAGGAATGCTGGGAGTTGTAGTCCAAAACATATGGAAGGCACCAGGGTGGGGAAAGCTGGCTTACCCCAACTGGCAGCGGCTTTTGCAAGTCTTCTGCATCTTCTGCTTTCCAATCCTTTCTCCTCTAAGTGGAGATGCCAGAGATTGCATCCGAGGCCCTCTGTATGCAAACCATGCTATGGTCCCTTCCTCCGAGCTATGGCGGTCATCAGCAGGAGGCTTGAACCACTGCAGAGAAGCAAATGCCATAGCCTAGTGTGATAGCCTCAGGTGCTGCTGTAGGCAGATGAAGCCCCCAGCACCTGCTACTAGACTGCTTTCTGTTGCCATAATCTGCTTCCTTAACTTATCTGCAGAGCAATGTTCCCTTGGCCAGTGGGAGTTGCAGAATCCAACACATCTAAGAACAGAAGAAGAGCCCTGCTGGATCAGACTGCACACAGGAAACCCACGAGCAGGACATGAGTGCAACAGCACCTTCCCGCCCATGTTCCCCAGTAACTGGTGTACATTGGCATACTTCCTCTGATCTGGGAGGTAGCATATAGCCATCAGCACTAGTAGCCGTTGATAGCCCTCTCCTCCATGACTTTGTCCAGGCCCCTTTTCAAGCCATCCAAATTGGTGGCCATCACTACATCCTGTGGTAGCGAGTTCCATAGTTTAACTACGTGCTGTGTGAAGAAGTACTTCCTTTTACCTGTCCTGAATCTCCCACCAATCAGCTTCAGGGGATGACCCCATTGAGTTCTAGCAGTTTGAGACAGGGAGAAAAATGTCTCCCTATCCACATTCTCCACCCCATGCATAATTTTGTGCACCTCTATCATGTCTCCCCTTACCCCCCTTTTTTCCAAGCTAAACAATCCTAGCTGTTGTAACCTTCCCTCATAGGGGAGATGCTCCACCCCTGAAAGGCACCAGGTTGATTAAAGTTGGCACAGACTGTGTTGTCAAGGGGTGTAGCTCTTGGGTGATGTGGCAGATCTGTTTTGAAAAGCAGTGAGGGTGGGTATGCGTAACAAACAAGGCTTGCCCCTCCACACATGACCAAAATACGCCGATTTCAATTCTTACTACAAACAATGCATCTGATGAGCCATGCTGCATGCAGGGTTTCTAAGCCATACATCCTGAATGAGGAAAGGCAGCTGACACACCCCACATCCTGCCATGGTCCAGTAAATTATCCTTGCCTGGGAATCAGAGTAGGTGTTAAAAATTGCCCAGCCAGAAAAGGCCAGTATAAAAACGGAAGTATAAATGCATAGTCTTGATTTCTTGTTGTTGTTTTTAAAAAAGAAAGACAAACAGCTTAATAATGTTGTGCTTTCTCATTTAACAAGGCTCCTTGAATATGAGAATATATTGATAGTGATTATATGAAAATGATTCAAAGCTTTGTATTATCTCCACCTGAAAAAAAGGTGCTGAAGTTTTTAGACCACAAGCCTGTACACCAGCCTTCCCCAACCTGGTTCCCTTCAGATGTTCTGGACTACAACTCCCATCAGCCCCAGCCAGTGTGGCCAATGGACGGGGATGATGGGAATTAGAAGTCAGAACATCTGGAGTGCAACAAATTGGAGAGGGCTGCTGTATGTCATTAGTGGGAGCCCTCTCGCTTGTTTGTTCCAACCAGAAGGATACTGCTTCTGAACATGGAGGTTTGATTTAGTTGCCATGGCTAATAGCCAGGGCCAGCCCAAGGCATTTTACTGCCTGCAGCAGAGCAGTAAATGCCACCCTGCCCTCAAAGTGAAGGTGCATAGTACCCAAGGCTAGTCAAAACATTTTGGCATCTGAAGTACAAGCCCCTGTCCCCTTGCCTGGCAGTAAAATTACAATAATAATAAATTAAATAAATAACGGTTCGTTGTTTCAGGACACTCAAAACAGCTGTCTTCACCTGCCACCTCACTCTGGTGGGAACAACCTTGCTAATAGCTGTTGTTAAGCTTCTCCTCCAGGAATTCTTTTGTCAACTAATTCCTATGGAGGCAAAAAAGCACTTCTTCGATTTGTTGTTGTTGTTGTTATTCACAGGAAGCATTTGGATACAGGCCAAACAGAGCTGCTGCCCTATACACACTTACCTGGGATTAAGTCTCATTGAACTCACCGGGAGTTACTTCCGAGGAGACATGCCTAGGGTTGTACTAGGTTGCAATGCTGCGAATACTTAGTCACGAGTAAGCCTCATCGAGCTCAGTGGGATTTGTTTCAGACTGAAGATATTGATCTGGTTTGCATGATCACTGCAGCCCGCCATGGCTTATTTAAGCCATGACAAGCTGTGGTAGTTACGGGTACCAGGTTGCCTATTTAAGGCACGGCTTGTGTTGTCTGAACCCAGGCAGCAGGGGTTGTTGAGGGTTAAACAACCCTCACATAGCCCGTGGTCTGTTGTAGGGTTATGTGAGGGCTGTTTAACCTTGAAACAACCCCTGTCACCTGGCTTTGGACAACACGACACACCATGGCACCCCCCCTCCAGGGGCTGAATATCCAAAATGGTGGGCTGCAGTGATCATGCAAACCAGCCCAAAGTGACATGCATGCAATCCACTTCTGAGCAGTGAGATGTTTCAAGGGCTCCAGCACTTACTCAGACTTCAAGTTTCCTGAGAAGGAGGACACCGGAGATTTGTGCCATTTCTGTCGTACAAGGTTTATTTACGCTGAGATTAAGATGAGGTCTGCAGCATTTCCACACGCCCCCCTTATCCCCTGGGGGAAATTTTGTTTTGAAGGTGTTTTGGATGTTAACTGTGTCGTGTAAAGAGCCCACAAACTTCCAAGAGAGCGCCATCTCAATAGCAGGATAAAGGGTCTGTGTGATAAACCCCTTAGAGTACCCTGAGCTCTCCTACTGAGTGAGTGTCCTCCTGTCGATGCCCCACACACCTGCTTGAGAAGCTGAGCCAGCTGACCAGCCCTTTTGCCTTCACCTGCTTTGTACATCAATCACCACACTGAATGGAGCATCCCTCACCTTGCCTCCTTCCTTTCAGTTCATTAAACATGCGTTGTGTATGCAGGACTCAGTACAAAGTTTTAATAACCAGATCCAGCCCCAAAGAAACACATTATTATTTCTTCTTAAACGTAAATCTTCTCAAAGCATGCTTTTGTGCTGTTGAAAGCTTGCAAAATCCTGCAGAACTAAAAACAAGCTAACACACTTTCACATTAGAAGTGAGCACCAAGGGCCTGGCATACCAACTGCGCCCTTGTCTGGACAGTGATGGCCTAGCTGCAGTTATCCATGCTCTGATAACTTCTCGTCTGGATTACTGCAATGCGTTATACGTGGGGCTGCCTTTGGAAACGGTCCGGAAACTTCAGCTGGTCCAAAACAGGGCAGCAAGATTGTTAACAGGGACTGGCCAGCGAGCTCTTATTACGCCAGTACTTTTCCAGCTGCACTGGCTGCCAGTCCATTTCCAGGCCCGATTCAAAGTGCTCGTATTAACATTCAAAGCCCTTAACAGCTTGGGGCCAGGTTATCTGAAGGATCGCCTCCTCTCATATGTGCCTGCCCAGACCCTAAGATCATCCTCAGCGGCCCTTCTCCGTGAGCCCCTGCCAAAGGAAGTGAGACGGGTGGCTACTTGGAGGAGGGCCTTTTCTGCTGTGGCACCCTGGCTGTGGAATGAGATCCCTAGTGAGATTTGCCTGGTACCCACATTGTATTCTTTCCAGCTCCAGGTTATTTTCCCAGGCATTTTAGCATTTTAGCTTTCTAGACTTTTCGCTTTGCTGTTTTGAATCTGTATTTTAAATCCCTGCATTGTTGCTAGGTTTTATTCTGGTTGTATTGTTATACACCGATGCAATGAATATGAACATGAGCACGCTTCGGAAGAGAGCGCAGGACAGGAAGGCCTGGTGTGCTATGGTCCATGGGGTCACGAAGAGTCGGACACGGCTGAATGACAACAAATATTTTATATCATTTTATTGTGTGCTCTTTGGTTTTAATTTTTGTGAGCTGCTCAGAGAGCTTTGGCTATTGGGCAGTATAGAAATGAAATAAATCAATAAAATAAGGGGCTGGGGATAGATCTTCATCACAGACTAAGGGTGCATGCTATGCATGTTTAGACAGAAGAACGCTGGCTGGGGCATGCTGGGAATTGTAGGACTTCTTTCTGTCTGAACATGCATAGCATTGCACCCTGACTGTGCAAGTCTAAGACATGTCTACTCAGAAGTAAGCTCCACTGTGTTCAGTAGGGGTTACTCCCAGGTAAGGAGGACTGCAGTTTATGAGGCATTTTCTCTCTCCAGGAAATAAGGCGAACCAGTTGAAAAAGAGGATGGGGCTCCTGCACCTTTAATAGTTGTGCAAATGTTGTGCTTGCCATATGCCTGCTGAAATTCCCTTTTATACAACTATTAAAGGTGCAGGAGCCCCGTCCTCTTTTCACCTGGGCCACCCTACCAGGAAAACCACGAGGACTAGGGATAGAAAGCTTGGGATATCTAAAGTGTGAGCAGACTGCAGGCTTGTGAGATCTACTTTGTTTACTAGAACCCAGTGGGGGCTGGTGGCTAAGATTTCGGTGGGATTGTGAATCCATTCTGAGTTTCAGTTAGAACCAGCCAGTACTCTAAAGCAGCTATCCAAGGGGCTGACCCTATTTTGGGGTAGGGTTCAGCACCTACTTTAGGGTTCTGGCTGGTTCTGACTGAAACCCAGAATGGATTCACAGCCCCCTGACATCGGAGCCACCAGCCTCCACTGCTAGAACCCTAATATCTGTCAAAGGGAGCCAGGTGCAAAATGGCGACTCAGGGCAGAGTCAGTTACCTACTAGTATACCTCTTGAGAAATATACTGAGATGACTTGCATCTGCAAGGACAAATTTACATTTGATTCACTACAGATCAGAGATTCTATTTTAGAAAAGAGCAGGGGAAGCCATTTTGTGGTTGTCATCTTTTCTTTTTTTAAAGAGGGAGTCAGAAATCCTTGCTAATGGAATTCTTCCAGCAATCTAGTTGTAGATCCCAAGCTGCTTCTCTCCCTGGCTGCCTCCCAGTGCTTTAATAGATCATTTTCGACACCTTCACCAAACAACGATTCGTGAGATTCTTAGGAAGAAGCCCTGGCAATTAAACAGGTATAAACCCAATTTAAGTTTCCAGTGTCCTAAGGTTTCTGTTTTTCCTGGGCAATGTTATTGGAGAAGGAAGTTGGTCTTCATTCTCTTCAATTTCTTTACAGTAGTGTTCAAGAGGAATGCAGTGATAATCTTTCAGGTTTTGTTTTTGTTTTTAAACACACTACTGTGTTTTAAAATCCTGGCACTGCTGCTGGCTTTTCCTGTGATTCTTACTCTAGCTTTATTCTGTTTTAAACCTTCTAATGTTTTTTGTATTTATTTACTTACAACATTTGTATACCGCTCCACATCTAAAACTGATTCTGGAGTGGTGAATTGTAAGAAATAAATTGATAAAAAGATTAAAACATTTTTTTTCTTTTTAAAAACAGAATGCCAACAAAAAAGAATGCTTCCTGGAATAGAACTGTTTTCAGGAGGCATCAAAAACAACACAGTGTTGGTGTCTGCCTGATCTCCTGGGGCAGGGAGTTCCAAAGGAAGGGGGCCACCACACTGAAGGCTCTTCTCTGGGTGGACTCCAATCGGGCCGTAAGTCCATGTGGAACCACCAGGAGCATATCCTCTGATGACCCCAGTGACTGAGCAGTGGTTATGCTATTGTCTACCACTATACCACATTACCTCTGTATATTCAGTTGCTTTATATGTTACACTCAGACATGCAGATCTGGATTGGGATGCCAGGGTATATCTGGGCTGAAGCCTCGTTTCAGTTATACATTGAAATACTGTGTATAGCTGAAAGGCCTACAGCCTTGAGTAAGTTGTTCTCAGTCTCGATGATCTGGTTTAGTGAGCTTGTGAATGTACTTTACCGAATAGCAGTGCAATCTTATACAATTTAATTATTCATTCATTCATTTCAAATATTTCTTGGCTGCCTTTCAGTCAGCGTACAACAATAACACTCACATAATAAAAACAGATGTGGTCAAAACAGCAATATCATCTCAGAAGTAATCCCCCTTGAGTTCAATAGTCCCAAGTAAGTGTGTAGAGCAGAGGTGGGCAACTGAATTTGGGAGGGGGGCCAGATGACCCCCACCCAGTTCTCCATAGCCTGACTGACATCAGGCACTGTGACCCCGCCCCTGGCATCAGGGGGGCAGGGCCACACCCCCGACATCATTTGAATGTGCTGGGTGGGTGCTGTGTCATCTGGGCTGTTGTTTTGCTGTGCACTGTCTTTCCCCATTGGGGGATTCCAGAGTGCAATGAAGCCACCCTGTCTGAGTTGGAGGCTGGAGGAGCGCTCCAGCTACCAACTCAACCCAGAACACACTTCACCTGCATGGTGCCTTCCATCTTGGAGAGGACACTGTGCGAGCAAAGCCACCTAGGGATGTCGGCAAAATCCCAACAGAACCAAATGAGTCCATGAATCTGACCCGCAGATTCTGCAGCGGACTGGTTTTCCCCCTGCCTGGCTGATTCCGCTGTCTTATGAACCGTAGTTTTGTTTTTTTTTTAACTTTCTCAAATTTTGCACAAGTTTTGTCATAGAAAAATATGCAAAAAAATTTAAAAATGCCCCCAAATGTGCATTTTCCCCATAGGCTAAAGCATGAAAATGTGCATTTGGGGGGAATTTGTGCATTTTCACACACGCACATTTGCGCAAATTCAGAAACAAAAAATCCGGTGATGGGCAGACAACGGAAAGAAAGGCACCTGACACTCTGTGAAAAACAGATGGAACAGATTTTACACAATTCTTACATCCCTAAAGCCACCCCAACTGAGTAGTCAGCTAGAGGTGCTTTGACCGCCCTGGGGAAGATGCCACACAGGCGAGTCCCATGCCTGCATGCCCCACTGTTATCTCCAATCTGTGTGGAGATAACAGTGAGAATTCTCCAGTCCCTGCCCCCTGGATAAATCCATGACGGCTCCACAGGTTGGATGGGGAACCACCATGAGCTGGAGGTTCCCCTCCCATGGTGTATAGGATAACAGCTTAAAATAGCTGTACAGATAATGATTCACTATTAAAACCACTTAATTATTAGACCATACATTCTTGCAGCATATTTTGAGGAATATGCAGCTTCGCACATGGTCTAGTTAAAAGAAGACCAATGTTTTGGACTTCAGCTCCCATCAGCCCCATTCAGCATGGCCAATGATCAGGAATACTGGGAGTTGTAGTCCAAAACCTCTGAAGGACACCAGGTTGAACTAGGTGGTAAATTGAGAGACTGATTGGGTTCACACAACACATTAACCCACAGTCAGTGGTTAAGTGTGGGTTGATGTTGAACCGTGGGTGGTTATTGTACTGTGGGTTATCATGTTCTTTGAATGCAGCACGTTTTGTGCAGGGTGGCTTGTTAACCATGCAGTGTAGCTTCTTTTTCTTGAACAAGCCACATTGAGAACCCATGGCTTGTTGTTGGGTTGTTCAAGGTGGCTAACAAGTGACACTGCAAGGTTAATAAGCCACCCTGCGGAAAACGTTCTGCATTCAGACAACACGATAACCCATGGTCCAACAACAACCCATGCTCAACCACTGAGTGTGGGTTAGTGTGTTGTGTGAACCCAGCCAATGCGTTATTTAGGGCTACCCAGTCAATCTTTAGCCAAGATGGGACTTGAACCTTACTCCTAGTGTTCCCCCTGGTCCATCTTAGTTGTTGACTTGAAATCCTGGAATCTGTACAAACATTAATTTCAATGGCTGGGTGGGAGTGAAGGGGAGGGGAAGAAAACAGCAAATTCTTAATTCCCAGGCATTTGAGGATTTTGAAGTGCTCGTTCTGTGAAGAGGTTAACTCAGATGCTTCCTGACGGAGTTCTCAGCCAAATTATAGCTGACGTGTATTAGAAACTGTTTGTAACAGACGGCCTTGCGAAAAAGGCGGAGTGAAAACATTCTGTGCTATCCAAGATTAAGTGCTGCCAAGTCATGAAAGCAGAAAGTTGACGGAATGTATCTCAAAAATAAATTTCAAAAAGCATGCTACGATCAAGTGAACAGAGGGGAAGTAGGGACTGATCATACAAAGCTCATGGTTTGCTGCTGCCACCAAGTCCCTTCCTTTCCTTGTCTTCTCACATCTTCTATGGAACTACATCTGTCGCCTCAGGCAGCTTTTCCCACAGAGGGAAGTGTTATCTCCAGTTACCAAAGGACGACATGGAAATTTCCTCTCTATCCCAGTCATGATTGAGGCTGGGACTTCACAATCTGGTAATTGCTTCTCTTAACATCTGCTGTGGAAGCTTCTACACATAATGTCACAATCCACTTCGATAAGCAGGTTTTTTGCTAAGGAATCCTGACAAGTTGCTGGATCTTGCAGCATGGTTGCTAAGTCTGCAGTCTGGGCATGGGTCATGTCTTCAAGAATCTTCCAAATGTCAGTGTCTGAGCCAGCCAACTGCTCTTCATGATTTATGAGGCCACCACTTCTGACATGAAGGACAAATTGTGGTGAGGCTACAAGAGGTAGGCAGAAAAATTACAAGCTCTTACATGGAGATCTTGGCAAGTGTGCTAAGCTTGCATTTGCAGTAAGAAAGATTTCCTTTTGTGCCCAGGTTCTTTGTGAAGCTACAGGAAGAACGGTCTGTAGCTTCACTATATCTCAGCTCCGGTGTCTTTCCCCCACCCCTGCCCCCACCCCCACCCCCTACAATATAGGGTTAATAATATCAGCCTTTATTGCATAGCTGTTGTGAGGATTGCCGAAATAATGCATGTCAGTCACTTTGAACACTCAAAAGGTGAGACGTAAATGCTAGGCATTATATAAACCATGTATTGTAATGTATCAGTTTGCTATTGTGCTCTTCTGTCCAACTTTTGACTAATTTTTTTGAATGGCAGGTAGGAATGGAATTAAATAAGATCATACTGTGTAAGATTCCAAAGTTCTCACTTATTCTGAGAAGCATTTGTATCTGCATGCATCTGTGGGTATATGTTCAGTCAAAATTTTGTGGAAGGCATGTGAGATTCACCATATGTATATGTATATATATAAATAAAGGGTGCAATCCTGTGGCTGCTAGTCAGCAGCTAGATGGCCATAGGATACATCTGTTCCCTGAGAACTGACCTTCCCCCGCTCCCGCGCTGTCTTGTAGGCAGCGTGGAACGGCCCTGTGCGCGCGCTCAGAAGAGGGGGCATTCCAGGGCGTGGAAGTCAGAAATGCCAGTACGACACATCCAACATGTCGTCCGGCCATCGCTTCCCCTGCTCCACCTTCCCATGGCTAGACAGCCAAAATCAGCTGTCTAGCCACAATTGCAGGGCAGCTGAAGCATGGAGGGGATGATCCCCTCCACACTTCTCCTACCCTGCATTGGATAGGTGGTCGCCTCCGAGTTTGGAGGCAGCTGCCTATCCCGGTAGGATTGCTCCTTAAAATACTTCTGTACCACTTAACATATTAAAATCCCTAAGTGGGATTTTGACTGTAGAAGTCTAAACATGCTCTGAAGATGTTGCAGTGTTCTGTTTTTCAGTAGATGAAGAGGAAGATGATGATGCAGAGTACTTTATGGTGTTTATTTATTCTCATAGCAACTCGTTGAGGAAGGTCAATATAAAGACAATTCCCATTTTGCAGAGGGGTAAATTGAGACTGAGGCTGCAATCCTATGAATGTTTCTGTGGCTACTTAGAATCATGTAGTTGGAACAAGTGGAGGCTGGTGGCTCCGATGTCAGTGGGGCAGTGAATTCGCTCTGGATTTCAGTTAGAACCAGTCAGCACTCTAAAGGAGCTATCGAAGGTACAAAGCACCTTTAGAGTTCTGACTGGAACCCAGAGAGGATTCACCGCCCCACTGACATCAGAGCCACCAGCCTCCACTGGTTGGAATGGACCACAGAGGTAATCTAGTCCAACCCCCTGCCAGTGCATGAAATCTACTGCTACAGCATCCCTGATAGGTGGCCATCCTGCCTCTGCTAAAAACTCACTATTTACAGGGAGTCCATTACCTTCTGAAGCAGTCCGTTCCATTGTCAAACGGCTTGTGCCACCAAGCTCTTCCTAATGTTCAGATCAAATCCCCCTTCTTATCATTTGATTGGGGGATCAATGTTGGACCAAGTTGGTTCAGGTCCTACCCTCTGGTGCAACAGAAAACAAATTTGCTCCATTGACTAACTAGTGTTTTAACTTCTAGGAAAGGATGCATAGAGCCATTCTGTGTGAGAGAGTGACTTTTGCAAGACCAAATAGTACTTTTCTGGATAAACAAAGACTCAAACCCAAGTTTATATGATCCCAAATCCAGGTTTAATAGCTTCAGTGTTATTAAGCTGTAGCCAGAGCCCCAAATTTCTGATGAGGCCCATACAAAGAGTTCATGGTAGCCTGATGGGATTTTGGACTTTTTTCTTTTGAACAGCTGATCCCAATGCTATACCACACAACATTGGTCATACAAAATAAGTGCTGTTGTATGACAAAGTGAACTAGCTTCACTCTCCTTTGGATATTGGCCTCCATATGTACATGCTTGTGAGTGAATGTTAAAATAACTTTGGTGCTAGAGATGAAAATGAGATGCTACTGCTACTTGAGCATGGTGTAGTAGTTAAGAATGTCGAACTAGGAATGGGGAGTCCAGAGTTCAAATTCCCACTCAGCCATGAAGCTTACTGGATAACTTTGGGCCAGTCAGTATGTCTCCATTTGATCTACCTTACAGGGTTGTCATGAGGATAAAAGGGGGAGGGAGAGCCATGCGAGTTGTTTTAAGCTCTTTGGAAAGAAGAGATATAATAGTAATAGTTGGGATATAACAGTAATAAGCAGCATTCAAGGTTTACCATTTCCTAAGGTGGCTTCTTGTGCTTCCCCCCTCCCAAAGTGGAAATGTGTCACCCAAAAAGAAGACAGAAGAGGCAAAGATTTGCATAAAATGTGCACGAGCTAATTGGCTTAGTGGTTAAGACGCTGAACTGCAGACTGGAAGGTTGGCAGGACAGCAGTTCGAGACCCGAGTGCAGCGTGACAGAGTGAGCTCCCGTCTTCAGTCCCAGCTTCTGCCAACCTAGCAGTTCGAAAGCAAGAAATTGCAAGTAGATAAACAGGTACCGCCTCGGCGGGAAAGGTAACAGCGTTCCGTGCACCTTGGTGTTCAGTCATGCCGGCCACATGACCACAGAAGCGTCTTCGGACAGCGCTGGCTCTTCAGCTTAGAAACGGGGATGAGCACTGCACCCTAGAGTCAGACACGACTGGTTGGAGACACCTTTACCTTTATATATATATATATATATATACACACACACACACACACACACACACATTTAGAAATAAGTACGTAGTGGGGAAATAATGTAGTGGGGAAGATGTCAAGATGCCTGCTTTCCTTTTTTATGGTTCTTTATCTCTAAACCGGACTACACAGCCCTTCAAATAGAGGACTGTTCTCTAACAGCTCTCCAAATAGAGGACTGTTCTCTTTAAAGTAGGACACGTGCCCCCCCTTTCCTCCAAATGTCACTTTTATGTACGGAGATGTAACCTCTGCACGACGTCAAGAAATGACTTTGCCTTTGGTGATGGACGGCTCAGTTTCATGTGCAGCTGCTATTTTGGGTGATGGCGAAAATTTTGATCCTGCGAGATCCTGCAAGTTCAAATGTCCATCTGATACTTGCATGGATGGAAAAAATGTCCCCTGGCTGAAGGAGACGGGGATCACAACTGTACAGATGTATGTTTTCCATGCGGCTGTTTGGGGGAGAGGTTTTATACACCGGTGTTAGGTATACCGTTCGTTAAAAATAACAGGGTGACGATAGGAAAGAGGATTGCATACAACAGATCTTTTCATTGTCTGCAGCTGAATTCAAAAGCCTGGCTTAGTTATTGGTATGTCTAAAGGTCATTAATGATAGGCGCCAAGAGGAGGAGTGGTTGTCCGTGCCAAGTTTACTATGTTCCCATGATAATCAGCCTGGTGTGCAAGAAAGCTGGAGAGCTTCAGCAATTTTGGTTTAAAATGGAAGAGAGTGTGGCCTAGAGGAGCTTTCAGGGCTAGCTCCAGGTTTGAGGGGGGCTGGGGAGAGTGCCCACAGCTGAACTCATCCTCTGTTGGTCAGCCCTAGCACACTTACCTGGAAGCAGTAGCAGGTAGCCGTGATCCAAACTGTCCCGGGGGCCGGCATTTAAATTTCCTATGATGTCCCAAACGGCTGCTGTGTTGAGGAGTCTGTAGGGAATTACAGTGGCAGCTGGGGGTTGTAGGACTTTTCTCTGTCTAAACATGTATAGGATTGTACCCTACTGCTTTTCCATCCATGGTTATTCACAAGTGAGTTCCCCTGTGTTCAGTAGGGCAGCTGCATAGAGTTGCAGCCTTAGGTACAAATCAGGAAGCTCCTTTATTTGAATCTCTCCCCTGCTGTGAACCTACTAAGTGGCCTAAGGCAGGTCCTTTCCCCTCAACTCTCCCCCCCCACACACACACACACCGCTTCTCCAATATGGGGATAAGAGTACTGACTTATAGTATGGTGTTTTACAAGGATTACATTAAGCTAACACTGAAGCACCATGATTTCCCGAAAGGTGCTATATTATTTATTATTTGGGGGTGGGGGATGTATACCTTCAAGATCAGGGGTGTTAAGCCTCATACCCATGGGCCTCACTTGGGTCCCCCAGAAGGCTATGCCCCCTTCCTCTGGCCTCATCCCGTTCCTCCAACTGCCAATACTTCATTTCATTTCATTTATCGTATTTCTATACTGCCCCAAAGCCGTATAGAAATATAGCTTTGTGACCTCTGTGAACTCTGGGTGGTTGACAAAAATTAAAAACACACACATTAAAATACATTATATGAAGTATAAAACCATTCATATAAGGACATAGAACAAATAGCACACACAACAACAACTAAAACGGTTTAAAACAATCAGCCAGAGGCAATCAGAGAGACTCATTATATGCTGCCAAAAGCCTGAGAGAAGAGGGCAGTGTTAAACTGGCGCCGAAAAGATGACAATGTTGGCACCAGGTGGGCCTCGTCGGGGAGATTGTTACTCCATAAATGGGGGGCCACCACCAAGAAGGCCTTCTCCCTTGTTGCCACTTTGTGGTTTTCCAGGTTTTGCACATGTCTCTCTTCCCTCCGCCCCAATTCTAAAAAGTTGAATATTTCCCAAGTTTTAGTTAGTGGCAGTAAGAGCTTTAAACTCAAATATGCTGGTGTTTTTGATATTTGTGGAATGTTAGGCTCGCCTTGTTTCCATTCAGCCCCACCCACCACTGGAATGCAGCCTCTGAGAGCTTCTCCAAAATTAACTTCAGAGCTGAAACTTCACAGAGATATCAGGGAGCATCACTGATTCCTTGGCAAGTCTAATTGCCTATCTAAATAAGCTCTTTGCAAGGCAGGGGAAAACCATCAAGCTGGGGGCAAGTATGATGATTATTCAGGGCCCTCTGTGTATGTGCAAAAGTACTTTCATGTGTGACATGGCTTGCTTTCTATCCATTCCTTTGCAAAGGAATGGGCTTTAAGAGATTGACGTCTTCTCCGTTTGCTTTGACCAGATTGCCAGCGAACACACATCTCAGTTCTTCCTGTGAAAGGGAGACCTAGAAAATGTGCTGTGGGTCATGAAGACCTTCCTGCTGCTAATGAAATATTATGCCTTGTAATGCGTTAGCTTTTTGGTGACACCTGCTCCATTCACTTTGGCCATGCTGTCAGCAAACTGGTCTTAGCCAACGGCTCTCACGAGTCATTTCCAAAGTTCACATTTTCTCTACACTTGGTTGCATTCATTATACTGAGTACATAAAGTACAAAGCTTGTACTTTAAAACACACACACACACACACACACCCCTCTTGTCAGCTTTTCAGAGGAACAGAGAAATCAGTGTAAATTCCAGCCTTTGGGTATTTTTCCAACATACTTCTGGGAGTGACTTGCCTTTTGAAAAGATTCAGTAAAGATGAGTTGGAGAGGATGCTGACTCACTTCATTTAGGTAAAGGAGTTGTTGTTTTCCAACAAAAGAAAAATATTGTATTGGGCTCCTGTGGACTACAGAGAGGAATTCTGTACAAAATAATTTGCAAAATAATTTCCTGACTAGCTTTAGGGAGTGGGGTAAAGTGACACAATATAGCGTAAAGGTGCATACAGCTGCAATTCATTTTAGCAGTGAGCTTCACATGGGAGGACACTCAGTAAACTTTGGGAATATATGTCATCTTCTATCCCAGAGCAGTCTTGGGGAAAACAATTCTGGCTTTCAGTAGAAGCTAGATTTGCACTGATTGGCTGCCTCTTGTGTCAGTCATGAAGTCACATTTTTGCCTGCCACTCACCTCCGCCCCCCATCAAAGTGGGGCTGTACATCTCGCTGACTGGCTGGCCCTTCGTATGTAAATTCCAAAAACGGGCTGTTCATTATGTGATCTGGCTGACTCGTGTGTCAGTCATGAAATAGGCTGCCTACCTTTTCAGAGTGCATGTGAAAGTGTGAAAAAGGTTTTTTTTTTCCTTTTTAAAAGAAACCTAGAACAAATATTTGAGCAAATAAATATGCAAGGAAGTTGGTAATGAAAACAAAAGAACAAGTCCACCTGGAGCACAGAGGGAGGGGCCATTAGGAAGAGGGAAAAGTGGTGGTGGGGAAACAGACCTCACTCCATCTGGGCACACATCCTGAGGCTTCAATCCTATGGACACTTCCTGGAGATGAAGTTCCACTGCTATAAAAAGGACTTCATTCTAAGGGGAAAACTAAAATAGGATTGTGGTATAAGAAATGAAATGTGTATATGTCACTTTGATTTCCCTGGAATTAATTTTTTTGTGTATTGTGGATGAGCCCTTTTTGTATTGTATCATTTTTAGATTATATTTTTATGGTAATTATTATTATTATTATTATTATTGTATTATTGTGCTGATTATGGTTTATATTGGTGTTGTTGAGTTTCTGTTATTAATTATATTCTGTATTTGTGTGTGTAAGGGTGCAATCCTACTGAGATAGGTGGTCACCTCCGTCTTCCTCTGAAGGTCGGGTATCTAAGCGCGGCTTCGCAGAGGGGGTGGGAACAGGGCTGGAGACCACATAGGAAGTTGTCTAAAACAGCTTCTGCTGTCTCCTCCCTGCCCCCAGGAATGCCCTCTTTTCACCTGTCCGTGCTTTGTGTTACGAGCACAGACAGGCACGGAGGGGCAGCTGCTGTGGCTCTCTGCCCCAGCTATGAGGGGAGGGGGAGGGTAGCATGGCTTCCTGGCTATGAACCCGGAGCTGGGAAACTGAAAAATCGTATATAGGATTGCCGTCTCTGTCACTTTGAGGCTGCTTTTTGTAGTGGGAAGCAACACATACGTTTAGATGATGATGATGATGAAGATAATAGGCAAACCTGGCTACATGTGAGAGTTGGTTTGCAACTGACTCTGATGTATGTTCATGTGATGGGGCTTACAGGAGTAAGCCTCAATTTTACATAGAATCATAGAATAGTAGGTTTGGAAGGGGCCTACAGGACCGTCAAGTCCAACCCCCTGCTCAGTGCAGGAATCCAGGTCAGAGCATCCCTGACAGATGGCTGTCCACCCTCGTCTTGAGGGCCTCCAGTGTGGGAGAGCCCACCACCTCCCCAGGTCATTGGTTCCATTGCCCTGTTGCTCTAACAGTCAGGACGTTTTTCCTGATGTTCAGCCGGAATCGGGCTTCCTATCACTTGAACATGTGCACGCACAGTAACTGTGTTCAGGAGTAACGACCCACAATGGATTTTCCTTCCAAGTATAAGTTCTGGCAAGATTCACAGGCTCCCTCCTCCCTTCCACCCTCCTTTGCACATGAGGGTAAGAAATTAGAAGTTTCCGCTTCTAATTGGTTTCAAACCATTGTTTGCCATTTCATCTAGATGCAGCAAACAACGATTTGCACAAAATGGAGTTTGCAGCCAAAGCAGTATCAAGTATGCATTATTTGAAGGGTTAGGCAACCTTTTGGGGCCCATAGGCACATTTGGCAATTTGAGAAAATGTCTTGGGCACCACCACAAAATGGCTGCCATTGGAGGCATGGCTAATCACAAAGGACAGGTAACATGCCTAAACCATGGAATACAAGGCAGAGGTGCAGATCTGAGCCCCAATCTGAGCTCCTTTAAACCTGCACTTTTTAGTGCCAGCAGAATCCTCTTTTTCTCCCGCACTCCTCCGCCAGCCAATTCAATCCCCCCTATTTCTTTTTCTCTCTCGCTCTCACAGGAGTCCCTTTTCCTTTTCCTTTTTTCTTTCTCTTTTGGGTGGCTGGGCACACTGCAGAGGAAAACATGGGCCTGCAGCTGCCCACCATCTCCATTTCCTAAGAATGCCTCTGAGCTCCACGTGTGGCCCAGAGGCATTCATGGGGGATGAAGATGGCAGCAGCTGCAGGCCCTCACTTGGCTTGGAAGTGATTCCAGCTGCTGGTAAGAACATTTGTTAATTTAAAAGAAATAATAAGTGGGAGGAGCAGGGCACCCCGATGGGTGCCAAGAAAGGTGTCCGGGGGCACACTGGTGCCTGCAAGCACCACATCACCTACCCCTGTATTAGGAGAATCATTCCCTATATTAGAGAAGTATAATATCCTTTTCATTCCTTTTCATTCATGCCATGCCTATCCACATGTGGAAATCCACTGTGTTTAATTGGAGGGGGGACACCCCCCAAAAAAAGTGTCAGGGGTGGAACAACCCCCTGCCTCTCCCCAAAAGAACTTGAAAAACTGGTGGAGTCTAAGGGCTGAGCAAGCTCACCTCCCTCAGGCTGCCAGAGAAGATCCTGTGCAGCAGAGAGCACGGCATGCAGGAGTGAGCTCCTTGCTGTCTGGGACTACGAGCTTGAGAGACTGGGTTCATACAACACAACAAGCCAGAGTACAGGTTGAATGTGGGTTGTTATTGAATTGTGGGTTGCTGTTGAATCGTGGGTTGTTGTGTTGGATGAACCCAGACATGCTGATAAACCATGATTTGTTAACCATGAACAACCCACAGAGAGAACACATGGTTTCTTGTTGGGTTGTGAACTATGGGCTGTTCATGCTTAACAAACCATGGTTTGTCAGCATGGCTGGGTTCACACAGCACAGCAACCCACGATTCAGCAACAACCCACAGTTCAATGGCAACCCATACTCAACCCATGTTGTCATGTTGTGTGAACCAGGTCAGACACTAGCTTACTTCTAGCCTGGGGACTAAAAGGGTGCAAAAACATGGCACAGATACATCCTTCATGACGACTCTTCTTCCTTCGCAAGATCCTTTCGGTGACAGGGGGCACTGCCCCTTTGCCACTGAAAAAGGACTGAAGGGTGGTGGGAGGAATGGCATAGGGTGTGCTCCTCACTGAGGAGTGCTCCAAAATGTGCTCCTCACTGAGCCAAAACTCTACCGGAAAAGATCCTGTTGCAGATTAGGAGGGAGACTTACCCCACTGCATGTTATTCAAGGATAATTACTGGGGGGTCGGGGGGAAGCTTTGTTTCTTGCCACTCTTGTAACTCAGTTACAGGGCAGAGTTTTTGTGCTGGTGAACTAGAGACCATTACTATGATAAGGAAAGGGAGGTGATCAATCAGCTGTTTCAATATGTCTGCTTTGATTTTTAAATTTTAAGCATGCAGGAGGAGATTAAGGTATTCGTCATGGCTTTTTACAGCCCCTAGACCTCAAAATAACCACTTCCCACCCCCTAATAGTGCCCCCCCATTTTAAATGCAGCACATGAAAGCACAGAATGAAAGCACAGAAATGCCCCGCTGAATATGAAATTCACCTTATCTAGTATTCCAGAGACTGCATGCTTCATTGGAAACCAGTAGCTGTACAGTGCAATGCCAAAAAATATTGATTCGCTGCCACCTGTATTTAAGCCAACAAATAACCTTCCTTGTGGCTTTTTTTTTTTTTTTTTTTGGTCTCCTGTTTTCAGATGACACGGGTTGCCCCAGTAGCCAGTCAGTATCTCCAGTTAAGACTCCTCCTGATACTGGAAACAGTCCAGTCGGCTTTTGTACAGGGAGTGATGGAGGAGATTACACAAGAAAGAAATTTAATTCAGGAACAATGGGGGACGGAACTCAACAGTCAGCTCGATATAAGAAGGAAACAAAGACGAGCCTCATAAAACCAGGTAAGATCACTTTGGATCTCTGCAATTTTAGATGCTGCCTTTGGTTTTGCTTTCTGCTTTATAAACATTTCCAAATTGCATACAACTCCCATTTACAGTAAATCAGATACAGAGTCTGCATTTACAGATATATGGGATTTGCTAGACCTTTGTATTCTCAGATGCCGCCTTTGTTTTGAGTGGCGCAACGCGTTTTTTAAAAACTGCTTGCAAAAAACGTAAAAAGCCAAGCATAGGCAATAGATGAACCACAGAAAAACAAACAGAAATTCATTACCATAGGGGTGACTTTTTTTGAATCATTTTGAGGCCTAGATGTAATATCTAGAAGATCAGGAAGTATTTGAACACTTTATATGAAATGCACATTCTTTTTCAAGCCTGCTAGGAACAGCATTTTATTTTTTGTAATTGTCACATCATGTGGGGATGATTTGCTGCTGGGATACATTTCTCTCTGTCTTGAACTGCATGGTGTTAGCCCACAAATCCATTTGGTGTGTTTGTGTCCCTGCTCGCCACCCCACCACGGTTCTACTCTAAGTATGACTAAGTCTAAATCCAGCCTAGAATGTTTTATTGAGACATGGTTGGATGGTACAGTTGAAGGCTGATTGCACTGGTGTAGCTAGGTAATTTTAGACCCTGGACTTAATGGTCTTATAGGGAGGGGGTGGTTTATATGGCCATGTGGATTACTTCAGCTGTGATTTACACAACTAACATTTCTCTTTTCCTCCCCTTCCCCACTGCCATTTCATGCTTTCCAGCTGCTTCTACATTCCTGATATGTTACAGAGGAGGAATGAGGGGGCGGGGGAACAACCTGTTTGCCACCCCTGATTTTAATACATATATATGTATTTATACACACGCGCGCGCACACACACACACACACAGAGCATGTGCAGTTTCGCATTTTCAGCTCACTTAAATCATAGCACTGTCATGACTACAGGAAGAGAAAGGATGCTGTGGTAACCAGCATCAACCCCAGTGGGCCCTGGCATGCCCATGTCAGCCCAGTGCTGGCGCCAGACCTGTTTGCTGCTGTCCTATGAGCTGCTCTTCCTTGGGTGGTCACTTCCCCCCCACACCCCTGCTTCATGCTAGCTGCACCACCGGTTGGTTGATTCAGCTCTGTTTGGACAGTATCTCCAGACTGAAAACTGGATTCTCAGTGTGCAAGATGACCACATCCCGAAGATTGGTACGCCACTTTCCTAGCTGAGAGCTGCTGACTGGCAGCATGCCACCTTCCAATTTAAGAGCCATGGGCATGACTTTGCAGGAAGAGCTTGTGATCTGTAGGATGTCATGTGGGACCTTAGGCTTCACAGTGATTTGGAAGCATAACATTCTCTTCTTGGGGGAAACATGCTTGGCAAAGAGTTTTAGAAAATGACATTTAACATATTGTGCTTGGGTCACTGCTCTTTGTTCCCAGTTTGCTGCAAAGATCAGCAAACTGTGGGGGGAAAAGATAATGTGTTTGCTGTTCAGACACAGATACAGAATGTGCTAAATTGAATAGTGGCTTTGTCATGGGAATGGTTGAATGGTGTTTAGATCATAGCTTTGCACGGACCTATTGTCAGTGCAAAAATGCTGCACAGTCCATTCTTACTGGAGGTGAGATTTTAAAGATAAGGTTATCCTGTTTTACTCAGCTACATTAAATTTGGGATGTCTGTCGCTGGGAAATCCGGTTCTTTTTTGGCTCAACAGAGTTCCGTGGTGTGTACAACTCGCTTTGTGTCTGCAAGCAGAGCTCTGGGATATTCCCCGAACTCTGGGAACATTTTTGTGCATTGTTTTGTTTTGTTTTTGTGGGGGGAAAGTTCTGTAATTTGCACAAATTTCTGAACAATTTGCTCAAATTATGGCCAAAGTAACACAAATTACAGCAGAATTTGTGCAAATTACACAAATTTAGAAATTCAGCTGTAATTTGCACAAATTGGTCTGAAATTGCAGAACCCTCCACACACAAAAATTCCCAGAAATTCCCAGAAAATCCACAAACTGGTCCAACTCACTGCAGTTCGAGTCAGGTGCTGCAGCAGAAACCAAAACAAAGTCTAGGGTGCTGAGCCTAGAAAAACCCATCGAACACCACCCCGAAAAAAGATTTCTCTGACATCCCTACATTAAATATGTTGCATGCAGTTGATCCTCACCACTTTGTTTACCTTAGTGTAACTGTGTCGGAGGCTGATCCAGATCAGGACCACTGTGCACAGGTAGGGGAGATTTAAACCTTCCCACCCAGCCACCTTATCCCCCAAATTTGCCACCCCTACAGGGACTCAAAAAAGATGGTGGTGGGGGGACTCCATTTCTGCCAATGGAGTTTTCTTCTTTTTTTAGTCCCTGCAGTCAGGATGGGGGAACTTTGGAGGAAAAAAGGGGCTGAGTGGGAAGGTTGAACCCCCACCCCCACCCCCTAGTGCACGGTGGTCCTGGATTGGGTCACCATGTGCTTACACTAAGGTAAACAAAAGGTTGAGGATCTGCTGCATATTAATGTAGTGTGTAGTTTAGCGCACTGACATGTTGATATCGAGAAAGTTATACTCTCATGGATGTTTTTTTTTTCTCCCTATCTGATCCCAATAGAAAAAATGCTGGCCCTCTTTTCATTCCCATTGATGGGCTTACCAGTTGCATCTGCTGCCGCTTATTTGACAGTAGATCTCTTGCTGTCTTCGGCAGAGTGAAAGCTTTGGAGGAGGTGTACATATGATCAAACACTTATCACTCATGCTTGCTGTCACTGGCTCCAGCTCAGCTGACCTCACCCTGCAAGCAGTTCTGTTTGTTGGGGTCAAAACACACATTTACGATGTATTTGAGGGAGGAAGCAGAATGCCCGAGACAACGTTTATGAGACTGTTGGATAGTTATCGACCTGAAGTGTTTATGAGGGACTTGGCTCTACGGAATGACAGAGATAAAGCAGAGAAAGTGGTATCTCTTCTTGGGCTCACTTCTGTTCCATGTCCAGTACAAACTCCTTATTTTAAAAGTATACGTCCCCTTGTCCATCCTATGTTTCTCCCTTCCCCTCCTCACTACCTGCAAAGTTTGCTTCTCCAGCTGTGCCACCAAACATTTCTTCTCTGAAAGACCCTTCTGTCATGGGCTGACCGTTCCATCTTGTTGCCTCTCATGCCTGCCTGCATGTCCTGCCAGACCATCTGCAAAACCAATGCAATTAATGCCATGCCCTCGCTCTCCTTCTTCAAGTCCCTCTTCAGCATCAGCTTCTCCTGTGAACCCTTTCCAAGCTGAAACAAAGGGCCAAAGCACATCATGTTTTAAAGACTTGGCTAGCGGCAATATCTTCTTTTTTTTTTACTCTAGAGTAAGTGCAAGGGTCCTGATCTGGATTGTGACCCTAGCATGGAGGCTGGGGGGGGGGCTTTAATCTTTTCCCCCTGCTTTCCAGAGTGCCACCCCTGTGCCTGCAATTTATATTGCCCAATATGGCTTTAATATGTAAATTTAAATTTTATTAAATTTAATATAATTTATATAATTTATATTGTGAAATATGGCAATATTTCATAATATAAATTACCAAATTTATTGTAATTACCAAATTAAAGGTGTGTGGAGGGGGTAATCTGGATCAGAACCAATGTGTGTAGTGGTATGCTAAAAGGCCCCTACCCCCACACTAGATTGCAACCACTGTACTTACTCTAGAGTGAAAAAAGAAAGATGTAGCTGCTAGCTATGTCTTTGAAATAACATTTGTTTGGGGTCAGCACCTAAATACTTGTTGATTTAATTTGCTGAAATTCTTTTAACATTATTATTGTGTCTCCTATTTCTCAGCTATTCTTGCCTTTCCTACATCTCCATTTTTTGTTTGTTACTCTTTCCCCCTTCCTTTCCATTCCTTCACTCTATTGTCCTCCCTGACCCTGTCATAATTTGGATTGTAATCTCTTTGAGGGAGGGTGTGTCATGGGCATTCATGGTGCTGTTATTATTAACGACAAGAACATGACATTTCAAGTCTTTAAAGTATCTCTTTCTGCCTTTGGGGTTCTGCCTTCAGGAGGTCTTTGCAATGCTCGACAGCTTGTCTTCTCTTTCTTCAACGGAAGTTGGGCACTTAAAAAAAAAAAAAGCCACATGGCAGTGCTTGAAAGGATAAGTGTGATTTGCTTGATAGAAGCCCTACCAAATGACAGCGGGCCTTCAATCAGTGGAACAACTCCAGTGTGAAAGGGCCCTAGGCTGAGAGGTACAGATAAGCAGAGGGGTGTACGCAGCCCCCGCACAAGCTCTCTCGTTGCCTGAAGCAAGAAAAAATATGGGCCACCACCACCTCCTCGTGCCCCTTCCTTCCACCGTATTGTGATTCCTTTCCCCTGTCCTGTACCGCCCTTACCTTTCCCACCGCCACCACCCATCCTCTGTGCATTCAGGTAGAGAGCCGCGCAGCCAGAAGAAGCAGTCAAAGGGCTCTCACAAAAGCTCCCCAGCGTCTCCGGATGAACTGTTACGAGATCCCCACACCCACTTCCAGCCATGCAACTTTCCGTGCAACAAGACAAACCGAGGGTGGCGGGGGGGGGGCGCTCTCTCACTGGCTGAATCGACACATGGCAGTCTTACCATTATCATACTGCACTGGTAACTGTTGGTGCACATGACAGCAATGGGCACCCAATAGTTATCACTGCAGTATGATAACAATAAAACTGTCATGTGTCGATTCACCCACTGGAGCAAATGCTGTTTCATGGGAGGGCCATCCCTGAGTGTGTGTGTATTCTACCATATGCCTCACTCTTCCTGATTATTTCTCTTGATTTTCTGGAACCATGCTGCCTCTGACACCAGTTGCCTACAGAAAATGAAGCGACCTGGTTCTTAAGATACTGTAAGGCAATTACTTTTGGTGCTGATAGCTTGCTTGATTCTTTTTTTCCTCTCACACCTTCTTAAAATGGATGGTGCTCCTCCTTTTGCCTAAGACAGTGTGCATCATGATAATTTGCTGCACAAATTCCCGAGAGGGACAGAGAGAGAGAAAGAGAGAGAGAGAGAGAGAGAGAGAGATGCTGCTCGGTTGCTGATAGGTTCCTTTTTAGTTTCAAGTCTGTTGCTATGGAGCTGTGTAGGTTTGCTTACTTGACCTGCTAACTCGAGGAGTTATTAAGGGATCTGTCTCCATGGATACGCCAGTATGAAACTATACTCCACAAAAAGCATAAAATACACACATCTTTCTGAAAAAAGAATAAAAGTCCTCTTGTTTTTGCACAAGGATATACTTTCCCCTGTTCCAAAAAGCAAAAGGAAATACACTATCTGAAATGGAAGCAATGAGATCAACACTGTATAAGGTATCACCTCTCTATAGTGAAGGAGCCACTCCTGTAAATTTAAATGCTCTGAGATGATGAGTGCAGAGATGTTGATGCTGAAAGTTCCCTTGTGTAGGTGTGCCTGAGTATAGCCAATCCCTGAGTTCTATCTTTGCTACACTGTATAATTATCAGGAAATGGAAATAAGCATGGAGCTAGGCAGACGGGGGTTTTCTACATGAGGTATTTATCGTGCGCTTGTCAGTCCTTACAGTCGTTTATAGGTTCTTTAGACAATGTTGTGACCCTCCAGTTTCACTTTTGTGTCTAACCAGCATGTTTGGCAAGTTGCATCAGAGCAAGGAAAATGTGGCATTTAATTGTGAAAGTGAAGGAAAATGCAATTTCCTCTTGTGTATTTGTGATATTCCACTATATGACAGTGCCACCTAGAGGTTATGTAGCAGAAAAGCAGGAAAGGAAATGCTCCTCGTGTAATGCTTGGATCCCAATGCTACAACAAAACTGAAAGTAGATACAGCCGATTAACAGCATCATATAGAAAAGCTCAGAGACAACAGTATGTTGTTGAATGGGTGGAGCTATGTAGATCAGAGAAAGCTGGATTCTCAGTGGCTGCCACTGAGATCTGTGTAGCAATCACTCTAATAGTGAACTAAGGTGGCAAGTGACAATAAGATGAGCCACTTCGAAACATGAAGGAGGTATCAGCATGCTTGGGGGAACCCTGAGGTTTGTAGCAGTACAACAGATCTTTAAAAACCATTATCAGCAGCAGCAACCAACCTACCCACCCACTCCACAAAAAGGTTGTTTCACTGGGGGGCGGGGAACAAACAAGTGGAAGTGGTGTTTGAGGGGAGTATCCTGGAGGAAGAAATGGCTGGCTGGTTGGATCCCTGAACAGGAACTGCAACATTTTGTTGCAGGCCCTACTTTTGTCAGCAGATTTCCATCAGGAACATTGCTGAGGGGTGGCAAAGGTATCTTTGGTTCCTGCCTCAGGCACTAGGGTCATCCATGCACCCCGGCTTCCATACAAATCAGTGGCTCCTGTTGACTTGCATGGGTCAAAGCAAATGGTCTTCCGTCAGAATAATCCATCTCATGATCATCCCAGCTGTCCCTCTGCTCTTCTGGTACTGACTTTCCTGCAATCATAGACTAGTTCTCTCAATGTACTCCATTGCAATGGTGTTGCTGAGCCTTTAGTGCTTTCTTTCATGCAGGTTAATGGAAGCCACTCACTTTTAAAAGTAAATAAAGCCTGATATAGATGGGCATTTTGTTAATGATCTAATGCACACTTCAGCCGAAGTTGAGAGCTTCTATGTTTCATTGAGTTCAGTGTGCAAGTCTTCCATGGAAATCTGTATGACTGATAGAGCTTAGCTTTGGCTGGATTTTGTCCCTAAAACGTAATTTATTGATGCCTGACTTGATGCCTCCAGCCCTCCAACTCATGGATTTTCAAAACTTAAAAAGGGAGAGAGAAAAGTAATGGTACCAAGTTATTTATTAACTAGTGAGCACACAGCCCAGCTGGAAAAATACTTGGCTTGAAATGGTCTGGAATTGCTCCTAAGTACATCCTATGTTATTGTTAAAATTCCTGTGTCTGCTGCTGCCTGGTTGCCACTGACAAGTAAGGAGGTCACACAAAGAAGCAAATTTAATACATCCTTCTTCAGTAAATTTCACATAGGGAACCTGTTTAATTTCACAGAGTGAGAATTCATGATTTTATGCAAGGATGTGCTTTGACAGTATGGACATGTTGTTCACAGGGAAAGAAGCCCGCCCAATCTCCATTACATTTCTTTCGAATTAGATTCGAAAGTAATGTGGTTCATGAGACAAGAACACTGTTTTAAAATACAGAAACATCCTTTCCTCTTCACTGAACTAGGACACTGAGCCAACAAAAATATGAAACTGGTGCCATAAACGCTCCACACAATCTGTTGTTTATTTAAAGTATTCAAAACGGTGACCTAGAGCATGGCTTACAGCTTGTCTGTTTACTTCTCTTTTTTCCCATAGGCTTTGCTGAACCTTTTTCCCGTATTTGGCCCCAGAATATTTTTTCCAGATTGTTATGCAAGAAACTCTACACACATGTAAAGCATTATCATAAATTCTTTGAATGGGAGGTGGGAAAATTAGTAATATTATTATTATGGCTACTATCAGGTACATCCTTATGAATGTTAAGACTGAAGTGAGTAAGATCTAGGTGGCATTCCTATGTACAATAAAACCCTCATCCACCCCAGTGGGTTTACAGTGTTACCCCCAATGCACTTTACTTTACCTCCCTGTTCCTCCAGTGGAATTCTTTTCTGGATCTGTTTCCATTCCACAAAAAGAGCCTGTCGTTCATGGAAGGGACACTCTAGATCCAACCCATTGTTTTCAAGCTATAGTCCTCAATGCAGACGAAGTATTATCCACAACCTCAGGTATTCTGATATCAGTCTAGCATGGCAGTTGATTCATGCTATTCCTGTTGATTTCAGTGGGATCTGTACCAGTAAAGTGCCTAACCATTCATTTTGAGCATTTAGTGTGCACTCGTCATTCCCTACCCATGGTTGTTTACAGGTTCTTTAGATGACAACGTGACCCTCCAGTTTCAGTGACTTTTTTTGGAGCAGGAAAATTGGGGTATTATTTCTGAAAGCAAAAGGAAATGCTGTTTCCACTTGGGTATTTGCATTATTCTGCTGTACCACAGTGCCACCTAGAGGTTAAGTAGCAGAAAAGCAGGAAAATAAACGCTCCTCATATAGTGCTTGTATGTCAATTCTGCAGGAAAACCGAAAGTAGATGCAGCAGCTTAACAGCCTCATGTAGAAAAGCCCTTCAAGGGGCAGAAATATTCATTACTTGATTCTCCCTTCGTTGTATCATTTGGTTTAACAGATGACTATGTGTCCTTCACTATAAATGGGTAGCTCACTATAATAAAAAAATGAAGCAATAGGAACAAATGCCATATCAATCAAATACAATAGCAAAAATTGAAAATTAAAAGAGAAGATAAAACTGACAGCATCAAGTACCATCACAGTTTTAATGGTTCAACAAACAGGGAGAATAAAAAGATCTTTGTCCAGCACCAAAAAGAGAGCAAAGAAGATGCCAGGTGAGCTTCTCTAATAGTTGGGGTTACTGAGAGAAAGATACTGAAGATGGTGTCCTTGCATGAGCAACAGGCTTGTGTGACGGTGGGAGTTCCTTCAGGTACCAAACTGTGTCCGGCTTTAAAGATAAAGCACCAACGCTGTGCACTGTGCCCAGAAACAGACTGGTAACCCATGAAGATGATTTAGAACTGATGAGAGAGGTTCCCACCAAACTGGTCCTGGTCGGAATTCTGCAGCTGGATTTTGAACTAGCTGAAGTCCCTGAACTGTCTTCAAAGGCAGCCCCATGTGCAGTGTGTTGCAGTAGACCAGTGGTGTTGAAACTCTTTCAGCCCAAGGGCCGAGTTCCATTTTGGAGAAACTGTTGGGGGCCACATGCCAGTGGTGGGTGGGGATGAAAGCAAAAGGGGCAGGGGCAGAAAGGCCAGCCTATTTTAGCTTTAAACTCTTACTGCGGGTAACTGGGACTTAGGAGAGGCATGTCAACCTTTTAGAATTGGGGGGGGGGAACCTGCAGAGAAACCTGGAAACCACTAAACAATTGGTGGTTAGGGGAAAGGGAGTGGGGTCAGGGGAATGGGGCATGGCCACCTGGAGGACCCCAGAGGGTGTGGGACTCTAAGAGGGTCTGCACTCTTGCAGTAGACAGTATTGAGCTAGTAGACAATATTGGACCAATGCTCTGATTCAGAATAAGGCAGATTTCTATGTTCCTATGGCAAGCCCAGTGCTTTAGGCTGCCTTTACACTAAAGAAAAACCCTGCAGCCCTGCCCTTCTGCAGCCTTTCTGCATTTATCGCAGGCTCCCAGACAGCGACCACGTGATTCCTGAGAGGGGAAGCTTTTAATTGTCAAGGTTCCATAGAACACAGTGAAACAGCACCATCTAGTGGCTGTTTTAATAGCATAACATTCCAAGTTTAAAAGATAGTTCATTATTTCCGGAACTTTTTGAGATGGAATAACCAGGAAATACCTCTGGATGTGCCCTGGAGGTTAATGACATCATGAAAAGGACCTGCAAACTTCCATGAGTGAGTAATCTGGAGGATAAAACCTCCATGTGAAAGAGCCCTCAGAATGCTTTCACCATGACACATTCAAATGGTCCCCTTTCTTATCCAAGGAGCCCTTGAGTTGATCGGGTTGTTGAATTTTGCTTCTGTTGTGTACTAATTTTTATTTATTTATTTATTTATTACATTTCTATACCACCCTATAGCCAAAACTCTCTGGCTGGTTTACAAAAGTTAAAGCATTAAGGGTGCAATCCTATGCATGTTTAGACAGAAAAAAAAGCCCTATAACTCCCAGCATGCCCCGGCCAGGATGGCTGTTTGTTGCATGCTGGGAATTATAGGCCTTTTTTCTATCTATACCAAGTTTAAAAGTCATTTACATAAAAACATATGGACCATATATACGAACAATATATCACTAAAAACACCTTGGAGCTAAAAACAATTTAGCAAAAATTAGAAAAAATTAAAAAAATCCAACAATAAAACCACACAGCTTAAAACCACACAGCTTAAAAACAGGATACAAGCATCAGCAAAACGAACAAGAGTTCTAAAAAGGGAAGGTCTGCCGGAATAATAGAGTCTTTAATTCCTGCTTTAAAACCTTCAAGGAGGTCAGCAGGTGCATTTCAACCGGGAGGTCATTCCACAACGGAGGGGAAATACTTGTATTTCTTTTAATTGTTCTTATGAATTTTAAACCTGTTACCTTCTTACACTGCTTTGAACATGTTGATGAAAAGTGGCATCACCACCATCATCATCATTATTTTAAATACATAACACCAACGATTGCTAGAATTAGTATTAGGTATTCTTTGCGTATACCTGATGGTATACGCCTGATGAAAGCGGACCTCGTCCTGTTCAAATGTCTTGCACTGTCAATCCAGCCGTTCTTGTTTCAGTATAATGCTTGCATCCCATTTCTCTTGCGGATCACCATTTTCATGGAAACATTGAAAGTCTGAAATGGATCCAGCCCGTAACCTTTCACAAATGTCAGGTTTGGTGTTCACATTCCAGTGGGAGAGGCGAGGAAGGAAGCTTAGGTGCTCCACATCAATCCTTGAGTTAGACTTTCCATCAGACTTTTATTCTTCCCTTCTCCTTCCCAGGAAGCGAAGCTGATTTTAGCTCTTCAAGCAGCACGGGAAGCATTTCAGCTCCTGAAGTCCATATGTCTGCTGCTGGAAGCAAGAGATCATCATTTTCTCGCAAGTATGCAACTGCATCTTACCTTGGCTCCTTCCTGTCAGTGCTGCTTATATATTGAAGATTGGCTTTTCGGAGTTGGGGGGAGATGGAAGGCAGGGGACATTGACCTGGATTCTCTTCCCCCCACCTCCTGTCTCCCCGCCATTCAATATTTCTTGCATGTTTGAAGATGCGGTTTGTGGTACAGACAAGAATCTGACGTCTTGATAAGAGTTATCTTACAGTTATAACTGTGCAGTCAAAAGCTCTTCTCCTGTATTCAGCACATTAATTTTGCAAGCCAGCAAAGTGGATAAAAACCATTTGGATGCAGAGAACAGGAAAGCTGCTGGACATACAGCTTCTTCACTGTCCTTGTTCAGAGCAATTAACCTTCACCCTCTGGTCAACACACATTTCGTTTTTCTGCAGTCACATTTTGTCAGCCCAGCATGCACCTTACTGTGTGTTGAGAAGTTGCAACGCTGTTGTAACTAGGGATGGGCGGGCGCTCCCACCCACCCCTCTTGGTTCTCCAGGCACCTGCCCAGCCCCTGCCCCCACTCTCGCACACCCGGACCCACACTTGAGCTCCCTGCCGCTTGCTGAGGCACCCGCACTCACTCAGGCAGCCTCATCACGCTCCGCAGTCTCCATTTTTTAAAAAAGAAAATGGCAATCGTGAAAATGCGCACATTTGCCCATGTACGCACTAGCCCATATACACAAGATTACAGGCGTTGGCTTGCCTGCAATCTTGCGTGAGTGGACTATTCACGGCCCTATTTTGCATATATGCGAATATGTGCATTTGCAAAAATGTGCATATTCACTTGTATGCAAATATGCACATTTGCAAAAATGTGCACATTTGTGTATGTACAAAATGCGGCCATGAATAGCCCCTATACATAAGATACAAGCAACGAATTGGGCACCCACGCCATCTGTAGTTGTAACATTTGTAATGTAATATACTAAGATTAATGGAGATGAAGCCACTGATCATTGGCTGAGCTGGCCTGATGTCACAGCGCAGTGGGGCAGGCAGAAGCACCTCTGGGTGCCATTGGCTACAATGCTCAGATCTTAGAGAGGGGCAGGCAGAAAGGCCTAGAGAAGGAGCGTAGAAGAAAGGAGAACCAAGGTCTGAGGAGGCCTCAGGCCAAGGAAAGCAAAGGGAGCCTAGGAAAGGAGAGTTTTAGAGCAGAGTTCACTGGCCTTTTTGGACCTGTGGGCAGATTTGGGAATTTGAGAAACTGCTGTAGGCACCACCACAAAATGGCTCCCATGGAGGATGTGGCTAGTCATGTAATGGCTGCTGTGTGGGCCTGGCTAGTCAAAAGAGGTGGAGGGAGAGAAATAGCAAGGATAGAGGCTGGGAGGGAGGGGAAAACAGTGATATAAAGGGGTGAGAGGAACAGAAAGAGCAAGGCTAGGGGCTAGGAAGGAAGAGAAAGAGTGAGGAAAGGGGTTGGGGGGAGAGAAAGAGCAAGGCTAGCAGCTTGGGAGTAAGAGAGAGCAAAGAGGAAAGGTCTGTGTGGATGAAAGAAGATTGGGTGGGGACAGGAAGCAATTTCCTCTATCACTTCCTACCTGCTGATCAGTGGCAGGTTCAGGAACATGAAAGAACCTGGCGCCTAGGGGTGGACGAAAGTCACTTACCTTTTCTCGCAGCTTGTTCGCGGTGGGGGGGAGCGCTTCGCTGCTCCCCCCGCGAAGTTCAGGCCGGGGGGGGGAGGCTTCCCGCCTCGCCCGGCTGAAATTCAGGCCGGGGAGGAGGCTTGCCGCCTCGCGCGGCCGCGAACGCGAAAGTTAAAAAAAAAAACGCCCCCTGATAGGCTACGTGACGATTCACGTAGCCTATCACGGCTAGATCTGCAAAGTCAGCCGTGATAGGCTACATGAATCGTCACGTAGCCGATCACGGGTGACTTTAAAAAAAAAAAAAGCGCGTACGCGAATGGCGGCCCCCATAGGGAGCCGCCATTCGCGTTCCTTATTTAGTTGCTGTAGTCTACATAAATGTTTACGTAGACTACGGCGAAAATAAGGGCAACGCAAATAGCGTTGCCCTTATTTTCGCCGTAGTCTACGTAAATCTTTACGTAGACTACAGCGACCAAATAAGGAACGGGAATGGCGGCTCCCTATGGGGGCCGCCATTATCCGTACACACTTTTTTTTTTTAAAGTCACCCGTGATAGGCTACGTGACGATTCACGTAGCCTATCATGGCTGACTTTGCAAATCTAGCCGTGATAGGCTACGTTAATCGTCACGTAGCCTATCAGGGGACGTGTTTTTTTTTTTTCTTTTATTGCAATGGCGGCAGCGGCAGCCGGTCGAAAGACCGGCTGCTGCTCCCGCCCCGCTCGAACAGCCGACGAACCGCCAGCTGGACCCGCCGCCGGGAGGGACATTCAGGGAAGGTAAGTCCCGTCCCGGGGGGGGGGCGGAGGATTTCTCCCCGAAACTTTTTCGGGGGGCCGAACACGTTGGCGCTCAGCCCCCCGAAGTTTCGGGGAGAAATTCTCCGCCATCCCTACTGGCGCCCTAACGGTTTTCAAGTTTTTGATTAAAAATACGTTTTTGCAGGGAGCAGAGAGCTTTGCAGGTGCCGTTTGAGGTCCCTGTAGGCACAATGTTGGGGAGCCCTGGGGACAAAGCCAGTGGAAGAGTTGAAGGGAGAAGCAAAATGGATAGAATGAGAAGTAAAGAGAATTGCCCAGGGCCAGATGTTAGAGAGACTGAAGTTCACATATCGATTCGAAATAACCCAGAAGATCTTTTGGCTGCAGGCTTCTCATCTGTTTGCTGCTGAAAATTATGTAGTGCACTGTTTGTGGGGCGTTGGCTGAATAGGCAAGGGATGCAACTCTAGGCTGACCACAACTGCAGGACTGTTTTAAATGCACTTACATGCACAACTTTGAAATTGTGCCTGTGCCTTGAACAAGGAAGAAGGTTTCAAGCTGAAAGAGAAGATACAGGTGTGTGTTTTCCAGTGGAGTGCTGGCAGGAGAGCAGAGGGACATTGTTACACGACACTTTTTACAGCAGCACCACTTTGTGGTAGACTTAGGTCAATTTATGACAGTTTTGCAATAGTTGGATTCTCTGTGTGTATCATAAGATCACGATCCAGCAAGTAGCTCCTGCCTGAAAACAGCTGCATATGGTGTGCATTTATACACAGGCATACATAATTACCATCACGTTCAAGAACAAGTTATGCAGAATATGACGTTTTTACAGAATATTCTGTGATCAATCAGCTGTTCCTGGGAGCTCCTGGGGATGTTTTGCTACCCTCACAACACAATATTATTTACTTATTTAATGTACTTTTAAGGTGTCTTTTAGAAGCAAGCCCTCCCAAGGCAGCTTCCAACATAAAAACGCACACAATATATATGCAGACAGTTTACAAAACATCACCATAAAATACCAGAGAGATCCAACAACAGCAACATAACTACAAGCTTAGCAATGAGAACCATCTGTCCCAGCATCATGACCATTAAAAATCAAATCAAATAGATAAAACTATTTCAACACCACTTTAATCCAGGAACTCCACAATGACTTACCACAAGAAGCAGCTTGACACAAGTGGGTCTTTAGAGCCCATTTGAAGACCTGTGTTGATAGGACCATATTCAGCTCAACGGGATTAGCATTCCACAGATGTGGGGCTACCACTGAAAAGGCTCTGTACCTCATGAACTTAAGTGATTTTACCAGCGGGCAGAGACAAGCAGGGCTTCAGAAGTTAATCTTAAATTGAAGACAGGTTGCACAGCTTGTCCAATAAGTATCATCTCTCCATATGTTCAAGATATACTAGATGCTGTCCTAACAAACCATTTTTCTTCATCAAATTGTCCTCCGCTTCTTGTGCTTCCATGCTCAAAATCTGCCTCTCCTAGCTGCTTTTCTTCCTGCAGGGTTCCAGATGTGTAATTACCATTTTAAGTGCACAGCTGAGAAGAGAGATGAAGGCAGGCCCACCTCAGGTCTCTGCTCCAGCTGTACTTTCCCCTCCCTCTCCTGGGGCCATTACCATGAACTGCCCTTGGGAAGGATTTCAAGAGAGAAAGGGAGGCAGGCAGGCAAAGACAACCTCAGAGCCTCCGCCTCCCGGGTTGTTCCTCCTTTCCTTCCCACACAAGGCCTTCTGCCATCAACTGACATATGGAATAGATTGTTATCAGTTATTATTTTTATAATATTATTTATTGTGATTTTAGTAATATATCTAGGGTGGCCACTTATGCATTGTCAGAAAAAAAAGGTCAAAAGAGGACACCAATTTGCATAAAATGTGTATATGTTAATTTATATGTATAAATGCAAATTTAGAAATGACGATTATAATTTAAATAGAACTATTTTGTAGTCAGGAAGACTATGAAATGAAAGAGTGATCTGCATGCCTGCCTGTTCAGTCTGCTCTCTCGGTGCTGTTGATGGGAAACTTTAGGGTCCTTGCTGTTCCTTCTGATGGTTCTTTCTCTTTAAAGTGGACATGGACCGGAGTGCACGTTAAATAGAGGATGCCTTCAAAATAGAGGACAGCCCTTCAAATAGAGGACTGTCCACTATAAAAGAGGACACATGGCCACCGTATAATTTGTAAGCCACCGTGGAAGAATTTGTGTCTTGAAAGTCAAGATATAAATAATTGTAATAAATACTAATAAATTATTTGGAACGTCATATGGGAAATGTAGCTTGTGAGGGGCATTTTGAGCAGAAGAACATTGCCCTGTTCTACTTTGAGGAAGAGTGATGTAAAAATGTAATACGCTGGCAAAACCTAGCTGCTACCTGCTTGTTTCCTAAGAAATGTTCCTCTTTTGAAAGAAAATTCCCACTCCCCCTTTTCTAACAACATTTTCCTACAGTGAGGGAAATTAAACACTGTAACAAAACACATTTTCTGGAACTGGGATTGGATTAGTTTCAGTTACATGAGTAACTTGGCAACCTTCCTTCAGTTTCCTCCCCTTAAAAAATTAGAATTGTACCCTAAATGTTTGAGTTAAAGACATTTATAATGATAAAAAATAAACAAGTTATTTGAGCAAGGAGGTGAGGCAAGGAAAACTTCAGGGCTGAACCTTTCAATTTTCCCTGAAGCCCCATATAATATTCTTTCAAATACAGCCTTTGAGCCAACGAGGCAAATTACACCTGCCAAAAATATCTCTGCTGTGCCATGTGTGCAAAATGCAGATTCTGTTTTTCAGTTTTCTCATTTTAGAGCCTTTTTACAGTAAAATCCTATTCATGTCTATTCAGAAGTAAGCCCTATTGAGTTCAGTGGGACTTACTCCCAGGTAAGTGAGCGTAAGGTTGCAGCCTTAAAACTGCATTTTGGCTTTTGCCTCTCGGCGAGGGGAAAGCTGCAGTTTGGAGAGATTCATTCAGCTCATCAATAAAGCCATATAACCCCCATTACAGGCTTGTGTTGTATTCTCCTAAGTGGAGCTACCCAAACCACAGCCTTGGGATGCTGCCGTGCAGAACAGTCATTCCACCATCTGGTCCATATAAAGTGTTCCACGCAAGGGGAAAAGGAAACCAATTCAAATGAATTCTAAATTAGGAGCTTTTTTTCATGATTTGCAGTCTTCTTTATGCATGTATTCTGTCTTTACCTTTCCGCCCCTGCCCTCCCCCCCCCCCGCTTTCTTTTATATTTTTAAAAGAAACAGTTTGGATTGTGTGTGTGCATCTCCTAGTAGGGAGTGAACAACTTCAAGATGAGGCTGGACAGCCACCTGCCAGGGATGCTCTGACTTGGATTCCTGCATTGAGCAGGGGGTTGGACTCGATGGCCTTGTAGGCCCCTTCCAACCCTACTATTCTATGATTCCATGATGCTATGAACTTTCCAGGCACCACCCACATTAGAGACTTACCGTGCCACTAATATGCATGTTATTATTTACATGATTAGCCTAATTTGTATTTTTCCAGTGGGCAAATCCCAGGTCCCCAGCTGCAGTGGCAAAGATCCTTTGCATTGCTAGTTCTAGGGTGGGGTGGGTGGGTTTAAAAGAGTGATTCAGTTGTTAAAATAATTTAAAGGGCTTAGAAATCATGAGATTGTTTTTTAAAAAAGCAAGCATGTGCTTTTTACAATTTATTGTTTTGGAAAATGAGGCTTTTAAAAAACAAAGCCTTCATATTTTCAAGCTTAATTTTGCAGACATTTGAGCACTGCCCAGGTGATCAAAGCCTCATACAATGGCCTGGATTGCATGATGAATCAACCCACAGTTTGTTGTTCGGGAGCAAGTGAGCACGCTGATGCCAGCCAGCTCGCCCACTTCCAGTGCACTGAACAACTCAGGGACGTCCCATCCCTGGGTTGTTCTCCGTGACATCCAAACCCAGAACTCTGGGTTGTTGAGGAAGAAACAACCCAGAGTTATAACTCAAGAACAAACCATGGGTTATAACTCTGCATTGTTTCTCCCTCAGCAACCCAGAGTTCTGGATTTGGACATCATGGAGAAAAACCCAGGCATGGAGCATTCCTGGGTTGTTTAGCACAGTTGGAAGTGGGTAAGTAGTCAGAAGCCAGTATCTTTGCTCACTCCTGCTTGCTTCCAAACAACCCATGATTAACAAACCATGGGTTGTTTTGTCATGTGAACGGGGTCAACGAGACTCCACTGTTGCATTTCCACTGCCCAGCTCAGTCTTCTCTTCTCAAGGCTAAACATGCCCAGTTCTTTCAGTCTCTCATAGGGCTTTCTTTCCAGTCCCCTGATCATCTTTGTTGCCCTCCTCTGAACCCTCTCCAGCTTGTCTGCATCCTTCTCAAAGTGCGGTGCGCAGAACTGGACACAGTACTCCAAATGAAGCCTAGCCAGTGCTGAGTAGAGGGGAACTAGTACTTCCCGGGATTTGGAAGCTATGCTTCTATTAATGCAGCCCAAAATAGCATTTGCCTTTTTTGCAGCCACAGCACATTATTGGCTCATATTCAGCTTGTGATTGACAACAATTCCAAGATCCTTCTTGCTTGTAGTGTTGTTGACCCAAGTATCCCCCATCTTGTAACCGTGCATTTGGTTTCTTTTTCCTAGGTGCAGAACTTGGCATTTATCCCTATTAAATTTCATTCTGTTGTTTTCTGCCCAGCACTCCAGTCTATCAAGATCACTTTGAATGTTGTTTCTGTCTTACAAGGTATTAGCTATCCCGCCCAATTTTGTGTCATCTGCAAATGTGATCAGCATTCCCTGCACCTCCTCCTCCAAGTCATTAATAAAAATGTTGAAGAGCACTGGGCCCAGGACTGAGCCCTGCGGTACCCCACTCGTTACCTCTCCCCAGTTTGAGAAGATCCCATTGGCAAGCACTCTTTGAGTCTGATTTATTTTTTTTATTTATTTCATTTCTATACTGCCCAATAGCCGAAGCTCTCTGGGTGGTTCACAAAAATTAAAACCAAACAGCACACAATAAAACAATATATATATATTTTACTGATCCTGTAGCCAACTGTGGATCCACCTGATAGTTGTTTCATCTAGCCCACTTTTAGCTGGTTTGCTAATTAGGATATCATGGGGCACTTTGTTGAAAGCTTTGCTGAAGTCGAGGTATATTATGTCCACAGCATTCCCTCAGTCCACAAGGGAGATTACCTGATAAAAAAATGAGATCAGATTCGTCTGGCAGGATTTTTTCTTGACAAATCCATGTTGGCTTCGAGTAATCACTGCATTGTTTTCAAGGTGCTTACAGATGGATTGCTTTATCATCTGCTCCAGATTTTTCCCAGGGATTGATGTCAGACTGACTGGTCTGTAGTTCCCAGGTTCTTCCTTTTTGCCCTTTTTGAAGATAGAGACAACATTAGCCCTCCTCCAGTCATCTGGTACTTCACCCGTCCTCCATGATTTCTCAAAGAGAATAGACAGTGGTTCTGAGAGTTCTTCTGCCAGTTCCTTTATTAATCTAGGATGCCGTTCATCTGGCCCTGGAGATTTGAACTCATTCAGAGTAATCAGGTGTTCCTTGACCATATGCCTATGAATCTCAAGCTGCAATCCTGCCCCTTCAGCCTATACTTCACCTTTGCCAGGGGGGTTATAGACCCTCTTTTGGGAGAAGACTAAGCCAACGTAGGAATTGAGCACTTCTGCTTTTTCTTTGTCATCTGTTATCATTTTGCAATCCTGATTGAATAGTTGAAGCACCATTTCTTTCCTCTGTCCTTTACTATGTATGTATCTGAAAAAAGCCTTTTTGTTGCTTTTAGCATCTCTCGCTAACCTCAGCTTGTTCTCAGCTTTAGCCTTCCTGACGCCATTCCTGCAATTCTGTGCTACCTCCCTGTACTTTTCCTTTGTTGCTTGTCCTTCCCTCCACTTCCTGTATGTGTCCTTTTTTGTTTTCAGGTCATCTCTAAACTTTTTGTGAAGCCACATTAGCTTCTTCTGTTGTCTTCCACCTTTTTTTCTTGTTGGAATTGTTTGTAATTGTGCCTTGAGAATTTCCTTTTTTAAAAACTCCCACCCATTTTGGGCTCCTTTTCTTATTAGAGTTGCTTCCTATGGGACCTCACTTGTCATTGTTCTGAGTTTATTAAAATCGGCTTTCCTAAAATCCAGGGTACACGTTTGGCTACACTCGGCTTTTGCTTCCCTTAGAACCAAGAACTCAAGTATAACATGGTCGCTTTCCCCCAGAGTTCCTGTAACTGCTACTTTATCCACTAAGTCATCTCTGTTGGTTAGGATCAAGTCAAGGATAGCCGATCCTCTAGTTCCGTCCTCTACTTTCTGTAGGAGAAAGTTATCCGCAACACAAGTCAGGAATTTTTTGGAGGGGCCATATTTTGCAGAATTTGTCTCCCAACAAATATCGGGGATACTGAAGTCCCCCATTACTACTACAACATGCTTCCTTGAAACATTGGCTACTTGCCTTTCAAAACTTTCATCCTCGCCTTCTCCTTGATTGGGTGGCCGGTAGTAGACTCCGACCACAATGTTCCTTTTATTCTTTGCTATATTAATTTTAACCCAGATGCTCTTGATGGGGCTACCAAGCACATCCTCCAGTATTTCTGTGCAGAGATGTGTATTTTTCACATATAGTGCAACCCCACCTCCCTTTCTGTTCCTCCTGTTCTTTTTGAACAAGTTATATCCTTCAATTGCTGTATTCCAATCATGAGAGTCATCCACCAAGTCTCAGTTACACCTATCAAGTCATAATTTCCCTCCTGTATTAAGAGTTCAAGTTTGTTCTGTTTGTTTCCCATACTCTGGGCATTAGTATCTAGACATAGAAGACCATGTGCTTCATAGTCTGGCTTTCTTCCTACATGTTTGTGAAGGCTATTACTGGGTGCTATTAGAGCTGTTCTCTCTGTTGCGGTGCATGAGCCTTCGTCCATTGTTACCCCCAACTTTACGTCTCCCTTCCCCGTAGGATTCAGTTTAAAGCCCTCCTGATAAAGTTCTTCATGCTGTGGCCAAACACATTCTTCCCAGCCTTTGTGAGGTGCAATCCATCACTTGCCAACAGTCCATCTTCCTGGAATTATAGCCCATGGTCCCAGAATCCAAATCTCTCTCATCGGCGCCACCTTCATAGCCAGTTATTCACCCGGAGTATTTTTCTTTCCCTTTCTATCCCTCTTCTAACTACTGGAAGGATGGATGAGAAAACTACCTGAGCCCCAAAGCTCTTGAGTTTCCTTCCCAAAGCTTCAAAGTCTGACGTGATTTTTTCGTAGCTCCGCTTGGCGGTATCATTTGTTCCCACATGGATGAGAAGACGGGGATACCTGTCAGTGGGCTTTATGAGTGCAGGCAACCTTTCAGTCATGTCTCTAATCTGTCCTCCCAGGAGACAGCCTACCTGGCGAGTCCACGGGTCTTCGTGAAATACTTGGGTTTCGATCCCACGCAGCAAGGAGTCTCCCAGTACTACTACTCTTCTTGTTGTTGTAGGCCTTGGTTTCATCGTCTCTGCTTCACTGACCTTCAGTCTCTTGCTCATGCAGGTTCCCTTGTAATTCTTCTTCTGCAGGCTGTCCTCCAGTCTTATCCTCAAGTACCTGGAAACGGTTCCATAGCTCCACTGCTTCCACTGGTGCAGAGTGGCTTCTAGTATCAAGGAGTATCCTCTACTGCATTGCTTGCTTCTATAGTCCCTAGACCAGCTTCCTCTGCTCTGCTCTGCTTTGCTCTGCTCAGCTAGGAGGCGAGAAACAGCTTACTTCTGTATACCCTCTTCCAATGGCTGGAGGGTGGCATGTCTGAGTCAGCAAGGGGGCAGGGTCAGCTAGTGCATCCCTGCACACCCCTCACACAGTTCTAATCACATGAGGTTCGGAACACCTGAACAGGGCTTTAGAGCTCAAACCATGGTCTGTGTTCTAAAATATGGTTAATGCAAACCATGGTTTGTGTGATGACAAAATGGAGCCTGTGAACTTACCCAAGGCTGCCTGTGGCTGAGCAGGGATTTGAATCCTGGTAACTTTAGGGTGCAATCCTATGCATGTTTAGACAGAGAAAACTCCTACAACTCCCAGCATTCCCCAGCCAGCCATGCTGGCTGAGGAATGCTGGGACTTGTAGGAGTTTTCTCTGTCTAAACATGCATAGGATTGCACCTTTAGTTAAGTACTCTTTAGTCCAAGTCCAACACTCCTTGTGCTGCCCCCTACTAGTTCTAGATCTATTTAATCTTATTAAATATGTAATTATAATTAAATTATTTAATAATTAATAATTTTTAATCTCTACTTGTTGTTATTTATTTAATAAATTATTTAATTTATTTAATCTCTACTTGCAAGCAGCAAGCACAATATAGATCTTTGAAAAGGGCACTGAGATCATTCAAAGGCTTCCAAAATATATAATTCATCGTAGAAAACTTACACCAATACACTGTATAATACACATTAGAGCTGCTGCCTGATTAAAGAAATCTTAGCCGATTCATTAGATATGCACAGGCTAGTTTAGTTAGAGTGTAATCCTATCGATTGTGCTCTCAGTGATTGGAAGTCCCTTGATCTTCGCCTCCCTGTCCTCCCGCTCTGCATTTTTTGCTATGTGGTCTTTTTTTCCCATCTAGCAACAGTGCTTCAGACAGGGAGGGAAGGAGGCTGGAAAGGCCTCAGGATTGCTCGTATCCGAACCTCTCCGGTCTCCTCCCCACCCACCAAAATGCCCCCTTTCCCCCCTCTCTGAGGCACTTTTCTGACCTCAGAGACCAGCCGGCACGATTCTTTCTGCACCAGCTGTGAGGGGGGTGCAATCTTCAACTCCCCCTTCTGAGGTCAGAGCGCTTGGAGGGGGGGGATCCCCGGTATCCTGTAGCCCCTCAGACAATATCTAGGGGCCATAGGATTGCTCCCTTAGTTAATCTGTTCAGTTCAAATGAATTCAGTTACTGCTGCAATTCAGATAAATTAATAATTGATGCATATGAAAAAAACAACAACCAATATATCTGAAGGAATGAGCATTCGAGTTTTTACTTTTGGATGATGCACGTGTATCTCAGCAGGCACCATCTTAGATGAGGAATTCCTTCTTATGCGAAAGAGGATGAATGCCTCTTCTAAGATGGCAACTGCCATGTGCTCTTTTGCTAAGTACTTTTATTAAAAGTAAGCAACATTTATGTGTGTGTGTGTGAGAGAGAGAGAGAGAGAGAATTTAATGGGCTAGAAGGTTTTTAATTGATTAATATATCTGATTAATAGACTAATCATTGCAGCCCAGTCGAGGCCAGTGGCTCCAGTATTAATGGGGGCAGCGAATCTACTCTGGGTTTCAATCAGAACCAGTCAGAATGCCACAGGAACTATCCGAGGTGCTGAACCTATTTTAGGGGTAGGGTTCAGCACCTTGGGTATCTCCTTTAGAATTCTCACTGGTTCTGACTGAAACCCAGAGCAGATTCTCTCACACACACATACAACATCCAGGTCACCAGCCTCCACTTAGCCCTAATATATATTTTGCATGGAGTACTATATAACACATTGTTTTTGCTGTCCCTTCCAGTCGGGGGCCTCATGGACGGAACAGCGGATCCCTGTCTTACAAGTCTGGGTCTAGTCCTCCTACTACATCCCGTGAGAAGGACTTCCTGTCGATGCTGTGCAAAAATCAGTTGAGTCCCATTAGCACCCATCAGAATTATGGGGCTTCTTCAGCCAGCAGCAGCAATTCAGGTTCATACAAGGGAAGTGATAACAGCCCCATTCTGAGGCAAGTGAGCTTCTCCACCCTGTTCCTCCCGCACCTTGCCCCTATCATCTAAGTTCCCTACATCCCTAGCTGTCATCAAAGTGCTGAATTGTAACTGAAGATATTCTTCATTACATATATGCAGGCCTATAAATGCTATAAGCATTTGAGTTGCATTCATGAAGCATGTGAACAGGTGTGGTGGGAACACTGCTGACACCTTCCAAGCCGATTTCCTTTCCTTGGTGGGAAAAATGAAACTTTGCAAAGGGCCACACATCTCTCGCTAACTCAATGTCTGCATTGATTTTTGTGCTTCTAAATTAGTCTCTTGTGGGATAGTATATAAGGTAACACCGCTTGCCATTGCCTTGACCTGTGGCTGCTGCATAAAGAAGCTCTGGTGTTGTTGCATACTCTTGTGTTCTTTCATGTGTGCCCCTGCTGACCTTCTTTATGTGGCCACTTGTTCACATGATGTCTTTACTACAGACAAATGGGCATTGTCTGCTAGCTACAGTCCACTTAGTCCAGAGGAGGTTAATCGGCTCCGGGAAACACAAGGTGAGGATTGCAGCCATAGTTACTGTTGATCCATTTCTGTGGCCCGTTTTGCCATAGGACGATGAGGGTCCCAAGAATTGAAGTAAAGAAGGAAAGCTTTATTAGCCCACCCAGCAATGCACAAACTATTTGTCAAGACTTCCCTGAACTGTGGGACTGCTAAGCTACTCACCCAGACTTGTACAAGTCTTTAGTATGGTTTCATAAGATTATACTGGTTATAATTATACTACTGGGAGCCAGGAGGGCCAGCATCAAGGGTAGGCATGGTTGGGCACTTGCTGAGGGCCCACACCCTAGCAGGGGCCCACTGACGAGAGCACCCTGGACTTGTTCCTCCTCTTCACCATTGCAGCCTGCTTGTACACCTGCCTCTTGCTCTGGCCCAAACAATAGTGGCGGTGAGAAGTAGCACAGTAGATGCCACTGCCTACTTGCTTGCTGGCTCCTGGCTTCCCAGGCAAGCAAGGAATAGTGATGGGGAGGAGGAGGAGGAGAAGCAATAGCAGCTGGTGACAATGGTGGTGATAAGGTATATCAGGAATGAATCTGAGCATGTGGAGAGGTCTGGCAGCTCAGATTCGGAATCGGAATGGGAACAGCCGGAACAGAGGGAGGCTCCCTCCTTAGCCCACATATGGCGAGACTTTTTTCCCAAGACCTTGACACACAGATGGCCCAGACTGAACTGCCCCTGCATTCCTACACAAGAGAATGCAAGTTTTGGAGGAGGAGGAGGAGGAGGAGGAAGGTGAAGGGCATGACTTGAGGGATACTAGGGTCCGTCGCAGAGTACAGCGGGAAAAGTTAGGGGCAGGGCTCAGATGCTCTGCCAGGTCGGCCCCTCGTGGAAGCCAAGGTAGGAGGGAACCACCCTAAGGGAGGGGCATCCCTGCAAAGCAAGTCTGGCTGTGAAGTTCATGCCCAGACAGCTGGCAACTTCTCTAACTTCCCCTTCCATATCCTCTGTTGATATTTGTAGAAGTGTGGATTAGCTAGTTCTGTGCAGACTGAGAGTTTCCTGGAATCTGCATTTGTGAAGCTTTGTTTACTGGAGTCACTGAGGAGAGGGCTCATTGAGGGTGTTTGCCTAAGAGCCCTCAAAAACCTGGAGTCAGCACTGGAAGCCAGCCTTGGAACTGGAAGGAATGGAGCTGGCTCCAGGTTTTAGGGGGCTCTGGACAAAGTGCTCTTTGGTGGGGCTTCTTATCCATTGGTGGTTTCCAGTGGGCTTCTTTCATGGTGGCTACAGCAATGCTCCTGGCAGCCAGATATGGCCACCATTTAAATTTTTCACAATGCCCCTAATGTAGCATTGCCCTGGGGCATTGTAGGAAATTGTCATGATTTGTCCTCCAATTTTCAGGGCATGTTTTCACCTCACCTACTCCAAAATGCTAAAAGAATTCTAGGTTTCAGTCCAGAACGAAATCCTATCTATGTCTGCTCCAAAGTCAGCCCCATTGAGTGTATTCATTATTATTAATTTAAAACATTTTTATCTCACCTTTCCTCAGTGAGCCCAAGGCAGCTAACAACATAAGCAAAAACAATAACTTGGGGGCAATCCTATGCATGTTTAGACAGGAAAAAAGTCCTCCAACTCCCAGCATTCCCCAGCCAGCACTGTTGGCTGAGGAATGCTGGGAGTTGGAGGACTTTTTTTCTGCCTAAACACACATAGGATTGCGCCTTTAACCATTTCAAAAACAATTTGACTAGCAGAAATAACTAAAATAAAGCAGCCATAAATCACTAAAACAGTAGGAGGAAAAAGGTTAAATATACTGCATTCTTAAAAACCAAAACCGCAGCACAATTAAAAACATTTCAGAAAGAGAGCTACCAGTTCAGTCAGACTTACTCTAAGATAAGTGCATATAGCAGCCTTTCCCAGCCAGGTTCCTCCTGATATTTTGCACTACAATTCCCATCATCCCCATCCAGCATGGCCAATGGCACCATGGTTGCCTGGTTGGGGAAGGCTGATATATGATTTACAGTTATTTTATCTTGCTTGTCAAATGAGTAATCAAAGCAGTTTACCCATATACGTAGAAATACAAAAGTATACCAACATTAATATCACATTACATTGGGGAAGTATAGGATTGCTGCCCCAATCGCCAATCCTAACTGTGCAGGATACAAACACAGCTTTGCAGGCCCAACAACATTTTCTCTCTTGCAGGCGGCCAGCAAGATACAACTCTTGTGGCGAGAACCACGGCATTAAACCGCCCAGCCCAGAGCAGTACCTGACCCCACTGCAGCAAAAGGAAGTGACGCTGAGGCACCTGAAAACCAAACTGAAGGAATCCGAGAGCAGACTTCAAGAAAGGTAACTGTTCCAGTTGGAACTACATTTCACAAGGCAGCTTTCCCCGCTAGTGCTGTCCAGATGTGTTGGACTGCCGAACCCACTGGCTGGCTGGGGATGATGGAAGTTGTAGTTCAACACATCTGGGGAGGCGCCAAGTTGGGGAAGGCTGTCATAAGGCGAAGATCACGTCTGTTTGGGAGAGCTCAATGGCAGACTGTTTTGCAGGTTGTGATTCTGTTGGGTAACAATTCCTCTTCAGGCATTATGCCTGAATAGGGTGTACAAACTTAGTAAGGGGCCCTGGGCCATGCACGCTGGTGCCACCCTGCCTGCCCTCCCTGTTCCTGACCTTGCTGGGTGGAACAGCAAGCTCTGAAGGGAGGTTATGCTCATGTTCACTTGAATACATGTAGAACTCCCTGCAAGATCAGGGGCCCTGTGTTACCAAGGTTCCCAAATGCACAGGGGTGATCTCATGTTCAAGCAAACATTAATAGAAGCCCCATTCAGACCTCCTGGCTCAATTCAGGGAGGTCAAGAACTCAGGGTGACGGGGCGGTGCACGCAGGGATGTTGGTGGCAGCCCCGTGCACCTTACACACTTTTATATACCTTCTGTGGGCATAAGAAGCTATAGGCACAAACTGTAAACCCCTAAAACTGTGTTTCTGAACTTTGTGTGAACTGAAGTGTATTTTTGGAGGGGAAGAAGCTATAGATGAGTATAGATCACATGGTTTGCATGCAGAAGATCCTAGGATCAGTTCCCACAGTTGATTCCCATCTCCAGGCACGGTTGGAAAAGACCCCTAGTTGAAAACCTGGTATGCCACTGGCAGTCAGTAGAAATCAGCCTTCCCCAACCTGGTGCCCTCCAGATGTTTTGGACTCCAACATCAATCCATTCCAGCTAGCATGGCCAATGATCAAGAATGCTTGGAGTTGTAGCCCAAAACATCTGGAGGGCACCAGGTTGGGGAAGGCTGGTATAGACAATACTGATCTTGATGGACTCATGGTTAGAATGAAAGCATAGATCTGGAGTGTGTGTGTGTGTGTGTGTGAGAGAGAGAGAGAGAGAGAGAATGAGAGAGAGAGAACATGATGCATGGGGAAGGGTTAAGCTTCTCCTCTACTCACCTCTTCTGCATTGCATTGCAAATCACCCCTCCTAATTCTACTCTGTAGCAAAGAACAAGCTGTTGGACAAAACTGGAGTGTTAACAATCCTGATCAAATGCACATACGGGGGAAACAAATAAGGGGAAGATTTGGGGAAAAGGTATGTTGGCATGTGGTTTGTGCTTAAAAGTGAGGACAGTCAGTGGCCTAGAGAAAAGTTACTGCAGCTTGTAAAAATCACATTCCCTGCCTATGGATCTCTCTAGTCTGTGAGCTTCCTCTTCACCTTGTCTGAAACAGGCACAAAGCTGCACCTTCAGGCATCTTGTCCACCTGCCATTGTTCCTGTGCTCTTCACAGTTTGGTAACCTCAAAAGAGCAGATATGCTCACTGGGATTGATGTTTTGTTTTTCTCTCTGTTCAGAGAAACAGAAATCAAGGAACTTAAGTCTCAACTGGCGCGCATGAGGGAAGACTGGATTGAAGAAGAGTGCCATCGTGTGGAAGCCCAGCTCGCCTTGAAAGAAGCCAGGAAGGAGATCAAGCAACTCAAGCAGGTTATCGAAACCATGAAAAACAGCTTGGCCGAGAAAGACAAGGGGATTCAGAAGTATTTTGTGGACATCAACATCCAGAACAAGAAGCTAGAGTCTCTGCTTCAGAGTATGGAAATGGCACAGAATGGCTCTTGTAATGAGGATCAGGGTCTAGAGTATGTGTGTGGATCACCGAATAAGTCTTCAACTCTGAGTACAGCCTATTCCAAAATGGCAGACAGCATTCTCATGGAGGACCACTCTATAGAGGATATGGCCGATAGTGGTGTGCTGCTTAGCGATGATGTGGCGAATGGGAATGACATATTTGAAGACACAGTGATTGCTACCACACCCGAATTTGGTTGTCCAGCTGTCTTTACAGTCTCTACCTTAAACCACCGGGATCTTGTAAAAAACCTAACCGACTCCAAGGAAGATGACGACAACCATAACCATAGTGTGGCGATGGAACAGGCAGTTCAGGCGGATGTGTTGCTGTATAGCTCAGACATGGAACAGCTGATTCAGAACGTATTCCAAGCACAAGATGGTTGTCTCATCAGCCCATCCTCATCTTTGAAAGAATCAGATGTATCTTGTCCTGAAAGTATCACAGACTTGCTCATGGATTTGACTCCATGTGACCCAAATTCTGCAATCCTTTTATCCCCTGTGGAGTCAGTGCATGGTGCTGTGGATTCTAGGTACTATGAAAACCGAGTCATGAAAGAACTGGATTTCACAGACTGTCACACGGAAACATTTGGAAATGTTGTGGAGTTGTCCGAGGGAAGCGTCGTGAAAAGATACTGGAGCAGCAACTTCCTCATAGATCTGTTGGCTGTAGCTGCCCCCGTTGTGCCAACCGTCATGTGGATGATCAGTACTCAGAGAGGAGGAACATACCCGGTCTACAATTTTGGAGCATTGCTTCGAGGCTGCTGCCTGGTAGCCTTGAATTCTCTTCGCCGCGTACCCATCAATGTCCAACCTTAGATGTAACTGTCCTGTACAGTGTGCCAAGAGGCTGAGTTCTGGTGGGTGTAGTGAGACCATGAAAACAGTTGTGTATGTAATGGTGGGTCTGTCTGTTTTGCTCCTCAGTGTTTGATTTGCACTATATTTAGTTGAAAACATGTTCATTGTTTGAAACTGAAGGAGAAAGGCTATTAGTAGCTTGGGGACTTGTTTCCGCTAAGTGTAAAAACACAAGTGAATTTTTAAAAGCATGCTCAGCAGTTCTCGTTCTGTCATGGGATGTATGGATTGATATACCAAATGTTCTCAGATGTGAGGGGAAAGTTCATTCTTCCAAAGGCAGCTTACATAATCCTGGCATGTATTGTATGTCTGTGCTTCTTAGTGGCGCTTTGATTATGTAATCACCCCTGCATTCCACTGATCCTGTGTACAAGGGGACCGTAACCAAAAAAAGAAAAGAATAAGAATTAAAAATGCATAATTGTAGATGGGTGGGAGTCTTGAATCATGTTATTAATCTTGTTTATAAATATGGCTGTGAATATATTTTATGAAATCTGTTTTAAGTCTTAAATAAAGTCTTACTTGGAATGTGATGATGTCACTCAAGTGTATGAAGGAATATTTTAAATGTATGGTGTACTAATTTATTTTTTCCCTTGTTAAATAATCTTTTAAGGAAAAAAAAACTTTATAATCACAAGTTATAAATAAAGCATGTTGAAATTGGCTTGGTGTCTTTGTTTTACCTGAACATTGCTCATTATGAGATTTGAGCGCTCACATATGTTATAAAACAGGATGGACTACAAAGTGCATCGCAGCCTTCCCTAACCTGATACCCTCCAAGTGGTTTGGACTGCAACTCTGCCTTGGGCTCTTTGGAGGAAAGGTGGGATATAAATTAACAAATAAACAAACTACCAGCATTCCTGTGCATTGGCCATGCTGGCTGGGGCAGATGGAGTTGAATTACACATCACCTGGAGGTATTAGGTTAGGGAAAGATTGCTGGATAGGACAGGCAAATGGTGGTGGTGTTGCTGATCTAGAAAATGTAACTTTAAAAGGTGTTCAGCGGAGGGTGGTGACTCCGATTTTGGTGGGGCAATGTATCCATTCTGGGTGTTAGTCAGAACCATCCAGACCTCTAAAGGAGCTATCCAAGGTGCTGAACCTATTCTGAGGATAGGTTTAGCACTTGGATAGCTCCTTTAGACTAAGTCCTAGAAGAGAAACATTTCGTTTATTGCCACTTATATTCCACGTGGTATCCTAGCCTTGACTTGGTGTTTTTGCCTCCTCGCAACACCTGTCATGTTATTTAGGGTGGATGTTAATGATTTCCCCATGGTAACTGAATGAGTGGCATCTGAGGCTCGTACAACACATGTGACGGCAGCAAACCAATTGGCTTAAATCTGGTTGCTTATTTTTTATTACATTTATGTCTTGCCTTCTTCCACTCTTGCAGGGAACCCAAGGCAGAGTCAGAGACTGGCCCAAGGTCACCCAGTGAGCTTCATGGCTAGGTGAGAACTAAATAGAACCCAGACCTCCCAAGTACCAGTCCAGTGTTCTAACCACTACACCACAGTGGCTGTCTCTAGTGGGACATATGGTGTTTAGAGTAAAAGGAATACATGTGCGTATCAAAGCCTTTTCCTAATGTCTCACTGGCACTGGGTTGGACTGAGAGAGCCGTGCGAAACAAAAAAGCACCTAAGTGAAAGGCAAGCAGTAAGCAAGGAAAGATTCAGCATCCTTGTGTCTTTTGCTCTGAATCCGACGGGGAAACTTTGTTGTAGTATTACAGCATTAGGCATGACTAAGTCCCATTGAAACTAATGGGAAGAGTTAAAATATACAGCCTGAGGTGCCTGAAAAACATTCAGTATTTTTACATAATGGCTGACTGAATTAAGCCTACTGGTACACTCCAGCAAGTATTTGGGAAGTCCACACCCATAGCAAGAATCACTTGCAGGCCAGTGCTACCCATTAGAATGCTGGCATGGAAAAATCCATCCCAGGAAGAATGTTTCCAGCTTCTTCTGCATAATAAAGGAATTGTGTCCAGTCCAAGACTGGCAGATCAAACAAAAAGGGGGCAGAGTCATGACACATATCTAAGCAAGACACCATTGGAAAACAAAGTACATGCTAGACAGGGCTATGTGTCAAAGCTTTCAGCTTCGACACATAGCCCAAGTATTGGGTCAGCCTACTAAATTTAGATACTGGAGCAACTTATTCCTGCCCAAGCAGCTGCCCATTTTCCCCCCTAGGGAGGCTTGCTTCAAACTGATCTATGACAACTCACTATTTCCATATGACACTCTTCAAAGTTTAGGAGGGCTTAGATAGATGTGATAATCCTTAGTCACCAGGAAAGTTAATTCACAAATTGGCTAAAAGAAACCTGATTTTGAACACCAGATTACTTTGCATTTCTCAGGAGTGCAGTCACACCTTGCTTCAGACATCAGTCTGGCTCTGTAGGTGGAGGAATTAAAACCACTCTTGACTGCCTAGCACATCTCTGACGTCAATAACTCCATCAGCGGCAATCATTTAGAAAAGGGGACTTGGACCTTAAAACCTGTTTTTCCAGGTTGAGAGGCAGCCATTGTTATATTATACTGCGTAAATATTATCCAGATAGCATGGGCTTTGGAACAATGCTACCTGAACAGTTCTGGAGCCTTTCAATGAAAACTAACAGACATCTGTTGCTTATATATGGGAACTGCAAGTTACTCATGCTACCTCAGCTGGAGCTGTTTTAGCAGGGCTTTTGCCTTGTGGATGTAAAGTTGCTAACAAGTATACCACACCAGATCTACAACGAATAAAGCAAGACTATTAAGGATGCCCACACACACTGAAAGCTTCTGCCTATAGTATTATTATATACTGCTATTTTGGAATAGGGGTGGCTAGAAACTGTGACAGATGAAACCTCCACTGTACCTGTTTTAATTATCTTTTTTAAAAAAGCATGTACATCCCTGCTGGTGTTAAGCCAGAGGTGCAGAACCTCAGGCCAAACCCAGCCCACGAGAGTTCCCCAGACAGCCATGCTTCCTCCTCCCAGCCCCACCACTTACCCCTGCTCTTTCAGTGGCTTCCCAGCTTTTGTGGCATTTTTTCCCATTCTAAAAAGGTTGAAATGCCTCGCCTAAGGCTTAGTTACTGTCAGTAAGAGCTTTGAGCTAAAATATGCTGCCAAGTTTGAGGGTTTGGACCCCAGCGCTCTGACCTCTGATCTTGCCTAACACTGGAATGCCCCCCCTCACCCCCAGTTTCATCAAAATGGAATTCGGCCCTCAGTCCAAAAGAGGATCAACACCCCTGTGGTTAAGTAAATTATGTTTTTTGTTCTATGCATGCTGTTGCCCACTTCCTTAGAATTTACAATGAGGTACTTAAAATGTGGCTGTGAAGGCAAAGTGTGTGAGAAGAGAGAAGCAACACATACTTTAAAATTATTTAATTACACACCTTTTCGGTAATAAGCATAATAGACAAGAGAATAGATTGCCATCATTCAATTATTTACACCTTTTTCCCCTTTAGCATCAAAACAGGTAGTCGAAGAGTTTATGCAGTAGTATCTCTTTAAGGAGGAGTGCAATGGGATAGGGCTTCTGCAGGAAACACTGTTCTGTCATGGTGAGATTTAGTGGGATGATGCTTTTGTTGTTTGCACTGTCCAGTTGAAGTTACTTTATGGAAGAAGTGTCTCTTCCAAGATGGCTTTAAAAATGAAGCAGTGAGCTGGAGTTCTAAAAATACTGAGATCGATACAAAATGATGCATTTGCTTTAGAAGCTGAATTCTCTCTGCTGGCACCATGATACCAATGTAAGTGGCATTAGGACAGCTTCACACCGATTTTATTTTGCTCTTTCTTCATTAACCGTTGAGCTTCTTTTTCCATTTTCTTCCTTTGTTGCTCAGCTGCTCTTTTTTCCCTTTCTGCTATCTTCTGCTGCCTACAGTGTAACAGACAGAAGACACAGAATTAAATGCAGAGCCATGTTATTTGTCAGACTGCTTTTGAAAGATCACACTGCACAGAGTCATTTCCTGAACCTCACCAGTTTGTTTTTAACCAGGTACTCAGTCATACCACTGGATTCTTCACTAATATCCACCATGGTACTGGGATGCATATACCCCAATGCTATGGGCTCTGACTACTGAACAGCATCTACAGATGACCGCACAGAGGACAACACAGAATGGGTGGGCTGACTTCAGTCTTGCATGTCTACCTTATTCTAAAAACCAGAATGAATTCATTATATTTCTATACCGCCCCATAGCCAAACCACTCTGGGCACTTCACAATAATTTAAAGAAACACATTAAAATACATTATGTAACATATAAATCCATTCACATAATGAGCCAGAACAGCACACACAACAATGTATATGTATACCAATTTAAGACACTCAGCCAGAGACAAAGGGACTTATATGTTGCCAGGCTCCAGGAGGAGGGCCTTAAGTGCAGAATCTCCATTGTCTTTTAAATTACCAAGCAAAAAAATCCATGCCCTGGATCTTCTTAAAAATTAAGGCATAACTAACCTCTGCTAAGTGATCCCGAGTTTTCATTCTTGCTTAACATAGCATTGCTTTGATGGACTAGACAAATTTTCAACCTAGCCTGGCATTCTTCGCAAGAATCCCAGTAACCAGATGGCACAAGGTGGCCCCCCGCAGTGGATCATGATACGCCCAGCCTGCTACACAGAAGTGCCCTCAGTAAGCTCAAATTTCATCCAGCATTTTCTGGGGCATGAAACAGTGATAGAGAAAAGGCTGCATACCAATATCAAAGAGTCTTAGACAACCTCCTGCATTGTGTGTGCCAAAGAGCAGAATTTTCTCATTTTTCTTGCTACTCCCCCTACACTTTATGAAGTTAATCCTCAATACTCCTTTAGTAATTATGTTTTGAGTAAGACATTGCTGATTTGAATTTTTGCTTGGACAACCCCCCCCCTCATATTTCATGTTACTAATTGTAATAATCAAACCTTATGTCAGCCTTTCCCAACCTTGGATCTCCAGATGTTATTGGACTACAACTTCCATCATCTCCAGCCAGTATGGCCAATGGGCAGGGATGATGAGAGTTGGAGTCCAACAACATCTGGGACCTCAAGACTGGGAAGGCTGTCATATGTGATATACAGTTGCATCTCCACAAAAAGACTAATTCTGAAATAGATATTTGAGGTAAAATCTAAAAAAAAAAGATTTCAGATCTCATACTTTGACTGTGTCATGGAAGACATCCCATGAGATACCTGGCATTAACAGGAACAGGCAGAAACAAATAGATGGAACTAATATTTTTCTTTAACCAGGAATCTGAGAGGCCACCTTAGTTGCATACTGAGCCCTCTGCTGGTTAGTCAAGACATGTGGATTCAAAAGTTCCAACACGCAACACCAGTTTACACAATTTCTCCCTCTTAAGATCTCATTTGCAATTTCTCATACATTCAAATCAATGGAAAATCAGTGTCATCCAAAACAAAAAGCCTGGCAGTTCTTATTTCCCACAAGTTCAGCTACTGTAACAAATTACATATTTCCCACTAAGGCTATAATCCTTTAAGCACCCACCTGGAAGTTAAGTCCCATTCAACTCAATGGGACTTACTTCTGAGTAGACATACATTGGATTGCACAGTCAATGGGGAAAATTTCCCCTACACAACACTTTGCCCCCAGTAACGCTGCACAATCACCACTATCAAGCAGACCCCTTGATCCTTGCTTGATGGGGAACCTTCGCTAAGAAAGCCAGTGTAGTTTAGCGGTTACTGCTGGACTTAGACCTGGGAAACACAGGCTCAATTCCCGACTTGAGCCAGTTACTATCTCTCATCTGAGCCCAACCTAGCTCATATGGTTATTGTGTGAAAAAAGAGGGTGACCATGTATATATCAGCCTGAGCTTCTTGAAGCAAGGCTGGGATAGAAAAAAAAAGATAGAAGTCTACCATACATTCATTCATTCATTCATTCAATTCATTAATCGCCCATCTGGCTGGTCAACCAGCCACTCTGGGCGATGTACAATAAAACCAGTTAAAAACAATAAAATTCAACATTAAAAACATCACATTTCTAAAATTACCCTAACCCACCCCAAATGCCTGCCTGAACAACCACGTTTTTAATGCGTGGTGGAAGCATTAAAATCCTGGTTGGATAAATGCTAAAAACACACCATCCTAGCTAACATAAAATGACCTTAAGAACAAAGCCGGATGTGCATAGCCAAAGAAGCCATGTTGGGAAGCAGAGGCAGCTGACAAATGGAGGGGAGGGTACAGCACATCTATGTCAAGACTGGCAGACAATATCCTTGTTAGACATTACCCCAGATTTTGTGCTGTTGGAATGCTTGAGCAACCAGTTAAGAGTCTGTATGTCTACAAAGTAACAGCTGTTGGAGATTTCTACCATCAACTTCAATGGAAACTGACAGTTTTGGAATCTGTTTCTTAGGGTGCAATCCTATGAACGTTTAGGCAGAAAAAAAGTCCTCCAATTCCCAGCATGGCTGGCTGGGTAATGCTAGGAGTTTTAGGACTGTTCTCTGTCTAAACCTGCATAGGATTGCACCCTTATTTATTGTTAAATTGTTCCCACCTCACAAAGGTGAACACAACTGAAAATCTAGCCTCTGTCACCCCACACACGCAGAACACTAATTCTATGTAGAAGGATTACTAACCACCTTTGTGCATGAGAGCCCACTTACCCATTTTTTCCTGCATTCCCATTCCCCAACTTCTGTTGGATATAGTTTTGCATATACTATTTGAGTTCTTGCCTCGATTTGTAGATAACAGGAAGCTACGGAGAAGTAGTTATTCATAGGGCTCTGTAGCTCTGGGGAGCCTTAGTTTCTCTAGGACCTGTCCCAAACCCATTTTTTCACCTGTCCTGTATTGCCACATACTAATTATTATTGTTTTTCATTTTTATTTAAATATTTTACTCTGGTTTCAAACCAAGCTACAAGTGGCTTGTAGAATAAAAACGAAAAGGAAGTACAAATTAAAATCAGAACCAGAAAAACAGCAGCTAAAAATCGATCCAATGCCTGGGTGAATACAAAATTCTTGCCCAGGTACCTAAAGCTCATTAGGCTAGGTGCCAAGCGAGCAGCCCTAGAGACAGCATTCCTTAATTACATCTGCAGAAGTTCTGGGACATTTCAAATGGAAAGATATAATGGGTATGAATCATAGCAGCAATTTTACTGTCTCTTTACTCTAATAATTGCATTACAGGAATGACCCTAGGCGAAGCTCAGGCTTGCATGCTCCCCACTCCACACTCTTCCTCCACTGTGGCTGCGAGACTGGAAGACTTTGCTTCTGTTTTTGCTTCTGCTTTTGAATAACTGCAATTTAGCGTTATGTCCAAACCCAGACAAAAAGTGTGGTTAGTTTTAAGTATGGTTTACTGACACAAGCCTAGTTCAAACCTTGCTTTATGAAGCTGGGGTTAACTGAAAACAGAAGCAAAACGTATGGTTATGTCTAGTTGCAGTCTTCCTGTATCCTCCCTGAAGCTGTGCCTACTAGTTGACACATTTTTGCGATACAGCCACAGGTCTGGGTAATTACCTCAGAACTTCTTCTGCTTGCCAGGATGCATCTTCCTCTTCTTCCCAAGCATTTCTGTTTTCCTGCCATGTCTCCAGGTCACCCAATTCCGGCTGAAAAGCAGCAAGAATTCAACACACAAAATATCCAACTGAAATATTCACAGTACCTCAGGAAAATATTATCCTGCATTATGGGTGCACTATTCTTTTTATAGCACTGTAATTCTAGGTTCAGGTAAAGTTAACTCTACCCCTCCATATCTACCCATCCCTGGGGAAAAACAACACCACTAATTGATGACAGCCATCCGTTGAACAAACTTACTAAAATGCAGAAGCACGTTCAAGCAACCTGCCTGTTTTTGAATGTTAGCCAAGACCCTCTTAATTTCTTTAGGACCCAATCCTATGCAAGTTTAGAAATGAAAAAGTCCAACTCCCAGCATTCCCTAGCCAGCATGGGGACATTGTAGGACTTTTTCTGTCTAAACTTACACAGGATTGCACTCTTAATGTACATACACCATTCCTTCCATGTTTTGCCATGATATCCTCTATACTTCGCTCTAATATCCTCTTTGAGAATGTCTCCCCAAAAAGTCTGCAGTGCTTAATACCAGACAAAGCATTTAATCAGAGATGCCTCAATTACTTCCCAGTTTTTATGTATGTGAAATGTTAAACTTCCTTCATGGAAAGGTGAAGCCATTCCCCCCTCCCCACCCCCAAGAAAAAAACAACAACATGCTCTTGAAGGGAGAAGGGGCAAATGGACATACTGCTTTTGTTTCTCACTTTGATTAACAATTTGTTTCCTTCTGTATCAGAGGAGAGGAGAAAGTGAACTGAATGAATCAATCCTATATCAATTAAAAAACTGGTGATAAGGAGCAGACTCGACAAACTGATAATGAGGCTGAGATAACTTGTTTAAAAACAATGTCATTAATAGTTATGAATAAAGGAAGCCATGCATGAAGACACTCTATGAGGAGTCAAAGTGGCTCATCAATGGTTGGCAGGCATAGGACTTGCCAGTTCTAGCATTTTTACTTTGCACGCAATTTAGCAGGTTGTTAGTATTATGTGCACAGCTGGACAATACAGGCTTCAAGAAACACTCTAAACTCAAGCACTGCCTTTGGAGACTTGCCATTGACAAGAATTCTTAGACACACTTAAACATATTAGTTTTCACATTTCTCTTGCATATATTTTTTTAGACCAGCTTCTTTAATTTTTAAGACTGGACCAAGGCCAAGAGGTCTAAGGCTTTATCAGATATTTCAACAACATGACTTCCCCTTGAACAAGCAAGAACAGTGATGGTTTCTTCTATGAGAGAAACAATAATCTGGAAACTGAAATTTATCAGTATGAAGAAGATACTTACAGATTGGTGAATAAAAGGAACATCTTGCGTAGCTGCTAATCGACTAGAAAATCCTGCACTGCCATCCTGGTTCCCAAAATTTAACGGTTCACGTTTTTTAACAATAATCTGAAAGGTAACATTTAAGAGGAAAGAAACAACAAATAATTAATATACTGGCATTATTAATAGATTGAACTGGAGGACTTCCAGCTCAATGACCTTCTGTGGCCCACATTAAGTCGGGCCTCCTGGCACTACCATATCCGACTACTTCTTTACAATGGTTTGGGCTTACATTTGCAGATTGGAACATACATACATATACACACACACATGTATTTCCAACAGTTCAAATGCAACAGGAAACCATGGTTTCCCACTACTTGAATGAGCCTAAGGCTCATCTACTCCCCATCTCTTTTGTGACCATGAAGTGATCAGAAGAGTCTGATTCCACTTTTAAACAAAGTGCAGTTCCACGTTATGACTGTACTTAAGAAACATGTGTTTGCTGAAACTCCACTTTGTGAGAACAGGTCAGAATAAGAGAGCCAGTGCGGTGTAGTGGCGAGAGTGCTGGACTGGGAGCCGGGAGATCCGGGTTCTAGTCCCCACTCGGCCATGGAAGCTCACTGGGTGACTTTGGGCCAGTCACAGACTCTCAGCCCAACCCACCTCACAGGGTTGTTGTTGTGAGGATACAACGGTGAGGAGGAGGATAATGTAAGCCAACTTGGGCTCCTTGCAAGAGCTAAAAAGGCAGGATAGAAATGCAATAAATAAATAAATAAATAAATCTGTAGTTTCCAATCTTGACCTGTTCTTATGTCCCAAGTCTGGACAAAACAGAGAATTGTTGTTTGCTTCAAAGCAGAAGCAGATATTTCCAACCTTGCCTCTCCAAAAGAGGAAGAGAGGGAGGAGTATGTGAGCACGAGGTTTGTGCAGGCTTGCTCACTTCTAAACTGGGCCAGTGTCATTTTGGGAAGGCTTAGCTGCACAATCTCTCTCGGTATAATATTATCGGCAGATAATGTTGGGAATTCCATATCCTTACAAATTTTCTCTTGCACACGTAAGTTTGTGACACCTGTTTAGCCCCACCCACATGCAATACAACTCTGGCCTGTCTGTGCTAGAAGGAAGCATCACAACACTCGTATGTGATGCACAGCAAGTTGGAGACAAAAATCCACATGTACATAACAGGGTCTGGCTGCTTGATGGAATGGAGTGGGGCTTTAGCACAACTATCAAAAGAAAATTAGCATACCAAAGTGCATAAATCTCAAATTACAACTGATATATCATTCAACCCATATAACTTAAGGTCATATGCAGTAACTACAGATATATTTTAAGTTTAAGTTTATTTGCCTAAGTTCTCCACTGATAGTATTATATGACAAAACTGACACTCACAAAAATCGAGAGGGAAAAATCATGTAAATACGCACGTCAGTCAACCTGATTACAAATGAAGCAACAAGGTACAAAGTAGAAAGGAGTAAAGTCTTCTCTGAAGCTGCCAAAATTCGACTCTAGCAGCAATCAGGTAACGGGCCATGCTGCACCTTGCAGCAATCCAGGCTGGCTAATCAATGCCGGCTAGCCAATCAAAGATCAAGATGGGACAACACACATAAGTGCACACACTGTTCCTCTGCTGGATATCACCATGTTCTCACAGCATGGCAGCCAACTGCGCCAACATTCCAGATAGCCAACATGTAGCAAACACATTCTGTGCAACAACTACTATTGTTAAATCACAATGACTACTTTATCGTATAACACTTCAAAACATTTTGCATGCTGGAAACATACTTTCTGTGTTTTTCTTATTGTTGGTGCCATGTCCTTAAAGTAGTCAGGCTCCATTTCTTCCAAACCATTTTGTTGATTGGCCACACTGCCATTACCGCCTTCAATTTTCACACTCGTGGGTGCATCTTCATCCCATGAAGACCAATCTTCTACTTCTGACTAAAGAGCAAACAGCAAGATTTCAGCTTCCTATTTGCAAACTGAAATTTATCGTCAATAAACTATTTTTTTACTGTGTCATTTGGCAGAATTATTGTTTAATTACTGGTATCTAGGTGATTAAAGTTATTACCTGTTTAGGAACAGATGAATAATCTACAGTGGTGGGCAAAGTTATTTGGTCTCCACTAAGTTTTCGCCCTCTTCCAGTCCTGAAAAAGAAATGTAGACATCTTCCTACCTCTGAAAATATAGGCACTACTTGGAACTATTAGTTAGGCTAAATAAGTTAGAGAAAGAAAATGATTTTAAAACCTAAATAAAAAATTAGCAAGTTTAAAAGACTTGATAAAGTCAGTAGCCTTTGCATAAGTAAATGTAATATCTGATTAAAATTCTATTTTAAGAAGGAATATAAAGAAAGCAAGCTTTGCAGCTGCTTTTGAACAAGTTTGGTCTAAGCAAGAGCTCTAAATTCTAGAAATCCTGACCACTGTAGATGGTCAGCTGTGATATGACAAGTTTCCATTATGAACCAAGGCGAGCAGAATCAAAATGTAACTAATTATCTAAATACAAAAAATAATCATATGACATAGACCAATCTATACATGATTCGATAGTGTTATTCTTGGATGTGCCAGCTGAATTATAGTCAAACCAGAAAATTTGTGAGCATATCTTTTGCAGTGTGTCTGATATTTTGCATATAAGTTTCAGTGAAAATACCTGGGTATTGCTAAGACCAACACTAGCCAGTTGGAAAATGTTAACACCGTGATAGGAGCTGAGATTAGTGAATACGATATAAACAATGGTTGGGGATCCCAAGATTTATTTTAGACATGATTTGATATTTACCTGCATATTAGCCGCTTAAAAAAAGAGAGTACTGCTGCCAGGCACGTACAAATTTTAAACAGACGGAACTGCGTAATGGCCATGATGGAGGTCTTCGCCTGCAAAAAGGAAGAAAATGATGCTGATGTTTATAAAGTAACTTCATATCAGCTCACTCCTTTTAGGGTGCAAGCCTATGCATGTTTAGACAGAGAAAAGTCCTACAACTCCCAGCATTCCCCAGCCAGCATGGGTGAAAGTTGTAGGACTTTTCTCTGTCTATACATGCATAGCATTGTGCCCTGAGGGAGCAATCCTGTCGGGACAGGCGGCCAGCTCCAAACTTGCAGATGATCCCCTATCCAATGCAGGGCAGGAAGAGTGTGGAGGGGATCTTCTCCTCCACGCTCCAGCCACCTTGCATTCACAACCAGACAGCCAATTTCAGCTGTCTAGCTGCAGGGTGTTGGCGCATGGGGTGGGGAGGCCAGATGACGCATAGGAAGCATCATGGCAGCACTTCCACACTCCCTGCCCTCTTTTGCCCTGCTCTGCTCTTATGAGCCCGGGGACAATCCGCACTGCCTATGAGAAGGTGGGGGAGACAGTTCTCCAGGAACTGACCAATCCTATGGCCATCTAGCCGCTGTCTGGGGGCCAAAGGATTGCGCCGTTTGTGTCTCACTGATGCTGGAGCCAGTCAGTTCATACAGTTCAATATGATTAGAATTTATAGACATGGCTTCAAGGTGTCCACATTGATACCCAGGTACCAAGGAACATACCTAATATTTATCCTTTCCATTTCCATGCTACTGGTCAGGATATTCACAAGTTCACATACTTCTTTCACAGTTTTGAACTCCTGCTTTTTCACAAAATGAAAGCACATATGAAAGAGTCAAAATCTGTGTCAAATTATAAATAAGCCTCTTGAATCTATCAGGTTCAGTGAAGGGAAATCTTTTCTGCATGAATACGGTTGGCACAATTAACTAAATTAATTATGGTGAAAGAGCCTAAGAAAGGAAGAAAGAATTAGGCTGTCAAGAACCATGAATGTTTTTCAGTCCTATTTGAAAGATTTATACATTTCTTCCTTTGAATTCTTCCTTAAGAATGATGGAGGTGGTGGATCATTCAAAGTCATTTTAGCTTGATTTCTTATGCCTACAATGGTTTTGAATGACAGGAAACAAGTAAGCAAAATAAGAACCCCTGAAATATTAGCCAAATTAAACTGGCTAATAGTTGCTGTTCATACTACTGTGGTCCATTCCAGTTGATTGGTTTCATTAACTGATTTTTTTTTTGCATTTGTGAATGGATACTGAGAGTTAACATTTCAATAATATTCACAGTTCAGGACGTTTCTGCATTTAAGCTGGTTTCCACCAGCCATGTTGGGTGATAGGGGGTGTGTGTATGTGTGTGTATGGGGTGTCTATGTTTATATCAATTTGTTTGAACTGGATATAGTTTAATGTATTGTCACATGACCAATATGGGCTGGACATTTTATAAAGACTTTCTATATACCCTGAGATATATTTTATATAACACTTCTTTATTTGTGTTGACATGGGATAAAACAAACAAACAAAGGTAGCCATGTTGACCATAAGAAAAATGTGAAAATCCATATTACTATAATATCTGTACTAGGCCAACCAAAAGATCTCAAAAAATGTGCAAGCTTTCAAGATCTCCAGATCCCTTAATCAAGCAAGATGTTCCAAAAAGCACGTTTGGCTTGGGGGCGGGGGGATAAAAATTCTGACTTGATAGTGAAGTCACAGACCCAGTCTGCATGATAAAACAACCCAGTTTGTTAACTGTGTTGTCTGTGAACATGCAGGAGTGAGCAAGCTGGATCCTGCCCGCTCCCGCTTTGTTAAACAACCCAGTTTTAACCCATGATTTATTGTTGGGTTTAAACTCTGGGGTGTTTCTCTCTCAACAACCCCAGAGTTCAGAGTTTGGACATCATAGCGAACAACCCAGGAACGAGCATTCCTGGGTTGTTTAGCAAAGCAGAAGCAGGCAAGAACCAGCATGCTCACTCCCACACATTCACAAACAGCCCATGGTTAACAAACCGTGGGCTGTTTAATCATCCAAACTAGGCCAGAGTGTCTGCATGTTCAGAATGCCAAGATGCAGTGGCGGAGGAGGGGTCTCCAGACATTCAAATTAGGCTCCGAAGGTCATATGATGTTTACAAGGCTGGACCTGGAGCTGCCTTAAGGTTGCTATGAACAAGAAAGGGGAAAATGTTGGATCCCCCATTTTAGACATCTAAAGTCCGGCTGTTATTCAGACATGTTTCCAACTTCGATGAAGCACATGGGGCCTATAAATGCATTGCCAATTTCTGGCACAAGAACCAACTATGCCCACTGAAAAAATGTTCCCTGCCTGGAAGCAAATCTTACTTGCCACAGGCTATCAAGCAAGTGGCTATTTACATGCCTGGTTTAAAGCTGCCTTGACTGGAAAGGCAGGGTATAAATAAAATAAAATAAATACATAATAAATAATAAAGAGTTCCTTCACTGGTGTTACAAAAGCAGATCTCACAATTTTAAGTCAGTACTAACAGATGCAAAATGGTTAAATTTCTCATCTATTCATGCATAAGAGCATTCTATGAATGCAATGCATAATATTTTGGCTCCCAGTGTGTACCAACATTCAGACTGACTTGTGCTAGAGAATACAATTATACTATGAACTTCTTCCTACAATCCCACTCTCTAAACATCCAGGCTCTAACACCTATCATTCTAGTTCTCATTAAGAGTTTATTATAGTTCAAAGCAGTCAATCTTACTTTCATCATGAAGTCAGTTAACCCTACATTAGTTATTTTTTATGTACAGCACTAAGGCCACAGTGTTATACATACTTAACTGGGTTTAAGTCCCACTGAACTCAATGAGAACTACTTCGGAGTAGACGTGTATAGGATTGCACTGTAAACTATTATTAGGGAATAATTTCAGAATAATTTAGGAAAAGCATTCTCAAGCTGTAGAAAATACTAACAACATAAATAATAACTATCATCATTTTAGCTTGACAGTTTTATAACCTCAAATCAAAAGACACAGCTAGAGCAACAAAAATGAAAATGGAAGGGTTTTTTTATGTAGGAGAGTTCTTGGATGCTATTTTCCCTATGGCATATAAAGCACATTATTAGATGCAAAGATTATGCCTCTGCTTTCTAAATATGTTTTTAGTTTCAACACACACATGCATATACTATACATGCTTTTTGCCCTTTGAATTAGTAACCCTAACATCCATGTTTTACTAGGAATTCACCCTAATGATTTCAATGGCATTTACTTCCAAATATGCGTTCTTAGTACTGCAGCCCAAGACAGATGTTCTCTTGGACAGAGAGATGGTTTCTATTTACACACAGTCCATTTTCCCCAAATGAACAAAAGAATATGGTACCAACTGTAGGCATCTGGGGAAAAAATATTTTAACTCTGTTGAAGTGCAGCTAGCTAACGTTATCGAGAGGATTCACATTGAAGGGGATGAAAATGGAATAGTAACATAGGTAATCTATATCTTTTAGCTTGTCTTACTACTTAAGGGCAAATTCAGATCTTTCATAGCAAAAATAGTAACCCCTGAAGCAATTCCTTGTAAATTACAAGGCTCAGAAAGCATCCTACAGAGCCAACAAGCATGCAACCCTTAAATGTCAACAATGTCTCAACCAGCAGGTTTTAGTTACAGCAACCTGCAACCAACCAGAGAAGAGTGATGATAAAGAATAAACACTTAACTTTAAGACTACTTGGATATCACACATTGCTATTTTCCCTTGACCGATGTGCACTATCATGAAATATTAAATATGTTACATTTTGTAGTTATTAATGACTAAAATTTCAGTGCTCTCATCAAGACTCAATACGGCTTGAATCAGTCAGTAAGACCCAAAAACCTTTGTATCAATGGTCCACCAATTATAGCCGGGCTTCGTGGCCATATTTTCATTTCTAATAGCTAGCTATGAAGTCCAGTCTCATCATGATAGCACAACAATATTGCGTGAATTTATCAACAGATATTGGGTTGGATTCAGATTTACACGGGATCAACTGCACTGGTGGAAGTGGACTCCTCCAGCTCCTTGAGAATGCCGTGTGGGAGTGCGTGAGCAGGCTGCCTCCCACTTACTCACCACTTCCGCTTTACATCCGCTTTCATCAACAACCCAGGAATGCCCTGGATTGTTGATGAGACATGTGAACCTGAAACTTTGGGATACTGAGGGACAAACTCAGAATTTTAGCCCAACAAACCAGCAAGTAACTGGTTAAAGAACAGGAAGCAAAGAGTAGGAATAAATGGACTGTTCTCACAATGGAGGGATGTAAGCAGTGGAGTTGTCGAAGGATCTGTATTGGGACTGGTACTTTTTAACTTGTTCATTAATGATCTAGAGTTAGGGGTAGCAGTGAGGTGGCCAAGTTTCCTGAAGACACCAAATTATTCAGCGTGGTAAGAATCCCTTGTGGCCACGGTGGCTTAGTGGTTAAGACGCTGAACTGCAGACCAGAAGGTCGGCAGGACAGGAGTTCGAGACCCGAGTGCCGTGTGACAGAGTGAGCTCCCGTCTTCAGTCCCAGCTCCTACCAACCTAGCAGCTCGAAAGCAAGAAATTGCAGGAAGATAAATAGGTACCACTTCGGCGGGAAAGGTAACAGCGTTCTGTCCACCTCGGTGTTCAGTCATGCCAGCCACATGACCACAGAAGCATCTTCGGACAGCGCTGGCTCTTCGACTTAGAAATGGAGATGAGCACCACATCCTAGAGTCAGACACGACTGGTTGGGGACACCTTTACCTTTTTAAGAATCCCTTAGAAGAAATGGAGTAGCACTCATAGTCAACAAAAGGGTTGGAAAAGCAGTACTGGGGTACAATCTCAAAAACGACAGGATGATCTCACTACGAATCCAAGGCAAGCCATTCAGCATCACAGTAATTCAAGTCTATGCCCCAGCCACTGAGGCCGAAGAAGCTGAGGTTGATCGGTTCTATGAAGACCTACAACACCTTCTAGAACTAACACCAAAAAAAGATGTCCTTTTCATCATAGGGGATTGGAATGCTAAAGTAGGAAGTCAAGAAATCACCGGGATAACAGGCAAGCATGGCCTTGGTGTACAAAATGAAGCAGGACAAAGGCTAATAGAGTTTTGCCAAGAGAACACGCTGATCATAGCAAACACTCTTTTCCAACAGCACAAGAGGCGACTCTACACATGGACGTCACCAGATGGTCAATATCGAAATCAGATTGATTATGTCCTTTGCAGCCAAAGATGGAGAAGCTCCATACAGTCAGTCAAAACAAGACCTGGAGCTGACTGTGGCTCAGATCATGAGCTTCTTATTGCAAAATTTCAGCTTAAATTGAAGAACGTAGGGAAAACCACTAAACCATTCAGGTATGACCTCAATCATATCCCTTATGAATATACAGTGAAGGTGACAAATAGATTTAAGGGATTAGACCTGATAGACAAGAGTGCCTGAGGAACTATGGACGGAGGTCCGTAACATTGTTCAGGAGGCAGCAACTCAATCCATCCCAAAGAAAAAGAAATGCAAGAAAGCAAAGTGGCTGTCTGAGGAGGCTTTACAAGTAGGTGAGGAAAGAAGGGAAGCGAAAAGCAAGGGAGAAAGGGGAAGATATATCCAACTGAATGCAGAGTTCCAGAGAATAGCAAGGAGAGACAAGAAGGCCTTCTTAAATGAACAATGCAAAGAAACTGAAGAAAACAATAGAATGGGAAAGAGAGATCTTTTCAAGAAAATCAGAGGTATCAAGGGAACATTTTGTGCAAAGACGGGCATGGTAAAGGACAAAGAAGGCAGGGACCTCACAGAAGCAGATGAGGTTAAGAAGAGGTGGAAAGAATACACAGAAGAACTATACAGGAAAGATCTGAATGTCCCTGATAGCCATGATAGTGCGGTCACTGAACTTGAGCCGGACATCCTAGAGAGTGAAGTCAAGTGGGCCTTAGGAAGCAATACTAACAACAATGCTAGTGGAGATGACAGTACTCCAGCTGAGCTATTTAAAATCCTAAGAGATGATGCTGATAAAGTGCTGCACTCAATATGCCAACAAATTTGGAACGCTCAACAGTGGCCACAAGACTGGAAAAGGTCAGTTTACATTCCAATTCCAAAGAAGGGCAACGCCAAAGAGTGTTCAAACTACCGCACAATTGCGCTCATTTCACATGCCAGCAAGGTGATGCTCAAAATCCTACAAGCTAGGTTTCAGCAGTATGCGAACCGAGAACTACTGGAAGTACAAGCTGGGTTTCGAAGAGGCAGAGGAACTAGAGATCAAATCGCCAACGTTCGCTGGATCATGGAGAAAGCTGGAGAATTCCAGAAAAACGTCTATTTCTGCTTCATTGACTACGCTAAAGCCTTTGATTGTGTGGATCACAATAAACTGTGGCAAATTCATAAAGAGATGCGAGTACCAGACCACCTTACCTGTCTCCTGAGATACCTGTACGAGGGTCAAGAAGCAACAGTAAGAACCAGACATGGAACAACTGATTGGTTCAAAATTGGGAAAGGAGTACGACAAGACTATATATTGTCGCCCTGCTTATTTAACTTATATGCAGAGTACATCATGAGAAACGCCAGGTTGGATGAATCACAGGAATTAAGATTGCCGGGAGAATTATCAACAACCTCAGATACGCAGACGATACCACCCTAATGGCAGAAAGGGAAGAGGATCGAAAGAGCCTCTTGTTCAGGGTAAAAGAGGAGAGTGCAAAAGCTGGTTTGAAACTCAACATTAAAAAACTAACATCATGGCATCTGGCCCCATCACTTCCTGCAATATAGAAGGGGAAGAAATGGAAGCAGTGACAGATTTCATTTTCTTGAGCTCCAAGATCACCGCAGACGGTGACTGTAGCCATGAAATTAAAAGACGCTTGCTCCTTGGGAGGAAAGCTATGGCAAACCTAGATAGCATAGTAAGAAGCAGAGACATCACCTTGTCGACAAAGGTCTGTATAATCAAAGCTATGGTTTTCCCAGTAGTAATGTATGGCTGTGAGAGCTGGACTATAAGGAAGGCTGAGCGCCGAAGAATTGATTCTTTTGAACTGTGGTGCTGGAGAAGACTCTTACGAGTCCCCTAGACTGCAAGGAGGTCAAATCAGTCCATCCTAAAGGAAATCAACCCTGAGTGCTCATCGGAAGGACAGATACTGAAGCTGAAGCTCAAATATTTTGGCCACCTAATGCGAAGAGAAAACTCACTGGAAAAGACCCTGATGCTGGGAAAGACTGAAGGCAAAAGGAGAAGGGGATGGCAGAGGATGAGATGGCTAGATAGCATCACCGATGCAATGAATATGAACTTGAGCACGCTCCGGGAGAGAGTGGAGGACAGGAAGGCCTGGCGTGCTATGGTCCATGGGGTCACGAAGAGTCGGATATGACTTAACGACTGAACAACAAGAAAAAACAAAAAGAAATTACGAAGAGCTCGGAAAGGATCTCTCAATATTGGATGAAAGGGCAATTAAATGACAAATGCAATTCAATGCAAGTAAAGCGTAAATTGACATAGATTGGTGCAAAAATCTCTAACCTCACATATATGATGATGGGGTCAGAGCTAGTGATGAAGCAGCAGGAAAGAGATCTTGGGGTCATGGTGGAGAAGTCAATTTTTTTTTTTAAGAGGGTCTATGACCCCGCTGGCAAAGGCGAAGTACAGGCTGAAGGGGCAGGATTGCAGCTTGAGATGGATAGGCATATGGTCAAGGAACACCTCATTACTTTGAATGAGTTCAAATCTCCAGGGCCAGATGAACTGCATCCTAGAGTCATAAAGGAACTGGCAGAAGAACTCTCAGAGCCACTGTCTATTCTCTTTGAGAAATCATGGAGGACAGGTGAAGTGCCAGATGACTGGAGGAGGGCTAATGTTGTCCCTATCTTCCAAAAGGGCAAAAATGAGGAACCTGAGAACTACAGACCAGTCAGCCTGACATCAATCCCTGGGAAAAATCTGGAGCAGATGATGAAGCAATCCATCTGTAAGCACCTTGAAAACAATGCAGTGATTATTCGAAGCCAACATGGATTTGTCAGGAACAAATCCTGGCAGACTAATCTGATCTCATTTTTTGATCAAGTAACCTCCCGTGTGGACCATGGGACTGCTGTAGACATAATATACCTCGACTTCAGCATAGCTTTCGACAAAGTGCCCCATGATATCCTGATGAGCAAACTAGCTCAAAATGGGCTAGATGAAACAACGATCCGCTGGATCCACAGTTGGCTACAGAATCAGAATCAAAGAGTGCTTGCCAATGGGACCTTCTCAAACTGGGGAGAGGTAACGAGCAGGGTACCGTAGGGCTCAGTCCTGGGCCCACTGCTCTTCAACATTTTTATTAATGACTTGGAGGAGGAGGTGCAGGGAAGGCTGATCAAATTTGCAAAGGACACAAAATTGGGTGGGATAGCTAATACTTTGGAAGACAGAAACAAAATTCAAAGTGAACTTGATAGACTGGAGCGCTGGGCAGAAAACAAAAGAATGACATTTAATAGGGATAAATGCCAAGTTCTGCACCTAGGAAAAAGAAACCAAATGCACAGTTACAAGATGGGGGATACTTGGCTCAGCAACACTACAAGCGAGAAGGATGTTGGAACTGTTGTTGATCATAAGCTGAATATGAGCCAACAATGTGCTGTGGCTGCAAAAAAGGCAAATGCCATTTTGGGCTGCATTCATAGAAGCACAGCTTCCAAATCCCAGGAAGTACTAGTTCCCCTCTACTCAGCACTGGTTAGGCCTCATCTGTCCAGTTCTGGGCACCACACTTTAAGAAGGATGCAGACAAACTGGAGAGGGTTCAGAGGAGGGCAGCAAAGGTGATCAGGGGACTGGAAACAAAGCCCTATGAAGAGAGACTGAAAGAACTGGGCATGTTTAGCCTTGAGAAGAGAAGACTGAGGGGAGATAGGATAGTGCTCTTCAAGTACTTGAAAGGTTGTCACAGAGAGGAAGGCCAGGATCTCTTCTTGATCATCCCAGGGTGCAGGATATGGAATCATGGGCTCAAGTTACAAGGAAGCCAGATTCCAGCTGAACATCAGGAAAAACTTCCTGTAAGAGCAATACGACAATGGAACCGACTACCTGGGGAGGTGGTGGGCTCTCCCACACTGGAGGCGTTCAAGATGAGGCTGGACAGCCACCTGTCAGGGATGCTCTGACTTGGATACCTGGATTGAGCAGGGGGTTGGACTCGATGGCCTTGTAGGCCCCATCCAACCCTACTATTCTATGATTCTTCAAAGAATCTTCAGTGCCATCTGTAATGTACGAATCTGCATGCCAGATAAACATTCTGAGGACAAACAAACAAAGGAAGGGATTGTGACCTGCATCCACCCACGGGTGGAAGTCACCTAGTGTCACTCTCAGAGGGCACCCCGGGCTTGTGGAATGGCGGGTTTAGTTCCACGTGGCAAACAGCGCTGGCCAAGGGCCTGCGAAAGGCATGATGGCCCTTCGAGATCACCGTTACTCAGAAGAACATCACCGACGTCTACAGTGCTAAGGCGCGTTCCCGAGCGGCTTCGAACTCTATATATCGGCAGTATGTTGCCCGCAGAGCAAGGAGAGGGGCACCCATCCACAACGACGCTGCGAGGCAGGCTACTGGTCTTACTCTACAGACGCGCCACTGAGGGCACGAGAGACGCTCTCCTCAGGTTTGTCCGGAAAGTAACCAGCCTACCCTTTGTCGGGAGGCAGGGGCCGAGCCGGGCACACACGGGGCCCAGGCGGACGCTCGCTCTGAGGGGATCCCCGGCGGCCAACCAGCGAAGGAAGCGAAAGCCGAGCCGGGGAGGGGAGAAGCCGCCGCGGCTCCGCCCGCGGAGGGCGACGACAGGGGCGGCGGCGCCTCCTCCGCGCTCACCTTGTCCAGCGCGGAGCGGAGATGGAGGCGACGCGGCCCGAGCCGAGGGGGAGCCGCTTCCCTCGGCGAGCGCGAGCTCCCTTCATCCAGAGGCGGGCGCGGCCTCCGGCGCGGCCATCGTCCCCTTCACCAGGCCGCCGCCAGCTCCGCCTTACGGTCACCCGGGAGACCCACTCGCTCGGGCCCGCCTCTTCCGGCCACGCTCCTCGCGACCAACCGAACGCGGAGCAGGAACGAGGGGCGGGGAAAGAGCAGGAAAGGACGCTCTGCGCAAGCGCCCTGAAGCCGCGCCCCCTCCCGGTGGTGTCATTGAGCTCGAGAACCAGAGGCGGAGCTTAAGGGACGTGCCAGCTCGATCACGTGACGTCCTTAGGGCTTCTTCTCCTGCTCGTGTCGCCTTAGTGCAGCCCAGTGGAAGCTGGTGGCTCTGATTTCGGTGGGGCCGCGGTTCCATTCTGGGTTCCACTCAGAACCAGCCCGATCTCTAAAGGAGCTACCCAAAGCGCTGAACCCAACCCCCCAAATCGGTTCAGCACCTTGGATAGCTCCTCTAGAGTTCGGGCTGGTTCTGACTGGAACTCGGAGCGGATTTGCAGCCTCGCCGAAATCGGAGCCACCAGCCTCCACCGGTGCAGTCTAAACATGCATAGGATAGCGCCCTTATTAAAATGCATCCCTATTCCAAAGGGAAATTATCAGTTACGCTCTATATTGTAGCATTTTTCTGTTCATCTAATTATTAGATGAACAGAAAAATACTGCAGGCTTGGGGGGGTGGGGTAGAAGTTTTAAAGGAGAGGAGAAAAGGGTTGGGTTGGGAGGTTTTCCAAGAGAAATAGTCTTACGTACACACCAGTGCCAAAAATAAAAATTGGATAGGTTTGGGCCTGGCTTATTTCCTCCACGGCAAGATGTCTGAGAATTTATGATTGCAATCCTGTGCATGCCAAGCCCCTGCTGGACCCCATGCATGTTTACCTCAAAGTAAGCTTGACTGAATTCTAACTAACTTTTTTACTAACTTTTTTTCATTTACTTGTCTTGTAACACACACTTCCACACCAGTGGGACTCTGCTTTTAACCTCTACTGAGTAGAGGAGCAGGCACAGGCTAGTCTAGAACAATCACAAAGCTAGACACAAAAGGGAAAGGAGGCTATGGAAGGACAAGACTCTCCAGTGGTGGTGACCTGCAAGGTGTGTGCAATGTTTGTTTTCTTGCCTGAGAACAACATGGCCTACACCTGCAACAAGTGCAAGTTGATCACGCTGCTGGAGGAAAAAGTAAGTGGACTGGAGCGGCGACTGTTGACCCTCCGGGGAATAAGAGAACACGAAGAGTTCTTGGACAGAATGGGGGAACTACAGCAGCAAAGGGAAGACCAGAAGCTTGAAGAGCAACAGCAAGATGAGGCAGTGGGAAATGCTGAGGTGAAGAAAAATGGAATAGAGGATACTCCTTGGAAAACGGGGACAGTTAGGAGAAGAAGAACTAGACGCCACTCTGCACCAGTGGAAGCAGTGGAGCTGTGGAACCGATTCCAGGTACTTGCAGATGAGACTGGAGGACGGCCTGCAGAGGAAGAATCACAGGGGAACCTGCATGAGAGTGAGCAAGAGGCTAAAGGTCAGTCAAACAGAGGCGATGAAACCCAGGCCTACAAGAAGAAGAAGAGAAGAGTGGTAGTAGTGGGAGACTCCTTGCTGCGTGGGATCGAGACCCAAGTATGTCACGAAGACCCATGGACTCGCCAGGTATGTTGTCTCCCGGGAGGACAGATTAGAGACGTGACTGAAAGGTTGCCTGCACTCATAAAGCCCACTGACAGGTATCCCTTTCTTCTCATCCATGTGGGAACAAATGATACCGCCAAGCGGAGCTACGAAGAGATCACATCAGACTTTGAAGCTTTGGGAAGGAAACTCAAGAACTTTGGGGCCCAGATAGTTTTCTCATCCATCCTTCCAGTAGTTAGAAGAGGGATAGAAAGGGAACGAAAAATACTCCAGGTGAATGACTGGCTACGAAGGTGGTGCCGACGAGAGAGATTTGGATTCTGGGACCACGGGCTATACTTCCTGGAAGATGGGCTGTTGGCTAGGGATGGGTTGCACCTCACAAAGGCTGGGAAGAATGTGTTTGGCCACAGCATGAAGAACTTCATCAGGAGGGCTTTAAACTGAATTCTACGGGGAAGGGAGATGTAATGTTGGGGGTAACAATGGACATAGGCGCATGCACTGCAATGGAGAGAACAGCTCTGATAGCGCCCAATAATACTCTTCAGACACATGTAGGAAGAAAGCCAGACTATGAAGCACACGGTCTTCGATGTCTATATACTAATGCCCAGAGTATGGGAAACAAACAGAACGAACTTGAACTCTTAATACAAGAGGGAAATTATGACCTGATAGGTATAACTGAGACTTGGTGGGATGACTCTCATGACTGGAATACAGCAATTGAAGGATATAACTTGTTCAGAAAGAAGAGGAGGAACAGAAAGGGAGGTGGGGTTGCACTGTATGTGAAAAATACATATCTCTGCACAGAAATACAGGAGGATGAGCTTGGTAGCCCCATCGAGAGCATCTGGGTTGAAATAAATGGAGCAAAGAATAAAAGGAACCTGGTGGTCGGAGTCTACTACCGGCCACCCAATCAAGGAGAAGACAAGGATGAAACTTTTGAAAAGCAAATAGCCAATGTTTTAAGGAAGCATGATGTAGTAGTAATGGGGGACTTCAATTTCCCCGATATTTGTTGGGAGACAAATTCTGCAAAACATGGCCCCTCCAGGAAATTCCTGACTTGTGTGGCGGATAACTTCCTCCTACAGAAAGTAGAGGAAGGAACTAGAGGATCAGCTATCCTTGACTTGATCCTAACCAACAGAGATGACTTAGTGGATAAAGTAGCAGTTACAGGAATTCTGGGGGAAAGCGACCATGTTGTACTTGAGTTCTTGGTTCTAAGGGAAGCAAAAGCCGAGTGTAGTCAAATGCGTACCCTGGATTTTAGGAAAGCTGATTTTCATAAACTCAGAACAATGATCAGTAAGGTCCCATGGCAAGCGATGCTAGCGAGAAAAGGAGTCCAAGATGGGTGGGAGCTTTTAAAAAAGGAAATTCTCAAGGCACAATCACAAACAATTCCAACAAAAAGAAAAGGTGGAAGACAACAGACGAAGCCAATGTGGCTTCACAAAAAGCTTAGGGATGACCTGAAAACAAAAAAGGACACATATAGGAAGTGGAAAGAAGGCCAAGTAACAAAGGAAGAGTACAGGCAGATAGCACAGAATTGCAGGGATGGCGTCAGGAAGGCTAAAGCTGAGAATGAGCTGAGGTTAGCAAGGGATGTTAAAAACAACCAAAAGGCTTTCTTCAGCTACGTGCATAGTAAAAGGCAGAGGAAAGAAATGGTGGTTCAGCTATTAAATAAGGATGGAAAAATGATAACAGATGACAAAGAAAAGGCAGAGGTGCTCAATTCCTACTCTGGCTCAGTCTTCTCCCAAAAGAGGGTCTATGAGCCCCCTGGCAAAGGCGAAGTACAGGCTGAAGGGGCAGGATTGCAGCTTGAGATCGATAGGCATATGGTCAAGGAACACCTCATTACTTTGAATGAGTTCAAATCTCCAGGGCCAGATGAACTGCATCCTAGAGTCATAAAGGAACTGGCAGAAGAACTCTCAGAACCGCTATCTATTCTCTTTGAGAAATCATGGAGGACGGGGGAAGTGCCAGATGACTGGAGGAGGGCTAACGTTGTCCCTATCTTCAAAAAGGGTAAAAAGGAGGAACCTGGGAACTACAGACCAGTCAGTCTGACATCAATCCCTGGGAAAATTCTGGAGCAGATCATAAAGCAATCCATCTGGGAGCACCTTGACAACAATGCCGTGATTACTCGAAGCCAACATGGATTTGCCAAAAACAAGTCCTGCCAGACAAATCTGATCTCATTTTTTGATCAAGTAACCTCCCTTGTAGACCGTGGGAATGCTGTAGACATCATATACCTCAACTTCAGCAAAGCTTTCGACAAAGTGCCCCATGATATCCTGATGAGCAAACTAGCTCGAAGTGGGCTAGATGAAACAACGATCCGGTGGATCCACAGTTGGCTACAGAATTGGACTCAAAGAGTGCTTATCAATGGGACCTTCTCAAGCTGGGGAGAGGTAACGAGTGGGGTACCGCAGGGCCCAGTGCTCTTCAACATTTTTATTAATGACTTGGAGGAGGAGGTGCAGGGAATGCTGATCAAATTTGCAGATGACACAAAATTGGGAGGGATAGCTAATACTTTGGAAGACAGAAACAAAATTCAAAGTGATCTGGATAGACTGGAGCGCTAGGCAGAAAACAACAGAATGGCATTTAATAGGGACAAATGCCAAGTTCTGCATCTAGGGAAAAGAAACCAAATGCACAGTTACAAGATGGGGGATACGTGGCTCAACCACACTATGAGTGAGAAGGATCTTGGAATTGTTGTCGATCACAAGCTGAATATGAGCCAACAATGTGATGTGGCTGCAAAAAAGGCAAATGCTATTTTGGGCTGCATTCATAGAAGCATCGCTTCCAAATCCCGGGAAGTACTAGTTCCCCTCTACTCAGCACTGGTTAGGCCTCATCTGGAGTACTGTGTCCAGTTCTGGGCACCACACTTGAAGAAGGATGCAGATTGCAGACAAACTGGAGAGGGTTCAGAGGAGGGCAACAAAGATGATCAGGGGACTGGAAACAAAGCCCTGTGAAGAGAGACTGAAAGAACTGGGCATGTTTAGCCTTGAGAAGACTGAGGGGAGATATGATAGCACTCTTCAAGTACTTGAAAGGTTGTCACAGAGAAGAAGGCCAGGATCTCTTCTTGATCATCCCAGAGTGCAGGACACGGAATAATGGGCTCAAGTTACAGGAAGCCAGATTCCGGCTGAACATCAGGAAAAACTTCCTGAGTGTCAGAGCAATACGACAATGGAACCAATTACCTGGGGAGGTGGTGGGCTCTCCCACACTGGAGGCCTTCAAGACGAGGCTGGACAGCCATTTGTCGGGGATGCTCTGACTTAGATTCCTGCATTGAGCAGGGGGTTGGACTCGATGGCCTTGTAGGCCCCTTCCAACCCTACTATTCTATGATTCTATGAATTCATTAAAAAAATAAAAATTAAGCCTTGCTCCAAAGCACACATTTTAAGGTTCCAGAGATAACCACAGGGCAGGTATGAGCAACATGTGGCCCTCCAGCTGTTTTGGCCTACAACTCCCACAGCCATAGGCAGGATAGCCAGTGCTGAGGGGTGATGGCCAAAACATCTAGAGGGCCACAAGTTACCTACCCTGCCATGGCAGGGCCGGGCCAGGGGGCAGGCATGGCTTCTGAAAAGTTTACAAACAATACCTGCTCACATCTCTAAGGAACTACTATACAGATTTGTATTACCGTGCATTGTTTGCAAACACTAGTAGAACTTACAGATATTTAGACGGAAGGCCCAAGGGGTGGGGAACAATATATAACAGTGCGATCCTAAGCACGTTTATCCAGAAAGAAGTCCTGTTCAGTTCTTTGGAAGTTGTTCCCCAATAAGTCTGTATGCTTAGGATTGCCACCGCAACACAGGTGATACCTATACTCAAGTGATTTGATATTGATACTTCTGTGCCAAATTCCACAGTGGTAGCCTTGTTGTTCTGTTGAAGCAAAAAAACTTATCTCAGGATACCCTACCACTGACCTAAGTTATCCTTCAAAAAAATGATTTCAAGAGATAATGTAAAACTTAACTAGGATTTGTTAGCATATTTGAAGTCTATTGAATGGAGACCTTTTCCACAACAGAAATTCACTGTCCCTCTACCAGTGGGTAATTATGTGCCATTTAAACATTCTCTCAGCCAAGTAGGATGTACGTGTTCCAATGACTGTTGTTGTAAGTGAACCATTATGTTCTTAATTACTGCTACTACTTCAATTTCATGTATATGTACATAGTGACAGAAACACACCTGCACCTATCCTTAATTCAGGTCAATATGTAATTCAGCTTTCCCCAACCTGGTGCCCTCCAGAAGCATTGGACTACAACTCCCAGTGTCCCCCAGCCAGCCAAGACTGATTTAATGCAACTGATGAAGTGGACTTTAGTCCAAGACAAGCTTATACCACATTACATTAAAGATGCTACATTACTTTTTTTCAGTACCAAAACTTGCTTTCTTGCATTGTATTTTCTAGATATTCATGAGAACTATGGTAGCAAGCCAACATTCACTGTGATTTTATTTTCTGATCTGTAATTCCATCTCATTTTAAAAGGTGCTAATTGAAGGCTTTTCACATTGCCATGAACAAATTTGGAATAGAAATTACAGAATTAAGCTAATCAATACCTGCAGAAGCCTGGCATCCACAAATATATTTAACTATATTAGCACTGAGCTAAAGCGTCATTAAGCCCAGTTGAACTCAGATGGACTTACTTCTGAATAAACTCGCACTGCACATCTGCAAATGAAAGTCCTCATGTTCACAATTTAGTTGCAATGACACCCTCAGCCCTGCTCACTAATTGCCTCTGTGTTTTATGTTCTGGATCCAAGTTACTTAAATGTACATGCAGGACAGTCCTAAGCATATTGACTCAGCATTAAATCTCATTGAGTTCAAGGGAATTTTCAAAATGTAGCTATTTTGCAACTGAAGCAGAATATGAGGGAATACATGGAATAAGTAGGATTGCAGAATTATTTTGATTAGAATTTCAGGGTTCTCAAATGGATCTTGATATGGGGAGAAGGGGAAAGCCATAATAAATCCACAGGCCTTTTGGTGAATAGATTTCTTTCTTATTCCTTTTTTAGGCCCTAACAGCACAGATGATGAACAGCAGAGGAAGGAAGATTTGGTTTCTGAGATCGCTTTCCAGTCTGACAAGAGTCTTGGAGGCTGGAACAGGAGCTCAGTTTATGGCTAAAATTGCATTGTACAACACAGAATCTGACTTATATTTCCATGGCAACCCCACGTCCCTCAGCAGCCAACTGTTTGGCTTCAAATATGGTATGCCTCTTTAAGGTCATCTTCATGCGAAGTACTAACTGGTGAAGGAAGTGTCTGTGAAAAGCTAAAAGTAAACAGAATCTTGCAGGAATTCTGAAATGTAATACTATTTTTCTATACTCCACCATTCTGTCCCTTTCAATATCCCATGCGCATCATTCCTCTCTGCTATCGCATTCCTCTCTACTATCGCACTATTTTGCAGTTAAGAGCAAATACTTAATCTAGCATGTGTTCTCTTGTTACCATTTCTGTCGGTGCATTTTGAGCGAGACACTTAAAGGGTCATCAGTAGACACGAAAGAGATGTCGACACATGCCAATTATGTTGAGCCACACAATGTCCTTTTAATGGCAAGAAATGTAATCTCTTTCCATCATACACCCACTGGTTGTTAATTTCATTGCATTTTATGTTTTTTTATTATTAAAATACCAAGTTTAAGAAGTCAATGTAACAAAGTACACTTTCAGTAACTAAACATTTAAAAAAATAGTGAACATTAACCCTAAAGCATGGAAAAATGTCTTCCAGTTTCTGGCATGATTCACTTAACACAACATGGTAAGACTCAAAGGGAAGAAATCAAAGGCTGGCATGTTGGGCAAGGAACGTTCTTATTCTTTGGAGAAGCTCTTTCTTTACACTGTCAGGTACCAAGGCTGAAAGATAAGTTAGGTAGTGGGGAATGGAGTGGGAGAAAGATGTGAGAAATTAAACCCAAGCCACACTGCGTGTTCTGAGTCCAATTTACAAGTATTCCAATACAAACACTACTCCATGTTTTACACACACACACAGGCAAGGGTGAGAAGGAAGATATCCAGATGTTTTGGACTTCATCTCCCAGAAGCCCCAGCCAACATGGCTATGGTCAGGAATGCTGGGAGTTGAAGCCCAAAACATCTGGATATCTTACTTTCTGTCTACACCTGAACTAGAGAGCTCAGTTTGAAATTCCCCCAGATGTATCCTATCTGCCCCAGTGTAATGGGAACACATCCCCAACTTGTGATCCACCAAACTACACAGGAACTATACATAATCTCTTGGATCAGGGGTGTACAAGATTTTCGGCCTCAAAGGCCACATCAGATGCTGCTTCAGGGGCTGCATGCATACAAAAGTACTCACATACAAACAAATACAAACCTGCACCCCAGTGATGCTCACACAGCTCAATCTTTCCTCACTGATGCTAGCAGCAGTGGGGAAAGAGTAAACTGTATGAGGATTGCTGAGAGGCGGGACGGAGTGTCTTTCCTCCACCCCTTCCCTCCGCGATCCTGATACAAATCATTATTTCCTCGCTGCTGCTACCAGTGAGGAAGAAGTGATCTATATCAGGATCACTGGCGGAGGGAATTCAAAGGCAACAGGGACAGGAGGACACCCTTGGGGGCCACAGTTAAGGTCTTGGGGGGGGCAGGTCTGGGTCTGGTCAGTATTTGGATGGAAAGCTACCAAGGTTTGCCCTACAAGCCACCTTGAGTTTTATGATGGAAGAAAGGAGAGATAAAAATATATTAAGGTTGCAATCCTATGCATCTTTAGACAGAAAAAAGTCATATAACTCCCAGCATTCCCCAGCCAGGACATTTTTTTTCTTTATAAATATGCATAGGATTGTACCCTAAAGAAATATAAGTAAAATACAAACCAGTGCTTTATGCACAATGTCAAAGCAGCGTTGCTTGTCTTACCTCTCCCTTTTGGAGTGATATCTGCCACCAAATCATCAACTGTGACGTGCTCTAGCCCTTTCTCTTTGATGACATCTAAATAAGATCAAGAGAACCATACACAATTTTTAAACCTTGTTTAAAAGAAGATGGGCTCATTCGCGATAACAGAACTTGATGGACCTAGATCGTGTACTGTGACAGCAGAATCCAAAGCTCATTTAAACATTGGATTCAATAACAGTTACTCCCTACTAAGTGCACTTAGGACTGCAGCCTTAGGGTGCAATCCTATGCATGTTTAGAGGAGAACTGTGAACACTTTTTGAACAGTAGTGTGCTCCTTGCCCTGTGGTCAAAGACCTTTGAAATTCAGATCAGGAGCACCTTTGTGGGCCCATGCTCCCCTCTCTTGCTCACATTGCTCTTCCTTTTTCATCATTTACGATGGTTTGTATTAACTGTAGTGCACATATTAAGGATACATTGTGGTTGATGTGAAAGAAGGGAAACAGGAGAAGAAAGAGGAACATCTGAGTCCCCAGTACATTCCTGACCTCTTCACCAAGTTTAAGAGATCAAGGGTGTCATGTGCGCACTGGGCCTATGCCGAAACAGGAGAATTACAGCACAGCCCTATATATGTCTAAGACATAAGTTCCATTAAGATCAATGGGGCTTGCTCCCAGGTAGGTGCATATAACATTGCAGCCTTACCCACCATATATCACCATTGGATATGGTAACAGTGCTGCAATTACCTTGAGATGTGTGTGTGTGTGTGTGTGTGTGCGGGGGTTAATATTGCTAAATATTAAAGGAGGGACCTCAATCAAGACAATGACCTGATTCACACTTAACAACAACCCATCAGTTTAAAAACTGATGGGTTGTCATGCAAGAGCAGGTGCACTGCCTGGAGCGTGTCCGCCCCTTCCGCTTTTACTTGCAACCCATGATCTACTTACCAACCCACAATCGGCTCCTTGTGAGTGTGACATCCGAACCCAGACTACTGGGTTGTTTAAGGGCTAAACAACCCAGCGACTAATCGATGGTTTGTTATTGAGTTAACCACTGGGTTGTTTATCCCCTAAACAACCTAGCAGTCTGGTTCAGACATCATGCTCAGCAGGAGCCAATCACGGGTTGCTGAGCCAATCCTCAGTTGTGGAATAAAGCAGAAGAGGCAGGTGCGACAACCGACTGTTTTTTAAACCGATGGGTTGACATTACGTGCAAACATCCCCACTGCTGAAGTCATTACAAAATATTATAAAATTTAATTTGTTGGATGTGTAACACTGGACCCTTCACAGGTTTGATCAAACAGGGAACAAATTAAAGCAGGGGTTGGCAGCAAGTGGCCTGCAGGCTGTATGCTGCCCCTTGCACCCCCCTGAAAGAATGCAGCAGCAAAAAATGGGTTCTTTTAGCATTACAGAGTACTAAAAGGATCAAACTTCAGTTGAGAACAAGCTGAACTTAGCCCTTTTCGCGTTGCGGAGAGCTACAAAGCAATTTGCTGCCAAATTTTGGATGGCAAACCGCCAATTTGGGGGGAGTGTTTTTGGGACTGCCTACAGTCTCCAGCCCACCGAGGGGAAGGGGAATGACCCTCAGACCTCCTGCAGTTGCCCACCCCTGAATTGAACATTTTCTATATGGAATTTTTCAGTAGCTTATTATTATCCATCAGAAGACTGAAAACAAATATGTGAAACAACTCGGGAAATAGAGAATCTGGTTCTACAAAGAACTGGATTTGGAATGGTATACTTACAACTACTAGAATGAGAGTGCAAAACAGATAGCTAATTTTTGATCTGTCGATGTTTAAAATACAGATATCCAGACACTTATTTTCATGAATATTGGACTGACGACTTTGCTCCATCAATACATTTGCAATCATTAAGGACAACTGACCATTACCTTTGCAGTGTGCCTTCAACTGGTCTTTCCAACCGCATTCAATTAATTTGGCTCTCAATAATTCCTTAAGACTGTAAAAAGACATGGAGTTAGAGGCCTGCTTTGTGTGTGTGTGCATGTCTGTATGTGTATGAAATCATTCAGTTAATTTAGGCAACTAGAAAAAGCCAAACAGGACTTGATTTTCTCCTAGTCTGTGTTCCCAGGTTAGGGAAGGCTGCACTACAGTACTTTCTGAAGGTTGCCCTGAGGAGGACTAACTCTTTAAGTTACAAGGTATTTGTTGTTTAGGTAACAGATACCCTGATCCTTGACACAGCTTGACAGGTCTTCCTATTGCAATCAGCCTTGAGTCTCCTCAAAACTGGGTGGGATATACATTTAAAATACTAACTTACAATCATGACAATAAAGGCTTTCCACTTCCTGATCCGTCAGTTACATTCTAAAAACCACTGGCTTGAAACCTAAGGCTGCAATCCTATACTGTTTCCTGGGACTACGTCCCACTGAGCTCAATGGGGCTTAGTTTGCAACACACACATATAGGATTGAGTTATCAGTTGCTCCTCCGTTCCCATATGGGAGGAGGCAATTTCCACCAGTTTCCCTGTCCATCTAAGGCCCCCTCCCTCATTATATCCCACACCATTCCCAACTGTCCCCTCGACCTCCAGGAGCAGATTTTCAGGTGGTGCAGGGGAAGGGGGAGATGGGGAAATCCTGTTATGTGAACTCTGTTCTGTTCAGAGGTGGAAAGTTAGGGTCCAAGCCAGTAATCTGGTTTGCAGAATTGAACAGCCCACCCTGGCTTATTTAAGCCAAGGTGGGCTGCGGTGCATGTGCATGGCCATTCTGCATATTCAACGACAGGCTGCAGTTGTTCTATTGTGTGAACCTGAGGACCGTGGGTTACGCGCAGGTTAAACAACCCTGACATAACGCCATCCGCTGTTGGGTTATGCGAAGAGTTATTATTAACCCTTGCATAATCCAGTCCCCGGGTTCACATGACACAAGTCACGGCTGGGCACTGAATATACAAATACCACCCAGCATGCACAGCAGCCCACCGTGGGTTGTTTTCATCGTGTGAACCAGCAGAACACCTTCTATAACCATTAAAATGCAATGATTTCCACATAAGAGCTCCTGCCTGACACTTCCCCACCCCGCAAGACTCTTTTTCTGATCTGGCACACCTCTTCTTCTCAGATACTGAATATGTAAGTCAGGGATGGCTCTTCAGATGTTTGGCCTACAACTCCCATCAGCCCTAGCCAATGGTGAGGGATGCTGGGAGTTGTAGGCCAAAACATTGAGGGGGCCAAACGTTGCCCAGTTCTGATATAAGTGATGCAATACACTCCTACAGGCAAAATAGGAAATAAACCCCACCTACCGTTCCCGTTCTCCTGTTTCGATTAACTTTTGATTAATAGTTGCTCTCATTTGCGCATCTTTGTTCATTTTCCCCCCCAAGTCTGCGTACAACTGATCTCTTTAAAAAGAAAGAAAGAAAAACATGAAGGGACCTTACTATAATAGAATATTCGCCTTTCTGTCTAAGCCAGGTAATAATTTGTCACCCAGAAAAGTGAATGCAGCCCAACAGCGAAGAATATTGCTGTTTGCCAGAGGCTCGATAAACCTCCTGGTTTTGCTTCCTGCGAACTGCAAAAAAACAGGGGGCCTGTCAAGCCGCAGCAGGCCATGATCCGTGGCTGGATGCACAGTGTTCCATTTGGTGAGTCACAAGTTGCCCAGGTCTGATTTTCTAATGCTTTGTTCATTGGTTCATTATTTCTAGTCCAAAACAAAACTATTCTTCCATCTAACACAAAGACCTCATTGGCAAGACAACAACTTCTGTTGTTGATTTGTGAGCCCTAAACAAGTGCCTTTTCAAGACCAGAACAGTGACATCATATGCAACTGCCATGTTTTACTGCTACTAGCTTTTATCAGCTCACAACACTTCTGTAGGCCTGCATTTCTATTCCCTATGTTTTGACCTGGTTTGCTAATCCTTGGCACGTACACTCTCAACTAAATCCCATTTCATTCAATATAGTGACTCCCACTGCAGGTGTATATACAGGATCGGAGAAGCTCAGTCCGCAGCTTCTGAGCTTTTGCCCGAGGACCTGTTCAGATATTTATTCATTGGCACACTTCCTATCTTTCTCTGCCCAACTAAATGTGACTGCAGGGGTGGGTGGAGTTGGACAAAACTTTTCATAGCTGGCAGTGGTGAACCCCCTTCTTACTCTGCCATCTCTCCCAATGTAAAATTGCCCCAAAGCACCCATCAGCCACAAAAGACTAGTGTACAACACAAAGGTAGGTACAATACAGGTAACTGTACCCCACAACTCGCTGTAGCTAACAGCAGCTGTGAGAGGAAATTTAAGTTGGAGAAATCAGGCAGATGGAAAAAGGGTTTCCCAGTGGTGGTGATTAATTAAAAAGAAAAGATTTTTGGAGTGGATATCCCAAGTAGGAACTGAGCTTTAGGCAAAGGCAAATACCGTGCCTGGGCACTGCAATGGACTGGATGAGGGCCATTAAACTGAAACTCAATCCAGACAAGATGGAGGTACTGTTAGTGGGTGGTTTGCCTGCCCGGCTAGGTGATATTCAACCTGTTTTGGAGGGGGTTGCACTCCCCCTAAAAGATCACGTTCGTAGTTAGAGGGTGCTCTTGGATCCAGAACTGTCACTTGAGGCACAGGTAAACTCAGTGGCACGGAGCACTTTCTATCAGCTTAGGCTGGTATACCAACTACGCCCTTATCTGGACAGTGATGGCCTAGCTACAGTTATCCATGCTCTAATAACTTCTCATCTGGATTACTGCAATGCATTATACATGGAGCTGCCTTTGAAAATGGTCCGGAAACTTCAGCTGGTTCAAAATAGGGCAGCAAGATTGTTAACAGGGACTAGCCAACAAGCTCATATTACGCCAGTACTTTTCCAGCTGCACTGGCTGCCAGTCCATTTCCAGGCCTAATTCAAAGTGCTCGTATTAACATTCAAAGCCCTTAACGGTTTGGGGCCAGGTTATCTGAAGGATCGCCTCCTCCCATATGTGCCTGCCCAGACCTTAAGATCATCTTCAGCAGCCCTTCTCCATGAGCCCCTGCCAAAGGAAGGGAGGCGGGTGGCTACTAGGAGGAGGGCCTTTTCTGCTGTGGCACCCCAGCTGTGGAATGAGCTCCCTAGTGAGGTTCGCCAGGTACCTACATTGTATTCTTTCCAGCTCCAGGTGAAGACCTTTTTATTTTCCCAGGCATTTTAGCATTTTAGCTTTCTAGACTTTTAGCTTTGCTGTTTTAAATCTGTATTTTAAATCCCTGCACTGCTGCTAGGTTTTATTCTGGTTGTATTGTTATACTGTGGTTTCAATGTTTTATATATATTATATTGTTGTATTGTGTGTTCTTTGGTTTTAATTTTTGTGAACTGCCCAGAGAGCTTCGGCTATTGGGCTGTATAGAAATGAAATAAATAAATAAATAAATAAAATATTGGATAAGCAAACAGTGGGCTGAAAGTCTCTTTATCTTGATTCAGGAACAATGCATTTCAAATAAGATCAAGAAATTCCATGTTTGTTAAACTATACTGGGATATATAAAGATGGAGGTAAATTGTGAGGGGGCAGGTAGGTAAAACAAGACAGGAGCCAAAAATCATTTTTTAATTTTCCCCCCAGAATCAAGTGCCTAAACTTACATTTAAAAAAAAATAACACACACAATCTTGTTTCCAAAGATATTCCGAATCAGAGTTTAAGTAAAGACCAACGTTCTCACCACCACTGCTGTACGGAAGAGAAAATTCATAGTTTTAAACATACCAATTGAACTCAGCATTTCTGAAAAAGTAAATTTGAAGATTAAAAACCACAACACTTTTTCCTTTCTATACAATAATGATTTTTTGTGCAATCTCCAACATAGACTTATAGGTTCATGACAGGCAAAAGAAGTAGTCTCGGCCTGTAACAGACACAGTTATACTTTCTACAAAATTTATGACAGAGATGGAATTCTCAAAGTACTGGGGAAATCTTACATTTGAAGTAAAAAAAAAAAAACCCGAAAGGGTGATATTGTACATCTCCCCCACTGATCCTATGCATTTTAATTCAGAATTTAAGTGCTATTCTGGAGTCTACAAACATTGGCTTAGTTCAGTAGTCAGACATTATTTGTAGCCAGTCATTATTTGTGTTCACCTATCCTTCCTACATAGACAGAGAGAGGGATATGGTCAGACTCACATTGTATGGGGCTTTGGAGAAGGGAGAAGCACTGAGTGACCTGAGCCACTTCTGCTCACTCTCAAATAGCTTCCCTGCCTCAAGTCCTGTGGAACATGCAGAGGACTCAGAAAAGGGGAGGGATGTCTTACCTCGCTTCACACTGGGCTTTGGAGAAGGTTGTTGTTGTTGTTCAGTCGTTAAGTCGTGTCCGACTCTTCGTGACCCCATGGACCATAGCACACCAGGCCTTCCTGTCCTCCGCTCTCTCCCGGCTAAAGTCCTGCTATCTACTTCTACCTTTTTCAACTTCTGGTTCATACTTACTATATAAACTCATCTTGCCTGTGTTTAATTAAATCCTGGCTAATTAAGCCAGGATATGCACAAGCAAGATGCACTACATGAGGCCCCTTTGCAACCACGATGCTCCTCCTTTCACAGGAGCAACAAAACTAGCCAGGAAGCCAGACCTAGAGCACAATCCTATGGCCGCTACTCAGCGGCTAAACGGCCACAGGATTGGTCAGTTTCTGGGAAGAGACCTCGTAGGCAGCGTGGATCGGCCCCGCACTCGGAAGAGCAGCGTGGAGCAGGGGAAACGGGGCGTTCCCGGGGGTGGGCTGGGGCAGGCAGAAGTGCCGGTATGACACTTCCTGTGTGTCGTCCGGCTGCCCCTTCCCGCGCTCCGAGGTCCCATGGCTAGACAGCTGAAATCAGCTGTCTAGCTGCGAAAGCAGGACAGCGAGGAGCGGGGAGGAGATCCGCTCCTCAGCCCTCCTCTTGTCCTGCACTGGACAGGCAGTTGGCCCTGGGATCAGAGGCGGCCATTGATCCACGTAGAATTTCTCCCTCCGCTTCTCATTATGTCTGAACCAGGAACTACGGTTAAGGGCTTCCAAACAAGCTGGGATCAGAAGCCAGCTTTAAACCACCATCTAAAGTTGGTTTATAAGCGCTGGCTTGTTTGGAGGCCCTTAACCATAATTCTCGGTTCATACTTCACAGAAAGCTATCATTAATTCTGGCTTCCTGAGTTCTTCACTCACTTGTGCAAAGCAGCTGCAAAGGGGATGCATGTGAGTGCACACTGCTAGCACATATCTCAGCTTAAGTAGCTAGGATGATGACTTACCATGGCATCCAAACCAGGCCTCTGTGTTGGGAACTGGATTCATACCCCCTTTCAGCCTCCAACTCCTCTCCCTCTGTGTGTACCAGAAGACTCATGATAAATAAAGGATTGGTTTCTTGCAACAGGTACAAAGATTAGTTGCTTGAGTTCTCTGAACCCACAAAGAATTAGAGCAAATAGCGGGAATCTTTGTACTGGGCACCTAGTGCAAAGACAGTCTCACTGAATTCAGTGGGAGTTATTTCCCCAAAAAATGTGCATCAAACTGTACCCTTGAAACCACTCACGCCGGCCCCCAGTTTTAGGAACACCAGGGGTTTTGTCCTGTTTGTGCCAGCCTCCTCCATCCTGAAGCTCACCAGATGGGTTGGGCTACAGCTGCCATCATCCCCAGCAGGGGGTGGGGATGATGGGGCGCGTGGTCCAGCCCATCTGGAGGGCGCCAGGATGGAGAAGAGCGGTTGATGCGAGGTATATTAGCCTGGAATCAACTTAACCCACATCCACACACCATCATTTTCTATGGGGTGCCTGGCATGTCATCCGTTGCCTACCGAGAGCCTTCCCATTCGTCACACGACGGCTGAAGAGGGAGTTCTTTTTAAAAAAGAGACTTTCCCAAACACCCCAAGCGACTGGAAATGGAAAAGAGGGATGAGAAAAGTAAGGGGAAGATCGCCGCTTTCAGACCAAAGCCCCACGAGGAAGGAAGCCCTCCGTTATCATCCACCACCCACAGACGCGTTACCTGTCCCACAGGCCACTGGATTCCTCCCCTTCCTCTTCTGCGAGGCGACCCAGACCGAACCCAGCCTCGAACTCGCGACACCGTCGCAGTCTCCTGGGCGCCCAAGACTTACCCCAACAAAAAACACCCCGCAACGCCCTGCCTCGACCGTGGCAGAGATACTTGGGAAGTGTAGTCCTTGACTGCAAACCACTAATCCGAGGACCCCTTAAGGAAACTACAATTCCCAGAATGCCATACTCTGCAGCTGCTCTTACACCGCCTTCCAGATTCTTCAGAGGTAAAACTACGTATCCCATCATTCCTTTCTGTACTTCCATTCGTCCAGGATAACCGGTCGTAGGTCCAGAGACAGACAAACAGATACAGGAAAGAAAGAAAGAAAGAAAGAAAGAAAGAAAGAAAGAAAGAAAGATCTAAGAGTGCAATTCTAAAAGCCATATAGTGTAATATCTTTATTAAGCCAGCTCAAAGATCACAGAAAAGATGCAACTTTTTGACATCTCCAGTCCGAGTTCTATTGGATTTAATTCCAAGTAAATGTGCATAGAAGATAAGAAGAGCCCTGCTGGATCAGACCCAGGGTCCATCTAGTCCAGCATTCTGTTCACATAGTGGCCAACCAGCTGCCCACAGGAAATCCACAAGCATGAGTGCAACAGCACCCTCCTGTACAAATTCCCCAGTAACTGGTGTACATAGGCTCACGGCCTCTGATGAATTAGTCAACCCCGCTTTTAAAGCCATCCAAATTGGAGGTCACCAAGAAGGAGGTTACTACTTCTTGGGGAAGTGAATTCCATAGTTTAACTAGGTGCTGTGTGAAGAAGTACATGTAGGATTGCAGCCTCCCTGTACAACCACTGTTTCCTAGTATATGTATTTATTTTAGTACATTCCTGTACTGCCCAGCTTTGGCATGATATGTTCACCAATACCAAAGCTGTTTGTATGCAAGTGAATGGCACACAAGGCGAGTCTGTTTCAAGTACTGAATTTGGGCTGAGGGAAGTGTCAATTTTTCTCAATATACAGAGTAATCCTATAGAGATCAATTCAGAAGTGAGTATAATTAATGCAATTTTCTTCCAGGTAAGTGCCTAAACAGAGTAGTCTTTGCTTTGACTTTTAGTGTGAGATAAGACACTGGGACAGTGTTAGCAAATATATATATATATATATATATATATCTCCACGAAAGCTTATGCCGAATAAATGTGTTAGTCGTTAAGGCGCAACAAGATTCGCTGTTAAGCACTGTTGTATATTCTGATGCGTAATTGTATTGCCTGTCTTACATCTTCCCAGCAGTAAATTATGTAACATAATCCTATGCATGCCTAGACAGAAAAAATGTCCTGCAACTGCCAGTATGCCCCAGCCAGCCTGTGTAGGCATGCATTTTCTGTCTAGGCATGCATAGTATTGCGCCCTTAGTTGCTTGTGGTGGTTGATGCTTCCCAAAAGATGGAGGAAGGATTAGGCTGATGAGATTCCTGGTACTACTCCTACTGTTGGGTTATTGCATCCTTCACTTCCTTCACTCAAAAACCTTATGGAGGCAGCAGAGGACAACCACATCATAATTCTGTTCATAACATCGCCATTCCAGCCTAGGGTGATGCCGTTCCGTGGAAGTATGTGCTTGGCCGTTCTCAGTTTTACAGAGAATGATATGACATGGAAGAGGCTCGGTTTAGCTATATTTTCGGCTCGGCTAACAAAAAAAAGTCCTACAACTCCCCGCATTGTACGACTTTTTTTCTGTCTAAGCACGCATAAGCTTGTTCCCTTACTAAGGAGTAAACTCCGTTGAACTCAGTGGGATTTACTTCTGAGTAAACATGCTTAGGATTGCATGGTAAAAACATCCTTTTCATTTTTTTTAACCCGAACCGAACCCGGTTGTTGCTCAGTCGTTCAGTCGCGTCCGACTCTTCGTGACCCCTTGGACCACAGCACACCACGCCTTCCTGTCCTGCGCTCTCTCCCGGAGCGTGCTCAAGTCCATATCCATTGCATCGGTGATGCTATCCAGCCATCTCATCCTCTGCCGTCCCCTTCTCCTTTTGCCTTCAATCTTTCCCAGCATCAGGGTCTTTTCCAGGGAGTTTTCTCTTCGCATTAGGTGGCCAAAATATTTGAGCTTCAGCTTCAGTATCTGCCCTTCCAACATTACTTTAAATCTGTATCTAGCAACTACATCCACCGTTGTTTGTCCCCAGCATCTGGTTGTTGCTCAGTCGTTCAGTCGCGTCCGACTCTTCGTGACCCCTTGGACCACAGCACGCCGGGCCTTCCTGTCCTGCGCTCTCTCCCGGAGCGTGCTCAAGTCCATATTCGTTGCATCGGTGATGCCATCCAGCCATCTCATCCTCTGCCGTCCCCTTCTCCTGTTGCCCTCAGTCTTCCCCAGCATCAGGGTCTTTTCCAGGGAGTCTGCTCTTCGCAGGAGAAGCGCAAACTGGGAAGCGCCCCAAAACTACCCTTCCCAGCATGCCCTCCCGCCGACCGCCGCTTCCTACCTCCGCGCCCGGGAGCCTTAGCGCTCGCTGCCTCCTCGAAGCGGCTGCGCCAGAGGCGGCCGCCCCTCCGCAGCTACTTCGTTGGCCTCCGGCGGGCGAGCGGCATGGAGGCGGCGAACTGTTCCCTGCGCGTCAAGCGGCTGCTCTTGGACCCCAAGTTTGAGGGCTACAAGCTGTCGCTGGAGCCGCTGGCCTGTTACCAAGTGGGGCTGGACTCCCGTGAGTGCCGGGGATGGGGAGGGGGCAGAGCAGTAAACGGCGCGGGAACGGGGGTTGCGGGACCACCCTAAGCCGTCCCCATCCAAGGCTAGGACCTGGCTTCTGCCCCCTCGCCATCACCTTTTCCTTGCTGCGTTTACAGGAAACATTGGCAGTAAAATAAAATAATTAGAAAAATGCGGGCCGTTTATGGTGGGACTCCCGTGGCTCATAAGCCCAGCCCTCCAGCAGGCCTCAAGCCTAAAGCTTCCGGAGTGAGGGGGAACCATTATCTCTGGGCACCTCTGGATACAGGGCAGGAAATGGCCGGGGGTGTGTGTGTGTATTTCTGTAGCTTTATTTGATATAAGGTGCAACCCCCTGCAAGTTTAGACAGAAAAAGCTGCTTCAGCTCTCTGCATTCTGTAGGGTCTCTTTCTGGCTGGGGAATATTAGGATTGTACCCATGCATGTTTCTATGCTGGCCGGGCAATGCTGGGGGTTGTAGGACCTCTTTCTGTCTAAATATGCATGGGATTGCACCCTTATCTGATTTTAATGGGACACACTAAAACAAATGACAGTACTTCCCCACAGGGAAACCCTGAATGCCCATAGGGAAACAGGCTTCTACTTGCCCATTGGGAGATCCTGAATGCCTGAAGGGAAACGCAGGCTTCAACCTGCGCGTAGGGGGATCCTGAATGCCCTTCGGGAAACATAGGCTTCTACTTGCCCATAGGGATATCCTGAATGCCCATAGCGAAACAGGCTTCTACCTGCCATAGGGAGATCCTGAATGCCTGAAGGGAAACACAGGCTTCTACTTGCCCATAGGAAGACCCATAGGTAGAAGGCTATGTTTCCCTATGGGCATTCAGGAACTTCCTATGGGAAAGTAGAAGTCTGTGTTTCCCGATGGGTGTTCAGCATCCTCCTATGGGCTAAAAGCCTGTTTCCCTATGGTCATTCAGGATCCTTCTATGGGCAGGATCTCTCTATGGGCCTGGAGAAGCCCGTGTTTCCCTGTGGGCATTCAGGATCCCCCTATGCGCAGGTTGAAGCCTGTTTCCCTATGGGCATTCAAAATATCTCTATGGGCAAGTAGAAGCCTCCATTTCCCAATGGGCATTCAGAATCCTCCTATGGGCAAGTAGAAACCTATGTTTCCCTATGGGCATTCAGCATCCTCCTATGGGCAGGTAAAAGCCTGTTTCCCTATGGTCATTCAAGATCCTTCTATGGGCAGGATCTCCCTATGGGCACGTAGAAGCCTGTGTTTCCCTATCGGCATTCAGGATCTCCCTGTGGGCAGGTAGAAGCCTATATTCCCCTATGGGCATTCAACATCTCCCTATGGGGAGGAAGATGCCTATGTTTCCCTAAGGGCATTCATGGTTTCCCTATGGGGAAGTACTGTCATTTGTTTTAGTGTGTTCCAATTTTAATCTTCCCAGTGACAAATGTTTTCTGGCCGAATTACAGACAGTTGAGAATAAAATAAAGTTGAGAGAATAAAATACCATGCTGTTTGTTTTAATAACTGTGTTATATGCCAATATGTGGAAAGGTCTATCAATTAAATGAGGGGTGCAGAACCTCTTTCTGACCAAGGGCCGAATTCCATTCAGAGAAGCTTTTGGAGGCCGCATCCCGATGGTGGGCGGGATCAAATGCAAAAGGGGCAGGGCCAAAATTGCCAAAATACCATCATGTTTCAGCTTGAAGCTCTTCCTGCCAGTAACTATGCCTTTGAAGGGGCATTTCAACCATTTAGAATGGGGGGGAAACTGCACAAAAGCTGGGAAACCATCAGGAGGGAAATGGGGTGAGCCATGGGGAACGGGACATGGGGAAGCGGAACTTTGGAGGGCTGAATTTGGACCCCGGGCCTGAGGTTCCGTACCCCTGGTACAGTTTTGGTTTGTTTGTTAAAAATACCACATGGACAGTTCAAGAGAATAAAATATCATACAAAACAACAAACAGCACAGGAGTAGAAAAATACAAAGATACGTATGAAAACAGCCGGTAACCTTCAACTTTTTCATACTCGGGGCCCTGCTTTAACACAAACATGCTTAAAAAAATAATGGAGCAATCCTATGTATGTTTACTTGACAACTAGTGCCCATGTGTTCAGTGGGGCTTGTTTGCTAGTAATTGTCTTTAGAATGACAGCCTTAGGGCGCAATCCAATGCATGTTTAGACTGAAAAAGGGTCCTACAACTCCCAGCATTTCCAAGCCAACATCACTTGCTGGGGAATTCTGGGAGTTGTAGGACTGTTTTCTGTCTAAACATGCATAGGATTGTGCCTTTAGTGATATAAAATACTTACAATCCACCCTTCAAGTTTATGAATTCCTGGGAAAGCATATATATTGATAAAAACACTAATTAGAATACAAAGGATAAAACAGCATATAAAAAATAAACACATTTTGTACAGTAAAAGAGGATAGCGGCGGTAAACAGTAAGCTGGTAAGACTAGCTTAGGGCGCAATCCTATATATGTTTAGACAGAAAAACGGCCTGTGGTTTCCAGCAACCCTCCAGCTAGGTATGCTGACTGGGGCATCCTGGGAATTATAGACCTTTTTTTGGTCAAAACATGCTTAGGCGTGTGCCCTAAATGACACTAGAAACATAGGACGATAACGTATACTGAGTCGGTTTATGTTGTCTGTACCAGCCTTCCTTAGCCTGGTGCCCTCCAGATGTGTTGGACTACAACTCCCATCATCCTGAGCCAACATGGCATCAGTTTGGAGAATGCTGGTGTACAGTGACTGGTAGCATCTTTCCAGGGTTTTAGATAGGTGTCTTTCCCAGTCCTATCTGAAGATGCTATGGATTGAACCTGAAATGTATGCTGGAATGCTGAGTTACAGCCCTTCCAGCACCATTCTGGAAGACCTGGGCAAATAAAGTTTTGCTTGGTGTTGGAAGGATTTCAAGCTTGGCAGTAGGCAAGGTTTCCTGGGCAGAGCATTCCACACATGGGGTGCCACAACAGAGGCGGCCACCTCTCTGGTCTCCTCACCACTGCCTAGCTTCAGGAGGCAGGGGGGCCTTGGGGAGAACCTTTGATGACCCACTTTTAATTTTTTTATGATGTTTGATTGTGTGTCCCTTTTTCCTGCTGTAGACTTCCCTCTCTGCCTTTCCCATCTTTCTTTTCTTTAAAACAATCCTTAACAAAATGGTGGTGCCACCGGTACGATTCACCTTCTTGGTCCTGATCCACCAATTGAAGATCAGCATGTTATATCTTTATAGCTGCTGTGTGCTGACTATGTAGAACTGTTGTGGCATTATGTTGTTTTTCTTTTTAAAAAAGTGACCCGTTTATAAATATTTATTTTATTTATTAGCTTTATGTGATGTTTTTAGAAAGGCATTATACAGGTGCCTCCAGATGGAGGACTCCTAGGACACTACCAGTCAAGAGGCATTGTGCATTTAGTCTCTCTTTTCCTACTTAATGGGTTTTCTCCGATAAGAACAAAGATGGAAGAAGCAGTGGGAAAACACAGGTTAGAAATCGGGGATGACATTGTCTAGATTCCCCCCCCCCCAAAGTAAAATTCCATATTTGAGGCGGGCTAAAACCACATCTGGAAGCCCTGTAGGCGTTTTTACCAAATAGAGTTCATCTACCTCTCCTTGTTTTTACTTAAAACAGTTCATCCAAATGTTTGATGAAAATCATGTAAGATTTATTAAAGTAGACTATGAAAGGATGAAGTGGGCAAACCACTAATACAGCCTTCCCCAACCTGGTTCCCTCCAGATTTGTTAGACTCTAACTTCCATCATTCCCAGCCATGATGGGGTTGTAGTCGAACGCGTCTGGAGGGTGTTAGGTTGGAGAAGCCTGCCCTGATGCAAGATACCACAATGATGTGAGTCTGTAGTAGTAAGTCTGTAGTAGTGAGTCTGTGGAGAGCCAGTGTGGTGTAGTGGCAAGAGTGCTGGACTGGGAGCCAGGAGATCCAGGTTCTACTCCCCACTCAGCCATGGAAGCTCACTGGGTGACTTTGGGCCAGTCACAGACTCTCAGCCCAACCCACCTCACAGGGCTGTTGTTGTGAGGATAAAATGGAGGAGGAGGATTATGTACGCCACCTTGAGTTCCTTGGAGGAAAAAAGGCGGAATATAAATGTAATAAATAAATAGTAAGAAGTTAAACACAGGTACATTTTAAGACTTTGTTTTTAAAAATTAGGGGGTTCTACTAAGCATTCCAATTAACAGTAAGGTGTATTGAAATTGGTTTAAATAGGAAGAATTGAGCAACAGGCATAGTAACTAAGACTATACTAATATTTCTCTAATATTTCACTACTGTTTTATAACTGTGTTAATGCACTGTGGCAGGTTTGATCCACAGGGTGGCAGCACAAACAAGGAGTTGTCCTGGGTAGTGTCTTTAGGGATGTCGGAGAAATCCTCAACGGAATTAAATGAGTTTGGATTTCTATGAGTCTGACCATGGATTCCACAGAAGACCAGCTTTTCCCAAGTTGCACGGATTCTGCGGACTTGTGCATTTTACACACATTTAGTTGTAGAAAAATGTGTAACATTAAAAAAACACCAGCCAAAAATACGCATTTCCTCCCGTAGGCTAAAGCATGAAAATACACATTGGGGGGGTGCGCATTTTCCCAGATGCAAATATGCAAATTCGGGAAATTGGCAAAAATCTGATTCTGACAATGAGTAGATGATGGAACAAAAGGCACCTGATAATCTGCGAAACGCAGACGAAACAGATTTTACAAAATCCATATATCCCTGGTCTTTACTGCTTTATGATTAAGAATGATTGAGAGAGAAGTTTGGACACTGATGTATCTCAGTGTTTACTGCACGATCCAGGGACCATATAAAGCCCAGCAGGCAACCCCCACCCCCCTGCAATTTTACAGTTTATCTGGCAAGTCACCTGACTGAGAGGAGTCATAGAGGCTCATAGATTGTACTAGAATTAGCAAGGGAATCCCTGGGGTTTCTCTTTCTAGTGCTAGGGAATCCCTTCTTTATGTCAGATCTTTCATTAGAGACTGGAGATAAGGAAGGGATAGGCAGTGCCACCACACTGGCAGATGTGGGGTGGGGGGCAGGTCTGGTGGGCTGTCAGAAATAGCTTGGTGGGCTCCTCACTTTTTGCACCCCTGAGTTAGTACATCAGAGGTTATGCAGAAGAAATTGTTGAGGTATTAGGGAATTTGATTTGGTAGACTAGAGCCTTAGCAATAGAACCTTAACTATTCTGTATGTGTGTCATTTGCTGTATGTGTGTACAATCCTTGTATGCCTTTATTACTTCGAAAAGAAATTTGAGTATAGTATGGGGAAGTTGGAATGGCATGTTCCCAAATGAAAAGGCTCTGAAGGTCTGCCAGGTTGAAGTATCGCTCTGTTGCTTTTTTTCTTCACATCTTGGGGATACCAAGGAAATGGAAGCTTTGAAGACAATAGGAAAAAGTTCTTTAAAACCTTTACAAAGTTACATGTTCTATAAACATAACTTAAGTAAGAGGCAGCAGATGGTACTCTGTTGCTTAACCGACCAGCTTCAATGTCTTTACATAACTTGTTTTTACAAATGTCTATATCCAGCAGATCACAGGCTTAAAATGAGGTTCTATTTTTCAAGGCGACTATTATTTTGAACCAAAGTCCCTAAGAGTAATTGTCTATTAAATATAATAATTATGTCATTTACTTTTAAATAACAGTCAGTTGAAAATGGTTACATGCCTCATATTTTTCTTGTTTTTTCCTCCAGCGGTAGCAGAAGTCAGACTTCGAGATGATCAGTACACCTTGGACCACATGCGTGCCTTTGGCATGTATAATTACCTACACCTTGATTCCTGGTACCAAGATAATGTGTATTATGTTGATCAACTTGGAAGAGTCATGAATTTAAGTGTTACTCTGGTAAGGTTGTTGTTGTTGTTCAGTCGTTAAGTCGTGTCCAACTCTTCGTGACCCCATCGACCATAGCACGCCAGGCCTTCCTGTCCTCCGCTCTCTCCCGAAGTGTGCTCAGCTTCATATTCATTGCATCGGTGATGCTATCTAGCCATCTCATCCTCTGCTGTCCCCTTCTCCTTTTGCCTTCAATCTTTCCCAGCTCCAGGGTCTTTTCCAGTGACATTTCTCTTCACATTAGGTGGCCAAAATATTTGAGCTTCAGCTTCAGTATCTATCCTTCCAATGAGCAGTCAGGGTTGATTTCCTTGAGGACTGACTGATTTGACCTCCTTGCAGTCCAGGGGACTCATAAGAGTCTTCTCCAGCACCACAGTTCGAAAGCATCAATTCTTCGGCGCTCAGCCTTCCTTATAGTCCATCTCTACAGCCATACGTTACTACTGGGAAAACCATAGCTTTGATTATACCAACCTTGGTTGGCAAGGTGATATCCCTGCTTCTTACTATGCTGTCTAGGTTTGCCATAGCTTTTCTCCCAAGGAGCAAGTGTCTTTTAATTTCATGGCTACAGTCACTGTCTATGGTGATCTTGGAGCCCAAGAAAGTAAAATCTGTCACTGCTTCCATTTCTTCCCCTTCTATATTGGAGGAAGTGATGGGGCCAGATGCCATGATCTTAGTTTTTTTAATGTTGAGTTTCAAACCAGCTTTTGCACTCTCCTCTTTTACCCTGAACAAGAGGCTCTTTCGATCCTCTACGCTTTCTGCCATTAGGGTGGTATCGTCTGCGTATCTGAAGTTGTTGATAATTCTCCCAGCAGTCTTAATTCCGACCTGTGATTCATCCAACCCAGCATTTCTCATGATGTACTCTGCATATAAGGTAAATAAGCAGGGCAACAATATGCAGCCTTGTTGTACTCCTTTCCCAATTTTGAACCAATCAGTTGTTCCATGTCCGGTTCTTACTGTTGCTTCTTGACCCTCGTACAGGTTTCTCAGGAGACAGGCAAGGTGGTCTGGTACTCCCATCTCTTTAAGAATTTGCCACGGTTTGTTGTGATCCACACAATCAAAGGCTTTAGCATAGTCAATGAAGCAGAAATAGACATTTTTCTGGAATTCTCTTGCTTTCTCCATGATCCAGCAAATATTGGCGATTTGGTCTCTAGTTCCTCTGCCTCTTCGAAACCCAGCTTGTACTTCCGGTAGTTCTCAGTTCACATACTGCTGAAGCCTAACTTGTAGGATTTTGAGCATCACTTTGCTGGCATGTGAAATGAGCGCAATTGTGCGGTAGTTTGAACACTGTTTGGCGTTGTCCTTCTTTGGAATTGGAATGTAAACTGACCTTTTCCAGTCTTGTGGCCACTGTTGAGTGTTCCAAATTTGTTGGCCTATTGAGTGCAGCACTTTAACATTATCACCTTTTAGGATTTTAAATAGGTCAGTTGGAATACTGTCATCTCTGCTAACTTTGTTGTTCGTAATGCTTCCTAAGGCCCACTTGACTTCACTCTCTAGGATGTCCAGCTCAAGTTCAGTGACTGCACTATCATGGCTGTCAGGGACATTCAGATCTTTCCTGTATAGTTCTTCTGTGTATTCTTTCCACCTCTTCTTAATCTCATCTGCTTCTGTTAGGTCCCTGCCTTCTTTGTCCTTTATCATGCCCGTCTTTGCACAAAACGTTCCCTTGCTGTATTTATAAAGATGCCCAGATTCCCTACTCATCATGTTCCCAAGGACAACACCCATAATTTTTCAGCAAAAATATAAATTCTTCATCGATTATGCACAAATCCATTGTGTTTAGCTCTTTCTCCCTTCCCTTAATTAAACAATCTGTTAATTTTGCCTAGCAATTTGTGACCATCCTTTAATGGTGAGAGAGGGTGAGGAATGCCGTTTACAGATGATCAAGATTTTTGCTGTAGTTAGATCATTGCACAGTACAGTGTGGTCCTCTTTCCTTGTGGTTTGTCCATAACCCCCAACAAGATATTTATAGGGAGTAAAGGAAACTTTATTGTGTACACAAGATTCTCCCCCCTCCAAAAAAAATGTGCATTTCAACATCTTGGCTATTTATGTTTTATATCAATATGGATTAAGCTGCCAAAATACACGTTTCATCATTTTTCTTATTATAAAAAGAGATGGTGTATCTTGTATCTTGTAAAAACAAAACAGATAAACCCAAATGTCCTCTGTGATATCCATGCTAGTTATTCTTCATTTTAGCGTAATGTTGTTTCTGTGTCATCATCTGATTCCAATAGAAGAATTTATTGGATTTCTGCTGAGAAAAGTGGGGAATGCCAGAGCTTGTTTGTCATTGTAAACTTGGGTATGATGGCCAAATGCAGCCAGTGAACCAGTTCACAAAACATGGCGGACTCATCCAAGGTTTTTTAACCCACAGTGGCCCACGGCACATGCCAAGCACCATTTTCAGTATGCAACCCTTAATTGGGGATTACTGTGTTGTGCAAACCTGGCCACCAAGGATTATTTGAGGGTTAAACAACCCTTCCATAAGCCAACAACAAACCGAGGGTTGTTTAACCCTCACATAACCCTTGGTGTCCAGGTTCATACAACATGGCAACCCCTGAGGAGAGGTTGCATATTCAAAATGCCACCCAGGACACGCCACAGCTCATGGTGGGTTAAACAACCTCAGATGATCCAAGGTCAAAATGTCCTGTAATTAACAAAAATAACTTGCCATTTTTTCTGGGGGGTTTTGTTTAAGACAGGGCTGGGCAACCATTTTGCTCTTGAGGGCCACATATGGCAATGGGCTGTGCCTTGGGTGCCACACATGCACAGCCTTCTCCCTCACCTGCCTCCCTCACTCTCAGACATGCACCCTCTTTCCTGACACACACAGGTGCATACATGCACTCTCACTCTCCCCTGTTCCCCACCCCAGTCAGTATGCAGGGCTGGGATAGTTTAAACCTCCCCTCCCTATGTGCTGCCATCTCTATGAAAAAGGAATCATGCTGGTGAAAGCCAGTGTGATCCCTGCTTTCAAAGGCTCTCCTAATATTAGTAATATGAAAATATTTTTATACATATTTACTCTTTTCAGTTACTGTGATGCCTGTATATCATTTAACACACACTTTGTTTATAATCTAACTTAAAAAAGATAGAGATCCTGCTGATAAATTTATACAATAAATTAGAATTCAAACGTTTGTACCTGATGACCTTTGGTATTTTAAAAATGTATACTCAGTTCCATTAAGTGCACAATCCAGTAAAGACTTCACATTCCCTGGTTATACTAAATTATTTCACTAATCGGTAATATTAATTGAATTACCCAATGTATGCACTCTTCCATGTTATTGACTGCATGTTTCATCTTACGTTAGTCAAATATAGTACTAACAAAATTATACATTGTTTAGTGGTATTTATCATGCTGTGTAATAAAGCTTGTACTATTCCCCCCCCCCTTTTTTTTTGTTTGTTTGTTTGCAGCCCGGTAAATATTGCAGTTAAATTAAATATTGCTATTGTGAGTTTTGCACTTATGAAGTTACTGCATTATCAATTAAAGTTTTCATAGACCAGTACTTAGAATAATGAAGCATACTTTTTTAATTTAAAGTTGAAACTTACGCTGGAGGCATGTTAATTGCTCAGATAGGTTTGTGTAACACTCTTGTCATCTCTAATCTCAATTCAGACAGTCCCTGAAGGCAAATGGCTGACATGTGCTTCCATCTATTCATCATTCTGTAGTTTTGCTTCTGCTTACTGAAGTGTTTTTACTTCCAGAAGCTTTGTCTATGAGCCCTTTCTGAGTTGGCACACATACTTATTGATGAAGTACTCTGATTCTTCTAAAATATGGTAATTCAAATAGACTCTGTAGCGAATTATAAAGAATGCTTTAGAGTTTACAAATAAAGGTGAACCCCAGCAGGTAGCTCTGGGCCCTTATTAAGACCAGAGCCAAGCTAAAGGTGAGACCAGGGGCATCTCTACAACAGCCTAAAATCCTGCATTTAGAACTGGGCTTCCTGCTTCCGTTTTAAATGCAGGATCACGACTCCCTTTTTCTCCTGCTTCCTTTCCCCCCTCCCCCTTTCCCCTCCTTCTCCCCATATCTGAGTCTTCCATTATTTTTCATTGATCTCTCTCCTCTTGCCGCTTTTCCTCTTTTCATGGAAGAAACTCAAGCAGAACACAACAGGGTAATTTTGATAGCTCATTATCTGCAATCTATTTAAAAATGGAACAAAGGGCATTTCGTGTAGGAGACGCCCTCAAGAATCACGGCATCAAGTAAAGAGCCCGCAAACTTCCATGGAGGAGCCATCTCAATTGCAGGATCCATGTGAAGAATTGCACCATGTGAAGAAAGCCGAGGTTTGAAGGCAATTGCCTGGAACTCAGAACACTGCTGCAGAAAGTATTGCCTGAAGTTCTGGGAATATCAAAGGCGATGTGATATTGAGAAGAAGCTAAGAAAGGAGTTAGGATTGCTGGGCAGACATGGTAATTGAGAACTGGGGAACCAAGTTGACATTGACAAAAGCAAAATGCACATTAACTGATAAGCAGGAAGGGAGGATGCACAGGCTAGTAGAAAGGCGTGGGAGAGCAAGAAACTGAAGAAATAGGGCTTTGGGGTAATGCAGTTGACAGGGAGAGAATGGGCAAGCAAGAGTGTTCTACAGGTTGGTACATTCTGTGGAAGGAAGGCTGGCAAAACCATGGATCACTGAACTTTATATTTGAGTTGAAGCAACCTGCCAAATATTTGGCTACAAGTTCAGTCCTATTAAATAATTTTGCTCTAATAAGTTTGGTGTGGTTAAGAATTAAAACAAATAATGGGGAAAATTATTTCCTGTCCTAAGGCTGGTGAGAGGTAGGTGATGTAGATCTCATAGCTAAGAATAGATGTTGAGAAAAACCTGTACCTGCACCAATGAATGGGATGTACGGCACAAGACAAACCAAAGCTGTTGTACTACTTCTTGCCCAGAGGTTTTTTAATTAAGTAAAATCCATGGAGGAGAAGTCTAAAACATGATGTTCCTCTGAATCTTCTGGAAGCCTGTTTTTAAAACACAGATGTGCACTCCCAATGTGTGTGCTCTCTCTCTGTCTCTCTCTCTCTCTCTCTCTCTCTCTCTCACACACACACACACACACACACACACACTGTCTCAACTCTCAAAGTTACTGCTTTTCCTTCACTTTCAAATAATTATGCTTGTGCTCCTGATCTTGATGGGATGAGCTTTCCCCTCCTCATTTCTGCTACAGACCTGGAAATTACAGCTCTGAGTAAGGTCCTGCCCCAGAATTATCTGCAAAGCGTTTCAACGAACAGATCAGGGAGCCAGTCTGTGTGGTTATATGCCAGAACCCTGCTCATACTAATGCTAACTATCGAGGAGCTGTTACCTTGGAGACTGACACTGAAAGAGGTTTTGCTCCCTGAAAACGGAAGCTGACTTCAAGATGGAGCTTGATATTTAGACAAGAGTGGAGGTTGTCAAATTGCCTTCTTAGCCCCAACCATAACTGAGAGAGCATCTTAAATTTCTAGCATTACTATTCAAGTCCAAGGGCATTGGAAACCAAGCCTGCCCACAACACAGGGTGTATACTGCTTTCTACTGTGATAGGAATATAAGAGCCCTGCTAGATCAGGCCAAGGTGTCATCTAGATCAGCAACCTTTTTCAACCATAACCACCTAGATGTTTCTGGAGGTCATGAAGTCAACATCCCTCCCTTTATTGATCAATAAGACAGAATGTAAAATGTATGTATTTATATTTTTACAACTAAGTCTACAACTTTTAATTCGCAGTAGGTTCTTAGTAATGCCTGTTTGGTCAAGGCTACGTATAAGGCACCTGTTTTAATCTTAGTCTAAAATACACATCTGATGAATATACCAGAAACATATACGAGCTGTGTGTGTGTGTGATATAATATTTAACAGCACAGCTACTGATGAGGGCAGAAGCTGAACATTTAGCTCTAAATATATTTTGAAAATACTGTGTTAGTCTGTGTGTGTGTGTGTGTAAAATGCGTAAGGAAACAGGTGCAGTCAAGTATTGGTGGTAGTGGTAACTAACAAAATATCACACTTCAGGTAAAAATTCAGATTCATTTAAGCTATTAAGTGCAAAATTTACAAGGCTGTGTACAAGAAGTAAATACAAGCAAATACCAATATTCTTTCTTAAACCCCAAAACTGAATGACTATGTGCCGGGTGGTACTCAATTGTATTTCTAGTTAATTTTTTATATTGCTAGTATGACTGCTTCCTTTGGCCTGCCCTCCAAAATTTTGCTGTTAGGCATATAGAGCATTTTTTCACAGATGACTGGCCATTGGGCAATCATTCATGTGCAGACTGGCTTCATCCCACAGGCCACCAGTTGCCAACCTGTTAAACTTAAACCTTTCCATCTAGGAGAGCTGAAACCTCTCTAGATGTATTGAATAAATGCCCAAATCTTCTAAATTCTTAACTCCTTGAAGTGTACTAGCTGTAAAGTTTTCTTAAGATGCAGCCTTCTTTATGGCATTAATTTCTCTTGGGACTTTGGCTCAGTTCATATGTTGCACTTCTAATAAGGGAATGGTGGATTGGAGTTAGAGCTGTGTACAAATGGCCTCTTGAAATTCTCCACCCTATTTGTGGGCAGAGAAATTGGGGGGACAGTTTCACTGAATTTCTCCAGGGGGAGGAGAAATTCTCCAACAATTTCTCAGAGGCAGAGGTCACTATTGGCAAGGGTTGTAGCACAGCATCTTTCTTTTCCCCCCTAAGGGGTTGGGGGTGGGTTTTTTTTTCTTTTGTGCACTGTCACTGCAAGTGGGAACAGCATCAACTGTGTTTGCAGCCTGGCCTCCATTTTGCATCCTTCACAATATCCAATATGTGGTATCATTCAAGGGCATGGTCGGGAAGTGTGGGGAGGAAATGCAGTCAGCAAAATAATAATAATAATTGAAGATTTGGAGACAGTTTTGTAAAGTGGCCCTTTATTTCTAAGAAAAGAAACTTTTCTGAGAAAATTGCCTTCTGAAAAATTTTGGCTTGGCTCTAGTTGTCATTTTTCAGGGTTCAGCACCTTCCTCGGGGTCTTCCAAATGTTAAATTTCTTAGGGATGTCTGTGGATATATCTTGTCTCTAATGCAGGTGCTAACAATAGCACTTCTTCCCTGCAAGCCCTGTAACAGGTGTGAGTGAAGCGGTGTTGTGTCCAGCTCCAGGGAAGAGTTGGAGCTAGTGCTGTGCCAAAATCTGACCTCCAATTTCCTGAAAATATTCTTCCAAAACAGGCTTCCATTTTTCTGCCTCATTCTCAGCGTATTTTATAATTTATTTTGAATTTATTTTGCTGTTTTTGACCTTACCTAATCCCTGTGATGGTGCCGTGTGTGTATTTCTTTCTATTACACATCTCTCCATTGCTGTGCAGCCTCCCAGGCTGCCTGCACTTCCTGTCCTTAAAAAGCCCTATATGAGGAATTACCTCATGATGTCTTCTCCTAGGCGGGAAGTGTGGCAAACCAAGGAGGCTACAGGCTGCCAGAGAGATGACTGTACAATGAAAGACACAACACTTGTGCTCACTCCTCAGCCACCTCATAAATAAGCACAAGAACCTTGAACCAAACTCATGAGAATTTCTCAGAAATGTCTTCTTCTTTGAATTTTGTTTTGAAAGCGGTTTCTCTTCTATCAAATTGAATGAGAATGGTTGAAAAATATGTGGGAGAATTTTTTGGCCCAGCATTAATTGGAGTGTTCCTCTGGCAATTTGGCATTCTTGGGTAGGGTTGGGGACTCTCTTCTGTTAGTATTCCAAACTACGTGCTGAACAAATCTGTGGATCTGCATTCATGTAAGGTCAAAGCCACAAAATTACAACTGCCACCAACCTCTAAAAGTCTCAACCAGGAACTGTTCTTCATCAAAGTGTTTGTTATTTACCTTACTACGATTCCAACAGTGTTTTTGTGTCTTGTTTACAGGACACTGCCTTAAAAAAGCCTAGAGAAGTGTTCAGGCTTCCTGCAGACTTGATAGCTTGTGATAATCGCCTTTGTGCTTCAATACATTTCACATCTTCCACCTGGGTTACCCTTTCAGATGGAACAGGAAGATTGTATCTAATCCGAACAGGGAAGCGTGGTGATGGTTCATGTGAAAAGTGGGAAGTAAGTCTTGTAAATCTCTTAACAGCTTTCCTTTTGTATGGGGCCTTAGAATGTGCTTTGAAACCTATCTACTGCTTTCCCCAAATGAGTGTGGGTGTTTGGACCAAGCCAGGTTACTTCCTTCCTGACACTCATTGTAAACAGGCCGTCCTTCCTGTGTATACTAATTCTTGGCATAATTACTTTCCCCCTTGTTCTTTCTTAAAGAAGGACTTGTGTTCCAAAAAGCCTTAACTATTCCCACTCTTCACTTGTACAGGATTGTATAGTAGCCAAGTGACTACAAGGTCAGCAGCGGCCACCTAAGAGAGCCTACCAGATGGAGAAGATAATTTTATTTATTTATACATTTCTGTGGCTGCCCATCAACAGATATTCTCTGGTTAGCCCATAGAGCAAAAACGTAAAACAAATACCATAGTAAAATACAATATACAATAATTAAAAGCAGAAAACAATACAAATGCAGCATAAAATATAAAACCTAGTGGGGACAGAACAATGTATGACAGAGAAGATAGAGTCAGACTGTAAAATGACAAATGCAGCAAGAGAAATAGAGAGTGCCGGAGAGTGATAAGTGTCCTGCTGGATCAGATCAAAGGTAAATTTGGATGGCTTTAAAAGGGGGTTGGACAAATTCCTGGAGGAAAAGGCTATCAATGGCTACTAATCTTGATGGCCATGTGCTCCCTCCAGTACCAGAGGCAGTGAGCCTATGTACACAGTTGTTGGGGAACATGGGTGGGAGGGTGCTGTTGCACTCGTGTCCTGCTTGTAGGTTTTCTTGTTCTGCTACTGGCGGGCAACTGGTTGACTGCTGTGTGAACAGGATGCTGGACTAGATGGACCCTTGATCTGATCCAGCAGGGCTCTTCTTATGGTCAATTTCTAACATACGTGTGTGTGTGTGTGTGTGTGAGAGAGAGAGAGAGCGCATATGTTCACACACACACACACACACACACACACACAGAAATGTGTGTGTGTCAGTTAAAATATAATAAATAAGACACCTAATAAATAAAAATCCCAACCCTTCCAGCAGCGCAGTTTAAACCTTAGAAGATAAAAGTTCTAATTTACAAAACAAACAGCCCAACCCAAAATAGGTGAGTTTTTAAAACATGTTTGACCATTGACAGAGTTGAAGGTGTAACACACCTCAGTGGGAGGGAATTCTACAACATCTGTGAAGCATTCTACATCTCTCTTCTACTGACATACGGCCTCTCCCATTACATTTAATGTTACTGAATCAAGGATTTTTTGATAAAGGTACATTTGAAGTGAAATGAAGCAAATAAAAAGGCATTAAATGTAAAGGATTATGACTCAGAAATATGTATCATCATTCTAAAGTGTCTCTCTGAATCGTCGTTCCTTGAAGTGTGCCTTTCAGCGTAGTTCTCTAATTTAGCTGATTCTTGAAATGTGTAATGTGGTCACAAGTCATAGATCAGCAGTTGAATTCATACGGAGAGTTAGATATTAATATAAACAGCAGAAGAAATTTGTGAACATCGTATTAACAGTAATTGCATTTAGACTGACATTAACCATAGCATCACACCACAAGTGGTTTTACTGAGCATTGAGGAATCCACTTCACTTGCCCAATTTCCCAGCAGCCCAGGGTCTCTGAGCAAATTGATCAGAAATCCCAAATGGCTGCCTAAACCAGAGGTGGGCAACTTCCAGAGACTCAGGATGCATTTTTGCCCCCTGGCACAGGGCACCCCCCCCCCCAAGTGCTGAAACTGCTTTGTAGTGTTATAGAGCACAGCAGTAGTTAAGGTTCTTCCCAGTGCTTTGAGCATTTTAAGATAGAAAAAGCAGTGGAAAGAGACTTTGCAAGATATTTGGAGAAAGATAAGTGGCCTCTGAGGAATGAAAGTCCTTTCTGAAACATGTTGGCATAATAAAAGTTTTTCTAGACACCTGAGAATATTTCCTCTTCTGTTCTGATAAACAGTGAAGTCCATTGTGTCTGCTTTGCGAGTGCTCAGTTATTGGCTGGCCTCTGTTGGAAATAGAATACTGGGGGAGATGGACTCTGATCTGATCCGCGAAGACAATTCTTAATAGCCATTGGCTGTAGCAGAGTCTATATTTTCAGTGACTGGGTTCAGATGATCGCAGGGGTGAAAGAAGGCGTCATGGCTTCTTCCCTCACCCCTGTGACCATGATTTGCATAATTACCTGTGATGCAGCGGGCATTGCCATGTCATCTAAACCTGGCACAGTGTGCAGCAGGGGTGGCTTCTTATCCATGCCACAACCCATGGCTTGTAGTAAGGGTTGTGGGGTTAGTAAGAAGCCATCTGTGCCAGGTTTGAATGACGCTGCAACCCGCGCTGCATCACGGGTAATTATGCAAGTCGCGGGGGTGGGGGAAGAAGCCACAATGGCTTCTTACACCCTGTAATTGTCCAAATGCAGCTGGTATATTCACTTCATGTCAAATAGGGTAGACAGGAGGATGGAATTCTTAAAACTACCCTGCTGCTGCTATTCTAAATGTCAGCCTCTCAGCATGAAATAATACTGGCACATAGGAAAAACTAGATCTTGTCTTTCACCATACATGAAATCCTGACATATATTAGTAACCTGATATAGAAGGGCAAAGATAAGGCACTGGGATCTCAAACTGGGAACTCTAACAACAGGACCCAGGTACTTGGTTCTTTCCGTTACTATGATGCTTACTGAGCCTGTCTATCGCTGTGACATCTTTGCCTTTGCAAGCCAAATATTGCCTACCAATTCATTAGACAGTTGAAAGAATCTAGCAGCTGAAAAAAAAATGAAATCCATAGGCACCAGAATAAATATTTTTTGTAGGTGTGAAGCCTAAGTAAAGATGGGGTGGGGAAGGACGGACGACGACTTTGGATGAAAAATGACCATGCACTATCAGCAAGCTTTAAGCACCTCAGATAATTGTATTCTCTACTCCAATAATTCTGGGTATGTAGTTGCTGTGTGTGCATCATCAGTATATTCTGAAAGGTATTTGCTTTTCTGAGGCTGAAACTAGGCACTAGAGCACATGCAGGGCTGCCACCAAAAACTAGAATCCTGAATCAGATTCTGTCTCCCCTGCAATGTATTCCTGTTCTAGCCCTAAGATTTCTGTTCCACCTAAAGCATGCATTGTGCATTCAGAAAGCACCATCCAGTAGCTTACAACAATCTTTCTCTCCTCCAGATATTATTCAGTGAAGAATTTGAAAGCCCCTTTGTTATAGTCCACAGTATCTCCTTCCTGCAGTTGGATGCACATTCAGTAGGTGTATTACTCCTGCGAGTAGAAAAAGATGAATTGGACATGCAAGGTAGTGGCTTCCATGTTTCCTTGGAGTGGGTTACAGTTGTGAAAACAGCTAAGGAAGGTGAGTATTTCAGTTGGTTTTGCCTTTTGTGCGTGTGAAAAAGAGACTTATAAATGCTTAGATATTTATGAAGTCACTATACCAATGGATCTGGGAGTGGAGTGATGAATATGAATGTAGTTATACAGGAATCTAGTAATCTGCTTGCATTTTAAAGATGTTAACAGAATAAGGCAACAATCCTAAACATTTTTAAATTTAGAAGTCAGGCGTGTTGAAATCGGTGGAACTGACTTCTGGATAAACATTGTTTTGGTCTAGGCCAGATGTCTTGGAAATGTGACTCTTGCATGCCTCTCATCTATGTTTCCCAAATACAGCATCCAAGGGTGCAACCAGAGTGTGTGGAGACAACCTCTCTGAAGCTTGAACTAGACATTAGGGCACACGCAGGGAAACCACCATAGCCTTGTGTCTTCGCTTTCTTCTTTAATAGCATCATCCATCATATATTCTATTTCTCATTTGCAAGTGAGAGTGCTGATGCTTCTGTAGCTAAAATGGCAAAGCTGTGCATAAGGGAGAGGTATCAGCAGACTTGGAGAATCTCTGCAGTATGCAGAAGCAGAAAAAAATCTGGAAGGGGGAAAAAACAAATGTAGGTTCACAAACAAACAAACAATACTGGTTTAAAAAAAAGACATTGCGTGCATACCTCATTCTGCTCTGAAATGGTGGTTCTGGGCTTGTGGTGGGGTGGGAAAGAGGAAAATGTTCCATTTCCTTTAAGGATCTTGGATTAGGTTTGTGTTGAAGCAAGGCTCTGCCACCTCTTTCCCCAAAGGGAACAGTTTCTTCAGAGTTCATGGCTTCATGTGAGATCTCCTCCTCCTCCTCATGGCTTAGCTGACCTTTAGCAGCTGCCCAATAGGTCCTTTCCTCCTTGCCTTCCTCTCTCAAAATGGCAACATACTAAGGTAGCCCTCTGCTTGCAGGTACTGTACTGTAATAGTATGTTTCATCCCAGTACCATCTCATCCATACAGATGAACACCTCCTGTGAATCCCAAGTGAAGATTAAACAAAAGATGTTGAAGGCAATGTTAAATTTTTCTGCACCCCCTCCCCCCTACACACACACACACATCTGTACAGAAACAACCAGTGCCCTCAAGCACTAGTCCCAGATGGCTGGAACACAGACTCCATGTTACCAGAAAGTCATCTTCTAGAATACTGCTGATGCAAATAACCTTGGGGTTGAAAATTAATGTGGCCTTTATTTGTATTCCTGCGTTCAGCAGATTGCCTGTCTAGTAGCTATTGTTGTCATCTAATTTTATAGGTTTCTTAGGTCTTTCAGGCATGGCTCTGGTTACTTAATAAGTAATCTTTTTTTAGTCTTATTTTAATGAGAAAATGTAGAAGGAAAAGAGCTAGAAGATTATACTGTTTTTCTTTGGGGGCAGCAAAAGGAATTTAATCTTATGAACCAGGTATTTTTTTTTCTATGTGTGGTTGCTTCAGACAAGTAAAAAGATGTCTGGCTTGCTAAGAAATACTGTGTACAGATTTATTTTGGGAGAAAAGGATTCTTGTAATCATCCTTTAGCGATAAAGCTCTAGTTCTCTCTGTCATGAACTGATCTTCCGATTAAACTTCGGTGTGAGGCTATCCAATTGCACAAATTGTTTCCAACAGCAGTGGGAAAAACTATGTATGTGTGTGCTTGCAGCCAGGATACAAAGAGCCTTTTCCATGTAAATGGCACTTCTGTGTAAAGAAGGTGGGCTTGCCTATGTTCTTTTCCCTTGTGTTGTATCAAATGCCACTCTGCAGGATCCTCCAATCTTCAGGGGTGGCTTCTTAGGAGATTTGAGGGCTGCATTGGGAATTGAGATTATGGTGTTTGCCATAGAAAAAATGCATTTAGATAGCACATCAATTGCCTACAGATATTTTAAGGCCACTTTGATTGCAGATGGCCATAATCATTATGGACCAGTACGTTAAGGGAAATGCTCCTTGCCTAACCATTTCTCTTTGTGAAAGAGGAGTCCTCAGGCCAGTCCTGTTGCCTAAGAAATGTATACTGGAGATGAGACAAAACTGCTCATATTTCAACAGAGCAGAAGCTTCAAAAACTCTTTCTCCATTTAATAGGAACTAGACATTCTAGAGTGAGACATATTAAGAGTGAAACCATGAAGATGGTTGCTAGTCCAAGGGGAGAGGAGACACTTCGGGAGTGAGTGAAGGAGTCTCTTGAGTCGGAGAAGAGGCAGCAAGGGGGCTTGTTGGAATGGCTTTTTATTGTAGTAATTTACACAGAATGGGGCAGGCTAATGGAGAAGTGAGGGCTAGTTAATAGAGGGAATACCTTATGAACAAAAGGGGCTATTAAATGAAGTGTTGGTAAAGATATAAGATAATTTTACACACACACTAACTTCTTGAAGTACATGCAGAGACACAAATTCCTAACACTTATGAAAGGTCATCTTGCAATAAAAAGCTCTTGGCAGGGATGTCCCAGAGGATATTGAAGAAGCAGGGAGTAGAGGCTTATGACACACTACCACATAGCATCTAGTCAGAATAGTGGAAGGGACCTGCAACAGGTTTGAGAGCAGGTCATAGAGTGCCCAGGAAGCCTTGAAAAGCACCAGGGATGCTGTTAGGATGGGGTGAGAACTAGATTCTAGAGACCATGTATTTGCACAGCAATGGTCCTCACTGCAATCCAGAGAATGGTTGCACAGCTTGCAACAGCACCCACAGCAGAAGACAACTTGAATGGAATGAACCTGGGGGTGGGGGTGGGGGATGAGAGAGAGAGAGTTCTAAAATTTTGCCCTATCAGAATGGCACTGACCCCACAACTAGGTAAATTTTCGTTCTTCTGCAAACAGTGTAGTGGTTTTCTTACAATCTGTCATGCAGTGCATACTAAGATTGTATTAGATAGGGAAGTCTAAAAGATACCTATCTCCGTCAAGAAAGAGATTCAGCAGTATTTGTAGTTGAATGTTTGTCCTCTTAAAAATGGAGGAATCAAAACATCCAAAGGTGCTGGTTTTCTTTTTATCAGGTGATCAAGGGTATGAAATTTCCAAGTGTCGAGTCCTTCAAGGAAAATCAGTTCCTCATTATGCAGCTATAGAGCCAAGCGGTAATGGCCTGATGGTTATATCTTACAAGCCCTACACACTTGCACAGAATGATGAGAACAAGCATGATGAAAGTAAAAAGGAGAAAGCAGAAGAGAACAAGAAAGGTAACTTTGCATCTGACCATACTTACTTAACTTGCTTGCAACCCATCCTGTCCTCAAGCTTCAGTTTAGAAAATGTATTTAAAATCATACAGTACTGCAAATGTTAAAATGTAGCCTTTGTATCACCCTATCCCAGGCCATAATAAACACTTTCCAGAAGATATTAAGAAATCAGGGTACTTTACAGTTGAGGGGCAGCTACTCCTAACTCCTCTCTGCATATCCCTTGCAGATCTTAAATTTAAGAGGGATAATGGTAGTAGTTAAAGGTTATGATGTATTCATCCCTGTATCCATTCTCTCAAATACAATGAGCCCCATCAGTTCAAAGCTTTATGTTCCACAGTCTGCACCAATTAAGGCCAGACAACTACTGAAAGCCACTGCAGATGCTGAAGCTCAAATACAACATACTTTTATTTGTGTGTGTGACAGAGACAGACAGACAGACAGAGAGGGGATGGAGTGGGGAGCGGGGATAGCAGGCAAGCATACCTCTCTCGGAAGAAAAGTGCTTTATGGTAGTCTGTCTTAGAGATTATGGGTTGTATCCAGATGTAGGTGTGTGCAACTGGGCTTGCAGAAGCAGACTTCATACCCTCTACCTGCCCTGGAAATGTTACACAGGGGGTAGCGGGACCCTGCTGAACTGGGTGAGCTTTGATGTGGGGAGGCAGTGTTTCCAGAATACTGGGTGGAAGTACCTTCTGTGGGTGGAGCTTTTCTGTCCATGAAAGGCAGATCTTGAATCCAACCCTATGACTGCATGAGTGATGTCTGCTAGTTCAGTTTCTCAGAGATAAGCCCTCCACCTTCTTAGGAAATGGAGTTAGTAGAAAGCAAACAGCTACCAAAACCTTAGCCATCCAGGGACACAATGAATTCTGCTCTAGACTGAAGTAAGGAAAAAATAATTTCCTTTTATTATTAAACTCGTGCTTTTAATACTTGTTACAATGGTATAGTGATCTACATTGCATTTTATAGATTTTGTTGTTGTTCAAAATGCTAAGCCTTGATTTGGTTAACCAAATTGTGATTTGTTTGAACGTCCAAACCTGTCCCTTGCCACAAGCCATGGTTTACTTTTCAACAACAAAACGCAATTTTAAGCCATATATTTATGTTAAGATTTAGTGCATTGTACATTCCATACAGTTGTTAGATTTCAGCAGTATGCCTTTAAACTTTTATCTGTGTAGAAATCAACTTGCCTACTCTAGAAATGAGCAAGGTAAAGTTTGTTTATTTGAAAGGCTGAATAGCTTGATGGCCATTACCTCAGGATATGGCAGACTAATAAGGACATGCCTCAAGACATAAACTGATAACTTGCAGGGGTTAGAAAAATGATTGCTTCCCCTTTCCACCCACACAGCATTTCACACAATTGATTATGCGAAGCAGTGCTGACTTCTGAAACTACAGGGAGCAGTTGGGATGCTGGGTTGAAGGCACTACAGGATAATCTCACATGGTGTTTTTGTTTCGTGCAAGGTGTCTCCTCTTAAGTTATGTTTTCCATGTTAAGGCAGAGCGATTTTTATAGGCCTCTCTATAAATAGAAGTGCATGGCTAACTCGGTGGGGGTCAGCGTTTTTGGCTGAAAGTGTAAAGAGTGTGCATTGCAATGCATATCCAGCCTCACGTGTGTCAGAGAGGTTTCATCTGTAGCCTATTTGAGGCAGGAACTCTATGCCGTGGCCAGGCTCGTGGGCTGCGCCTGTGACTCATACTGGGCTGTAGCTGGGAAGGGATGTAGCTCTACAGTAGAGCAGGTGCTTGGCATGCAAAAGGTCCCATGTTCAATCACCAGCATCTCCAGGTAAGGCTCCCAAAGGCTCCTATCGGAGAGCTGCTGCCAGGCAGTGCAGAGAATACTGAGCTGGTCTGAACCACTCACGTTTTTAAAAAATCTTTGGTTGTCGTGAGCAAGCCGACATGCTAGTTCATGTGCTTGATTGTTCCTGCTACTGGCAGAAGTAGCTAACCAACTCAAGAGTTCGAATGCAGGGTTTAACTGCTCCCACTGGCCGCAGCGACTAAAATGCTGGCTTGGTCACGGCAACCCAAGATCTTTTAAAAAGTCACACCCCATTGTTTGAGCAAACTCTGATGTTAGTAGGAATTTTCAATAGTTTTTATGTCCTTGAGGCACAACAATTCCTGCTTCAGTGCAAAGGTTTGAACTTGGTGATGTACAAATGGCTGCCATCAGAAGCGTCAAGTGCATATTTAGTTTTCCCTTTCCCCACCTCATCATCTAGTGTGACTTATCTGTGTCTTTATGTCATGCTGTGTAGTTCCCAGACCCCCTCTCAGAAGCAGCCAGTGATGTGGTGCAGGCATAGAAAAATGCAGTGACCTCAGGATTCAGGGAATGAAGAAACTAGATATGCTGCTTTCTTCCAGTCTTGTATAACTAGTGACTATAGTATTCTGTATTTGATTTTTTATTATTATTGAAAAAAGAGCTGGTTTTCTGAACACCATTCCACAGATCTTTCTGCAGGTGTTCTTAGTGCTTCAGTTTGTAACCTATTATGTATTCCCTTTTTGTGTTTCTAATGGTAGAGCCCCTGTATTACTGGAAACAGACTGAGGATGATTTGACAATTACTTTTTACTTACACAAAGACTTCGCCAAAGAGGACATACAAGTGCACTTTTCTCCAGATCGTCTTAGTGTAGCACTGAAAGATCCACTCCTTGTACTGGAAGGACCTCTTTTTTCATTGATTGACCATGAAAGCTCCACATGGATAATTAAAGGAAATAGGTGAGATGGTCTGATTTGGTAAATAATGTTGTGCCTGCATAGCTGATGCAACAGAAAACCCAAATTTAGTGTTGAGTTCTAGACGTTTGGTAATTAGTGGGCAATATGCTATCCTAAAGGAAAAGGGATATCTCATTCCTTCTATTGGACATGAAGTCAGAAACAGTGTTACCTAAAATGCTGTGTTTTTGTATCATAGGCTGTAGAAGCTGACATATCTATATCCTGCCATCCCTATAGTTGTGGCCACACTTTAGAGAACTATAAGTCCAACTTGTTTCTGATCTATCCTTTTCTTTCTGCTTTTTTTTCTTCTTTTATATAGAGTAGCCCCTGTGCTTCGTAGCAAGCCAGGCTGCATTTGAAAAACAGGAAAGTTTCAAAAGCAGTTCGTGATGGGAAACAAGGGAATGCTGGATTGGGTCTAATGCTGGTTTGTGACGGGAAACAAGGGTCTGTTGGATCGGGTCTAATGTTAGTGTGAGTGGAAGGAAGCTTTGTGCAAGGGGATGCCATGTTGTCTACTGTAGCCCACTTCACTTCCCGAAAAGCCTCTCCTGAGGACTGGGAGACTCCTGGTAACAGCACGGGATGAGTTTAGTTGCTGTTTGATGAGGGGGAAATTGCTTAAAATGGAGCACAATGCATCTTCCATGAGGAGAGCCTGAACTTGAGTGATTTTCCCCATCCTCCAGAATCATCCCACACCTTGTCCTATGCTACTGCCAAGGGTCCTCCAACCTTCAGGAGAGGGTTTCCAGGCAGCTGTAGTAGGAGGGTGAGGATGGAAAATTCCCTTCGGCTCATGCTAGTATTGGATCCAACCTGCTATTGGGGGGGAGGGGACCTGAAAACCTCCCCTGAAAGAGTAAAAACTCTATCCTGGGACAAAGGAGCTCTCTGAGTTGTCCTGTGTGTTAGGACAAGCTTTGATTAATAGTTTGTAAAGATGAAGTACAGGCTTCCACGTTTTCACTTGCTGCGCTCATCGCAGCAAGTGTGTGTGTCCCCTCTCAGCAAGCCCAATGAGCAACCAGTCTTCCTCCTGGCCTTGGACTGGCTGATGTGGAAGAGGATCATGCTGACAGTTGTGCAGTGACTCCCTGCCCAGCTGCAAGGCTGGGGGGAAGGCTGGTTTGGTAGATTCGTTGCTGAGGTGCCTCCTGCAATGTGGCCAGACTGGCAAGCTTTGGCCTATCCTTTTAAAAACAAAGGCATAATAGAGTTCTTTGGCTTTGTCCTCTATCGTAGTTTGGTGTGTATCTTTTTAATTCACTGTATAATTCCAGGGAAACTCAATATTCTTTCAGGGAACATTCCCCTCCCTGACCACAAGCCCAGCACCACCGCCACCTAACTCCTAAGAATATAAGAAGAGCCCTGCTGGATCAGACCAAGGGTCCATCTAGTCCAGCATTGTGTCCACACAGTAGCCAACCAGCTGCCCACAGGAAACCCACAAGCAGGACATGAGTGCAACAGCACCCTCCTGCCCATGTTCCCCAGCAACTGGTGTACATAGGTATACTGCCTCTGATACTGGAGATAGCATATAGACATCAGGGCTAGTAGCCATTGATAGCCTTCTCCTCCATGAATGTGTCCAATCCCCTTTTAAAGCCATCCAAATTGGTGGCCATCACTCCCTCTTGTGGTAGCGAATTCCATAGCTGAACTATGCACTGTGTGAAGAAGCTCTTCCTTTTATCTGTCCGGAATCTCCCACCATTCAGCTTCATGGGATGACCCCAGGTTCTAGTATTATGAGGGAGAGAGCAAATTTGTCTCCCTATTCGCGTACTCCACACCATGCATAATGTTGTACACCTCTATCATGTCTCCCCTTACTCACCTTTTTTCCAAGCTAAACAATCCCAGCTGTTGTAACCTTCTCTCGTAGGGGAGTTGTTCCAGCCCCTTGATCATTTGAGTTGCCCTTTTCTGAAAGTTAGGGCCCTTTAAGAGAGGCCTCTGATTCAAGACAAAGAGCTACAACTGGAAAACAAATGGGGCAATCCTCAATATTTGCATCCAAGCGTTTGTAATGGATGTCTACAGGCCTCTTCCATGTTCTTTAATTCAAAGCGTCTGTCTTTTGAACCTGGCTCTGGTTGATGGATCTTGGGGTTCCAGTCAAAACAAAGTAGATCCAACAAATCCGAAGTCTATCTGCCCTAATCTACATAGTATTATATTATGTTTTTAAAAGAAGGCACACAATGCAGGCTCAGAAGCAGTAAATTGTCCAAAGTCACCCAGGTAAACTGTGTTGAGCAGATGTTTTAACCAAAATTATCCAAATTAAATGTTCTGCCTAGCTACTGCATTGTTGGGAGTTCAGTCCAGTCAGATTCCATATAGTCCTCTGGTTACACATTTTATTACTCTGTGAGATCATCCTAAACATGTAAAAATGAGTGGTGCTTGTTCTTAATTCTTTTGAGATTGAAATATGAGGATTCAGCCTCTTAAGTTATAATTTCTAGTCATAAGACATGGTGGTCATGATATGCAAACTCTCTTCCAGCTGTGCCCTCCTGGGTACTCGGTGCAGCGCCAACACCAACTTGAGGGTCGGGGAGGGGGGGTTGCCATGGTCTATAGGAATTCAATCTCCCTCTCCAGGCTTCCTGCTCATTCGAGTGCAGATCTTGAGTGTTTGTACCTTGTGCTGGGTACCCGGGACAGATTAGGGATTCTGTTGGTGTACCGCCCACCCCGCTGCCCATCAGACTCCCTGCCTGAGCTGATGGAGGTGGTCTCGGACTTGGTGTTGAGGACCCCCAAGATGATGGTCCTGGGGGATCTCAACTTCCATGCCGAGGCCGCTGTATCCGGGGCAGCTCAGGACCTCCGCCATGACAACCATGGGGCTGTCCCAACATGTCATCGGCCTAACGCATATAAAGGGACACACGCTTGATCTGGTTTTCTCAACTGGACAGGAGGATGGTGATCTGAAAGTGGAGGAATTAACATCTGTCCCTTTGTCATGGTCAGATCACTTCCTGCTGAGGTTTAGACTCCTGGCAGCCTTTCCCCTCTGCAAGCGTGGGGGACCTATAAAAATGGTCCGCCCCCTGGAGATTAATGGATTCCGATGGATTCCAGAGGGCTCTGGGGGATTTTCCTGCTGGTATGGCTGGTGCTCCTGTCGAAGCCCAGGTCGCTCTGCGGAATGCAGAGATGACTCGGGCGGTTGACACGATCGCGCCCAAGCGCCCTCTCCCTCTGAGCAGAGCCCGGCCAGCTCCTTGGTATACACCTGAGCTGAGGGCAATGAAGCAAGAGGGGAGATGGCTAGAACGCAGGTGGAGGAAGACTCGTGCTGAGTCTGACCGAACACAGGTAAGAGCCCACTATCGAGCCTACTCTGTGGTGGTGAGGGTGGCAAAGAGACAGGTTTTTTCCACCAGCATTGCATCTTCTCAGTGTCGTCCAGCGGAGCTTTTCCGAGTGGTTCGCGGCCTGTTACATTCTGGGCCAGGGAGAGAGACGGTGGAACCCACGGTAGCACGCTGTGACACGTTTGCACGGCACTTTGAGGATAAAGTCGCTCAGATTCGTCATGAATGGGACACCACCAGTAATACAGTTCCGTTGGTAGTGGCGTTCAGAGCACCGTCTGGTCCAGTTTTATTGGATGAGTTTCGGTTACTGAGGCCTGAGGATGCGGACAAGGTGCTTGGCCAAGTCCGATCGACCACTTGTGTGCTTGACCCTTGCCCTTCATGGCTTATTAAATCAAACAAGGAGGGGTTGTCCGGCTGGGTCCAGGAGGTTGTAAATTCCTCCTTGAGAGAGGGAGTGGTGCCTGCCGCTTTAAAAGAGGCAGTAATTAGACCACTCCTGAAAAAGCCTAACCTGGACCCAGAGGATGTTAACAATTATAAGCCAGTGGCCAACATCCCCTTCCTGGGCAAGGTGCTTGAGCGGGTGGTTGTAGGACAGCTCCAGGCACTGTTGAATGAAACGGATTATCTAGATCCATTTCAATCGGGCTTCAGGCCTGGTTTTGGAACGGAAACTGCCTTGGTCGCCCTGTGGGATGACCTCTGCCGGGAGAGGGACAGGGGGAGTGCGACCCTGTTGATTCTCCTGGACCTCTCAGCGGCTTTCGATACCATCGACCATGGTATCCTTCTGGATAGGTTGTCTGGGTTAGGAGTTGGAGGCACTGCGCTACAGTGGTTCTGCTCCTACTTGGATGGCCAATTCCAGAAGGTGGTGCTGGGGGATTATTGCTCTGTGCCATGGCAGTTGTGCCATGGGGTTCCTCAGGGCTCTATTTTATCCCCCATGCTGTTTAACATCTACATGAAACCGCTGGGGGAGGTTATCCGGAGGTGTGGGCTGAGGTGCCATCAATACGCAGATGACACCCAACTCTCCCTCTCTTTCCCATCAAAACCAGGTGAGGCAGTGGCTGTTCTGAATCAGTGCCTGGGCACGGTAATGGACTGGATGAGGGCTAATAAACTGAAACTCAATCCAGACAAGACGGAGGTACTGTTAGTGGGTGGTTCGTCTGCCCAGCTAGGTGATATTCAACCTGTTCTGGAGGGGGTTGCGCTCCCCCTAACGGATCAGGTTCGTAGTTTGGGGGTGCTCTTGGATCCAGAACTGTCACTTGAGGCACAGGTGAATTCAGTGGCACGGAGCACTTTTTATCAGCTTAGGCTGGTATACCAACTACGCCCTTATCTGGACAGTGATGGCCTAGCTACAGTTATCCATGCTCTGATAACTTCTCGTCTGGATTACTGCATTGCGTTATACGTGGGGCTGCCTTTGAAAACGGTCCGGAAACTTCAGCTGGTCCAAAATAGGGCAGCAAGATTGTTAACAGGGACTGGCCCGCGAGCTCATATTACGCCAGTACTTTTCCAGCTGCACTGGCTGCCAGTCCATTTCCGGGCCCGATTCAAAGTGCTGGTGTTAACATTCAAAGCCCTTAACGGCTTGGGGCCAGGTTACCTGAAGGATCGCCTCCTCCCATATGTGCCTGACCGGACCTTAAGATCATCATCAGTGGCCCTTCTCCGTGAGCCCCTGCCAAAGGAAGTGAGGCGGGTGGCTACTAGGAGGAGGCCTTTTTCTGTTGTGGCACCCCGGCTCTGGAATGAGCTCCCTAGTGAGGTTCGCTTGGCGCCTACATTGTATTCCTTTCGGCACCAGGTGAAGACCTTTTTATTTTCCCAGGCATTTTAGCATTTTAGCTTTCTAAATTTTTATCTTTGCTGTTTTAAATCTGTATTTTAAACTCCTGCACTGCTGCTAGGTTTTATTGTGGTTGTATTGTTATATTGTGGTTTTAATGTTCTATATATTTTAAATTGTTTTATTGTGTGTTGTTTGGTTTTAATTTTTGTGAACCGCCCAGAGAGCTTCGGCTATTGGGCGGTATAGAAATGAAATGAAATGAAATGAATAAATAAATAAATAAATAAATAAATAAATCTCCTTTTATCTAAATTCACTTGTTGAAAGTAATAGGATTATTTGAATGCTGCTCGTGTCCCCATTATTTTTCCTCCAGCTGTCAGTATTCCAGGCCAATTTGGCTAGTTTTTGTTTTCATAAGCCCAATTAAGACATTTGTGAGAATCAGTTCTCACAACAAATATGCTTTAAGTTTATCTGCTGACAAAAGCGTTTGAAAACAAATGTGTGGTTATGGCTCTCTGTTCTTAGAAACTGAGAGATACATAGATTCATCAGCTGATTTTATTTGGTTTTAAATGCCACTCTACTCTCCCCCCTTCCCCCTCCCCCAAACAAACCTGGTAGGAAGCCAGCATTCATTCTGGTGTTACCAGATAATTCTGTTTAGAAGAAACTTCAAGAAAAGGCAAAGGGAAGGGGTGTAGCTCAGTGCCAGCATAGCTGAGGTCCCAGGTTCAGTCCCCTACATCTCAAAGTAGTGCTAGGAATGACCTTTGTCCGAAACCCCAGGGTGCTGCTGCCAATCAGATTGGCTAATACAGAAGTATATGGACCGTCTTACTCGGTATAAGAAAGCTTCCTATGTTCTAGAATACAATGCAGGATTGAAAATTATCTGGCTCAAAAGCTTCTGCTGGGTTAGGATTCTCTACATGGGAACACTTGAAATAAACCAGTCAGTGTAGCAGAAATACACCGTCCCCTATGGCTGTGTGCAAAGATGATATAATACTGTGTTCTTCAGTGCTTTATCAGACAAGCGGGCTTATCCATATATGCAGCCACAGTAGGGTGTTCTTACTTGGCAGGTGTATTAGCAATTGATTGCAAAAGAAATGTTAAGAAGTAGAATGGCCAAGACTGTTGGGTGGCCAAGACTGTTGGGTAGCAAAGACCACATCACAGCATACCTTGGCATTCTGGTGTATCTTAGTTTTGAAAACTGTGTGCTTACCCCGGTGACCTCGAGTGAACAAGAAAGAGAAACCAAATATGCGTTTGAAGCCTGTCTGCTTCAGGCCATGCTGCTGCTCCATGGTACAATCCTACTCATGCATCTTTTGAAGTAAGGCCCATTTGAAATCAACGGGCATTACCAAATAAACATAAGATCAGGATGCATGCTCCATTGAGAACTTGAAGTATTAGGAGGTTAAAAGTGGATGTTCATTTTTGCTCACATTGCGGTAGTTACAAGTTCTGGCTTGCATCCTAACATCTGTTCTGCTCAGAAGGGAATGCTGTTCATACAACAGAGCTTTTCTATCCCTTCCTTCCCTCTGCAGTCAGTTACACCCCTGTCCCCAAAAATGAATTCCTGAGGGTTGGGGAGCAGGTTGTGATGTGGTGCAGCACTTTTTCTTCTACACTGTCCACCTGCCCCTCCTACCAAGAGCAGAATGGGATATGGGAAGATGGACCAGGAAAAGTGGGACAAGTGAAAATCCGACACACTCCCTTTGGGTGTGCAGACATGCTTTCCACTTGTGCAAAAGCACCTTAGGATCCCAATCTCTCTTCTTTTTTTTTACAATTAAAGCAGTATACAGTAGGTATGTTAATTTTTATTCCCTATTCTCAAACAGTCTTCTAGAGTAGGTATCTCACCTTACTCAAATCTTCATTGTATGAAATGCAGTCCCCTTTGGAATGCCTTCTTCAAAAAAAACATAAGAGGCATACGATATAAATTGTGGTAGGCAGACTTCAGACTTGTTGGATCTATTTTGTTTGGCTCACACAACTGCCTTGTACTCAGTTTCTTAGGCAGGTTACTTGTTCTTTGTGGACATTCAGGTTCCCTCAGCAGCCATTTTGTGATTAGCCATGCCCCCGTTGCAGCTGTTTTGTGGTGGTGCCCGTGATAATTCCTCAGATTTGCAACTGTGCCAACTAGTAAAAATTACTTCAACTGATTTAATTTGCAGAATTGATCACATTCTTGGCACAAAACAGGGATTACAGTGAAGCAGAAATAGGAATGTTTGTCTGTACAGTGGCCTTGTACAGGCTCCCTTTTGCAGGTGCCATTTCGTGCAATCCTTACTTGGGCATGAGCTCACTATGAGTTTCTCCTGTGTGTTCCTGAAGAGCATCATATGGGGGCTGCAGCTGTGTGAGCCAACTCTAAAATTCATTAAATGTGCTCTGTTTTAAGCTTACCTCCAGAGCTATTTGTGCAAGAAACCAATTTTGAAATCATATGTGAACATTTGAAATTACTTGGATGCTAAATGTTGTACCTGCTTATAAATGCTGTGATTGCCCGTTGTGATCACCTTGGTATTCTGAATAAGAAAAAGCCCTAGAAATAGCTTAATGTCTGGTTGAGGAAGGGGCCGTAGCTCATTGGTAGAGCGCATGTTTAGTATGCGGAAGGTCCCAGGTTCAGTCATAACTGGAGAGTTGCTGGTAGTCAGTAGAGGGGACAATACTAACCAGTGGTCTGACTCCGTATAAGGGGGCTTCCAGAGTTACTGTTTTTTATAATGGAATTAATATGCTTATACGGCATCTCAGAATCATGCTGTGGATGCAGCTGATACATGATGATGGGTCAGCCACCCAGTTAAGTAAATAATCTGATTATATCTGCATAATTTTGCGTACGAGACAAAATAATTTGAAAGAAAAAAGCATACTTTATTTTTATATGCATGCATGTGTCTCAGGAGGCAACTTGGAAATAGCATTCCATGTTTTATGTTTACTCATCAGGAAATGCCCCCTAAGGTGATGCTTGCCATTATGTGCTTTTGCAAATAATTAATTAAAAATGTTTTTTAAAAAAATAAAATAGAAATTTACTGACTGATTAATTGGGGCACTTTTTTAGCCATTCAGAATATTTTAATTAGACTAATCTGATTGTTCAACTAAGGGTGTAATCCTTAGTTTAGGATTAAACCCATGCTGGCTGGGGAATGCTGGAAGTTGTAGGATTTTTTCCCATCTAAACACGCATAGGATTGTGCCCTAAATGTTGCAGCCCTCGATGATACGTATAATTTTGTCCCATCTCTCTGGTCTACCAATGTTCATCTTTTTTATCTCTTGCCAGTTTGGAGATTTCCTTGATTAAGAAGGAAGAGGGTCGTTTATGGCCAGAGCTGATCATTGGTGATTCGCGTGGTGCATCCATCGTGGACCCAGCCCAGAGTGCCGCAATAACTGAGCATCTAATGCATCTTACCTCTGATGAAATGGTAAAGTAATGATAAAAGAAAACGCCTGATTTTAAGAGAAATGCATATATCAAATCACAGTGTGATCCTATGTATTGCCATCTGTAGTATCTGGGATTTACTCAAATAAATGCCACTGATGTATGTTCTATAAGTCAATGTATGTTGCTCCCTAGTAGGTATGCTTAGGACTGCAGTCTCAGAAACTGAAGTTTTACTGGTCTTGCATATCACAATGCAACCTCAATCTGTTCTGTCAAATATTACGTTGACACAGACTGGAGAAAATAAGAGAACTGCTGGATACAAAAATATTTCTCTTTTCTCCTACTGTCACTGTTCCAGTGTAGGTAAGGAAAAGTGAGTTTTGAAGGGTATTGTATCCTGTAATGCCAATCTGCCTGGTGAAATAATGCGATGAATTTATAAAATAAATAGGTTTCGTCTATTTTTACTTCTATAAATAAAATGAAACAGGGTAGAACTAGATGTGATGATGAGGAAGAGCTGCTAAAAACACCGATGCTGCTTTGAAGAGCACCAGTGCTGCTGCTCTGCCTATAATGAGCAGTTACGGAGAGCTGTTTCCACGTCAGTGTCGCGCTTCTTCCTCCACTCCCCCGACCTCCTCTGGTGGCAGGTGGTAGTGTTTAGTGCAGATGTGGAAACCCACAGCACATATTTCGATAACTCTGTGTTATAAGTAGGGGAGGGGAAACTTGCTGGTTTTGGCAGCATTCATGTGTTTCCCATCTCGTCTAATTTTGCCCACGGGTACTTAATAAAGAGAGATTTGCTTTTGCCTGTGTCTGAATTGATGACAGGGTGAGTGTCTCGATTATGGCACTGGATTATAAAATGAATCTTAGTCTGAGACGCTTGCACTGATTGCGCTATTCTAAGACTCTTGTAGGAGCAGGTGGTTGGGCTGTGGTGACCAAGTATAACATGGCTCTGCAGTGATCTTGATGATGTTTCTCTTTTCAGTAATTTCTTTACTACTTAAAAAAAACCCAAAAGACAATTTAAGATTTCCATTTCCAACCCTCTGAGCGATGTTGATGCTGCTATGAGGAGAGTGTACATGGCAGCTTTAAAGGTTAACAAATGTACTGTGACATTAAGCATTTGTAGCCTGAAGCCTTTTTCAACAGATTGAGGAAATACTAAAATAACATGCCCTCCAACATTTCACTGATGAAAATAGGGACATTTTTGTGTAAGGCCCGTATTTTTATCCAAAGAATCACTGCCTGTGCTTCCCCCGAGCCTTCCTCAATCAAGGAGGGATGTGGTGGGGGAGAGAGAATGTGCTTGTATGTGGAAATGAGTGGGAGAACACATCAAGAACACATCCTTTCTACTTGGTATAACTTAATCCAGAAAAAACAACACTCACATTTCTAAGCTTTATAACCATTAACTGGTTGCAGTCCCCTCTTCACCCATAAACATGCATGTAAACGGTAGGAAACATTATCCTTTTTCTGCTTTGACCAAGAATTTGACAACATGGCTGCAGATTGGTAGAAAGTAACAATTCTACACTGAGTGATCTTGAGTATGCAGCCTGTGTGAGAAACCACAGGCTATATTTCATTTAATTGCACGTTCTAGGTAATGTCAGGTCTCAAGCTTCTAGGGATTGTGGGGAAGACTGAAAGGCTGTGATGTATTATTTGCTCAACTTCCTTTGGTACAGTAGTATTCAAACTTTTGAACTACACAGAATTCTTCATGACAATAGGTAGAGTCTCATAAAGAATTCCATGTAATTCAAAAGATTGCATACTTACCTACAATACAGAAACAATAAAATAGAGCATCAGTATGATTATGATTAATTACAAGCCAGAGAAAGCCTGCTTAAACAAATGCTTTTTCAGGAGGTGTTTAAAACATACCACATTTCTGCTTCCTAGACCATACAAGTGAGGGTGTTCCAGAATGTAGGTGCCAGTACTAAGAAGGCCCACTTCCGAGATGTTACGTGGCAACATTCTGTTGGTTGCAGAATGACTAACAAGGCCTCCCCTGAAGATCTTAAAGGTTAGCTGGGTGTATATGTAGGGGAGGCGGTCTGCTACGTATCCTGGTCCTCTGTTGTTTATGGAAATAGAGGAGGGGAGAGAGCAGCAAGGGTCTTCACTTGCCACTGTGTTGCGTTCTAGCTGCTGCAATGGAAGGCATGTTATTATACTGGAGCCACAACAACGCCACTTGTCCAGCACCATGTGAGAAGTACTGGTGCTTCTGCAGTTCCCGTGCTGCTGAGATAAGCTTCAGAACCCAGCCAGTGGGTGTTTATTTAAAAGGTGCGAGAGAAAGGAATGAGACAGGAAGGGTAGGCTTGCATGGTGCTGCTGGTGGCAGTTGATCTTACTACAAAGTGTCTGTAGTGACACTCGGCTCTCTTTGGACAGTTACGCCTTCCTCCAATTTTTGTGGGCAGTCTGGCTTAGCAGCACCTTGTAATAAGCAAGTGCTTGCCAGAGCTTAACTCCTGTAGGCATGAGGCCATCCTGACAGCTAGCTAAAAAAGGGGGGGGGAGGCTCCCCGAAACTGCCTGCCTCTTGCTTATACATCAAGTATAACTGTAACTATCTCCTAGTGCCTTTAGTGATAAAGTGCACCACAAACAAATATCTGTCCCCAATTTTAACTGAATTTGTTCTTTATTATAGCGCCTACAAGTATACTAGGGGTTTTACAGTTGTAAAACAGAGACAAGTCCCTGTTCCAAAGTACTAATTCTGAAAGACAGATGTGAAAGGGAGGAAGCTGAAAAAAATTATTTAAGGTTTTATAAATAATAGTATTATGCATACATACATACATATCCTATACCTGTCATATGACAGTCAGCAAAGGGCTGCTCTTTCACCAACATGTACACTACTGCAAGCTAGTTGGCTCCTTTTGTCTGCTTGTCCCAGGGACTTGGATCCCATGTCTTTGACTTGATACTGATGTTTGACAATGCCACTTTGAACCAGTGCAAGGACAGTAGCGGTCCACATGCTGATTGTGCTTAACTGTTGTCATGTCTCCTCTCTGCTCATATATCTGCTCGTGGTACAATCGTAAAGCTGTAGTGCCTTTGTTGTAGTGTGGGAAAGCACCACAGTGTTAAATGTTAGTTTTACAAGATTCCTTAGTTCTGGTCCTCTACCTTTTTCGATTTGCACAGCAGACAATAGAATTAGGCCACTACACTGCAGTAGGGTTCTTTAGGCATCCATGCCAGTGCTCACCACCAAATGAGATATATTGAGTTGTATCCAGACTAAGTTCGTTGCACTTTGTTCCTATTGAAACCCATAGGGCTTGAGTTAGTCATGACTAACATCTCACCTTGATTTTGGCAGTACCTCATGCAACTAACTTGTTCTGGATACAACATGGTTTGTTTATTTCCCCCCATTTCTACTCTGCTTTTCCACCCAACAAGCCCACATGGCAGCTCATACTAATAAAACATGAAATATGTCATTTATGAATCCCATTTATGATAGAATGGTAGAGTACAGATCTGTTACATTAAATAAAAGGAAGCCGTGACTAAAACAAAACACAACAAAATACAAAGATTGTCAGTTCAGTTTATCAAAAACAGCATGCAAATATGGGGCTCGGAGGGAGAATAAATACCACTGCCTCCCCTAAAGATAAGTCAGAATAGGAAATATCTCAGCCAGTTCTATGGAAGAACCCAATAGAGAGCTGGCTCTATCGTCTTCATTGTGGACAGTATTCCACAGAAGAAATGCCAACACTCTCAAGAAGACCTTTCAGCACTTAAAATGTTAACATGAATGTTTTATTCAAGCTAGTATTAATTTTGCAAGTTGAATTTTCTGACTTGTACCTTTCATTTATTTTCATTTAGTGTTTGAAGCTTTCTGTATGCAGCCAACAGATTCAGCACAGCCAAGATGAACATTAATTATAGACTAAACAAGCCTGGAAAAATCTAATGGTCTCCCTTATGGCTGCCTGAAATCATTGCTAGATCTAAAATTTGACTTACTAGGGAAGTTGCTACCTCTGTACCTCATAGTTCTCACGGTCTTTGACTATTAGAGGAAAGCTTTTTGTCTATTCTCCATCTGCCTACAGATTATGGAAATGATATGATTTTCAAATGAATGAATGCTTAAGTTATTCTGTTCTTTAAAAACACCTTAAAAGAAGGTTCATGCCATGCATTTGATTTTCTTAACTAAAGAACTACATTTGTGATGGAAGTAAAATTTAAATGCCCCAGGAAAGGTTGATTTGTAGTAAATGATAGGTTTCATTTGGGAAAGTGGGTTTTCTTAATAAACTAGGTAAAAGTAATCTCTAAAACAGGGCTGGGTAGACTTTAGGCTTGGAGGATCTAGTTTGCTTTTTTTACTAGGACACCAAGATCCACCAATCAGAGCCTGGTGCAAAAGACATATACTGTGAATGAAAGAATTCCGAGCCCAAGGATTTCTTTTGCGTACCAGAACTGAACAGAGGTCCCAGCCCTTCCCTCAAAAATCCTTTCCTGGTTACCCCAAGCTTTCCTTCATTTCAGCAGTATAATTTAGGGTGGGGAGAGTGATTTTGATGTTGCTATTGTTAAAGAATTGGGAATAAGACAACCTTGCTGATCTACTGCAAGTCACACAGAAATCTACAAGTAGATCCAGATCTACCTTCTATCCAGCCCTGACCTAAATCACAAGCCTCAGAGCTGTGTTTTTAAATTGGTAACTTTAACATTACTTGAGTACAGATTTTTGGGAGAGTTTACAAGCTAAAATTTGACACAGGGGAAACAGGAAGGGGAGGGAAATGAAGGTGTCTTTTAAATTCTGCTCCCGGCTTTTGAATCTGTTTTTATTTAGGAGCATTTGAGAGTGGCCCAGGAAGCCACATCAGGTGTCTTGTTTTTCTTTTCCTCCTGGAACTCCTGTGCTGAAAGCTGAAGGTGAAAATACCTGTCTTGCTTATAATAGGCCAGTCAATATCCAGAAAGTGCAATTATTGTTATTATTATTATTAATAATTTTATTATTAATAATAATAATTTTATTATTATTATTTATTTTTATTATTAAATCTACAAGTATCCCTATAGCCTACGCTCTCAGAGCAACATACAGAATAAGAGCAAAGCCATAAGACCAATACATCAGCTTAGTAAAATCAGAAAATGAGTTACTGGTGTCAGCGTGTTAAGAGCAGGCACCCATGCCAGATCAGGTACATAAGGCAACAAAAATCGTAGGTGGATGCACACCTCCTTCATGTTGGTGTATAGCATGTCCAGATGGGTTCATTACTCTCAGAGCTGTTAAGAGTTTTCCAGGAAGTAGCCCAAGCCATTGCAATAAGTGGTAGTGACCTTGAAAATGACCTTCGGGTTCACTTTTGAGGGAGGCATCCCCCCCCTTAATCTTTGGTACCCCATATACAATTGATATGCCATGGGTGCCCACTTTTAACATGCTGGCACAAGTAAAAAAAAAATGACATTGCGTCTGGCCTTCTATTACGTGACCCTTGAATATTCAGACAGGGAAAGCATGGCAAGTTGTAACAAGCCTGGGGCACTAAATGTTATTAATCTGGTCTGTTCATGAGCAAAAACAAAGTGTTAACTAGTCTAGTGACACTTTTTTGTCAGTTTACAAAGTATCTTGCTGGAGCATACAAATATCAGCCCCACTTAATACAAAATCAGTATACTCAAGCAGATTGAGAAATATAACCATTTTTTTTTTACAGTTGATTGACCGCTTTGCCTGCTGTTGTAGTTAATACGCTACTCACGTAACACAGTATTTATACTCGAGTGCAAAAATAGCTTTATCTTGTCTGTGCATCAAGCCTGTGAGTGCTGTTCCTGTTTTACAGGTGGGCAACAGAATCTGAGAAATGTTTTGGACAACTCATTGCAAATGATGGTGGCTCAGGGATTTGAATCCAGACTTACAAATCCAAAAGTAAAACTTTGTCCACTAGAATGAACTAATTCTCCAATTAATCCATGCTTAGCTCAGCCAGTTTGCATGACAATGACCTGGTTCACATAACACAACAAGCCAGAGTATGTGATGAGTATGGGTTATTGTTGAACTGTGAGGTTATTGTGTTGTGTAAACCCATCCATGCTAACAAACCATGGTTTGTTAACCACCAACAATTCACAACCCAACAACAAACCACAGGTTCTCTTCCTGGGTTGTTTGTGGTTAACAAACCATGGTTTGTTAGCATGGCAGGATTCACACAACACAACAACCCAAAGTTCAACAACCCACACTCAGCCTATAGTCAGCCCATATTTTGTCTAGTCATGTTCTGTGAACCCAGCCAGTGTTTGTTATTCAAGTGTTAGTTTGGATGGGTGACAAAGTTACCACACATCAGCATTCACACAGGCCTTGTCTACACTACAATTTTATGTTTTCATACCACTTATACCATATTCCAGGGGATTGTAGTCTGAGGTGCATATTCTCCATGATAGGTCTATAACCCTTCCTGTCGGAAGAAAAATACCTTAGGGTGAAGGAAATAACTATTAAACCAATTCAAATAGACAGCGTGAATATCATCAAATTTTTAATGCCGCACCATCAATCAAAGCAACTTAATCAAGTGATAAGTTTTACCATTTCAACTAATTAGTAAGTTGGAGCAATCTGTAATACATGCTCTGGATCTTAACTAGTATTAGGTCACCCTATTTTTTACTTATATTCTTTTTATCCCCAGCTGTGACTTACTTTACATTGTGTGTGTGTGCGTGCACGTGTGTGCAGCTTAGCATCCAAGAGAGGTAGTGTATTGGCTAGTGTTGGACTGGGACTGTGGAGATCCAGTTTCTGGTCTCCACTCGGCCATGAAGCTCACTGGGTGACTTCTTGGGACAGTCACTGACAGTCAGCCTAACCTACCTCACAGGGTTGTTGTGAGGATAAAATGGAGAGGAGTAGTATCTTGTATGGCTTCAGCAGTATGTGAACTGAGAACTACCGGAAGTACAAGCTGGGTTTCGAAGAGGCAGAGGAACTAGAGACCAAATCGCCAATATTTGCTGGATCATGGAGAAAGCAATAGAATTCCAGAAAAACGTCCATTTCTGCTTCATTGACTACGCTAAAGCCTTTGATTGTGTGGATCACAACAAACTGGCAAATTCTTAAAGAGATGGGAGTACCAGCCCACCTTACCTGTCTCCTGAGAAACCTGTACGAGGGTCAAGAAGCAACAGTAAGAACCGGACATGGAACAACCGATTGGTTCAAAATTGGGAAAGGAGTACGACAAGGCTGCATATTGTCGCCCTGCTTATTTAACTTATATGCAGTGTACATCATGAGAAACGCCGGGTTGGATGAATCACAGGTCGGAATTAAGATTGCCGGGAGAATTATCAATAACCTCCGATACGCAGATGATACCACCATAATGACAGAAAGCGAAGAGGATCTAAAGAGCCTCTTGTTGAGGGTGAAAGAGGAGAGTGCAAAAGCTGGTTTGAAACTCAACATTAAAAAACAAAGATCATGGCATCTGGCCCCATCACTTCCTGGCATATAGAAGGGGAAGAAATGGAAGTAGTGACAGATTTTATTTTCTTGTGCTCCAAGATCACCGCAGATGGTGACTGCAGCCATGAAATTAAAAGACGCTTGCTCCTTGGGAGGAAAGCTATGGCGAACCTAGACAGCATAGTAAGAAGCAGAGACATCACCTTGCCGACAAAGGTTCGTATAATCAAAGCTATAGTTTTCCCAGTAGTAACGTATGGCTGTGAGAGCTGGACTATAAGGAAGGCTGAGCGCCGAAGAATTGATGCTTTCGAACTGTGGTGCTGGAGAAGACTCTTACGAGTCCCCTGGACTGCAAGGAGGTCCAATCAGTCCATCCTAAAGGAAATCAACCCTGACTGCTCATTGGAAGGACACATACTGAAGCTGAAGCTCAAATATTTTGGCCACCTAATGCGAAGAGAAAAGTCACTGGAAAAGACCCTGATGCTGGGAAAGATTGAAGGCAAAAGGAGAAGGGGACAGCAGAGGATGAGATGGCTAGATAGCATCACCGATGCAATGAATATGAACTTGAGCACACTCCAGGAGAGAGCGGAAGGCAGGAAGGCCTGGCGTGCTATGGTCCATGGGGTCACGAAGAGTCGGACACGACTTAATGACTGAACAACAAATAGTGGGATCCCACAGGGATCTGTATTAGGACCAATGCTTTTCAACCGGTTCATAAATGATCTGGATTTAGGAGTGAGCAGTGAAGTGGCCAAGTTTGCTGATGACACCAAATTATTTAGGGTGGTTAAAACAAAAAGGGATTGTGAAGAGCTCCAAAAGGAACTCTTCAAACTGGGAGAATGGGCATCACAATGGGAAATGCGGTTCAGTGTAAGCAAGTGTAAAGTGATGCATGTTGGGGCAAAAAGACCCAACTTTAAGTATAGCCTCATGGGATCAGAGCCAAGTGACCAGCCAAGAAAGAGATCTTGGTGTTGTGGTGGACAGTTTGATGAAAATGTCCACCCACTGTGCAGCTGCTGTAAAAAAGTCAAACTCCATGTTAGGCATAATTAGAAAAGGAATTGAGATTAAAACTGCCAATATCATACTGCCTTTATACAAGTCTATGGTATGACCACACTTGGAATACTGTGTACAGTTCTGGTCACCACACCTAAAAAAAGATATTGTAGAGCTGGAAAAAGTGCAGAAAAGGGTGACTAAAATGATCAAGGGGCTGGAGGGCCCCCCTATGAGGGAAGGTTACAACAGCTGGGAATGTTTAACCTGGGAAAAAGGAGGGTAAGGGGAGACATGATAGAGGTGCACAAAATTATGCATGGGGTGGAGAATGTGGATAGGGAGTCATTTTTCTCCCTCTCTCAAAATACTAGAACCTGGGGTCATCCCATGAAGCTGATTGGTGGGAGATTCAGGACGGATAAAAGGAAGTACTTCTTCACACATCGCGTAGTTAAACTGGAATTTGCCACCACGGAAAATAGTGATGGCCCCCAATTTGGAAGGCTTTAAAAGGGGGGTGGACAAATTCCTGGAGGAAAAGGTTATCCATGGCTACTAGTCCTGACAGCTATGTGCTACCTCCAGTACCAGAGGCAGTGAGCCTATGTACACCAGTTGCTGGGGAACATGGGCGGAAGTGTGCTGTTGCGCTTGTGTCCTGCTTGTGGATCCCTGGTCGAAATGAACAGAATGCTGAACTAGATGGACAGTGAATGCTGGACTAGATGGGCAGGTCAGACTAGATGGTTTGACCCAGCATGGCTCTTCTTATGTTCTTGTAATATAACTGCCTATTTAGGTTGTGAGCACCACTGGCTAGTGCGAGATGCTTCATCCTCTCTGATTTAATATCCTGTGGCTCTTTTTTCTATTATTTCAGTCGTGTTACTTTCATTTACATTTGGAGTGCCTAGAAATCTAAAAATAAATAAATTTCTGGTTTCAGAATCCAGACCCTAACAAAGAGAACCCCCCATGTAATGCCCAGGAGCTGGAAGAATGTGACATTTTCCTTGAAGACAGCACAAGTTTGTGCAGATTTGATGGTAACACCTTGAATGTCACTCATGTGGTAAGTAGAAGGTAATATTCTAAACTCCTTTATCATTTAACTACCAACAGCAAACCAAGTGGTCCTTTTCCCCCTTGGCTGGCTGGGGAATGCTGGAAGTTATAGGAATCTTTTTCTTTCTAAACTTGCATAGTACTACACCCTTATGGTACTAAACGACTCCACTCACTTGCCAGTCCTCGGTTAGGGAATGAATTGTGGGTGGGGGAGCACAACTGTGTTGGTACTCCTGGACCTCTAAATGTTTTTCAATGCCATTGATTATGCTGTCATTCTGGCCAGAACTGGGCTGGAAAGTACAATGTTACAGTGACTCCAGTCCTTTCTGGAAGGATGAACCCAGAAGGCGGTGTTGGGAGACTACTGTTGAGGTGCCTCAGGGTTCCATCTTGTCTCCATGCTTTTTATTATCTACTTGAAATCATTGGGAGACCTGAGTGTCATCAGTATGCAGATGACATGCGGCTCTACCTCCTGTTTTTATTTACCAGTTCCAGGGAGGCTATGGAAATGTTGAACAGGTATCTGAAGACAGCTCTGGGATGGGTAAGGGCAAACAAGATGAAATCTACTCCAGATAAGATGGAGGCACTGTGGGTGCTAGTAGTTACCTATAAAGGCCCAAGTGGTTTGGGACCAAGTTATTTGAATGGCCGTCTGCACCCATATTAACCTGCACAGGCCTTAAGATTGGCTTCAGAGGTCCTGCTCATTGACCTGCCATCATGACTTCATTATGTTGGCTGACACTAGACAAGGCCTTTTTGGTGGTGTCCCATGCTTTATGGAATTCCCTCCCTCAGCAAGTGCACATGGCCCCTACTCTGCTGGCTCTTAAACAGTCCTTGAACACCATTGTTTTAGGCTGCTTTTAATTAGTGTTTCAGTGGTCTGTATTTAAGAGCAGTTTCAATGTCTGCATTTTAAGCTGTTTTGATGTGATATATGAAGTGTTTTACTGTTCTAAACTGCCAGTGGGTCAATATTTTCGTGATCATTTTGTGTTGAGTTTTATGCTATGCTGTGGCTGCCTTGGGATGATTACCCTGAAGGGCAAAATACAAAGGTTGAAATAATACAATGAAATACAAACAGTCAAATTTATTATAAGAATGAAATATTGTGTGTATCAAAGCTCCCACAGATCTTTGGCTCTAGACCAAGAAAATGGCCCAAAGTCACTTCAAACATTCTAACTGGGGAGAAAGGTAATATTTTTTAGCTCATTGACTGGATTCACGCAACACGCTAACCCACATTCAGTGGCTGAGTGTGGGTTGTTGTTGAACTGTGGGTTAGCATATTCTCTGGACCCAGGACATTTTCCACAGGGTGGCTTGTTAACCACGTAGTGTGGCTTATTTTTCTCAGGCAAGCCACCTTGAGAACCCATGGTTTGTTGTTGGGTTGTTCAGGGTGGTTAACAAGCTACACTGCAAGGTTAACAAGCCACCCTGCAGAAAATTTCCTGGGTTCAGACAACAGGTTAACCTACGGTTCAAAAAACAACCCACGGTTCAACAACAACCCACACTCAACCACTGAGTGTGGGTTAGCATGTTGTGTGAACAGCCCCATTGTCAAACACTATGGTACTCTGTCCTCGATCAGGCAAGCAGGTTTATACTCTCCAGCACCACCATGCATTAACTGACAATTCTTGGAGCTAGGGAGGTAGGGTTTTTTTTTGGGGGGAGGGGTGTTATGGACAGTCACTTTGTTGGGACTGCTCCTTATGCTTTGCCAATGTAGCTTTGTACCTTCTCGTTATTTTTTTCTGTCTACAGCCAGTCCAGAGACATGAGCATAGTCAGCCAAGCCATCTGTTTTTAGTTCATTTTTGTTACACTTGTGGAGGCTTCGCCCTTTTTTTTCTTGAAAGAGGCTCATTTTTGTTAAGTCAGGCAAAGCACCTTTACACCTTTTGCTGTCAAACAATTAATCAGTCTTTTGTGCACTTTTAGGTTTGGCAGTTTTCTGAATAAAGTCGATTCTTTCCAAAGAATGCCCAGTTGTTTGTATTGCAAACCAATGCCATTCTTAGAAGACATATTTTTCAGTGCATTTTCTCTCCCCCCCCCCAGCCACACACACACTTTTTTTCATTCAATAGTTGCGTGTGAGAATAACAACTCATCTTGTTTGCATCTAAACCAAAAGGTTGCTGCCATTCATTATTTGGGGGGAAAAGCAAAAAACATTTTGTAGAAAGATCATTAACTGTGACAGAAACAGAGAGGTGCTAGCGTAGATAACAAGCCGTGGATGCATGTTCATAAGAGGGGCAAGCTTCTCTTTTATGCACAAGAATCAAATAATTGCCAGTTAGCAACCAGGGAAGACAAGCTCTATGCAAATGGTTTTGTTCTTAATACCTGTCTGTCAGATTTTCAAAGAACCTGAATATGCTCCTTTCAAGCCAGATGCTTAAAATGACGGATGGTTTTAGTTACATTTGCTTCTCTGGAATAGAAGGGCAAGACATTGGAAAGTATGCCATATTGACAACACAATCATATACATGTCTGCTCAAACATAAGCCCCATTGAGTTCAGTGGGGTTTACTCCTAGGTAAGTGGGTATAGAATTGCAGCCTTAATATCCTAATATTTTACTTCCAAAAATAATACCTTTGACTTCCAAGTTAAAGAACATACTCTGCTCATTTGCCATGGGCAAATTCTTTTGCCTGAAGAATTTGTATGTTTAGAGTTAGGCTTTTTCATCTGCAAGCTGATCCAACTTCCTTCAAAGACATAGCAAAGGTTAGAAGTCTTTCACCACTGCGGGAAGCTGGCCACTATAAAGTGAGATATGGCATGGATTGGTTCAGACACATCCACCACCATACCAAGGAAAGCACTTAATGCATGCAGTACTCCTGAAAAGAAAGCATGGGGGTTGCCTTAGATTAGAAAAGAGGTCATGTGGTCTAGCACTCTTTTGGCCACAATGAACACTATTTTAGAGCGAGGGCAGGGAACCTCTTTTGGTCCTGGGGCCAGATTGCGCCCCTCCCCCGACCATGCCAGCAGGCCAGATGACATCAAGGGCCAGGGCCCCTCCCATCCCCACCCATTTTCCCTTTTTCTTTTCAGAGAGAGGCACAGAGCTCTGTGTGTGTCTCTCTGCACAGAGAAAGGGATTTGGCTTGTGTTTTTAGGAGCCATTCCTGCAAGCACCTGTCAAGTCCCTTCATGTTCCACGTGAAGCAAACTACCTCAGACAACACTTGCAGGAATGTTTCCTGCAAATGCCAGCTGAGCTGGGTATCTCCTTCACACACACCGCCCGCATCCCAGTGACAGCACAAGAAGCCTGAGAAGGGAAAGGATTTGGCAGGTGCTTTAGAAGAAAGGCAGGATATACATTTGATCAGTGTAGGCCAGTCCTCAGCATGTAATGATTGGAAGTATACTCCTTCTGAACATGGCACTCTCTGATGGCTATATGCTACCTCTAGCATCAGTGGCAGTATGCCTATGTATGCCTGTTGCTGGGGAGCATGAGCAGGAGGGTCCTATTACACTCATGTCCTATTGGGGGGTTTCCCACAGGCCGCTGGTTGGCCACTGTGTGAATAGAATGCTGGGCTTGATAGAACTCTGGTCTGATGCAGCATGGCTATTATGCTCTTATGTAATGTAGCTTCCATTATAGGCCATTATGGGTAACAGAGCATAGAGCATTCGTCTATGAATTTGTCTAATTTTGGTCTTTAAAAAAAAAAAAAAAGCTCAAAGAGCATGGTGTGATTTTGTTTTAATAGTACTTTTTATTTCTCTTATTTCCTGTCAGTCTTTTTTATTTACTCTGCTTTGTTTCTTCATGCTCATAGACACTGACAGTCCTATCGCCACTTTAAGGGTGTATGACCTAAAGAGGTTGTCTGTCCCAGATCGGAAGCTGCTCGACGCTTGTTGAAATCCTCCAGATATTACTCTAGAATAGGTCTGTGCAAGTTCTAACCTAGCAGCTGTGATGGCAGCCCAAGATAGAGTCAATTAAACTCCCTGTTTTTGCTATCTGCCTGGGCCTTCATAAACAAGGATCATGACATACGATTGTTGGGTCATTAGCCATGACCTGCGAGGCGATTTAGAATACAGGTCATCTTGGCGGATCACATGGGTCTGCTTTAAAGGTGCTCTGCAAGCTTTTTAAAATTATTTTTAAACCTCAGCAATCTAATCTCGCTATATTTAGAAGTAGAGTCCACCTCTTCAAAGCTGGCTTCCCTTGCTTCAGAATATTCCCCAGTGCCTACAAAATTTGGTCTTGCCAATAAAAGTTGATATTTGGATAGGGAAAATAATAGAGGTAGAGTGCTTTAACGGAAGGACTTTACTAGCTCACCAGAATGAAGACTTGCCATCCCAAGCCTTACTCATGCTTGAGCCTTCTGGATTAACTGTCTACACCGTGATCGCTCCTTGAATGCAAACCAGCCTTAACGCAGAGAGTATTATGCGTAGTCGTTATAAATAGGCAGTGTCTGCTCTAAGCAGTCTGCATTTTACTTTGAAATTAACTGTCTGCAAGAATAAAAGTGAAGATGAAAACTTCTAATGTGATTCACGCACACATTCTTGGTGCAGGGGCTGTATATTTAATGCAGTACACATAGAAAAATGCAATTAAGTTCTTATCAGCTACTGTTGACACCAATTAGGAGGTAAAGGAAGTATGCCTCTCTTTATTCTGTAACAATTCCTTAAAAATAGAGATGCACATTGTGTTAGCATTTAGAGCAGAGGTTTCCAAACTGTGTGCTGTGATACATTAGTGTGTCGGGGGCAGTGTGTAGGTGTGTCGCGCGAAATGCAGAAAATTGTGCGGAAGGGCACCGTGGAGCTCCCTTACTCGCGTTTGCTTCCCTTGGCCCCTACCCCCGAATTTCCTAAAGCAGCTAATGTTAAAGCAGCTAAGCCTTAGCTGCTTTAACATTAGCTGCTTTAGGATCATGTGGCGTCTTGATGTAGGGAGCAAGTGATTGGCGGTGTTGGAGTGGTACGGCGAGGTATAGGCATGGGGCGAAGAGAGGGGAGGGGAGGCGCCACCCTGGGAGCAGAGCTTGGCCACCGCTGGCTCAGAGAAGTGGCAGTGGCCACCAGCCCTGTGAGATTTCGAGCGCGCCCTTCGCAGACTTCTGCACCACGCTCCTGCGCAGCCAGGCCAGAGTAGCGCACGGGTGGAAACGCCGCCTGGGACTGCACCAAGCGGGCCATCCGCCATCTTGGCAGTCGGAACGGAGCTCAGTGGAGGCCAGAAGCCTCAGAATCAGCGTGCTCCCAATCACCCGGGCGAGCGCAGCTGCAGGCTGTCACCCAGTCAACCCACCTGCTGCTGGCTGAAGGGAGGCCACCCTCTCAAACCCAATGTGGCAAACAGCAAGCCACCCACCACGTGGCACTTATAATTTGATTTCTGCCATTTATTTTTATTTTCACTCTGCTGTAATTGTGGATTAACCACCCACCGGCAGTGTGCCACCGGAGAGCGCTGGAACTGGACTCTGGACATAGGCATTGCAAATATTTACAGCAATATAGCCTTGAAGTGAGACATATATATTTACACCATTTTTGTTGGACTTTTGCTTCTCTACTTCATGTGTTTTTGCAGCTGAACTCTTACCTGGGCCTATGTGTCCTAATATGTATTGTAAATACTTTAGTTAATTTTGTTTATTTTTCACATTTTCTTGCACATATTTACATACTGTTACTCATAAATGACAACAATGTATGTTATCTTACAAATCATACATTTTTAAAAATATAAATGAAAGGTTTTCATGAGATATGTCCTATCCCCATACATTTCGTTATTACAATTTATGTATGTGTCCGTATCTCTTATAACGGGTTACTTTAACCTCCGGTTTGCTAGTAGAACTGAATTACCGTGTCACGAAATGATGCATGTCTAAGAAGTGTGTCACCATCATGAAAAGTTTGGAAAGCTTTGATTTAGAGTATAGGAATGATTAAAGCTTTTATGGGTTAGTTTTTGTGCCAAATAATGTAATTGTGCATACATGTGTGCACATGTATTTAATCTTGTGTAATTCTGAGACACAGGACCACTATCATGTGAATTTATCTTGTATGAGCAAAAAACCCCTTCGGAACAGGTATATTTGTTTACGCAGAGATGAAGGAAATAGCTGTCAGTGGCCCTTTATGGTTTTCTCCCTTTTCATAGTGATCAATAGAGGTATTGACTGCTTCCATATTCTTTGTGTGTCTCAAAAATAGATTGTTATCTTGTGATCAATAATCATTCTTTGCTAGCTAGTTTGAGTATTAGTTCATCAAACTATATAAAGGACTAAGACGGTCTTTTCTGCCCCATGGGACTTTTCAGCCCCGTGGGGTAAATTCCCCGATGCAAGCAACCCCCTTCCTCCTGTATGATGATGGGAGGCATTTCTTTTTCTTCCACCATTCCTGACACAGGCTGTTTCCTTTCCCTCCATCAGTCTTTGCTACCTTACCCATCCATGCCCCAGATCTTATATCGATAGTGGCCTTGTCCACATAATTTCCCCTCCCCCGCCCCCAAAAAAGTGAGCTGGACAGTCCATGATGCCCATTTGTGAGGTGGTCTCCCTTGTGCAATTGCTCCCCATAAGGAAGAAAAATTTCATGGGCAAGCGTGATTGTGGAGGAGCCACCCAGCTCTCATGCTGTTCGAGGGGGAGATGAAGAACAGAGGGAAGATCCCACCAATATATGAAGAAGAAATGCTGCCGCTTCTGTTTAATGGCAGAAGAAAGGCAAGCAAAAGAGGCCCTATGACTGTTCCCTATTGAACTGGAGCTACTCTCCATTGTTCCCCACCCTTTCTCTTCCTTTCTAATGGATTCACTCTTCATGGCAAGGTTTCAGCATCACAGTCACAGTACAAGATGTTTCCCAACTTCACTGGTAAGCAACTGTGACTTGATTTTATTTTTAATTCACTGTAGCTGAAAATTGAGCTTTAGACTAAATTAGATTCTCTAGGCAGTTCTTCACTTATTAAAACAACTTTACATTACAGCTTACAGAAATGGTACCAACGTGGCCTTTGTAGATTCCTGAGTACCGATAGCCTGACTACTGATCAAAGCATTGGTAACTTCAAGATTGGATTACTTTAATGCGCTCTATGTAGGGCTGCCCTTAAGGCTTGTTCAGAAGCTGCAGCTAGTGCAGAATGCATCGGCTGGGTTACTGACCGGGATGCCTTACCGTGCACATATTACACTTCTGCTAAAGGATCTGTACTAGCTGCCAGTCTGCTACTGACCTAGGTGAACGGTGTTCTTATTAGTATTCAAAGCCCTATACAACTCAGGACCAGGTTACCTCAAGGAACATCTCCCCCTATAACTGGAGTGGGTAATATGTGGCCCCTGCAGCCCCCCAGTGTCTCCTGCCACCCCCAAAATTCAGGGATACCCCCAAAAAATCTAAAAAAAGGTTTCTTTTTTGGCAAACCAAATGGCACTCTGTAGCTGCTGTGGATCCCCAAAAGGGTCAGCATTAGCTTGCAAGCAAGCTAATTTTGACCTTTGGGGCACTCTGTAGCAGCTATGGATGGCTTTTTTCTCTCTCTCCCAAAGTTGTCCTATAACAGCTTCTCAAGCAACTACAATTTTTTTTGCGGGGGGGGGGGGGGTCTGTTGTCTGTGCCACAGCCTATGGATTTCCATTTGGCAAACACATGGAGACAGGCCTTCTCTGCAGTGGCGCCCACCCTGTGGAATGATCTCCCCTCTCAGGTACTTCGTTAAGAAAGCCTTCTTGTCTCTCCTTGCTATTCTCTGGAACTCTGCATTCAGTTGGATATATCTTCCCCTTTCTCCCTTGCTTTTCGTTTCCCTCCTTTCCTCAGCTACTTGTAAAGCCTCATCACCTCATCTACACCAAGGCCATGCCTGCCTGTTATTCCAGTGATTTCTTGACTTCCTACTTTAACATTCCAAACCCCTATGATGAAAAGGACATCTTTTTTTGGTGTTAGTTCTAGAAGGTGTTGTAGGTCTTCATAGAACCGATCAACCTCAGTTTCTTCGGCCTCAGTGGTTGGGGCATAGACTTGAATTACTGTGATGTTGAATGGTTCGCCTTGGATACGTACTGAGATCATTACATTGTTTTTGAGATTGTACCCCAGTACTGCTTTTCCCACCCTTTTGTTGACTATGAGCGCTACTCCATTTCTTCTAAGGGATTCTTGCCCACAGTAGTAGACATAATGGTCACCTGAATTAAATTCACCCATGCTTGTCCATTTTAGTTCGCTGATTCCCAAGATGTCAATGTTCAATCTTGCCATCTCATCTTTGACCACCTCCAGCTTACCTTGATTCACTGATCTGACATTCCAGGTTCCTAAACAATATTGTTCTTTACAGCATCGGATTTTCTTTTCACCACCAGACACATCCACAGCTGAGTGTCCTGTCAGCTTTGGCCCAGCCGCTTCACTCTTTCTGGCGCTACTTGGAAATTCCCTCTGCTCTTCCCCAGTAGTATATTAGACACCTTCCGACCTGAGGGGCTCATCTTCCGGCATCATATCTTTTAGCCTTGTGATACATTTCATGGGGTTCTCTTGGCAAGAATACTGGAGTGGGTTGCCATTTCCTTCTCCAGTGGACCACATTTTGTCAGAACTCTCCACCATGACCTGTCCGTCTTGGGTGGCCCTGCACAGCATAGCTTTTGGCTTCACTGAGTTACGCAAGCCCCTTCACCACAAGAAGGCAGTGATCCATGAAGGGGGAGAAAGTGATTAGCCCAAAGTAATTTAGTGAGCTTTATAGCTGAGTAGGGATTTGAACCTGGGTTTCTCCAGTCTGATATTCTGTCCTAGAGGTGGGCAATTTGTGGCCCTCCAAATGTTTTGGCTTACAATTCCCATCATCCCTCACCGTTGACTATGCTGATTGGAGTTGTAGGTTAAAACATCTGGAGGGGCACAAGTTGCCCACCCATACCCTATCCACGACACCACGCTGGCTCTGAGTACTTTTATGAAGTGGTAATTTAAGTCTTTGAAATGTGACTCCACATTTCTGTGAAATAAGGTTTATAAACTTTTGTACGGGAGAGTATTCATTCCCTGAATAAATAATACATTTTTAAGTGCTTGTTTCAGTAAGTGGAAATTCTGTTTTAATATCACTTCCACACCAAAGTGCAGAAATTCATTTCGTTGTAACTGATTAAATTTACCTCAGCTTAAAGTTAACATGGTACCAATTGCAGATACTCTCCTTAGCTGTAATACGCCTTTTCACTATATTGTATTGCTATCTGTAACATTTATATTCTTGTTATGGAAAGAAGAGGATGCCTTTATAACACTGAAATATAGTTAAAACCTCACATTCACTTGCATTCATAGTAATATTTTTCAGTTATTGGGTGACTCAGAAATGTAATGCTGACCTTTTGCAAATTGGTATCTGGATCTTTATTTCTCAGTTCTAGTGTGGCACTGGCAGTATTTCATTCCTTAATTAATGCCATACCCCTTTTAATAGCTGTGAATCAGCTATTATATTTTCTTTTGAGTTGATTTAGTTTGGGTAACATGTTCTCACTCGTGAGTTTTTCCCCTTCTAAATGCAGATTTATAGAATTCATGGTTCTAGATAGAAGCGGGGGGGGGGAGATTGTTATGATAAGGTCTAAGGAATGTGGTCGCTACAGGATAATTTAGCCTGTGAGATTTTTCTTTCAGTAAATTATCTTGTTTCTAACAGTGTTTATAAGGGACAAAATGTAAGTGAGGCGCCTAAAATAAGTCTTCATGTTACTGAAGCTGCTGGTAGGAAGTAGCTGTAAAAAAAAACTACTGAAGGGAAGAAGGGAAGTCTAGAATATGCTCCTGAAGGAGCCCCAAAGTGCCTTGAGAACAGCAAAAAAGGTGAAAAGCAACTAAGAACTCAAAGGAATAAAGAGTAAAGTTAATATGCATAGAAGAGGGACCAAAAGGGGATTAAGAGAACAGTTACACATGCCCTGGCTATTACAGGTTCCTTTTATTAGAATTTTTTTCATGCTTACAAGATCGATGTTAAAGATCAACCTTTATATCACCCAAGATTACTGAGATGTCTGGTTTACAATGTTGAATCCTGTTCAGGGCAGGTGGTGGTGAAGATTAATAAAATATGCTACTTCCGTTTTCTCTACTTTGAGTAATAATGTCAGGTTCATAAAAAATATTCCAGGGATGTGTTCAAGCAAGGAGACATGAAAGGTAACTTCATAAACCTGGCAAAATGCTGTACGTAGATGATTTCTTGTGCGAAATGCAAAAAGCTGATCATTTCAGCCACTTCCGCTACCTTCTCTGCCAGAATGTGGCCAACCATGTAGCTCATGAATTGGCATCCAGCCTGTGAGATCATTTTATTCAGCTCCAGTGTAGCCTTTGTAAGGAGGGCAGTGTTCATGCTTCCTGGAAAGAAGCATAGAATTGTAGAGTAGAGGAGGCCTTATAGGCCATCTAGCTTAACCCCTTACTCAATGCAGGACATTTAGAGCTAGAGCATCCCCAGCAGATGGTTGTCCAGCCTCTGCTTGAAAACCTGCAGCGAGGGAGAGCCTCCCCAACCACCCCAAACGCTATGGATGCTACATATCAGAACAACAAGAAAGCTTCACACTCCATGCGTTTTCCATCTTCAGCTGGGATGATGGACATGCGAGCTAAGAGTCCATATGTTGAATTCCTTATTGGCCAGCCTACAGGATAGCATTGAAGATAAGCCTCTGCACTGCTTTGGAGAATATGCCAGCCCAAGGGGAGCCTTATTCCTCCCACACCATCACTGTAGATGACATGACTCTTTCCTAAGCATAACAGCTCTCCTTTTTTTTTGGTTCCAAGCTTGTTCCATTGGTGGCCTCACTCTTCTATTGGGGAATCTATTTTGCTTCTTACAGCAGATGACAGCCAGAGATCATGTATCAAGAGTGAATGTAAGAAAAGCCAAAAATTCCTGAAGTGGATACTGAATTAAATTAATCACTCCAAGCACAGCTAAAGCATACCATTTTCTCCATGCTTAAGACATTGGCCAACCCTGCCTTTGGTTACAAATTCTTTTCTTAGTTGAAGCAGACTGCTCTTTTTCATAAAAGTAGCTGCTGGTGATGAAATAGCCTCTGCATTTAACTGACCTGCTTAGATTCTTCTCCACATGCAAAGGAGAGTGGCTTATTTTCATGCCATCAGAAGTTTTGAAAAGCAGGAATCTGTTTAAATTGGCGTAAATATCTCTACAAAATACTTTCTAGATGAAGTAACACTAGTGGTTTTCATTAACCATTGTTAAGTATACCTGCTATTATATTTATAGAGCAAGATGGTGTGATGTGCTAATGTCATTTAAAGAAAAGTAGATGTGTATGACTGCCTTTGTAAAGGAGGGTATAATGATCTCTCAGTTTCACACAGTTAAAGCAGCAGTTTCACTCCTACCTGAGTAATATGACATCACCCATGAAGCTCCAAATTCTAGAAAACCATACCACCCCTAAGTCTTATAGTCAAAATACATTGGTGAATCCATGCAAATGTGTTCTATTATATGTTTATTCAGGTTTTTATCTTGCTCTTCCTCCAAGATCCTCAGGGTAGTATATACTCAGAACAACCTAGTGACATAGGATTACACTGAGAAATAGCAATTAGCCCTTGGTTACCCAGTGATCTTCATGGTTGAGCAGGAATTTGAACTTAGGTCTCCCAGGCTCTAGTTGAACGTTGAAACTACTATGCCACACTGTCTCATGAGCAAAGAATTTTGATACACTTAGAACCATAAGGATGCAGTCTTGAATCTAATGTTGCACTAAAACATTTCTAGGGGTAAATCATCTAGATTTCAGGGATATCTCAAAAAAGATCACAGCTAGACTGGTGGTCTGTAATGCATTGGGCAGTATCCAACTGTGTCATTCCATTAGCGCAACTGATGTTGCGCTAGCGTAAGCTAGGTCTAATGATGCGCAAGAGAAGAATCCAACTAAAGTTACATTTGTGCAAGCATGATTCCACAAGCAGTTGTGCATTGTGGCTGTGCAACCCATTGCGCATAACTCTGGTGCATCCACTTGCTCAACTGCTTGCACAACCAGTTGCACAAGCATAATGGGCAACCACTTGCACATTGGAAAGATTCAGCAGAGCTCTGTTAGCGCTATTTGAGTTTGTGGAATGACACAGTTAGGTACTACCTATCGATTAGAGGTTTGGATAACTGCCCTACCAATATCTTAATGTAATTTTGCTCAAAGCTGAAATTATGCTGCTGGTGGTACATGTCATCAAGCAGTTAAATACTGAATTGGTACTAAAAGGATTACTCTTCTGTCCTGCAGGTAAATCTTGGAAGCAACCAGTATCTCTTCTCAACAGTGGTGGATCCCAAGGAAATGCCATGTTTCTGCTTACGTCATGATGTCGATGCTCTTCTCTGGCAGCCACGCCCAGATCAACAGGACAAGTGGGAGCACATTTCTACTTTCAACGCATTAGGTATGGGAGGAAGGCTACATAGCATTTATCTTCATTCCATAATGGCTTCCCCACTTCAGTTCAGTCATCTCTGCTCTCACTCATAACAGAGGTCCGTGATTAAAAGGTGGTTGATTATTGTAGCAAATCTCAAAGTATTTCAGTCTTGGGTTGATTTTCAGAAAGACTTACTTTAGGTAAATAAGTAACTGATTAGCATCATAAAATCAAGCCTATTTTTCTTAAGGATTAAGTACTTAGTTTTATGAATGAAAGTTTGTGCAATACCTTAGGAAGAGCACAAATAAAATGAAGAGGCACCAACATTCCTGCAGATGTAAGCTATTTCAGACCATAGTTCAGGATAAACTCCAAGTTAAATCTTCTAGAAGAAATCCATAAAATGTTCCAGGCATGTTTATGCTGTGTTGATTCCACTGAGCCTACTGCCAGCAAAATGAGTGTTGTGGTATTGCCCAAAGGGTATAAAAGTCAGATCAAACCAGCATGGAAGTCCTGTTTCAAAATTCACAGGCACTTTGCATAGAAGATTGAAGCTTGGCTCAACTGGAAAATGATAACCTTTTAGTTTTTAGCTGGCATATCAAGCAGTTTCATTTTTCATTCTTTGTTGTTGAAACAAATGGGGAATTCTAAAGCATGTTTGCTTCAATCGTCCGGTGGTTTTTTGTGAAGAATTCAGATTTATAGGGCAGTATCCTATTGTGCACATATGCCAGAGGAAGCAACCACTGGTGCAATGGGGATTTTGCGGTTTCACAAGCAACCTGAAGGATGCAGAAATGCTTATTTCTGGAACCGGGCAGGTCAGTGGAGCTCACAGAAGGGAGCTCCACTGTCCTATCCCAATCTAGAAATGAGCATTTCTGCTCGTTTCCAGGGTTACTTTTAGAACTGCAGAACCCCATTGTACAAGCAATCACTCATGCTGGTGCAAAAGAAACAGTGGAAGTGCAGTGGCAGCATAGGATGCTGCCCAATAGTTTGTTTCTGGATTTCTGAACTTTGGCCAGTTCGTATACCAGGTTTTTCAGATATGGGGAGTATTTTCCATTTCTGCATAAATGGCTAGGACCCAAAGCACTACTTTAGGTGGGCCAAAAGCGCTTGACCATGATTTGGGTGGGTTGCTTTGTTTTGTTTTGGCAGATCCCCATGCTATATTACAATCCGCATTTGAAAGTCCCATCTGTGTCAGCAGTGCTTTCCCATGGGGTCTTTTGGTGTCTGTGTGTTGGGTGGGAGTTTGCTGGTCCAGAAAGGCAAGTCCTAAGCCATTACTGGTTCCACAGTTCTTTGGAGCCCGAGTAGCATGTGGTTTTGATTTGAGTACCTTGACAGAGCTACAGAAGTTCAAGCTGCTTCTAAAATTTTGCAGGTTTCTTAGCATGTCAGATGAATTCGTGCATGTTTTGCTTACGAATAACAATAACTTCTGCATCTGCCAAATGTAACTGACAAACCAGCCTTTTTCCATCTTCCTTATTTCAACCATCTAGTAGTACCCTTCCATTTCCTCTTCCTGAGACTGCCATCTCTTAAGTGTTTCCATCCATAATATCATTCACTGAGCCACTGTCGGTGAATTTCAAAATCTATATAGTGCAATACCTTTATTAGGCCAACTCAAAGATCACAAAAAATATGCAACCTTTTGAGATCTCCAGATGTCTTCATATTTATTTATTTATTTATTTATTTATTTATTTATTTCTATACCGCCCAATAGCCGAAGCTCTCTGGGCGGTTCACAAAGGCAAGGTTCACAAAGGCAAAGGTTCATCAGGCAAGGTGTTACAAAAAGCAGGGGGAGGGGAGAGGATCTGACTAGATCTTGTAGCCAGTATGTCTGCATAGTCAGAGTCCTAAGATGATAATAGAGGAGGAAGGGTTTCAGGCTGGGCTCTGTTAGGTGATGTGATAGTTTAAGTGCCCTGGAATCACTGGGTAAAATAAAAGTGCTGGACAATGGTAGATCCTCCATTTTTGAAAATATAAAATCCATCTGTTAAGTCACACCTGTCTTCATCCAGGGCAAACCAGACAGGCACATTGGTTGGCAGAAAATAGAAGTTTTGTGGTGAAGTTACTACTCCAGTGTTTTCCTACTGGACAGGTTTTTTGCGAAAACCACTGTAGCCACTGTAAGTGGTGGAATATGTAAACAGAATCACATTTGATAATATGGCTGCTGCAGTGGGGTCCAGAATAAGAGCTTTAGCTAGCACTAGGGTTCATTTTTCAGGGGTAGGATCCTGGCTCTTGGTTCTTGTTTGGCAGTAGTTGAAGTGGCAACCTAGGTGAGCACCTCTTTCCTCAAACAAAGTGAGCAAAACGTGTGGTGCTGAAGGTCGGGGAAGTACTACCCTATAGGTTTCCATTCAACAGGCAATTGCAGTCACACCTTAAATTTTTTTATTTTATTTTTTTGGTGTTGGGGAACAGTCTTTGCCAAGTAGTTTGAGTCTGCTTTTAATTGAAATTGCTTTTAATTTGCTAACTGATGCTGGTCTGTAGTTCAAAGATGTTGATGGTTGCTGCTGGTACTGAGTGGTTTGTGTTTTTATATTTCTGGTATTTCGTCTTGGTAATGGTTTATGTTTTTAATTTTGTAAACCAGCTTGAGCGGTGGGGGGTGGGGGTTGCGCAGAAAGGAGATATAAACATATAAAATAAATAACTGTAGATTTTGTAGAGTGCCTCTCAGTATCCCATTTTTAAATCATAAAATCACCAGGATTTCTGTTGATTTGCAAGTAGCTGGAAAAGAGTCTAGCACTTCCATATTGGGTTTATTTTAATGCTTGATTTTTTAAAAAAAACAGCAGCATTTTCCTAAGTTATCGCTATTTTGCAGTATCGAATAGAAAATAACACTTTTGTATTAATCTGCTTCACTTATTATTTCCAGAGGAGGGTGTATCATCAGTTTATCCATGTATAATGAAACATTAGAAATGCTTTGCCAACTGTGTAACTAAGGGCTTGGATAGACGTAGCAAGTATAATAAATGTAATTCCCTTTCTTTGGAACCCCTCCTTGTTATTTACCATGGACTAGGATGAGAGCAGATTTATGTGGTGACATTTAAAAAGCTATACAGAACTAATTAAAATGCAGAGCACTGTTATGATATTTATCCAATGCCTTCCCCATCAGGAAGCATGCTACCATATTTGTCCTAGCTTTAGTTCTGTACAGTCTCAAAGAGCAGCCCCAAGTGAAGTGCACTGCAGTAGTCTAGTACTGAGGATAGGCATAGAAAATGTTTACTAAGTCTGAATCCAAAAGAAAGACTTGCAAGCTTTGCACATTTTCGACTTTTTAAAAAGTATGTGTGTGTTTTAAAAATAAAACCATGCAGACCACTATCTGAGAGAGAGTTTGGCAGGAACAAAATAACTACCTGCTTTTATTTTTTTATAATTGATTTTAAAAATGAAAGGAAAAACAAAGATCCTCAACAACAGCATACCAAGAAGCCAAATTGTGCCAGTGTTTCCTCTGCCTTACATCAACAAAAATGGGTTACCAATCATGATTTGTTGTCTGTTGCAAAACTGTTTAAGCTGCTTCCATTGTGGCTCAGACTTAGCTCGAACCTCCCTCCCTGACCTTTGCCTGCTTTTATTGGCTGTGTGTGTTTCAGGTTATGTGCAAGCATCAAAGCAAGACAAGAAATTCATGGCTTGTGCCCCAAACCATTCATACTCTGCCCTCTGTGAGTGTCTGCGGCGCGTGTTCATCTATCGACAACCAACTCTTCTGTCTACTGTTCTCTACAACAGAAAGGAGGGAAGACAAGTAGGACAAGTTGCTAAGCAGTTGGTAGCAACTCTGGAAACCCACGATCCTGTTTTGGGGTTTCAGGCAACAAATGAGAGATTATTTGTTCTCACAACAAAAGTCCTGTTTATAATAAAAGTAAGCACTGAGAATTAACGACTAAGTATATCCTATTGATATCTCTGCGTTCCACATTCACTCAGATAATGACTATATAAATTAGTGGGAAAGTACAGAAGTGTGCTGTCAGTGCAAAAGCAACGTATCATATGTACCTTTTATGACCAAAATTTATCTTAGTGTCTGCCTATATTTAAGAGGGATAGAAGTGTTCAACTTTATTTTTAAAAAATGATTTATTATTTGTGCAAACTATCTAGTTCTGTTGAAAAGTGTAAGAAAGCTGTTGAGTTCTTTCTCTCTGTAATACTTTCCAACAGTTTCTAGTGGCAGAAATTGCATTTATGAAATGATTTTTTTTCTGTATTTCCAAATATATATTTTTCAATCACAGTGCTCTTAATAGCTTGTTGCAAATACACTCTTTGTTTATTTTAGCTTTTTATCACAGCAGTTACTGTATGGCTTCCTAAGTCAAATCAGCCCCTGCGGTTTTTGTTCGCCCCTGCCCCACCCCAAATAAGGAAACGTACCCAAATACTTAAAATGTAATTTGCAGCATAGTAAAAACATCTGAATTTTTGCTTTTCATTTCCTTTTTAATGTCCTCACTTAAAGCTTGCATTGGCTCATTGGACAAATGATAGTCAATACCAGCATCTACTTTTCTCAGACATATTTTTAATTGAAGCTCAACTTTCTCATTATGTGCAAATATGGTAATCGCATTTGGATTGTATTCGGATTCCAGTTGAAGATCTACAAGCATTTTAGAAATAAAATGGATTTTTTTAAAAAGTTCTTGTGTTCTTTTCCCTGAGTTTGAAATTGGAGCTCCTATGTGAGAATGAGGATACCTTTGAAGGCTCTCAATTCTTTAGCTGCTACCTTTACCTGAAGGGTAAGAGATAATGAATTCGCCCTGTAGGTTTAAGCCTGGGATTTGTGAGGGAAATGTTTTAGCAGTGTTGCAGAAGGAAGAAAATCTCTGATCTCCGGTGGTTAAAAACAAAGGAGTACCATCCAACCTGCTCTGTCCTTTCACACCCTAGCTTGCAGGTAAGTGAAGCCTATCAGTTCAGATTGGAATTCAATTTTACCAGATTACCTCCCCAAATGTCCACTCACCATCCAGTTGTTCCACTTGGTTCTGACACTGTTGCTTTTCTTGTATGAGAACCAGTCCAGATTTTGGAAAGATATTTAGAGTCATTATTAATTAAAATTTATATAGGACTTTTGTTGCACATGATGATCTACATAACATAAGCAAAAAAAAAAAATACAGCTCCCTGCCCTGTATTTAGATCTTACAATCTAAATGTCAACAGAGCAGAAGAAAGAGGCAAAGGTAACAATGGGAATAATGTACACCGATGCAGTTAACCTGTACTTGAGCTTAGTTTCTATAAGGGTGGAAGGCTAAAGGATTAAACCAAGAAGTTTGCAGAAAAGGTGGGTTTTGAGGAACAGTAGAAACAAGAGAGGGCTTATGCTTAGTCCATGTGCATGACACACGAAAGGCCAAGATAATTCCTCGTTTGTGGAATTATCTAGATGTGCACAAAATTGTGCACATCTAGAACTGTGGTCATGTCTTGGTTTGTTGTTTATTCATTCAGTAGCTTCCGACTCTTCGTGACTTCATGGACCAGCCCACGCCAGAGCTTCCTGTTGGCCGTCGCCACCCCCAGCTCCCCCAAGATCGATTCCATCACCTCCAGAATATCATCCATCCATCTTGCCCTTGGTCAGCCCCTCTTCCTTTTGCCTTCCACTTTCCCTAGCATCAGCATCTTCTCCAGGGTATCCTGTCTTCTCATGATGTGGCCAAAGTACTTCAGTTTTGCCTTCAATATCATTCCTTCAAGTGAGCAGTCTGGCTTTATTTCCTGGAGTATGGACTGGTTTGATCTTCTTGCAGTCCAAGGCACTCTCAGAATTAACCTCCAACACCACAGTTCAAAAGCACCTATCTTCCTTCGCTCAGCCTTCCTTATGGTCCAGCTCTCGCAGCCATAGGTTCCTGCGGGGAATACCATTGCTTGAACTATGCGGACCTTTGTTGTCAGTGTGAAGTCTCTGCTCTTCACTATTTTATCAAGATTTGTCATTGCTGTCCTCCCAAGAAATAAACGTCTTCTGATTTCCTGGCTGCAGCATCTGCAGTAATCTTTGTGCCTAGAAATACAAGGTTTGTCACTTCTCCCTGTATTTGCCAGCAAATTTAGAAAACACAAGAATGGCCATCAGATTGGAAAAAATCAACTTATATCCCCATACCAAAAAAGGGAAACACTAAAGAATGTTCAAACTATTGAACAGTGGCACTTATTTCACATGCCAGTAAGGTAATGCTCAGGATCTTGCAAGGTAGACTCCAGCAATTCATGGAACGAGAATTGCCAGATGTACAAGCTGGGTTTAGAAAAGGCAGAGGAGCTAGAGACCAAATTGCCAATATCCACTGGATAATGGAGAAAGCCAGGGAGTTTCAGAAAAACATCTATTTCTATTTTATTGACTATTCTAAAGCCTTTGACTGTGTGGATCATAACAAATTGTGGCAAGTTTTTGGTGGTAGGGGGATACCAAATCTCGTCTGCCCTGAGGAATCTGTATAACGACCAAGTAGCAACGGTAAGAACAGACCACGGAACAATGGACTGGTTTAAGATTGGGAAAGGAGTACAGCATACAGGGTTGTATACTCTCACCCTTCCTATTCAACCTGTACGCAGAACACATCATGCGACGTGATGGGCTTGATGAATCCAAGGCTGGAGTTAAAATCGCTGGAAGAAACATTAACAATTTCAGATATACAGATGATACCACTTTGATGGCTGAAAGCGAGGAGGAGCTGAGGAACCTTATGACGAAGGTGAAAGAAGAAAGTGCAAAAGCTGGGTTGCAGTTAAACCTCAAAAAAACCAATTATGGCAACCAGCTGGATTGATAACTGGAAAATAGAGGGAGAAAACGTGGAGGCAGTGACAGACCTTGTATTTCTGGGCACAAAGATTACTGCACCTTGACAGCATCATCTTGCAAGATTTTAAACAGTTCAGCTGGGATACCATCATATCTCTCCCTTTCACTGTTGCCTTTGCTTTCCTTCTTTCTTGGGCTACTTCCAGTGTCTCAGCAGACAGCCATCTTGCCTTCTTGGTTTTCTTTTTCTTTGGGACATTTTTTGTTGCTGCCTCCTGAACAATGTTGCGAACGTCTGTCCATAGTTCTTCCGGGACCCTATGTACTAAATCTAGTCCCTTAAATCTATTCTTCACCTCCACTACATATTCATTAGGAATATTAGTGAGCTCATTTCTAACTGCTCTGGATCTTCCCTATTCTCTTTATTCTGATTCTTAATTGTGCAATAAGAAGTTCGTGATCTGAACTACAGTCAGCTCCAGGTGTGTGTTTTTACCGACTGTATATATGTCCACCACCTTTGGCTACAAAGGATGTAGTCAATCTGATTTTGGTGTCGGCCATCTGGTGAAGTCTATGTATAAAGTCGTCTTTTAGGTTGTTGGAAGAGAGTGTTTGTTATGCACAGTGAGTTGTCTTGACAAAATTCTATCAGCCTGTGTCCTGCTTCATTTTGTTCTCCCAGACCATGCTTGCCTGTAATTCCAGGTGTCGTTTGACTACCCACCTTAGCATTCCAGTCTCCTGTAATGAAAATAACATCTCTTTTTGGCATATTATCCATTGGGTGCTGCAGATCCTCATAGAACTGATCTACTTCTGCTTCTTCAGCATCTGTTTGCAGACATAACGCAAGGAAGCTTAGTTTCTACGGGACAAGTAACTCTCATGTATGTCAGCCAGCCCAGCTGTGAAATTAGATTTTACCGTTTTGGAAAAAAAGCTCAAAGGGAAAAGAGCAATTAATCTATTATACAATAATTCCTCTTCATACAACGTTACATTTATGAAGCCAAGAGTTGTGGAAAGCTGATTTCCTTTATCTCTTGTGACAAATTAAGGAAAGTGAAGTAACACCCTTCTTGTTTTTTTCACATAGTCTTTATTATAACAGATAATAAAGAGAAGGGGCAGCAAATGTACCTTGACTTCAAAGGGAGGTTACTGACAAAGCACATCTAGCCAGAAAAGGGCTTTCTGTTCTCTTGATGATACTTCTGCATGCTTGTTGAGCATAGAATGGTGTTTTGAATGAATCATGGTTTTGTGATATATCTAAAGGATATGTAGTTCAAGCCAAGTAGTCAAAGCCGATTTAACTGCCTCATTCGCTAAACCTCACAGTGTGCCACAAGCAAAAAGATGGAGCAATCAAAGTGCTTTACTGCAAGACCTACCCATCCACTTTAAGGGGTAGTTTAGTAAAGCAACCCAAACCATATATAACAAGGGATGTCAACCCGTTTTGGCACTCCCAGGGTGCTTGGCCATCTAAGCGTCACCATGACAGAACCAAATCCTTCCTCTAGGCTTCCCCAAAAAAGCTTTTCCTTGGCTGTCTGTCATAAATCCACTGTGCAACAGCTAAGGGCTTATTCAGATAATACATGGCCCAGAACCTTTATTTACACTGAAACCAGGACTGGGTTTTGTGTGCCTTCTCCCACCTTCTTCCTTCATTGTGCATAGAACATCTCCCCTGAACCAGCAGAAGGCACATTTAGTTGAACATAGTATTTCCTGATCCAGATATTGTTAGCTTTTTCATTTCAGATACTATTCGATACATGGGAGAGGCAGAGTGGTTTGAGCCAAAGCCTGTTTCCATCTTCTAGTGCATTGTGGGCATATTGGGTTGTATCCAGATAGGGTATGTTTATATCTAGTCCTGATGGCTATATGGTACCTCCAGTATCGGGCAGTATGCTGATGTACACCAGTTGCTGGGGAACATGGCTGGGAAGGTGCTTTTGCACTCATCTCCTGCATGTGGGTTTCCTGTGGGCAGCTGCTTGGCCATTGTGTGAACAGAATTCTGGACTAAATGGACCCTTGTCTGTCCCAGCATGGCTTTTTACTCTTATGTCCTTATAGTAATACCCAACTGTGTCCCAGCACTAGGACTAATTAGGTTACGTTGTTTTAAACCAACCTTATTTACACCAGTGCAACGTATTTAGTGCTAGTGCTGGGGCGAAGGGTTTTTTTTTTTTTTCAAATTTTTAATTGTGAATTTTAACAAAACAACCCAAAAACATAACAAAACCAAAATAATAGTAATAATGATAATAAAATAAAAAATACAACAATATATTCTAAAATCCTGAGTTTCAAATATTGCAATATTCAAAAAAGGAAAAAAAATAGGTACACATAAACTTCAGTGAAAGCAGACCAAATATCCACATAATAAGTCCATCTGCAAGTTACACCACTCTTTCAAATGTTACTATTGTTGCTAAGTCTTCAGTCCATTGCGTTATAGGTGGTGAGCTTTTATCCATCCAATATCCTAATATCAGTCTTTTAGCAACCAAAAGGGCATGAAAAATCCACCTATGCTGACCATGTGTTGCATTCCAAGAAGCAGGTAAGTAATTTGAAAGAGCATTTACATCAGTAAATATTAAAGAGCTTTCCAATATGAAATATATCTGTATAATAACTTCCTCCCAAAAGGAGGCAACCGTTGGGCATTTCCAAAACATGAATAAGAGAAGCATTGACTGCATTACACCTCCAACAATTTGCCGAATTTGACAAGCCTTTATTAAAAAGACGTTGTGGCGTCCAATAGACCCAAAACAAAAGGTTTTGTTGAATAAGGCATAACTGAAGATCCATTGAAATGTCTGATACAGATGCCAAGGCAGCAGTCAACAAAACAAAATAGGACCTTCCAATTCCCTGTTCCATTCCTGCTGTAAACCACTTGTATCATATTTATTCATTGATAATAAGGTCGATATATCTGGTCAGTTTCAGTAAGTATTTCCAATAGTGAAGGAGATTCCGAAGCAGTAAAAGCAGCAGGATGGAATCTAGATCGCAACAAATGTTTCAATTGCAAGGATGCCATTCCACTGTAGCAGGCAAATCAAATTGACCTCGCAAAGTTGAAAATAACAAAAGCTCAACCCCCACTAATTGATCCTGGGTAAAAATCATTTTATGTGTCCAGGTCCTCCATAAAAACATTTTCTTACCAATTCTTAAATCTGGATTTCCCCATAAAGCCAGTTTAGCATGGGAAAATGGATCAAACTGTAATTGACGTGACATTATACGCCAAACTTCTCTAACTGCCAAAATTGTGGGAGGAGCTCTATCTACCTTGATATGCCGAGAACCTAAATGCCACCCATTTAAAGAGAGGCTCCAGACAAGAAGATTCCAACACTGACCAAGGTGGAAAGTCTAATCTGAGTGGAAAAGACCAAAATTTAGTAGAAGTCAGCAAATAGGCACGATGGTACATAGATCTGGAAAACCAAACCTGCCTTCATTAATTAAAGGTTGCACCCTTTTTAAAGATATTCCTGGTGGAGAGGAACCCAAGAAAAATTTACAAAACAAAGCATTCAGTTGTGCTGGGGCACAGTTAGAGTTACTCTATCTGAATACAACCCAATACCCCCAATGCACTATAAGGTGGGAACAGGCCTCTGGTTCAGATCACTTCATCCCCTTCCATGTTGCCCAGTGTAACCAGTGTTTGCTAGGACAATGGGGAAAAGTGGTGATCTGCCATTGCCCTAGCAAGCACTAGTTACATTGCACAAGCATTGGTTTATGCTAGCGCAACGTCATTAGTCCTAGTGCAGGGGCACAGCAGGATACTACCATTAGTATCCCTCCTCTGGCAAGAGGTTCTAATCCAGCAGAGGCTTCCATCAGAAGATCAGGGAGGGGAGACTTTGACGTTGCATGTACATAAATTATGAATTGTAGTAATAGATGTGTATTCATGTTATAGCTAGATGTTTATGGTTAGTATATCTAGAGTAAGAGTGAAAAGACTGACAGGAGGAATGGTGTATTAGCATATGGGAGGTGCCTGGCTGAGTGAGTGTAGGGGGGAAGTGTGTGATATATATGGTGGGTGCTGTGCTTGTGTGACTCAGATAGGAATGAGACAGGGTTCAGAACAGAGATAGGGTTTGTTACGGAATGAATCAGAGAGAGAGAGAGAGATTTGTAAGAAATGGGATTTGTGTTGGGTTTGTCTAGAGTTAAATTGAAGAGTTTGAAGAGAGAGTGACTATGATTTATGTGTATGAGAGGATATTAGTATTAGTATTAATATTAACATTTGTATACCTCCCCATAGCCAAAGCTCTTTGGGTGGTTTACAAAAGTTAAAACATTAAAATACAATATACAAAGTTTAAAAACTATTTACATAAAAGCATATGGACAATACATACAAACAACATATAATTAAAACAATTTTGAACTAAAAACAATTTTTTAAAAAATCCAACAATAAAACACAGCATAAAACAACACAGCTTAAAAACAGTATACTAGAGTCAGCAAAAGGAACAAGAGTTCTAAAAACGGAAGGCCTGCCAGAATAATAGAGTCTTTAATGCCCGCTAAAAGACCTTCAAAGAGGTCAGCAGGCGCATTTCAACCAGCAGGTCATTCCACAACTGAGGAGTGGCGAAGGAAAAGGTCCTCTTGTGTGTGGCTGCCACTCTCACATTAGGCAGCTGCAGCAGAGAGCCCTCAGAGGACCTTAGGTGGTGGACTGGGACGTAGGGGAGAAGGTGCTCCCTAAGGTATCTTGGACCTAGACCATGAAAGGCTTTAAAGGTAAGAATCAGCACTTTATATTTTGCTTGGAAACAAATTGGCAGCCAGTGTAAAGATTTTTAAATGGTGTAATATGGTCTCCACAGGATTTCCCAGAGACCAGCCTGGCTGCCGTATTTTGTACCAGTTGTTTCCAAACTAAATATAAAGGCAGCCCCAAGTACAGTGCATTACAGAAATCAAGCCTAGAGGTTACCAGCGCATGCACCACCGTTACCAGGTCCACATGTTCCAGGAATGGCTGTAGCTGGAGAATCAGCCAAAGTTGGTAACAGGCACTTCTCACCATTGCCTCCACCTGGGGTGCCAGGAGCAGGGTTGGTTCAAGAAGCACCCCCAAGCTACACACTTGCTCCTTCAGGGAGAGTGCAACCCCATCCAGAACTGGTTGACATACCTAAATACCTGAATTAGGACCCTTTGCGATGAGCACCTCTGTCTTGCCTGGATTGAACTTCAGCTTGTCCTCCCTCAGGCAGTCATTCAGAGGAGTCATACCTTCCTTGAATAAAGATGTTAAGGAGAAATAGATTTGTGTGTCATCAGCATACTGATAACACTCAGCCCCAAACCTCCTGATGATCTCGTCCGGTGGTTTCATGTAGATATTGAACAGCATCGGGAATAGAATGGAGTCCTGAGGGACTCCACATAATAGTTCCTTTTTCGAGGAACAACTATCCCCAAGTGACACCATCTGGAACTGTCCTGAGAGAAAGGAGCAGAACCACTGCAGAGCAGTGCCCCCTCAGGCGATCCAGAAGGATACCATGGTATATAATATACATAGACAGAAGCTCTAAAAGTTACAGATTTACTGTTGAACATCTTAACGTTATAATTAATAAAGATTTCTTTGTTGTATAAAATTCTATGCCTTCTGCTCTTGGCTATGTAAGGGTTAAGATAATAAAGGAAATAATGCATGTTCTTTGTGGTCACTGTGCATCACACATATGGGCTCTGCGCCTGCACTGAGCCTCATTTGGGAAACTTCTAAAGCTGAGGAATGTTTTGGCGGGAAACCTCCCCCACTGTCCACTGCGCATGTCCAAGTGGGTTCCTGCCCATTCCCTCAGTTCTCTTTCGACCGCCTAGTTGGTTGCATCTACTGGAGCTTCCTCTATATTTTGAGAACAATTTGTGATGCTTTGCACTGTGCTGAGGTCCTTTTTTGTTTGTTCTGTCAGGTTTTCTTCCCCAACTTCTGTCATCTTGTTACCACACACACACAAAATTATCTTCATCGACTTCTTGTTCAGACTGTCGTCAACCGCAGCTGCAGTCCTCATGGCGCATGGCTGCAAAAGCTCCATTTTGCAAATGTGTAAAATGTGGGAGCAAGTTGCCTCCTGCTGATCCTCACTCACTTTGTCTTTTTTGTTTGCCCTGAGGCTTGTTTGCTCTGCCAATCTTTCACCAAGCAGGTGAGAAAGAATAAGTCAGACAGACTGAAAGTGGAGCTTTGGAGGCTCCATAAGAGTTAAGGTAATAAAGGAAATAATACAGGTTATAGAATAAAGCCACTGGGCCTATTCACTCATCACGCTAACCCATGGTGGGTAGCTAGCTATGTTGGGTAGGTGGTTATGCAAACAACCTACTGTGCTCTCGTTAGGCAAGGAAGCAAGCCACACAGAGTAGTTTATTTCACCACTACCCCTCACCCCTTCTCCTGTAATCCTCCCGCCCAGCCAGGCAGGTATCCCAGCTTCCTTAGCGGTGGGAATAGAGATCACTTGAGAGGAGCAGAGCAGTGGCAGTGTTTTTGGCTGCTCTTGCCGAGCAGCTCTGTAGGCAGTCTTCATAACCTATGCTGGCATGATAGACAACACGCTAACCCACCATAGGTAAAATAACCCTTACTGCATACCGTGGGTTCTCGGGTTGGCTTCTTTAGGGTCAATAACCCACCATGGGGGGGCGGGGGAACACGCTAAGTCATCTTGGCTTGTTCTGGAAAATAAGCCATCATGGGTTAGTGTGTTGTGTGAACCCAGCCAGTGTGTCCTCAGCTCAAGGACAGAGTAAAAATGGTTGGATCTGAGCTAAAGGTCCCAGTGGCAGCATTGCTGTGTGGCGGGGAAGATGTTACCTGCCGTGGGAAAGGTTTTATTGAAGAAGAATTCTCACTGGTAATTGGCAGGAATGCCATAGAGATCATTTTAAACAGCTCCCTGTTCTGAAGGGTCCTCCAACCCTTCAGAGCAGATGGGGGGGGCTACAGGAGGGAAGGGGGATTACCCAGAATTGCCTCCCCCGCCCCCGCTTTCTGCTGATGGAAGCCTCTCCTGGGTCAAGCAGCCTTCGTCAGCAGTGGGACACCAATTGTGCTGGGGGAAAGGTAGTCACGCCTGGGGAAGGCAATGGCAAACCACCCCGCAACAGTCTGCCATGAAAACGCCAGCGAAAGCAGCATCCCTCTAGGAGTCAGCAATTACTCGGAGCTTGCACAGGAGGAACCTTTCCTTCCAGTATCTCAACAGATCCTTATTTTTCCACCTTAGCAGTAGGATATAACTTATCATTCCTTGGACTAAGTGAATGAGATAAGGGGCCTTAAGATAAGAAATAGCAAAAGGCATGAGGCTTATGTTCTTTAATCAACAAAGCTATTCTAAGATTAAAGAGTGAGGGCAGCAGTCAAATGAATGATCTGAAACTCCTTCAGTAGTTCTGAGACAGATGTGTTGGCAACTGCGGTGTAACGAACTTTGTATTTGCAAAGCATTTTCAACCCATGAATCTAGCACATGGGAAACTTAGTCACTGGCTCTGCTTGCTGATCTGGAAAACAAACCACCAGACTTCCATATGAACCTGCCTGTGCCCTAAATTGGCCTTGAAGGTCCTCTTTCTGTCCTGTTGTTGTTGGAGATATTCAGAAGGTGAGGATGAGAATGGCTTTTTTTTAGTGGTGACACAGATGCCCTCCTGGAGAGATGTATTTCTTATTTACTGTATTTTTATCCCATTTTTCAGACAATTATTGTCTCCCCAAACTGCTCACATCAGTCAAAAAGAGAGACAGGCTTAGAAACTAAAAAGGCAGGACTTACAAGGGAAGAGGAGCGGAGGGGAAAGGAAGATGCAGGCGACCAGTTTTTCAAGGCCAGAACAAGGCAGTGAGCTGTGAGCCGGCATCGCAGTGCGCTTGGGCCAGGCTGATCTTCCCTTGCTGGTGTTCCTGCCTGAACAGCAATTGGTGGTTCTTGTTCCTGTGCCTGATAGATGGGGCCAGGGTGTTCTCCCCCCTTGCTGTCCCAGAGCTGCAGGCAGATGGAGCAGAATGTTCTTTCTGGCAGGGAGGGGGAAACGAGCCAGGCTGGTCTCCCCCTTGGCTTGATATTGCTGGCAAGTAGGGGGTTCAGCATCCCTAGGTCCTGTGCCTGATGGTAGAAGCCAGACTGTGCTTCCCTTCTGTTATCCAGTCTCAGGATAACTCAATTTGGGGGGCTCCTTAACATGTTCAGGTAGGTGCTGGAAACTTACTTAAGCAAGCATTTGATATTTAATACTTGCTGCTTTTGGAGACATTTTATTCTACAGCTGCTGCAACTTCATAGTTCTCATAGTTTTATAATCTAGTTTTTAATGTCAGCCATTGCTTTTAAATTGTTAATTATTTGTGTTTATATGCTGTAAGCCATTTTGGATATAAAATGTTTATAGAGAAGTGGGATTAAAAAAATGCATTAAAGTTCCTGTAAAGAAATTTCCCTAGTTTCCATGCTGTACTGGCCTCTGACTAAGCCAAAGCACATGCAACTGACTGAACAACCACCGCATAAAGGTTCGCTGTTTACCCCTGCCTCCCTTTCCTCTGTTGTTTGCCTTGTGCCAAATTTTAGACTGTAAACTCCTCAGGGCAGGACCTGATCTCTTGTCCCCTGTAAAGCACCATTCACACTGATGGTGCTTTTTAAATAACAGTAAATTAAAATGTCATCAATTATGCTGTTATGGTAAGGAAATAAGATACACGACAGCTCCCTGCTCCCATTTGATTACAGTACCCCATCAGAACTTGCATATTATTCATTCATTCATTCATTCATTCCATATCCCACCTTTCTGCCAAAAACTGGTGCTCAACCATAAAATCCAGATTAAAAAACAAAATCTTAACTAAAACATAACAAAAAAACCAAATTGAAAACACACCAATAAAAGAGCTAGAACCAACCAATTAAAATACCCCTCAGCAACGGACCCGCTTATATGCCAAAGGCAACAAAGGAGGAAGGGGTCAACGTAGCCTCCCTCAGTAGGGAGTTCCACAGCCTGAGAGCAGCCACCAAAAAGGCCCTCTCTCCGTCCCCACCAAATGTGCCTTTGATGGCAGTGATACAAAGAGAAGGGCCACTTCAGAAGAACTTTAAATCCAGGCAGGCTTGTATGGGAGAAGGTGTTTTTTCAGGTATCCTGGTTCCAGGCTGTATAGGGCTTTATAGGTCATAACCAGCACTTGGGCCTGGAAACAGACTGGTAGCCTGTGAGGCTGTTGTAACAAGGGAGTCAAATGCTCCCTGTAATTGGCCCTGGTCAACAGTCTGGCTGCAGCGTTTTGGACCAGCTGAAGTTTGTTGAGTTGGGGGGGGGGGTGGAGAGGGAGAGGGCCAAAAGGATTACTTAAAGGTGGAAAATTAGTCAAAGCTACTGCCGGATCTGGCTATACCTTCCTTTTGTTGGGGAGATGGTGGGATAAGTGGCTGGTATTACTCTCTCAGTAGGGAGGAAAATAGGTGGATGGGTTCCAGACTATTTTGAATAGGGGCATTCCATTCTCCTCCCACCCCAGCTAAGGATGATGTAATATAGAGCTGTGTGTATGTCAGTGCAAAGAAACAAAGGAAAATGGTAGTTCAAGTTTGTTTCAAGACCAGAGAAAGGCCGAGAGGGCTGGGGTAAGTTGTTGAGCCAACAGCATATGGGATTGCAGGGATGCCTCTCTTCTGGGGATCGAACATAGAGCTGTGGATCTGACTGTTGGTTAGTGTTGAAGCTGTGTGGTTCCATTTGTGCTCAACCTGAATATCTGGAAATAAACTCAAGTTGTACAAAACACCTTTTATGTCTCCACAGATCCATTCTTCCCCAGGATACCAAATGCAGTATGTGCTGCAACCCTGGGGAAGTGGGGAGCATGTCTGAGTATACCATTCTGCTGTTGCTGTGTAGCCTGATCTGCAAATAGCCATTCCTCATTTCTGAATTCTACTGGTCCATTCATCTATGTAAAAGGAGAGTGGTTGCACATTCCACTGCTTGGCTCAATAACTCATAGAGTTTCAGTACCAAAGAAGACTCCTAATGACAAGTCTCCTGTATCCATAATATATGACTAGTGCCGGGTGACCAACTGCATACAAGGCATGTATAGTGGGACTGAAGTCCACTGGGTGATCTTGGACCAGTCACCGACTCCCAGGCTAACCTACCTCACAGGGTTGTTATGAGGATAAAATGGAGAGAATGAGGATTGTGTACATCACCTTGGGCTCTTTGGAGGAAAAGGTGGAATATAAATGTAACACACAAAAATAAAATCAATGAAATTTAGCACACAACCGGATCAAGGATGGGAGGTTGGAGGTACATCCAGATTACTAATAAGCCTGTGGTTCAAGTTGTAAGCACGACTGCCTTTTTTTTTTTTATCCAGGAAGCAATAAATATTTCAAAAAGGGTTTGCATTACATTTCTAGGCATCTTGATTTGAATTTTTACTGCCTGTTTATAATGATTAAGATGTATCATATCTACAGCGACAACACCAGGAAAAAAAAGTCTGAGGTGGGCACAAAAGGGGCAAAGTGTGCTGCAGGGTGGGAGTTTTTTCCTTCCCATTTGTTTTCAGTAAGAAAGGAACATTCAGGTATGAGCTATTTGTCTAGGAGGAGCTCTCTCCCCTCCCCTGAACAGCGAAGATCGAATGTATGTACAGCTTCACATACTAAAAACATTTTTTAAAGAGTGAGCAACCATCTGTTTTCCAGAGAAAAGGAACGTGTGTTAAGGGTTTACATAGAGCTGTCTTCCCCAACCTGGTGCCCTTCAAATGTTTTGGACTTCAGTTTCCATCAGCCTCAGCCAGCATGGCATATGGTCAGGAATGCTAGGAGTTGTAGTCCAAAATATCTGGAGGGGGCACCAGGTTGGGGAAGGATTATGTAGAGGAAAACATCATTCTGCTTAGTTATTCAGGTATTTCACATTACAGAGAGGGAACTTCATCTGATAAGATGAAGTGAGCAATTAGTTCATTTAACATTATCTTAAACAATTCCATATCTTAAGTAATTTTGAGAAATCCCATATGGATTCAAAGTGAGGACAGCAAACCAAAGTAGCTTTTTTAATATAACCATTTTACATGTTGTATAACAGGGAATTTATTTATTTATTAACAATATTTTTATTTTGCCCAATAGCATACTTTTCTGGGTGGCTTAAAGTAAAAATTAAAACGAATTACCACAAGTATAACAAAACCACAATACTAATGCATAAAAACTAGCAGTATAAGATAAAATCCATATTTATTTTATTTATTTTTATTTATTATTGCATTTATATCCCACCTTTTTTCCTCTTGCAAGGCACTCAAGGCAGCTTACATGATCCTCCTCCTCTCCATTTTATCCTTACAACAACAACCCTGTGAGGTAGGTTGGGCTGAGAGTGTGTGACTGGCCCAAAGTCCCCCAGTGAGCTTCCATGGCCGAGTGGGGACTAGAACCCGGATCTCCCAGCTCCCAGTCCAACACTCTTGCCACTACACCACACTGGCTCTCATATAACAAAGCTCATGGTAGCACCTGAATTTCACAAGTCTTAAAACTCCAGGAATATACAAAAAGATCTAAACATCACCAAGGGTGCAATCCTATGCATGTTTGGACAGAAAGAAGTGTGTCTAAACTTGGAGCTATAGGACTTTTCTCTGTCTAAACATGCATAGGATTGTGCCCCATAAAAAGTTTTAAAATTGAAAAGCCTGGGAAATATAAAGGTCTGTACTTCATTTATCAGAAGATGATCTTAAGATCCAGCCAGGTATGTAGGACAAGGCAACTGATGGTTTTTCCAGTTACGACAATCTTGTCTGTAATTCATTTTCTTACACATTATCCTTTCTCACCTTTTGAGCCAAGTTAGTAGTAGTAGTAGCAGTAGTATTATTAATAATATCATTTTCAAGTGTTCAAAATGCTTCACATGCATTACCCAGTTGCAATCCTATCCCCCATATTGTTGATGGGGGCCAAGGCTGAGAGGAAGCACCTTAGCTATGGCCACCTATGGTGGAAACTTATACATATATCTAGGGTGCAATCCTATGCATGTTTAGACAAAGAAAAGGCCTACAACTCCCAACATTCCCCACCCAGCCTGCCCTTAGACACAAAAAATCCTACAACTCCCAGTTGATGACTTCTTGGTTAGCTTTTGTAGCATTTTGCATTGGAGCTGTATGACTTTTCTTCTGTCTAAACATGCATAGGATTGTACTCCTAGTGAGTTCATGGCTAGGGATGCTAGAGAATTCTGCCGCAGACTCAAATGAGGCTGGATTCCAAAGAATCCAGCCTCGAGTCTGTGGTGGAGCGGCTGCACTTACCTCCAAGTCCAGAGGAGTTCCTACGGGGCAGCTCTCTGGCTCCCTGTAAGACACGATACGCTAATGGCAGCTGCCATTAGCTTATTGCAGAAAAGTTACAGCCGTAAACAGTTGCAATTTAGGTCAAAGTCAGTCCTCTACAGCCACAAATGGTGTACAATACACCATTTACAGCTGTATTTTTCCCGCAATAGCATTATTGCAGCAGTGCTAATGGCAGCCAGTGTTCACGTATTGCGTCTTATAGAGAGCCGGGAGAGCCATTGTGCCAGCTCCGGTAGGTATGACTCAGCTCCAGAGGAATCAGTGGGGCTCTGAGCAGACCAAATTGCCCCTCCATGGGCCACCCCCCTGGACTCAACAGTGGGGGGTTCGTACATCCCTATTAATGGCAGAGTCAAAATTCAAACCAGGGACTTCCTGATTTGTAGTGCAGTCCCTTTAGCCACTGCACATCTTTTTAACTTTCAAGGTTAAAAAAAAAACCCTAATAAATCATCTTTAAAGTGCACTTATATGAATTGTTAATGCCATTATAGCTATTTTTCAGATTCTGCCACTGAGGAAGAGCAATAGTTCAAATTGCATAGGACATTTAATTTACAAAACAATTTACAGCAACCGGCATTTGCTTCTTTGTACAGAGATGTAAAGAAAGGAATGCAATCTATTTCCCATCGCCCACCATGTAATTTAGTTTGTCGGGATACATCGAATAAATAATAATCCATTCAAATCTTAGCATATTGTTGCCGAAGTCCATTTCTGAAAGTTAAAGGGAAATTACAAGGTACATCTCCTGATAAAGTTTCTCTCGAAATAGGACCCAAGAAGCAATATCCTACTGATATTGATGATCAGTTATAATGCAAGAAGTGTAGTGATAGAATGTGCAAAATTATTAGCAGATGGTACCATACACTTTGTCACCTAGGCATGTTTCATTGAACTGGTTACCAGTTGTTTTCTGGGCCAAATTCAAGGTGTTGGTTTTGACCTTTAAAACCCTATATGGTTCTGGCCCAGCCTAACTTAAGGAGCGCCTCCAGCAGCACCAGACAGGCTGCTTAACAAGATCAGCCTCGGATGGCCTTCTCTCTGTCCCATCAGCCAGGACAGCTAGGCTGGTGGTGACGAGGGAGAGGGCCTTTTCTGTGGTGGCCCCCACTCTGTGGAACTCCCTCCCTAGGAAACTCCGTCATGCCCCCTCTTTAATGAGCTTCCGTCGTGCATTAAAAACGTGTTTGTTCAGGCAGGCATTTGGGGTGAGTTAGGGTATTTTAGAAAATGTTTTTATTGTAGAATTTTATTGTTTTAAACTGTTTTATTGTATGTTGTACATCGCCCAGAGTGGCTGGGTGACCAGCCAGATGGGCGATTAATAAATTTAATAATAAATAAATAAAATAAATGTGCAGCCTTGCAAACATAAGCTAACATTCACACACTTCTAGTGGGCATGTCTAAAATTACCATGATTCTGGGCAGATTTATGGCAATGTGTACAAAGAATATTGGACATTGTGTGCCCATGGGTCGACAGATTGAACTGGTTGGATAAAAACAGGCATTCCCAAAATGTTATCAAGATCTAATTAGTTGATTGCTTATTGCAGCTAAATTTTATGTGGCAATGTAATTGGGGGAGGTGAGGGGCACCATGCATTCTAATGTGGCTTGAGAGAGATAACGTCATACCAAAGGAAAGCCCTATGGGATCAGTCATTCTGATGACTTCTTGGTTAGCTTTTGTAGCATTTTGCAGGCAGTAATGGCTTTTCGGCTAAGGATATTGTCACCAACTATTCCTGCTGCAGCATTTACTGCAGCAGGAATAGTTGGCCACATCTTTACTTGGCAAAATATTTATAAACTGTGCCCCAGTACACCCTACCAATTTGTTTAACACAGAGATTTGACCCTGAAGTTGGCTGGGCTGTTATTCATGGTGGAAGGTGTCTCACTCGATTTATACAAACAAAGTCTGTTAATTTAACTTTGCTGATGGCAAGATGCAGTATCTCTGTTGGGACATCAAATACTACTACACACAACTGGAGGATCTGCATTTTTTTTCTGCAAGATATGGATAGCAGAACCCAGAAGATTAGCAACCTGGTCTCCGTCAACTAAAACCTCTCTTGGCTGTACAGAACCTAACCCAAAAAAGCAATCTAGGCTTAGAATTTTCTAAGACTTGAATTTTCATTCGTATATATATATATATAGAATCATAGAATCATAGAATAGTAGGGTTGGAAGGGGCCTACAAGGCCATCGAGTCCAACCCCCTGCTCAATGCAGGAATCCAAGTCAGAGCATCCCTGACAAATGGCTGTCCAGCCTCGTCTTAAAGGCCTCCAGTGTGGGAGAGCCCACCACCTCCCCAGGTAATTGGTTCCATTGCCGTATTGCTCTGACACTCAGGAAGTTTTTCCTGATGTTCAGCCGGAATCTGGCTTCCTGTAACTTGAGCCCATTATTCCGTGTCCTGCACTCTGGGATGATCAAGAAGAGATGCTGGCCTTCTTCTCTGTGACAACCTTTCAAGTACTTGAAGAGTGCTATCATATCTCCCCTCAGTCTTCTCTTCTCAAGGCTAAACATGCCCAGTTCTTTCAGTCTCTCTTCATAGGGCTTTGTTTCCAGTCCCCTGATCATCTTTGTTGCCCTCCTTTGAACCCTCTCCAGCTTGTCTGCATCCTTCTTAAAGTGTGGTGCCCAGAACTGGACACAGTACTCCAGATGAGGCCTAACCAGTGCTGAGTAGAGTGGAACTAGTACTTCCCGGGATTTGGAAGCGATGCTTCTATTAATGCAGCCCAAAATAGCATTTGCCTTTTTTGCAGCCACATCACATTGTTGGCTCATATTCAGCTTGTGATCGACGACAATTCCAAGATCCTTCTCGCTCGTAGTGTGGTTGAGCCACGTATCCCCCATCTTGTAACTGTGCATTTGGTTTCTTTTTCCTAGGTGCAGAACTTGGCATTTATCCCTATTAAATGCCATTCTGTTGTTTTCTGCCCAGCACTCCAGTCTATCCAGATCACTTTGAATTTTGTTTCTGTCTTCCAAAGTATTAGCTATCCCTCCCAATTTTGTGTCATCTGCAAATCTGATCAGCATTCCCTGTACCTCCTCCTCCAAGTCATTAATAAAAATGTTGAAGAGCACTGGGCCCAGGACTGAGCCCTGCGGTACCCCACTCGTTACCTCTCCCCAGCTTGAGAAGGTCCCATTGATAAGCACTCTTTGAGTCCGATTCTGTAGCCAACTGTGGATCCACATGATCGTTGTTTCATCTAGCCCACTTCGAGCAAGTTTGCTCATCAGGATATCATGGGGCACTTTGTCGAAAGCTTTGCTGAAGTCGAGGTATATGATGTCTACAGCATTCCCACGGTCTACAAGGGAGGTGACTTGATCAAAAAATGAGATCAGATTTGTCTGGCAGGACTTGTTTTTGACAAATCCATGTTGGCTTCGAGTAATCACGGCATTGTTGTCAAGGTGCTTCCAGATGGATTGCTTTATGATCTGCTCCAGAATTTTCCCAGGGATTGATGTCAGACTGACTGGTCTGTAGTTCGAATATAGAATGAATATATATATAGAATGTATATGTATATATATACATATATGAATATATATGTAGAATGAATATATATATATATTCATTCCTTTTATTGCATCTGTTTCAGATATTTCAGATATTCCTCAGACTTATTATTGGCTCTGTTCAAAAGGTAGATACTTGATAAAACCCAAAATTAATCCTTTTTATAAATGGCAGACAGAAATGTGTCATAGCAGTGACCTGGGAGGAAATGTATTGTGAGGAGAGTCATAAGGGCAGAAAAACAACACCACCACCAACAACGACAATAATAATAATAATACATTACACTGGCCAGGAAGGCAAATTGGGCCAATAGAAAATAACCTTAACTGTAGGTATAATATTGGTGTAGTTTGTTAACTACTAATTACTGCTGTTCATAACAGCTCCTGCATGGTAGATGGCAAAAGGTCAGAAGTTGTTTAAAAAGACATGGGAGGAGATGGTTCTAGCTGTTGCCTGCTAGAAAACTCAGGGATTGTTACTAGGGGGAAAATGATAATTAGGAATGAAAAGCCATTAAGATCTCTCCCTAAATCATCATTCTTAATTTCCCAATTTTATTAATGCTTAATTTCAATTGCAAGGCTGCAGGTAGGAACATCTGTCATTTTGCATAATTTTTTGAGGCCACAAAAATGAATAAATCAGCCTTCCCCAATAGGTGCATTCCAGATAGCCACACTGGCTTGGAATGATGGGAGTTGCAATCCAACACATCTGGAGGGCACCATGTTGGGGAAGGCTGTAATAAATAATCATTTTGGTGAACTAGTTGTCTTTTGAGATATTTGAGCCCTTTTAGATAACCATTTTACATAAGCTCTTGCATCTCACAGCAGAATTATTTATTTACTGCATTTTATACCACTTTTCAGACAGTGATTGGAGACGTTTTTCTATTTATTTATTTTTTAAAAACCATGTGGGAGGTCACATTTTGGAGAAAATGGGTGGGGGGAAAGGTTTAACTCCCCCCTTTCCTGAAATACCATGGACCCAATCCAAAACAGGGCTGCATGTGCTTACACAAGAGCAAGGAAAACTATCACACATAACTAGGGATGTTGCAGAAATATGCAACAGAATCAAATGAGCTTGGATTTCTATGAATCCAACCTGTGGATTCTGTGCAGGGGACCAGCTTTTCCTGAGTTGCATGGATTTCACAGACTTGCAGACAGGTTTGTTTACTTTCTGGAATTTTACACAAATTTAGTCATAGAAAAATACATAAAAAAACAACAAAAAAAACTCATCCGAAAATTCACATTTTTCCCATAGGCTAAAGCATGAAAATGCACATTTGGGGGATTTGCTCATTTTTGTGAGTGCAAATTTGCATAAATGTGAATTTGTGCAAATTCAAGACATTGGAACAAATTTAGTTCCACCAATGAGTGGGAGATGGAATGAAAGGCTCCTGACAATCCATGAAATGCAGACGGAAAAGATTTTACAAAATCCATACATCCCTACACTATGCATGATTAGCAGAACATTGAGTTTGGCCATCAGTTGGAGCCAAGTGTTCTTTCTGGCAGGGAGGGAGAAGTGAGTTCCCTGCAGTTGCTCCTTCTCTGCTTGATAGGTGGACACACTTGGGCATCCCTTGGCTTGATGCTACTCTTGGGAAGCAGGGGGTGCAACCTCCCAGTGGCCCTTGGTCTCCTGGCTGACTGCAGAAGCCAGAGTGTGTTTCTGCTCTCTAGTCCCAGGGCATCCCCAGTCCCATGATAATAATGCAGGTGAACAAGCTGCCCAGTTATCTCTATGAGCTCAGCATCTAACATCCCACTTGTTAGCTGGGAACACCGAACAAAAGAATGTGACCCACAAGGAGCTCTTCCCCATTGCAATGAAAAACAGCTGTGCATGTTTCTCCATGAGAACTGAGTCAGGGCTGGACAATGTAGAAGGTGTGGCACGGTCCAGCACAGCACATCCATGAAGTTGTATGGATTCGGGGAAGTCTCAACAAGTTGTTCTTCTATTGTCTCACATAGCCAGTTTCAAACCTGGCCCCAGGTGCAAGATCAGGAGAGGAAGAATACAATCCGCCTCATATGATCTGCCAAACTGGACCAGGATACTTCCCTCTTCCTCCTGAATGGGCTTCGTATGAAAGAAGATGCTAAAGAATACAACAAGGTATGCAATTTCAGCTAAGATCTAGGTCAAGCTCAGATCCCAAACTCGAAAGATGCTGGCTGTTTGTTTTATTGCATTTGGATCCAAGCTCACAACGGCATACATGGAATTATCTCATTTTATTCTGGCTGCAATCCTGTCCTGCCCACAAGAGTTTAATATTAAAGGATACATGCAGCATTATGTACTGCTGACCCTGGAAACAAAGCTCATGCAGGTAGAGGCTTAGGACTCCCTGTGCTGGCATTAATGAAGGTGTGATGCTGTTGCTGTTGTACAAGAAGAGGCTCTGTTGCTGCGGAACAGAAGCAGGCAGCTCTTGCTCACAATCTTGCAACAAACAGAATGCCGACTTAAATTAAGCAGGAGAAACGACTAGGTGAAAATTTAGTGATGAGACACTATAGCAGGAGGTGGGCAACTCAGGCCAAATGGGCTCCCCCTCCCGTGGCCTGGGGTGCAGCACCTGCCTCTGTACCTGCACTGCTGAAATTTAGCAGGGCAGCGAAACAAAACAAAAAAGGCGGGTTGCTTGTTTTCAAGCTAAATACGGCCCTTTTGAGTCTCTGTTGCAATTCGCCACCTAATTTTGGCAGCAAACCACCCATTTTTATGCCACTACTGCACCACCAAATTTTGGTTGCCCAGTGGTGACAGGAATGAGACCACCAGGGAGGTCTGATGGCTGGAAATTAGCCCTCAGATCATCCAAATTTTTCCCACACCTGCACCATGGAGAGGGATTTATAACGGGCAAGTATAGAAAGAGTTCTTCGTAAGAGCAAAGGCTGCGGGAATTTCAATGCCTACATTTTTAAAAAGAAGTTAACGTTAGGGCTGTCACTGAGATAAATGGCAGGAGTGTGAATCTAAACTGGTTAGAAATAATTACTTTAGCCTGAGGTGCTCTAATCCTATAAAAAAAAGTGGATTCATTCAAAATTGATGCCGAGAAGCACTTTTTAAGTATGAAAAAAGATTTGGAAGTTTACTCCCAACAGAACAAACTTGAAAGCCCGTTTCATTGGTTCACTTATCTTAGGGTTCATGCTCGCTCTCTCTCTCTCTTTCTCTCTCTCTCTTAGTTCTCTGACTCCCCAAAGCTTGAAAGAATGGTGGGAGTTGTATTGACTTCTAATGTTTATAAGGGGTTTTCTACTGGCTGACTTGGCTTGAGATCTGTTCTTGGGCTTTTGAATTTGTCATGCTGTTTGTACTGTTTGATATTTGTCTAGTCTTCAGGAAGTTAGTATTCCTACAGTTGGATAGTTTTATTGTGAGTTCTCTCTTGTACGCTCATTGAGAAGCTATTTATTCATTCATTCATTTCTATACTACCCAATAGCCGAAGCTCTCTGGGCGGTTCACAAAAATTGTTCCCCTTCATAACTACCAGACACAGATCTGGTTCTTTAGCCAGCATTGGACAAACTGCCATTTCACTGCATGCAAAGCTTCCTCTGGCACGGAGATAAGATGCAGGAAAAGTTTCAGTGGCTACATTTCTGCATGTGTCAGGCTGTCGTTAAAGGCCTGGGAGAAGCCGCAGGGCCAGTTTAAAGAAAAAAGGTGGTAATCCTAGACAAGATGGCAATGGATTTTTTTTCTTTTTACTATAAATATACAAAACATTACCAGTGATGCATTTGCAATGCACAAATATATGTTTGCTAACAAAGATTATATAATACAATAAAACGAAGAAGCAAACAGTAGATAGAGCAATTACACGTTTGCCTTCGGTAACCAATTCCTAGTAAATCATACTGGTTTTCCATGACAAAAAGTATATACAAGACATTCAGCTAAGATCCTCATGCTATTTTATACCAACAATGCACATTCTCTATATTTGGTGAGAGCCATGTTATATTGCCGATTCATATAATCAATGAATGGCCTCCAAAGTTTCTCAAATTGTAGGTTTTGTCTATGTAAATCAGGGGAGCAGAAACTAGGGTCAAATCTGGCCCTGCCCCCTTGCCTTCAATATGGCAAAGAATGTAGCAGATAAATGAATGAGGTTCAAGCACAAATATAGGAGTTGTTGTTTTTAACATCCCTAAAACATAATCAGTTTTCCTTAAGGCCAGTGAAGGCTGAGGACAGACTATATTGGTGAAACCTGGGAGAAATGAACTACCATCACACCTAAGGAATTAGTGCTCCCTTCATGCTAGGGATGGGAGAATTAGTGAGGCTTGACTTTGTCAAGGTTCTCCAATTCCACCTCGAAGCTCAGTCCGTTTTGTCCCCATTCCTTAATGAAAGGTTTGTTGTTGTTGTTCAACAGGGGAAAGTGTGCATTAGGGTGCACATTTTTTTAAAGTGTGTACCCAATTGCAGATTTTCCCCCACTGACAAAAGCAGGGGTCCCCAATGGGGCACTCACAGGTACCACTGGCCTCCTACACTGCCCATGAAGCTCTCCACTCCCTGCCCCCCCAATGCTTTTGATAAAAACTTTGAGAAATGTTTCAGTAGTCTTCTCTCCCTTTTTAGCTTCTGGCCTTGCTCCTCCTCTCCCCTCTACCCCTTGGCCTTGCTATTTCCCCCTCCCAGCCTCCAGTCTCACTATTTCCCACCCTATCTACTTAGCTCACTGTTTCTCCTCCTCCTAGCCCCTTGCCTTGCTCTTTCTCTACACCTTTCTGTTTTCCCCTCCTTCCTAGCCTCTAGCTTCACTATTTCTCTCTCCATGCCTATACCTCCCTGTTTCTCTGCCCTTCCAGCCTCTAGCATCACTATCCCACACACACATACCTCTTTAGCTCCCTGTTTCTCCCCCTCTAGCCTTGCTCTTTCTCTACCCCTTTGTCTTGCTGTCTCCCCTTCCTCACAGCCTCTAGCTTTGCTATTTCTCTCCCTACTTCTTTACCTCAGTTTCTCCCCCCTCCCAGCCTCTGGCCTCACTATTTCTCCGCTCCCCCCTTCCCACCTCTTTTGCTCACTTTTGACTAGCCAGGCCCCCATGGCAGCCATTATGTGACTAGTCACATTCTCCGTGGAGAGCCATTTTGTGGTTGTGCCCACAGCAGTTTCTCAAATTCCTACATGTGCCCATGTGTCCAAGGTTGGGGACCCCTGAACTAAGCATGAAAATGCATCTATCTATCACCTATCTATCTATATTGAAAGCACACTTTTAAAGTGCAGATTTTGTGAATGCAATCACAAGGTCAGGAATATGCAGGCTTTGCCAAAAAAAAAAGTGTATACACATTCAGAGGTGTGGATGGGGTAGGTTTTAGGGTGGCAACTTATGAATTGCCCCCAAAGAGGAAATTCATCACCAAAAAAGAGGACACACATTTCCATAAATTAGATGCAAATTTAGAAATCAGTATTATAATTTAAACAGAAAAACAGTATTATTTATTTATTTATTTCTATACCGCCCAATAGCCGAAGCTCTCTGTGCGGTTCACAAAAATTAAAACCGAACAACACACAATAAAACAATTTAAAATATATAGAACATTAAAACCACAATATAACAATACAACCACAATAAAACCTAGCAGCAGTGCAAGAGTTTAAAATACAGATTTAAACCAGCAAAGATAAAAATTTAGAAAGCTAAAATGCTAAAATGCCTGGGAAAATAAAAAGGTCTTCACCTGGCGCCGAAAGGAATACAATGTAGGTGCCAGGCGAACCTCACTAGGGAGCTCATTCCAGAGCCGGGGTGCCACAGCAGAAAAAGCTCTCCTCCTAGTAGCCACCCGCCTCACTTCCTTTGGCAGGGGCTCACGGAGAAGGGCCGCTGATGATGATCTTAAGGTCCAGGCAGGCACATACGGGAGGAGGCGATCCTTCAGGTAACCTGGCCCCAAGCCGTTAAGGGCTTTGAATGTTAACACCAGCACTTTGAATCGGGCCCGGAAATGGACTGGCAGCCAGTGCAGCTGGAAAAGTACTGGCGTAATATGAGCTCGCAGGCCAGTCCCTGTTAACAATCTTGCTGCCCTATTTTGGACCAGCTGAAGTTTCTGGACCGTTTTCAAAGGCAACCCCACGTATAACGCATTGCAGTAATTCAGACAGGAAGTTATCAGAGCATGGATAACTGTAGCTAGGCTATCTCTGTCCAGATAAGGGCGTAGTTGGTATACCAGCCTAAGCTGATAAAAAGTGCTCCGTGCCACTGAATTCACCTGTGCCTCAAGTGACAGTTCTGGATCCAAGAGCACCCCCAAACTACGAACCTGATCCTTTAGGGGGAGTGCAACCCCCTCCAGAACAGGTTGAATATCACCTAGCCGGGCAGACGAACCACCCACTTACAGTACTAACGGTACTTGTCTGGATTGAGTTTCAGTTTATTAGCCCTCATCCAGTCCATTACCGTGCCCAGGCACTGATTCAGAACAGCCACTGCCTCACCTGGTTTTGATGAGAAAGAGAGGTAGAGCTGGGTGTCATCTGCATATTGATGGCACCTCAGCCCACACCTCCGGATAACCTCCCCCAGCAGTTTCATGTAGATGTTAAACAGCATGGGGGATAAAATAGAGCCCTGTGGAACCCCATGGCACAATTGCCATGGCACAGAGCAATAATCCCCCAGCACCACCTTCTGGAATCAGCCATCCAAGTAGGACCGGAACCACTGTAATGCAGTGCCTCCAACTCCTAACCCAGTCAACCTATCCAGAAGGATACCATGGTCGATGGTATTGAAAGCCGCTGAGAGGTCCAGGAGAATCAACAGGGTCGCACTCCCCCTGTCCCTCTCCCGGCAGAGGTCATCCCACAGGGCGACCAAGGCAGTTTCCATTCCAAAACCAGGCCTGAAGCCCGATTGAAATGGATCTAGATAATCCGTTTCATTCAAGAGTGCCTGGAGCTGTCCTACAACCACCCGCTCAAGCACCTTGCCCAGGAAGGGGATGTTGGCCACTGGCCTATAATTGTTAACATCCTCTGGGTCCAGGTTAGGCTTTTTCAGGAGTGGTCTAATTACTGCCTCTTTTAAAGCAGCAGGCACCACTCCCTCTCTCAAGGAGGAATTTACAACCTCCTGGACCCAGCCGGACAACCCCTCCTTGTTTGATTTAATAAGCCATGAAGGGCAAGGGTCAAGCACACAAGTGGTCCATCGGACTTGGCCAAGCACCTTGTCCACATCCTCAGGCCTCAGTAACTGAAACTCATCCAATAAAACTGGACCAGACGGTGCTCTGAACGCCTCTACCAACGGAACTGTATTAATGGTGGTGTCCAATTCATGATGAATCTGAGCGACTTTATCCTCAAGGTGCCATGCAAACTTGTCACAGCGTGCTACTGAAGGTTCCACCATCTCTCTCCCTGGCCCAGAATGTATCAGGCCGCAAACCACTCGGAAAAGCTCCGCTGGACGACACTGAGAAGATGCAATGCTGGTGGAAAAGAACTGTCTCTTTGCCACCCTCACCGCCACAGAGTAGGCTCGATAGTGGGCTCTTACCTGTGTTCGGTCAGACTCAGCACGAGTCTTCCTCCACCTGCGTTCTAGCCGTCTCCCCTCTTGCTTCATTGCCCTCAGCTCAGGTGTATACCAAGGAGCTGGCCGGGCTCTGCTCAGAGGGAGAGGGCGCTTGGGCGCGATCGTGTCAACCGCCCGAGTCATCTCTGCATTCCACAGAGCGACCTGGGCTTCGACAGGAGCACCAGCCATACCCACAGGAAAATCCCCCAGAGCCCTCTGGAATCCATCGGAATCCATTAATCTCCAGGGGCGGACCATTTTAATAGGTCCCCCACCCTTGCAGAGGGGAAAGGCTGCCAGGAGTCTAAACCTCAGCAGGAAGTGATCTGACCATGACAAAGGGACAGATGTTAATTCCTCCACTTTCAGATCACCATCCTCCTGTCCAGTCGAGAAAACCAGATCAAGCGTGTGTCCCTTTATATGTGTTAGGCCGATGACATGTTGGGACAGCCCCATAGTTGTCATGGCGGCCATGAAGTCCTGAGCCGCCCCGGATACAGCGGCCTCGGCATGGAAGTTGAGATCCCCCAGGACCATCATCCTGGGGGTCCTCAACACCAAGTCCGAGACCACCTCCGTCAGCTCAGGCAGGGAGTCAGTACATCTCACCATGGTGGAGAAGACTGACCAGGTGACCTGTGTGCCTTGCTCAGTCTGTTGTCCAGGTTGCTGTTCATGGGCAACATCAAGGCCCAGCAATTCCTTCAGATGGTTCTTTATCTTTCAAGCAGACTTGGACTGGACAACCCTTCAAATAGATGACACCTTCAAAGTAGTAAAAGAGTACACTTGGCCACACTAAAGGTTCTGATGTTTAATGAACTGAAACAAAATTCTCATACATTCCTACTTGTTACTGGCATGAGGAGCAAAGTGAATAGAAAGGGGCATGCTGCTGGCCATGCCCTGAGGATACCTGGGTCTTCACCCCCTCACCATTTTAGCATGGATGTTAGGTGGGGAAGCTGACATGTGTAGACCTCTGCACAGGTAAGCTTCCCTGTGTGATCAGAGTTCCATAATCCAGGGGCACCTACCCATGTAGAGGTCTACACACGATGTTGTCCTCACTTCAGCCATCCATGCTTATGTGTGGATGGAGCCATCAGGGGAGCTGTGTGGCTTTGAGGCAGCTATGTGTTATTGGGGGCAGGGCTAGAAGTGTGGTCCCACAGTCCTTTAGCCCCTTTGTACTGGGATTACCGCTCCATGTGAGTAAAGTGTGAAGGGAAGTTATGAGTCTATGGAGAACTGTATGGGGGGGGGGTCCCCCCTGGCTGCTCTCCTTGTAGGCTACAAAGACCGTTTCCAATTCACTGAAAGCCAGAGTAATTGAAACCATGAATGCAATTCGAGCCAATTCATACATGATTTGGTTAGTTTCGAAGATGCCGGAAGAAGGAACATCATGTGTAGCAGCAGCTAGCAGATTGTACCCATGGTTTTCTCAACTTAAGCACAGCACGAGCTGGAGGCTAGAGAAAAATAATAACCAAAAGTTAAAACAGAGGCATTTCCATGCTTCAGTGAGGTACAACTCAAAAATGGTGCCTCCCTATTAGGGATGTCTGGATCTTGTGAAATCCATCCCGGGTGTGTTTCATGGATTGTGTGGTGTCATTCGTTCTGGCATCCATTCACAGCTGGATTCAGGGTTTTTTTCGTTATGCAGAAAAATACGTAAATAATTCCGTAAGAAGGTTCACAACAATTTACATAATTTACGTTAGTACATAAAATTTAGTGTTTTGCCTCCCATTCCATTCAAGTTTTCCCCACATATATTTACCAGTCTCAGCAGAAACTTGCTTATTTTCCTACAAATAAATTTGCGTAAATGTCAGGAACGTTTTTTTTTAAAGATCCAAAAGTCCACAGACTCGTGCGGCCTGAGGAGGCTGGTCTGCAGCAGATTCCTCAGGTCGGGTTCTTAGAAATCAGAGCTCATTTTAGTCCATCTCGAATTCCTCCAGCATTCCTACTCCCTATGTTCATATAGCAGTTCAATTCTATGAGTATATATACCAGTACGTATGTCTAAATGCAAAGACTGTTACAGCCAGATCTGCTGCACATCCCTTGGCCACATCCAAGTTAGATTACTGCAGTGTGGTCTACATGGGGCTGCCCTTGAAAAGTGCCTGGAAACTTCAGCTGGTGCAAAATGCAGCAGTTGGGGTGTTGGCTGAGCTTAGCCTTGTGAAGCATATTAGTTTTTTTTACTTGAGGTGCACTGGCTTCCAGTTTATTTTCAGATAAAACTCAGAAGTGCTAGTTAGTACCCATAAAACCCTAAAGAGCTTGGGACCAAGCTATCTGAAAGACTGTCTCCTCCCTCCCTCCAATGAGTCTGAGCCTTGCTGTCTTCCTGTGGCCTTCAGAGTCTTGGCTGGTTGGATCACATGATGGGGCCTTATTCGTAGCGGCTTCAAGATTGTGGAACTCCCTCCCTCAGATGCCTGTTTTGTTTCTCAGATGGCAAATAGTGGAAATGTTCCTGTTTCAGCAGGAACTGGTCCATCTTATTTAGATTTTTTCCCTTCTTGCTGTTAAGGTTAATGTTGCTGTAGTTTTTAGCTGTCATTACTTGTATTTTATCATTGTGATTTCATTGTTTACTGTTGGTTACTGTTGTGAGTTGTTGTTGATAGGCAGGATATTAAAATCCTAACAGGGGCTAGATCTACACTACTGCTTTATAGCAGTATTGAAGTGCACTGATAACTGTTGGGGCGTATTACACATTCTAGATACCGCTACTGTGGTGTTATTTCCTGCTTTCTATTCCACATTATCCAAAATACTGCAACAAATGTTATAGTGTGTCCCACGAGGTATAAATGCGCAAGTGGGATATAGCATCACCATGATGGAATCATAGCGTTATGACACGAGGTGTAGATCTAAATGTGCCTAATAGCGAGGCTTACTCCAAAATGCGTAACAGTGAGGGCAAAAGAAAGCTATTATCACAATGCTGAATTCAAGTTCCATGTGAATATAAACTGAACATAATCCCATAATTCTTTTAAAACACCCTTGAGATGCCATGTTACCATTTATATAGTAGGAAGTAATACTTGTGCACTGATCAGGTTAATTGCTCAGACTTGGAGTAAGGCGCATACCAAAATGGATAATAGACTGGCATCCTGTTCATGTGCAGAGTACATGATGTGTATCCTGAGTTGAGCTTGCTAACAGCCTGTTGTGTGTGTGTTTGGTCAAAGATCAATGTACTATGTAGTGTAGTGCAGCATATTCTTTTTGTGGACTTCTTATACTAGAAAACCAAAGACTGCCATATTGGTTAAACTAGTTCGCCTTTTATTTATAGTAATGGGGCAAACCTCTTTGATGCCGCAAGCTAGGTGGAATATTTAGCTGGTGCTGAGGTATGGATTGATGCTAGTGGGTCTCTTTTGCGACTTGATGTAACACCAAGTTAGAAAAAGGTATTATGTGGCACAGAAGTGAGCTGGGGAGGGATAGGATGAGAGGAAAACAGTTATCTATACCCCATGGAATGTGTCCCATGCTTGAGCTGAGAATGTAGCATCATTTCTTGACCATACTGTAAGCGTTTTCAAGGGTGGCCATGTGTCCTCTTTTACAGAGGATAGTCCTCTCCTTGAAGGGCTGCCAGAGGTATGTCCTCTATTTTGAAGGCATCCTCTATTTGAAGAGTTGTCCAGTCTAAGTCTGGTTGAAAGATAAAGAACCATCAGAAGAAATTGCTGGGCCTTCAAGTTGTCCATCAACAGCACCTGGGCCATGGTGTAGTGGTAGGAGCTCATCATGGCAGTTTCCGTAGCCACACCCCTAAGGAGAGGTAAAAGAAATGCAGGCAGTTGTACTGAGCCATATCAACAACCCCTTGCAGCAGTTTTCATCTCCACCAGGAGCAGGTCTTTTGTAAAACTAATGGGCCTTAATTGCCCATTCCAGACCAAGCCACCCGAAAAAACTTTACATTGCAAAAGGAAACAATAGGTTCTTGCTGGAAAAATTCCTTTGCCCTCAGCTATTGTAACTATTGCAGCTAAACTCAGAGGGAACACAGAATTCTGCCCGGGGTGGCAGATGACATCAGTGTACCTGCTAATAAACAAGTGCTGCCATTGCCCCTGTGAGTCCTGGCTCCACTACACCACTGGCCAGGGCTGGACTTCAGGGCAGAGGTCCAAGGCCCCATAGCTCAGGGTGCATGTGGCAAATGACCACCCAGAGAGGGGCAGGTGATGGGGACACTAGAAACAGTCAGCACCTGTTTGGCTTGTGCATTTGTTTGGGGCTCACTGGGGCTGACGCTGTCCCCAAAATATATTTTATTTTTTTAAAAAAATACAGTTGTGGGGGGCAAGCATGTACATGGTTACAGATCTCAATTTATTATTTTTGTTGTAGAAATATATTATTCTTTTCTACAACAAAATGGTGCTTGTTTCAAAGTACATGTGTTTAGCATCAGGGCAGCAGAATCAAACTCTTTGATTCCTGTAGTCAAGATGTTGCTTTGAATTAAGTGAGTTTAAAATAGGTCTGTGCACTGCCTTGTTACGAAGCCCAAATAACGAGGTGAAGCGGGCTGATTCGGGGGACCCTCCTTGTGATACAAAGCAGATCAGAGCAGAACTGAGGCTCCATGAGGCAAGGTGTCTCCTCCCACGAAGCACCTCCTCCGCCTCATGTATTCAGAGATCTTCTGGATGTTTGAGCAGTCCAGACAGGCTGTCTCCAAAATGTATCGACTTCTGAAAGCTCATGCAAAGGGGAGGAGGAGGAGGAGGAGGAGGAGGAAAGAGGGGGAAGGCGAGGGGATGCGGGAGGTGGGGGAAGGGCAGGCAAGCAGAGGAGGAGAAGGGAGTGTGCTGTGGCAAACAGGAACTCTGGGGTGGAATCTACACCGGCAGTCTCCAATCAGAGAGAATGGTGGAGGAGGGTGGTATATAATAGTTGGGTGAATGGCTGCATTTGTTTATTGCACGAGTTGTGTCTTTGGGAGAGGGCTGGCATTAGGGATGTACGAAAATTCCGCCACGGATCTCAGGGAGGCCGAATGCCAGTGCATTCGGCCCCCCGAAATTGGTGGCGGAACGGCCTGCCACCCCCCCACCCCCCGGGACAAGACTTACCTTGGGCGGATCTTCCTGGCGGCGGTGGCTCCAGCGGCGGCAGTGCGGCAGTGGTGGCGGCAGCCGGTCATCCGACTGGCTGCCACCGCCGCCACTTCCATTAAAAAAAAAAAAAAAAAAACGTGATAGGCTATGTAAATGTTTACGTAGCCTATCATGTCTGACTTAAAAGCAACAACAACAAACAACGCGTATATGCAAATGGTAGCGGCTACGGCGGCCGCCATTTGCATTCCCTATTTTTCGCCGATTTATCTTACGTAAATATTTATGTAAGATCAAACGGAAAAAAAAGGGGAACGCAAATAATGTAGTGGGCACTATTTGCGTTCCTTTATTTTTCGCCGTTTTAGCCTACATAAATATTTACGTAGGCTAGAATGGTGAAAAATAAAGGAATGCATATAGCGCCCACTACGCTATTTGCATTCCCCTTTTTTCGCCGTTTTATCTTACGTAAATTTTTAAGTAAGATAAATCGGCGAAAAATAGGGAACGCAAATGGCGGCCGCTGTAGCCGCCGCCATTTGCGTATGCTGCGTTTTGGGGGGGGGGTTAGCCATGATAGGCTATGTAAATTCTTATGTAGCCTATCACGGCTTCCTGGCTGGACACAAATGGCGGCCACTACGCCGGCTGCCATTTGCATCCGCACCAGCCCATCCACGGCCGGAAATCCAGCTGCGGAAAGCCCTGGCTGGCTGCTCCGCGGCCTGGCCGTGAAGTGGAGCTGGCCGTCAAGGATTCGGGGGGGGAGGAGCGGATCACCTCCCCCCCGTTGAGGATTCCGGGGGGAGGGACGGAGCGCCTCCCCCCCACCACGGAAGATTTCACGAAAAGGTAAGTGAGTTTCGTACATCCCTACTTGTACCAGAATGATGGGAAAAGAAAAGTATGGAGTAGGAGAGGAACAGCTCATGAGTCATGATCCAAAGCATGCCACATCATCTGTCAAACATGGTGGAGGCAGTGTTATGGCATGGGCATGTATGTCTGCCAATGGAACCGGGTCACTGGTGTTTATTGATGACCTGACTGCTGATAAAAGCAGCAGGATGAATTCTGAAGTGTATAGGGCTATACTTTCTGCTCAGATTCAGCCAAATGCTGCCAAACTGAGAGGACGCAGCTTCATATTGCAGATGGATAATGACCCAAAACATACAGCAAAAGCTACCCAAGAGTTTCTCAAGGCAAAGAAGTGGGATGTTCTTCAATGGCCAAGTCAGTCACCTGATCTCGACCCAATAGAGCATGCTTCTCACCTACTGAAGACAAGACTGAAGGCAGAAAGACCCACAAACAAGCAGCAGTTGAAGGCAGCTGCACTAAAGGCTTGGCAAAGCATCTCGAGGGAGGAAACTCAGTGTTTGGTCATGTCCATGGGTTCTAGACTTCAGGCAGTCATTGACTGCAAAGGATTTTCATCCAGGTATTAAAGGCGATCCTTAAGTTTGAAATGATGTTCGTTTGTTCCATTACTTATATGAGCCACCAACGATGGGTGTGTGTGTATGCCACTGGCTGTCCTTCCTGAATGGTTAGTGCCCCACTTTTGTCAAACCCCTTGAATGACAGCTGAAAGTCCTGACTTCACTCCTATCTGGGTGTGTTTCCTTTCAATTTCAATGTGGTGGTGTACAGAGGCCAACTGCCAAAACATTTATCCTTGTTCCAATATTTCTGGCCCTGACTATACATTTGTTGTGGGGTCGGTCCTTCACTCCGTGCATAAGTTGCACCTTTGAGAGTATTTTTTTGTGACTGGGCACCCGTTTCATCTACCTTCTATTTCTTTCGTTCTCCAACTGTTTTATTGTGTGTATTCATCTCTCTTTTCAATATTTTTTTTCATACAAACATAGCTTTTCTTCACTCATTGCTATGCTCCCCCTCCCCCGCCTTTCCATCATTGCACGAGGCACTCTCCTGGGGACTCCGCAAAGTTTCCTGTTAATTAGACCCTCACAGTTTCTGGTTCCATTCCATTCCATGTCCTTTTGGTCTTTCAACTCTGTTTCTAGCTTTTTAAAAATCCAGTCTTATTTTGATTTTTAAAAACAAACACTGACTTCTGGGCATGTTCCCCCCCCCCCGCCCCAGTAATATTCAAACGTTTATTTTTTTCTTGCTTTCTAAATTCTTAAATAAGGGCACACTAGAGCTGCCTATGAGTTTAGTGTTTGTTAACCCCCCACCCCCAGTCTGAAGTGATCCTTCTGTTTGGGAAAACACCAAAAATGGGCGATCCAGATATCTGAATCTGGCTTCTGATCCAGATCTGAGTCAGAGTGGAGGGGGTCCGAATTGGTCTGAGAAGGATAGGGGTCTCTTCAGAGGATCCAAAGTGGCATCTAAAGCAGATCGGGGGGGGGGGTGTCCATGCACAGCCCTAGTTTAAAATGTGAAACTACGCATGGTCATTCTTTTTTCCTTTTTTAATTGGGGTTGGCAAGCGGTTTTTTGTTGTTGTTGTTTTCCTTTTTGCTCTAAGTTATTGGGAAGGTCGAAACAGTTGCAAAGCATGGAATGTTAGAGTGGAGGAGAGAAGAGAAAGGTTAGTTTTGTGCTTCACAACTGAAGAGGCCCCCATAAAGCCATTAAGTCCAGGTTCTAAAATGACCTAGCTGTACCACTGCACCTGGTCACAGTCTTCCACAAATAGAAATACCCTATTTCTGTTTAAATTATAATAATTCTTTCTAAATTTGCGTGTATACATATAAATCAACATATGCAAATTTATGCAGATTGGCACCTTCATCCTCTTTTTAAAGCAATTCATAAAAGGCCACTCTAGTATTTTCTGATGGAAAGGCTAAAAGGAGCATCATGCTTCTTATGGCACTAGCATCATTAAAGGAAATGTGCTGAAATCATAACCAACAGCTTCAGTTAATGATCTCTAGAATCATTATCTCCTGGCTTAATAGGTCATCTGAAGACTCCGGGCCTACTTGCTGCCTATTAACATCAAAATTTACTTGACTATGTTGGTAAGTGTGAATGAATAATCTCTGTCTAGTCGGAAGCCTAGGCAACACACCTACACACAAGCTCTGAGACTATTTCAGCTGGCCTCCAGGTGATAGCAACAACACTGTCATTGTCGATAATGAAAAGGAAAAGAAAAAAGAGGGACACAGCAACGCACAACAAAGAGGAGAAAGAATCCACAGGTACAAAGAATGTATTGGATTTCAGTTTGTTCATTTGTTTATAAATCCGTAAGTTGGATCCTGAGTTCGTCATATTTAGAGTAGACCCACTGAACCCAATGGGACTTAGTCATTACTAGCTTAAGTCCCTACCATAAGCCCATTGATTTCAATGGGTCTACTCTAAGTACGACTAACCCTGAATCCAACCCAATGTGCATGAGTTTCATGTTACACTGTTCTTCAGGGAGATGTTAAAATAGGTATTTAAACTAGTGCTGTGCAGAAAATTTCTCCCATATTTTTTCGATCATTCTCATTCAGTTTGATAGAAAAGACATGACTTTCAAAAAGAAATTCAAAGGAGAAGAAAATTTCAGAGAAATTCTCCTGGGCCAGGTTTGGGGTTCTTGTGTTTACCGTACATATGAAGTGGCTGAGGAATGTGAGTGTCCTGCCTTTCATTGTACGATCATATTTCTGGCTGCCTGCAGCCTCCTTGGCTTCCTATACTTCAACTGATTTTATATGGTGGCCACCTTCCCCCTCTTCCCTCACAATGCTCTGGAATGATGCTAGGTATGGGAGATAGTTGCTGTTCAGTCGTTCAGTCGTGTCTGACTCTTTGTGACCCCATGGACCATAGCACGCCAGGCCTTCCTGTCCTGCACTCTCTCCCGGAGCGTGCTCAAGTCCATATTCATTGCATCAGTGATGCTATCTAGCCATCTCATCCTCTGCCATCCCCTTCTCCTTTTGCCTTCAGTCTTTTCTAGGGACTTTTCTCTTCGCATTAGGTGGCCAAAATATTTGAGCTTCAGCTTCAGTATGTGTCCTTCCAATGAGCAGTCAGGGTTGATTTCCTTTAGGATTGACTGATTTGACCTCCTTGCAGTCCAGGGGACTCGTAAGAGTCTTCTCCAGCACCACAGTTCGAAAGCATCAATTCTTCGGCGCTCAGCCTTCCTTATAGTCCAGCTCTCACAGCCATACATTACTACTGGGAAAACCATAGCTTTGATTAGACGGACCTTTGTTGGCAAGGTGATGTCTCTGCTTCTTACTATGCTGTCTAGGTTTGCCATAGTTTTCCTCCCAAGGAGCAAGCGTCTTTTAATTGCATAGCTACAGTCAGCGTCTGCGGTGATCTTGGAGCCCAAGAAAATAAAATCTGTCACTGCTTCTATTTCTTCCCCTTCCATATGCTAGGAAGTGATGGGGCTAGATGCCATGATCTTCGTTTTTTTAATGTTGAGTTTCAAACCAGCTTTTGCACTCTCCTCTTTCACCCTCAACAAGAGGCTCTTTAGATCCTCTTCGCTTTCTGCCATTAGGGTAGTATCATCTGCGTATCTGAGGTTGTTGATAATTCTCACGGCAATCTTAATTCTGACCTGTGATTCATCCAACCCAGTGTTTCTCATGATGTACTCTGCATATAAGTTAAATAAGCAGCCTTGTCATACTCCTTTCCCAATTTTGAACCAATCGGTTTTTCTATGTCTGGTTCTTACTGTTGCTTCTTGACCCTCGTACAGGTTTCTCAGGAGACAGGTAAGGTGGTCTGGTACCCCCAATCTCTTTCAGAATTTGCCACAGTTTGTTGTGACCCACACAATCAAAGGCTTTAGCATAGTCAATGAAGCAGAAATAAACGTTTTTCTGGAATTCTCTTGCTTTCTCCATGATCCAGCGAAAGTTGGTGATTTGATCTCTAGTTCCCTGCCTCTTCGAAACCCAGCTTGTACCTCTGGTAGTTCTCGGTTCCCCTTCATGGATCACTGCCTTGTTGTGGCGAAGGGGTTTGTGTAACTCAGTGAAGCCATAAGCTATGCCGTGCAGGGCCACCCAAGATGGACAGGTCATGGCAGAGAGTTCTGACAAAATGTGGTCCACTGGAGAAGGAAATGGCAACCCACTCCAGTATTCTTGCCAAGAAAACCCCATGGGAGATAGTGGATGATGTAAAATGGGGCCAGGCTGCCAATGCAGTTGCCACTTGCAGTGGCAGAGCAAAACAAGGAGAAATAATATGTGGTACAATTCTTTCCAATGGTGAGCCTTACCTTTGAGAAACAGTTGGAGAATTTCTCCTCCCCCTGGAGAAATGTGGTAAAATTGTTTCCCCAATTTCTCTGCCCACAAATAGGCTGGAGAATGTTGAGAGGCCACTTGTGCCCAGGTTTAATTTAAACCTACAACAAAATCATAGTGATACATAATTCAAATAAATCCATTATAATCTTCTATTTTATTAAAATGTGTATAAACGTTTGGAAATGCAGCATGTTTTATTACCACAATACTTTAGACTCTGCTAGTGACTTCAGACAAATTACTCCACTGGGGAAATATTCTGATATCAGATGATGATGATGATGATGATTAAATAGATTTCCATAGCACTAAACATATTCAAAAATATCTCTAAGAGGCTCACAAGAAAATCCCAAGTACATCAAACGTACATTACCCCAAGTACATTATAATATACATTAAAATACAATTAAAATACATTAAAATTGCTAAAACATTTACATAAAACAGTAATAAAAACATTAAAATCAATTAAAACTGATACAAAACCATAATTGTGAGCAGACTGGACAGTAATTCACTCAAGGAAGGTCTGGGTAAAGAAATGGGCCTTTAATTGGAAGATTCATGCTGTTCACCATTCATTTGGAGACCCATCATTTGTAAGTAGAGGGGGACACGGAAAACACTTTTCAATGTTTAGAAGTAACTATATTTTACTTTAAACATCAGACTATGACCCAAAACTTAAACATAAATACATTCCAAAGCTTATATGTAGGATGGCCCATGTATGAGGGATGCTGCTGCAGTGGATTTCCTGCATTGGCAGGAAGTTGGACTTGCTGAACTTGGATGTCCCTTCCAACTCTATGATTCTAATTGATACACCACCGAGTTCTTGTCATTTAAACTGAGATGTGTGCGTGCTGTTGTTTTTAATTTTTAAAAAGCACATTCAATACATTCTTTGTTCTCTTGAGCCTTTGGATTCTCTCCACTCCCCGTCTCCCCCTCCCCCGGTTCGGTGCATTATTGATACGTATGTAACAAGGAGGGAAATGCCTCTCTTTTCTTTGCTTGTATATAAGTGAGTTCCTCTTTGGCCTCCCAATCTCTCAATTAAAAATTATCCTTGTCTCACATCATGTTACATTTCTAAATAAGAAATAACTGTGTATTTCACATTAATGCTCCCACCCTAAGTATATGCCCTACTGATATTGATGGAGGAAGAAATGCTTAGGATCGCAGTCTTAATTTCCAGTTATAATATCGTGGCAGAAAGTATTTTTCTTCCTTTCTTTCTGATTAGTGAATAATAATAGAAACCCTGTTTCATTTGCTCTGCAGAAGTGTGTGTATGTTGCAGGGGAAGAGCTAATAATAGAATTATAGAATTAGACAGGACCACGGAGATAATCTGCAATGCAGGATGTGACTACCAGCTCCCTGGCAGATGGTTATCCAGCTTCTGCTTAAATACCTCCAGCGGAGCAACGGCCAGCACCTACTGAGCTAGTCTGTTCCACTGTCGAACAGCTCTTACATGTGGGAAGTTTCTCCTCATGTTTAGCTGGGATCTTCTTCCCTGCAATTCCCACTCATTTGTTCTAGCCTTGCCCTGATTTTTGTCTAGTCTTGCCCCTCATTCTCTTCTAACGCAACCAATGTCCTTGGAGTTCTGCCGCCAATCAGATTAGAGTCTCACTTTGGGACGGGGAGGAGCATGCACGAGAATCAGAGATTGAAGAATATAAGGGGATTCCTCTCTCTCTCCTTCCTCCTCCCCAAGCCCCCGGTAGCTTCCAGGACAGGGGGCAAAGCTTGGGGAGGGGGAGGGGCCTGTGGAAGGAGTCCAAGCCCCTGCGGGCTGGATGGGGAACCTCTGTGGGCCAAATTAGGCCTACAGCCCAGAGGTTCCCCACCCCTGGATTAGACAATTCTGGGCTTAGGGTGGCCATGTGTCCTCTTTTGCAGAGGACAGTCCTCTATTTGAAGGGCTGCCAGAGGATCATCCTCTCTTTGAAGGCAGCTTCTATCTGAAGGACTATCCTATCCAATTCCAGTTTAATGATACAGAACCCTAAGAACTGTTGCCCGTCAACAGGTAACACCTGAACAACAGACTGAACAGGCAGGCGCACAGGTCACCTGCTCACAGTGTTCCACCGTATAGTGAGATGTACTGTATTTCTAATTAAATTATTATAATTCCTAAATTTGCATCTATCCTTAGCATATGCAAATGTTATGCAAGTCACAGTCTTCTATTGTCCTCTTTTCTGGTGATCCATTTCCTCTTTGAGGGCAATTTATAGACAGCCACCCTACTGATGAGTAGTAACAGCCATGACTCACGAGGCACCCATGCACTTCTACCTTCAGTGGCCAGGTCAGTGGAGGTGCTCTAACAGCCTTCCCCAACCTGGTGCCTGCCTTCCAGAAGTCTTGGCCTATAACTCAAAGCATCCCCAGCATAGCTGGTTCACACCCACACTGCCATCATATGCCAGGTCCCCCCAAAGTACTCTTTCCTTTTAGTTTTTAGTTTGATGAGAGTGCTTTTTAAATAGATGATCCTTAGCCCCCACGCAGAACAATTGATTAAAATTTGTAGCTTCCACTCATCAGGCTGTTGCATTTCATTTATGCATTTCATTGTCTGCGTGCCATCTTTCTTTTACAGTTTTTATTAAAAGTCTCATTCCAAACAACAACTCTTTTTATTCACCCCAACAGAAGCTGCATTAAGGTTTTATTGCTCAATTATTTTGTGCTTACACGAGGCTTTACAAAGAGAGGTGGAATGAATTTCCAATCCATGAAAGTGTGTGTTTTGCTGGGATTTTGTGTTAATGCAATCTGGGGTGTGGTCAATGATTTAGCAAGTGGGTGGAAGAGTATCAAACAAGATTCTTTGAAAATGCCAGCCACTTGGCAACTTGGCAGTACTTTTCGACAACTGTACTTTAGGCTGTATCTAGAGTGCAAATCCCCCTCTCGCTTAGGGGATTTCTTCACCAGCCTAAAATCCTGTATTTAAAACGGGGTGCTTTCCACTTCCGTTTTAAATGCAGGAACACAACTGATTCCCTTTACATGTGCTTCCTTCTCTGTAGATGGCCATTCCCATAGAGTTATGTTTCTGTGAAGAGGCATTACACCCACTATAGGTTCAGTGATACTTGCTCCTGGGTTCCTGCCCCTTTCCCTCCCCTTGCACATTACTGGTGGATGGGGACTGACATGCGGACAGCCCTCCCACTGATCTCCCCGGGCCCCGCCTCCCTCTTCCATGCTTTTGGCCGGTCCCTGCTGATCTACTGCTCCTCCGCTCTGCTGCCCCCCCCTCACTGCCGCTCTGCTGCTCTGTTTTGGACAGGCAGGCTGAAAATGGCAAGGAGCCAAAATGGCGCAGGAGTGGGAAGGCTGAACGCCTATCTTGGTCACCACCTTTGACATCATGACCATGCCCCCAACAATCACACTCAGTGCTTCATTCATGCTAGGGGAGAAATACACGGGGAGGACATGGCGCTCCATTTGCGCATATCTGGAAAAATAGCCCCCTTTTTCCCCTTTGAGGAAAACATGGGATAGATAGCAGGAAATAGTGGAATAATAACTGGACAACAACGACATCATGTAATGGAGCCACACAATTCAGTGAGTGAGCAACCATGAATGCACAATAAACTTGAGGTGTAGAGATCCCTTTAGAGTGCCCCTTGTGGCCTGATAGTTGGCATGTTGAATTGGCATATAGGACTGCTTGTCCAAACAGCAGTTCAGGTTCTGCAACAGGGGTGGGCAACATGTGGCCCTCCAGATGTTTTGGCTTACAACTCCGGTGAGATCTAGCCAGCATAGCCAATAGTGAGGGAAGATGAGAGTTGTAGGCCAAAACAGCTGGACAGCCACAACTTGCCTTTGGTCTAGCAGGATTAGGGCCTAACTATATATTGTGTTAATAGTATGGCTTGTAGCCACATCAGGATCATCATCAATCATCATCATCTGTGGAGACTGGTGGCTCTGATTGTGGTGGGGCTATGAATCCATTCTGGGTTTCTGTCAGAACAACCAGAACTTTAAACGACCTATCCAAAGTGCTGAACCCTATCCCCAAAATGGGTTCAGCATTTTGGATAGGTTCTTTAGAGTTCTGGCTGGTTCTGTCTGAAACCCAGAATGGATTCACAGCCCCACTGAAATTGGAGCCACCTATCTCCACTGATAATGATAATATTGTGGGGGGGGGGCGGATTCCCATTGGGACTGCAGTACATGGGGAGGTTTAACACTTCCCTCCTCAGCCACAAGTCCAGTGAATATCACATCCCTGCCACACATTGCAATTAGCAATAGGAAAAAAGCTTGGATTGGTGCCAATGGGAGGGTTGTTTTTTTTTTTCCTATTGCTATTTGCAGCATGGCCTGGGGGAGGGTCATCAGGATTACAGCTGTGGAGTTAAGGGTTAAACCTCCCTCCCTCTGCACTGCAGCCAAGATGGAAATCTGGAGGGGGGTATACCTAGGATTAAATGTGTGTGTGGGGAACCCCTGACATGGCTGCAAGCATGCTAGTAACATAATGTATAGTCCTGAGTGGGGGTGGAACAATTTAAAACAGCAATTATGATTCAAAGTGATGGGGATCATCAGGAAATCAGGATATAAGCAGCAGAATAATCCTAGGTGGAGGAGGACCTGTAGCTCTGAGGGAGAGCACATGTTTTGCAGGCAGAAGGTCCCAGGTTCAATACCCGGCATCTCTGGGTAGGGCTAGGAAAGAATCCTGCCCGAATCCCAGGACAGCGGCTGCCAGTCTGTGTTGACCATACTGGGTTAAATGGACCAACGGTCGGACTCAGTAGAAGGCAGCTTCCTTTATTCCTAGGCAGTGACATGCAGAAGCCAGGGCTCAGAGGGACACATCATCTGCCATCCCAGCCCCCAGACCCAGAATTCCCTGTTCCCTCTGAGCTTAGCTGCATTCCTCACAGTTGTTGTTTATTCGTTCAGTTGCTTCCGACTCTTCATGACTTCACTGACCAGCCCATGCCAGAGCTTCCTGTTGGCCGTTGCCACCCCCAGCTCCCCCAAGGTCGAGTCCATCACCTCCAGAATAACATCCATCCATCTTGCCCTTGGTCGGCCCCTCTTCCTTTGGCCTTCCACTTTCCCTAGCATCAGCATCTTCTCCAGGGTATCCTGTCTTCTCATGATGTGGCCAAAGTACTTCAGTTTTGCCTTTAATATTCCCTCAAGTGAACAGTCTGGCTTTATTTCCTGGAGCATGGACTGGTTTGATCTTCTTGCAGTCCAGACACTCTCAGAATTTTCCTCCAGCACCACAGTTCAAAAGCATCTATCTTCCTTCGCTCAGCCTTCCTTATGGTCCAGCTCTCGCAGCAGTAGGTTACTACAGGGAATAGGAATACCATTGCTTTAACTATGCGGACCTTTGTTGTCAGTGTGATGTCTCTGCTCTTCACTATTTTATCAAGAGTTGTCATTGCTCTCCTCCCAAGAAGTAAACATCTTCTGATTTCTTGGCTGCAGTCAGCGTCTGCAGTGATCTTTGTGCCTAGAAAAGTCTGTCACTGCCTCCACGTTTTCTCCCTCTATTTGCCAGCTATCAATCAAGCTGGTTGCCATCATCTTGGTTTTTTTGAGGTTTAACTGCAACCCAGCTTTTGCACTTTCTTCTTTCACCTTCATCATAAGGTTCCTCAGCTCCTGCTCGCTTTCAGCCATCAAAGTGGTATCATCTGCATATCTGAGATTGTTAATGTTTCTTCCAGCGATTTTAACTCCAGCCTTGGATTCATCAAGCCTATCACATCGTATGATGTGTTCTGTGTACAGGTTGAATAGGTAAAGTGAGAGTATACAACCCTGCCGTACTCCTTTCCCAATCTTAAACCAGTCCATTGTTCCATGGTCTGTTCTTACCGTTGCTACTTGGTCATTATACACATTCCTCAGGAGGCAGACAAGATGGCTTGGTATCCCCATACCACCAAGAACTTGCCACAATTTGTTATGATCCACACAGTCAAAGGCTTTAGAATAGTCAATAAAACAGAAATAGATGTTTTTCTGAAACTCCCTGGCTTTCTCCATTATCCAGTGGATATTGGCAATTTGGTCTCTAGTTCCTCTGCCTTTTCTAAACCCAGCTTGTACATCTGGCAATTCTCATTCCATGAATTGCTGGAGTCTACCTTGCAAGATCTTGAGCATGACCTAGGGATGGGGGAGAATTTCTCCCCGAAACTTCAGGGGGCTGAGCGCCAACGCATTCGGTCCTCCGAAGGTTGTTCAGGGAGAACTTCTCCCCCCCCCCTGGGATGGGACTTACCTTTCACGAATGTCCCTCCTGGCGGCGGGTCCCGGCGGCGGTTTGGCAGGTCTTCGTCAGGGGCAGGGGCGGCAGCCGGTCTTTCAACTGGCTGCCGCCGCTGCCATTACAAGCAAAGTTAAAAAAAAACAACACGCCCCTGTGATAGGCTACGTAACAATTAACGTAGCCTATCACGGCTAGATCTGCAAAGTCAGCCATGATAGGCTATGTTAATCGTCACGTAGCCTATCACGGGTGACTTTAAATTTTTTTTTAAAAAAAGTGCGTACGGCTAATGGCGGCCCCCATAGGGAGCCGCCATTCGCATTCCTTATTTGGTCCCTGTAGTCTACATAAAGATTTACGTAGACTACGGCGAAAATAAGGACAATGCAAATAGCGTTGCCCTTATTTTCGCCGTAGTCTACGTAAATCTTTACGTAGCCTACAGGGACCAAATAAGGAACGCAAATGGCGGCTCCCTATGGGGGCCGCCATTTGCGTACACGCTTTTTTTTTTTTAAGTCACCCGTGATAGGCTACGTGACGATTAACGTAGCCTATCACGGCTGACTTTGCAGATCTAGCCGTGATAGGCTACGTAAATCGTCACATAGCCTATCACGGGGTCGTTTTTTTTTAAACTTTTTATTTCGCGGCCGGGCGAAGCGAGGCGCCTCCCCCCCGGCCTGAATTTCGGCCGGGCGAGGAGGGAAGCCTCCCCCCCCCGGCCTGAACTTCAGGGGGAGCAGCGAAGCGCCTACCCCCCACAGCGAAGCAAGCTGCGAGACCAAGTAAGTGACTTTCGTGCACCCCTAGCATGACCTTACTGGCATGTGAAATAAGTGCCACTGTTCAATAGTTTGAACATTCTTTAGTGTTTCCCTTTTTTGGTATGGGGATATAAGTTGATTTTTTCCAATCTGATGGCCATTCTTGTATTTTCCAAATTTGCTGGCATATGGCATGCATCACCTTGACAGCATCATCTTGCAAGATTTTAAACAGTTCAGCTGGGATACCGTCATCTCCTGCTGCCTTGTTATTAGCAATGCTTCGTGAGGCCCATTCAACCTCAGTCTTCAGGATGTCTGGCTCTAACTCACTGACCACACCATCAAATCTATCCCCAATATTATTATCCTTCCTATACAGATCTTCCGTATATTCTTGCCACCTTTTCTTGATCTCTTCTGCTTCTGTTAGGTCCTTGCCATCTTTGTTTTTGATCATACCCATTTTTGCCTGGAATTTACCTCCAATGTTTCTAATTTTCTGAAAGAGGTCTCTTGTCCTTCCTATTCTATTATCTTCTTCCACTTCCACGCATTGCTTGTTTAAAAATAATTCCTTATCTCTTCTGGCTAACCTCTGGAATTTTGCATTTAATTGGGCATATCTCCCCCTATCACTGTTGCCTTTTGCTTTCCTTCTTTCTTGGGCTACTTCCAGTGTCTCAGCAGACAGCCATCTTGCCTTCTTGGTTTTCTTTTTCTTTGGGACTTTTTTTTGCCACCTCCTGAACAATGTTGCAAACTTCTGTCCATAGTTCTTCCGGGACCCTATCTACTAAATCTAGTCCCTTAAATCTATTCTTCACCTCCACTGCACATCCATTGGGAATATTAGTTAGCTCATATCTAACTGATCTGTGGGTCTTCCTTATTCTCTTTAGTATGATTCTAAATTGTGCAATAAGAAGTTTGTGATCTGAACTACAATCAGCTCCAGGTCTTGTTTTTACCGACTTCATAGATGTCCGCCACTGTTGGCTACAAAGGATGTAGTCAATCTGATTTCGGTGTCGACCATCTGGTGAAGTCCATGTATAAAGTCGTCTTTTAGGTTGTTAGAAGAGAGTGTTTGTTATGCACAGTGAGTTGTCTTGGCAAAATTCTATCAGCCTATGTCCTGCTTCATTTTGTTCTCCCAGACCATGCTTGCCTGTAATTCCAGGTGTCATTTGACTACCCACCTTAGCATTCCAGTCTCCTGTAATGAAAATAATATCTCTTTTTGGTGTATTATCCAGCAGGTGCTGCAGATCCTCATAGAACTGATCTACTTCTGCTTCTTCAGCATCTGTGGTTGGGGCATATATTTGGATCACTGTGATGTTGAATGGCTTACCCTGGATTCAAATTGAGATCATTCTATCATTTTTTGGATTGTATCCAAGCACTGCTTTAGCCACTTTATTATTAATTATGAAAGCTACTCCATCTCTTCTGTGGTCCTCTTGTCTAAAGTAGTAGATCTGGTGGCCATCTGATGTGAAGTGACCCATTCCAGTCCATTTCAGTTCACTGACACCCAAAATGTCTATATTTAATCTTGACATCTCCCCAATAACCACATCCAATTTGCCCTGGCTCATAGATCGTACATTCCAGGTTCCTAGGGTGTGTTGATCTTTAGAACATTGGATTCGTCGTTCACCACCAGCACCATCAGCAGCTAGCCATCCTTTCGGCTTTGAGCTAGCTGCATCATCACATCTGGGGCTAGTTGAACTTATCCTCTGTTCCTCCCCAGTAGCATTTTGACCATCTTCCGACCTGGGAGTCCCATCTTCCAATGGTATGCCGACATATCTCTGGTTGTACTGATCCATTTAGTTTTCATGGCAAGAATACTGGGGTGGGTTGTCGTTTCCTTCCTCAGGGATCGTATTTGATCTGACCTCTCTGCCATGACCTTCCTGTCTTGGGTGTCCCTTCACGGCTTAGCTCATGGCGTCATTGAGGTGCTCAAGCTCCAGCACCACGACAAGGTAACAATCTCCTTTGCTGGAGATTCCTCACAGTACTTGGGGGGAAATGAATTCTCCCAGCAACAGTATTGTTACCTGCTGTAATGCAAACAAAATACTGAAGATAACAAAGTATGTTGGCTTCAGTGCTGGCTGGTGGCTCCGACTTTGGTGGGACTGTAAATCCGCTCTGGGTTTCAATCAGGACCAGCCAGAATTCTAAAGAAGCTATCCAAGGTGCTGAACCTATTTTGGGGTCAGGGTTCAGCACCTTGGATAGCTTCTTTTTAGTGTCCTGTCTAGTTCTGACTGAAACCCAGAATGCATTGGTAGCCCCACCAAAACAGGAGCCACCAGCCGCCACTAGTTAGCGTTACAAAAGAGCTTCTCCTGGTGGAGATGGAAACTGCTAGAAGTGCTTTGGGGGCATGGCTCTGGGGACTATCGTGATGAGCACCTGCACCTCACAACTGACCACTACACCATTGTTCCTAGGGAAAGGTTTGAGGACAACACAACTGTGAAGGGGAAGAAGGCAAAAGTTGAAAAGACAGTTTGGAGAGCCGTGATCATGCTGGCATGGCTGGATGGTTATCCACCATAGGACAGGATAATAGACAGGCTATGGGATTCGGAGCAGCCTCTGGGAACTCACCGCATAAGGCACAGGGTTAGAAAGCAGGGCATGGGAATTCACGCCCCACCGTGGGGAAGGGTAGGAATAGAGTCCGATGGCCTGGTTGCCACCAGATTTGGCGATGACACTAGCCCAGGTAGCTTTAAAAGGGGATTAGACAAACCCATGAAGGATAAACCTGTCAGTGGCTGGACACTAATCATGATGGCCACACCCAAGCTCCATGCCTCTCAGTGCCAGATGTGGGGAGCAACAGTGGGAGAGGGTTCTTGCCCCATGCCCTGCTGTGCACCTGGGTGGCCACAGGAGCCAGTTTGCTGCATGGACGAGATCAGACATGTGGAACCTCAGGCCCGGAGGCCAAGTCTGGCCTTCCGAGTCCTGGGGGTCACAATCCCACCCTCCAGGGTTCCCCAGATGGCCACATTCCCTTTTGCCCAACCACTGATTGTTTGCTGCTTTCCTGGCTTTTGCGCAGTTTTTGTCTCCATTCTGAAAGATTCAAATGCCTCTCTTAAGGCTTATTTAATGGCAGCAGTGGAGGCTGGTGTCTCTGATGCCAGTGGGGCTGCGAATCCACTCTGGGTTTCAGCCGGAACTCTAAAGAAGCTATCCAAGGTGCTGAAACCTAGCCCCAAAATAGGTTCAGCACCTTAGATAGGTCCTTTAGAGTTCTGGCTGAAACCCAGAGCAGATTCACACCCCCACTGACATCAGAGCCACCAGCCTCCACTGAATGGCAGTACAAGTTTTAAGTAGAGCTGTGCGCAAATGGCCTCTTGAAATTCTCAACTTTACTTGTGGGCAGAGAAATTTGGGAGACAATATCACAATTTTTTTCCTGGGGGAGGAGAAATTCTCAACAGTTTCTCCCCGGTAGGGCTCCCCACTGGCAGGGCTTGTAGCACAGCTGCTTTCTGTTCTGGTAAGGGCTTGGAGGAGGGGGTTACGCTTCACTAGCATCAACTGTCTCGGCAGGCTTTCCCCCCGTTTCCATCCACTTCAATGCAGGTTGTATCCAGCTCCAGGGATGAGGTGGAGTTAATGTTCTGCCGAAATCTGCCCCCCAATGTCCTAAAAGTCCCCCCCCCCAAGAGGCTTTCATTGTTCTGCCTCATTCAGGATGTTGTATAATTAGTTTTTGTGGTGTTTTTGAGCTTACCTAATCACAGCTGGCCTCCCAGGCTGCCTGCATGCCCTGATCTGGAAAAGCCCCATGGGAGGAATTACCTCGTGGAATCTTAACCTGGGCTTTAATTGAAGCGCAGGAAGCTGAGGAGGCTACAGGCGGCCAGAGAGATGATCGTACAATGAAAAACACGACACTTTTGGTCACTCCTTGGCCACCTCCTTAGTAAGGGAAGCCCAAGAATCTCAAACCCAACCCATGAGAATTTCTTTGAAATTTCTCCTCCTTTGCATTTCTTTTCAGAAGCAATTTCTCTTCTACCAAAGTGAATGAGAATGGTCGAAAAATATGTGGGATAAATTTTCGGCGCAGCACTAGTTGAACCTCTTTCAGCCCTAGGGCTGAATTCAATTTCATGGAAGTTCTCTGGGGTGGCGTTCCAGTGGTGAGCGGGGCCAAATGCAAATGGGGCGCGACCAGAAATACCAGCATATTTTAGCTTAGAGCTCTTACTGCCAGCCACTAAACCTTAGGGGAGGCATTTCAGCATTTTAAGGTGGGGAAAAACTGCACAAAAGCTGGGAGGCCACCAAATGATCAGCAGTTGGGGAAATGGGGTGGGGCCAGGAAAAGGGGAATGGGCATCTGGGGAACCATGGAGGGCCAAATTGAGATCGCAGGCGGGCTGGATTTGGCCCGCAGGCTTGAGGTTCAATACCCCTGCAATTTTCTTTGTATTTATTTGGTGCCCAGAGATGTTATATGATTAACACGAGCCAATCAGAAGCACCATCATCAGGCCATGCTTATCTGAACAGTGAGCTGTTGTTGGCCAAGGCCCTCCTGCACAACAATGCAGGAAGTCTCAACATGGCCGTTATCCTGCTGCTACTGTATCACTATGAATGGGCTCAGAGCATTTCTCTAGGACTCCTGCTGACTAGTGCCGGGTTGTAGAGCTCCCTAAATTCCATACTTCAAAAATTTTTTTTAAAAAACTCTGGGTAAATTAGGTGGGGGGAAGCATTCAATTTTGCCCTTCCCTGCAAAAAACCATAGCCTAAAGGATTGTCAGCTGGTGGCCCTTGGTTTGTCCAAAGCCCCAACCTTGATTTGATCCAGCTCATCTTTTTCTTTCTGTCAAGTGGAATGCATGAGATGCTCCTTGTTACCTTACAGACTCCCCTCTCATAGGATGGCCACTTAGACATTGCCAAAAAAAAAAGAGGACAGAAGAACATAAGAAGAGCCCTGCTGGATCAGACCAAGGGTCCATCTAGTCCAGCATCCTGTTCACACAGTGGCCAATGAACTGTTGATTGGGAAACTGCAAGCAGGGCATGAGTGCAACAGCACTCTCCCACCCATGTTCCCCAGCAACTGGTGTACATAGGCTCACTGCCTCTGGTTCTGGAGGTAGCACATAGCCATCAAGACTAGCAGCTATTGATAGCCTTGCCCTCCATGAATTTGTCCAATTCCCTTTTAAAGCCATGCAAATTGGTGGCCATCACTACATAGTTCCATAGTTTAACTACACACTGTGTGAAGAAGTACTTCCTTTTATCCATCCTGAATCTCCCACCAATCAGCTTTATGGGATGACCCCAAGTTCTAGTATTTTGAGAGAGGGAGAAAAATGTCTCCCTATGCACATTCTCCACACCATGCATATACACCGCTATCATGTGTCCCCCTACCCTCCTTTTTTCCAAGCTAAACAATCCCAGCTGCTGTAACCTTCCCTCATAGGGGAGATGCTCCAGCCCCTTGATCATTTCACTTGCCCTTTTCTGCACTTTTTCCAGCTCTACAATATCCTTTTTTAGGTGTGGTGACCAGAACCATACACAGTATTCTAAGTGTGGTCACACCATAAATTTGTATAAGGGCAGTATGATATTGGCAGTGGGAGAAATGTTTGGCGCAGCTCTAGTTTTACGCAACAACAGCCTGGCATTTTTTGTAATTTTGGCTCTATCCTTTTTGCCTTTGGCCCTGCCCCATTTGTCTTTAGCCCCACCCACCAATAGAATGTGGCCCCTGAGAGCTTGTCTGAAATTGAATTTGGCTCTGAGGTGGAAAGAGATTCCCCACCCCTGGACACGCTGACCCACGGACTATTGACTTGATTCAGCAGGGCTGTTCTTATGAACACAAGGTTTTGACGTACATCCTTTGGTTCCATTCTACCAAACTCTGCCCACAACTGCCATAGGGTCTTGTGCATTGCAGCACCTGTACAAAAATCAGGGGAGCGGAACTGTTAATGAGGCTGAGCTGGGTTGGACTGTAATGAATAACAAACCTTTAACTTTTGTTTTTTTTTATGTTTGACTCATGATCTTTAGACATGAAAGGCTTAAATATTATTTTTTTAAAAGAAGCTAAGATGAAGCTTCTCTCATTATGTGATAGTGTTTAATGTCACACATTTTCAATAACTAGGGTTGGCTTTATTGAATCGGTTGGAGGGAGCTATTTCCATCTTTTTGGTTGACAGAGGTAAATGGGATGAACAATGGAAATCAAAATTGGTCTTGAAAATCATTCTTCAGTAGTCTGTTTCAAGATTCAATGAAATATTCTTTTTTTAAAAAAAAAATGCTGCTTTTTCACTGGAGTGCTTTTATGTCTAAGAAAAACTGAAATAGGAGGGAAAATAAGTAATAACCTAGAATTTTGAAAGATTAATTGTGTTCAATCAAGATATATAACCATGTCAGGAAATAGAGAAATAAAATGTGAGTGTGCTAGGAAAGGAATTGTTTTGAAATCTCTATTGTACTTGATATATATCCCGTGGAATTCACAAGAGAGACACAAACTGTCCTTATTACCGAGGCTGTATTGATTTAAAATTCTTGCCTCTGGGTAAAGAGAAATTGTTAGATGTACAAAGAGGAATAAATGGAGGAAATATTTTCAGAATGATCTCCATTTTAGACAAGTGAATTATTTTTTTCTAATTAGTTGCTATTAGGTGATGGTTGGGAAGTTCTTAAGGGTGATTTATAATAAGTAATTCTCCTTCACTAGTGGAACCAGGAGCAAAATGTTGCAGGGTCAGTTAGGAGCACTTCTGTTCAGGGTTCTAGCCATCCAGCCATGCCTTCTTCCAACAGGCCATTCCACGCCTTCTTCCCACCTCCATTTTCTAGTTCAAAATCAGCTTTCTATGGCTACTGAGCAAGCTCAGTACTCATTGGGTTTCTCCCTTTGTCTTTAAAATTTTATTTTTTATTTTTTTTACTTTTGCAAACTAGGGGGTTCCCCTGAGAATGCTAAATTTCCAATTTACCTCATGTTCTATCAGCACTCATCACCTGAGTTTGCTATTAGAGGGAGCTATGGAGCCTTGTTGATTCAAAAGCTTAGGTTTTCTCTACCTCAGGTGTTCATTTCCACACTGCTGCTACTTCTACTGGTACAATTAGATTGTTCCACCAATCATATAAGTAAAACCTATAACTGTGTATATTTTATGACTAGAATCATAGAGTTGGAAGGGACCTTGGAGATTATAACTTACCATTAAGGAATTTGGTGACCAAATTCCTGTTGTGCAACCAGTCTACACTAGTGCTGTGCCAAAAAATTCTCCCACATTTTTTTTTTACATTCGTATTCAGTTTGATAGAAAAGAAAGCGCTTTCAAAAAGAAATTCAATGGTAAAGAGAAATTTAAGAGAAATGGAGTAGTCAAGCAGTGTGCCCAAGTGTCCTGTTTTTCATTGTACAATCATCTCTCCAGCAGCCTGTAGCCTCCTCAGCCTCCCACACTTCATTTAAAGCCCAAGAGAAGACATCATGAGGTAATTCCTCCAAAAGGACTTTTTCAGGTCAGGAAGCACAGGCAGCCTAGGAGGGTGCAGGGCAATGGAGAGATGTGTAATAGAAAGAAAACACACAGACAGCACACACATAGACAGCACCCTCGGCCACCTCACAATGATTAGGCGAGCTCAAAAACACTAGAAAAAGAAATTATAAAACACTTGAGAGTGAGGCAGAAGAATGGAAGATACTTTGGGGAAGAAAACTTTCAGGAAATTGGAGGACAGATTTTGGCTCAGCACTAGCTCCACCACTTCCCTGGAGCTGGAGGCAACACTGCTCCCCTCACACCTGCATTGATACAAAATGGAGGCCAGCCTGCCAACACATCTGATGCCGTTGCCATTTGCAATGGCAGTGCTAAAAAACCAACACTATGGTGGGACGTGGGAGAGGGCCTTCTCTGCTTTGGCACCCTGGTTGTGGAATGCCCTCCCCTTGGAGGCCCGATTGGCGCAGACATTGGTCTCGTTTTGGCGCCAAGTAAAAACATGGCTTTTCACCAAAGCCTTTGAGGGCTAAATGCTTTCCCTAGCACATTGTTTTACCTGTTTTATTGTTTAAAATTTTAACTGGTTTTAGTTTGTTTAATAGTTTACTATGTTTTAGGTGTTTAAATTATTTATTGTTTTATACTGTTTAAATTGATTTTATCTGTACACTGCCCTAAGATCTTAATGATATAGGGCGGGATAGAAATGTTTTAAATAAATAAATAAATAAATAAAACCCCTTATGAAAAAAGAAAGAAGCTGTGCTACAACCCCTGCCAATGGTGAGCCCTACCTGTGAGAAATTGTCAAGAATTTCTCCCCCACCCCCCGCCCGCCCCGGAGAAATTTGGTGAAATTTGGTGAAATTATCCCCCCAATTTCTCTCCCTACAAGAAAGAAAGGTGGAGATTTTGAGAGGCCATTTGAGCACAGCTTGAATCTGCGTAGACTGAGTGCACGTCGGGCACTGGCAAGCCCTGGCCCAAATTCCATGCCTGAACGGCCTCTACTTGTGTGCAAACTGTACATGTAATTTCGAACATAGCAAAAAGCAATCATGTGGACAAGCTTATTCACATACAGTTTGTATGTATGAGAATCTGTTCAGACAGTAGACTGAATGTGTGTAGGTTGGGGTGGTGGTCGCTATCCTGCACTGAGCCTACCTTCATTCTACCTACACTACCTGGGCACATGTAAACTTGGTCCTTTATGATACAGCTACATGAGCAGTCAAAATATGGAATATCTATAATTTCATTACAGTCGATTCCTATTCACACCACTCCAGTTGTTATTTATTCACCGTTAGCAAGATTTGATTGCGAAGTTTAACTTTTTAAAGTGAAAGAAACATACATGGACTGCATGTCCATGTAATTTTTAGATTAAGTTTTAATCTAAGTTAAAGTTCTTTAAGTTCATTTTTAGATTAAGTTTTCAGTGTGTTTTTGACAGTACACACAGAATTGGTCGCTATGGAATCCCCCTTCCTTTCCATCTGGAGCCTGTGGGACTCATAGTGTCTATACCGCTAGCAGAATCACACGGTAGAGAGCTTTTCTTGGCTGTAGCACTGCAGGCTGCAGGTAGGCAGAGGGATGGCATGTTTTGAATGCTTTCCCACAAAAAACAGGACAGGCAAACAAAAACACATTAAGGGTGCAATCCGATGCATGTTTAGTCCAGTGGAAGCTGGTGGCTCTGATTTTGGTGGGGCTGTGAATCCATTCTGGGTTTCAGTCAGAACCAGCCAGAACTCTAATGGAGCTGTCCAATGTGATGAGCCTATTTGGGGAATAGGGTTCGGCACCTTGGATAGCTCCTTTAGCTTTCTGGCTGGTTCTGACTGAAACATAGATTCACACCCACCCGCCCCGAAATCACAGCCACCAGGCTCCACTGGTTCAGACAAAAAAATGGCCTGCAAGCTGCAACCAGTGGAGGCTGGGGGCTCCAGTGTCAGCGGGGCTGTAAATCTGCTCCGGGTTTCAGTCAGAACTCTAAAGAAGCTATCCAAGGTGCTGAAACTACTTTGGGCATTGGGTTCAGCACCTTGGATAGCTCCTTTAGAGTTCTGAATGGTTCTGACTGAAACCTGGAATGGATTCACCGCCCCATAACATTGGAGCCACTAGCCTCCACTGCCTACAACTCTGGAGGGGGTTGCACTCCCCCTAAAGGATCAGGTTCGTAGTTTGGGGGTCCTCTTGGATCCAGAACTGTCACTTGAGGCACAGGTGAACTCAGTGGCACGGAGCACTTTTTATCAGCTTAGGCTGGTATACCAACTACGCCCTTATCTGGACAGAGATAGCCTAGCTACAGTTATCCATGCTCTGATAACTTCTCGTCTGGATTACTGCAATGCGTTATACGTGGGGCTGCCTTTGAAAACGGTCCGGAAACTTCAGCTGGTCCAAAATAGGGCAGCAAGATTGTTAACAGGGACTGGCCTGCGAGCTGATATTACGCCAGTACTTTTCCAGCTGCACTGGCTGCCAGTCCATTTCCGGGCCCGATTCAAAGTGCTGGTGTTAACATTCAAAGCCCTTAACGGCTTGGGGCCAGGTTACCTGAAGGATCGCCTCCTCCCATATGTGCCTGCCCGGACCTTAAGATCATCATCAGCGGCCCTTCTCCGTGAGCCCCTGCCAAAGGAAGTGAGGCGGGTGGCTACTAGGAGGAGGCCTTTTTCTGTTGTGGCACCCCGGCTCTGGAATGAGCTCCCTAGTGAGGTTCGCCTGGCGCCTACATTGTACTCCTTTCAGCGCCAGGTGAAGACCTTTTTATTTTCCCAGGCATTTTAGCTTTCTAAATTTTTATCTTTGCTGTTTTAAATCTGTATTTTAAACTCCTGTACTGCTGCTAGGTTTTATTGTGGTTGTATTGTTATATTGTGGTTTTAATGTTCTATATATTTTAAATTGTTTTATTGTGTGTTGTTTGGTTTTAGTTTTTGTGAACCGCCCAGAGAGCTTTGGCTATTGGGCGGCATAGAAATGAAATAAATAAATAATAATAAAAAAATAATACAACTCCCAGCATTCCCCAGCCAGCAAATGAGTTATAGGACTTTTCTCCGTCTAAACTTGCATAGGATTGCACCCTCAGTGGTGTGGAGAGGCTTAGATTTGCTTTATCCCTGACAGGTTCGCTTCTTTGGGTTTTGTAAGTGCACTCAAATATGCAGTCCATCCTGGCAGCTCTTCAGATAGAGGAGCCCTTCATACCGAGGGCTGTTCTGTGACAGCCTTCAAACAGAGGACCACTTCAATTAGAGGATGGTTACCTTATAGCCCTTCAAATAGAGGACTGTCCTCTGTAAAGTAGGCAGGTAGCCACTGTATATCATATATGATACCATCTAGGAACGGTCTTAAGAATGATTGTACTGGTTTGTATAACTTGCCCCTGTGAGATGTTTTAATCTGGCTTTGTGCCAGGACTTGCATGGCCATTGTGGCTCTGTGGCACCTGTGGCTCTGTGGCTTGAACCTGCCTGGCTAGAAGTAGGCAGCAATGGATGTATGGACTGGGAGGAGATTGGGGTGGCTGGCTTACAAAGAATCCTTCGACCACCCCAGCCTCCTTCCCTCCTGCTCTGCAGGACCCCAGCTAGATGGGCAAAATCACCGGTTGAGTGAAAATGCCGGGCAAGAGGAGCATGATGGCAATGATCACCTCCACCCTGCTCCAGCCCGAGTTCGGAGGCTGATGAGCATCCCGAGAGGACTGCGCCCTTAAGTGAAAAATGTCCCATTGATGGAGAACATGTACACAGTAGCATATGTTACAATGATTTCATTCTCTGCTTTATATTTTATTGTTTATAGTTGTGTTTTATTGTCACTGTAAGCCAGACAGAGAACTTTGTTATTGGGCGGCATATACATTTGGTTAATGAATAAATGTTTGTTTAATGTTTTCTATCAGGGATACCTTTTCCAGTCACATCACAGGTTCAGCATAGGTGCTGAGCTTCTTTCCAGTGGTCTCCTACATTGGGAGGGAGAAGTAAAAAAAACCCTGGTGATTTCCAAGAAAGCAAACAAAACAAGATGGCGACCCTCAAGTTTAAGAATTGCTGAGTTAGATTGAGAATGAAAGATGCAGGCAAAGCAGATAAAATTCAGTCATCCCTTGAACCCTGCCATTTCCAAGCATATTTCCTTAGAAATAAGTCCTACTGAAATCAAGGGAACTACTTAAATTGGCTATGAGCTACTGTGATGTTATCATGTTCGCTGTGTGATCCCTGATTGGCAGGGATCATGCAGTAGAGAAGTATACATGGTTAGGTTAGGATTGGACTGAAAAGAGAAATTAACTTATGTTAGTGAAGTGGACATCTAGGTATATATTTTCTTGCCGCTGCATTTGCTGTGGAATATCCCATAAAGGTGAGGATAAAATAGATAGAGGAAATCAATCTAGGCATGAGGTCACAGACAATAATAAAAAGTAACACTGTGCTATATTTCTGCAGATGTCTTACTTCAGGCAGTGCCAGGGTAAAGGAGCTAGAAGCCAGCAATGGTCAGTACTGGAAGCAAAGTCCAAGCACACAAGGTTTTACAGAGAGCAAAGTAGCCAAGATATGCAGGCCTGGAAGTTGGAGAAACAGATGTTGTTCCAGCAATGCTCTTCCTGGAACCGAAGGCTTTAAACCTGGGCATTCAGAGCACTTGAGGAAAGGTCTTACTCATGAGAAAACCTTTACTCATGAGGAGGTGGCACTTATTTGCCTGGTGGCTGAGCCTGCATCTTTAGGCACCTGTGTTTCCTCAGACTAGGTAGTGGTTTGGCTTCCACCTCCAAATCAGAAGGTGTGTGTGTGTGGGCGGGGTCTCCATGTCTCAAGGGAATATGGATGCTGATTTTTTTCAGAGGGACCAGGATCTCCCTGATTTATCTCCAGGTCCCTTGAAACAGGCTTCTCATCTGAGATGTTTGGCTCAGGGAGTGGCAGATCTGAAGAGGATTCCTTCAGAGAGGCATGACAGTAAAGCTCAGAATTTTTGTGAGGTTCAATTTGATGCAAAAGTTGCCAGGACTGGGGTTGGATGGGAAGAGTGTGCAACAAACTCTTACACTCTTTCACACTTTTTTTTGCATGTTTTTGTCATTGTTTTCCCAGTCTACCATTGCTTCAGCACCATTTTTTCTTACTTACAAGACATTCATTGTATGATCCCTGCCAATCAGGGATCACATACTAAGCAAGATGATGTCATGATGCCACATAGCCAATGAAACAAAACCTTACCATTGCCTTCAATCCGAATGGGCTGAGATGCATAGACAGGGAATGCACCCCTATTGCCCAGGAAACTGGGCCTACACTCCCTGTCTTGTGATGCTGAACCCATGGTTTCATTGCCTACAGTACCATGTGGAAAAACATTGGTTTTGTTTTGATCCAGATCTAGTTGCACATCATTATGTATGCCTAGTTGAGGCACTGTGTGGATAGGGCTGTGCATTCTGAGGTAAATCCAAATGCTCATGCCACTGGAATTAATGCATTGCGTTTGGATGACATCTGTGCTCAATGCACACCTAGATGCAGATGTCTTCCATTCATACTGCACTCCTATAAATGGAATGTACATTCAGATGTGCAGTTGAATATGAATCGATATCCACACTGAGCCTCAACTAGCCAACTCCGCATGACTGGATATGTCAAGGGAGGGTCTGCCCAGTTGCTTTGGCAACAGAGACATGTTCCATCTTCCCCCAAACCTGCATTATTGTGACCTGTTTTATACACTTTTGCAAAAGGGTGCTAAATCTCTCTCCCTCACACACACAAATAAAAGGAAGCCCACAATTTACAGCAGGCAAAAATGTACATTTAAAAGATATCCTCCACTGTTTTGACACAACACTAATAAAAAGCAGTTTGTAAAAGCTGATCTTTCATCACCTAGAATCAGAAGCTCTTCAGAGACAGAAACAACTATGAGACATTCTTTTATTATGTCTGGTTTTCCTTTAGTTAAAGAACATGTACTTGCTTTTGCTGCCTTGGAGGAAAGGAGACAATTGATTTGTATATTGTGTTTGTGGTGATAGGAGATATACAAGTGAGTTCTGTGATATCCAGGCATCAGTACATTTTTTTAAAAAAACTTTGATTCCCAGTCACTAGAATTGATTAAATTTTGCTTTTCTTTCAACATTTAACAAATACATCATTTAAAAAAATCAGCATTGTTACCTTGATAAAGCATGGAGGTAGATTGAACAAGGACTGATTGTGACTTAGTGCATATGCACACTGAATGAATGAATGAGAAGCTCCTGAGGTATGAAAAGCTTTTAAGGAGGTTTAGAAAAACAGCAGGAAAGATACAAAGGCACAAACAATAAGGAAGGTGGCTGAACTGCTGAATGAACAAGACTAGATTTGAGGGTAGCCTGCTACAGAAAGAGCCTGTTAAGGCTGATTTGTGCATTACATACATCTAAAAAAAATTTAAGTGCGCACTTTACAAAGTAATTTGTGAATGAGAAAACACGCATTTGGAAATATTCATCAGCAAGCCTAGATTGGCGGGCAATTCCCTCTTGAATATATACTCGCTCACAAACCCAAGTTTGTGGCCCAGCAATTCCCCTAGATATATAGAAATATATATTTGTGAGTAGACAAATAAGAACATAAGAGGAGCCCTGCTGAATCAGGCCAAAGGCGGATCTCATCTCGCATTCTGATTGCACAGTGGCCAACCAGATGCCTGTGGGAAGCTGCTGTCTTCAGGCTGCTGGGCAGTAAGGAAGGCCCTGCGCCCTCCCTGATACTGGCAACCTAACAAGAGCGCCTTTCAGAAAGTTGATCTGGAACCAAGGCAAGAGACTTCAGCCTCTGCCAAGGAGATGACCCAGCAGCTTTAGGTCAACTATGCAAGGCTAGATCTGGTGTGACAAAATCACAATGCTTGCCATGTGGAATTTATATTAATGTTGATATGTGTTTGCTGTGTTAAATAGAACCCAGGTAAGGTGGGGTTAACTGTTTGGTAGTGAGTGAGTGAAAGGTGGGAGGGGCTTATGTGTGAGGAGACTGGGTTTATAAAAGCCAGGAGCAGACAGTTAATAGTTAGATAGGGTTTGGAAATACAGATAGGTCCATAGGGTTTGACTAAACTACATCTAGACACTGGAGTTGTGAGAATAGGATTTAGAAGGGATGGACTAGGCAGGGTAAGACGGAGAACTGAGTGATTAATTATAAGGTATAACACTTCTTATATTGAATACACTTTAATTTGTTTGTTTTTAAACTATAAAATCCCACGTTCATCTTTCTTATAGTGTTCATAATTCCTGGGTTCTTCTCCTGATTGGGTAAAGGGAACTAATTGGGCATATTGGGTGTCTCTTTTACCTGGTGAATTTAGGGGCTGAACCTTGTGGGACAGTGAGGACAGTTGTCCCAAAGCAGAGGCAGACGGACCTGAGGGAGGGTAACGTCACATCTGGCATTACCAAATCAATTGAAGCTGCCTATATTTGAAAAGCATCAGGGCAGACAAGAGATAAAATTAACCAAACGTGCAAGAAACCAGTCCTGAAGTAATTTCCCCCTCCTGATTTTCCTCCAAGGAAACACCTTCCATGTATAAGGAGAAATTATATAGTTTGCAAAATTGTGGAACCTTTACATGGTTGAGAAATAGCTCTGCACGATGGAATGCTCACTCCCCAGAATCACCCCCATTTGCATTCACTGATGGCTTTGGTAGCTGGGTGATATATCTCATTGTTTTCAGCCAGGAACTATCATTCTCGGTACTTGAATATCTTTCTGCAACTTTTGTGTTTTTTGTCATAATAGCCGTGACGTCAATGTCTTTGTGTAAACTGAACAGTGTGCCAGCTTGTGATGGGTTCCAACCATAGCTGATGGACCTGTAAAATCCAGGGGCAGTGTTAGGCAGAGCCCACCTGGGCATGCCCCCCCCCCCCGATCTTCTTAGGTACCAAGTACCACCCTGATAACATCTAGTCCTTGCTACTGGATGCTTTGGACTCTTAGCCACCCATGTTTTTGGCAGGAGCTCCAACTGATCTCTTTTAGACAGAGACAAAACCCAGCATCTGACACCCCTGGACAAACGTAGAGAGAACAACCTAAAGGGTACTGAACACTGCGGTTCTAACACTCCTCTGCTGCTTCTTATTTTGCCCAGGCTAAGCATAGTCTGGCTGCTTAGGTCCTCACCTCACCACAGGTGAAGGTCTGCAAAAGCCCCCTTTTAAAATGGACATCTTTTTCCTTCGCTGCTGAGACTCAGGAGTTTCAACATTCCCCGGTCTTCAGGTTGAGGAATGGGTCAGTCAGACTGACCCAGGGAGAACTATCTTTGAAACATTAGTCTATTTTCGGAGGTCTTTCTACAAAATGTAGCCTCTACCCTACACTATCATAGCCATCATGAATAGTAGCCATTTGTAGCCTTATTCTCCATGAAGCTCACTGGAGATTGTTGCTTGGTTTGGGGTATGGGGGTTGCTTGTTTGCATTTATACATTTCCCATTAAAAGCTTAAGCTTTCCCCACCAACCCCCCAAGTTCAGGTTCTATAGCATTCCAGAGCAAAACTCTTTAAATGGGTTACAAAAAAATACACTGACATACAAAAATGAGACATAGAAAGGAATATACAGTATTATATATAATAGTGACAAGGAATGAAAAAAAAAAACCCAGCTTAAAACCTGATTCAGTGAAAAGCTCTTTAAAAGAAAAAGGGTTTCACTTGCTACCTGGAAGCTAATAGGCAGGATGCGAAGTGAACCTTCCTGTTCCACACCTAGGGTGTCACTGCTGAGGAGGATAAGAAGAGTTGTGCTGGATCAGACCAAAGGTCTACCTAGTCCAGCATTCTGTTCCTACAATGGCTAACCAGATGCCTATGGAAAGCCAACTAGCAGGTGATCATTTTAGTGGTACTGTCATTTGGTTTTGATGAAGATAGAGACATTGCCTTCCAAGTGTACCATACTTCATTAACAAATATAGCTGCAATCCTGATTTTGTCCTTGTGTTCTAGGTGTAACCCCACCTGGCTATCAAACATCGGTGCAGTGGTAGATATTGAAGTGCCCATCATGACAGTCCCCATAGCCACACCCCCAAGGACAGTCCAAAATTGGAGACAGCTGCATTGATCACATCAACAAACCAGTTACTGGACTTTTCATCTCCACCAGGAGCAGGTCTTTGGTAAACCTTTATGAGTCTTAATTGGCCATTCCAGACCAAGCCATCCTAAAATACTTTACATTACAACAGGGAACAATATATTGTTACTGGGAAATTTCATTCCTCCCCCCCCCCCCAATACTGTGAGAATTGCAGCTCAGCTCAGAGGGAAAGGGGAATTCTGAGGGGGTGGCAGGTGACGTCAGCATTACAAACGTGCCAGCACTGCATCCCTGTGAGCTCCACTACACCACTTCTAACACAGTTCACACATTACATAGCCTTTGCAGCTCTAAAATCACATTGTTGCCTGGATTGCTTGAACTCAGTATAAGTGACCAATCTTAACCCCTTTGTGTTTTTACTGCCTTGCTGATGCTGAGGATGAAAACATCTAGCTTATTAACCTTGCCTCAAAATGGAGTCTCTACTGTTCACTTTGAATGAGATACTTTGTAACAAAGTGTAAGGCGAAAACAAACCAGATGTTTCATGTCTCCCCACCCACCCCTCTTTTTCTTTCTTTTTTAGTGAATTGCATAAGCCTTTGATGCAAAATGAAGGCCACATTTCTGTGTCAGTCAGGATCATTTATTTGGGGTGATTTCTTCTGGGAATCGGCAGCATGACAGAGTCAGAAATTCCTTTTACAAGATTTAGAATTTTTAATAGAATTAATATCACCTAGTATCCTTTTCTATTAATTTTGCCTTAGTTGTGCTACACTTCCAATCAATGTTCCTGTTGACAGTTCAATAATTTTCACTGTTTAATGTGTGGAGGGGGGAGCGTGTCAAACCACTGGCAAAATGAAACCCCATTTCGAATCCGCGTAGGGTTGTGTAGGCTCTTGGATGATATTCTGTGCTATTACAAAATTCTGTTCATGCACAATGGTAGTATCCCTGTGATCTGGCAGGCAATTGGACTCCCTGTCTTTAGAATGCAGTTTCACGCCTTATATTGAAATCCCCTTGGTTGCACTTCAGTGCAGCTTTTATCTGCTCTACAGCTGTTCGTGTTGGAGATAAACAGATGTACGTTTTGCTCAGTGCATCAAATGGCATCAGGCATTTCAATAATCAGTCAAGTGAGACTTAACTGTGCAGGGAAAATGGAGTGGGAGAAGTGAGCTGCATATTGAGGAGATGCCTAATAGTTAAGATGGTGTTTTTAAAATGGCATTAAAAAGGGAAATTAAAGAAGAGGGGGCATGATCTCATTTCATCACTACTGGCATCAAATTATCAGTGCTCAATTTAAAGCAAGTCAGGACTTTCATTTCCTGTTTCTAGTATGATGCATAGACACACAAAACTCATTTTCCCATAATCCACTTCCTCATCACTTCAATGGAGGAGGCAGCTTTGGGCAGATGAAAGAATCAAATTGATCATCTTTGAGATGCCACAAGATTATTTCATGTTTCAGAAGGATGATCAGCATTAGTTTCTAAGGAATAGCCTGCTTTGAGCTGTCCTCTGTTGGAGGCAGATTGCTGGCCTGGATGGACCTTGGCCTGATCCAAGCAGAACAATGTTAGGGTTCCCTGATCAAATGCTAGGCTCCATGTATTGATGTATGGAAATATCACTTATTTTAGCCTTCCCAAACCTGGCACCTTCCAGCTGTGGTGGGCTACATGCTGGCTGGGGGTGATGGAAACTGTAATCCAATACAGCTGGGGAACACCAGGTTGGGGAAGGATGATTTATTTTTTCGGACAGTGAGAACCAGCTCTCTGCCAAAGGATCAGGATCCTTGTGTGCAAGGAACTTGAGGGGAAAGGTGCATCCTTTAAAAAATAACAATGAATCATGTTTTTGTGTTTGTTTCTTAGAGGCCTGCAGAAAAAGATGAGGAACCTAGATCCACACTGGTGTAATTATTTGGGGGCTATTCATATTGTGCATAGACACATTTGGGAAAATAGCTGCTTCTCGGAAAAGCCCAGGACAAGGCTCAGAACCACTCTCAGCATAAACGAGCATCCCCAAGCCTGGTGTCCTCCAGATACGCTGGACGGCAGTCTGGCATAAATGGACTTCTTGCATGGGTACAGAAATGAGAGCAAGCAATGCAAAGAGTCTGAAGGGTCCCATAGGCTCTAGTTCTTGCTTTGTCCCAGCTTGCTTTAGAATCATGGAATCATGGATTCGGAAGGGGCCATTGAGGCCATCGAGTCCAGCTGCCTGTTCAGTGCAGGAATCCAGTTTAAAGCATCCCTGACAGATCCCTGTCCACTCTCTGCTTGAATAATTCCAGTGATGGAGAACCTACCACTCTAGGCCATTGGTTCCATTGTCTGACTGCTCTGACCATTAGGAAGTTTTTCCTGATGTTCACCTGAAATCCGCCTTCCTGTAACCTAAGCCTGTTATTTCATGTCCTACAGTCTTGGATGATAGAGAACAAGTTGTGGCACTTTTCTATGTGACAACTCTTTAGGTGCTTATAAAGTGCTATCATATCCCTCCTCAGTCTTCTCTTACCCAGTTCCTTCACTATTTCCTCACAGGACTTAATTTCTAGTCCCCTGATCATCTTTTTTCCCTTCCAACTGAACTCATTCCAACTGATCTGAATCCTTCTTAAAATGTGGTGTCCACAACTGGACACAAAATTCGAGGTGAGGTCTGACCAGTGCAGAGTACACTGAACTATTACTTCCCGTGATTTAGAAACTATGCTTCTATTGATGCAATCTAAAATTGTATTTGTCTTTTTTGCAGTCACATCACACGGCTAACTCACACTCAGCTTGTGATCAACTACAGCTCAAAGGTCCTTTTCACACATACTATTGCCAAACCAGGTATCCCCATCTTATACCTGTGGATTTGATTTCTTTTTCCTAAATGAAAGACTTATCTATATTGTGACAAAGAAGCTGAGAGAGCTCCTGCTGCCACCGCCTCTGGCTAATGAACGGAACTGGAGCATTGCTAGGCCTGGTGAGACCTTTGGTGCTCTGGAGGGAGCTGTAAAGCTCTTTTCATCGCTACTGAAAGCAGCAGGCATCCAATATTCAGCACCTTGGAGAGAGGCTGGAAGCTGGAAGCATCTGGATGGAGGAACATTCTGGTGCTACTTTGCCTCTGGTTGGAATCTCATTTGCAATATCAGCTGCTGGACCTGGAGGCAGCACAGTTCTTCTTCACAAGTATCCAGCAATTAGGCAGGCAAGTACCTGACCCTGCAACAGCACAAACTGATTTAGATCCCCAGATGAGCAGGGGTCATCAAATAGAGAGATCAAGGGGGAAAAACAACTTATCAGTAGAAAAAACTTATAGCAGCCTTCCCCAATATTTTGGATTACAGCTCCCAGCATTCCTGACCACATTGGCCACACAGGCTGGGGCTGATGGAGCTGAAGTCATAGAATCATAGGACAGTAGGGTTGGAAGGGGCCTATAAGACCATCGAGTCCAACCCCCTGCTCAATGCAGGAATCCAAGTCAAAGCATCCCTGACAGATGGCTGTCCAGCTTCATCTTGAATGCCTCCAGCATGGGAAAGCCCACCACCTCCCTAGGTCATTGGTTCCATTGTCCTTTGCTCTAACAGGAAGTTTTTCCTAATGTTCAGTCACAATGTGGTTTCCTGTAACTTGAGCCCATGATTCCGTGTCCTGCATTCTGGGATGATCAAGAAGAGATCCTGGCCTTTCTCTCTGTGACAATTTTTCAAGTACTTGAAAAGCACTATCCTATCTCCCCTCAGTCTTCTCTTCTCAAGGCTAAACATGCCCAGTTCTTTCAGTCTCTCCTCATAGAGCTTTGTTTCTAGTCCCCTGATCATGTTCGTTGCCCTCCTCTGAACCCTCTCCAGTTTGTCTGCATCCTTCTTAAAGTGTGGTGCCCAGAACTGGACACAGTACTCAAGGTGAGGCCTCACTAACGCTGAGTAGAGGGGAATCCATGTGTTTTGGATGCTATGCTTCTATTAACGCAGCCCAAAATAGCATTTGCCTTTTTTGCAGCCACATCACATTGTTGGCTCATATTCAGCTTGTGATTGACAGCAATTCCAAGATCCTTCTTGCTTGTACTGCTATTGAGCCACGTATCCCCCATCTTGTAATGGTGCATTTGGTGTCTTTTTCCTAGGTGCAGAAGTTGGCATTTATCCCTATTAAATTTCATTCTGTTGTTTTCTGCCCAGCACTCCAGTCTATCAAGATCACTTTGAATTTTGTTTCTGTCTTCCAAGGTATTAGCTATCCTGCCCAATTTTGTGTCATCTGCAAATTTGATCAGCATTCCCTGCACCTCCTCCTCCAAGTCATTAATAAAAATGTTGAAGAGCACTGGGCCCAGGACTGAGCCCTGCGGTACCCCACTTGTTACCTCTCCCCAGTTTGAGAAGGTCCCATTGATAAGCACTCTTCGAGTCCGATCCTGTAGCCAACTGTGGACCCACCGGATCGTTGCTTCATCTAGCCCACTTTGAGCTGGTTTGCTAATCAGGATATCATGGGGCACTTTGTCAAAAGCTTTGCTGAAGTCGAGGTATATTATGTCCACAGCATTTCCACAGTCCACGAGGGAGGTTACCTGATCAAAACATGAGATCAGATTCATCTGGCAGGATTTGTTCTTGACAAATCCATGTTGGCTTCGATTAATCACTGCATTGTTTTCAGGGTGCTTACAGATGGATTGCTTTATGATCTGCTCTAGAATTTTCCCAGGGATTGATGTCAGACTACATTGTAGTTCCCAGGTTCCTCCTTTTTGGAAGACAGGGACAACATTAGCCCTCCTCCAGTCATCTGGCACTTCCCCCATCCTCCATGATTTCTCAAAGAGAATAGACAGTGGTTCTGAGAGTTCTTCTGCCAGTTCCTTTATTACTCTAGGATGCAGTTCATCTGGCCCTGGAGATTTGAACTCATTCAAAGTAATTAGGTGTTCCTTGACCATATGGCTATCCATCCCAAGCTGCAATCTTGCCCCTTCAGCCTGTTCTTCGCCTTTGCCAGGGGTGTCATAGACCCTCTTTCTGGAGAAGACTGAACTGAAGTAGGAACTGAGCACCTCTGCCTTTTCTTTGTCATCTGTTATCATTTTGCCATCCTTCTTTAATAGCTGAACCATCATTTCTTTCCTCTGTCTTTTGCGATGCACATATCTGAAGAAAGCCTTTTTGTTGCTTTTAGCATCCCTCGCTAACCTCAGCTCATTCTCAGCTTTAGCCTTCCTGACGCCATCCCTGCAATTCTGTGCTATCTGCCTGTACTCTTCCTTTGCAGTTTGGCCTTCCTTCCCCTTCCTGTATGTATCCTTTTTTGTTTTCAGGTCCTCTCTCATCTTTTTGTGAAGTCACATTGGCTTCTTCTGTTTTCTTCCACCTTTTTTCTTGTTGGAATAGTTTCTAATCGTGCCTTTAGAATTTCCTTTCTAAAAAACTCCCACCCATCTTGGACTCCCTTCCTCATTAGAGTCGCTTGCCATGGGACCTTACTTATCATTGTTCTGAGTTTATTAAAATTGGCTTTCCTAAAAGCCAGGGTACAAGTTTGGCTACACTTGGCTTTTGCTTCCTTTGGAACCAAGAACTGAAGTATAACATGGTCACAGTCCAAAAGCATCACAGTAAAAATTCCAATCCTGTTCCCCTTTCCCCCTAGCATTTCAATGAACCACCCTCTATGAACCACACAGAGAGTGTTTGGCTATTGGGCAATAAAGAAATGTAATTGTTGTGATGTCATAGATGAAGCCCTTTCATTCTGATCTGCACGGTAAATCACCAAGGGTGAAAAATTGCCATTCTTGTCCAGTTCACACATTCCTGTACTTCCTTTTCTACACTTGATTCCTCTGCACAATGTGTAAACCAGGGGTCCTCAAACTTTTTTTTTTTGGACTTATGGGCACATGTAGGAATTTGCAAAACTGCTGTGGGCACCATCACAAAATGGCTCCCCATGGAGAATGTGGCTAGTCACATAATGGCTGCCATGGGGCTTGGCTGGTCAAAAGTGAGCTAAAGAGGGGTGGGGAGAGAAATAGTGAGGCTAGAGGCTGGGAGGGAGGGTGAAATACCAAGGCAAAGTGGTAGAGGAAAGGAACTTGAGTTTTGCAAGTTTTATTTTCTCTTAATGCCTTTTGTATCACTCAGCTCTATTGTGTAATTACCTTTAGTTGTGCTTTGCTTGCTTTAATTTGCCAGTAAACTGTTGTGGTTAAACCCAGTGTCTAGAGTGTCGATCACCCCATGTCTACGGACTAAACCCTACATTACTGGGAAGGGGAAGTATAAAAGAAGGAAGGTGGGACTCTTAAGGAGGCAAGAGATCCTTAAGGAGTTGCTCAGGAGATCCAGGTCATAAGGGTACCCCTCACAGCATGTTTTGCTGGGATGTGGCTGGGGGAATCGTGGGACAACATGTTGTGGCGGTTCCAGTCCTTTCTTGCAGAAAGGTTCCAGGAAGTGGTGCTGGGAGACTTGTGCTGGGGGACTTGCTTGACCCCTCAGCCGTGGTCTATGGGGTTGTGCAGATCTTGTCCACCATGCTGTTTAACATCTATATTAAACCTTAGGCAGGACATCCAAGGGTTTGGATTTGGTTTTTTATCAATATGTTATTAATACACAGCTCTGTGCTGAGGATACTCAGTCCTTGTTATCTTTTTATGGACATTCTGAATTAGGGTTGTGCATGGACCCCCCAGTCTGACTCAGAAGCTGCTTTGGGGCTTCTGAGGCAGGCCCGATTTGGCTTGGGCTGATTCGGGGGGCCCCGACCCGCCTCGGCCTATGAAATTGAAGTCAGATTCAGATATCCAAATCCTGCTTGCCCCCCCCCCCCGCAACATGCCACCCAGCCCCCATCTCCTTACCTGGGCCCTTGCTCTGTCAGAGGTGCGGCACCGCCAGGGGAACTGCTGCTGGTCCTGGTGCTGCCAGGGAAACCACTGCCCGTCGCAGCGCTCTGACAAGCACGAGGGCAGGAGTCGCCCCCCAACTGCGCTCCCTCCCTTCCTTGCAAGGCAGGGAGGGTGCCTGGTTGGAGCCTGACTCCTGCCTCTGCTCAAGCCTTCACAGGCTCCTGCTTGCGAGGAGCCCATGAAGGCTTGAGAGAGGCCAGCAGCAGCAGCTTGCAATGATGGTGGGCTGCCGCCATTTCTGCCAGGGGAGCCGCTGCTGCCGTCAGCTCTGGGGCCCTCTGGACAAGTGCCAGCAGCCGTCTTGTTCCGGGGAATGGGGGGAGCCCATAAATACAGGGAGCTGCCATTTTAAAAATGGCTCCCTTGGAACAAGACGGCTGCCAGCGCGTGTCCAGAGGGCCAGGTAAGGAGGTGGGGGCTGGGCAGTGGTGTCAGCATGGCGGCTGGGCCTCCAGATTGTTCTGAAGTGCTTTGGAGCGACCCGATCCACTTCAAGCCACTTCAGGCCCACTCTGCCTCGACTCAGAGGTGGCCCGAAGTGGCCCGAGGCACCCTGCTTTGACTTGGAGTTTGGGCTTTGGGCCAAAGTAGTGCACAGCGCTATTCTGAATTGATGTCTGGGGTTGGTGATGTGTTGAATGAGGGTAAACAAACTGACATTAAATCTGGACAAGACAGGAGTAGTACTGTCAGGAAATCTACTAGTCCGGGGATAAGATGTCAGCCTGTTCTGGATGGGGTTGCACTCCCCTTGAGAAGTAGCTTCCCAGACTGGGGTACTACTGGTCCTGGCCTTGCTACCAGGTGCTCAGGTGATGGAATGTGTCCAGGAATGCTTGTGCCCAGCTTAGAATGGTGTACCACCTGTGTCCATTTTTGATACAGTCCAGTCTAGCCATGATGATGTGTGCATTAGTTACATTGCAACTGGAACTCTGCAACACACTCTGCACAGGGCTGCCTTTGAAAGCCACTCAGAAACTTCATTGGTGCTGAATACTGCAGCCAAAATTTTGACTGGTGCTAAGTAGCTGTATTATGTGACCCCTTAAAAGTAGTTGTATTATGTGACCCTTTCATTGAATCAACTGCATTCATTACTGCGTCATTTCCAGGTTCCATGGAATGTGTTTCCTTCCATGTAAATCTGTCCATCTCTTAAGATCTGCTGCTACAATGTTCTTTTGCATGCCAAGGTCTTTTAGGATATCGCTGGTGATGGGGCCTTTTCCATGTATGCAACTCCCTGTATGTGGAATTCTCTGCCCCTGTGCCCCAAGAAGTTAGATGATCTCCACTGTTGTCATGCCAGTACTTGAAGAGTTTTCTCTTTCAACAGGCTTTTAACTCTGTTGCTGTAAATTGTTAAGTATTATTTATTGATGGCTAAAGGCGCAAACCTATGCATATTTAAACAGAAAAGATCTACAACTCCCAGCATGCCTCATTCAGCTGTGCTTGTGGCCCTCCACCCCAAATGGTTGCCCTCTCCTGGTTAAATGAAGGCATTCACTGCTGCAAGATACAGTGGTGGCCACTAACTTTGACAGCATTAAATAGGGATGTACAGATTGTGTAAAATCCATTCCATCTGTGTTTTGTGGGTTGTCAGGCACCTTTTGTTCCATTGTCCACCCATCAACAGAATTAGATTTTTTTTCTAGTTCCTGAATTTGTGCAAATTCACATGTGCAAAAATGTGCAAATCCCCCCCAAATGTGCAAATCCCCCGCCCCCAATGTGCATTTTCACACTTTAGCCTTTGGGGGAAATGCCCATTTTCAGCCAGTTTTTTTTTAAATTTGTGTGTATTTTTCTATGATGAAATTTGCGCAAAAATCTGGAAGGTTAGAAAAACGGTCCGCAAGTCTATGAAATCCACCCAACAGGGGAAAAGCTGCTGAATCCATGAGTCGATCCATGAAAGTCTGAACTCATTTGGTTCTGTTGCAGATTTCTCTGACATCCCTAGCATTAAAAAGGGATTAGATAACTCATGGAAGATAAGGATAAGATTACCTCCAGTGTCAGAGACAGTAAGCTGTCAATACCAATTGCTGGTGAACACCAATGGGAGACTGCTAAATTGTGTTAATGTCCTGCTTTTTGCCTGACCGTAGGCTTCTGGCTGGCCATGGTAGGAACAGAATGGTGAACTAGATAGGCCTTTGGTCTAATCAGGCATGGCTCTCCTTGGGACATCCAACAGTGTCCTTCTGCTGGTGGCCCAGGCCCACTGGCAGTGGTGCATGCATGGCTGGCCCCTACCATTGGTGGTCACCATGTAGCGCTTCTGGGAGCAATCACCAAGACAAGCGGAAACACTTGTTTCTGGAAGGGGCTGCTCATGTCCCTTCCAGAAATGAGTGTTTCTGCTCGTCTTGGCACTTGCCCCCAGAAGCACTACATCGCGACCGCCGCTGACAGACAGACAGACAGACAGACAGACAGGCAGACAACTTACAGTTAGTACTTTTAAGTTGGTAGCAGCCTTCCAGCTGTTCTAACAGCAGTGGTTGCTTTCCCCACTTGTCAGGCTGGCAGAGCAACAACACGACACACCTTTATAAGTGGAGAGAGAGCGAATCAGTGAAAGACAGAATGGAAGAAACAGATAAAGTAGAAATCGTTTTAAAGCTGATGACAGGGTGATAACATCCGCCCTCACCTGGACAGTGTGAGGCCAATTAGTTGATATTTGACAAGTGCATTGCAGGATAACAAGCCGTGTGTGCACATTTGATGATCAAACCTGCTTTTGCCCAAAGCCCAAATCCTTCCGTTCCTCCACCGTCTATTACAATACAAGCAGGTGCAGCTGATCTCTGGGATTTGTGCTTAATCTCGACTGGCTCAAACAGATGGGCTCTCCATGGAATACAGTGAGCATTCTAGGAGACATCCCTCGCTTCTCCCCAACTTTGATTAATTTAAAAGGTTAAACTTCAGTTACTAGAGACTTTCCCCCACCCACTCCAAAGCTTTGACACTTGTGGGGCTCTTTAGTTCTGCTTCCTCCTTTGCTTGGCAGAACCTCTGAGCCTCTAGTACTTAAATGTTTTGTAAATTAGGCCCTGAGTGGCTCGTGTTTCACAGGGGGAAAAATCGATTCTAATTATTACACCAAACATGAAAGAGCGCTTAGCTTCCAGCAATCAGACAGTCGGCCGCGTTGATTAGCTACCCAAGCATAAGGATCTATTCTCTTTGATTATTTATCCAGTTTGGGGTGGGCGGGGGGAAGCTTTAATGAAAAGACAATGTCTTCCTACAAGTAAAGAGGACCACTTTTAATATGAGAACAGTGCAGCCTAGGGATGTGGCTCCCCTGAGGCGAGGAAAAGACAACGAGAAGAACACCGCCCATTGTTGTGGTACGAAACCCTCCATTTTGTTCAGCTGCTAAAGGAAAATAAGAACCCTCGCTACATAAAAGGGCATAAATATGCTAAGTCAAGGCTTTCAGACGTCATTAGGGTGGCTTTGCCTGTGCCTTTTTCATGCTCTGGCCACTATTTGCAGCTATTTTTCTTTGCCACAAGGCCTTCTGCAGAGATCCCATTGCTATGCAACTAGTTTCTCTGGATAGTGCATTCAGGGAGCGGGGGGGGGGGGATAACTTACATCCTTTTCTGTTGACAGCCGAGAGTCAATTGCCATGTTACCTTAACTATGTAATGTGTATCTGACCCTTCTGTTCTTTCTTATGCACAAGGATTGGGAGGAGCATGCACCAAGAGGGGAGAATTACAGCTCCATCCCCACGTTTCCTTCCTGAAATCACACACACACACACACACACACACACACACGAGGATTTTAAAAAGAAACAAAAAATCTCTATTGGTGTCAAAGGTTTAATCCTCCCTTCCTGATGCACACTGGTCCTGATCCAAATTGGGGCCATACACACTTCTACACAAGTAAGAAAGGAAGAGAGGGTGACATATTATGTAGTTAAGGTAATGAGTAGTTTGACCACAGCCAGAAGAGTAGAATCCCCAAATGATGTATTTGCTCCTGGCAATACCATTTCAGGTCCTCCCTCCCCACAAAATACCCTAGGAATGTACAGATTGTGTAAAATCTATTCCGCTGTGTTTCATGGATTGTCAGGTGCATTTCATTCCATTGTCCGCCCAGTAACAGAATTGGATTTTTTTAAATTTCCAAATTTGCACAGATTCACATGTGAAAAATGTGCAAATTCCCCCCAAAGTGCATTTTCAAGCTTTAGCCTATGGGGGATATGCACATTCTTGGCTGTTTTTTAATTTTGCATATTTTTCTATGTCAAAATTTGCACAACATTTGGGAGAGTTAGAAAAATGGTCTGCAAGTCTGCGGAATCTGTCCAACAGGAGAAAAGCTGGTCTGCCGCAGAATCTGTGGGTCAGATTTATGAAAATCCGAGCTCATTTGGTTCCGTTGCAGATTTCTCCAACATCTCTGCCTATAACGGGTGGGGAACCTGCATTGAACTGCATATGTTGTTGAACTACAACTCCCATAATCCCTAATAATTGACTGTGCTGGCTGAAGCTGATGGGAGTTGCAGTCTAACAACCTCTGGAGGGCCTATGGGCACTCAGCATCTGCAGCAGTCTCATTAGTTCCTTGCAGCATTTAAACACAAGAGGATTCTCTCTTGGTGACGATCTGGCAACCCTACTGGGAGCATTTCGATGTACTAATAGATGCAGCTCTGCCCACTTTTCATTTGAGACCCCTTGTAGCTCCTTGATGCTAGAAATCCCTGCTGTACCTATGTAATGAACCCAGGGCTATATTGGCAGATTTTTGGACCTACCCCATGGGGCAGTGGGTGCCATTAATCTGCTGTTTTTAAGTAAATTGGTTTTTTTTTCCACGGAAGTATTTTTTTAATTAAATTGCTGTTTTCATTCTTAATCACCCCTTTTAATATGTTCAAACTGAAAAGCAGATTAGAAAATCTAAATAATTACTACGGCTGCTGCTACCTCTACTACTACTACTACTACTACTACTCACCTGCTATCAGTCCCTGATGGTCTCCCCACAAGTCCATTACATGGCATAGCTGAGCTATGTAAATGCCAATGTGCAGTTTGGTTAGAAATGCTAGAGAAATTTGCAGTGGATTCGGATGATGGCGGGTGTTGTGCTAATGGCTCATGAGCACATTTGCGGAAGTGTGCATTAGCGCAAATGCGTATTAGAGCAAGCAGAATGAAATTCTGGTAAACAAACAAACAAAACCAATTCCATCAATGAGCATCTCAGAATCTGCAAAACACAGATGGAACAGATTTAACAAAATCTGTACATCCCTAGTCTGAGTGCAGCGAAACCAATAGGTATCTTTCATGCCTTCACTGGGTGGGACCTTGATAGGAGGAGATGGACTGCGTCCTTGCATTAGCACTGAAGAGGTATTGATCCATTCATCTGTTGACTCAGTACAGTGGTGCCTGGGATAGGATTATTATATTTAGCTGATTAATGCGAATCTCACTTCATACATTTGACACAGGAGGCAGTTGCCAATGAACACTTTAGTGTACATCAGCTGGTCTTTAAGGTACCATAATTTCCTTCTTTTCTCTTTGCTTTTATTTTACATCATTCCTGGAAATCAAAAGGTGGGGAGGGGAAATTGTTCAGTGGCAGAGCAGATGCTTGGCATTCAGAAGTGCCAAGGTCAATCTCTAGCAACTCCAGATTAAAAAAAGGGGGGGGGAAATGGGGCGAGGGAGAAAAACAAACAAGAAATGGATAAAAAAGGATCAGGTAGTGGATGATGTGAAAGATGTGAGAGACCCCAAGGAGCTTGGTAGATAATACCCAGAGTAGTAATACTGGACAAGATGGGCAAATATATATACCTAGTGTTAGTAGGCAGCAGTATTGCAACCGAAACTCTCCCCACAACCTGAGTTCGATCCCAGCGGAAGCCGGGTCTCAGGTAGCCGGCTCAGGTCGACTCAGCCTTCCACACTTCCGAGGTCGGTAAAATGAATACCCAGCTTGCCGGGGGAAAGGTAGTCACGACTGGGGAAGGCAATGGCAAACCACCCCGCTATAGTCTGCCATGAAAACACCAGCGTAAGTGGTGTCCCTCTAGGGGTCAGTAATGACCCGGTGCTTGCACAGGAGGAACCTTTCCTTTCCTCCTAGGTAGCTTCCTGTGTAGCTTGAATTCTCAGTAACACGTATCAGGTAATCAGTCACTTGTATCACGCTCAGCTCTGATCTGAAAGGCAGTGATAGCTGTTGCGGAGCAAACATACATAATCGCTACATCATGCAGGGGTGGCCCTAGAGTAGCTGCCAGCAACTGGTACCCTGGGCAGACCATGCAGTCAGTGCCCCAACACCCAAAGCCCAAGGGCAGATCTAGGGCGAGGTTTTTGGTAAACCAGGAAACATTTTGCCCCTGTTTTCCATTTAATGCTTTTAAAGGCAGCATGTGTATTTAAACAAGCACACTTATTCCATTTTTCCATCCATTTGTCTGTCCAACCAATGTTTCTGAGACCAGATAAAATAGAGAGACACAATTTTCAGAATAGATTTGTACATGACAGCTAAACAGTATTTCACTCTGATTTCAAATAAAAATGCAGTAAACATGTTAATTATAATTATTATTTTATTTGTTTTTTTATTGTATTTTCCCCCTCAAATTTGGCGTTCCACTTAACTTGGTGCCCTAGGCAACTGCCTGGTTTGCCTATAGAGTCAGGGTGCCCTTGGCCTCATGCTCACTCTTTTCTTTGCTTTTTTCCTGTAGTGACATATGTGTATGCACATGGCTCTTTAAACATCCATTTGCACACATTCAGAATTCTGTCTCAGTTAGAGTTTTCCCCAGCTTTGGGGATGCATCAGTGTAAATGCAACCACAATTTCCCACACATCACATGTAAAGCAGGGGTGGATAATGCCCTAGGATGTCATGCGGCCATTTCAAAACACCCTCAGCATGTGATCAAATCCAGACCTTTGGCAAGAATGATCTGTCCCTTCCCTGGCAGCCCGCTGGGTGGCAAGAGGGGGGGGGGACAGCTGACTCACCCACTTTTGCCTGTGGCCATTCCCCTTGCTGGCTTAAGCCCCACCCACTCAGTGGAGGCTGGTGGCTCCGATTTCCTTGGGGCCATGAATCCATTCTGGTTTTCAGTCAGAACCAACCAGAACTAAAGGACCTATCCAAGATACTGAATATTATCCCCCAAATAGGTCCAACACCTTAGACAGCTCCTTCTGGATCATTCTGACTGAAACCCAGAGTGGATTTACAGCCTCACTGAAATTGGCGCCATCAGCCTCCACTGCCCCCACTGCTAACATGTGTCCCCAGACAGATTACCATGAGGGAAGGCAGTCCTTGACAGAAAAAAAGTTTGCCCACCACTGATGTAAAGCAGTCCTCCTGGGTCAGCTAAGCAAAGGCTTTTGCCAGCCCGGCAAGACAAGGCTTTGCAGAATATTTATTATGAGGATTGTAACAATAATGGATTAGGTTAACACAGTTCCCAATCACCAGCACAGAAAATGATTCATGTGACACTTTCTGTTCTTATTACAATCCTTGTTATAGAACTTAGGGTTAGAATCCCTTTAGTCATTCTTCCAAAAAGCTAGTGCTTCCATGCACCTTAGTGGCTTTTACACGGTTTTACAATTTAATTGAAAGCATGTCCCGATGTGTCCCTCAGCTTCTGCCTCTTCTGCAGACCAGCTGACTTGAAAAGAAAGGAAGGCGGTTTTCCGCAGCCATAAACTTTCTTTCGCCAAAGACATTTTCAAGTATTAGGCTGCAATCCTGGGAACACTTACCTTGGAGTAAGTCCCGTTGAACTCAGTGGGACTTACTTCTGAGTAGACATGCATTGGATTGTGCAGTTAGTTACTTTAAAGCTTCAAAAGGGCATGGTTTGGTTGTCTGTTCTTTGGCATCACCGCTTCAGATTTTACTCACTGGAATGGATATTCACATTACATGTTAAAGATGTGCAAAGAATATGCCCAAATTCATAAATTATTTTTCAAAAGAGCGAATAGAGATAACAGTTCCTAGTCCATCTATTCCCCAAAGAGGCAACCATAACATGATCATGCTGCATAGGTGCACATTTTTCTATTGGTGGTATTAATTCAACATCCTAAGAATCTCAGATTGTGATTATGATTATGATTATTTTGAATCCAGATATGCCCTTGCAGAAGAGCTGTAGCAGTGGTGCAGTTCTGCAAAAATGTTGTGCGAGCAGTAGTGCAACATGCACAGATTGAGAACTGGCTTTAAAATAAAGGTGAGTGATATGTTGTACAACATCGCTCAACAGCCTAGAATTCATGGAACCAAGGATGCTGGATCAGGATCACATTGTCAGCAGAACATCCCACAATGGGAAACAGGGTCATTGTGCTTGTCCAACATGCTTTCCACTCATGTAAGACAGCATCTGGATCCAACCCAACAGTAACAATAATTTTCAAGTTTCTAGTCCATAAGACTGTGGAGACAGATTTTAACGTATGTGATCATATTGCAATCTGGTGAAACCTTAGAATATGAATAGAGGTCAGGAGCAAGACTTCAGTGATTAGCACAGCTCTTTTATTCTTCCCTATGACTCGCAGGTGCGGAATGGATGCTGGTGTACCAATTGTTTGAGTTGTGGATAAGACGGTGTCATACCGGATTACCTATTTCTATAGTAGCACAGCCTTGCTAGATGGAATGTGTCAATGTGTCTGCAAACAGAGAATATAATTTAGCCTTCTTTTGTAACATGGTTATTGGACCAGTTAGCAATGATGTTATACAATTTATCAACGGTAGGCATCAAAGTTACCATCTGCTGGAATTAATGAGGCAGTTCACAGTCCTGGAGCTTTTGCATCAAAGCTCTCAGATCCTGCAGAATTATACTTGGGCTACAGTCCTATACATATGTTCCCTCATTAAATTTAGTGGGACTTGCTTCTGAGTAGACATGCATAGATTTGCACTATTGTTGCACTTATTTGGATCTAGAAAACCGGTTCATTCTGAAACAACAAAGAGGCTTGTGGCGCCTTAAAGACAGAGGGAACAATCCTATGTCCCCTAGACAGTATCTGGGGGACATAGGATTTTTCAGTTGCCTGGCTTCAATTGCCTGGCTTCAGTTTAGACAGGGCTCCAAGCCTGGAGCCAGGAAATTGTGCTCTCCCTCCCTCCCCGTTGTAGCCAGCACAGAGAGAATCAGGCCGGCTGCTTCTATGCGCTCAGTAAATGGAGTGCGGAGATGGGGGAAAGGAGGGGTTCCTGGGGGAGGGGAGGGGAGGGGAGGGGAAGAGGCCAGGATGGCTGGTTTATACCTTTTCCTATCGCTGTCCCTGCCTCCCCCCCTCCCCCCCCTCCCCGAAGCCTCCGCTGGACAGGCAAAATCACCCATCTAGCTAAAATGCAGCACAGGAGGCAGGAGGCGCCTCCCTCCCTGCATAGGATACTCATAAGCCTCTGAGTTCAGAGGCGTAGGAGTACCCAGGGCGCAACCCATAGAACTGTGCCCTGACACATTTTTTTCTGGCATAAGGTTTGGTGGACACTGTCCAGTTCATCAGATACAGTTCATTCGGGTTATACCACCAGCAAGTGCACAAGTAGGGATGGCGGAGAATTCTGCCACAGATCTCGGTGAGGCCGAATGCCAGTGCACTTGGCCCCCCGAAACCTGTGGCAGAACGAAGCCCCCTGCCCCCCACCCCACGAAAGGCACGTGAAACGGAGCACTCACCTGCTGCCATTCTTGCTGCTCTGCGAATGGCGGCCGCATCTGTGGCTGCCTTTCGCCTCACCATTTTAGCTGTGATAGGCTATGTAAATACTTACGTAGTCTATCACGGCTAACGCAGGGATGCCATTTGCATTCCTGCGGAGGCGGTGATAGGCTATGTAAATACTTACGTAGCCTATCACGGCAAAAAAAAAAGGGAACACAAATGGCGGCAGCTACAGCAGCCACCATTTGCATTCCCTTTTTTAGCTGTGATAGGCTACGTAAATATTTATGTAGCCTATCGCAGCTAAAAAAGGGGACACAAATGGCGGCCGCCGTAGCCGCCGCCATTTGTGTTCCTTTTTTTTTTGCCGTGATAGGCTATGTAAATATTTATGTAGCCTATCATGGCAAAAAAAAAGGAACGCAAATGGCGGCGGCTATGGCGGCCGCCATTTGTATCCCTGCGCAGCCCAGCAGTGGCCAGATGTTGCTGCGGGCTGCTGCGGGCTGCCCTGGCCAGCGGCTTTGTGGAGTCGCTACAGAGCGGAGCTGGCCATTGAGGATTTCGGGGGGAGGAACGGAGCGCCTCCCCCCCCCCACGGATGTACAAAATGAAACAGATAAGTCCCTATGCACAAGTCACATATATTGCTAACGTAAAAAATGACATTATTTTTCTCTGTGCATTGATTTTGATAGTTTTGCAAAATAAATGAAACCGTAAATTTTAAAAAATGACATTATGCCAAACCGTAAAATGTCTTTGGAGGAGGTATCAAAACTGTATGTGTATTGGACTGTTTTCTTGCTCTGTATATGTGTAACCGTATGAATTATTTTTACAAATATGGTGTTTGTTCAATGCATTTGGCTGTTTAAGACATCACAATCCATACAAAATCAGTGCCTCACAACTTCTGACTATGGACAAAATAATGCCAATTGGTGAATTTCACTGACGATTTTATATTTGTATGTATGTATTCAGAATAACAATAAAATGACAACATACATTGTCATGGAACCAAATTATTTATTTGTATGTTTATAAAATCAAGTCTATCCCACTAAAAAGATTCTCTGAAGTGGCTCCAAACAAAAATATATATGGGTAAAAGTATAGACATCAGTCAGGATTCAAAATAAAAACACTATGTAAGCCTCCCAAACAAGTTTTTTTTTTTTAATAAGACTTTTAAAAGTTTGTACAGAATTTGCGTGGTGGACTTTTTGGAAAAGACAGTTCCACAGAAGTTGTACCACCACAGAGAAGACCCTACTTCTCAAAGATTGTGTTTTGAATGAGCTCACCTTTCCAGTTCTGTCCATCTACCATTATCATAATCATTAATGGTTCTGTACAGTCTTCAAAGGTAACCTCACACATAGAATGTGTTATCCACTAGTCTATCCATGAAGTTATACATTAGGAAGGGGCCATGGCTCAGTGGGGGAGCACATGCATGCAGAAAGTCCAAGGTTCAAACCTTGGCATCCCCAGGTAGGACTGGAAAAACTCCTTTCTGTAACCCTGTAGAGCTGCTGCCACTCAGTGTCGGCAATACTGGGCTAGATGGAGCAAGGGTCTGACTCAGTATAAGGCAGCTTCGTATGTTCTTCTGTTCAAGTTCAGGAGGTGTCTGCCTGCCCTTTAAGATCTGAAAAAAAAGCCCTTCCCATTTTCCCACCTGTGAGAGCAGTTAAGAGGGCAACCACATGCGAGAGGGCCTTCTCTGCAGTGGCCCCACACCTTTGGAACAAGTTGCCATCAGAGGTCCGCCAAGCTCCATCATTGCAGGTGTTTAAGAAGGCCTTGAAAACATATTATTTTACCGTGGCCTTCTCTTGATATGACTGCTTTTGTTGCTGTTATTGTCATTGTAGTTGTTGCTGGTTTTATTGTTGGCTTTTATTGTTGTTTTATTGCTATTTTATTGTGTTTATGTTTTTAATCACTTTTAATATTTAACTGTTTTTATCTATTTTATTGCTGTAAGCCACCTGGGAGCGCTTCTGCCCTGAAAGACAGCCAAGAAATGTTTTAAATAAATTAATTAAATAAGGGAGCAATCCTATGGCCACTAGACAGCGGCTAGATGGCCATAGGATATCTGGTTTTCTGAGAACTGACCTCGGATCCCACGCTCCAAAGTTGATTCCCAAAGAACCAACCTCCCCCCATTTCCGTGCTGCCTCAGAGGCAGCATGGAACAGCCCTGTGCTCCATGCTCTCAAGGGGAGTGCGGAGCAGCTGAAAAGGGGCATTCCCAGAGGGCATTTGGGGGCAGGGAGGGCAGAAATGCATGTACAACATATCCAAAGTGTCGTACAGCAGCCTCCTCCCCCGCTCTTCCCTCCCATGGCTAGACAGCTGCAATCGGCTGTCTAGCTGAAAATGCAGGGCAGGAGAAGCGCGGAGGAACAAGTAGGGATGGGGGAGAATTCTGCCATGGACCCCAATTAGGCCGGATTCCAAGAATCCGACTCAATTGGGGCCCCTGGCAGAACGGAGCTCTCACCTCCACCTCCCCCCGGAATCCGTCTGGGTCGGTTCCCTCTGTGCGTTGATCCTGCTCTGCATCGCTGGCAATATGGCCGGCAGCCTTTGTCGTGCTGTATCGCTGTGCTAAGTCTCCAGACGCAAATGGCATAGTGGGCACCATTAGCGGCTGTAAAGCTGTTAGATTAGCCTAAATGCAGCCATTTATGGCTGCATTTAGGTTAATCTACCAGCTTTACAGCCGCTAATGGTGTCCACAATGCCATTTGCATCCCTGTTTTTTCACGTGATAGGCTACGCAAATATTGCATATTTCACAAGAACGAACAACTTGCATATCTCACAAGAACAAACAAAACAACTCACAAAAACACCACCACCAATTTAGGTATGCCCAGATCCTAAACCATTTGCAGAAAACTACTATGAAAACCCCACTTTTCCAAAATGGTCAGCTTTTGCAGCAGTTTCAGGTGAAGCAACATCAAACTAAGGCTTCACTTCTTTGGAAAAGAACCCACCTTGAAATAATGGATGACAACTGACTTTCAAAAATGACAGCTTGTTAGGTGTTTTGGAGCAGCAAGGAGCCAGCCAATAATTTCTTACAGACGGCCATCACTCCCTCCATCTTCATTTGAAAACACTTTGAGCAAAGCACAGCATGAGCAATAACCTATTTTGTTTTTCAAAAATATGTAATAAAGCTAAACGATCTTGCTTTCATCTTCATTATATTTATTATTACTTTCAGCTTCATATTGGCCCTATTAAACTACTTGGTCTCTGACAGAAATGATTTTGAGGAATTATATTATCACCCACATCACAAATGGGCTGGCCGGCTGCTGAGATGGCTGTCAGATAAACATCTCATAAGCCTTTGAATTATTTAGGCTGTGGAGCAACTGTGGAGCAACTTTCATCCTTTTGTGATGAAATGGTGTCAAATTTGTCTGGAACTACTTTTATCCTTACCAAGTACTTGAACGTCTGTGCCACAGGCCTTTGGTAGATATCCATTAATGAAGGCAATTTGGTGCCACCTTTCGAAAGTGTGGGTGATTCTGCTTCGCCTGTCTAACTAGGGAGCAGATTTAACAAGAGGTTCTGGTCTGCAATAAAATGTTGCAGTATGGCAGGGGTCCTCAATGTTTTTGCATCATCTGGACATTTGAGAAACTGCTGTGGGCACCACCACAAAACGCCTAATCAGTGGATCGCTGCTTTGGCATCTACCTGTTGCATCTATGGATCTTAGGCTGTGTCTTATTCAGGAAAAACTTTTGTTTCGTGCCTATTGGATACCACAACTTCTCTTTAATAATTGTCTAATTCAGCTAATTGCTGGTGGTGTGATACAGCTAATGCTTCTTTTAAACATATGTTTTGGAAATGTCAAGCAGTTGCTTCTTTTTTGGAGGAGGTTTTTACATAGATAAATTTTGTACTGGAAGAGTCTTTAGTATTCACTGATGTACATGATCTTTTAAATTATTTACCTGCTTCATGGAAATTAATGAATGGTCAGTGTAATGGGATTCTCCCTGCCCTTTTGACAGCTAAAAGACTAATATCACAACATTGGAAGGATAAACACTCACCTCCTATAATGCAATGGATTGAGGACCTTACAACACTTTCAGTATTTGAACGGGTAGCATATAGATGCTACCTTCAAATGAATAGTTATTTGGATATTAGGTCCACCTTTGTTGAAGCCTATGCATAATTGTTAGAAAGTTGTATGCATTCCATATGTACTCATTGTTGTGGATATATACAAAGCCATGTACGTATATTTAAAAAAATTGGAAAAATAGATAATAAAAAGTTTTGCGGGTGCCCATGGGTGCTGCATTCAGAACCTTTGGGGTATGGAATGCTGCTGTTCAGGATTCAAGCCATTCTGTTCTCTTCTTCCCCCCACCTGCAACACACACACACACACACACACACACACACACACACAGAGAGAGAGAGAGTTTTCCAGTATTCCTCAACAGTATGTTAGCATTACATGCTCACCAAGCAATACTCAGTGCTCATTGGGTTGTTTTGGGCTTTTCCCCTCCTATTAAGGTATTTTTTGTTCCCCTCTTTTTATTTTGTAGTGGGTTTCGCCCCACACACACACACACTGCCTGCTGATACCTCCCCCCTAATATCAACCTGTGATGTGGGTGCACTACAATGGACTCATTTTGGAACTGGGCATAAGACCATGAAGGTAACCCACTGCCCTACTCCTTTCCAGGACAGTGATGCCCTGGCTTATTATGCTTCTAAGGAGAGTAACCAGAGGTCTAAAAGGGGTGGAGGTGAGGCATATCTCTGTGTGAGATGGAGTAGGCCCTCATACTGGCAGTAATGGTTCAGTGCACTGCAGTTTATGGTGAAGAACCAGCTCAATGGGTTCGCCATGGATATCCCTTCCCATGTATGCCTCATAGGAGGGCATGGATGATCACGAACTATGGAATTCACTATCACACAATGTGGCAATGGCCACCAACTTGGATGGCTTTAAAAGGGGATAAGACAAACGTGTGGAGGATGAAGCTATGCCCTGTCTAGCTTGGCTCAAGGTTTCCAGGGCATCAAGTACGATGTATGAACAAGCTAAAAAGCACCAGTTGCCAGACAGATCCTTGGGGAATCCCACTTCTTACATCCTATCACTCTGAGATCTGTCCATTTTTTCCTACTTTCTGCTTCCTGTTCTTTTCCCAGAGTCACATCCTACAAATGAGGGTCAGGTGTTGTAGAATGGCACAGCAAGGTCAGACCAGACAGGGTCCATTCGGCCCCTGGACCAGTCTAAGCAGCTGGGACTCAGTCAAAATGAGCTTTCAGCAACAGGCAGAGACTTTCTGAAACCTTATAAAGGCTGACAGGTCTGGACCTGCTGTTAACTCCACCCCCTCTGAGGAGGTGTCTGGTTCTTAAAGGGCCATTGCCTGATTCTGTAGCTGCTGGCTCTTATGGTGAAGACTGCATAAGACGCGTGTCCTCTGTATCTGGTAAAGCCACATCCTCTGGCCTGGAAGGCCCTGGCAAAAGACATGGTGGGTTAATGGATGAAGCCTCCTTTGAGTCAGAGGTAGGCTTAAAGCTGGAGAACATGACAGGCTACCAGTTACAATGACTATTCGTTGCCTCCAGTTGCTGGGGAACATGAGTAGTAGGGTGCCATCACATTCATGTGCTCCTCATGGGCTTCCTCTAGGTGTCTGATTGGCCAGTGTGGGAACAGAATGCTGGACTAGAGGAAGGCCAGGATCTCTTCTCGATCATCCCAGAGTGCAGGACATGGAATAAGTTACAGGAAGCCAGATTCCAGCTGAACATCAGGAAAATGTTCCTGACTGTTAGAGCAATATGACAATGGAACCAATTACCGAGGGAGGTGGTGGGCTCTCCCACACTGGAGGCATTCAAGGCAAGCCTGGACAGCCATCTGTCAGGGATGCTCTGACTTGGGTTCCTGCACTGAGCAGGAGGTTGGACTCGATGGTCTTATAGGCCCCTTCCCAGCAGGCTTCTTCTTACGTACTTAGGTCTTGACCATACCTATCAGTTGCACTTGAATTTTTCACACATATGATTGCATGCTATGAACTTAGGATTCAGAAATGTGAGATTGCACTCAGGGTTGGTTTGTTTTTTGGCCTGGTCTGGCACCATTTCACAAGCATCATTGGCTTATGCTATGCAGTAATGAGACACCAGCATCCACACTCATAAAACAGATTTGGGCATAAATATTTATTCTGTTTCTTTTGTTGTGTATACAACAAAATAGTGTCTGAAATGTACAGTGTGATCCAAGGCATGTTTACCGGGCAATAAATCCCACTGTGTTCAATGGGTTTATTCACAGGTAAGTGTGCGTAGGATTGTAGCCAAAGATGGGCCATTTATTCCTATGCCAGCAGCTGGTGTAGGAATAATGATTGTGTGTATGGAGCTGAAGTTATTCTCCAGACATTTTGGCCAATGCTTGTAGAGCTAATCATTACGGTTGCTTTCTTCTAATTATAACGAACAGGCAGTCTTTGAAGAGTGAAAGAGAAAGTAATTGCTTTTCTGTGAGCTGGAAAAGATTTCTAGGGAGCGAGTGCTTCCCATTCAGAGTCAGACATCCAATTAAAAGAGTTCATGATTAGACTGTTTAGCCTAAGTTGAGACTGCATTTCAGTATGTTTTCAATGGCCATGTGACAAAATCACCTGCTTATTATATCAATCTGTTCTGTTGTATTAATATTAATGCACTCCTCATGGGGAGTGCAATCCCATCCAGAACAGGTTGTATACCAACTGCCTGGACATGAGAATCATCTACCCACAGCGCCTCCATCTTGTCAAGATTCAGCTTGAGTTTAGTGGCCCTCATCCAGCCCATTACTGAGTCCAGACAGCTGCTCAGCACCCCCACAGCCCCTCCTGATTCAGATGACAGAGAGAAATAGAGCTGAATGTCATCAGCATATTGGTGACACCTCACTCCAAAGCTTCTGATGACCTCTCCCGGAGTCTTCATATTGATGTTAAAGAACACAGGGAATAAGATGGAACCTTGTGAGACTCCACAGCTCAAAGAGCCATGGAGTTGATCAGAAATCCCTCAAAGTGACCCTGCAAATATGAGTAGAACCACCTCTGTCACTGTGTCCCCCAACCCACAGAGCTGGTTTAATAAGATACTATGGTTGATGATATCAAAATTGAATAGGGTTGAATTTTCCCTATCTCTCCCCTGACAGAAGTAATCTGTCAGGGCAACCAAGGTTGGCTCAATGCAAACCCTGGTCTAAACCCAGATTGAAATCAGTGTAAATAATCAATTTCAACCAACAGCACCTGAAGCTGGACCACCACTACCACTTGAGCACCTTGCCTCAAAAGAGGACACTTGTAATTGTTCCAGTCTTCTGGGCCCAATGGAGATTTCTTAAAGAGTGGTTTCATATCTGCCTCATCCTCCAGGACCCATCCTGTCTATCCCCTTCAGTTCAATGTAAGGAGCCAACATGGACAATGGTCAAGAATACAGTGGATGGACAAACCTTTCCATGCACCTTGTTGGCATCCTCAGGCTGCATCAACTGAACTGGATGTCACAATAAAACCAGACTAGATGGTGCTCTGAACACTTTCACAGGAACTATATCAATAATGGCATTGAGGTCAGAGTGACTATGAGTCATTTTACCCACAAAGTGCCTAGCTCCCTCCTTCAACACCTTTCTGCTGCCTCCCAGCATCTGCTGCCTGAGGTGACTGCCTCATTCTGCCTAATGGTAGGGCCGTCCCTGTTGGGAGCCATCAGAATAGGAGGCAGAAGTGCACAGGTGAAGCTTAATTTCTAATATAAGAGGTGCCATGACAAAGGCAGCCTGGCTGTCTCATCCACCTGTCCTAGAAGGGTTCTCTGTGGGTTTCGACGTATCCTTCCTGGAGTCTAGATGTAATAACCCCTTCACCACTTGAAAAAAGCTCTTCTGGGCAGCTCCCTGAGGATCTGATAGCTGCAGAGAAGGACTGCTTCACTATCTTCATTGCCACAAGTAATGTGTTCTTAATTGTGTCAAGCTACCATCTCTATGAGACTTGTGCCATCTGCGTTCTAGTCATCGTCCAACTTGTTTCATCACACCCAACTCTCCATTAAATCAGGGAGATGGCTAGGCTCCACTGTGCAGGAAAGGATACTTCAAAGTGCTCGGATCAGGTTGCCAACAGCACTGTCCATCTCCATATTTTTTAGTGAGACCAGGGCTCTGACAGGAGAACAAGCCATGTCAATGAGAAATTCCCCAGAGAAGTCAGAAATCCACTGGACTTTACAAGTCTTTGGGGGCAGATCAACTGCAGTACTAACTGCTACTCCCTCTCCCAGTCCACCCCTCCTGCCAACCCATGCTTTCCCCCCATATTCAGTCTGTTCAGTCTGTTTCCCGCCTCCCTGATGAGCAGAGCAGAGCAGAGCAAGCTGCTCCAGCTGGTCCAGGGACTACAGAAGCGGGCAAGCTCCCAGAAAGCGAGCGAACAGAGCGAGCAAACAGGGGGAGCAAACAGGAGTTGGCCAGGGGAGTTGCAGTGGTTGAAGAGACAAAGGAGACAGAGGCTAAGAGGTAAGTGGGCTGCAGGAAGCCCAGGGGGCTGCCCTTTATCCTTCTGATTGGCTGTGAGCTCACCAGGTGCTTCTGAGAGCTCCAACTGAATTGGAGGGGTGTGGCCTGAGTACTCCCAGCAGCTGACTGGGTGGGAAGCTTCAGTCTGTTTCCTGCCTCCCAGCTGAGCAGAGCAGAGCAAGCTGCTCCAGCTGGTCCAGGGACTACAGAAGCAGGCAAGCTCCCAGAGAGCGAGCGAACAGAGCGAGCAAACAGGAGTTGGCCAGGGGAGTTCGGCAGGGGAGGTCAAGGGGGAGGCCCCTAACATTTTTTTTATTTTTATTTTTTATTTTTATTTTTTTAACTAACTTTTTTCCATTTATTTGTCTTGTAACACACACTTTCACACCAGTGGGACTCTGCTTTTAACCTCTACTGAGTAGAGGAGCAGGCACAGGCTAGTCTAGAACAATCACAAAGCTAGACACAAAAAGGGAAAAGAGGCTATGGAAGGACAAGACTCTCCAGTGGTGGTGACCTGCAAGGTGTGTGCAATGTTTGTTTTCTTGCCTGAGAACAACATGGCCTACACCTGCAACAAGTGCAAGTTGATCATGCTGCTGGAAGAAAAAGTAAGTGGACTGGAGCGGCGACTGTCGACCCTCCGGGGAATAAGAGAACACGAAGAGTTCTTGGACAGAATGGGGGAACTACAGCAGCAAAGGGAAGACCAGAAGCTTGAAGAGCAACAGCAAGATGAGGCAGTGGGAAATGCTGAGGTGAAGAAAAATGGAGTAGAGGATACTCCTTGGGAAAGGGTGACAGTTAGGAGAAGAAGAACTAGACGCCACTCTGCACCAGTGGAAGCAGTGGAGCTGTGGAACCGATTCCAGGTACTTGCGGATGAGACTGGAGGACAGCCTGCAGAGGAAGAATCACAGGGGAACCTGCATGAGAGTGAGCAAGAGGCTGAAGGTCAGTCAAACAGAGGCGATGAAACCCAGGCCTACAAGAAGAAGAAGAGAAGAGTGGTAGTAGTGGGAGACTCCTTGCTGCGTGGGATCAAGACCCAAGTATGTCGCGAAGACCCGTGGACTCGCCAGGTATGTTGTCTCCCGGGAGGACAAATTAGAGATGTGACTGAAAGGTTGCCTGCACTCATAAAGCCCACTGACAGGTATCCCTTTCTTCTCATCCATGTGGGAACAAATGATACCGCCAAGCGGAACTACGAAGAAATCACATCAGACTTTGAAGCTCTGGGAAGGAAACTCAAGAACTTTGAGTTTTCTCATCCATCCTTCCAGTAGTTAGAAGAGGGATAGAAAGGGAACGAAAAATACTCCGGGTGAATGACTGGCTACGAAGGGGGTGCCAACGAGAGAGATTTGGATTCTGGGACCACGGGCTATACTTCCTGGAAGATGGGCTGTTGGCTAGGGATGGGTTGCACCTCACAAAGGATGGGAAGAATGTGTTTGGCCACAGCATGAAGAACTTCATCAGGAGGGCTTTAAACTGAATCCTACGGGGAAGGGAGATGTAATGTTGGGGGTAACAATGAAAGTAGGCGCATGCACTGCAATGGAGAGAACAGCTCTGATAGCGCCCAATAATAGTCTTCAGACACATGTAGGAAGAAAGCCAGACTATGAAGCACATGGTCTTCGATGTCTATATACTAATGCCTGGAATATGGGAAAGAAACAGAACGAACTTGAACTCTTAATACAAGAGGGAAATTATGACCTTTTAGGTATAACTGAGACTTGGTGGGATGACTCTCATGACTGGAATACAGCAGTTGAAGGATATAACTTGTTCAAAAAGAACAGGAGGAACAGAAAGGGAGGTGGGGTTGCACTGTATGTGAAAGATCTATATCTCTGCACAGAAATACAGGAGGAGGAGCTTGGTAGCCCCATCGAGAGCATCTGGGTTGAAATAAATGGAGCAAAGAATAAAAGGAACCTGGTGGTTGGAGTCTACTACCGGCCACCCAATCAAGGAGAAGACAAGGATGAAAGTTTTGAAAAGCAAATAGCCAATGTTTTAAGGAAGCATGATGTAGTAGTAGTGGGGGACTTCAATTTCCCTGATATTTGTTGGGAGACAAATTCTGCAAAACATGGCCCCTCCAGGAAATTCCTGACTTGTGTAGAAAGTAGAGGAAGGAACTAGAGGATCGGCTATCCTTGACTTGATCCTAACCAACAGAGATGACTTAGTGGATAAAGTAGCAGTTACAGGAACTCTGGGGGAAAGCGACCATGAACTTGAGTTCTTGAACTTGAGTTCAAGAACTTGAGTTCTTGGTTCTAAGGGAAGCAAAAGCTGAGTGTAGTCAAACGCGTACCCTGGATTTTAGGAAAGCTGATTTTAATAAATTCAGAACAATGATCAGTAAGGTCCCATGGCAAGCGACGCTAACGAGAAAAAGAGTCCAAGATGGGTGGGAGCTTTTAAAAAAGGAAATTCTCAAGGCACAATCACAAACAATTCCAACAAGAAGAAAAGGTGGAAGACCACAGAAGAAGCCAATGTGGCTTCACAAAAAGCTTAGGGGATGACCTGAAAACAAAAAAGGACACATATAAGAAGTGGAAAGAAGGCCAAGTAACAAAGGAAGAGTACAGGCAGATAGCACAGAATTGCAGGGATGGCGTCAGGAAGGCTAAAGCTGAGAATGAGCTGAGGTTAGCAAGGGATGCTAAAAACAACAAAAAGGCTTTCTTCAGCTACGTGCATAGTAAAAGGCAGAGGAAAGAAATGGTGGTTCAGCTATTAAATAACGATGGCAAAACGATAACAGATGACCAAGAAAAGGCAGAGGTGCTCAATTCCTACTTTGGCTCAGTCTTCTCCCAAAAGAGGGTCTATGAGCCCCCCTGGCAAAGGCGAAGTACAGGCTGAAGGGGCAGGATTGCAGCTTGAGATCGACAGGCATATGGTCAAGGAACACCTCGTTACTTTGAATGAGTTCAAATCTCCAGGGCCAGATGAACTGCATTCTATAGTAATAAAGGAACTGGCAGAAGAATTCTCAGAACCGCTGTCTATTCTCTTTGAGAAATCATGGAGGATGGGGGAAGTGCCAGATGACTGGAGGAGGGCTAACGTTGTCCCTCCAACCCTTCAAAAAGGGTAAAAAGGAGGAACCTGGGAACTACAAACCAGTCAGTCTGACATCAGTCCCTGGGAAAATTCTGGAGCAGATGATAAAGCAATCCATCTGGAAGCACCTTGACAACAATGCCGTGATTACTCAAAGCCAACATAGATTTGTCAAAAACATGTCCTGCCAGACAAATCTGATCTCATTTTTTGATCAAGTAACCTCCCTTGTAGACTGTGGGAATGCTGTAGACATAATATAGCTCGACTTCAGCAAAGCTTTCGACAAAGTGCCCCATGATATCCTGATTAGCAAACTAGCTCAAAGTGGGCTAGATGAAACAATGATCCGGTGGACCCACAGTTGGCTACAGAATCGGACTCAAAGAGTGCTTATCAATGGGACCTTCTCAAACTGGGGAGAGGTAACGAGTGGGGTACTGCAGGGCTCAGTCCTGGGCCCAGTGCTCTTCAACATTTTTATTAATGACTTGGAGGAGGAGGTGCAGGGAATATTGATCAAATTTGCAGATGACACAAAATTGACGGGATAGCTAATACTTCGGAAGACAGAAACAAAATTCAAAGTGATCTGGATAGACTGGAGCGCTGGGCAGAAAACAACAGAATGACATTTAATAGGGATAAATGCCAACTTCTGCACCTAGGAAAAAGAAACCAAATGCACAGTTACAAGATGGGGGATATGTGGCTCAACCACACTACAAGCGAGAAGGATCTTGGAATTGTTGTCGATCACAAGCTGAATATGAGCCAACAAAGTGCTGTGGCTGCAAAAAAGGCAAATGCTATTTTGGGCTGCATTCATAGAAGCATAGCTTCCAAATCCCAAGAAGTACTAGTTCCCCTCTACTCAGCACTGGTTAGGCCTCATCTGGAGTACTGTGTCCAGTTCTGGGCACCACACTTTAAGAAGGATGCAGACAAACTGGAGAGGGTTCAGAGGAGGGCAACAAAGATGATCAAGGGACTGGAAACAAAGCCCTATGAAGAGAGACTGAAAGAACTGGGCATGTTTAGCCTTGAGAAGAGAAGTCTGAGGGGAGATATGATAGCGCTCTTCAAGTACTTGAAAGGTTGTCACAGAGAGGAAGGCCAGGATCTCTTCTTGATCATCCCAGAGTGCAGGACACGGAATAATGGGCTCAAGTTACAGGAAGCCAGATTCCGGCTGAACATCAGGAAAAACGTCCTGACTGTAAGAGCAATACGACAATGGAACCGATTACCTGGGGAGGTGGTGGGCTCTTCCACACTGGAGGCCTTCAAGACGAGGCTGGACAGCCATTTGTCAGGGATGCTCTGACTTGGATTCCTGCATTGAGCAGGGGGTTGGACTCGATGGCCTTGTAGGCCCCTTCCAACCCTACTAGTCTATGATTCTATGATTCTATATAATATTTCATTTTCCAGGGCTGGCATCAAGGCCGGCACCTGCCGAGGGCCCACACCGCAGCAGGGCCTCACTGACAACAGGCCCCTAGAGGTGCTCCTCCTCTTCACCATTGCAACTTACTTTTTCCCCTGCCTCTCGCTCTGGCCCAGACAATGGTGGTGGTGAGAAGGAGGGTAATCAGATGCCATGGCCTACTTGCTCACTGGCTCTCTGCCTGTCAAGCAAGCAAGTGGTAGTAATTATGAGAAAGAGGATGAGGACCAACTGCAGCTAGTGACAGTAATGGTGAGAAGGTAGATTCCCCGAGGGAGGGGCCCCATGGAGGGCGCCTTGCCCAAGGGCCCTCCAAAACCTGGAGCCAACACTGCCCTTTTGTATTATTGCCCAGAAATTCGGTCCCTGGGTCAAAGACCAAAGGAAAGGAACCAGGTTGGAGAAGGCTACCCTATAAGTGAAAAACATCATGGGCTTATTATATTTCTTTTGAGTTAGGCATGAAACTTGTCTTATTTGTTTGTGGAAGGACTACAGTTTAATCCATATGTGCATATAAAATAATCTAGGAGGGCTCTAGACTCTAGGACAGCAAAAAGGCAGCAATTAGTGCTGTCCCGAAAATTTCTCCCACATTTTTTCGACCATTCTTATTCAATTTGATAGAAAAGGAGCGACTATGATCTCGGAAGCAAAGCAGGGTCAGCCCTGTTTAGTACTTGGATGGGAGACCACCTGGGAATCAGGCTTCCTGCACTGAGCAGGTGGTTGGACTCGATGGTCTTATAGGCCCCTTCCAACCCTATGTTTCTGTGAAAAGAAATTATTTTCTTTTATTCAAAATAAATTATTATTTTGAAAAGAAATTCAAAGGAGGAGAACTTCTCGAGAAATTCTCATGGGTTGGGTTTGGGGTTCTTGTGCTTACATGTGAGGTGGCTGAGGAGTGTGCATGAGTATCCTGTGTATCATTGTACAGTAATTTCTGTGGCAGCCTGTAGCCTCCTCAGCTTCCCGCACTTCAGTTAAAGCCGTCATGAGGAAGACACCATGAGGTAATTCCTCCCATGGGGCTTTTTCAGTTCAGAAAGTGCAGGTGTCCTGGGAGGCTGCAGAGCAATGGAAAGATGTGTAACACAGAGAGAAAACATTCACAGCACCCTCTGCCACCTCGCAGTGATTAGGTAAGCTCAAGAACCAAAAGAAATTCAAAATTCTGCCTCAGAAAAGTGGAAGGCTCAACATAGTTGCTGCTGTTGCCACTTGCAGGAGCAGTGCCATAAACTAAAAACCCTTAGGAAAACAGAAAGAACCTGGGCTACAACCCTTGCCAATTGGGAGCCCTACCTGTGAGAAACTGTTGGAGAATTTCTCCTCCCCTGGGAGAAAATTGGTGCAATTGTCCACCTCCCACCCACCCCCATTTCTCTGCCCACAAGTAGGCTGGAGAATTTTGAGAGGCCATTTGTGCAGAACACTAGCAGGAGCTATGAAGTTTGTGGGCAGTCAGATGTATGTCCTGTATCTCCTCTATGTGAGGCTATCCCCATTTACAATATTTCAATGTAGGGAGCTGATCTGAGCAAACAAATGTGTGAGCAGCAGATCCATTCTTTCCACTGAAATGAATGGCAAAACTATTTCACTTTAGGTTGTTCAGATGGCCACTCAACAGTCCTGTAAAATATGTTAGGCTGACTCAAGGTAACTATCCATTACTGATTCTAACCAGCGTGCTGCCCAGAATCCAGCGCACAAATTGATACACCACACCTGCTCTCCTTAATTCGTGAATCCAAATTCACCACCAGTTCACTAATACTTTTGTCCCGTTGAGTGGGACTAAATTAGCTTAAACGCAAGTAATCTGGATTTAATTGGTTCAGGGATCTGCTCACAGTACTAAAACTCTAAAGTGCCTAGGAGTACAAATAAAAATTTTCTAGGCATTTTATGTTTTAGATATTTATTATTGTGATTTTATTTTCCAAGGCGTTCTACATTATTATTGTATTCATTAAAACCGTTATGTTTTTAGCCTGTCTTATTGTATGAGTCACCCTGAGAACATTTTGTTATATAGGGCAGCATATAAATAAATGAAGAAGTAAATAAATCAGAAATAATCTCATATATCAACGATTCACAGGGTGTGAATCAGGATAATTAAAATCAATAGCTTTTTGCTATTGACTTCACTAAGTGTGGATTACTCCCATAAGTTTGGATCAAAATTTAATCATAGAGTATAGCACCATGAAATTAATGGGACTAAAGTTAGTCATGATTCTAACTCAGGTCTCAATTATTTCAGTGAGTCTGCTTTATGTATGACCAAGGGTGGATAATAGCCACTGCCTTTTGCTTTAATGAAATGGCACCTCAGAGCATCTCACACTAATGGCAAAAGAGGACATTCTTGTCACATTAAACTTAATTGTTTTTAATGCAAATGTGTGCCCTTGAAGGCTAAAGCTTTCAGTAAAGTTTATTATGGAGCATCCATGCTCCTCAGGCTGACGACTAATTCAAAAATTTTCTAGAATATGAGTAGCATTGATGATTTCTAGAATTTCTGTCAATAAGCATTTTATTGTGAAAAAAAATGGATGCATAGAAAGGCAGCCATAAAACACTACAAGGACACTACATGTTTCTTGAAGTGTCTCCTTTCTTCATCACGTTGTATCTATCTCACAGTCTTTATGACTGTCTCTTGATAATGTCATCCATGTAGGAAGCAGAATGTTTGTTTGTTTTTTAATAACCTGGTTGAGGCTTTATTATCAAGCAGCTCCAAGCAAAATGATGAGAAAACAATGCCATGATAGCTTGCCTTCATATAGCCCGAATTTAGAAGGAAAAAAGAAATCTGGCTTGCACTGACTCTGTGTATTGTATATGCACCCAGTGTATCCAGCAGTAGCTAAACAGTTCATTATTATAGGCAGCATCATAGAGGATAAGGCTAACAATAATGGCTACATTATGATGACTATTTATTACCTCCAGTATGCCTCTGAATACATGTTACTGGGGAACCCTTTGCTGGGGAGAAGAGTTGGTTTCCCTTCCATCCCACTGCACTCCATGGGGAGGGCAATCCTATCGCTTCTGGACAATGTCTAGACAGCCATAGGATTTTTTGGTTTCTGGGAAATGAGCCTGGAGCCAGGGCTCCAAGCTTGGTTCCTAGAAACCCCACTCCCCACCCCTCCCCCCTGCCTCATAGGCAGCACGGGTCTTCCCTGCCTCCGCACTCATAACCACAGCTCAGAGTGGGCAAAAAAGGGGCATTCCCAGGGGCGGGGCGGGGCGGGGAGGAGACTACAGAAGTGTCATTACAATGCTTCCTATGCACCGTGCGGCCTCCCCCTCTCCCACTCTGAGGTGCCCCAGCTAGACAGCCAAAATCGGCCGTCTAGCTGCAAATGCAGGGCAGCTAGAGTGTGGAGGAGAGGATCCCATCCGTGCTCTGCCCGCCCTTCACTGGATAATCTGAGTTCGGAGGTGACCAACTATCCCAGTAGGATTGCGCCCTTAGTGATGAAAATGTGGCCCAGCCCCACTTTATAGCGAAACTGGCAAGCCTCTGATTTGGCCCGTTGGTTGGCATATTCTGCAGTCATGCAGGCAGTGGTTACTTCTTCCCTGCTTTGGGACCATCTATAAGCTAAGTTGTGCACTGAGAGTGGAGACAGGGCAGCAGAGTCGTTACAAGGGGAAGAATTGGAGATTGGTTAAAACGGGGCAAAGTGTTACTAGTGTAGAGCTGCCACTTGGGAAGCAAGCAGCCCCTCCCACCAATTCAACAGTGCAAATGACCCCCCTGCCAATTCCATTGTGCAAGCACTGCTTGCGCAGCGGAGATGTAACGTGTCCTGTAGGAAGCCCCAAAATGAGCAGAAACACTCATTTTCTGAATTGGGACAGAACGCTCTGCTGAACTGCCCCATTCCAGAAACGAGCATTTTGGTCAGTTTCTGGTTGCTCCTGGAAGCACTAAATCTCCGCTGCACAAGCAGTGGGTCTCACTTGCACAGTGGAATTGGTGGGGGCGCAAGAGAATCGGCAGGGGCACAGTGCCCCTTCGGATGCTGCCCCCGTGTCTTTAAACAAGTTGCCGAGTACTTTTCCATGTTCAGGGAATAAGCCCTTCCAGAACATTAATGACTGCAATGTGGGGGATATTTAGCTCAAATGTAGTGCATTTCCCACTGTGACATTGGCTCTGTACTCCCAGAACATTGTCTGTCCAGACCAAAATGAGCACTTTCACTGAAACACCAAAAAGAGCTAAGCATGGATAATTTATTTTATTTTTATTTTATTGATTTCATTTCTATACCACCCAAGAGCCAAAGCTCTCTGGATGGTTCACAAAAATTAAAACCATGAAGTACAACATAAAACAGTATAAAATATGAACTCTTAAAACTACAGTGTAAAACTACAACCAGAATAAAACCTAGCAGCAATGCAGAGATTTAAAATACAGATTTAAAACAGGAGAGCTAAAAGACCAGAGTGCTAAAATGCTGGGAAGATAAAAGGGTCTTCACCTGGCACCAGAAAGAGAACTACGTAGGTGACAAGCAAACCTCTCCAGGGAGCTCATTCCACAGCTGGGGTGCCACAGCAGAAAAGGCCCTTTTCCTGGCAGCCACCTGCCTCACTTCCTTTGGCAGAAGGGCCGCTGAAGATGATCTTAGAGTTCGGGCAGGTACATATGGGTGGAGATGATCCTTCAGATAAGCTGGCCCCAAGCTGTTAAGGGCTTTGAATGTTAGTATCAGCACTTTGAATCTGGCCCAGACATGGACTGGCAGCCAGTGCAGCTGGAAAAGTACTGCCATAAAGTGATCTCACTGGCCAGTCCCCATTAATGATCTTGCTGCCCTATTTCGGACCAGCTGAAGCTTCCAGACTTTTCAAAGGCAGCCCCACATATAACACATTGCAGTAATCCAGATGAGAGGATTAGCTAGGCTATCTCTGTGTAGATAAGGACGTAGTTGGTATATCAGCCTAAGATGATAAGAGGTGCTCCATGCCACTGAGTCCACCTGTACCTCAAGTGACAGTTCTGAGTCCAAGAACACCTCCAGACTACAAACCTGATCCTTTAGGGGGAATGCAGACCCTTCCAGACAATGTTGAACATCAGCCTAGCTGGGCAGATGAACCACCCACTAAGAGTACCTCCATCTTGTCTGGATTGAGTCTCAGTTTATTGGTCTTCATCCATTTCTGTGCCCTGGCACTGATTCAGAACACCCACTGCCTCTCCTGGATTTGATAAAAAAGAGAGGTAGACCTGGTTGTCATCCGCATATTGATGGCACTTCAGTCCACCCCTCTGGATAACCTCCCCCAGTGGTTTCATGTAGATGTTGAACAGCATAGGAGATAAAATAGAGCCCCGTGGAACCCCACGGTTGCCAAGGCTCCAAGCAATGATTCCCCAGCATTACGTTCTGGAATCGGCCATCCAAGTAGGAGTGGAACCACTACAGCGCAGTGCTTCCAACTCCCAACCCAGACAACCTATCCAGAAGGATACCATGGCTGATGGTATCGAAAGCCATTGAGAGGTCCAGGAGAATAAACAGGGTCAAGTTTCCCCATCACTCTCTTGGCAAAGGTCATCCCATAGGACAACTAAGGCAGTTTCCATTCCAAAACCAGGCCTGAAGCCTGACTGAAATGGATCTAGCTAAGCCATTTCATTCAAGAGTACTTGGAGTTATCCTACAACCACCCGCTCAAGAACCTCAACCTTGCCCAGGAAGGGGATGTTAGCCACCAGCCGATGGTTGTCAACATCCACCGGGTCCAGGTTAGGCTTTTTCAGGGGTGGCCTGATTATCTCCTCTTTTAAAGAGGCCATCACCAGTCCCTCTCTCAGGAAGGAATTTACGACCTCCTGGGACCAGCCAGATATCCCTTCCTTGTTTGATTTAAAAAGCCATGAAGCACAAGGGTCAAGCACACAGGTGGTCGCCCCAACTTGGCCAAGCATCTTGTCTGCATCCTCAGGCCTCAATAACTGAAACTCAAGCAACAAAACTGGACCAGATGGTGCTCTGGATGCCTTTACCAATGGAACTGCATTAATCTTTTGGATCATTTAGCCTGTGTAGTGGAGTCCCCCTATAATGTACTGAAGAGAAGCGATGGAGATGAGATCAGAGCTTTTTCAGAAATGGCTTTAATGAGAGAATAAGACAAATTCTAATTAAATTATTAGCTACCAGATGCTGTCTCAGTATGGAAAGAGAGAAGGGATGATGGGGGAATGGTGTCAGTGTGGCTGCTTTAGCTTCTTGAGGAGAACGGGGAGGGGAGGGGAAATTTACAGCAGGACTTAGAAAGGCAAGAAAAGAAACTTAGGGCACAATCCTAGGCAATTGTAGGGGAAAAGTCCTACAATTCCCAGCATGCCTCAGCAAACTTTTCCCTGTCTAAACATGCATAGGACTGTGCCCTTAAAGAAAACCAAAGTAGCTTGGGTCTTTGTTATCTCACTAATCTTTCCTCCTGCATATGAGTACACACACACACACACACACACACACACACACTTTCAAGAAGGCCCTACTCTAGATTCCATTTCATGGGAAAGTCAGATTAGCCTCTACCATGAGCAGGGCCATTTCTGTAGCAGTTCCAGTGCTGTGGAACGCTTCTGGGAATAGTTTGTACAGCCTCTTGCACAGTGACCTTTCAAAGCCTAGTGAAAATGTTTCTGTTTTTGTTGCCCTTTGGTTCTGCTGGGCAGATACACACACACACACACACACACTACATACATAGATATAGTATTGGCTTAGATTATTTTTCACAGTTAGGGTTCTTCATTGTGTGTGTGAGGGGCATTTCTGAGTTCAGTTTATTATATGATTTTATGTGATTTCATTTTAGTAATGTTTATTGGTGTTTTGAACCCCCTCAACTGCAATGATATTTTATATATAAATGGTCTAGAAATGGTTTCAAATAAACCAATTCACACATGTGAGCCATCCCTTGATGGTGTAGCCTTCACACACAAAAACATGCACATGTCAACCGGCACTAACATTCAGCCGCCGTGGTGATTCCAGCATGGTTTCAATGTTATACAGCTTAAGTCCATGCACGTTTATATAGAAATCGGTATGAATTCAATCAGACTTACTTCATTCAAAAGCTCCCAGGGCCAATCCCTGGTATGTGGTATCTCCTGTACAGCTGGGAATAACCCCTGTCTGGAACCCTGGAGACCTGCTGCCCATCTGTGTAGAGCAGGGGTGAGCAACCTTGGCCCGGGGACCAAATCTGGCTCTCCTAGTGTCCCAATATGGCCCTCCAAGGACTCTTCAGTATGCTGAAGTGTGCTTGCAATTCTGAGTGTGTACTGCATGACTTTGATGAAGTCCACATCACAGCACTAACCATTTTTTATTCAGCAGCTAAAGTGATGGAAGTGCTACATTTCTTAGTTTTATCTCAGGGAGATAAAACAAAAAATAAATCATGAGTGATTCATTTGATTGCTTCTTAGTGAGAGCAGTGACATATATTCTTGTCACAACGAATAACATCTTGGCACCAGAGAACAATCTGTATGTCTTGTCTCTGGAGCAAGAATGTAGATGCGTAGCACAATTCGTGTTCAAGACTCACAGGAGGATTTTATTTCTTCTTCTGGCTACTGTGTTATGGCACACACATGCAGTGACAGAATAAGCACAGGATTCCGTTACAGTCCTTTCAACTTTATTTTTTTTTTCAATTGTTGATCAGCTGCAAATCCAGATTAGCGAGCTGTAGGCCAGTTCGCGCTAGTGGTGACAACCATGCTTAAAGACTAAAGGCATGCATGTGGACTAGGGATGTCTGAGATTTTCTTTTTCCTTGCAAAACATGTGAGTGTGCCCCATTTGAACCCCCGAATGTGAGCCCGAGTACACGTCCAACGAAAATATTTGCAAATTGATGAACACATGCTCATGTTTGTCTTGTTTACAATTCCCAGTTTGATTTGTGCAAATTTCCTAATTTGCACAAATTTCCTCAGTAGACTGAATCAGACCCCCTTTAGTCTATGAAGGAAAACTGCACAAATTAGGGAATTTGTGTAAATTTGGGGAGATCTGCGCAAATTGCCCATTTGATCACGGCTCAATTTGCGCAAGTTTCCCATTTGCACAAAGTGAGCAGCGATTGCAAACACGAATGGGAATTGGGCCTGAGCAGCGAGACAATATTCAGAGAATCTTAATGGTTTCAAACATCACTTGTCCTTAATGAGAACTAAGCCAGAACGACTCACTGCATTTTGGGAGCATTTTTTTGTCACGTTGAAAAGTGCCCTTTCTTTCAACATTTTGGGGCAATTTGCCTGTTCATATACATTGTTCTCTCTTGCTCTCCAGTGTGTTCATCAATGACCTCATCATGTACCCCAAACTGACCTGCTATGTAGTGTTGTGATATAATCACATCTACTACATGATTTACATTGACCAATCCAGAAGGAACTCTTTGTTAACTATAAATGATATCATCATTGTAGCCGGATCAGACTGACTATGTAGTGCTGGTGACATCCTTTCAATACGTGATTCCCAATTGGCTGGGATCAACTGTGTGACTGATACAGAAAGCACCCTCTCCTAAAGCTGCAACACTACACCTACTTATCTGGGAGGAAGACCCATTGAACTCAGTGGGACTTAGTTACTTCTGAGTGGATATGCATAGAATTGCACTGTTAATGCTCCATTTATTTTGTGGTCCCAAACATTACATGTTGAGCTAAGCATATTCCCTGGCAGTGAAAAAGTATTCTATCAGTAGCATTATTTTGGTCGCCTTCTCTCTCTCTCTCTCTCTCTCTCTCTCTCTCTCTCTCGATACCAATCAGGGCATCTCTGGGTGGATTTCAGCATCAGAAAGTTTATTGTTGTATAACTTTTTGTATTCATGGTGCCATGAATGGTAAATTCACATCATGCATGGGTTACCGAGCAAACCATAATGCTCTTTCTTGAGCTGTTTTCATACTGTCTAGAATCTACATCCCCACCCCTAGGGGTGTTGAACCTCCTTCAGCCCAAGGCCTGAATTCAGGTTTGGAGAAGCTCTCAGGGGCCACATTCCAGATGTGGGTGGGGCCAAGGACAAAATGGGTCATGGCCAAAGACAAAGTGGGTGAAGCCAAAATATCAAAAACACCAGCATAATTTAGTTTGAAGTTCTTCCTGCCAGAAATTAAGCCTTAGGAGAGGCATTTCAGCCTTTTAGAATGGGAAAAAAACTGCACAAAGCTGGGGAACCACCAAATGATTGGCAGTTGGGGAAAGGGGAGGGGCTAGGGGAAGGGGGCATGGCCACCCGAGGAACCCAAGAAGCCTTGTCTGGGAACGGAGGTTGGCAAGATTTGGCTCTTGGGCTTGGGGTTCTGCTTCTCTGGTTTATAGACATGGAGGGTACAATCCTATGCATGTTTAGACAGAAAAAAAAATACCTACAACTCCTAGCAACTCCCCATCGCTGGCTGGGGAATGCTGGGAGTTGTAGGACTTTTTTCAGTCTAAACATGCATTGGATTGTGCCCTAAGTTACCATTCCAAAGTACTTTCCTTAGCACAGATATCATAACCGTAAGTAACCAGATGAATCCTTTTGGAGATAAAAATGCCTTACACCACTCTTAACATGCAATATCGTAAGTATAAATAAAAAGTGGGCAGCAACATCAGTTCATTTGGACCTTATTAAAAAATCTGTAGACATTAGAAAGTATGAACAGGAACACAGACACAAGAATCAGAACATTTAGAGCAAGCTAAGAAATTTCTAATATATAACAATCACGAGGCTGGATATATGAAAATGAGAGTCAGTCATAAATTAGGAATACATTTTATATTGCATCACATCAGCTCTAGCAAAACCAAGGAGTCATGCTTTCTTTCTGCTTTGGAACTATCTTTGCACATGCAACATATGGTTTTGCTTACATCATTGTCTCTTCCCATTTCTACACAAAGCACACTCAAATAAGATATTCACTGTGGAAAACGGAAAAGTCACCCCATACTGAATCTGTAGCAAATGTAGCACTTTCTAAATAACACATTTGATTTCCTTATTTTTTATATATTTATGATATTTATATACTGGTTGTGCACATGCGTGTTCTCAGAATGGTGAAGTCTAGAGTGATTTAGCTGCCAAAATCATTTGGGCAACATTTTAGGATTGAGCACAGAATGGGTTGGCATTCTTTCTCCAGAACTATCTGAGGCTTGCTCTACGCTGTCTTTTTTTGACAGCAGCAGCCTCGGGGGCCGTAGCTCAGTGGTAGAACACATGCTTTGCATGCAGAAGGTCCCAGGTTCGATCCCTGGCATCTCCAGGTAAAGCTGGAAAAACCCCTACCTGATACCCCAAGAGCTGTTGCCAGTCAGTGTTGACAATACTGAGCAAGATAGACCAAGGCAGCTTCCTATGTTGCTATGGTTCGTTCCTGTTTGTAGGAAGCAGGAGATGGGAGTTCAAGCCTGAGCAGGGGGAAGGGGCCAACATGGCTCCTTTTACAGAGGAGAGTCGTAGATTTGAAAGGCTGCCAGAGGACTGTCCTCTACGCTGAACGCATCCTCTGTTTGAAGGGCTGTCCAGTCCAAGTCCAGTTTAAAGAGAAACAACCATCAAAAGGAAGACCGGGAGGCTTGACGTTTCTAATCAATACCACCTAGACAGCAGACTGTGCAAGGCACACAGATCACATGGTCATAGTCTTCCACACTATGGTGAGATGTACTGTATTTCTATTTAAATTATAATAATGATTTCACAATTTGCATCTCTCACTATAAATCCGCACATGCACATTTTATGCAAATCCTCGTTTGTCCTTTTTTTCGATGATCATAATTGGCCACCCTAGAGCTTAATTTACTGGCGGGGGGATAGATTTTGGTTGAATATTATAAGAACCTTCTTGATGGCTTGACAATGGAACCAATGACCTAGAGGTTTGGTGGGTTGATCCTTGCTGGAGGTCTTTTAGCCAAAGCTAGCCAACTATCTGCTGGGGGTGCTCTAGCGCTTGATTGCCTGCATTGAACAGGGGTTTGGACTAGATGGCCTCTGAGGCCTCCTCTAACTCTCTGATCCTATGATGTCTCCCCATCACTTTCACATGATGAAGCTTCAAAGACACACCCATGTTTTCATATAGTGTGATCAATCATTTGTCTGCACTTGGTTGAGGCCACTGACTATATATGCAGCTGAAGAAGATGGTAGAGTAGACTGTGCAATTTCATTGCAAAGACAGATTTGCCTTTTTCTGAATATTCATCCACAAGTTTAAAATAATCAGAACTAGTACGCAGTGGAGGCTCGTGGCTCCGATTTCGGTGCGGCTGTGAATCCATTCTGGGTTTAAGTCAGAAACAGCCAGAACTCTAAATGAACGATCCAAGGTTCAACACTTTGGATAGCTCATTTAGAATTCTGGCTGGTTCTGACTAAAACCAAGAATGGATTCACAGCCGCACCGAAATCGGAGCCACTAGCCTCTATGGCTAGTACATCAAGAAGTAAGGTTCTGGCTCAGCTCATTCCTGGCTGCATTAGTTTTCTACTTGTAGGAAAGTTGATTTGATATTTTGTTTTTGTTTTTTTAAATTATTTTGGGAAACATCCAAGAATGTCATTTCCCTCTGTAAGTGGGATAGTCTATTCTACAGACAGGCTTCTGCCACAAACGTCCCCTCTCCCCCCATTCTGCTGCATGAGTAGACAAGGCCTAAGAAATATTCATTTGCTTTTGAGATAAGAAGATATACTGATTCTTAGCCACAGCAGAGCCAAGAGAGCTCACAGGATGAAGACACTTGTACCATTCCGCTGAGACTGAAGTATTTTGATTTGCTGTTTCATCCAGTGATGACAAGGAGGCCCTCCGACAAGATGTTTTGGTGTGCAATGTTTTCTTTCTTTCTTTCTTTCTTTCTTTCTTTCTTTCTTTCTTTCTTTCCCTCCTTCTTTTTCATATCCCACCTTTCCTCCAAGCCCAAAGCAGCATACGTGGTTCGCCTCCTCTCCATTTTATCCTCACAACCACCCTGTGAGATAGGTTAGGCTGAGAGTCAGTGACAGGCCCAAAGTCACCCAATGAGCTTCATGGCCAAGTAGGGACTAGAAACCAGGTTTCCCAAGTCCCAATCAAACATTCTAACCCAGGGGTGGGTATCTTTGGGAGGTCTGGGGGCCATTTTTGCCTCTGTACCCCCTTCCCATGGACCACACCTCTCCCTGCCTCCTGCAGCACCATTTTTTTTTAATTTAAAAAGTGGCATCCAGTGCAGATACAGAGTATCCAAAGGGTCCAAATTATCTCTGGGAGCTGCAGCTGGGGTAGCAGGGCTGCCTGCAGCCCATAGACAACATGTTGCCCACAGCTGCTTTAAGCACTAAACCCCACTAGCTCTCCTGTTCTGTTCAGGATACTCCATTCTATTCACCTGCCCTCCTGGTATTCCATTCCCCACTCCCAACAGTCAGGCAGCATTTTGTGGCCACTGAGCATGCTTGGTTTTGCTCTTAGTTTTTTCCCATAAGATTTTTGAAAATGTCCCTTGAAGTTTCCCCAAGCCTGCTGATACCTCTCCCTTGTGTGTGGATGGTGGTGTTTGGGTTACACAAGCAACAGCACTCACCGCTGAACAGGAGAAACAGACAAAGTGCTAGCGACTGTGTGCTTGCCTTCGGACTGTGTGTGCGTAGCTTCCTTCTACAGCAGCTATTTCAACATGTGCAACCGCAGTACTCTGCTATGTGGTTTGTTAACCACCCTGAACAACCCAACAACAAACCATGAGTTCTCAAGGTGGCTTGTTTGAGAAAAACAAGCCACCCTGCAGAAAATGTCCTGGGTTCAAACAACATGCTAACGCACAGTTCAACAAGTAACCCGTGGTTCAGCAACAACCCACACCCAACCACTGAGTGGGGGTTAGCGTGTTGTGCGAATCCAGTCATTGGCTTTGTTTGAATGATGTGACAACCCATTGGTTATTGCTCTGGCTTGTTGGGGGAAAAGATAAGCCAGAGGTCTGTGTTCAGATGCAATGCTACATGACAATGCTAAGTGATGCAGCACTCCTGCTTGCAGTGGGAGCGATCTGGCAGCAGAGGGACACAGGAAGCTGCCTTATACTGAGTCAGAGCATTGGTCCATCTAGCCCGGTATTGTCAACACTGACTGGCAGCAGCTCTCCAGGGTTTGGGGCAGGAATTTTTCCAGCTCTCTCTGGAGATGCCAGGGATCGAACCTGTGACCATCTGCATGGAAAGCAGAGGCTCTACCACTGAGCCACAGCCCCTCCCCAGGATTAAAAGAGTAAACAACCTGGATGGTTGTTATGTGTGATTTGGGCCATAGATATAAAGGCATCCTCCTGTTCACTTGCTCTCTTGCCAGCTGGTGCCCGCTGTTTCACACACTGGCTAGCCTCCTGTTGCCCACAGCTGCTTTGGGGGGTTGGACTCGATGGTCTTATAGGCCCCTTCCAACCCTACTATTCTATGATTCCTGTCTGAGAAGGGAGAGCGTTGAATCCCCCCACCCCCCAGTACACACACTCACTCAGCGTTTTGGTTCAGGGGCCAGCTTGAGTGTATTTACTCTGCAATAGCTTATCCTGCCCTGGCTTCAAAAATGGCTGTGATCATAAACTGACCATTTTAAAGGCAGATATATTTGATAGAACATTTAATCTCAGCCTGTGCAATAAAGAATAGCTGAAAATCAAACAATATTCGCCAACATTTACCATCTGGATTGGAATATTAGGCAAGTGTGGATTGAGGAAAATGGGAGTGAAGCAATGCATTGCCATTTTGTCTTTAGACAATCAAGAAACAGTAAACTTAGCTGTTGATTTAAGCCATTGACTTAAAAACAACAACAGGCGTTTTACTGTTTTAGGCCTTTTCCATGTTAGGGCATTTCTCCATGACACTTTTATTGTGCACTCATGAATGCTCACTCACAGTAGTTTGTAGGTCCTGTGCATGACATCCTCCTCCTCCAGGGCACCTCCCACACTTTGCAACCATTCTTGTGCGTTTTTCATAGCAAGGAAAGTCTGGTATTTTCTCTGAATCCCGCTATAGAGCCTCATCTAAATATACAATTCTGCTATACCACAGCACCATCTAGTGGTTATATCATGAAACATATAGAAAGACAGAGAAAGAAACATCCTGGAAAAGCCCCGGTAAAGGTGCAGGATAAAAGAAACCCTGGTAAAGCTGCAGGATAAAAGAAACCCTGGTAAAGGTGCAGGATAAAAGCCTCATGTAGAAATGCCCTTAGGGTCCTTTAGCGCTGCTGAGGATTGCCCTCCTCCCATCAACTGAAAACAGAATTATAACCTGCTGTTCCACATAACACTTTATAAAGCACTGTAGCCCCATTACAGGTCCTCACTGCCTCTCCCCACGGCCAAGACAGAAGTGGGCTGCGCATTACTGATCTAGGATTGCAGCTTTTTTTTCAATGAGATCCTTAGTAGATTTACTCATGAGTAAGTACAATTCATGTCAATGGACTATCCTCTTCAGAAAGTAAAAGAAATGGTGGGGTAGGAGTGAGGGCTCTCACAAGAAATCAGCATTGATCTTGGCTCTCTAGGTCTGAAAACGAGAAAAGGACCATCCTCTAGTCCTGCATCCAGAGCGCCAGCTGTTCCTCTCACTTTCTGGGTCTCCCCAAACAGCCATAAGCCTGTCTCCTTGCCCCAGTGATTTGACAGATGGGAGACCAATGGCAGAAAGCTGCACCATTTCTCTTATCCATCTGCTAGGTGGCCATGTGTCCTACTTTGCAGAGGACAGTCCTCTCTCTGAAGGGCTGTCAGAGCACAGCGCTCTGTTTGAAGGACTGTCTAGTCCAAGTCCGGTTTAGAGATAAAGAAGCATAAGAAGAGAGAACAGCAGGGGCCTTGGACTTGCCCACCCACAGGTAGCACCTGGGCAGCAGACTGAGCAGCCACACAGATCAGCTGGTCACAGTGGGTTGGTTCCATACTTAGTCATACTTAGCGTAAACTCATTGAAGTAAATGGGATTTGTGTTAGTCATGGCTAATGTAAGCCCAACCCAGTCTACCCCACTATAGTGTGATGTCTTCTATTGCTCTTAAAATTATAGTAATTATTTCTAATTTTGCATCCATACATATCAGTTAGCATATGCAAATGTTATGCAAACCTGCACCCTCTTTTGCGGTGAGTGTAAGTGGCTGGGTCTGGGTCTGGGGCAAATGGAGGTGTCTCCTATCCTTCCCTGCCCCAAGCTGCCCAGGATTTCTCTGCCTGCAGTGTCTTTGCTTCCTTTTTGGCTGCACCAGGGGAAGCTAAATGGCTCAGAGCCCCATCCCATTTCTTCCCATTTCTTCCTTCCTTCTCCCTGCCCTGCCAAAGAGGTCTCAGCTTCAATAGGCAGCCCCAGTTGGCTCTTCAAGCACTCATTTCTTGAAGTTGTCCCAGTATTTGCTTGTTCATTCATTTTATTTATTTTTGTCCTTTAAAAGGTGAAAAAGGTAAAGGTGTCCCCAACCAGTTGTGTCTGACTCTAGGGTGTGGTGCTCATCTCCATTTCTAAGCCGAAGAGCCAGCGCTGTCTGAAGACGCTTCCGTGGTCATGTGGCCGGCACGACTGAACACCGAGGTGCACGGAACGCTGTTACCTTTCCCGCCGAAGCGGTACCTCTTTATCTACTTGCAATTTCTTGCTTTCGAACTGCTAGGTTGGCAGAAGCTGGAACTGAAGACGGGAGCTCACTCTGTCATGCAGCACTCGGGTCTCAAACTGCTGTCCTGCCAACCTTCCAGTCTGCAGTTCAGCGTCTTAACCACTAAGCCACCGTGGCCCCCAAAGGAAAGGTTCCTCCTGTGCAAGCACCGGGTCATTACTGACTCCTAGAGGGATGCCGCTTGCGCTAGCGTTTTCGTGGCAAATTATAGCAGGGTGGTTTGCCATTGCCTTCCCCAGTCGTGACTACCTTTCCCCCCAGCAAGCTGAGTACTCATTTTACCGACCTCGGAAGGATGGAAGGCTGAGCCGACCTGAGCTGGCTACCTGGGACCCAGCTTCCGCTGGGATCGAACTCAGGTCGTGGGGAGAGGTTTGGTTGCTATACAGCCGCCTACCACTCTGCGCCACATGAGGCTCTTTTGTCCTTTAGCCAAAAATAAAAATAAAAAAATAATTATTATTATTTGTATTAGTGTGCCTAAAAAAGAAAAGGGCAAAGCACAGGCAATACAATATAGAAAGACCAGGCATCTGCAACTGTGTCCACAACTGCCTCATGGATCATTCCTCCCACCAGGTGCATCAGTAGCACTTGCCAGTCCCCACCAGCTGGTGTAGCAGCTTTAGAGCCAGCCCAGCCCTGCCAAGCAGCAGAGAGAGGCGGATGCCTCAGGCAGCAGAGGTGGGCGGACAGAGCTGTGTGTGCCATGCAACTTGCCCTGCACTCCCTAAGCTAGCCTGCCTCCCTGAGATGCAGCAGAGGATGCTTTCCCATCGCCAACGTTTCAGAAAGATCTCACTACCAGCCCAAATGGGCTTTTGTACATGGAGTGGGAGTGTTGCCATCTTGTCCTTTTACCTCAATGTCTTGTGCTGGACCTGAGAAGTCCATTCAAGGTTTACTAAGTAAATGAGTGATATTTATTCTGTAGAAAGGGGCTAGTTTATTGGAGGCTACCCCACTGGCACATTAGTCAAATATCTACTGTCACTTCATAATGTGGACAGATGAAATATTGCAATCCATTGCTGTTCAGAGGTTTGCAGCATATCCGTGAACCTGGGTTAGAAGAATCCAACGTTATTCTGAAATAGCTCTAATGGCCAGATAAGTTCATATATTCCGGCATTCAACACAGGGTATTTTTTCCCCCCTTCTGAATGTTCGTCTGTAATATAGACTTGTGTCGTTTGATGTTAATCAAACTAATTGACACAGAAATAAAATTAAAAAATTCAAATGGCAAGATCACCCTAAAGTATGCTTGTCCTTGGAGGAGAATATTTACACAGAAGTAAGCTCCATTGTGTTAAATGGGGTTTATAAAGAATTGCAGCCTATGGTTGAAGCAACATGTGATACTAACAGCATCACTTGTAGTTGCATGAATTTTTTTAAAACTGCACCTGTGGAGTGCACAGGTAGGGAATCTCGGTGAGGCTGAATGCCAGTGCATTCAGCCCCCCGAAATCCATCGCGGAACGGCCTGCCACCCCCCCCGCCCCCCGCAGATCCCTCCCGGGACGAGACTTACCTGGGGCAGACGGTCCGGACGGCACTGGCTCCAGTGGTGGCTTCAGCGGTGGCGGCAGCGGCTGGTCTTCCGAACGGCCGCCGCCGCCACCATTTGCAGTCTGTATCTCTCCCCCCCCCATAGACGTGATAGGCTACATAAAGACTTACGTAGCCTATCACGTCTAAGTTAAAAAAAAAAAACGCGTACGCAAATGGCGGCAGCTACGGCCGCCGCCATTTGCGTTCCTTATTTTTCGCCATCTTAGTCTACGTCAATATTTATGTAGACTAAGACGAAGAAAAGAAAGGGGAACGCAAACTGCGCCCACTACACTATTTGCGTTCCCCTTTCTTTTCTTTGTCTTAGCCTACGTAAATATTGACGTAGACTAAGACGGCGAAAAATAAGGAACGCAAATGGCGGCGGCCATAGCCGCCGCCATTTGCGTACGTGTTTTTTTGTTGTTGTTGTTGTTACCCAGAGCCTTCTGCGGCCGGAAATCTGGTTGCGGATGGCCCTGGCCTGGGCCTGACCGGCTGCTCCATGGAGCTGCCGCGGAGCACAGCCGGCCATGGAGGATTCCAGGGGGGAGGACTGGATCGCCTCCCCCCCGTCAAGGATTCCGGGGGGAGGGATGGAATGCCTCCCCCTCCGAACAGAATCCACAAAAAGGTAAGTCACCTTCATACATCCCTAGAATCGGGATTAGGACTGTGGCAAACAGGGAGGGTTTTTAAACCCTTTCTTCCTGTGCCATCTTCCCAACAAAAATCTCTCCTCCGTGAAACTGCTATTTGGCATAGGCAAGGAGCTCTCATGGGCACAATGAAAGCTTTTCTCTCTTGCCCAACAGCATGTTTAGAGAGAGGGGCAGTTTCAAATGGAGCTGTAGCATGGGAAGAAAGTGTTAAACCCCTCTGCCTTCATGCTGTGATCCTCAACCTGTTCAGCCCTCCCGCAGACTATTTTCGTTTATCATTATTTTTCAAAATATGCAACTGACTAATTCAGACTGTGTAAGAATTTAGGGGATGGGTCATTTTCAGTGGGCTCATTTGAGATTTTGAGAGAGTTGTAGATGCTTTCACAAAATGACTGCCGGGGGGGTGCTTGCCCATTCATAAAATCGCTGCCATGGTGAGCATGGCCCATCACAAAATGCTCATTTTCCAGAAGGCAAAACTGGTGAGACTAAAAGGAAAGTAACTAGGAAAGAACCTAGGCACAACTCACAAGGCAGAGGTGGGAGTTGAGTGCCAAAACACAAAAGCATTCTTCTGAATCCCCCAAAAGATGGTTCGGAGGGGGGGGCAGAATTTCCCTTTGCAGTAAGCCAACCGTCCAATAATTAAAAAAGAAAAAAACTTAAGAAATACAATTAAAATCAAGAGGGTCAGAAAGCCTAGTGGGTGCTGAGAGAGGGGTCTGTGGGCTGATGCCTGTGAGCACCACGTCGGAGACAACAGATTTAGGGTAACGTAAATACAAGCTGTATTGTGTTTTATCATTGTTATGGTTTGTTGCGTTTTTATGACTATTTGCAGTCATACTCATTGAACTTGTTGCACAACATGGCAGCCCACTGTGGCTTAATTTACTCGCGGGGGCTGTCACATCATGCTAGGCATCTGCAGGCGCCATTTTTGTATGGTGCCCTTGGGCACCCAGCCTGCTGTGGCTTGTCATCTTGTGCAAACCCAGGCAGCAGGGGTTATTTGAGGGTTAGATAACTCAACAGGGTTGTAACCCAACAGGGGTGGCAAGGCTTATTTGAGGGTTAGATAATTCTCAAATAACCCTAAAACAAGCCATGGGTTATTTGAGGGCTGTCTAACTCTCAAACACCCCCTGGTGCCTGGGTTTGCATTACCTGGCAAACCACAGCAAACAGGGTGCCTGGCATGACACAACAGCCTCTGTGGTTAAATTAAGCCACAGTGGGCTGACATGTCATGCGAACCAGGTCTTTGTGTACACCACCCTGGTATCCATAATGATGAAGAGAAGTTCATAAATTATTTTAATTAATAAGTATATAAATAAGTGTGATGGGGGAACGTGACAGAGGAAAGAAATGGTGGTTCAACTATTAAATAAGGATGGCAAAATGATAACAGATGACAAGGAAAAGGCAGAAGTGCTCAATCCCTACTTTGGCTCAGTCTTCTCCCGAAAGAGAGTCTATGACCCCCCTGGCAAATGCGAAGTACAGGCTGAAGGGGCAGGATTGCAGCTTGAGATCGATATAGGCATATGGTCAAGGAACACCTAATTACTTTGAATGAGTTCAAATCTCCAGGGCCAGATGAACTGCATCCTAGAGCAATAGAGGAACTGGCGGAAGAACTCTCAGAACCGCTGTCTATTCTCTTTGAGAAATCATGGAGGACAGGTGAAGTGCCAGATGATGGGAGGGCTAATGTCGTCCCTATCTTCAAATAGGGTAAGAAGGAGGATCCTGGGAACTACAAACCAGTCAGTCTGACATCAATCCCTGGGAAAAATCTGGAGCAGATGATAAAGCAATCCGTCTGTAAGCACCTTGAAAACAACACAGTGATTACTCGAAGCCAACATGGATTTGTCAGGAACAAATCCTGCCAGACGAATCTGATCTCATTTTTTGATCAGGTAACCTCCCTTGTGGACTGTGGGAATGCTGTGGACATAATATACCTCGACTTCAGCAAAGTTTTCAACAAAGTGCCCCATGATCTCCTGATGAGCAAACTAGCTCAAAGTGGGCTAGATGAAACAACTATCAGGTGGATCCACAGTTGGCTACAGGATCGGACTCAAAGAGTGCTTATCAATGGGATCTTCTCAAACTAGGGAGAGGTAACGAGTGGGGTACCGCAGGGCTCAGTCCTGGGCCCAGTGCTCTTCAACATTTTTATTAATGACTTGGAGGAGGAGGTACAGGGAATGCTGATCAAATTTGCAGATGACACAAAATTGGTCGGGATAGCTACTACCTTGGAAGACAGAAACAAAATTCAAAATGATCTTGATAGACTGGAGCGCTGGGCAGAAAACAACAGAATGACATTTAATAGGGATAAATGCCAAGTTCTGCACCTAGGAAAAAGAAACCAAATGCACAGTTACAAGATGGGGGATACTTGGCTCAACAACACTACAAGCAAGAAGGATCTTGGAATTGTTATAGACCACAAGCTGAATATGAGCCAACAATGTGATGTGGCTGCAAAAAAGGCAAATGCTCTTTTGAGCTGCATTAATAGAAGCATAGCTTCCAAATCCTGGGAAGTACTAGTGCCCCTACTCAGCACTGGTTAGGCCTCATCTGGAGTACTGTGTCCAGTTCTGGGCATCACACTTTAAGAAGGATGCGAACAAGCTGGAGAGGGTTCAGAGGAAGGAAACACAAGATGATCAGGGGACTGGAAACAAAGCCCTATGAAGAGAGACTGAAAGAACTGGGCATGTTTAGCCTTGAGAAGAGAAGACTGAGGGGAGATATGATAGCGCTCTTCAAGTATTTGAAAGGTTGTCACAGAGAGGAAGGCTAGGATCGCTTCTTGATCATCCCAGAGTGCAGGACACAGAATAATGGGCTCAAGTGACAGGAAGCCAGATTCAGGCTGAACATCAGGAAAAACTTCCTGACTGTTAGAGCAATACGACAATGGAACCAATGACCTAGGGAGGTGGTGGGCTCTCCCACACTGGAGCCGTTCAAGATGAAGCTGGACAGCCATCTGTCAGGGATGCTCTGACTTGGATTCCTGCATTGAGCAGGGGGTTTGACTCGATGGCGTTGTAGGCCCCTTCCAACCCTACTATTGTATGATTCTATGAACTCACCTATTTTCCTGTGCTGAGAAATAGGTGAGGTGGGTCCACTTTCCTGCAACAGCATGGGAGCCACTGGGATGTGGCTGCTCCCACATCACTGTCAGTCATGTGTAAGAATGGTGATTGTGTGGGTGGGGCTTTTCCATCGAACTGCTGTCTCCTATGGTGAGATGACACTGATGTTGGAAGTAACTAAGCTGCCAATCTTGCCCATGTAATGTCAGGGTTCTGCCCAGGCCCCTTGAGAATAAACTTGAATTATGAGTCTCTGTTTTGTTGATTGCGAAGAGGGAGGACAATCGAACATGACATGTGATTGCTGTCATTCAAACCATGACCAGTTGTGAGGGGTCAGCAATATTACAGTGCTCCTGGGCAACTTCAGGTAAAGTATACACAGGACCTAAATTACAAATGCCTGTGGGACTTGCAGGAGGAAGTTCAAATAGTCTTAAAGCAGGAGTGCCCCCCCCCCCCGAGGTTTTGGCCTACAGCTCCCATGATCTCTCAACGTTGGCTATGCTGGCTAGGGCTCATAGAAGTTGCAGGCCAAAACATCTGGAGCAGCACAAGTTGCCCAACTCTGCCTTAAAGCATAAATGGGGGCTTGTAAGTCACTCTCATATCTCTTCCTCTCCACTTCTCAGTAGTGGAATTATGGGAATACCGCCCCAAAAATATACCATTAGGGCTACAATCCTAAAACTACCCGACCTAAAGTCATCTGATAAAATTGAGTGGGCAGCTCTCTGTCTATAGCGCATGGTTTAGAAATTAATGTTGGAACACATGAATAACAATGCACATACGTCTGCCTTTTGCCTCTTAGTTTCCGTAAAGCAAGCATAATCTAATTATACAAAGGAGCTTCCAAGTAGTATGAATAGATTCAGCCTTGGTAATATTGAGCTTTATCACATTACATATTACTAGAAAATAACTGACTGGTTCAGAACCGGGTAACTCTGTGAGACTGAATGAAGTAGGATAAGCAGAACAGAGTAGGAGATGCAGCTTTCTCCAGCTTCACATCACCTGAAATGAGAAATTGACATATGAATCACTTTTGGATGTCAGAGATGTGCAAGCATGCACGGAAAAAATGCTTATGCAAAGGCAGTGTTGCATAGGTAGACGGAATGGCTGCAGAATCAGCAGGCCTCAAACACCACTGTTCTTTAATTCAGCACACCAGAAGCCAACTCAGCAGACACTCCACCCACTGTTGCTACCCCCAGCTCTGCAGGAGCTGCCAAGGTGCAAAAGTATAACTAAGCCACAACCCCACCCCCACCCCAGGTTAAATAACATGCAGCCTAAAGTTTCCTACTTCTTGACATAGTTTTTCAAAACCGAAATGCTGAATTGATGCATTCCATTACGTAAATGAAGTTACAGTTTCTGTTGCCACTGGATAAGTTGGCTGTGTGAAACTGCTATCATCAATTGCTCTGTAGTGGATCGTTATAGACCATTCCTTTGAAATCATGGAGACCACCAGGTCAGAGAAGGCTGCTCTAGCCCTATTCAGGTGTTCTGAAACTGTACCCATGGAGGGGCCGTGGGACTGCACACACGGATTCCGCCCCGTCACCCCTGACCTCCTGCATTGAGCAGGAAGGTCTGAAGAGAGACTGTAAGCACATCTGGCTGGTGCAGTGAAGGCTGGTCACTCCAATGTCAGTGGGCTGGTAAATCCACTCTTGGTTTCAGTCAGAACTAGCATGGGTAGCTCCTTTAGAGTTCTGATTGGTTCTGACTGAAAACTGTAGGGGTTTCACCACCCCACTGACATTGGAGCCACCAGCTTCCACTGGCTGGATGCAGTTACAAGCCTTCCTGCAGTTGGGAACCATGATCACGAAGTGGGGAGAATGGTAACCACATCCAGCTGAAGATACTTATAATCTCCCTTCAGACCCTCCTGCTTGACATGGGAAAGTCAGGGAGGGAGGGGAGGGGAGGGGAGGGGAGGGGGGCAGAGCGGACATATATGGTGCTGTAGTCCCTCCATACACATACATTCAGGACACCTGAAATAGACTTTCTCTCTTTCCTCCCCCTGGCCATCAGAGGGAGAAGGCTTTTCTTCTTGGTTAGGCAAAATCTATCTAAACTGGTGGTCACTCGGGTCAATGGCTGCCTGTATTTACCCATATTTTATCCTCATGTGCCCTATGAGGCCAAGCCCAAGGCATGGTCTGAAGGTGTGTGATTCGGGACCTTGTTGAAGCAGAGCAGATCTGACTCCAGCCGGTATCTGTATGGGAAACAGCCTGGTCATCCTCTGTTTTGCCTTGAGTTCCATCATGAAGAAAGGTGGGTTATAAATGTAAGAAATACTTCTGCAGATCAAGCTGCTGTTAAAGCTATGAGAGTAGGCTAGGCTATTTTTTTCCCCTGGTTGTCAACCCTACTTCTATCCATGACCTTCCATAGTCACAAAGTGGAGGCTGGTGGCTCCGATGTCAGTGGGATGGTGAATCTGCTCTGGGTTTCAGTCAGAACTCTAAAGGAGCTATCCAAGGTACTGAACCCATTTTGGAGATGAGCTTCTGCCATGCATTAAAAACGTGGTTATTCAGACAGGCATTCGGGGTGGGTTAGGGTATTTTTAGAAATATGGTGTTTCTAATGTAGAATTTTATTGTTTTAAACTGTTTCTATTATTGTACTTTGCCCAGAGTGGCTGGGTGACCAGCCAGATGGGTGATTAATAAATTTAATTTTAAAAAAAAGTCTGACTGAAACCCAGAGCTGATTCACAATCCCACTAACATCAGAGCCACGAGCCTCCACAGTAGATACATGTCTTTTAGCAGTGCTATCAGAGTAGGACTTTGGGGTAGAGGTCCAGGGCCCCATTTAGCAGAATGATCAGGATGGGCCCCCACATGCAGTAGGGCTAGCTTACTAAATTTTGAGGTAAATAAAATAATATACATCACTACCTAAAGGGCCCACCCATCCACCCACCATAATACCCAGAATGTAAAATTGTCTCATTTTACCATCTACCTACTTCATGGAGCTTAGGATGAAATACACAGATAGAAACTTTTATTCTGGTACTTTACCTCAGAGGACACACAGGTATCACCAAAAGACACCTTTGTGGATGACAGGTAAGCCTCAGTGACAGTAATGTCCTCCAGCTCAGTGTTGAAATGATCAGACTCCTTGATGACACTGTAGTTGAGGGCCACGCTGTAGTTGACAGGCTTCTCTGACTGTTTCTGCTGGCATTTGCAGAGTTTTCTGAAGGCTGCTCTGAATTTTTGGGACATGAGGTTGTAAATCACAGGGTTGATGGCACTATTTAGGTAAATGCAGATCCTGCAGAACAGCAGGAACCAGTTTTCTTCAAAAGGGTTGGACAGGAAAGAGTTGATGACCACCAGGGTCCTGTAAGGCATCCACAACAATGCAAACAGGACTACAACCACAGCCAACATCTTGGTAACCTACAGGAAATAAAAGGTATAACTGTATTCGATTTGGCTTCAGAAGAATGCTGAAGAGTCAGGTGTGAACTTACACAGAGTCACATGCAGTGTCTAGTAGCGTATGTATACTTATTTGGTAGAGCAGTTGGAAACTATTATGAAGTTAGAGTTGGTTTTTATAGCTGTACAGTGAAGATCAGTGCTTTTTGCTACTAACAAAAGCTAGATAACACACAGTAGTTTTCTTGCACCATTTTGTACTTTCTTTGATAAGAATGTTCCATTCTTTGCTGTGAGAAACTGTCCTGCCAAAAAAGAAAGGCCCCCCTTTCTCCTCTTTGGTGAAGGGAGGGAGGGGTATGTGTGTGTTGTGACAGTCTTTAACTCAGTGAGACAAGCCCTATAAAATCCTGGGCAGATTGGCCCTTTACCTGTTCTCATCTGAGAGACGGAAGGTGCACCACCTGCCCAGAGACCTGAGGCCCTTGGGATGACACACTCTGTATCCAGGGAACCAATGTAACACCAATTGAAGTGACTGAGATCTACCAGCTGAGGGGTGTATGTAAGATTTTCTTTGTTTTTATTATCAGCAGCCATTTGCCATCAATAAACTATACTGGGCATGTTTAGCCTTGAGAAGAAAAGACTGAGGGGAGATATGATAGAGCTCTTCAAGTACTTGAAAGGTTGTCACAGAGAGGAAGGCCAGCATCTCTTCTCGCTCATCCCAGAGTGCAGGACACGGAATCATGGGCTCAAGTCAGGAAGCCAGATTCCGGCTGAACATCAGGAAAAACTTCCTGACTGTTAGAGCAATACGACAATGGAACCAGTGACCTAGGGAGGTGGTGGGCTCTCCCACACTGGAGGCGTTCAAGGCGAGGCTGGACAGCCATCTGTCAGGGATGCTCTGACCTGGATTCCTGCATTGAGCAGGTGGCTGCTTCCAACCCTACTGTTCTATGATTCTATGATTCTATGATTCTATGATTCTATATCATTCTTTCACACAAGTGGACATGAGTCATAGTGGTACCATCAAATCTGTTTAGTGTGGGTCCTGGATGGACCTGGACCCAGGTTTAACACAATGCCCCATAAGCAACAAAAGTGTGTCTGTGGGGTGGGGGAGCAGGACAGTAATAAGTTTCATACTTAATATTCTTGGGTAGGGATGAATAGGGATGTACGAATCCTACCTACCTGTCCATTCCGGGGCATCGGCGGTGGGGGGGAGGCACTCTGTCTCTCCCCCCAGAATCCTCCCTGGACCGGCTCTGCTCCACGGCTGCTCCATGGAGCTGCCAGCCGGGGCCAGCTGCAGCCGGCGTTCTGGCCACAGCCGGGCTGCTGCGGCCGCAAATGGCGGCCATCATAGCGGCCGCCATTTGCGTGGCTGCCTTTACCGTGATAGGCTTCATAAATACATATTATGTAGCCTATCATGGCTGACTGCAAGCACGCAAATGGTGGCTGCTATGATGGCCGCCATTTGCGGCCGCAGCAGCCTGACAGCGGCCGGCCAGGAAACCAGCCGGAGCCGCCGCCGGAGCCACCACCACCTCCGCCACCAGGTAAGCTCCGTCCCAGTGGGATTCCGCGGGGGGGCGGGGGGCGGGGAGGCCGTTCCGCCAAGGATTCCAGATTCTTTAGAATCCGGCCTCACTGGAGTCTGTGGCGGAATTCTCTGACATCCCTAGGGATGAGTGTAGCTGGTGCAAGTTGGACTCCAACATCTGTAGGGCCATAGGTTCCCTAGATCTAGTGAAAAGCATATTACTAGAAGGATTTCAACACTGCATTCCTGTGATTCTTTAGTCTTGCCTTCTTTCTTCCTGCCTTCTCAATTCCACAGAGAGTTATGAAGGTTTGTACGATGACATGGGAATTTTGACTGAAGGGCAGGATATAATAATGCGTATAATAAATAAAGCTGTACACACAATTTTAGGGTGGAAGGTGTCCTCTTTTACAGAGGACAGTCCTCTGTTTGAAAGGCTGCCAGAGAACTGTCCAGTATTTGATGGAATCCTCTGTCTGTAAGGCTGACCTGTCCCAATTTCAGTTTAATCATAAAGAACCATAAGAACTGTTACTCATCAACAATTAGCACCTGGACAGCAGGCTGAATAGGTAGGCACACAGGTCTTCTGATCACAGTCTTCCACTCTATGGTGAGATGGACTGTATTTCTATTTACATTGTAAGTATTTCTAAATTTGTATCTGTACATATAAATGAGCAATTGCAAATGTTATGCAATCACTGTCATCTTCTCTGGTAAAATTCTTTTGTGATGATCCATAGGTGGCCACCCTAACGCAGATCTTCAGGTGAATGAGTTAAAATCAGCAGATCAGCAAGTCCAAAACTGCTTCCCACCTCTGTGTCTCCAGTGAATGAACAATATCTCTCTTTCTAAATTACAAATTACAGATGCCTCTGGGACTTGCAGGAGGATGTGCAAGTAGCCTTAAAGCAGGGGTGAGCAACTTGTGGTCCTCCAGATGTTTTGGCCTACAACTCCCATGATCCCTTACCATTGGCTATGCTGGCTAGGGCTGGTGGGAATTAGACCATAACATCTGGAGCAACACAAGTTGCCCAACTCTGCCCTAAAGCATAAAATGGGGGCTTGTAAGTCACTGTCATATCTCTTCATCTCCACTTCTCATTAGTGGAATTATGGGAATATCACCCCAAAAATGTACCATTAGGGCTACAATCCTAAAGCTACCCAACCTAAAGTCATCTGATAAAACTGAGTGGGCAGCTCTTTCTCTCTGTGTAGTACATGGTTTAGAAATTAATGTTAGAAAACATGAATAACAATGCCTTTTGCCTCTTAGTTTCCATAAATCAAGCACAGTCTAATGATATAAAGTAGCATTCATGTAGTATGAACAGATTCAACCTTTATAATATTAATCTTTCTCTCACGTGCACGCACACACACACCCCTACCAGCTTTCTGATCTACCATGTATGTGATGAATTCTTGAAGATGTAAGGTCACACCACAATAAATAGGTAACTGAACAAATTTTGCCCTCAACTCTAGTTTTCATAAATGGACATAAAACTTTGGAAGAGGAAGCCCCATACATATCAAAATATGTGTGGATTGGCAACTCTCTGTTAAGTCAGCTTTTAAAGCCCCACCCACCATCATCAACTAGCTTATGTGCACCATAATCAGTAGGCAGAGGAAATTACTAATCATCTGCTAGATTACGGGCTTCTCCATACAGAGGCTTTTTATCCTGCCATTTAACTAGGGCTTCTGCTTCTGGATTTTTTTGTGGGATTAAGATCATCCCTTTACATGCACTTCCTTTCCCCCTCTTTTTTCCCTTTATCTGAGAGTTCTATATGTTTCCTTATACAGCCACTAGATGGCACTGTTGTTATAGCACCACTTCCCCTACACATACAAATTCAAACCGATTCAAACCTTTTCATTTGTTCATTATTTCCATTTCAAATTAAGCCATGCAAATGGTCAGAAACCACAGGAGAGGCGCTGGAGGTTGACGATGTCATGTAAAGGACCCACAAACTTTCATCGGCAACCAGACTCAGTCGCAGGATAAAAGCCCCATGTGGAGAAGTCCTCCATGTACTGTCATCAACCAGATTATGTGTACCGTAATCAGGAGGCAGGGCAAATTACGACTCCCAGTCTCCCTGGGAGGAAATTATGAACAGCAAACTTGGATTCTGGAGATTTCTCTGCCTTCCAGATTGAGCTGAAAGGCATAGGAAACAATAAATCCTATGCCTCCCAGCAGGAAGTCACCAGGATCTTTATTTTGGTTATGGGAAGCCAAACAAAGTCTCTCCTGCTGTATTGTGCCCTCTTTGGCACTGGTTACCCTCCTCCATCTTTTGAAGGATAAGGAGTCTTTTTGCTTGGAAAACAAAGAAGGGGGCATTGATAGGGAAGGAGCGTGTGGAAAAGCCCCCTCAAACCTCAAGATTTTTTTTCAAGATTTCCCAGGAAAGCTAAAAAAAAAAAAGCTGGTTCTAAAATAAGCTGGGGTGCAGTGGGGTGGAAAGTTCATTTACCTTTTTTAAAAGCTTTGTGAAACATTCAAAAGAAAGGCTGGAAGCCGTTTCATCACAATCCTCAATCACAAAATGGAGACAGGGATGACACCAATTTATTTATGCTTTTCTAGCATAATGTTTAATGCAATTCTCCCCCACCCACCCAATGCCTTTTGGCTAAAGCTATCTAGTTCACACGGAAATAGAGGAGCATTTGGACATTAAAGGTGGATCCTATGCATGTTTAGACAGAAAAATGTCCTACAGAAACTTGTAGGAAGTTTTTCTATCCAAACATGCATGGGATTGTGCCTTAGGGCACAATCCTATGCATGTATACATGGAAAAAAGTCCTACAATTCCCCGCATTCCCCAGCCAGCCATGCCATGCTGGCGGGGGAATGCTGGGAGTTCTAGGACTTTTTTCCCCATCTAAACATGCATAGGATTGTGCCTTTAAGCAATTCAAGGTTGGAATGATTGCATGGGTCTCCCGTCCCCACAGACATTTTCTCCCAGCCAGCCTCAAAATGTTGATTGTTAGAGATCTGAATGAGTCTCTCTTCATACTTTGATACTTTGGCAGGTCAATGCAGCTGCTGCTTCTACAACTCCTACTACTCCTATCTCTATAGCACATAATAAAAACATGAAAAGTGTTCTGCTGCTTTTGAATCATCAGAGTTGTTTTATTACCATCAATACCCAACCTGGGTCGACTAGTGAACATGTTGCAGTGACTCAGACCTTCAAAGAAAAGGCAAGGCATATAACTGCCTGTACAAGACCTCCTTGTAGGCTAAAAGCTCTTCGTCAGAGACTTGAGCAGTCATATGATACTAACCAATCATTTAAGCGATTTAAGTGTCTTTGTGATTGTAGCACATCCTCTACTGAAGAACAGTCTGGAGAATAAGCGAAATCATTTTAATCTGATGCAGTTAGAAGCTTGAACTCAACGTTCCTTCTGCACTAAATTAAGAGTGCTTCATCCTATCAGGAGCGAATGGCTAGCCACTAATGCCATAGCAAATGGGATTTTGAGATGGAACTATTACATGGTATAAAGATAGGGAAATGCAAAAAAGAATTGAGAACAGACCTGCTCCATAGTCTACTGAGGTCGGGGCAAAGACTGTTGCCCCAAAGTACTTACTGTAGTGGGCTCTACAGCCTAGAGAAAACCAACTAAAGTTAATGACTCTTTAAAGCTGATGGTTGGAGAAGTGTACTTTTCTATGGATTCCATGGATTCTCACTACTACTGTTGTCTGGTCCAGAGCCAGAGGCAGGTGAACAATTGGACTGCAATGGTGAAGATGAGGATGAGCAAGTCCAGGAAACTCTTGTCAGTGGGCCCCTCTTGGGATGTGGGCCCTTGGCAGGTGCCTGACCATGCATATCCTTGACATTGGCAGGGTCTTCAGGAGCAGAAGTTAATGGAGGTGTACAATCATGATTGGCAGCCATATGAAGCCTCTGGATTGGCCAGGTTTAGCATAAATACTAGGAGCTTGGCCTTCCTCCACTGTCTGATCAGTACTTGCTAGAGCTGAGCCAAAATGTTTGATTCTTCTTCTTTTTTTCACCACGGCAGGGGAAAAGGGAGGGGAAAATACATTATCGTGGAGCTGGAGAAAATCTGAAACGTTTCAGTCTGGCAGGGTTGGGGGAGGGGGTCACTTATGAAGATAAATGGTGGCTATAGAGGTGTCAGGGTTCCCCTTATAACCTGGACTCCCTGAGCAACACCTTAAGGGCACAATCGTATGGGGATAGTCTGACACCTGCAAACTCAGAAACAACTGACTATCCAATGCAGGATGGGTGGAGCGCAGAGGAGATCTTCTCCTCTGCACTCTGGCCGCCCTGTATTAGCAGCCAGATGGCCACTTTTGGCTGTCTAGCTGGGGTGCCTTGAACCGGGGGGCAGGGGGGAGGCCGGATGGTGCATAGGAAGCATCATACTGGCGCTTCCGCCATCCCTTCCCTGCCCCCAGGAACACCCCCTTTTCCCCTGCTCCATGTTGCTCTTATGAGCACAGAGCTGGGGATGAACAGTGCTACCTATGAGGTGGGGGGGAGGGCGCAGGGAGGCAGTTTTCTGGGAACCAACCTCAGAGTGCTGGCTCTAAGGTCAGTTCCCAGAAAATGAAAAATCCTACAGCCATCTAGCTGCTGTCTGGTGGCCATAGGATTGCACCCTAAGGTTCTCTTGCCTCCTTAAGAATCCCACCTTTCTTCTTTTACACTTCCCCTTCCCAGTAATGTGGGGTTTAGCCTGTAGACATGGAGTGACTAACACTCTAAACACCGGGTTTAACCACAACAGTTTACTAGTAGATTTAAAGCAAACAAATTACAGCTAAAGATATTTACAAAACAGAGCTGAGTGATACAAAACGCCTGCCAAATGCAAGTTCCTTTACGCTAGTTGTCCTTAGACTTTTCTAGGCTACTTTTGCTAGGCTAGCAAAACTCTTCACATATGTTAACTCCACTGGTGGCTGGGAAAGAGCATTGTGGTCCCAGTCTTTAAGAATGGGGACAAATCCCTCCCAGCCAATTATCGCCCAATTCATCTATTGGATGTTGCTCCAAATTGTACGCACGTTATCTACTGGACAAAGCTGAAATTTGGGCAGATAATAATATCATCGGGGTTGAATAAGCAGGCTTCCAACATGGGAATTCAACTATAGATCAGTGTTTTGTTCTTAACCATCTGAGAGGAAAGTATGCAGGTGGCCCTAAGAAATACCTATATGCTGCTTTTGTTGACCTTACCTCAGCATTTTACAGAATAAACAGGGAGATCCTTTGGAGCAAACTATGGAGACTTGGGATGGATAGACATCTGCTGATTTTAATTAAGAACTTGCACACAGGCACTAAGCTCCAAGTCAGAGTAGGGTAGGAGTGTCAGCTGACAGAGGAAATTGACTCAACCAAAGGCAAGGCTGTTTACTAGCTCCTTTTCTGCTTAACATGTATGTGAATGACATAATCGATCAGCTAGCCAACAGTTCTTATTTTCCAGTAGCTGTTGGCTCAAGGAAGCTGAATATACTGCTATATGCAGATGATATGGTCCTTTCATCTCAGACCCAAATTGGTATGAGGAGATTGCTGAAAGTGTTTGGGAAAGTATGCACTAGAACAGCTGAGTGTGAATTATGCAATGGCCCAAGGTATCGTGTTTGGCAACCGTGCAGTTAAACATAAATGGGTCCTAGATGGCCATCCCTTGGAACAGTCTAACAGATTTAACTATCTGGGAATCTGTTTTGTTTGCAATGGCCTGCGGAATAGCCACTGGCAAGCTACCAGACTCAGAGTCCCATGCTCAACATAGTCAGTTGCTAGAGTGAAGGGTATTGTGAAGCTGGCTTTAAGAGTTTTTGCTAACAAAGCTATCCTTCAGATGATATTTGGGGTGGAAATTTGGGGCATTCTGGAGCCAAATTCGCTCAAAGCAGTACAGAATAGATTTATCTGCATGCTGCTGGGTCTTCTGCCAGGAATGCCAGCAGCATATTTGTGGGCTGAAGATGGTGTAATGCCGATATTGTATTTTATCTTGAGGGCCATTCTTTATTATTTTTTAAAACTAAAAAACACTGCAAATGAATTGGTCAAAGACTGTATAACAGAGCAGTTACACATACCTTCTCAGAGTAACTGATTAGCTAATAGCAAATTACTTTGATTATGTCCTTTGCAGCCAAAGATGGAGAAGCTCTATACAGTCAGTAAAAACAAGACCTGGAGCTGACTGTGGCTCAGATCATGAGCTTCTTGTGCAAAATTTCGGCTTAAATTGAAGAACGTAGGGAAAACCATTGAACCATTCAGGTATGACCTAAATCATATCCCTTATGAATATACAGTGGAGGTGAGGAATAGATTTCAGGGATTAGACTTGATAGACAGAGTGCCTGAGGAACTATGGACAGAGGTCCGTAACATTGTTCAGGAGGCAGCAACTAAATCCATCCCAAAGAAAAAGAAATGCAAGAAAGCCAAGTGGCTGTCTGATGAGGCTTTACAAGTGGCTGAAGAAAGAAGGGAAGCGAAAAGCAAGGGAGAAAGGGGAAGATATACCCAACTGAATGCAGAGTTCCAGAGAATAGCAAGGAGAGACAAGAAGGCCTTCTTAAATGAACAATGCAAAGAAATCGAGGAAAACAACAGAATGGGAAAGACTAGAGAACTCTTCAAGAAAATTGGAGATCTCAAGGGAACGTTTTGTGCACAGACAGGCATGATAAAGGACAAAGAAGGCAGGGAGCTAACAGAAGCAGATGAGATTAAGAAGAGGTGGAAAGAATACACAGAAGAACTATACAGGAAAGGTCTAAATGTCCCTGATAGCCATGATAGTGCGGTCACCGATCTTGAGCCGGACATCCTAGAGAGTGAAGTCAAGCGGGCCTTAGGAAGCATTAGTAACAACAAAGCTAGTGGAGATGACAGTATTCCAGCTGAGCTATTTAAAATCCTAAAAGATGATGCTGTTAAAGTGCTGCATTCAATATGCCAACAAATCTGGAACACTCAACAGTGGCCACAAGCCTGGAAAAGGTCAGTTTACATTCCAATTCCAAAGAAGGGCAACACCAAAGAGTGTTCAAACTACCGCACAATTGCGCTCATTTCACATGCCAGCAAGGTGATGCTCAAAATCCTACAAGCTAGGCTTCAGCAGTATGCGAACCGAGAACTACCGGAAGTACAAGCTGGGTTTCGAAGAGGCAGAGGAACTAGAGATCAAATCGCCAACGTTCGCTGGATCATGGAGAAAGCAAGAGAATTCCAGAAAAACGTCTATTTCTGCTTCATTGACTACGCTAAAGCCTTTGATTGTGTGGATCACAACAAACTGTGGCAAATCCTTAAAGTGATGGGAGTACCAGACCACCTTATCTGTCTCCTGAGAAACCTGTACGAGGGTCAAGAAGCAACAGTAAGAACCAGACATGGAACAACCGAGTGGTTCAAAATTGGGAAAGGAGTATGACAAGGCTGCATATTGTCGCCCTGCTTATTTAACTTATATGCAGAGTACATCATGAGAAACGCCAGGTTGGATGAATCACAGGTCGGAATTAAGATTGCTGGGAGAATTATCAACAACCTCCGATATGCAGATGATACCACCCTAATGGCAGAAAGTGAAGAGGATCTAAAGAGCCTCTTGTTGAGGGTGAAAGTGGAGAGTGCAAAAGCTGGTTTGAAACTCAACATTAAAAAACAAAGATCATGGCATCTGGCCCCATCACTTCCTGGCATATAGAAGGGGAAGAAATGGAAGCAGTGACAGATTTTACTTTCTTGGGCTCCAAGATCACCGCAGATGGTGACTGTAGCCATGAAATTAAAAGACGCTTGCTCCTTGGGAGGAAAGCTATGGCAAACCTAGACAGCATAGTAAGAAGCAGAGACATCACCTTGCCGACAAAGGTCCATCTAATCAAAGCTATGGTTTTCCCAGTAGTAATGTATGGCTGTGAGAGCTGGACTATAAGGAAGGCTGAGCACCGAAGAATTGATGCTTTCGAACTGTGGTGCTGGAGAAGACTCTTACGAGTCCCCTGGACTGCAAGGAGGTCAAATCAGTCAATCCTAAAGGAAATCAACCCTGAGTGCTCATTGGAAGGACAGATACTGAAGCTGAAGCTCAAATATTTTGGCCACCTAATGCAAAGAGAAAACTCTCTGGAAAAGACCCTGATGCTGGGAAAGACTGAAGGCAAAAGGAGAAGGGGCCGACAGAGGATGAGATGGCTAGATAGCATCACCGATGCAATGAATATGAACTTGAGCACACTCCGGGAGAGAGCGCAGGACAGGAAGGCCTGGCGTGCTATGGTCCATGGGTCAGAGTCAGTCACGACTGAATGACTGAACAACAACAACTGAGGAAATATAGACTTGATTTAGATGCCCCCTTTGCTGCCCAGCCAATGCAATATTTTAGTGTGGCTTCAAAACTTGTTTGTAGCAAAGGATATGGATGCTATTAGCTCATCCAGTTTTTCTAATACCTTTCCCAGTTTAAAGCGGTGCCTTGGAGAAGAGAAGTGCTTGTCTGACTTAAAACCATCTTCTCTTCGCAACGCATGTACAGCTTTGTGCTGTCAGACAATGAAATCAATTTTGAGGGAAAGGAGGTTCAAGACAATCCCCAGAGAACAGCACCTATGCATTTGTGGCTGCCAACAGGTAGAGGACACCATACGCTATATGTTATATTGTAAATTGTATGATGGACCCAGGCAAAAATATCTGCAGAACCTTGTAGCAAAGATCCCTACATTCAGCGATATGGATAAGATTAAATACCTACTGTCCAGCCTGGAGAGGTTTATAATGTTTAATACGGCTAAATTTGCAGTGAAGGCTGCCCAGCTTAGACAAGCTTATCTGGTTTACATTGAGACTTAAGATTTTGTATGTTTTAGGGTGCAATCCTATGGCTGCTAGACAGCATCTAGATTGCCATAGGTTTTTTCAGTTTATGGATATACTGAGTTTCGAGCCGGCACTCCAAGCTTGGTTCCCAGAAATCCAACTCCTCTCCCCACCACCTTGTAGGAGGTGCAGTCCATCTCTGGCTCCATGCTTGGAAGAGCAGTGCAAAGCAGGCTAAAGGGGGCCATTCCTGGGGGCAGGAAGGGGAGGGGACTGCAGAAGTACCAGTATGACACTTCCTATGTGCCGTCCAGCCTCCTCACCTCCACTCTGAGGCACCCTGGTTAGACAGCCAAAATTGTCCATCTAGCCACAAATATAGGGTGGCTGGAGTACAGAGGAAAAGATCCCCTCTGCACTCCACCCACCCTGCATTGGATAGTCTATCGCTTCCGAGTTCAGAGGCCAGCTATCCCCATAGGATTGTGCCCTTATTCTCTGTACACAATAGGGCCTATTTTATATATATTTTATTCTCAGAAGTGTGTATGTTTGGCTACAGCCTGTATTTGGTTGCCTTACTGCTAATAAAAAAATATATTCCTATGTTATGTTAATCAAATAGCCATATCTGGGGCTTGATAACTTTTCATTTCCTAACTTGGATTCAAATAAAGAAAGAACTTGTCATGCACCTGACAGGCCATAATACATGGCTAGCGAGGGCTGCATTTGACTTGATGAGAGAAAAGTCAAGTAGGCTTTTTGTAAAAGTGCCCAGTGCCTTCTGTTTCTTTTGGATCTACAGGATATTGGAGGATACCTACTTACTCAGACGAGTCTTAACAAAGATAATCTCTTCCCTTCCTTTTGTATGCTCTCTTTCTCTTTCTCTTTCTCTCTCTCTCTCTCTCTCTCTCTGTGTGTGTGTGTGTGTGTTTTGAACTCAACTCACCCATTTTTACTCCCATTCATTAATACCCTTTCAGGACTGGCAAGGTGATTCCATCTGAACAAGTTCCTGCCCTCATTAAAAGCCCTCCAAAATTCAATCATCTGGGGATCTTTTCATCTGGAAAACAGTTTGAAAGGCCCTTATTAAGAAGGCTCTTATTTTTTTTAATTTAGGGAGGATACTTCAAAGAGAGCGAGCGTGCCTTTGTTTCCCTGTTTTTTCTTCCCTTAAAGTGACCACCTTTGTGCTAGAAGTGCTGTTCTTTTAAAACATGAAAATACCCTGAGATGCACAATATTCCAAATTAGCTGAGTGCTATAATTGCAACTCCCTTTGAATTATGGCAACTAAGAAAATGTCTGAGCCCTTCTTACTAATTAAACCACTCTGCTTTAAACAAATGCTCCACTGTTTTAAGGATGCTGCTCCTGTTTGGCACTGCACTTCTAGAGACATTTTCCAATTAATCACCAAAGGAAGGGTTTGCTAAAAGCCTTTTGGGGATGAGCATCCCAGCACTCATCAGAAGATCATCAGAGGCTTTGAAGCATAGGCTGTGTGTATAGGTGCTGTGGGAGGTGCCTAATAAAAATAGCCTTTACACCAGGGGTGGGCAACCTTTTTTTGCTTCTAAGGGCTTTCTGCATCTCTTCCTTTCATTTCCATTCCTTTCCTTTTTACTGCATCAGTTCAAAAAGCTCCATTTAGGGCAGCAAACTCGTTCCACAGGGGCAACCCCCTGCTATTCTACCCCTCCCCACCAAACAAACGGGTATTCGGGGAAATACTGCATATGAACCCAAAGGTTCTATTATGGTATTATGGCTAATAGCTGCTGGTGGACCCATCCTCCATGAATTTTGTCTAAACCCTTTTGAAATTATCTAAGCTAGTGATGGCCATCTTGTGTTGAATTTCCCAAGTTAATTAGGAAATTAATCTTGTGTTACTCTTGTGTTGAGTTAATCTTAAATTAAGGTTAAGGTTAAAAGATTAAGGTTAAAAGATTAAGGTTAATTTAAGATTCAAATTTAAATTAATCTTAAATTAATCTTGTGTTGAGTTTCCTAAATTGATCAAGAAATTAATATTGTGTTAATCTTGTGTTGAGTTAAGATTAAGATTAAAAAGTGAGATTAAAAGATTAAGATTAAGTTAAAATTAAATCTTAAATTAATCTTACATTAATCTTGTGTTGAGTTTCCTAAATTGATCAGGAAAGTAATCTTGCATTAATCTTGTGTTGATTTAATCTTAAATTAAGGTTAGAATTAAAAGATTAAGATTAAAAGATTAAGATTAAAAGATAAAGATTAAGTTAATATTACATCGTAAATTAATCTTAAATTAATCTTTTGTTGAGTTTCCTGAATTAATCCGGCATTCTTTATTTTGCCTGTCCTGAATCTACTGCCAACCAATCTCACTGGGTGTCCCTGAGTTCTAGTATTGTGGGAAGGTAATCCCTTCCCTCCCTCTTATCTTCCCCACATTTTAAATGTAGGACATGATCCATACCCATGCATGTGGAGGGGTCAGCAAAGGGTTCAAAAGAACCCTGTGCCTCCCTTTGGTGCATGAGCACACTGCATTCAACAGATCATTACCAGGAATGGAAAGCCTGTGTGTTCTTCATTCAGCCCTCTCTCTCTTATAGCAAGAGGGGAATGCAGTTAAAAGGGCTCTGCTGGGAATGTTCTTGTAACCTCCTCAGGGCAAGGACCTGAGTTATTTGCTTGGGTGACTTTACAAAGCACCATGTTCATTAATAATGCTATATAACCGCTCCCTCTCATAGCGAAATCCAATGCTGATGACAGTGTTAGCCAAAAGGGGGCCACTGAGAAATATGAGGGAGGTACCAATGTGCTTGAAGGAACCCAAACATTTCCAGAAGCACAAACAACTCTTTAAGGGAAAAAACTCTAATGGGGGAAACTCTCTGCCCCCACAAAAGCAGCCCAGTGACGACAGAGAACGCTCAGGGCCACAGAATGCAGAGTGTTTGTGGGGAGGTGGGGTTGGAGATAGAACAGAAGACTGAGGCAGAGTGGAATGGAATGGAGTATTCTGGAAGAGGGTATGCCTGGCTCACTGGAAATTTCAACAGGAGCATTCCATATTGCAAGATTTTGTTGCCCGTCTTGCTTGTTTATTAATAATACTTCCTTGGCCTCCATACCAAACAGTGGAGGCTGGCCTAATGGCTCCTATTTCAGCGGGGCAGTGAACCTACTCTGGGTTTCAGTCAGACCCAGTCAGAACTCTCAAGGAGCTCTCCAAGGTGCTTCCTTTAGAGTTCTGACTGGTTCTGACTGAAACGCAGAGCAGATTCAGGCCCCACTGAAATAGGAGCCACCAGCCTCTACTGGTATGGAAGAGTCTTTTTTTTTTTTTAATTGCTTACATTTTGTAGAGAAACATGGTTGTGGACAAATCAGGTGAGCTTAAGGACACCAGTGTTCTCTCCAGACTGCACAGTCAACAGGAGGCAAACGGCACGTATACATGATATGTGATATGCAGCCAGGATTGCAGTCCGCACAGATACTAATGGTGGAGAGAAGGATTCTGGCAGTCATCTACTCTAGACGTAAAAGCCCTTTGAGGTTAACACTGTTTTCCCAACCCAGAATCAATTTCCTGTCACACCCCAGCTGAATAACTGATTTGTTTCCTCCATTCTTGAATTTTGAGGATGTGTTTGTTTGTTTCATTATTTGTTTCTTCCGGAGCAGAAAATTAAGGTAGCTTTTGTCACATCATATAACTGACCGGGGCTTCAAGGCCTAAGTCAAGGTATTGGCCACCACGGAGAGAAGTGCCATTTAAGATCTGTGCATGTGGCAAGGCCTTTTTCTGAAAAACAGCTTGCTGTTTTTCATGCAGACCACATGGCAAGCTGCATCTTAAACAAAGGATGCAATCCTATGCATTTTTAGACAGAAAAAAAGTAGCTGGCTGAGGTGTGCTGGGAGTTGTAGGGCTTTTTCTGCCTAACATGCATAGTATTGTGCCCTAAGGAAGTGTAAGCCCTAAATTGTGAAGTACAGGCATTCATCATGACAATCCCCATAGATGTAGGACTTTTTTCTGTCTAACCATGCATAGGCCAGCACCCTAAGGCAGTGTAACATGTCAATTTTGAAATACAGGTGCTCATCCTGACATTACCCTAGTCACACCCACAAAGGGAGTCCAAACATTCAGGCTTCTGTGTTAAGAAGAGCCCTGCTGGATCAGTCCACCTAGTCCAGCCTTCTGTTCACACAGTGGCCAACCAGCTGTCGACCAGGAACCCACAAGCAGGACATGAGCACAACAGCACCCCCTGCCCATTTTCCCCAGCAACTGGAGAAAATAGCCGTACCTCCTCTGGTACTGGAGGTCGCACATGGCCATCATGCCTAGTAGTCATTGATAGACTTCTCCTCCAGGAATGTATTTAACCCCCTTTTAAAGCCATCCAAGTTGTTAGACATCACTACATCTTGTGGTAGCAAATTCCATAGTTTAACTATGCACCGTGTGAAGATGTTATCCATATCAACAAAACCGCTCTAGCAGTTTTCATCTCCACCAGGTGCAGGTCTTTTGTAAAGCTATTTACTTACTTACTTACTTACTTACTTACTTACTTACTTACTTACTTACTTAATTTCTATACTACTTATCAGTTGAAACAAATCCTGAAGTGGTTTGCAAAAGAATAAAAACAAAGAAAAACAAGACCCCACACACACACACTCACACACACACACACACACACACACACGTATTATGAGGCTGGCACACAGCTGGGAGAAATGCAAAGCAACCAAATACATTTTCAGCCAACGCCTAAAACATGCCAGCATTCAGGCCTGACTTACCTCAGAGGGGATGTCATTCTACAGGGTGCCACTGCAGAGAAGGCCGGTTTCTATGTTGTTACTAGGGATGTACGAATTACTTACTTGCTGTTCCGGGTGGGGGGGGTCCTCAGGGGGGGTCCGCAATCCATCCCTCCCCCTGGAATCTTCGCCGGCCAGATCTGCTCTGTGGCGATTCCACAGAGCCGCTGGCTGGCTCCAAAGCCCCAGCGATACGGCCGCCATTGCTGTATCGCTGGCTGGACTGACATACTGTGGAAGCAAATGGTGTCCAGCTTAGCAGATGCCATTTGCGTCCCTGCTCTTTGACATAAATCTTTATGTAGCCTATCGTGCGAAGGAACAGGGATGCAAATACGCCATTATCGTCCCTGTTTTTTCATGCAATAGGCTACATAAAGACTTGTGTAGCCTATCATGTGAAAGAGCAGGGATGCAAATGGCATAGCGGATACCATTTGCGTCCGCAGTCTGTCAGTCCAGCCAGCGATATGGCAATGGCGGCTGTATCATTGGGGCTTCGGAGCGAGCAGCAGGCAAGATCCGGCCGGCGAGGACTTCACGGGGTGGCAGAGGTAAGAGATCCGATCCTCCAATGACTTCAGGGGGGCGGATTCAATAGAATCCAGCCTCATTGGGGTCCATGGAGGATTTCTCCGACATCCCTAGTTACCAAATGGAAATCTGTAGGCCACGGCATAGGGAACAGAACCTCCACTGAAGTTCGTAATGGCCTGGGAGGTTTGTATAGGGGGAGATGTTCCTCAAGGTAACCTGGTCCTGATTTGTATAGGGCATTATATACTAATACCAACAGCTTAAACCTAGCTCAGTAGCAAGTAGAGATGTCAGAGAATTTCGCCACGAATCTCGGGAAGGCCAAATGCCAGAGCATTCGGCCCCCCAAAATTGGTGGCGAAACAGTCTGCACCCCCGCGCCCCCCCGGGACAGGACTTACCTTGTGCAAATGTCCCTGGCAGCGGCGGCTCCGGCGGCGGTGCGGCGGCGGTGCGGCGGCGGCCGGTCTTCCGACCAGCTGCCGCTGCCACCATTTCCAGTAAAAAAAACAAAAAACGTGATAGGCTACATAAACATTTATGTAGCCTATCACGGCTAGATTTTTAAAAAATACCATGATAGGCTACGTAAATGCTTACGTAGCCTATCACGGCTGAATAAAAAACAAAAACAAAAAACCGCGCGTATGCAAATGGCGGCGCCCATGGGCGCCGCCATTTGTGTTCCTTATTTTGGCACGTGTAGTCTACATAAACATTTACGTCTACGCTATTTGCATTCCCCTTATTTTCGCCATAGTCTACGTAAATGTTTACGTAGACTACACGTGCCAAAATAAGGAACACAAATGGCGGCGCGCATGGGCGCCGCCATTTGCGTATGTGCGGTTTTTTTGTTTTGTTTTTTTACTCAGCCGTGATAGGCTACGTAAACATTTATGTAGCCTATCACGGCTGATTGCAGGGACGCAAACGGCGGCAGCTACGGCCACCACCTTTTGCGTTCCCGGCCAGCCAGGATTCGCAGCGGAAGGGATGGGGCGCCTTCCCCCCGGCCAGAATTTCGGGGGGAGGGATGGAGCGCCTCCCCCCCACCGCAAATCAAATTTTGGGCAAGGTAAGTGACTTTCGTACATCCCTAGTAGCAAGCCAGTAGGCAGTGCAGATCCTTTAGCATAAGCATAACATATGTGCATCCCAGGCTCAGCAACGGGTCTTCATTTCCCATTCAAGACCAAATCACCCCAGAATAATTTGAACTACAACAGGGAACAATATATTGTTGCTGGGAGAATTCAGTTTCTCCCCCGATACTGTGAAGATCACAGCTAAGCTCAGAGGGAGCAGGGAATTCTGGGGTGGGGGTGGTGGCAGATGACATCAGTGCCCTGGCTAATCAAAACATATTGTGAGCCCTGGTTCTACTCCACCACAACAAATTAAGGAGATCTCTTTCTCCTTTCCCATGCCTGCAAGTTTTAAAGCAGCTTGGGATATTGTTCTGAAGATGAAAAATCCCCCATTACACAGCTTCAGCTCCTTGTGTGCATGGGGGGTGGGGTGGGGGGGGGTGTTGCGTTAGAATCTGAGCTCTTTTCCCTGCTCCAGGAATGAGAAAGCTTCTCACAAAACCGGGGCAGAGGAAAGGGCTTATTTCTGATCTGCTGCAGATCAGACATAAGCCCTTTCCCTTGCTGAGCACTCAGAAAGGGACCCTCTCTCAGCAGCATTGGGCAGGGGAAATGCCCCCCCCCACTGATCTACATGGATCAGCAGAAGAGGTGAAACTGGGATGTGTGTGTGTGTGTGTGTGTGTGTGTGTATCTACGCGTATGAATGGTGTGTGTGTGAGAGTGTGTGAATGTCTTCATGCGTAAATGTCTTCATGTGTAAATGTCTCCCTTGGTGTGAAAATGTGTGTGGGACTGTGGGTGCACATGACAGCTCTGGCTCTACCCACTTTGGGCAGAGGCCCCACCCACTGCTGGCATGGAGTCCCTACTGACATCCCAGCCTAGGGCCAATTTCAGGCTGGAAATGGTTCCTCACCCCTGCTTTAGATCATGGCTGTTCCCTGCTTTGTTTTGTTTGCAAACCAGCATTTTAATAAACAATTTCACATGTAGATGAGATGAGGGGGCATCTTTCGTATCCATGGAGCCTCTTTGTGTAACCCACTGGTATATTTTTCTTTAAGAATTCTGAGGAATATCCCTGTACATGCTCAGTAAAAGAGTGAGATAAGGAGTGGCCAGCATTTTAGGCAATTACCAAAACTACAGTGTGGAAGAAGCTTGTTTTCTCCTCCCTGTTAAGACCCTGAACCTTTGAGACAGGTTAGCAGGGAGGCTTTCTTTTGAATTTTTTTTAAAGAATCATGATATTTGTTTACAAACACTTTGTGTTCCTTGTTTGTTTATGTTATTTTATATTGTATTAAGGGCTGTTTAACAAGTTGTTCCTGTGTTGCTGGATCCTGATCCAATTTTTGAGAAGATTGCTGACGAGCTGGAGAGAACTGAGTACAAACTGTTCTTTGGCCAGCAGAAAAATCAAGTTTCAGAGAGAAGTTTTATTTATATTCTTGTTGTGGACTCAAGCTGAAAAAAAGACAGAACTTTGGGAGGGCTATGCTCTGTTTTATTGTTTTGGTGATAAGTGTATGGTTATGCATGTAGAATTATTTTTGTTATTTATTCGTCCAGTCGCTTCCGACTCTTCATTAAGGGTGTACGAAACCCCACTTACCTCTGTCCTCTGGGGTCCATGGGAGGGGGGAGGTGATCCTGTCTGGTGCGCTGGGGTCTGTGAGAGGGGGGAGGCTATCTGTCCCTCCCCCCCCGGAATCCTCCCTAGCCAGCTCCACTCCGCTCCATGGCAAGGTATCTACATAGCCTATCATGGCAAAAGACAGGGGCACAAATGATGTAGCGGCCGCCATTTGCGTCCCTGCTAGGGATGTACGAAACCCCTACCTGGCTCCGCTCTGGTGCATCAGCGGTGGGGGGGAGGCACTCCATCCCTCCCCCCGGAATCCTCCCTGGCCGGATCCGCTCCGCGGCGGTTCTGCACAGCCGCTGGCTGGGGCCAGCTGCAGCTGGAGTTCCAGGCACTGTCGGGTTGCTGCAGCTGCAAATGGTGGCCGTCGTAGCGGCCGCCATTTGCGTCCTCGCAGTAAGCCATGAAAGGCTATGTAAGTATTTACGTAGCCTATCACGGCAAAAGGCAGCCACGCAAATGGCGGCTGCTACGCCATTTGCGTGGCTGCCTTTTGCCGTGATAGGCTACGTAAATACCTATGTAGCCTATTACAGCAAAGAGCAGGGGTGCAAATGGTGTAGTGGCTGCTATTTGTGCCCCTGCCTTTTCCCATGATAGGCTATGTAATACTTACGTAGCCTATCACGACTTACTTCAAGGACATAAATGGCGGCCGGTATGATGGCCGCCATTTGCGGCCGCAGCAGCCTGGCAGAGGCCAAGAGACCAGCTGGAGCCACCGTCGCTGCCAGGTACGCTCCATCCCAGGGGATTCCACAGGGTGGCGGGGGGGGAGACCATTCTGCCACGGATTCCAGGGGGGCAGATTCTTTAGAATCTGGCCTCACTGGAGTCCGTGGCGGAATTCTCTGACATCCCTTGTCCCTGCCTTTTGCTATGATAGGCTACGTTGATACTTACGTAGCCTATCACAGCTTGGCAGGGATGCAAATAGCAGCCACAGCAGCCCGGCAGTGGCCGGAAGACGACCCGGAGCCGCCGCTGGAGCTGCTGCCACCACCGGAGCCAGGTAGGTCCACTCCGGGGGGGATTTCGGGGGGTGGCGGCGGGGTAGTCCGTTCTGCCATGGACTCGGGGGGGGGGCGGATTCTAAAGAATCCGGCCTCACTGGAGTCCGTGGCGGAATTCTCCAGGTTCCCTACTCTTTTGACTTCATGGACCAGCCCATGCCAGAGCTTCCTGACGGCCGTCGCCACCCCCAGCTCCCCCAAGGTCGAGTCTGTCACCTCCAGAATATCATCCATCCATCTTGCCCTTGGTTGGCCCCTCTTCCTTTGGCCTTCCACTTTCCCTAGCATCAGCATCTTCTCCAGGGTATCCTGTCTTCTCATTATGTGGCCAAAGTACTTCAGTTTTGCCTTTAATATCATCCCCTCAGGTGAGCAGCCTGGCTTTATTTCCTGGAGCATGGACTGGTTTGATCTTCTTGCAGTCCAGGCACTCTCAGAATTTTCCTCCAACACCACAGTTCAAAAGCATCTCTCTTCCTTCGCTCAGCCTTCCTTATGGTCCAGCTCTCGCAGCCATAGGTTACTACGGGGAATACCATTGCTTTAACTATGCGGACCTTTGTTGTCAGTGTGATGTCTCTGCTCTTCACTATTTTATCAAGATTTGTCATTGCTCTCCTCCCAAGAAGTAAACGTCTTGTGATTTCCTGGCTGCAGTCAGCGTCTGCAGTAATCTTTGCACCTAGAAAGGCAAAGTCTGTCATTGCCTCCATGTTTTCTCCCTCTATTTGCCAGCTATCAATCAAGCTGGTTGCCATAATCTTGGGTTTTTTGTGGTTTAACTGCAACCCAACTTTTGCAGTTTCTTCTTTCACCTTCGTCATAAGGTTCCTCGGCGTTATTGTTGTTTTTAATTAAGTTATTAACATATATATTGATTGTCCCTGTACAAAGCCTTTGCTGTGAGTCCCTTTAGAGACCATGAAGAAAAAGTGTTACACTTGCATGATGCAGAACTTTGATTTTCTGGGGTTCTACATCAGCTGGGAAGTCTCTGCCAATAGAAGAGGCTCACCACTGCAGATGTCTACTGGGAACATGAGGAAGGCGATAGGAGGGATTTGAATGCAAGCGGAGGGAGGTGACAAGGATGGGGACAGAAAGGGGGCAGAGCTGGTATGCTCATCTTTGCTCTTCCTCCTCATCAAACACTTTGAAAAATAGCCTGAATAGGACTTTGGTAAAATACCAATTCCTGTAGCAGGGTCTGGTATGGACAACACCCTGAACCATGTTCCTCTGAGGAGTCTGAGCCCTCATTCCCGGAAGATCCTCCGGTGTTGGAAGGAGAAGACTCAGCCACAGAAAGGCATCATGGGACTTCTATTTCCCAAGGACCCAGTTCTCCAGGGGAACCCCAGGGAGCAGTTCCCCTGTGTCCAGAAGAGGCTGCATTAGTATCTTCAGACTCTGAGGACTCAGACCATGAAGACACTAGCATGCCAACACCACTCCCATGGCACCGTAGCCTGAAGCTGCTAAAACAGACCAGGCCCCTTTAAGGGTGAAAACCTCAATAAAGGTGGAGGTGGAGCTAACCACTGTAAGGCCTGGTGACTTCCTATTTAAGCTTCAGTCTTTCTCTGACCTTGGTTGGAATAACATACAGGTAACCCTGTCTGGCTTCCAGACCCATGTCTGTGGTGCTCTTTACGCCTTGCTTCCTGAGCAGCCTAACCCACCCTAACCCCTAGTCAAAATCTGATCCATAGCAGAACATGGCAACCCCAGAGCATCACCAGAACCCATGGGACATGGTCTCAGGCAGAAGGCTTTCCCTTCACTTGGAAGAGAATATGAAGGATTGGAGCTGGAACTGTTTTGCATGCAATCCTGAGTTATGGTTCCTCCAGCTTCTGAACAGTGTCTGAACACCAATGGCCATTGAGCAGTATCTTTATGTACTGAGCTTTACGGAAGCCTTGGGAGATGGTCATCTCTTCATCTTATACAGAACAACAGCCTGTCTGTAACAATAACTAAGAAAGCCTTGAGAAGCACAGTGACAGAAATTAAAAAACTGTAGCCACCCTCTCATTTAGTTTCTTGCTCAGCCTTTGTCTGAATAATCACACGGTCATGAAATCTGCTCCAACATGGAATTTGCATTGAACTTGGCTCCTTGGCTTTCTGAATAAGGCAAATGGAACTTTGATCTGCCAAGCTTCAAAAGACCTACTTACCGGGACCCTATAGTATAGTCTCATTGATCTTTATCCTAGCCAGTCTGGCAAGTTTGACTGTTAAATGCCTTCGTAAGTGCAACAGCACTAAATAGGCCTAATTTGATAAAATAATGACCATTGATTGGCTGCTGAAGTTGGAAGGCTGCAGTTAGGGCGGGGAAGGATGGTTTTCATTCACCAAAGCGCTGGTGGCACATACGTATGTCACCAAAAGGGGCTCACCTCTTGTCACCCATCTCTGCTTCAGTCAGCTCAAAATGCCTTTGCTGAAATCTCCTTTCTACAGTCATATCACCTCTGCACTGTCTGGCTTCATGTCATTTTCAGCATCTAGTTCAAACTTCTCACTCTTCTACTGAAGACTCCCGCCTTGTCAGGGCATGCAGCTCAGGAAAGCGCCACATAGGGCTCCCAGTAGTCTGTGCGCAGCGTAGTGTATCCTGAGGAACCAGGCCAGAGCGAGGGGTTATTGTTACAGAGCAATTGAGGGTTGTGAGCACTCTGTCCACATGGAGTTGTGCTTTATATTTTCATGGACATTACCCTGACACCAACGGAGGCTGGTAGCTCCGATTTTGGTGGGGCTGTGAATCCACTCTGGGTTTCAGTCAGAACCAACTAGAACTCTGAAGGAGCTACCCAAGGTGCTGAACCTATTTTGGGGGCTAGGGCTAAGCACCACGGATAGCTCCTTTAGAGTCCTAGCTGATTCTGGCTGAAACCCAGAATGGATTCACTGCCCCACTGAAATTGGAGCCAGCAGCCTCCACTGCTTGGCACCTTGGTTCAAGAATCCCTTTCATTCTGGAAGAAACAGCTGGGCCACAGGTGTGGAAGGTGACCAGGAGCAAGAGTAATGTCTTGGATGGGTGTAGAGGGGCAGAGGGTTCCTCCATTGTGCTTCCTCCATTGATTCAATTAAATGCAGTTGCTGTCATGTAACCGTGGACACATGTAGTCACTGCCCACAACCCACAAGGGTGCTGGTATTGGCCAGTCCAGAGTCTTGGCAAGAAAGATGGCCCAGTCCTAAAGCATCCCACCTGACAGACAGGTCAACTGGTTTAGATACCACCTGGGCACCCTTCTAACATTTTTTGTTTGTATAAGGGCTATGTGAAAGGAGCCAGGAGGTTTTCACACTGGAGTTCCCAGTACCTTACTTCCTGCACCACTAGTCCTTTATTTATTTATTATATGGTTATAAGCCATTATTATGGTGGTGATCATCGTCATCATCATTATTATTACAACAACAACACATAGGAATAATAAAAGCACAGTTTACATAATAATGTAAACACATTATTATTATGGCTCACATAATAAAAATACAATTTTGAAAGCAAAAACACATCCTCAGCAACCCAAAATTATTAAAAACATAGGCCAGGGGTGGGCAGAAAGTAGATCTCCAGCATTCCAGACCATGCTAGCAGGGGCTTCTGTGAGCTGAAGTCCAAAAGATCTCCCTTCTGCCCAGCCCTGACGTAGATCATTGAAGATAACAACAACAACAACAAGAACAACAAGCAAAGGAGCAGTAAAGAAACAACAACAACAACAGCAGCAGCCTTTCAAACTCCTTAATTTTAGATGTTAAGGCTCAGGAAAAATCAACCAGGAATAAACAAGTTTTTAAAGCTCAATTTAAAATGTGCAGAGTTGAGGCTATACATACCTCAGTGGGCAGGGAATTCTACAACCTGGGACACCACTGAAAAGACCCTGTTTCTAAGCCCAGCAGGCCAAGCCCTGTGGTGTGAGGGTCCCATCTAGGCTGCAGTCTCAGCCTACTTGAGCACCTAGTCAATTGACCCTGAAGCCAACCCCTGTCAACCAGGTCCCATAAAGTTCCCTAACCTGGTGCCCTCCAGATATTTGGGGCAAAAAACTCCCAGGATTCCTGACCACTGATCTTGCTGGCTGGAGCTCGTGGGAGTTGAAGTCCAAAACATCTGGAGGACACCAGGGTGGGAAAGACTGGAGTAGCACAGAGCTTGCTCCTCTGCTTGTGCAACTTGTCTCTTATGTGAGGTTGCTTAGTGTCCTTTCCCTCCTTGGACACTAACCCTTGTCAAGTTATGAGGATGGGTGAATGGGAAGATCATTTATATAAAACACTGAAAAATATTTTAATATCCTGGTCGAAGGAATGGAGGAAGGGGGGAAGAGAAGAAAGCCTGGCCTTGCAAAATGTTTGTCCAGAGAACTGTTAATTGCTAACCTGGAGGGATGTCTTGTTAAGGTGAGATAACAGAGTTTAATGCTAAAATCCTGGAGCAGAGAACAATTTGTGTGGGGGGCAGGGGGAACTGGGTGATTAAGTACTGGCTGCACAAACTACTAGCAGCATACAGTGGAACAAAACTTCACACACTTGGCTAGTTCGTGAATGCTCCTAGGGCCAGATTAGGCATGACATTAACTGTCTGATTGCAATGGGCAGTTCGATACTGACTTCTATAAGCGCAGGGCAGTGTAGCCTAGAGGAAAGCTTGGCAAAGAGGATTAAAAAAGAATGTGAATAAGTTGCTTTCATGGCTCTTCATCCTGCCAGTACTGCATAATTAAGCAAACAAATGAAAACAAATGTATTTTCCTGTATGCCCCTCTAGTGCAATCATAGGGTCAAAACAGGCATGACTTTAAATGTGTATCTAGCAGCTAAGTTGTTGTTTTTTACTCTAGAGTAGGTACAAAGCCCCCAATTGAGACTTTACCATGTAGTTGGGGGGGGCCTTTAAGTTCTGGATCGGGGGGAGGCGCTTCACATGCTCATTTCTCTATCCCAGATATTTGATGGGATGATGGGCTTTCTAATGCATCAGTTAAATTGTTTTGATCATCATTGATGTTTTAATTGTTTTATAGGGTGGTGGTACTTTAGGGGATACATGCTTTTATATTTTTAGGGGATACATGTTTTTAGCTACTTTAAATTTTGTAAGTTTTAATTTTGCTGTAAGACACCTTAAGTCTTTTTGGAGAAAGGCATCTAAGAAATCGAATGCATCATCATCATCTAATTAAAAAAGACTGAGCTGATAGATAAGCATTTAAAGTAATGTTTGTTTTGGCCTTTAGAATAAACTTGTATGCTTGTCCTGTCAGAAGGGCATAAATTTTAGGCTTTAAAAGAATTGGAAAACAGACTTTTCCTCCAGCCTTTATGAATGCCACTGTTAAACCAAACCACATAGGCACTGTTCTATCATTATGTGCATGCAAGAACAAGAACAGACACTTGTCTGTTTAAAATGGTAAAAAAACAACAACCCACACACAAACACATCTTAACAAAGATTACATATCACTGTTAATTAGGTCAAGAGCTCTACATATGACTAAACATTTATGTTGAGTATTCTGCAAAGTCCATTATAAATATAGAGGAGGTGAATGCTAAATCACGCCATTGGCTCATCTGACCTAGTTTTGTCTGCTCTGACTAATGACAGCTCATCTCAGACTGGGATTCTTTTACCCTCAGCGTTTTAAGACAGAGATGCTGGGGTTTGAACCTGGGACCTTCTTCATATGAAGTTCTTCCTTCTAGGCAACATGAAAAAGAGCACAGAATGTTATTATCCAAACAGTGCAATCCTGTGCATGTTTATTTATTGTTTGTTTTATTATTACACTTATACCCCACCTTTCTTCCATTGTGGAAGTCAAGGTGGCGACACGGGGTTCCCAGGTGGTCTCCCCTCCTGACCAGACCCAGACCTGCTTATCTGCAGCAAGGTGGCTGCCTCATGTGCCTTCAGACTAAGCCCTGTAAGTAAGTCCCACTACAGCAGTCTTCTCCAACCTGGTGGCTTCCAAATGCTTTGGCCTACAAATCCCAGCATTCCTCACATTTGGCCATGTTGGCTGGAGCTGATGAGAGTTGGTCCAAAACATCTATGGAACTCCCTGGCTCTGGAGGTCAGGCAGGCACCAACACTGCATTGTTTCTGGTGCCGCCTGAAAGCATCTTTAGTTTAGGAAGCCTTCCTTGACTGACCAGCCATGGCTTTTATTGGTATTCTGTTGTTGTTTTTCAATTTTATTTTTTTTTAATGTTTTATTCTTTTATTCTTTTATTTTCTTGTTATCTTTTATTGTTCATCACTCTGGAATCTGTATAGATGTGGAGCAGTATATAGATGTTCTCTCTCTCTCTCTCTCGTCCAAAACATCTCGGGAGCTCAAGGTTTGGAAAGGCTGTACTATTCCAGGTAAGTGTGGATAGGTTTGCAGCCTGGGGGTAAAATCCAACAAAAGTCCTACTTAGAGCAGACCCATAAAAATGAATGGGGCTTTAGTTAGCCATGACTTACTGAAATCCTATTCATTTCAGTTGCTCTACTCTAAGTAGGATTTATGTTGGATTTTACCCTAAGAGCCAAACTACACATTACATTAAATGTAAATTCGTATTTGTGTCTCTGTGTGTTTAAAAGGAATTTCAGCCATAATGGGGAGGGGGGAGGGGGGGTTCTCCTGATAAAAATGGTTGCCCATCCAATTCAATTACTTGCCTCAGGAAAGAAACCGCTACAAGCACTCAAAATCACATTATTACTGTCCCGCAGCTTTTACTACTGTTTTATTGTTTTGCGTGTGCATTTTAAAAAGGACTTTATTGTTTCATTTAATGCTGATTGTTGAAAGTTTACATTTTTATTAATAGCTGACTTGGAAGTGTTTGTTGGCATAGATACCTTTTAAATAAGATAAAGAATAAAGCAAAATGCTGTCTATTAAAATCATTTTGGGGTTAGTAGCTTTTGTAGCCTTGTTTGGAAGCCTGTATTTCCAACCATCAAATGTGGGAGGAATAAAGTGTGTGTGATGAAGCCAACTGAACACAAATATTCAACAGTGGGCCTTATTACATGCAAATGTTTAATGTTTTAAAGGAATCTTAAGTATGAAAAAAGATGAACATGTTCAAAAGTGCCACTGTGGTGTCCTGGTTAGTGGCAGTCTAGGATCCAAGTTTAGAATTCCTGCTCAGCTATACAGCTCATTAGGTGATCAGTTATCTCCCAGCCTAACCTACTTCACAGCGTTGTTGTGAGAATAAGGTGGAGATGAGAACTACCTTGGTCTCCTTGGTGGAAACATGGGATATAAATGTACGGAGGGAGCAATCCTATGTTGGCTAGACAGCAGCTAGACAGCCATAGCATATTGTGTTGTCCAGGAACTGACCTCAGAGCCTGCACTCTGAGGTTGGTTCCCAGAGAATCAACCTCCCCCCACTTCTGTGCTGCCCCAGAGGCAGCGCAGAACAGCTCCATCCTCCGCTCTCGCAAGAGGAGTGCAGAAAGGCCGAAAAGGGGCGTGGCTGCGGGCATTCCGGGGCGGGGAGGGCTGAAATGCCTGTACATCCTATGTGTCGTACAGCAGCCTCCTTCCCCGCTCTATCCTCCTGCGGCTAGACAGCTGTAATCAGCTGTCTAGCCGAAAATGCAGGGCAGGAGAAGTGCAGAGGGAGTGATCCCCTCCAAGCTTCTGCTGCCCTGCTTTTGATAGGCAGCCACCTCCGAGTTTGGAGGCAAACACCCATCTGGATAGGATTGTGCCCTAAATAAATAAAATCAAGGTTCTCCTCTGTTTTGCATGTTTTTAAAGTATTTTTTTTTTCTTTTCTTTTCACTTTTCTATTGAGTGATTGTGGAGATTAAGCCATGCTTGTTCGTTTCCAGTGTGGAAGTCCCAGAGAGGTTCACTTGAAGTTTCGTAACTCTTAATTAAAGAGATTTATATTAAAGAGATCATCTTCATGCAGAAAACATTGGACAATTTGATGTTTAGCAAAGACAGAGAAAAAAAACCATGCAGAACTACCTACAGTCAGGGCCAGAAATATTGGAACAAGGATAACTGTTTTGGCAGTTGTCCTCTGTACACCACCACATTGAAGTTGAAAGGAAACATACCCAGATGGGAGCGAAGTCAGGACTTTCAGCTGTCATTCAAGGGGTTTGGCAAAAGTGGGACACTAACCATTCAGGAAGGACAGCCAGTGGCATACACACACACCCATCGTTGGTTGCTCATAAGTAATGGAACGAATGGCTGACAAGCAGCTACATGGCCAGGTGTGGCCTGTTTCCTGGGTATCCCATGACCAATCAAGCAGATAAAAGGCCTGGAGGTGGTTCTGAGTGTTACATTTGCATTTGGTAGCTGTTCACTGGAACTCCCAACATGAGGCCCAAAGAGGTGTCCATGCGAGTGAAGGAGGCCATCATTAGGCTGAGCAAACAAAATGAACCCATCAGAGAGATAGCAAAAACAGTGGGAGTGGCCAATACATCAGTTTGAAACATCCTGAAAAAGAAGGAATTAACCAGCAAGCTCAGCAACAGAAAAAGGCCTGGAAGACCACGGAAGACACCTAAAGTGGATGGCTGCAGAATGCTGCTCATGGTGAAGAGGAACCCTTTCACAACATCTAGCCAGATCAAGAACACTCTTGAAGAGGTAGGCATGTCATTGTCAACATCTACAGTCAAGAGACGGCTTTATGAATGTAAATACAGAGGCTTCACAACAAGGTGCAAACCACTGGTAATGTTCAAGAACAGACAGGCCAGATTAGCCTTTGCCAGCAAACACCTAAAAAAGCCTGCCCAGTTCTGGAATAAGATTCTTTGGACTGATGAAACCAAGAGTAACTTGTACCAGAATGATGGGAAGAGAAAAAGTATGGAGAAGGAAAGGAACACCTCATGATCCAAAGCATACCACATCATCTGTCAAACATGGTGGAGGCAGTGTTATGGCATGGGTATGTATGGCTGCCAATGGAACCGGGTCACTGGTGTTTATTGATGACCTGACTGCTGATAAAAGCAGCAGGATGAATTCTGAAGTGTATAGGGCTATACTTTCTGCTCAGATTCAGCCGAATGCTGCCAAACTGATAGGACGCCACTTCATCTTGCAGATGGATAATGACCCAAAACATACAGCAAGAGCTACCCAAGAGTTTCTCAAGGCAAAGAAATGGGATGTTCTTCAATGGCCAAGTCAGTCACCTGATCTCAACCCAATAGAGCATGCGTTTCACTTACTGTTACTGAAGACAAGACTGAAGGCAGCAAGACCCACAAACAAGTAGCAGCTGAAGGCAGCTGCAGTAAAGGCTTGGAAAAGCATCTCGAGGGAGGAAACTCAGTGTTTGGTCATGTCCATGTGTTCCAGACTTCAGGCAGTCATTGACTGCAAAGGATTTTCATCCAGGCATTAAAGGCGATCCTTAAATTTGAAATCATGTTGCTTTGTTCCATTACTTATGAGCCACCAATGATGGGTGTGTGTGTATGCCACTGGCTGTCCTTCCTGAATGGTTAGTGCCCCACTTTTGTCACACCCCTTGAATTACACCTGAAAGTCCTGACTTCGCTCCCATCTGGGTGTGTTTCCTTTCAACTTCAATGCGGTGGTGTACAGAGGCCAACTGCCAAAACAGTTATCCTTGTTCCATTATTTCTGGCCCTGACTGTATAACCATGTCCCATTAGCTTAGCGTTTCTGATTGCTGTGGCTGTGATCTTCTACCAGCCACCCATAAAACCTTCCCAGAAAAATACAGGATGGAGAAGATGTAGCTTTCTAGTGTTGAAAATAATATCCTTAAATATTAACCAGAAAAAGGTCAATAGTGTCAAGGAGAATGAATGAAACACAGGAAGCTGCCTTATACTTGAGTCAGACCAACCCCCTTTTAAAGCCATCCGAATTGGTGGCCATCACTACATCTTGTGGTAGCAAGTTCCATAGTGTAACTATATGCTGTGTGAAGAAGTGAACCAATTACCTAGGGAGGTGGTGGGCTCTCCCACTCTGGAGGCATTCAAGACGAGGCTGGACAGCCATCTGTTAGGGATGCTTTGACTTAGATTCCTGCATTGAGCAGGGGGTTGGACTCGATAGTCTTATAAGCCCCTTCCAACCCTGCTATTCTGTGAAGTGCTTCCTTTTATCTGTCCTGAATCTCCCACCCATCAGCATCATAGGATGATCCAAGGTCTCATGAGCAGATTTCTGCTTGTGCAACATGACTTCCCTGTCCTCTCCCCCTCCCCCGCAGCCCCCCGCGCAATTCCAAAATCTGCTCTGGATGGTCCCCCAAACAGAAAATGTGGGGGGCACATGAGGGGCTGCAGGGGGGAAGGGAAATTTATTCCATCAGAGGTTTTCATTCTGCTGATGAAATGACACCACCGGATGCTGAGAAACCTAATTTGGCTCATGTTGTATGATTTATTCTTCTTTATTTTGCTAGTCATGTGGAGAGCCAAAGAGCTGCACCCAAATGGCCTCTCAAAATATGTGTATTTGTGGACAGAGAATTTGAGGGGACAATTTCCCTGAATTTCTCCAACACTTTCTCATAGATAGGACTCACAATTGGCAGGGGTTGTGGCACAGCTTCTTTCCTTTCTCCTAAGGGGTTTTGGGTTTTTCTGCTGCCACTACAAGTGTTGTGGCTTCCACTTTTCTGCATCATTCTCAGGGCATTTTATAATTTATTTTGACTGTGCTTTTGAGCTTACCTAATCACTGTGATGTGGTGAAGGGTGCTGGGTGTGTGTTTTCTGTCTATGACACATCTCTCAATTGCTCTGCAGCCTCCCAGGCGTTGCCCAGGCGTTGCCCTTATTAATAGTGTTGCCCTTACTTTCACCGTAGTCTATGTAAATCTTTACGTAGACTACCCGCGCCAAAATAAGGAACGCAAATGGCAGCGCCCATGGGCGCCGCCATTTGCGTACACGCTTTTTTTTTTTTTCAAAGTCAGCCATGATAGGCTACGTAAATCTTTATGTAGCCTATCACATTTTTGTGTTTTTTTACCTTCCCAGCAGAAGAACTTTCGCAGCCGGAGAGGCGGGGCGCTTCCCCCCAGCCAGAATTTCGGCGGGGAGGGATAGGGCGCCTCCCCACCCACCAAGAATTTCGGGGGAAGAAATGGAGCGCCTCCCCCCCCACCACGAAGCAAGCTGCGGGACCAGGTAAGGGACTTTCGTCCATCCCTACATGGCAGTGGCGGTAGGAAAGCGACGCACTGGTCATGAATCTATGCAACACCACATTCTGGCCTTCCCCAACCTTGTGCCCTCCAGATGTGTTGGACCGCACACATTCCTATTCAGCATGGCTATTTCAGTTGCAATCCAATGCACCAAATTGAAAGCTGCCGTATTTCATGCTCCCTTTTCCTGTGGCATACATCAAACACATAGTTGTAGTTATGCAATTATTTGTGACCGTGCATTGGGTCCATTGGTGGTTCAGTTGCTTCCAGTGCATCCCTTTGAAAATCTTGTCATGCATTAGAGGTGACATCACCAATTCCCTGATCAGTTTTCAGCTTTTCTGACATGACTTTCTCCCCTCTTTACTGGTAGGGATGTACGAATCCCTTACCTTGTTCCAGTCCAGGGCATCTGCGGTGGGGGGGAGGTGATCCGTCCCTCCCCCCGGAATCCTCCCAGCTGGCTCCACTCCACAGCAAGGCTGCAGAGCCACTGGCCCAGGGCCGGCCGCAGCCGGACTTCCAGCCACTGCCTGGCTGCTCTGGCCACAAATGGCGGCCGTCGTAGCAGCCGCCATTTTCGTCCTTGCGTTAGGCCGTGATAGGCTACATAAGTATTGACGTAGCCTATCACGGCAAAAGGCAGGGATGCAAATGGCGGCCGCTACACCATTTGCGTCCCTGCCTTTTGCCGTGATGGGCTATGTAAATACTTACGTAGCCTACTACGGCAAAGAGCAGGGGCACAAATGGCGTAGCAGCTGATATTTGTGCCCTTGCAGCCGTGCTCTATGCCGTGATAGGCTATGTAAGTATTTACGTAGCCTATCACAGCCTAATGCAGGCACGCAAATGGCGGCTGCTACGACGGTCACCATTTGCAGCCGCAGCAGCCCGGCAATGGCCGGAAGATGAGCCGCATCCACTGCTACCGCCGCATCCGCCGCCAGGTAGGTCCGTTCCGGGGGGGGATTTTGGGGGGTGGCAGGTGGGGAGAGCATTCTGCCACGGATTCTGGGGGGTGGTTTCTAAAGAATCTGGCCTCACTGGAGTCCATGGCAGAATTCTCCGACATCCCTACTTCCTGGTGCCACCATGCATGGAGCACTATATCTGGAAGTGAGAGGAATTTGTTTCACTTGGAAGTGACATTTCCAGTATCGGAGCTGAAAGCTAACCTGTACTGACACTGTTTCCCTTTTAATAATGATATGGATGATCTGGGGCAGATATATATCACACCATGCACATGACAAGCTGAATGTGAATCTCAAATCAGCACAGGGCAATGGCCGATATTGAGCATTATTGAGCAAATAGACAAGTGCTATTTGTCCTTGGTTATGAGAAGCATTTGCTCCTTGAGCTGAAGGAGCTCTCTGCGCTGCAGAAGTATAATGGTTGTATAGGACCTTGCTGTGGCTTCCCTCAAAGAAACTTGGGAACAGCAGTTTGGTGAAGCTCTTCTCTGGGCAGGTTTACTTCAACAGTGGTGACAGTACCATCTCCTCTCCTTCACCTGAGGACAAGAGGCTAGCTTAGGGGGCCTAGGGCACATGGCATGGCACTCACAGCTCTGCCCATTTCTGACCCTCAGCATGTGCTGCCTGAGGTGGCCACCGCACTTTGCCTATAGTAGGGCCGGCCCTGCAGAAAGAAACACCAATTAGACTGTACCTCTTGCTGATTAAAGGAAACCAGTAACTCAAATCTTCTGAAAGCCCACTAGCACAATAAAGTTATAATACTAATTTGCAACTTGTGTGTGCATTTCTTCATTCAAATCTGCAAATTTCCTCATTGATTATGAAAACAACACTCAAGAAATCCTAATGTTAGTATTTATTTTATTTTATTATTATTAAATTTATTAATCGCCCATCTGGCTGGTCACCCAGCCACTCTCGGCGATGTACAGCCTATAACAAAGCAGTTTAAAACAATAAAATTCTACAATAAAAACGTTTTCTAAAATACCCTAACCCACCCCAAATGCCTGCCTGAACAACAACGTTTTTAATGCACGATGGAAGCTCATTAAAGAGGGGGCATGATGGAGTTCCCTAGGGAGGGAGTTCCACAGAGTGGGGACCACCACAGAAAAGGCCCTCTCCCTTGTCCCCACCAGTCTAGCTGGCCTGGCTGATAGGACAGAGAGAAGGCCATCCCAGGCTGATCTTGTTAAGAGGCCTGTCTGGTGCTGCTGGAGGCGCTCCTTAAGATAGGCTGGGCTGGAACCATATAGGGTTTTAAAGGTCAAAACACCTTGAATTTGGCCCAGAAAACAACTGGTAATCAGTGCAACTCCTTCAGCACTGGAGTGATGTGATCTCGCCGGCGGCTGCCTTTAATCAGGCGAGCTGCCGCGTTCTGTACCAGCTGCAGTTTCCGAACCGTCTTCAAGGGTAACCCCACGTAGAGCGCATTACAGTAGTCTAAACGAGAGGAGACCAGGGCATGTACTACCGATGGGAGCAGATGGTCAGGAAGGAAGGGGCGCAGCCGCTGTATCAGATGGAGTTGATACAGCGCTGTCCAGCTCACAGCTGACACCTGAGCCTCCATGGACAGCTGGGAGTCCAAAATGACCCCCAGGCTGCAGACCTGGTCTTTCAAGGGTAGCCGTACCCCATTCAACACCAGGGCAACATCCCCCAGCCTCCTCTTGTCTCCCACCAAAAGTACCTCGGTCTTGTCAGGGTTCAGCTTCAGCCTATTCCTCCCCATCCAGCCACTCACTGTCTCCAGACATTTGGACAGGGATTCTACGGCCAACCTTGGTGAAGATTTAAACGAGAGGTAGAGCTGCGTGTCATCCGCATATTGATGACACTGCACCCCAAACCTCCTGATGATAGCCCCCAGCGGCTTCACATAGATGTTAAATAGCATCGGGGAGAGGATGGAACCCTGTGGCACCCCACAAGTGAGCAGCCACGGGTCCGAAACCTCCTCTCCCAGTGCTACCCTCTGGTACCTGCCGGAGAGGAAGGACTGGAACCACCGCAATACGGTGTCCCCAATGCCCAACCCCTCCAGGCGGTCCAGGAGGATACCGTGGTCAACGGTATCGAAAGCCGCTGAGAAGTCAAGGAGAACAAGGAAGGAGCATTCACCCCTAGCCAGAGCCCTCCTCATATCATCTACCAAGGCGACCAAGGCCGTTTCTGTCCCATGCCCAGGCCTGAAGCCCGACTGAAATGGTCTAGATAATCAGTTTCTTCCAAGTGTGCCATCAACTGCATCACCACCACCCGCTCAATCACCTTGCCCAAAAATGGCAGATTTGAGACTGGGCGAAAGTTGTTCAAAACTTGAGGATCCAAGGAGGGCTTCTTTAAGAGCGGTCTTATCACTGCCTCCTTGAGGGCTGATGGCATCACTCCCTCCTCAAGGGAGGCATTCACCACCGCCCTGATCCCCTCACCCAAAGAAGCTGGAACCGATCCCACAAAACCGGTTTGCCACAGGCCGCCTCTTGCTCACTAACTGTATCCACAGTGTGCAGAGTAACACACCTAATCTGATCATTTTTATCTGCAAAGTGCCTTGCCAAGGCCTCACAGGAGGCCTTAGAATGCTCCAGTGGTTCCGGAGCCACAGGACCGACCAGGCTCCGGACCACTTGGAACAGCCTCCTGGGACAGCACTCTGCAGACGCGATGGAGGCCGCATAATATTCCTTTTTTGCTGCCTTCACCGCTATGTGATAGGCTGAAGATACAGCTCTAGCCCGTGTCTGATCGTCTTTGGAGTGAGACTTCCGCCACTGGCGCTCTAGCCATCTCACCTCCTGTTTCAGAGCTCGTAACCGCAGATTGAACCATGGTGCAGTCTGAGCCCTGTTCAGGGGAGAGGGCGTTTCGGAGCCACCTGATCTAATGCCCCAGTGATTGCAGCATTCCAGCCACCCACCAGGGTCTCGACCGAGTGGCCATTGGCATGCCCCAGAGAATCCCCAAGTGCGTTCAGGAATCCATTTGGATCCATAAGACGCCTGGGGCGGACCATTTTAATGGGTCCTCCACCCCTGCGGAGGGGTTGTGGAACCGAGAAGTCCAACGTCACAAGATAGTGATCTGACCATGACAAGGGGGTGGTGGATATACCCCCGACTTCCAGATCACTCCCCACTTCTTTATTATTTAATAGATTTATATACTGCTGGATATATTTTAAAAATATCTCTAATATTTTTCTGAGCAATGCACCTATGGTCAGTGGAGGTTGGTGGTTCTGATGTCAGTGGGGATGTGAATCCACCCAGGGTTTCAATCAGAACCAATCAGAACTCTAAAGGAGTTGTCCAGTGTACTGATCCTATTTGGGGGGGGGGGTTCAGCACCTTGGACAGGTCCTTTAGAATTCTGACTGGTTCTGACTGAAACCGAGCCAGCTGTGCTGCTTCTACCTGCCCCTTCCTGGAGGGGCTATAAGCTGGCTAGCTGAGGTGGCCTGGGAGAGCCAGGACCTGCAGGAGAAGCTGCTACCATTGGGAAGAGGCGTGCCTGCTGCTGCTGGGCCTGCTGCTGCTGCTGTTGCCACCGCCACCAACACGAGGCCTTCCCTGCGGACTTCTGCCTGGCAGACCACCAGTCCCTGCAGGACCAGGCCCCCAGATACCGAGCCAGCTGTGCTGCTTCCACCTGCCCCTTCCTGGAGGGGCTACATAAGCTGGCTGGCTGAGGTGGCCTGGGAGAGCCAGGGCCTGCTGGAGAAGCTGCCCCCATTGGGAAGAGGCGTGCTTGCTGCTGGGCCTGCTGCTGCCACCACCGCCGCCTTCCCTGCGGACTCCTGCCTGGCATTATTTTTAAGGGGATTTTTAATTGTTTTGTTTTGTTTAATTTCTGGGGGATTCTGTTGTGTTTTTAGGGGTGGGTAGCCTGCCTGATAGGTGGGAGCGAGGGGGCATGTGTCCACCTGATGGAGGCAGTGGGGGGACTGTTGGGGGCCAGAACATACCGAGGCTGGGCAGCAGGCGCTGGCAGAGCGCTAGGGGCAGGCCATGCCAGGTAAGGGGAACAAGGGAGAGATGTGTAGTATCTGTCCCCTGCTCCGGGCCTGTCCAGAGCCAAAGGATGGCTGGGGGAGGCGTGACCCCATCTTCTGGCCTTCGTTTGCTGCTCTGCAATGCCAGGTCTGTTAACCAGAAAACATCTGTCATCCATGACATGATCCTGGATGAGGGTGCAGACCTGGCATGTATTACGGAGACCTGGTTGGCCGAGGGTGCTGCTCCAACCCTTGCAGCCATGTGTCCAGCTGGATTTTCGTATGCACAGCAGCCGAGGGCTGGGGATCGGGCAGGGGGAGTGGCTGTTATCTACCGAGAGTCCTTGGTCTTCACCAGACCCCCTCTCCGGGAGACCAAGGTTAGGGATGTATGAAAGTGACTTACCTTGTCAGATTATGTTGATGGGGGGGGAGGTGCTCCGTGCCTCCCCCCCCGGAATCCTGGCCTGCCGGCTGTGCTCCACAGGGATTCTGCGGAGCCGCCAGCCGGCTCTGCCAGCAGCCGGACACGCTAATTGCGTTCCCCTTATTTTCGCCATCTTAGTCTACGTAAATATTTACGTAGACTAAGACGAGCCAAAATAAAGAACGCAAATGGCGGCAGCCGTAGCCGCTGCCATTTGCATACACACGTGTTGTTGTTTTTTTAAGTCAGACGTGATAGGCTACGTAAAGATTTACATAGCCTATCGTGTGTGTTTTTTTTAACCAAGCCGTGATAGGCTACATAAATCTTTACGTAGCCTATCACGTCTTTTTTTTTTTTTTTAAGCATGGGAAATGGCAGCGGCAGCAGCTGGTCGGAAGACTGGCCACCGCAGCCGCTGCCGCCGAACCGCCGCCGGAGCCGCTGCCACCCGGAAGATCCGCCCCAGGTAAGTCTCATCCCGGGGGGATCCGCGGGGGGGCGGGGGGGGCAGGCCGTTCCGCCACAGATTTCAGGGGGCCGAATGCGCTGGCATTCGGCCTCCCCGAGATCCGTGGCAGAATTCTCTGACATCCCTAACCACGGTTGCTGAGTGCATGTACTGGAAGTTGGGCCCGAAGGGCAGTCTGGAGATTCTGCTTGTGTACCGTCCACCCCGCTGCATGACTGACTCCCTGGCCGAGGTGCTTCAGGTGGTCTCTGATGTGCGTGTGCAGTCCCCTAACTTATTGCTGTTGGGGGACTTCAACGTACATTCGGAGGCCATCCTCACAGGAGCACCTCGGGACTTCATGGAGACCATGGCTTCCTGGGAGCTGCGCCCTATTCTAACTGGGCCCACCCATGTAGCCGGTCATGCACTAGACCTTGTGTTTGTTTCAGGAGAAGCGGGGAGTGATCTGGAAGTCGGGGGTATATCCACCACCCCCTTGTCATGGTCAGATCACTATCTGGTGACGTTGGACTTCTCGGTCCCACAACCCCTCCGCAGGGGTGGAGGACCCATTAAAATGGTCTGCCCCAGGAGTCTTATGGATCCAAATGGATTCCTGAACACGCTTGGGGATTCTCTGGGGCACACCAACGGCCACTCGGTCGAGACCCTGGTGGGTGGCTGGAATGCCACAATCACTGGGGCATTAGATCAGGTGGCTCCGAAACGCCCTCTCCCCTGAACAGGGCTCAGACTGCACCATGTTTCAATCTGCGGTTACGAGCTCTGAAACAGGAGGTGAGATGGCTAGAGCACCAGTGGCGGAAGTCTCACTCCAAAGACGATCAGACACGGGCTAGAGCTGTATCTTCAGCCTATCACGTGGCGGTGAAGGCAGCAAAAAAGGAATATTATGCTGCCTCTATCGCATCTGCAGAGTGCTGTCCCAGGAGGTTGTTCCAAGTGGTCTGGAGCCTGGTCGGTCCTGTGGCTCCTGAACCACTGGAGCATTCTAAGGCCTCCTGAGAGGCCTTGGCAAGACACTTTGCAGATAAAATTGATCAGATTAGGAGTGTTATTCTGCATGCTGTGGATACAGTTAGTGAGCGAGAGGCGGCCTGTGGCAAAACGGTTTTGTGGGATCGGTTCCAGCTTCTTCCTCCTGATGAAGTGGACAAGGTGCTTTCATCGGTACGGCCGACCACCTGCTTACTTGATCCTTGCCCATCTTTGCTCATTATGGGCTGCAGAGAGAGACTGGGTGAGGGGATCAGGGCGGTGGTGAATGCCTCCCTTGAGGAGGGAGTGATGCCATCAGCCCTCAAGGAGGCAGTGATAAGACCGCTCTTAAAGAAGCCCTCCTTGGATCCTCAAGTTCTGAACAACTTTTGCCCAGTCTCAAATCTGCCATTTTTAGGGATGTACGAAAGGGACTTACCTTATCCCGCAGCTTTTTTCGCGGTGGGGGGGAGGCGCTTCGCTTCTCCCCCCGAAGTTCATGTGAGCGGGGGGTGTCTTCCCGCCTCGCCCGGCTGAAATTCAGGCTGGGGGGGAGGCTTCCCGCCTCGCCCGGCTGAAATTCAGGCTGGGGGGGAGGCTTCCCGCCTCGCCCCCGGCCGAAATTCAGGCCGGGGAGAAGCGCCCCATCTCCCCGGCCGCGAACTTCAACAGAAAAGTAAAAAAAAAAAAAAAGCCCCGTGATAGGCTACATAACGATTTACGTAGCCTATCACGGCTAGATCTGCAAAGTCAGGCGTGATAGGCTACGTTAATCGTCACGTAGCCTATCACGGGTGACTTAAAAAAAAAAAAAGCGCGTACGCAAATGGCGGCCCCCATAGGGAGCTGCCATTCGCGTTCCTTATTTGGTCGCTGTAGTCTACGTAAATCTTTACGTAGACTACAGCGACCAAATAAGGAACGCGAATGGCGGCTCCCTATGGGGGCCGCCATTAGCCGTACGCGCTTTTTTTTTTTTAAAGTCACCCGTGATAGGCTACGTGACGATTTACGTAGCCTATCACGGCTGACTTTGCAAATCTAGCCGTGATAGGCTACGTTAATCGTCACGTAGCCTATCACGGGGGCGTTTTTTTTTTTTACTTTTCTTGGAATGGCGGCGGCGGCAGCCGGTCAAAAGACCGGCTGCTGCCCCCGCCCCTGTCGAAGCCCTGCCGAACCGCCGCTGCGACCCGCCACCGGGAGCGACATTCGGGAAAGGTAAGTCCCATCCGGGGGGGGGAGAATTTCTCCCCGAAACTACTTCGGGGGGCCGAATATGTTGGCACTCGGCCCCCCGAAGTTTCGGCGAGAAATTCTCTGACACCCCTAGCCATTTTTGGGCAAGGTGATTGAGCAGGTGGTGGCGATGCAGTTGAAAGCACACTTGGAAGAAACTGATTATCTAGACCCATTTCAGTTGGGCTTCAGGCTTGGGCATGGGACAGAAATGGCCTTGGTCGCCTTGGTAGATGATATGAGGAGGGCTCTGGATAGGGGTGAATGCTCCTTCCTTGTTCTCCTCAACCTCTCAGTGGCTTTTGATACCATTGACCACGGTATCCTCCTGGACCGCCTGGAGGGGTTGGGCATTGGAGACACCGTATTGCAGTGGTTCTGGTCCTTCCTCTCCGGCAGGTACCAGAGGGTAGCACTGGGAGAGGAGGTTTTGGACCCGTGGCTGCTCACTTGTGGGGTGCCACAGGGTTCCATCCTCTCCCCGATGCTATTTAACATCTATGTGAAGCCACTGGGGGCGATCATCAGGAGGTTTGGGGTGCGGTGTCATCAATATGCAGATGACACGCAGCTTTACCTCTCGTTCAAATCTTCACCAAGGTTGGCCGTAGAATCCCTGTCCAAATGTCTGGAGACGGTGAGTGGCTGGATGGGGAGGAATAAGCTGAAGCTGAACCCTGACAAGACTGAGGTACTGGTGGTGGGAGACAAGAGGAGGCTGGGGGATGTTGACCTGGTGTAGAATGGGGTACGGCTACCCTTGAAAGACCAGATCCGCAGCCTGGGGGTCATTTTGGACTCCCAGCTGTCCATGGAGGCTCAGGTGTCAGCTGTGAGCTGGACAGCGCTGTATCAACTCCATCTGAAATGGCGGCTGCGCCCCTTCCTTCCCGAACATCTGCTCCCATCGGTAGTACATGCCCTGGTCTCCTCTCGTTTAGACTACTGTAATGCGCTCTACGTGGGGTTACCCTTGAAGATGGTTCGGAAGCTGCAGCTGGTACAGAACACGGCGGCTCGCCTGATTAAAGGCAGCCGCCACCGAGATCACATCACTCCAGTGCTGAAGGAGTTGCACTGGTTACCAGTTGTTTTCCGGGCCAAATTCAAGGTGTTGGTTTTGACCTTTAAAACCTTATATGGTTCCGGCCCAGCCTATCTTAAGGAGCGCCTCCCGCAACACCAGACAGGCCGCTTAACAAGATCAGCCTGGGATGGCCTTCTCTCTGTCCCATCAGCCAGGCCAGCTAGACTGGTGGGGACAAGGGAGAGGGCCTTTTCTGTGGTGGTCCCCACTCTGTGGAACTCCCTCCCTAGGGAACTCCATCATGCCCCCTCTTTAATGAGCTTCTGTCATGCATTAAAAACGTGGTTGTTCAGGCAGGCATTTGGGGTGGGTTAGGGTATTTTAGAAAATGTTTTTACTGTAGAATTTTATTGTTTTAAACTGCTTTGTTATAGGCTGTACATCGCCGAGAGTGGCTGGGTGACCAGCCAGATGGGCGATTAATAAATTTAATAATCAATCAATCAATCAACCCAGAGTGGATCCACAGCCCTACTGAAATTGGAGCCACCAGCCTCCACCACCCACGGTTTCAGTCTTCTTAGCTGGAATCTCTTTCTGTCTGTATCTCTTTCTGTCTGTTTCCACAAAGTCCAGGAATCTTGAGTTGTTCAGCTATAACCTTCAACAAAGGATAGCCAGACACCAAAACATATTTATACAGATTCCTACAAGAAAAACAGCCAATTTATTTTCATTATGTAACTTTTTTAAAATCCAAAATTGATTCCGGTTTTGAAAAATGAGAGCCATGATTATGACGCTCCAGTTACGACCCATCTCTAGCAACACAAAGCTACACCTTTTGAAGAGGACACTGTTGATTTCAAAGGCAGAAATGAAATGGTGCACCCTGTTAACAACTCTCATTCTGTCAGCTGAGGCACTGAGCTGGATAATAGAGAGAAGGCACCTGGAAAGAATATTTTATAAACACACATTCTTGTGGGAGGAATGAAATAATCATGTTTAAAGCAACAGAAAACAAAGCTTGTACTTCCAAGTGCAGCCCAGTCAAGGCTGCCTTGAATCTCGGAGGACTGGAACCCAGAAATGTTTCACATCTGCTTCAGCAGAGTATTTTGTAAATATTGGCCTGGTTCACACATAATCCAGAATATGGGTTGAATGTGGGTTGTCACTGAATCATGGTTTTTGTTGAATCATGGGTTGTCATTATGTGTGAACCTTGCACTATGGTTTAACTATAGGCTGTTAACCATGAACAACCCAGCAAGAGAACCTATGTTTGTTGTTGGGTTGTGAAGTCTGGATTGCCCATGGTTAACAACTCATATTTAAACCATAGTGCAGGGTTCACATGTAACAACGCATGATTCAGCAACAGCTAGGGATGGGCCAACCCCCTAAAGTCCAGTCAGGGGAGGGCGGGGAGTCCACCACGGGGAAATCTGGGCCGCTTGGGCACCTTTCTGGTTTTAAAAAGGCAAAACTACAGCTGTGAATTGTGTATTTTATGCTATTTATTGCTGTAAAGCACTTGCATCTATGTAAATTGCAGCTGTGAAAGTGTTTTTATGGCTACAATTTACACAGAAGCAAGTGCTTTACAGTCAGAAATGGTGTAAAATATGCAATTTATGGCCAAGACTTCCCCAAGGTCTGCGAATGGCAGCCTCCATTCTCAGACCTTGTCTTTTTAAAACCTGGAAGCTGTCCTGCGCAGAGGCTGGTGGGCATGGAGGTAAGGGGAACCAGTCTACTGCAGCCCCCGCAGGTGAGATTCTTGGGAATCCAACTTCATTTGAGTCCACAGCGGATTTCTCCAGTATCCTAACAACAACCCATACTCTATCGACACTCTGGGTTGTCATTACATGTGAACCCAGTCATTGTTTATAAGCAAGGGAGTTCAGCACAGAGATAAAACTACTTCCCTGTCACAGAGGTGCAGAAGTAGATATGGGTGTGGGGTCAGATTGTCCCCCCACCAGGCCCTCCATGGGCTGGATGAGGTTGGTGGGCATGGTCACATCCACCGATGTCATCATGCCATCCCCCTGCCCATCTTATGCTTTCTCCCTCAGCAGGGAGAAAGGGACTCAGCCGGATTTGGGAAGAGTGGTGGTGGCTGAGTCCCTGACTTTGCACAGTGTCTTACGTCCCTGTGGGGTTGCCACACACCACATGGAGCAACTTGGCTGGGGCTGGGATGATCGGTCGGTCATCCTAGCACCAGCTGAATGCCTGCTGCAGACATCTCTGCACTTGTCTCCAATCCAAGGTTATAGATAATAGCAGGGATTCCTCCAGGGGGTGGAGCTTGGTGGCCAAGCTCCACCCCTGGAGGAACCCATAGCTCTGCAGGCTGGAATGGGGAGCCCAGCTGGCTGGATTAATCCCACAGACTGGGGGTTCTGCACCTCTGCTCTGTCACATTTGTATCCTGTCCTTCAATCATCCAAAGAGCTAGTTTTCATAGCTGAACAGGCATGTGATCGCAGGTCTGTTTGGTCCAAGTTTAACTCTCTTAACTCTCTTTCCCAAACCTGCACATTTAGTGACTATCCATACTGAATGCAGCCCAAAGCCATGCATGACCACAAACTCGATAAATCTCTTTTTGCTACCTTCCTTGGAATGCAAAGAGAAAGGGGTTTGTGTCAGACCCCTCTCAAGGGTTTGTTTTTAGATATATGTTGACTGTGTGTGTGCTGTCTGTTTATATGTTTTTATGTAAATGGTTTTGCACTTTGTATAATGTATTTCAATGGTTTCTTATTTCTGTGAACTGCCCAGAGAGCTTTGGCTATGGGTTAGTATAGAAATATAATAAATGAAACGAATGAATATGAGTCCCTTAGAATCACAGATTTGGAAGGGGTCTCAAAGGTCACTTAGTCCAACCCCCTGCAAATGCAGGAAGCCTGCTGTACAGCATCCCTGTAAGTGGCTATCCAGCATCAGCTTAAAAACTTCTACAAAATCAGACCACTCTCTGATTGTGCAGCTCTGCTGCATATGCCACCTGGCATCTCTGCTAATTCAGTATTCACGCCAGTGTGCAGGAACTTCAGAATGTCAAAAGAACCCAGCTGGATCAGACCAAGGGCCCGTCTGGCCCTGTATCTTCCTTCCTACAGTGAATCAGGTGCCTTCAGGAATCCCATCAGCAGGGTTTGAAGGCAAAGAGAGCCACTGTGGTCTGTGGTGTACTGGTTAGAGTGTTGGACTGGGACTTGGGAAATCCAGGTCGAGACCCCACTTGGCTGTGAAGATCACTTGGGCCAGTCACTGGCTCTCAGCCTAACCTTCCTCACAGGTTGTTATGAGGATAATATGGAGAGGAGGAGGAGGATCAAGGATGCTGCTTCTTGGAGGAAAGGTGGGATATAAACAAATAAATAATGAAATAAATATATCCTCTCCTGCTGAATACCAGCCCAGCACCTGGTATTCACTAGCTTACTGCCTCTGAACATGGAGGTTAGCCATACAGCCATCACTGAAAGAATGGTGTCCTCCATGAATTTACAAGATCAACTTTTAAAGTTGCCCAAGCCAATGGACATCTCTGCTTCTTGTGTCAAGTGGATTCCATAAATGAATCATGCGACAAATTTCATTGGATGACCCCGAGTTCTACTAATAAAAGAAAGGAATAGCATGTTCCAGACAGTGTTACTCTAATAAACCAGCCAGTCATCCCATTCCCTGCTTAGCCACCTTCAGGGATGTCAGATGTCCTACATGGCTGTCACTCACTCGGTTACTTATGCCATACTTCATGAGTACACACATAAGAAAGCAATAGCAGCCTGAAAGTGAGACCAAAGACACCTTGAAACATTTTCTCTTGCTGATTTTACACTGAGTGCAGAACCACTAATGCAAGCCACACATGCATCCAGCTGAGATCAAATGATGTACACATATACCATATCTCCAGGTTCTTTGTTGTTGTTGTTTGGTAAAGCTATCTCATTTCCCTTCCAGTTTTTCCACTTCCTTAAGATTTGTATAATAAATACATTATGGCAAAGAAGTGTTACTTTCATATTGTACAGGGCCTAGTTTGTTATGGGCACTGTGCAGAACTGTTAAATGATGTTGATGACGGGATCTTCCAACAAGACCCTATTGTACAAATCCCAGAAATTATTGGTGACATATGCTGTCAGATTGCCAAATTATGAGAAAGAACTTAGGAGATGTCTTAACTTAGGGGATGCCTTGGGCATTTAGCTGAACAACTAGAATAAGCTCAAAGAGAAGGGACGGTTCTTTCCTGCTGACTTGATTTCTCAGGATCTTTTATCACCAGCGTTTGCTTGGCTTTCTAAGTTTTGTTCCACACATGATGCAGCAACAACACAGGTTTGTGACTAAGTATGTACTCAGTTGGGAACTGCAGCCAATCCAGAAGGGGCTTGAGGCCACCTTGGTCTATATCCTCTTTATTTCCAAGATTAAGAGCACACACAGAACAAATTGGCCATTCAACATAGTGGTGCCATTAGAACAGGACTTTGGGGCAGACGTGCAGGGCCCCATGCAGCAGAATGAGAAGGAGGGCCCCCAAACACAGCGCAACTGGCTTACCACATTATGAAGTAAGTGAAACAATACACGTTAACTTCTAAAGAGTGCCCCCGCAATAAGACCATTAATCCAAATTGCCTAACTGCAGTATTGATTCTGAATAACGTAAGTTTCCCTGTTCTTCCTCAAGAATAACATGGAAGATGCCAGTCTCTCCAGACTTTTTTAGGAGATGTCTTACTGTAGGCAACACCTTAGGCATTTAGCTGAACAACTAGAATAAACTCAAAGACACACACACACACAAATATGGAGTTGCACAGAAAGCTTTACTATGGGTCATTACAATAGTAATTCCAAGTCTCTGCACAGGCTCCTCAGTCTCTGCTTTCCTTGGTCAACATCCAGAGGATGTTGCACATTGCTGGGTCCTCCGTCACCCCTTTGCCCTCTCTCTTCAGTGCTTGCTACCAGTGTAAGAATTTTTCCTGGTGCCGAGGGAAGGACTTCAGATCTACTCACTCCTGAAAATCAGAAGCTTCTGGATATATAGCTCATGCAAACATTGATATCCTCCTTCCCTTCTCCCCCCTCAATGTACTGGTATCTTTGGGGGTGGTGTATTATTATTATTAGTAGTAGTAGTAGTATGGATTACACCCAGAATTCTTTCCACACCCTCTGGATAGGTGGACATTAGAGCTGTGTACAAATGGCCCCTCCAAATTCTCCACCCTGTTTATGGGCAGAAAAATTGAGGGGAGGAGGACAATTTCACTGAATTTCTCCAGAAGGAGGATAAATTTGCCAGCATTTTCTCACAGGTAAGGTTCACCATTGGAAGGGGTTGTAGCACAGGGTATTTCTCGGGGGGGGGGTGCTCTGCTACTATAAGTGGCAACAGCAGCAACTGCGCGGCCAGCCTGACCCCCATTTTACATCCTCCACTATTTCCCATACCTAGCATTGTTCCAGGGCATTGTGGGGAAAAGAGGAGGAAGGCAGCTGCCATATAAAATGAAATGAAGTGTGGGAAGTCAAGGAGTCTGCAGGCTACCAGAAATATTACTGTACAATGAAAGACAGGTCACTCACACACGTTCCTCAGCCACTTCACAAGTACGGTAAGACAAGAACCCTGACCCCAGCCCGTGAGACTTCCTCTGAAATTGTCTTCTGCTTTGAATTTCCTTTTGAAAGCAATTTTCTATCGAATTGAATGAGAACCATTGGCAAACATGTGGGAGAAATTTTCGGCACAGTACTAGTAGACATAGCCCTGCACAAAGTCAGGCTGCTTAGATCCTGTTCAAGTCAAGGGTAGTTAAGCAGCTTGACCGTGAGGGATTGCAACCCAAGCCCTTCTTGAATGTTTTGGCTTGGCTTTCAAGCGAGGTGCTGCCTTTTCCACTTGTCACAACAAAAATCTCAATACAGGTCTATCCATCTGTGTCTTTGACCCCAGTGCCGTGTGTACTGGAAACAAGAGGAGAAAACTGTACAAGAAACCTACACTGAATGCATTATTCACAGGTTGTTGCTTCAGGCTGCCTGCACTGCTTAGACCAGCTTTTCCCAACCTATCTCGCGCCATCCAGATAGGTTGGACTACAACTCCCAGCATCTCTGGCTAGATGGGGGATGCTGGGAGTTGTAGGCCAAACCCATCTGGAGAGCACCAGGTTGGGGATCCTGGGTCCTATTTGAACAGGAATGATATGAAAATCCTATCCACATGCAGCTACTGGCTGCTGCACACCATGAGGGGCCATGGCTCAGTGGCAGAGCACCCGCTTTGCATGCAGAAGGTCCCAGGTTCAAGTCCCAGCATCTCCAGGTAGGGCTGGAAAAAATCCTGCCTGAAGCCGTAGAGCAGGGGTTGGCAATGTGTGGCCCTCCAGATGTTTTTGCCCTACAACTCCCATCAGCCCCAGCCAGCATAGGCAATGGTGAGGGATGATGGGAGGTGTAGGCCAAAAGATCTGGAGGGCCACATGTTGCCCACCCCTGTGCTAGAGAGCTATGGCTAGTCAGTGTCAGCTCTGATGTTGGAAACATTCATAAGAAAATAAGAATTCCCTTACTGGATCAGACCAAGGTCCACTTACTCTAGCATTCTAACAGTGGTCAGATGTCTCTGGGAAGCTCACAAGCAGGGCATGAAACCCACAGTCCCTCCCTCCCCCCCACACACACTCACACCTTGTTTGTCCCCAGCACTAGTACTCAGAGGCATAGTGCCCCTGAACATGGAGGTTCCATTCCATCCAAATCAGCAGGCAACTCCTAGTGCAAACACAACCTTAGTTTCCAAAAAGCCATTTGAGAGGCAGTTTTCCTACCTGCCTTCTAGAAGCCACTGCACTATTGATACCCTTGTTGGTTGCTTTGGACTTGTTTAAGGGAGCCGAATCATTCTTCCACATCTTTGAGTTTTCCTTTGGGTCTGATGAGATGGGATTCAGGAACAATATCCTAGAAATCAACCCATAGAGGACAGTAGCTAATATCATGGGCATGACATAAAATATCCCGAAGTCCATCATATAGATTGGTGAATAGTAGCTTCTGGGCACTTTATACCCACAGGACACTATAGTGGTGTCTTTGTAGGTGTCCATCTTGAGATCTAATAAGAAAAACCAGAGCATGCAGTAGATGGAGGTGAACGCCCAGACAAAAATAATGATCTTCTTGGCTCTGGAGAAAGTGCATAAGAACTGGGCCTTGATAGGGTGGCAAATGGCAATGTACCTCTCGATGGTGAAGGCGGTGATAGAGCAAGAAGAAGCATTGATGCCGAGATACTGCAGGTAAGTAATGCAGAGGCATCCAATGTAGCCATACACCCAGGATCCGTAGACGCTGTCCGTGATGTTGGGAAGTCCGGCAGCCACAAGCACCATGAGGTCGGCTACTGCCAGGCTCACCAGATAACAATTTGTAGGGGTCCTCATGTGCTTTGTCCTAAGGACCACCAGCACCACCATGATGTTGCCCACGATGCCTAACCCACAGATGAGGAGAACCAAAAAGATAGTGACCACTTGGTATTCAATGGCAACCACCTCCCGGTCTGGCAGGAATTCTGTTCTGTTCTGCCCATCGCTTGTGCTGTTCTCCATCTTCACCTGGCTGCTTCTGTTTGCCAGCCGCTGGTCAGCATATGTTCTCCTCGTCTCCCTAGGAAAAGTTAATCACAGCGAACCAAGTATAAGATGGAGTTCCCTTGTGTGATCTTCATATCCCGACCCGCACACAGCAGTCCCTTTGCTTCTAAGAGTTTGCTGGCCACACATACAGAGACACCCACAACAATACAGATGCACAGACACACACAACTACCACACAGGCAGATCTGTCTCTCAATCTGTTTCATCAGCTAGCTGTTGTTGTTTTTTTAAGCAATTGTGCTAGGATACAACTCAGACACTGGCAGCTGGGGAAGCAAGCTCTCTCTCTCTCTCTCTCTCTCTCTCTGCTGAGCAGGCTGCCTTAAAAGGAGAGGGAGATGGGAAGTATCAGAGTTTTCTCTTCCCACTGACAGTTATTCCCCGGGTGGCATGAAGAGAGAAGAGGGTTTTTTCAGTGTTGAACCTGTTAGAGCAAACACCATGTTAGGACCACACACACACACACACACACACACAACATGGGTGCCTCTATCCTACCACTTCCAACTCTCTTTCACAATTTCCAGAGGGGTAGTCATGTTAGTCTTTTCCAGCAAAAATGACAAATAGTCTTGTGGCACCTTAAAGACTCACCAATTTATTCTAGCAAAAGATTTCCTAGATACTTCTGATGAAGTGAGGTACCATCCACCAAAGTGTATGCCAGAATAAATTTGGTCATCTTTAAGGTGCCACTAGACTCCTGGTTGTTTTAACTCTTTTAAAAACTCTGATCTGTTTATGGCTGAAGAAAGGGGTGGGTTGGGTGTTTGAGATTGGACCGACTCAACACTCCCAGTTTAAGGCATCCTTTGTGGGAGGCAATCCCAAAGAGTTACGTGGAAGGAGCAACAAGGCGGTACAAAGAAAGGGATGCATACCAAGATAACTAGAGTTATAATACTTGTTCACTTTTACTGGCATCCATTGATCAGCACTGGTTTAACACACACGCATACACAGAGAGAGAGAGAGAGAGAGAGAGAGAGAGAGAAGCCCTGTTCCATTTGATATAAATATCTTATATAGAACTTACCTTTGGCTTTGTGGAGTGTTCACAGCTGCTCATATTCAATCCGAGTTGATGGCATGAGCGGCGTCCCAACTTTGCATGGCCAGGGGAGATTCGGGGGAAAAGCGTTGCACTTCACTCCATGGACATGCTGCAGATCGCAGTCACTTGCCGAAAGCTTTGCAGGGACAGCGTCCTCTACGCCCTCCGAGGCATGAGACCGATCATCTCAAAGCTCCCATGCTGTCAAATCACAAACTGCCTATTAATTAGAATAATCACAACGTGTTCATTGATTCACAGGCAGGTCTGCGATTTTCCCATGGAGAAAAGGAGAGTGCAGTTGGGTGGCACAGTTTAACTCTGGAGGGCTATTTAAAATACAACTACAAACCCACACAAAGACAGACCTGGCAAGTAGTCCGTTCTTTTAGGACTGCTAATGGGAAACCCAAACAGCAATATATTGCTGATGCTGTCTTATGCATCTACACCTGGCATGTGTATGTGTTAGTGCTCTCTCTGTCTCTCTCCTCTTTATCCTGCTATGAATGTCCATACTTCAGAGAAAATGAGAAAGGAGGGAGGTAGTCTGAATGTGTGTTTTTTTGGGGGGGGGTGTTAGAGTTTCTGTTAAAGAGCCACAGACACCTTTATATATTATTTTAACACTATATTATTTGTGTGGCTTTTTATTTTCTCAGTTTGGGCACTAAAAAGCAGCAGATGGAATGACTTCAGAAATCCAATTTTCTTTTTTATGACTAGAACATCTCATTTGCTTCAGTTGCAGCAGATCTGGAAACAACAAGCTGTGTGAATGGAGGAAGGGAAAATTGGATTTCCTAGGGTTTGGGTTGACGAGGCTGTTGTTCAAAGAACCATATTTTAAATAGGGATTGGGGGGAACTGTTTTATTTTGACATTAACCTAAAAAAATGCAACAACATTAGAGGAATATGTGGGAAACATAAAATTCTGGTTTTCAGTAGTGCTGGCCAAATATTTCTCCCACATTTCTTTCAACCATTCTCATTCAATTTGACAGAAAAGAAATTGCTTTCAAAAAGAAATCAAAGGAGGAGAAATTTCAGAGAAATTCTCGTGGGTTGGGTTTGGGGTTCCTGTGCTTACCTTACTTATGAAGTGGCCATGGAGTGTGCATGGTTGTCCTGTCTGTCGTCATACAATAATCTCTGTGGCAGCCTGTAACCTCCTTGGCTTCCCACACTTCAGTTAAAGCCCTCATGAGGAAGAGATCATGAGGCAATTCCTCCCATGGAGCTTTTTCAGTTCAGGAAGTGCAGGTGGCCTGGGAGGCTGCAGAGCAATGGAAAGATGTGTAATAGAGAGGGGGGGGGACACACACAGCTCCTTCGGCCACCTCTCAGTGATTAGGTAAGTTCAAAAATACCAGCAAAAGAAGTTCAAAATTCTGCCTCAGAAAACTGGAAGCTTCAACACAGTTGATGCTGTTGCCACCTAGAGAGGCAGTGGAATAAACCAAAAACCCTAAGGAAAAAAAAGAAAGAAGCTGTGATACAACCCCTGCCAATAGTAAGCCCTTTCTGTGAAAAACTGTTGGAGAATTTCTCCTCCCCAAAATTGTCCCTGCAGTTTCTCTGTTCACAAATAGACTGGAGAATTTTGAGAGGCCATTTACTCACAGCTCTAGTTTTCAGAAATATATAAGCCAGCAATAAGTAGGCATGAACACCCAAAGGTGGTTGAGTTGGTTGGGTTTGCTACATGTTTAGCAAAACACTCAGGCCCCCCAATTCAGATATAGATTGAATCCATACTAACTTAGTTGAAATCAGTGGGACAAGCTAGTCATGTTTTGCATTCCATTGATTTCAATGTGAACAAAGTTCAACTAATTTAGTCTGAATCCAGCCCTTTTTCATGTGCAAAAATGTGCATGGAGCAATGTGGATGAAAGTGCATGTCCCCATTGACACCATGTCATGCAGATGAATGGTCAGATCAATAGGGGACAGCTATGATTTGACTCCCAAACATGACTTTAAAGCAGCCTTCCCCATCCTGGTGCCTTCCAGATGTTTTGGACTACAACTCCAATCACCCCATCCATTGGCCATGCTGTAGGGAGCTGGTGGGACTTGTAGTCCAAAACATCTGGGGGACACCAGGTTGGGAGAGGCTGTTTTAAACTATCCACACTGTATGTATGATTTTGATTCAAAAGGACATCACCAGAAGAGGAGTGCTCAGACCTTCCCCTTCTGCTGTTTTTCTAGTTTAAGTTACTCTCTGATCTATTAGTAGCCACGCTGGGGAGAAAACACATGCATGACATAGGCATCTCTCTGTTCTTGGCTGTAGGTCTAACATCTCTCTGTCTTCTGCTATAGGTCTAATAATGTTTATTAGAATAATGTTTTGGTCACCACACCTTAAAAAAAGATATTGTAGAGCTGGAAAAAGTGCAGAAAAGGACAAGTGAAGTTCTTTATGAGGAAGGTTACAACAGCTGGTAATTGTTTAGCTTGGAGAAAAGGTGATTAAGGAGAGACATGATAGGGGTGTACAAAATTATGCATGGTGTGAAGAATGTGGATAGGGAGACATTTTTCTCCCTCTCTCATAATATCAAAACCCAGGGTCATCCCATGAAACTGAGTAGCAGGAGAATCAGGACAGATAAAAGGATAAAAGAATCAGGACAGAATCTGGTGGTGGAAGTCTCGCTCCGAAGACGATCAGACATGGGCTAGAGCTGTATCTTCAGCCTATCACGTGGCGGTGAAGGCAGCAAAAAAGGAATATTATGCTGCCTCTATCGCATCTGCAGAGTGCTGTCCCAAGAGGCTGTTCCAAGTGGTCCGGAGCCTGGTTGGTCCTGTGGCTCCTGAACCACTGGAGCATTCTAAGGCCTCCTGAGAGGCCTTGGCAAGACACTTTGCAGATAAAAATGATCAGATTAGGTGTGTTACTCTGCACGCTGTGGACACAGTTAGTGAGCAAGAGGCGGCCTGTGGCAAACCGGTTTTGTGGGATCGGTTCCAGCTTCTTCCTCCTGATGAAGTGGACAAGGTGCTTTCATCTGTAAGGCCGACCACCTGCTTACTTGATCCTTGCCCATCTTGGCTCATTATGGGCTGCAGAGAGAGACTGGGTGAGGGGATCAGGGTGGTGGTGAATACCTCCCTTGAGGAGGGAGTGATGCCATCAGCCCTCAAGGAGGCAGTGATAAGACCGCTCTTAAAGAAGCCCTCCTTGGATCCTCAAGTTCTGAACAACTTTCGCCCAGTCTCAAATCTGCCATTTGGGGGCAAGGTGACTGAGCGGGTGGTGGCGATGCAGTTGAAGGCACACTTGGAAGAAACTGATTATCTAGACCCATTTCAGTCGGGCTTCAGGCTTGGGCATGGGACAGAAATGGCCTTGGTCGCCTTGGTAGATGATATGAGGAGGGCTCTGGATAGGGGTGAATGCTCCTTCCTTGTTCTCCTCGACCTCTCAGTGGCTTTTGATACCGTTGACCACGGTATCCTCCTGGACCGCCTGGAGGGGTTGGGCATTGGAGACACCGTATTGCAGTGGTTCCAGTCCTTCCTCTCTGGCAGGTACCAGAGGGTAGCACTGGGAGAGGAGGTTTCGGACCCGTGGCTGCTCACTTGTGGGGTGCCACAGGGTTCCATCCTCTCCCCGATGCTATTTAACATCTATGTGAAGCCACTGGGGGCGATCATCATGAGTTTTGGAGTGCAGTGTCATCAATATGCAGATGACACGCAGCTCTACCTCTCGTTCAAATCTTCACCAAGGTTGGCCGTAGAATCCCTGTCCAAATGTCTGGAGACGGTGAGTGGCTGGATGGGGAGGAATAAGCTGAATCTGAACCCTGACAAGACTGAGGTACTTTTGGTGGGAGACAAGAGGAGGCTGGGGAATGTTGCCCTGGTGTTGAATGGGGTACGGCTACCCTTGAAAGACCAGGTCCGCAGCCTGGGGGTCATTTTGGACTCCCAGCTGTCCATGGAGGCTCAGGTGTCAGCTGTGAGCTGGACAGCGCTGTATCAACTCCATCTGAAACGGCGGCTGCGCCCCTTCCTTCCCGACCATCTGCTCCCATCAGTAGTACATGCCCTGGTCTCCTCTCGTTTAGACTACTGTAATGCGCTCTACGTGGGGTTACCCTTGAAGACGGTTCGGAAGCTGCAGCTGGTACAGAATGCGGCGGCTCGCCTGATTAAAGGCAGCCGCCGCCGAGATCACATCACTCCAGTGTTGAAGGAGTTGCACTGGTTACCAGTTGTTTTCTGGGCCAAATTCAAGGTGTTGGTTTTGACCGTTAAAACCCTATATGGTTCCGGCCCAGCCTATCTTAAGGAGCGCCTCCAGCAACACCAGATAGGCCACTTAACAAGATCAGCCTGGGATGGCCTTCTCTCTGTCCCATCAGCCAGGACAGCTAGACTGGTGGGGATGAGGGAGAGGGCCTTTTCTGTGGTGGCCCCCACTCTGTGGAACTCCCTCCCTAGGGAACTCTGCCATGCCCCCTCTTTAATGAGCTTCCGTCGTGCATTAAAAACGTGGTTGTTCAGGCAGGCATTTGGGGTGGGTTAGGGTATTTTAGAAAATGTTTTTACTGTAGAATTTTATTGTTTTAAACTGTTTTATAGTACGCTGTACATCGCCCAGAGTGGCTGGGTGACCAGCCAGATGGGCGATTAATAAATTTGATAATAATAATAATAATAGGAAGTACTTCTTCACACAGCACATAGTTAAACTATGGAATTTGCTACCACAGGATGTAGTGATGGCCACCAGCTTGGATGACTTTAAAACGGGGTTAGACAAATTCCTGAAGGAGAAGGCTATCAGTGGCTACCAGTCCTGATGGCTATGTGCTATCCCCAGTATCAGAGGTAGTTCGCCTATGTACACTAGTTGCTGGGGAACATGGGTGGGAAGGTGCTGTTGTGCTTATGTCCTGCTTGTGGTTTCCTGGTTCACAGCTGGTTGGCCACTGTGTGAACAGAATACTGGCCTAGATGGACCCTTGGTCTGATCCAGCATGGCTCTTCTTATGTTCTTATGTTTTTATCACTAATATTAGCAGAAGATGCCATGAGCATTCAAATAAAGGTTAGGGATGTGTGAATCAGCAAAACCCAAGTTTGCCAAAGTTCTCCACGTTCCAGCTCGAAGCTTGTTCCAGTTCAAGGTCCGCATCAGATTGCTAGCTCCCCCCTCCCCAAATCTATGTGTATCTCAGTGCACATTTTTCCAAATGTATGCATCACTTGTGCACATCTTTGAAATGTACACATTTCTTCTCCCATTGAGTAGAGCATATTTATGTGCATTTTTCAGAAGTATGCATTTTTTCATGCACATCGTTCAAATTTGCCCATGCTATTGAACGCATTTGGGCTGGGTGGGTCCATGAATCACACTGCAAGCTTGGAAATGCACACTCTTTGACCGTAGATTGCGTCCAAGTCCATGTTCTGTCCAGAAGGTGCAAACTGGGTAAATCCTGATCAAAAGGGAACAGAAACAAATTTCTCACACATCCCTAGTAGATGTGCTCACAAAAGTGCATGCCCCTGCTCAAATGCTTGTGAGCAGGATCAAGGTGAGCAGAGGCCCTTCTTGCTATGATCCTTGAAGTGCCACCTTCACCTGCCCCAAGGCCTGATCACTTACCTTGGGGCACACAAAAGAGGCAGCTGGCAACACGCACTCCCCTGGTCCCTGCAGGGCACCTTTTCCTGCCAGGCACAGGACTGGGGTTTTCAGTCCCATATTTCCCAGCAGGAAATGGAAACTCATAAAAAGTTCAAGCCTTCACAAAGATTCAGTTTGAATGCTCAGAAAGGCTCAATCCCTTCCAGGGCTCGTTCATTCTTACTGGAAAGACAATTTCAGTTGGGATAAAGGTACAGGAGGAAAGGGTTACCAACCCTCTTGCAGAAATCATTGCTCAGTGGCACTGAGAGAAGGGCCTCCTCTGAAAAGCTTAAACCCTAGGCAGGCTTATATGGGAGAAGGTGGTCCTTCAGGTAGCCCCAGGTCATATAGGGTCATGACCAGCACTTCAGGCCAAAACAGACATTAATTTAAATCTGTATCTCATAGCTATGTCTAGTTTTCATTTTTACTCTAGAGTAGGCACAGGGGCCCAATCTGGATTGGGCCCCTGTGCTGGGGGAAATAGTAGTAGTGTTGGGGGGGAACAGTAGGAGTTTTTTAGGTTCCAGCCGTTCACCTACTCTAGATCAAAAATGAAACAAACATAGCCGCTAGATGCCCATTAAGGTCTCCTTCATGGATCACTGCCTTGTTGTGGCAAAGGGGCTTGCGTAACTCAGTGAAGCCATAAGCTATGCCGTCCAGGGCCACCCAAGATGGACAGGTCATGGCGGAGAGTTCTGACAAAATGTGGTCCACTGGAGAAGGAAATGGCAACCCACTCCAGTATTCCTGCCAAGAAAACCCCATGGAACGTATCACAAGGCTAAAAGATATGACGCCGGAAGATGGGCCCCTCAGGTCGGAAGGTGTCCAATATACTACTGGGGAAGAGCAGAGGGAATTTCCAAGTAGCACCAGAAAGAGTGAAGCGGCTGGGCCAAAGCCAAAAGGACACTCAGCTGTGCATGTGTCTGGTGGTGAAAAGAAAATCCGATGCTGTAAAGAACAATATTGTTTAGGAACCTGGAATGTAACATCAATGAATCAAGGTAAGCTGGAGGTGGTCAAACATGAGATGGCAAGATTGAACATCGACATCTTGGGAACCAGCGAACTAAAATGGACAGGCATGGGCAAATTTAATTCAGGTGACCATCATATCTACTACTATGGGCAAGAATCCCTCAGAAGAAATGGAGTAGCACTCATAGTCAACAAAAGGGTGGGAAAAGCAGTACTGGGGTACAATCTCAAAAACAATAGAATGATCTCAGTACGAATCCAAGGCAAACCATTCAACATCACAGTAATTCAAGTCTATGCCCCAACCACTGAGGCCGAAGAAGCTGAGGTTGATCGGTTCTATGAAGACCTACAACACCTTCTAGAACTAACACCAAAAAAAGATGTCCTCTTCATCATAGGGGATTGGAATACTAAAGTAGGAAGTCAAGAAATCACCAGGATAACAGGCAGGCATGGCCTTGGTGTATAAAATGAAGCAGGACAAAGGCTAATAGAGTTTTGCCAAGAGAACACGCTGATCATAGCAAACACTCTTTTCCAACAGCACAAGAGGCGACTCTACACATGGACATCACCAGATGGTCAATATCGAAATCAGATTGATTATGTCCTTTGCAGCCAAAGATGGAGAAGCTCTATACAGTCAGTCAAAACAAGACCTGGAGCTGACTGTGGCTCAGATCATGAGCTTCGTATTGCAAAATTTCGGCTTAAATTGAAGAACGTAGGGAAAAGAACTAAACGATTCAGATATGACCTAAATCATATCCCTTATGAATATACAGTGGAGGTGAGGAATAGATTTAAGGGATTAGACCTGATAGACAGAGTGCCTGAGGAACTATGGACAGAGGTCTGTAACATTGTTCAGGAGGCAGCAACTCAATCCATCCCAAAGAAAAAGAAATGCAAGAAAGCAAAGTGGCTGTCTGACTCTGATGAGGCTTTACAAGTAGCTGAAGGAAGAAGGGAAGCGAAAAGCAAGGGAGAAAGGGGAAGATATATCCAACTGAATGCAGAGTTCCAGAGAATAGCAAGGAGAGACAAGAAGGCCTTCTTAAATGAACAATGCAAAAAAAATTGAGGAAAATAATAGAATGGGAAAGACTAGATTGCTGGGAGAATTATCAACAAGATTGCTGGGAGAATTATCAACAACCGCAGATACGCAGACGATACCACCCTAATGGCAGAAAGCGAAGAGGATCTAAAGAGCCTCTTGTTGAGGGTGAAAGTGGAGAGTGCAAAAGCTGGTTTGAAACTCAACATTACAAAAACGAAGATCATGGCATCTGGCCCCATCACTTCCTGGCATATAGAAGGGGAAGAAATGGAAGCAGTGACAGATGTTATTTTCTTGGGCTCCAAGATCACCGCAGATGGTGACTGTAGCCATGACATTAAAAGACGCTTGCTCCTTGGGAGGAAAGCTATGGCAAACCTAGACAGCACAGTAAGAAGCAGAGACATCACCTTGCCGACAAAGGTCCATCTAATCAAAGCTATGGTTTTCCCAGTAGCAACGTATGGCTGTGAGAGCTGGACTATAAGGAAGGCTGAGTGCCAAAGAATTGATGCGTTCGAACTGTGGTGCTGGAGAAGACTCTTACGAGTCCCCTGGACTGCAAGGAGGTCAAATCAGTCAATCTGAAAGGAAATCAACCCTGACTGCTCATTGGAAGGACAGATACTGAAGCTGAAGCTGAAATATTTCGGCCACCTAATGCGAAGAGAAAAGTCACTGGAAAAGACCCTGATGCTGGGAAAGATTGAAGGCAAAAGGAGAAGGGGACGGCAGAGGATGAGATGGCAAGATAGCATCACCTATGCAATGAATATCAATTTGAGCACACTCCGGAAGAGAGTGGAGGACAGGATGGCCTGGCGTGCTATGGTCCATGGGGTCACGAAGAGTCGGACACGACTTAACAACTGAACAACAACCCATTAAATTAATGTCTCTTTTGGCCCACAGAATTGTGCCCGGAAACAGACTGGGGGCCAGTGAAGCTGTTGTAAAGGGACTCACATGCTCCCTGTAACCAGCCCCAGCCAACAGTCTGGCCGCAGTATTCTGGACCTATAATAGTCTTCCCCATCTCAGTGCTACAGTTACAGCAGCCCTAATCAGAGAAAAGAGCTGGGGAGAACCTCCAAGAGGCAGGACTTTGGGAGAAGTGGGCAGGCCTCAGAGAAAAGCTGGAGGACTGGATGGGGAATCTACACAGGCTGAATCCAGCCCATGGACCCAGACTTTCTCCATCCCTGTGTCTGAGTCCTCCAAAATGGTCTTATAAGCTCCCAGATCTGACTCCAACTTGGGCACAGTCCTAACACTTCATAGGCCACGGAAAGCCATGGATGGCAATTTTCAAGTGGCTACCATATGCCTGATGTAGCAAGTGCAGGATGGAAATTTGTCTATCCTGACCAACCATGGTCATATAATTTTATATTCTTTCCATGCTTTTGTTATCTGCTATTTCGATGCTGATTAGCAACTCCCTTGCTTGGTCTTGGCTTGAACGCAAGAGGATATAAATCACACTTGGCATACACAAGCTAACGATGAGTGGTCTGGGGCTTTCTGAGCTGCTGGAACTCAGCAGCTACTTGATCTGAAGGCTAGGATTCTAAACTGCCCTTTCATTAATCTTAATGCATCCCAAAATATAGCTAAACCAAGCCTCTTCCATTTCATATCATTCTCTGTAAAAATGAGAACAGCCAAGCACATACTTCCATGGAACGGCATCACCCTAGGCTGGAATGGCAATGTTATGAAAAGAATGATGATGTGGTTGTCTTCTGCTGCCTCCATAAAGGTTTTTGAGTGTGGGTGTCATTATACAAGAAGGAAGTGAAGGATGCAATAACCCAACAGTAGGAGTAGTACCAGGAATCTCATCAGCCTAATCCTTCCTCCATCTTTTGGGAAGCATCAACCACCACAAGCCACTAAAGGCACAATCCTATGCATGCCTAGACAGAAAAATGTTCTACAACTCCCAGCATGCCCCAGCCAGCCATGCTGGGGCATGCTGGGAGTTGTAGGATTTTTCTCTGTCTAAAGATGCATTGGAGTGCACCCTAAATTCACTTGGAAATTTAGAACAGATCTACACCTTGTGTCATATCATTACAATCCCATCATGGTAACACTATATCCCTCTTGTGCATTTATACCTCATAGGACACACAATGACATTTGTTGCGGTATATTGGATAATGTAGAATAAAAAGCAGGAAACAATGCTACAAAAGTGGTATATTGAATGTGTAATGTGCCCCAATAGTTATCAGTGCACTTCAATGCCGTTATAAAGCAGTAGTGTAGATCTAGCCTTAGGTTCAGATGTTGGTGGTCAGGCTAATGTGATTGAAGAGAAGAGCCATAGTTCACTGGTTCAGCCTGCAGCATCTGCAGGCAGGCCTGGGTGAGAGCCTTGTCTGAAACCCTGGAGAACCGCTGCCAGTCAGCGGACACAGAAAATGCCATGTTGGCCAATGGTAGGTGTCTTCAACCTAGGGATGCTGGAAAAATGCAAGATGGACTAAAATGAGCTTGGATGTCTAAGAATCTGACCTATGGAATCCACTCTGGAGCAACCCCCCCAGGCCGCCCAGAGTCCATGGACTTATGGATCTTTTTTTTTATTGTCCTGAAATTTACACATATTTGTTCATAGGAGAATATGCAAGTTTCTGCTGAGGAAAAGTTGAATGGGGGATGATACGCTAAATGTTACATACTCAGGTAAATTATGTAAATTGTTATGAAACCTCTTACGGAATTATTTGCGTATTTTTCCGCATGACCAAAAAAAAATTCAAATCTGTCTGTGAGTGGACAACGGAACAATAAGTGCCTGACAATCCATGAAACACAGACGGTGGATTTTACACAATCCCTACTTAAACCTGGGTCCCGATCTCTCCAGGACCCACACTAAACAAATTCTAAGGCACCAATATGACTCATGTCCACTTGTGTCAAAGAATGATATAGTTTATTGATGGGAAATGGATGCAAACACTAAAAGCAAAGAAAAGACAAGCTTACACATGCCTCTCAGCTCGAAGCTGGAGCTGCCTTGGTTCCCTTGAAGTAGCAGGAGTTGTCCCAGGGGCTGTTTTCCTGAGCAGATGGCACGCCTTCCCCCTCTCAGGTGAGAACAGGAAGCAGGCCAATCTGTCCAGGATCTTATAGGGCTTCTCTCACTGAGTTAAAGACTGTCCCAAGATACACACCCTCCTCCCTCCCTTCACCAAGGAGGAGAAAGTAGGCACTTAATTTCTTGGCAGGAAAGAAAAACTCTCACAGCAGAGAAAGGAAGATTCTTATCAGAAGGAAGGCATGAACTGAGCAAGACAGCTACTGTGCATTATCTAACTTTTATTAGTGGCAAAAAGCGCTGACCTCCACTGTTCAGCTATGAAAACCAACTCAGACTTCATAATAGTTGCCAACTGCTCTACCAAAAGAGTCTACATATGCTACTAGACACTGCATATGACTCTGTGTAAGTTCACAGCCAACAAAAAGGGAAAACCCTACAGGAACTGCCAGAAAAGCCAAGGGCAAAGGGGTAGAAAAAAGGATGTTTAATGCAATAAAATAACTCCGACACATTTCGGACCCTTGGGTCCTACTTCAGGTTACTCTAAAAAGACAATATATCCCATTTATGCACATTTGTATGATGTATGTGATATATACAATGGTGGACAAGAGAATGTATAGACATTATATATTGTCTTTTTAGAGTACCCTGAAGAAGGACCTAGGGTCTGAAATGCATCAAAGTCCTTTTATTGCATTAAAAATCCTTTTCTCTACTCCTTTGCCCTTGGCTTTTCTGGCAGTTTCTGTGTAAGTTCACACCTGACTCCTCGCCATTCTTCCGAAACCAAATCCAATACAGTATGTCTTGTATAAAGCAGCTTCATATATATGCTCAAGATACTATCTTGTATTGGACCAGTCAGTGGTTTAAGTGTGTTGTGCAGGCATACATGCAGCAGGAAAGGGCAGCCTTGCAGGATCTACTTTGTTTTTTACTAGAAGCCCAAGATCCACCAACCAGAGCCTGGTGAAAAAGATACACACTTAGAATGAAAGATCACTGAGCCCAGGAAATCGTTCTGAGTATCAGCATGGAACGGAGCCCACAGTCCTTCCACACAAAAACCCACACCATATTACCCCCTGGCATTTTAAATTTCCTCTATTTAATTTGGGGGCAGCAAGTGGAGAGTCATTTTGCAGTTGTTAAACAACTGGAAGTTCTTGCAGATCTACTGCAAGTTATCTGGAGTTGTACCCATAGATCCAGATCTATCTTCTGCCCACGCCCCACCCCTGATCTACAGCACCTTGTTCTAGGGGATATTGTAGAGTTGTAAAAAGTGCAGGAGAGGGCAACTCAAATTATCAGTGGGCTGGAACAGCACCCCTATGAGGACAGGCAGTGGCAGCTGGTGGCTCCGATGCCGGTGGGGTGGTGAATCTTCTCCGGGTTTCAGTCTGGACCAGTCAGAACCCTTAAGGAGCTGTCCAAGGTCAGAGCACCTTGCTGTACGCCTTGGACAGTGCCTTTAGAGTTCTGATTCACCACCCCACTGGCATGGGAGCCATCAGCCTCCACTGAGGAAAGGTTACAACTTCGGGGACTGTTTAGCTTAGAGAAAAGGCTAGTAAGGGGAGACATGATAGAGGGGTACAAAGTTATGCATGGTCTGGAGAAAGTGGATAGGGAGAATTTTTCTCCCTTTCTCATAGTATTAGAATCTGGGGTCATCCCATGAAGCTGATTGGTGGGAGATTCAGGACTGATCAAAGGAAGGACTTCTTCACACAGCTCATAGCTAAACTATCTTATTACTACCACACGTTGTAGTGAAGACCACTAACTAGATGGCTTTAAAAGGGGTTTGGACAAATTCCTGGAGGAGAAGGCTACTAGTCCTAATGGCTATATGCTACCTCCAGTATCAGAGGCAATATCCCTATGTGCACCAGTTGCTGGGGAATACGGACGGGAGGGTGCTCCTGCATTCATGTCCTACTTGTGGATTTCCCAGAGGCAGCTGGTTGGTCACTGTGTGAACAGAATGCTGGACTAGATGGACCCTTGGTCAGAACCAGCATGGCTCTTCTTATGTTCTTATGTTTATGGGCTAAACAACCCAGAGTTAACCCAAAAATTGCCCATGGTTTGTTGCTGGGTAATTAACTCTGGGTTGTTTAAACCATAAACAACCCAGATTTTCTGGGTTCACACATCATGAAACAACCCAAGGATGGGGCATTCCTGGGTAGTTAATTAAAAACAGAAACAATGAGCCCACAGCTCATGCACTTCACTCATCCCCACAATTCTTGGTTAAACAACCCAGGGATTGCTGTCATGATGCGTGAACTGGGTCCTACAGTTCTTCACCAAAACTGGAGGAAGGTATTTCTGGTCCCCAAGTTGCAGAACTGAGGGATTGCACATGCAATTAATTGAATTAAAGTGTGTGTTTACTCAGAAGTAAGTGCCACTGAGTATATTGTGACTTACTCCAAGGTATGTGTGAATGTGACTGCAGCCTTAATTGCATTAATTGCAATATAGAGCCCAATGTCTAGCCCTGTCACATAAAGCTTTGCAAAAGTAGGAGATAGAGAGCAGAAAGCGCAAAATTCATTGCTTGTAGAGCTTTATTCAACTCATGAAGCAAACATGTTCAATGAAAAATAAATAAATGCAGTGGGTGAAAAGTCAAGATGTTGAGCCATTCGATTAAAATTCCAGTTCCCCCTGATTATGTTGGTTTGGATGGTACAGCTCTTTCTTCTGGTATAGAATTTTCATTTTCTAAGGTCAACACTGGTATCTTCCATAGCAGATGTGGTGGCCAAATTGGCCCCATTTAGAAATAGAGAACCAGTGAAATTATCCCTCTTCTCTTCTCTTCTCTTCTCTTCTCTTCTCTTCTCTTCTCTTCTCTTCTCTTTTTAATAAAACCAAGATCAACTGTGGGTGATATTGTATCTATGCCTATATTTTATTTTTTTTAAGCACAAAAGCATATAAGGGAGCAATCCTATGGCCACTAGACAGTCATAGGGTATGTTGTTTTCTGGGAACTGACCTCATAGCTCGCACTCCGAGGTCGGTTCCCAGAGAACCAACCTCCCCCCACTTCCACGCTGCCTCGAAGGCAGTGTGGAACAGCCCTGTCCTCTGCGCCTGTAAGAGGAGCATGGAGCAGCCAAAAAGAGGCATGGTGGCTGGGGGCGTTCTGGGGTGGGGAAGGCAAAAATGCTGGTATGACACATCCTATGTGTCGTACAGCAGCCTCCTTCCCTGCTCCATCATCCCATGGCTAGACAGCCCCAGTCAGCTGTCTAGCTGAAAAAGCAGGGCAGGAGAAGCGTGGAGGGAACAATCCCCTCTGTGCTTCTCCTGCCCTGCCTTGGATAGGCGGTCACCTCCGAGTTCAGAGGTAGCTGCCTATCTGGATAGGATTGCGCCCTAAATGTCTTTCTAGTAGGGAAGTACATAATAATTTCCAGTGGGAGGAATTTGATATTGAGAACTAACATTTGTCCAAGCTAGATGAAACAAGCATAATTTGGGGGCATGGTAGATTTACTTATAAGCCCCATTGAGCTCAATTGTTCATAGTTCTTCTGAATAAATAAGCATGGGAGCAAGACGTTTGTCCAAACCATCAAAGTTCCTCTTGTTGCCTTCAGAGAAAAAGTCATTACTGGCTAAGCTATGCTTTCTCCTACATTAATGTTAGTGTGTGTGTGTGTGTGTGTGTGTGTGCGTGCGTGTGTGTGCGCATGTATTAGGAAGTGAAAATCCCTGATTTTTCTGTTGTTAAACAAAAACTTAGATTTTGTGTTTACAGATTTTCTGTGTCTTTCTCTGTTCAGTTTATATAGTTATTTTTAGCATGAAGTGGGTGGTTTTGCTACTTGATAACTGTGACAGTCCAGCAGCGCATATGACCTGCTTCCCCAAACCTAATTTTGAAGTATGATTATATTCCAGATTTTGAAGTGCGCTGGGACTATTAATAAGAATTGGAAATAATGAGCCAGATACTGCTTAGTATTATGGCTGCCAGTGAGATTCTAGTATTTTGGAGATCTCAGTCTCCAAGATGCAAATGGACAAGTCTAAATCCTGGTTTATGGATGCACAATTGCTCTGTGATCAATGACTGCACTCACTCAGGCCTGATTCACATATATATGACTTCATCTCAGTGGCACTTGAATGTGGAAATTGATTATAGTAAAAAGCATTTCAGGTGATATGAAAGGTGTGATATGATAACTGTGATGCCCTATTCATACATGCACAACGTCTTGGGATGTTTGCAGTTATCAAGCAATAAATACGCATGTACAGGCCAGCGAAAGTGACTGCCAACTGAAGGTATAAACTGGACTCAACTGTCTGAAAAGCATTGGGTTGGATCCAAAGTTGTGTTCACTGGAGTTCCGCTGGTGCTAGAGGAAGGGGATAGGATGATTATTTTCACCATTTTTTCCTTCCACCTGCAGCCCTCTGTACTCCCTGAAAAATTGCTCTGGAGGATCTAGCATCCCTCCTGAACAACATGCAGCTGGTGGCCACAGGTAGGGATGGCGGAGAATTTCTCCCCGAAACTTCGGGGGGCCGAGCGCCGTGTTCGGCCCCCCGAACAAGTTTCGGGGAGAAATCCTCCACACACCCCCGCACCCCGCACCCCCCCCCCCGGGACGGGACTTACCTTCGCCGAATGTCCCTCCCGGTGGTAGGTCCAGCCGTTGGTTCGGCAGCTGTTCGTGCGGGGCGGGAGCGGCAGCCGGTCTTTCGACCGGCTGCTGCCGCCACCATTCCAACAAAAGAAAAAAACAAACAAACGCCCCCGTGATAGGCTACGTGAGGATTAACGTAGCCTATCACGGCTAGATTTGCAAAGTCAGCCGTGATAGGCTATGTAAATCGTCACGTAGCCTATCACGAGTGACTTAAAAAAAAAAAAGCGCGTACGGATAATGGTGGCCCCCATAGGGAGACACCATTCCCATTCCTTATTTGGTCGCCGTAGTCTACGTAAACATTTACGTAGACTACAGCGACCAAATAAGGAACGCGAATGGTGGCTCCCTAAGGGGGCCGCCATTAGCGTACGCACTTTTTTTTTTTTTATGTCACCCGTGATAGGCTACGTGACGATTTACATAGCCTATCACGGCTGACTTTGCAAATCTAGCCATGATAGGCTACGTTAATCCTCACTTAGCCTATCACGGGGGCGTTTGTTTCTTTTTTAAAAAACTTTCGCGTTCGCGGCCGGGCGAGGCGGGAAGCCTCCTCCCCGGCCCGAATTTCGGCCGGGGCGAGGCGGGAAGCCTCCCCCCCTGGCCTGAACTTCGCGGGGGGAGCAGCGAAGCGCCTCCCACCCACCGCGAACAAGCTTTGGTGAAAGGTAAGGGACCTTCGTCCACCCCTAGCCACAGGGGGAAGGAGAAACTAGCCAAAGTCACCTCCCTGCCCCTTCCTCTAGTGGAGATTCTCAGTGGATTCTGTTGTCCCCCTCAGGCAGTAACATGTCTTGAGTCAGCCCTTAGAGCTTTTCTACACGAGGCATTTATTATGCGCTTGTGATTCCTCATTCATGTTTATTTATGGGTTCTTTACATAACGTTGTGATCCTCCAGTTTCGCTTCTGTTTTTAAGGAGCAGTTTCCTGGTTTTTTTAGAGCAGGTAAAATGGGGTATTATTTCTGAAAGCAAAAGAAAAGGTATTTTCCTACTTGTGTGATTGCAATATTCTGCTATAGCATAGCACCACCTAGAGGTTATGTACTGGAAAAGCAGGAAAGGAAAACTCTTTGTGTACAGCTCAGATCTCAGTTCTGAACAAAACTGAAATTAGTTACAGCAATTAACAGCCACATGTAGAAAAGCGCTTAGCCTCATTCTCTTTCATACTGAAGGCAGGGGAAGTGAAAACAGGAGATGTTCTTCAGCTGCTGTGTTGGCCATTTTCAAGATATCTCTGTATGAATTTCAAGTTCAAAATAGGATAAACATGTTCACAAAACAGCCAGGGGTGCTTTCTGAGACACATCTTGTAACACAGCTAAATAGCATACAGTGTATTTGGAGAAAGAAAATATAGTTTTGAGTGATGATTTTGGCTGTCATCACATTTCATCTAGAACCAAATCTATCTATCTATCTATCTATCTATCTATCTATCTATCTATCTATCTACCTACCCACCCCCTCTACTCAGCACTGGTTAGGCCTCATCTGGAGTACTGTGTCCAGTTCTGGGCACCACACTTGAAGAAGGATGCAGACAAACTGCAGAGGGTTCAGAGGAGGGCAACAAAGATGATCAGGGGACTGGAAACAAAGCCCTATGAAGAGAGACTGGAAGAACTGGGCATGTTTAGCCTGGAGAATAGAAGACTGAGGGGAGATAGGATAGCACACTTTCCAGTACTTGAAAGGCTGTCACAGAGAGGAAGGCCAGGATGTCTTCCCGATCATCCCAGAGTGCAGGACACGGAATCATGGGCTCAAGTGACAGGAAGCCAGATTCCGGTTGAACATCAGGAGAAACGTCCTGACTGTTAGAGCAATACGACAATGGAACCAATGACCTAGGGAGGTGGTGGGCTCTCCCACACTGAAGGCCTTCAAGTCGAGGCTGGACAGCCATCTGTCAGGGGTGCTCTGACTTAGATTCCTGCATTGAGCAGGGGGTTGGACTTGATGGCCTTGAAGGCCCCTTCCAACCCTACTATTCTATGATTCTATGATTCTATCTATCTTAATGAGATAATATACTAACCTTTTTGACATCAAAATAAAACACATTTTTCAGCTTTACTAGCATCCAATTGTCAAATGGGGTCGGCTAATTAGCAGCCATTACGCCTTTATTTTGAAATATTTTAGGAAGTTTGCTAAATGCTAGTCTACTCTAATAAGGGCTATAACTGGGTATTTATGCAAATATGTTTTGTTACAAAAGTTACCATTTTTAGAACCTTTCTGTCATTGTTGTCAAAATGAGTTATCTCATGTGTTGTTTAAAATAATTTTTACAACCAACCTGGCCCTTTTATAGGGTGGGACTACTAGCAGCAATTGTACCAGGCCTTACACATCGAGGGGGAAACATCAACATTGACAGCTAGACATTACTGTATGGTTGCCAACTCTATTTTCTCTTCAGAATCCCACTAACTTGAACTCCATAAACCTAATCGGGGGGGGGGGGACATATGAGCAAACTCCACAGTAGTGGAGCGGTAATGTCTTCTTGTTGTTGTTGTTGTTGTTGTTGTTTTATTGCATTTATGTGCCGCCTTTTTTCCTCCAAGTAACCTCAAATGGTATACATAATCCTCTTCCTCTCCATTTTACCCTGTGAGGTAGGTTGAGCTGAGAGTCTGTGACTGGCCCAAAGTCACCCAGTGAGCTTCGTGGCCAAGTGGGTGGGGACTAGGACCTGGGTCTCCCAAGTCCCAGTCTAGCACTCGAACCACTATACCACACAGGCTCTCTTTTTGCCATGAGTTAATGGAATTAATCAATTTTATTTATTTATTTATTTATTTATTTCATTTGTATACTGCCCAACAGCTGAAGCTCTCTGGGCAGTTCACAAAAATTAAATGCACCTTAAGGTGTAATCCTATGGATTTTCCAACAGGGGCATGGCTGGGGCATGCTGGGAGTTGTAGGACTTTTTCTGTTGAAACATACATGAGATTGTGCCTTTAGAAACCCAAATTGTAGTTGGATGCTATCGCATCACCCATTTGTCTTAGGCTGCAATCCTAGGCATGTGTAGACAGAGAAAACTCCTACAACTCCCAGCATGCCCCAGCCAGCATGGCTGGCTGGGGCATGCTGGGAGTTGTAGGAGTTTTCTCTGTCTACACATGCCTAGGATTGCAGCCTAAATGTTTTAGAAGTAGACTCAGGTACTCTTATACCTCATCAACAGCAGCGGGTTCCTCTTCAGAGGATGGCCTGGACCCTGCTCCCACCCAACTGAACATTGAGGCAGATCAGGGGGAGCCCAGGCCTTTGGGGGAGACAGCCGTCAGCTCTTCCCCTGAAGATGTAGCTAGCCCCCTCACAGACTCAGAGGCAGATGCTGAGTGGCCACCTAGCCCCAGAGACCACAGAGACCTAATGACTCAAGTTCAGACAGCTGCCAGACGCAGAAGTGCCCACCTGCTGAAGAAGGACTTCTCATGAGTAAACGTGTACTCGTGAGCAAGGCTCTGCTCAGAACTAGACTATTCCTCAGGCGACACTGGGAGGGTTCACACATCACGCTAAGCCACTTTGTGAATAAGCCACCGTGGGTTGGTTGTTCGCTTGCTAACCTGACAGGCTTGTTTCCCCAATCCCTCCTCATTCCCCCCTCTGGCACCAGCATGTACCTCAGGCACTTTTGCAGCAATACGCCTTGTTGCCTCACTCCCTACCACAATTTTGCTGCTCCAGCCGGCCAGCTCTGTAGCTGTTCCTGACAAACCATGGTGAAGTCGCCCTGTCGGGTTTGGACAGCACAACAAGCCACCATGGGTATCAACAACCCTAAAACAAGCCGTGGGTTCTCAGGGTGGCTTGTTCGTGAATGGCCTACAGCTGTGCTCTGGGTTTGGCTCTGAAGGCTCGGGTTTAAAGGCCTTCATTTCTAGGCGTGGGGGGCTGAAACAGTGTTTGTGTCCTCCTGCTGTGTTAAACTAGCTTTTCTCTGGAGCTCCTGTGTTTGGGTACCCTGCTAACCTTGCCTTTGGTTCTGATCCTGACTAATCTCCTGGGTTCTGTCCTTGTACCACTTTGAGCCGGTATGGGGAGAAATGTATTCAGTTTGCATTTTAATGTAAACTGGCCTAATTTTGCACTTTTGAACCACTATGTGAATTGAGCCTCAGTTGTCCTTTGAAATTTGCACTATTTTGAGTTTTGCAATGGAGTTCCCCAATCAAAAAAGGAAAGAAAATGCATGAAAATGCATGTATTAAGAAAAATAATGTTCAAAATGCATTATATTAGGAAATGTGATTTCCAAAAATGGGTACAGTAGGCAAAAATGCATGTATTTGGAGAAATGTACACAAAAATGCTTATGAATTTTCATGTGAACTTTAAAGAAAAATTCTCAGAGTTTGGGAGGAACTGAATTTAAGATCAGAAACATGAGAAAGTGAAATGGACAGTTTTGTCCATCTGTAATTGTAAGCAGGACTGCAGCAATTGAATCTGTCTCCTCTGTCTGCCTTGTTGGGCCAGGACAGATTGAAATGGTCTGAGAGAGATAATTCCAAATGAACTCTGGCAACAATTGCTTCTGACTGGCTCTGATCCTCTTGGATTCTTCTTAGCCAGCTATCTCTGCCTGTGAATTTAGCTTCAGAATGGCTGAAGACAAGCAACTGAGGATGCCCACTCCTCATTTTGCATCTAGCTTGGGGCTGGGACACAGCAGAGCAGTAGGAACTTTTCTATGTGAGACATTTATTGTGCACTTGTGATTCCCTTTACACAATGCCATGGTCCTCCAGTTTTGCTTCTGTTTTTTGAGGGCACAATCCAAAAAGCCCTACAACTCCCAGCATGTGCCAGCCAGCATGCCTGACTGGGGCATGCTGGGAATTATAGGACCTTGTTCTGTCTAAACATGGATAGGATTCCACCCTCACAACACTTTCCCCATTTTAATTTTTTTATTTTAGAGCGGGCGTTAAATATTTTATTTATTTAAAAATAAAGCATTATTTCTGAAAGTGAAACATTTTCCTACATGTGTAAATGCAACATTCTGCCACAGCACAACACCACCTAGAGGTTATGTAGCAGAAAAGCAGGAAAGGAAAAGCTGAGATCTCAATTCTGCAATGAAATGGGAACAGATGCAGCAGTTAACAGCCTTGTGTAGAAAATCTGTAAGCGAGATGGGAACTGGCAGTGGACATGTGTGTGGGTGGGGGGACTGGATATTCCTGAAAAGGCTGGATATTTTGCACTGGCCCTGTCCCATTTTGTAGACGCGAACTTTCCTGTCCTGACATTGGCAGGTAACTGCTGGACTCCTGTGGTTACTTGAAAGAAACAGACCTAGAGTGCTTCTCTTCATCATCTCTCTAAGAGCAGTGACAGATTGTGATGGGAAGGAGAAGCCTGGAGCCATAAGGTAGCTGCTGTGGTGATGCCCTCCTTTCCAAGCCACCGACACGGTGAGGACTCTGTAGTGAGGCACGCTGTGGCAAGCCATTCAGGCAGTAGGTAAAAATGAACTGGGCCAAGCCCTCAGTCTTTTTTAGGAGCTAGCAATGCCTCAAGTAGTTGATCTTGGATGTTTTGAAAGGACAGCAAATTGTCAGCTGCCTAATTTATTATTAGTATATTTTTACTTCCCCAGCATCTTGAGTGACCTTGGATACTGTGATGGGGGGTGGCATTTGCTGTTCTGCCTCACACAGCAAAATGACTTGGGCCAGCCCTGTGCTGGTGCATTCACCTCTCCTTCATAAAGCTTTCCTACATAGGGCATTTGTTGTGCACTTGTCATTCCTTACAGTTGTTTACACGTTCTTTAAACGACATCATGACCCTCCAGTTTGGCTTCTGTTTGTAAACAGCACTTTCCACGAGTCGTCATCATCGTTGTTGTTGTTTTTAGAGCAGGGCAGATGGGGTATTATTTCTGATGGCAAAAGAAAATGTGGTTTCCTCTTGTGTATTTGTGCTATTCTACTACACCACAGTGGCACCTAGAGGTTATGTAGCGGAAAAGCAGGAAAGGAAATGCTTCTTGTGTAGTGCTTGGTTCTCAGTTCTGTGATAAAACCAAAAGTAGATGCAGAGGATTAACAGCCTCCTGTAGAAAAGCCCAAAGAGAGCTCAGATTGCGATGGGCTTTGCAGGTTGTGGGTAATTTATGCAGCGAAAGGGAGTTGGCTGAAATGCACATACAGGCAGTTGGCCAAAACCTAAATAACTCCTTAACTTCTACATAACTTCATGCTCTGATTATTTTGTAGTAATAACTAGGGAGGATTACATATTTATTGTGGTTTGGAAGGATTGTTCTCTTTTATAGGCTCTTCTGACTGCCCCCCTAAACACCACCACAGTGGCCAAGTGTCCTCTTTTACAGAGGACTGTCCTCTATTATGAAGGTGTCCTCTGTTTGAAGGGTTGGCCCGTCCAAGTCCAGTTTAAAGATAAAGAACCATCAGAAAGAAGAGCTCGGCCTTGAAGTTGCCCATCAACAGCACCTGGACAGCTGATGAACAGACAGGTACATAGGCCACCTGGTCACAGTCTTCCACACTATGGGTTGCATCCAATTTTAGTACCACTTAGAGCAGACCCGTGACTAACTTAGGTCCCATTCATTTCAGTGGGTCTAATCTAAATAGGACTATGATTGGATACAACTCTATCGTGAGACGTCAAGAGAAGACTGAGGGGAGATATGATAGCACTCTTCAAGTACTTGAAAGGTTGTCACAGAGAAGAAGGCCAGGATCTCTTCTTGATCATCCCAGAGTGCAGGACACGGAATAATGGGCTCAAGTTACAGGAAGCCAGATTCCGACTGAACATCAGGAAAAACTTCCTGAGTGTCAGAGCAATACGGCAATGGAACCAATTACCTGGGGAGGTGGTGGGCTCTCCCACACTGGAGGCCTTCAAGACGAGGCTGGACAGCCATTTGTCAGGGATGCTCTGACTTGGATTCCTGCATTGAGCAGGGGGTTGGACTCGATGGCCTTGTAGGCCCCTTCCAACCCTACTATTCTATGATTCTATGATTCTACGTACTGTATTTCTATTTAAATTATAATAATTACATCTAAATTTGCATCTATATATAAACATTAGCATATGCTAATATTATGCAAATGTGTGTCTTCTTTTTTGGTGATGCATTTCCTCTTTTTTCGTGATCCATAACTGAACACCCTACCCCTGTCCCCCACCGCCAAGGGTGTTATAATTTTAGTATTAGCTTCTGTAAGTGTTAACTATTCTAGTGAGAAAAGAGTGTATGGGGATCAGGGAGGGGGCAGCATTAGTGATGTGGAGACAGGCACACAGATTGCACCCAACAGAACATGGGATATGTACATAGCTCTGGACTTAATTATTGCTTTTTCTGTTTTAGAGGCCTTCCATACCTTTCCACCATTTATCTAACTCGCCCTATTTCCAGCTGTGAAGGGAAAAGCGCAGTCTCCATATTATCCTTTATTAAAACTAAATTTCATTCAACAATGCTGCAGTCAAAAATGTCATCATTATCTGTTCTCTGGCACTTCTGAGAGAAATTATTTTCTCTTGATAATAACATATCCAAATTTTCTGCCAAGAAAAGCAGAAAAAAACATGTGATGACTTTTACAATAACCCAAATGCAGTTTGTCATGATGTTTAAAACATTTTCTTTAACTTTACAGATGTTTATTAGCTGATAAAATAAGAAAAGAGGATCCCATATGCAGAAGGACTGAAGTAATGCTATGCACTGTAAATGAATCAGTATAACTTTTTGGCATTTCAAGTTTAGAGATATAAAATCTGATCACACTGCTTCTGATATCAAAAGTAGATGGGTTTTTAAAAAGGATCATATACCCCTATTTAGTTTTTTTCCCAGTGGTGAGAGAGGGTCAAAGCAAGGAACCTTCTGCCCTCAGATCTCTCAGTCTTAAAAACAACTTTTGGCAACAACCATTTTGCACAATGAAGAATGGTTCTTGGTCATACTGATATAAAGTACTAGTTCCCCTCTACTCAGCATTGGTTAGGCCTCATCTGGAGTACTGTGTCCAGTTCTGGGCACCACACTTTAAGAAGGATGCAGACAAGCTGCAGAGGGTTCAGAGGACAGCAACAAAAGTGATCAGCGGACTGGAAACAAAGCCCAATGAAGAGACGCTGAAAGAACTGGACATGTTTAGCCTTGAGAAGACTGAGGGGAGATAGGATAGTGCTCTTCAAGTACTTGAAAGGTTGTCAGAGAGAGGAAGGCCAGGATTTCTTCTCCATCATCCCAGAATGCAGGACATGGAATCATAGGCTCAAGTGACAGGAAGTCAGATTCCGGCTGAATATCAGGAGAAACTTCCTGACTGTTAGAGCAATATGACAATGGAACCAATTACCTAGGGAGGTGGTGGGCTCTCCCACACTGGAGGCATTCAAGATGAGGCTGGACAGCCATCTGTCAGGGATGTTCTGACTTGGATTTCTGCACTGAGCAGGGGTTTGGACTGGATGGTTTTATAGGCCCCTTCCAACCCTACTATTCTATGATTCTATGAAATGTAATGGTTGTTTCCTTCTTGAGGAAGGGTGGCCAAATGTCCTACTTTCCAGAGGATAATTTTCTGTCCTGTTTGCCTGCTTACCATCACCATCCAACAGGCACATTAAATAACCCCCAAACCTACATTTGTCTATGGAGTGTTCTTCCAATGTAGAGAGGATCCCAGCTTACTTTAGAGCAGGGAATAGCTGGCCATTGGAACATAAGAAGATCTCTCCATCTAGTTCAGTATCCTGTTTCCAACAGTGGTCTGCCAAATGCCTAAAGGAAGCCCACAAGCAGGGCATGAAGGCAAAATCAACCTCCCATGTTGTCTGTCCCTAGCATCTGACATTAAGAACTGTATTATCTCTGAAAATTTAGCTAATAGCCATTGATGGAGCTAAACTGCATGGATTTGTCTACCCATTTTAGCTAGAACACAAGAGCCATGATGGATCAGACCAAAGGCACAGCTACATTTTACAAGAGTCATCTGTTGTTCAGTCTGAACACCATTTCCTCTCCAGCTGTAGCAGTCCCTTCATTCTACTCCCCCTCATCAGTACATTTTCAAGTCAATTCATAGAGGATTTGTTGCCTCTTGCAATACATAACACATAAGACAATTTTTCATTATTTTTATAGACCTGTAATAGATAGGATGTTGTTCCATATATTTTTGTGAAGGTGGTGTTGTTTGTCTGGGCTAAACTTCAAGCACTTCCTTGAGTTTCAAAAGCGTTTGGGGGGGGGGGCGGGTTGTCCTGAAAACAGCCCCAGGAAACAATAATGAGGCTTCAACAACAACAACAACAACAACAACAGGTGAGTGGGGGGACAAAGTTAGGTGCTTTGTAGGAATATAATGTTGATTTATTTAGTACTGTGAAAACTGACATTTCATGGTAGGATAATAAGGGGCTATAATGACCATGAGGCATTTGTGGCAAGTTTTCCAATCTTATCTTAGAGTGCTTACTCACAGCAGTTTGTGGGTCCTGTATACTATGCAGCCCCTCATCCAGGGAACCTCCCACAGTTTGTGAGCTCTATTGCGTTGTTTTCCATGATGAGGAAAGTCTGGCATTTTCTCTTCTCCCGCCACGGAGTGGACATAAATGGGGGTGTACAATTTTATGTCGCTTTTATTACAAATAAAACATCAGTGCCACCTAGTAGCTTTGTAATGAAACACATAGTTCTCATTGAGAAGTTTAGGGTTTTTTTTAAAGCCACGTGGAATGTACCTGATCTGATCCCACAAAGATTCCAGAAGCAGAAGCCCAGGTAAATTGCAGGATTTTTAGCCTTGTGTGATGAAGCCCTTAGTTTTCCAATCTTATCCAAGCTTAAACACAACTGAAACCTTTCATCAGATTTGATTTTTCTCCGTGATCTGTGTTTGTGGGTAACCAACTGGTTCTACACAATCCAAAGACCACTTTTGAAGCTGCAGCCCCAGGCTCGCTTACTTGGGAGTAAGCTCCGTTGAACTCATTCAGATTTAACTTCTGAATAAATCACACTGCAAGGCTTTTTTATTTCCATGGGAGAGATTTACTGTGCAATCCTGTACATGTCTACTCAGAAGTAAGCCCGATTGAACAAAGGCTGGATAAAAATGTAACGCTTTATTAAATAAATAACTTACTTGTAATAACTTGCTATCATCCTAAACCGCTAGTTCTGTCATGACATCATAGAAAGAAGCTAAGGAAGGATTTTCTCATTTCAGTGCAGATTGCTGCTGGAATATGCAAGATCCCTTCTCTTCACACTCTAGCAATGGTGGAGAACTTGCGTCCTGGTTTAATTCCATGCAGCCCTTCGCATGCTGCTGCCTGGCTGCTGTCCAGCCAGGCAGCCTTTTTGAGAATCACTTCCTCTCAGTAGAGGGTGGTGGCTCTGATGTCCGTAAGGCAGTGAATCCACCCCGGGTTTCAGTCAAAACCAGTCAGAACTCAAAAGGAGCTATCCAAGGAGTTCTGACTGGTTCTGACTGAAACCCAGAATGGATTCACCATCCCACGGAGACCGGAGCCACCAGCCTCCACTGCTTCCTCTAGTGCAACATGTTTATGGGTGAGAGTTGCAGCTTCTACACTTTGAAGCCAGAATTGAAAGAAAGAGAGAGAGAGAGAGAGAGAGATGATATGGTGCAGAAAGAGAGAGCTGCAAAGTCTGCCCACTTTTGGCACTCATCCCTCCCACTGCTGGAACTACAGCCCTTAGCAGAAAATAAAACACTCTCCACCCCTGCTGTATAGCAGCACGAGGCAGAAGAATTCTGAGGTGGTAGAGTGTACCGTGTATCACTTCAGGATGCAAGTGTGTGTGTTGTGGGAGGAAGGGGGGGTCACATTTTGAACTCTCCCCTACATCAGAGTGGGTGAATTGTGGCCCTCCAGATGTTTTGGCCTAGGCGACTGAATGTGGAATTGGCCTACTCCTGCCCTACGTAAACAAAAACTCCCTATAAGTAGAAAATTAGAACAAGGTGAGAGAGCTGCGCTAGAACCTAATGTGCTCCTTTTCTACTCGTGCGTGGGGCATTTTGACATAGAAGAGCATCAAAGAGCATCCAAAATTGAATGTCCTCCTGTTAGTCTGAAGTGGTACACAGTACATTGTACCACTCCAGCTTTTCCTTTCCTCATTCTGATGCATGGTTGTCCAGGCCATAATCCAGGGCTGGGCAACTTGTGACCCTCCAGATGTTTTGGCTTACAACTCCCATTTTCCCTCACCATTGGCTATGCTGACTAGGACTGATGGGAATTGTAGGCCAAAACATCTGGAGAGCCACAAGTTCCCCACCCCTGCCATTATCCAAGCAGGGAGGGGGGGGAGAGAGAGAGAGAGAGCAAGCAAGCAAGCAGCTTTTCTTCCATTTGTTCCTTTCAGTACCTGGCTGATAGCAAACTTTGTGGCTCTCCAACAACTCAGACGTAAACATTTTAATTTCAAGCCAGAAGAGCATGTGAAATGAGGAAGCAAGCAAGCACTCTTTAATCTTCACTTCATTCATCAAGTTGAATGTAATAGCATCTTCTCTGAGGCATTTGCCACAATTTCTTCACAGAACTAAGTTATCAGACACACCGTTGGCGGCCACTGGCACAGCTGTTGTTTGCTTTGAGCACAGCAGTGATAAAATAAAAGGCAAGAAGGTCACACTGGACATTTCCCCAAGCTTCACTGGCTCACTCTCATTTGTCCCAAGGTTTGAGTGCTGCATCTTGCCAACTAGATAATGCCATTTTCACTTTTGCGTGATATTCAGGATAAAATAGATGATGGATATATTTCATAGTACTCTGTTTGTATTGACAGGTGAAAGACTCCATAATGTGGTATGCAGGCTCCCAAATCTGCCCCACCTATTATTTTATTTATTTTAAATTTTTTGACCCCCCTTTTCTCAGGGCCAGCCCTGCCATTAGGCAGAATGAAGCAACTGCCGTGGGCGGCAAATATTGCAAGGCAGCAATGGCAGCTTCTCAGCCATTGCCCTCTGTTGGAGGTCAGAACTGTGTGTGCCACATGGCCTCTCCTTTATCCCCTAAACTACCCTGCTGTATTCAGGTGTGATGGAGAATGTTGTTCCATCATGAGGGTTGAAGCAAGATGCTAGTCCAGTTTGCTTCTGTACATGGACTGGCGGGGAGGGAGTACCATCTTTGCCCTCTGCCTCAGGCGGCAAGATGCCTTGGACAGGTCCTGATACTTCTACTATAATAGCCTTCTAACAAAAGTAATAATCACCATAAAATGTGACACAGATTTAAGCTGCAACCCCATACACACTTACCTGGGGGAACATCCCATTGAATTTAGTGGGGCTTACTTCTGAGTAGACCTATGTAGGATTGCATTGTAAAACAAGATCTATAAATGCTCACAGAAATTAGCAAACAAAAGTCGTGGGAGAAAGGGGATGATCCAGTGGATGAAAGGAGCTGTAAAAAATAATAATATCCAGATTATGACCTATCAAAAGTGCATAAGAACCTAAGAAGAACTCTGGTGGATCAGACCAAAGGTCTGTCTAGTAGAGCATCCATGACTGGATGTTCTGATATAACATGTTCTTCCTGTAAGATCAGCCACAGGGCCCCCAATTTGGATCATGACACAGGGGAAGTGTGGGGGGTCTAATCATCCACTTTGCACTGTGTCCCCAATCTAAATTCCCCTGGCCTGGACCCATTATTACAGCTTTCCCCAACTTGATGCCCTCCAGATGTGTTGGACCACAACTCCCATAATTCCCAGCCAGGGAGTTGCAGTCCAACACAGCTGGAGGGGCCAGATTGGGAAAGCTGCACTCTTAGATATGGAGAGAAAAACAGACAGGTACCCATGCCTGTTGGTCGTCTGTTGTTGTTCAGTCGTTAAGTCGTGTCCGACTCTTCGTGACACCCATGGACCATAACACGCCCGGCCTTCCTGTCCTCCGCTCTCTCCCGGAGTGTGCTCAAGTTCATATTCATTGCATCGGCCTAAAGCAGAATTTCCTTTGCAGAAATGTTGCCCATGTTTGTACCATGCCCAGAATACATTTCACATAAATGGCATCAGGAAAACACACATCTAGCATAAGGTTAGTCTTTTTTGAAAGCAGTGGCATGGGCCATCTTAAGTCCCATAAGGCACAACTAACTTTAACTGGAGTGTAGTTATTTTTTTGATACACACTAATTTGGGATTCAGTCCTATTCTGTAAGTCTTATTCCGTGACAACACGGAGAGACTAAAGCACAATTTGGGACTGGGGAGCGCTGTCCCATGCGTTAGATTTCTAAAAGAGAAATAATGGTATATTTCATAACAGCGCTCCCATCCCAAACATATTTTCTCTGAAGTATGGCTTTTGAGAGTTAACTGTCAAGTAAACCTGCTTAAGATTGAAGCCTTATTTTAATTTCCTGTTTATTATTCAGTTACAATTTGCATGTACTTGCCCCTCCTTCTCGTCCCCCTCTAGCATCACTTATGTTCCTATTGAACTCAGTAGGCTGTGCTTCCGAGTAGACATGCAAAGGACTGGACCACGTGTGAGTTCTGGGTTAACTATACCAAGGTAGAGAGCGCTTCCGTATATGAATGACAGATAGCAGCGTGCCATGTTAACATCCACACAAAACGCAGCCATTCCGTGCAGTGCAGAGTAGGAAGGAGACAAAACATGTTGGAAAAAGTAAGGCGCTGTAAGAATTCAATCCATTTTTTTCAGCGAAGAGGCCTCCCCAGTGGTATTCTCAGACCGTCTCTTTTGAGCTGACAGCAAAAATCCCTTCCCTGGGGTTCATAAAAGGCAGCTTTGAATACCAGACCTTGCCGTCCTGCAGCTCTGCACTCAGAGCAACACTAGGCTGATGCTCTCATCAGCACTGCAATCCTTTCTAATGATGTTGCTAAGAGAAGACATTTCCTCTCCTGATGTATAGGAAAGAAGACCTGTACCTGTTTCCTTGCTCTTTAAGAAACTACCTTATGCTAAGACAGTCTCTTTGTCCATCAAGTCCAGTGTTTTCTGCTCTGGCTGGCAAGGGGTCTCCCCGGTCTCAAGCAGAGGTTCTTCCCATCACCTGTTACCAGATTCTTTTAACTGGCAAAGATGGGGCTTGAACCTGGGGCCATTTGCATGCAAGACCTGTGCTTTACCACTGAGCTATGGTCCCTCCCCTTTACTACAGGTGTGTTTTGGAGAATGTAAGTAAGGACAATTAGACAGCCAGTGTGGTGTCGTGGTGAGAGTGTTGGGCTGGGAGTCGGGAGATCCGGGTTCTAGTCCTCACTTGGCCACGGAAGCTCACTGGGTGACTTTGGGCCAGTCACAGACTCTCAGCCCAACCTACCTCACAGGGTTGTTGTTCTGAGGATAAAATGGGGAGGAGGAGGAGGAGGATAATGTAAGCCGCCTTGGGTTCCTTGCAAGAGCAGGGGGGGAAGGTGGGATATAAATGCAATCAATCAATCAATTCATCAATAAGGTTTGTCAGGAATATTGCAAGTTACTGGAAGGGGGCAGTGTTGCAATTAGTTAATTTATGGGAATTTTGACCACAGCTAGCCTTAGGCTCTCTATTGCCTACAATGTGGTTTCCTGTGATTTCTTCCTTTGCTCCTCCCCTTCCTTCCCTCACCCTCCCTCTGACCTTCTGCCATTGCTGGGAACACAGGTGTTTGCTCTCTCGCTCCAGCAGTCTAATGGAACACTCTAATGGAACACTCTCTCGCTCCAGCAGTCTAATGGAACTCTTTTTGAAACTGTACGCTGTACCTGCATTGTATATCCAAGACTATTTGTGAGTAAACTGTTTTTCTTTCTTTCACTGAAGAAGGGTATGGTCTCCTTTTATTAAGATAACCCATATGCATGTGGGACTGGTAAATGCTCATTCTGTTTTGCCTTTTTGTTGCCTTTCTAACAGGAGGCATCATTACTAAATAATCCCACCAAAGTTAACATCCAATCAGAATTTGAGATGAATCTGGATACTTTTGCATGGCAAAGCATCTGAGGAATTTGCGGGAAAGATATTTAAAGGTTTTACAGATTTCTATGTAACTCATGGAACTGTACCCCATGCTGATTCATATTCAGATCTGGCTCAAGCTCCCACCCAGGTAAACCTGGGACCCCAATTTGGATGTCTGGGTAGGTGTATGTACCCTAACACATATGATATGTGGCTAAATAAAAGTATTTATTCCAATGAATAAACAATAGCAACAAGAAAATTATAACACAGACAAACCCACAAAGATACCCCCAAGTTCAGAACTTCCCATCTCCTCCCAAAGTCTAGATCTGTATCCTTTGGCCATACAGATGATTCAAGGATACTATCAATGAGTTGGGATCTCTTGTGCGCTGCACTAAGATGTAAACATTTTAGAGTAATATATATACTGCTCTAGCATGTGGCAACAGCAATTTGGGTCTGTTATTGTCACTGTCGTTGTATGTTGTGATACTCCAACAAGCAGGTGGCAGCAAAAAGGTTCCTTTAGCTCCTTTTGGCCTCTGCAGACAGAGCTTCAGCCAATAGGAATGGCAAAGCAAGAGAGTAACTGCTAGCATAGCTGAAACCTTCCACCGCAGCAGTGTTTTTGGCCAGGAGGAATAAGCCCATCTATCCATGACTACAGTATAGGATTCTTACTGCAAAACTTAGTACTTCTCTTTTCCAAGAACTTAGTACAGCAATAGCTGAGCTCTCATAAAACTGGTGACAAAAAGATCTAGCAATCCTTCTCTCCACCAATGCCGGCTGCAGGTTTTGGAGTGCCCTTCGGCAAGACACCTTCAGTGGGCTCCCTCCCACAGTAGTTCTACCATCTCAGCACCATTGTCACTAAGTGCTATTGCTCCCCAGCCTTCTCTCAACATTGCTACCACTCACTTGCTTGACAGCCAGAGAGCCAGAGAGCAAGTAGGCAGTGGCATCTGCTGCTCCTCCTTCTCACCACCACCACTGGAAGCCTCTGCTTCAGCAAAATATCCCAGGACTTTAGAAGGAAGTCAGACTTTTCCATAAGACTGGTCAAATTCCTTTTGGGGGCATCCCTCAGCATAAAGGCTTGTTGGTGTGATACATTGACGAATGTGGTGAAGGGCCTGCATCCCATGGAATAAAAAAGTTTGCTGTTGCCATGTGGAAGTGAACTGCAGACCTTATGAGTGGTTAACGAGGTACTAGCAAGGGGCAACAATTTGTATCGATAGTATTGATTCTGATTGATTGACTGACTGACTGACTGACTGGAAACCTTTAAACACCTTCTTTCCACTACAACAGAGCAGTGTTGAGCTTCCTCAGATCGATGGAAGACTTTGATGAATTCAAAAGTAGAATGGACTTATGGAAAGCTACAAAGAGTGAACACTGGAGGGAACCAGCAGAGGAGCTGGCACCCAGTTCCAATGGAAGCTGGGAAGTTTGGAAATCATTGGATAGGCTGCGCACGGGTGTAACAAGAGACACTCTGAATAAATGGCATTATCCGGTGATCTCTGCCCTATGCGACTGCGGAGACTTGCAGACAACAACACATATGCCCTTTGTGCCCTGACCAATGTACACATGAGGACCTTATGACAGCACAACAGAACACAATTAATGTTGCTAGTTTCTGGGCAAGATTTGTCTAATTTTTATATATTTTAACTTCTACAATTTATATTTTAAATGTTATGTGTTATAGTATGTTTTTTAATTGTGATGCTTCTGACATGAATAAATAAAATAAACAGAGGTGGGGAACTGTTTACGGATAGGGGCTGGATGATCCCCCATTGATCTCTCCATGAGTCGATGACATCAAGGAGCGGGGCCATGCTCCCTGACATTTTTTGGTCCCCAGATGAAGCTCCTCCAGCTTGCCCTTTGTTGGGGTGGCTTCACATGCCCATGCCTTCCTCTATCAGGGAGGATGTAGGGCAGGCAAATCCGCATTATCTCTCATCATTGATTGGAGGTAACAGTGTGGATTCCTTTCCCCACTAGCCGTGAAGGGCTGGGGCATCAGGGAGGGCCCTTGATGGACCAGCCTGGTGGGCCAAATTTGGCCCATGGGCCAGAGGTTCCCCAGCAAGGACCTCAGGGTGGCTTAAAATTCAAAACAGAACATGGTTAAATGAAATCCACATAAATTAACACAATCACTCTAAAGAACAACAGCATCCCATCCATACCACTATCCGGGCAGTGAGTGCAAGGGGAGGGGAGGTTGGGCCTCCTTCTTGCCGCTCAAATCACTGCTTGCTCACTGGGGATGGCAGGTGAACTGGCAGCAACAACAAGGAAGAGGGTCAGTGGCGGGCCCCTGCTGGCATGGGGGCCTACCCAGTGCATCGCTCCTTTGACAATGGAAATGCTAATGATAGAGAAATGATAGCATAATTGCCTTAGAATGCAGTGTACCATTCCAGCACTTCTAAAATTGAATCAATGTGGGAAAGCCATGCTATGACGGATCATCCATATCTGAGATGTATTTTATAAGGCTTATAATATGATTTTCTTGTTTCTCTGAAGTTGTGTGTTTATTTGTTGAAGTCTTGCAAGAAACTTCACTGGAGCAAAGCTACAGGAAGTTGGTGGTTCAGCTTGATCTAAGCTAAGCTATTGAAGTCAATGTCTCAGAGGTCCTTCTATGGTGAAATTGAGGTTGAAATGCAGCGTTCAATTTCAATGTCACATGGTTGTTCTTCTGTTTCACTGCACAGGGGGACACTTAAATGAAGCAGGAACCACGGAAGAATTACAGGAAAATGTTACCTCATGGTACAATTTCTTTGTAAAAAGCTCATCTTCGGAGGTTTAGCTGCAACTCTTCTTTCATTAAAAACAACACCCGGGATAAGCTGCAATAAAACAGTGACTAAGCCCATACGTTGTGAGCCACTGTCTCCCATTTTTACCTTAGCCATTAACTCACTGGATGGTTTGTCATCCTTAGCTCTTGTCTGCAGCATGGGTACATTAACCCTGACTTACCAATGGGGTTCTTGCAATAATTACTATGGTGAGGTATGCCTGAGATGGGCAGAAGGTAGATTCTGAGGTCTGCTAGTAGATATCTGGGTGACTTGCAGCAGATTGACAAGGGTTTGTGACTCCCAATGGCCAGCCCTCCCATGAGGCAGAGTGAGGCAGCCTCCTTGGGCAGCTGACTTAGGTGTCATGAAAGGGCAGCAAATTGTTGGCTATTTAATTCATTACTGTTGTTGCATTTTTACTCTCCTTTACTGGAGGAGAGAGGCTGGTGGGATTTCCTGCATCTGATACCAAAATAACCTGGCTAGCTTTAGATACTATGTGCCTTGACTTGTAGGGGGCACCATTTGTTGCTTCACCTCAGGCAGCCAAATATCTTGGACTAACCCTGCTTTCATAACTGCTAAAATGCTCCCCCGTACCTCCTAAAATCAGATTGCTGAAAAAGAGAATTAGAAGTGGGGGGGGGGTTGTGTGGAAGGATGTGTCACTTTTTGTCCTGCTGCCATTCACAAATTCTTGGGCTGAGTAAGTGCTCAGAGGCATCCAGTTTTATTATTTATTTATTTATTACATTTATATCCTGCCTTTTTTCCTCTTTCGGAAACCCAAGGCGGTGTACATAATCCTTCAATTTTGTCCTCACAACAACAACCCTGTGAGGTAGGTTGGGCTGAGAGTCTGTGACTGGCCCAAAGTCCCCCAGTGAGCTTCCATGGCTGAGTGGGGACTAGAACCCAGATTTCCCGGCTCCCAGTCCAGCACTCTCACCACTACACCACACTGGCTCTTCCTTCATTCTTAGCAAATGTCCTTCTGCCACTTCTCCCAGCTGCTGTCATCATTGTGTCAGAAGCCTTGCATGAAGGGAGGAAAGAAAAAATACAAAGACTCCCTAAGTCAGTGGTGACCAACTGTGGGGGGTCCAGGGCCACCATCACCCCCGACATGCCCCACAGGCCACAGTCCTTGGGGCACCCCAATTTTAATAAATAAAAGCATGGTTTCCCACTAAATGTGGCAGCAAACCACGGGGGGTTAAAGTAGCACATTGGCAAGCTAAATCTAACCCTTTTAATGGTCCATAGCAGCTACAGAGTGCTAAACCAGTCAAACATAGCTTGCAAACAAAATATTGCCCCCCAGATTGCATTTTCCCACCAGTGCCAATTTTTTTTTTGGGGGGGGGGCACATCAGCAGGTGGCAGGGGCCAAATGCAGGCCATGTTTTGCCCACCCCTGCCCTAAATAATTGAATTGGTACTGGAGCAACACAGGCTGCCCTCCTCAGAGAAGGCAACTGCATATTCTAAAATAAAAATGGATCTGGTTAGTCAACCTGTAGAGGAGGGAAAGCGGCATCAAATTAGGATTTAAATATCCCTGACACCTACTGTCATGTGTTCTGTCACAGAGCTAAGGACGGGGAGCATAGTTCAGTGGCACAGCAAATGTTTGCACCTCCTGTTTAAAAGAACCCAGGTAGGATGACTGGGAAAGACCTCATCGCCTTCCTAATATCCTTGAACACTAAAGAGATTTTGGGCCAATCAAGGCAGAAAACAATTTCATCCGGCATAAAACAAAGTATGGGTAAACTGATCATCAGCCACTGATGCTGTGTCCCTGCAGGCTAATTAACATGGTATGTTGCAATTACAACTCATTCTCTGGAAAAATATCATTTCGGGTAATTACCCTTAATTTTTTCATGGGGAAATGTGGAATATTTAGTCAAGCCCATTAGGTAATTTATCAGCACGCCTTTATTGCATGTTTAAAAATAATAATTTAATGACACTGAAAAGTTAGGCTCCTGAAACTCTGTTTCAAGAACTCTCTGTTGTCATAGAGATCAGCATCAGTGTTGATCACCCAGTAAATGGAGGTTATATTTATCTGATTTAGATCTTGCAAAGCTGCAGAGATCTGTGAAAAGCAGAGCCACAGACTAAGGGCTTCTCCACAGAAACTTTTTATCCCAGGATTTCACCTGGGCTTCTGCTTCTGGATTCTTTGTGGGATTAAGTTTGGCCCTTTAAAGCTCGGGATTTCACCTGGGCTTCTGCTTCTGGATTCTTTGTGAGATTAAGGTTGGCCCTTTAAAGCCTGGGATTTCACCTGGGCTTCTGCTTCTGGATTCTTTGTGGGATTAAGCTCAGCCCTTTAAATGTGCTTCCTTCCCCACCCTTTCCCCTTTATCTGTGAGTTCTATATGTTTCATTATATATCCACTAGATGGTGCTGTTGTTATAGCACCACTTCCTCGGTAGACAGATAAATTCAATCCAATTCACAGTGCTTCTTTTTATTAGCTCATTATTTCCATTTCAAATTAAGCCACGGAAATGGTTGGAAACCATAGGAGAGGCACTAGAGGTTGTCATGTAAAGGACCTGCAAACTTCTGTGAGTAACGAATCTCAGTTGCAGGATTAAATCCCCATGCAGAAAAGCCCTAAGAACCCTAGAGTAATATTCACCTTTCTGGTTTGGAATTACAAGAGGGAATGCAGTTCAGCCTTCCCTGCAACCTGGTGCCCACCAGATGTTGTGGACTTCAACTCCCATCAGCCCCAGTCAACATGGCCAATAATCAGGAATCCTGGGAGTTGCAGCTCTCCCCCCCCCCAAAAAAAAAATCTGGATTGGGGAAGCATGATGGCTAAAATGTGTGCTGTCAAGTTGGTAACATTGAGGGCAATGACACATATGGTAGAGGCAAAAGAAATACAGCAACCAGGTATTTATAGAAGAAACTGAAGGGTGTAAAAGTGAGGAACACACTGCAATCCTAACAGGTGATAATATAATTACTAGGTGGTACATGTGAGAACAGGCTGTATATCTGATCACCGATAGTTTGGTGGTTTCCCAGCTTTTGTGCAGTTTTTTTCCCAATTCTCAAAGATTGAAGTGCCTTCTCCTTCACCTGGATAAAGCATCTCTCTATGTACTAATCTCCTTCACCTGGGATGAAGCATCTTCCTATGTACCAATCTCTTCCCTTGGGAGAAAGCATCTTCCTATACGCTAATCTCCTTCACCTGGATAAAGCATCTTCCAATGTACTAATCTCATCCCTTGGGAGAAAGCATCTTCCTATGCACTAGTCTCCTTCACCTGGGATGAAGCATCTTCCTATGTACTAATCTGTTCCTACCTGGGGATGGCATGTGCCATAACTTTTGAAATTTCTACTAGGAAAAAGTAAAAGAACAACAATAAAAAGGGCATCCTTTCCAAAAGAAAGTGAAATAGCAGCTTCTTATTTTTGGCTCCAGTACTTAACTGTTCCCCTTAACATATCAGCCCAGTGGACAGTTCCAAGCAGTCACCTGTAAAACAGCAGCAGCAGCAGCAACCTTCCATCTAGTTTAGACAACATTTGCTAGGCAATAATTTCCAGGGGATATTTCCTTTGGGAAGTACAGCCAATTATTAGGTAAAGTTCTAGGGAAGGAGAAACTGCTCCTTCCTTCACTGTTCTTCTGCTGAAACTGATTGCCTTGAATACCAAACAGCTCCATCCATCAATTTGTCAACTTTCGTTCACTTTTTGTCAGTTTTATAACAAATGTTAGAAAAGCAAATCATTGAGAGATCCATGGAGAGATTTGCGACTAGTCGCAGGAGCATCCCCACATTGGAAAGGGTGAGCTGAAAAACCAAAGGGACTATCTCACTATTAACCCACAAATTTAATAGGCCATTTTGCCTTTACCGACCGGCAGACTGCTGATAATTCAGTCACTCAGGAACGTTAAACTTCTTTCCAACATTATCAGTCTTTGTAAATTGTTAGGAGATATAAACTGTTATGAGTTATGTCTACTTGAGCACCTGAGGAAGATTTCCCATAGTCGAAACGGAATCGCACTGGGCGTCCGTAGTAGACTGCTAGATATAACCTTTCTGTAAAATTGATCATTGGATATTTACCGATATTGTTGTGTTTGAAAAACTGACTGATTGTCTATTTGATGGGACTGTTTTGAGAAATAATTTAGTTTAATTGTACCATCCAATAGTACTTCTCAAAAGGGCATTTTACTTCTCCAGTGCAGCTTTGTTTGGTCCTTTGCACTTGGAGTGTTTGTTCTGAATTTGTTTCTGAGACCCTTGTCTTTTTTGTTTCAAATACCAAGCAGCTGCATCCATCAATCTGTCAACATTCGTTCGCTCTTTGTCAGTTTTATAACAAACGTTGAAAAAGCAGGTCACTAAGAGATCCATGTTAAAAGTTTTGTACCATCATGGTAAAATAACAGGCCGCTTAGATCCAAAGGAGTGAGAGGAAAGGCACTTCTGCTTATGAAAGACTGCCCACCCAAATTCCGCCAGTTCCCTTCCCTTCTCCTGCTGCAGCCCTCCCATGCTCCATCCGATGCCATTTCATGGGCTCCCTCAACCATTAGGAGTGACATGACTGTGTTTGGGGGGCATAATCCATGTGCAAGAAAATCCAAGGGGGCAAGAAAATCCAAGATGGCAGTGAGTGCATTCAAAATGTCATAAGAACTTAAGAATAGCCCTGCTGGATCAGACCAAGGCTCCATCTAGTCCAACATTCGGTTCACACAGTGGCCAACCAGCTATTGCCTGGGAACCCACAATCAGCACATGAATGCAGCAGCACCCTTCTGCCCAAGTTCCCCAGCAACTGGTGTACACAGGCATACTGCCTCTGTTACTGGAGGTATCACATAGTCATCAGGACAGGTAGCCATTGATAGACTTCTCCTCCAGGAATTTGTCTAACCCCCTTTTAAAGCCATCCAAATTGGTGGTCATCACTTCTATCTCGTGGTAGCGAATTCCATAGTTTAACTATGGGCTGTGTGAAGAAGGACTTCCTTTGATATGTCCTGAATCTCCCACCAATCAGCTTCATGGGATGACCCTGGGTTCTAGTATTTTGAGAGAGGGAGAAAAATGTCTCCCTGTCCACATTCTCCACACCATGCATAATTTTGTACCCCTCTTATCATATCTCCACTTGTCCTTTTTTTCCCAAGCATGTCCCCACCGAATTGGCAAGTAGCTCGATGTGAAACACCCTGTTATCTATAGAAAGGCTCCAGCTGCACAAGTGATCTAAGGGCAGGAATATTTTTGGGTTGCCATCAAAGAGGTTCCCCCCCCCCGCAAGCCCTTGCAATGCCATGGAAGATACAAGGGCACCACTCTCTGAGTCCAATCCAAGGGCCAGGGTCAGCTTCTTCAGCAACATTTCAGGGACACACATTTCCCTTGTCCCCTCGGGTCAGCAAAATATTTTAAGACAGTCTCCATTAATAATTTATTACATCTAGCTAGGCCAGGGGTGGACATCCTGTAATCCCCCAGATGTTTTGGGCTACAACTTCCATCAGCCCTAACCAGCACAGCCAATGATGAGGAATGATGGCAGTTGTAGGCCAAAACACCTGAAGGGTCACAGCTGTGAGCTAGCCCTTCAGAACAACCAGTAAGCAAACTACTTTAACTTCACAAAATTATATTTCTTGCATAGTGCTCATTTATTTATGGTTAATGAACCATGCACATCCTTGAAACTTGAAGTGAAGGCCAGCAGCCACCCACATACGCTTCTGCTCTTCCATTATTTAAAGAATGGCGGTGGGGGGGGTGTATTTCATTTATTTTTTATAATGCATACAACGATGGAGCTGGCTTGTTTGACTTTTTCATTAGTGAACTGCCTCAAAAGAACACAGTTGCAACAATAGGTCTACACCGATTGTTCATTAATCAGGTTAAAAGGGGCCTCCCTTTTAATTGAAAGACCAATGGACTCCTTTTTCATCTCACAGTACGTATAAAATTTGACTATTTGGATAATTTGGTTAAGGAACAGGCATATTCTTAATGGACTGCCAGTGGTCACAGAAAGCTAGAAAACATAGAAAGGTGATGTAGTTGTTAGTATTGTTGCTATTAGTGTTATGCTGCCATCAGATTACACGACATTTTACAATGGAAGAGAATGAAAAGAGAGTTCTGTGACTGTAGGACAGGGGTGTTGAACTTCAGGCCTGCTGCCCAAATGCCTCAGATGATCACATACCCTTTACCCTGACTGCCAATAGTTTGATGGTTTTCTGGCTTTTGCACAGTCCTGCCCCCCCCCACCTCCCCCAATCACATAAGAACATCAGAAGAGCCCTGCTGGATCAGACCAAGGGTCCATCCAGTCCAGCCTTCTGTTCACACACATTGGCCAACCAGCTGCCCACAGGAAGCCCACAAGCAGGACATGAGTGCAACAGCACCCTCCTGCCCATGTTCCCCAGCCACTGACGTACATAGGCATACTGCTGCTGATACTAGAGGTAGCACAGAGCCGTCAGGACTAGTAGCCATTGATAGTCTTCTCCTTCAGAAGAAAGGTTGAAATGCCTCTCCTACATCCTGGTTACTACCTGTAAGAGCTTTAAGGCACAATCCTATGCAGGTTTAGACAGAGAAAAGGCCTACAACTCCCAGCATCCCCCAGCCAGCTAGGATTGCAGCATTTTTTGTTCCTCCTCTTTTGTCTTTGGCCCTGCCCACCACTAGAATGTGGCCCCTGAGAACGCTTGCAAAACTAAATCTGGCCCTCTGGTTGAAAGAGATTCAGTACCTTGGCTGTAGGAGCTTAGTACGACAGCAAAATTGAGCCAGGCATTTCAGAATATCAGTGTAGTCCTTCCACCTTTAATTTATTCTAGGGGCTGTGCATTCATTTCCAGATGAATGAAAAACTGAACTGAATAAGTGAAAGCTTTTAGTTTGGTTTTCATTAACCATTCATACCTATTCATGACTCCTCCAGTCTGCTTTCCTTTCTCCAGTGATGGTGGAGAAAGCTGATTTTGGTGGCTGATACTGAGCAGAGGATGGGATGGCTAGATAGCATCACTGATGGAATGAATATGGACTTGAGCACACTCCGGGAGAGAGCGCAGGACAGAAAGGCCTGGCGTGCTATGGTCCATGGGGTCACAAAGAGTCGGACACGACTGAACAACTGAACAACAACAACAACAACTGACAGCAGCCTTTTTTTGTTTCCAGAATGCCTTTGACATTGCATCATTCCAAGGAGCCCCATGAAAAGAAAAGGTGGCTGCCAATGATGTGGTCTTTTTGTGGTCTCCCCCCCCCACACACACACACAAATCCCCTAGAGTGATGCAACACCCAGAATGTTCTAGAAAAATAAAATGCCCTCTGCCAGCATGTGGATGGAAAAACAACTCTGCTGCCACCATTTCCGCAGCCAGCAGCAGCAAAAAGAAAAAAGGAAGTTAAATTCCAAAGAAGATGAAGAAAAACCCCAACAAAAGTGAGTACCGGACTGAAATAAATGTAGATGAATGAATGTGATTTTTAGGAATGACGCAGAAAAAACCTTCTTGCACACCACTAATTCATTTCATTTTGAGTGCATTGCTTAAAATGGTTGATGTATTCAGTCAGTGTACCTACTCTGACTTCAAGCAAAAAAAGAAATCTTTCTCAGTGCACACTGCCAACAGAATAAAGTTTCTGTAATTAAAAATACTGACGTTCAGGTGGGAGAACGCCTTCCCCGCTCCCCGTTGTACTGCTGCAGCATTCATTCCTCCAATTCTACCACCCACAGCTGCTGAAAGTCTCCTGCTTAGCAGTGCAACTTGTAATTTTGTTCTAGCGGTTTCTTCTCAACTGCCTCCTCTTCATAATCGCTTTGTATAGCCTATTTGTAAGCTGTAACATCCAAAGCACAGACTTCTGCATCTCATTGCTGGTGTCACCAGGTTATAGCTCAACTGATTCCCTGTTCTGCGAAAGCTTAGTGTTTACAGAAAAACGACACAAGAGCTCAGATTAATACCTACATAGGGTCAAATTACATACGATGTGGGAGTTCTGTGTCTGGGGCTCCTAAGAGGTTTCTCCCCCCCTTTCTCATAATGTAGCCAGAACTCTGGCACAGACGGAGGGGTTCTTCTAACTCTACCAACACAGCATGGCCCCAGTCCAAATCACTGACCCAGATCCCCTGTCCTGAAGCTGTTCTTAGCTGTGGAGTGGAACATTTGTAGATTTGGGGACTTGAGGCTGCAATCCTATACATATTTACTTGAGAGTAGTCTCTACTGAATTCAGTGGGATCTACTTCTGAGTAAACATACATTGGATTGCACTGCACACCACCTTTCCTCAACCTTGTGCCTTCCACGTGTGTTCCCACCTACCTCCTCCCAATTCCAGCAATGGTAGACTTGGTTTTCACTGGGTTCGCTAGTAGCTAGGTTGTATCAATAGCAGGCCATGTATTCTAGTTTATAGAGGACAGCCCTCAGTTTGAAAGGCTGTCAGAGAACAGTTCTTTATTTGAAGGTGTCCTCTATTTGAAGGCCTATCCAGCCCAAGTCCAGTTTAAAGATAAAGAACTCTAAGAAAGAAGAGCCGGGGCTTCGAAGTTACCGATCAGCAGTTAGCAATGGGACAGCAAACTGAGCAAGGCACACAGGCCACCTAGTCACAGTCTTCTGCACTACGGTGAGATGTATGGTATTCCTATTTGAATTATAGTTACTCTTTCTGAATGTGCATCTATCCATAGACAAGGCCGTCCCCACCATTATGCAAGCTGATGCACTCACATCAGGCAGCAAAGAGGGGAGAGCACCAAATTGTGCCTCTCCCCCACCGCCACCCGGAGGGCCTGCCACTGCCTCCTTGACACCTCCGGTGGATGCTCAGGAGAGCCTTGCCAGCCGCTCTCCTGCTGTGGCATTTGCTGCAGCAAGAGAGCAACTGGCAGGGTTCTTTAGAGCACGCTGCTGGGTGCACCACCCGCTGCCGATTTCCTTACCGCAGACGGCCCCAGCCTCTGCCACCTATCTTCCCTGCTTGGCTGGCCAGCTGGCTGGCCAGCCACTCTCTCACTTGCTCGGCCAAACAGCCTGGCTGGCCACGCGCTCCTGCCGCTTGTCCCCCAGCTGCGGGGCTCTCACGAGACAAAGATTGACTGACCTCTCATGATAGTTCAGCCAACTTCTTGCAGGAGCCCCATGGCTGGGTCACAAGGCAGGAGCAGCCTGGCTAGCTGGCCGAGCAAGTGAAGGAACAGCCAGCCAGCTGACCAAGCATGTAGGTCAACTGAGCCAGTGGGCAACAGGCGGCGGCAGTGGTACTGCCGCCTTGCTTGAGGCGGCAAAATACATTGAGCCAGGTCTGTTCCTATAACTTTGCATTTGCAAGTCTGTGCCCTCTTTTGTCTTTCTGGGGAACTATAGCGGGATACGGCCATTGCTCTTATGTCATGCTTATAGGCTTCGCATAGTCATCTGGTTGGACACTGTGGTAAGCAGGATGCTGGGCAAGGTAGGCTTTTGGTCTGATCCAGCAGGCCACTCCTTACATGCTCAGGACATTGTTTGGTGGGAGTGGCAAGAAGGGTATCTTTCTAACATAACCGTAGCAGCATATTTCCAAAAACTGAATGCTTTGTTTCATGAATTCTTTTGGGGTTCCTTTCCACCACGAATATCTTTGAAAAGGATGCAACTTCCAATTACAGAAGGTGGGTTCGGTTCTCCGGATCTTGCTACATACCATCAGGCTTATGTGGTGATCAGTATGAAATTTTGGTCTTTTCCATTCAAATTTGATTTTCCACCTTGGTCACTGTTGGAATCTTCTTGTCTGGAGCCTCTCTCTAAATGGATGGCATTAGGTTTATTTTTATTTTATTATTAAATTTCTTAAACGCCCATCTGGCCGGTCACCCGGCCACTCTGGGCGATGTACAACAGTACAATTTAAACCAGTAAAATTATACATTAAAACATTGTTGAAAATACCCTAACCCACCCCAAATGCCTGCCTGAACAATCACGTTTTGAATGCGTGGCGGAAGCTCATTAAAGAGGGGGCATGGCGGAGTTCCCTAGGGAGGGAGTTCCACAGAGTGGGGGCCACCACAGAGAAGACCCTCTCCCTCGTCCTCACCAGCATAGCTGTCCTGGCTGATGGGACAGAGAGAAGTCCAACTGAGGCTGATCTTGTTGAGCGGCCTGTCTGGTGTTGCTGGAGGCACTCCTTGAGATAGGCTGGGCCGGAACCATATAAGGTTTTAAAGGTCAAAACCAACATGATGAATTTGGCCCAGAAAACAACTGGTAACCAGTGCAATTCCTTCAGCACTGAGGTGCTGGGATACATTTTCACAAGGTTCTTGGCATATTAAGGCTGATAGAGCTCCTTCCACAATCTTGGCAGTAAGAGACATGTGGCATATAATGTCATGCCAATTACAATTTGACCCATTTTCCCATGCCAAATTGACCTTATGGGGAAATCCAGTTTTAAGAATCTGAAAGAAAATGCTCTTGTGGCGGACCTGGACAGATAAAATTATCTTTACCCTGGATCAATTATTGGGTGTTGATGAGTTTTTGCTGTTTTCAACTTTGTGAGATAAATTTGACTTGCCTGCTACAGCGGAATGGCAGTATTTGCAACTGAAACATTTGTTCGTATCTAGATTCAGTCCTGCCGCTTTTACTGCCTCGGAGTCTCCTTTGCTATTGGAAAAACGTATTGGAACTGATCAGATATATCGACCCACGATTCATGTTTACAAATACTTACTATCAATGAATAAATATGATACATGTGGTCTACAGCAGGAATGGAACAGGGAATTGGAATGTCCTATTTTGTCTAATTAATGGACCGCCATTTTGGCATCTGGATCAGATATCTCTATGGATCTTCAGTTGCGCCTTATTCAGCGAAAACTTCTGTTTCGGGTCTATCGGACACCACAACGTCTCTTTAATAAAGGTTTGTCAAACTTGGCTAATTGTTGGAGGTGTGATTCAGTTAATGCTTCTCTTATTCATAGGTTTTGGAAATGCCCAACAGTTGCCTCCTTTGGGAAGGAAGTTATTATATGGATAAATTTTGTATTGGAAAGCTCCTTAATATTTACAGATGTAAATGTTCTCTTAAATTACTTACCTGCTTTTTGGAATGTAATGCATGGTCAGTGTAAATGGATCCTTCGCGCCCTTTTGGTTGCTAAAAGACTGATATTACAATACTGGAAAGATAAACACTCACCGCCTATAATGCAGTGGATTGAAGATTTAATAACGCTGGCAACATTTGAAAGAGTAGTATATAGGCGTAATGTGCAAATGGACTTGTCTGGACTGCTTTTACGGAAGTTTGCATGTAACCTATTCCTTCTCTCTCTTTTTTTCTCCCTAGAATATTGTAATATTTGAAACTGAGGATTTTAGAATATGTTATATTTTTATTTTGGTTTTGTTATGCTTTTTGTTTGTTTTGTTAAAACTCGCAATTAAAAAAGCATAACCCTAGCAGTGGGGGACCACTTTTTGATTAATGGCTCTTGCATGGGGCTGCGGCAATGTTTCAACAGCCTATTCACCAGAGCATGGGCTGCTATGCAAGTCCAATCACAGAAACAGCACCTTGCCAGGTGGAGCTGTACCACCTCTGTAGGGAAAGACCCACAGAACTGGCCCTTGACTATGCGAAGCATTGTTGAAAAACAGACCCCCAACAGATATTCCTGTCAACGCTATCAGTATGACCTGGAATTCATCATATATTCTGAGAATTAAAGCCAAGGCTGCTAATGTGGACTTGACAGAAACTCTTTTAAACAAAGCACATAATACAGAAACAACCATTTCCTATCAGCTTCAAGAACATTAATTCTCAGCTTTTCCAATTTACTGTCTCCAGGGTTCAATTTCTTCTTATTTGTTAGTGATGTGCATGGCACCTCCAGGACTGCCGTCCTCCGCTTCCTTCCTTCAGCAGTAATTTAAATGTTTCCAGCCAGCCTAATACAGCTTAATGTGGAAAACCAAATTCGAGTTTCTGTTTTATTTTGGCAATTCATCCACACACAAAAATAAAAATCTGGCCACATCTGCTATTTCACCTCCCGATTCATAAATTGAAAGCTCTGTAATGCTCAGCGATGCTTTTGAACTCTCCTTCTGCACTCAGATACAGCAGCGTGTGGGATTGTTTCATCACTACTCAGTCCCACAATGACAAGACACAGGAGCCTTGGAACAAATAAAAGAATGAGCAGCAAGAAGTATGAGTTTCTTTCCCATCAGCCCTTCCCCTCATCTAGAAACAGTATATACTAACTTGTAATAAATGTGAGGTGCTTTACAATATATCCAGAACTTAACTGATTTGTATTCAACAGATATTTCCTTGTTTTCTTAGCTAGGTATCTGAAGGAGCAGCTTCTTCCGTATCACCCTGCCTCCACTCTTAGGTCATCAGCTGATGCTCTTCTCTCCGGTCTTTCCTTGTCAGTGAGTGACAACCAAAGAAAGGGCCTTCTTGTTGTGATGCTGTTTATGAAACACTCTCCATAAGGAGGCCCACCTGGTACCAACATTGTTTTCCTTCAGGTGCCAGGTGAGGACCTTTTCAGGCTTTTAAAATCTGAGGCATTTTAAATGTTGTACTGATGGTTCTGTTTTATCTGCCAATTCTTTCATTATATGTTTTTGATTCCCATTACCACCCACTGAGCACATTAAAATAACTCTCATCTCAAATTGATCAGTGTGCCTGTTGGCTCCACCCCATCATCTTTGTGCATTTGGCAGAAGGTCTGCAGGGGAGCCTGCATGCATATATCTGTATGTGGATAGCCTATTCCACACGAGCAGGGCTCTTGGTCACATGGAGGAGTGACAATGGGTGTAGAGCTAGCAGCCAAGGTCCCCCACCATCATACATGGAATTCATACACAGAGAGCTGTGTGATTCCATCACCCATGGAATGCATATACAGTGAACTAGCAGTTGAATCTTTCTTCAACATTGGCAATAGGACAGCATCCCCCACCACACCTGAAGGCACCAGGCTAGCTTAGGGGGTGTAGGACAGGCCATGTAGCCTACAGCTCTCTCCTTCAACACCTTGCTGCCACTTCCCACCATCTGCCACCTGAGGTGACTGCCTCACTCTGCCTAATGGTAGAGCCAGCCATGGACAGAATGTTCACATCACCCCAGGGGAACCTCAGACACAATACTTTTCAGTGAATTCAGTTCACACATTAACTAATCAAGCTTCAGTTAAGCCTTCCCGTGCTGGGATACATTTTCACAAAGGAGCTTCAGAGCTTTTGAAGGGATCTCATTTGTCTGTTTGGTTTATTTATAGCTGATCTACCCTATGGCACATTTTACAGAATGAGTTGGCTGGGGGTGATGGGAGTTGCAATGCGATACATCTGGAGGGTGCCAGGTTGGGGAAAGCTGAGTTATAGCTATCAAAATTTGATAGCAGTGGTGTGCTTTTAGTTGCTGAAAGGCAGCTATTGCAAAAGATTTATTCAAAACTTTAATGCAGCAGCCCACTTGTTTCCTCTTGATATTTAAGCAGCTGATTTTAGGAGGTATTTTTTCCCTCCAAACCAACACCATTTGTGACATCAGGTGGGGAGGTTTAGCTTTCATTACAGGAAAGTGATAGTGCATTTTGCTGGCAACGCTGGAGACCACTTATAGAGTATGATTGTCCCCAGGGCTGTTGATTAATCAACCATCTGTTTTGCTTTAGTTGAATACCTTCACCCCAAAACTCTATTTTCAAAACAATATTGTTCTTGATTATTATTTTTTAAAGCCTTTGAAGTAATTTTATGCTACTTAGCTGCAAGGATGTCTCCCTCCCCCTTTTTACCATGAGAACAAAACGCTGAAACCATTCTGTTTGGAGGAATGTGATAGAGATGGTCTTTTCAACCAGTCTACCCATTAAGCCATTTATCAGCAGAAAGATCTGAGTCAAGCTTAACTTACACACGGGTTCTGTTTTTGAATGGCAGTGTTCAGTGTTCGAGTATATGCAGTGATAAGAATGCCCCCAAAGCAAGTGCAGAATTCCTTGTCCTCACTGCTCCATATCCACAATATGTTTTGCATTTTTCCTCTTCCCTCCCAATTCCTTTTTCCTTTTGTGTTGTGTCTTTTAGATTGTAAGCCTGCAGGCAAGGACTGTCTTGTTTTTATTCATTTATGTAAGCAACTCTCGAAGAATTGTCAGCTGAAAGGCGGGGAAAAATGCTTTAAACAAACAAACAGTCACCCGTCTGAGCAGAGAGAAAAGTGTCCAGGCCAATAGCTATAACAACTTCTGAGTAATTAGCAACAGGGCCAGCTCCAGATTTGGCAAGGCCTTTGGTGGTCCCTCCCCTTACCTTGTCAATGGTTGGTAGATATGATGTGCTGTGAGTGGTGTAGTGGAGTCAGGGCTGACAGGTTCAAAGCACTAGGCCTTTTTGATTAGCAGGGATGCCGACATCATTGGCCACCCCTTCAGAATTCCCTGTTCCCTCTGAGCTGCAATCCTCACAGTAGTTGCGGGGACATCAGTTTTCCCAGCACCAATATTTTGTTGTGAGCTATCCCCGTTGTAATGTAAAGTATTTGGGGCCTGGCCTTGACTGAGCAATTAAAACCCAATGGCTGGGTTCGGACACCAAACAAACCCACCATGGGTAGCTCAGGGAGCATTTTTACTGCCCGTGATTGGTAAGTTACCCACCCTCATTTCCCACCCTTTGCGGAGTGGGCACAGGGCCCCAGGGTGGCTTACCATGTCATGTGCCAGCGTTCCAAAGGTAAATTTGGGTGTTCTGTGCATAAATCCCCGCAACCAAAGAGGCAGCCACCTAAGTACCTGGAGGTGCTGGCAACACTCTAGCCCAGGTGGCCAATCTCTAGGGTCACAATCACCTAGCAACATGGAATGGTCGGCACAACCTCGTTCCCACGGCAGCAGCTGCTGGGATACGTGCTGCAGTAGCGGGAGGACGACAACCACAGAGCGGGGATGGGTATGGGAACCCCACTGCCCTGTGTAGTTCCATGATTGTGTGTGGGGCACACTCATTGTGGTTTCCCTACTCCTCCCTGCAGCGTGATTCCATTACCCCCATCCCTGTGATTGTGTGAACATGCCCAATAGCTTTACAAAAGCTTATATAATACAGAGAGAGACCTGGATTGCATGATCATCACAGCCCACCATGGCTTATCAGCACAGTGGGTTGCGATGCCTGAGGGCACCAGGTTGGTGATCCAAGCCCCTTCCAGGCTTTACCTGTGAACCCAGCAAGGGTGGGTTGTTGGGGTGGCTGACAAGGGCTGTTTTAGGGTTGTGTCAGCCATCCCCACAACCCACCCTTGCCGGGTCCACATGTAACAAGAAGCTACGGTATGCCCCCTCACTCCTCTAGTATTTAAAATGGCCGCTGCTGCAATGAAAACTCCCACAGGGAGATTCACCCATCATGGCTTCTTGTTAGATGCGAACTGGGCCAGAGCAATGGATCAACACAACTGCCTGCTATTTGTTTTTGCTGTCCTAGGAGATGTGGCTATGGGGACCGACCTGATGAGCACCTGCACTTCAAAATTGACCACTGCACCACTGGAGACGGCATGGTTTTGGTGTGGGATGGAAGGGGTTCTTGCTGTTGTTGCAGCAGCAAAATGCTGGTGACCCCCATTTAATTTTGCCCACCATGACTTGTGGCCCCAATGTAGCACTGCTCTGGAGTGATGCTACATCAGGACGAGGGCCATCATGGAAAAATTTCAGTGGCAGTTGCAGCTGCCAAATAGGCTCCAAGTGCCAGGCAAAAGGGAAAAAGCAGTGTCCGCCCAGCACTGAGATAAGGCAACTGTAGCTGCTCTTTTGTGTCGTGGGCAGGGTCGGTGAGGGGCTGTCCTGGGGTCCTGGGGCTCTTGGCAGTTACCCCACAGTGTCTGCCTCTGGCACCTGCCCTTTCAGGCTGCAATTCCACACAGAGTTCAGCTCTGGCAGCCTCCTTTGTGGGCAGGTGCCTGACTTTGGCGGAGATGTACATTTTTTGATTGGTGCATTGCTAATGCACTGTGAGAAATCAGTGTGCCCTGGCACACTTTGGCGATTCCTCTCCTAGGCTATGGTCAGGAATGGGGGGGGGGGGTGCCAAGAGCCTGCACAAACTTGGAAATGTATCACCAAAAAAGAGGACAAAAGCAATGGAGGCTGGTGGCTGCTATGTCAGTGGGGCAGTGAATCCTCTCTAGGTTTCAGTCAGAACCAGTCAGAACTCTAAAGGGGCTATCCAAGATGCTGAACCCATTTTGGGGACAGGGTTCAGCTCTTTGGATAGCTCCTTTAGAGTTCTGACTGGTTTCAACTGAAACCCAGAGCAGATTCACGGCCCCACTGACATAGGAGCCACCAGCCTCCACTGGACAAAAGAGGACCCAGATTGGCTTACGGTTTGCATGTGCCAGTGTATATCTATAGATGCAGATTTGGAAATAAATACTATACAGTAGAATCCTAGAAGCATAGGGTTGGAAGGGGCCTGCAAGACCATCGAATCCAACCCCCTGCTCAATGCAGGAAGCCTAATTCCCAGGCAGTCTTCCATCCAAGTACTAACCAGGGCTTACCCTGCTTAGCTTCTGAGATCAGTACATCTCGCCATAGTGGGGAAGACCGTGACCAGGTGACCAGTTCACCTACTGGTCAGTCTGCTGCTGGCCAGGTGCTGTCGGTTGGTCAACTTCAGAGCCCATGCTGCTCTCCCCTCTTAAAGCTCATTGTTTTTCAACTGGAATTGGACTGGGCAGCCCTTCAAAGAGAGGACACCTTCCAATAAAGGACTGTTCTCTGTAAAGTAGGACACACGGTCGCCTGATGCACAAATGCAGAAAAGGTGCCAGGTGTGCTGCCGAAGAGGAATTTAGCTTTTTGATAAGTAGTCAGCCCAAGCTGCTTGCGTGTGGCCTGTACAGATATGAGAATCCTGAATTTTAGGATTTAAAAAACAAGTCAGCAATGCTTAATTCCCTACCTTTGTCACAGCAAACAACTTTGCCCACTTCTGCTAGAAAGGCAGAATGCAACTCCTGACACCCTGTGGCACTTCTGCAAAATTGCAACATCGACTAGTTTAAAAAGTTTTCTCCATCCTTTTCGGCTTCAAGCTTCTCAAGGGGCACGTAGTGGTTTGCTTTTGGACACCCAGTGTAGAGCAGGCTTCCTCATCCTGGCGCCCTCTGGTAGTGTTGGACTACAACTCCCATTATCCCCAGCCAGCTTAGCAGATTGGGGGAGACCATTGGCAATGTTTATGTTCCAAAAATGTTTATGTTCTAAGCAAGGCAATGTTTATGTTCTAAAAATGTAAATATATTCAGTAGTCATTTTAAAAAATACGTTGTCCAAAATTGAGGCAAAAAGATGATTTTAAAGCCTCCCCACAAAAAAAAAATCAAATTTAAATATTAAATACTGTCACTGAATCCATACATGGGAGAATTTGGGAACAGCTGCAGGTTTGGGGGGGGGGGTGCAAGATGGCAGTCGGCGTCTCCATGGCTAGTTCGCCCTCCTCTCCCCCAGCTGTGAGTCTTCTTCAAGGGTGTCCAACTTTGGGAAGTTTGGGGGCCATTTTTACACACCACACACACACACACACACACACTCACACACGGCACAGAAACAGAATAAAACAAGTAAAAATGTAAAAATAATGTCTAGATAAAAGGGTAAAAAAAGGCTTCAAAATGGCCACTGTGGACGCCATTTTGTTATATATGTGTACACACACACACTTTTGTGGGACAGTGGGGGCTGTCGGAACAGTAGCAGGGGCCGCAGGCGACCCATGGTAAACACATTTCCCACCCCTGGTCTACCTGCTGGCTGTGGCTGCATCTGGGAAGCTGCCCACCATGTTAAATTTATCTGGAGAACCTGATATAGAAACATGATATTGGGCAGTCCAGGGTATTGTGGGAAATCTAACGTGGTGGGTGACTTTCCACACCTTGCCACTGTCTCTATGTAAGCCCATGGCTAGGAAAACGGACTGGCAGGAGGGCCCAAAGGCACTGGCATCAACACCAAAGGGCCTTGCCTGGACACTGCAGCTCTGGCCCCAGGAAAATTGGGCCACCTTCATAAAGCCATGTTTGTCAGAGGATGACTGTAGCAACAAGGAGTATCTTGCATGCATGAGTGAGCCAACACAGACCAAACACCACAGATCAAACTTCCCTAACGCCAAACCAAGTTACTTTAAATCTGTATCTAGCTGCTACATTCTTTTTTTCTAGAATAGGTGCAGGGGCCCCAATCTGGATCTTAGAAGTCCCCTCCCCCCCCCACTCCCCAGTCCAGATCAAGGGGCCCTGAGCCTACTCTAGAATAAGAAAGAAAAATAGATGTAGCTGCTAGGTGCAGATTTTGGTCCTGGGTGTGGCAATTGGGATGTGTGATATCAGCCTCTGTAACTGGCAGGCAGAAGACTGAGGCTTACGGGGTGGCTGAGTGGGGGGACCATTTAAATTTCCCTCCATGCCCCAGAGCAACACCATGGCTGGGGCACTGTGGAAATTAAAAGGGGGGCTCCTTCCCAAAACTGATCACGGTTTTGCTGCCGCCACCACTGCCAATGTCAGGTAAGTCCACCCTAGTAGGAGAGGGCCCACCAGAGTTTGCCCATTCCTGCTGTAGGTGACACTTAGAACTCAGACACTGAGTACTACCATGAAGATAAAGGTTGCAATCTTGTGCACAATTAAACTGCTTATATCCCAGTGAAGAAAAATGGGATTTAAGCACCCTGTGTGCAGGACTGCTGCCAGGAACCTCTCAACCATGAGCTTGACTGAATGATCTTTAGGAAGCAGGTGTTGAGTTATTAACCCTGTCAGCGTTTGTGCATGACTCATCAATGTGTTTAGCGTTCATGATCTCTACCTTTTCGACTGTATTAGAAACCCATACTGCACCATTACATCACACCGGTTTGGAAATGGAGTGAATCATTTTTTCGTGCCTGACTGCTTAGAAGAAGCACCAATTTCATGGATTATTTGATTTGCATTTATTTTATTTTTCTGCACTGCAATATCTACTCAACCAGTACCTTTTGAAATGACTAATGATCTTAGTAACAGATCATTACTAAGAAACCACACCACATATTTCCAGGGCTTTTCCTAGCCCCTCCAAATTAAACTGATTCTATAAATATGGCCTAGAACTTTCCATTGCCAATGATACAATGTTACTCTCTTGTACTGTTGAGATGTACTGTTTAGTACATCTCAACTCATCTAAATCATATCCCTTATGAATATACAGTGGAGGTGAGGAATAGATTTAAGGGATTAGGCCTGATAGAGTGCCTGAGGAACTATGGACAGGGGTCCATAACATTGTTCAGGAGGCAGCAACTAAATCCATCCCAAAGAAAAAGAAATGCAAGAAAGCAAAGTGTCTGTCTGATGAGGCTTTACAAGTAGCTGAGGAAAGAAGGGAAGCAAAAAGCAAGGGAGAAAGGGGAAGATATACCCAACTGAATGCAGAGTTCCAGAGAATAGCAAGGAGAGACAAGAAGGCCTTCTTAAATGAACAATGCAAAGAAATCAAGGAAAACAATAGAATGGGAAAGAACAGAGATCTCTTCAAGAAAATCGGAGATATCAAGGAAACGTTTTGTGCAAAGACGGGCATGATAAAGGACAAAGAAGGCAGGAACCTAACAGAAGCAGATGAGATTAAGAAGAAGTGGAAAGAAGACACAGAAGAACTATACAGGAAAGATCTGAATGTCCCTGATAGCCATGATAGTGCAGTCACTGAACTTGAGCTGGACATCCTCGAGAGTGAAGTCAAGTGGGCCTTAGGAAGCATGACTAACAACAAAGCTAGCGGAGATGACAGTATTCCAGCTGAGCTATTTAAGATCCTAAAAGATGATGCTGTTAAAGTGCTGTACTCAATATGCCAACAAATTTGGAACACTCAACAGTGGCCACAGGACTGGAAAAGGTCAGTTTACATTCCAGTTCCAAAGAAGGGCAACGCCAAAGATTGTTCAAACTACCGTACAATTGCACTCATTTCACATGCCAGCAAGGTTATGCTCAAAATCCTACAAGCTAGGCTTATGTGAACCAAGAACTACCAGAAGTACAAGCTGGTTTCAAAGAGGCAGAGGAACTAGAGATCAAATCACCAACATTCACTGGATCATGGAGAAAGCAAGAGAATTCCAGAAAAACACCTATTTCTGCTTCATTGACTATGCTAAAGCCTTTGATTGTGTGGATCAAAGCAACCTGTGGCAAATTCTTAAAGAGACGGGAGTACCAGACCACCTTACCTATCTCCTGAGAAACCTGTACGAGGGTCAAGAAGCAATAGTAAAAACCGGACATGAAACAACCAATTGGTTCAAAATTGGGAAAGAAGTACGACAAGGCTGTATATTGTTGCCCTGCTTATTTAACTTATATGCCAAGTACATCATGAGAAACGCCGGGTTGGATGAATCACAGGTCGGAATTAAGATTGCCGGGAGAATGATCAAGAACCTCAGATACGCAGACGATACCACCCTAATGGCAGAAAGCAAAGAGGATCGAAAGAGCCTCTTGTTGAGGGTGAAAGTGGAGAGTGCAAAAGCTGGTCTGAAACTCAACATTAAAAAAACTAAGATCATGGCATCTGGCCCCATCACTTCCTGGCATATGGAAGGGGAAGAAATGGAAGCAGTAACAGATTTTATTTTCTTGGGCTCCAAGATCACCGCAGATGGTGACTGTAGCCATGAAATTAAAATACGCTTGCTCCTTGGGAGGAAAGCTATGGCAAACCTAGACAGCATAGTAGGAAGCAGAGACATCACCTTGCCGACAAAGGTCCATCTAATCAAAGCTATGGTTTTTCCAGTAGTAACGTATGGCTGTGAGAGCTGGACTATAAGGAAGGCTGAGCGCCAAAGAATTGATGCTTTCGAATTGTGGTACTGATAAGACTCTTATGAGTCCCCTGGACTGTAAGGAGGTCAAATCAGTCAATCCTAAAGGAAATCAACCCTGGCTGCTCATTGGAAGGACAGATACTGAAGCTGAAGCTGAAATATTTTGGCCACCTAATGCGAAGAGAAACGTCACTGGAAAAGACCCTGATGCTGGGAAAGATTGAAGGCAAAAGGAGAAGGGGACAGCAGAGGATGAGATGGCTAGATAGCATCACCAATGCAATGAATATGAACTTGAGCACACTCCGGGAGAGAGCAGAGGACAGGAAGGCCTGGTGTGCTATGGTCCATGGGGTCACAAAGGGTCGGACATGATTTAACGACTGAACAACACATCAAAACTCATCTCTTTGTGACATACAAATTATGCCCATATTTCAAAGGATGTACCTAAATCATGCTCCCCATCAATCCATACAGCATGATCAGTCAGCTTTCAAGATGAGTGTTTCATTTCTGGTTACATACAACGGAATACCACAGCTATCTATGCTCAAGATTTTTTGGTTGTAAATGCCAGAGGGTATGAATATATAATTAAGAGAGTGATAAAATGAAAAGGATGTCAGAAGCCAAGATCAGCCTCAGCTGTGTGGGAGTTTTGGTTGTCCAAATAACGTGGGAGGTGAAAAACAGCCACAAATTAAGAAATTAGCAGAAAATGTTAGGAACAACTATTAGACACGAACAGCGTTAAGATTATGGTTGCAAAGGTGGTAAAGCCATGAAGCAGTATACAAGCACAAAAAACATTCACACGTCTATGATTGCTTCAGCATCAAACTAGATGTTAAGGTTGTTGTTTTGCATACAAATAGTATCAGCTGGGGGGGAGGGGTGTGATAATTAATGGGCTCATTCATCCCTGAAGATGGGAAGACTGAATGGAGGCTAAGCTGCTAACCCCGGAGCTACCACAATTTTGGTTAAAAACAGATTTAGAGTATCTATGAAAGATTGTGGCCCTGTTCAGATGCACATTGGAGGAGGGTGGTTATGCTAACCATGGTGCATGGTGGCTACCACTAACTACTATGAGTGCTATTGCCACACGTGCAGGTAACCATGTTCCACAACATGGTTAGACTAACCATTCTCTAACCACCCTCCCTCCCGCAGGAACCCACAGTCTTCCCGATAGGCAGCCATACAACCCAGCGGCCTTTGTGCTGCCTGCCATTTTGTTTCTTGGTGCTGCCTGCCATTTTGGTGCTCAGTAGCTACTCCTTCTTTGGCTGCTTTTGCCCCGGAGCTCTGTGGCAGCTGTCAGTTAACTATGGAGGTTGTTCAGACATCGTGCTAAGCCATGATAGAGCCCACTAACATCTTGCAGCAAGTGGTTAGTGAATGTGGTTAGTCCGTGGTTAATAAACCACCATGGTTGAGACAGATGCCTGTTCAGACATCACGCTAAGCCAACATGGTTAGCTCAAAACTCCTAACCATTGTGGCTTAGTGTGATGTCTGAACAGGGCCTGTGTGTTCACCAGAGCTTTTTAGTAGCTGCTTCCCAGTTCCTTAGATTCAGTTCTTGACCCACCTGCCCTGGATTCAGAGCTGGCAACTCATGTGGGGGCTTTCAGAGTGCCTTCATAGCCTGGCAAGTTCCAACCATGCTTCTGCATAGAAACTGGCTATGGGATTCATACCTTACCAGCTCCGGTAAAGTGTGCTCTCTGGGTATACAAGGTCTCTCTGGGCAAAGGCAGCAAATAAGGCAGTTAAATATGAAAGCATAAGGGGAACTCTGGCCCAGGAAGTGTGGGCTTGGTGCCAGAGGAGAATAGAGGATTGCACTTTTATAAAATCACAAGGAGTGATAATGGAAGACAGCCGAATCTCAGCTTTATTCTTGGAGCTGAGGCACACCAACCCAAACAAAAAGAATGAACATTAACAGCCAGAACTCCAAGGCCGTTATGGTGTTTAACACAAGAACTACAACTAGGGATGTACGAAAGTGACTTACGTTTCGCGGATTATGTTGATGGTGGGGGGGAGGCATTCCGTCCCTCCCCCCGGAATCCTGGCCAGGGGGGGAGGTGCTCCGTTCCTCCCCCCGGCATCCTCGAACGGCCGGCTGTGCTCCGCAGCAGCTCCGCGGAGCAGCCAGCCAGGCCCGGCCAGGCCAGAGCCGTCCGCAGCCGGATTTCCGGCCACGGAGGGCTCTGGGTAGGTAAAAAAAAAAAAACTGCGTACGCAAATGGCGGCGGCTATGGCTGCCACCATTTCCGTTCCTTCTTTTTGGCCGTCTTAATCTACGTAAATACTTCCGTAGACTATGACAGCGAAAATAAAGGGGAACACAAATAGCGTAGTGGGCGCTATTTGCGTCCCTTTTTCATTCACCGTTTTAGCCTACGTAAATCTTTATGTAGGCTAAAACGGCAAATCAAAAGGGGACGCAAATAGCGCCCGCTACACTATTTGCGTTCCCCTTTCTTTTCGCCGTCATAGTCTACATAAATATTTATGTAGATTAAGACGGTAAAAAGAAGGAACGCAAATGACGGTGGCCATAGCCGCCGCCATTTGCGTACGCGGTTGTTGTTGTTTTTAAACCCACCCAACCATGATAGGCTACGTAAAGATTTACGTAGCCTATCATGTCTTTTTTTCTTTTTTTTAAAACCTAGCCATGATAGGCTACGTAAATCTTTACGTAGCCTATCACGTCTTTTTTTTTTTTTAACACAAACCTGGAAATGGCGGCGGCGGGGGCAGCCGGTTGGAAGACCGGCCGCCGCCGCCCGGAAGATCCGCCCCAGGTGAGTCTCGTCCCAGGGGGGATCCGCGGAGGGGCGGGGGGGGGGTGGCAGGCCGTTCCGCCACGGAGTTCAGGGGGCCGAATGCACTGGCATTCGGCCTCACTGAGATCTGTGGCGGAATTCTCTGACATCCCTAACTACAACAGGTTTTATTCTCAGAGGCTGGACCCAGACTTGATCAAAACAAGGGGAGGAGCTATAGTTCAGTGCTAGAGCATCTGCTTTGCATGCAGAAGTTTCGGGTTTGATCCCTGGCATCTCAAGGTAGGACTGGAAAAACTCTTGCCTGAAACCCTGGAGAAATGCTGCAGGTCAGTATTGACTATACTGGGCTAGATGGACCAAGGGTCTGGCTCAGTATAAGGCATCTTATTTGTTGTTGTTGTCAAGTTTTGGTATTTTTAATGGAAATTGTTTTTAGCTATTTTATATTTGGTATGTTTTAAGAATTTTCTTAAATTCTTAAATTCCAAAGTTGTGTTGGGTCTTTTTCTATAAAAGGGAAAGGTAACTAAGAAATTCAAATAACATGTTCCTAAAGGGAACAAAAGTGTGTTTCTTGCAACTGAATCGAAGGTGCAGGTAGTGCTGTGCTGAAAATGCATCCCACATTGTGTGTTTTTTACCATTCTCATTCATGTGATAAAAAAGAAATTGCTTTCAAAAAGAAACTCAACAGTGCAGAAAATTTTGGAGAAATCCTCATGGCTTGGGTTTGGGGTTCCTTACATAGGAGGTAGCCAAGCAGCATGCCTGAGGGTGCAATCGTATGCATGTTTAGACAGAAGAAAGTCCTACAACTCCCAGCATTCCCCAGCTGGCTGGGGAATGCTGGGAGTTGTAGGACTTCCTTCTGTCTAAACATGCATAGGATTGCGCCCTAAGTGTCCTGTTTTTCATTCTACAATCATTCTCTGGCAGTCTGTAGCCTCCTTGACTTCCCACACTTCAATTAAAGCCCAGGGGAGGACATGAGGTAATTGCTCTCATAGGATCTTAACCGATCAGGAAGCACAGGCAGCTTGGGAGACTGCAGAGCAATGGAGAGATGTGCAATAGAAAGAAAACATACACACAGCAATCTCAGTCACCTTGCAGTGATTAGGTAGGTAAGATCAAAATCTTCACAAAATTAAATGATAAAACACCCTGAGAATAAGGCAGAACAATGGAAGATACTTCCACGAGGGATGAAAACTTTCAGGAAATTGGAGGACAGATTTAGGCACAGCGCTAGCTCCACCTCTTCCCTTGAGCTAGACACACATACCCGACACACCTGCATTATGGTGGATGCAAAATGGGGGAGGGGGCAACCTGCCAATACAGTTGATGCTGCTCCCACTTGCAGTGGCAGCACAAAAAACCAAAATCCTTGTGAAAAAAAAAAGCTGTGCTACAACCCCTGCCAATGGTGAGCCCTACCTGTGAAAAATTCTTGAGCATTTCTTCTCTCCCTGGAGAAATTTGGGGAAATTGTCCCCCCCCCCCACTACCACTGCATTTTTCTGCCCACAAATAGCATTGATAATTTCAAGAGGTAGCCCAGTGTTCGGGGAAAGGCGACCATCAAGGGTGCATAGAGGAGTTGGGGACACTTCAAAATTGGATAGTTCTTCCAGCCAGGGCGTTGGCTTGGCCAACGCAAAGGCACCCATGTGGGTTAGCTGGCTGAGGGGCGATGGGCAATTTGGTAGACATTTGCATATGTGGGTGTGTCCGGATCACAGGGAAACATTCCCTTTAATTAAATAAAGGCAGGGTTGCTTGGACTCTACGGCTGCTATAACTATCCAGCATTCCAGAGCCTTTGTGCTCCTGGCAGCTATTCAGGCTGTGCCTTCTGGAACAAAAATGGATTCCTGAGCCAAGGTTTCAGGGTAATGTCCAATATATCCATAACACATAATACATGGGAACAGAAAGACAGCATGTCTGAAACTCCACAGCTGTTCCCGCCACCATAGGACTCCCCCCACCCACCAATGCTTATTATTCTTCTGCAAAGCTTGGCATTTCCCCAGGCCTGTTGATAACTCCCTCTCGTCTGTGGATGATGTTGTTTTTGCAACATCAGGATCCACACTCAGAGAATGAGTTTTAAAGCAGCATTTTGAATTGTGCCATTTCAATGCTGTATGTGAGAGATATGTACAGCAGGTGGCAGCCTTTGGTTTTGATGTAATTGAGTCCACCTGAAATAGTTTGTTCCTTTGAGCTTCCTTCATATGTCCTTTTTAGCAGAAGGCCACTCTAGACTATTCCTATATGGATGGATATTGCTTCTTCTATGTAGGGAAAAACATGCACACTGTATGAATATAGTAATTATTGTATACTGCCCTGGAGAAGATGCTGATGCTAGGGAAAGTGGAAGGCAAAAGGAAGAGGGGCCGACCAAGGGCAAGGTGGATGGATGATATTCTGGAGGTGACGGACTCAACCTTGGGGGAGCTGGGGGTGACGATGGCCGACAGGAAGCTCTGGCGTGGGCTGGTCCATGAAGTCACGAAGAGTCGGAAGCAACTGACCAAATAAACAACAACAACAATTGTATACTGCAAGGAACAAAAGAGAAACATGTACTTTACTCACATATCAACAGCCTCCACTAACCAGGAAGGAGGCAGTAGTGCTCGGTGATGGGAATTATTTAGTATTGATGCCTCCTGTTAGAAAGGCAGTTAGCAGAGAAAAACAAAAGGCAGATGAGAATGAGCATTTACTAGTCCCGAATGTAGACAAGGCTAAAAAGGAAACCGCACCCTTCTTTAGAGAAGAAAAGGTAAAATGACTTTACTCACAACATTCTTGCATTAAAATGCAGGTACAGCATAGTTTCAAACTGTTTGTTCAGTACATTTGTGTTCTATAACACTGGCAGGAGCAAGAGAGCAAACACAACTGCTCCCGGCATTGGAGGAGGTTGAGGGGGGGTGAGGAAGAAAGGGGGGTATCACCAGAAACTACACAGTAGGTTACAGAGATCTTGAGGTTAGCTGTGGTCAAAATTGTAACTGTTAGTAACTGTAACACTGCCCCCTACCAGTAACTTGCAGATGAGGTTGCAATATTCCCAACACTTGGTGCATGGGAGGGGTGGTAGGTAGGCAAAATGATTCTTTTTGTAGCATGGCCAGACACTGGGCTGCAACACTGGCCCCACCCAGCAGTCGGCTGTGCTGGTTAGTCTCTGGCGGGTGGAGTCTCAGAGTGGGAACCTCTCCCTTTTGGTTCACTCCTGGGCTATACATTTGGGGCATGCCCAGGGCTTTGGCACTGCCATCCATAGGCTATAACCCATAACAGTTGTGGCCATTTTAAATTAACCATTCCGTATATAATGTAATTCTTGCTCTTGCACCCTGGCCTTGTTCCTGCTGTGGGCACAAGTGATGGGTTTACCATGCCCTTTTCCTTCCTCTGAAAGAATATCTATGTAGGAAAGTTATCTTGGGTGGGTGACAAGGCCTAGCAGGCCTCAATTCAAGATCCACCTCAACCATAGACTCACTATGTGGCTTTGGGAAATGTTTATTTTCTCAGGTTCAGTTCCCTGACCTGCTAGCCATACAGGAAAGAAGTCATGTGTGAAATGGGTGCTTGGCCAAGCCTGTGAAAGCTAACACCTCTTTCTGTAGACCTAGGCAGACATAAGAAACCGGAGGTATATCAAGCACCTGGTGGGCCACCGTATGTGGGTGGTGGGTGGTGGCCATGTGTCTCACTTTACAGAGGGTGGTCCTCTGTTTGAAAGACTGCCCAGTCCAAGTCTGGTTTAAAGTCAAAGATCCACAAGAAGGGAGAGCAGAGGCCTTGAAGCTGCCCATCAACAGCCCTGGACAGCAGACTGAACAGGCACCCAGGCACCTGATCACAATCTTCCACACCGGGCCTGTAGCTGGGGGGGGGGGACATGCTGAGGGGGCTGCCCCCCTAATTCTTTTGACAAATAATTAAAGATAATAATTTTGCTTTGAAAAGGCCTGAAAGCCTGATGAACTGCCCCCTATTTTCTTGGTTCCCTGCCCCCGCCCCGAACGTTTAGGCTGACTATGGGCCTGTTCCACACTATGTCGAGATGTACTGTATTTCTATTTAAATTATAATACGTATGTCTAACTTTGCAGCTCAATAGCATCTCATTACATTATTTCTAAATTTGAATCTGTACATATACATTAGTAGATGCAAATTCTATGCAGACATGTGCTCTCTTTTGCCCTCTTCGTTGGCGATGCATAAGTGGCCACCCTCGGACTGGGTTTGGTTTGGAGGATTTATTTATTTATTGCAATTCTATCCTACCTTTTTTCCTCTTGCAAGGAACCCAAGGCGGCTTACATTATCCTCTTCCTCCTCTCCATTTTATCCTCACAACAACAACCCTGTGTGGTAGGTTGGGCTGAGAGTCCGTGACTGGCCCAAAGTCACCCAGTGAGCTTCCATGGCTGAGTGGGGACTAGAACCCAGATCTCCCAGCTCCCAGTCCAACACTCTCACCACTACACCACAGGCCTTCCCTAGACCTGCATGCAGTTCTCAAGCCACTGTGCACAACACTGGTTGAGTACCATCTTTCCATCTCTTCTGTCATCTTACAGCCTTGAAGGAGCTGGAGAACATGGCACCGTGGCTCCCTTCCTTTTTTCTGTATTATCACCTGAAGCAGAGGGTCCAGACGTTGTCATTTCCACTCACAATCCTCCTGTGTTTTCCCACTGCTGCTTCTGTCCTTTTTTTTACCATGTAAAATCTGTTCAGGAAGAAAAGATGAAATAGATACAAAATGCCTTCCGATTGGTAGTGCTGATCAGTCTGTCTGGGAAGATGGAGGGTAGGAGGAAAACCATTGTGTCCCAGGATATGTTTTTCCAAGGAGAGGACACATACTCTCAGGTTCTAAAGTGGCAGTGTCAAAAATGAGCTGGATAGGATATCTTTTGGATTAAGCAACAGAAATAAAACTTCCGTTTGGAAAACTGGTGAAGCTCTGAATTCTTCATCTAAAACAGGCTGGCACCTTCTGTTTATAACAGCATCATGCTGTCTAGCTAATTTTGCAGAGCCCCCAGGGTAAAAGAAAAGATGCATTAAACCCAGAAACGTTAAACACAAATAAATCATGAAAGCTGCAGTCCTATATTCACTTTCTTGGGAGTAAGCCCCGTTGAATTCAGTACAATTACTTCTGAGTAGACATATATAGGATTGCTCGGTAAAGGTGAGAGTAGGCTCTGTGAAGGTGACATTTGCAATATCATCTGATAGTATACTTTTAACAATACTACAGCTGACTTTGTGATCCCTATACATTTCTGCAGCTGATGCAGAATTGGTGTAATACAGTCCAAATGCTTTGCCCCCACCAGCATCTGAGTTGCTGCATTCTGCACTACCTGACACTTCTGAACTAACCTATAACTAACAGCTTTAGGGCACAATCCTATGCATATTTAGACAGAGAAAGGGACTACAACTCACAGCATTCCCCAGCCACCCATGGCTGGCTGGGGCAGGCTGGGAGTTGCAGGTCTTTTTTCTGTCTAAACATGCATAGGATTGCACCCTGAATTTGTCTATTTGACATTATACTAAGGCTATAAACCAGGGGTGTTGAACCTACCACTGTGCCAAATTTTTCAATCTATTTATTGTTGACCATTTGTTGGGGAGGAGGGGCGAGAAGAAACTGCACCCAAAAACTGTGGGAAGGAGTGAGAATTTCAGAGAAATTTGTCAGGGTGCAGGGCTTTAGTGCTTACCTTACTGGAAGGAGGCGGCAGGGGGGTGTGTGTTTGTGTGTGTGTGTGCACCTTCTTTTTTTTACTATTCCTCCCTGCTCCATTTTGTCCAATTTCAGCTGTTTGAGTTTCTCAGAAAGCCTCCTGGAGGACTTAGCCAGGACTTCCTCCCGTGGGGTTTTCCAGCACTGCTACCTGCAGCGTGCCTGACAGCTGAGCAAGGAGTTGTTGTTCTTATTCTTGTCACTGTTGTTAAAAGGACTTTTAATAACAACAGAGCAAAACCAAAAATGCCTCTTTCAGCTTTCAGGTACTCAGCAGGCAGCAGCGCTAGAAAGCCCCAAGGGAGGGAGTCCTGGCTAAGTCCTCCAGGGGTCTTTCCAAGGAGCTCGAGCAGCTGGAGAGGCTGCAAGGGCAGAATGCAGTGAGGAGGGGGAGGAATGGACAAAGAAAGAACACCTGCGCCCAGCCACCTCCTTACAGTAAGGTAAGCACTGAAGCCCTGCACCCAGAGACATTTGTCCAAAATTCTCAACATCCTAACAAAAGAGGCAGGAAAAAAACTGCCTCTTTCTCAGGGAAACGAAGAGGTTGCTAAAGGGCAGGTGGCATTTTGGCACAGCACTAGTTCAACCTCTTTCAGCCCAAGGGCTGAATTCAATTCCACAGAAGTTCTTGGGGGCCAGAAATACCAGCATGTTTTAGTTTAAAGCTCTTAACTACCAGGAACTAAACCTTAGGAGAGGCATTTCAGCCTTTTAGAATGGGGGAAAACTGCACAAAAGCTGGGAGATCAGTAGTTGCAGCTAAGGGGGTGGGAGCAGAGGAAAGGGGTGTGGCCATCTGGGGAACCCTGGGGGGTCAAATTGGGATCCCAGGCAGGCTGGATTTGGCCCTCAGGCCTGAGGTTCAATACCCCTCCAATTATCTTTGTATTTATTTGGTGCCCCGAGATCTTATACGATTTACACGAGCCAATCAGAGGCAGCAGCATCTGACCAGAACAAGCCATGTTCATCTGAACAGTGAGCTGTTGTTGGCCAAGGCCCTCCTGCAGGACAATGCAGGAAGTCTCGACATGGCCATTATTCTGCTGCTACTCCTGCTATGAATTAGTGCTGTGCTGAAAATTTCTCCCACATTTTTTTCGACCATTCTTGTTCAAAGTGATAGAAAAGAAATTGCTTTCAAAAATAAATTCAAAGGAGGAGAAACTTCGGAGAAATTCCCATGGGTTGGATTTGGGCTTCTTGTGCTTACCTTACTTATGAGGTGGCCATGTGGTGTGCATGGGTGTCCTGTCTGTCATCATGCAGTAATCTCTGTGGCAGCCTGTAGACTCCTCAGCTTCCCTCACTTTAGTTAAAGCCGTCATGAGGCAATTCCTCCCATGGGGCTTTTTCCATTCAGAAAGTGCAGGTGGCCTGGGAGGCTGCAGAACAATGGAAAGATGTGCAATAGAGGGAGAAAACACACACAGCACCCTCAGCCACCTCACAGTGTTTAGGTAAGTTCTCAAATACCAGCCAAAGAAATTCAAAATTCTGCCTCAAAAAAGTGGAAGCTTCAACACAGTTGATGCTGTTGCCACCTACAAAAGCAGTGCAATAAACCAAAAACCCTTAGGAAATCAGAAAGAACTTGTGCTACAACCCCTGCCAATAGACCCCTGTCTGTGAGAAACTGTTGGAAACTGTCCTCCCCTAGGAGAAATTTGGTGAAATTATCTCCCCAATGTCTCTGCTCGTAAATAGGCTGGAGAATTTTGAGAGGCCATTTATGCACAGCTCTACTATGAATAGCCTCAGAGCATTTCTCTAGGACTCCTACTGACTCATGCTGGGTTGTAGAGCTCCCTAAATTCCATATGTCAAAAAAACAAAACAAAAGTCTCCAGGTAAATTGGGGGGCAAGCCAAAGCCCCAACCCTGATTTGGTCGAGCGCATCTTTATCTTTCCCTCTGTCAAGTTGAATGCACCTTGTTACCTTACCAACTCCCCTTCCATAGGGTGGCTGCTTAGGCATTGCCAAAATAGAGGACAGAAGAGGATGCCGATTTACATAGAATTTGCATATGTGAATGTTTAGCCAGCTGCAAATTTAGAAGTAATTGTTATAATTTAAATGGAAATGCAGTACATCATAGGGAAGACCGGGACCAGGTGACCTGTGTGCCTGCCCAGTCTGCGGTCCTGGTACTAACTGTGGATGGGTGACTCCAAGATCAAGATCTGCTGCTCTCCCTTCTTAGGGTTCTTTACTTTAAAACTAGACTTGGACTGGACAGACCTTCAAAGAAGGACATCTTCAAATAGAGGACTGTCCTCTGACAGCCCTTCAAACAGAGGACTCCAACTCCCATCAGCACTAATCAATATAACCAATGGTCCATACCAACCCGTGAGGATGCTGTCAGAGAACTGTTCTCTGTAAGGTAAGACACATGGCCACCCTACCCCACACACCCACACACACACCAGGAATAAGAGGTCCCCTCCAAAGCCCCTTTCACAACAGAAGCATCTGGGACAAACACTCAGTTCCTGATGGGAAATGCAGCTGGTGCCAGTATGGTGAAAAAGTAGAATTACTGAGGGAGGGGGCCTATTGTGGGTGTCTTGCCCAAGGGGCCCTCTTAAAAACCTGAAGCTGGCACTGCTCCTACAGCTACCAATCAAAAGTCGTTGTGGAGCAATTCCGTCTTTCCCTCCCTAATGAGTTTTTTTTCTGGTAAGAAAAGTGATGGAAGAAGTGGTGGGAAAACATGGGATGGTTACAAGTTGAAAACGACATTGTCTGGACTCCCTGTGCACTCCATAACTGAGGCAGGTCAACAGCACAATAAAGTCTTAATCTAGAAGCACCACTAATTAGCAGATGCTACATTGGCTTTATTCTCCTCCTTTGCTGTTATTGAAAGGTAGCTACATCCCTGATGCCTTGAATATTTCTGTGTCACACAATAGGAATTCTAGCTTCTTCCTTATTGTGCAAATTAAAGACAAAAAGCCTTTTAACTAGAACAGGGCTAAGGTATTTTAACCTTACAGCAGAACTGAAGACACATTTCAAAAGATACCGAGGGGGACCCTCCATAGCCTTGAATTCATGACAGCGTAGCCATGCATCTTGGGTGGCAATATACATATATAGGGAATCTTACCTGTAATGACATTTGAGAGAAAGGTCTGATGTCTCAGGAAGATAAATGCACTTTTTATGCTTTTAAATATTTCATAACTGCATGAAGCAGTAGATAATGATACACAGCCAAGAGTGTAATGAGGCAAAAGGAGCTAGGGCTCCTGTTACCTTTAATAGTTATATTGAAGAGGAGATTTCAGCCGATGCAGCTTTCTCCGCCCTTCCAAGATAAGCTGCCTGGGCTGGCCCAAGACATTTTGCTGCCTGAGGCAAAGAACAAGACGGCACCCACAAGATGGGAATGTGAAGAGCTCTAAAAGGATCTCTCCAGACTGGGAGAATGGACATCTAAATGGCAAATGCGGTTCAATGTAAACAAGTATAAAGTGATGCATGTTGGGGCAAAAAATCCCAACTTCAAGAATAGCCTGATGGGATCTGAACTAGCAGTGACTGAACTGACCAAGAAAGAGATCTTGGGGTTGTGGTGGACAGCTCGATGGAGAGCAGCTGCTGTAGAAAAGGCAAGCTCCATGTTAGGCATAATTAGAAAGGGAATTGAGAATAAAACTGCCAATATAATTCTGCCCCTATACAAATCTATGGTGCGACCATACCATACTGTGTACAGTTCTGGTCACCACACCTAAAAAAAAAGATACTGTAGCTGCAAATAGGGCAGAAAAGGGCAATTAAAATCCTCAAGGGGCTGGAGCATCTCCCCTATGAGAGAAGGTTACAACAGCTGGGATTGTTTAGCTTGGAAAAAAGAGGGGTAAGAGGAGACATGATAGAGGTGTACAACATTATGCATGGTGTGGAGAATGTGGATAGGGAGACATAGGGAACTCACTACCACAGGATGTAGTGATGGCCACCAGTTTGGATGGCTTTAAAGGGTGGAAGGGGTAGATAAATTCCTGGAGGAAAAGGCTATCAATGGCCGCTAGTCTTGATGGCTATGTGCTACCTCCAGTACCAGAGGCAGTGAGCCTATGTACACCAGTTGCTGGGAACATGGGTGAGAGGGTGCTGTTGTGCTCATGTCCTGCTTGTGGGTTCCTGGTCGACAGCTGGTTAGTCACTGTGTGAACAGAATGCTGGGCTAGATGGGCCTTTGTTCTGATCCAGCATTGCTCTTCTGATGTTCTTATGTTCTTATTATGCTCTTTCTCCATTCCAAGTACAGAAGCCAGCTGGACTGGATAACAGATCGTACAAATACAATACACCCACAGCAAATACAGATCCAAATACACAATATAAATACAAAACACCAGCAGCAGGGATACAGAAAAGAGGAACTGCTCTCATCAAGATCTTCAGAGAGAAGGAGGCCTCCAAGCTGCATTCAGACGAGCTTTCAACTGTGCAGATTTAAATACAAATGACCAAGGAATCATTGTGGAACATGGTGAGTGCAACATGTAAAGTCACTCTTAGCTTAAAGGCTCCAGGGTTTGGAGTGCTTTTGAGCTCTAGGGTTCTAATGGATTCACTAAATCTCATGCAGCATATTCTGATTCTTCCCAACCCCAAATCCAATCAGATTGTGTAGCGCTGTTGAGGATGAAAGGTTTGATTTGTGCCAAACACCAAACACCCTTTCCAAGAAGCGGGGGCCAAATGTTGGCATTAAGCAGAGGCGGAGACCATGTGTCTTTAGCACGCTTGCCTACTAAATATATATTGAGCAGGGCTTAGCACTTCTGTTCCATTGCAACAGTTGTCACTTGTACATCAATCTACAAACAGGCATGCTGCCACCCTAACAGATGGGTGTGAATAAAAGCATGCCAGCAAACCAGATTGTGCATTGAGTTTAAGTAATGAGTCCAGATTCATTTAAAGACACATTGCAGTGCCTTGACTGGCTAAGAACTATTACCGCTGAAAGCACAAGGCTGCACACATCCCTTGGGCAGCAGTATGATTCTAAGCGTGGTTGCTCAGAAATAAATCCCACTTTCAACTGGACATACTCCCTAGTAAGTCTGCTTAGGACTGCAGTCTTAAAGATGTATAATGGAAGATGTCTAAAGGAGCACTGAGGTAGACTGTACATCTTTAGAATTCTCTGAAGCTGAGATCCAGCCAGCTAGCTCAGCATAGAGCTCCCAGAGGACAGAAGTTGCAGCAATGGTACTACCTAGAAAGGGTAGGTCATGTCTGGCAAAGCAAGGCAAAGTCTGTCAGAACCCTGGACAGATCACTGGCTGAAACTCATTCACAAAGAGCAATTGTCTCAGCAACAGGCAGAGGCCTTCTTAGGGATGTCAGAGAATTCCGCCACGGACCTCGGTGAGGCCGAATGCCAGTGCACTCGGCCCCCCAAAATCTGTGGCGGAATGGCCTGCCACCCCCCCGCCACCCCCACAGATCCCCCCCAGGATGAGACTTACCTGGGGCGGATGTTCTGGGCGGTGGTGGCTCCGCCGGCGGCTTTGGCGGCGGCTGCGGCGGCTGGTCTTCCAACAGGCTGCCGCTGCTGCCATTTGCAGTCTTGTCATTTTGTTTTTTGTTTTTTTAGCAGAGATGTGATAGGCTACGTAAAGATTTATGTAGCATATCATGGCTGGGTTAAAAAAAAACCGCGTACGTAAATGGCGGCGGCTACAGCCGCTGCCATTTGCGTTCCTTATTTTTGGCCGTCTTAGTCTAAGTAAATATTTACGTAGACTATGATGGCGAAAAGAAAGGGGAATGCAAATAGCATAGCGGGCGCTATTTGCATCCCTTTGTGATTCGCTGTTTTAGCCTACATAAATATTTACGTAGGCTAAAATGGCGAATCAAAAAGGGACGCAAATAGTGCCCACTATGCTATTTGCGTTCCCCTTTATTTTCGCCATAATAGTCTAAGTAAATATTTACGTAGACTAAGACGGCCAAAAATAAGGAACACAAACGGCAGCGGCCATAGCTGCCGCCATTTGCGTACGCAGTTTTTTTGTTTTTTGTTTTACCCAGAGCCCTCTGTGGCCGGAAATCCAGCTGCGGACGGCTCTGGCCTGGGCCTGGCCGGCTGCTCCATGGAGCTGCCGCAGAGCACAGCCAGTCGTTGAGGATTTCGGGTGGGAGGAACGGATCGCCTCCCCCCCCGTCGAGGATTCTGGGGGGAGGGACGGAACGCCTCCCCCCCCATGAGCAGAATCCACGGAAAGGTAAGTGACTTTTGTACATCCCTAGGCCTTCTGAAGTCTTCTGAAGGCTGGCAGGTCTGGACCTGCTGTTAACTCACCACCTCTGCAGAGCTCTCCATGGGCCATTGTCTGATTCTGCAGCTGTGTCTGATTTTCTACAGTGTGGAGGCAGTGAGGACTACATCAGAGGGGTGCCTTCTTAGTCCAAGGATTTTGGTAAAGCTACATCCTCTGACCTGGAAGGTCCTGGAGTAGCAGATTATAGGTTACTGGAGGATGCCCCCTCACCCTATGTGTACTCCTCTGAGCCAGAGGCAGAATCAAGGCCAGAGAACATGACACAAACTACTTTGAAAACATAGCTAGCAGCAACATCTGTCTTTCTTACTTACTCTAAAGTATGTCTGGGGAGGCCTGATCCAGATTTGGACCATAGCACGCTCCAGGAGAGAGCGCAGGACAGGAAGGCCTGGCGTGCCATGGTCCATGGGGTCACGAAGAATCAGACACAACTGAACGACTGAACAACAACAAATGGGGGTACAGCGCTTTAACTCTTTGCCTTCTCACTGTGGTCCCCATCTGGATCAGGGCCCTGCAGCTGTAATTTTTTGGCATTGAAAATAATGTATGTATGTATGTATTCAAAGCATTTATATCCCACTCTTTAGTAAAAAGACTCCCAGGGTGGCTTACAAGAATCCACAATCAGACAGTCCCTGCCCTCAGGCTCACAAACTAAAAAGAACATGAGACACAAGGAAAGGGATTTGGAGGGAGGAATGGGGGGAAAGCATAATAGTGAGGCTTGATTCAGTTGCCCTGACAGAACTCAAGTTGTACTGTATCTATTGTCCTTCTGGGCTGGCTGTTCTTTGCTGGCCTGTTCCTCTTTACTTTTTTTCTTTTGCGGTTTCTCTTTTCTTGAGTCTAATCTGTTTCTTGTAGGGGTGGCACAGGCATCCGGTTGGGGCTTGAAGCTCAGCAATTTCTCACCAGCTCAGCCCCCCAGGTGCAAGTTTGCAGATCCCCTTGCATGCACGGAGTCAGGCAAGCACACAGCTCCCTTGCCAAGCAGCCATTTTGCATAACAATGGCAGCTTGGCCTTTTTCGAAAACAAGCATTTATAGAAATGGCAGCTGTAAAGCAGACATTTATGCAACATTACAGGCAGCAATGGCGGCACGGCAAAGGAGCAGGTGTCTGTGTGCTGCTCGCCTGGCGCCTGTGGGCTGCCTGGGGACCTGGCTGAGGGGAGGGTCCAGTGAGCAGCACGCAGGGTGAGAAATGGTGAGTTTGCCCATCCCTGGTTTCTTCTCCAATCCCCCCAGGCTAAGATATTCTCCAGAAGCCCTTCTGATGGCTGTTGGGGGATGGAGGAGCCACCACTAGGAGCTAGATAGTGGCTGTTCACCATACCTCGACTTCAACAAATCTTTCGACAAAGTGCCCCATGATATCCTGATGAGCAAACTAGCTCAAAGTGGACTAGATGAAACAACGATCCGGTGGATCCACAGTTGGCTACAGAATCGGACTCAAAGAGTGCTTATCAATGGGACCTTCTCAAACTGGGGAGAGGTATCGAGCGGGGTACCGCAGGGCTCAGTCCTGGGCCCAGTGCTCTTCAACATTTTTATTAATGACTTGGAGGAGGAGGTGCAGGAAATGCTGATCAAATAGAATAGCATCTGCAGATGACACAAAACTGGGCGGGATAGCTAATACTTTGGAAGACAGAAACAAAATTCAAAGTGATCTTGATAGACTGGAGCGCTGGGCAGAAAACAACAGAATGACATTTAATAGGGATAAATGCTGACTTCTGCACCTAGGAAAAAAGAAACCAAATGCACAGTTACAAGATGGGGGATATGTGGCTCAACAACACTAGAAGCGAGAAGGATCTTGGAATTGTTGTAGACCACAAGCTGAATATGAGCCAACAATGTGATGTGGCTGCAAAAAAGGCAAATGCTCTTTTGGGCTGCATTAATAGAAGCATAGCTTCCAAATCCCGGGAAGTACTAGTTCCCCTCTACTCAGCACTGGTTAGGCCTCATCTGGAGTACTGTGTCCAGTTCTGGGCACCACACTTGAAGAAGGATGCAGACAAACTGGAGAGGGTTCAGAGGAGGGCAACGAAGATGATCAGGGGACTGGAAACAAAGCCCTATGAAGAGAGACTGAAAGAACTGGGCATGTTTAGCTTTGAGAAGAGAAGACTGAGGGGAGATAAGATAGCGCTCTTCAAGTACTTGAAAGGTTGTCACAGAGAAGAAGGCCAGGATCTCTTCTCGATCATCCCAGAGTGCAGGACATGGAATCATGGGCTCAAGTGACAGGAAGCCAGATTCTGGCTGAACATCAGGAAAAACTTCCTGACTGTTAGAGCAATACGACAATGGAACCAATTACCTGGGGAGGTTGTGGGCTGTCCCACACTAGAGGTGTTCAAGACGAGGCTGGACAGCCATCTGTCAGGGATGCTCTGACTTGGATTCCTGCATTGAGCAGGGGATTGGACTCGATGGCCTTGTAGGCCCCTTCTTTTCAACCCTTCTATTCTATTATTCTTCTATGATTCTAAGTTGTTTCTGCTTCTTCTCCCATCCCCTCAGGACAAGTTGTTCCTTCTGGTCGGCCATGCTGGCTGAGAATGATGGGAGTTGGGTTCCAGCACGTTTGGAGGGCACCCTGCTGCGGAAGGCTGCTTTAGCGTAAGACAAAGTACTCATTTATTTATTTATTACATTTATATCCCGCCTTTTTTCCTCTTGCAAGGAACCCAAGGTGGCTTACATGATCCTCCTCCTCTCCATTTTATCCTCACAACAACAACCCTGTGAGGTAGGTTGGACTGAGAGTCTGTGACTGGCCCAAAGTCCCCCAGTGAGCTTCCATGGCCAAGTGGGGACTAGAACCCGGATCTCCTGGCTTCCAGTCCAACACTCTAGCCACTGCACCACACTGGCTCTCATCTCCAGAGTAACTTGTTGCTTAGCCCTTAAAATTCCTTTCATAGATGTAAGCATGTGCTTAACTCTTCCATTGAAATCTATGGGACTTAGGGCACAATCCTATCAATTCTGCCCTCACCACTCAGAAACCCCTGAATTCAGAGGCTTCCAGGTTCCCTATGGCCTGCTGGGCTGAAGCCAGCAGGGCGGGAGGAATGGTGGAGGTGATCGATGCCTCCCCATCCTCTGATCTCCTGTATTTCTGCTAGACAGGCTTTTCTGACCTTGGAGAGGCAGCCGGCATGGTTCTCTCTGGCTGTGAACAGGAGGGGTCTGTAATCACATCTCCAAGTCCCATGCTGTCTCAGTAGCACTCACCTTTGATACAATCATGTGTCCAATGCATATGCTTTGCAGTAAATGAGCACATTTTAAACAATTGTCAACAACAGCCATCCTTAGAGGAGTCCAAAGTTAAATTACCTGAGGTGCAATCCTGCACATATTTAGACAGAGAAAAGTCCTACAATTCCCAGGATTCCCCCCGCCCACATCCCCCAGCCAGTTTTTAAATCCCTTACATAGTGTTAGGGATGGCACGGACACCCAACTGGGTCTGGGAGTCCGTTGGGCTCCCCCTGACTTGTACCCCTGGACCATGCCTGCCGAGCCCCTGGCCTTGCTCACCCCCACTCACACCCTTCTGGAAGCTCCCCACACTCTAATAATGCATAGATCAAGCTTTCTCAGCCCGAGTCTGCACAATACGGCGGCTGCGCCCCTTCCTTCCCGACCATCAGCTCCCATCGGTAGTACATGCCCTGGTCTCCTCTCGTTTAGACTACTGTAATGCGCTCTATGTGCGGTTACCCTTGAAGATGGTTTAGAAGCTGCAGCTGGTACAGAACGCGGCGGCTCGCCTGATTAAAGGCAGCCGCTGGCGAGATCACATCACTCCAGTGCTGAAGGAGTTGCACTGGTTACCAGTTGTTTTCCAGGCCAAATTCAAGGTGTTGGTTTTGACCTTTAAAACCCTATATGGTTCTGGCCCAGCCTATCTTAAGGAGCGCCTCCAGCAACACCAGACAGGCCGCTTAACAAGATCAGCCTCGGATGGCCTTCTCTCTGTCCCATCAGCCAGGACAGCTAGACTGGTGGGGACGAGGGAGAGGGCCTTTTCTGTGGTGGCCCCCACTCTGTGGAACCCCCTCCCTAGGGAACTCTGCCATGCCCCCTCTTTAATGAGCTTCCACCACGCATTGAAAACGTTGTTCAGGCAGGCATTTGGGGTGGGTTAGGGTATTTTAGAAAACGTTTTTATTGTAGAATTTTATTGTTTTAAACTGTTTTATTATACGCTGTACATTGCCCAGAGTGGCTGGGTGAGTGCAGGTAGCTCTCTGAGCTTGTGGGGGCTCAAGCACGGGTCCGGGGGGGGCAGCACTTCAGTGAGCGCCTGCCGATACTGGGCGGAGGTTGGTTCACACATCCCTACATAGTGTAAGTCAAGTGATCTGGCAAGTGGTATTCCTCCTTGGATGCTTAAGGGAGGCAGACAAATGAACCCCAAAGTCCAATTTAAGACAGGTCTTATCCAACTTACAGTGGGGTGGGGGTAGAGGGATCAGAGAGGAATCGAGCAAGGTCCAATAAAAAAGGAAAGAAACAAAGTCACTTCTACATTGTCTAAACCGAGCAATTATAAAGCTAGTTTGCAAAACACACATGCTGACAGCATGGGTCCCCCCCAGATGCCCAGTTAAAGGCGAAAACATGTAACACCACCTCACTTTTATTTCATGTGGTCTGGGGAAGAGAGATTAACAGGTTAAGTGACTCCCTCCTATCAGGAGCTGATGCCAAAGAGGTTTGGTGTAAACCTCATGTAGGCAGGTGATGGCTGATTATCACTTCGCACTATAGGAAGGCAGGAAGGAGTGGTGAGAATTGAGGAGATATTTCACCTCTGCCACTGATAAACAGTTTTGTCAAGAGAAAGATTCATCCTGTGGATTTGGATGAAAGCAGAGGATAGGTGACACAACAGCTTCCCCAGTTATAGAAGCATGGAATCATAGAGTTGGAAAGGGCCATTTAGGCCATCGAGTCCAACCCAGTCAGTGCAAGAATCCAGTTGAAAGCATCCCTGGCAGATGGCTGTCCAGTCTCTGCTTGAATACCTACAGCGTCCAAGAGCCCACCACCTCCCTAGGCAGTTGGTTCCATTGTCTGACTGCTCTGACTGTTAGGAAGTTTTTCCTGATGTTCAACCGAAATCTGTCTTCTTGTAACTTAAGCCCGTTATTTCATGTCCTATAATCATGGATGACAGAGAACAGTTTGCGGCCTTCATCTGTGTGACGACAACCCTTTAGGAACTTGAAAAATGCTATCATATCCCTCCACAGTCTTCTCTTCTCAAGGCTAAAGCCGCTAAACATACCCAGTCCCTTCAACATTTCCTCACAGGACTTAGTTTCTAGTCTCAAGATAAAGATAAAGAAAATCACAAGGGAGAGCAGGGTCTTGAAGCTGCCCATCAATAGCACCTGGATACCAGACTGAACAAGGTACACAGGTCACCTGATGACAGGCTTCCATGCTATGGTGAGATGTCCTGTATTCATATTTTAATTATAATTATAATTTCTAAATTGCATCTATACGTATAATTTATTTATTTAGTTAAAATATTTTAGGTCTCCTTTCAGGGCAGAAACCCTCCCAAGGGGGCTTATAAATTAGCATAAATTATCAGATGCAAATTTTATGTGGAGTGGTGTCTTCTTTTTTGATGATGCATTTCTCCCCCCCCTTTCCCCCCTTTTGGGGGGGCAATTCATAAGTGACCACTGTATTTGTTTAATGTGTTGAACTAAATATATGGTTGATATTATACTGTCTGGTGGGTCAGTGGTGTGGCAAGTGTCACTCAGTCAAAATTGATTCCCAGGTTTTCAGGGTGGGGCTCAGGCAAGTGGGAAAACCCACTCACAATTTATAAACACAGTCCTTAGTTGGCTGAAAGGTAGGGCCACCCCAAGACTTTTTTTGCCTCTGGTGGAATAGCCAAATGGGCCTCCCTGCACTCCCAAGTCAAGGGATATAGTACTCAAGGTTGGCCATGCTATTTCAGCACCTGAGAGAGAAAATCCCACAAACACCTCTCCCTGGGAGTAAAAATACAACAATAATAAATTAAATCACTATTTTGCTGCCCTTTCATGACCCTCTAAAATCAGCTGCCTGAAGCAACTGCTTCACTCTGCCGAATGGTAGGGCAGGCCTTGCTTGCATGTACTTTCTTAAGCTGTTTCTCAAGGTCTGCTGAAAATATATCCATGTTGGAAAAGAGATATAAGGGCTACCCTTCCTACATTTTCACAAAAATCAAAGACACAGAAGTAAGTAGCAAACCTCTTTAAAAGCTAAGCAGGCCCTGGTTTTACTGTTAGCTTTTATCTGGGTACCTTATTTCCCTGTGGGCAACCAATCCATAGTGTGATGTGCCCAGAACTTGAAAATTCAAGCTCTGCTTTGTAAAAGAAAACGAAACAAACTTCACAACAAATGGAATGTTATTTCTGATTCTGACACATTGGACTTGCTGTTTTGTAAAGGAGCCATTTCGTTGACTCTGGCTCTGTGCCTGACAAGAAGAGAAATGCGTTGAACAGTGTTTCACACACAAAATCAGTCTGTCACCACAGAAATAAGTTTGCTTCTGGATAGAAACCAGATGTAGGAAGAAGACCTGACACTTGTCACTTCTACAAAATTCAATGTCATCATAATTACAGGAGAAGCAGGCTTAAAATATAGATTTTCTGCAAATGCCTTCAGTCTTCAAATCGATCAGGGGTGAAAGAACATGCTGTACAGTCTTCTCAAGGATGATTATTTTTATTTTTGATAGGGAATTTTGTTCTTATTTCTTTGTTTGTTAAATCTGAATTCCCACCTTTCTACCCAACGATGCTCAAAGCTCAGGTACAACTATGAAAGCAACTCTCCAAATCATTCATCACAGATTAACTGATATGAATAACTCATATGAACAGTATTCCCTTGTTCTGTTCTTTCCGTCAGTAAGGTGTGAGTGCAACTATCCAAGTTACACACATCACATACACACACATATGTGTGAGTGTGTGTGCTTGTATATTGCATTTATACTCCAGAATTCCCCCAAGGAACTCAGAGCAATGTACATTGTTCTCCCCAATCCCCATTTTATAATCACAACAACCGTGTGAGGTAGGTTAAACTCAGAGAGTGACTGGCCCAAGACCAACCACTGAATTTAATGTCTTGAGTGAGGATTTGAACCTGGGTCTCTCCAGGTCTAGTCTGACACTCCAACTGCTATACCACGCTGCTTTTCAAAGGACCACCTGTCATGGGTATCTGAATAAAATAATGTGCAAACTTTTCCTGTGAGTGGGGCCATTCCATGTGTGAGTAGATGGGATCCAGTGCACAAGGGATCCTGAGATTAGGGGTAGACAGTTCTCCAAATTGCCTGAGATTAAAACTATCGTCAAATGATAAAAGATTGATTGATTGATTGACTGATTGATTTTATTGACTACCCTGTTCTGAAAAATCTCCAAGGTTGCTAGGAGGGCCATTAGAAAAGAGAGAGAAACATGACTGGGTGAACAAAGGTCCAGCAAAGCTGTTTTTAAAATAGTTTATATATTATTATTTTTCAAAAACTAAAACCTTCATGTTCCCCCTTCCCCCCTTACCTTATTACATCTTCATAAATTAAACATACTTCTTAGCTTTATCTATGTTTTTGTTATTAAGATCAACATGATGGAAAGTAAGACTGTAAATGACAGAATCAAATCCAATTTTGCATAAATTTATTTTGTCTGTTTTCTGTCACTCTACCAGAGCCTTCCCCAACCTGGTGCCGTCCAGTTGCACCAGAGTACAACTACCATTATCTGCAGCTAATGGCCATGCTGGCTGGGGATGATGGATGTTGTACTCCAACCCATGGCCATGCTGGCTGGGGATGATGGGAGTCGTACTCCAACTGGGTCCTTGCTGGGTCCATTTACCCACAAGGGCACAGTCCCACATTTTATCTAACCATTCATTTGGAGAAGGTATTAGTTGCACTCTCTAGTTCTCCACATAGAAAATTCTAGCCGCATGTCAATTCTTTATGGTGATTCATCGATGTACAAACCCATCTATATAATTCAAAAGAGAGAACAAAATACAGGCTCTAAAGGTGTTTCATAGCCTAGTATTTTTGTCATTATATTATTTTATATTATTACATCATCTTGTGAACAAAAACTGAGGTAATTTACTACTTTTGCTTGGGAGGAGGGTACCTCCATTCTGTCGAGCATGAGATGGCCAAACCACACTTCTGTCAAGAAAGATGTTGAACCAATTCCCATGCCATCATCGTTAATTTTATTTTACCTTGCTAATGGAAGTGCATTACCCACGAGTGCCATTAACTAAATATGTTTCAGCTTCCCATCCCCCGCTCAGCACATCACCTTTATCTAATTTTGCAACATGACCTCATCATCTCATAGACTACATAGGTATACATTTACAAAGAGGAAGCGTATTGGAAATGCATTCAAATGTATGAGAGAGACTTTGGGAACAGTTCTACATAGTACATATCTCATAGGGTGACTCTCAAGCTTCTCATCGTATTCTCAAGCATTGGCCCATGCATTATGATATGGGAATGTCCTACCCAGAGGGCAAATGGGGAGGCTGCTTGGGACACCAGCCATACTGGGAGCTAGGAGAGGAGGCAAGCAAGCAAACGTCAGCTGTCCTGGATGTTCTCCTAGGGCAAAGGGCACACTTGTCCATGCATGTGGGGATAAGGAGGGCTGGAGTCAGCACCTCAAACCCTCCAGCAGCTGCTGGGGCCCCATATCCACTGTAAGGACCATCTTGACCCCCCTGTTGAGGTCTGGGCGAGGTCTGGGAGCTGCACGCCATTTTAGTTATGCACGATGCCCCCACAATGCATTGCTCTGGGACATTGTGGGGAAAGAACGTGGCAGGCAGCTCGTAGCCACCGATTGTAGATCACAGCGCTGCTGCTCAACATCATCACCACAAGTATACAGGCTGGTGGCTCCAATTTTGGTGGGGAAAGTCAGTCAGAACCAGCCAGAACTCTAAAGGAGATATCCAGGGTGCTTAACCTATTCTGGGGGCATGTTTCAGCACCTTGGATAGCTCCTTTAGAGTTCTAGCGGGTTCTGACTGAAATCCAGAATGGATGCACAGCTCCACCGACATTGGAGTCATCAGCCTCCACTGCATATGGACCTGTCTGGGCCCTAAGATCATACTCAGAGAGCCTCCCGCAGTCGGCCCTGCCAAATGAGGGGAGGGCTGCCTACATTGTGGCCTTTTCAGCACCAGGTGAGGACCTTTTCATTTCCCCAGGCTTTTCAGTCCTTCCGTCTTGTTTATAAATGTGTTATTTATAATTTAAAATGTGGTTTTAGACCTTTACACTGCTGCTGGCTTTTACTCTGGTTTTTACTCTGGTTTTATTCCGTATTAAACTTTTTAAGGTTTTATATTATGTTTTATTCTGTTGCATTTGGGGTTTTAATTGTTGTGAACCATCAAGAGAGCATTGGCTGTTGGGAGGTATAGAAATGTAGCAAGTATGTAAGTAAGTAAATAAGTGGGGGGGGGACACTGTCGCCACAGGGGGTTCAAATCTGCAGCCGGACCTGGGGATAAGTGACTGGAGGAGACAGAATATGGAGCTGCTTACGTAGGACTTCTCCTTGGCTACAGTCACCTCCTTACATGGCAATTCTGTGGCACAGGTCCTTACGCTGGGATTCCAGTTACTCTACTCGCAATCTCCATCTTAGCTTGACTGAAACATCCACCTCAGAGCCAAAGGTGGGGACTGTTCCATGGGCAATGGCAGCTTCCCTCCTGGTACAAGTAGAAGCTTTGGAGCAATTTTCGTTGGGACTGTGGTTTGGGAGGAAAGGGTTAAAAATTTCTCCCGCTTCACCATGGACCTGATTCTAATATGACCCACCCCACCCATACACACAGGGCTGCTATTTACAAAAATAAATGCGAGGCACCAACATAGGAATTTCACATGCCACGTAGTTTGGCCCTGACTAGAAACTAGGGTAATGATTCTCTGCTGTGATATAGATGCATGTTCCCTCGTTTCTTGAATCAGAAATCGCCAGTGGCAAAAACAGCACATCTTTCTTTCTTTTTCTGTTGTATGAACCTGACAAAAAAGTACTTCAAGTGTCCCAGATTTTGATTTTGAAAATATAATCACCTTAAGTGCTTACTTTGCATACTTAACCCGACTGAGCTATTTTTAAACTGCGTACCTTATTAATGTCGACAAAAGTCTTATTTAAAATAGGGAAGGCGAATGCATCAAAATATTGTTTATAATATATATTTTAAATGGTTACACAACTAACTGTTGCAATCAGCAGGAAATGGGAAACTTACAACACAGTGTGTGTGTGTGGGTATGGAATGGTGAAAAGGGGAAATACCAATTATCCTACAGTTGTTTATGTCAGCTTGAACGTAATTCACCATATTCCCAGGATTTACACTACTGTGAAATAGAAATGCTTTGGGCAACATTATATAGATTGATGAGGGGCAGCTATAACATAGATTGGGATTTAGATCTCTGAGTGATTTGGAGTAGATCTAAAGGGTTTCCAGCACCCCATTTTTAACAAAAGCAAGAGCAAAAAGATTTCCCGCACTTCTAAATTAGGCTTTTGAAACCAAGAAAGGCTGTTGGAAACTGAAACTGTTCTGGTACTGAAAGCAGTGTTCAAATCTTTGATCTGTAGTAACACAGATGTGCATACTTGTACTTGTATATCATGGAGTGCAGTAGGTAACTGTCTTTACCTAAAAGAAAGGAGGCAATAGTTCAGTGGTAGAGCAACTGCTCTGCATGCGGAAGGTCCCAGGTTCAGTCCCTGGCATCTCCAGGTAGGGCTAGGAAAGACCCCTGTATGGAATCCTGGGCGGGTGTTTCCACCAGCAATTTACTCTGAGCCAGCTGTGTGTTGAGGTTGTTAGGGATACATGACATTGTGGCCATCCAGCAGCCACCCCAGAGCTTATCAGGGAAAACCGGATTTCCTGAAACTGCTTAAAGTCCAATTCTTTTCCTTAAGTTGGGTTCTCCCCAGTATAGTTGTTGTATGCCCCAACCCCCACATTTAGCTCGGGTACGCTAGCCCTGCCCAGGGGTGTGCCTTTCACTGTGACTCCAGTCAAGGGGTGTTTCCTCCCATTGTGCTGAATGAGGCTTGCCCTCTGCATGTCCACAGAAATAACAGAGAAGCCCCTCAATTGACATGGCACATTTTAAAGCCCAATTCCTTAAGTGTGATTAAGCACGATCTCGAGGCTCCAATCCATTGCCTTAGGAAGTAACTACTTCACAGCTTCCTTATAGAGATCCTGTGCATTAAAATGGGGGCTGGTTTCCATCCCTTTCCCACAACAAACCCATTAGTGTCTCCTCAGAAGTAACTCCCATTGCAGCCAGTGAGGCTTGCCTTTGAATGCCCACATCAGAACTTACAGAGATTCCCCCTCGATTGAAATGGCACACTTTAAAGCCAATTCCTTAAGTGCAATCTCAAGGCTCCAATTCATTGCCTTAGGAAGTAAGTACTTCACAGCTTCGTTATCCTGTGGGTTACTATGGGGGCTGGTTTCTGTCTTTGTGTTTACTGCTCTCTTTCCCACAACTAACCCACTACTGTCTCCTCAGAAGTAACTCCCATTGTGGTCAATGCGGTCCTGCAGGTTAAAATGGAGGCTGGTTTCCTCTTTGTGTCCCCCCTCCCCGCCCTTTCCCAGAACAAGCATATGTGTGTCTACTCAGAATTAACTCCCATTGTGTTCCATGAGGCTTGCTCCTGAAATGCAGGTGCATCTGGACTTTCAGGGGAAAGGACAAAAGGGGGAGAAGGGGGAAGCCTGTCTTATTGGTTGAGCAGCCCCTGCCAGTCAAATGATGTTCACTCCAACCCCCACCAGCAAGTATGTTCTGTGAAGTGATTTTTACTGATTCGGAGAATCTGCTCGTGGAGCTCTGCTCACAGCAAAGCTGATTCCTTTTAAAAAATCTGGTACTCCTCCATTAGCTTCTCCTTCCATTGTCATGGAAACATGGCCCTGGAAAGCCACTGCCAGTCAGTATTGACAATACTGGGCTAAATGGTCCAATGGTCTGACTCAGTATAAGGCAGCTTCCTATGTTCTTTGCCACCATTTTGCGCTTGGCTCCAGTTGGAAAATCTCTAGGATCAGGTAAAGAAAAAAGTAGATTACTGTTCAGCAAATAGTGGTTCCTTACAGGCCAAGTCTAGTCTGAAGGACTAGAACTTTTTAAGGGAGAATCCAGTTGCGGACCATCAATGTGGAATGTGGCCTCTGAGCTCATGTTACAATGTGGAATTTACAGCATCCTATGAAGAGACTGCACAGAAAAGTATTGTGTCTGAGGTGATACATGAGTTTTGTCAGTGTTGTTAGATCTGTTGCAATCTTCAAGTGTTAAGCCATGCATTTATGTATGCTATGTGCACCTTTTCTTGGCACATATTTGGATTGGAGGGAGGAGGGCAACAAAGTCTGTGGAAGACTCATAGCACAGTAGTGAGAACCAATGTGGTGTAATGGTTAGAGTGTCAGACTGGGATTGGGAGACCCAGGTTCTAGTCCCCCGCTTGGCCATGAAGCTCACTGGGTAACTTTGGGCCAGTTACTGACTCTCAGCCTAACCTATCTCACAGGGTTGTTGTGAGGATAAAATGGAGAGGAGGAGGATCATGTATGCCACCTTGGTCTCCTTGGAGAAAAGGTGGGATATAAATGTAACAAATAAAATCAAATAAACAAATAGTGGAGTGTGAAGGTCCTGGGTTGAGATGAGGGAAAGTCTCATCCTGAATTCACCAGGAAATGAGCCGATTTCCCTTTAAAAATAATTAAAGAGAATTTAGCTCAGTTCTCAAGTCAATATGAGGGGCTCAGGAAATGACTACAAATCACAAGGGACACTGAAAGGAGAGAGATGGGGAGGAAGGAGGAAAAGGAGACTTTCCATTTTCTCCTCCGCCCCTTTGCCAGTGCACCATCCTGAGTTAAAATTAGAGCTGAGCTGAAATTTCTCGAAATACATGTTGTATTGAGAAAATTAGCAAGATTGTTCTTTTAATCTCTCCTCCCCCCCTCAGATAACGACAACTTTTCAGTTGCTTGCTGCTGTTACTTGAACCAGCAGTAGCAGAAAAATAAAGAAATTAATCTTCTGAAAAAGAAAGAAGCTGTGTTACTGTAACTGCTAATGGTGAGCCTGGCCCTGAGAAGCTGATGGAGAATTTCTCCTCCCCCTGGAGCAATTCAGTCAAATGATCCCCATAATTTGTTTGCCCACAAATAGGGTAGAGAATTTCAGGAGACCATTTGCACACAGCTCTAACTGAAAGTAAAAGGGGAGCTTGGGGAGGGTGTTTTGGGGATGGGGTCCTTCCTTGGCCTGGGTAGTGATTTCAGCCGGAGAAGGATTTGGCGGGTTCTTAAAGAGCCCCAGGAGTTTGTTTCTGTGTCGGGTTTGAATGAACTCCTACAACACCCCCAGGTTGAATCCCTGACATTTCTAGGTAAAAAGATCTCTGGTAGCAGGACTGGCATAAGACCTCTGTCTGAGACCCTGGAGTGCCACTGCCGGTCAGAGTAGGCAACATTGGGCTGAGTGGACCAAATGCTTGACTCTTAAAGTAGACTCTTAGCACCCATACGAAAAGTGACCACTTCCAGCTTCTAAGCTATTGTTTCCTGGAGTCCGCTCTTGTGTTCTTTAGCTGGGCTTTCACCACACTTATGTGGTTTCTTTTCCTCATCACTCACGATTGTAGCTCCAGGTAAGAGAGTGATGTTTCCATTAAAAGCTTTGCAGGAAAGTGTGTTTTTCCTCCTGTTTGGTGTGAAAAGCCTGTATTGTATAAGTTATGCCAGTAAATCTACATTCTTGGTTCTCTATTGTTTCTCTTTAAAAGGAAGGAAGGAAGGAAGGAAGGAAGGAAGGAAGGAAGGAAGGAAGGAAGGAACATTACAAGGACATATATTCTTAATTAGATTTTTAAACATGAGTCCCAAGGAACGCTCATTTAATGTTCTGAGTAACCTTGACATGACTTGCAAAAGGCCAATCAATCAAAATACTCTGCCCCTATGAATATGGATAATGTTTCAAGAGTGATGATATAAAATGGAGACACTTGGAATGCTAAGGAGAAGGGGGGCAAGGCGAACCACAGACCCCCCTGTGAGGAGCCTGAAGGAACTACAGTCAGGGCCAGAAATATTGGAACAAGGATAACTGTTTTGGCAGTTGGCCTCTGTACACCACCACACTGAAGGTGAAAGGAAACACACCCATATGGGAGCGAAGTCAGGACTTTCAGCTGCCATTCAAGGGGTTTGACAAAAGTGGGCACTAACCATTCAGGAAGGACAGCCAGTGGCATACACACACCCCATCCTTGGTGGCTCATAAGTAATGGAACAGATGGCTGACAAGCAGCTGCATGGCCAGGTGTGGCCTGTTTCCTGGGTACCCCATGACCAATCAAGCAGATAAAAGGCCTGGAGGTGGTTCTGAGTGTTACATTTGCATTTGGTAGCTGTTCACTGGAACTCCCAACATGAGGTCCAATGAGGTGTCCATGCGAGTGAAGGAGGCCATCATTAGGATGAGGAAATAAAATAAACCCATCAGAGAGATAGCAAAAACATTGAGAGTGGCTAACACAACACTTTGGAACATCTTGAAAAAGAAGGAATTAGCTGGCAAGCTCAGCAACAGCAAAAGGCCTGGAAGACCACAGAAGACAACTAAAGTAGATGACCACAGAATTCTGCTCATGGTAAAGAGGAACCCTTTCACAACATCTAGCCAGGTCAAGAACGCTCTTGAGGTAGGCATGTCATTGTCAACATCTACAGTCAAGAGACAGCTTTATGAATGTAAATACAGAGGCTTCACAACAAGGTGCAAATCACTGGTAACGCTCAAGAACAGACAGGCCAGATTAGCCTTTGCCAGCAAACACCTAAAAAAGCCCACCCAGTTCTGGAATAAGATTCGTTGGACTGATGAAACCAAGAGTAACTTGTACCAGAATGATGGGAAGAGAAAAATATGGAGAAGGAAAGGAACAGCTCACAATCCAAAGCATACCACATCATCTGTCAAGCATGGTGGAGGCAGTGTTATGGTATGGGCATGTATGGCTGCCAATGGAACTGGGTCACTGGTGTTTATTGATGACCTGACTGCTGATAAGAGCAGCAGAATGCATTTTGAAGTGTATAGGGCTATACTTTCTGCTCCGATTCAGCTGAATGCTGCCAAACTGATAGGACGTCGCTTCATATTGCAGATGGATAATGACCCAAAACATACAGCAAGAGCTACCCAAGAGTTTCTCAAGGCAAAGAAATGGGATGTTCTTCAATGGCCAAGTCAGTCACCTGATCTCAACCCAATAGAGCATGCTTTTCACTTACTGAAGACAAGACTGAAGGCAGAAAGACCCACAAACAAGCAGCACCTGAAGGCAGCTGCAGTAAAGGCCTGGCAAAGCATCTTGAGGGAGGAAACTCAGCATTTGGTCATGTCCATGGGTTCCAGACTTCAGGCAGTCATTGACTGCAAAGGATTTTCATCCAGGTATTAAAGGCAATTCTTACATTTGAAATGATGTTGGTTTGTTCCATTACTTATGAGCCACCAATGATGGGTGTGTGTGTATGCCATTGGCTGTCCTTCTTGAATGGTTAGTGCCCCACTTTTGTCCAACCCCTTGAATTACAGCTGAAAGTCCTGACTTCGCTCCCATCTGGGTGTGTTTTCTTTCAACTTCAATGTGGTGGTGTACAGAGGCCAACTGCCAAAACCGTTATCCTTGTTCCAGTATTTCTGGCCTTGACTGTAGGTGGGTTGAAGGGACAATTAAGGAATAGCTGCAAAGCACATTTGGGGAGTAGGTGAGCTAGAAGAGTATTGGGTATTGGAGAGTACTATATGCAATTTAAACATGGTTAAACAGATAAGGTTGTATTGCTGGATGGTTTTCAAATGTTGTTTTTGTATTGTATTTTAATTTAACCGTATTTATTCATTCATGACGTTTTGATCCCACTCTAATGCTGAAGAGCTCAAGGTGGCATAGATGACACACAATTTTACCCCCACAACAACACTGTGAAGCAGGTTAGGCTGAAAGATGATTCCTGACAGGCCCAAGTTGAGCTTTATGGCAGAGTGCAGATTTGAACCCTGGTCTCCCCAATCCAGCAGTCCAAACCCAATCTACTATATATTATATTTAATTTTGTTTTATTTTTAAAATGTTACATTAATTTTACTTTTAATTTAATTTTGAACTTTAATTCAATTTTTTTTTTATTTTTATTTTTAGTTTCATTTCTTTTTTGTTTTTTATATTGTAAGAGGATTAGTGTGGTGTATTAGTTAAAATGTTGGATTTTGGCTGGGGAGATTGGAGTATGATCCATGAAGCTCACTTGATGACTTTGGGCCATATCTCTTCACCTACTTACTTCACAGCAAATATAGAGCAGGGTAAGACTGAGGGCAAAAGGAGAAGGGGACCGCAGAGGATGAGATGGCTAGATAGCATCACTGATGCCATGAATATGGACTTGAGCACGCTCCGGGAGAGAGCAGAGGACAGGAGGGCCTGGCGTGCTGTGGTCCATGGGGTCACGAAGAGTCGGACACGACTGAACAAGTACCCATCCATGTAAGTCACCCAGAGTTCTTAGAGGAAGGGTTGGTGGAAACATGATGAGTAAATAAATAATTTTGATATTTTAAGGTAGGCCAGCTGATAATGATAATTTCTTCTTCCCTCCCCATAATTTTTTGCTTTTGTGTCATGATGGTTTAGATTGTAAGCCTGGGGGCAGGGACTGTTTGGTGCCAATTGCTTGTTAGTAACCTATTCCAGAAACTTTTTGACTGAGGAGTGGGATAAAAATGCTTTAACTAGAGGAGGAGGAGGAGGAGGAGAGCCAATCCAGGTCTTTATTTCATTGTTATCCCACCTTGCTTCCCAAGAGCTCAGGGCAGTGTACATAGTTTACCTTCCTCTGTTTAATCCCCACCACAGCCACGTAAGGTAGATTAAGCTGACAGAGAGCGACTGGCCCAAGCTGACCCAGTGAGATTCATGACTGGGCAGGATTTCATACTTAGTTCCTCTCAGTCTGAGTCCCACACTAACCACTGCATTACCATGGTAGCAACTAGCCACACAGAACAACTCCTAGCCCTAGAAGTGCACCCCTCCTGGCATGAAAGGTGCTTCCAGCCAGCTTAGAAGGGCTCTGTCTTGCTGGGCTAGGGGGCTAGGGTGATGCCAATGACACAACAGTGATGATCAACATGCTAATATTATTCATTTCTGTCTACTAGGTTAAATGGGATATTCATAAAGAAGCAATTTGCAGGGATATTCCATAGATCAACCATCCTGAACATAGAGAGAACAAACTCATAAAGATTCTTCAAGGAAGACGTTAGCATCCACGTGTGAGAAGAGTATGAACTCATCAACATTTGTAAGCAGAACAGTTTTTCTAGGCCTCTGCAAAACCTGATCGCATGCATCACTGACTAAAGGAATCTGTTGATTTTATCATTTCTAAATCTGCCCAGCCATATCTGAAGATGATAATTATTTTGACACTGGATTACAAGATTTTTTTAATCATTTATTTTGCTTTAAGAGAGTGGACAACAGATGCCTTTCATCTGTCATTGACAATTTGTTTCTAGAGTTCTGTTGTACTCAAGAGTGCCTTTTAGAGTGGCCCACTTTAGGGGTAGAGATAGCTCTTCTTCTTAGATCTCCAGCTTCTCTTAATGTCATTCCCTCTTTATTTCTCCTCAACTCCTATTAAATCAAAGGATATTGTCAAAGTTCATCTGCAAGTTAGGGGTGCTAACTTGCTAACTCTACCTGGCATATCTACCGATCCTTCTAGATTTGGTTTTCTGAAGTAAATGCAAATTTGTCTTTGCCAGCTGATTCCAATTTTTATTTACTACATTTATATCCCACCTTCCTTCCATTGTGGAACTCAAGGTGGCTACATTGGATTCCCAAGTGGTCTCTCCTCCAAGCACTGACCAGACCCAGACTTGCTTAGCTTCAGCAAGATGGCTGCCTCATGAGCCTTGAGACCATGCCCTGGGACCATCCATACCAATGTTGGATATTGGTCCTCCATCAGCCAGTCATGAGTCACACCACCTGGGCGGGTGTACATGGGCAATCGGTGGGGGCCTCGGTGCTGAGCTGGTCTCCGTGGTGGCTGCTTAGCTCCGCCCTGCCTTTGTCATGGCAGGCAGTAAAGGGGAAGTGGAGGAGGCAAAAGGAGGGAGAGAAGTTGCCAGAGGGAACAAGGAAAATCAGGAAGTGAGGAGCAACTCAGGAGGCACCTAACTATAAGACAAGTGAGGCTCAGCTACACTCGGCCAGTGAAGAAATAGGGTGCCCACTTATGCACAGCCAAAAAAGAGGAAACGCATCACCAAAACGGAGGACAAATGTTTGCATATGCTACTGTACATGTATAGATGCAAGTTTAGAAAGTATAAATATAATTTAAATAGAAATGAAATAAATCTCAGTGTAGTTTCATCTGCTGTCCAGATGTTAACCCTTGATGGGCAACTCCAAGGCCCATGCTGCTCTCCCTTCTGATGGTTTTTTTTTATCTTTAACTGGACTTGAACTGGACAGTCCTTCAAATAGAGGACTGTCCTCTGTAAAGTAGGATACCTGGCCACCCTAGCTTGTCCAGGTGGACCAGCTGTAGGTAGCAGATGTTGGTGGCTCCAGTGTTAGTGGGGTGGTGAATCAGTCAGAACCAGTCAGAGCTGCAACAAGAGTTCTGACTGGTTCTAGCTGAAACCTGGAGTGGACCCACCACCCCACTGACATCGAAGCCACCAGCCTCCACTGGCTGTAGGTCATGGAAATTCTGTGGTGCCTAACTGGCTAACTCTAAAGATCTGGACTGTGTCCTCTGAGGCCATTCTGATGACATGCAGGGTCCAGGGGTTCTAGTAGGAGAAGTGGGCTGGCTACAAAAGCAAAAAGACAAGTCCCAGCCTCCAAAGAACTTGCAGTCTAGATGTTGACAGTGAGGAAGGCAAGAAAGAAAGAAGTAGAAAAGAAGAAGCCACATCCTTTTCAGAACAATGTACTTCCTGGCCTGCACTCTGCAGTAGGTAAGAGAAATTTGGAGCTGTAGATTACATCGCAAAGTCTGGGCCAGTTACCCTGAGCTTGGTTTTTGCAGCATGCTACTTGTCCCCTTGTCTGTATTCACGGCGGGATCTTGAATATGAAAACATGCATGATCTCCAGACCACAAAAGTTGCTTCAGGCTTCAGCTAAGACTTGTGAGCAGGGCTGCCTGCGTGTGTTAGTGTCTGTGCATGTGCACACACACCCATGCTGTAGTTTTGCAGAAGCACAGAAAAGTCGCAGAATTTTATTTATTTATTTATTTATTTATTTATTTATTTCATTTCTATACCGCCCAATAGCCGAAGCTCTCTGGGCGGTTCACAAAAACTAAAACCAAACAACACACAACAAAACAATTTAAAATATATAGAACATTAAAACCACAATATAACAATACAACCACAATAAAACCTAGCAGCAGTACAGGAGTTTAAAATACAGATTTAAAACAGCAAAGATAAAAATTTAGAAAGCTAAAATGCCTGGGAAAATAAAAAGGTCTTCACCTGGCGCCGAAAGGAGTACAATGTAGGCGCCAGGCGAACCTCACTAGGGAGCTCATTCCAGAGCCGGGGTGCCACAACAGAAAAAGCCCCCCTCCTAGTAGCCACCCGCTTCACTTCCTTTGGCAGGGGCTCACGGAGAAGGGCCTCTGATGATGACCTTAAGGTCCGGGCAGGCACATATGGGAGGAGGCGATCCTTCAGGTAACCTGGCCCCAAGCCGTTAAGGGCTTTGAATGTTAACACCAGCACTTTGAATCGGGCCCGGAAATGGACTGGCAGCCAGTGCAGCTGGAAAAGTACTGGCGTAATATGAGCTCGCAGGCCAGTCCCTGTTAACAATCTTGCTGCCCTATTTTGGACCAGCTGAAGTTTCCGGACCGTTTTCAAAGGCAGCCCCACGTATAACGCATTGCAGTAATCCAGACGAGAAGTTATCAGAGCATGGATAACTGTAGCTAGGCTATCTCTGTCCAGATAAGGGCGTAGTTGGTATACCAGCCTAAGCTGATAAAAAGTGCTCCGTGCCACTGAGTTCACCTGTGCCTCAAGTGACAGTTCTGGATCCAAGAGCACCCCCAATCTACGAACCTGATTCTTTAGGGGGAGTGCAACCCCCTCCAGAACAGGTTGAATATCACCTAGCCGGACAGACGAACCACCCACTAACAGTACCTCCGTCTTGTCTGGATTGAGTTTCAGTTTATTAGCCCTCATCCAGTCCATTACCGTGCCCAGGCAGTGGTTCAGAACAGCCACTGCCTCACCTGGTTTTGATGAAAAAGAGAGGTAGAGCTGGGTGTCATCCGCATATTGATGGCACCTCAGCCCACACCTCCGGATAACCTCCCCCAGCGGTTTCATGTAGATGTTAAACAGCATGGGGGATAAAATAGAGCCCTGTGGAACCCCATGGCACAATTGCCATGGCACAGAGCAATAATCCCCCAGCACCACCTTCTGGAATCGGCCATCCAAGTAGGAGCGGAACCACTGTAGTGCAGTGCCTCCAACTCCCAACCCAGACAACCTATCCATAAGGATACCATGGTCGATGGTATCGAAAGCCGCTGAGAGGTCCAGGAGAATCAACAGGGTCGCACTCCCCCTGTCCCTCTCCCGGCAGAGGTCATCCCACAGGGCGACCAAGGCAGTTTCCGTTCCAAAACCAGGCCTGAAGCCCGATTGAAATGGATCTAGATAATCCGTTTCATTCAAGAGTGCCTGGAGCTGTCCTACAACCACCCGCTCAAGCACCTTGCCCAGGAAGGGGATGTTGGCCACTGGCCTATAATTGTTAACATCCTCTGGGTCCAGGTTAGGCTTTTTCAGGAGTGGTCTAATTACTGCCTCTTTTAAAGCAGCAGGCACCACTCCCTCTCTCAAGGAGGAATTTACAACCTCCTGGACCCAGCCGGACAACCCTTCCTTGTTTGATTTAATAAGCCATGAAGGGCAAGGGTCAAGCACACAAGTGGTCGATCGGACTTGGCCAAGCACCTTGTCCGCATCCTCAGGCCTCAGTAACTGAAACTCATCCAATAAAACTGGACCAGATGGTGCTCAGAACACCTCTACCAATGGAACTGCATTAATGGTGGTGTCCAATTCATGACGAATCTGAGCGACTTTATCCTCAAAGTGCCGCGCAAACTTGTCACAGCGTGCTACCGAGAGTTCCACCGTCTCTCTCCCTGGCCCAGAATGTAACAGGCCGCGAACCACTCGGAAAAGCTCCGCTGGACGACACTGAGAAGATGCAATGCTGGTGGAAAAGAACTGCCTCTTTGCCACCCTCACCGCCACAGAGTAGGCTCGATAGTGAGCTCTTACCTGTGTTCGGTCAGACTCAGCACGAATTTTCCTCCACCTGCGTTCTAGCCGTCTCCCCTCTTGCTTCATTGCCCTCAGCTCAGGTGTATACCAAGGAGCTGGCCGGGCTCTGCTCAGAGGGAGAGGGCGCTTGGGCGCGATCGTGTCAACCGCCCGAGTCATCTCTGCATTCCACAGAGCGACCTGGGCTTCGACAGGAGCACCAGCCATACCAGCAGGAAAATCCCCCAGAGCCCTCTGGAATCCATCGGAATCCATTAATCTCCGGGGGCGGACCATTTTAATAGGTCCCCCACCCTTGCAGAGGGGAAAGGCCGCCAGGAGTCTAAACCTCAGCAGGAAGTGATCTGACCATGACAAAGGGACAGATGTTAATTCCTCCACTTTCAGATCACCATCCACCTGCCCAGTCGAGAAAACCAGATCAAGCGTGTGTCCTTTTATATGCGTTGGGCCGATGACATGTTGGGACAGCCCCATGGTTGTCCTGGCAGCCATGAAGTCCTGAGCCGCCCCGGATACAGCGGCCTTGGCATGGAAGTTGAGATCCCCCAGGACCATCATCCTGGGGGTCCTCAACACCAAGTCCAAGACCACCTCCGTCAGCTCAGGCAGGGAGTCTGATGGGCAGCGGGGTGGGCGGTACACCAACAGAATCCCTAATCTGTCCCGGGTACCCAACACAAGGTACAAACACTCAAGATCTGCACTCGAATGAGCAGGAAGCCTGGAGAGGGAGATTGAATTCCTATAGACCACGGCAACCCCCCCTCCCCGACTCTCAAGTCGGTGTTGGTGCTGCATCGAGTACCCAGGAGGGCACAGCTGGGAGAGAGTGACCCCTCCTAGTTCCCCCACCCAGGTCTCAGTAATACATGCCAGGTCAGCCCCCTCATCCACAATCAAATCATGGATGAGGGAGGTCTTATTTTGGGCCGACCTGGCATTCAGCAGTAGCACCACCAGACCCGAGGGCAGACTGGTAAGGCTGCCAGGAACCATCAGGTTGGGGGAAGAACCAGAAGAGGGGACAGCTGTAAGGTGTCTAGCCCCTCTTCTCCTCAGCTGGCCTGTTAATCCCCCAACGCCATACCTCCCCCTGCCCGTGACCACAGTTTTGGTGGCACCTCCCCCACCCCCTGAGTTGCCCAATAGTCCTCCCAGGCACATATTAAAATATTAAGATATAAAATACACAACAGTTTAAAAGAATATAAAAGAGAACAGCAGCTAAGAAGGAGCAGATAGTCCACGTTTGCCCCTTCCCCTTGTCTTTAAAGCTGCTGCCCTCTGCTGCTGCTGCTATTTGCTGCTGGTATTGTGGCTGCTGGTGTCTCTGGAGAGGCAGGTGGGTAGATCTTCAGGTGAAACTGGAATGTGAAACTGGCCATAGATTTCAACTTCCAGATAATCTGGGCTTCATATTTTTAAAAATAAGTTTCTAGCCCTTATGATCACCATGATATTCTGTGCATATGATGTCTGCCTGGTGCATGTCTGCATGGATGTCTCCTTGAGTTCACTGAGATGTACTCCCAGAGAACGGTGTATAGGATTGCAGCCCAAATCATGGAAATATGCTTATGTTACATAACTTACACAAGTTGAAGAATTTAGGATTTCTTTTTGTACATAGCTCTGCATGTAAGTTACCGGCTCATGCAGTTATGCTGTACCTGTACATGTAGGTACAGGAATGGTGCCCATATACAAAATCCCACCCAACCTAATAACAGAAATCTCATTAAAAGGGCATCCATAAAAAGAAAGGGAAATGTAAGGGTTTTTAGCTATGTTTATTGTTTAATTAATATTTTTAGCAAACAAAATTGTTCCTAGTAAAATGTATTTTCCTGTTAAACCAAATGATACCAGTTACATTATTCAAATAAAAAAAAAAAAACCAGATAACAAATAGAATGCAAAACTATTGTTCCGCACCTCTGGCATTTTCAGATCCATTTGGCCATTAGTGCAAATCCTCATATACTACCTTCCATGCCCTTTAAATATGTTCTCCTTCCCAGACACAGACAAGATGAATTCACTGCTGTACATATGTAACCATTGCATGCTGTCTAAAGCTGAATTGCACTTGATGTGTCATTGTCCAGGATACTACAAAGGACATGCATAATTAATAATACACAAGAATAGTTCTTCGTATTTTATTGCTTCCACTGGGTGCAGGCAATCTGCAGGAGCGTTTGATGCACTGAAAATAAATAGTGTTCGTTACGTCAGATCTTGGTACTGAATTTGCCCACTTTAAAGTTGTGGAACTGGTAACACAGAACTCAGTGGTCTCAAGCATCCTTCTGGCTGAAGCTAAGCAGTCCTTGCAAGGGAGCCTACCTACAAACCTTAGATCAAGGGTGGGGAACTGCAGGCTTGGAGGCTGAAGTTCACCTGGCTGGGGTCCCCACACACCCTTCCCTTGGCCACACCCCCTTTCCCCAGCGGTGGTTTCCCAGCATTTGTGCAGTTTTTCCCCCATTCTAAGAGGTTGAAATACCTCACCTACAGCTTGGTTAGCAGCACTAAGAACTTTCAGCTCAAATATGCTGGTATTTGGGGAACATGGGCCCAGCCCCTTTTGCCTTCAGCTCCACCCACCCCTGGGATACGCTCCTGAGAGTTTCTTCCAAACTGAATTCAGCCAATGGCCATGCAGACTGGAAATGCTGGGAGCTGCAGTACAACACATCTGGAGGGAGTCAAGTTGGGGAAGGTGGCCATAGATAAGTTGCTCTGACCTCAAAAGAAGAAGGTCCAACTGGGGATGTGTGAATCCGCAAAACCTGAGCTGGCCGAAGTTCTCCAAATTCCATCTTGAAGCTCATTCTAACTCGACTCTGTATCTGAATGTGAGCTTTGTTTTTCTTCTTTTCGCATGAAAATCCGTGAGTATTTTTCCGAATGTATACATCAGTTGTGCACCTGTTTGGACTGTGCACATTCTTCTCCCATTTATTGAAGTATATTTGTGTGCGTTTTTCAAAAGTATGCATTTTTCATGCTCATTTTTCAAATGTATGCATGCTATAAAGGTCTCCTTTTTTTGGTCTATGAATCACATTGCCAGCTCAGAAATGTGCGGACTTTGACTGCAAATAGTGTCTGACTCTGTATTCAGTCCAGAAGGTGCAAACTGGGTAAATCCTGACCAAAAATAAACTGAAATGAATTTCTCATACATCCCTAGGTCCAAGTTAAATAGCACTCTAATCCTATGCTTATTTACTAAAAAATAAGTCCCACTGTGTTGAATGGGGCTTAACCCCAGGCAACTGTGCATCAGTTTGAAGCGTACAGACACAGTCCTAAAGGCATAATCCTATGCTAAATTTACACTTGCCTGGACTGAAAAAAGTGGAGAATTGTCATGCATCTGGCAATATGACTCAGAGTGAGTCATCCTGGCCTGAAGCACATCCATTCACATCCAATAACAGCCAACTTATCTCTTTAGCCTTTTGCATTATGTTGTTGTTGTTGTTGTTGTTGTTGTTACTAGTGTAAAGCCCATGTCACCATAGTTAATTAATCTGTCATGTCGGATCTTACCACCCTAGCTGCTGGAACATTTGGCTCATCAACCCTAAGACAAATGTCAAGAAAAATAATGTCTTAGGACTGAAAGCAAGATGTTGGCTGTGGAAGACGGAAGTCATGGAGACAAGAAGGGGAAAAAACCTTGCAAGAGTTGATGAAATATGGCTTATGGAATTGAATGTGTTAAACAAAACAATAAAACTCCAAGTGACATATATTAGAGGTTCTCTGCAGTGCAACCTTGCCATAGATCCAGCTAATGCATAACTAAATTTAGACTCAGCAGTAGTTAAGATTCTACTTCTGAAACTACTTAGCTAATTATTTTTTAAAGTTGGCTAGCCATGAAGCACAGAAGCAATTTCTTAATAAGCTGCATGGCAAGGCAAAGAGCTCTTTTGTTTGATATGTTTTCTACAGTGAGTAAGCCATGATAGAAGGACAAATATCTCAAACAGCGTTACTGGCATCTGTGACTCACAAGCATCAGTTCACTTATCCCTCTTGGCACTGGGCTGGCACCACTGGTGAAATTTATGCTACTTTGGTCTCTTGGCCACTCACCCATCATCCACCTGCTTGCTTTGTTCTCTGGAAGAATAAGGCACATCCTTTCCACTACGTCAGTGATCTATATTGTTTGCCCGAAGATTCCAAGTACTTTGCAAACATCAATAGTCCCAGAGGCTTGCAGACCATTAAGATAGTGCACAACACAACAACTTAGAGAAATGGCATGTCAACATTTGAAGGAGATGGGATGGGATGGAAGCCAGTGTGAGTAACTGCAAAAAGTGGGGCAACTCTCTTAGAAAAAGCTAGAGCTGCAACACGATGTTGCAGCAAATCCTCGCCTCTTTGCAGGATTGCTCAAGTTCAAGGTTCCTGCCAGCTGTCCAGGCTACTAAAGTGTAATGAGCTAATGCAGATCATTCCTCTTCCTCTGCCCAATTCCACCTCCAGTTTCTGTTTTTCTTTTCCAACTAAGGGCCAAAGCAGACATTATTTTAAATGGGTGTCTAGCAGCTATGTCTTTTCATTTTTGCTCAGGAGTAGGCACAGGGGGCTCAATCCATATCTTGAATGACCCCACCTGCGCCCCCCATGCTAGAGTCTTAGTTCAGATTGGAGGATCTGTGCCTACTCTAGAGTAAAAAGAAAAGAAAAGATGTAGCCACTGGACACACATTCAGGGTGCAATCCTTTGTCTCTTTAGACTGAAAAAACTCCTATAACTCCCAACATTCCCCAGCCAGCCTGGGGAATGCTGGGAGTTGTAGGACCTTTTCGGTCTAAACGTGCATAGCATTGTGCCCTGTTTTGGCCCTGACACTGACACTCAACATTCCATGGCTACTGAGCACGCTCAGCCCTCCTTGAACTTTGGGAGGTCTTCCTCTTTAGGGTTGTTGTTTTTATTGTACTGCAAACCTCCAGGTATCTGCAAGCATACTGGCATTTCCCTTTTGTTTCCCTCAGTGGTTTCGCTTTGGCTCTATTTCTGTCATCACTCACCACGTGAGCTTGCTATTTGTGATTTTGACCAGTACAGCAGAATTAACACTTTCCTTATACAAGTTTTGCTCTCTGTTCTGGAACTGGGCCACTTTGCGCATTCTTTAGAATTCTGACTTCTCAGGAATGAGCAAGCCTGCTGGTTGTCCACTGTTCAGTCTCCTCTGCTTGGCTCCTCCTGCCAGCAGGAGCAGTTAAACAAGTCAGAGACTCCCCATCTGTACTTTGTTTTGCATGATGTCTGAACTGGGAACTCTTGCTTGTTGCTCTCTTTTCAAGAGGGTTATAACCCAAGGACAAACCCCAGCTATTGACTCTGGTCTGTTGGGAAAGGACGAGCAAGCCAGAGTTCCTAGTTTGGACATCATGGCAAATCAGGGGTGGAGAACTTCAGTTGTTGTTGTTGTTCAGTCGTTCAGCCGTGTCCGACTCTTCGTGACCCCATGGACCATAGCACGCCAGGCCTTCCTGTCCTGCGCTCTCTGGAGAACTTCAGTACCAGGGGCCAAATCCATGCCTCTGAGGTTCTCCAGATGGCCATTACTCCTTCCCTCGACACCATCCTCTTTCCCCGGACCACCAATTATCAATAGCTACTAGTCATGATGGCTAAATGCTGTCTCCAGGTTCAGAGCCAACTGGACATCAGTGTGATGGAAGTAGTGCTAGCTCCAGGTTTTTGAGGGCCTTTGGGCAAGACATCGTCATTGGGCTGCTTCCCTCTGTGAGTCTGCCTTCTCACTGCCATTGTCTGCAGCTGCTATTGCTCCTCTTCCTCCTTTTTCTCGTCATTGCTACCGCTTGCTTGCTTGATAGGCAGAGAGCCAGTGAGCACGTAGGCAGTGACATCTGTTGTTCCTCCTCCTCCCCACCACCCCCATTGTCTGGGACAGAGTGAGAGGGAAAACAAGCACATTGCAATGGTGAAGAGGAGGAGCAACTCCAGGGGCTCTTGTCAGTGGCCCCCTGCTGTGGTGTGGGCCCTTGGCAGGTGCCCAGCCATGCCTACTCTTGACTCTGGCCCTGGATGGAAAGATATACATTTCATTCATTCATTCATTCATAAATAAATAAATAAATAAATAAATGGCTAACGTGTCCAGCATGGGTCATCTTAAATTATGAGACAAAAGCAAAAGTCCCCTGAACATTTTGAAAATATATACAGTCTCTTTGTCTAGTAATTCCATTAAGATGTATAAAACCCCATTCTGTCACGTGCAATATAGATTTTACTGAAGGCTGTGCATTCTTGGCTTGTCACAAGCTACGATCTTCACTTTCTTCTCTCACCCATAGTTTTGTGTGTGCAGAGCTTAAGGGATACTGAAGCATTCATAAGTAGTTTGTTTTTCCCAGGATCAACTGATAAACAGTAACAGCAGTTCAAAAACATAAAATTTTTATAATACGTTAAACTCTCTATGTTGTTAAGTCCTTACTGCCAGGGTTATGTGACACAAGAAGCTACATAATGTGTGTATTGGGTAGATAATTCAGGTCAATTCAGGTCTGGGAGAGTGTCGGCTTCCTTTCTTTTTTCCTTCCAGGGTGGCCATGTGTCCTACTTTACCGGGACAGCCCTCTGAGGGTGTTTTCTATTTGAAGGGTTATTTGATCCAAGTCTCATTTAAAGGTATTTCCACATTTGCATCAATACATATAAATGAGCATATGCAAATTTTATGCAATTCTCTTTTCGGTGATGAATGTCCTCATTCATTCATTCATTCATCCATTCATTCTAAGCCACTTTTTAATCTCCTGGGGCTCTAAAGGTGTGCTTGAAAGTGTTTGCACAATAGCTAGTGAGATCTATAAGGAACCAGGGTGTAGTCCTTTGTGTATAGCTGTAGCTCAGTGATAGGGAATGCATCTGTTGCATGCAGATGTTTCCCAATTTCAGTCCTTGGTTGGAACCCCAAGTGGAAAGGATCTCAGGTATCAAGGAATACCATGTCGGAACAGAACAGAGCTAGACCGACGAATAGTCTGGCTATAAGCCAGTTTTTCACATGCTTATCTCAGAGTACTCTCCACTGGTCAGAGGTTGGGGTTTTGATGCCCAGTATAGCTCTTTGCTCCTGCCCTAAAGTGGCCCTAGCAAAATAAGTTATACTACGTAGTAAACATAGCTAAATAAATTCTGAAAAATAAGACAAACCATGCAGATACTTCTAATCTGCCTAATTCATAGAGGTCACAAAATTTGCATTAGCCAAATGCAGATTTTTAAAAGTTTTATTTCTTTATTTAAAATGTTTATATGCCAACATACACAGTGTTGTTTACTGACCATCATTTGTCCACACAAAGACTTTCCAAGGTGGCTAGTTGCACATCCAGTCTAGTTGCGGAAGTGAATTTGGCGGCCAAATCTCCTATATCATGTTAGCTTACATATGTATGTATATGTAGAGATACACACACACACACACACACACACACACACACATATATATATATATATATATATATATATATATATATATATGAGAGAGAGAGAGAGTAAGATACAATGAGATCTCAGCATTCTAAGTGCTGTTGCTTATGTAGCCAAATAAGGAGTACCCATGTACAAGAGGGAGATATGAGCAGATTTGGGGGAACCCCAAAGACTGAAGAAGTTCAAAAAATCTTTAGGAAAAAACCATGGGGGGGGGGAATCCCCAAGACAGCTCCATGTGGGCTGAGCATAAGCAGTGTGCATGGAATACTGACTGTTGCGGGGGCTGTGGAATGCATAACTGTAGAGGCAGCAGCTGTGGAATGGAGTGTTTTAAAGAGGAATAGCTGAACAGCAGCACTCCATACCGCAATGTTTTGTTGCGGATCCTACTTGTGTTTTCCTATTTGCATTTTCCAGTGGTGCATGCTGTTGATTTTAGGTTGGGGGAAAGGTGTAAATGTATTGAATTCATCTTGTACTGTTGAGATTTGCCCTAAACAACAACAACAACAACCATCAAGCACAGAGAAATGTGTGTGGAGGGCCCAAAGGAGCCTTCTTCCTTTCCTTGAGGCACACACAGCACAGCCCTTTGGCCATTATGCAGAATGGGAAGCTGGCATCCTTCCAGTTTCCCGATCTCAGCCTGGAATTATATGTTTCAAGCCTCCATTGAGCCCACTCCTGATCTCTCGAGGCCCATCCAATTGCACTTGTGCCCTATTTCTTTTAAGTGTCTCTCCAAGCTAGAAAGCATGAGGTGGGGGGGACAAAGAGAGATAGTGAAGGCACGTGTGTGTGTGTGTGTGTGTGTGTGTGTGTGAGAGAGAGAGAGAGAGAGAGAGAGGAACGCAGTTGAAATCAGTGGAGGTTGTTGGCTCCAATTTTGGTGGGGCTGTAAATCCATTCTGGGTCTCAGTCAGAACCAGCCAGAACTCTAAAGGAGCTATAAAGGTGCTCAATCCTACCCCCAGATTAGCTTCAGCACCTTGGATAGCTCCTTTAGAGTTCTGGCTGGTTCTGACTAAAACAAAGAATGGATGCATAGCCCCACTGAAATCAGAGCAACCAGCCTCCACTGGTTGAAATTAAATGCTGGTCTTTTGACAACTTTTGAATTGATGTAAAATTTCATTACATTATATTACATTACATTTTTTATTTCATTTCTTAGCTGCTTTTAATTATAAAGTGGGGTACAAGCAATACTCCTAATATGATAAACATCTTTTAGGGTGTCTGGCACATCCACCCCTCCTTTACCCAGGCTTTCCCTATTATTCCTTCATGCCTAGGATAATAAGCCTATGTAGTGGGACATCACTGCCAAATCAGCTGTTGAATCCACTGATGTAGCTAACCTATTACCCAGCCACAATTAACTCCGGAAGATGAGCCCCTCAGGTCGGAAGGTGTCCAATATACTACTGGGGAAGAGCAGAGGGAATTTCCAAGTAGTGCCAGAAAGAGTGAAGTGGCTGGGCCACAGCCAAAAGAACACTCAGCTGTGGATGTGTCTGGTGGTGAAAAGAAAGTCCGATGCTGTAAAGAACAATATTGTTTGGGAACCTAGAATGTAAGTTCAATGAATCAAGGTAAGCTGGAGGTGGTCAAACATGAGATGGCAAGATTGAACATCGACAACTTGGGAATCAGCGGACTAAACTGGACAAGCATGGGTGAATTTAATTCAGGTGACCATTCTATCTACTACTGTGGGCAAGAATTCCTTAGAAGAAATGTAGTAGCACTCATAGTCAACAAAAGGGTGGGAAAAGCAGTACTGGGGTACAATCTCCAAAATGATAGAATGATCTCAGTACGAATCCAAGGCAAACCATTCAACATCACAGTAATTCAAGTCTATGCCCCAACCACTGAGGCCGAAGAAGCTGAGGTTGATCGGTTCTATGAAGACCTACAACACCTTCTAGAACTAACACCAAAAAAAGATGTCCTCTTCATCATAGGGGATTGGAATGCTAAAGTAGGAAGTCAAGAAATCACCGGGATAACAAGCAAGCATGGCCTCGGAGTACAAAATGAAGCAGGACAAAGGCTAAAAGAGCTTTGCCAAGAGAACACGCTGATCATAGCAAACACTCTTTTCCAACAGCACAAGAGGCGACTCTGCACATGGACATCACCAGATGGTCAATATCGAAATCAGATTGATTATGTGCTTTGCAGCCAAAGATGGAGAAGCTCTATACAGTAAAAACAAGACCTGGAGCTGACTGTGGCTCAGATCATGAGCTTCTTGTTCCAAAATTTCAGCTTAAATTGAAGAACGTAGGGAAAACCACTAAACCATTCAGTATGACCTAAATCATATTCCTTATGAATATACAGTGGAGGTGACGAATAGATTTAAGGGATTAGACCTGATAGGGTGCCTGAGGAACTATGGATGGAGGTCCGTAACATTGTTCAGGAGGCAGCAACTAAATCCATCCCAAAGAAAAAGAAATGCAAGAAAGCCAAGTGGCTGTCTGAGGAGGCTTTACAAGTAGCTGAGGAAAGAAGGGAAGCGGAAAGCAAGGGAGAAAGGGGAAGATATACCCAACTGAATGCAGATTTCCAGAGAATAGCAAGGAGAGACAAGAAAGCCTTCTTAAATGAACAATGCAAAGAAATCGAAGAAAACAACAGAATGGGAAAGACTAGAGATCTCTTCAAGAAAATTGGAGATCTCAAGGGAACATTTTGTGCAAAGACGGGCATGATAAAGGACAAAGAAGGCAGGGACCTAACAGAAGCAGATGAGATTAAGAAGAGGTGGAAAGAACTATACAGGAAAGATCTGAATGTCCCTGATAGCCATGATAGTGCAGTCACTGAACTTGAGCCGGACATCCTCAAGAGTGAAGTCAAGTGGGCCTTAGGAAGCATTAGTAACAACAAAGCTAGCAGAGATGACAGGATTCCAGCTGAGCTATTTAAGATCCTAAAAGATGATGCTGTTAAAGTGCTGCACTCAATATGCCAACAATTTTGGAACACTCAACAGTGGCCACAAGACTGGAAAAGGTCAGTTTACATTCCAATTCCAAAGAAGAGCAATGCCAAAGAGTGTTCAAACTACCGTACAGTTATGCTCATTTCACATGCCAACAAGGTTATGCTCAAAATCCTACAAGCTAGGCTTCAGCAGTATGTGAACCAAGAACTACCAGAAGTACAAGCTGGGTTTCGAAGAGGCAGAGGAACTAGAGATCAAATCACCAACATTCGCTGGATCATGGGGAAAGAAAGAGAATTCCAGAAAAACGTCTATTTCTGCTTCATTGACTATGCGAAAGCCTTTGATTGTGTGAATCACAACAAACTGTGGCAAATTCTTAAAGAGATGGGAGTACCAGGCCACCTTACCTGTCTCCTGAGAAACCTGTATGAGGGTCAAGAAGCAACAGTAAGAACCAGACATGGAACAACCGATGGGTTCAAAATTGGGAAAGGAGTACAACAAGGCTGTATATTGTCGCCCTGCTTATTTAATTTATATGCAGAGTAAATCATGAGAAATGCTGGGTTGGATGAATCACAGGTCGGAATTAAGATTGCCGGGAGAATTATCAGCAACCTCAGATATGCAGACGATACCACCCTAATGGCAGAAAGCGAAGAGGATCGAAAGAGCCTCTTGTTGAGGGTGAAAGTGGAGAGTGCAAAAGCTGGTTTGAAACTCAACATTAAAAAAACTAAGATCATGGCATCTGGCCCCATCACTTCCTGGCATATAGAAGGGGAAGAAATGGAAGCAGTGACAGATTTTAGTTTCTTGGGCTCCAAGATCACCGCAGACGGTGACTGTAGCCATGAAATTAAAAGACACTCCTTGGGAGGAAAGCTATGGCAAACCTAGACAGCATAGTAAGAAGCAGAGACATCACCTTGCCGACAAAGGTTCCTATAATCAAAGCTATGGTTTTCCCAGTAGCAACATATGGCTGTGAGAGCTGGACTATAAGGAAGGCTGAGCGCCGAAGAATTGATGCTTTCGAACTGTGGTGCTGGAGAAGACTCTTACGAGTCCCCTGGACTGCAAGTAGGGATGTCAGAGAATTTCACCACGTATCTCGGGGAGGCCAAATGCCAGCACATTCGGCCCCCCGAAATCGGTGGCAAAATGGTCTGCCCCCTCCCGCCCCCCCGGGATGGGACTTACCTTAGGTGGATCTTCCTGACGGCAGTGGCTCTGGCGGCAGTTCGGCGGCAGTTTGGCGGCGGCGGCCGGTCTTCCGACCGGCTGCCACCACCACCATTTCCGGTTAAAAAGAAAAAGAAAACAAAAAAACGTGATAGGCTACGTAAAGATTTACGTAGCCTATCACGGCTGATTTAAAAGAAGAAGAAAAAAACCGTGCGTACGCAAATGGCGGTGCCCATGGGCACCGCCATTTGCATTCCTTATTTTGGCACGTCTTAGTCTACGTAAACATTTACGTAGACTGAGACGACGAAAATAAGGGGAACACAAATAGCGTAGACGCTACGCTATTTGTGTTCCCCTTATTTTCGCCCTCTTAGTCTACGTAAACATTTACGTAGACTAAGACGGCGAAAATAAGGGGAACGCAAATAGCGTATACGCTACACTATTTGCATTCCCCTTATTTTCGCCGTCTTAGTCTACGTAAATGTTTACGTAGACTAAGACATGCCAAAATAAGGAACGCAAATGGCAGCACCCATGGGTGTCGCCATTTGCGTATGCGCATTTTTTCTTTTTCTTTTAAATCAGCTGTGATAGGCTACGTAAACATTTACATAGCCTATCACGGCTGACTGTAGGGATGCAAACGGCGGCAGCTACGGCCGCCGCCATTTGCAGAGCCGGCTGGCCAGGATTTGGGGGGGGGAGGGACGGAGCACCCCCCCAGACAGAATTTCGGGGGGGAGGGACGGAGCACCTCCCTCGCACTGCGAATGTCACCCTTTGAAAAGGTAAGTGACTTTCGTACATCCCTAACTGCAAGGAAGTCAAATCAGTCCATCCTAAAGGAAATCAACCCTGACTGCTCATTGGAAGGACAGATACTGAAGCTGAAGCTCAAATATTTTGGCTACCTAAGGCGAAGAGAAAACTCCCTGGAAAAGACCCTGATGCTGGGAAAGATTGAAGGCAAAAGGAGAAGGGGACAGCAGAGGATGAGATGGCTAGATAGCATCACCGATGCAATGAATATGGACTTGAGCACACTCCGGGAGAGAGCGCAGGACAGGAAGGCCTGGCGTCCTATGGTCCATGGGGTCACGAAGAGTCGGACATGATTGAATGACTGAACAACAACAACAACAAATGAGGTAGCATAAATGAAGACCCACCTGGCACATGGAATTAACTCAGTAAAATAGAATAGAAGTTTATTATTTACAAGTTGTCATTAATTAGCATAAGCTTTCCTCACTGCCGCTCTAAATCCTCCCTCCCCATCCAAGATGGTGCTCTGTCCAACTCCCCACTCTATCTCTCCTGAGGACTAACTGACCAACCAAAACAGAAAACCAAACCTAAGAACATAAGAAGAGCCATGCTGGATCAGACCAAGGATCCATCTAGTCCAGCATTCTGTTCTCAGCATTCTGTGACCAAACAGCTGTTGACCAGGAATCCACAGGCAGGACACAAGTGCAACAGCACCCTCCCACCCATGTTCCCCAGCAACTGGTGTACGTAGACTCACTGCCTCTGATACTGGAGGTAGCACGTAGCCATCAAGCCTAGTAGCCATTGATAGACTCCTCCAGGGATTTTTCTAACCCCTTCTTAAAGCCATGCAAATTGGTGGCCATCACTACATCCCATGGTAGAATATTCCATAGTTTAACTATGTGCTGTGTGAAGAAGGACTTCCTTTGATCTGTCCTGAATCTCCCACCAATCAGCTTCATGGGATGACCCTGGGTTCTAGTATTTTGAGAGAGGGAGAAAAATGTCTCCCTGTCCACATTCTCCACACCATGCATAATTTTGTACCCCTCTATCGTGTCTCCCCTTATCCTCCTTTTTTCCAAGCTAAACAATCCCAGCTGTTGTAACCTTCCTGCATAGGGGAGGCTCCAGCCCCTTCATAACTTTACTTGCCCTTTTCTGAGTCATCACTCACTCCCCCTCCTCCCAGGTAGAACCAAAACAGCCATTCACACACAAGCCCCATCTTGTCCATAGTTAATCCTTCCCACCTGTACATTCATTTCCTGCAAAACTAAATACAGTAATATTAATACAATAAAACAGATTAACATAACAAGCAGGTGATTTTGTCAGTGTCGCACATTATAAGGTGTGCAGGCTGCATTGGTTCCCCATCTCCAGATGTCTACACTGCAGATGTCACTTTTACCGCTGGTAAGGAAGCATGAAGGAGGGGCAGTTCAGTCTTTTAGAATGGTGGGGGTGGGGAGACTGTACAAAAGCCAGGAAGCCACCAAGCATTCAGTGGTTGGAGGAAAGCGGGTAAGGCCAGAGGAAGGGGATGTTGCCCAGTGGGCTGGATTTGGCCCGCAGACCTGAGGTTCCACACCCCTGCCTTAGCTGCAATTGAAGAGAAGGTATCCTTAAAGCGTGTTCCGTACAACCAGAAGCTTTGGTCCCTTCCCTCTTAGAGAAAGCAGGGGTGGGAGGAAAGGAATTTGGAAGAATGGAAGTGTATGAGCTGGCAAGAGCAGCCCACTCCATTCTGCCACTGTCATCCTCCCTGTAATGGGCTAGTTACACCCATTCCCATGTCTTCTTGATGGTCAATGACGAACTCTACCTGGTACACTGCTGCCCAGGGAAGGGCAGATGCTCAGACATGAATGGTTGTGGAATGTAGCTATGCAGTTGCGAGGTGACTACACTGTGTTCTGCTTTATCTTCCGCCTGTACTTTGCGAAACAGCACACTAGAGTTGCTATGAATACGTAGCAGGTGTTCAAGGGAACAACATCAGACCTTAGAAACAGAAAGCAGAAAGGACTAGCTTAATACACCAGCTATTTTGAAGTTACTGACTAGAGGTTTCCCTTAGGCAATAATTTAGAGTTAGGCCAATCATAGAATCATAGAGTTGGAAGGTACATCAGAGATCATCTAGTCCACACCCGTTCAGTGCAGGCTCTGCACTGCAGGTTCCGGGTGCAGCATCCCTGACAGATGGCCATCCAGCTTCCACTTAAATACTTCCAGTGAAGGAGATCCTGCCACCTCTTGAGGCCTACTGTTCCACTGCTGAACAGCTCTCCCTGTTAGGAAGTATCTCCTGATGTTTAGCCAAAATCTGCTTCCCTGCAATTTCCACCCATTGGTTCTAGCCCTGCCCCCAGGAGCAGCCATGAGCAAGTCTGCTCCATCTTCTGCATGGCAGCCTTTCATATATTTGGAGACTGCTGTCATGTCTCCCCTTAATCTTCTCTTCTCCAGGCTAAACATACCCAGTTCTTTCAACTGTTCCTCATAGGACTTGGTTTCCAGAGCCCTCACCATCCTGCCTGCTCTTCTCTAGACATGCTCCACTGGGGCAACGTCCTTCTTAAAATGGGGAGCCCAGAACAGGACAATCGAATATTCACCTGGGGAAAATCTTCTGAAACTCACTTCAGAACCAAGAGATGTGTATAGAGTTTAATGATGATGAGATCAGTAGTATGGACAGCTCAAATGGAAACCTAATGTAAAAGCCACATTATGATATGTAATTAATGAATGAGTCTCCCCTTTTCTAAAACATTTTCCCATTTGTTTGCTGCTTCGGTTTGAGAAAGGACATTGACTGATGTGTTTTGCTCGAACGCAGGGGTGTGCAACCTTGGAGGGTTGGGGGAGCACATTGGAACCCTGCCTGGAACCCTTTGGGGGCTGTACCCCTCCCATGCCTCAACCGCTACCACAATTGGAAATGGCCACATGGCTGTATTCCTAAAAGACTTGCCCTCCCCTATGTCCACCAAACAGCTGTGCATTTCTGCTGAGAAACAAGGTGCATGCTCCCCGCACACAATGTTTCCCAGCAAAATTGCTGGGATTCTGGATGCACAGTGGGGGATCTGGTCAGAGCTGCAAACTCCCCCTTGGGGCCCACATGTGGCCCACGTGTTGCCCACCCCTGCTCTAAGGCACCATTCATGGAGGATAATGCTATCAGTGGCTCCTAGTCATGATGGCTGAATACTATATCCAGGTTCAGAGGCAGTTGCTGGAGGAAAACAGCAAGGGAGGGCGGCTGCCTTTGGGTTGGATCCAGCACCATCTCCCATGCTGTTCCACAGAGTCCCCCAGCCCTGAGGAGCAGCTTTTCAGGGGACATAGCAAGGATGTTGGAGGGAGGAGAGGAAACCAGTGAAAACTACTGCCCTGTCCATCCAACCATGAGCTGAATTCTGCTAGGAAGCATTCCCTAACCTGGTGCCCGCCCCCAGATGGGTTGGAATACAACTCCCATCACCCACAGCCGCTGGCCATGCGGGCTGGGAATTATGGAAGTTGCAGTCTGACACATCTGGATGGTACCAGGTTGGGGAAGGCCGTGCAAGACACAAATCTGGATCCAACCCTTTATCTCCTGCTTGTGGGATTCCAAGAGTCCGTTGTGAGAAACGGGAGGCTGACCTAGGTGGACTGTTGGTCTGATCCCGCACGGATCTTCTTACATCCTTAATGGAGGGCAGCCTACCTGCTGAACTTGCGTTCCCATTTGTGAAGGAATGAGGAAGAAACAGAAGCGCTTTGCAATGGATTTGTTGACAATTCTCGCCTAAGATGCCGCACACGTTATTGCTCCAGAAGGTAGGAAGGTAGGTAGGTAGATGATGGATGGATGGATGGATGGACGGACGGACAGACAGACAGACAGACAGATAGATTTGGGAGCAAAAATATCTGTCTGTGTGTATTCACATACTGTATTCATACTGTATTCATACTGTATTCATACTGTATTCACATACTGTATTCATACTGTATTCATACTGTATTCATACTGTATTCACATACTGTATTCACATACTGTATTCATACTGTATTCACATACTGTATTCACATACTGTATTCATACTGTATTCATACTGTATTCACATACTGTATTCATACTGTATTCATACTGTATTCACATACTGTATTCACATACTGTATTCACATACTGTATTCATACTGTATTCACATACTGTATTCACATACTGTATTCATACTGTATTCATACTGTATTCACATACTGTATTCACATACTGTATTCATACTGTATTCACATACTGTATTCATACTGTATTCATACTGTATTCACATACTGTATTCACATACTGTATTCACATACTGTATTCATACTGTATTCACATACTGTATTCACATACTGTATTCATACTGTATTCACATACTGTATTCACATACTGTATTCATACTGTATTCATACTGTATTCACATACTGTATTCACATACTGTATTCATACTGTATTCACATACTGTATTCACATACTGTATTCATACTGTATTCATACTGTATTCACATACTGTATTCATACTGTATTCACATACTGTATTCACATACTGTATTCATACTGTATTCATACTGTATTCACATACTGTATTCACATACTGTATTCATACTGTATTCATACTGTATTCATACTGTATTCACATACTGTATTCATACTGTATTCATACTGTATTCATACTGTATTCATACTGTATTCACATACTGTATTCACACTGTATTCACATACTGTATTCACATACTGTATTCATACTGTATTCATACTGTATTCACATACTGTATTCACATACTGTATTCATACTGTATTCATACTGTATTCATACTGTATTCTCATACTGTATTCACATACTGTATTCACATACTGTATTCACATACTGTATTCACACTGTATTCACATACTGTATTCACATACTGTATTCATACTGTATTCATACTGTATTCACATACTGTATTCATACTGTATTCACATACTGTATTCATACTGTATTCATACTGTATTCACATACTGTATTCATACTGTATTCATACTGTATTCATACTGTATTCACATACTGTATTCATACTGTATTCATACTGTATTCACATACTGTATTCACATACTGTATTCATACTGTATTCACATACTGTATTCATACTGTATTCATACTGTATTCACATACTGTATTCACATACTGTATTCATACTGTATTCATACTGTATTCACATACTGTATTCATACTGTATTCACATACTGTATTCATACTGTATTCATACTGTATTTACATACTGTATTCACATACTGTATTCACATACTGTACGTACTGTATGTGTATTCACATACTTTCTTGACACAGGACAGATAAAGAGCAGCTACAGCATCCGGAAGTAGAGGTAAGCCATTCCCTTCCCTTTTCTCATCTGATTTGCAAATCAGCAGAGCTGTCAGTCTAATATACTTTGAATGTTCAGAAATTCAGACCTGCCTTCAGCAGAGGAAGTTGTCCAAATATTTGCCTAGTTCTGTCTGCGCTGATGTTCTCCAAACACAAGATGTGCCCCATATTTTCTGCATTGCATACCAGCTAACTATTATATACCAGGCAGCCACTTAAGGAGATGGACCTCAGCGGAACCCACAATCTGCATGCCGAGCAGTTCAGGTTAAATCACCAGCCAAAAGACCATCAGGGAGCAGATGACGGGACAGGTTCTGCCCTAGACCCTGTTGAGCAGGGGTGTGGAAACTCTTTCAGCCCAACAGTTCAATTCCGTTTTGGAGAAGCCCTTGGGGACCACAATCCAGTGCTGAGTGAGTGGGGCCAAAATACCAAACATATTTTAGCTAATAGCTCTCACTGCCAGAAATGAATGATTTTTGTAAAATCTGTTCCGTCTGTGTTGCATGGATTGTCAGGTGCCTTTTGTTCTGTCGTCTGCTCTTTGGTGGAATTGGACTTTTTCCAATTTCCCAAATTTGCACAAATTCACATTTGTGCAAATTAGCACTTGCAAAAATGCACAAATCCCCCCAAAATGCATGTTTTCATGCTTTAGCCTATGGGGGAAATGCACATTTTCAGCTAGTGTTTTTCATTTTACATATTTTTCCACAACTAAATTTGTGTAAAATTCTGGAAAGTAAGTAAAAATAAAAAGTAAGTAAAATTCTGGAAACTAAGTAAAAAAAACAACACTGGTCTGCAAGTCCATATAATCCATGCAACTCAGGAAACACTGGTCCACTGTGGAATCTGTGGGTCAGATTCATAGAAATCTGAATTCATTTGATTCCATTGTGGATTTCTCCCACATGCCTATGGGAAATTACCAAATGATCAGTGGTTGGGAGGAAAGGATGGGGCCAGGGGAAGGGAGCTGTTGTGTCCAGGGGATGGGACCCTTGGAGGTAAGAATCTGGTTCCACACAAAACTTAGGAGATTAGTACTTTACATACAGTTATATATGTTTCTGCCTTCAAAATCCATTTCAGGTAAAATGGGTGTGCTTGCCAGCACCTGCCTTATTCATCATTTCTTGGGGGGGGGGGGCAACCAAAGGAATGACATCCCCTCTTAATATGCCCTTTTTTTCACTATGAGTCACCCATATGGACTACATATCCTTAGCTGGTCCTGCACCATTCTCTGATATTTCTGCGGACCAGCTGGAAACTTTGTGAATCAGAGCTCTGGGTTGTGAGGATCAGAAATATTACAACAATATTTTCTGTCATGGCAATTCAACTCAGCTGGAATTGCCCATAGAATGTGGGTTGCTGAGAACCAAGCGCGAGGTTAGTAACCCCAAAATGTGCAAGATGCTTGGATGTTACGGAAGCGTGTATGGGTGAAATGTGCAAGTTGGACATGTGGATTAAGGAGCCAGGTTATTGAGTTCCACTCTCATTTGTCATTTCGCATGCTGCTGCAGGGGACCTTGTGGAAAGCATGTATGCTTTCCTCCCTAATTGCCTGCACACAGGCCCTGTTGTGCCACAGCAGACTGAGTGGGAGGAGCAGAGCAATGCAGCTTCATGGCAGCAGCAGCTTTGGGGACTGCTTTCACACCAAATGCCCTGTGCAGCTCCTCCACCAAACACCAGCGGAGGCTCAGGCCACTGTGATTGCCAGCACCACTCACAGAAGCAAACACGAGGTTTCTGTTGCTTGCACCAGTTCCACTGTCCATCAGGTTTTGCCTGCCCCTGGGTATCAGGATTTCTGAAAAGTTATATAGGAACATATTGTTATGTGTTGGGGTCGGTCTTTACCTCCAGGGGTTGCTTACAACAAGTCAGTGCTGCTGAATACAAAGAGACTGAGGATTTCCCCCCAACAACTCTGGCTCTTGCACTGGTAACCTTTGTCCTACAGGGCCTGAAGGGGTAGGAGGAAGTGAATCTGGGGAAAGCTGAATCTCAGGCAAAGGGAGAGTAGCTTTTGACTTGCAGATGAAGATCAGCTGGGCAGCTAAGAGGAAGCAAGGTTTTTGCTTGGAGTTCTGTCATGGTAGGCCTTCATCCATGAGTAAACCTTCTATGAAAGAAACACCACCAGTCTCCAGTGCCCTCCTTCTAGGAAACCGAAGCCTGAATAAGCGCTGAAGCCCCTGCAAGATCACCACTCTCAGGACTGGGGGGCAGGAGCATAACAATATGAAGGAACTTACTGGCCCTTCGAGGCTAGGATTGTTTACTCTGCCAGAGCAGCAGCTTTGCAGATCCTCAGGCAGAGTTTTCCCATCATCTGTTTCTTGATCTTTTAAAAACAGACAAACAAAATTGGCAACAGTGGGGATTGAACCAGGAACCTTCTGTGTACAACACATATGCTTTACCACTAAGCTATTAGTGTTCTTACCACTTCATGATGGACAGCTGAACTTGCCTGCCTCCACTGAAAAAGCCTTGCATTTAAGGCAGGGGTGGGAAACACATGGCCCACGGGCTGCATAAGAACATAAGAAGAGCCCTGCTGGATCAGACCAAGGGTCCATCTAGTCCAGCATTCTGTTCACACAGTGGCCAACCAGCTGCCCACAGGGAACCCACAAGCAGGACATGAGTGCAACAGCACCCACCCATGTTCCCCAGCAACTGGTGTACATAGGCATACTGCCTCTGGTTCTGGAAGTCGCACATAGCCATCAAGGCTAGCAGCCATTTCTCCTCCAGGAATTTGTCTGGTCCCCTTTTAAAACCATCCAGATTGGTGGCCATCACTACATCCTGTGATAACAAGTTCCATAGTTTAACTATGCACTGTGTGAAGAAGTGCTTCCTTTTAACTGTCCTCAGTCTCCCACCAATCAGCTTCATGGGATGACCCCGGGGTCTAGCACTGTGGGAGAAGGAGAAAAAAAGTCTCCCTGTCCACTTTCTCCACATCATGCATGATTTTGTACACCTCTGTCATGTCTCCCCTTTTCTCCAAACTAAACAAGCCCAGCTATTGTAACCTTCCCTCATAGGGAAGTTGCTCCAGCCCCTTGACCATTTTAGTTGCCCTTTTCTGCACTTTTTGCAGCTCTATAATATCTTTTATGGAGGGGGAGGCATCCACCTGCGCAGACCCCACCACCGCATGCACTGATTTGTAAGGTGACGTGAACTGATACAAAAGCTGTGTCTGCTTTGCTTGATGTGCAGTGGCCATTTCACACATTCATGTCATTGCTCAAGCAGCCACGGAGTGATGAACATGCATGTGTGAACTCACCAAAACAAAGAGAGAGTCGAAACAAGGCAAGAGGGAAGAGGCGTTCTGGATTTTTAATGAATGTTGCTCCCTTCCTGTGTTGCCTGATTCATCTTTTAGGCAGCTTTATTTGTGGTTGCAGAAGCCTCCATGTTGCTATGCATTTTTTCTCACCACCTCCACACCTGACATCTTTGGCAGAACAAATTTATGCCATTATAAAAGAGCACAAAATGGTCTGTGAACACTTTACTATTGACAATCTGAAAACAAAGTGAGAATCAGTAAGGCCTTTGCTTGTAATACTGCAGCACCAGGTTAAAAATCTGATACTTAGTTGGTGGATTGGGGGAGTGGACTTGTAGTTGAAGATATTATTATTAATTCAATAAATTTGTTGTTGTTGTTGTTGTTGTTGTTATTTCAGATAATGCTGTTTCCTGTTGTCATCTACCTAGCCCATGTCCAATAACTCTCTTCTCCTAATTGAGAAGAATGAACACATTTATCTTGTTAACATCCCCCGTTGTTATTATTGTTATTACCATTATTTTATATCCCACCTTTCCCCCAAGAAGGTGAAGTATACAGTTTCTCCCCCACGCCATCTCATCTTCACAACAACCATGCGAGGTAGGATAGGCCGAGAGATAGGGTGCTTCCAGATGAGGCTTTTATTGTGCAATCTCCCATCTCACAGTTTTATGGGGGGTTCAGAAAATGATGTCTTCAGTTTGTACTCCTCCCATTTTTCCCACCACTACTTCTATCGTTTTTCTTACCAGAAAAAAATCCATTAAGGAGGAAAGACAGAACAGCTGCAGGATGCCTTCTGATTGTTAGCGCTAGGCAGCGGTGGCTGGTGGCTCTGATGTTAGTTGGGCTGTGCATCTGCTCTGAGTTTCAGCCAGGCCCAGTCAGATCTCTAAAGGAGCTATCCGGGGTGCTGAACCATATCTCCAAAATGGGCTCAGCACCTTGGATAGCTCCTCTGGAGTCATGACTGAAACCCATAGCAGATTCACAGTTCTGCCTCAGGAGGGCCTATATCTCTGGTCACGCTTGTGTGACTACTGTTGTAAACTATTAGTGCAATCCTATGCGTGTCTACTTCGAAGTAAGTCCCATTGAGTTCAATGGGACTTACTCCCAGGTGAGTGTGTATAGGACGGCATTGTAAATGGTCTTGTGTACCCTATGCATTCCAAACCTGTCTCTCTTTCTGTAAGATTTATCGATCGATTGATCGATCTATCCATGCATGCATTTGTGTCTTGATAAAATTGCTGTCGTTATTCTGAGATCTAAAAAGAAATAATCAAATCCTCTTCAAAGCCTTGCTTCACGCTCTTTAACCGTCAACATGTCCTGCAGCAAACTCCTATGAAGGTTTACTCGGAAGTAAGTCCCACTGTGTTCAGGGGGCCTTACTCCCTGTTGAAGCCCACGTGTGGTTCTGGCTGAATTTCACCCATCACCCGTTGAAATCTCCCTCTTTACACCTCCAAAAGTCTCAAATGGTGCTCCTATGAGCAACGTCTTGTCTGGTTACTTGCCGCGGGGAGGGGGGATAACACTCTGCGCATGATCTATGGACATTAGTTATGACTCCCCCTGCGTCGACTTGGAGCCCTTGCCCTGAAAACAAGCTCTGATAACAGCCAAAGCATACCCCTGGCTGTGGTTGAACTTCCGAGAGGCCTCTGAGAGCGCAATCCTATGCAAGTTTAGGTCCTATGCATCCTAACCATGGCTGGCCGTGGTATGCTGGGAGCTGCAGGGCTTTTTTTCTGTCTAAACATGCATAGGATCGCGCCTGTAGCAATTTACAAGAGCGGTTTTTGCCTCTCGCACGCTACAGGACTACATCTCCCAGAATGCACTCCGAGTGCTCCTACCAGCCGGCGCATCCCAGTCCACTCTCTCCACACCCACCCCCAGCCCCGAGGGAGGCAAGAGGACAGAAAAGCGTGGAGGAGGAGGGCTACAAGTGCTTCTTTCGGAGACTTTGATGGACCAGCTTGGGACGGCTGACGATGCGCTCCTGGCCGGTGGATGCGAACAGATGGGGCAGGTACGTGAAGAAGTGAGCAAGGGACGATCCGAGCCAGTCTCTAGTCTAAAGATACATGGTGATGGCTGTCTGTACTTTGCAGATAAACCCCGGGAACGGAAAAGAACGGAAAGAGCTCTCGCCTGTATGCGAATCTATTCTTTGACATTCTCTTTTGCAGCTGAGTCCATTAGTACCAACGTCCAAAATTCAACATTCTCCAGGGATAATAGACTATATAATGTATTGTGTAGTCTATTATCGCTGGAGAATGTTGAATTTTGGACGTCGCTACTAGATACACTATATTTTCTCTCTCTCTATACACACACACACACACACACACACATATATATATATATATATATACACACACATATACATATATACATTTCAAAAACTCTCCACTGGATTCTCTCTCTCTCTCTCTCTCTCTCTCAAGTACAGGAAATATGTTTTTTTCTGCCCCAAGTTTTTGTGTTTCTCACGTGCCATTCTTCGCACCAGGAGAACATGCGTCCGTTCCTCTGAATCACCCGTCTTTGAGGCGTAATTTCATTGCAAGCGAGGTTTTAATCAGCGCTCGAGATCCGCTTTCGGAAAGTGCTGCTTTCCCTCCCCCTGGGATTATCAGATTTCCACTGGAGAACAGAGATTCTGGATTACTGGGCTACAAGGGATTTGCTTGCTTCTTCCTAAATAGACTTTGAATTTGGGCTCCTCGGGTTTTAGCTCTTCCTTGAGTTTGCCCTTTCAGATGCATCCATGGGCTTTGCACTTGAAGTCCATGGGTTTTGCACTTAAGCTCTAGAGGCAGAATGGATGTGAACGTGTATGCCTTCTTTTTCTTTCCAGTGGCTTATTTCCGTAATTGCATAGTGGTGTCAAAGGTTGATTAGAGTTCCTAATAGATTTTAGATCAGCAAGCAGATTTCGGCGTTAAGTGCTTGATTTGTTGTCTCCCAGCCACCATCACCACACATGCACACACACACACACACACATGCACATTGGACAAAATCAGAATAATGACTGTTATGTTTCTGCTACACTTCTCTTTGTCTAATAATGTCTCATGATGATGAAGCTATTTCTCCCCCCCCCCAGCCCCCTTTGCATTTGCAGATTGAAAAGGAAGGCATGTCCAAGGGAATTTGTTTAATTGAGTAGTGGCTGAAACAGAAGCCCAGCAAAACAGTGGCTGAGTATAGAAGGTTGCTTCAGTCTCTCCAGAGTTTTGTGCACTATGCTACAATGAGGTTGTAACTGGCAGTGTTTGTGAAGCTTGGGCTCATAAATGGTAAGCCAGGGCTCCTTTCAGGGGTGCTCCCATGGCATGTATGGAGCTTCTGTACCTCGCCAAGGAGGGCAGCCAGCCAGATCAGTGCCACAACGTGGACTGGAGTTTGCATGCCACCCCGTGTCTGGGGCAGACTGCTGAAAGCGAGGCAAGGACTAGAGCGGTAGCTATGGCCGCTGAGTGCTCTGAGCAGCACTGCAAAGCTCCCCAAAGGGCAGCCAAAGAAGATCCCACTCAGGCCCCTCATTCTTTCATCGCCACATCATTGCTGTCCCCAGAACAAATGACAGCAGGAGAGGTGGCCTGCCCCCCTGGCCTTCCTCCAGAAGAAAAGGAAGCCACCCACAAGAAAGCCTGTTGCTGTGAATCAGAGACGTCCTTCACTCGTGTGGATGAAAACGTCAACAATCTCGACCCCACCGGAAGCCTTGTGCACAAGAGCTGTTGCCAAGAGCTGGATCTCCTTCCCCACCCTGACCCTGGTGGAGAGAGGTCCCTCGAATGGCCCTACGATCTGCCCTCGTCGGTTTCCGAGGAAGATGACAATGCTGGCTCAGAAGCTGCCGGAAAGTCTGTCGATTACGGCTTCATCAGCGCTATCTTCTTCCTGGTCAGTGGGATTCTGCTCGTGATTGTTTCCTATGTGGTTCCCAGGGATGTGAACGTGGACCCCGGCACAGTGGGGGCAAGGGAGATGGAGCGGCTGGAGAATGAGAGCGCCAAAGTCGGGGCACACCTGGATCGGTGTGTCATTGCTGGGCTCTGCCTTTTGACCCTGGGGGGCGTGGTGCTGTCCAGTTTGCTCATGATGTCTATGTGGAAAGGGGAGCTCTACAGGAGGAACAGGTTTGCTGCCTCCCAGGAATCTGCCAAGCTGTACGGCTCCTTCAATTTCCAAATGAAATCCTCTCCGAATGATAATATGGAGTTATCATTAGTTGAGGAGGATGCTCTTGCCATAGACGGTTAGGTTGCCCTTAATGCTCTGAGGCTGCGAAGAATGGAAGGATTTTTTTCCCCCGTTAAATGGAACAAATGAAACTTAAGTCTGCTAGCATCGCCCAACAGGAGCGTCTTTTCCTAGCACGTTAAAATGGAAGTTTTGCATTATATATCCATGTATTTGTGGGCAAAAAGATGAAAGAGATAATATTTAAAATAATCCATGCTGTCTTGTTTGAATTAAGGCTGGCTGAGCATGGTTCTCTTGGTGTTTGTGGGAAAATGTCTGTGGCTGAAACCCTAAGCACATGAACATGGAAGTAAAAGTTCCCTTGAAATTGGTGTTATTTAGGGCTAGTTCATGCATGTGGGGGGTTCAGGTTTGAGGGGACCCTTCTGTATCACTGGGGTGCCCTTGGAGGGCTCATGGCAGTGGCAGCAGCACCACTGCAGGAGTGCTCCTATCACCAGGCAGTGAAGCCTAGTGGCTCCGATGTCACTGGGGCGGTTATTCCACTCAGTTTCAGTCAGAACCAGTCAGAACTCTAAAGGAGTTATCCAAGGTGCTTCCTTTAGAGTTCTGACTGGTTCTGACTGAAACCCGGAGCAGAATCACCACCTCACTGACATTGGAGCTGTTAGCCTCCACTGCCGTCAGGCAGCCCCCAATGGGGGTCTGGGAGCCACCATTTTAATTTTCCACAGTGCCCATTCCATAGTGTTGCCCCAGGGCATTGTGGGAAATTAAAATAGCAGCCTGGGGCAGGAAAAAGAGATAGTTTGAGGGAGCCCTAGGCAAGGTGTCAGTGGTGGCCCCCTGGGGTGCTAGACCATCTGGGTAAGGATTCTGGATGCTGACATTGGTCCCGCATGTGCATTATTTGATGACTGCAGAATTGAGCATTGACTTGCAAGTGAGAAGGGACCATCCCAGGCTGAGATCGCATCACTTCAGTACAATGCTTTTCACTAGAGTCAGTTCACTCATTCAGCTGAAAATCATTCCATGTATGGTAATCAAGGGCAGATATTTCGAGTGATATACTGGAATGTGTGAACCAAAACCTCAATGAGCTGGCACTCAAACCTGTGGACTGACTCCCCTGAAAACGTTTATCTTTGAGGTGAAATTAAAGTTCTGTCCATGATGTTGAATGTGTGACATCTCATATGCACACCATCTCATGATGTTGCAGTCATCAAGGGTGTGAATCACACCCAAATAAGTCCGTGTGTACCGACTTCATTGAAAAACGATGTGAGATGCTAATAAAGGCTTCTGTCTGTGCTGTTGTATGCACAATGGCCCATCCACACGTACAAGTTATGTCCAACTAAACATGCTTAGCATCACAGCCTGGGTCTTGAGAGAGTTGCTAGGAACTGACTCTCACAAATGACATTTTGGCACTGAGCATTGTGCTAACATTCTTGTAGTGTGCTGAAATATTTCCTGAGGCTTTTTTTTTTGTCTAGCTAAGTCCACATTTCTCTATCTTGCCCACTCCTCATATAAACATGAATATCCTGTCACTCTAAAAACCCTGAAATGTAATAGTCTACAGACTATGTGGCAATATGCTAAGGGATGCCAATAATCAAGTGCCAGGACAGCCATCCAGTAGCTGCAATTAAGGATGGGAATGTTCATTTTGAATTTGGGTATTTTCTGCTCTGTTTATTGGGGATGTAGTTTTTTTCTTTATCAGTTTATCGCTGCTGATTTTAGAACCCTTTTAAGGCCTACACATAATTTATTAATTGATTAGACTTATAAACCAACCACCATCTCCTCAAAGGCTCGGGTAGGTCAGCAACCTTATAAAAAAAAAAATTGTAAACTGACAACTGGAGAAATTATCCTCTGTTACTTATACCCACTTGCCTGAACTGAAGAGTTATTATTTATTATTTAAAGCATCTTTACTGTGCTCTTTGATTGAAAAAGACTTCCAGAGCAGCTTACAAAGATCAATAATAAGACAACCCTGCCCTCAGGCTTACAAACGAAAAGACATGACACAAAAGGAAAAGGGATTGGGAGGGTAGAAGAAAAAAACAAAACCCACGTACTTGTTCTTAGTTACACGTTCTTATAGGTGTTATTTTTGGCAGGCAGGAGGAAAACAAGCTCCCTTCAGCTGCCCATGCATGGATGGATGGATGGATGGATGGGGGCAAATTGGTCTTCCCTTGCCACGATGTTTTTCCTTGGAGGTAGGGGGCAAACTTCTAGTGGCCCTTGGTCCCCTAGCCTATGGATACCCTATTCTTATACAGAAGTTACACTGGTCTCCTATCCAGACTGCTGATCAGATCTCCACTTGCTTAGCTTCAGAGAGTACCTCACTATCTGTTTCTCTGCAACCCATTCACAGGACCCTGTCAACAGAGCCCCTAAAGGTGCTGAACTCTGGCTATGGGCAATTCTCAAGAGGGAGAGAGTTCCAATTTGCCTGACCAGAGAAGACAACCATTTGTAAAGTGAAGGGTTGAACTGGTTTCTTGAAAACTGAAACATCACACAAGGAAGGAACGCATGAAGCATCACTGAAAAAGCACACTGACTGGGTTCGCACAATATGCTAACCCACACTCACTGGTTGCGTGTGGGTTGTTGTTGAACTGTGGCTTGTTTGTTGAACCATGGGTTAGTGTGTTGTCTGAACCCAGGACATTTTCTGCAGGGTGGCTTGTTAACCATGCACTGTGGCTTATTTTACCTTGAGAACCGATGATTCATTGTTGGGGTGTTCAGGATGGTTCACAAGCCACACCACACGGTTAACAAGACACCCTGTGGAAAATGTCCTGGGTTCAGACACCACACTAACCCATGGCTCAACAACAACCCCCACTCAACCACTGGGTATGGGTTGACATGTTGTATGAACATGTATGCAATGTAAGTGTCCACCCAAAAAATGCCAACCATGCAAATCTCTCCATTTCAGTGGGGTTTCTCCAGGAACACTTCCTGTTGATTGTGCCCAGGACTCATGGCAGGCTAGGCTCTGTAATGCTTCCTCCATGATACTTTACCCATATTTGCTTAATCCTAAACTCAGTGGTAAGAGAACTTACCAACGTGCATTTTCTGACTGGAAGTGGAACTGTCAGGGTATGTGTGTGCATGTACGAAGTGCCTCTTTGCCCACCCTTGCTTCATGTGCTGCACTGTTCCTACTTCCCAGCATCCATGCTGGCAAATCAACAGCCAGGGTGATCCTATGGTTAGATTTCAAGCATAGACAACATGGTGCCCTCCAGTTGTTCTGGTCTACAACACCCATCAGCCCTAGCCAGTATGGCCAATGGTCAAGGAATATGGGAGCTGCAATCCAAAACATATTGAGGACAGTGGGTTGCTTGCCCCTGGGTCAGAGTGTCAGACTGGTTCAGGAGGACCTGAGTTCAAATCTCTGGCCAGCCACTAAGCTTACTGAGTCAGTCACTGTCTCTAATTGACTGACTCAGTCACTAACTTACCTGACAGGGTTGTTGTAAGGATAAGTGCAGAGGGAATCATGTACTCTGTGCTCTTTGGAGGAAGAGCAGGATATGAATCAGATAGAAAACAGATTGCTTGCTCATATAGTAGAACTGTTGTCTCCACTAACAGACTAGGCTTGAGAGTTCTGGCAGCTGAAATGGAGCAGATTTTAGTATCTGGATCCTCCAGCCGCAGTCTGTACATATAAAAAGCACGAGAGCCTTCAAAACGTTTTGTTTCTAAGCTGTGGCAGCTCCACAGGTTTTCCCACCACTGCTATTCAGCTCCTTTTAAAAATTATTTTAAGGGCCACTGAATATGAGATATGCCAACACAAAAACCAGGCCTCTCACAGGAACACTGTCTTAGCAGAGCATCTCAAAGCAATAATAATAATTACAGCTAAAAAACCTCACTTCACATTTGAATAAAGATCCATGCTAATGGGCCTTTCCCAGACCTGACTGAATACTTCTCGGAAACAATTTGTCTTCAATATACTTCTTCTTGTAACACACTCTCCCCCACCCCCCCATCCCCGCCCCAACACACGCACGCACACACACACACACGCGCGCGCATACACACGCACACACGAGACAACTGGAGAATGCTTAGCTGTACAAACACTGTGTTAGACGGGCACATATAAAAAATGCTAGTCACGATGTCTGAGGCAGAAGGCCTACGATATGAACCTTTGGTCTCTTGCCTGACCCATTACCAAAGAGAAGAAGAGAATGACAAGCTCATGCCGCTGTCATCCACTTTATAAACACACTTTATGTGTTCCTGGGCCAATGGGGCTGCTCTCAGGAACATAGTGGTGCCATCAAGCCAGGACTTTGGGGCCAACGCGCAGGGCCCCACTCAGCGGAAAGAGCAGGACATCAGCTTTCCACATTTCGAAGGAAGTGAAGTAATACTCATCAACCTGTGACAAGTCTGTGCGGGGGGCGGGGTGGGGGGGAGCATAAGACCATCACACCCAGAGTCTAAAATTATCTTACTGCAGTGTACCACGGGGAACACATACAGACCTCCACCCATGTGGCTGGACTTTCACAGACGCAACATCTGCTCTCTTTGGGCAAACTCGGTTGCATCAAGTGGAGGCTGGAGGCTCCAATTTCAGTGGGGCTGTACATCCATTTTGCGTCTCAGTCAGAACCAGCCAGAACCCTAAAGGAGATATCCAAGGTGCTGAACCCTATCCTGAAAATAGTTTCAGTACCTTAGATAGCTCCTTTAGAGTTCTGGCTGCTTATGACTGAAACCAGAATGGATGCACAGCCCCACTGAAATCTGAGCCACCAGCCTCCACTGGTTACATAGATGAAACTTTTGATAAATCCCTAGGAACTGATGTGGAATCAGTCGCAGAGCTGGGATCAACCATATTAGGAACATAGAGAGCTGCCTTATACCAGGTCAGGCTATTGATCTATCTAGCTCAGTATCGTGTGTCTGACTGGCAGCAACTTTCCAGGGTCTCGGGTGGAGGTTTTACCATCACTTGCTAGATGGTGGCTTTAACTGGGGATGCCAGGGATTAAACCTCCAATGTCCTGCATGCCAGTCATGTGTTCTACCACTCAGCTACTGTCCTGCACAGCATTGCCACCAACTATGTAAACAGCATTCCCCCTGACTTGGTGCCCTTCAGATGTTTTGGACTACAACTCCCAATATTCCTGGCTGTTGGGCATGCTGGCACAGGCTGATGGGAGCTGAAATCTGAAACACCTGGAGGGCATCAGCTTGGAGATGGCTGATGTAAAGGAAGCCTTGTTAAATGCCTAATTCCAAGTAATGGAGAATGCACATTGTCTCTTACAGCATTTACTTACTTACTTACTTACTTACTTACTTATTGTATTACATTTATATCCCACCTTTTTTCCTCCAAGGAACCCAAGGCTGCTTACATGCCCTCCTCCTCTCCATTTTATCCTCACAACAACCCTGTGAAGTAGCTTATGCTAAAAATCAGTGACTGGCCCAAGGTCACCCAGTGAGCTTCATGGCTGAGTGGGGACTAGAACCTGGATCTCCTGGACGAGTCCCAGTCCAACACTCTAGCCACTACACCACTCTGGCTTTCAGCTAACCTACCTATTTTCCTGCTTTCTTTTATCACAGAACTCAAAGTGCTGTACTCAGGGCTGCCAGGCAGTCTCCCATCCAAGCACTGACCAGACTCAGACCTGCTTGGCTTCATGGCCAGTTCTGGATGGAGTTGCACTCCCCCTGAGGCTCTTAGTCTGGAGGAACTTCTGGATCCATCTTTGTTACTGGAGGCCCAAGCAGCCATGGCAGCTTGGAGTGCCTCCCACCAGCTTCAACTGGTACGCCAGCTACGGCCTTTTCTGGATAGGGATAGCTTGGCCACAGCAGTACAGGCGCTAGTAACCTCAAGACTGGATTACTGCAATGTGCTCTATGTGGGGCTGCCCTTAAGGCTGGTCCGGAAGCTGCAGCAAGTCCAGAATGCAGCCCCTCAGCTGTTGTCGGGGGCTGCCCCTTTCCAGCATGTAACACATTGGCTAGGGAACTGGACTTGCTGCCTATTTGCTACTGGGCCATGTATAAGGCTTTGTTGGTGGTGTATAAAGCCCTAAACAACTTGAGACCAGGATCTTTGAGAGAGGCTTGGGAGGGCATGTTTTAGCCAAAATTGGGGTGGCCAGCAAGTGGGGCTTGTGGATTTCATTAAGGGCCCCTGCAGCCTTTCTCCCATACTTTTAAAAAATATATTCATTTGATTTGTACCCCACCTTTCTATCAAGACAAATGACACTCAAGGCAGCTTACAATCATAAATAAAACTCAATTAAAACAATAAGAAAACAAATCCATTACAAGATAGTTAAAAACACAACAATTAGCTTTTCTACACAAGGCTCTTAATCCACTGTTAATCTGCTGTATCTACTTTCAGTTTCATCACAGAACTGAGATCTGACTCATCTGAGCACTACACAAGGAGCATTTCCTTTCCTGCTTTTCCATGACATAACCTCTAGGTGGCACTATGGTACAGTGGAATAGCGCAAATACCCAAGAGGAAAATCATGCTTTCTTTCATTTTCACAATTAAGTTTTCCCTGCTCTAAAATGCTGGTTAGACACAGAAGCAAAACTGGAGGGTCACGATGTTGTCTAAAGAGACTGTAAACAACTGTGAGGTAATAATGAGCAGAGCACATAATAAATGCTTTGGGCAGAAAAGCCCTATAACAGAATAAAAGCAGCATCTAACCCAACAGACCCACTTACACGCCAAGGGCCTGCTTGAGTAAAGCAGTCTTCGCCTGCCAATGGAAGGACAGCAGAGAGGGAATGAACCTAGCCTCCCTTGGCAGCGCGTTCCACAGCCTGGGAGCAGCCACCAAGAAGGCCCTCTTTCGCATCACAACCAAACAGACCACCTCTAAAGGTGGTGGTCTCAAAAGAAGGGCCTCTCCTAAAGATCTTAAGACTTGAGCAAGATCATATGGGAGAAGGCAGTCTTTTGGGTAGCCATATAGCTACCCAAGCCATATAGGGCTTTATAGGTCATAACCTATATGTTATATAGGGGCCTGGAAGAGGGGCTGACCAAGGGCAAGGTGGATGGATGATATTCTGGAGGTGACGGGCTCGACCTTGGGGGAGCTGGGGGTGGCGACGGCTGACAGGAAGCTCTGGCATGGGCTGGTCCATGAAGTCACGAACAGTCGGAAGCGACTGACCAAATAAACAACAACAAAGGTCATAACCAGCACTTCGAATTCTGTCTGGAATTCTGCCTGGCACCCAGTGAAGCTGTTGTAACAGGGGAGTCATGTGTAGCCCCAGTCAACAGTCTGGCTGCAGCATTCTGGACCAGCCGAAGTTTCTGAACAGTTTCTGAACCATAATTTGAGGAATGATGCCAGGGAGAAGGCTTGAAGGTTATTTTTCTCATGAAACCGTACCACAGGAGTGGGCAGAAGGTAAACTGGGAACTTACCATAAGATCTCTGGATATTTGCAGTAGATTGATGTGGGTTTCTGACTCCCAATGGCCAGCCCTCCCATTAGGCTGAGTGAGGCAGCTTCCTCGGGTGGCTGGTTAGGGGCATCAGAAAAGGGATAATGAAGGATGACCAGACCAACTGGGGGCATTGTGAGGCATCTGCCCCAAACTAATCATGGGAGTGTTAGTAGCTTTCTATGAGGACACACTAAGTGCCAGACTAAACCTTCATTAAAGCATGCATAGTGGAGCCATGCATGCTAGGTTCCTCTACTTTCCTGTAAGTGTGCATGGCCCCAATTCAGATCAAGACAATGGCAATCTAAGCTTCCCACCACCGTCGCCCATTTGGGGGGGGGGGGTGAAATTCCATCCCTTTTCAGGGGGATTTAAAAAGGGGGGGGGAATCTCAATTGATTCCAATGGGTGGAATTTCGTGAACAAAATGTGGGGAGAGTTTAAATCCTACCTCTCCCGGAGCGCCACAGACTCAGTCCAAATTGGGGATGTGTGCACTTACAGGTGAGTAGAGAAAGTTAGTGCACATAGCTCCACTATGCATGCTTTAACAAACATTTAGTTCGGCTCTAACTCTCACATGAAGAAAGCAGGAAGACAGGTGCTAATTGGGACAATTGGGGTCAGAAAGGAAGTTGAGCTGCAGGCCACACCAGCATGGTGTGGATCTACTTTCCACAGTGGATCACACAAAAGTGATCTGGTGCTGTCCTATCCTTAAGCAAGCAAGTTGATAAACTACCCAATCAATGAAGGCAGTGAAAGTTCAGTGTGGTGTAGTGGTTAGAATGTTGGACTGAGACTCAGGAGATCTGGGTTCAAGTCCTCACTTGGCCATAAAGCTCATTGGGTGACTTTGGGCCAGTCACTGACTCTCAGCCTAACCTACCTTAGAGGGTTGTTGTGAGGATCAAAACAAAGAGGAGAAGGACCACATAAGCCATCTTGGGTTCCTTGTGAGGGGGAAAAAGTCAGGGTATAAATGTAATAAGTCCATCATTGTTGGCTACCATTGGACAAGCTAATTCCTGATGATTTTATTACTGGACCTCTTCATTTCCTTGCTCTACAAAGTGAGATGTAAATTAAAGTTTTCACGATTCAAGGCTGCAACATTTTAAAAAAGCCCTGCACATCTTATTTTTATTGTTTATTTATTTATATTATTTGCAACATTTGTATACTGCTCCAAATCTAAATAGCTTCTAGAGTGGTGAACAACAAGAGATGGAATGATAAAATTATCTTTGTGCCCCACCAAGCTAAATGCAGGCCACTTTGATTTTGCAGTCCCTGGTATGCAGCAGATGGCTGGATGTTTACGCTGTTCCTGTTTGACCATCACACTATTGATGGGCCATGTTCAGCTTAATGGGTCACAAGCTGTGCAACATATATATATATATATATATATATATATATATATTCCTTAGTTTTCTTTAATAATACACAGTCTACTTTACAATGTGGAAGAACATGTTCTAAGGGGAAAGATATATCAAATAAAATGAATTAGAATATCTGGGAGGATCACAGCATGCCTTAATACTAAATCCTATTCTAATGTTATGAAAGAGCATTGCCTTTTTATACAGACAATATGTTATGACATTCACTTCCTTACACTTTATGTAGAAACATTTCAGTGACCACAAATTAATTACTTTTGCCTTCCCCCCGCCACCTGTCTACCTTTAAACATCTCTAGGGATACAGGCCAGAACCACGTGTTCAGCAGCTGTCAGGTGTTCAAGGGTCCTATGCAGCAGGCTGCATAACCTGGAGAAGACAAACAGTGGGTCATATGAGGGATCTGGAATCCCAGTTGGGACTGGTGTGGGGCAGGTAGCTGCAAGAAAAAGTGGTGCGTGGGAAAATAATAACACCTGCTCCTATGCCTTGGAGAAGGGGCAGCGGGGTCTCCCAGACACACAATGGATGCTGAATGTATGCCTTGGCTGCACTCACAACATACAGTGAAAATACTGGGACTTCATGCCTGTTCTTGTTTTTCTTGCCAGTCACCTGCTCATCCAACAATTACCTGCTTATCCAAAAGACTTGAAAGTTTGACCTGGGTAATAAGAATCCTTGTTAAAATGCATTTGAGACATCACATGACAAGTTTCTAGTCCTCGTGTTGATTGTCTATTTTTAAATCTTCCAAGTAGGTCAAGTCATTCTCACTTCCCTGGTGACACTTCACATTTTTCTGGCTCAGGACAAAATATTTCCTTCGAAATCTCTCTATTGATTTTGTGGTGACTGACCGGTAGTCCTTTTCTAAGCATTTTTTTCATATTTCTGTTTCTCATTTTCAAAAAGAAAAGAAAAAAAGCATCTGTGGTAACCAATGTGACCTACCAGTTTTGTTTTATAGAGTCTGCATTCTGAAGCAATTCAAGGGCAGTTTTATTGTGAGTTTCTCAGTAGTATGTGTGATGCCTTATTATAACGAGAAGATTAATAGTGTTCTGCAGAAGTGTCAAATAAACATTTTAAAAACCAATTAGCTGCCATAGCACTTTTTCCTCTTTCCTTCCAGTATACCATAATACTGTGGATTGTCCTGCGGTTAAAACAATATTCACTCTCTTGCACACAATGTGCTCCATTTATGCTGTGGCCCTCTGTCCTAGAACAATGAGAGGACACAGAAAAAAAAGTCTTCTTCATATGATGCACTATCATATTTAATTTATTTATTTACTGAAAGCATTTTTATCCCCCTCCTAGGCCAAAAAGACCATCTTCTTTCCCCACAGTCAGGATTCCCTTCTGTGTCCCTTTATGTCTGCCATAAAACATAAGTCAAATTTTCGGTGAATGAGTATCTACAGCACAGAAGTGGCTCAAAACATTGTACTGCCTGAGATGAAGGCCCAAATGTCCCGTACCATTCCACACACAGAAACCAACTGGAATCTCCAGACAACAACCTAGTTCAGGTTTCTATAGAGAGCTTTGGCTATTGGGCAGTATAGAAATGAAATAAATAAAAATAAAAACAATTTATAGGGGTGGGCAAAAGGTAGATCTCCAAATGGTTTGGACTTCAACTCCCAGAATCCACTGCCAGCCAATGGCCAATGATGAGCAATTCTGGGACTGAAGTCTAAAACATCTGGAGATCTACTTTCTGCCCACCCCAGATCTGGTTTATGGATTGCTGAGCAGACCATGTAACACACGAACCTCTGTCCTACAACACCTCACCACCTCTCATAGGACCAGCATGAGGGGTAGGCATGGTTGGGCACCTGCCAAGGGCTCATTCCTCAGCTGGGGCTCAAAGATAACGGCCCCCTGGCATTGCACCTCCTCTTCACCATGGCAACCTGCTTGTTAACCTGCCTCTCACTCTGGCCCAGACCGTGGTGGTGAGAAGGAGGAGCAGCAGATGCCGCGGCCTACTTGCTTACCGGCTCAATATGTGTCAAGCAAGCAAGTGGAAGCAATGATGAGAAAGAGGATGCGGAACAATATTAGTGGCAATGATGGCAAGTGGGTAGACTCACTGAGGGAGGGGCCCCATTGAGGGCATCTTGCCCAAGGGCCCTGAAAAACCTGACACCGGCATTGACCTACTGCCTCACTCCACCAAACGGCAGGGCCAGCTCTGCTACGACGTCAGGGATACTGTGTTCAGTGTCATGCTATCTAGTGTCTAGCATCCTTCAACTAGCATACAGCAAGGTGAAGAAGCCCCTCTGATTGCATTAGCAATGTAACACAGATTGCTCCATAGATTCTACAGGCCAATATGGCACAGAGGCAGGTCAACAGAGACCCAGCCATGCTACATTGTGAGGCTGGGAGTGAATATAATAGGGAGAGAGGACAGCAAAGCCTATGGCAGGGGATAATTATGCATTTGTTTCTGCAAGGAGGAGGAGGAGGAAGAGGAGGAATCCACGTGTCTTTATTTCATTGTTATCCCACCTTGCTTCCCAAGAGCTCAGGGCAGTGTACATAGTTTACCTTCCTCTGTTTAATCCCCACCACAGCCACGTAAGGTAGATTAAGCTGACAGAGAGCGACTGGCCCAAGCTGACCCAGTGAGATTCATGACTGGGCAGGATTTCATACTTAGTTCCTCTCAGTCTGAGTCCCACACTAACCACTGCATTACCATGGTAGCAACTAGCCACACAGAACAACTCCTGGCCCTGGAAGTGGTTTATGCTCACTGCTGGAAATCTCTGAACATCCCTACTATTTCAGAATGGGGCATGAACATACTCAAAAGCATACACATACATAAATTCACAGAAATGGATCAAAGAAGAAATATTGCAAATTTTAGATGTTGACCTCTATTGATGCAAAAGTGGTCATCCTTGAAAAAAAGAAAAAAAGAATCAGAATACCAATTCCCGAAGGCCAAATTTGCCAGTGATAATGTGAATCCATTCTGAAAGAATCCTAGCTACTTTTTTGTTGTTGTCTGGCAGGTTCTTGTATTCTGTCCTCCCCCCACCTCATCCCAAACCATTCTTAATGTGATGTTCTGTATGTGAGTTGTATGTGAATATGTGGGGGCCCAATGTGGGGGACAAACAAATTGATAGATATGGTTCCCTGCCCATGAAATAGAAAGCCAGCACTGTGTGAGACTGAGCAGCTCACAAACCCCAAGTCTAAGAGGTAGGGTGTCCCCCTCTGTACAGAACCACTTTACACATACAAGTCCTGATCCAAAAGGAGATGGATCAGAGAGTACGTGTATCTCTACAAGATGGGAAATGTCTTTATCCTGTTATTCATTGCTGCTCTGACAGATATATGTACAGATAAACTGACCCAAGACATGTTGGTGCCTGAGGTGAAAGACAAGATGGCACCCTCTCAGATTCCACATACAAAAGCTGACTAGACTGGAAGTTGGATTTTTCTTTAACACTGGTAATAGGGCAGCATCCTCCACCACACCTGAGGGCAGCAGGCTAGCTTAGGGAGTACAGGGCAGGCCATGTGGCCCACAGCCATCTCCTCCAACACCTTGCTGCCACCTCCCATCATCTGCCACCTGAGGTGATTGCCTCATTCTGCCTAACGGTTGAGCCGGCCCTGCTCAGCAATTGTTGAATAAAACATTTCCCGCGGCAAAATGAGACGTCTCCTCTGTCGAGAAGGCAATCAATTCATTCCATTTAAAAGTCCCACAAAAATGGTATTGTTCAGCTCGAATGTAAATAAAATCTTTTATTCACAATTCCCTCACTGCAGTTTATCCATTTAACAAGAGAAATTGAGCGGTCCTTCTCTTTATGCTTCTAAATATGCTCTGCTCAAATCAAACCACAGCAAAAACAACAACAACCGAAAACAACTACTGCCAACCCAATGGAAGTAAATGTGCTGGAATATAAATAAAAGAGCTTGCTTGGGATTTTGGTATTGGTTTCTTTGGGGCTTAGCTGTGCACTTCAGAAAAAACTGCTAAAGTCGATAAGGATGTTAAGTATCCAAAAATAAATGAGGAGACTCCAAAAAGCAGCAAGGAAAAAAGTCACAGAGGAGACATAAATTGACACAGCCTTTAGAATGCTGACTTCTGAGAATGTTACTAAAAGAGGTTTCAGTTTCACAAGGGGCTCAGATCCTGAGGCCACCCTGAAAGTAGATTCTAGCTACCAGAATAAGCCAGGCAAGCACTAGAAACTCTGTAGATAACGGGCTGGATCCAGGCTTAGTCATACTTAGAGTAGACCCTAAGTATGAAATCAGTGAGACTTAAGTTAGTCATGGATCCAGCCCAATAGATTGATCCTAAGTTATCTAAGGCTACAATTCCCTATTCATGCTTGCTTGGTAGTAAGTCCAATCAATGGGGCTTATATCTGAGGAGACATGAATAGGATTGAACTGTTAAGAAACACACGGAAGGAAAGTTTCTCATCCTCTCCTACTCCCTGTAGCCACCTCCACCCACACTGAACAGTCTCTCTTTTAGGCAACCTGGTGCCTTCCAGATGTTTCAGACTGCAACTCCCTGATCACTGGCTGCTGCTTAGGGGACTTGTAGTCCAAAACAGCTGGAGGTCATCAGGTTGCCTACCGTCACTATGAAGGGACCGTGGCTCAGCGGCAGAGTGCTGGCTTTGCATGCAGGAAGTCCCAGGTTCATTCTCTGACATCTTCAGGTGGAGCTGGAAAAAGTCCTGGCTAAAACCCTGGAGAGATGCTGCCAGTCAGTGTCAACAATACTGTGTTAGATGGACCAATGCTCTAAGTATAAGGCAGCTTCCTATGTTTCTATACTCTGGAAGGTTGGGGAGCCTTCCTGAACAATGTGGGATACGGCATGAAGGGGTTCACTTGCACCCTATTTGGAGGGATTCACACACACATACACACACACACCCCTTTACAGAGGAGGGAACCCCTCCAAATAGGGTGGAAGTCTGCCCAACTTGGGGAAATTCTCCCCTCACACGGTGGCCACTCATGTCCCATCCCACATTTGTTCAGGAGGACCCCTCAAATCTCTGTGGAAACTTCAGGGGCTACAGGAGATTGCATGGGGAGGACAGAATGGTAAACTTACCTTGAATGAACTTCCTGAATTTATCTTCTCTTAGGATCCAAGCCAATATCTTTACAGGATTAATAAGAAGATATACATTTTGCACAGTATGAACCTCTGTACAAAATCTTGAATGCCTCTTCTTATCTGTGGGGAATTTCACATCAGACTTGCAACCTGGAAGATATGGGGCAGGAAATGACATTTGTCAGCTGATGATACAAGGCATATAAGTGCCTTTTCCTACTTCTGAATGTTGCTAATGTGATAGAAGGTGGAAGAAAACTCTTCTTTTTCCAATTAGATCTGGATTAAGGTTAAGGTGGGGATTTTTCTACTGGATTTGCAGGTGTACGACACTGTAATAAATTTAGGTCCATATCTTATGAAGATAACATGGTAGTTTTTATTAAAAAGAGTTATAACAACGAACAGTTCTTTGCTGGAGCTCTGTCAGCCAGTCCATGCTCCACCCCCTCACCCCACTCTCTACGGATCATCTCCAAATTCCCATCCCAACATTTCTTGAAAAGAAATGTCTCTAAAATTACTGCAATTACTACAATCACTGCAGATACCAAATCCTGATTTGATCACTGTGTGTGAATGTTTTCTTGGAGAAAAAAATCTGTGCAATTTTGACATAATGGGGTTCTGGAGCGATGAAAATTTCACTTCCTCTTATTGTCTGGTTTTCAGGTAGAACAAAACAGATAATGACTCAAACAGTATACAAACACTGATGGCTGATATTAGCCCTTTTCAGATGTTATTTCAACACAGAGTGGGGGAGGCATAGAATTGCATTATGTTATCTCCACATACTCATTTGAAGATCAGAATAGAGCCTTCCTCTGTGCAACTGTACACATTGCTCTACTCCAACCGTCGGACTTACACAAGCAGGTTGGGAGCAGAGGTGTAGTGGAAACAGCACTCATAGGGACACAACACCAGCACTTCTTTATGAGCAGGGATGCTGGTATAATCTGCCCGCCCCCCTCAGAATTCCTTCTTCCCTCTGAGCTTAGCTGCAATGCTCATAATAGGTGGGGCAGTTAATTTTCCCAGCAACAATATATTGTTCCTTGTAATGTAAAGTATTTTGGGGTGGTTTGCCCTTGAATGGGCAATTTATTTCGTGTCCAGATCAAACTTTGTTCTGCCAAAATGGCCCATTAGCTTTACCAAAGACCTGCCCCTGGTGGATATGAAAACTCCTAGAACTGCAACACAGTTCTAGATCAACCCAGCTGCCTGCAATTTTGGATTCTCCTTGGGGATGTGACCATGGGTGCCATGATGACTGCCTGCACGTCAAAAATTTACCACTACATCACTGGTGGGAAGCAAGGACAGCTAGGATGGCCACTTGCACATCCCCTCAAAAGAGGAAATTCATTGCCAAAAAAGAAGGCACAGATCTACATTGGGATGTTGGAGGAATCCATTTGGGGGTGGAGTTTGATAAGCTGTCATTGGCTTGGCCCCTTGGACTTCGATCTGTCTTCCACTAACTGGCCTGATTCAGCCTGCAGCAAATCGGGCCAGCTAGTAAATATTCAGTGGTTTTTAATTTGCGCAAATTACACCTGCAGTTTGTACAAATTTGCATAATTTGCACAATTGCACAAAGTACAGCCGCAATTTGCACAAATTGTGCAAATCTGTAGCCTTAATTTGTGCAAATCTGTATTTGCACAAATTATGGTTGAGACAAACAACAACATAAAAAGTCCCCAGAATTCGGGGGAACTGTGTGTAGTTGGCTTGCAAGTCCAGAGAGCCCAAAAAGAACCAGATTTCCCAGTGACAGATATCCCTAATCTGCATCAATTTTGCATATGCTAATTCATATACATATAGATACAAATTTAGAAACTATTATAATATAAATAGAAATGCAATGCATCTCACCCTAGTAGGGAAGACTGTGACCCGGTGACCTGTGTAATCTGTGTTCCTGCTCGGTTTGCTGCGGCCCAGGTATTAACTGTTGCTGGGCAAACTCAAGGCCTGAGCTCTGCTCTCCGTTCTTAGGGTTCTTTATTTTTAAAGCAGACTAAGACTGGACAGCCCTTCAAATAGAGGCTGCCTTCAGATAGAGAACTATCCTCTGACAGTCCTTCAGATATCCTTCAGATAATGGATTGCCCTCTGTGAAGGCTACCATATAACTACTACCCCTCTGGAATTCAAAATTCTGGAATTAAACAGTATCAGACAGTTGCCAGAAAAGCAAGGGGGAAAGACTAATTTCCCTACCTGCACCTTTAAAAACATATATCATGTACACCTTGAGTTTGAACTGGGCTCCTAACAAACTGCTCGGCTCCGGCCTTACACATAACTTCCCTGAGCAGGAAGGCTCTATCCCCAGAACTCAGCTAGGTTCCTGAAGTGTTCTTTTGTTTCGTTTTAATTTCAAGAGTGGCCAACCCTACCTTGGAGGCAGCTATATGAAAAGGATATTTTGAGGAGGAGCCATGGGACATGGCAAAGAGTGCATACTTCAGTCCCTTTCTCCAGTAAAGGACCCCCAAAGCAGGGCCAGGAATATTCTGTGTCTGAGACTCTAGATCAGGGGTGGAGAATGTTTTTTCTGTTGAGGCCAGAGCCACATTCCATCAAGGGTAATATATCGTAGGGAGCATGCTGGCAGTGGGCAGGACCAAAAACAGTGTTGGATGGGGGCAGAGCCAAAAGGGGGTGGAGCCAGCCTTTTTTAATCTCTCCCTGACATCTCTTTTCTCTTTCTCTCTCTTTCTCCCTATCTTTCTCACACCTGTTCTGTCTCCAAATTTGAGTTGGGTCATCCTTTCCTCTCTCTCTCTCTCTCTCTCTCTCTCTCTCTCTGACATGCCTTTGTCTTTCTGTCTCTGACACACCATCTCTCTCTCTCTCTCTCTCTCTCTGACACCCCCTTCTCTCTCCCCCCCTCCAAAAATGAGTGGTATCATCCTTTTCTCTCTCTTCTTGACACCCCTTTCTCTCTCTCTCCTTCTCTCTCTGATACCCACCTTCTCTCTCCAAATATGTGTGGGGCCATCCTTTCCACTCTCTCTGCCTCTCTCCCTTCCTGACCCTCCCTCTCTGATACCCCTTTTCTCACCCTCCCTCTCTTTCTGACACCCACTTCTCTTTCCCCCATCTTCCTCCTCACCCAGTGGGCTGCTTAGGAAGAGACAGATTGTTCTTATCAGAGGTCTGAACTGGTCATCTGCAGAGAGCTTCTGAAATTAGGCCAAGGGTAGCAGCTTGCATACCCCTGCTGTACTACCAGTCAGAACAGATGAAGAGATAGTCTGATACAGTGTAGAGCAGTTTCATGTAGATTTGATCCTGGAAGACCCAGGTTCATAACTGATCATTAAAGCTTTCTGAGTACTGTGTTGCTATAGCTCCATTTGCCCTACCTCACAAGGCTGTTGTGAAGGTAACCTCTAAAAAGGGTGGCAAAGGAAAGGACACCAAATTGGTCATTCTCATGCTTCAGTTTGTACCTATGCAATTGGGGGCAGGACGAGGACTCCTTAATCTAGATGCATTTACAAAGAAAGGCAGAAAATATTTCCGTGATTTACCTGTCTCTGAAGCAAATGGGGTAGAATGAGACATTTGCCAGCATATTGTCAGGTAAGTATAGGTATTACATTGTATAAATAGCTCCCATGAATAATTTACCAGGGAGCAGAAGTGTACATTTTGTGCTGAACCGAACTGAATTTAGTTTGTTTGCTTTTGATCAGGCTGAGATCCCGAGGACTTTTGAACTTATGCTTTAAAAAGAAACCTGAGCAAAACAGGGTGGCCATGAGTCCTCTTTTTACATTGGACAGTCCTCTGTTTGAAGGGCACCACAGAGGACCAGTTTAAAGATAAACATAAAAAGCTGCCCATCAACAGTTAGCACCTGAACGTCAGACTGAACAGCCAGACACACAGGGCACAATTTTCCATACTGTGGTGAGATGTACTGAATTTCTATTTAAAATTTGCATGCTGGGAATTGTAGGACTTTTTTTCCTATCTAAACAGGCATAGGATTGCACCCTTAAATACTTTCCTGTTTATCTTAGATTTCTAATTTTTCAAGAAAAATTTGCATCACACACACACACACCCACACACACACAAGCATATGAAGATTTTATTATTATTGTTATTATTATTATTTATTACATTTATATCCCACCTTTTTATTACATTTATTACATTTATATCCCACCTTTTTTCCTCATTTAAGGAGCCCAAGGAGGCATACATACGTAATCCTCCCCCTCTCCATTTTGTCCTCACAACAACAACCCTGTGAGGTAGGTTGGGCTGAGAGTCTGTGACTGGCCCAAGGTCCCCCAGTGAGCTTCCGTGGCTGAGCGGATCTCCCGGCTCCCAGTCCAGCGCTCTAGCCACTACACCACACTGGCTGATTTTATGCAAAATCATCTCTTTTATCCTCTTTTTTGCTAATGCATTTCTTCAGTTTGGGCGATTCATAAGCAGCCACCTTAGAGTAAAATGGGTAAACCCAAATTCAGCTGCCCATAAGCAAATAATGGGAGTGTCGCTGCTACCTGACTTCTTCCAAACTATAACAAAAAAACTATTTCCTAGAAGCAATGTATGCACCCCTTTCAACGGAATGACACAGCTTGCTTGCAAAGTATGGCCATTCTGCCTTTGAAAAGAGATGCTTTCAACAGGTACATTAACAAAAAAGCAAAGAGATTCTTTCAATAGGTGCATTACTCAAGTTTGACCTCCGGAGCAAGTCTCACTCCCTTTTAATTGCTGCCAGTGTAACAGTGATTCATTTCTTTATTTAACACACTTGCACTTTCTCCAAAGAGCTCGGAGTGGTTTGAATATGACCCATGAATCCTTTCACCCAGGCAGTTCTGGAGATCTGCCTGCTTTCTTGTTCGTGTCTGCGAGCATTTTTTGCAAATAACGTTTAACGCACTTTTTTTAACAGGAATAATCACAGCTGTTTTAAAGTGGGCTGCCTTTCGAGGGGCCGCTTCTGCATTCATGTTTATAGTAGAAGTGGAATTGGTTTGGAAGTAGCAATCTTGAGGATATCCCTATTTTCTGATATATTCTGGTGGTAGTATGGGGAATATACCCATACTCGTATATATGTATTATGTTTGTTTGTTTGTTTATAATACATTTATACCTCTTAATATATTAAAAGCCCTAAGGGAGCACTTTTATGTCCCCTATAAAGCATGTGGGAGACATCAGAGTTTTCCGTTTCTGTGCTCTGAGGTTGGAACCAGGGCTCCAACCTCAGAGCCCAGAAACTATGCTCCCTGTCCCTTTGCGGCTGGCATAGTTTTCTCCATAACAGCTATGTCTCTGCGCTCGGAAATGGAGCATGGAGGCAGGGGAAAGAGAGCGGCCCCGGGGGTGGGATGGGGAGGAGACTGCGGAAGTTGCATTACGCAGCTTCCTATGTGCTGTGCAGCCTCTCCTCACCCCCCGCACTCTGAAGCTCCCTGGCTAGACAGGTGAAATTGCCAGTCTAGCTAAAAACACAGGGCAGCCAGAGCACAGAGGCTGACAACTATCTCCATAGGATTGTGCCCTCAGCGGTTTACATTAAAACACAACATAACAATATAGAAACAAGGTAAAATTACTAATTCGACCTTACAGCCACATTGTGGTGACTAGCAGTGGGATATGCTGAGGGGTGGTCCTTCATACTCTGGTGGGAGAGGGGGGATTCCCGCAGAGGAGGGCTCCTCCTCCACACGCATCTTCCAAAAAAGAAGTCAGAGGGCAGAGATTTGCATGAAATGTAAATATGCTACCTTATGTATAGATGCACATTTAGAAATGATGATTAGAATTTAAATACAAATGCAGTGCATTTCACCATGATCTGGAAGACCGTGGTAAGGTAGCCTGTGTGGGTGCCTGTTCATTCTGTTGTCCAGGATAAGGTGCTGTCGATGGGCGACTTCAAGGCCCTGATCTCATTTCGTATGCTTCTTTATCTTGAAACCAAACTTGGGCTGGACAGCTCTTCAAACAGAGAAGGCCTTCAAAGAGAAGCCTTTCCTCTAACAGCCCTGCAAATAGCCTAGGGTGGCCATGTGTCCTCTTCTACAGAGGACAGTCCTCTACTTGAAGGGCTGCTAGAGGACTGTCTACTATTTTGAAGGTGTCCTCTATTTGGAGAGCTATCCAGTCCAAGTTTGGTTTAAAGACCAAGAACCATCAGAAGGCTTACACTATGGTGAGATGTACTATTTAAATCATAATAATTATTTCTAAATTGGCATCTATACATATACATGAGCATATGCTCATTTTGTGCAAATCAGTGTCCTCTTTCAGCCTCTTTGTTGGCAATTCACAAGTGGCCACCTTAGATGGAGAACCATCCTCTGCAAAATGTGACACATGGCAACCCTAGCTGCATTCGGTATGGTGGCTTACAAACTGTGTGATCCTGCCACACACATATGTAAACAAATCACTGAAACAAATCGCATTCCATGTCCTCTTCTCCCATTGTATCATTCAAGCAAGTTGATCAGACAGAGCAAAGGCCTCTTTTCTCTTCTCTTTATAGTTTTTACAGTCTGCAAAAATGTACTGTTTCGCAGAGCATACGAACACATCCTTGCTACTGCCGTTACCAAAGATGAATGAATTCTGCCGTAGGAGAATGCAAGAGAAGAGTTACTTTAAGAGAAGAGTTACTTTAAGATCTGCTGTTGATTGGTTTATTTAAGCTAATAAACCAAAGAGGGGAAAATATCCTCATTTAATCAAGACAGGATATGTGCATTATCATTCTAGGCCAATGGGTACAGCATTTGTATGCAGCTCGGAGCTCATCCCGACAACCAAGATGTTTTCGACACCAGCCTAAAATCCTGCATTTAAAACGGGGCTTTCCACTTCCTTTTTAAATGCAGGATCACAACTGATTCCCTTTACACGCGCTTTCTTCTCTGTAGATGGCCATTCCCATAGCGTTATGTTTCCGTGAAGAGGCATTACACACGCTCCAGGTTCAGCGATACTTGCTCCTGGGTTCCTGCCCCTTTCCCTCCCCTTGCACATTACTGGTGGCTGGGGACTGACACGCAGACAGCACTCCCATGGATCTCACCGGGCCCCACCTCTGTCTTCCATGCTTTTGGCCGGTCTCTGCCGCCCCCCCCCCCCCCGCTGACCCTCCGCTGCTCTGCCACTCTGCCACTCTGTTTTGAACAGGCAGGCTGAAAATGGCGAGGAGCCAAAATGGCACAGGATCAGGAAGACTGAACGCCCATCAGACCTTCGTCACCACCTTCGACATCATGACCACGCCCCCAACAACCACACTCAGCACTTCATTCACGCTAGGGGAGAAATACACGGGGAGGACACAGTGCTCCATTTGCCCATATCTGGAAAAATACCCCATTTTTTCCGTTTGAGGAAAACATGGGATAGGTGGGAGGAAATAGTGGAATAATGACTGGACAACAACGACGTCATGTAATGGGCCCGCACAATTCAGTGAGTGAGCAACCATGAATGCGCAATAAACTTGAGGTGTAGAGATCCCCCAAATTGGACAACTCCTGTTACATTTTAGCCTCTGTCCATCCTAAAGGAAATCAACCCTGAGTGCTCATTGGAAGGACAGATAATGAAGCTGAAGCTCCAATATTTTGGCCACCTAATGCGAAGAGAAAACTCCCTGGAAAAGACCCTGATGCTGGGAAAGACTGAAGGCAAAAGGAGAAGGGGACGGCAGAGGATGAGATGGCTAGATAGCATCACGGATGCAATGAATATGAACTTGAGCACGCTCCGGGAGAGAGCGCAGGACAGGAAGGCCTGGCGTGCTATGGTCCATGGGGTCACGAAGAGTCGGACACGACTGAACGACTGAACAACAAGGATCTCTTGGAATTCTGTTTTTAAGCCAGTCATGTAACAACACAGGATTGAATGGCAATCCCAGTTTTACATAGAAAAAAGAATAAGCAGAAAAGCACCAGGGGGAACTTTTCTACCCTTTCCCCATGCTGAAAAACATCCCTTGTGAAATTTCTGACTACCAGACAGCATTTAACTGCATGGGAGCCCCTCTCAGAAAAGTAGTTGGTAACCTTATTTTAAAGTAATCAGGGCCAGTGTCAAAGGTAGGCATGGTTGGGCACCTGCTGAGGGCCCACATCCCAGCAGGGGCCCACTGGCAAGAGCACCTCCTCTTTGCCATTGGAATTTGCTTGTTCACCTGTCTCTTGCTCTGGCCCAAACAATGGTGGTGGTGAAAAGGAGCTGTAGATGCCACGGCCTGCTTGCTCACTGGCTCTCTGCCTGTCAAGCCGGCAACTGGTAGCGATGATGAGAAAGAAGATGCAGAGCAAGAGCAGCTGGTGACAACGGCAGTGAGAAAGTAGACTCACAGAGGTAAGGTGCCCATTGAGGGTGCCTTGCCCAAGGACCCCCAAAAACCTGGAGCTGGCACTGACTTTAGTCCATACTGGGGCATAATTTCTGTGGCACCTGTATAACTCCTTCTCCAAAAGTCCAATACTGTTTTGAAAACATAAGGATTGATTAGTGGTGCTGGCTGGCAAAGATGGAGGTTGTAGTTCCACACATCTGGAGGTCAACAGGTTAGGGAAGGCTGAACTACAATTTAGTCTCAATTGTTTCACTTGAGTTGGATCCAGATTTACAGTGGATCAACCTTCCTGGTGGAAGTGAACTTCCCTGTCCCCTCCTTCCCATGACAGCCCCTCCAGACCCCTGGAAATACTTCACAGAGAATCAGGGGACCCTGCTGAATGAGGTGAGCTGTGGTGTGGGGGAGATCCCCCAAAGTGGGTGAAAGGACCTTCCATGAGGAGAACCCTTCTCCTGCAGAAAGTCTCTTCTTCTAGTGGAAGGCAGATCCTGGATTCAACCCCTTGTGGTAATGGGCTTGCAACCCAGGCTGGGCATACCTGAGCCCCCCAGGTCCAAGCAATCTGCATCCCGTTCCCCCACATGCTTGGTTCCCTAGTCTCAGTCCAGAGAAATAAGGAGCTCTGTCCATCCTGCATGCAGTGTGGCCTTTTTCAGCATTCCCCACCTGACGTTTCTTGTTGCAAGAGATAACTACAATATTAATTTAATAGGCACAGCTCTGCTCAGGGCATTTTTCTTAGGGCTGATTCATTAGCTCTTGAGTTCCTCAATTCAAAGGCCTAAAGCCCGCAACATAGCCCAGGAACATCTTGTTTTTGTTTTCTTTTTTCCTTTTCGGTTTTCTTATTAGCAGAGTCATTTTGCACGTTCTAGCATTCCACAGAGTCCTCCACTTGCTTCGCTCATAAATGATGTCATGCTCTTCCTCTGCTCGTAAATGAGCTCATGAATCAAAGCTAACTTCATTTACAAGGGACAGGAAAGGCTTATTACATGATGAGTTCCAAGGGTGACCTTCTAGTCATTTCTTTAATTCTTCTGGAGCCTTCCAGGTGGGAGTGAGGGAGCCCTTAGATGTACATAAATAGACAACTGAAAAAATAAAGAGAAACAGGACAGTATTTAAGGGTGCAATCCTATGCATGTTTAGATAGAAAAAAGTCCTACAATTCCCAGCATGCTTTTTTTTAGACTTTTTTCTGTGCATGTTTTTTTTGTCTAAACATGCACAGGATTGCGCTCTAAATGTATCGGCTTCCATTTGTCAGTAACACAAGCCCTCTTCCAATGTTATTGTGCCCACAGACTTAAAGAATGCAGGCGGGGGGGGGGGGGGCGGAGAAGCCACACACACCAACTGTGCTCCAGATTTTCCACGTTAAGCAAAAGGTCAGGAGGTCCAATGGAAAAACATAGGTGGATACAAAAGGATCATAGAATCATAGAATAGTAGAGTTGGAAGGGGCCTATAAGACCATCGAGCCCAACCCCCTGCTCAATGCAGGAATCCACATCAAAGCATCCCTAACGGATGGCTGTCCAGCCTCATCTTGAATGCCTCCAGTGTGGGAGAGCCCACCACCTCCCTAGGTCATTGGTTCTACTGTCATATTGCTCTAACAGTCAGGAAGTTTTTCCTGTGAAAACAACATCTGGATCACTTGCGAATTGTGAGTGAATGAGCCATGGTCGTTCCTCAATAAATCCTCATCTGGGAAAGCCCTAACTGTGGTTCAGATGAATGCCTGAAGATCCCCCCTTCAGCCCTTCCTGCTCAGTGCGCAAAAGCAGGGGATGCGGCTAGCAGGGTCTGGGGCATTGGGGCAAGCAAAGCCCTGCTCCCACTCCATGTGTTCTTACCTGGGAGTAAGTCCCAGTGAGCTCTTTCTTACTTACTTGCAGCATTTCTACACAGCCCAAAAGCCAAAGCCCTCTGGGTGGTTCACAAAAACAAAAACTCAAAAAGTGCAACATGATAAAACATAATATAAAATCTTTAAAAGTTTGAAACAGGATAAAACTGCGTAAAAGCCAGAGTAAAAGCCAGCAGCAGTGTAAAGATTTAAAAATACAACAATGCATTTAACAACAAAACTGAAAGATTAAAAAGCCTGGGGAAATTTAAAATGGTTGTCACCCATGGCCAAAAAGACCACAATGTAGACACCAGCCGAACCTCTCTGGAAAGGGCATTCCACAACTGGGGTGTCACCACTAAAAAAAAAAAAGCCCTCTTCTTAGTAATCACTTGCTTCATCTCATTTCATTTGTCAAGGACACCTGGAGGTGGGCCTCTGAAGATGATCATAAGGGCTTTGTTCTGAATAGACATGTATAGGATTTCACCAGACAGGGAATGTGTGCACAACAAAGGATTAAAGTAGAATTTAAAATATGGAGGACAGTTTGTATAATTCTCTTCCAAGTTTGCTGAGCCAATAGTTTGGAATTTTCAGTCTCTATGTCCAGAAGCAGGACACCTTTTGTATAGTATTCAGGCCGAAAACTCTTAATGCCCATTGACTCAACTTGGAGAACAACAACAGAAACAAGTTATATACTTTTAAATCTAATTTCTGCCATTCCTGGATTCTTGTTTTGTTTTTCTCTAATGGAAATATTCCCAAATCAAAAAGTTTGCAGTGATTTGGACTGATGTTTCCGGCACCTGGGTGCTCAAGATTTTTTGTTGTGATTCCAAATGCTTCCTACAACAGCCAGTAGGGTAATGGTCCATTTCAAAGGGCAGCGCTGATCATGACACTCCCCATAGCCACGCCCCCAAGGAGAGTCCAAAATTGCAGGCAGCTGCATTGATCCGTATGGACAACCAGTTCTAGCTGTTTTCATCTCCACCGGAAGCAGGTCTTTTGTAAAGCGAATGGGTCTTAATTGTCCATTCACAACAAGCCACCCCCAAATACTGGACATTTATAGCAATATATTGTCACTGTTAAAATTCATTTCCTCCCCCCTCCCCGCCCCAGCTACTGTGAGGATTGCAGCCAATCTCAGAGGGAACATTATCCTGTGGTGGGTTGCAGATGACATCAGCGTCCCTGCTAATAAAAAATGTGTCAATGCTGCATTCCCACGAGCCCAGCTGCATCAGTGACAGCAGCTCCTCCAGTTCCCTGACAGATCAGGAGACCCTGCTGAATGGAGTGAGTTTTGATGTCTGGGAGGGAGGGGGGATCCCCCCAAATCAGGCAGAGGAACCTTCTATGAGCGGGACCCCTCCTCTCACAGAAGGCAAATCCTAAATCCAACCCTTTGCTTGGCTCTTCTTATATATTGCTGTAGAGCACTTTTGCGTTATTTGGGATGCATATGCAATTTGTCCCTCTGACTGTACCTAGTTGCTTTTAAAACTTTACACTTTGTTTTCATGTTCCTTGTAAGCCTTTGACTTCTTTGCATACATTTTGCCTCGGTTATGCAGCAGCAGGGTGACGCGGGTGCCATTTGCACAAGCAAGCGATTCCCACCTCTGGCAGTTTACTTGGCTTGATCATTAATCATGCACAGGAACGAGGGTGTACATCACCTACAGTAATCACCCAATAAAATGCACGTCACTGCTGACAAGAAGAAAGTGCAAAATTAAAATAAAATGAAAACGGCTCTCGCCGAGAAATAACTTTGATCAAAATGCTGCAGTAGCAGAACTGAAGCACCAGTCTCTGCGTTCTCCCTCTTGTGCTGGGTCTGCAAAAAAAAGAAAAAGGTGGAGGGAGAGGGAAATATCAGAACAATACAAAATACAGAACTAGACAAGATGCGAGGGGGAAAATGAATCTAACACTTCAGCCTTATGAACTGCAGTGTATTTTAGGGTAGAGGCTAGGCAAGGGGTATGAAGGTATTAGGGGCAAATTTTATACTTTACAATGCAGCTGACTGTAACCTCAGCACAGGCAGGGCCGGCCCATGGCATTTTGCTGCCTGAGGCAAAGAACAAGACGGCGCCCCCTCCCATTCCATGTACAAAATTTGGCTGGACTGGCAGAGAAACCTGTCTTCAGTGGTGATGATGAGACAGGGGCTTCCACGACAGCAGAAGCCAGCAGACAAAGTTAGGGGGGTACAGAGCAGGCCGTATGGCCTCCCAGCATCTGCCGCCTGAGGTGACTGCTTCACTCTGCCTCATGGTAGAGCCAGCCCTGAGCACAGGGGTGGGCAACCTGAGGCCCTTGGCCTAATAACATGCGGCCCTCAGTTTAATCTCAAAAGCCCGCTTCAGGCAATCAGCTCAGACCCCCAGCAAGAGGAATCTTTCCCCCCACCAGGTAGCCTGCTGGGCAACGAGGGAGAGGGAGGGTGTCAGAAAGAGTGAGCGAGAGAAATGGAGGGTGGCAGAAAGAGAGAGGGGGTGGCCCCACCCACTTTTGGGTCTGGTCCTACCCATCACTGGCTTTGGCCCCACTTATCTCTGGCATGTAGACTTCTGGAAGATGTCAGCCGAAATATCGTGAGAATTCCCAAGGTACTGCAAGAGGACCAGGGCCTCTCATGAGAGTTCCAGGAACTCTCACGAGAGTTCTGAGCCTCTCACGATACTTTGGCTGACATCTTCCAGAAGCCCCTGTGGCTTGGGACAAGGTGGGCGTTGCAGATACCTGGCAGGCAGGAGCGGGCAGGCATGAGTGCGTGAGCAGGATTGAGTGAGTGGTCGCTTCTTGGTCCTGCATGCCAGCAGGACCAAGAAGTGGTGGGCCCTTTGGAGGGGGGAAGTGGTGCAATTCGCCACTCTTCCCATATTTTGCCACCTGATTCACCCGCATCGGGCTGCTTCATGGTAGGGCCAGCCCTGGACATGAGTTTTTTCCCCAGGCTTTTCAGGCACAAAAGAAGATTCATTTGTATTTCAGTCTTTGTAATGTCTGCTACAATTCACCCCTTGCATTTGTGCAGCAACTGTTTTTGGTTGCGTCTCCCAACTGGTGTCCTGGAAGCGAGACCTGAAGCCTTTTCCATTCTCCCTTAAAAAAAAAAAATCTGTTGCTTAGCATTCTTTGAAGGATTGTGACCACAGCTTACTCAGCACTCAGCTTTGTGTGACTGTTAAGACTCAGGAGGAAAATGTAGTAATCTCTTTCCCAATGGAGTATTTTTCCTAATTAGCTACACAGAGCTCATAATGTTAATTGTCTGCATCTACAATGAGCTAACTTAAGTCTTACTCTTGTGGTGATTGTCATGAAAGTGCCATGAGATGATGTGTGGGTCAGAATCCCAACTACATTCATTGAGACACTTCTCAACCATCTCAGCTGGCAGCATTCCATAGAGCAGGAGACCACGGAAAGTTCATAGAATCATAGAACAGTAGGGTTGGAAGGGGTCTACAAGACCATCGAGTCCAACCCCCTGCTCAGTGCAGGTATCCAAGTCAGAGCATCCCTGACAGATGGCTGTCCAGCCTCATCTTGCATGCCTCCAGTGGGGGAGAGCCCACTACCTCCCTAGGGAATTGGTTCCATTGTCATATTGCTCTAACAGTCAGGAATTTTCTCCTGATGTTCAGCCAGAATCTAGCTTCCTGTCACTTGAGCCCATGATTCCATGTCCTGCACTCTGGGATAATCGAGAAGAGATCCTCGCCTTCCTCTCTGTGACAACCTTTCAAGTACTTGAAGAGCGCTATCATATCTCCCCTCAGTCTTCTCTTCTCAAGGCTAAACATGCCCAGTTCGTTCAGTCTCCCTTCATAGGGCTTTGTTTCCAGTTCCCTGATCATCTTCGTTGCCCTCCTCTGAACCCTCTCCAGCTTGTCTGCATCCTTCTTAAAGTGCGGCACCCAGAATTGGACACAGTACTCCAGATGAGGCCTAACCACTGCTGAGTGGAGCGGAACTAGTAGTTCCTGGGATTTGGAAGCTATGCTTCTATTAATGCAGCCCAAAATAGCATTTGCCTTTTTTGCAGCCACATCACATTGTTCGCTCATATTCAGCTTGTGATCGACAACAATTCCAAGATCCTTCTCGCTTGTAGTGTTGTTGAGCCACGTATCCCCCATCTTGTAACTGTGCATTTGGTTTCTTTTTCCTAGGTGCAGAACTTGGCATTTATCCCTATTAAATGTCATTCTGCTGTTTTCTGCCCACCGCTTCAGTCTATCAAGATCACTTTTTTGTTTCTGTCTTCCAAAGTGTTACCTATCCCGCCCAATTTTATGTCATCTGCCAACTTGATCAGCATTCCCTGCACCTCCTCCTCCAAGTCATTAATACAAATGTTGAAGAGCACTGGGCCCAGGACTGAGCCCTGCGGTACCCTGCTCGTTACCTCTCCCCAGTTTGAAAAGATCCCATTGATAAGCACTCTTTGAGTCCGATTCTATAGCCAACTGTGGATCCACCGGATCGTTGTTGCATCTAGCCTACTTTGAACTAGTTTGCTCATGAGGATATCATGGGGCACTTTGTCAAAAGCTTTGCTGAAGTCGAGCTATATTATGTCCACAGCATTCCCACGGTCCACAAGGGAGATTACCTGATTAAAAAGTGAGATCAGATTCATCTGGCAGGATTTATTCTTGACAAATCCATGTTGGTGTCGAGCGCAGGACAGGACGGCCTGGCGTGCTATGGTCCATGGGGTCACGAAGAGTCGGACACAACTGAACGACTGAACAACAACAACAACAACAACAGATGGATTGCTTTATGATCTGCTCCAGAATTTTCCCAGGGATTGATGTCAGACTGACTGATCTGTAGTTCCCAGGTTCCTCCTTTTTACCCTTTTTGAAGATAGGGACAACATTAGCCCTCCTCCAGTCATCTGGCACTTCACCCGTCTTCCATGATTTCTCAAAGAGAATAGACAGTGGCTCTGAGAGTTCTTCTGCCAGTTCCTTTATTACTCTAGGATATAGTTCATTTGGCCCTGGAGATTTAAACTCATTCAAAGTAATTAAGTGTTCCTTGACCATATGCCTGTCGATCTCAAGCTGCAATCCTGCCCCTTCAGCCTGTACTTCACCTTTGCCAGGAGGGTCATAGGCTCTCTTTCGGGAGAAGACCAAGCCAAAGTAGGAAATGAGCACCTCTGCCTTTTCTTTGTCATCTGTTATCATTTTGCCATCCTTATTTAATAGCTGAACCACCATTTCTTTCCTCTGCCTTTTACTATGCACGTAGCTGAAGAAAGCTTTTTTGTTGTTTTTAGCATCCCTCGCTAACCTCAGCTCGTTCTCAGCTTTAGCCTTCCTGATGCCATCCCTGCAATTCTGTGCTACTGTAATACTGTTGAAGTCCCCCATTACTACTACATCATGCTTCCTTAAAACATTGGCTATTTGCTTTTCAAAAGTTTCATCCTGGTCTTCTCCTTAGTTGGGTGGCCGGTAGTAGACTCCGACCACCAGGTTCCTTTTATTCTTTGCTCCATTTATTTCAACCCAGATGCTCTCGATGGGGCTACCAAGCTCCTCCTCCTGTATTTCTGTGCAGAGATATGTATTTTTCACATACAGTGCAACCCCACCTCCCTTTCTGTTCCTCCTGTTCTTTTTGAACAAGTTATATCCTTCAATTGCTGTATTCCAGTCATGAGAGTCATCCCACCAGGTCTCAGTTACACCTATCAAGTCATAATTTCCTTCCTGTATTAAGAATTCAAGTTCGTTCTGTTTGTTTCCCATACTCTGGGCATTAGTACATAGACAACTGTATGTTCCATATATAGATGGAACATACAGTTCAATTTCAACACATTTCAGGGAACAAAAGGTGCTCATATATTCAACTCATACAGTGAAATTGTCATTATCATCATAATCAGGGCTTGCCCTACCATTAGGCAGAGTGAGGCAGCCATCCAGACAGCAGATACTTAGGGCGGCAGGGAGATTTTACAGGAGAGAGCAATATATCCAACCTAGCCTATCCTGCTTGGTGTTCTCAGGTGTGGCGGAGGGCTAGAGAGCCCAATTCCATTTCAGTGAAGCTCCAGTGGTGGATGGGGCCTTAGACTAAAGTAGGTAGGACCTTAAGGCCTTTTTTCTTCAGTTTCCACTCCACCAGATTGCTCACCCTTCCTCCAGCTCAAGGTGGAAACCAGCATCAGCATCTGATCTCGGAAGCTAAGCAGGTTCCAGCCCTGGTTAGTACTTGGATGGGAGACCTCCTGGGAATCACTCAGGCTTCCTTCACGGAGCAGGGGGTTGGACTCGATGGTCTTGTAGGCCCCTTTCAACCCTATGATTCTATGAATTCACATTAGGAGAGTGTATGTGTGTGTGTATATGTCTATATATGTCTCTCTCTCTGTCTCTCTATCTCTCTGTCTCTCTCTCTCTCGCTCTGTCTCTCTCTCTCTCTCTCTCTCTCTATATATATATATGTATACATACACACACATAGAGTATTATATATTTACACGTATAGATAGAATATGATTTAGGCTGCAGTCCTATACTCATTTACTTAGAAATAAGCCCCACCGTACCCAGTGGGACTTATTTGGGGGTAGTGAATATGCATTGGATTCAGCTGCATGGCTAATGCATACCTAAAGATAAATGTGTTCATTACAAGCCACACTGCAAGGCCAGAAAATGTTCTTCCTATCAGTATGGCTCATTACAGATTATCACTTTCATTTCAGGGTAAGAAGCACAGTACTGACAGATACATCTTATTTAAACAAACACATTTTATTATGCTGTGTGCCTTTTGATTATAACTTCTTAGGCCTCTCTGCTGTGATTCGAGGTTGCTGCCTGTACTGAGACAACAGTGCAATCCTATAAGACTATATATGTTTACTCAGAGGTAAGCCCCACTGTGTTCAATGGGGCATACTTCCTAGTAAGTGTGTTTGGGATGGCCACCAATAACCTATGCTTTTAAATTGTACCTGTTCACAATTAGAAGATAATGGATATTCACCAAATAATTCAAAATTAGATAGTGACATTTCTAGGGATTATCATTCAAACTAAAAAATAATGACTTTTCTTACTTTATATACCACATGAATTACATACACAAGTTTTTGTGTGTGTTTTTAAACTGCATTAGAGCAAGGCCAGCCCAAGACATTTTGCTGCCTGAGGAAGAACAGCAAATGGCATCAAACTCTCCAAGCCAAGGTACAGAGTATCCAAGGCTGACCCAAGTTATTTCAGCACCTGAGGCTGAAAATATCACAAGTGCTTCCCTCTGGGACTAAAACTGGAATAATAAGAAATGTAATAGCAAACCATTGGTTGCCATTTCATGACACTCAGTGACCTCATCTGCACATAACTCTTCCCCGGTGTAATCTTTGTGCCTCCAGGTGTCATCTGGGCAGTTTCCATCTTTCTGGGTTTCATGTTCAAGGGTAACTGGGGATAAGAAAAACCCACAGGTCCCTGAGACGGTCTTGGCCACTCCATGTTCTCTGTGCAGAAAACATGTCTGGGGCAAGAAGAAAGCCTGCCTCAGTTGAATCTGACTGCCCCTGCTTTGGATTGGTTGGTAGGAAAGGTTGTTTTTCTCAGGGTAAAAGTGCCCCTCTTGGCCAGTGGGATGGGGCATGACCTTACAGGGCCATGTGGGCCCTGCCAGGCCAATCTGGGGTTCCTGCTCATGTCAGGGGTCTAAAACCTCTTCCTATTGGTCCATGGTGGCAGGACGAGTTTGTAGAGGGGTCACATGACCCCTCTGGGCCAATCCAGGGAGGGATTGGAAATGGCCTTTTGGGCCATTTCCACACTTGTACCTGTTAGGGCTCTGAAACCTCTTCCTATTGGTCCTCAGTAGCATGACGAGTTTGTAGAGGGGTCACGTGACCTCCATCAGGTGACCTTGAAGGTCATATAACCTGACCAGCTGATCACTCCTTCCAGGGCAGGACTTCTGAAGGTGGGACTTCCGCCTAGGGGTGGGACTTCCAGTTTCCCAAGGGGGTGGGGCACCTGTCACTTTTGAAAAGGGGGTGTAGTTTAGAGTTTGATGCCAGTACCCCCATTTCACTACTCATGTCCCTTCACCCCACAAAACCTAATGGCAAGCCATTCCAGCAGACTGTACAGAGAGAGATGAAAGGGGAAGTGGAGCTGTTTCACCAGCCTCACTGAAAGACTACTTTGGATGCAATCCTATGGGTTGCACCCTTGCGAGATAGAAGCTCCTGAACCCGTGCATGCAATGCCGTGCCGGGCTGAGGCTAGCAGGGTGGGGGGAGCCGTGGAGGCGATCTGAGCCTCCCCATCCTCCTCTGTTGTGTTTTTCGCTAGATGGGATTTTTTGTCCCTCTAACAATGGCACTTCAGAGAGGGAGGGAAGAAGTCTGGAAGAGGCTCCAGACAGCTCATATCCTGGCCTTTCCAGTCTCCTCCACTCCCCGCCCACTGGCCTTTTCCCCGGTCTCCAAGGTCAATTTTCCAGCCTCGGAGGCTGACCAGCACGTTCTTTCTGCACCGGCTGTGAGGAAGCGGGGGAGGAGGGGTGTCGCCAACCCCCCTTCCAAGGTCAGAGTGCTGTCTCCAACCTCAGAGGGGGGCATTCCCACTATCCTATGGCCCCTTAGCCAATGTCTACAGGGCATAAAATTGCTCCCTTATTTTTTTTCCTCTTCCCATCCCATCCCTTTCTCCTTCTGTGTCGTGTCTTTTTAGACTGTAAGCCTGTGGGCAGAGACAGTCTTGTTTTACTGATGGCATGAAAGCCAACCTTCTGGCTGAGGAGTGGGATAAAAATGCTCCAAGGAAGTAAGCAAGTAAATAAATACCTGTGGGAGCATCAAGGCTGTGAGCCCCTGCTTATGCTTAACCTGCATATTTGCAAATACATGTTGTTGTTGTTCAGTCGTTCAGTCATGTCCGACTCTTCATGACCCCATGGACCATAGCACGCCAGGCCTTCCTGTCCTGCGCTCTCTCCAGGAGTGTGCTCAAGTCCATATTCATTGCATCGGTGATGCTATCTAGCCATCTCATCCTCTGCCGGCCCCTTCTCCTTTTGCCTTCAGTCTTTCCCAGCATCAGGGTCTTTTCCAGAGAGTTTTCTCTTCGCATTAGGTGGCCAAAATATTTGAGCTTCAGCTTCAGTATCTGTCCTTCCAATGAGCAGTCAGGGTTGATTGCAAATACATGTAAATACTACAAAATCCCAAAGCTCTCCAGTGACCCCATTTAAAGGAAACTAAAACCCCAAGTAAACACTCACACCACTGGAATTCTCACCACCTGGAGAATTGGGGTGTGAGGATGTAGTGGGACACTTCCTCTGAGCATTAATGTGAGATATCAAGGCTAAAAGCTTCTGACATATAGATCTTCCATGACAAGTATTTTTAGGTTCCCCCAAAATGTATTCCCATTAGCTAACTATTCAACGCAAAGCTGAACAGGGATAATTTTGTGGCCTGCAGTGTACTTGTTTACCCTAGAATTAACTTTCATTTGTGACATAAGAATGGGCAGATGCGAGAGGCTCTCCATGATTTGCTGTATTATATAGAACTGGAAAACCCTTGGCCACAAACAATGCATCTTGAATAACAAAGCCAGATCAAAAAACCTGGGCCTTGAAGTTGCACCTGAACAGCTTCTGAACAGCAGACTGAGCAAGGCACATGGGTCACCTGGTCACAGACTTCCACCGTATGGTGAGATGTCCTGCATTTGTATGTAAAGTATAATAATTCTTTGTAAATTTGCATCTATAAAGGTAAAGGTGTCCCCAACCAGTCGTGTCCGACTCTAGGGCGTGGTGCTCATCTCCATTTCTAAGCCGAAGAGCCAGCGCTGTCCGAAGATGCTTCCATGGTCATGTGGCCAGCACAACTGAACACCGAGGTGCATGGAACGCTGTTACCTTTCCCGCCGAGGCGGTACCTGTTTATCTACTTGCAATTTCTTGCTTTCAAACTGCTGGGTTGGCAGGAGCTGGGACTGAAGACGGGAGCTCACTCCGTCATGCGGCACTCGGGTCTCGAACTGCTGTCCTGCCGACCTTCCAGTCTGCAGTTCAGCGTCTTAACCACTAAGCCACCGCGCATCTATACACAGAAATTAACATATGCACCTTTTATGCAAATTGCTGTCCTCTTTTGTCCTCTTTTCTAAGTGATGTATATCCTCTCTTGGGGCAATTCATAAGAGGACACCCTAAACCAAGCAGTTTTGTCTCCAAGCATGAGGCAACAAACAAAACTCCACTAAAGTGGGCATCAAACTTCTTTCAGGCAAGGTACCAAAGTGCAGCCATTTCAAACTGCATTGCCCATCAAGAGAGACCGTTAAGTACACCAGGGAGCACTTATTCCAAGCTGAGAGAATAATAGAAAATAAGTACAAACATTCAAAAATTAATAATGAACACATCTCTGCAAATATGCAGGTTGATGTTCATAACAGTGGGAAATTCCCTGAAGCATGCATTTATTAACAGGATGTAGTTCTTAATTTATTGGTGCATGATGGTTCAGAAATGTTCTCACACCTTACTAAAATCTGACTGTTCCCCCAGGATTTATTTATTTATTATTTTGTAACGGAATCATAGGGAGTTTAGTATAGAGCAAAACTTACCAGACCAGGATACACAAAAGGCAAAAGTTGCCTTATCAGCTATAAGAAAAATGGCAAAATCCATATTAGGGCAATATCTTTATTAGGACAACTCAAAGCTCACCAAAAAAAAAAAAATGTGCATGCTTTTGAGATCTCCAGAACTCTTCATCTGGCAAGATGTTACAAAAAGCAGGCATGGGTGGTGGAAGAGAGGCCTTCATTGTCAGAATCTTAGGGCTTCTTCACACCAGGCTTTTTATGCCACAATTTACCGGAGTTCCTGCTTCCAGAGTTCTTGTGGGATTAAGATTAGCTCCTTACACAGGCTGACAAGGGCTTTTTTCCCAGGACTTCCTTTGTCTTCAAGTTCAACATGTTTCATTATACAGCCACTAGATTGCACTGTGTTAATGCAGAACTGTGCAATTGCACATGGCCATTAAAGTGGGTTAACATTTATTACTGCATTGTCCCCAATCTTTTTAAAACAGGGATAAAGGTTAGAAGGTGCAGGAGATGCCCTGGAGGTTGATGATGTTGTGTAAAGGACCTGCAAATATCCATGAGTGGCCAATCACAAGCATGCAAAAAAAAGCCTTGTGTAGAAATGTTCTTAAGATGGAATGTGGTTTGAGTGCAAACACTCAAAGTAGACTCAACCATGATTTCAAGTTGCAGCTCAGACTGTCCCTAAAACTGCTGGGATGAAGGAACAAACATATATCTAAAAATATATAATCCAGCAGTTACTCAGAACTGTCTCTATCTTTAGGTGAAATGCACAGGTGAGGCTGTCTGGAAACCTATGAGGAATTGGTAGGGTATGTTTAGCCTGGAGAAGAGAAGATTAAGGGGAGATATTGGAATGCCTGCAAATATCTGGACAGCTGTCGCTCAGAAGATGGAGTAGATTTGTCCTCTGTTGCTCCAAGGGGGAGGACTAGAATCTATGGGTGGAAATTGCAAGGAAGCAGATTTTGGCTGAACATTAGGATAAACCTCCTATTGGTAAGAGCTGCAACAGTGAAAGAAACTGCCTCTGGAGGCTATGGGCTGTCCTGTGCTGGAGGTATTTAAGCTGAGGCCAGATGGGATGTCAGGGATGCTCTAGGGATGGGATGTCAGGGATGCTCTAGTTGCAAGATCTGTGCATTGATCAGGGGTTTGGACCAGATGACCTTCATGGTCCCTTCCAATTCTAAAATTCTGACTCAGCTGATCACATTGAAAGTACACAATAGTTCCCATGTTCTTGTTCACATTTTAACTAGACACCCTTTTCTAACAGTTCTGTCAAAGAAGTGCCTAGCGACAATGGCCTCAGGGAAGACTCCCAACACTGGGTCTGCTGCATCTGTATTTATCTTACTTCCTCCCATTACCTCTCATTATTCTGAGCTTATCCGCATGAATCACAGTGAATATTTCCTCTCACACCCAGTTGTTTACAAAAGCACTGCCTCCGGGCTCTCAACCGTAGATGCTGTCCCTCACTTTTCGCTAGCTATTTAATCCTTGCTCACAAACCCCAAGCTTCCTGCATCCTGATTAATTTGCGGGGGGTGGGTGGGTGAAGAGCAGAGATTATGTTTTGCCAGCAAAAGCTTTGAAAAGGATTCTTGTTACGATGCTACCAAGAACAATATTTTTCACGAGAATTTCAAAGCTTGCCACCACCAAGAAGCTAGAGATGGGTGGGCATCCCGCCCCCATCCAGGTTCTCCAGGCACCTGCCCAGCCCCTACCCCTGCTTGTGCACACCTGGACCTGCGCTTGAGCTCCTTGACACTCACTGCCTCTTCAAGCTCCACAATCAACATTGGGGGGAGGGGGACGGAGAATGGTGATCGCAGAAATGTGCATATTTGCGTATACGCAAAATGGGGCTATGAATAGCCCATATACGCAAGGTTACAGGCGTTTGCTTGCCTGTAGTCTTGTGTATATGGGCAATTCACAGCTCCACTTTGTGTATACGCAAATATGTGCATTTTTGCGATCACCATTTCCCCCCCAAAAATGGCAATCGTGGAGCTCGACAAGGCCACCCGGGTGAGCGCAGGAGGCTCGGCGAGCGCGGGCAGTGGGTGAGTGGGGACAGTGGTTCAGAGAGCACAGCTCAGGGGTGTGGGCAGCAGGGGGTCCTGACAGGTTCCTGGATGGAACAGGTGCCCGTGCCATCCTTACAAGAGGCAGACCAGCAGAAGCCAAAGGGGCTATGCTTCCACCTGTGTGGCCAGCTTCCAATATGGATGCTCGAGGACAGTGCTTGCGCCAGGTTTTTGAGGGCCCTTGGGCAAGACACCCTCAATGGGCCCCCTCCCTCAGTGAGGCTACCTTCTCACCACCATGGTCACCAGCTGCTCTTGAATCTCAACTTTTTTCTCATCATGGCTATCCTTTGCTTAAAACCATAAGAATGTAAGAAGTGCCATGCTGGATGAGGCCAAGGGTCCATCTAGCCCAGCATTCTGTTCACACAGTGGCCAACCAGTTGCCCACAGGAAACCCACAAGCAGGACATGAATGCAACAACACCCTCGCATCCATGTTCCCCAGCATACGGCATACATAGGCATACTGCCTCTAATACTGGTGGTAGCATATAGCCACCAGGACTAGTAGCCATTGATAGCCTTTTCCTCCAGGAATTTGTCTAACCCCCTTTTAAAGCCATCCACATTGGTGGCCATCACTGAAGTCTTGTGGTAGCGAATTCCACAGTTTGACTATGTGCTGTGTGAAGAAGCTCTTCCTTTTATCTGACCTGGATCTCCCATCAATCAGCTTCTTGGGATGACCCCATTGCTTCTAGTATTATGTGAGAGGGAGAAAGATATCTCCCTATCTATTTCTCCATTCCATGCATAATTTGTACACCTCTATCATGTCTCCCCTTCCTTGACAGGCAGAGAGCCAGTGAGTGAGCAAGCAGGTTGTGGCATCCACAGCTCCCCCTTCTCATCACCACCATTGTCTGGGCCAGGGCCAGAGGAAGGTGAACAAGCAGGTCGCAGTGATGAAGAGAAGGAGCAACTCCAGAGGAGCAACTCCAACTCACATCCCAACCCTGCTGGGATGTGAGCCCACAGCAGCTGCCTGACCACACCCTTAATGCTGGCCCTGCTCAAGGATTTAGCTTAGCTCATATTTCGAAGTGAGTTTACCTGACCGGCACCTCCCACACCAAAGTGTGGATTGGAACACTGTTGTCCTTCCATTTTATTACTTCCACAATTTTTGCTCTTCTGAGCTAGAGCACTTTGAGTATAGGGCACGATCTGAGGGCATGTGATACAACAATGTTGCCGAAGCTAAGCAGGTCTGGGTCTGGTCAGTACCTAGATGAGAGACCACCTGGGAGCCCTCCTTATGCCCATTTGAGTTCCACGATGAGGAAAAGGCAGGATATAAATATATTAACCAAACAAGAAAGCTTACATCAGAGAGAAATTCAACTGATGCAGTTTTCACATTCCCTGCACTTCTGTGGCATCATTAGTTGCATTGCTTGTCATCTTGTCTTAGAACTGTTCAAGGCATCGAGATTCTGGCAAGAGGGGAAAAGTCAAACTGGAAGCAGGCAAAGTGAGACCTTTTTTATTGGGTCTTCATTAGGTCTTCCAGGTTGTGCTAGCTTTTGAGCTTTAGAGAGCAGCATTTCTTCAAGAAGAATGAAGAAGTGGGTAGCCGTGGCCCACCAGATGTTACTGGACTCCAATGACCATCAGCCCAAAAATCAGGTCGAAGCTTGTTTCGATTCACTCCCGTTGTCATTTCTGGCATGTTTTTCGGCTCATTCCAATGAGAAAACTGCACATTTTGAATGGGGAAAGTGTGGATTTCTGTACATATTTTCAAGAAGTGTGCTCTTTTCCGTCACAGGCTAAAATGTTAACATGTGTATGTTCTTTTGAAAAATGTGCATTTCAGAGTGTGTATTTTTGGGAAAATACACATTTTTCAAATGCAATTGCAAATTTGGGAATTTGGGAACACCACCCTGAAAAAAGTGTTCCTGCTCATGTTTGTGTTCAGGACTGAAAACAGGAGATGTTTGCATGATTTGTAAACAGCAACAAAATCCTCATACGTCCCTAATTAAAAGCCTTTTATGTGCACCCTAATGCAAAAGCACCCTCTTGTGCAATTCTGGCGGAAGTTCACTGTTAATCCCGGTGTTATAAATACTGGAAGCATTATTGTCGCAAGAACTACAGATGCCCCCGGCACTGGGAAAGTCTAACCAGTTTACTTATTGATATATGCTTTTGTGGGCTTTATTAAATTCATGAAGTGGTCTCCTACGTTGGAAGGTCCACATGGATAAGGAAAAACTGGACTACAAAAACTAACTGTCCCACTTGAGGTGTTAAATATGCCTTTCTTGCTATGCTAATTAATCAACAGCAGGAATCACTTTAGTGGTAATCCCACGGCTGATCTTATTTAACTGGGCAGAAGAAGGAGCTTCAAATGTTACCAAATCACTTATTTTGAATGTAACAATTGCTGCAAAAATGGTGTGGGCCTGCAAATGGAAAGATTCCCACCTTCCATCAACAAGGCAGTGGCTATTGAAGGGTCTGGAAATAGCAGAGATGGGTAAATTGACTGATACATAGAAGAAATGGTAGTGACGAAAGAACCAGGGTTGCTGAGGAACTGATCAGCTTCAGAGATTCCTGGAATTTGCATTATGGTAATGTAATACTCCATAGAAATCGATCTGAGTAAAACGAAAATCATATAATGTGATATGCTTGCTGGGAATGATGGGAGTTTTAGTCCAACACATCTAGAGAGCACCAGGTTGGGGAAGGCTGTTAGATGCCTGTGGCTTTAGCAAGCATGGCAACCACAGTTTATTGGCCAGAAATCTCGAGATGGGGAGCTCGTGAGCAGTGTTCAACCTGTTCTGGATGGGGCTGCACCCCCCCTAAAGGATCAAGTTCATAGCTTAGGGGGGCTTGTAGATCCAATTTTGTCGCTAGAGGCACAAGTGTCTTCTGTGTTTCAGAGCGTCTTTTACCAGCATAGGTCGGTACGCCAGCTACGACCCTACCCGGTCAGTGACAGTGTGACTTCAGTGATCCATACCCTGGTGGTAATCTCCTGATTGGATTACTGCACTGTGTTGCATGTGGGGCTGCCCTTGAAGACAGTGTGGAAAATTCAAAGCCAGCACAAAGTGTGGCAGCTACTGTACTGACCGAACTGGGTGTTATGACCATATTACACCAGTCCTGAACCATCTTCACTGGCTCCCAGTTTGTTTCCGGGCCCAATTCAAGGTGCTGGTGTTAAGCAGAAAAGCCCCTCAGAGCTTGGGGCCACAATATCTAAAGGACTCCTTCTTCCTACACATTCCTGTCTGTGCCCTGAGTTCATCATCTGAGGCCCTGCTCCAAGTACTCCGACATATTGATATTTGGTGCATGGCTGCTCGTGAGCAGGCCCTTCCTGTGGGGGCTGCCAAATTTTGGACTGCCCTCCCTAGAGAGGTCTGCCTGGAGTCTACTTCGTTGACTTTTCAACAACAGGCAAAGACATTTTTATTCTCCCCAGCTTTTTGAAATAATTTTAAACTGCTGACTTTTTTTTTTATAATATGTTGAATACTGTGTTTTAAAACGGGCTTTCTCCATGTTTTGGTTGCCCAGGTTTTTAAAATCTCATTTAGATTCTTCTGAATTATTGCTGACGCTTTAAAAGCAATTAGTTTAGGGCACAATCCTATGCATGTTTAGACAGAAAAAAGTCCTACAACTCCCAGCATTCCCCAGCCAGCCCTTAGGGTGCCATTCTATTAGTTCCACGCCCGATGCTTGTAAGCCTCTGAACGTGGAGGCTTATCAGCATCCTGGGTGGAGTGGAGTGACAGTTGCTGTCTAGGGGTGATAGGGTTGCTCCCTTTATGTGTTGTGCATTGGTTTTATTATTTTTGATATATCTATATCTATATCTTGCCCTGAGAGTTTTAGCTATAGGGCAACTCATACGCTGAATAAATAAGTAAATAATGAATAAGTAAATGAGATGACGATTGACAAGCATGAAAAAAATGAAACTGCAAGTGCTGTAGGAACTTTGCTTGAATCTATCTGATGACTAAGAACCTGGGACAGCTTTATAGTGCAGTCATTCTTCTTGGCCTTAAGGACACTTACGTTATCAAGATGCTTCAGAACCAGATTAAGTAGTCTGACTTACTTTGTTTCTGGAACCCAGCCAAAACAAGTGTCTTCTACTGTAAAGCGTATTCTTTAGAGGAACGTAATGCTTTTGCATTTAATAAATCCTCTTGTGTGTTTTTTCCCTATTGTTAGAATAGTTTGAATTCACTGAGCTAAGGAACTAGGAGTTGCCAACTCCGAAAGTGAAAGTGGCTGGGCCAATAGTAATGGTGGAACCTTTCCTATCTTTTTATTAAAAGTTACTCTTTTCTAATACATAAGGGTTTGAACCTCCTGAATCCAGCCTTCGTTACACTTCTTCACACTGCAGGGTGCTTTATCTAAGGAAATCCAGAAGAGGGCAGCATTGAGTCATTTCTGAATTGCAGAGTGGAAAGTATTTTTATCCCCCTTAACATTAAGTAGAAAGAGGAGTCCTGATGTACCAGACCAAAGATCTAGTTGATCTACCATCCTATCTTTTTCCCGCACCGACCAGTCACATACCCCTAGGAAACCCACCAGTTGAGCATGAAGGGAATCCTCCTACCCCACTGTTGCTGGGAGCTCTATTTAGATTGGTGGTGAGCAGAAAAGAGGTGTGGCCATCTGGAGAACCCCAGAGGGCTAGATGTGGTCCCCAGGACTGATATATACACCCCTGATTTAAGCCACTGGCCATTACTGGATCTTGTGGAACAGACTTCGCATCGCATGAAGCAGGACTTTCTTTTGCCCATTCTGGATCTACAACCAATCCATTTCACACGGTGACTCCAAGTGCTAGTATTATGCGTGAGAGAGAGAAAGGAAGAAATTCCCTGTCCACCCACTCAACACTATGCATGTGCGAGCAGGGCCTAATGGTTCAAGATGAATAGCTCTCCATCTCAGGCTTATCCCCCCTCCTTATTTATTTATTATTTATTATTGCATTTATACACCGCCTTTTTTCCTCTTGCAAGGAACCCAAGGTGGCGTACATAATCCTCCTCCTCCATTTTATCCTCACAACAACAGCCCTGTGAGGTGGGTTGGGCTGAGAGTGTGTGACTGGCCCAAAGTCACCCAGTGAGCTTCCATGGCCGAGTGGGGACTAGAACCCGGATCTCCCAGCTCCCAGTCCAAGACTCTTGCCACTGCACCACACTGGCCTTATTTCAACAACCTCACTTTCCAGCTACACGGACTCTTCCATAGGGAGATATCTTAGACCAATGGTAAAGGGCAGCTTTCTATGTAAGCCCCCTAGAGGTCACTGGGTTAGGTCACAGTCCTATGCATGTTTAGACAGAAAAAAGTCCTACAAGTCCCAGCACTCCCCAGCCAGCCATGCTAGGAGATGTGGGACTTTTTTTTCTGTCTAAACATGCATAGGGATGCGCCCTTAGTCACTCAGCGCCTGACCTAGACAGCTCTAGATGAGATGAGACCACTGGCATCTCTCCTTCCGTATTCCCTTGTGCTGGTCAGCTGTGAGGGAAGTGATATAGTGGAACCAGGGCCTGCAGGGATGTAGTGCCAGCATTTTTCAGTTAGCAGGGATGCTTAGGGATCTACGAGAATTTTGTTTCTGTTTGCAAATCGTTTGAACATGTCCCGTTCACAGACCCAAACGCAAACACAAGCAGGAGCATTTTTTTCTTTTAGAAAAGTTCACAAATTCCTGATTTTGCAATTGCATTAAAAAAATGTGTATTTTTTTTCTTTCAATGTGCATTTTGAAATGCACATTCCCCCCCCCCCATGCATTTTCATGATTTCTTCAGTGAGGGAAAGTGTGCACTTTTCCTGTTTGAGATACATGCTTTCCCCATTCAAACAAGGTGAAAAACAGGTCGAAAATGGGAGCAGGCCAAAAGGAGCATTGGAGTGATTTTCAGAGAATTTTTAGGCAAGCTCAAAAATGGGTGGTCCCCCCCATCCCTAGGGATGCTGATGTCATGTGCCACACACCCCTCAGAACTCCCTGATCCCTCTGAGCTTAGCTGCAATCCTCACAGTAGCTGGAAGGAAATGAATTTTCCCAGAAACAACGTATTGTATTTGGGGGGGTGGGGGGGTCTTGAATGGGCAATTAAGACCCATTGGATTTACCAAAGACCTGCTCCTGGTAGAGATCAAAACTGCTAGAACTGGCTTGTTGATATGGATCCACACAGCTGCCTGAATTTTTGGACTCTACCTGCGGGGGTGTGGCTATGGGGACTGTCATGATGAAAGCCCGCACTTCAAAATTGACCACTACACTACTGTAAAGGGGCGGGTTGGATAAGCACCCCTTTGCTGTAAAGATGGCTCGGCTTGCTCCCCAGGTAGCCCTACCCATGCTGTGCCAAATTAATTCCTTCACCAGATCAGCCAAATTCCCATAAGCTTCCCTAAGTCATTGCAGCTTGAAGTAGGAGAAAAAAATTGTGGGGACCCCCCCCCCCCGCAAATCCTACCCCAACTCAGGTTAACCCCATGCTGAACATTCCAGGCATGTGGGATCAGGAAGTGGTACTGCTCCAGAGACCCATTCTGCTAAGGATGGGGCAAAGCTTGCCATTTATTTACTTACTTACTTACTTACTTACTTACTTACTTACTTACATTAATATACTGCCTTATCTGGCAGAAAGCCATCAAGGTGGTATTCAACCTTTTGAAATAATAAAACCATATAACAATAAAAACAAGCATATTGAAATTGGTAAAAGCATTGAACTAATGTATTTTAAGAGGCTAAACTGATGCATCTTTATATCCTTTCTAAAGGCAAAGAGAGTGGGGGTGAATTGTAGTTCTCGAGGGAGTACATGCCACAGTTTGAGAGTGACACAGGAGGAAGCCCTTTTAGGTGTGCCTGACAAACAGCCCTCTGCAGGTAATGGTGCCCTCAAAAAAGCCTCTCCTATGGATCTTGCTACCTGAGCAGGTTCGTAACAAGACAGGCCGTCCCTTAGATAGCCTGGTCCTTAGCTTTTTAGGGCCTTGAAGGTTAACACTGGTATCTTGAACTGAGCCTGGAAAGCAATTGCCCTGGCCTTCAAGACAGACATAATATGATTCTGATTCTGTGCACCGGTGGGGAGCCTCACTGACCCATTTTGCACTAATTGTAGCTTCTGGATGCTCTTCAAGGGTAGCCCCATGTTGAGCTCATCACAACAGTCTAAACGTGCTGTAACTAAGGCATGGATAACTGTTGACAAGTCAGTCTGCATATGCACAATTACGCAGTTGGCACACCAAGCGTAATTGCGCATATGAATTCCTTGCCACAGCTGCCACTTGAAGATCCATGCAGAGTGTAGGATCAAGGAGCACTCCCAAGCTACAGACCTGATCCTTCTGGGAGAGCACAAGCCCTTCCAGAACAGGCTGAATCCCAATCCCCAAGTCCTGCCTCTACTGACCAACAACACCTCAATGTAATAATAAATAAATAAATAAAGCTTGTCTGGCTTTAACCTCGGTTTGTTCACCCACATCCAGCCTATTATCAAACCCAAGCAATGTTCAGGGGTTTTGACTGCTTCCTTGGTGTTAAGTGGCAAAGAGCAATATAGCCAGGTGTCATCAGGATATTGGCGGCACCTCACTCCAAAGCTCCAAATGACCTCTTCCAGTGCTTTCGGGTAGATATTAAACAACATGGGGGACAAGATAAAACCCTAAGGGCGTAAGAAGAGCCCCACTGGGTCAGACCAAGAGTCCATCTAGTCCAGCATTCTGTTCACATAGTGGCCAACCAGCTGTCGACCAGGAACCCACAAGCAGGACATGAGAGCAACAGCCCCCTCCCGCCCATGTTCCCCAGAGCATACTGCCTCTGGTACTGGAGGTAGCAGATAGCCATCAAGACAAGTAGCCATTGATAGCCTTCTCCTCCAGGAATTTGTCTACCCCCTCTCCCCTTCTAAAGCTATCCAAACACTGTGGGTCACCAGAAGTCAATGCCCATGGAGTCAAACAGTAATTCTTCAGCACCACCTTCTGGACATGGCCCAACAGAAAGGACTGGAAGCACTGCAAAACATCACCTCCAAGGACCAGGCCCACCAGATGGTCCAGAAGGATACCATGGTTAATGGTACTGAAAACCACTGAGAGGTCTGTGAGAACAAATAGGATTGCACTTCCCCCATCTAGTTCCCAGCGTATGTCATCCACCAAGGTGACCAAAGCAGTCTCAGTCAGGTATCCTGGCTGAAAGCTTGCCTGAAATGGATCTAGATAATCAGCTTCATCCAGATGCAGATGGATTCGCCTCTGCCTGCAGACACAGAGAGCAGGAGCACCATTCGGGGATTACATTCGTTTCAGGCCCACAATTAAATCCTTCTATCTGGTCCAAGACTATCAAGATTTTAGATCAGCCTTCTCCAACCTGATGCTCTCCAGATGTGTTGGACTGGGGGTGATGGGGCTGTGTCTAGCACATCTGGTTGGGGAGCCTGTTTTAGATGTTCTCAATTGTGCTAAAAACGTACCATATCACTTACATTTGATGGAAACTTCTTAGAGGTGAGATTTAATAGAGAGTAATAAGGCTGAAACCTTTACTGAAAAGCAAGATTCGTTGTTGTTGTTCAGTCGTTCAGTCGTGTCCGACTCTTCGTGACCCCATGGACCATAGCACGCCAGGCCTTCCTGTCCTGTGCTCTCTCCTGGAGCGTGCTCAAGTCCATATTCATTGCACAGATTACTTTGTCAATTATTGTAGCTATTAAACAATATGGGGGAGAAGATAAAACTATGTGGGACACCACAAGCCAACGACTGTGGCATCAAACAGTAATCCTCCAGCACCATCTTCTGGATACGGTCCAACAGAAAGGACTGGAACAACTGCAAAACAGCACCTTCAAGGACCAGCCCCACCAAATGGTCCAGAAGGATACCATGTCAGTGGTACTGAAAACCACTGAGAGGTCCAAGAGGGTTGTACTCCTCACATCTAGTTCCTGGTGTATGTCATCCAACAGGGTGACCAAAGCAGTTTCAGTTCCATAACCTGGCTGAAAGCCTGGCTGAAATGGGTCTAGATAATCAGCTTCATCCAGATGCATCTGGAGTTGCCTCCTCTTGCAGACACAGAGGGCAGGATTTCCTTTAAAGGAGTGCATTCATTTCAGGCCCACAAATAAACCCTTCTGTCTGGTCCAAGAGTATCAAGATTTTAGATCAGCCTTCCCCAACCTGGAGCTCTACAGATGTTTTGGACTGGAGAGGATGGGGCTGAATCCAGCACATCTGGTTGGGGAGCCTGTTTTAGATGTTCTCAGTTGTGCTAAAAACATACTGTATCACTTCCCTTTGATGGAAACTTCTTAGAGGTGAGATTTAATAGAGAGTAATAAGGTTGAAACTTGTACTGAGAAACAAGATTACTCTGTCAATTATAAATCAGGGACCAGGTAACCCGATCAGGCATTGCTAGCCCTCATCAGCTGATCCAGAGCAAGTGTAAAATTGGATGTATTGGTCATCCAAATGGACATTGATTTTCCAATAAGCTGATTTCAAAGCCAGCATCACACCCATGAGAGATTCCCTGAAGAAGAATGCTTTCTCGCTCAGGCCTGGCAGCTGCTCTCTGATTCTGTTTTACAAGAACTACCTGACTGTGAATCACTGTGGAAAACATTTGCTTGTTTCAGCTGCAATCCTGCAGCCTCTCACTCATGTTGTTGACAGCCATCCATGTTGCTGACAGATTTCAATGGCCCTAAGTCTGAATAAGCAGACGCACAACTGTTGGACTGGGATTCTCAGAATGCTTATGGGGGATAGCCCCATCAATCTCCACCGAGCCAGTGCTTGGGTTTTAAAGACTACAGCAGGGGTGTTGAACAGACCAATTCTGTCCCACCTGAAGTCTCGACCCAGCCCTCTGGGTGATGCTGCCTCCTTCCCCCAGCCCAGCCCTTTCCCCCCATTGCCAATTGTTCACTCATTTCCTGGCACTTATTTTATTTTTATTGGGGGGGGGGTTGTTCACCATTCCAAAAGGTCAAAACACCTCTCCTAAGTGTCATGCCTCCCTCGGACTCCTCCAAGGATGAAGGGGAATGGCAGGCTCCAGAACCAGGGGAAGGGACTAGCACAGAAGTAGCCTGAGCCCCTGAGCCCCCTGTGGAGGAGACATGCCCAGCCGCAGCTTCCCCAGAGGATTCAGAGGGCAAATTCCACTGACCCCAGCAGGGCGAAGGCAGCTTCATGTCAAAGAGTAACAAAGGAGAGCTTCTGTCCGTTTAAGACAGAGAGGCTCCTGGAGGCCAGAGGACTGATTGCCAGCAGCAGCTCCAGGACACTGCTGCTAAAAGCAGAAAGCAGAAAGGGACAAAGCTTCTGGAGAGCAACATCGTATCCACATGACAGATCTCATCAGCCTCGCCTTAGACCCTGTGCCTGAACCCCATCCTAGACTTGTGAATCCCTGGCGTTTTGACTCTGGACTTCTCAAAGGACTTCTCTCTGCCTCACCATCTCATCTTTGTTTGAACTGGTAAACTTCCCAGCTCTGGGCATCCCTACTCCTTTCCCAGCCTTGGGCAGGTTTATGACCCAGCTTACCGGCAAGTGATTTATTGCAGCCCTTGCATACCAGCTGCGGTCAGCCAGCAAGGACTGACACTTACATTTGTGAATTGTCCAGAGAACAAGGTGATTGGGTGGCCTTATATAGATATACCCAATACAGGAATAATTGTTCATAAGATAACTGCAAAAACAAGAACCATCAGCCCCACCTTGACCCTGAACCTGAACCTCAGCCTTGTTCCCGAATGCCTGTGTTTAGACCTCGGACTGGAAAATGGACTTCTCTCAGCCATGCTGTCTTGGATTTGTCAAACTGGTAAAGTCCCCCCCCCCCCAGCCTCTTCCTTTCCTAGCTCTGGACAGGTTTATGACCTGGCTTATCAGGCAGTGAGTTATTGTTGCTGTTTGCCACCGGCAAGGGCTGACACTCAAGCTCATTCACTGGCAGTGAGAGGTTTCAGCTCAGGTATCCTGGTGTTTGGGGCATTTTTCTTCTGTTGACCCCACCCTTTTACTTTTGGCACTGCCCCAAGCACTCCTCTGACATTAAATTCAGCCCTGAATTTAATGAAAGAGGTTCAAGACCCCTGGATTATGGCATCACTCACGTGATGAATAAAGTAGCTAAAACTGTTGATGAGGTGGGGAGACTAGAGTAAGTTCTAGGTAAGGGGCCGTCCTTTTCCACAGTTCTGTAAAAGTCTGGGTGCCTTCATGAAAACATTGATGACAAGGGGAAGCCTGCTAATGCTTTGTGGATGGGCAGAGTCCAGCATGAACAGAATGCTGGACTAGATGGACCCTTGGTCTGATCCAGCATGGCTCTTCTTATGTTCTCATTAGAGCTGTGCATAAATGGCCTCTCAAAATTCTCCAGCCTATTCAAGGGCAGAGAAACTGGGGGGGGGGGGATAACTTCACCAAATTTATCCTAGGGGAGGAGAAATTATCCAGGCATTTCTCACAGATAGGGCTCACTATTGGCAGGGGTTGTAGCATAGTTTCTTCCTTTTTTCCAAAGGGTTTTTGGTGAATTCCTTTTGGTGGTATTTTTGAGCTTACCTCAAATACCACTGTGAGGTGGCCAAGGGTGCTGTGTGTGTTTTCTCTCTCTATCACACATCTTTCCATTGCTCTGCAGCCTCCCAGGCCACCTGCATTTCCTGAACTGAAAAAGCCCCATGGGAGGAATTGCCTTATGACATCTTCCTCGTGACAGCTTTAACTGAAGTGCAGGAAGCAGAGGAGGCTACAGGCTGCCACAGAGTTTATTGTACAATGACAGATAGGACATTCATGGACACTCCTCAGCCACCTCATAAGTAAGGTAAGCACAAGAACCCCAGACCCAACCCTTGAGAATTTCTCCAGAAGTTCTCCTCCTTTGAATTTCTTTTCGAAAGCAATTCCTTTTCTATCAAATTGAATGAGAATGGTCGAAAAACATGTGGGAGAAATTTTCGGCACAGCACTAGTTCTTACGGAGTTTGCTCATTGTGTAGTCCAAAACCATCACCCTGCAAAATTAACCCAGAATTTCATTTATTCATTCATTTATTACTGTTCTACACTGCCCAATAGCTGAAGCTCTCTGGGCAGTTCTTCTGTTGCTCTTCACAGCCACAACGATGACCGCCATTTTGAACTTCTGCTATTAGGCTGCAGCAAAGTGCAGGAAGACAGGACAGAATTCCCATGTTGCCCGGGCATCCCTGCATCATAGGGCTTCTCATGCTGTGCTGGGCACAGCACAGAAGATCGGAGGAGTTGGCCAGTGGCTTAGGCCACACAGGGGATGCCTTCCCAACTTCCTGTGCTGCAGAGCACAGTTCCAGAAGAGAGGAAAGTGTTCCTGTGTTGGCTAGACAACAGGGCAATTCTCCTGACAAAATGGTGATGATCATTGTGGCTGTAAAAAGCCACAACAGAAATGAATTTGAAGGTAAATTGGGTTTATTTATTTAATATCTACGCCACCTGATAGCTGAAGCTCTATGGGCGGTTCACAAGAAATAAACACCATAATACAAGATAATAAAAACATAATATAAAATCCCAATATATAATATATAAAAACACAATATAAAAACATAAGACAAAATTTAAAACAATTTAAACAGCTAAAATATTTACAATAAGATACTGGACCTAACAGAAACAAGTGACATAGATGTCCCATCATATCTCATCAAATGCCTGGGAATAGAGGGCAGTCTGAACCTTAACCATAGTCAAAAAGATGACAGTGTTGGCACCAGGCTGACCTCAGTGGGGAGAGCTTTCCATAGTTGGGGACCACGACTGAGAAGGCCCTCTCATTTGTTGCCAGCCTCCCAGCCTCCCTCGGAGGAAGCACTCGGAGGAAGGCCTCTGATGTTGATTGTAGCCTCCAGGTAGGTTCAGGTTGGGAGAGGTGCTCTATTGGGAGGGATTTTGCACCCTTACCCATCTTCATCTCTGAAATTGCACGGTCTGACACATAACTGAAACTTGGTGAGATGACTCCCATGACTAGAACAGCAACTGAAGGATATAAGTTGTTCAAAAAGAACAGGAGGAACAGAAAGGGAGGTGGGGTTGCACTATATGTGAAAAATACATATCTCTGCACAGAAATACAGGAAGATTACCTTGGTAGCCTCATCGAGAGCATCTGGGTTAAAATAAATGGAGCAAAGAATAAAAGGAACCTGGTGGTCAGAGTCTACTGCCGGCCACCCAATCAAGGAGAAGATGAGGATGAAACTTTTGAAAAGCAAATAGCCAATGTTTCAAGGAAGCATGATGTAGTAGTAATGGGGGACTTCAATTTCCCTGATATTTGTTGGGGGACAAATTCTGCAAAACATGGCCTCTCCAGGAAATTCCTGACTTGTGTGGTGGATAACTTCCCCCTACAGAAATTAGAGGAAGGAACTAGAGGATTGGCTATCCTTCACTTGATCCTAACCAACAGAGATGACTTGGTGGATAAAGTAACAGTTAAGGGAACACTGGGGGAAAGTGACCATGTTATACTTGAGTTCTTGGCTCTAAAGGAAGCAAAAGCCGAATGTAGCCAAACACGTACCCTGGATTTTAGGAAAGCCAATTTTAATACACTCAGAACAATAATAAGTAAGGTCACATGACAAGCGAAGCGACTCTAATGAGGAAAGGAGTCCAAGATAGGTGGGAGTTTTAAAAAAAGGAAATTCTAAAGGCACAATTACAAACAATTCCAACAAGAAAAAAAGGCAGAAGACAACAGAAGAAGCCAATGTGGCTTCACAAAAAGCTTAGAGATGACCTGAAAACAAAAAAGGACACATATAGGAAGGGGAAGGAAGGCCAAGCAACAAAGGAAGAGTACAGGCAGGTAGCACAGAATTGCAGAGATGGCATCAGGAAGACTAAAGCGGAGAACGAGCTGAGGTTAGTGAAGGATGCTAAAAGCAACAAAAAGGCTTTCTTCAGATATGTGCATTGCAAAAGACAAAGGAAAGAAATGGTGGTCCAGCTATTAAATAAGGATGGCAAAATGATAACAGATGACAAGGAAAAGGAAGAAGTGATCAATTCCTACTTCGGCTCAGTCTTCTCCCAAAAGAGGGTCTATGACCCCACTGGCAAAGGCAAAGTACAGGCTGAAGGGGCAGGACTGCAGCTTGAGAGCGATAGGCATGTGGTCAAGGAACACCTAATTACTTTGAATGAGTTCAAATCTCCAGGGCCAGGTGAACTGCATCCTAGAGGAATAAAGGAACTGGCAGAAGAACTCTCAGAGCCACTGTCAATTATCTTTGAGAAATCATGGAGGACAGGTGAAGTGCCAGATGATTGGAGGAGGGCTAACATTGTCCCTATCTTCAAAAAGTGCAAAAAGGGGGAACCTGGGAACTACAGACCAGTCAGTCTGACATCAATCCCTGGGAAAATTCTGGAGCAGATCATAAAGTAATCCATCTGTAAGCACCTTGAAAACAATGCAGTGATTACTCGAAGCCAACATGGATTTGTCAAGAACAAATCCTGCCAGACTAATCTGATCTCATTTTTTGATCAGGTAACCTCCCTCGTGGACATGGGAATGCTGTGGACATAATATAGCTCAACTTCAGCAAAGCTTTCAACAAAGTGCCCCATGATATCCTGATGAGCAAACTAGCTCAAAGTGGCCTAGATGAAACAACGATCTGGTGGATCCACAGTTGGCTACAGAATCGGACTCAAAGAGTGCTAATCAGTGGGATCTTCTCAAACTGGGGAGAGGTAACGAGCGGGGTACCGCAGGGCTCAGTCCTGGGCCCAGTGCTCTTCAACATTTGTATTAATGACTTGGAGGAGGAGGTGCAGGGAATGCTGATCAATTTTGCAGATGACACGAAACTGGGTGGGATAGCTAATACCTTGTAAGACAGAAACAAAATTTAAGGTGATCTTGATAGACTGGAGTGCTGGGCAGAAAACATCAGAATGAAATTTAATAGGGATAAATGCCAGGTTCTGCACCTAGGGAAAAAAAACCAAATGCATAGTTACTCTGCTTCGACTCGGTTCTGAATCCGAAGCGAGATTCGGATATCCGGATCACTCGGTTTGGGCGTTTTCCCATTGATTTGCATGGGGAAACACAAATGGCCATAACTTTTTCAGTTTTCATGATAAATACATGAAATCTGGAGTCCTCCGTGCCCCGTGGAGGGGATCTCACCTGCCAAATTTCAGACAGTTTGTCCCAGCCTTTTTTGTGCTAGGTGCAGCTGAAATTTGATTTTTTTCCCCCACAAAAACTCTCAAAGCGAAGAGCTAAACCTCTCAGCCCCACGTCGCCACCTCCTCCTGCATGCTCTGCTGTCTGTGGCTGAATTTCCACGACAACAGAAGGAGAAGCTAATGGAGGAGCTCTGGATTTTTAAAAAGGAATCAGCTGTGCTGCAATGTGGCCCATGCAGGGCTCCACAAGCAGCAAAAAATGCTTCACGGAACATACTTCCTGGTGGGGGTGGGGGTTGGATGAACATCATCTGACTGGCAGGGGCTGCTCAACCAATAAGAGAGGCTTCCCCCCTTCTACTCCCTTTCTCCTTTCCCCTGAAAGATCAGATGCACCTGCTTTTCAGGAGCAAGCCTCATGGAACACACTTATGCTTGTGCTGGGAAAGAGAGCAGTAAATACAAAGACAGACACCAGCCTCCATTTTAACCCACAGGATCCCTATAATGAAGGGTCAAAGTTTCTTCTGAAGGCAATAAACCAAACAAAGGAGAATCAGAGCCTTGAGATCACACTGTGCCTTGTCAATTGAGGGGGTAAATTGCTGGTAGAAACACCCCCAAGGACTGCTAGCCCTCTCCTGCTCGTGAGAAGACAGCTAGTGAGTGGTGGGGATGTGCCCCATGCCTTCTCCTCCTCCTGCCTGGGTGATTCACAGTGCTTTATGCACATAAGTCTATGTGCACACATAGACTTATATGTAAAAAGTGCTGTGAATCACCCATATACTCAAGAGTCACGGCGCTTTTTGCGTATAAGTCTATGTGCACATAGACTTCCAAACACCATGTTTTTTTAAAACATGTAGATTGCGGCAGAGGTGGAGGGACTGGCAAGTGGAGCAGGGGCTGGGGGGTGGGGCATCTGGAGAACCCGGACGGGGTGGGTTCTCACATCCCTAAGTAGCACCACCAGAACGATCTCTGTCTCTGAAACACAGCCGTTTTCCCCCAGTTATTCAGCCTTCCCCCCTCCTCCACCACTGTCACTGACTGGAGATTGCTGGGTTACATTCAGCCCTGATTTGGCAACTAGCGTTTCCATTCGCTAAAGCTCCCTCCCTCCTCCTCCTCCCTCCTCCTCAACCCCTCGCTAAACTTTCCCAAGTTGATACTTTTGGTGCCAGGCTGTCTGGGTTGCTCAGAACAAATCACCAAGTTGGACAAGGTGCTTTGTATAAAAGCTGCTTCGCTTCGGGGTGCCTCATTGCTATTCTGCTCCACCTTGTATCACGGGGAGGCACCTCGAAGCAGACTACGTCGACTTGTTATTTGGGCTTCGGACCGAGGTGGCACACAGCCCTACTGTACGCCTTACTCCAGACAAATCAATCACAGCAATTTGAAGCATAGGGGAAAGAACCTGTTATACCCAGTTTTAAAACGTTTGAGGCTCTTTAGCTTAGAAAAAAGAGGGATCACGATAGAGATGTACAAAATTATGCATAGCATGGAGAAAATGGACAGGGAGACACTTTTCCTCCTCTCTCATAATACTAGAACCTGGGGTCATTCCATGGAGCTGAATAGTGGGAGATTCAGAACAGATGAAAGGAAGCACTTCTTCAGACAATGCGTAATTAAACTGTGAAATTTGCTACCACAAGGTGCAGTGAGACCCACCAACTTGGACAATTCACCATCTGCGCACCACTGTCACCACTGCCTGAGATATATCCAGTACTGGCTACATGCATATGGGATGTTCTGCCGAGTAAGAGCCTTCCAATGTTGACACCTGCCAGATGGACTGGCTGCAGAGGTGAGAATTTTACAGTCATTGCAGCGTGTGCAGCCTGAAGCATGATTACTCCTCAGTCCCACTTTGATTCGTGGACTTGGGGTTGGATCCAGGATCTGCCTTCCACAGGAAGAAGGGCCTTCCACTAGAGTTAGTGCTCGGCTGGTGGAAGGTCCCTCCACCCTATTTTTGGAGATCCCCCTGCCCCTCCACAGCTCACTCCATTCAGCAGGGTCTCCTGACTCTCAGCCTAGCATTTTCAGGGGGCTGGAGAGGCTGTCATGGGCAGGAGGGGGCAAGGAAGTCCACTTCTGTCAGCACAGTTGATCCAGCGTAAATCTGGATCCAAATCATGCATTGCATCCAATGTTAGTCCACCTTTAAGTGCCATTCATGTCAATGAGTCTACTCTAAGTAGGACTGACATTGGACACAACCCCTTACTTTGAAGCATATTTGCCTGGATTGCAGTCTTAAACCTGACTCAGTATGGTTTATTAACAGATAACAAAATATTATAAAATCAATCAATGCTACAAATTTAGAAAGGAAGTTACCTTGTCCAATGTTCAGAATTTCTGCAGTGTTGGATTCTTCAGAGAGTTGAAATAGCGAACATTTCTAGTGATTATTAATACAAGATTTGAATGTTCCTGTTGATGGTTTTATTTGCATTTCAGTGGCAGAAGAAAGTGGATAACAATAGAAAACACTTCTCACGGGGTTAATAGGCCTGAGTCACACAAGCTGAAGCCATTTGATAATTTATGCTGGCAGATAACTCTGGTATTTCCTCTTGGCTTGCAGTGAATGACAATGTGGCCACAAGTGAAGAAATGAGTTGTGGCCACATAAGATCTGTGCTTATCCTTGAGATTTATCTAACAGTGATTTCCTTTTCATTTAGCAGAACAGTGGGATATTTGTTGGGCCTGTTCCATTTCAAGATTGGCTACCATCATTGCTTGCAAAGAAATCAAATTCACGTCATTTCTAAGAACGATGATAATCCTGCAACATGGGGCCAGCCCTGTCATTAGGCAGGGAGAGGCAGCTGCAACATGCTGAGGTATGTGGGGAGGTAGTGGGATTTCAAAATAAATTCTAAAGCACCCTGAGAGTGAGGCAGGAAAACAAAAGCCTCTTTCATAGGAGAAGAAACCTTTCAGGAAATTGCAGGACAGATTCTGAACCAGCATTAACTCCATCTCTTCCCAAGAGCTGGAGACAATACTGCCCTACAGCCACTACAGGGCTTGCAGGGAAGAGGTACTTTTATAAGCATCTACATTAGAGACAAGATGTATCTACAGTTGCCCCTCAGGGACATAATATTTGAAACACCCCAGGAAAAGTTCTGAGATTTTTCTTTTTCTTTCCCTGCTAGAAAGAGAAGGCCACTTTGCAGAATTTTCTCCAAATTTTCTTTATTTTTTTTTTGGTGCATGTGTGTGTGGTGACCAACTTTTCCTTACCCACAATGCCCCAGAACAACACTAGGTAGGTCACCTCCCCCCACCTGACCCCGACGCACACACAATGGCCCCATCTACATGGCACCGCTTTGGCCCCCCTCCCCGTCGCAACTGCGCAGCAATGTGGCTTCAAATCACCATGCCTGCGATACACTGGCGATGTACTGCGTGCTTCCCTAAGAGACTCACCGTGCTCTTTTGGGGGGGGGCATTACACTGAAATGTGCAGCTGTGCAGTCTCATGAGTGTGGGGGTGCGATACTTCAGTGGCTGTTTTCTATATCAGGGGCTCTGCTGTGTCTTTCTGACCCTGTTTTAGGTAAAAATTGGGTATTTTTAGGTAAAAATTGGCTCCTTCATTTCCGCACCATCAGTTTGTCAGTTCCCCAGCCTGAGACTCTCACGATGATCCGCACTCACAAGTGCTCCGAAATGGTGGCTGGAACGATGTTGTTCCTCCCTCAAGACCCCCCCCCCTCCAGCCCTTGGGTACTGAGTCCAAAAGCAACCGTTGCAAAGATACAAAGCTGCAAAAATGTGCGACAGTGTGATTAAATAAATGAAAACGCCCCTCTTTGCCTCTGTAACTGCACAGCTGTGAAGAGATGGGGGAGCAAAGGGGTGTCACAGAGTGACACAGGCACTATGCATGCCCACAACACGCCCACTGCAAAATGCAAAGTTGGTTCGGGGAAGGAACAGGTGGCCCGGAACCGCGAGGGAACCCACGGCAAACCCCAAAAATCACAGTAAAGCGACTCCTTGGAACTCTGCTTTTTCTGGGCGAAAACCACAGACGGCTGCAAAGTCGTGACTACGTCATCTATCATGAGGGACCTTGACTCGCACCCACCCCAGAGTAAAAGCCCGGTGTAGATGGGGCCCAGGTTAGAGAACAATGCTAGATATGGGCATTGTGAAGGATGAAAAATGGTGACCAGGCCGCCAACACAGTTGCTGCTATTGCCCCTTGTTGTGGCAGCACACACAAAACAAAAGCCCCTAAGAAAAAGAAAGAAACTGTGCTACAACCACTGCTAACATCCTCGAGAAACCGTTGGAGAATTTCTCCTTTCCCTGGAGGCTTTGGTGAACTAGGCCCCCCAATTTCTCTGCCCACAAATAAGGTGGAGAATTTCAAGAGGACATTTGTACACAGCTCATAGCAGGGGTTATTTTGTTTATTTATGTCTTAGGACAGACTAGTGAGATCTGACCTGCAGTTTGGGCACTACTGCTTTAAACAGATACCCTTGTAAAAACCAACGAATCAACCAATCCCACACCTCCTCTATTATGACACATTTTTAGCAACTTTATGGAGTTTTGGTGTTTGATGGTTCCCACCACATTTGGTTGGCTTGGGATGTTGTTGTTTCTAATGGGGGGTGATCACTTTGTCAATTGATTTAAAACAACAACCCTGTATTATAAATGCATAAAGGAAGGAAAAAAGAATTGTACACATCCCCAGTTAAAAATTAAAACCACAGGAGGATTTTTAACTGTGCCAAGGTTGCTCAGTGCTGATTAGCAATGACCATTAAGCAATCATTTATGGATTTGCTGCGAGTGTTCATAGATACTAATGGGTTTTAGAATTCCTCTGGAATCCTCAAAGGTCAAAGGAAGAAAATGAAGTACGAAGTGATAAAAAATGGATTAGGTGACTAATGGACAGGTTGTATATAGAACGGTTCCAGAACAAAACACTACATTTTTGCCATTCAGGCTGAAGCAAAACACACACACACAACTTTGGGAATTCTGTTCTGACTCTTTTGCCTAGGGAAAAACAACCCTGGGATTTGCAAAGATATTATTTTAAAGTGCCAGTTTTATCTTATCACACTGACATATCTGTACAGCCTATATCTGTATCATTCACTGACTACCAGGCTGAACGTAAGACTTTTTAAAAACATGAACCAGCCATGAACCAGAGCCTGATGAGCTTCAGTTGAACTCTGGGCAAACTGGAGCTGCCCTGTTCACATTCATGTTGGGGAATTATTTATGCATGCAAACCTTTTTGCTAATTTAACCTTAAACCCAAAGGGCTGCCCAGACAGGCAGCTTCTACAATGTTTCTAGGAGGTGATCAGACTTCGGTGAGTTGTCAGTGGAAAGGAGTTCCACCAGTGAACCTGCCAGGGGCTCTGAGACTGACCTCTCTAGCCTGTCATGAAGAACCATCAGATGGACAGTTACCCAGGACAGGACCTTTTCACGGTGGCCCCACATCCTTTGAACTCCTGCCCACCAGCAGGTGCATATCGCTGCCTCATTGGTGCCTTCTGAGCAAATTTTTTTTGTTCCTCCTAGCTTTTTCTTGGTAGTTTCTATGCTGGCTTCATGTTTTCGCTGCTGTTATTTTAGCTGTTAATTTAATGGTTTGCTTTTTTTTAAGTGTTTGCTATGTTGTATTTATTAATTGTTGTAAGCTGCCTTGTAAGGGTTTATACCGTAAAGGATGGACTATAAATATATAATCTATAAAGGAGGATGTTTGTCTGTCTGTCTGTCCGTCTTTCAGCACCATAGCTCCAAGACCATGAAACCTAGAAATCTGAAACTTGGCATGCATACTAAGGGGACCCTAGGGATGTGCACCTCAGAATTATTTGTTTTTTATGACACAGTAGTTAATTTTAATAAATGTAAATGTGTCTGTGTGTTTGAGGCATGCAGTACCAACTTCAGTCAACAGGTGGCACACTTTCCTAACCAGTCATACAGTCATACAGGTTGCAGTCTAACTTTGCAGTCATACAGTTTGAAGCTGGGGGGTGGGAAGTCCAAGAGACAGAGTTATACAGCTGCCCTTCCCCCCACCCCTGCTGTGGGGCAGCCCCCCTCAGGAGAATGGAGTGGGCACTGCTTCAGGGTGCTATAGGGAGGCACCCTGAGAGGGTTCATGCCTAGGGGTGCTAGCAGGCTTTGCTGTATCAAACTAAGAGCTATTCCAACCCGTGTGAAGCTGGGTCTGTTCGATAGTATATTAATAGTAATAGACTGTGGTGCAGCCACCAAGAATGCCTTTCTTCAGGGCCTTGCTCTCTGAACCTGATCCACAGATGGAACCATGACAAAGGGTCTCACAGTGGGTCCCCACAATCTGAGAACTGCCTGTTCTCACATGAACTTGTCCATGGCTGTCATCATCAGAGACCCTGATCACTGAAGGTAGGAGCAGTTAGATAAGGGGGACATGATAGGACTGTATAAAACTATGCAGAAATGGAGAGGGAGAAGTTTTTCTCCTTCTCTTATTACACTAGAACCCAGGGTCATCCAGTGACGTGAATGGTCGGGGACTGAGGACAAGTAAAAGGAAGTCCTTCTTCACAGAGCACATAGTTAAACTATGGAATTCGGTGCCAAAAGATGTAGTAATGGCCACCAACTTGGACAGTTTTAAAAGGGGGTTAGAAACATTCGCGGAGAATGGGACTAAAATTGACTACTAGGGCATTTCTACACCAGCCTAACATCCTACACTTAAAACAGGCCTTTCTGCTTCCATTTTAAATGCAGGATCACGACAACTCCCTTTCTCACCCACTTCCTTCCCCTCCCCTCCCCTCCCCTTCCCCCCTCCTTCTCCTCCACTCCCCTTCCCCCCTCCTTCTCCTGGTATCTGAGTCTTCCATTATCTTTCATTGATCTCGCTCCTCTTCTTGCCGTTTTAACGCTTTTCATGGAGGAAACTCAAGCAGAACACAATGGGGTGATTTGATAGCTCATTATCTGCAATCTTTTTAAAAACAGAACAAGGGCATTTAGTGCAGGAGACACCCTGGAGTGCCACCGTGTCATGTAAAGCGCCCGCAAACTTCCGTGAAGGAGCCATCTCCATCACAGGATAAAAGCTCCGTGTGAAGAAAGCCCTGGTCATAAGGGCTATTTATTACCTCCAGACTCAGAAGCAGTATGTCTCTGAATACCAGTTCTTAGGGGATGCAAGTGGGAGGGTGCTACTGCTCCCATGAACAACTTGTGGGCTTCACATTTGCATCTGGTTGGCAACTGGGGGAAAGCGTGCTGGTCGAGAGAAGTCTTTGATCTCATCCAGCACAGCTCTCCTTATGTCCTTAAATATGATGGTTACCAAGGACAGGGGTTATCCCACAATAGAACCAAGCCTCTGGAACACCCTCCTTTGAGTCCCTTTGCTGCTGGCTTTCTGGCGGCAAGTAAATACCATTTGGGGGGGGGCAACCCCCAACTGCTATATTGGGGATTATGTTGCATGCTGCTAGTTGTTTTGTGTGTGTGTGTGTGTGTGTGGTTTTTATTGCCGATTTAAAAACATTATTTTATGTTTTTCACGTGTTTTTGGTGTTCTGTGTTGTGAGATGCCTTGAAGTGTGTTGGCACAATATATGCATATTTTAATAAATAAATGAAGACTGTTGCTGTTATTGTTGTTGTTGCTTCCGCCAAACAATTCCTTTCACTACATTTCTGTGCTTGGATCCTAATCCATTCTCTTCTACTGATTCAAAGAAAACTGAAAGGCATGCGAGGGTATGAGCATCTGAGTTGTAATTAATTAAAAATGTGAACTTTAATGTGGATGGCATCAGTGCTTCAACCTTCAGAGTATTTGTTTTTGGAAAGGAGAATCAGCGATGTCTGTATTCTTTTACATGCGTGACTGGTGTCTCTGTTATGTGGTGTTGTTTTGTTTCTAAATAATAAGACCTGAAACTTGTAAAAGTTGAAAGGATTCTATCTGTAATGATAATCTTTAAGGTGCATGCCCTGTTTTCACAGCTTTCTAGATCAAAGGCTTTTCCTGAAATATTGAATTATCAGGCTGATAAATCAGATTCACTTCATTTTTTATGAACATTAGTGCTGCCATCAATTTGGAGCTTATGGTGCTAATGGTTTTACAGGAATGTTAATAGTTCTTCATAATGCCCAGAGAAGCAATACTGAAGCCTCTTAAAAGACTGTAACTGCACTCCTGTTGCATGTTTACTCAAAAGTAAGTCCCACTCAGTTAAATGGGTCTTACGCCCAAGTCCGTATGCATAGCTTTGCAGCCTGTTAGGTATAAATGGCTACTGGTTTACCATGTTATAAATGATGCATTTGAAGTCAATTTCAACCCAGTCAAATTCAGGGGATGTAAAACACATTTGCAAATCAGAGGTTTTCATATTTGTATACATCGCTGCACTGGCACAACTTATTTATTTATAAAGCGTGTGTGTTAAAATATTTTAATCCCATTTCTCTATCTATAACAGACTTTCAATGAGGCTCATAATCATATACAGAAAAACAAACAAACAAATACATTCATGGCACAGCAGCCCACAAAACAAAAAATAAACACACGATCAATAAAACATAATACAATGATATAGCAGAGTGAGATAAAAAAATCAGGTAGAGTGGCTACTTGTGAATCGCCCCCCAAAAAGGATAAAAGAGGGTGCCAATGTACATAAAATTTGCATAGCCTAATTTATATGTATAGATGCAAATTTTGAAAGAATTATTAGAATTGAAATAGAAATACAGTACATCTCACCACAGTCAGTGTGGAAGACTGTAAGCAGGTAACCTGTGGGCTTTGCTCGGTCTGCAGTCCAGGTGCTTTTGATGGGCAACTTTGAGGCCCAGCTCTTCCTTCGGATGGTCCTTCATCTGATGGTACCCTTATCGGAGGACAGCCCTCTGGCAGTTGATCAAGCAGAGAACTGCCCTCTGCAGAAGAGGACACCTGGCCACTCTGCCACACAAACACACACATACTCACACCATTAAAGAAAAGCCAGAGGTCTTTTAATCAGTATCCAGGTCAAATACACACTGATCGCAAAGTGTTTCCACCAAGCATCGTACAGTAAACTGAGAGGAGGCCAGACAAACCGCCCTGGGCAACAGGTGCCAAACAGCTCCTCAACACCATGAGAAGCAGCAAGCTAGACACGGCAGGCCCTCTTGCACAGTATCCCACGGCGTCATTCTGCAAACCCAAATGGTGCTAGTGGAGCTCTGCTGAATCTTTCCACTGTGCAAACGGTTGCCCATTACGCTTGCACAACCATTGTGCAAGCAATTGCACAACCGGTTACACAACTGTTTGCACAACCAGCTGCACAAGAGTTATGTGCAGCCAGTTGCACAGCTGGTTTCACAACCACACTTGCACAAACGGAACTTCGGTTGGATTCTTCTCTTGCACATAGTTCAGAACCTAGTTTCCGCTAGCACAACATCATTTGCACTAATGGAATGACACACTTGGATACTGTCCCTTGATTCCCTTTTCCTTGGTCTGATAAAAACTTGTGTGAAACTGCATTTAGCAAACCCACTTGAGTAAATCTGTTAACTACATGTTAACAAAGGAAAAATACACTTCCTTTACATGTACACACACACGTATGTACAGAGAGAGAGAGAGAGATAGAGAGATTGTGCCTTTAAAATCGGAGAAAATCTTCAAAGCTTAAGCGTCCACCTTTCATCCCAGAATGCTAAAACATATAATGATCTTGCAATCCCCCTTCAAAGTGAATCTGTTCTCCTCATTAAATATAAAGGACAGAGAAGAGCATCTGATCATAAATTCAACATGGAATGCTTAGGTCATTCTCCATATAGAACATATAAAACCTCTTTTACCAAAGCAAAAAAAAAGGAGCTAACATTAAGCAACGGGCCTGTTATAATAAATCTTTTGAGTCCCGATTCAGGGAAGAGGAAAGAAGAGTTGGTTCCTGGAACAAAGGAATGTCCAGACGGAATGTCCAGACTTTGAAGACGTACCCATTTTTGGCAATGCTGACTGCACTCAAACCTCCCAATGTTCTTAAGCATGAACAGATCTGGTCATCAGATTATGTGGAAAGGGAACCCCAATAAGAGATCAAACATTGTCATTTTTGTTTTGTTTTTTAATCTACATTTAGTATAATAATGCTAGTTGTACACAATTCTTGAATCATTTTCTGTATGTACCTCTTTCTTAATGGCATTTATTTTCATGGAGAAGAAACCAGTCATTCCTCTAGTCATTAGAGTGACTGGATGGCACAAATGAGGACAGGACTCCTCCTGTTATTTTTAACAGTTGCATTAAAAAAGGAATTACAGCAGGTGCAGATTTCTTTAGCCCATTCATGATTTCTGAAATGTGCTATTCTATTCTATGTTTAATAGCAGAACCTCATTTGCTTTTGAACCTAAGTGCACAATCCTATGCATTTGTAGACACAAAAGGTCCTAAAACTCTCAGCAACCCCCAGACAGGCTGGTTGGGGCATACTGGGAGTTTTAGGACTGTTTTCTACCTAAACATGCATAGGATTGCACCCTTAGACACCCTAAAAGGCATTCCACTCAAATTCTCACACCTATATACATGCTCTAATGAGACTCAGTTAAATTACAACCTATTTATTTATTATTATATTAATATCCTGCCTTTTCCCCTCTTGCAAGGAACCCAGGACACCTTACATAGCTCTCCTCCTCTCCATTTTATCCTCACAACAAGGTAGATTAGGTTGAGAGTCAATGATTGGCCCAAAGTCACCCAGTGGCCTTCATGGCTGAGTTGGGATTAGAACCTGGATTTCCTGAGCCACAGTCCAATACTCTAACCACTATACCACACTGGCAGTGCATTGATTTGTGTGGTCATATTTGAAATATTATGTACAGTTCTACCCCTCCCATTACAAAAAGCACATTATAGAACAGGAAAAGGTGCCAAAAAACAAACAAACCACAACCAATCAAAATGATCAGGGGGTGGCAACACTTGCCAATGAAAAAAAGGCTAGAAATGGACAAATCTGTTAATTTCAGTTTCCTCATTTTTCCAGTCTTAAGCTTATTCTGTCCCATTTCTGCATCAGTCTGCGACTTTTAAAAAGAAGCCCACACAAAGATCCATATAAAATTTTCATACAGAAGCAGCCAGTCCTTCAGATATTCTGGCCCCAATCCATCTAGGGCTTTGTAGATAAGAACCAGCACCTTGAATTGGGCTTGGAAACACAATGGCTGCTGGTGCAAGTACTTTAAACACTGTGTAATGTGGTCCTTATAACACACACCAAACAATAGTCCAGCTGCAGCCTTTGCAGCAGCTGAAATTTCTGAACACTCTTCAAGGGCAGCCCCATGTAGAGCATGTTGAAGAAGAAGAAGAAGAAGAACAACAACAACGGAACAATGTGCGCTCCAGAACTTGAGAGAGGGAGTTTCTGGTCTTCCAAGCACAGCAACAACAAAGCAAAGAAATCTTCTTCCTTTTTATAGAAAGCATTTCAAGAAAAGTTGGAATAAACACCTGCAAAGGAAGATAGGATTTGTCTGTTCTGTGAGAGAGAGCATTTTGGCAGGTGTAGTCAAATACAAATTTCTGAACCAACTGAAATTTTGGTTGAATATTTAGCCTCTAAACAGTGCAAACAATTAACTTGTTTATTCAAAATATTGTTATGCCACCCTTCACCTTTCTGGATTTCAGACTAGTGTACAATGACTAATCACACTGCAGATGCAATAGTAAAACAATGAATACAATCCATCAAAAATAACTTGCAACAGCTTAAAAATGCCCAAGTAAACAAACAAAAAAATTCTTGGTTCAGCTTTGTTGAGTTTTGGGAATATCTTTAGCTGTCACTAAAGTGATGGAAGCCAACGTTAATGAAGGATGGCACAATTGGCCGGGCACAATGAATTCAGGATGGAATAGTTTGTTTTTTGGAAGGTATTCTGGGATTACCTGAAGGAAAATGAGGGTTTTCCACAATACATGCCCAAATAATAATTTATGTCCTTGGTGAACCAGATGACAGTTCAATTTAGTTAAGGGGCATTTCTACACCAGCCTAAAATCCTGCATTTAAAACAGGGCTTTCTGCTTCCGTTTTAAATGCAGGATCACCACTGACTCCCTTTATATGTGCTTCCTTCCCCCCCACACACACACATCATCTTTCATTGGTCTCCCACCTCTTCTTGCCGCTTTAACTCTTTTCACAGAGGAAACTGAAGCAGAACACAACAGGGTAATTTGATAGCTCATTATCTGCGATCTATTTAAAAACAGAACAAGGGGTATTTAGTGCAGGAGAAGCCTTGAGCGATCACGACATCATGTAAAGAGCTCGCAAACTTCTGTGAAGGAGCCATCTCAATCGCAGGATAAAAGCTCGATGTGATGAAGCCCAAGCACTCTCATTCCGGTCCAGCCAGGGAATCTAAACACCAGGGGTATCAACCCCCAAGCCTGTGGGCCAAAACTGGCCTTCCTGGAGTCCCAGACTAACCTTTTCCCAGGCCGCCAACGATTTGGTGGCTTCCCAGCTTTTCTGTGTGTTTTTTTCCACATTCTTCAAGGTTGAAATAATTATTGATTGTTTATTGGCATTGATTGATTGATTGATTGATGATTGATTGATTGATTGATTGATTATTGGCAGTAAGAGCTTTGTACTGAAATATGCTGGCATTTTTAGCCTCACCCCCTTTGCCTTTGGCAACTCCTTGTTTTGCCTTTTCGCCCACTGGATTTCAGCCCCTGGGAGCTTCTTTGAAATTGGATTCAGCCTTCGGGCTGAAAGAGGTTCGATATCCCTGATGTCCACAGAAGCAGGTTTCTGTTAACAATGCTGATGAGGATACAATGCGCATTTGGATTCTCCGTTATGCAAACAGTTCCTCAAATGCAGCTAAACTTGCATAGTTTTAGAACGGTAGCAGCAGCTGAGCAACTGCAGGTAATGTCAGTCTAGATGACTGGTGTGTATGTTCTGTGGGGGGAGGGGTGTAGCAAGTTGAATTCAACCCATTTCAAACCAGATGTTGTTTCACAAGCTCAGTGCCTAACATACCCTGTCCATTTCCATGTGCACCATTATCATGCTAAAACACACACACACACACGTACACGCCACTACGGGTTAAATCCAACATCATGCTAGTGGACGTCCATTACTGTGAAAGGACTTTCTCCTTCTCTCCTCCTCACTACAGCCCTTCACTCCGTCTGGAAATCTGCTGTGCAGGGTTTCCTAGCCCTCAGGAATAGAGCTTTGAGGGCATGTGGGGGGATGCATGAAGGAGGGGAAAATTGCCCTCCCAGTTCCACTGATGGCTTGGATCCCACCCTACATAGTGCCGCTGTGGCGTTCCTGCCTATTTACCCATATGAATACCTTCTCCATAAGGCCTTTCCTGCAGCAGGCAACTCCTTCCACCACACACACACAGTAATGCTGCCACCAGGACCTTTACCTCAGGTCCAGCACCTTTACTTCTCAAGATGTGAGGATACACTGGCCTTTTATTCTGACATATAGTATCCGCTTATCACTTTTACCCTTTGTAGCCATGAGCAGTAGGCGTGGGATTTTGAAAAGCAGAGAAATATTTATTATTTACAGAATGTAAGGTGTTAAACAGTAAATAGCCACTTCACTCTCCTCCTGCACATAGATAATTGAGTTACAGTAATAAGTCACTTTAAAAACCTTCTATATCTCCTCTCACACACTCGATCACCACTCTAATCCTATAAACACAATCCTAGGTGCTATCCATCTCCTCTCAAGCTCCTCACAAAGACAACATACCTCCTGTCACTCACACCACTCACTCACTAGATCTACTTACCAGAAAAACCCAAAGTCATAACATTAATGGATATATATATAGACAGATTCTCATGGATCACTGCCTTGTTGTGGCGAAGGGGCTTGCGTAACTCAGTGAAGCCATAAGCTATGCCGTGCAGGGCCACCCAAGATGGACAGGTCATGGCGGAGAGTTCTGACAAAATGTGGTCCGCTGGAGAAGGACCACATAGCCTGGTGTGCTATGGTCCATGGGGTCACGAAGAGTCGGACATGACTGAATGACTGAACGACTGAACAACAACAACATAGACAGATTCATAACATATATATATATATATATATATATATACATCTGTGCGTGCGTGACATCACAGCCTCCTTCCAGGATTGGCATCAGGAAGTCGCATTGTTGGCCATCTGCCAAGTCCCATGCCTCTGCAGGGGTCCACAGCTAACCACCAAAACCATCTGACTATGGTCTACCAAAAATGACTGGAAGAACCCTGCTCCTTGCTTTTGCAGCTTTTTCCTATGCAACTGGCTCCATGCTAAGGAATATTAGTCACTGATGGAACATTTACCTTGCCTTCTTGGACCAGGAAGGTTATATTTCAGTTCATTAACCAAACAGACTTGGGTTCACTAAGCATTCCCAAATACAGTTAGGATGTCAGCACCTCACTTTCCTTCAAGTAGCAAGAACGCTACTAGATTTCCCCACTTGTAATGACTTCTTTGCTCAGCTGCTATCTGGAATGGGGTAGTGGGGAGGAGGACAAGTGTGTTTCTCTTTGCGTTGTAGTAAGAGATGCCAAGTTTCTAAGCTGGAGCCTTAAAAACTCTTACGCCAAAATGTTAGGAAGTCTGATTTCTCTACAACAATGATTGGCGTTTTTTTCAGCAGTTCTTTTTACTAGGACACACTTTCTGGCAATAAAAAGGCGATAGCAACTAATATAATTAGGCCTGCAAAACAATCTCTTAAGTAGAGGTTTGTCTCCCAATAGAACAAGCATTAAATTATTCATTACAGGACTCTCCAGGAATAATAACAATGGTTCCCAAAAATGTATTATAAATGCACATTCCCAGAATTAATGATAAACCAAACCAGATGTTCTTCAGTGGTTGGCCTGAGCATGGAAAGCCAATGTGCCAAACTAAATGGCCCACCATTAGAAGCCTTCAAACATGTATGTGAGGCTGCTGTGGACCAAAGACTTTCCCACTGGTGTAGGACTGAAGCTCTCACTAGACATTCCCTACTACTGTAGGATTTGCGCTTCCAGCATAGTATTTACTTTAAATCCTCCTCAGTGTTTAGCCTACTATTATACCTACTACTAACTCTCCAATCTGCCAGCAGCTTTACATTCTTTTACATTCTGATAGAAAGAGAGTGCAGGCTTAAGACTACCATCTATGCACCATGTTAAGACATCAAATGTATGTATGTATGTATGTATTTATTTATTTATTTTATTCATTTCATTTCTATACCACCCAATAGCCGAAGCTCTCTGGATCATCAAATGTAGATCAGCCGTTGTTGGAGAGTGAGGTTGCTGCCTCAGGCATCAGAATTTGAATGCCCTGAACGTTATTTAATTTTTTATTTTAAGGTTGTACCCAGATTTAGTCAGAGTGGATCCATTGAAATAAACAGGCATGTTAGTCAAGCCTAACCTAAGTCCTATCGATTTCAATGGGTCTACTCTAAGGATGACTAAATCTGGATTTAGCTCATTGATTTTCACTGCCAGAGATGGGGAGATGTGGTTGTGGGATTTGGGGGGTCTCAGATGCCAAAATAACTTGGCTGCCTTTGGGTATTACGCACCTTGACTTGGGTGGATGTAAGGCAGCATTTCCTGCTCTGCTTCAGGTGGTAATATGTCTAAGGTAGCCCTGCTCCTCAACTTTGGAACTTACCATCCCAAACTCAACAAAGAAGGAATAGCCCACAGAAGCCTTGAAAGACCATCTTCCTTGAGCTGGCCTAATCCACTGCTGGCCACAATCCAGATAGAGTTAGTCTCACTTCAGTCCCAATGAAATCATTGGGGCAAGTTTATCATTTTTAATGGGACTTTAACGTAGCTAACTTTGATTGGATCAGGACCATTATGCCTGGTACCTTTTGGAACTAGATAAATTACTTATTTAATCCTAATATTATGATCTGAAGCATGCTTAGCTCAAAGTAATTTTCACTGGAATCAGTAATATTTCTTTCCAAGAAGGATTGGGCTGGAAATAAACAAAAGGTGGAGTTACGGCCAATGTATGCATCCCATCCACTTTATGGACACTTCTTTAAATTGCTCTGCATGGATTATTCCAAGATGTAGTCTAAATGTGCACAGTGCAGCAACTTTTCTAAAGCTAAGCAGGTCTGGACTGGGTTAGAGCATGGATGGGAGACTAGCTGGGAATCCTTACATATGCCACCTTGATCTCATGGAATAAAGGTGGTGAAGGGGGCTATAGATGCATAGTTGCTCATCAAGGCAAAGGTCATAAAGGCCCACCATGGTGACTTAGCTAAGTTTAACACTTGCTTGTGATGTATTGATCAACCAAAGTCTGTTTGGGGGCCAAGAAGTAGAAAAGCTATGGAGGGAGCAATCCTATGGCTGCTAGACAGCAGCTAGATGGCCATAGGATATGTTGTTTTCTGGGAACCAACCATAGAGCCCGCGTTCCGAGGTCGGTTCCCGGAGAACCAACCTCCCCCACTTCTGCACTGCCTCAGAGGCAGTGCAGAAAACCCCATCCTCCACCCTCTCAAGAGGAGTGTGGAGAGGCCGAAAAGGGGCGTGTCTGGGGGCGTTCCAGGGCGGGGAGTGTGGAAATGCCAGTACGACACATCCAATGTGTTGTACAGCAGCCTCCTCCCCTGCTCAGCCCCCCCTTCCCCCGCAGCTAGACAACCGAAATTGGCTGTCTAAGCAGAATGCAGGGCAGGAGGAGCATGGAGGGAATGATCCCCTGCGTGTTTTTCCTGCCCTGCATTGGATAGACAGCTGCCTCCAAGTTTGGAGGCGGCTGCCTATCTGGATAGGATTGCACCCTAAGTCTGTTTCAAAGTTGATGGACTGCATCCCACAGACTCAAACAGACTCTGCCTTCCTAAAAAACCTACGTTTTATTTAAACAAAGCCCTTTCCACAAAGCTCTCTCAGGCGGTGTCCTCTCTCCCCTCAGGCCAGAAGCAGTGGGTGTTGTCCTCAACCAGTTCCTGGTTGCTCCCCAGAAGCACAACCTACTCAGGCTGAAGCCAGCAGCTCTTTCTCATTGTTACAAACTCAAAAGTTGTTTGTGGCCTAGAATGGCTAGTGTACAAAGTCATGTTAAGAATGGTACAAGAACAGGATAGGAAGTGGCTGTGGAGTTTGCTCTATGAAGAAAGATACAGATAGTAACAGAAAAACTGTGGGGTAGAGATTAAGAAATTTGGCAGGTTTCTTTAAAATGAAAACAGTATATCACCCAGAAAAGGTGTGGCCCTAAGAATGGAGGAAGGGTCCTCCAACAGAGCTGGAACACCTCAGAGGAACCAATCAGCTAGCTTAAAATGTTACGGTTTCCATATATATTGATAGATGTGGATTTTAGAATATTTGATGAGGAAGAGGGTATAAAACAAAACCTCGCTTTAGCTTTGGCGTCTACTTTCCGAAATTGAGGAGACTGGTGGTTTTCCCAGCCCTGGATTAGGGATTCTCGAGGGAAGTAGCCCTTTGCCAGCAAATATTTCTAAGTGTATACTATACTCCCTTTTATCTTTGCATTAACAGTACAGTGTGTGTGTGTGTGTGTGTGTTAGTGTGAAACTGTCTTTCAGATTAATAAAACTGATCCTTCTATTGAGTTGTTTGATCCTGGTTCAATACTTTCCAATGCCAGAGATAAGCCACACCCTAGAACATTAAGCTAAATACAGCAGGCAAGATGTAGGGACCCGATATAACTCTAAGGTACCTTCTTCAATGAGCAAGGGTATTCTGGGTACCTTTTACATTATTAAGGATGCAATCCTATGGATGTTTAGACAGAAAAAAAGCCCTAAAACTTCCTGCATTCCCCAGCCAGCATTGCTGGCTGGGGATTGCTGGGAGTTATAGGACTTGTTTTCTGTCTAAACATCCATAGGATTGCACCTGAACATTTCTGTCTAAACATCCATAGGATTGCACCTGAAGTAGCCATTATAATTGAGCAAGGGTAATTGAGAGCACAATCCTATGCATGTTTAGGCAGAGTAAAGTCCTACAGCTCCCAGCATGGCTGGGGAATGCTGGGAGTTATAGGTCTTTTTTCTGTCTAAACATGCATAGGATTGTGCCCTTAATTACTTTTTAAACTGTAAAGTTTTCATAATTGGCAAGGAATCCTTCCAGGTTCCGTTAAATAAACAACAGTATTAATTGGGCAAGGATTTCTTTTAAATTATTCCCATTTATCCAACTTTTCGTACTGTGGCAAAGTCCCTACAGTGGGATAGAAATGTAGCACAAAATAAATGAAACAAAAAATAAATGTGAAGAAGAGCTATTTGTGTGCTGCAGGTCATTACACAGATGCTATGATTCTTCACCACAAATGTCTATTTCTAATAGGCTTTCCTGGTTTTTAAAAGCATTTCTAGTTTAAAACAATGAAGGTTTCAAAAATTGATTTTGGTTTTAATAAAGCTGTTTTAGTTGCTTTTACTATTCTTACAGTGTTTTTGTTCTTAATTGTTTAATAGTGTTGCACATTTATCTCTGTAAGGTACCTTGAGCTTTTAGGGGAAAGATGACTGATATGTGTAGGAGGTAAAGAAGCAAATAAAATTGGATCTAGCATTCCCTGAGCAGAGGGAAATTCTTCATGGAAATGGGTGATCTCAGCAATCTTGCAGCTCCTGTGCAGTCCTTGAAAAATCTGCTCCAGAGAGTTTGGGGACATGTCAAAACAGCATGGGAGATAACATGAGGGCGCTGTAAGAGGAACAGGGTGTTGGCAGAAAACGCCTCTCTCCCACTTCCATTCATGGAAGCTCTGCTTGATCCACGTTCCTTCCATGAACAGAACAACTCCTCCCAGAAACACAAAGGCACTTCTGGATCCAACCCACTATAAATAAATGTCCAGAATGAAAAGTTTGGAGTGCTACTGTGCAAACAGGTTCCACTTCACGGTACAGCACTGTGCACAAATAGCTTAACATGTAGTGACAGCCAAGCTGTCACACGGAGCTGTGAAAATGTTCAATGGAACCTTTAAACTGGCCCTTAGTGAAGTCCCATTAATCTTGACTGGAGACAGGGCTAGCATCAAGGGTAGTCATGGTTGGACACCAGCCGAGGGCCCACACTCCAGGAGGGACCCTCTGACAACAGTCCAATGGGCTTGCTCCTCCTCTTCACCATTGCAACCTGCTTGTTTACCTGTCTCTCACCTTGACGCAGACAGTGGTTGTGACATGTGCCTGTGTATATGTGTTTAAGAAGCCCGCAGCAGTTAGTTTCTCTTTCCTTTCTGGAGACCTGGGTGGGCCCCCTTCTCTATTCTCTTTGTGTAGGCTTTTGAGCCAGGCAGTCTGGTGTCTGGTTCATCCAGAGTTAGTCTCCTCTCATGTGCGTCTTCATAAAGAATGCTTTTGTGGAAGCTTTGGAATCAGAAGTGCGTTACTTGGAGAGCAAGGCCTAGGGGTGGACTACAAGTTGAGCCCATTGAGGGTGTCTTGCCCAAGGGTTCTCAAAACCCTGGAGCCAGCACTGGCTGGAAGTTACACATCAGGAGGAAAGTGTGGTGGTTTGTTGTTTTATTACGTTAGCATGTTCCGAAATGTGTCAGAGGAGTTTATGATGCAGAATGCTAGACCAGAAAGTAATGACATATAATTGGCTTCTCTGTCATACAAGGGTTTTTTCTGTTTACTATGCTTCAGGAGGGGTGGTAGCCCAATAAACACCAGCAAGCTAAACACATCGGAAGAAAGACCACTTCTGAAAGGCCAAGGAAGTACAGTGGTGATATACCACCTACAGAACATCTTCTATGTATTAACATGGTTTCAACTAGTCCAGATCCCTATTCAGAATTGTTACACCTCAAATATGCTTCCCTGGGACTAATAAAAATCCCATTTGTCTTGACTTATGGGGTGGTACTTATATCTGTACTGGAAGTGTGTGTGTGTGTGTGTGTGGGGATGCTTTTTGAACTTTGGTGGGGAGAGTGGTCAATTCCGTAAGTCAGATGTAGCCAGGTTTAGAATTTATCAGTTGAACTTAATTTTATTTACAATCCTATTTTCAAAGGATTGGTTTAGGGTGAACTATTCCAGGCAAGAAACGCACACACACCGTGTATGTGTATATGTATGTGTGTGTGTGTGTGTGTGTGTGTGTATATATCCCCCCCCCCCCCGGTTCTTCTCTGGTCTCTTTTCCTTTACACAGTATCATTTTAATTCTTTACATATACACAGTGCTTTTTTCTGGTGGAACTCACCAGAACTGAGTTCTGGCACCTTTTCTTCTAAGAGAGAGAGAGAGAGAGAGAGAGAAAGAGAGAGTTTGTCCACTATTTTAATGGTCTTCATTACAATTTAATCACCATCTACTCTGGAGGAAGCATAATCCAAGAGTAAGGAATTGAAATAATACTGTGTAAAGGCAAAGAGACCAGAGAAGAACAGGAGAAATGATCCTATCCCAGGTTAGAACCTTCAGAGAATTCTCAGGAAAAGCACCAGCTTCCTTCCCCCGCCCCACCCCAAATTCTCCAAAAGGCTTGTAAAGACTCAGTCCGTTCCAAACTGAGGTGGGCAGATTTTGCCCATCACTGAAGGGAACATTTAGAGGGGGTCCCCAAACTTTGTGGGTCAATGGGCACATTTGGAATATTGGGAGACTGTTATGGGCACTCTCACAAAATGGCTGCCTTTGAAGCAGGCTGGCCATACCAGAAATGACTGTCATGGTGGGCATGGTCAGTCACAAAATGCCCATTTCTTAAAAGGCAAACTGGTGAGGCGAAAAGAAAAGTACAAGGCAGAACGGGGGTATGAGCTCCGAAACACAGAGCCACTTATTTGAACCCACAGTTTTCTGCACAAACTGATGAGGCTTGGCCAAGTAACTTGGCCAAGAGTGCCACATGGGGCCCAGAAGCATTCTTGGAAATAAAGATGGTTCTGGAGGCTGGCTCCTCACTTTGCAGCATATCAGCCTCCTAGCTAAAAAAAAGTTTCCATTAAAAAAACTAAAAATTAAAATCAGGAGGGTCAGGGAGCCTGGAGGGCGCCAAGAGAGGTGACTGCTGGCACAATGGTGCCCATGGATCCTATATTGGAGACCCCAGCAGTATGGCATTGCCCACCTGCAGTGTGACATGGTATAGTCCTGTCTAGTAGCTATGGATTCTGACCTAGGGATGGGAGAACCAGGGATGCTCGAGCTTGCCAAAACACTCCGAATACTTTGACACTCAGTTTGGATCACCCCTGTTTTCATTTGCAACTTGTTTTTCAATTCGCTTGACTGGGGAGTGCACATTTCTAATGGGAAAAGTGAGCGTCTCTGTGTGCATTTTTCAGAAGTGCACGCTTTCTCCCCCTTCGTTAACGTGCGAAAATATGTTTATTTGTTGTTGTTTTAAATGCACATTTCAAAGTGCGCATGAAACACACACACACACACACACTGTTGCAAGTTCAGGAATGCGTGGACATTTTTGGAAAAATGTGTTCCCGTTCATGTTGGAGGCTGTGAATGGGGCACGTTCAGATGATTTGCGAACTGAGTCGAAATTCTCATACGTTCCTGTTCTAACCACCTCAGTCCAGAGCATGTGTGGACACAGGGGCTCAGCTGAATCTCTGCTTTTTCTTGTCTGGTTTAGAGAATTAGGCCTGCCAGAGAGAAACGCCGTGATTTCTGTCTGCCATCCCCACGAGAATGTGCCTCCCACTCATCTCAGTCCTCACCATGCCACATGAGAATATGCCTCCTGCTGCTGAACTCGTGTACATAAACAGAGAGGTATTTTGGCCTGTCTCAGACTGAAATTATCCCAATAACTGAGGTTCAGAAGGCATCATTATCAGGAGTCTGGGCCCGAAGGGTACAATTATGTCAATGTCTTCAAGGCTAAAACAATTCTGGGCCTCTTCCAGCCAGCGCATATCACTGTCAGCTCCTCAGACAGTTTACCTTTTCCCAAGGAGCTTTTCCTCCCCTTATCGTCTTGGCAGATCTAACAACTGAGTACTCCAATTACTGCACTTAAGTACAAGCCACATTACATATACTTTACACCTCATCTCTATCTCTGCCATTCTGGTGATGTGATATTATGCAAACCTGTCCTTGAAGGGGGAAAAAAGCAACAAAACAAAACAAAACCCAACAGCATTAGAACAGTGGAGTTGAAACCAAGTGGCCGTGAGCGATCAGATTTCTAGATGGCTTTTGATCAGAGCAGGATCTCACAGGGAGTCCTGACCCAACAAGCCTCAAGGTTTATAAAAATTAAAATTACCCCCCAAAATATTCCTTAAACTCTACAATAGTAGAACCTGGGGGTTGGACTCGATGGCCTTGTAGGCCCCTTCCAACCCTACTATTCTATGATTCTATGAACCAGTGTGGGATAATGGATAGAGCAGCTGTCCCCAATCTGGTACCCTCTGGATGCTTTGGATGACAAAAACATCTCTTTTTTTCTAAGTCTTTATTTCAAGAAGCCTTCCTTGATTGACCAGACACAGTTTTATCAGCATTCTGTTTTTAAAACAACTTTTAATATGGTGTTTTATTCTTTTTATTCTTCTATCTTTGATTGTTCACTGCTCTGGAACCAGTTGAGATGTGGAGCGGTATAGAAACCTTGTAAATAAACTCCCATCGTCTCTGGCCATTGCCCATGCTGGCTGGAGCACATGAGTTGTAGTCTGAAGCATCTGGAGGGCACACCAGGTTGGGGAAAGCTGGGATAGTGTGACAAAAGTGGACTGGTGAGAACTGGGTACCAAATCCCAGTCAGGTGGAAAGTTCCTTACAGGATGGTTGTGAGAAAAACTGTGGATAACAAGTCCTTATGGATACAATCCTAAACTCCATGGAGGAATAGTGGAACATCAGCGTCATAATAATAAGGATTTAAGAAGAGTTCTGATTACATTCTGATTATGTGGATTAAAGGCCTAAAGCTGAAGATTCCAGTGCTGTAACATTTTAAAATTCTTCTCAGATAGTTACTGTACATACTGGGATACTAAGGGCACAATCCATGTTTAGACAGGAAAAGTCCTACAACTCCCAGCATTCCCCAGCCAGCCTTAAGGGTATTTGCATCCTGAATAGATACTTAACAATGAGGGTCACTCAGGGTTACTTCACATATTGCATTTTTTCTAGCATACATCTAAGGCCAGAGTGAGCAACTTGTAACCCTCCAGATGTTGCTGGACTGCAACTCCCAACATCCCTCCCCACTGGCTGTGCTGGTTAGGGCTGATGGGAATTGCAGTCCAACAACACCCGGAGGGCACCCACAAGTTGCCTGGTCTAAGCTGTTTTGAGTCTGCGCCAACCAAAGTAAAGGTTGACTGTGACAAGTGTATCATAAAGCCACACTTACTAGGAAGAGATGATCGTTGGCTGCAGCTCAGTGGCAAACGTGATTCTATGATTCTATGAAACTTGGGGTTTGAAAATAAGAACATTGGAAGACCCCGGTTGGATCCTACCAAAAGTCCATCTAATCCAGTATCTCACTTCCCACTGTAGCCAGACAGATGCCTCCACGAAGCCCACAGGCAAGGGCACAAAGACAAAAGCCCTCCCACACTGTGGTCCCCTAGCAATTCAGTGGTACACTATCTCCGTATGTGGAGATTTAGTATTGAGGATATCGTATACACAGTATATAGATACTGTGGCTAATAGCCACTGACAAGAGGGACCTGAACCAAAATGTTGCAGTGTACCCTCATGTTCTTGTTGGATAATAGGAACAGCTCCCCATCCTTCCAGACACCAGGGGGCAATAGCGAATGTTGTCTGATCAGTTCTTTTATGCTGTTCCCTCCCTTTCCTCTTCCTTCCTTCCCCCTCCTCCTCCCTCTGTATCTGCAAGGAGCAGCAAGCGCCGTGCAGCTCTCTCCCTGAAGGAAGCAAGTAAGCATTGTAAGAACAGGCTCATTGTAAGAACAGGCTCATTGCCTGTTCTGGATGGGTTGCACTCCCTCTGAAAGATCAGGTTCATAGTCTGGGGGTACTCCTACATCTATAATTGCCGCTGGAGGCCCAAGTGGCCGCAATGGCTTGGAGTGCCTCTTACCAGCTTCAGCTGGTTCGCCAGCCACAACCTCTCCTGAACAGGGATACTTAGCCACAGTGGTACAGCTGCTATCCTCAGGACTGGATTACTGCAATGCACTCTTATGTGGGGTTGCCCTTGAGGCTTCTCCGGAAGTTGGAGTTAGTGCTGAACGCAGCAGCTCAGCTGTTGTCTGGAGCTGCCCCTTTCCAGCATGTAACTCTTTTGCTGAGGGAACTGCACTGGCTGCCTATTCGCTACCTGGCCAGGTTTAAGGTATTAGTACTAATGTACAAAGCCCTAAACAACTTGGGACCAGGATACCTGAGAGTGCGCCTTCTTCTTTAACAACCTGCCTCATCACTGAGGGCATCAGAGGGCATGTCCCTGCTGGTTCCACATGGACCCATGGCCCGGATGGAGTCCACCAGGAAAAGAGCCTTCAGTGTGGTGCCCCTCTTCCTGTGGAACTCCCTGCCTTTGGTGGTTAGGCAGGAGCCAACATTCCTTCCAGCGCCTCCTGAATATATCGTTATTTCAAGAGGCCTTCCTTGAGTGACCAGCTGCAGTTTATTAAATTCAGAATTTGTTTCTTTTAAATTATTTTGACATGGTGTTTTATTGTTTTATCTTTGTTGTTCACTGCTCTGAAATCTTTTGATGTGGAGCAGTATATAAATATTGTAAATAAATAAATAACTCATGCCTTTGCTCTCTTACACTTACATACCCAGCTTTAGGGGGTGCTTGTAGTTAAACAGTGTTAGATGGCCTTCTCTGACAATGTGTATAAAAGCACTAAGAAAGGACGTTGATTTGAACTTCTTTTAAACTGGCTCTAGCCTGTGTTTTTTTTGCCTCCCATACTACATGCTGTGTTGCTATGCTTGCTCTACATAAAGCAACTCTGCTGTAAGTCACACCAGACTTTCCAACAGTTCTAACAGGAGTGTTCCTGTTCAGGGTTCCAGCCAACCATGCCTCTCTTCCAGGATATTCCATGCCATTCCCCCCACCCTGATTTCTGGTTTTCTTTTCCAGCTAACACACATTGTTCTGTGGCTACTAAGCATGCTCAGTTCTCATTGGGCTAGGGGATTTGTCACCCAACTTTTAAAAAAAGATTTTTTTGAATTTCTTCAAACCTTGGAGTTCTAGCAAGAAAGCATACTGATTCCTCCATCCTGGGGTGATCTCTTCTCCATGCATTTGTCTATAAGAATATACACAAGATTGCCTCTCTATTATGTACAAAACAGCTCTCATGCAGAAGGACAGTTACTTATTACACATTTACCCAAGATTCTGTGTGTCTTACTCGTACATGCAATTGCCTCCTATGCCACCATGCTTTGGGTGAACTTCAAAAACTTGCTCATTGTAAGTACTGTGGCTGCCACTAAAATTGCAGAGAAATTTCAGACCATGTGGAGATTCCTGCTTTGACAAACACCCAAGGAACCTTGACAAAAACCAAAGGCATTTTGATAAAAGTAGCCAAAAGTATCAAGGAGTCATGCAAACACCTAAGTTGCCACCAAGTTCTGCCTAAGGTTAATTTTTGAGGTAAATTTGGAAGTCTCCATGGGAAGAAACACCTGGGTTCCCCTCTACATACATTTCTCAAGAGAGTTTGACCATTCCTGGTAATGGGGAATCTCAAGTTGTGGTCATGTTAGACTCCTTAATACAACTCCCTTAGATAGCAATCCCCTCATAGGGTGGTTGAGCTGTCAGTGAATCCCCTTCCAATACTAGTTATTTTCAGTCTCTCTGACACAGCTACATTTTTCACGTAACTTGCATTGCAGCCTTTCCCGTGGTTTGTGGCAATCATGGCTTCAATTACGTTTCTAAATAGCTTGGCTTAACTTGCTGTCCTGCAGCTCCACTCCATCAAACAAAGGTCCCATTTCTGGAGAAATCATGGTGGAGTCTTAACAGCGAGGTTACAAAGATCACGACCTTTTGTGGGAAACCTGCCCAAAGGTTATGCTTTGCATCACAAAAGTCACGAACGTGACAGACGTAACCCTTGTTCGTGGTCCCCCCCCCCTTTTATTTAAGTGTTTTTAAAGAACAGCCTCTAGCGTGTAACATTAATCACTGATTGGAAGTTTACATAAATGTAGAAGTAGTAATCTAAAACCTGTCCCAAATTAGAAAAATGTGATGGGGAAGTAGTTAATGTGGAGTTGGAATTTTTCTGATTACACTATTTATCAGGTAACATTTCAAATAATTAAACTGAGCTGTGAGAAGAATTGAAGGAGGATGGTTATGGGTCAGGATGGTGGTTGTGTTTTGTTTTAATCTCCAAGCTATAGAAACACTGTTGGGGCCTAAAATATCACATATACATGCAGATTAAAGGGGGTGAGGAATCTATGTAGACCAGGCCAAAGAGACATCTGGCAAGGAAGGGCAACTTTTAAAATGTGTCTTGATAACTTTGAAATGAAAATGATGTGCATTTGACCGAAGGTTGCATGGAAAGTTAGCAGCAAGTTAACTCCATATTAACTCAAAAGACAGGGACTTCATATCAAATCCACAAAAAGCCTTTCTGGAATAGGTTCAAGATGCTGGGCTACACTTAACAATCATTTCTTTTACATCAGATGCCTTTTAACAGCATTAAGGAACAAATACAGAAATCTAATATTGGACAGGGGTTTGCTCTGCCTGCCAGTCATTCTAGCGTTTGCTACTTGTATTTAACCTTTTAAAATTATTATTTATGTAGCACAATTTTCTGGATGCTAAGGCTAGAGATAAATGATTGCTTTTTAAGAGCATTGAATGTAGTATGATTGAAGCATTGTTGCTTATAGTAGGTGAACTTGTTTTTTTGTGTTCCACTTATGATCTCCAGTCAAACAGGGATTTTTTTAAAAAAAATTAATTGTGGGAGAGACCATAGCTTAGTGGTGGAGCGCATGTTTTTCTTGTAAACCTCCAGGTTTTTGTTTTTTTAATAGGGATGCTTTGGTAAATCAGGTATCAAGCAATGGGAAAGCCCCTGCCCAAACCCTGGAGCGTAGGACTGGAAAGAAACAGTGATTTGACCAAAAATTAATGAAATTGACCCAGTAATTTGAGGAGAATGTTTTTGTGAAATGGCCCCTCTTCCAAATTTGTTTCACCAAATAATTTGGCTGGTGTTCCCATTGTTTAAAATAACTTTATGTCAGGCCTGCCTCATATAAAAGTGTGACAGCTTGGACAGTCCTTTAACAAGTTTTTAAATTTCATCATTCTCACTGAGAGAGGAATTAGAGCGAAGAGGGCACAGAAAGACATTCAAGAGCTCTCTTTTTATATGCATTCTAAATAGGAAGTTGTATGCTATGTGGTAGACAGGAGCACCTTGAGAAGGAACAGAAAAAGTAAGTCCTGCTTTGCTAATCTTCATATGAACAGTTTGTGAATAGGCTTAAGTAGACATACTTCTTTGGAGGCATTCATACTTAACAGACGTGCCCTGTGATCAGTAATGATGTTGTTGCACTTACAAGCAACAAACAGGCATGGGCTGACCCACAGAAGGATCCCTCTAGCAACACAGTAAGGCTCAGGTGTTTCGTAAAGCAATACAAGTCCAGGACAACGTGGGGCATCTTTCCTGGTCCCAGGCATTCCATCCCCCCCATCTGGATTTGGACCTGAAAGACCAAGGAAGGGTGTGGGTGTACGGAGGGTAACTTGTAAGCAAGCACAGTTTGTGACATTGTACATCATTGCCACTGAACACAGGGCATGGCAGTTAAGGCAATTGCCTTAGCTTCCAATTTCAGGCTTTTGGAGCTTGAGCCAACATGAGATAGCCGTAATTTTGGTCTTAAAGTGACAGGTTTTTAAAAATAATTATTATCATTGAATATCTATATTGTAGGTTAGATCCAGGTTGGCCATTTTGTGAATGGAAGAGCTCCTTCCATTCACAGAAGGCACTGGGAACCAGTGGGGGCTCTCTGCTGGAGAAAGGGGAAAGGGAGATGATTTTTGGTGACTCCCCCCCTTCCCCCTGCAGCCCCCCGTGTTACTCCGGAGTGTCCCCCAGAGCAGCTTTTCAGGAGACGCAGGGTGCCACAGGGGGAAGGGAGAATCGTGAAGATTGCCTCCTTCCTCCAGCACAAGCAGAACTCCAGTAATACTCTGGATCCAACCTTATGTAACCCGAACATGAGCCAAGTAACATTTTCAAAAACTTTATCTGTACTCTTCCACCTACACTATCCTGGTATGGAGCATATTTAGTGAGTGCTTATCCTTTAGATATATCACAGTATAGGACATTCTTCAACAATACCAGAATTCTTAATTGAAAGGAAGATACATTATTCATGAGTGAATTTGCTGAACATTTGTTGGCAATGAGAAATTGCCATCTTTATGTTTTTAAAGTTTTAATGTTTAATTTTTAAAATATTTTAAATAACGTTTTTCAATGTTTTTAAAGTTTTAAAGATTGATGTTTTAAACTACACATTGGTCTGAACTTCAGGCTCTTTTAAATACAGATACTACATAATGATCAGGTGCCTGGGTTTCAACTTCCCTATCTGGCAACTGAAGATACAAATACTTGGGTAACACTAAGGGAGAAACTTGTACAAAAGATCAGAGAAGAAAAATGCACGAAAACTGACAATGCCTGTTAGATAACACATTCCCACAAAATGGAAATTCACTCCTTCATTGTTTGCGTCATCAATACAGTTTCAATCACTGGTTTCATAAATCCTTTAGCATGATTGTCACTACTGATGGCACCACAGGAGAAAATTTTGATTGCTCGTGGGAAGATGGAGTTGAAGTTCTATGTTTTATTAACGAGGTCTATCAATACAGCAGTGATCATGCAGCTCTTGTAGTAGAATCCAGTCCAGCTTTGTTTGTTACATCATGTGATGCAATGGAATTTAATCTGGGTCTCACAAAGATATTTATGAAAGTTGATAGGAAAGGAAAAAATGTGTGTTATGAAAATATTGAAAGGTATGAAAATGTTGGGAAACATTATGAAGCATGTAGTACTGCAGCTTTTAAGCATGACACAGAAATAACTCAGCCAACATCTGTGTACCCCCCCCAAATGTACAGATGCATTTGTTGATGAACAAGGAAAGCATAGATGAAAGAAACGTGACAGATGAATATTCAAGGTACCATCTATTCTTGCAACTGGAAGCTACATTAGGTCAAAGACTTGATCACAACTTTTTTGCCTTTAAAATTGTCCAGTGCAGAGGTAGACATATTTCCTGATATTTATAATAACCATGCCTACCAAAAACACATAAATCAAATGATCATTTCAAGTAGTATGTTAAGCAGTCCCATCACAGTGGGTTTGGACCAGTGATGCAAGATTGATTTGGAGTTGGATATAATGCACTGGGGGAATAACAACAACAACAGTAAATACATTTCTATACCAACCAATAGCCAGAGCTCTCTGGACAGTTCACAAAAGTTTAAAACCTTAAAATGCAATATAAAACATATTAAACCATTCACATACAAAAAAAAAAAAAACAATTGGAGGGAGCAATCCTATAGCCCCTACGGTGTCTGGGGGGGCATAGGATAGTTCAGATTCCTGGACCTGAGGTCAGAGACAGTGCTCTGACCTCTGACCAAGGAGTCCCAGCTCCCAGCCCCTTCCCCCTCCCAGCTGGCATGGAGAGAACCATGCTGACTTCCTCTCCGAGTCTGCAAAAGTGACCTCGGAGTTGAGGGAAAGGGGGTGGTTCTGTGGGCGGGAGGGCAAGGGGACTGGGGAGGCTGGCTTACGAAGAATCCTCCAGCCTCCCCAACCTCTTTCCCTCCTGTGCCACAGAACCCCAGCTAGACGGGCGAAAAAGCCCATCTAGCAAAAATGCAAAGCAGGAAGAGCGTAGAGGTGAAGATCGCCTCCACACTCCGCCAGTTCTGCACAGGATGCCTGTGCATTTGGAGGCTGACAGGCATCCCAGTAGGATTGTGCTCTAAAACAATCAACAATAAAAGTCCCAGGACTAGTTAAAACCTTATCATATGCTGGCAGATGCCTGAGAGTAAAAGAAAGTCTTCTAAAGTCTCCTTCACTGGGGACAGTGTTCCATAATTAGGGCAGGGGGAGGGGGCAGCACAGAAAAGGCCCTGTCCCTTGTTGCCATCCTCTGAACCTCCCATCGGGGAGGCACCTGGAGGAGGGCCTCAGATGCCAAATGGAGTCCACAGGTAGGTTCATATAGGGAGAAGTGATCTGTCAGGTATTTCAGGTACTTGGATATGATGTAATGTAACTAGCTCTTTAGAAGAAAACTGGGGAGAGCAATCCTAAGCTCCCGGAGAGGGTGGCTAAGAGGCCGTTGGACAATGCAGACCTCCTTTTCCGCTGGCAGACAAGGGAGTCTGCAGGTGCAGGAAGTCCACTGCCAGAGGCCTCCTTGTCAGGGCAGCTGAAATGCCAATGCCAGCACTATCACTTCTCTGTCATTGCTGTTCCAGCTGTGGTAGGAGGTGAAAAGGGTTATGTTTGGAGCAGATATGGGAAGGCTTTGGATCCACAGGACTTGATGCCTTGGACAAACTCTTACATAGCATTAAAAAATTATGCAGGCTCAACCAAAATGGATACAAAATGAACCAAATAATTTAAATGAGGTGCAGGCTGCCACAACATGCAATGGAATTATAAAACTGTATGTGTATCATTGATGCTTTATTCAAGGGGTGTGGTGGCCGGGTGGTTGATACCAAGAAAAGAAAAAGAAAAAAAGAAAAAGTATCTCCAATTTCCTCTTTAGCAGGAGTGTTAAACTCAAATAGGTCAGAGGGAGGGCTGGTTTACTACTGGCTGGTTTTCGCAAAGCATCCTCGATGATGTACAAAACAATCCTTTAAAAGAAGAAGTGGGCATTCAAAGTGGAAACAACACATCCTTCGTGAAGAAAGCATGACAGACAGTTGACTTATTTATTTCTATTTAACACACTGCAGGCTTTCTGATTTTACGGCATTACATGTTTTGAACCTTTTAGTAAAGTGGAGGTTTCTCATTTCAGTCTAACTGCTGTTAATTTGTTCCAAATGTTAACATTGCAAATAAGGTCTGGTTACCATCTCGACATTGAGTCGATAATAGGAACAGAACTGATCAGCATCTGGTTTAGTTCAGGGTACAATGCACTGCCTAATACTGCAAAATTTGGATTGGAAGACCCTGGCCATTTCACAACCACCGAACCCCCCTACACACACAACCCTGAACAGCACTCACATACAGTCATGTGTCATTATTTATTGCTTGATAGGTTTGCTAAGTATGGAATATCATATTACTAATTTTGCCAAATTCCACAATACATAAACAGGACAAAACCTCTTAACATAAATTATGGCAGAGCTGTCTTAATGATAATTTTAAAAATCCACAGAGCTTGCTTTCTGGAGTTGGAAACCCATTTAAATGTGTGTGTGTGTACACACACACACACATGAATCTGAAGTGTACACACACACACACACACGCACAGAGAGAGAGAGAGAGAGATTGTGAAGTTTCTAATTGCATCCTTTCTCTATTGTACACAACTCCCATCACATGTATGAAAATATGCTGGGCAGTGCCACTTTGTGAATAAACATGAAAATGGGTTTAACCATGAATCCAAAGATAATCTGCAAATTAGATTTTTTTCCCTCACAAAGAGAAACATACCATAAGAATGTAAAAACTGTTCTGCCTCATGTAATTCTCATTTTTGAAAAGTGCCCTGAGATCTTCCTTGTTGCCTTGTTTTTAAAGGTTCCAGTGATCAAACCAAATGAATCCACAACACTATCTAGAGTAATATGTACTGTTAATAATAATATTAATAATAATAAATGTGAAGAAGTTGACCAAACAGGGGTGAAGATGACTAAAGGACATTATATTGGCTACTTTCCAATCACCAGGAGCCGAGGGGGGGGGGGATGCCAATTTTAGTTAGAGGCTCTGCAACTTCATATTAGAGTTGTAGAACTCTAATCTATCTCCAAGTTCTATAGTCTGTGTGGAGTTCCTACTGGTATTGTTGTAACATTGAAGGCTTGCGCTTCAAGCCTTCTGTAGTCTTCAAATAAAAAACATGTCTCTCTGTCATTCTACATTATGTGGAAGTACATACTCAGTCCTCATTGGGTAGTTCTTTTTTCTTTACGGTTTACTCTCATGGGATGTTTTTTAAAAAAAATTGTATTTTTTGTACCTTGGGGTTCCAAGTATGCTGATACTTTACTTTTGTTTCACTGTGGCCCCTTTTTGACTACAATTGGCACTCATCACCTGAGTTCACTTTTAGGAGTGATTTTATACACACACACACGTACATCGAGGGCTGTCATTGGACCAGTGTGTCCAGCACAGGCATAACCTAAGCACTTATATCACACCATTTCCTAGCTTTTATTTTTGATTCGACACACAGAACAAATCAGCAATTTCTAAAAGAAAGAAGATATGGCTAAATGTTGGGTGGTTTTCTTGTACAGTTAACCACACAGCAATCCTTCAATGCTGCCATGATTTCAAAAGTCTACATTTAAAGAAATATTCATAGGCCGGCAAAAGAAAATGCAATAACAGCTTGTTGGGCACATGTCTTGTCAAGCCAAATTAAGACAATGGAGCTCAAATAAGGCCTGATTGTTGCAGATTGCTAACTTTTTACAGTCTGTTCCTAGAGGAGTTGCATCAGACTGGCTAAAATGTCCGAGCGCTAAGAGCTCTTTATTGAAAAAAATCCAATACCTTTCATGGATAATCCTTCATTCCACTGGTAAATGTTAGTATGGATGCCAGTGGGAAATCTGTCTTTGTGTATATAGATTGTAGACAGTTCTTCCAGTGTCTCAAGATGTATGCTGAAAGTAAAGCAGTAACAGTTGCCAACTGACTGGTCTACAATACTTCTTCTGCCATTGCACTATGAACATTGGACTACGAGTCCCATGTTGGTCCTTCTTTGTGGTATGGTATCGGACATCTAGTTTGCAGACACAGACAGGTACGCATTCTGCACAAAATGCAAGTAGGTTGCTGCACTGCAATTGGGAGCTTGCAGATTGTGTATTGTAGACCTCACATCTGCAACGTCTTCACTTACAAGTATGAACTGTTCTCATGGCAAATTTGATCATTCATGTTGGGTGTTCTTGGATGCATGTAACAAGCAAGCAACTGCATTCTTGCCAGGAAACAAAATTTAATTAGCTTTTATTTGTCCCTCCCTTGTAAAATGTCTGAAGCCCAAGTATTATTGAAATGCAATGCATAGCAAACATGAATGCCATCACAACTGAAATTCTGCCAAGAAAAGGATCCTCCGCTGACTAATTGAACTTTCCATAGCAACCGTGAGATAATGGAGAAAAAAATGAAGCTGCAAAAAACAAAAATGTAGAGGTATATACCACACATACCAATGCATCCACTGTGTACGCAGGAACATTATTAGATTTCTGCTTTCATTCTATTATGGCCTTTGGCCAAAAGCTCAGCTAAGTAACTTTAAGAAGATATATGATATTTTGTGGATTTTTATAGGTCAAGGCTACAGTCCTATGCACACTAACTTGGAAGTAAATTCCAGGGAACAAGGTAGGACTTTCTGCTGACTACACATACATAGGATTGGACTGTAGTTACTTAGTGGCTCAGTCTCCCCCAGCCCCGTTTTTTCAATGCATTCGAGGGGGGGGGGGACTGCTGAAGGAGGACCACAGCTCCCAAATTTCTTATTTAACTCACTGGGTTTCTTCATTTTCCAGTTTGGTTCCATTTGCATTAAAAATCATAATATTCCTGTTGAACCTGGTAGACATTTTTACATTTTATTTCAGCCAGGCTACACATCATGGGTTAGATCTAGATTTACGTTGGATCAGTTGCACTGATGGAAGTGGACTTCCCCACTCTCCACGGCAGCCCCTGCAGCTCCAAAATGCTACTGGCAGGAGACCATGCTGAATGGGGCGAGCTGTGGTGTGTGGAGGAGGGGGAATCTCCCAAAATCAGGAAGATGGACCTTCCGTAAGCAGAACCCTTCCTCTTGCAGAAGGGAGACCCTGGATCCATCGCCACATATTGATCATACGGCCAGAAGGCCTGATGCAAACCCTGAAATCTGTCCCTGAAGGCAGAGCAAGGTGGCTTTCAGCCAGAGGGTTTGATGCTGCCACAAAGGAGCCCTTCGTGCATTCAATTGTCCTGGGCAGTAGGGTGGGCGCTTACAAACCGCCAAGAGGAAATGCATCACCGAGAGGACAAAAGATCATAGCAATTGGCATATGTTATTTTATACACTGCATATACTATTTTATATGTAGACACACAAATTTAGAATATAATTTAAATAGAAATATAGTACATCTTGTCATTGTGCAGAAGACCTGTGTGCCTGCTTATTCTGTCTGCTGTTCAGGTGCTAATGGTTGATGGGCAACAGTTCTTATGGTTCTTTATCTTTAAACTGGACTTGGACCAGATAGCACTTCAAACAGACAGCATCTTAAAGTAAAGGAGAGCCCTCTGGCAACCCTTCAAACAGAGGACACATGGCCACCTTACTTGCCAGAGGGGAGGATGCATCCTCACTGGCTGAGTTTTTTTCTTCCATTATCTTCTCTCATATGGCTCATCTTTCCTAGTGGTTGGGAGGGGGAAAAGGACAGACTGAGGCTGGTGGGTCTCTGCATTGCTCATCAAGTCTCCACTTGCTGCATTCCTTTGGGAGTGCCAAATCCTGGTATCACCTTGCTTGCGCCTTAGTATCATCAGCTGAGCTGAGACTATGCTTTTCGGCCAATGCGGTTATCCTTAGACACTAAGCAAAAATCTTTTTATTCACCCAGGCATGGTGAATATGCCATTGTTTTATCTGCCATTTTATATTGTGAAAGACTATTTTCCTTTTACAGAAATGCGTGTTCTTGTTGTTGTTTGTAAAATGCCCTGGAATTCAGAAAACAGGGACAGTATATTTCTTAAAATAAAATTCCACTTTTTGAGATGAAAGATAATTCCCTACCTCTAAATTTTATGTCTCCTTCAAAACTTGGGGTTTGAGCTAGTTCTCAAACATTATACAGCCTGAGTATTGTAGGGCAGCAGAAGCATTGCTAACTCACTGGGAGGTAAACCACCAGCATGCCAACTGCAATATTAAAGCTAATTACATTAGCTTAGAGTGAACATTTTTATACAATGAATCCTCCTTACTTTTATTTATTCAATTTAGCTTTCACTCTGGGAAGCTTACAAAATATTTAATTTTTTACATTAAAGAAACAAAATAGAAATAGAACTTTCTTTTTCTCTTGACAGCTCCAAAATGTTTTGCCCTATGGCAGTGATTCACGGGAGCTTACAGTGGTTATACATGTTATTTTGAGAGAAGGGTGATAGCTCAAATTCCAAGCATTCCTTCTTCCCCTGATGGTGACTGGGTCCAGATTGTCCTTTTCCTCATAGCTGCTGGCACACACAGGACCCCTTATAAAGGCATCTCATCCAGGAAAAATATGTTTATTCACACTGTGATCCAACATCCCCACCCCCAATAATGCTTTGGGATGAACATCACATGCAACAATCTATGTGAATTTTCCATTCCAGAACAATGGTTTTATATATTTGTGTATCAGCACTTCTACTTGTTATTTAGTGACACTGACCACTACTAAAAGCTTTTAAAATAGGACTTGTAGAAATGCAAATCAGGATCAAATGAACAAACAGCATGCATGCACCTTCGTCCTCTAGGTGGCACAGTTTCCTAATTATGTTTACAGAAACAAGCAAGACATTTCCTTTTAAGAATTCTATACACTAATTTTCCAAGTAAAAACAGTGCTGCTTAAATACAACGGGAATAGTGCTCTCATTTTTAAAGCAGCATTTTCACTACCTCTCACATGCTTACTTTAGAACCAACCCGGACATGTTTAAACAAGGAAATACCCGATATACAGAGGGAGGGCAAAGGTCCAGTTTGAAGCGCAAGAGGAGCCTAGGGGTGAGCAGTGCGGAACCCCCACCCACCCAGCTGATTACATGTCCCCTACCCCCAAGCACTTTTCTCCTCAGCCAAGCTCCCAAAATGGCAGGAATCTCAGCTGGGCAAAGCATTCTTGGGGAGAGGCTATGGGAGAAGTGACAAGTACAAGTTCTCAAGTCAACAAGGTTTTGCTGTTAAAATCAGATCTATCACCAGCACCCCTTTTGGGATAACTGAGGTAGCTCTATGTTTAAACTCACAGAACTGTTGCCGTACCAATATTACCTACTAATAATTGTATTGTAAATCTGATGGTTGAATTCATAAATTTTATTGTCATTCTGTGCAGGCTTTTATTTTTAAAAAATCTTTCGTTATGACTGACTGTTTCCTCCATTTGTGCTGAAGTGGGTAAAGTGAAGGTTAAAACCAAAACTAGTCAAAAATTCTAATCTATTATCATTCCAAGTGATATCCAGTCCCATGTGTAAGAGAATCATGTTCACAATTTTATTCGAAACCTACACATCTTGTGACCCTCCAAGCTGAATACAGCCTAACAGCTATGTAAAATACCTAGAAGGCACAAGTCAACTTGTTTTTGCATTGTGACAGGCAGTAAAAATAGAACATTCATTAAGACCCCACATTTCTGCTGGGATATTCTGAGCTTGGTTGATGCATATCTGATTTATTTATCAATCTTTTCTCTTATGAAAGACAGTACCAAATACTTTTTAAAATATAGAAATACTTTTAATTTTTTTTAAAAAATCAAGTCTTTGGAATTGTTCATTAGTTCCTGTAATTGCCTAAATCTTGACTCTTATTTACACCCATCACGATCACACTATCAGGATTGCTACTGGCTAAAGGGAAAACTGGGCTAAACAATGGGCTGATTCAGACACAACACCAAAACCACCAGTTTGGCAAGATGTGAATGAGTCTTTAAAGACCCTTGGGCTCAGACACTAACTCCTCCCCATCTCCTTGGACACAAGGTCCTTCCCTCTCTGGCTGGCAGCGAACTATGGTTTGCATTTACACTACAGATTAGGATTGAAAACTAGGGTCAGACTGTAGTTTCCAATCCTGATTTGCACGGAAAGTGCAAACCATAGTTAGCCTGTTCAGGAAAAAAACAAAACAGAAAACGATGGCTTGCTGCCAGCCAGAGGGAGAGAATTACAGTGCATAAGGGAGAGGATAGTCATGAGTGTGTCTGATGGTCCTTAAAGGCTTGCTCACATCCAACAAAAACTATCGTATGGCATTATATCTGAACTAGCCCATTGTGTTACCTCCAACACAAGGACAAAAAAACATGTATGAACTGGTGCCTTTCGTAACTACCCACATTTCTTGTGGAACTCAAGCGCAGTAGCAAATATGCTATCTTAACAATTGAAACAAAATCACAATCTTTTTTGGTTATATGCATGATTTCCCCCCCTTATAAAATTTAATTCGTAATAGCACCCTGTTGAAGTATGTCCTGCCCTCATCTCTTAGGGAAAAGTTACCTCTTGCTCATGCCACAGCTAAAAAATCTGCAAATTTCTGCTCATCTATGCCACAGTTCCAATGAAAACAACAAGCTGCACCTTCTTGCTGGCAGGAGCTGGGGAGCTTTTACACAAAGGTAGTGTTCAGACTGAATTCCAACAGTTTGCTTTGGTGCTGTATTTAGACCTGGAAATGCTCCTGGAGAACATGCATGTGTCCTGTTTAAATGAACATCTAGAGCTAGAAGATAAAGCATTACTTATTCTCCTTAAAGTGCTCCTGTGCTAGAAAGCCAGTAACAAGATCAATAACTAGTAGTATTCCTTATACAGCAGGAATCCATTAGTACAGCCAGGGTAGAAATCCATGGCTAGACTATCCCCTTTGAGTCTAACAAAACCTATTTTACTAGATGCTTTGAGAAGCTTTTATTCAAGGGACAGGAACAGCATCTATGACTGACTAGTTCTGAACTGAACCCAAGTGAGCAAAACTAGATTGATTACTACAGAGCTGGTACTGAAGTAGATTCAGCACTACTTAGTCCCTATATTGAAGAAATACATGAAAAAATGTGTGTCCTTGTAGTGTTTTTTTTTTTTTTTACACCTTTGTATGTCCATCCATTTGACTCCACTTTAAACAATAACTCTATAATATGGAATCCACTGTTCCCAAGTTCATGTGTAGAACCAAATCCAACAGCCACTGCAGGCATGGGTTGGAACTAGGGATGTCAGAGGATTCCGCCACGGATCTCGGTGAGGCCGAATGCCACTGCATTCGGCCCCCCCCCAAATCCATGATGAAACGAAGCCCACCCGCCCCCCCACCCTGCGAAAGGTGCGCGAAACGGGACACTTACCCAATGCCGTTCACGCTGTTCTGCGAATGGCAGCCGCCTCCGCAGCTGCCATTCCCTTCATCACTATAGCTATGATAGGCTACGTAAATACTTACGCAGCCTATCACGGCTAACGCAGGGACGCCATTTGCATCCCTGCGGAAGCCGTGATAGGCTGCGTAAGTATTTACGTAGCCTATCATGGCAAAAAAAAAGGGAACGCAAATGGCGGCGGCTTCGGCGGCCGCCATTTGCGTTCCCCTTTTTTTTTTGCCGTGATAGCCTACGTAAATATTTACGTAGCCTATTATGGCAAAAAAAAAAAAAAAGAGTGCAAATGGCATAGTGGCTGCCATTTGCGTCCCGTCCCCCCTTTTTTTGCCATAATAGGCTACGTAAATATTTACGTAACCTATCATGGCAAAAAAAAAAGGGGGGGGAAACGCAAACGTCGGCTGCCATAGCCGCCGCCATCTGCGTTTGCTGTTGTTGTTCTTTCCCATGATAGCAAAATACAGGGACGCAAATGGTGGCGGCTACAGCAGCCGCCATTTGCGTCCCTGCAGGCTGCCCAGCGGCCGGATGTCCGGCTGCGGGCAGCCCCAGCCGGTGGCTCTGCGGAATCTCCGCAGAGCGGAGCCAGCAAGAATTTGGGGGGGAGGGAAGGAGCGCCTCTCCCCCACCGCAAATGTCACCCTTCGAAAAGGTAAGTGACTTTCGTACATCCCTAGTTGGAACCACATAAACTGATTGACCCACATGGGAACAGAGATTATATGTATGACCTTAGCAGTAGCATGGAAATAACCACAGGAGCAGCAACTCCCACACTGATAGGGCATCACTTAAAATTGGTACTTAGTCCCCAAAGATCCAATGTATGGACATACTTGTCATTTTTATGCCACTACCTTACAATAAAGCAGCATAGCAATAACCTTGATATTAATATTATTTTGCAATAAAGAACATTCTGGCACAATAGGTCAATTTTTGTTTGGTAGTACATGGTCCATGGGGTCACGAAGAGTCGGACATGACTGAACGACTGAACAACAACAACAACATGTATACATTTAGCACTGCTTCATCAACTGTTACATTTAGAAAATGTTATCCTCTAGATGGTATTCATTTTTAAGCACCGGTCTCCAGCACTCCTACTCATTTACAATAAATGATTCTGCTTTATTGTTAAGTTTATTTCTACATCAGGTTATGGCTAAAGCATTTATTATACATACAAGATCTGAGGAGACTGATGTTCAATACAATTTACTCTTTTTATTCATTTCAGTGGCTTATCACAGCAGCAATAAATAGGAATTGTATCTTTACAAAACACATTAAAGATAGTAACTTTCATTAACATGAAACCACTGCTAACACAGATATGAATTTAAAATCAATATAACTCTTAGATGACTAGTGTTTGGATGTGGAGCTAGAAAAAAAATCTACCACTGAGTAGCTTTGCTATGGTTTATGACTGGGTGATCTGCAGGGCTTCCAACATGTCTTCTACAGCTTTCAGAGAGTACTTGGTCTCCTTCTTACTATGACCAGCATACTAAGAAAAAAGAAAGTGTTATGAAACACTCATTTTATAAAATGTGCATTGAAACGTTACAACAAGCTACTTAATAACAAGGTGCGTCACTAAGGATTACAAATTCTAAGGATTACATTAACCAAACACACACACAAGGATTCTATTCTTTTATCACATAAAGTTTCCTTTAAAACCCTGTAACAAGATTTCACTGTAAAACTATCTATTTCAAGAGCCTGTTCTAACATTACCTCAAATTCCTGCTGGTATGGGGAGCAACCACATGTCCACAGACTACAAAAGCAGTGAGTGGCAGTAGGAACATCTGACAACTGAGGGGAAGTTTGTAAACATCTATAGTGTTGCTTAATTTTTAACTAAAAGCTTCTTTATAGATATAGTTGAACCAAAAATCCCTAGTTCAAATCTTAGCTCTACTCACTAGGTGACATTTGGTAAGGTTCTATCTCTAAGTGTCAGCTCCGCATCTGTAATAGCAGATTATATTAATACTGACCTACAGTATTATTACAGGGCTGTTCTAAGGATTACTGAAAGATATGCAGACTGCTTCGAACACCCAGACACACTATGTACATTTTAAGTATCATTATAATTGAAACTCATAGTTTTTTCCTTAACAGATAAATATACATGTATTAGGTTTCATCTAAACTACACTACATATTTCAGAGGAAATGCATTGTAAATTCTTTATCAATTACCAGACAAGTGACAGGTTTTGCAGAAAAATGACTGACAAACTCAAACAAGGACACCAAAGCTAACCAAGTTCAACTGACTGAGTCTGGATCCATCCCAGAGTGAATAACGGCTTGTTTTCCTTTTTTGTTGCTCACACTTTTTTTTTTTTTTAAAGCTGTCAACACAGTCTCTCGCACAATATATTATGTAACATCATATCAACTATTGTATTGGGTGGGGAAAGAAAAGGCCAATTAACACAGAAGGATATGATGACAACTGTTAACCCAAAATGTTAATAATATACTAAAACCAAAGTTAAAGATATTAAATGTTAAGCTAGGTCAAAAGTTACTAGGTTATTGGTAAAAGGGGAATTTTCTGTATATGAAACATCAACATATATTAAATATGACTAAATACAAATATTTCTTAATGTGACAAGATTTGGCCATGCTACAAAAAATAAGGTTCTATTTAAATTATAACACATAGGGTTGGATACAGACTTGGTCATACTTGGAGGAGGCCTGACGAATCAATGGGACCTGATGAAAATAAAGTCACGTTGCATGCCCAGTAGCTAATCAAACCTTGGTTTGACCTATCATTCATGGGCATTTTATTTTTGCTTGCTACTTTTTTGTGCTGGTGGGGCTGGGCAAAGACAGACTGAAACATAAAGGAACAACACTGGAAAGAAGACAAAATTATCCAGTGTACTGGTTCCAATGTTCTCATACTTCACTCAGTCATGAATGTATTTTAAAGACATTCCTAAATGTTTTAAAGACAGTCTTGCCTCCCCACACCCCCACTCTGTTGGGATTCTCTCTCTCCTTGACCCACTGGTGGGATTCTTGCCCCCCCTTCCTCCTCCTATTCCTCATTTTTTCTTCTTTTTCTCCCCTACCCCCACTTCCACCTACCCCCACACCACTGCTTCTGCTACCTCCTCTGGATTTCTTCCTTCCACCCACCACTGCCACCTCTTCCTCCTTCCACCTGCTTACCTACCTACCTGCCTGCTCACTGGCCACATGCCACAGCTGCCTCTTCCCGCCCATGCATGCATGCTTTTGCCACCTCTTCCTGCCTTCTTGCCAACAGCAGCAGCTGCTTCTACCTGCCACCACCTCTTCCCATCTGCCAGGCCACCTTCCCAGTCACTGCTTCTGCCGCTGCCACCCTTCCCCCACTCCTGCTGCCTTCTCCCTGTTTCCTAGTCGACTGTGAAGGTGGGGAAAAGCCGCTGCGGGGGGGGGGATGAGGAAGGGAGCAGGGGGGAGTGATGAAGGGGTCTTAGCATGTGCTGTCAGGGGTCTTGGCAGGCTCTGCATTGCTGACCCCTGCAACAGGGAATGCGTTGGAATGGGACAGTACCAGAGCATCCTTGAGTTGCTCCCAGTCATTTCAAAGATTTGTACAGAAGAACAGCCCAGTGGATTCTTCCTAAATGAACGAGCGGTAGCACGATTTCCATCACTCAGTCTGATTCTGCACAGCAGATTTATCAGCTAAGGACACATTCTACCAAGAACCTTCCTTGTGCATGTAAACAGGAATTGTACTAGGCTGTTCAAGCACATTCCATTCAGTTCAAGTAAGTTTGTACGGAAGTTCCTGATGGATCATTTGTTTTATACCATGTGTTGCTGTATTTTAGTGAGCTGGAACAACACGCACATACCATAGCTTAGGACGCTTAATTTCTTTTCAAGTACGTACCACATGTTAATCTTTTTCTTTTACTAAAATGGCCTATTCTCAAACTAAGCATTAACATCTGAGCACTTAATAAATTTCCAGGTTAATGCTTGTTTCTTCAAATACTATTGCTGTCCTGCATACTAGATTTCCTGATTTATGATGTGTTCCTTTTTTCTCATAATTAACTCAATTTAGCAAATGTCTCATGACCTGTTGACAAAATTTTGTGATCAGACAGGTAATATCCCAGCTGAAACAAGATGCAGGAACTGTTAACCTGCCTTTGACCCCTTTGGATATATTCAAACTTGAGAAACCTTAACTCCACATACTAAGATTTCAAAGAAAAGAGGGAGGGGGAGACGCCCAGGAGTAGCTCTTGATACTTACAGAGGTAAAGAGGTCTAACCTCTTAAGAAACTGATTATAGAAAAAACCCAACATTTAATTACTATTTGATAGTTTGGGGGCAGGGGGTGGGGGGATTCAATAACAAACTGCCAAAATGCACAGCTCCACAGTAGCTGAGGAAACAGGAGTTTGAAATAAGTAGCATTTTGCCTATTCTGTTTTAGGGACACTTAGAATAAACCTGACATCAGACATTAACAAGAGGAAAGCTTCCTGTTAATTTGAAGAATGGCTCCCTTTAATGGCACTGGCACAATCTCCAAGTTAAAAACAAACAAAGCCAAATGATGTCACAATGAATTATAGCCTAGTTGCACATCTAAACACTTCAAATTCTAGCTAATGACCAATTATTCTTCCTATTCCAGCATTAGGCAAAAATTAAGTTGAAAATGAAGCTTTTACCTCCCCTTCTCGTTGAAATCATGATTTAATTTTCTGTCTCAAATGGTTTGTAATAGAATCACTTCACTACTCATATATAACATATGGATGCCTAACGTGAGTGAGAATTTAACAGTGTACCCAAAAAGCATTTATCAGGGAAATTACTGAGTGTATCATGTTAAGAGCTTCTTTAGTAAAAATTAATCATACTTGCCCCTCTCTGCTAAAATGCTTCTATCACAGACACACTAAACTAATTATCTAACTAGAGCAATAGGAAACTATATTTTACGTTGATGTTAAGCAAACACAACAAAGGGGAGGAGTCTTCAATTTTAGTGATCTAGATTTACTGCAATCTAGTCCAGCATTCTGTTCTCACAACAGCAAATCCGATGCCTATCTGAAACCCACATGCAGAAACCCACCAGCGCTCTCCTGTTCATGTTCCCCAGCATCTTTCAGAGGCAGGAGGCAATATATAGCCACTGTGACTAGTAGCTACTGATAGCCTTACCTTCCAATAATTTGTCTAATCCTGTTTTGAAGCCTCTTGGTGGCAATCACTATACCTTGTGGTAGCAAATTCCATAGTTGATGTGCTGTGCGAAGTGCTTCCTTTTCTCTGTTCTGAATTTCCCAACATTTAGCTCCATTGGATGACCCCTGGCTCTAGTACTATGAGAGAGAAAAAAAACCTCCCCCTATCAACTTCCTCCCTACCATGCATAATTTTATACTCCTCTTTCATATCCCCCTTGCTCAGCCTTTTTCTAAGCTAAAAAATTCCAAATGTTGTCACCTTTCCTCAAAGAGGTGTTGCTCCAGCCCCATCAGCTGTTCCAAAGGCTAGCAGAATATTGAGTTGCTGAAGCCAGAATAATAATCAGCACAGTTCCCACGCACACACAGGAATGCTTCAGGGTCATACACTGGGCTATCGGGATCCAACCCATTGTATGTGGAACTATCTGTTTTTTATTTAACTTCAGGAGCTTTTGTTCAATGCTACAGCTCTTCCTCTTAAAAGTAAAGGTCATTTGGCACATCAACAATTCATTGTTTTGCTCACAAGATGGCAACCTTTAGCAAAATAGAGTACTCATACTGACAAGTCCATTCAACTGGAAGAATGCTACCTACCAAGTTCTCAGCCTGTTAGTTGGAGCCTTTAAGTCCTTTAGTAGTTTCAAATGCAAATATATAAACAGGCCAAACCAGGCAGCATACACAGGTCAAGCAAGGCTTGATCTTGATTTAGTAAAGATACTTATGGTACTTTATCCCAGAGTAGGGTGTAAACCTGAGATTCTGGCCAGCTTCTAATTTACGTAATTGTATCCTGCATAGTTAAATTCCCCTTGCAGTTTTCAGCTAGATATGGTATTTGTCACTTTTCTGCTAAAATACAGCTGAAGTATGCAATACATCACAAACATATGAAGTCACAAAGAAGTTCTGACATTTGTTTTAAATATATTTTAGTTGTGTAAAAATGTGAACTGTTCTGGTAAGTATCAACTGAGAGAGGGGCCAATTTACGATTGTTTTGATCCAACTCCAACATAACTTCACAATAGCTATGGAACTGGACCATAAAGTTACAAAAAATACAAGTTGTATTTTCCAATTTACACTGCTATGTTCAGAGATAAAGCATATGTGCTATTGTGAGTACCTAACTTCACACAACTGAGATTTAAGAGCAGTAAGTTTAGAAATTAGTATCAGTGGTTAAGCTCATTTTTTATCTATTTCATATATATACTGCTTTTCCTTTCCTTTAAGGCAGACCAAACTATAGATTATTACATTGTTTTATATTTTTTATCAGAATCAGAGGGTTTGTTTAAAACATTTCAATAGTGATTAAGCCTAAATTCCAACCAATTATCCCATACATAATAGTCTCTTTTATTAAAGTTAAGCTTATTGCCTTTCAGGTCAAACTGTCAAAACGCTATATGGTAACAATGTCAGCAAGTAATTACATTTATTTAATTTATATTTATATATTTATTAATTATATTTATACCTGAAAAGGTACATGTGGATGCAAAAGGATTCGCTAGTGTGCTCTAATTGAAACTACATATACAAAGGTTAGGCAGCTTTTGTAATGTGTTCGAGTTCCATGAACCAGATTTTAAGCAATGCTGGTTCAGATCAAAAGCCTATCTAATCCAGCATTCTGCTCCCACAGCAGTCATCCAGATGCTTATGGCAGAGGTGGGTAAGGGCCACATCTGCCCCCCCTGCCTCTAGTGCGGCCCTTGCTGCGCCAAATTTCAACAGCAAACACGAACAGAGGCTTTAAAGGATCTAATTTAGCCTGAACACAACCTAATTGTCCCTTTTCAGCCTCCATCACAGTTTGCCACCAAATTTTGGTGGTGGCAGCAGCTGGAGCACAGCCCGTGGGGGTGGAAAGTGGCTCCTGGAACCCCCGAACTGGCAGCAATTTCCATAGTTTAACTATGCGCTGTGTGAAATTCTTCATCTTACCTGACCCGAATCTCCCACCATTCAGTTGTAGTGGATGACCATGGGTTCTAGTATTATGAGTGAGGAAGAAGTGGATAGGGAGAAGTTTTCCCTATCTACTTTCTCTCTATCCACACTGTGCATAATTTCACAGACCTCTATTATGTTCGCTGTTACCCTTTTTCTAAGCTAAAGAGCCCCACACGTATGATGGAACTCCCTTTCCTCATAGCTCCAGCCCCTTGATCATTTTGGTTGCCCTTTTCAGAACCTTTTGCAGCTCTGTAATATCCTTTTTGAAGTGTAGTGACCGGAACTGTACACAGTATTCCAAGTGTAGCCACACCAAATATTTGTATGAAGGCATTATGATACTGGAAGTTTTATTTTTTATTCCTTTTGTAATGCTCCCCAACATTGGATTTGCCTTGTTCACAGCATCCACACACTGAGGTCTAACACATACATGTTAAAAAGGTGATGTAGTACATGTACTTTATCAGAGTTTAATGAAATACTCACCTGGTAAGCTCTGTTGATTTGGTTTGCAGCCCAACTAGCATATTTCATATTGTCCTTTTTCATCTTTGCACTTGCCTTGGAATTGGAAGCAATATGGCTGGCAGACTAGAACAGGAAGAAATCTGTAACAGAATCTTGAAAAGTAAACTAAAATATTGCATACACATAGAGCATGAAACAGTGCCAACAGGAAAGTGTGAGTAAAGGGATTAAAATAAACCACTGTTCTATCAACTATCTTGAAGCAAAAAGTGCAAGATATTTCAAATAAGAATTCAGAAATAATAAAAAGAATGGGGCATTTCAGTTCCGCTAGACAGGAGAGCCTCATTTGCTAGAGGCAGGCATGGCAGTGAACTCTAACACCAGGATCCAAAATAACTATGTAACCAGGTCCTGCATTTCTCTGAAGACAGCAGTTCCTCATGCCACATGGCAAACTGCTTTTGAAACGCAGGGGAATTTTTACAATCACTTTGCGATATTGCATAAGAAAGTTGCTGTTCGAAGAAAAACTAAAAAAAACCTCACTATGCAGTCACAAGTCTCGAGGTGCATCTAAAGCAGCCACTTGGGATTCCAGTCATAGCCTTAGTAACAATTCAAGAACCTCAGAGGCAATACTTTTGAAAATGAAGGCCTGACTGTGCATAAAAATCATGTTATTTCAGTTACAAGTCCTAAAACACAAAAAGTTCGGACAACTTCAAAAGAAGAATTTCTGTTAACACACACAGAGCAGGAATGATCTCGTTTCCAGAAAATGCTAACATTTAGGCAGCACATCCTGACTGCTGGTTATATGGGAATTTTTATTTGATCTGGCAGCAATAAAGAACCTCAAATCTTATCACCAGATAGTAAAGCAAGAGTCACAAATGACCTTGAGCGGGATAAAGGTTTTATCTGCCATTTTCTAGGATTATCAGTCAATATTTGATCCTCTTATGCTGCCATCAATAAAATATATTATACTTCAATCATAAGTATTCAAATTTGTATAAATTCTAGAACACTGCTTTTGAAGGAGTGTTAGCAGGAATTTGTAGCACTCATTAAAAAGTGGTTAAGTTGGAAATCAGCAATTCAAATACTCAGAATGCTTTATATAAAGATTTTTTTTAAATATCAAAGCTTTTAAATATGATCTTTGTCAATCTAGCAGCTGTAGCTGTTTTGTTGTAAGACTCAAGGTGACTTACAACAAAATTATAACATACAAAAAATTAAAATGCATATGGGTCTTGCAATATAAAAGTGGGTGGGAAAATTCTGAGTATATGTACTCCAAATCACTTGCCCCTCTGGTCCCATTCCTTCCGGCTTTATTTCACTATCTTCAGGAGTTCTGCCACAATGGGCAGAATCCAACAAGGTGCTTACGCCCCTGCTGATTCTCTTACACCCCACCAACTGCACTGTGCAAGCGGCCCCCACCGTAGGCTGAAACAAGTGGAAATGCTAGTTTCTGGAAGGAGACAGGTTGGCAGAGCTTGAATAAGGGAGCTCTGCCGACCTGCCTCCTTCCAGAAAGAAGTATTTCTGCTTGTTTCAGGGCTTCCCCTAGGAAGTGCTAAATCTCCCTTGCATAAGGAGTGGGTCCCACTTGTTCAATGGAATTCGCAGAGCCCACCACTTACAGAAGGGAACTGGCGGGGCAAAAAAGGAATTGGCAGGGGTGTAAGCGTTCCTTTGGATTTTGTCTGAAGAAGAGCTATTCTGTACATGATGACTTCCTATTCAGATAAAATCTCATGTGGGGAAGCTGTACTTAAGAACCTAAGAACATAAGAAGAGTTATGCTGGATCAGACCAAGGCTCCATCTAGTCTAGCATTCTGTTCACACAATGGCCAATCAGCTGTCGACCAGGAACCCACAAGCAGGACACAAGTGCAACAGCACCCTCCCACCCATGTTCCCCAGCAACTGGTGTACAGAGGCTCACTGCCTCTGGTACTGGAAGTAGCACATAGCCATCAAGACTAGTAGCCATTGATAGCCTTTTCCACCAGGAATTTGTCCAACCCCCTTTTAAAGCCATCCAAATAGGTGGCCATCTCTACACCCTGTGCTAGTGAATTCCATAGTTTAGCTATGCGCTGTGTGAAGGACTTCCTTTTATCTGTCCTGAATCTCCCACCAGTCAGCTTCATAGGATGACCTCAGGTTCTAGTCTTTTGAGAGAGGGAGAAAAATATCTCCCTATCCACATTCTCCTTACCATGCATAATTTTGTAGACCTCTATTATGTCTCCCCTACCCTCCTTTTTTCCAAGCTAAACAATCCCAGCTGATGTAGCTCATAAGGGAGATGCTCCAGCCCCTTGATCATTTTAGTTGCCTTTTTCTGCACTTCTTCCAGCTCTACAATATCTTTTTTTAGGTGTGGTGACCAGAACCATATACAGTATTCCAACTGTGGCTGCACCATATATTTGTATAAGGGCAGTATGATATTGGCAGTTTTATTCTCAAGTCCTTTTCTAATTATGCCTAATATGGAGTTTGGCTTTTTTACAGCGGCTGCACACTGGGTTGACATTTTCATTGAGCTGTCCACCACAACCCCAAGATCGCTTTCTTGGCTGGTCACCGCTAGTTCAGATCCCATCAGGCTATACTTGAAGTTGGGATTTTTTGCCCCAGTGTGCATCACTTTACACTTGCTTAAACCATGACATCACAAGCACACATCTATTTTACTCTATGCACACAGTATGTGCACTTCATACAATGAAATAAGGCATGTGCAGTCATTAAATGCAACAATATATATAATTTTTCTGCATGGAACAGACATCATGTAAACAGTGATAGTCCTTCTATAACTGAAGGTAAGTTTTTGGAGTCAAAATCTTCCATCTTTTTAATGGATCTGTTTAGGCCTAATCGCACTGAAAATTTGCAATAAGCTACAGAACAATTTAGCACAGGAAGGCCTGGCGTGCTATGGTCCATGGGGTCACAAAGAGTCGGACACGACTGAACAACAACACAGAACAATTTATTGAGTAGGTATGATCAGGTATCTTTATGTTTTAGCTTAACTTTATATTTGAAATCTAATACCTTACAACTGTGGTATCACCACCACTTAAGACAGAATGTGGACACTAAGATGTGTTTTAACTATAGGAGAGAAAAGATACATTACTTATTGATGTCAGATAAGTCTATTACCTAGCTAGGGAGAACTGAGCCAACAGAGAAACTCCTGACAACATTTCTTCACCTCGTCCGAGTTTAGCACATTTCTCCTTTTCAACTCCCTTGCCCAAATTTAAATATAAAATTATTATTTTTAAGATAAAAATTAAAATGCCTTCAGACTCACCATGTAAAGTCCAAACAATGCTCTCATGTTTCGGTTGTTCAGCTTCAGCGCCTGTGCAAAATACTTTCTTGAGAGCTCAAGGTTTTCAAGTCCTCCTTGAGTGTATTTAACCTATTGCAAATTAAGACTGGTGAAGAAGTTTTACTTTAACAAATGCTTTTACTTTAATATTCCGAAAAGTTGTGCCATTTCCCATAGGCCTCAGAAATGGAAACAGTTTTTCTTCCAAAAGTGAAAATGGTGCCTGGCTGACTAACACAGCTTGAAAAGGGGAAGCGTGTCAAATATTTGATGCTTAATTCAAGCGTTTTAAAATAAATCTCTTTAAGTGGTCCATATTGAAAGATAATAACTGACTAGAAAATGTAGGGGAGAGGATGTGATTCAGCTGTGGCAAGAGAATGTGAAAGTTACCATAGCAGATGACTAGTGGGCAAGCTGTAAGGACAGTGCACTCTGCCAATTACCAGCTAGCTGTCCAGACTGTTCTGAAATACTCACCTCTGCAAATTGCTGGCAATATAAGTGGTTGTGAGGGTTGGTCATCATGAGCTCCTCCAAGCAAAAGGCTGCCTTTGCATAGCTGAAGAACAAAATCAGGAAGCAACATTTAAGAGAGAAATAAAGCAAAAACAGCAGCTCTGTCTGACGTAATCATTTTTATTTTTTACTGCAATATCAGGACCACAGCAATGTCAGAATATCTACACAGAAAATTTGTTCGATTTTTTACAAATGACAGACCAGAAGTGCAAGTAGTCTGGCTTCCGTCTCCACTCTTCTGCTGTTAGTATGCAAAGACGAACGTGGAAACGTTGCCTACAATAAGATACATGGCTCCAGGGACCACCTGAGGTTCACAATCTCACAGAAAATAAGATTCACAAGTTCTATTCTGCACATTACAGCAGAAGGGTAGAAAGAACTAATTCCATTAGGTTGCATTTCAGCTTCCCTACTTCCTTCTAACATTTGAGCCTACTCAAAAAGTCCAGTTCTCTCTCTCACACACAGGACATATTTTCTCTTGACACCATTCCTTCTGAATGCTGCAGGGTACAGGAGAAAATGTACCCTGAAGCACTGAACAGGCTATGAACACAGTTAACACCGATTCCTGTAATTACAGCAGTTGGAAAAGGAATGCACTGATTGCAAAGTTACTGCCAGCCACATCTACGCACAGACGATTTCACAAGATTTCTCAGCATGATCTTATACCTATGAACAGTTGAGAGGTATAGTACAGTATGCAGAGAATGCAGCTGCCTTGCATCTATAAATTGCCCCTAACTCACACTTAATCAAGATACTGTTTAATTACAGTATCATGATGCTGATGTACACTTATACTGTTTTTCGAATATGACCAACAAGGTCTTAGACATGCAACAGTAGATATGCGGCAAACGTAACTTGAATATGATTATATCCAAGCCTCCCTTCAAACATATGTTTATCACTAAAATATACACACTTAAACAAGTATAGCTCTTAAGATCTGGGCAACTCATTCCCTTAAGCCTTTCCTAAGACAGAAAGAGTGAGTGCACACTCGGCTGCTCTACAACGGCACATTAATTCTGCAAAAATGTGTTCCCAAGCCTGCATTTCCCAATTTACTTACTATATTTCTAGGTCATCTTTCAAACAATGAAGCTGAACCCAACTGTGATCCAGCAGAAGCCTCTACGAGAGGGAGAGGAAGGGGAAATTATTCCCCTTTTGCCTGCAGCCCTCTGCGCCGCTTTTCACACTGTCCCCAGCGACGTGGAGTAGACTTTCAGAAGATGCAGGGGACTGCAGGAGCTAGAGGGAATTGGCAAAAATCGTCGCTTTTCCTCTGGGATCAAAAAACGTTTTGGAAATGGAAGGGCATAATTGGATTCAAATCAGGGTGCCCAAGGCAGCGTGCATAAAACTAACCTGTTAAAAACCGTAACAAGCGATGCTGAAACCCACAATGATTATAACAATAGTAGGAGTCAGACTGCCGAAGGCAGAGTCTAAGAATCAAAAGAACAGAACTAGCGCCACCATCTTTGCTATGAAACCCAGAGTTCAGAGTGTTCTACAGAAGCACACCTAAAATCAGATGCTTCTTCAATAGCCAAGGGACTTCTAAAATTTTAGAGACACCACACTAAAAGCTTTGCTGCTTGTTCAAGGAAACCTGATGTTAGTAACCGCCAGTATTTAGAGCAGAGCTTTATTTGTGAATCTTAATGCCTGGAGTGCCCCAAGTATGTGGGATGACCAGAGCACAGCTCCTTCTGCTGCGCCTAATGATCCTCCACTGAAAATTCTCCACACGTTTTCCTGTGCTGCTTCTGGATTTGGAGCCTGGGTAGAGAAGGCATCTGAATGGGGAAAGCAGCAAGGTTAAGCACCCATTCTGCCCCTGGGCTCTCCCCTGGAAGCCCCTCCCCCCCCCACAATCCAGCACTCTGCATTAGCATTATGAGAGAAGCTCATAATGGTCATGTCATGTCAAAAACTCATGATTGCCTTGAAACGTAGAGTTCAGCCCTGTTGAACACTGAAGCAGTGGGAAAAGCAGTAGTTCAATGGTGAGAAGAAGCAATGTGTGATTCAATTCTGAGTCGCAGGGGAAATAAGGTACCTCTCAATCCCATGGAGGCTGAAATGTGAAATCCCCAAATGCAGAACATTGGTAGTTCTAATACTAGCACTCCTTTGAAAAACTGAAATTTTTTAGTTAAATTAATTTTAAATTTTAAATCCATTTAATTTTTAAATTAAATAAATGTAATTACTGACTACTGTAGCAAAGGGGTCACAGTTCTTATATATACACACTTGAGGTCTGCATATAAATATATAGACCCACTGCTACTACTTCCATTTCATTGTCCTTTGGCAGGGTGAAGGAAATCACTGATCTAGATCATCGAGTGATCAAAATCACTGATTTAGATAATCAAGTAAAAGTTCTATTTAAATCAAGATTCTCATTTTGCAGTTCAGACATTTTCTTCACACATACATGCATATTAATTGGCTGCTATATCAATCAACACATATTGGTTTTCAGCTTTATACAATCTAGGAACATAATCCAAAACTTTAGTTCATGCAGCCCACGTCCTTTGGCACCAAAAAAAATGTAACTGTTTAGGGACATGGAAGTCATTCATGAATTCCCACTTGACTAAGAAGTTCTAATTCTTTAGTTATATGGATTTCTACTTGCCATGCTCTGTGTACTTAGGAGGGCGCATTAACCAACATCACTTTAAAGACAAGAGCCACAATTCAGCTTAAGCTTGCTTTACTCTTTGCTGGTCTGTAGCTTAAGTGCCTAAAACATTCTAGTAATTACTGAGCAAAATAGTATTTTTCCATGAAAAGTGAAGTACATGTCCATGTTCTTTGCTTGATAATCATAAATATTCATAATTTGCCAAAATAGTGTGTTTCATAGGGGGTAATGGATTAAAGGTTGATGTAAGTGTACATTTTAATGTATTTGAATTAAAGTTATAACTTAAAGTTTTAACTTATAAAGTTATAACTTCATTTTTAACCAGGCTATTTTTAAGAGGAAATACTTAATATAACAAATTTTATGAAATAATTAAAATTCAATTTAAACCAAACCTATTATATTTTTAAAATAACTAATTTTATCTATGTTGCCATTTGCAGACACTGTTAACAACCTTTATACCACTCTGCCAACTAAAGATAATACTTCATGCTTCTGATAAAATGAGTTCTAGTCCATGAAAGCTTATGCCATAATAAAATTGTTAAATTTAAGTATTACAAGTGTCTGCTGTTTTGACTATAACATAATACACAGCTACCATATATTTGTGTCTCTCTTATTTAAGTAAAAAGTTGATTATAATAATAAACATTGTACATTATATTAGACTATTTGTTGCAGGACTATTTCTTGACACACAATGAAAATCTGGTCAATAAAATTATCTGTTAAACTATATAGGCAATAAACGCTTATGTTATCTCTGAGAAAAAGAGCCTTTTTTTTGTAACCCCAATGCGAATGGCTGCCTTTTCTTCTGAGAACCTCATTATTTTCCTATTCTCCTAAAGGGAAGGAAACAATGTGGTACAATTTAGACCTGGGCCGAAAAAGTAAAGACAGGCAGAGGCGGGGACCCACAATAATTTGCCTGGGATGAAGGTTAGAATTAATGCTGTGATATTAGAAAACTTGAACTAAGGCTTTGAGCTAATCCACTCACTCCGGGATTTCCTCTTGTCACTAAAGCAATAAAAAGCTAACAAAAACATTAAATATCCAATAAGAAAGTTCCTACAATGCTCAACATTCTTGACTGCATTCTGTCTTTTACCTAGGAGACCAAACACCCTTATTTTAAAGTCACAGACTTTTTTCTTGCTTTCAAATCATGCCTTTAGTGTATCTCCTCACAGAGGACTCCTAAACTTTAAATACAGTTCATGCATATCATTTCTTAAGTTTACCGCTTTGCACTTATATCTAGCAAAACAAATTAAGTAATGCTGGCAATGTACATGCCCAAAATGTGCCTGTTTAAATAAAACTTGTCTGACAAGTAGGTGAAACGTATTCTTATCAACAATTTAAAAAATCAAGCTTCTCCTATGTAAATATAAATTAAGGAGGGGATTTGGCAGCCAGAACAGAATATTTATATGTGTATTATTTGTCCTACTAAAATAAAACTGGGTATTTTCCAATTAAGGACTTAAGAAAACAGTCTGTAAGATCTCTTCTTTATATGTAAAAAACCTCTCAGTCCTTTGCGGTGTGCTCTGCAAATAACTTACTCATGTTCATTGATGTAAAGCTCTGCAAGTTCATGCCAGGCTTCTTGGTCACCAACAAATCTAACCAAACAGAGCAAAAAATAATTTTAAAAATGGAAGGATTCTTTAAAATGAACAGCATGGAGGCAAAGAAATAAATCAAATGTAAATTCCATTTTAATTAAAAACAGATTTATCAGAATAGCAACACACAATACGTATTCTTATAAAACACTCACTGTTCCAGATACTCATTCAGCTCTCGGATGGCTTCTGCATTTTTCCCCTGGGCTTTTCGAATGGCAATCTTCCGCTTTCTTGCTGACTGTGGGTTGAAATTAACAGAGGATTATGTGCTCATAATTCCCTGGGTTTTTGTGAAACAGGCAATTTGACTGTGCAAATTATTATCTCAATGCCAGAGGAATTCTACTGCACAGCAACTGCTCGGCTGGAGTTTATAAATATACCCCATGACAACCTGCTGAGAGATTCAAAAACTTTTCTTGCTATCGCATTACTTTTTACTTTTCATGTACAAACTGTATGCATCATTTCATCCAAATAAGTGATTGTCCAGATTCTGATAATTACAAAGCAGTAGGGGATCCTAATCTTTATCTAGCCCAAAGTCTACCAATCAATCATTCATGTGCTCTGTGTCCCAAGAATAGTCCATCACTGGAGATTATGAAACTGTACTATGACTTTTTACCAGAAGTACTTCCCCGGGTTTCCAAGATGTTCTCTTTCTGTTTTAAAAAATCTTTAAAACGAGTATTTACATAACTCCCAAAGCAGAAATCTGGGTTTGCTGAAGCATGTTGCAGTAAGCATACAAAAAGATGAGCAATGCTGTGTGAAGGATTTCTGGCAGTATAACAAGCTTTAGGAAAATTTGTTTCCAACACAGCTATTTGAACTGTTCCATCAACTGACAGCTGTTCCATCAAATTAACAAATTCATAATGGGAAAACAAATCAAAAGATACACCTGAAGAACTTTAGTCTGGGAGCACAAGCCATCAGCCAATTTACTGAGCCAAGTGATACATTTTTAATTTTTTTTCTACAAATTTCATTTGCAGCAACAGAGGAGACAGTTCATTGCCATGAGAGAGGCTCTTTCTTTCCACCTCTGAATGCCATTCCTTCAGAAACACACAAGAAGGGCCTCCTCAAATGGTTCAGAATTAGACTTTTCAGCGGCTGCTGCTCTATTTGTAAACCACAGTATTCCCACACAACAGAAGCCATTCAAACCCCTAAGCCTCCTACTAATGGAAACATTATATCCTTTTCTGGAGCGCATGTATAAACTGATCATTATCTTGCACTAACTCCTAGCAGACATTTGATCACAGAAGACTACGAAGTTGGTGAAGAATGTGCAATACCCAATTCTAAGGTCACCTGTATTAAGCAGGGCATGGCATGCACAACCGAACAACTTTCTTGAACTCCAGACATTTGAAGTGTTCATCCCACCTCCCAATTAATTTATTTTTTAGTTCATTTGGAATTAAGTGTTTTCCTCAAATGCTATGAAATTTTGAAATTCATAAATCTCCTGCACTGCTATAACCAAGAAACCTCATTCGGTTTACCTGATTGGCTCCCACATCACTCTGCCCAGTTTCTACATAACCTGACTCTTCACACCATTTTCATCATCAGCATGAAAGAAGTAGACCCACAGTAGCCAGGAACTTACTAATCCTCTCCTCTCTGGATGTGTGATCCTACTCCTTTCTTTCAACAATCCGAGTAGAATCTTAACCCAAGAAATCCTGATCCTTGACTGAGTACAGATATATTAGCTGCAGTGTCATCATTATGTGGATGACACGCAGCTCTACCTCTCATTCAAATCTTCACCAGGGTTGGCCGTGGAATCCCTGTCTAAATGTCTGGAGATGGTGAGTGGCTGGATGGGGAGGAATAAGCTGAAGCTGAACCCTGTCAACACTGAGGTACTTTTGGTGGGAGACAAGAGGAGGTTGGGGGATGGTGACCTGGTGTTGAATGGGGTACAGCTACCCTTGAAAGACCAGGTCCGCAGCCTGGGGGTTATTTTAGACTCCCAGCTGTCCATGGAGGCTCAGGTGTCAGCTATGAGCCGGACAGTGTTGTATCAACTCCATCTGATACAACGGCTGTGGCTTCCCACCCATCTGCTCCCATCAGTAGTACATGCCCTGGTCTTCTCTCATCTAGACTACTGTAATGTGCCCTACGTGGGGTTACCCTTGAAGATGGTTTGGAAGCTGCAGCTGGTGCAGAATGCGGCAGCTTGCCTAATTAAAGGCAGTCACCGGCATGATCACATCACTCTGGTGCTGAAGGAGTTGCACTGGTTAGCAGTTGTTTTCCAGGCCAAATTCAAGGTGTTGGTTTTGACCTTTAAAACCCTATGCAGTTCTGGCCCAGCCTATCTCAAGGAGTGCCTCCAGCAACACCAGACAGGCCACTTAACAAGATCAGCTTCGGATGGCTTTCTCTCTGTCCCATCAGCCGGGACAGCTAGGCCGGTGAGGATGAGGAAGAGGGTCTTCTCTGTGGTGGCCCCCACTCTGTGGAACTCCCTCCCTAGGGAACTCCACTCTGCCCCCTCTTTAATGAGCTTCTGCCATGCACTGAAAACTTTGTTATTCAGGCAGGCATTTGGCATGGGTTAGGGTATTTTTAAATAATGTTTTAATGTATAATTTTACTGTTTAAATTGTACCATTGTACATCGCGCAGAGTGGCTGGGTTACCGGTCAGATGGGCGCTTAAGAAATTAAATAAATAAATAAATAAATATTACCAGCAAGAGATGTAAAACGGCTTGCCCCCATCCTTTGGAACCATCCATCACCCGTCACTAAAGGATGGCTACTCCCTTGGGATGTGTATTGGATTAGGCTGAATCCTAAATCAAATTAGGCTGCTTTGGTGAGATCTAAGAATCCCAAGGTGAAGCAGGATTCTCTCTGAACTGACCAGAACCTGAAGCTTCACCATCCCAAAGCTTTGTGTGCAATTCAGAGGGCTACAGAAAGGCAGGCAGGCAGGCAGACTGCAGCAGCAGCAGCAACAACAACAACAAACAAAATCACTAATTTGCTTCTGGTTTTCCATATATGGAAAATGCCAAGGGGGGTGAGGCAGAGGAATTGAGTGACTGACAGGTCTACCTTTTAATCACAGGGAGCAGTTTACCAGAGGGTTCTCCAATCACTGTGCCTGTGGGAAGGAATCTGAGTTTTATCAAATCCTTTCCTCAAGGATGCCCTACTCCTTTTGCTATTCCCATCTCAGCTGAGAGCAGTAACATGTTGAAGAGTTTTGTGTGAGAAGAATTATTGTGGCAGGCTCTGTACTTATTCCTTCCTGTTTCCTTAATCTTCCAGTCAGAACCAATTCTTATTCCAACTTCCCAATCCTTTTCCTAAACCCTTCCTTTGCTTTTCCATTCCATCTATCCATCCATCCTGATCTTGTAGAAGTTGTTTCATTTTTTCTTGCTCTTGTTTGTTAAGTCTCTCTTAGAACGAGTTATATAGGCAGTGCCACTTTCCTTTGCTCCATTCCCTCCCCCACAAACACAAAAAATGTCTTTAGTTCTATAGGTTTTATTTTGAATCAAGTTTTGTCTCTTTTCCTGCACCAAAATCAACTTCGATGGTGCCTAGGAGAAAAGCCCCTGCCCCTATATCTATGAAACTTGGCAGGCTTCATTCCTTTAAAAGGATTACTATACCTACAAATTTCATCAAATTCTGTTAAGAATGTTAGAACTGTTAGTGGATTTCCCATGTACTCAATGGGAGATAGGAAAATTTGTTCATTCAGAATCCCGCTTCAGGCTTGTACCAAAGTCAAATTAGGCAGCCTCCAAATCACTCCAAATAAAATCAGGCTGTTTTCCAAAGCTCTGAACTGCAGTATGAACCAAATGTTGTGATCAGTGCATACCCCTAGTACTCTCTGGCTGGAGAAACATGGCTTTTAACAGCCAAAGCCACTTGATATACTGAAATTTCTTAGAGGAAACCTAATCACTGTGTTGGAAAAGGCATCAATGTTAAAAACATGAAAGTCTGCTGAAAGTACACAGTTTAGTAGCCACTGCACAATCCATGCACACACTACCGTTCCTATGTTACAATATCTACATTTTGAGTTTAAACCATGTAGGAAATCAATCTATGAATTCGCCCCTCAGCTGGCATTCCAGGCGAAAGGTTTAGATCCTGAAGTATAAATCTTTTATCCAACATTATGGTCTAATCAAATGATGAATTTTAGTAAAATTATTTAGGGCGCAATCCTGGGAGAGCATCCCAGCGACATCAGATCTTTTGGATTCCCCCTTCCTAAAGCTGGAGACAATGCCACAACTTTGGGAAGGGGAATTAAAGATCCAATCTTTCCCATCACGGAAAAACTCACATTGCCTGTTTTTCTGAGGTTGCAAAAGCAGCCTTGGATAACCTTGCAGAAGTCAAAAAGAGGGCTTCCAATGGGCAGAAAGGGGAGTGGAAAGGAGAGGCTGGGATATGCAAAATCCTATGGCCCCTCTAGCCCAGTCCTCCCCCTGGCAGTGCGACTCCTCTAGATGGGCTCAGAGGCCCATCTAGAGGAAAAAAGTAAAAAAGGGAAGATGGGGAGGCAAAATGTGCCTCCATTGCTTCTCCCACCCTGCTGGCAGTAGCCTGGCAGGGCATAGGATACTCAGAAGCCTCCAAAATTGAAGGCTTCCTTCTAACGGGTGGCAACCTGATAGGGCTGCACACTTAAAGATCCATTCAATCCTTTTTAAAGGTAGGAAGATCTTAGGTGATGCAACGTTTTAAGCAGATATAAGACTATATCCTTCTTCAGCCATGTGAGTACTGAATAACCCAAGCTTCATGTTCAGTTTACAGGTTACAAACTCTTGTGATAAAGCCTGTCTATCATATCTTCATTCCAAGTGAAACTATTAATTCTGTCCTACTTTATGAAGTGATATATTCCACTACATTCTGTATTAAATAAAGAACAATACAGATACATTTAAAATAACCAGAAGGCCCATTTGATTCAAGGACGCCCATTTATCTCTGTTCATACTGTATCTGATTTATGGAATTGCAACCAGCGGATAAGTAGCCCTCCCCTGATAAGCAGGTAGGAAAGTGAGAAAATGATTCACTTCAATGGTTAGGCTAGAATACATCTGTAGAAGTATTTGGAATTTTTCTCAAAACAAGAGATTCTTGAGAACTAACTTGACATACAAGAGGAATTTTCCTCCTTTTCATTCAAAAACTATTTGACCAGTACCTGGTCAAAATGCGTCTGCAACCAGATCTGTTTTGCTTGACCATGCAGAACTGGTGACATGGAATTTCCCCCTATCCATTTCCCAGCATTCAAAAGAACAAAACCCTACAGAGATTACTGGCTGGCTCTGTAAAGCCATCATTCTTAATGGAAAGATATAGGTCATCTTAAAGAAACACTTATGCTATAACCGGTATCAAATGAGCAAAGGTGCTGTAGTATATCCCATATTCCTTTATTAAACAATGAACTATTCCAAACTATTCATTTAAAAAAGCTAATAATCCACAGTTTGGCTCAAGAACTAATCCTCCATTTGTCATGATTTCTTTTTAAATTAGCAATAAGTAGACTCAAACTGAAGTGAGGATTTGAACATGTATCAACTACTGCATTTTATTAGCAAGACAGACCGATGCAGACTTCGGAAAAAGCTTTTACCAGGAGAGAAGTTTGAAGTTGATGACTCTGTCCTGAAAAGGAACTCCGCTGCATTTTAGACCCAAATTTCTTTCAGGAATTATTTAAAAATGAGAAAATTTGTTCAGTTATAGTATTTAATGCTTAAAAAAAGATTTTTCAACTGAAGATCAAACCATTTATCCAAAGATGGAACACTGCAATTTTAGAGGAATCCAGAGAAAGATACCATTCTGGCAAGATCCAAAAGTGAGCTCATATGATCAAGACCAAAGATCCTGTCTCCAATGTACAAGAATACCAGTGTGTATCAGCAGCCATTACTGGCCTCAGGTGGTTGTGCCCTGGTTTGTAAAAGTGCATGGCGTTTACCAAGAGAGGGTAGAGACAGTTTCCCTCCAGATTCCTGTCAAGTTTAATAGTAAAAATGGGATTAGAAATTATAGGCCTCCCCCACTTGCCAAAATTAAATCCAGCCAAGTCATTATTTCCACCACCGCAAATAAAACTGGTCTATAGGGTCTGCCTCTTAGTCATGAAAACTGAATTATACCAAATGGATCGGGAAGGGATGGCAGGCATAGAAAGCCTTTTAGTGGAGTAAGTTTTGCTAGAGATCAGACAAACTTTCCAGCTTCAGAGACCTCTTTTTTCAGATGGGGTGGGAAACCTCAGGTCTGGGGGACAAATCCACTCCTCCTACAGTCCCAATCTGGGATCCTCCATATAGCCACATCCCCTTCACATGACCCTATCCCCTTCCCCCCGACACTGATCATTTTGTGGTTTTCTGGCTTTTGTGCAGTTTTTTTCCCCATTCCAAAAGGTTGAAATGCCCCCCCTAAAGCTTACTATTGTAGTTAAAGCTCCCAAGTAAGAGCTTTAACTACAATATGCTGGGGTGGTGGTGGTTGTATTTTGTCCCTGCCCACCAGTGAAATGTGGCCCCCAAGAGCTTCTCCTAAGCTGAATTTGGCCCTTGGGTTGAAAGAGCTTCCCCACCCATGAGACAGAGGATAACAAACTTCTCTTCATGCTTGTAATGGATTGCTCTATTCTGGGTAGGTAGAGATTTTATGGCATAGTTACATTACGATCATATTGCACCACATTTCAGTTGACTTTTCATGAAGCTATTGCTACGTTTCTACGCAGTTCATGCATAAAAATGTATTCTGTCCCATTAATTCACAAGGTCTTATGGAGAGGACAGCTGGGCAATTATTTTGTTTAAAAACATGAGGGAAGTACGCACACTGATGTCTTCAGCCAGAAGTGAAGCTAAGCCCACAGGGTGATGATAAGGGGTTTGGTTCACAGAAAAATTTGGCAAGCATTTAAGAGGACACTCGAACCATGCAGTTTTACAAGTGAGGGTAATGCTGCACGAGGGGTTCAGCCTCCCCTTTCAGCAGGTATTGATGAGTGTGTTCATCACTTGAAATAAAAAGAACCAAGTTTACCACTGGAACATTAGATTAAAAAAGAAATAACTGAAAGAGACACTTAACCTACATGTTTAATCAGAATACAGAACCAAAGCCTAATTCATATACACAATTCAACCTAATGTACATTTGGCGCAAGACCCTTAAAAATAAATTGCATGTGTGGTTATCTCCCATCAGTAAAGTCTCCTGCCATTAAAAGAGTTCTTGCTTTCATATAAGCCCTATTCAGACAGTATAGTCCTGTCTTTAATCAACATGTGAAGGGGGGAGGGGACACAACAAGTATAGCTCCACCCTCAATTTTCCAGGGTTCTAAACTGCATAGGCAGCCTACACAAGTAGAAAAGGGTAATTCAGAAATTATCCCTCCAACTTGTGGAGGGCAACAGGGATTGCGATGTGTGGGGCGGAGCTAGCATGCTCAGCTTCCCCTGTTCACATGTTGATTAAAGACAGAACTAAAATGCCTGAATGGAGCTACAGACATGTCATTGTGTGACTGGGTGTGGGGTGGGTCTCAAATCATCATTTTTATAAGCCTTTTGTTCACATGTTTTCTTTGCTTTGTCAGAGACAGAGAAAGCACAGAAAAAATGTTCTTCTACCCAGAAGCTTGATCATACCTCAATTATAAATACTCCTTATGTGTGTTAACGTCTGCAAAAATGAATTTGCAAAACACTGAAAAACACAGCTAAGAGCTAAAAAAGGAAAGTGAATTAGGAGAATCTGAGAGCTGCTCAATTCAATAAAATTATCAGCATATGAGAAATTCAGTGTTAAGTATAAAAAAAAGTTACAGATGACTGGAAATGAGTGGTATATGTAAGAAATGTTTCTATGGCTTCCATCACAGGCTTTGATTATTTCAGGGTGCAATCCTATCTGAAATCGGAGGCTGCCGACTATCCATGGAGGGGATCCTCTCCTCCATGTTTCAGCTGCCCAGCATTTTGGCTAAATGGGCGATTTTGCCCATCTTGCTGTGACTTGCTGAAACTAGACAGGGAGGCTTCAGGGAGGGAAGGACCTTCTAGACCTGAAAGGAAGCTGTGTAAAGCAGCTTCCATGGTCTTCTCCCTTCCCACCCCTGGGACTGCCCCCTTGTCCCTGCTCTCCGTTTCCAAGTGCAAAGACATAGCCAGCGCGAGGAGAACCATGGCAAGTACGAGGAGGTGGGAGAGGGGTGCATGGTTTCTGGGCTCCAAGGTCAGAGCCCTGGTTCCAACCTCGGATCCCAGAAACTAAACAATCCTATGTCACCCTAGACGCTGTATAGGGGGCATAGGATCACACTCTCTGTGTGATATAGTTTTATTTCTGGCTGCTTATCTTTTGTTAAATAATGAAATGCAATAAAAAACAAATTATACCCTGATTTCATACATTAAATTAAAATGCTCTAAAGGTATTATCTCCTTTTTATTAATTAGTGGGAAACAGATGTAAAAAGTAATATTTTTTCTATTTTTGCATTATATTTGATGCACAGTAAGATTTGTATCAATGAAAGATTTTCTCGGCAACCAAAATGACTGCAAACTTTTTAAAGCCTGGTTCTGATATAATGACCTGATTCTGAAATCCATAAGGGTAAAAGAGATGGGAGACCAAACACAGTATTCATTTCCTCTTATTCACTTATTTTCCCATGGTATGATTCACTTTCACAACCCGACATTATCTGCTTTTTTCCAGCAACTCAGAATTATTTTCTGGAGAATGCTCTAAGTGCAGTAAAGGTTCAAAATGGAAATCTATGAGACATACATCAAGAGCTTGGAGAAAGGAATGAATTCCTAGCCAAAGATTCAACTATTGAGGCTAATGGAGTATAACAGAACCTGGCCGTACATAAGGCATGTTGCTCAGAACTGCTTTTCACCATACGTCAAGGCTACGTAACCCTACATAGTACATGGACTATGACTTTTAAGTGTCCCATTTTTAATTTAGGGTTTTAAGTGTCCCTTTCATATAAAAATGAAATCTATTTTAACATTTTTTAAACCTTAAAATGTCTGCCCCCATCTCCATTTCATAGTTGTAGGATGTAACAATGACTGGCACTAAGATGCACTTTTCTATTACATAAGCTAAAGTTTACAACTCTCTGTACCCTAATGGAAAAAGCCTTTGGATATTAAAGTTGTTTTTAATCCTTGTGCAGCCCCTATCTTTCCTGTTTGAAACTGTCAGCTCCTGCAATGCATGATTTTTACATGACTTATGTGAACAAAAGTCTATGTTTCACTTGCCAAACAAGAGAAAATGTTTAATATATCTAAGCAGCTCCATGTGTCAGCACACCAGAAGAGACTGCTTTAAACTCAAATCGATGCCAAGACAAACTCAGCAATAGTTTCAGTTTAAAACCATGAAGCATTTATTTTCCTACAGCAGCCATATGTGCAGATGGTAATAATTAACAGGTAGATGACATATAAACAACTCCAATACCTGACAATTTATCAAAACTTTCTACTTAACCATCATTCATTAGGACACAAAATCAAACCAGCCACATTTGTCTGAAGAAAAGGCATTTGCTCAATATTAAACAGATTTTATGAATTGTAAGAAATATAAGTAATCAGCTGTTCTAATATGGCAGTATGCAGTGGAACCCTTATCTGTATTACTGCCTGGCAAATTTAGGATGTTTTAGCACCGTGTTATTGAATTGGAAACACTAGGACCTGCGTTAGTGCACGACAGAAAGAATATAAAAGTACAAAGAGGGACAGTGGCATCATTAGTGTTATTTCAAAACTTTCCAGAAAGCCTAATTCCTTATTATTTATTAGAGGTTGCACATTGTCTGTTATACTTTTGTTTTGTAGGTTGAAAACTCAAACATACATATGAAAAAATGCAATTCCTGCAACCTTGCAGTCTGCATGTGAATGGACTACTGGTTACGTTTCTGTGCTATTCAAAGAACACACTTTCTTATATAGCATCTGGTGCAATATAAGCTTTTATATAAACCATCTGATCCAATTAATTTTTTGATTGGACCCAATATGATAACTACTCGTATCTAGCATGCAGAGTGGTGTTTTGCTGTTGATCAGAATTATTACATTTGATTCACCATGTTTATAAATAAAATACTCAGGATGACTTGGGAAAAAAGTTCCAAAACTGCATGCAGTTTGACTCTTTTATTTTTAGTTGTCCAAATTATTCAAGTCTAATTCTTCTCCCAAATTAGGAAACATTTTTAACACCAAAAACTCAAATAGCAACATTCTAATTAATCCATTGACCCGGTTTGCACCTAATGACAATAAATCATGGGTTAGTTAACCAAAGATTTGCTTGGCCCACACCAAGCACATGCCACTATCTCTTTAAATATGTGACCTCTGATCGGTTCCATCATGACCAAACCTGGACACTATGGGTTAATCGTGCCTTAAACAACCCAAAGTTAACCTACAATTAGTTGTTATGTTAACTATGGGTTGTTTAATCCATGATTAACCTATAGTGTCTGGGTTTGGTTGCGACAGAGCAACCTCTTATTGGAGATTGCATACTGAAAATGGTGGCATCATGCACCACAGCAAATCATGGATTAACCCACAAACTGCCACTATTATGTCCGTAAAGGCTCATTGTCTTGCATTAGCATCTGTTGTTTCCCTTGGAAGGCAGCTAGACAAACCTCAAACTACTGATGCAACTTAAGAAAGCTTGCTTTCAACATTTTAAACAACAGCTGGCCCAATACAGTTGACTTTTCATTTATTGCTTCTCATTATGTGAGAATATAGCTATTAAGATTCTCACCTTCGACCCAAGTTATCAACATTCTGTTCCAAATCTTACCAGGAAACATTTTGGTCAGTTAGGCAAGGAAACATGAGCATGGGGAACATGTCCTACCATTTCATTAGAGTAGTCCAAACTGGATGTAACCAGAACATGTGTCACTGTGGTGAGGTGTTTTCTCGATGGGCTGCAGCTGGGAGACCAGCTGAAGCTGGGAGAAATCCTGACTACTGATTTCACCTGTGCCTCCACACTGAAAGTGCAAAATCCAGGACGACCCCCAAACTGCATGTCTGAGTTGCAACTCTGTCTAAGGCAGGCTGCACACCTCTATCCAGTTCAGTGGTTTTCCCAAACCACAGGAACTCTGTCTTGTCAGGATACAATTTCAGCTTGTTCGCCCTCATTGTCCCAAAACTGCCTTGAGACACCTGTTTGGAACTACTACCACCTCCCCCCTGGGATTAGATGGTAGAAATGAAAGGTCGTATGCGTGTCATCTGCATACTGAAACCACATCACATCCCAAACCTCTGGATGATGTCTCTCAAGATTTGGGGGGTGGGGAAACAAAAATCCACTGAAAATAGCTCTCTGCATTTCATGTGCCTCTTCTGGTGTGAAGGCCTTTGGGATTGGAAAGGCACCATTGTATCCAAGCCAATATTTTCAGTTATCTCTCATGGAGCTTGAAGCTCTAATAATTCCAGTTGGGCAACATGACAATGCTTTTTCTATTGGCCGAAACAACTTGCCTCTCACATAAAACCAGTTTAAAATTATTAACTGGAGTCTTAGAAACTTCATTAAGAGTTGAAAATATACTGAACTAGTTCTTTTGATTTGTCTTTTGGAATCCGTAACATTTATTAGCATCTAGATTAGGTGCCCAATGAGGACCAGTTGTACCATTCTACATCATAGACTAAATACATTAATAAAAGCTCAACATCTAAAAAAAATATTAAGTTCACCATCTCAGATGTTTCCGACTTTGGAATTTTAACCAAATGTTCTTATGAATAGAGAAGTTATAGAATATTAGCATGAAGTATATAACTCTAAGGTTATTTTTATTTTCGACTTACAGTATTAGTCGAATCTTCTTGCAAAATTCTGTCATACAGCTGGATTGCATCATCATACCTGTTGTAAGGTGCAAACAAAAAACACTTGCACATGAATTCCATATACTTCGAGTCTTTCACCCCAACCCAACAAGAGACATCAATCCAACAAGAGGTACACATGTGCATGGCCAGTAGAGATGCAGAGGATCATCTGGTTGTCGACATGAACCTGCATAATAATGCTCATCTGGTTAGATTAAATTGGCTGAATGTGTATTCTGGTGTATTCAGGGTCATCAGCCTTTCGGGGGAAGGGTTTCAGGTTCAATCCCTGGTATCTCCAGGTAGAGCTAGGAAAGAATCCTGCCTGAAAACTTGGATAGATGCTGCCAGTCAGTGTTGACAATACTGGGCAAGATGGGCTCAGCGTAAGGCAGCTTCCTATGTTCCTATGTGTAGGAGTTGTTGCATGTGACTCAATGGTAAACTCTGTTCAACCTCTGGCTTACTGTGTACCTGTGGATGGGGTTTTTGTTTTCTATTATTGCAAACTGTCATAAGCTGCCTTCAGGATTATTCAGTCAAAATGTTGGCTGTAAACTTTTAAAATAAATAAAATACTTTATCATCAGAATGACTTTCTGACAAGACTATAAAGAGAGAAGGTTCCAAATTCAGAATCAGACAATGGATCCATCTACCCAATACTACCTACTGTGTTTAGCAATGGCTCTGCAAGATTTCAGGCAGCCGTGCTCCCAGAGATGCCACTTTTTAACTGGGATTACTTTATACAATGAATTCATAAAGGGCCAGTTCACATGACACAACAGCCCACTGTGGGTTAATTAACCCACAAGGAGCTGTGGTGTGTGCCAGCCGCCATTATGAATATGCTAGCCCCAGCCAGGAGTTGCCGTGGCTTATCGTATCATCCAAACCTGGGTAGTGGGTTTATTCGAGGGTTAAACAACCCTTGCATAATCCTAAAACAGACCATGGGTTATGCAACCGTTGTTTAATCCTCACTGGTCAGGTTTGGATGACATGACAAGCCACGGCAACCCCTAGCCAGAGCCTGCATATTCATTATGGCAGCTGGCACACGTCACAGCACCCCAAGGGTTAAGCCACAGTGGGCTCTCATGTCATCCAAACCAGGTCATATTCTACTGCTGAAGTATGGCCTTTCTTCATCATCAGGGCTCCTCTCCTATATAACCATATTGTTTTCCGTTGTGTGGAAGCTGCATACATGAAATCTCTTCAAACAACAGCCTCTGCTTCAAAAGGATCCCCCGAAATTGTTTATTAGATGTTGTGTCCCAACGTTAGGCAGCTGTTTTAATATACCGAGGACCTCTTTATGAACATAGCTATTTGAGGCCAACAGTTCCACTAGTGTCCCTCTTATTTCTATTTCTGAGATATCAGAAGAACATATTTTCACATTCAAAATCCACAGCTGTGCAATGTATTTCTTAGGACTAACCAAAATTAGCAAATCTTCAGTAGGGTAGAACCTATCTCATGAACAAGGCTATGTATAATATAGGACATCACTGAAAGAGTTGGACTGTGCTACTAAAGTTTAAGAGTGGTTGGTAAGTTTTTAGATACTGCGTAAGAATTTGTTATTGTACATAATATCTCTCTTAAATTCTCTAATATGTTTTCATACTAACTAAAGTCTGTTTATCTACCACTGACAATCCTATCTTATTACCATGTACACAAGTTTACTTCCTTCACAGAATTTTTGACTGTGGGAGACTTTTTTTAAAGCTGAGTCTGGAAAAGATTTTATTAAAAATTCAGTTACCTCTCCATGGCTTCAAATCTCATGCCAGTTAACCGCTTAACTCTATGGCTCCCAGGGAATTGCCGTCTCAGTTCTTGAAGACAAAACTATATTTTTAAGAATGCCACAAAGAGAGGTGGGGGTAAGGAACACACTTTTCTCTCAAGTTTGAAATCAACATGTGAATGATGTTTATTTAAGTGCAACAAGTGAGAGGCTCATCTGGCAGTGACCTTTCTTAATGCAAACCAAAGTACCATACCAACACCTCTCCAGCAATGTTTGAGAGATACCAGGCCATAGACAGAACCCACTACAGACTTGAAGCTACAAAATATTCTGCAGTCAGTTAAAAAAAAATTATCCAGAAACTATCCTATAATTTATTAGGACCATTCTTTTGAGTTTTGACCACAGAATGCAGTTTGCACTCCTGTGGATAGCCTTTGCAACACAAGAAAGTTAAGACAAAGAACACTTTATTATTTATTTCATTTCATTTCTATACCGCCCAATAGTCAAAGCTCTCTGGGCAGTTTACAAAATTAAAACCAAAAAGCAAACAATAAAACAATATAAAATATATAAAACATTGAAACCACGTAATAGACCAGTTAATGCTATTTCCTATAATGTGACTTTTGATTAAAGGAAAAGACCTATTAATGGGGTAAGTCAGTAACAGGTAATGAAGGCACTTTTAGTTGGAAAAATAATTCCAATACTAACTGTTTCCAGGTATCAGAGGTTCTTGAAAAAATTATTAGAATGGGCAAAATTAAGGAATCTGCAAAAATAGCACAATTTAGAGAGGAAACAAACGAAAAGACAAACATAATATTTTATACCTATAAGTTCTAGATATAAAGGGATCATGAAAGAGCAGATCAACAGAGAGAACAGGAGATGTGAGTGAGAGTGTTAGAATAACTAAGATCTCAAGCTGGAGCATAAAAGAGAAATAAGATTAGGTTTGACTATGAAAAATGAGAAATGGGATATGGATGCAAAGAGAACAAAAGCTAGTGAAGAGAAGTGAGTTGAGTTCTACTCTTCAATACAAGACATGTGGCCAATGAGCTTGTCTGGGTTTCTTCTTGTTCCTCATCTCCACTCACTCAAATGCATTTCTGCTTCTTCCTCATCTCCGCTTAGGCACCCCTCTCTGCTTTTTCCAGTGGATACATCCATCTTCATCTGCCGTATTTTCTTTGATATCGCACATGGATTAACACAATCATAAGGAAGCATGGTGGCTAGGTTCGGGGTGCTGGTGATCACAGGTCAGGGCAACAGGTCACAGAACAAGTCTGGCCATCCTGATAATTTAGTTGAACAACTCTGGAGCAGAAAGGCTTAACAAAGTCAGTGTGGAAGACAAACTGAATAAACTCAACGGCATAATTTTGGACAGAGATGAAGTTATCATGGTGTAACAAAGGCAAGGAAAGACACAGGTCAGTGAGAGAAAGCAAGAGCATGAAAAGGGTTTCAGTGGTAGGAATGATGAGAGAAAGTGTATTTTGGAAATTTACCCCATTGTTCCTATTTAGTATCTATTTTGTTTCAGCAATGGAAAAATGGCACATCCATTTTTCCAAGAAGTCTGGCATTGCAGACCCTGAACAAACTGTATTTAATCAAGGCAGACCAAACCTGACATACTTCCTGACTCCCCCTCCCCTTGCCTTGAATTTTGTCATTAAGGGGGAGGAACAGCCAGAAAGGAAATGAAAAATACTTAAATATAAAAAGGGAACTGTGAAAATGATCTTACTTTAATCAAAATAAGGAAAAGAAAATGCAGACCCCAACTTCTGACACACAGGTACTACAGGTGGCTGCCAAAAGCAGGTGATCTCACTAAAGCCATGTGCTGAGTGGCTGTGTGTGTGTGCGTGCGCATACATGTGGGGCTGTGGGAGGGCAGTGTGTGTGTGTGTGTGCACGTGCGCGCGCACGCGTGTGTGTGCCACTTGACAGAGATGAAGTTGGAGAACTACAAAACTTCCACAGGTTATGAACAGACGTTTCGGAGTTGAAGAAACAGTTCTAAAATACCAAAAGTTTAGATTAAGCTAAGTGAAGGTCTACCATATCTCATCTGGAACTGATGGCATGACAGGCCTCCTATTTGTTGTTTTCTACAGACAAGAAGTTAGAGTTCAAATACAGTTTTGGAATCTGGTGTCTGCAGCTGTGGCAAAAGGCCAGTCAGAATTATGACTATTTTGAATGCCCTTACAATTAAGTATGTGGACCAATAAAAATCTAACATTTTCATTAGGCTTTTAAACTGTTTTCAATGTGGAGACCAAGTAGTAACACTGCTTGCACCATGCTGTGTTTCTTATAGGACACTTTGGGGCCAGAGGTTCAAACTTAAAACTGTTGCGGCAATTATTGGTGTTAAAAAAAATCACAGTTTTGAACTTGTTGGTTGGTTCTTTGGGAAATTCATAACCGTGTTTTAAAAGAAGGAGAATGTCAATGCACAATTCCTACATATGTCTGTATTTTATGCACATAGTATCACCTTTTTTGTTTCAACACGGTGAATTCAAAGTGATGTCATTGCTTCTATGATGCCACGACATGATCAGCAGCAGTGCAATATTGGATTGCATTGCAAATTTGTCTCTTTGCTCTTGCTGGCACTCTGAAGTAACAGGAAATGAGGGAAGGCTGGATTGTCTGGCCCCAGCCCTTTGCCTTGAGCCCTGCCCACCACCCTGAAAACGTCTCTGAAATGGAATTCAACCCTTGGACCGAATGAGGTTCTGCATCCCTGTGATACACAAAATCACTAGCCTACTTTATTTAAAACACTCTGAAAGAGGTTTTGCATATCTGATTACCTGCGCGGAGGATAAGCATTCTGGGTATGTGCTCAGTGCAATGAGCTCCTGGCCCTCAGGGAATAACTTTGTTCCCTTGAAACCAAGATTGCTGAGCTGAACAAGGTGAGAGATACAAAAAGGTTTGTGGATGAAACCTCTGGGGATGTGACAGGGGTGTGTCAATGCCACAGTGACAGCTGAGAGAGGGACTTAGAGAATTGAGGCATCACTCCATGAAAGAGGAAAATAATCCCTTAGAAGGGACTCATCCTTTGGGGGACTAACAGATATCCTCTTGTGCTGAGGATATGCCTTCAGGGGGTGGTAGGGGTCTTGTGGTAGTGGGAACATCTACTTGGAGACACAGACAGCTGGGTTTGCGATGGGTGAGTAGACCACATAGTGAGTTCCCTGCCTGATGCGAAGGTTGTGGATATCACACATCTTCTAGATAGCCTGGTAGATCATGCTGGGATTAATTCAGTGGTTGTGGTATACATCAGCAACAAAGATGTGGGGAGATGTTGTGAGGTGCTGGAAAGCAAATTTAGGCTGCTAAGTAGGACACTGAAAGCCAGAACCTCCAAGAGAGCCTTCTCTGAAATGCTACTTGTTCCACTTGCATGGCCAGCTAGACAGGCAAAGCTGAGGGGTTTCAATACATGGATGAGACCATTGTGTAAGGAGAAAGGGTTTAAATCAATTAAGCACTGGAGAACATAGCCTCCAAGCTAAGATGGAAGAGTGAGTGCAAGGTTTTAAAGGAGAACATAGATATAGTGGGTATAATGGGAACCAGTGGGACATGGTCAACTCTGGATACAAACTCTATAGGAAAGACTGGGAAGGGCATACTGGGGATGGTGTCACTCTATATCAAACAAACTAGAAACCTCAAAAGAGGCAGACTCCTTCACAGAATCACTGTGGGCGATAGTAGCAAGCCCTAAAAGTAATTGAGTGCTAGGGACATGCTAACATCCCCATGAGCAAAATGCTCAGAGTGATCTTAAGATGGAGATGAAATCAGGGAGGCATCCAAACAGAAAAGTGTTGTAATAATGGGTGACTTCAATAACCCTCACAGCGACTAGATAAATGAATGTTCCGGTCATGGCAAAGCTAATTTTTTTCGATGCTCTAAATGACTCCACCCTAGAAAAGTTGGTCATGAAACTGACCAGAGGGGAAGTACGCACAGCTCATAGTTATACTATGGAATTCGCGATCAGTCTATAAGATATAGCTTTAAAATGGGTTACACAAAATCATGGAGGACAAGGCTATCAGTGGTTACTAGTCATGGCGATATATTCCCTCCAGTATCACAGACGCTATGTTTCTGAATACCAGTTGCTAGGGAACACAAGCAGAAGGGTGCTATTCCATTCATGTCCTTCTTGTGGGCTTCCTATTGGGGAATCCGGCCACTATGTGAAAAAAACACTGGACTAGATAGGCCTTTAGTCTGGTCCAGCATGGCTCTTATGTTCTGTTCTCTGAAGGCAAATATAATATGAGTGAAGGTAAGAACTTCTTCACTTTTTATGTTGCACCTCAAGCTATTCCAATCCATGCGAAGTTCACTATTATAATACAGTATTTTCTAATACTGTGTTCATAGTTCCTAGACCATTGATGAAGTAAATCTATTTCTCCTCTTGAGACTACAAGTACCTTAAATTCATAAATGGTCTTTTTAATACACTGCACAAGATTAATCTGTGCCGTTTTATTTATTTTTTGAGTCACATCTACTATTAAACTAGTGTACAAACTTCCTATTGAAAAGCTTGTATAATTCAAGCATTTACATGCTCTTCCACCAGAAGAACATGGTCAGAGAAGATATCAGGTTCCCCATTTTGTAGCGCTCCTCTTCTTTGACCAAAAAAAGGGGGAAAAGATTTCCATAATACAAACAACATTTCTGTAGCAACCATGCAATGAAACCAACATGCAAGACATTGACTATAGCCTCCATAGAAAAGACACTAGATTGAGAGTTACTTTCAATCCTTTGAAAAACTGACATATACTAAGGTTTTATATCAACATTTTCTTTACAGTATGGCAGCTAACACATTATTTTGGCACTAGCTTGTATCCAAGTAGCTGTAAATATTTTTACAACTGTTGAAAGACCCATGATAATTATAAGCAAAAGCATGGTGTAGACATTATATTTCTTTTAAGATCTTACAAGCCTCACGGCCTATTTAAACAATTAAAAGGCCAGATTTTTTCCATAGCACTTACACCAGGATGGGAACATGTGGCCATCCAGATGTTGTTGTACTGCAACTCCCATAATCTCTTGCCACTGGCTATACTAGCTAGGGCTGGTGGGAGTTGCAGTCCAAGAACATCTGGAGGGCTACACATTCCCTATCCCTGACATACACTCAAGGTAGCCCCACTGAAGGACCAAAACTACTAGCATAACTGCATATTATGGAGTGTAGGTTTGTTATGGGGGAGGAAACAGATATGCATGAATACTGTTTCTTTATCATAAATAGGGAAAATGTGCAGCCCAGAACTAGAAAGGTGGAGTCACAGTTGCCAAAGAATTAAATTTTAAAAGCAAAACACTTCAGAAATGATGGGCCATAATGGTCAAAAGAAGGATAGCTTTGCTGGGGTAAAACGCTATTCTATTTTTAATGGGCTACCTGACCACTACCATGCTTCAGCACAGCTGTGAGGGAAGCCCTCAATCTTTCAAGAACATCACACATTAGAAGTGCAGCAAACAATGCGGGGGGGGGGGGGAGAAGTGGGGAGCCAAGTTCTTTTTCATAAGTCATATTGCACTAGGTGCCTGTGACACCTACAAAATACATGACATAACATTAAACAACAACAGCAGCAAAGTATATGATAGAGATTATGCTGCAGGGAGAGGACGGCAACAACACAAATTTCAGTTTGAATGGTGGGAGAATTCAATGGGCAGAATCCGATGGTGGCCTTGCACATGTGGCAGCCCTGCCACTTCCAGTCCGCAAGTGGTCTTGACTGCTTGCAGAACAACAATTTAATGCTTCCAGAGGCAAGTCCCCAAAGGAGTGGAAACACTTGTTTCTGGAAGGGGGCAGGTTGGCGAAGCTAGCATAAGGGAGCGCCGCAGACTTGCCTCCTTCCAGAAATGAGCATTTCCACTTGTTTTGGGGGTTGCCTCTGGAATCACTAAACTGTCGTTCCACAAGCAGTAGGGGCTACTTGTGGACTGGAAATGGTGGGGCTGGCCGCATGTGGACCAGAATCAGAGGCCAGCTCTGCTAGTGGATGGGCAGCATTGGATTCTGCCCAATGATCCCATTACAGAATTACTGCATCAAAAAAGGATGTCTAGCTCCCAAAGAGCATATTGTTGTGGTTAACAAGAACAGCCTGCTGCATCTCCCCAACATTATCTTTAAAAACATTCACATTAAGAAAGGTACTTCTGTTCCTATCAATTGCCCCTTCCCATTGCAGCCCACTACACTGCATCCTACAGTATTCCAGGAGGTTTCCCAACCCTCTGGACTCAGAAGCATCTTTTCAGGGGGTTGTAGTGGGAAGGAGAGGATGGAAACGCCCTGTTATTCAAGCAGAGTTCTAAGGCATTGGATCTGCATAAGAAGCTGGAATACTTACCAGTGCCAAGTCATCCCGACTGCAGTCCAATGCAGCAATCATCACCTGTTCATATATTATCCAGACTAGACAACACAAAAATATACCAGTCATATGAAATATAGGTACTTGACTTTCAAAACAACTGCTAACACCTAGACAGTAAATAAAATCAATTACATCCTCTTCTGTATTTTTATCATAACCATTTTTATGGAACCTATCACAATACTGCTCAAGCTTAATATCTACTAAACACATTTAAAAAAAAACTCTACGATTTGTTTATGTTGTGCATGTATGTTTACAAACAGATCCATATTGCAATGCACTATTACTAAACCTGAACTACTCATTATACCAAATCAACTATGGCAATGATTCAGAGCTCCCCCTATTTCAAAAAGGGGGTGGTGGAACAATTTTTAGAGGGGCCTTTTGTGAATGCTCAAGTGCTGTTCTTCCATTTTTCCTTAAATAACCCTTTCACCAAGACCCCAAACTACTACTTGAACTGAATTCCAAGGTTCTGTGGAGGCAGCTTCTGAAAGTTAAACATTGTCAGAACAGTTTTGGCAATTGTGCCCTCATCTGGCTTGTGGCCTACCTCATTATTAATGCATAGCTACAGGATCAATACAAACCCCTGCCAGTATTCCACTCTTCCTTCTTCCACTGCATTTAAATTATTCTGCTGACCAAAAATGACCTAATCTGATTAAATAAACTACTTTCAACTCCTGTTATGTTGAGGGTGAACAGCGTTCAAGAGGAAAGGCATGAGAATGACATAGACAAATGTATACATTTCTGGGACACACACCTATTTAGAATTGTTCTGTGTAAAAAGCTGAAAGGATCTGAAGGCTCACAGATTGCCCTACAATGGAGATCCATCTTCCACATCACACAACTGTAACTCCCTTTTCACTATTTCTATAAATGTATGAACTGCCAGTCTCTGTGGTTAACTAGAATAGAAACTACTTAGACCAGCCCTTCCCATCCTGGGGCCCTCTAAATGTACTGAACTGCAACTCCCATTGTTTCCAGCCAGTATAGCCAATGGCCACACCGGCTGTGAGTTTTGGGAGTTGTAGCCCAACACATGTGAAGGGCACCAGGTTGGAGAAGCCTGACGTAGACTATAACAGCAGGAAACATGAGGAAAGTTCATTCATGCTGCCTTCTAGAAAAATGACACATTCCTTAAGTGGACACTATTAATCAGGAAACAGGATTATTGTCTGTGATTATCAACAAGGACTAAATGAGTGAAGTTAATGTTTTATTTAGTGTCAGAAAATTATAATAAATCACAAAGTGAAGGTCAATGGTAAACAGCACACTCAACTTTCCTGTTGAATCTAATATCCTTTCCACCACCCAGAGCTTACATTAGGTTCAGGAAGAGGGCAGTATATGTAAGCCAGTTTTCTTGGGCACTTCAAATTTTCACTGCCACAACAACAGAATAAATTATTGTGCAGTATTATTTTTTATGCAAGTTCCATGCGTATATTATCCATGCTAATCTGTGGGCAGGGGACAGCTCATAATTATGAGATGTATTAGTGACATCTTCTGGCAACATCCCAGAGTGAAAGTCCCCTGGTTGAAACTAAAAAGAAATGAACCCATTCTAGAAATATTGCTCTCTTTTAAAAAAAAAAATTTAACTGTTACTGAGACCAAAACTTCCTGAAATTAAATAAAGAAAGGTACACCCATTATGATCTTTCAGTCTTTTGCCAGACGTAAACTCCTCATACTGTCTGAATTAGGTTAACTGAGTTATAGAAAGGAAAGAAAGAGAAAGTAGAATGAGCTCATTAAAAACAAATCACTGATACTTATTCCCTTCCTGCCTACATAAGAGCCTTAGTCAACCATATACAGTTTTCTTGCCATAAAACACTCAGATGCTTTATTCTGTACATATATAGAGGGGGGGTACTGCATTATTGTGACTTTCTTTTTAAACAATTCCCTTCTGGTATAAAATACCGTATGCCAAGTTTCTGTCTATTGAGAATTAGTATTATGCACTTACGTACCCCACCCCCACCAAATGATTCAGAGATATTGTATGTAATGAAAATACAGGCACGCCCTAGACTCTCATGCCCAACACTATAATAAAAGGAACACTTATATTGATTCCACATACTGAAGTTATGGTTTAATTTCAGGAATAACCTTTTCTCTCCATTTCAAACTCAAGCCATCCCTCAGAATATTGAAGACAACTACTGACTGAAACTTGTCCAATGGTACTTGGCTAAGGGTTCTCTGAAAAGTATTTGCATGACTAGTGGCCAGGCTATACATCCTATTAGGCATACATCTTCCAGCCTACACCCTTCAGTTGGAAAGCAGATCAAAAGTCAAGAATATTGGCAGATGTTGAGTTTACAAAATGTATGGGTGGACCATTTATCAGCATTCACCAGAAAAGTGGAGTAAAAGTCAAATAATAGAGAGGGCATAATAGGTGAATCAATGGGATAATAATAAAACCAGCTCCACAGAATAAAGAAAGCTATAGATAAGAAACAACTTTAACCTACTGTCATCACCAAGCTTAGCTGCATATTCATTAATTAATTCTTCTCCAACTTCTACTATCTGCTCACTGTTCCGATAGTTCTCTTCCCTCCATTTCCTCATTTTATCTCTCATCTCTGAAAAACAAAAGTAAATAAAGTGAAGACTGCAGTCGAATGACAACAATGGATGAATATTTCTAGAATGCACGGTCCCCTTGAAGTTACTTCAAGCCCGAAGCTTTGAAATCATGTTTGGCATAACTTGCGGAAATGAAAGAAAACTGAATACATTTGTTAATTTTCTGGTAGTGGCTAATAAATCTATGGCTTATGCAATGTAAACCAGCTCCTGAACTCCTAGAACATCTACCATTACCTCCTAATACATATCATTACAATAGCACCAGAAGTATAAAACGTAGAGGAAATTACATAAGACAGTCAGAAGCTGAGTCTCCTCTCTAAACAGAGACAAATGCTACCAACACAGAGAGCCAAGGACGAAGAGAAGGTTTTTCAAAGATACCCACGGTCTACAGATGATCATCATGTTAGGTGCCTTTCAGGTGGCAGGAAGAGAACAAGAGCATTCCTGAACCAAGTCTGGTGTCTACTTCCCCTCCACCTAATTTATTTAAATGTCTCTGCTACTCCAACCATTCAAGGAAACTTACATAATTAAAAGATGAATAAAACCATAAAGTTAATAGGTGATTGCTGTTGTTAAAGCAATCTCAACTGTATGCACATGCATACATCCAGGTAATGAACGTTAGTTCTCTGCTAAGCCTCTTCCCACAACCTTTACGCTGGTTGTAGGCAAAATCTAGAAGTGGACACCTGTTGCTCAAGATTATTGCTTCTTGACTGGAATGACTGATCTTACTCAATGTATACGAATCAGTGCCTGCTGATTTTTACCTACTGCCTTTTGGGGTACCAAAAACACATTGTAGTACAAAGTCCTGAACTTCAGGCTTACTGAATAAAGGTGCTGAACATGACAGGGTGCAATCCTACGGCCGCTACACAGCAGCTAGACAGCCATAGGATTGGTCGGTTTCCGGGAACCGACCTCGGAGCCGCACTCCAAAGTCAGTTCCTGGAGAACCACCTCCCCTACACCTTGTAGGCAGCGTAGATCGACCCTGCTCTCCACGCTTGGAAAAGCAGTGCGGAGCGAGGCAAAAGGGGGCATTCCCGGGGGTGGGGCGGGGAGTTCGCAAGTGCCAGTACGACACTTCCTATGTGTCATCTGGCCTCCTCACCCCATGCTCCGATGTCCCACGGCTAGACAACCCAAACCGGACATCTAGCTGCAATGCAGGGCAACTGGAACGTGGAGATGATCCCCTCCATGCTCCTCCCACCCTGCATTGGATAGGCAGTCGCCTCTGAGAGCCAGTGTGGTGTAGTGGCTAGAGTGCTGGACTGGGAGTCGGGAGATCCGGGTTCTAGTCCCCACTTGACCATGGCAGCTAGCTCATTGGGTGACTTTGGGCCAGTCACAGACTCTCAGCCCAACCCACTTCACAGGGTGGTTGTTGTGAGTATAAAATGGAGGAGGAAGAGGATTATGTATGCCGCCTTGGGTTCCTTAAGGAGGAAAAAAGGCGGGATAGAAATGTAATAAAATAAATAAATAAATAAATATCTGCATAGAATTGCTCTCTAATTAGTGTTTGCTCTGATGACCTTTGTCATAATGCTCATTGGTGACTATTGTTCCTTCAGCTCTCAGTGCAATATCTAGTTGCATTTTACGGTTGTTTGGGAAGTACTTAATGTAAATATGCAACTGAATGAGTCTTGGACAGTTTATTCTTAAAATGGCTATATGCTATTTATTACTTCTTTGAATCAGCTATATAGCATGTGACAGAACATCTTCCATTTTCCACTACAGACACATCTGGGAATTCTCAGACTGTTTTTAGTTTTCCCATAAACTACAGATTATATGCCACTGGATCCCCTCTACTTATATATTGGTTTATATTTCTATTTTATGTGAAATACTGGAATAGCAATTGATGCAGATATCTTCCCTATTATTCCCTAAACTAACAGACGATACAGAAATTTAATATAACCACTAAAATTATTATGACAGCATTTATGTACATATTTTACAGATCTTTTTAATAGAATGGTCATTTCACTTCATGAACATTACATCATCTTCTATTATGAGAAAAAGACCAAGAGTGAGTTTTTAAATACTTATTAATACTATATCAAGTTTTCAAAACCTCCAAAATTTATCATACAGCAAAAAATATAATATGAGAACAAATAACTGGCAAGAATACAGAAAACAAAACTGCAAGAATAACATGATCGTTCAGGTTGAAATATACCACTAACTGAAGTGAAAGACGGTGTTTCTAAGCTTTAAAGTGCTTTTATAACGGACCAGATCTTAAAAGTTATCCAACAGGTCCTTAAATCATCTTCAACACTAGAGTCCTCTTCACCCTTCATAAAACTTGAAGAATTTTTTTCAGACCAGCAATTTTATATGATGAAGGAAGCCGTAAGCAACTACAGAAACTATGAAGAAAATAATGCACTGGGCTTGGTTTAATATTTTGCTATTCTATTTATAAAGGATATGTAAAATGCAAAATGTCTTATAGGATTATTTTAAATTACATCTTTATATAAAAATACACAACTCTGAATTTGTTGGCCTTCCTGTCATTTCAAAATGTACCAGTTAACAAAACTGTCAGTGTTAGATTAAACAAATTTCTTTCTACAGTCCACCCCACTCCTGCCCCACGTATGCTTTCATCCACCAAGAATGATCTCAGAGCTCTCTTTGGGGAAAAGAACTGTTACTGTGCTACATTTTGTTTTGAAAGTCAACCAAAACCACCACAGGGTTACGTTTCATGTGCCTGAGTAAAACTAAATGGTTCTTGACTCAAGACGACCCCTGGAAATTAAAAATTTGACAGAAAAAACATGACTGAATATCAAATGTATTATAGAGACTGACAGCCTAAACACACACAAAACAATGGAAGTTTTCTCCATTAATTTACTTGGCCACTATTAAAGTCACTATGCCAGTATAACTTTCAAATAATTCAGTATAACTTTCAAATGATTCAGAATCAAAGTATAGAATTTCTACTGATGGAAAAATAGGAGGAGACAGGCCATGTTTTGTCACTTGATCACCAAATATAAGAAAATAAGCACATTAAATGTCTGGCAGGCCAATCCTTGTGCATGTTTACTTAGAAGGAAGTCCCATTCTGTTCAATAAGGATTAGTCCCAAGTGAGCGGGTATAAAATTGCAGACTAATGCAGATGATTTCTTTCTGTAGGGTAACAGGACCAGCTTCCACCTTGCCAATATGGTGGCACTAGCCTGGATCTACTGCCACCATATTGAAGGGTTGCCTACACTCATATAGCTCACTGACATGTATCCATTTCTTCCCATCCATGTGGGAACAAATGATGCTGCCAAGCAGAGCTATGAAGAAATGACGTTAGTCTTTGAAGCTCTGGAAGGAAACTCAAGAACTTTGGGGCCCAGATAGTTTTCTCATCCATTCTTCCAGTAGTTAGAAGAGGGATAAAAAGGGAAAGAAAAATACTCCAGGTGAATGACTGGCTACAAGGGTGGTGCCGACGAGAGAGATTTGGATTATGGGACCATGGGCTATACTTCCTGGAAGATGGACTGCTGACAAGGGATGGGTTGCACTTCTCAAGGGCTGGGAAGAATGTGTTTGGCCACAACATGAAGAACAGGAAGAACAGAAAGGGAGGTGGAGTCGCACTATATGTTAAAAATACATATCCCTGCATGGAATTACAGGAGGATGAGCTTGGTAGCCCCATCGAGAGCATCTGAGTTAAAATAAATGGAGCAAAGAATCGGAGTCTACTATCAACCACCCAATCAAGGAGAAGATGAAGATGAGACTTTTGAAAACCTAACTGCCAATGTTTCAAGGAAGCATGATGTAGTAGTAATGGGGGACTTCAAGTTCCCCGATATCTGTTGGGAGACAAATTCTGCAAAACATGGCCCCTCCAAGAATTCCTGACTTGTGTTGCTGATAACTTCCTCCTACAGAAAGTGGAAGAAGGAACTAGAGGATTGGCTATCCTTCACTTGATCCTAACCAACAGAAATGACTTAGTGGGTAAAGTAGCAGTTATGGGAACTCTGGGGGAAAGTGACCATGTTATACTTGAGTTCTTGTTTCTAAAGGAAGCAAACGGCATGTGTAGCCAAACTCGTACCCTGGATTTTAGGAAAGCCAATTTTATGAAACTCAGAAAAATGTTAAGTAAGGTCCCATGGCAAGTGACTCTAATGAGAAAAAGAGTCCAAGATGGGTGGGAGTTTTAAAAAATAGGAAACTCTAAAGGCACAATTACAAACAATTCCAACAAGAAGAAAAGGTGGAAGACAACAGAAGAAGCCAATGTGGCTTCACCAAAAGCTTAGATATGACTTGAAAACAAAAAAGGACACATATAGGAAGGGGAAGGAAGGCCAAGCTACAAACGAAGAGTACAGGCAGGTAGCACAGAACTGCAAGGATGGCATCAGGAAGGCTAAAGCTGAAAAAGGTTCGCGAGGGATGCTAAAGCAACAAAAAGGCTTTCTTCAGATACGTGCACAGTAAGACAGAGTAAAGAAATGGTGGTTCAACTATTCAATGAGGATGGCAAAATGATAACAGATGACAAAGAAAAGGCAGAAGTGCTCAATTCCTACTTTGTTTCAGTCTCCTCCAGAAAGAGGGTCTATGACCACCCCTGGCAAAGGCGAAGTACAGGCTGAAGGGGCAGGATTGCAGCTTGAGATTGATAGGCATATGATCAAGGAACACCTAATTACTTTGAATGAGTTCAAATCTCCGGGCCAGATGACCTGCACCCTACAGTAATAAAGGAACTGGCAGAAGAACTCTCAGAACCACTATCTATTATCTTTGAGAAATCATGGAGGACAGGGGAAGTGCCAGATGACTGGAGGGCTAATATTGTCCCTATCTTCAAAAAAGACAAAAAGGAGGAACCTGGGAACTACAGACCAGTCAGTCTGACATCAATCCCTGGGAAAATTCTGGAGATCATAAAGCAATCCATCTGTAAGCACCTTGAAAACAATGCAGTGATTACTCGAAGCCAACATGGATTTGTCAAGAACAAATCCTGCCAGACAAATCTGATCTCATTTTTTGAGCAACTAACCTCCCTTGTGGACTGTGGGAATGCTGTGGACATAATATAGCTCGACTTCAGCAAAGCTTTCAACAAAGAGCCCCATGATATCCTGATGAGCAAACTAGCTCAAAGTGAGCTAGATGAAACAACTATCAGGTGGATCCACAGTTGGCTACACAATCGGACTCAGAGAATACTTATCAATGGGATCTTCTCAAACTGGGGAGAGGTAACAAGCAGGGTACCGCAGGGCTCAGTTCTTGGCCCAGTGCTCTTCAACATTTTTATTAGTGACTTGGATGAGGAGGTGCAGGGAATGCTGATCAAATTTGCAGATGACACAACATTGGGTGGGATAGCTAATACCCTGGAAGACAGAAACAAAATTCAAAGTGAACTTGATAGGCTGGAGCACTGGGCTGAAAACAACAAATGAAAATTAATAGGAATAAATGCCAAGTTCCGCACCTAGGAAAAAGAAACTAAATGCACAGTTACAAGATGGGGGGTACGTGGCTCAACAGTACTACAAGTGAGAACAATCTTGGAATTGTTGGAGATCACAAGCTCATGAGCCAACAGTGTGACATGGCTGCAAAAAAGGCAAATGCTATTTTGAGCTGCATTAATAGAAGCATAGCTTCCAAATCACGTAATGTGCTAGTTCCCCTCTACTCAGCATTGGTTAGGCCTCATCTGGAGTACTGTGTCCAGTTCTGGGCACCACACTTTAAGAAGGATGCAGACAAACTGGAGAGGGTTCAGAGGAGGGCAATGAAGATCATCAGGGGACTGGAAATAAAGCCCTATGAGGAGAGACTGAAAGAACTAGGCATGTTTAGCCTTGAGAAGAGAAGACGGAGGGGAGATATGATAGCACTCTTCAAGTACTTGAAAGGTTGCCACAGAGAAGAAGGCCAGGATCTCTTCTCGATCATCCCAGAATGCAGGACACGTAATAATGGGCTCATGTTACAAGAAGCCAGATCCCACTGAACATCAGGAAAAACTTTCTGACTGTTAGAGCAATATGACAATGGAACCAATTACCTATGGACGTGGTGGGTTCTCCCACACGGGAGGCATTCAAGGTGAAGCTGGACAGCCATCTGTCAGGGATGCTCTCACTTGGATTCCTGCATTGAGCAGGGGGTAGGACTTGATGGACTTACAGGCCCCTTCCAACCCTACTATTCTATGATTCTATCTGAAGGAGATGGCTTGTCAAAATTAGTTCAACAACTTTTATTCCTGATTAAATGTCAAAAGCTACCAAATGAATTGAATGAATCAAGAAATTATCACGAAACTAATTTCTGTACCAAGTGCCAAATTCTGTATTTCCCCCATGAACTTGCGTGAAATACTCACAACCCTGAATACTGCCTCCAATTCTCTGAAAAGGGTGTTGTCTTTATTTCAAATACCTAAACATAGTGGAAGGTGCAGGACACATGTTGACTCTGTGTTTTATTTATCAGATCAAACTTGGCTTTTATTACCACAGCAAAAGCTATTCTATTAGTAGTGTAATCCTGTGCATGTCTACTCAAAAAAGTAGTTAAACTAACATTGAGAATTAAAAATAGGTAATAAAATTATAATTGAATCAGGGCATCACCATGACAATTTAGAACAATTCCTGATAACACTTTTGCACAGATCCTTGCAGCTACTTGTCCCTACTCAAAAAGGGACACTCTGTAAGTCACAAAAGGGTCAACATCTGACAAGAGATACAGCAACTTTTTGGAGATAGTTTTTGAACGTAGTCTCAATAAAATGGTATCTAAAAATTTAAGACGAGGTTCCAAATACACTGGACAAAAAAAAATGTAGTGTGGATGATCTTCTATTTCAGCAATTCCATACAGGCATCTATATTGGAGCAGAGGGTGTCCAATGATATCATCCACCAGTCATGGTATAGCAAATGCATATCTACTCAGAAGTACATCCACTGAATTCAATTGGTCTAAACCTGAATTCAAGGTACAGGACTGATGTTGTTCTTCAGTTGTTCAGTCGTGTCCGACTCTTCGTGACCCCATGGACCATAGCACGCCAGGCCTTCCTGTCCTGCGCTCTCTCCCGGAGTGTGCTCAAGTTCATATTCATTGCATCGGTGATGCTATCTAGCCATCTCATCCTCTGCCGTCCCCTTCTCCTTTTGCCTTCAGTCTTTCCCAGCATCAGGGTCTTTTCCAGAGAGTTTTCTCTTCGCATTAGGTGGCCAAAATATTTGAGCTTCAGCTTCAGTAGTACAGGACTGCAGCCTAAGACTATTGCACTAATGATTTTAATAACACTTCTGCAAGGTTTAGTTGCATAATACAATGTATTGGGAGACCCCATAGCTGCAATTGTAAGCACACTTCCTTGGAATTAAGTACCAATGGGTTGAATCCAACTGCACTGTTCTGCTGACAGAAGCAGTTCTGCCCCCAGGAAGGGGCAATTTCCACTCCCAACAGCCCCCCCCGTGCACCATAAAATCTCCTCTGTGATTTTGATACAGAATCACAGGAAAGAGAGAAAGCAGAAAAGCATGTAGCTCAGCCCACTGCAAATGAAAAGGTCTCCTGTCCATTTGGCTAAAGCAAGATTGGTTCTCATGCTAGGAAACAGCTTATAAAATATTTTAAATAACTAGAATTAACCTAATAATTGTAAGAGATAAAGACAGCAGTAGAATTCATTCCATATAGTGCTAACCAAAATGGGATTAATAGATGTGAATCACAGAATTTGTAGGACAAGATGCAAGTTTAAAAAAGGTCTGTATAACATGCCTGGACTGCATCTGATACAGCACAGGAAAATATTGGTTTAACTAAACTAATCATTGACATGCTGAAAAACAAGTATGTAAATTTTAAAATTATAAAATATGCTTGAAGCAAATATATCACTCCACATTGGAACCCTGCCACATAATTTGCACACTAGTAAAAGTTTATGCATGCACTTCTGATGAAATAGAGCAGTGTAGACACAATTAGCATGCTATAACTCAGGATTCACTTCCATCTGTTGATTATTATTTTCATATGCAAAATGAATCACCAAAGAAGTTCTTCTTTTATTTGGAATTTAATGGTGGATCAAGGCCAGAAACACCCCATGACTGCCACCTACTGGAAACCGGAAAAACCCACCACTAATTCTTCCAAATAAGTATAGATACCTGTAACTTTAGCGAATCTCCATTGTGTTTTGAGGACCTCACATCTAAGATTTTTAATTTGGAGAACAGACTCTAAAGAAAACACTTTAACCCCCAAGCTTTGGAGCTCATTAATAAGAAAGCCCACTTCTGTACTATACATCAGACAGTCCCAGGGAAGATCATCTATTGTTTCATCCACTCCACAATCCTCACAAAGAGCAGAATAAGATTTTCCCAAAACAAACAGATGCCCACTCAAAATGTAAAGCTCAATGTAAAGTTCAATGCCCACTCAAAACCTGAAACATAGCAACCTGCTGAATCCAACCATGTTGGTCAAAAATCCGAAAGTCATCCAGAGCTGGACAGACAGAACAAACTTTTCACCCAACAAGCCCAGTATCCCACCATTTCTGCCAAAATTGTTTCGATTGCACGCTGAACCATACAAGCAAGTTATAGTCACCAAGCAATTTATTCCAAGCATTACAGTCATGTTTTCATTCTCTGAGCTGGCTTCCAACATTCATACCATTAATCATTTGATATTTGATAATAAAATTCACAGTCTAACTCAAGATTTTATTGTATACACTATTTTATTATGACAGTTCACCATACACAACCAATTGCCATTTCGCTCTCCATAGAATTTATCATTTACGATTATGCTTCAATTATGGCTGTACAGCCATAACGAAAGGAGGCTTAATGTATGTATGTGTGTGTGTGTGTGTGTGTGTGTATATATATATATATATATAAATGTGAACATTATAGAAAGTGTCAAATTCCAGTAAAAAGAAAGCTAATGACTCTTTTATGTCCAGATAAATATGGATCCAATTATTCTATTGCTTGGATCTTGAGAATTGCCAGTGTAAGTGGATTGGTTTCCTACCTACTCCCCACAGAAAAGCCTCTTCTGAGGGTCCAGGGACTCTACTGACTTAGGTGAATAGTGGCATGGGGGAATCGCCAGAAATCAGGTAGAGGCAACTTCTGTGTCCAATATTGTTCCACGTAGTTCAGTATTTTAAGGTTCTGCCTGGGTTCCAGCAGTTTCAACCTATCCTCTGAAACTCCACAATTTTGAAGGGACTGTGTGTGTGTGCACGTGTGTGCGCTTTTTGTTCTTGGTTTTGGTGGAGAGCACTCCAGTTAGTCACAAACTGCTGCTGCCTAAGTAGGGCTGATGCTGACTACTTTTTTACTTGCAGCAACAGCAGCTGCCCATCATCTAAGCTGGGAGGAGGATGGAAGAGGAAGTGAGGGCGAGTGTCATTCTTTGAATTTCCAAGGAGCATGCAGAGGCTTTGCATGGCTGATCTGCTGACTAACATTTTGATTAAAAAGACGGCCACCATCATTGCATAGTTAGAACCCACACTAATCTTTGCTGAATGTTGGAAGGGGAGCCTTAGGCAGTTGGGGCACTGAAGAAGCCTCCTAGAGAAGAATCTTGTTTCCTCTTTTTTCTTTTTAACCTTAAGAATCATTACTGAGACTGCAGTCCTAAACCTAGTTTACAGTAAATCCCAATGAAGACAAGTGGGTCCCATGGTAGTAGCAGCAGCAGTGGATTGGGTGAGAGATTCTAATACCTTATATAGAACTCTCTTCAACTGCATGTTAATGAGGAGAATATAACTCCCACCCATCTAACTCTGTCCCTCCAAAGCCCAGTCATAATCCAAGAGATTATGACCCAAAATAAATAAATTAGGTGTACGTTAATTGAAGGGAGACATTTCGGATAATATGAAAGTGGGCTGCAAATTAACTGAAGAATTTGGAGGGGATGATTTGGGTGAGAAATAGGTTTGTCTTGTGTGAAATTTAAATTCTAGTAATTATTTCCAAATCTGCATATACACATAACAATTTGGGCAAATACAACAAATTTTGTGGAAATGTATGTACTCTTTTGGCAATGCAAAATTCACTTATTTGGCAATGCATAAAGTGGCCATCCTACCCCTGTGAACAGAACTCCCACACACGGAAAGTGTCTCAGCCCAATTCTCAGCAGTCACCCTTTCCCTATTAAACCCTAACCCTCTTGCATGCAGAGGAGGACATGGCTTAAGTGGGTGGACAGAAAGTAGACCTTCAGGTGTTTTGAGTTTTATCTCCCAACGTTCCTGACTATGGGCCATGCTGGAAAAGGCTTCTGGAAGTTGAAGTCCAAAAAAATCTGGAGACTTTTCTTCTGCCCAGCCCTGATTTAGGGGCTCGTCTGAACCAGGCCTAATAATAATGCTTACTATTTATACCACAAATTTTGAATGTTCCAAGCATTTCAGAGATATTATCTCAGTAATCTTTACAACCCTGTAACTTAAGCCAGTATTATCCCCAATACTGCAAACAGGAGGCAGAGAGAGAGAGATTAGTTTTACTAATATTACCTAGAGTACATGGCTGAAATAAGACTTGAACTGGGACTTCTTAGTTCATTCTCAGCCACTACACCATGCCAACCAAACTACCAATGATTTCTCAACACCTGAGCACCCTAGCAAGATATAGTGAGCAAAAATGTCATAACCACTTTAATGTCAAGAGAGAGAGAGAGAGAGAGACTGGATTGCTCTTGTGGGCTCCGTCTCCAGGTCACAAACTCTTGCATTTCTGCAATGCCTTTTATGCAATTCCCAATGCGAGAGTAAGAATGATAGTCCACTGCTTACTTCTTCAGCCACTTATCTTAAAAGGACAACACATACCCCTTTATTTATCTTATTTTCCAAATTTATATCCCACATTTCTGGATGGAACAGGAAGCTGGATCACAACAAAGCCCACATAAGATAAAATAAATTTAAAACTGCACTAGCAGTAACATTTAAATGAGCATAATAAAACAATTGATAAAAGAGGCAGATTAGTTTATTGCTCAGACAAAAAGGTTTTCACTTGAATTTAATTATATCCTGAGTAGACTAATGAAAAGTCGAACTGAGTGGAAAGTGATGGAAAGGCTTTAATAAAGCAGCAGCTACGTAAACACACATGTGTTATCTTGGGTATGCACAGGTGAGTGGAATTTAGAATTCCCATTGATTCTAGCATGATCCAAAAATAGAAGCCTCTTGGCAATTCAGAATAACCTACTGATCAACAAATAGGATCTAAAGAGCCTCTTGTTGAGGGTGAAAGAGGAGAGTGCAAAAGCTGGTTTGAAACTCAACGTTAAAAAAACGAAGATCATGGCATCTGGCCCCATCACTTCCTGGCATATAGAAGGGGAAGAAATGGAAGCAGTGACAGATTTTACTTTCTTGGGCTCCAAGATCACTGCAGATGGTGACTGTAGCCATGAAATTAAAAGATGCTTGCTCCTTGTGAGGAAAGCTATGGCAAACCTAGACAGCATAGTAAGAAGCAGAGACATCACCTTGCTGACAAAGGTCCATCTAATCAAAGCTATGGTTTTCCCAGTAGCAACGTATGGCTGTGAGAGCTGGACTATAAGGAAGGCTGAGCGCCGAAGAATTGATGCTTTTGAACTGTGGTGCTGGAGAAGACTCTTACGAGTCCCCTGGACTGCAAGGAGGTCAAATCAGTCCATCCTAAAGGAAATCAACCCTGACTGCTCATTGGAAGGACAGATACTGAAGCTGAAGCTCAAATATTTTGGCCACCTAATGCGAAGAGAAAACTCTTTGCAAAAGACCCTGATGCTGGGAAAGACTGAAGGCAAAAGGAGACGGGGACGGCAGAGGATGAGATGGCTAGATAGCATCACCGATGCAATGAATATGAACTTGAGCACACTCCAGGAGAGAGCGGAGGACAGGAAGGCCTGGCATGCTATGGTCCATGGGGTCACGAAGAGTCGGACATGACTGAACGACTGAACAACAACAACAAATGTAGGCATCTCTAATTGACTGAACACCCCTTTTCCCATTCCACAAGTGCCTTGGATGGTGGTCTACTGTTGGAGAATAAACCCGGGTATGTTTGGAACTGTTAAAAGATCTCCTTCCACAAGGTCTACTCCAGATACCTAACATGAACAAGACAAACTAGTTTTATGTTCCCTCCTACACCAGTACTGCCACTTCTTCAGGAATAAAAAAAACTGATCTGGGAAGGATTACCTCAGTTGCCCAACACACAAGAGGGCTTTTTACAGATGCTACCAGCGTGGAAGCAGCCATGCGGAAACAGTTCTCGCACTGCTCAGTGTCATATCAATACATACCTGTTTACATATAGGGAGCCAGCAGTTGGATAATCTGTATTATACCAAAGGGTTAAACTGTCTGCCCTTTGATCCTCTCACTGTGGCTTTATAGTTCTGTTATTATAATAACATGTAATACCAATAACACACAAGTCTTTCAAGACTAAATAGGTTGCAAAATATGTAGAAATTTTTAAAACACATTTAAAATATTGCTAGATCGAAGTGAATAGACGGCAATAGATTCTGCTTTGCTACATTACTCGGAGAAAGCATATGGTCAGGCATCAGTTATAAAGTGAATAAATGACAGGTATGTGGATAAGAAAATCTAGTTAAATCAGGCTTGTAAATAAATCTACTAAGGGCACAATCCTATGCAGATAGGCGGCTGCCTCCAAACTTGGAGGCGACTGCCTATCCAATGCAGGGCAGGAGAAGCACAAAGGGGATCGTTCCCTCCGCGCTTCCCCTGCCCTGCATGTTCGGCTAGACAGCCGATTGCAGCTGTCTAGCCACAGAAGGGCTGAGCGGGGGAGGAGGCTGCCATACAATACATTGGACATGTCGTACAGGCATTTCTGCCCTCCCCGCCCTGGAACACCCCCTGGGAATGCCCCATTTTGGCTGCTCCGCGCTCCTCTTGCGAGCGTGGAGCACAGGGCTTTCCCCTGCTGCCTGTGAGGCAGCACGCAAGTGGGGGAAGGTCAGTTCCTGGAAAACAAGATATCCTATGGCCATCTAGCCACTGACTGGCGGCCATAGGATTGTTCCCTAAGTTACTAACTCAAAGAAATCTGAAGACTTTCAGTCCACATATACACCTATAGGTGGCATGTTAGTTATCCATTAGCCCAGAATAGGCCTGTACAACTTGTGATACACTAAGCCAAATGCAGTCCATCAGCCATCTATTTTGGCCTACTAAGTGATTGACAACCTTCTGTTTTTGCAATCCCAGGCAGACAGCTGAACCAAATGGGGCGCCTGCCATACAGGCTAGTTATTCAGTTTTATGAATCCCAAGTTGTGCAAGCCTGACCGGGAAAAGAGGCAGGAAGAGAGAACCAACTTTTCTAAGGCTTCTCTTATTGGTCACCTGGAGAAGATTCTTATTCACTACAACCAATTACATGAATACCTGAATAAATGACATTTACAAATCTCTCTTAGGTTTAAAGAGAGTTCTACAGTAGAACTCTAGACAGAACTCTACGTTACTTAAAGCCAAGTGAATACTATCCACATAGGAAAGGATTTCAAAAATCACGAAGAGGCAAGAAAATAAGTAACCGCCACACTTAATAATGTAAGTATTATAATATCAGTACTATATTTTTATATAATATATTATAAAAATAACCTGCAATCTCACTCACCCATAAAGGAGTTCCTCCCACTAAACACAGTGGGACTTACTTCCAAGTAAATATGCAAAGGATGAGTCTGTAAGGGCCTTCTATCTCACCACAAACCCACTGCCTTTCCATATATGTATATGCTTACAGCTAGTGGAACATACTGGGCCAATTCACACGACACAACCCATCATGGGTTAATTTACCCACGACCTGCTGCAGCCACCACTGTGAATAGGCAAGCCCCAGTAGGTGTTCCTATGGTTTGTCATGTCATCCGAACCCAGGTGGCAGGAGTTATTTGAGGGTTAAACAACTCTCACATAACCGTAAAACATATCAGGTCACTGATAGAGGGAGCAATCCTATGGCCCCGAAACATTGTCTGAGGAGCCACAGAATACTGTGAATTCCTCTCTCTGAGGTCAGAAACAGAACTCTGGCCTCAGAATGGGGAGTAAGAGATCCTCCCCCCCACAGCCAGTGTGGAAAGAATCGCATGGGCTACCCCCCGAGGTTGGAAAAGCAACCTCAGAGAGGGAGAAAAGGGGGCCTTTCAATGGGTGGGTGGAAACTGGAGGGACCAGGATACAAAGCCCCTCCAAAGCACTGTCGCTAGGGGTCACAAAGAGTTGGACTGTCAGGGTGGACAATGAGTCCATAGAATCCCAGAGTAGTTCTGATTCTGAGGAAGAGCAGTCGCTCCTGGGAGAGGAGCGCACCCCTCTTTCCCAGGACCAACAGCTGATGGAGATTCCTCCCACCCGCATTCCTAGTTTAGTTAGCAGTCCAGGGAGTGACCGAGCACAGATAGCAGACTTAGTGGATGTGCGACGCAGAGAGCGGCGCCAGATGGAGGGTGCGGAAAGGAGCGTAGTGCCCGGTTGGCATGCACACAACAGCTGTGCCCCGAGGATCCAAGGAAAAAGGGGAGGGACTCTCCCTAGTCCTTAAGTTCAGGGGTCTGCCAGTAATTCCTTTTCAAACTGGGACCAACTGTTCCAACTTAGGGCATAGGTACTCTGCTGCTCATATCTAGTTGCTACCTGTAGAGTTGTTAAGTTGTAAAAGAAGAATAAAGCTTTAAAAAGAATCCCTTTGTCTGTGTCTGGACTTGGCTACTGGATGAGAATGAGAGAGCCCTCCAAGGAGCCCTTGACACGGTCACGACTTAACAACTGAACAACAACAACAAAGTGTGTACAGGATTGCGGCCTAAGTTTTTTCAAGTTGCCACAACATCACTGGGCCCATGATCTAGCCAAGAGCCACTTTTTTTTGACACTGGGAAAGACAACAGGGCTAGGGGAGTCAAGAATAGCAAGGGATGAATGTGAGGGTGTGTGATTTGTACACATTTAGGCTTGTTTACGGTTGGAGATGAGGACAAAGAGGTTAAATCATAGAATAGCAGGGTTGGAAGGGGCCTGCAAGCCCATCGAGTCCAACCTCCATCAAAGACTTTTCACTAGAGAGGAGTTTTGAGGAGGCCTGAAGCAAACAACAGGCAAGGAGAAAAGGGGCCGGAATCCACCTGCACAGCCCCACGGTCTCCAATACAGATTAAACAAAAAACAACAACACAAAAAACAGTTCAAGCATAAACAAGGCGGGGGGGTGGCCTCCCTACCTGGTACTCCGAGTGGACAGTGAAAGGGAGACTATAAGAGCTGAGGCATTTAGGACGTAATCCCACGCAAGTTTAGACGGCAAGAAGTCGTAGGGCTGGCTGGGGAGCGCAGGGAGTTGTAGGGCTTTTTTTCTGCCTGAACAGGCAGAGGGCTGGATTGCGCCCTCGCAGGGTTCACTAATCCGAATGATGCGCAAGTGGCCTTTGAGAATTCCACGTAGGAAGGCTCCCTGCGCAATTTCCCTCCGCTGGGCGGCCGCGGCGGAGGCGGCGAGGCTTCGGCTGGGGAGGGGAGGGGGGGAGGGGCGAGCCCAGGCCTAGCGCCGGAGCGGCTCCCTCACAGAGCCGCCGCCGCGGCCGCTCCGCCTCCCGCGTTCCCGTGCCGCCCTCCGTACTCGACGGCCGGCGGGTTACCTTCCCAAGTCACGTCGTACATGTCCGACACCTTCGCCATCTTGCCCGGCTCCCCTCCGCCGCCGGCGCGCCCGGCTCACGTGACCGCCCGAGCGCCCGCCCCCGCGTCCCCGGCCCCTGCGCGCCTTCGCGGGCTGCTCTGCGCCTGATTGGTTGGGGGCGTGGAGGGCGGGCAGAGGGCGGCCCGTCCCCGCCGGCGAGCCTAGGGCGGCTCCGCCCAGTCCGAGGAGGGGCGCGGGCGGGCTGGCTGGCGCGGACGCGCGCTTGCCTCCGAGCTGTCGCAGGGTTCTGTGTGAAGCCGAGAGGGGCGGGGTGACCCTGGGCTAGGCTTCCTCATCCAGATGGGCTGGACGACACCTCCCATCATTCCCAATGGCCCTGCTGGTTGGGATGGCGGGAGTTGCAGCCCCATGCATCTGGAGAGCACCGGCTTGAGGAACGCTGTTCACGGGGTCGAGGGCAGCCTTCCCCGAGATGTGCTTGACGGCAGCGCCCATCGTTCCCAATAGCCATGCTGTCTGGGGATGATGGGAGTTGCAGTCCAACCATCTCGAAGGCACCAGCTTGGGGAACGCTGCTCTCGGGGGTAGACGGTAAATGGCAGTGTCTGTCTCGCCAAAGAAATATTTACTGCAGCCCTGCACATCTAATCAGAAAAGCAGCATTGCCCTCCTTGTTCAGTCGTTCAGTCGTGTCCGACTCTTCGTGACCCCATGGACCACAGCACGCCGGGCCTTCCTGTCCTGCGCTCTCTCCCGGAGCGTGCTCAAGTCCATATTCGTTGCATCGGTGATGCCATCTAGCCATCTCATCCTCTGCCGTCCCCTTCTCCTGTTGCCCTCAGTCTTCCCCAGCATCAGGGTCTTTTCCAGAGAGTTTTCTCTTCGCATTAGGTGGCCAAAATATTTGAGCTTCAGCTTCAGTATCTGTCCTTCCAAGGAGCAGTCAGGGTTGATTTCCTTTAGGATGGACTGATTTGACCTCCTTGCAGTGCGTATTTGCTCCCCCCACCCCTGTTTATTTATTTTATTTATTCAAAAGATGTATAATACTGCCATTCAGCAGAGCTTTCCAGGATGGTTTGCAATAACAGATAAAATTCAGAAAACCTGACATGTTAAAAACAAATATGATGCATTAAAACACATTTAAACCCTGTTTAAATGTGTTTTAATGCTCTGGCGTGGGCTGGTCCATGAAGTCACGACGAGTCGGAAGCAACTGACTGAATAAACAACAAACACACGCTGTTAGCAATGTATTTTCTTTTGCACACCTGTATTATTATTATGACTGTTGTTGTTGTTGTTCATTCAACTTTTGCCCATCAAAGATGGACTCAAAGTGGGTCATATGAATCAAATAAAAACAACAAACCATAATACTGAGTGCAATATTAAAATACAAATGCACACGTGCACGCACACACAAACTGATATATAAAAGCAGCAGAAAATAACTGCTCCATTTCCAGCCAGAAACTCTGAATAGCAGAAGAATAAAATGATCAATAATGTATAATATAATATTATGCCAGAAGCCAGACAAATAATTAAAGGGACATAGAACCATCCCTTTAGTTAAGGTGAGTCACAAAAAGAGCTTCTGCTGTTATAAGCCTCAAAATTCTATTGGTTATAAAAATGACACCTGTTGAGCTAATAACTTCAAACTTCGTATCCATTAACTACCTGGTGAGATCTATGCAGATCATAGATTTCAATTTCAAAACAGATAAAAATTACCACAGGTACAGCAAATTAAAAAGTGCTGAAAATGGACACTTTTACTCCAGTTTTTAAACAGGCCTATAATATATCAAATTTCGGTGAAAATGACTGATGTACATTCTTCAGATGTGTTGAGGAAAGCAATCCTTCACTGGTCTGGTGAAGTTCTGAACACAGTTCAAAAGTTATTAAGGGTTTCCTGCCCCATTAAACCCACGGCAGCTACTGCTGGCATAGTTAGACAGTACGTGTTAAGTTTGATTTTGAAGCTAGAATGCTGCCAGTACTTCCAATCCCTGCAGAACAATTCTATGATACAAAAGGAATGTGGATTCCATGTGCAATGCCTATTCCTTTAGTTACGGAATGTGGCTTCTTAGGATTGAATTACATGAGGATTGGGACCCTAGCATGTAGGGATAGGGAACCTTTAACCCTTTGCCCCCAGCACCTGTAACTGACATTGCCAAAAAGTGATACAGTTGTAATGTAAATTGCAGGTGTGTGGGGGGGCAATCTGGATTGGGACCACAACAGGGGACAAAGGGTTAAAGCCTCCTTACCCCCACTTTAGGGTTCTGATCCATATGGGGTCCCATGCATTTAGTTCTTCATGAAAAGGGCGGAAGGTCATAGCTACTAGCTACATCTTTGTTTAATCCTGAGGGAATTGGACATGGAATGCACAGCTGTGGAAACGTAGAAAGGCAGAACAACAGCCCCATTCCCTGCTTTGCTTTCCATCTGGAGGGAAAGAAGATGTTGGAATTGGGCCCTTTTGTTGCCTTTCTGAAGGAAGCAATTCACTGCAAGGGCCATGATCCATGCTGTTCCTTTTTCTGTGATGGGAAAGGGATGTGCAGGGATCAGGCTTCACACCAGACAGAGGTATTCACACTGCATGTGTGTTCACACTATGTACCCTTGTTCATATGGTTGTGAGAATCATGCGAACCCTATTCAAGAATAAGCTGTAAGTAAGCACAGTTTACAGGGGCCATGGTGGCTTAGTGGTTAAGACGCTGAACTGCAGTCGAGAAGGTCGGCAGGACAGCAGTTCGAGACCCGAGTGCTGCGTGATGCAGTGAGCTCCCGTCTTCAGTCCCAGCTTCTGCCAACCTAGCAATTCGAAAGCAAGAAATTGCAAGTAGATAAATAGGTATCGCTTCGGCGGGAAAGGTGACAGCGTTCCGTGCACCTCGGTGTTCAGTCATGCCGGCCACATGACCACGGAAGTGTCTTCGGACAGCACTAGCTCTTCGGCTTAAAAATGGAGATGAGCACCACACCCTAGAGTCGGACACGACTGGTTGGGGACACCTTTTACCTTTTTTTAAGTACAGTTTGCCACATTGCACAACATCAAGGCATGTCTGTCATGCCATCACCCTTAGCTTCCACTTTCTGGCTTTGTGCAGCTTGAACCAACATGACATAGCCTTAGCTCTGGTCTAAAACCAGCACATTTTAAATCATTGGCTCAGTCTCTGTGATAGTTACACATCCATTATATACTTGCACACGTTATGTCAGAGCAGTTGTCTTATCACAACCTTTGGGAGCCTACTGCACAGTTGATCATACTGTTAATTTTTCACACATAGACATACCCCCACTGTTATTCTTTATTATTCCACCATGTTCCTCTGTCCTGGTTGGCAAGTACAACCTGTGCCACGAAACTACAGGATTGTCAGTATTTAACTGATTCCATAGCAAGCTATGTGAAATAGCAGTGATTTCATCCTTGGAGCAAACTCCTACATGTGTTTTTATCAACATCTTGCATAGGCATTAAGTCCCACTATAAAATTGCAGACCCCCCCACACACCTAACTTTTTGTTGTCTCTCACACTCGCAACGAATCCCAGCACATGAAATCTCCTAATCTTTTTATGCTCGTGCTCATGTCCACTGCACAATCTCACACATAGATCTCCCTTAGATAATCTATCATAAAGCAGGGTACAAAATTTGTTGCATTCCTATTACACACAACCTCTACATCCCATTGAACAATTTCTCCAACCCGCTAAATCTCTATAATCACCCACATACAGATGCTAGTAATTGCAACAGGAACTTGCACCAAGCCTATGCGCATCTGTTACCTTTATTATACGTTCTGTTTCTGTAATCAGTCATACACACATCCAGAAATCCCTGGTAACCTTTTTATTACCAGAGGGCTGGTTCACCCAGCCATGTTTAGGGCTTTTCTATTGACTGCTTTTCCCCACCACCTTAATGTAAAACTGAGGTGCTGAAGCCTTCAGCTGAGCACCCCCTTTTGCAGGGGCATGCTAGGTAACTACCCGAGACTGTGATGTGCACAGATCCTTCATCAGTGTGGATCCACTGAGAGCCAGCGTGGTGTAGTGGCTAGAGCGTTGGACTGGGAGCCGGGAGATCCAGGTTCTAGTCCCCACTCAGCCACAGAAGCTCACTGGGGGACTTTGGGCCAGTCACAGACTCTCAGCCCAACCTACCTCACAGGGTTGTTGTTGTGAGGATAAAATGGAGAGGAGGAGGATTATGTACGCTGCCTTGTGTTCTTTAAGGAGGAAGAAAGGAAGGATATAAATGCAATAAATAATTAAAAATAATCAATAAAGCCAATCATGGATCTTCCCCAATGTCACACTAGCGGAACTCCTCTAGCATGATGGGACTTTCTCCCTTGTTCCTCCCCCCTGCAGCCTTTTGTCCTGCCCAAAAATCTTCTCTTGAGGGTTTCCCAGCCCTCCTGAACATATTTTGAGGGTCTATGGACTGAGAGTCGGGAGATCCGGGTTCTAGTCCCCACTCAGCCACAGAAGCTCACTGGGGGACTTTGGGCCTGTCACAGACTCTTAGCCCAACCCACCTCACAGGGTTGTTGTTGTGAGGAGAAAATGGAGAGGAGGAAGAGGGCTATGTACATTGCCTTGGGTTCCTTAAGGAAGAAAGAAGGCGAGATATAAACGTAATAAATAAATAAATAAATAAATAATCATTGTTTCAAAAGGATCCCCTGCAACTGTTCACTCAGCTGATATTTAGACTGCCAATAAGGCAAACAGATTCTTACGGTCACCCAAGGCATTTCGCTGCCTGAGTTGAAGAACAAGATGGCACCCCCTCCTCCCATTCCATGTACAAAATTCTACTGGGCTGAGAGAGCAACCTGCCTTCAGCACTGATGATGGGACAGCATCTTCCATGGCAGCTGAAGGCAGCAGGTCTTTCCTCCAACACCTTGCTGCCACCTCCCATCTGCCACCTCAGGCAACTGCTTCACTCTGCCTAATGATAGAGCAGCCCTGAATGGAGCACATCGCTACTAGGAACCTCTTAGGACTGTCCCACCCTTTACCCCTGGGGTCTCCAATGTGGTGCCCGTCGTCACCAATGTGCCCGCAAAGACCTTTCTTGGCACCCTCCAGGCTCCCTGTCTCTCCTGATTTTTATTCTATCTTCTTAAATATGATTATGATGACGTTAAAACTCGGAGGCTGGCATGCTGCAAAGTGAAAGGCTGCCCTCCAGCACTATCTTTATTGGGTTCAAAAGAGTGGTTTTGTGTTTTGAAGCTCAGACCCCACCTGCGCCTTATACTTAGGTGAGCAAGAGTGGTCAAAAAAACAGCCACTCTACATACCAGGACTACAGCACCACAAAGGCTTTTGAGATACAGGGAAGGAGCAGGCAAAAGAGGAGAGAAACAATGCAGGGATTGATAAAACAAACCATGGTTTGTTCAATCATCTGCCAGACAAACCCTGGGTAGGGGAACAACCCATGGATTAACCATAGGTTAAATAAACCATGGGTTAGTGTTATGTGAGAACCAAGTCACTTCTATTCCTGAGGAATAGTGAATGCCAGAGTATGGGGTCAGTTTATGGCAGATTAGTCAAGCTGATTCTAATTCCAGCCTTTAAACCAGGGGCTAAATTGATGAACCTGGAACTCTGTGGATGGAAAACTCTCTTTGGGGTATGATTTGGAATGGAGAAACTACAGGCAGGGAAAGGATTAATCACACACATCCCACTGCTTCTTCACTCTGATTGTCCTCTCCCAAACCTGCTTTTCCTTTAGAAATGTCATCAAGGTTCTGTTACGCGTATTTGCAGGAAACATGCACAAAGCCTATGAAAGAGGGCTGAGTGGAGAGTCACTTCGTAGTTCATATTACTGTGCCCACTCAAGGACTACTGGCATCCCTGTTGACCCTGTAATGGCAAGTGAAGCTCAGTAGGTAATAGGGCCTGAATGGTAACTGACCAGTTTTGCCCCTTTTATAGGTCAGCCATAGCACTGATTTTGTTGATTGGCATGCAGGGCCCTCATGTCCTCATCCTCTTTCTCATCATTCCTACCATAGGAAGAGAGTCACTGGGCAAATAGGCCATGGCATCTGCTCTTCTTCCTTCTCACCATCACCGCTGTCTGGGCCAGAGCAAGAGGCAGGTGAACAAGCAGGCTGCAATAGTGAAGAGGAGGAGCAACTCCAGGGGGTTCTTGTCAGTGGGCCTCTGCTAGGGTGAGGACACTTGGCAGCTGCCCAACCATGCCTACTCTTGATGCCGGTCCTGTCAATGGCCAAAATCTGGACTCCAGATCGCTCTAGAACGGAGCTGGGTTTTCCTCCTTCCAGTGAAGCTGGTCCATCATTTATGGCCGGAACACATGTTTTGTATGCAGTCACAGGTTCAAGCCCCAGCATCTCCAGTACTTTGCTTGATACCCTGAAGAGCAGCTGCCAGTCAGCACAGACAATTCAGTGTTGAGTGATTCCAAGACAAACCCCTCCATATCTTCTTCTGTAACCCTTGATCTTTATAGGTATTATATTATAGCTTATTCCTCTGTTGCCTTTCGGCCAAAAAGGTCCTTAAGGGCGCTCATAAAGCTTAATGCAAATACAAAATCCAAGCAACATACCAATGTTGTATACCAGTAGTATACCAAGCAATGTTGTATACAAGGCAATACAACATACCAAAGCAACACAACAGTTTAAAACAGCAACACCTCAATAGCATTATTTGAAACTAAAAACAACAACAACACTGAAATCCCAACACATCTTTCCCCATGCCAAAAAGCAGAATCTGGTTCCCCCCAAATGCCAAAAGATAACAGTATACCTCCTCCCTCCAGCTCCTTAGAAAGTTCTGCAGGTTGGGGTAAGCAGAACAAGTGAAATAGTTCAGCACTGATCACAAGCCTCTCCACTACAGCAATTGCCTCAGTCTCTCCCTTGCAGGTGCGTCTTGTGTGATTTTGAGCATTTCTACACGAGGCATTTATTTTGTGCTCATCATTTCCTACTCATGGTTGTTTACTGGTTCTTTAGATGATGTCATAACCTTCTAGTTTAACTTCTGGGTCTAAAGAGCACTTTTGACCGGTTTCTTTTTAGAGCAGGGAAAATGTAGTATTATTTGTGAAAGTGAAAGAAAATGCTTTTTTCACTTGTGTATTTGAGCTGTTCTGCTATATCACAGTGCCACCTAGAGGTTATGTAGTGGAAAACAGGAAAGGACATGCTGTTCATGTAATGCTCGGATCTCAATTCTGTGATGAAACCAAAGGCAGATACAGCGCATTAACAGCCTTATGTAGAAAAGTCCTTACAGTGGAGTCCTATGTATTACAAGGTTCAATGAGTTCAATGGAACTATGCTAAGTGTACATAGGTTTGAAATCTTAGAGGGCAATCCTATGGCCCGTACACAGTGTCTGAGGGGCTGTACGCTGCAGCAGGTCTCCAATGTCAGAGACGGAGTTCTGACCTTGGAGGAAGAGGTCTGGCTGTGGATCTCCCCATCACTACCACTCCTGCAAGCTCTGTGCCAGATCCCTTGCCCAAGGTTGGGACTCTGACCTCAGGAATGGGAGCGCTGGGGGCAGGCCAGTGGACAGGGATGGGCAAGGCTGCGGATCTGTCAGAACTAAAGGCCTCCCAGCCCCTGTCCCTATCCCCAGCATAGAGAGCAAGTTAGATGGGCTTGGAGGATTGTCTCATGAAAAATGTCCCTAAGGAGGATAGCAAGGCTAAAAACATCCTCTGTTGCTCCCCGAGCTGGCCCAAGACATTTTGCTATGTGAGGCAAAGAACACCTCTTCCCATTCCATGTGCAAAAGCTGACTGGACTGGCAGCTGAATTTCTCACAAGCAGACTGCATATTCTACCACACCTGAAGGCCACAGGCCAGCTTAGGGGGCGCAAGGCAAGCTGCTTGACACACAGCTCTTCCCACCAACACCTTGCTGCCAGCCTGCCACGCAGCCTAATGGTAGGGCTGGCCCTGGTCATTCCTCCCACCCTGCCAGCAAGAGCCCAGAAGGGCTTGGATAAAGAGAGGACTCTGAGCGCTCTACCATTTGGGCTAGGTGCCCATAGGATTGCTGTCTTGGTTTACCTTGTCTTTGTGAACCTCCTTAAAATAAGACGTTGGATCTCAAAACCTTTGTACAGCTGGGAGCCCCATTACATTTCTATGGGATTCGCAACATCTGTGCTTTGTGGAGTATATCTGTGAAGGCTGCAGGACTGACCAGGTGCAGACACTCCCAATAGCTGCTGCTTCCTGGCCAAAGGCTTTTATTGTGCAATCACCCTGCCTCATTCATAGGAGGTCCAGATGATGTCGTCTTCCCTGAGTAACCCTCCCCTGCTTTCCCACTGCTTCTTCCATCTTTTATCCTTACCAGAAAAAGTCCACGGAGGAGGAAAAGACAGAATGGCTGCACAATGCATTTTGATTGGAGGGCACTAGGAGCTCTCCATCTGGAAGCATCCAATGACTTTAAGAGCATGACTCAGCGTATATTGGAATATCTTTGAAAAATGGCTGTGGTGCCAGGATGTGGTAAGCTGTGATCTCAGCATGCCGTGGGGCACCCTCCAGAGCAGATAACCACCTCTTAGAGCCTCCCCCAAAGCCAGCTGTGTTGACTTCATTAGCCACTCTGTAAGTATCACATGAAAAAAACACACAGCTGCTGTGTGAATCAACAGCCACAAGCTGCTCATACACCTTTCCTCTTCCCTCCTCCTCATGCCATTTTATACAAGGTTCACTGGGAAAAGCTGGATGGTGCAGAAGCTGTGCCCATAATCTTGCACCCCGTGCTCTACTCTGCCTTGGCAGTATCAGCTGCAAGACTGCTACAAATTTTGAGAGCCATGAATTGTATGGACTTACTCTGGTTCTCTGGAAAAGAGCTTTCATATGGACATGGTTAATTAATGAAGTCACAATCTGGTTCTTTTTTCCATTAAGGATGAAGGTTATGCCAGTGCTGTTGCTCATGCCAAATGCAGCCTCTTCTGTGATGGCTCCAACTTTCAAACTGCTGTACTACAGGTTAGTATACATCCAAAGCTCTGTTTATTTGTTGAACTATGACAGCTTAGGGCTGGAAAAATCTGTCACACATTTTCCACATTCAATTTTCTTTTTAATTTCAAGTTCTTTCTATCCCTTTTATGAAGAAATTTCATTTCATTTATTTTTCCCGTTTTTTATTGTGAATTTTAACAAAACAAAACAAACTGAAAATATAACAAACCATAATAATAATAATACATATTCTAAAATCCTCAGTTTCAAATATTACAATATTCAAAAAAGGAAAAAAAGGAAAAAAATAGGTTACATATAAACTTCAGTGAAAGCAGACCAAATATCCACATATAAGTCCATCTGCATGTCACGCCTATATACCACTCTTTCAAATGTTGCTAGTGTTGCTAGGTCTTCAGTCCATTGCGTTATAGGTGGTGAGCTTTTATCCTTCCAATATACTAATATCAGTCTTTTCGCAACCAAAAGACTGCGAAAAATCCATCTATGCTGACCATGTGTTGCATTCCAAGAAGAAGGTAAGTAATTTGAAAGAGCATTTACATCAGTAAATATTAAAGAGCTTCCCAATACAAAATGTATCCATATAATAACTTTGTCCCAAAGGAGGCAACTGTTGGGCATTTCCAAAACATATGAATAGAAGAAGCATTGACAGCATTACACCTCCAACAATTAGCCAAATTTGACAAGCCTTTATTAAAAAGACATTCTGGCATCCAATAAACCCAAAACAAAAGTTTTTGCTGAACAAGTAGGGATGTATGAAACAACTTACCTGTTTTGTTTCGTGACATCCACGGTGGAGGTGAGGCGCTCCATCCCTCCCCCCGAAATCCTCACTGGCCGACTCCGTGGAACTGCCGGCCAGGGCCGCCCGCAGTGACATCTGGCCGCTGCTGGGCTGCACGGGGACGCAAATGGCGGCCACCGTAGCTGCCGCCATTTGCGTCCCTTTTTTTCACTGTGATAGGCTTATGTAGCCTACCATGGCAAAAAAAAGGGAATGCAAATGGCAGCGGCTACAGCGGCTGCAGCGGCTGCCATTTGCGTTCCCTTTTTTTGCCATGGAGGCCGCCATTTGCATTCCCTTTTTTCCCCCGTGATAGGCTATATAAATATTTACGTAGCCTATCATGGCCTCCGCAGGGACGCAAATGGCGTCCCTGCATTAGCCGTGATAGGCTACGTAAGTATTTATGTAGCCTATGATGGCAAAAAATTGTGACGCGAATGGCGGCCACAGATGCGGCCGCCATTCGCAAAGCAGCATGAACAGCACCAGGTAGGTACTCCATTTCGTGCGCCTTTCACGGGGTGGGGGGGCTTCGTTCTGCCATGGATTTTGGGGGGCTGAATACACTGGCATTCGGCCTCACTGAGATCCGTGGCGGAATTCTCCGCCATCCCTATGGACAAGGCATAACCAAAGGTCCACTGAAATGTCTGATACAGATGCCAAGGCGGCAGTCATTGATTAAACAAAATAGGAACTTCCAATTCCCTGTTCCATCCCACTTGTATCATATTTATTCATTGATATAAATGTTTGTAGACATTATATCTGACAATATATTTGATCAGCTTCAATAAGTATTTCCAATAGCAAAGGAGACTCTGAAGCAGTAAAAGCAGCAGGACCGAATCTAGATCGCAACAAATGTTTCAATTGCAAGGATGCCATTCCACTGTAGCAAGCAAATCAAATTGATCTGGCAAAGTTGAAAATAACAAAAACTCATCATCAACCCCCACTAATTGATCCAAGGCAAAGATCATTTTATCTGTCCAGGTCTGCCATAAAAACATTTTCTTACCAATTCTTAAATCTGGATTTCCCCATGAAGTCAGTTTAGCATGGGAAAATGGATCAGACTGTAATTGACATGACATTATACGCCAAATTTCTCTAACTGCCAAAATTGTGGGAGAAGCTCTGTCTACCTTGATACGCCGAGAACCTAAATGAGATGCTCCTAAAGAGAGGCTCCAGACAAGAAGATTCCAACACTGACCAAGGTGGAAAATCTAATCTGAGTGGAAAAGACCATAATTTAGTAGAAGTCAGCAAATAGGCCCAATGGTACATAGTTAGATCCGGAAAACTGAACCCACCTTCATTAATTGGAAGTTGCATCCTTTTTAAAGGTATTCTTGGTGGAGAGGAACCCCAGAAAAATGTATGAAACAAAGCATTAAGTTATTGGAAATATTTGCCAGGTTTAAGTATAGGGATCTCAATAAATAATTTGAGGTATGGTATTCATCTTAAGTGTATTCACCTTACCCCATAAACACAACTTTAAAGATGCCCATCTATCTATAGTTTGTCATTTATTACATTTCCATACTGCTCAATAGCCAAAGCTCTTTGGGCAGTTTACACAGATTTGCAGATTTGGGTGCATTCTTATAAAAAATGAACTGAATAAAATTCTCAACCACGCAGCTGTTAAAGATGAGAAGCCTGCCAGAAAAAAAAGATGGCAACCTTAATTCAACACCACAAATAAGGCTGAATACACAGAGATGGAAATTCATCAAAGCCCTCTGCTTTCAGTTTCTCCTACATTTCGTTTTTTAAATTAATCAAACTAAATTCTCACCAATCGCTAGGCAGGATTGCTGGATATTTTTCACTTAGAGCAGGGGTGAGCAACTTGTGGGCCACAGATATTTTGACCTTGAACTTCTATCAGCCCCAGCCAACATAACCAATGGTGAAGGATCTTAAAACATCTGGAAGGCCACAAACTGCCCACCTGTGACTTAGTGGAACCTGCTAATTTTAAGGAAACACATGTTTCAGGATCCCATGAGATAAGAGTGGGTAGGAGATAGATTTCTGGGTGTTTCAGACTTCAACTCCTAGAAGCCCCTGCCAGGATGGTCAGTGGTCAGGAATACTGGGAGCTGAACTCCAAAATTTCTGGTGATCCACTTTCTGCCCACCCCTGCCATAAGAGAACAGAAGGCAATTATATCATGACATTACCGCTCTATAAAACAGACAGGTCTCCTCTACAAACCCATATCTTGGCATTTTGAGGTCATACCCCAAACTTTGTCCATCCAAGGCTAGAAGAAAAATGAAGCAATGCAATGGATCACACAGGTTTCTATAAGAGGGTTTCATCCCCTCCTTTGCAGTATGCCAGGCGCAACAAAGAACTGTAAATGGTCATGGTGCATAGTTAAACCATGGAATTCGCTAGCATGGGATGTAGTGATGGCCACCAATTTGGATGGCTTTAAAAGGGGGCTAGACAAATTCCAGGAGGAAAAGGCTATCAATGGCTACTAGTGCTACCTCCAGTACCAGAAGCAGTGAACCTATGTACACCAGTTGCTGGGGGACATGGGTGGGAGGGTGCTGTCACGCTCATGCCCTATTTGTGGTTTCCTGGTCAACAGCTGTTGGCACTGTGCAAACAGAATGTTGGATTAGATGGACTCTTGGTCTGATCCAGCATGGCTCTTCTTATGTTCTTATGAGGAGCAGTAGCACTGACAATGGCAGTAAGAAGATAGATTTAGTGAAGGAGGGGCCTATTGAGGGTGCCTTGCCCAAGGGCCATCAAAAACCTGGAGCTGACACTGGCCATTGACTATTTAACACAATCAGAAAGTGAGAGAAAATGATTTCCATCTTCTTTGGTGGGGGCGGGGGGGGGAGGATTCTGGACCGGGAGAAGAGTTTGTAATAGCACGTACCCGAAACAGGCATGCAAGCAAGCTTGATTCTATTTACATACTTGGCAACAGCTCCCTGTAAAATTCAAGGGCGTGCATTCCAAACATATACTAAAGAACACCTGCTACCTCTGCTTTGGGACAATGAGTTAAATGTGTTCGTATCAGTAAATTTGGGGCCAAAATTTAAATTACTTGCACAAAACTCTCTGTCAGACTGAAAGACATCAGCAAGGAAGGCCGTGATATTTTAAAAGTGTTGTCACAGACTGAAAAGTAAGCGAGTCATTTAACTGGAATCCTGATCACTTTCTTTCATTTTCCTCTGCGGTTCCCACAGGCCTGAAAAGTCTAGTAAAAGCTGACATGGAGCATAAAATGATGTCACATGACCAACCAACCCCCCACACACACCAAAAAAACCCTCTGATGTATGAGGGTTTTAAAAAAACAGTGCTGCCATGAAAAGCCAAATACGAACAGATACATGGGGTCATGTGTATATCTTCGCACAGCATCTCCAGTACCCAGGCAGCCAAGCCCTAGCATCTTAAGTCCTTCCCCACTAGCACTCTAGTACCTAAGCAAAACCAGGCAGATTGGGCTCCATGAATCAAGAGAACCCCCTAGGCTTCAATATCAGCCTGGACACTGTCAGGTGATTCCACAAGCCAATCTGGAACCACCAGGCTCTATAAACAGTGGTGTAGTGCTCTCAGGGATGCAGCACTGGGCCTGTTTTTACAAATTAGCGGGGGATGCTGATGTCATCTGCCACCTCCTCAGAGTTCCTTCTTCCCTCTGAGCTTAGCTGCAATCCTCACAGTAGCTGTGGGGAGAGGGATTTGGCAGAGAACAATATCTTGTTTTGAGCCATCCCTGTTGCAATGCAGAGAATTTCAGGGTACCTTGGTTTTGAATGGGCAATTAAGACCCATTAGCTTTAGGAAAGAGCTGCTCTTGGGGGAGGTGGGCTTGTTGATATGGATCAACACAGCAGCCTGCAATTTTGGGTTCTCACTGGGGGCATGGTTATGGGGATTGTCATGATGAGTGACTGTACTTCAAAATTTACCACTGCCCTACTGCCTATAAAGCTCCAACAGCCACCTCTTCAGTCTGAGCAACTCGTCACACAGAGAACCCCCTGAACAGTCAGCCATCATATCCCATGGTTCTCCTTATCTACATATCCCCAAAGCTGAGAACCAGCATGTCTCAGTGGAGGCTGGTGGCTCTGATGTCAGTGGGGTGGTGGTGAATCCCTTCCAGGTTTCAGCCAGAACCAGTCAAAACTCTAAAGGAGCTATCCAAGGTGCAGAAGCATCTTTAGAGTCTAACTCCTTTAGAGTTCTGACTGAAACCCGGAGTGGATTCACTGCCCAATGGCATCGGAGCCACTAGCCTCCACTGGCCTGTCTTGGCTAGATTATCAGCCTCTGGCCTTGTTTAAATCATCCTAGTATGCTTGCTTTGTAACCAACCAACCCCTCACTCCCCTGCCTCTATCTTTGCTGTGGCCTGTCAACAGCACATGGCCAGTTTTTGTTTTTTTACTCCTCTGAGGGTTTGAAATCTGTTGCTGCTTCTCAATGGCAGACTGACCACCAAACCCAAACTCTTCTCAAACTGCATGAAATAATCAAACATGCATGCTTTTAGCTAAAACTGTTCTCTAAAGGGGAGCTGTGTGCCAGTCTTGGCTTGAGCAAGCTTTAACGTCAGAAGGCTTCATTTTGCAGTGGGACTCTTCCTCTCCTGGCTTCTGAAAGCAAAGCCAGGGATAGAAATTTTAACGGGAGAGAAGCAGAGCTTTTGTGCATCCCACAAAAAAATCAATTAAGAAGAAAAAAAGCAGCTAGTGAATGTCATCTACCATAAGCTATACAGCCAGAAGGAAATCCCACAAACAGATCTAACTCATATATTTTAATAGTGGCTTTCACATGGGGATGAATTGTGCCCTTAGTTGTGTATCCAGGATTAAACACCACCTTTGTATAGCAGGGACAGATGGCTAGATAATCTCTAGTGGGGTAAAATACAGGCATAGAACCCATAAGAGAAGTCTATAGAATTGTACAGTATGGCTTTAAGGGAGCCTCAGGGTGCTATAGGTCAAACTGCCTCTTGCCCTATCTTCCTGAAGGTTCCTATTGATGAATTAGCTCTTTGGAATGAACCAGGGGGCCTTCCCACAAACATGGAACACCTCCAAAAGTGAATGCACTTTGTGCCGAATCCCTGCACTTTACAATATAATGTCCACCCCCTGGTTGTGCGCTTTTCCATATCTGTGTTGCACTTGATAACCTGACATCACTGGAGGAAGAAGAGTAGTCAACCTGGAGCAGATGTGCATAAACATGATGTGTGCACTTGAAGAAAAACAAATTGACCACACCTTGTGAATTAAGCTCATGATAGAATAGCACAATTAACCCATGATGTGTTGCTGTGCTAGCTATGCACCCAAGGAGAGTCCAAAAATTCAGACAGCTGTGCCGATGCATATCCATGATCTATATCGAGCAGTTTTCATCTCCAGCAGCAGCAGGTCTTTTGTAAACCTAATCCATCTTAATCGCCCATTCAAAACGAAGGGCTTCACACGGAGCTTTTATCCTGCTCTTGAGATTGCTCACTTACGGAAGTTTGCAGGCCCTTTAGATGACACCGTGAACCTCCAGGGCATCTCCTGCACTAAATGACCTTTATTCCCTTTTTAAATAGATCGGAGATAATGAGCTATCAAATTATCCCACTTGTGTTCCGCTTGAGTTCCCTCTGTGAAAAAGGAAAAGAAGAGGACCGAGATCAATGAAACATATGTAAGACTCAGATAAGGGGGAGAAGGAGGGGGAAAGGGGGGGGGAGGAAGGAAGCACGTGTAAAGGGAATCTGTTGGGATCCTGTATTTAAAACAGAAGCAGAAAGCCCCATTTTAAATGGAGGATCTTAGGCTGGTGTAGAGGTGCTCCAAGCCACCCCTTGCATTACAAGAGGGAATAATATATTGTTGCTGGGAAAATGTATTTCCACCCAGCTACTATGACAATTTAATCTAAGCTCAGAGGGGACAGGGAAGTCTGAGTCGGGTGGCGGATGATATCAGGATCCCTGCTGCTAAAAAAGAGCCAGCACTGTGTCCCTCTGAGCCCTGGCTCCACTGCATCACTGGATGGAACCCGATCGGACATTTCCCCTGCCCACACTAGGGGACAACAGGAGGGAGGGGGTCATTCTTGGTGGTGGGCAAGTTCAGCATTTATCTCACTAGTAGCTGCGACAATGAGCTCAGAGGCGTCAGCTGCATTGCTCAGAAGCAGCAGGCGCTGCTGGTATCACCTGGGCATGCTGCAGTACCAGCTCTAGCAGGACTTCAGGCACCACAGTGGCTGATGTGGAAACACACAGCAGTGTATTTAATTTGGACCACAGTCAACAGTTTTATATATGGAGATGTTATTCTATATGGAATTGACCCAATTCTCTGGAGAAATAAACCTGAGCAAGCGGCTTTACTTGATCAAAACACACCAAGACAGATCCTTTGCCCCTGAAGAAAACTGGTAACTGAATCAGGTGATCTATATGTGGAGGGTGGGAGGAGGGGAGAATCACTATTACTGAATAGCGGGCCAAGTCCTTGCCTTCTCTACACACGCACACTGTGGTAGGATCAGACTGGGTGTGTGTGTGTCCATGAGCGATTTACTCCAAGCTGGCTGCCTTTGGAGGTTGTTAGGGATCCGTGACATCGTCACCATCCAGCAGCCACCCCAGAGCTTATCAGGGAAAAACTGGGTTTCCTGAGCCTGCTTAAAGTCCGATTCTTTTCCTTAAGTCAGGTTCTCCCTGGTATAGTTGCTGTGTGCCCCAACCCCCACATTGACCTTGGGTATGCTAGCCCTGCCCAGGGGTGTGCCTTTCACTGTGACCTTGGTCAAGGGACGTTTCCTGCGTGTTTCCCATCCCTGCACAAACCAATTCGTGTCTACTCAGAAGTAACTCCCATTGTGGTCAATGAGGCTTGCCCCCTGAATGAACACACCAGCATTTACAGAGTTCCCCCTCAACTGAAATAGCAGATTTTAAAGCATTAATTCCTTAAAGGCTGTAAAGCACTTTCCCAAAGTTGTGATTCTCTGTTCTTTGGTTTATTGCTATTTGAAAGTAACTACTTCCACCTTTGATCACTGGATCCTGTACAGCACTGGATTAGAAAGGGGGTGGTTTCCCATCCCTTCCTTTCCCCTCTGTCTTTCCCAGCACATGTGTGTCTACTCAGAAGTAACTTCCATTGTGGTCAATGAGGCTTGTCCCCGAAATGCGCACTCCTAGTTACTAGATTCCCATGGATCTAAATAATGCATGTAGGAGCCTTAATGTCAACGCTTCCAAGCTTCGACTGATCGCATCATCCACTGATCAGGGCAAGAACATTGTGTTCTTTTAGTGATTGTTCTTTAAGGGATTAAATAATGCTGAGGGATGGCGGGTGGGGGAGAGAGAAGGAGATCCTTCCCAGTATCATCAGTTTCAGGGGAAGAAGCACACTCTGTTCCTTTAGTAATTGTTCTTTAACAGAGTAAATAATGCTGGGGAGGGGGTGGGGGAGGGAGAGAGAGAGAGAGTTATTTATGAAGTGACAGGGGAAGAATCCTCCTGGGATTTTATCAAAGGTAAAAAAGGGGGAAGCCTGGAGGGGGGGAACCTCTTTTATTGGTTGAGCAGCACCTGCCAGTCAGATGACATTCACTCCAATCCCACCACCTCCCTACCCGGATGTATGTTCTGTGAAGCAACTTTTGCTGGTGAAGCAACTTTTACACTTCCTTGTGGAGCCCTGCACAGAGCAAAGACGGCTCCTTGAAAAATTTGGGCAAGCCTAAGCCACTATTGGCTTCTCCTTCTGTCTCCTCCCACTGTTGTGGAGAAACCCATGCAAGAAACAGAGAAGTTGACCTGACCATCACATAGTCTATGACAGTGCATTGAATCAACGAAGACTTGGCTCCCCCAAACTCCTCTTTCACATGTTGGCCTCCATGTGATTATCCAGGAGTGGGGCTGCCTTCATCCCCAGCATTGGGTGCACTCAGGGGTGGCATCAAGGGTGGGCATGGTTGGGCACCTGGGGGCCCACACTCCAGCAGGGGACCACTGGCAAATGCCCCCTGGACTTGGTCCTCCTCTTCACCATTGCAACCTGCAAAGGGACCCCTCCCTCAGCGATTCTATCTTCTCACTGCCATTGTCACCAGCTGCTATTGCTGCTCATTCTTTTTCTCATGATTGCTACCAATCCCTTGCTTGGGAGGCAAAGAGCCAGTGAGCAAATAGGCAGTGACATCTGCTGCTCTTTCTCCTCACCACCACCAGGGAGTCCATCGTGATCCTGCATTTAAAATAGAAGCAGAAAGACCTGTTTTAAATGCAGGATTTTAGGCTGGTGTAGAGATTATTCGTTGTTCAGTCGTTAAGTCGTGTCTGACTCTTCTTGACCCCATGGACCACAGCACGCCAGGCCTTCTTGTCCTCCACTCTCTCCCGGAGTGTGCTCAAGTTCATAGTCATTGCATCGGTGATGCTATCTAGCCATCTCATCCTCTGCCGTCCCCTTCTCCTTTTGCCTTCAATCTTTCCCAGCATCAGGGTCTTTTCCAGTGACTTTTCTCTTCGCATTAGGTGGCCAAAATATTTGAGCTTCAGCTTCGGTATCTGTCCTTCCAATGAGCACTCAGGGTTGATTTCCTTTAGGACTGACTGAGTGATTTGACCTCCTTGCAGTCAGGGGACTCGTAAGAGTCCAGCACCACAGTTTGAAAGCATCAATTCTTCGGCGCTCAGCCTTCCTTACAGTCCAGCTCTCACAGCCATACGTTGCTACTGGGGGTGTAGAGATGCTCCTAGTCTAAAATGCAAACTGAATACGGGCCCAGCACTGTATTGTATGCAGTGTCTTCTCTGCCTCTTTGTTCCAACAGGAAAACATCTGGAAGATCCCATGAATTACATGGCTATAACTGGACAATGACAAAAAAAAGCATTCAGAAATTAAGTACAACGTTACCTTGCCCTGGCATTGTCCCTTGAGAAAGCCTTTTTCTTATTATCTCTGTTGTTTTTATCCATTCAGTAGCCTTATCTGTGCAATTAGATCCTGCAGCACTTTTTGACCGAGAGCAATACTCCAGCTGCACTGTCTAGAAAAATGTCAGCGAAGGAGATGAACCAGACAATTTGAAGTGACACAGTGAATACTCTCTTCCTGTTACAAATTCCACATGAGAGCTAAAAAATTACTTGGCTAATGCATGTGCTACTTCTTTGTGTCTGAGACAATAAACTTCCAGACATTTTAGAAATGGCAGTTTACCATATGGGTTTCATCTTGTATGTTAATTGGTACATCAGCAAACCCTAATTTTTTAGATGTTCCCCCCCCACCCCGCAAATAAGTGAATAATTACACACTTTTCAGAGGGGAAAAATGATAATATTTATGGGAACAAGAGAAAGGGCCTTCTCAGTAGTTGTGCCTAAATTATAGATGTCTTCATCTTGTGAACTTCAGTTGCTGTGTTCTGTACAACAACAACAACACACACACACACACACACGCACATCCAGCAGGCCTTTATTTTACTGGGTAGATAATTTCCCATGTGATGTCTTTGCTTATCTGCTGAACCTGTCTCAGTTTTATCATATTGTTATTTTTATGGAATATTATTTTATATTTTGTTTTCACTGTTTTTATACTTATATTTTGTTTTCACAAGTTTCCCTGAGTTGTATGTAAACACTAGAGGAGTGGGATATAAATCCTTAAGAGTATTGATGGAGGAAAGCTCAAGATGAATCCAACGGGCAAGAGCCCATTGCAAGGCTCTTGCAGGTTCTTACCATGGCAGTGATGGCAGCGAAAAAGTGATGGCAGTGATGGCAGCGAAAAAGTTCTTCTTCTTCTCTTACCATGGCAGTGATGGCAGCGAAAAAGTGATGGCAGTGATGGCAGCGAAAAAGTTCTTCTTCTCTTACCATGGCAGTGATGGCAGTGAAAAAGTTCTTCTTCTCTTATCATGGCAGTGATGGCAGTGAAAAAGTTCTTCTTCTCTGCCACCATTGCGTCAGCACAGTGTTGTCCAGTGGGGTTGCTTCAAGTTGTAAAGGATCTGTTATACTCTGGGCCCCAGAGGGGTGAATTTGCAAAATATTTTGCTGATAAAATTGCTCACATTCATTCCAACTTGGACTCTATGTTGAGAGAAGCCACTTGTCCAGTTTTTAAGGATGAGTTTCAACTGGCTAATCCTGAGAAATACAGGACAGGGCACTAGCAAGGCAGGGAGTATAAATTCCACCTCAACAGACAAACAGAGTTTAGAAACATTTAGGGTCAGGATGCTAAATCTTCAGGTATAAAAGTTTAGGATCAGGATATTAACCTTCACATTCACTATTTTTAGAACTCATACATAGTATTTGCATTGTTAATTATTTGCTTCAATTCTTCACAGGGGTCTTTTTAATACTTGCACTTTGAAGGGATATGCTCCCAATTCTTGGAAATATGAAACTATTAAGGGCACCATCCTATGCATGTTTAGACAGCAATAATTCTGGCTGAGGGATGCTGGAAGTTGTAGGACGTTTTTCTGACTGAAGTCCGAAGTCCGAATAACAAGGCGAAACGAGCTGTTTTGGAGCAAAAGCGTCGTGATATGAGGCGGTTCAGTACCGAGGTGCCCCGGGGCGAAGCGTGCGCCCCACGAAGCACCTCCTCTACCTCGTATATTCGGGGCTCTACTGAATGCCTCAGCAGTACAGACAGGCAGTCTCCAAAATGTATCAACTTCTCAATGCTCACATGGAGGGGCACGAGGAGGGAGGGAGGGAGGGGGAAGGCAAACAGATGCAGGGAGGCAGGGAGGCGAGTGCAGGATGAGGGGGTGTGCTTTGGCGAATAGGAACCCTCAGCCAGAACTGATTCTAGCAGTCTCCAATCAGAGAGAGCGTTGGAGGAAGGGGGTATATACTTTGGCGAAAGGCTGCATTCAGTCATTGTGCTAGCTGTGTCTTTGAGAGAGAGGGCTGGTGTGGGTAGATGATCGTTTGTGCGTGTGCGCGCGCATGCATTCCTAGGAGTGCATTGAATTGTTCTTTCAATTTATTCAATTTTGATTGCCATTAGGCTTTCCTCAGAATTTAAATTAAAAGGAAACAGCTTGGTTGTACTGGGAGCGTTCCCTTCTCTCGCTCCTTGATGGTCCGCTGTCAAGGGCTCCTTGGAGGCCTCTCTCAGTCTAATCCAGTAGCCAAGTCCAGACACAGACAAATGGATTCTTTTCAAAGCTTTAGTCCTCTTTTACAACTTAACAACTCTACCGTTAGCAACTAGATATGAGCAGCAGAGTACCTATGACCTACGTTGGAACAGTTGGTCCCCGTTTGAAAGGGAATTACTGGCAGACCCCTGAACTTAAGGACTAGGGAGAGTCCCTCCCCTTTTCCCTTGGATCCTCTGGGCGCAGCCATTGTTTGCGCATCAACCGGGCACTATGCCTCCTTTCTGCGCCCTCCATTCGGCGCCACTCTCTGCGTCGGCGTCGCGCGTCCACCAAGTCTGCTTCCCGTGCTCTGTCACTCCCAGGACTGCTATCTAAGCTAGGAATGCTGGTGGGAGGAATCTCTGTCAGCTGTTGGCCCTGGGAAAGAGGAGTGCGCTCCTCTCCCAGGAGCGACTCCTCTTCCTCAGAATCAGAACTACTCTGGGATTCTATGGGCTCAGTGTCTACCCTGACATCCATCCCCATTGGGACAGTGTCTGTTGCAGCACCTCTTCCAGCCACTTTCTCCTATATCTTTGTACCTCCTACTCATTTGTTATTTGTATTTGGTTAGTTTCATCTACCCTTTCCATATTTTTTCAAACTAACACAGCTTTTCCTTGCATATTGCTGCCATGCTCCCCCCTCCATTCCTGTGTTTGTTTGTTTATCTCGATTTTGGACTCTGGAAAAGCCTGCATTCGTTGTGTAATGTCAAGCCTTACTTCTGCTTTCTCCATTCTATTTTCTTGTCATTTTTGTTAGTCAACTGTGTCTCTGTTGGATTTTTACAAGCCCACTCTTATTTATAATTTTAAAAATGAACATTGACTTCTGGGCATGTCCCCCCCACACACACCTTTAAGTCATATTCAAGTATTCAGTTTTTTCTTTCTTTCTAAATCCTTGAAGAAAGACATATTATAGCAGCCTATGTGTGTAATGTTTGTCCCCCCACCTCCATGCTGAAGTGAACTGTCTGTGTCTTCTCTGTGTTGATCCTCCTGAAACAGAAATCAAAGAAGGTTTTTTTTATTATTATTAGGGTTTGATTTGGCTGCTGTCTAATTGCCTGTGCTATCGCCCTGTATTTCTTGAAGTTATCCTGCCTTCTATAAAAGAAGATGAAATATAAAACAATAAATTAAAGACACCCGTCATTTGCTTAGGTGCCTTTCTTTAGCTCTTGTGTGTCTGTGTCCATGTACGTGTGCGTGCTAGGTTGTAGTTCCACCAACACTGTACATCCAAATTTCAAGGCAGTGTTGAAAAAGCACGAGACACATAGTGTTTATATTAATTACCTTCTTATTCCAATAACAGTCCACTGTGTGGCAAAGCAATTCAGCGCAATATGAGGCATCTTCGGGGTGTTGGCAGGGAGAAGATGGTGTTTGGTGGGGAGAAGTTACAGTTCTTTGCTTTGGGAGTTTTCCTGGGGGAAAAAAACAAATTTCACCTGCACCTTGCACACAAGCCAGTGGGCCAAAGTGCCTGTAATTTGGCAAGTGGGATGCCCTCCGGGGGGGCTGGGAGGTGCCCAGTTTCCACACACATCTGTGGAAACAGGGAGAAGTTACGGCTCTTGAGTTTCCTTGGAAAACCTCAGATTTCACCAGCGCCTTGCACACAAGCCAATGGGCCAAAGTGCCTGAACTCTGGTGGGTGGGATACTCTCGAGGGGTGCTGGGAGGTGCCCAGGTGTCATGTGCGTGTGTGGAAACAGGGAGAAGTTACAGGTCTTTGCTTTGGGAGTTTTCCTGGAAAAAATCAAATTTCACCTGCACCTTGCACACAAGCCAGTGGGCCAAAGTGCCTGGAATTTGGCAAGTGGGATGCCCCTGTGGGGGGCTGGAAGGGGCCCAGGTTTCATACACATCCATGGAAACAGGGAGAGGTTACAGCTATTGGCTTTGGGAGTTTTCCTGGAAAAACTTCACCAGCGCCTAGCACACAAGCCAGTGGGCAAAACTGCCTGGGCTTTCAGGGTTGCAATGCCCTGGAGGGGGGCTGGAAGAGGCCAAGGTGTCATATGTGTGTGTGGAAACAGGGAGAAGTTACAGCTCTTTGCTTTGAGAGTTTCTGTGGAAAACATCAGATTTCAACTCCACCTAGCACAAAAACCACTGGGCTAAACTGTATGAAATTTTGCAGGTGACCTCTCCAGGGGCATGGAGAGGTCCCCAAATTTCATGCCTGTATCATAAAAACAAAAAAAAAGTTATGACCATTTGTGTTTTCCCATGCTAGTCAATGAGAAAATGCCCAAAACATATGATCCGGATTTCCAAATCTCGCTTCGGATTTGGATCCGAGTCGGATCAGAAGGGGTCCAAATTGGTCCGAGGCAGATTGGGGTTGCTTTGGATGATCGGGGGGTCCATGCACAGCCCTAATGCATAGGACTGCTCCCTAAATAATTTATCCAAATGGGAAAGGAGTTGGGAGTACAAACCTGCAGTGTAAGTCTCTCTCTCTCTCTCTCTCTCTCTCTCTCTCTCTCTCTCTCACACACACACACACACACACAGATGCACCTGAGAACTTTTAAATTCAGCCTTATTTGTAACATTTTGCATTCATTATACTTAGCAGCTGCTGATTATACCCATAAAATGTAGCATAGTATTAAGTTAAATAAACAATGGACACAGTCTTAAAAATGGGGGAGAGCCTTTAAAAATCTCTGTGCGGGTTTAATTTCCTTTTTCTCCCATAGCCTGAGAGAACTGCTGTCTGGGTTTACCTCCCACTGCAGAGCCCTCCCAGGTAGATCAACTTTAAAAAGAGAGAGTCTTATTGCTGTGCTAACAAGTCTTTTCTTACTCTTAAGGAAGTGCCTCCCATCCTATGTCTTATTTAAAGTTCCAACATTAGGAGCTACATAGCATGAGGGTTGCCAGCGACTCCACAGATGGAAGGGCCCAGTCAGGTGTTATCAAACTAGAGTTGGGAGTTACATAGTTCTACCAACATGTGGGCAATATTCTGCAGCTCTACATGCTGTAGCTCTAGTCCAAGAGGATGTCATGACAGCAAGCCAGTTTGGGGAACAAAGGCACCTCTAGGCTGACAGAAAGGCAACATACTTTTCTGGAATGCTCTTGGTTTAACCAGGATACTGGTTAAAGCAGGATACTGGTTAAAGCAACAAAACGAGATTTTGTGCCCCACCACCAGAACTAGATGAAACCTCAGAGGAAGTGGAGTACCTATTGCCGGCGCTAGTACTTGTGGGATCAAGGGGGTCGGCAGATATCAATAACTGCCCCCCAAGAGCACCACAGAGGAAATGACCTCACTGACGAAGGCTTCCATTTCAGAGGAGCATGTGTACCCCAACCGATTCCATCCCTTCTCAAGGGATGTGTCCTCAGGAGTTCTTCTGCTTCACCCTGGTCCTTCATGGCCATTGATTTTGTGTGGTAACAGATAATAGCCATAAAAAGGGACTATGGCACTTTGACCCAATAGACACAAGTGCATGTTCTATCACTCTAACAGCTCATGAACAAACTTGGTGTAGGTAGTTCTGGGGAAAACTTTTGATCTTCCATCAGAAATCTCATGGATGACAGAGGCCTTATGAACGTCTTTGGTGTGAGAGAAGTTTTGTTTGGAAAGATAAAAGGAAGAGGCACTGAAGCATCGATGACGGGCATTGATACAGTTTATACCTGTGGTTGGCAACTAGTTTACTCTGGTCTTTAATTTGGTTTTATACTGTTTTGAACTTTTAAAACTTTTTATATTATGTTTTACTATTTGTTGTATTTTATAGTTTTAGGTTTTGTGAACCGCCCAGACAACTTCGGCTATTGGGCGGTATAGAAATGTAATAAATAAAAAATACTATGTTTTATCACTTGAATGCTTTCAAGTTTCAAAATTCAGCCTCAGGGCTCGTCAGTGTGCAAATTTAAATGTTCATATATTAGTTCCAACCCAATATGTGAGGGTATGAAACATATTTACTTTTTCCATAAAATAGAAGTTAAGGCAGGTACCTTAACTTTCTGTTTTTCATGCTATTTGGTGCATGAGTGAATGTGCTTTAACTTCCCCTAAAACAAAAAGTGTGTTTTAATCCTATAATTTTTTTTAAAAACCTCACCTAATATTTAATGAATACCATCCCATTCCCACATCATCTCTGTTGGATAATATTGTCCAAGCTACATGAACAACAATATTAAATTATGTATGTGTAGACATTTACAGAAACTGAGAAAAGCTTCTAACTATATAAGTCCATTTTAAAAACACAAGATGACATTCCAGGATATGTCATTGCTATTTCTGAGACAGATGATGTCACTTGGCTGTTGGGCTTGTATTGTGTCGAACATCCACAGGAAGTACTATCTCATCAGGAGACACGTCTTGTAATGTCTTCCTCTTTAATTATATTGTAAGTTTGCCAAAACAAAAGTGAAATGTTGAGAATAGTGCTGGTAGAAGGAAATATAATGTTCCCATTTTAGATACTCTTATCTGGTTTATACTGTTGCACTTCTGAACTCAAGTGCTTACATTTTATTTATGCGATTTTCATAGTAAATTCCTTCACACAAAACAGCAGACTTAAATTATGTACAAACCAGTCAAAGATAGCTTGAGAAGGTCACTGAAAGACCACTGTGGGCTATAACGACAGCATCGCCTTTTCCCCTTCTGTTGCACTATGAACACCTCATCATTGACTGATGATGGCTTATATTCAAATACTTGATAGCCTGGAGATGTGACACTAAGAACCTTTCCAGGTGAGGGTTTGTTCACAAAGACGTTGTTGGGAGGGGCCCAGCAATGTTCTTCACATTAGCAAGACCCTTGAGGGATCATCTAAGCATCTTTTGCTCAGCTCATGCCTTAATTGCTAGGAAAATGTCTTCTCCCAGCACTCTAGCTCCATTTTGGATCTGTGTAGTAGATTAATTGTTTTATGGCATCACAGAATGACAGTTGGATCCATTACAAGAGTAGCCATTATCAATTAGTAAAAAAAAAAAAAAACCTTACTAGTAACTGGGGACAACTGGGGAAGCCTTTCAAAAATTCTCCTTTTGCAGACTAATAGTAAATGAAGTGTAAGGTCATGAGATGTACACATAAAGAGCACTCCCTTGGCTCCTTGAGCTCTCTTGCAGTAATAATTCATTTCAAATACTTGTTAGATGCTATAAGGGCTTGAACTGCGATGGAAGCTTACTTCCTGTAGCACTGAGCTCCAACAGGTAAGATCACCACCTCGCAATGAGTCCTATGTAGGGTGGTGATGTGTCCTCTTTTATAGATGACAGTCCTCTATTTGAAGGGCTGCCGGGGGACTGTACTCTATTCTGAAGAACATAAGAACAGTTATGCTGAATCAGACCAAGGGTCCATCTTGCCCAGCATTCTGTTCACACAGTGGCCAACCAGCTGCCTCACAAGTAGGACATGAGTACCACAGCACCCTCCTACTTGTGTTCCCCAGAAGCCAGGGTACATAGGCATACTGCCTCTGATACTGGAGGTAGCATATAGTCATCAAGACTAGTAGCCATTGATAGCCTTACCCTCCATGAATGTGTATAATCCCCCTTTAAATCTATCCAAATTGGTGGCTGTCAGGGTTCCCCTTATGACCTGGACCCCCTGAGCAACCCCTTCAAGATCTTTTGCCTCCTTAATACTCCCACATTCCTTCGTTTATACTTCCCCTTTCCAGTAACATGGGGTTTAGGCTGTAGAGGTGCAGCAACTAACACTCTAGACACAGGGTTTAACCACAACAGTTTACTAGTAGATTTATAGCAAGCAATCACAACTAAATGTATTTACACAATAGAGCTGACTGATACAAAAGGCCTTAAAAGAAAATAAAACTTGCAAAATGCAAGTTTCTTTACCCTTTCCTAGGCTTTTACTTTCCTAGGCTGCTTCTCCCTGCTCGCTCTTCAGATTCTGCTCTCACTTCAGGCTCTGATTGTCTCTGCACTTACTGGCTCTTTTGCTCTCTTTATATACCCTCCTACCTCAAAACTGAAAGTACTGCTTCAAACCTGAAGAAATTAAACTTACATGGAGAAATAAACCTGACACTTAACCAGAGAAATGAAATTACTTCTCTCAGGGTTACCCGTCCCAATAGAAAAATCCAGACCTCTAAGCCTGAACCTTTTTTTTTTTTTTTTTTGCCTCTGTAGGACTCAAACCTTCACAGTGGTCATCACTATATCTTGTGGCAGTGAATTCCATAGTTTAACTATGCACTGTGTGAAAAAGTACTTCCTTTTATCTGTCCTGAATTCTCCACCAATCAGCTTCATGGGATGACCCCAGCTTCCAGTATTATGAGACAGGGAGAAAAATATCCCCCTATACACTTTCTCCACACCATGCATAATTTTGTATACCTCTATCATGTCTCCCCTTACTCACCCTTTTTTCTAAACTGAACAGTCCCAGACATTGTAACCTTCCCTCACAGGGAAGTCGCTCCAGCCCCTTCATCATTTTAGTTGCCCTTTTCTCCATGTTGACCTCATATAGGTGTGTGTCTCTGTGTGTGTATTTGCAGAGGTGTAAAATGCCCATAGTTACAGATATACACAGGATAATTGGAAATACCAGAAACTTTTCAATTACAATGGAGGCCCTTATGATATTGATTATAATTATATCATGCTGAGGCCAATAGAGTTGCAATTACCTCTCCAGTAAAATACACACGGATAATAATGGTTTAGTGTTCAAAACCAAAATGAAATAGCCACAATTAAACCACAGTCTTTCTGGAAGTCATATAATATCTGGGTGTCCAATACTCCCCAGACCACCCAACCTTCAGTTGACTGTTGCTTCTCCAAGTTAAACCCCACCAAGTTTCCAATAGTATAAAGCACTGGATATTTTAAGTCTCCTGTGAACAGGGCATGACATAATTTATTTTACGTTTAAGGTAAAATATTACTTCGATCATAAAAGCTGAAAATTCAAATTCTGGTTTTGTCTGTCTGTGTAATATATGAATTATGACTTCTGTAACACAAAATATTTGGTTAAAAATATCCATTTATCTTCTGTTTCACTTTTAAATTACAAGATATGGTATATAAACAGAAGAATGCTGGCTAAACAAAGTTTTCTAAGGCTGGAATCCTATGCCCAGTTACCTGGGAGTAAGCCCCATTCAAATTAATGGAACTTCTGAGTAGACATATATAGGCTTGCACTTTTAGATTATTATTTTCTGAAGGAACAGCTACATAATCTCATGCAAGGCACCCAACCTTGTTAAAGGACATAATTTTCCAAAAGTAATGCCAAGTTTTTGCTTCCCTTTTTCCTGTCATTTTCCTAGCGTAACTATCAGAAGCCTATTAGATAATCAACGATGCCCAAGCAAAGTGAGCATATGACCAGTAACCTTGATCTTTCACATGGAAAAAAAAATCTGCAAATGCTGTCTGTACTAGGGGCAACTTCACATGGAGTTTTTGAAGTGCAATTGTCATTCCTTGGTCATGGTTTTCCTCGCGCACTTTAGACGACGACATTACACTGCAGCTGTTGTCCTGCCTCTTCCCCTCATTTCCCCATGTTATTTCTTAATGGGGAAAATGCGGAATTTTCTCAGGTAGCACCGTCAAACCGCCGCTGTCAGGAGTGCCCTGGCGGCCTCTTTCAGTAGACTCCAATAGCCAACTCAAGACACAGATGAAAGGATTCTTTTCAAGGCTTTAATCCTTTTACAACTTAATGACTCTTTCAGATGCTAATCACCAGCGACTAGGCAAGGAAACGCAGAGTGGCCTATGCTTCAAGTAGGCAATTGATCCCCGTTTGAAAGAGAGTCACTTGAAGAGTCACTTGAGAGTCACTTGGGGGTTGGACTCGATGGCCTTGTAGGCCCCTTCCAACCCTACTGTTCTATGATTCTATGACCCTGAATTTAGGGGCTAGGGAGATCCTCCCTCTTTCCCTTGGGTCCACGGGAGGCGGCCGTTGCTTGTGCGCCAAATGTGTGCTACGCCTCCTTTGCACGCCCTCCATCGCTCATCGCTCCCTGCGTCTGCGTCTAGCAAGCCTCATTCCTGCACTTTATCACTGCTAGGATCACTATCTATCTCAGGAATGCTGGCAGGAAGAATCTCTGCCAGCTGCTGTGCCTGTGAGGGATGAGCTGGCTCCTCTCCCATGGATTGCTGATCCTCCTCAGAATCAGAACTGCTCTGGGGTTCTATCTGCTCAGTTTCCACCCTGACATCCGCCTTCTGCCCATGTACCTCTGCCGTGGCGCAATGAGCCACTTTTGTGTGGGTGGGTGTTGGGGGCGCAGTTATCATGGCAATGATGGGGTGGGAGTGTCACCCTGCCACGCCTGTGCCCTTTCACCTCTTCGCCATTCCACTACTGGTTGTCTGCAGAGCACAACGTGGTGGGAGTCTGGAAGCCTGATAGAGCGGCCTTGCTGCCTCTCCTCCATTTCTCCTTCTTGCCTGCTCCCACTGCCACCCCAGCAGCGCTTTACATTGGGATCAGGGGATTGCTCTGCTCTGCAAATGCTGCCCAGAAAACTTTTAACCCTTTCCTTTCAATCCTCATGTACACGCAAATGAGAGCAGTGTAACCCCTTTCCATTCAGTCCCCTCTCCTAGTGTATACACAAAGGAGAAAAGTGTTACTGCTTGCTTTTACAAGGACAATACTGACTTGTGCACGTGGGGGTGGGGGTGGGGGCGGACTTCCAAAGTTGCATAGTTTCAGTGCTTCACAATGGGATTGCGGGATCACTCTGCTCTGCAAGTGCTGCCCGGAAAACTTTGAACCCTTTCTATTCAATCCCCATGTACATACAAATGAGAGAAATGTAACTGCTTGCTTTGGGAGTGGGGGAGCAGACTTCTGACATTGCGAAAGTACTGTGGATACAGCGGCCGAGGCAGGGATCAGAGGCAGTGGAAATGAAAAGGCGAGGCAAGGAAATTGAAATGAAGAAGTCCACGCTAACGGGGGGAGGGGCTACCCCAGAGGGAGCGGGGTATACAATGATGATGCTAACATCCAAAAACATCCTACCAGGCTCCACCCACCAGTGTAAATGGCAGGTACCGTTATGCAGTAAAAGAAAAACCAACTGTGTAAAGAGCTGATTTAAAATCCTGCAAAGAATCCGGAAGTAGAAGGAGCGGTAAATCATGGGATAAAAGCCTCGTGTAGAGAAGCCCTGGGTCGTGCTTCCAGCAAAGTTAGGTCAATGAATGCTTTAGTGGGGCTCTTCTGTTGTGACATGACAGTTCTGTAAATCTCTCCCCAAGAAGGTTTGCTAAGCCATGGCAGACGCTATAGCTTTAGGTGCCAGAAGATGTCCACTTACGCATCGTCAAAAAAGAGGGCAAAAGAAAATACACATTTGCATACAATTTGCATATGCTAATTTGTATTGATAGTTGCCTATTTAGAAATAATTACTATAATTTAAATAGAAATACAGCTCATCTAGTAAGGAAGATTGTGACCTGTGTGCCTTCTCAGTCTGCTGTCCAGGCACTGCTGATGGGCAGCTTCAAGGTCCCTGCTCTCCTTTCTTAGGGTTCTTTATCTTTAAACCAGACTTGGACTGGACAGCCATTCACATTGAGGACATCTTCAAAATAGAGGTCTCTCCTCTGAGAGGTAGAACACAGTGTGGTGTAGTGGCTAGAGTGTTGGACTGGGAGCCGGGAGATCCGGGTTCTAGTCCCCACTCAACCACAGAAGCTCACTGGGGGACTTTGGGCCAGTCACAGACTCTCAGCCCAACCTACCTCACAGGGTTGTTTTTGTGAGGATAAAATGGAGAGGAGGAGGATTATGTACGCTGCCTTGTGTTCTTTAAGGAGGAAGAAAGGAAGGATATAAATGCAATAAATAATTAAAAGTAATCAATAAAGCCAATCATGGATCTTCCCCAATGTCACACTAGCAGAACTCCTCTAGCATGATGGGACTTTCTCCATTGTTCCTCCCCCCTGCAGCCTTTTGTCCTGCCCAAAAACTTCTCTTGAGGGTTTCCCAGCCCTCCTGAACGTATTTTGAGGGTCTATGGAGGACTGCGGCAGGGAGGAGTGGGAATTGTCCCCTCCTGGTCCCATCTGACAGAACTGATTCCATCAGCGGATTGACAGCATTGGATCCAACCCATTTTACACATGTCATGAATCAATGTCCTTTTCATATTATCTCTGAGAGGCTCTGACCTCCAACATCTAGTAGTCATGTGCAGGCACAGGTCTTCCAGTCCATACATCGAACTCTCCCTAAGAGATTCCTTGTCACTTCACTTCGAAGGGATATGTCTCCCATGCTGCAATCCACTGAGGAAAATGGGGAAACATATTCATACATGAGTTGCATGTTGCCTCAAGTAGCAAGACCATGGGTCTTTACAAAGAAATGTATTATCTATCACCCTTCCCCAAAATAAAAACAGCTTCTTTCTGAGGTTTGGTGTAGTGTATGTTACTACCTTAGAACAACTGTTTATGACTTCCAGTTATTTTTGTATTTGCTTTTACATTGGTATATTAAGTAATTTCAGTAGATACAGTAGAGGCGAAATACTATCACTATCATGCTTCCCACTCCTGTTCATGTATGCGAATGTTCTATTCCTATGCAACGTCTCTCCACATGATTCCATGTGTGGGACCCATTCCAGAACACGCACACCGATTGTGCTGGAATAAGCCCTAGATACATGTTTGTATTTCTGTTCTGCTGCATTCCAGCTGCCATTAATGGAGGAGAGAGAACAGGACAATCTGTACAAAAATATTAAGACAGGATATACGTGTGTGCGCGCGTGTGCGCATGTGTGTGTATAAAACTTCCTTTGCTTCTATCAGAAGTATTTCAAATATTGAATTGGCAGGTATTATGTGTGAATGGAAGACTAAAGGGATTGTAATGCTACAGACCCTAAGTCAGTGAAATCTGATCAGCTGTGATATATATCACCATATATATCTTTCAAGACCTACTTCTATCTACATCATTGAAAAGCCAGAGTTATGACCTTTTTCCATTGTATTCCTCTCTTTTCTCCTTCTGCAGGGCAGCTTTGAGCAACCAAACTATGTCTTTTGAGTGACTGGTTTAGCTATGTCTCCCTAGCGAACACGACCACTGACAGACTGTGTTTCTGACCTTGGATTGGCCCAGGCAAACCCTTCGGCCCTGATGGACTCCTTTTGCAGTGTCAGGCCCTTAGTTGCTGCAAATCTCTTCCAGCAGTCCCCAAAGATAAACTGGATTTTTCCACTGTTTCGACTTCCAATATCAGCATTGCCAGATGTAGCATATATCGTGTGTTCCTAACTGCAGAACAGCTGCCAAGCTCCTAACCACTATAGAATTAAGACAGCAATACTAAAGACACCGACTGAGTTGGTAAAACAGCAGCATTCTTGCTCTGACAGCAGGTCTACCAATGTAAGCCTGACTCATTGCTCTCGGATATACAGCAGTATCAGTCTTTCAGAACCAGCTAGCATTATTTTCACTATAACCATGGCTACTGCATGGTTTGAGGCAGTAGCAGCCTACTGACTTGCAAGCTGTTTTAGGGGGCAGAGTGAGGATGGGAGCAAAAGCAGCAGCCACTAGCCCAATCAATCAATCGATAGATCAATCAATTTTATTATGGTCGTAAACCAACAAGTTAAAAGATAGTTTCAAATACAACATTTATATAAACTGTCCAATTTAAAATCAAAAGAAGAAATATCACTAAAAGACACAAGTCAAAATTGCCTCAGTTACGATGTTTAAATGAAAGGACAGAATCACATATCTAAAACACAAAATCTCATAAGCATAACATAATATTAATTATAATATAACCTCCACAAGAATTTTTTATCCTTGATTTGTCATCACTTTCCTACAAGAAATAGCAGATGCACAGAAATGTGCTACATTATGAGTGACCTGAGAATTCCAGTCTGATAATAAATATTTTAAATAAAATGCTTCAGACCTTCTTGGTTTTTTTACAAGAAAGAATAGGGGTAATATTGGCCCGCCCGCCCAACAACCACACCTCATCGACGGACTTCCACGCCCTCACCACTCGCCTCGCCAAGCTTGACAGGAGACGAGGAGGGCAGTCAGAGAGGAAAAGAAAACCGACCTTGTCTCCCTCCCTCCCCAAAGGGGTCTATCCAGGCACCATGGAGTCCTCTGGCAGCTCCAAAGGGTGCATGGAGCAGTTCACCACCTTCGTGAGCACTCGCAAGGGAATAATCCTTGTCGCAGAAATAATTGCATTATCCTCATCCTGATCCTCCTTGGGGTCTCAGGAGCACCCAGCTATTCATCTTTGGCCATCTTCATGTTGCCTTACCGTGTCATCCTCTTCACTTGTGATTTGCACACACAGCTGGGTGTTATCCTTGGGGATGGATTGATTTCATCAGGGCTGTCGTAGGAGCCATTGCCTTCATCATCACCTCCCTTATCGTCCTCATAAGTTACCATGTTGGAGCCAGCATTGCCGGCGGGGTGTTTGGAATTCTGATGGGAATCCTCTTTGGCTATGATGCCACTAGCCTCACACTGGACTGACAGTTTGTACAATTGCAGCTCAGGGAATAAGCCATGGTGGCTTATTTCCCCCACCGTGTGTGCCGGTCATGTGTTGGGGCGGGATTTGCATAGTTACCCTCAGTAGCACAGCTGGTCATGTTGTGCGAACTCGGCCAAGGTGGCTTGTTTCTGTGGCTAACAAGCCACACCAGACAAAAGCCAATGGGTTCTGGATGGCTTGTTAACCATGGCAACAAGCCACCTGGTTGAGTTCCGGACCGGAACGGGGTGAGTATTCCATACACCCCTAGTTGGGAAGAACTTGGAAAACAGGGACATAGTCTAATTAGGTTTAGCTGGATGTGTTTACCGTGATTATTTATTATCCTTTTGCTCCTACTGTTTTGTTTGTGTACATGTTTTAACCATTCAGATGTTATAAACCTTTCCCTAATAGTAATGCTTTTTTCAGAAAACTTTAAAAACTATTGTTGATTACACTTTTTGTGGTCTCTTTTCTTGCTGGGTTCCCCACCCCATGTCTAGAAGCCAAACCCCATTCTACAAGAGATACAGAGGGTTTTAAGGCTATTTGGTGGAGACAACTGGGGAAAATAAAGAATTCCATCTGGTGGCAGCAGAAAGGTCATAGGAAGGCAAGGGCAAGCATGAGTGGATCTCCCTTCCATTCATGGATCAGGGTGTAGCTAGTCCTGTGACAATCAGTATAATATATCAAGGCATGCCTCCCTATCCCAACTCAGACTCCTACTATTTTGCTCACCAACACCTAGCTGCCCATTCACCATATATAGGTGCAGCCTCCCCCCGCAATGACATTGTTACACTGAAACATCCTAGCTTATTTCCCAGTGTCCTAGCAACGTGGGTGTGAAGCTGGCTTTAGAAGCCAGAGGAGGAGAGGTGGGTTTTGGAGAGGAATGATAGGGGCAGTTGCTGCTGTGCCTCATTATCCCTCAACAATGGCTATGTGGCTAAGGCTGATGGGAGTTGCAGTCCAACAACATCTGAAGGACCACAAGTCTCCATCGCTGGGTTAGAGGGAGAAAGGAGGAAGAGAAGAAGTAGCAGCAACTGCTGGCTGTTACCAGCCAAGCCACCTCAGCAACTGACCCCCTCAGGACAAAGGCAGCTACCGGAAACAAGTGGGAAGGCACAACCTTGGTAAAGATTCCCTCATGCAGACCACCTCCTTTGCCCTGCCATTTCCTGTTTGCTTTCCTCTGCCTCTGGGCCCAATCCCACTGTCCAGAGGGCAAGGACAGGAGAGTGACATGGTGGGCAGTTGCTTCTTGTAGCAGCAGGTCCAGGGGGCTCTGGTGACCCTGGTAAGCCTCCTGTCAAAGTGCTGGCCTTGGCAGGTGCCTGACAATACTACCCCCTGATGTCAGCTCAGGGCACAAGTGCGTGAACCACAGCCAGCCCTGGAAACAGACAGAGAAAGAGAGAGATGCCCTGAATTAAATGAGAGGCAGAAGGAAGATGGAGGGACAAACTGGTCATGGCAGTGGCAGCCATGTTTGTCATTCAGGTTTCTGCTCCTTGAAAGCAGGAGGTTGGGGCATGTGGGGGACGGGAATTAAACCCTTCCTTGCCTTACCTCACCACAGTCCATTGCTTGAGCACCTTTTTTAACCAGCTCAGCTTGGCTACCAGAAGTGAGCTGAGGTACCCATGGGCTCACCCTGCTGCCTCCTCAACCACATGTCCCTTTTGACCTAAAAATTAGACTAAGTAAATCTGAGAAGTCCTAGGTATACAGAACCAGTTACACACAGATAGTTAATAACATAAAATTTTCCAGTCTAAAAACATCTCAAAAAACAAGACCACGATTTCCATCTTGGCACACGTAGAGCTGCTTTTGAGCTCTGCACAAGGGTACATCTATGTCACTATAAATGACTCACATAGAAACATATTGTACTATGTCCTCCCTTCCTAATGTTGGCAAAAACCCACAGAAGGGGGGGGAGCATGCCTGACTGTTCCAAGCAAGTGGTTTTCCTTTGAATATTTGTATACTTGCCAGGTGCCATGACACCATGGGCAAACAGTGTGAAATAAAGCTCAGGTAAATTGTGGGATTTATAGTTTTCATCACACTGAAAAACTGCCAGGACAGTAACCATATCCAGTGAGTTGATGTAGAAATTGTGAAGTTGAGGTGGAGCAGGGCCAAGCACAAATTCCAGTTTCACATTATGGTTTTTTAAAAGAGAGAACTTACCAGAAATCATTCTGTCCACAGGAATTTTATAACAGTGTTGATTTAAAAATAAATTACAATATCAGCAAACTGTTACATCCAGCTTTGTCTCATGAGGGCAGGGTATCATAGTTCAATGGGAGAGCACATGCTTTGCATGTAGGTTCCAAGTACAATTTCTAGCATCTCTGGTTAAAAAGGATGAGGTAGTACATGATCTCTGATGTCACCCAGGAAAATTTCTACCAATCAGATTAGACAATACTGGGCTAAGATGGACCAATAGTCTGCTCAGTTATATGGCAGTTTCCTGTGTGCATGCATAGGCATACATCAAGGAATGCAACGAGGTCTCCTTCAAGACTGGTTCCACCAACTGGGGGAAGAGTAAGACCCTTTACAGCTTGGAACCAAGGTATCTGACAGAATGCCTCTCTCCGCCTTTATCTACCCCAGACCATGAGAACTTCTCCAGAAGTCCTTCTCCAGATTCCCCCCACCAGGTGAGATGGAACGGGTGACTAATGGAGAGAAAGTCTTTTCGGTGGTGGCACCCTGATCATGGAATGTCCCCCTCCCCCCGCGAAAGGCTTGCTTGGCACTTGCTGTGTTATTCTGGCGCCAGGTGAAGACTTTTTAATAATAATTCCCAGGCCTTTTATAATCTGTTTTAGCTTTGAAAAAAAATGCTCCCTGAAACTCTATTTTTATGCTGCATTTAACTTTTGTTGTTACCTGTTCCATTGTTACTGAATTCTAATTTATTTTATACCCTGTCAGAAGCTGCTCTGAGAACTTTTCTTACAGGCCAGGCCAGCCTATAATTATTGTTCATCAATAAACAATACCTAAATAAAGCATGAAACCAGGCTGTGGAGCAGTCTCGTGTAGGGATGTGCGAAAGTCACTTACCTTTTTGAAGGGGTAATTCATGGTGGCGGGGAGGCACTCCGCACCTCCCCCCAAAATCCTAACCCGGCCGGCTCTACTCTGTGGCCGCCATTTGCGTTCCTGTTTTTTTGCCATGATAGGCTACATAAGTATTTACGTAGCCTATCACGGCAAAAAAACAGGGGCGCAAATGGTGTCGCGGCCGTAATTTGCACCCCTGTCTTCCACCATGATAGGCTACGTAAATATTTACATAGCCTATCACGGCAAAAATGGGGAAGCAAATGATGGCTGCAGATGCGGCCGCCATTCGCAAAGCAGCGCAAACGGCACCAGGTAAGTGCTCCATTTCGCGCGCCTTTCGCAGGGTGGTGGGGCGGGGGGCTTCGTTCTGCCACGGATTTTGGGGGGCCAAATGCACTGGCATTCGGCCTCACTGAGATCCGTGGTGGAATCCTCTGACATCCCTAGTCTCGTGTAGACAATAGATCTAGAGATTCTGTTCAGGCAGCTCTGTTAGGTCCTTCAGCAAGTTCCTCAGATAATGAGCGAGAGAGATAAAGCATGTGACATATATGGGACTCAAAAGTTATTAGCTGGTACTGGTTGAATGGACTGTAGCTCCAGTTGAGGATTTCAGACATTCACAAGAAATGGTAAAAGGAAACACTCCTGGATCCTGCCTGACAAGTCAATGTGCAGAAGTGTGGGCTTACAGAGCTAGTGTCAGGTTTCCTGATCCCTCCAACACACACGTTCAGGCAATGTGACACTGGACACCCACATCAGTGAGAATCCTTTATTGCAGGAAATCCCACGGCAAATGGTTACACTCTTCAGAAATCCTATAGCTGATTGTCAAGATTCCTTTAGCCCTCACTTTACTTGTAAACCCAAACATACAGAGACGAGAGGCTTCGGTCTCCACTTTCAATGGGGCGGGCAGGAGCAGAGCAGAAATGCTGCATTGCCAAGCAAACGTTTCATCCATAAAACTGGTAGTAGCCCTAGAGTCCACCAGCGTCATGTCATGTCCCCCCCGCCCTCACTGGGAAGAATGGAGGTGCACAGGAAGCAGCAGATGGGACAGGGGAGAGATCTGGTGTACCCCGGTTGCGGATGGCCTCTCCTCCCAGGAGACCCCCAGCAGACTTGGGGGGTGGCCTAGTCAGGCTTGGAGGGCAGGAGGTGGAGAGGGAGGTGGGGCTGTCGGGCGGGACTGGCAGAATCTGGCAAAGTGACCTTTCTTTCCACACTTGAAGCACCACCGTTCAGCATGCCACCGTTCCAGTTCTCCCAGCGACAGCATGGATTGGGTTCCTCCCAGTTGCATAGGGGTCTCTTCCGCCCTTGTGGCAGGGCTGTGGGGGGAGGGGGCAGTGGCCATGGGGGAATGGGAGGAGGGAAATCCCAGCTAACAGAGCTCTTCTTGGCTTGGCGGCACCCTTCCAGCCGACTGTCGATCTGCAGGCACAACTGGATGAGCTCAGCCAGTGTCAGAGGGCATGGCGCTCACACTAGTTCATCTAAGATCTCATCATTCAAGCTGTCCAAAAATTGGGCCACCAGAGCTGCATCATTCCACTGTAAATCCTGCATCAGCAAGTGGAAACTGGTCGCATAACTGGAAACAGTCCTTGCCTTGCATGAGGCGGTGGATATCCTGGGTTGCCGTATCCGCATGAAGGGGGTCACCAAAAAATCTCCCCATAGCATTCATGAAACCCTGGTAGTTCACCAGCAGGGGGTCATTAGCGAGGAGAAATGCCAAGGCCCATTTAGCCGCCATGCCAGAAAGCAGGTTAATGATAAACCCAACACAAATCTGGTCCGTCTGGAAATCCTCCGGCTGGAGGTGCATATACAGTTCCGATTGGGCGCAGAAAATTTTAAACAGTCCTTTGTCTCCAGCAAACTTCTCTGGCTGTGCTACCAGGCATTTCTGATGGGGAGGGTGGAGGGGGTTGAGCAGCCACTTGTAAGGCTTGAACAGCACCCGATTGACCTGATCGCGAAGAGCCTGGTTCTCCTGTGTCAATGTGTTCAAAGCCTGTTCCATGGCACCGCCCAAGAGCGCGGTCACTGGAAGAGACCGATGAAAAGAGAAGAAGAAGAAAAAAAGAGGATGGCGGGCAAGCTGTCAAGATTCCTTTAGCCCTCACTTTACTTATAAACCCAAACATACACAGATGAGAAGCTTCAGTCTCCACTTTCAATGGGGCGGGCAGGAGCAGAGCAGAATGTTGCGTTGCAGAGCAAATGTTTCGTCCATAAAACTGGTAGTAGCCCCAGAGTCCACCATGAAACTGATGGTGAGTAGCTAGCTATAAGCTCTATGTAATTCCAGAATATTCTAAAGCTAAACAATACCACTGTGACTGAGATCCTCATCAACATTGTTTCCGCATTGCCATCTCCACAGCTCTGAACACAAGGGAAGGGACTCAGGATTCCTGGTGTATCTAACCCAGGCAAACTATACACAGGGTTCCAAACCCCAGACAAGGAATGGGAATGATTCCTGGAATGATCCCTCAGGTGATCAAGGGGTAAATTTTTGAAAGGCCTAAATAAAACCACACCCATAGAGAGTTAGTCCAACTTTTGTTGATAACTCCAGGCTACATGGTCAAGGACTATCAAGACCAAGGGAAAGGTAAATCCACACATGCAAAGAGTTCCGAGCCACTGCTTTCGCATTGGTAACTCCATGCTGCATGAGTCCAGGCAGAGGAAAGTCCAAAAGTTGTAGAACAAACCCAGCCTAGCAAACGCTGACGACAAACAAAGACATACAATCTACAGCAAAAGAGAGTTGAAGTCTATGAAAAGCCTCAGAGTACTTTTCATGGGAAGTCTTTAGCAATCCAAAGTTCCAATTAAGAGAGAGTCCATGTGCAGAGTGCCTTCAAAAGCCCAGACGATGATGGATCCAAACAGAGAAGGCTTTGGGCAATGAGGACAAGATGTTCCTAGCAAAGGCTCTTCACCTTTGCATGAGCTTAAAAGGGAAGGTGTGGCTGTAGGACACCCCATCCAAATCCCTCGACAGACAAGGGCCTTTAGCCTTCCAGCAAGGCCCCTGACTAAACAGGATGTCACTGCTCAGCCCTCCAGCACTGGCACTTCAACCTGGGCGACCCTTCTGCAAACCCCACCCCACCTCTGTCAGGTTCTCACAGACAGCTTCCAGCCTCCCTGCCTGCCAAGGCCAGACCAGCAGGTGGACAGGGAGTCGGTGACTCCCCCTGGCTCTGCCCTGGGAACACTGACAGAGACAAGCTCACACAGACTCTGACATTGCAGAGGCTGAATAGGCCCAAGCCCTTCCGGGCTACTTCTAATCAAACCTTAGCTATAACCTACAAGGCCCACTGCAGTGGTGAAGCTGGGCCCTGACATCTAGTTTGTACGGCTTTAGTTTAATTTTTATTCATGTCTTATGAGGTTTTGATGCACTTTGTGCATTTCAAACAGTGGGATCTAAATATTTGGATGAACACTTTTTTATTTTAAATTATTTTATGCCTGTTTGGAATCCGCTTGTATCCACCAAAGTTACTGAATCATCTGATGTGACTCCTGGCAGAATTCATCCTAGCGATTGCGCTCTGGATCTGATTTGGAGGTAAAGGAAGTGGAGATCGTTAAAGATGCCCCCTGACCAAATGATGTGGTAACTTGTGGTGTGCTATTATAAAAACATGATTTGAGACAGATGGCTGTTGTTGTTTTTTAAAGACACACCGAATTTTCCATTTCACCACAGCCTCCTTCCCTCTAGAAATCAACTGCTGAAACTTGTCAAATGTTGCCGTTTAATACATGAGTCACTTTTGAGAGCTCTATTTGTTACTGCAGAATGCTTGACTTCTAAAGAAACACATGTTTCAAGTTTGCATTGAGAGAGCTATGCAAGTGCATGTGAAAGCACAGCACAAATAATGTGTTTCATTACAGTTATTTATAGCTGTCCGCAACTATCATCATTTTTTTATTTGAAAATTATTAAAGCAATTACAATTACTTGGGCATACAGCTAGGAATGATTCATGCTGCGCAATACAAGCATGTAACAAGTAGCAGCTTATGCATCCTCTTTTCGGAGGCTTTCTGAATTAATTTTGTATTCTTTTCTCAATGGGTATGGAACAACAAGTGGAAGTGATTTACTACAACATGCTGCTGTACAACCTCTGGTTGTTTTCGATAGGACGTAGGTGGGCAAAATGCCACCTCTATGTGGAACCAATATCCAATTTCTACATACCATAAATGAAGGCTTCTGAAGACAAATCTATGAACTCCAGTGGAAAGGAGACAACTCTTCCTTAGCCCTCAGTGGGTAAAGGACAGGGGTGGGGGACTCAAATTTCATCTTTAATCAGCAAGGGGAGCTACAGAAATGTGTGACCCAAAATCTGAAAGATCTTATTTTAGAAAGGAACAGATCCTTGAATTCTGGAGTGGTGAGTACTGTAGCCAGGGGAAGCTGGTGGCTCTGATGTCAGAGGGGTGGTGAATCTGCTCTGAGCTTCTGTCAGAACCAGTCAGAATTCCAAAGGAGCTACCTTGGACAGCTCCTTTAGAATTCTGACTGGTTTTGACCGAAACCTGGAGTGAATTCACTGCCTCTCTGATATCGGAGCCACCAGCCTCCACTGTGAGTAGCTCTGTCAGACTTCAACAAAGAATGGAGCATCAATCGCATGGACCAGACAAGGGCATTTTCTGTGGCCGCACCTAGGCTCTGGAACTTCCTGCTTAGACTACATCTGCTTTGCTCCATCTCAGATGGTCTTCCATCACTGTAGAGACCTGCTGTTTTTAGAAAGGCATTTGACCTGGCTAGCCATTAATTTTAGTTTTGCTGGCCTATGAAGCCTTGATATTAACTGTCAAGCTATTTTATCTGCTCTCTCTGTCTTATTACTTTATCAATTTGGGGTTTTTAATTGTATTTTAATATTGTGTTTGTGTGCCACCTTCAACAGTTTATTGAAAAGGCAATATTTGTAATAATTAAATGAACCTATCAGCTCCACCAACCTATGGCATCCAGTGTGAAGGACTGTAGCTCTAGAAGGAAACTTAGGTGACAGCTGTCATTCAGTGAGCAACAGGAGTTTCATTAAACCTACATATGCAGCAGAATGGTAGAGTAGAGTTTACCATCTTTTACCAAACCTTATAAAAAGCTCCTGGCAAGTAGTAAAACAGCACATCAGGGAGAAAAGTTCTTGACCAATTCTTTCCTTGCTATGCTAGCTTTCTACTTGGAGGGAGGTGATATCTATATCTATATCTATATCGATATCGATATCGATATCGATATCTGTGGGATAATTATTTCTCATCTGAAGTGAATCAGTACAATTTATTACCTCAGGATTCTTCCATTTCATTGTGCATGCATAGATCCAACATGAGCCTTTGCGATGAGGATGAAGATTAAAACAGTTACCCCATAAAACGGATTTGGGACTAGAAGACCCAGGTCTGTCCGCTAGTGTAGTAAAGTTCTCTTGAGGCTAACTACCTAAATGCCCAGCCAGCAGTAGAGTGACCAGAGAAGACAGGCCTCTTGTACATTCAAATTGTTGTGAAAAAGAGGGCATAGTAGCATGTGCAGCTCGTCTTGCCTAAATATTGCTGGATGAGAGAATCTGTACCTGCCAAAATTCCCTCTCCACCATTTTTAATGGTACAGGAGCCCAATCGTCTGTTGCATCTGATCATCCTATAGGATGGCCATTTCCATATTGCCAAAAGAGAGGACACATTTGCGTAAAATTTACATGTGCAAATGTAAATGTATAGATGCAAGATTGGAAATGATAACTAGTGCTGTGCCGAACATTTCTCCCACGTTTTGACCATTCTCCTTCAATTTGATGGAAAAGAAATTGCTTTTGAAAAGAAATTCAGTGGAGGAGTTTGGCTTGGGGTTCTTGAGCTTACCTTACTTAAGGTAAGGTGTGTGCATGAGGAGTGTGCATGCATGTCCTGTCTGACATTGTACAACAATCTTTGTGCCATCCTGTAGCCTTCTTGGCTTCCCACACTTCAGTTAAAGCCATCATGAGGAAGACATCATGAGGCAATTCCTCCTATGGGGCTTTTTCAGTTCAGAAAGTGTAGATGGCCTGGGAGGCTGCAGAGCATGGAACGGTGTGTAATGAGGGAGATAACACACACAGCACCCTTGGCCACCTCGCAGAGATTAAGTAAGGTCAAAAACAAAAAGACATTCAAAATTCTGCCTCAGAAATGTGAAAGCCTCAACACAGTTGATGCTGTTGCCACTTCCAGAAACAGTGGAATAAATTAAAACCCTTAGGAAAACAGAAAGCTACAACCCCTGCCATTAGTGAGCCCTATCTGTGAGAAACTGTTGGAGAATTTCTCCTCCCCTAGGAGAAATCTGATGAAATTGTCCCCCCAATTTCTCTGCCCACAAATATGCTGGAGAATTTTGAGAGGCCATTTGTGCACAGCTCTAATAATAACTATAATTTAAATAGAAATACAATATATCTCACCATAGTGGGGAAGACTGTGACGAGGTGACCTGCGTGCCAGCTCAGTTACTGCTGATGGCCAACTTCAAGGTCCCCGCTCACCTTTCTTATGGGTCTTATCTTTAATATGGACCTGGACTGGAAAGGAAAGGAAAGGTTCCTCCTGTGCAAGCACCAGGTCATTCCTGACCCCTAGAGGGACAGTGCTTACGTTGGCGTTTTCTTGGCAGACTGTAGCGGGGTGGTTTGCCATTGCCTTCCCCAGTCATGACTACATTTCCTCCAGCAAGCTGGGTCCTCATTTTACCGACCTCGGAAGGATGGAGGGCTGAGTCGACCTGAGCCAGCTACCTGAGACCCAGCTTCTGCTGGGATCGAACTCAGGTCGTGGGGAGAGTTTCGGTTGCAATACTGCCACCTACCACTCTGTGCCACATGAGACCTGGACTGGACAGCCCTTCAAATAGACAATGGCTTCAAATAAAGGATTGTCCTCTGTAAAATTGGACACATGGCCTCCTGATAATCCTACCAAGAAGAAGCTGATTAAACTGACTGAGACAACAGGCTGTTTGGAAGGAAGTCGGCTTCAGGAATCAGAGTATATTAAAAAAAATACCAGCAAACATTGGTGTCTTTAATTCCGCTAACATTGATGTAAGTTATCCAAGTCACACCCATGCAGGAATGCAAGCCATTGCAGTTGATGGGAGTTCTGGATTAAATCAGAAAGAATCAGAAAGACCATCAGAATCTGGATGTCATTTCTCTGGGATTAGATCTCCAACAGAAACCTTAAGTGTGTGGGAAAGATTTTCTTATTTCCCTACCATATAGAAGAATCATCTTGAGAAACTCTGCTCATTCCAAGGGTCTTTTATACTTCTCCAAATATTTTCTCTAGACTAGAATGTTGGACAGACCCTGACATTTGATAGCTAAGAATTTATGACCAGGTCCAAAAGTTAATACTACCAGGGTTCTCAGTTATATCGGAAAGAAGGGTTCACAATGTATTAAGTGTCCCTCCTTTTAAAGGTGTACATACTGTGATTTTCTCCAATTTAATTTAAAAAACGGGACTTTAAAGACCTTAATTCAATATTTTATCATTATGCATAATTACAAATTATTGTAAAGCTGGGTATATGACCTGGGAAAATAGACCTATTTGGACATTATAGTCTTATATGGGAAACACCCATTCACATCTATGGGTTTTGGCTCAAATTCTGGTTATTTCCTGACGTCTCTTTACTCTTTCCAGTTACTTTGGTTATGTAGCTAATTCTCACTTCTATTTATTCTGGGAGATTCCTTTTTTCCGGTTTGGACTAGAGTGAATAACCCTAAATTCCACTGAAGGTGCCAAATGCTGTTTTCCATTACTGGAAAAATAAAGGTCTGGCTTTTATTTGGGACTTGATAGGTCTTTCGGTTTCCATTCCTGCGTGAAGGTCTGAGCACAGTCTAAATTGCGTAGCTTGCTCTTTTTTTGGTCTTTCTGCTCTTGCAGGTGGGATCTCAGAGCTGATTCACACTTTGTGTGACAAGCATGTTTGCTGCATGTCCATTGGTCATACTATAGATTCATGACTCTGGCCTACAGCAGGCCTTGAATGGCTTCAAGACAGGTAAGAGCAAGGATCTAACCTGTGCACCCTCATCTTACAGATTTCCGCAGGCTTATAGTGAATTCACACAACCATGTTTTTTGCATTTTGTTCTCATTATCCAAGGGCTTGCTTAGACAAGATCGAATCCCTTTATTTAAGAGTTGAAACCTGAGGTAATCTCTCCAAGTTGCAGGGACAAGGGATTTCACTATGTTTCAACTGAAGCTCCTCCCTGACAACTGTGGGTCATTTTTTGGTCACTGCATTTCTCAGTAGAACTACAAACTATACACACTAGAGATTAACTGGAACTGCTAATGTCTCTGCAATCAGCTATCACAGTTGGAAGAGTTTGCATCAATAATCACTGACGGTTGAAGGAGTTGGTGACTCTCTTCATTCTCCGATCCACTCCTTCAATGGACAAATAAGTGAGGTCATGCTCAGTTCTGTAAATAGACCCCAATAGACCCCAAGTATAATCTCTAGCATCTGCTTAAAGAAACCAACATTGCACATCACACTAAATAAGTCTGCCTTTGAAAAATGGAGCCAATTTTTACTAGACCCAAAACTATTTTAAAAACGAAATATATGTCTGCATTAAAGTATTTGCATTATTTTAGTTGCTGTCTACATGTAAAATGAGTGCTCTGCCTTGTTAGAGTTAGGCCACCGGCAAGCACTAAACAGAAGCCAGGACTCACAAACCAGCAAATACTGCTGTTGCCCACACAATGCCCTAGCCTAAATTGGAAGCTTCTGTAGTCCTTCCTAGTCAGGGGAAGTCAGTGACTGGCATGGGTGAGCAGAGCTCAGGAACTCCTTTTAGCTACAAAACACTCCCCAGTATAGTCAGAGACACAGATCTGGTTCTGGTGCTAGCCTGAGCAGCTATTAATGCAGCCCTCGGATACTTTCTGTAGTTTATTTATCCATCAAATTGATATACCTCCCAAATGGCAGATGTGCTCAGGGTGGTTTACAATTAAAAAAAACCCAAACAACAATACAATAACAACCTAAGCAATAAATATGATGATAAAAATATCAAAATATTAAAATACCAAAGAGCCAGCAGTAAAGTGAATAGAGCAACAGCTTCAGAATTAAATGCCTGTTGGAAGAGGAAGGTCTTAACCCAACATCTTTTAAGGTGGCCATGTGTCCTCTTTTACAGAGGACAGTCCTCTGTTTGAAGGGCTGCCCAGTCCAAGCCCAGTTTAAAGACAAAAGCTCTCAGAAGGAAGAGCTGGGCCATCAATGACACCTAGACTAGTAAGGCACACAGGTCACCTGGTCACAGTCTTCCACACTATGGTAAGATGTACTATATTGCTATTTAAATTATCAGAGATGCTTTCTAAATTTGCATCTCTCTATAAAACTAGCATATGCAAATTTCATGCAAATTGGTGTCCTTTTTTTTTTTTGGTGAAGCATCTCCTCTTTTTTGGCAATTCATAAGTGGCCACCCTAGTCTAGATGTTGCAGATGCCAGGTGGATCTCCCTGGGGAGGGCATTTCACAAATGGGGAGGGGCACTACAGAGAAGACTCTTTCCTAGGTAGCCACCTGTCACACCTAGAGAACAGCCTCCAAAGATAATTGTAGCAATTGGGCAAGGACTATGCGTTTCTCTAAAAAGTTGTAGACAAAGAACAACTGTCTAACAAGTAGGTTCAAATGATATAATTTTGGATTTTAATTTTTGTAAAACTCAACAACTGTGTCTCCAACTGGGCAATCCCTTGTGTTGGTGGGCCCCATGCTTTCATTATTATTGTTTGTTTTGGCATGTTAGCTGAACACAATGCTTCACAATGTTTCTTAACAGTCTGTGGAGCTTCTTCCATGATCTCATGGAGGATAAGGGTATCAAAGGCTACTAGCCATGATGGCTATATATTATCTTCAGTATCAGGGTCAGTATGCCTCTGTATGCCAGATACTGGGGAGCATAAGAACATAAGAAGAGCCCTGCTGGATCAGACCAAGGGTCCATCTAGTCCAGCTTTCTTTTCACACAGTGGCCAACTAGCTGTCAACAGGAAACATACAAGCAGGACATGAGTGCAATAGCACCCTCCTTTCCACTGGTGTACACAGGCATATTGCCTCTGATATTGGAGGTAGCATATAGTCATCAGAACTGGTAGCCATTGATAGATTTCTCTAGGGATGGCAGAGAATTCTGCCACGGATCTCGGTGAGGCCAAATGCCAGTGCATTTGGCCCCCCGAACTCCGTGGCAGAATGGCCTGCCCCCCCGCCCCCCCGCGGATCCCCCACGGGACGAGACTTACCTGGGGCGGATCTTCCGGGTGGTGGCGGCTTTGCCGGTGGCAGCAGCTGCGGAGGCTGGTCTTCCGACTGGCCGCCACTGCCGCCATTTCCAGTCTTATTAAAAAAAAAAAAAGACATGATAGGCTACGTAAAGATTTACGTAGCCTATCATGGCTAGGTTAAAAAAAAACCCAACACGACGTGATAGGCTACGTAAATCTTTACGTAGCCTATCATGGCTGGGTGGGTTTAAAAAAAACAAACACCACGTACGTAAATGGCGGTGGCTACAGCTGCCGCCATTTGCGTTGCTAATTTTTGGCCGTCTTAGTCTACGTAAATATTCACGTAGACTATAACGGCGAAAATAAAGGGGAATGCAAATAGCGTAGCAGGTGCTATTTGAGTTTCTTTTTGATTCGCCATTTTAGCCTACGTAAATATTTATCGCTACGCTATTTGCGTTCCCCTTTATTTTCGCCGTCATAGTCTACGTGAATATTTACGTATACTAAGACGGCCAAAAATTAGCAACGCAAATGGCGGCAGCTGTAGCCACCGCCATTTACGTACGTGGTGTTTGTTTTTTTTAAACCCACCCAGCCATGATAGGCTACGTAAAGATTTACGTAGCCTATCACGTCGTGTTGGGTTTTTTTTTAACCTAGCCATGATAGGCTACGTAAATCTTTACGTAGCCTATCATGTCTTTTTTTTTTTTAATAAGACTGGAAATGGCGGCAGTGGCGGCCAGTAAATAGTTACGTAGACTAAGACAGCCAAAAATAAGGAACGCAAATGGCGGCGGCCGTAGCTGCTGCCATTTGCGGACGCGAGTCTTTTTTTTTTTTCCCCAGAGCCCTCCACGGCCGGAAATCCGGCTGCAGACGGCTCTGGGCTGGGCTGGGCCTGGCCAGCTGCTCCGCGGAGCTGCTGCAGAGCACAGCCGGCCATCAAGGATTCCGGGGGGGAGGAACGGATTGCCTCTCCCCCATCGAGGATTCCGGGGGGAAGGACAGAACGCCTCCCCCCCCACCAACATAACCCGCGAAAGGTAAGTCACTTTCGTACATCCCTAGATTTCTCCTCCATGAATTTGTCTAACCCCCTTTTAAAGCCATCCAAAATGGTGGCCATCACGATGTCTTGTGGAGGTGAATTCCATCGTTTAACTATGCGCTGTGTGAACAAGTCCTTCCTTCTGTCTGTCCTGAATCTCAACACTAGAACCTTGGGTATTATGAGACAGGAAGAAAAATGTCTCCCTCTCCACTTTCTCCACACCTTGCATAATTTTGAGCAGAATGGTGCTACTGCATCCTGTCCTACTTGTGGGCTTCCCACAGGCAACTGGTTGGTCAACGTGAAAACTGAATGCTGAACCAGACAGACCTTTAATCTGATTCAGCATGGCTCTTCTTATGTTCTTAACTAAGTGGTTAGTAGTCAGACTAACTTAGTTGGCAGACTAAGGGTGCAATCCAGTGATGGGCATGGCTGAAGGCAAAAGGGGTGGGGCCAAAAATACAAAATGTACCAGCATATTATAGCTTAAAGCTCTTACTCCCAGTAACTAAGCTTTGGGAGGGGCATTTCAACCTTTTAGAAGGGGGAAACATCTGCCCAAACATTGGGAAACCACCAAATCATCAGTAATTGGGGGGGAAGCGGCAGAGCCAGGAGAAGGGGGCATGGCCTTCAGGGGAACCTCAGGGGGTCAGACTGAGACCCCAACAGGGCTGGATTTGGTTGCCCTCCCTGGCCTAGAGCCTCAGAACCCATGGGGTTGGGCTGCTCAATTAACTGAGCCTGAGAGCTTGTTCAAGAGGCTGATTTCTGATAAGAGATAAAGAATATTAGTATCAGGGAGCTCTTTGTACTTCTTTTTCTTCCTCAATGATCAGCTGATTTATTTTGTTTATTTGTTTAGCCACCCCTTCTTAAGATTCAGAGGTTACCATTGTGTTTGTTTAGTACATTTCTAATACACCCAATAAGGGACTGCGGTGGCTTAGTGGTTAAGACGCTGAACTGCAGACCGGAAGGTCGGCAGGACAGCAGTTCGAGACCCGAGTGCTGCATGACGGAATGAGCTCCCGTCTTCAGTCCCAGCTTCTGCCAACCTAGCAGTTCGAAAGCAAGAAATTGCAAGTAGATAAATAGGTACCGCCTCAGCGGGAAAGGTAACAGTGTTCCGTGCACCTCGGTGTTCAGTCATGCCGGCCACATGACCACGGAAGCGTCTTCGGACAGCGCTGGCTCTTTGGCTTAGAAACGGGGATGAGCACCGCACCCTAGAGTTGGACACGACTGGTTGGGGACACCTTTAATACACCCAATAACTAATGTTGTCATATACTTCATTCACAGGCTATATATGATGAATATGAATGACGCTTTCTTTTCTACCCAGGCTTTGAAAGACTCGTACAAGTCCCATGTTTGCTGCTAGGCAGTGGCTCGTGGCAGCTCTCCTCTTGACTTGATCAAATGTCACTTTAAAGTAAGTTAAATAATAATGTTTTTAGTAAAATTATGAGCTATAAAACCTGAGTTACATGTAGGTGAAGGAAGAAAGTTTAGAATCCCATTGTGATTTATGTACATGTGGCACACAGATGTTACTCTGAGCTTTCTCCCCCTTTCCCTCTTTCCCTTTTTATATATTTGGATTTTATTTAGCTCTTTTCTTTTTTCTTCCTTCATTTTTATATATTTGGAGCACATCTTCTCTCCCTTTATCCCCCTTCTGTCCAAATGCTGTGCTTGATGCTTTATTAAAAGTCCCTGCAGAGTAGAATGGAAGATTAATAATTGTCGATGACAGAAATTTGGTTTCTGTAAGCCACAGATTGAAAGATAAATATGATGGGAATATTTTAACCTATGTATATTCTACATCAGACAGGAAAGTTCCTATAAGGATGTCTGTGTTAAGGTTACCAATGATTTATGGGGATGTCATCCTTGACCCCAGTTCTGGAAAGCCTCTTACAATTGCTCGTATTGTAATCATCACTTCAGCTTCATCTACACCTGGGAGAACGTTTCTATCAAAAATATTCAGGATTAAGTGAAAAATATTTTGGGGGAGTGGAGGAATGCACATACAAGGTGTGCCAGCTATGGTTTCTTCTAGACTGAGATAGCCTGGCCACAGTTGTCCATGCCAGGGATGTCAGAGAAATCCGCAACACAACCAAATGACTTTGGATTTTCATGTATCCAACCCATTGATTCTGCAGCAGACTGGCTTTTCCCCTGTTGGGCAGATTCAGCGGACTTGCAGACTGGTTTTCTAACTTTTCTGAATTCTGCACAAATTTTGTCGTAGAAAAATATGCACAATTTATATTAAAAAAAAACAGCCAAAAATGTGCATTTCCTCATAGGCTAAAGTGTGAAAATGTGCATTTGGGGGGGGATTTGCACATTTTCACACATCAAATTTGTGCAACTGCACATTTGCTTGTGCGAATTTGGAAACAAAAAAATCCAATTCTGTTGATGGGCAGACAATGGAACCAAAGGTGCCTGACAATCCACAAAACTCACCTGGATGACTGCCATGTGCTGCATGCGAGGCAACCCTTGAAGACAGTTCAGAAACTACAGTTAGAAACTACAAAATACAGCAGGTAGGTTACTGAGTGGGACTGAGCACATGGATCATATCTCATCAGTCCTGAAACAGCTGCACTGGCTTGTGGTCTCTTTCCAAGTTCAAATCGAGGTGCACTGTTAACATTTAAAGGTCTAAATTACTTGGGACCCGCTTACCAGAAGGACCACTTTCCCACACATGAACCTGCCCGATTTTTGAGATGTTCTTCTTTAGGTTCCCCTGACTTCTGAACTGAGAAGCAAGCAATGATCCAGTTATTTCAGTTACAGTTCCCCAATTTTGGACTGCTTTCCACAGGGAGGCTTGCCTGGTACCAAGTATCATGTCTTTTCAGCACTATATGGAGGGGGCTTTTTTCTTTTCTTTTCTTTTTTTTTTTAATTTGCTCGGGCCTTTTAGATGCTGAGGGGTTTTTTTTTTAAGTTTTAATTTGGATTTTTTTTCTTGTATTGAATCATAGAATCATAGAATCATAGAATCATAGAATAGTAGGGTTGGAAGGGGCCTACAAGGCCATCGAGTCCAACCCCCTGCTCAATGCAGGAATCCAAGTCAGAGCATCCCTGACAAATGGCTGTCCAGCCTCGTCTTGAAGGCCTCCAGTGTGGGAGAGCCCACCACCTCCCCAGGTAATTGGTTCCATTGCCGTATTGCTCTGACACTCAGGAAGTTTTTCCTGATGTTCAGTCGGAATCTGGCTTCCTGTAACTTGAGCCCATTATTCCGTGTCCTGCACTCTGGGATGATCAAGAAGAGATCCTGGCCTTCTTCTCTGTGACAACCTTTCAAGTACTTGAAGAGTGCTATCATATCTCCCCTCAGTCTTCTCTTCTCAAGGCTAAACATGCCCAGTTCTTTCAGTCTCTCTTCATAGGGCTTTGTTTCCAGTCCCCTGATCATCTTTGTTGCCCTCCTTTGAACCCTCTCCAGCTTGTCTGCATCCTTCTTAAAGTGTGGTGCCCAGAACTGGACACAGTACTCCAGATGAGGCCTAACCAGTGCTGAGTAGAGGGGAACTAGTACTTCCCGGGATTTGGAAGCGATGCTTCTATGAATGCAGCCCAAAATAGCATTTGCCTTTTTTGCAGCCACATCACATTGTTGGCTCATATTCAGCTTGTGATCGACGACAATTCCAAGATCCTTCTCGCTCGTAGTGTGGTTGAGCCACGTATCCCCCATCTTGTAACTGTGCATTTGGTTTCTTTTTCCTAGGTGCAGAACTTGGCATTTGTCCCTATTAAATGCCATTCTGTTGTTTTCTGCCCAGCACTCCAGTCTATCCAGATCACTTTGAATTTTGTTTCTGTCTTCCAAAGTATTAGCTATCCCTCCCAATTTTGTGTCATCTGCAAATTTGATCAGCATTCCCTGCACCTCCTCCTCCAAGTCATTAATAAAAATGTTGAAGAGCACTGGGCCCAGGACTGAGCCCTGCGGTACCCCACTCGTTACCTCTCCCCAGCTTGAGAAGGTCCCATTGATAAGCACTCTTTGAGTCCGATTCTGTAGCCAACTGTGGATCCACCGGATCGTTGTTTCATCTAGCCCACTTCGAGCTAGTTTGCTCATCAGGATATCATGGGGCACTTTGTCGAAAGCTTTGCTGAAGTCGAGGTATATGATGTCTACAGCATTCCCACGGTCTACAAGGGAGGTGACTTGATCAAAAAATGAGATCAGATTTGTCTGGCAGGACTTGTTTTTGACAAATCCATGTTGGCTTCGAGTAATCACGGCATTGTTGTCAAGGTGCTTCCAGATGGATTGCTTGATCATCTGCTCCAGAATTTTCCCAGGGATTGATGTCAGACTGACTGGTCTGTAGTTCCCAGGTTCCTCCTTTTTACCCTTTTTGAAGATAGGGACAACGTTAGCCCTCCTCCAGTCATCTGGCACTTCCCCGGTCCTCCATGATTTCTCAAAGAGAATAGACAGCGGTTCTGAGAGTTCTTCTGCCAGTTCCTTTATGACTCTAGGATGCAGTTCATCTGGCCCTGGAGATTTGAACTCATTCAAAGTAATGAGGTGTTCCTTGACCATATGCCTGTCGATCTCAAGCTGCAATCCTGCCCCTTCAGCCTGTACTTCAACTTTGCCAGGGGGCTCATAGACCCTCTTTTGGGAGAAGACTGAGCCAAAGTAGGAATTGAGCACCTCTGCCTTTTCTTTGTCCTCTGTTATCATTTTGCCATCCTTATTTAATAGCTGAACAACCATTTCTTTCCTCTGCCTTTTACTATGCACGTAGCTGAAGAAAGCCTTTTTGTTGTTTTTAGCATCCCTCGCTAACCTCACCTCGTTCTCCGCTTTAGCCTTCCTGACGCCATCCCTGCAATTCTGTGCTACCTGCCTGTACTCTTCCTTTGTTACTTGGCCTTCTTTCCACTTCCTATATGTGTCCTTTTTTGTTTTCAGGTCATCCCTAAGCTTTTTGTGAAGCCACATTGGCTTCTTCTGTGGTCTTCCACCTTTTCTTCTTGTTGGAATTGTTTGTGATTGTGCATTGAGAATTTCCTTTTTTAAAAGCTCCCACCCATCTTGGACTCCTTTTCTCATCAGTGTCGCTTGCCATGGGACCTTACTGATCATTGTTCTGAGTTTATTAAAATCAGCTTTCCTAAAATCCAGGGTACGTGTTTGGCTACACTCGGCTTTTGCTTCCCTTAGAACCAAGAACTCAAGTACAACATGGTCGCTTTCCCCCAGAGTTCCTGTAACTGCTACTTTATCCACTAAGTCATCTCTGTTGGTTAGGATCAAGTCAAGGATAGCCGATCCTCTAGTTCCTTCCTCTACTTTCTGTAGGAGGAAGTTATCCGCCACACAAGTCAGGAATTTCCTGGAGGGGCCATGTTTTGCAGAATTTGTCTCCCAACAAATATCGGGGAAATTGAAGTCCCCCATTACTACTACATCATGCTTCCTTAAAACATTGGCTATTTGCTTTTCAAAAGTTTCATCCTTGTCTTCTCCTTGATTGGGTGGCCGGTAGTAGACTCCGACCACCAGGTTCCTTTTATTCTTTGCTCCATTTATTTCAACCCAGATGCTCTCGATGGGGCTACCAAGCTCCTCCTCCTGTATTTCTGTGCAGAGATATGTATTTTTCACATACAGTGCAACCCCGCCTCCCTTTCTGTTCCTCCTGTTCTTTTTGAACAAGTTATATCCTTCAACTGCTGTATTCCAGTCATGAGAGTCATCCCACCAAGTCTCAGTTATACCTATCAAGTCATAATTTCCCTCCTGTATTAAGAGTTCAAGTTCGTTCTGTTTGTTTCCCATACTCTGGGCATTAGTATATAGACATCGAAGACCATGTGCTTCATAGTCTGGCTTTCTTCCTACCTGTGTCTGAAGACTATTATTGGACGCTATCAGAGCTGTCCAATAATAGCTCTGTATTGCTACTACATTGTGTTCTTTGATTGGCTTGTATTCATTGTAGTAATAGTTAGTGCTGTGCCAAATCCTGTCCCCTCATTTCGGGAAGCTTTTCTCTCCCTGCAAAAGAGGCATTGTTTTTTCTGCCTCTCTCACAGGGAGGGGGAGAAATTTGGAGAATTTTCTCCTTGGAGAGGAGGACAGGGTTTCCTACAGTTTTTATGTGTAGGAGGTTCTTGAGGGGGCTTCCTTCTATATTTTATTTTTTTAAAAACAACAACCCATGCACTTGCAGGAGCCCAAGGCTCTTCTCTAGCTGGGAGTTCTTCTTGAATGCCTATTGGAGAGGGCGAGGTCACATGGTCTCCTGGGAGTTCAGAAAAAACTGCAAGACTGGAGGAGAGGCCTGGGCTCCTGCAAGAGTAGGGGATGTTTTAAAAAGAGAAAGAATAAGACCCCTCAAGAATTGCCTACACTTAAAAAGGTATCTGGAAACCCTGTCCCAATCCCCAAGGAGAAAATTCTCTGAAATTCTCACCTCTCCCAGTCTCTTTCACCATTTTTTGGCACAGCACTAGTAATAGTAGTAGTAGTAGTAGCAGCAATTTATTGTTTAGTTATAAGCCCTAACAAAAAGCAGAAGGGACATTCAGAGTTGAGCAACAAATTTAGCTCTCAATTTTCTGGCCGTATTTATTCTAGTTTTCTATTTTAACATTGTTAGTTGCTTTGAGGGGTTTAGATCCAAAGAGCACCTGAAATATTACTAAAAATAAAGAAATATACATAATTCACAAACATTTCTTACATAGTGGAGCTATAAAACCAAATTCCCACAAGAGGCCTAAAAAGGGCCTGTGTATGGTCAAAAGACTCCCACTGCCTGTAGTTGTTCTCGGTTCTGACAAGTGCTGCTACAGTCAGGAAGTGAGCGAGCCTCGTTCCAGCCCTCTCTCCAGGCTGCTGGCTGCTACCCAATCACCCACCAACAGTGCATCAGTTCTTCATGCAGGTCCAGAAAGAAAGAAGGATGTTAGAACCTCACAGCAACTTCCTTGCTCACCTGTGGTGCTGCAACAAGAATTCTCGTGCTATCAAAGGCTGAATGAATGAGCAGGTGTTGGCAGTGGTGCAGAGAAAGCATCCAAACATTGTGTTCCAGATGACTGTAGTAGCTGACAGAACCAATAGCTTCTGGTGATGTAGAGACCATGCAAATCAGGCATTCGAGTGTTTTGGTTGTAGGGTAGAGATGGTATCAAGGATCAGCATCATTGAGGACCTGCCAGGGCCTGTGCCCCAGTAGGAGGCCCAAGCCTTCTGGCCTCGCTGCTTCTCCTTATCTGCAACATTTCTGCAAAATACTAGTGGAAATCCAATGTGGTCCCAACGATCATCGCAACATCTTACAGTTATCAGATCACTTGATTTAGAATTATTACAAAATACTAGTGGAAATCCAATGTGGTCCCAACGATCATCGCAACATCTTACAGTTGTCAAATCACTTGGTTTAGAATTATTACAAACATTAAAGAAAATAATATTCAAACTATAGGGACAAAAAATGAATTCCCTAATCTGTGGATTTTAAAAGACTGAGCTCTGGAGCTTCTTCAGTATCTGTAAAAGCCCAAACAGACACATTTAGCAACACCCAAAGTACTAATTTAAAATTATCCCAGTGCACTTGAGCGGAACTTCAATTTCTCTTCATTAAGATATTATAAATAGTTTCCAGATTAATGAAATTCAAATTTAGGATTGCCCCCACTTCAAAGGTTCCTAGACTTTTCCCTTCCATACTACCCTCATTTCTGTAATGGCAAATAGACAAGTATCAGGGCAAAGAGACAGTGATATAAGTGGCTCAAACTAAGGATTTAGTCTTATACGTGCTGAGGCCCACTGAGTTCATGCACAGGATTTGCCATCTAAAGCTGTCAACCTGCACGTGCATCCCCAAGTATTCCATCAAACTTACTCCTAAGTAAGCATGCTTAGGTTGAAGCTGCATGAAGTCTACCAGTGGTGGTGGATGTTGTTGCAGTATATCTTGCAATGTGAAAATGGGATTACATGTTCTTGTGACTGCTCACTACAGCAAGGGACATAAAAATTGAGAATTTAGGAAACATCATTTATGTCATGGTCCAGGCAAACTGCGGGCCTGTAGGGTGCTGGGCAAAGTCTCTGTGAAATGAGTTGGAACACTGAGTAACCAGTGACAGATAGTATGGTGAGGCCCATCAAGCAAATAACACAGCGCCATTCAGAAGCATACTTCAGGACCTGGGATAGCTCCCACTAGAAGCCAGAGGTTGATCCAAAGCTCCCTGAGCTGGTATGTTCCCAAGCTGGGCCTGGTGACTGCCAAAACCTGCCTCTCAGGTGATGTGTATTTTTATTTGTTTATTAGATGTGTAGCCTGACTTTCAATATAGAGCTCAGCAACTTGGCTTACAAAAATAATCAAAATACTATAAAGTGCAAATAACCAAAACAACAAGGATAGAAACACCAGAGCAAGGAGATAAAAACAGCAGCTAAAAATAATGAAAATGATCTTAAATACTAATAAATGCAGGAGAGAACAGGATGGGCTTTGCCTGGTGCTGAAAAGATGACAAAGGTGTTGCCAGGCAAAGTTGCCTTGGGATAGAGAGCCATAATTGGGGGGCCACCACAAAGAAGGCCCTCTCTCCAGTAGGCTGACCTCAAAAGGCAAGGGTACACACAGAAGGGTTCTGTTGATTATCTCAATTGGTAGGCAGATTCAAGTGGCAAAAAAATTGTTGTTGAAAGGAATTTAAAAGGCAGTGCTCTTCTGTGCACTGTGGTATCACTGAAGCTTCTCCATTGAGGCCTTCTAGGTGAGCAAAGCACCTTGGATAGTAGATAGAACAAAGTTTGCTACCAACATCCAGATTTTGTGCAATTACGGGCCATGTACCTACATATGAATGTTACAATTGTAAACAGAAGCAAATAATCAGATTTGAATATGTGTTTGTTGCTCCACCAACAGGGGTTACCATAAATACAGTTAACGTAACAAAAAGTGAGGGGAAAGTAATTACTAAGGAAACTGCTGTTGAATTTAATGGAGCTACCAAGCTATCATGGCAGATTATTTGTGAAAAAAGAGGCTGACAACCTCCAAACAGTTAACAAATGGTTTGTGCTTTTCTTAATAATAAATCATATCAATTTAACAGATAGGAATTATCTAAGCCTGGAAAGAATACTGCTGCAAGAACTCTATCTCTTTAAACTATGGCAACAGTTCCCAAATATCTTATATGCATATATAAACAATGTCTGAGCTATAGGCTCATTTTACAATCTTTTGCGTATTTCTTGTACAGTATTTCATTACAAAAATAAACAAATGAACCAGCACTCCTTGGAAGGCCTCCAATATTTTGAGTCTTGGCACTAACAGCTGATGCTGTGTTTACTTGTGTCACTTAGTACTCTTTTTCTTTATGATTGATTGATTCAGCTTTTCACAACCATTTTTCTGTAAATACAATAGCCCCTTTCAGACGATAGGAGGGCACCTCACATGTGTGTAAAGGAAGGGGTGGAACCCTCCACAACAATACTGCCAATGCCCTTTGCACATTCATAGGACACACAGACCCTTCTGAACATCTGAAAGAGATGACAATATGCTCAAGATATATAAATTTACCCTGTAGAGCAGTGGAGGCTGGTGGCTCCAATGTCAGTGGGGCGGTGAATCAGCTCTGGGTTTCAGTCAGAACCAGTCAGAACTCTAAAGGAGCTCTCCATGGTGCTTCTGTAGAGATGTGTGAAGTGCCCCCACCCTGGAAGTCACTGGCCATGCTGAAACATGATTCTGTTGGAATTCTTCAGGTATTTCTACTGACGAAGAACCACCAGATTTGCTTCACGTTTCTATTTAGCAGGAGTCCCCCTAACAGTGTGTGGCGCTTTCCTGAGAATTGTTTTTATTCTTATCAAAGGATTTTAGTTTTTTTTAACTATCTGTAATCCGCCCAGACAACACTAGTTACTGGGTAGATTAGAAATGTCATAATACTTACATAAATAAATACAAATGAGAGGAAAACCGCAAGAATCTGAAAATATAAGAAATATAATTCAAGGTTTACATGCAACCCCTAAATATGAAATATATCAATCGCATGCTATGAATATATGAAGGTGCAGATTACAATTAAAAAACCAGTGATCCAAGGCTTATTTTAAATGGGTATCTAGTATACTCTTGCATACATCATCTTTTTCAAAACTCTTTTGGGTGCCCCTGAGAATTCACCAAATAAGAAATGAGGCCCCAAGTTATCTTCACATTTAATGTTGACTGAAGTTTTGTGACAACCCTGGCCATTGGCAAAGACGAGCGCGCTCTGTTTCTACTATAAATGTTTCACTAGCACTACATACAGGCAAAAACGAGCTCAGAATGTGGCTTTTCGAACTTTGGCTTGTGCAAACTGTAGCCCAGTGGCTGAGAGATCAAGGCTTTGAGCAATGTCGTTCTTGATGGACAGCACACATGCACCAGGCCTCATAACTCCTCTGGGTGGCCTTGCGAAACTGACTGCAGTGGTGGCGGTGTCACGAAAGGCACTCCTCACCGAGGTTGCTACTTATTCTAGGGCTGGCCCTGCCTCTGCGTGCACACACAACTGGGGGAGAAAGAGTTGCCACCGCATATGACTGTTTGCCTCCTAGTTGCTCTCCGTTGCGCCTGTACCGTTCTGGTTTGCCTTGACTCACTCCAGAAGATAGCTCCAGATGAGAGGAAAGTGGGAGGCCCACCTGCTACTCCATCCCAAAAGGTTTTCCAACAAAAACAAATTGTGAACCGCTGCTTTAATATACAACATATGTACTGTATGGTTGAGCTACAGTCCCTGTGGGAGTCATAATTTTTAAAAAATATTCTGACTTCTTGTGTATTTTAAATCTCTGCTATAGCATTACAATAACATTAGGCGCTTGGGAGTGAGGGCTGTGCTTAATTTCTTCTCCTTTCCCCCCTCTCCTTTCCAGGGAAGAAGAAAGTGTGTTGGAGCAACGTCATGTTCAAAGGGGGAACACATCGGGGAGAGACAAACAAACACGGTCAGATAATTTATTTAAATGATTGCACCATCACATAATCAAATAAATGAAGCGAGCATATTTATTTGAATGTTGTCACAGGTATTTAGGGTCACAAACCCTGAGGGGCCCCAGCTTCCCTCCTCACTTGCGCCAACCCAGTTCCACTGAAGGGACTGTGTAGCCACAGAAAACCAAAGAGGAGAGGTATGTCTGTTCGGCTTAGTTCAGTGAGTAAATCGCAGCCTGTTGCATCGACTCTGGACACTGCTTTGTGCATTTTGGTGTCCAAAAGGAAATGCTGTTTTTGTTGGGAATATTGCAACCTTGTCTGCAAGATACAGGAAGGGAGCAGTGCTGCAGTTAGTTCACGGGACCTGGGGTCATGGCTAGCCTCAGGATCTCCACGGTCCACAGTGTGTTTTTCCAGTGATTCCTTTCTTTTGCTCCTCCCCTTCCTTTCTCCCCTGCCCTCACCACTCTCTGACCTTCCGCCATTGCTGGGAGCCCATGGCTTGCTCTCTTGCCTGTGCAAAGGAACACAAGATGGACTGAACAAATTCTCTTGAAACCCTATGCTGTGCCTGCATTTGTACATGCAAGAATACTTGTGAGTAAAGCTGTTTTCTTTTTTCACTAAAGAAAGGAGGACTCTTTTTAGCTTTTGTGTGTTGGTGAGACTGGTAAACGCTCATTCTACTTTGCCTTTTTTCTTTTTCTCTGCTAGCTGCCTTTCTAGCAGGAGGCAGCAATACCAAATAAATCCCACAAGTTTTCGCGTATCGGCATAAGCCATCACAGTGGATGAGATCAAAGATCCATCTAGCCCAATAGCAGGTAGGGATGGATGGATGTCAGTTTCGTTTTCTCCCGTATTTGGGTTTTTTGAAACCTCAAGTTCTTTCCGACTTGTTTACGAAGACATTTGTGAACCTTGGTAAGTTCTTATTTTAAAAAATGAACCAAACAAAATTCTCACCCATCTGCACTGGCGGAGTTCAATAGGTACAGTGATCCCAGCATGGAGAGGACCATGTTGTGCCTGCCTGACAGGCTGCTGTTAAAGATGAGCAGCCTGTCAGAAAAAAAGGTGCAACCTTAATTAGCACTAACATGATTGAATACAACAGGGATTCAAAGCCAAAGCTAAGCATTCAAGGCCCTCTGTCCAGATGGATGACTTTCTCTCACTTTCAGGTCTTTTACATCTCAAGTTCTTTCTAACCAGTTTATGAAGAAATTTGCACAATTTGTTTAACTTCTTAAGAACAACAACAAAATTCTCACCCATCCTTAGTACTGGGGGGCCGAGTTCGAAATAGGAGAGTTTGGAATACGGAGTTTGGAAAGCCTAGCTCTACTGTGGGTCAGGCTCAGACCCTTCCAGATTCAGGCCTGTCTCACAATGGGGTTTGTTCTTGCCCCGGCTCCTAGCTAGCCTTCCTGCCAATTCCCCCCCACACACACACACACACTCCTTATTAGCAAAAAACAGTTTCTTTGGAGAAGAGTGAAAGGGTCAACCACACTCAGTGGTTGTTGAAACATAGGTTAGTGTGTTGTTTGAACACAGTGCTTTTTCTGCAGGGTGGTTTGTTAACTGTGCAGTGTGGCTTCTTAACCACCCCGAACAACCCCACAACAAACCATGGGTGCTCAAGGTGGCTTTTTCGAGAAATATAAGCCACACTGCATGGTTAACAAGCCACCCTGCGGAAAACGCATTGCATTCAGACAATGCAATAACTCGTGGTTCAACAACAACCCACATTTAACCGCTAAGTGTGGGTTAGTGTGCTGTGTGAACCCACTCTATGTCTAATTAGGCCGCTGTGCTGCTAATGGCCCCTTTCAAAGGTAAAGGGTTTTTGTGTGTGCTTGAGAAGGGTTCCAGCCTTGCCCAAGGTTGTGCCCTCCAAATGTTTTGGACAGTAGTCCAGATGGTCTTTTCCCTCCAAGGCGTCTGGCCGGCCACTGGTTGGTGACGGAATTATAGACTAGATCAGAGTTTCTCAAACTTTCTACCCTCAGCCCCCCTTGAGAGAGCTGAAGCCCACCAGTCACAAAATGTTAATGCAGGGACGGAGCCAGTCACAACATGGCGGCAGATGGTGGTGGAGTCTGAATTATCAGCTGATATAATTTTATATTATTATCTAATCCCCCTTTGGCAATGGCTAAAATCTTTGCCACTGTGAGTTCCATAGTTCTGTTTTCCTCATGTTAAATGCAGACTTCAGTTCTGGAGGTATCATTCCCTAGCCTTTTCAGGCAGAGTTTGCTGATCCAGAGACTCTAATTGGAGGGCCTTTTATTTGATATTGTTTTCCTTCTCCTCCCACATGCCTCTCAAAGTATTCTTGCCCATCTCTGGTCATTTCTTCTCCACTTCTCCTTTCACACTTAATGTGTAACATATCTTCCCACACTGCCAGTTTCTTTCACCCCTCCCTCTGGCTGCAGGTCATGGATGGGCTGTGGCACTGAAGCCTACCCGAAAGTGAGTTGAGACCCTCTGGTGGTCCCCAGCCCAGAGTCTGAGAAATGTTGGACTACATGGATCATTGGTCTGATACAGCAAGGCAATTTATTTGTTTGTTAGGGTGGCCATGTATCCTCTTTTATGGAGGACTGTCCTCTATTTGAAGACATCCTCTGCAATAGCGTAGTGGTAAATTTTGAAGTTCAGGCACTCATCATGACAGCCCCCTTAGCTGTGATCCCAAGGAGAGTCCAAAAATTCAGGCAGTTGTGTGGATCCATATCAACAAACCAGTTCTAGCAGTTTTCGTCTCCACCAGGAGCAAGACGTTTGGAACGCTAATGAGTCTTAATTGCCCATTCATGACTAAGCCACCCCCAAATGCTTTGCGTACAACAGGGAACAATATATTGTTGCTGGGAAAATTCATTTTCCCCAGCCACTATGAAGATTGCAGCTATGCTCAGAGCGGACAGGGAATTCTGAGGGGTGTGTGGGTGGGGGCGGCAGATGACGTCACTGTCCCCGCTAATCAAAAAGTGTCAGTGCTCCGTCCCAGTGAGCCCTGGCTCCACAACAATACTGCCTCTCTATCTGAAGGGCTGTCCTGCCCGTGGCCAGTTTAAAGATAAAGAACATCAACAGTTAGCACTGGACAGCAGACCGAGCAAGCACACAGGTCATCTGGGCACAGTCTGCCACACTATGGACTGTATTTCTCTTTAAACTATAATAATTTCCAAATCTAAATATATACATATAAATTAGCATGTGCAAATTTTATGCAAATCGGCATCCTCTTTTTGGACCATTCCTAAGTAGCCACCCTATTTCTTGCTCATGCCTGACCTTGGTATACCTTCCTCACCCACCTCTTGAGCCTTGATGGGCCTAAACACACACACACACACACATGGCTCCTTCACACAGAGCTTTTATCCTGCTATTGTGATTGCTCGCTCATGGAAGTTTGCAGGTCCTTTTCATGACGTCGTCAACCTCCAGGGCACATCCAGAGGTATTTCCTGGTTTTTCCATCTCAGAAAGATCTGGCAATAATGAACTATTTATTTTAATTCTGAATGTTACGCAATTAAAACAGCCACTAGATGGCACTGCTTCATTGAGTTCTATGGAACCTTGAAAATTAAAAGCTCCCCCTCTCAGCAATCACATGGTTGCTGACTGGGAGCCCGCTGTAAACGTGGAAAGGCTCCACAGTGGGAGGACTGCGGGTTTTTACTTTAATGTAAAAGCAGCCACAGACTTCCTATAGCTATAGTCCTGTCAGCTCCCCTCTTCTCCCAAGCTTTCACTGAGCTCCTATTCCCTGCATCTTGGTGACTGGTCTGGTCACACACGCACACAGGCCAACTGGATTGCCTGTCTGCCCCATTGCATCTCACTACTGCTGGGACCTTGCATGGATGATTCTTGAACAGCTTACTTATTTGCCAACATTGTTTAGGGAAACTCAGTGAAAGTACTCAGAATGAAGTCTGGAGGCCAGGTTTCAAAGTGGGGGGCAGGCAGATAAGTTGGATGCTTGCCTTGGCAGGTCTGACCTGCTTACACTTGCCCATGCTGGACTGGCCAAGCGTAAACCAACCCTTAATTAGACATTGCACTTCTTTCGATGTCAGCCCCAGCCTGCTTTATGTGTGACAGGACACATCGCTACTGCTGCAGCAAAGGCCGCATCTGCAACTCCCATTGCTACTTGCCCAACAGGGCAACCAGCCAGCGAGCAGCAGATTGCTGCAAGGCAGGCAAAGCAGGAAGGAACTTTAGAGGAAGCGCCGGAATCTGCATGAGCTACTCAAGGCTGTAGGTGCTCAGAGATCTAGTAGTAATGGGTCGGGATGCTTAATATCAGTCTCCTTAACAGGTAAGCAGCTAGAGGCCTCCTGATCAGCCAGCCCAGCAGCTTGGCTTTTTTTCACTGCTGGGTCAACTTAGCAGGAACCATGTGCTTGTTTCCCTACTCACCTAGCTTGGACTCTCCCTGCTCAGAAGTTCAAACATCTGCTTCTTTCTCTACTCAGCTAGCTTGGACTCTCCCTGCTCAGAAGTTCAAACATCTGCTTGTTTCTCTACTCACCTAGCTTGGACTCTCCCTGCTCAGACGTTCAACCATCTGCTTGTTTCTCTACTCACCTAGCTTGGACTCTCCCTGCTCAGACGTTCAACACAGCAGGAACCATCTGCTTGTTTCTCTCTACTCACCTAGCTTGGACTCTCTCCCTGCTCAAATGTTCAACCATCTGCTTCGTTCTTTACTTACCTAGCTTGGACTCTCCCTGCTCAGAAGTTCAAGCTCTCTTTGGGTTGTAGTCTCCCTTATCTATCCCTGCTGTTTTTCTATATTCCTCCCAGATCCAGGATTGTCTTCTCAGCTACAACCTGCGTTTGGTCTCTTTTCTCCAGCCTGACTTGGCCTTGGCTCCTCAGATTATCTGCAGGAGCCTTGAACCTATCCCCCAGGGTTGGCCTCAAGTAAGGCTGCCTGCCTTCAGGGAATGGGAGAAAGAAAATGCACAAGGAGATAAAGAAAATAATTTTATTCAAAAGGATATTCCAATCCAATTAGGTTTGCTGTCTTGTCATTTGTGCATGTGTGTGGCCCTGCTCTTGTGCCTTTTACAGCAGCTTGACACACAATAGGTGACGTTTTTCGTGTCACTTATTGCCACACTAGGAAATGCTTGGCCCACTTCATTTCTGTGTGTCACTTGACTCTTAGAGGATCTTAAAATTGCATAAAAATGGTGTGCATATCATGACTTACCACAGAGCATACAGATGGTCTGATTAACCCAAACCTGGATATGTTCTGCCTTTATTTATTCTATTTAAAACATTTCTGGGCTGCCTTTCAAGGCGGCTTACAGCACTAAAATACATAAAACAGTTAAAATATTAAAACCAATATAAGCATAAAAACAACAATAAAAGCCAACAATAAAACGAGCAACAGCAACAGCAGTAACAGCAACAACAGCAGTCCTATCAAGAGAAGGCCCTGGTAAAGTGATATGTTTTCAAGGCCTTCTTAAAAGCCTGCAATGACAGAGTATGGTGGACCTCCGATGGCAACTTCTTCCAAAGGTGAGGTACTTGGTCATTAACGTGTCTGCTTGCTGCAATGTACTAATCCTTTGCACTGTTACTCCTAGGAGAGCCTGCATGGTGCAGTGGTTAGAGCAGGGGTGGGCAACATGTGGCCCTCAAGATGTCATTGGACTAAAACTCCCATCAGCTCTACCAGCATAGCCGTATCACTAACTTTGCCACACTACTCACTAGGTGATCTTAGGCCAGTCTCTCTCTCTCTCTCTCTCTCTCGCTCTCTCTGCCAAATGTACTTCATATGTTTGTTGTGAAAATAAAATGGGGAAAGAGAGCTATATATGCTTCCTTATTATATATGTTGCCTCTATATATTATAAAAGCAGGGGCAACATAAAAGGTGTCAATATTCTCTTTGTGCCTGACAATGGGGTCCAATCTCCACTGTCAGTTCAATCCACTGACAGTCATTTGGAACCAAGTCCCACCCATTTGAGTGCAAGAACTGCTGAGCTCGGAATTTACTGGACATAAATTAGAAATCTAAAATAAAATAAGAAAGTTTGGATGGTTAAGGCTTTCCAGTCTCTTCCACACTGGGAACACAGATGAAACTAAACAGGTTTAAGATACAAAATTAAAACAGCTGCTGATGATTAACACTTCCATTGATGTTTACAATGAGGCTTCCTAAAATGCATTTGTGATTTTTATATGGCCTTTGTTATTAATAATTCTGTAGAAAAACAACCTTGGCTTCCTGTGTTTTCTGAGCTCCTTCAATAGTCCGGCTGGACAGGATGTGCCAGTTTTCTATTCCATTAGCAAAAATATTATTGCTGGGAGGACTCCTCTTAGTTGCCAGAAGAACACCTACAGTGAAGATTTAACAAAGATTCCCCTCTCACACCCTATCCCCTTTCTCCTATTCACATTTTACTTTATGTTTTTGCTGTAGATATTAGGCAAATGTATATCCTTCACCGAGAAAAGGAAACAGCCACAGGATTTGTCAGTCCATCAGAAGACGACTGAGCTGGGGAAGTTTTTTCAGCCCGAGGGCCAAATTGACTCTGGACAAACATGTCAGGGGCCACATGCCAGCAGCGGGCAGGCCCACATCCCAAAATGGGTAGGGCCATGGCAGTGCCAGCATGTGGCCCCTGATTTGATTGTCCAAACCCCATTCACCCACTCATTCATGCACACTCAAGGGCCAAAACAGACCCTAGCGTGGAGGGAGGGGGCTTTTAAGATCTGGATCCCCCATGCTTACTCTAGAGTGAAAAGGTAAATAGACAAAGCTGCTAGATAGAAATTTACAGTAATGTCTGCTTTGGCCCTAGCCCAAATCCCACCCACCCCACTCTACGATGAGGCTTTAAAAATCCTCTCTTGGTACCAATGGAACCTTTTTAAAAGCCTGATTGGAGTTGGGGAGGGATGATTTTTCAAAGAGGGTTAGATTTTTCAAAGAGGGTTAGCCCTTATCTTCCTAGCAGTGTTGCCCCATAATTGCCCCCCTCCCCATGTTACAATTAGGCTTTTTAAAAGCTTAAATGCAGCACGATGAGAGGAGGTGGAGAAGCAGTGGAAATTTCTTATCTCCAATGACTGATTGGAGATAAGAGATTTTCAGTGGGGAAAACCTCAACTCTGATCAGAGGTGAGAGATGTCCTGGTCTTGGGGAGGAGATAGGGTGAGGCCTGGGGATAGGGGATGGAGCCTGTAGGAGACGTTGGCGAATTGGATGGGGAGATTCTCCATCCCTACCATATGCCATCTGCAAAGAATATAGAAGAAAAAAGAATTTACAGGGCCATTAGGACTTTTTAAATAAAGAAATGTGGCTAATATGGGTTCAAACTCCTACTCAGCCAAGAAGTTCACTGGGCAACCTTGGACCAGTCGACATCTCTCAGCCTAACCTACCTCACAGTGTGGTTGTGAGGATACAAGGGGAGGGGGAAAGAACCATGGAGGGTCATGAGCTCCATGGAGGAAGACCAAGATAAATAAATAAGCTAAACATTCTCTCAGGTACACCATTTCTAGACCACATCAGCTCTGCATGAGCCCAGAGAGGTGCTCTTGGTGGCTTGTTTGTTTATTTATTTCATTTTTATCCTGCCCAATAGCCGAAGCTCTCTGGGCGGTTCACAAAAATTAAAACCAAATGGCACACAATAAAACAATATAGAATATATAGAACATTAAAACCACAATATAACAATACAACCACAATAAAACCTAGCAGCAGTGCAGGAGTTTAAAATACAGATTTAAAACAGCAAAGATAAAAATTTTGAAAGCTAAAATGCTAAAATGCCTGGGAAAATAAAAAGGTCTTCACCTGGCACCAAAAGGAATACAATGTAGGTGCCAGCAAACCTCACTAGGAAGCTCATTCCACAGCTGGGATGCCACAGCAGAAAAGGCCCTCCTCCTAGTAGCCACCCGCCTCCCTTCCTTTGGCAGGGGCTCACGGAGAAGGGCCACTGAGGATGATCTTAAGATCTGGGCAGGCACATATGGGAGGAGGTGATCCTTCAGATAACCTGGCCCCAAGCCGTTAAGGGCTTTAAATGTTAATACCAGCACTTTGAATTGGGCCTGGAAATGGACTGGCCACCAGTGCAGCTGGAAGAGTACTGGCGTACTATGAGCTCGCTGGCCAGTCCCTGTTAACAATCTTGCTGCCCTATTTTGGACCAGCTGAAGTTTCTGGACCGTTTTCAAAGGCAGCCCCACGTATAACGCACTGCAGTAATCCAGATGAGAAGTTTTCAGAATATGGATAACTGTAGCTAGGCTATCTCTGTCCAGATAAGGGCATAGTTGGCATACCAGCCTAAGCTGATAAAAAGTGCTCTGTGCCACTGAGTTCACCTGTGCCTCAAGTGATAGTTCTGGGTCCAAGAGCACCCTCAAACTATGAACCTGATCCTTTACGGGGAGTGCAACCCCCTCCAGAACAGGTTGAATATCACCTAGCTGAGCAGACGAACCACCCACTAACAGTACCTCCATCTTGTCTGGATTGAGTTTCAGTTTATTGGCCCTCATCCAGTCCATTACCATGGCCAGGCCCTGATTCAGAACAGCCACTGCCTCATCTGGGTTTGATGAGAAAGAGAGGTAGAGCGGGGTGTCATCCGCATATTGATGGCTCCCCCTCAGCTTTGGAATTAGCTCCCCTGCAGACTGATCTGAGCTTGTACATCATCTAAACATATTCAGACTGACTTCAGTGGCCAGAGCTAAGGAAGAATGGGGTTGAATAATTGGTATGCTATTGCCTGCCCTGAGCCCTTGAGATGGGGTGGGCTATTAATCCAATCAAGAAAGAGCCCAACCTTTGGGAAAGAGATCTAAGTGTGGGTCTAATGCAGGGGTCCCCAAAATTTGGGTCAGTGGGGACATTTGGAATTCTGAGACAGCGGTATGGGCACTCTCACAAGATGGCTGTGATGGGTGGCGGGCTTGCTCATTCATAAAATGGCTGTCATGGTGGGCATGGCCAGTCACAAAACATTCATTTTCCAGAAGGTGAACGGATGAGGCTAAAAGAGAAGTAACGTGCTCCATGACCTAAGGACAAGGCAAAAGACAGGCAGGGAGCCTTGTGGGCACCAAGAACAGTGTCTGTGGGCACATTGGTGCCCACAGGCACCATGTTGGAGATCTAAGGAGCCTTTGGGGTGCAGGACAGGTTGCACAGCACCCACAGCTCTGTCCTCCAATACCTCACTGCTCCCCATCCCTGCCCTTCTATATCTGCCACCTGAGACAGCCATGTCACTCAATTTTCTTTAGGGCCAGCCCTGGGCCAATGTACATTTTCACAGACAAGAAAGTAAACTTTTCCCATCTCTGGAGCACAGGAGAGGAATTAACAGCTGACGGTTAGCGGATGGGCAGCCTATTACTGACCAGCCTGGTCTTTAATGCCAGCAAATATGAATAACACAAAGCAAAGCAGAAGAAAAACATGGTTAGGTAAATCATATACACATTTAACTGCACACTACTACAATAACGTTCCCTTTCCATTTTGGCCATTGGACCTCTCAGAGCAGCTTGTGAAATTTTGCTTCAGTTTTCAAGATTACCACATTGAGGCATACTGCCTTGGCAAACCGTTAATGGTGCTTTTGGCCCCAAATTCCAGGAAATTGCTTGGCGATGCCAAACCTTTCGCCTAATAATACTATTATACAGTCCCACCTCGATTACAATTATACGTGGCAGCTAATGGGGAGGGGGAGGTGGGAGAACACTGAAATTATGCGAATTAGCAGCCAAAAGCATCAATACGGATAGGGATAAAATTGGTAAAGGCATTAATAATGTTGCCTGAAAAGCAGCACGAGTAGACAGAATGGATTTTTAAAATTATTATTATTAACAAGTGGGTTGCCAAAGTGCCATTACAGGCACAAATGAATTGTAAACCCTCCTTTCAAATTCCTAAACAATGTTCAGTTTCATGTTTGAAAGCATTGTTCATTGCTGTTGTGTATTGTTAAAAACTATTGTTTGTTTCATGGGAGTGGTAACAATCACAGGTGAACTTTCTGTGGCAGTGGTCTGATACCTGGGGGGTATTTTTCCCCTGGATTTTTATACCTGGGATGCAACAGGGGCGGGGGTGGGGTGGGGGGTTCTGGATGAATATGATGATGAAATTAATTTATATACTGCTTACCATATTAAAAGATATCTCTAAGCAGTTTATAGAAACAGATTAAAATACATAATTATAAATACAAAAAAATTAGTCAATTTTTAAAATGTTTAAAACCAAAGCTAAAAGCACAATCATTGATAAGGAGACTAACAGGGCGTTCTGTAAGGTGGGTGCAACCACAGAGACGTCTCACTTCCGAGTTGCTGTCAGATGACAATCTATGGGTCGTGGTACAAGCAGAAGGGCCCTCTCCTTTGGTATTAATGTTAGACGAGGGGTCTCCAATGTGGTGCCCACAAGGCTAGGCTGAGGCGCCCGCCAAGCTATTTTGCCCCTCTGCAAGTGAATGGAGCAATTCAGAGAGGGAAGCCCCACTCTGAAAATTGGCTGGACAGGGGGCAAAGTCCACCGGGGGTGAGACAGGGAGGAGCCAGAGAGACAGAAGGAAGGAAGGAAAGAAAGAAGGAAGGAAGGAAGGAGCCAGAGAGAGAAGAGAGAAAACAGAGAGAGAAGTAAAGAAGAGCTAGAGAAGTCAGGAGCGGAGAGAGAGGAGAGAGACAGAGAGGAGCCACAGAGACAGACGGACGGAAGGAAGGCCAGCCAGAGGGAAAGAAGAGAGAGAAGAGAGAGAAGTAAAGAGGAGCCAGAGATGTGGGGGGGGGGAGCGAGCGAGAGAGGAGACAGAAGGAAAGAAGGAGGAACGAGGGAGGGAGAGAGAAAAGAGAGAAGTAAAGAGGAGCCAGAGAAGTCTGCATGGGGGGGGGAGAAGAGGAAAGAAGAGAGAGAGAGAAGGAAAGAAGGAGGAACGAGGGAGAGAGAAAAGAGAGAGAGAAGTAAAGAGGAGCCAGAGAAGTCTGCGTGGGGGGAGGAGAAGAGGAGAGAGAGAGAGAGAGAGAGAAGGAAAGAAGGAGGAACGAGGGAGAGAGAAAAGAAAAGAGAGAGAGAAGAGGAGCCAGAGAAGTCTGCGTGGGGGGAGGAGAAGAGGAGAGAGACAGAGAGAGAGAAGGAAAGAAGGAGGAACGAGGGAGAGAGAAAAGAAAAGAGAGAGAGAAGAGGAGCCAGAGAAGTCTGCGTGGGGGGAGGAGAAGAGGAGAGAGACAGAGAGAGAGAAGGAAAGAAGGAGGAACGAGGGAGAGAGAAAAGAAAAGAGAGAGAGAAGAGGAGCCAGAGAAGTCTGCGTGGGCGGGGGGAGAAGAGGAGAGAGAGAGAGAAGCCAGAGAGGCAGAAGGAAAGAAGAAAGGAGGAATAAGGGAGCAAGAAGAGAGAAAAGAGAGAGCAAGAAAGAGAGGAGCCAGAGTGAGTAACAGACTGAGAGGGTGCACATTCATGCACACGGAAACATAGCTAAGGGGGCGCTCCCAACGTTTTTGTGATTGGCCCTCCACCCCCACCACAGAAACTAATTTGTAGTAATGCCCAGGGCACTTTTTCAAAATGCCAAATGTGCCCACAGGCCCCCAAAAGGTTAGCTCTAGTTGCTGGTTCTGTATGTGGAATAGGAGGAGGTGCCATTTTACCCTTTGCCTAAGCAGTAAAGTATCTTGGGCTGGCCCTGCGTTGGCTCTTGGGCCTGACTCTTATGGCCTAATCAAATGAGCCTGCAGGGAATCTACTCGAGACCTGCAGCGAAAGTTCCAGACAGTAAAAGAAAACATGTCTCCTGCCTCTCTCACACTAGCAAAAGAGGCGCTGTCCTCCTCATTCTTCTCCAGAAAGACAATGAAAGCAAGAGCACCACTCTGCTCTCCCTCCCAGTCTTCAGCACCTGAGGTTACCTTTGCAAGTCAGTGGTTTACTGTTTGCTCTTGCAGCAGCCACCTTGAGAGCATCCGGTGCTGAAGCAAACTATGACAACCACTGAGGACTGGATGGATGAGATAGCATAGTAAAATAGTGGTGGCTTTTCATCCTTTTTTTATCCCAAAGAGAGCATGAAAGAAGAGGGCATAACCCTATGCTCAGTTAGTAGGGTCTAAGCTCAAGGGGATTTACTTCTGAATAAACCTTCCTAGGACCAGACTGTAACCAAGCTTCCATCTCACATGCATGACCCGTCTCTGGCTCCCTCCTTTCAGGCCCTCACATACTCCCTGGGCGGCTTCACTGCCACGAGTGCATTGAGATGCAAAATAGCCCAGTTCAAAGGTTTGGCAGCCCCCACGCAATTGCCTGCGGGAGAACATGGGAGTTGCTGGTGAGTATCTCATGGCAGCATCAATTGTATAAACTGGTATTTCCATGGGGACCTATAATTGCGGTCCCCATCATCTGCGTAATCATGCTCGTGCTTTGAGCTACCACAACACACAACTTGTGTAGATTGAGTATAGTGGGGGTGCAGAACCTCCTTCAGCCCGAGGACCAAATTCCATTTCAGAGAAGTCTTGGGGGCTGCATTCTGGTGGTTGGCCGGGCTGAATGGACACAAGGTGGGGTCTAACATTCCAGAAATACCAAAAACACCAGCATATTTTAGCATAAAGCTTTCACTGGCTGTAATTAAACTCTAGGAGAGGCATTTCAATCTTTCAGCATGGGGAAAGACTGCACAAAAGCTGGGAAACCACCAAACAACTGGTAGTCAGGGAAAGGGCATGTGGTCAGGGGGAAAGGGGCGTGGCTATCTGGGGAACCCTGGAGGTCCAGATTGGGGCCCCAGGTGGGTCTGATATGGCCTGCAGGTGTGAGCTTCAACACCCCCGGAGTAAATAGACCCAAATGGAAGTAGGGGTTTAAACACTAAATGCCATGGCAAGATCCCTTCAGGTTGTGAGGCAGCAGTGGTCCTTAGGGATGGCTGTCATGGCGAAACCCTGTGTGCTTTTGGCTTGACAGATCCCCATGGTACCCCCAACTTGGTGAGCATTTGCGAGCCAAGCAACAGGTTAGTTCCTGAAATTCAGGAACTTTCACAACTTATTTTTACCTGCAAGCTGCGATTTGCCCAAAATTGTGGGTATAAATATTTGAGGAAATTGTAATTTGTACAAAATCCCAGCTGTAAATAGCTCAATTAGTGCAAAATTGCAGCCGTAGATGACCATCACACCTGCAATTTTGCACAAATTGCACGCTTTACAGCCACAATTTTGCACAAATTGCAATTTCTGTAAATATTTGTACCCGCAATTTTGCACAAATCACGATTTCTGCAAATAAAAAAGCGGAAAACTGTGATCTTGCCCGACTCAGTGTGCATTGAGTTAGACAAGCCTGGGGATCTGGCCGGGGGTGGGTGGGATAAGTCTGGGGGGCTGAGCTGGTGAAAACTCACCAAGCTCAACCCCCCAGCTGGATTCCTCCAACATCCCTAGTGGTCCTGCATGCTCCCATAATTAAGCATGCAGGAGCACCAAATATCTGAATCAAGCCCTTCTGTGGTCACAGTTATATAGCTAGAACTTCTCAACAGATGGCTGGATAGATCTTGGGTCCTTCTCCTAAGAGTTAATTTCCTTGTCACTTATTTAGAAGAGCAGATGTTCCATGAAGTGCATCCTAGAGCCACTTCATTATTGCCAGAGAAGCCATGGGAGCTATTTCCATGCAGCTGGATCATGCACCACTCCAGCAATATCTCTAAGAAAGAAAGATGCTTCCTATCCATACCAGCACTGCAGGGAGTGGTGACAATTGTGAAAGGAGCTCCAACTTACAGGTATTACCAAAGCAGCTTGGAATTCAGCTACATGCGGAAGTGACTTCTTCTTTGCTCCAGTACCACGCACACCAGTCCTTAGAATGCCTTGCTTGCAGGGCTCAAGCATTGTTTTGTGGGCCCAATACAAGCTTGCAGCACAGCCCGCTCTCCCATACACATACCACAACCCCATCCCCTACATACAATCTCATCATTTGTATTTCTAGCTAGACATAGCAGTATGGTGTGTGTGTGTGTGTGTGTGTGTGTGTGTGAGAGAGAGAGAGAGAGAGAGAGAGAATGAATGAGAAGGAATGAACACTAGACATTTACTCACATGCATTTTGGGTCTGTAAATCCTACCACCAGTAGTAACTTCTATTGTCCCTGGGATCAATGTCCCTCGTGCTTCGTCCCTCCTACCGGCTGTCCCTTTCTCCTGCCTATGCACAAGGAACTACAGGAATGGTAATTCTTGAGAGAGATTGTCACAAAGGGAAGCACAACTCTCGGTCTCTCAAATTACAAGTCCTAGTTCAATGGCACAAGCTTTTCCTCTCTCTGGGTTTCTCCACACCAGGCTTTTTATCCTGTAACTTACTGGGGCGTCTGGTTTCAGATTCTTTGTGGGGTTAAGATCAACTCTTTACATGGGCTGACACAAGCTTTTTTCCAGGGACTTCCATTATCTGCAGGTTCTATATGTTTCATTATACAGTCACTAGATGATGCTGTGGTATAGTGGAACTGCACAATTACACACGGCCATTAAAGCGGATTAACATTTATTGCTGCATTATCCCCAATCTTTTAAAACCAGGATAAAGGTCAGAAAGTGCCACAGAGACTCTAGAAGTTGATGATGTCGTGTAAAGGACCCGCAAACTTCTGTGAGTGACCAATCACAAGCATGCAATAAAAGCATCATGTAGAAATGCTCTCTGTTCTAGAGAAGAGCCTAGGCCAGCAACCCACTGTTCACAATGTTGCTTGTTCTAAGACTGCTTCTGATGGTCTCCAGCAAATCTCATACAATCTGGACACTATTAGGTACATAGATACAGGGAAATAGGTTTTCATAAATTGTTTCAAGCATGATCTTGGCATTGATTTCTTTCCTCGTGGTAATGGGGTTGCAGCCTGGGCTGCTCCTCCACCCTCAACACCCCTGAATCGGGCCCTGATAAAGTATACCTTCCTCGCTGCTTGGGCCCTGGACAAACCCATTCTAAAATCCACTTCAAAAAGCTCTAAATCTGAAAGCAAATTTCTTTTCCAAAACTCAGTCAAGCAGAATTAGAGCAAATATTGAAACAATTTCAGACAGTTAGACCCTTTTCCTCCATCTGTTCCAAGAAAAAAACCAGTTTTCTCTACAAAGAAGAAGTAGTAGTCCTAATATGGTTTAATGACTCGTATCTTGGAAATAAAACATGAAACAGCTGATGTATTTCACTTTGACAAATAGTCTGTGCTGACCTTTACAAATTTGCCAGTCGGGCTAGAATGACAAATTACTTTCACAATGGGACTTATTAGACTCCCAGAATATTATTATAGCATTACCCTTCAGGGAACCTTAGTTCAGACCGTGTCAGCACTTACATTTTTTTAAGAAGGGTTTATAACCCAGCTGTTTTTAAAAAAATCACCATGGGCAGCAACTTGACATGCAACATCTCAGACCAAAGGTGACTTTAATTGCTTTTGGAGGATAGAAGCTTGCTATCTTACCACGCTTGTGTGCCTGTTTGTAATCTCAAACCCAGCTTTCATTTCATGCCATGATGATTGGAATCTCATGGTCTTTTTTTTTCATGCATTTTGGAATATGGGCAGAAAAAGGACTGCAGATTTTCCATCAGTAAATCCTTCATAAAGGCTACAGTTATAGACACACTTACCTGGGAGTACATCCCATTCAGTTCAGTGTAATGTACTTATGGATTAAGATACAAAGGATCCCGTCGCATTAAAAAAAAAAAAAGGATTTTGGTATGAAACAGCAATTTTGTCAGTATCAGAGACTGGTGCTATATCTGTTGGGAAGCTGCTCAGCCTCAAGTCCCAGCCTGGCAGTGATCAAAACTAATAGGAGTATTTTAAACCAACTTCCACCTGGCATTACAATATGTGGATTTTTAGCATGGTCAACATATTCTGGCACTACAGCTTTTGAAGCCTGATAATATCAAGTTGTTGCCTATAAGACTAACAATGAAAGATATTCTCTTTTGCCGGGGTTATCTAGATTTGGCTAGTATTTCCAGGATTTTAAATGAATGAAGTTGTTTCTGTTTTTATGAAGGGCAGACCCGATTCTATGAATGTGCATGATTGTGAAGGCAGACACAGCAACATGCAGCTGTGCTACTGTGGGGTCATCTTGTGTGTGGCAAATACAGCAGAGCTCAGGATGTGGTCAGAGAGGTCAGCGAGAGGCCCAGGTGAGATGTCCATGAAACGAGGGACTTAGAATCATAGAAGGGTTGGAAAGGGCCTACAAGACCATCGAGTCCAACCCCCTGCTCAATGCAGGAATCCAAGTCAGAGCATCCCTGACAGATGGCTGCCCAGCCTCATCTTGAATGCCTCCAGTGTGGGAGAGCTCCCTACCTTCCCTAGGTAACTGGTTCCACTGTCGTATTGCTCTAACACTCAGGAAGTTTTTCCTGATGTTCAGCCGGAATCTGGCTTTCTGTCACTTGAGCCCATTATTCCTACTTCAGGCTACTTTAGGATTAAACTAGATTCTTCCATGTCCTCAGCTGTACTGGGGTTCTCTGTAGGGTCCTGTGCCTCTTCCTCAGAGGAGGTCTCCCTGGGCTAGGATCCTCACACTTTGGCACTATTGAAATTGGCCCCATGCTGGGAGAAGTGATGTCACACAAACAACTTTCCAGCTGGAGTAGCACCCCACTCGGTATAATTTCCAAGCATCAACCACACCAGTAGTGACCATAGGAGTGCATTGTAAGTTAGTGTCTTTTGCCAAGGTCAGGTACACAAAGCTTTCCAAGATGTTCTTCTGTGTTCCCATCACATCTTGATTACTTTAATCTGACAGCCATCCGCATACTGTCTCTAGTGGATTGCCATTTCTAGTATCATTACTTTCTCCACTGGCTTTTGGAATCGCTCCTGCGGATGTATGTACATTCACATTACCTACCTACCTACCTACTGGAGTTCATCTCGGTCAGGGCTGGCTCGAGGCATTTTGCTGCCTGAGCCAGAGCAGCAAATGGCTCCCCTCCCTTCCTCCACCCATGTCAAGGTCCATTTTGGCACTTGAGGCAGAAAATCCCACAAGCAGCTCTCCTCATCCCTGGCAGTAGAAATACAATAATAACAAAGTAAATGAATCACTAACAACCTGCCGCCCTTTTATGACACCCAAAATAAGCTGCCTGAGGTGGTGGCTTTATTCGGCCTTATGGTAGAGAGGCCCAGCCCTATCTTGGTGTGACTTTATCTGGGACAATCCCATCAAGGGGGCACAGCTGGAGTCAAATATTCTGCTCAAAAAAAACCTCCATGGGAAATTCAGAGATGGCAAATTATCCAGCACAATATTTTTCACACATATCCCTCCATGGGAATCATTCCAAACTCTATATAGGACCTGTCCTCGAGTGTACTGCTGGCTCCTCTTTAATTTGCAGGAAAGTGGCCCAGCTCCCACGGCTTATGCGCTGAAGCTATTTCAGGTTAGTTCACCTTTGGTGCTGATAACACTGAATCATTGGATGGCTATTCCCTAAGGTACCGTTTCAGTCTCAGGCAGCTCTCAGAAAGAAAAGTCCATGCTCGCTGCTGACAGAAAACACAAATGTTCAGCAAAGCACAAAAATTGGGTTGCCCACCCATAAATTATTCTTTCCCTTTTGGGAAGTACACATTAAACTAAAAAGCTGCACATTGAATGGCTTAGTTAATTACCTTCCTTTCAAGCCATTTTTATATTCTCCCAAAAGAGACACAAGGATCTTTGTCTCACGGAAATTAAAATCTACTTTAGTGGCATTCTATGTAATGAAAACATTCTGTAATAATAAACACGTAGGGTCCTATTCAGATTCTATACGCAGACATCTGTGTTGTAGCAGCCAATGGAGGTCATGGATTTAAGCTTTTATATACCTCCACTGGTCCCATTCAGAAAGAAAACTTGCTGAGTCTGGGAAAAGTTCTGAGGAGATCCATCTCCCGGGGAGAACTCCTCCTGCCATGGAGACTTCAATTATTTCTTTTCTCATCAGGAACACTAACCCTGAGGTGCCAAAACCAAATATTATTGTGTAATTTGGTCAAAGAAAGGTGTTTGGCTCTTCCTACTCAGAGAAAAGAACAGTAACTGCCTAAGGCTGCAAACGTTACTGGGAATAAGCCCCAAATGAACTCAACGGGGCATACTTCTGAGGCAACATGCATAGGATTGTGCTGTAAAACATAACGCACATCAATCTTATGTGACAAGTTGTATGTTAGAAAGAAGATATTGCAAAAACATATGTACTTACTTCTACACAACTATCTTGATAGACAGAATTGGTGCTTGGCACACAATGAAAAGTCTGAGCATAAGAGGCTGGTACAAAGACAAGAAATTCTTACTAGAGACTTTTAGAGGGGTAGCTGTGTTAATCGGTTGCAGCAAATGCAACCAAGTGTCTAGTACCACCTTCTAGATTTGCAAATGTGTTATGTCATAACCTTTTGTGGACAAGCATCTGAATAGGTAGACTTCAGTCCATGAATGCTTATTTATTCTGAAATACATCTGTTAGCCTTTAATGTGCTACTAGATTCTTTGTTGTTTTAGCTAGAGACTTTGAAACCAGTTTTTTTTGTGTCTTTGCATCACTTCCGTAGGCTAGGGATGAGTCACTTCTGGGTTCTCAGAGGCCACTGTATTATTCAGGCTGTGCTCTAGAGACTGGAAGCGTGTTTTCAGAGAATCATAGAATAGTAGGGTTGGAAGGGGCCTACAAGGCCTCGAGTCCAACTCCCTGCTCAATGTAGGAATCCAAGTCAGAGCATCCCTGACAGATGGCTGTCCAGCCTCGTCTTGAATGCCTCCAGTGTGGGAGAGCCCACCACCTCCCTAGGTCATTGGTTCCATTGTTGTATTGCCCTAACAGTCAGGAAGTTTTTCCTGATGTTCAGCCGGAATCTGGCTTCCTGTAACTTGAGCCCATTATTCCGTATCCTGCACTCTGGGATGATCAAGAAGAGATCCTGGCCTTCTTCTCTGTGACAACCTTTCAAGTACTTGAAGAGCGCTATCATATCTCCTCTTCTCAAGGCTAAACATGCCCAGTTCTTTCAGTCTCTCTTCATAGGGCTTTGTTTCCAGTCCTCTGATCATCTTTGTTGCCCTCCTCTGAACCCTCTCCAGTTTGTCTGCATCCTTCTTCAAGTGTGGTGCCCAGAACTGGACACAGTACTCCAGATGAGGCCTAACCAGTGCTGAGTAGAGGGGAACTAGTACTTCCCAAGATTTGGAAGCTATGCTTCTATTAATGCAGCCCAAAAGAGCATTTGCCTTTTTTGCAGCCACATCACATTGTTGGCTCATATTCAGCTTGGGATCAACAACAATTCCAAGATCCTTCTCGCTTGTAGTGTTGTTGAGCCACGTATCCCCCATCTTGTAACTGTGGATTTGGTTTCTTTTTCCTAGGTGCAGAACTTGGCATTATCCCTATTAAATGTCATTCTGTTGTTTTCTGCCCAGCGCTCCAGTCTATCCAATCACTTTGAATTTTGTTTCTGCCTTCCAAAGTATTAGCTATCCTGCCCAATTCTGTGTCATCTGCAAATCTGATCAGCATTCCCTGCACCTCCTCCTCCAAGTCATTAATACAAATGTTGAAGAGCACTGGGCCCAGGACTGAGCCCTGCGGTACACCACTCATTACCTCTCCCCAGTTTGAGAAGGTCCCACTGATAAGCACTCTTTGAGTCCGATTCTGTAGCCAACTGTGGATCCACCGGATTGCTGTTTCATCTAGCCCACTTTGAGCTAGTTTGCTCATCAGGAGATCATGGGGCACTTTGTCGAAAGCTTTGCTGAAGTCGAGGTATATGATGTCTACAGCATTCCCACGGTCCACAAGGGAGGTTACTTGATCAAAAAATGAGATCAGATTTGTCTGGCAGGACTTGTTTTTGACAAATCCATGTTGGCTTCGAGTAATCACTGCATTGTTTTCAAGGTGCTTCCAGATGGATTGCTTGATCATCTGCTCCAGAATTTTCCCAGGGATTGATGTCAGACTGACTGGTCTGTAGTTCCCAGGTTCCTCCTTTTTACCCTTTTTGAAGAAAGGGACAACATTAGCCCTCCTCCAGTCATCTGGCACTTCCCCCGTCCTCCATGATTTCTCAAAGAGAATAGACAGCGGTTCTGAGAGTTCTTCTGCCAGTTCCTTTATTACTCTAAAATGCAGTTCATCTGGCCCTGGAGATTTGAACTCATTCAAAGTAATTAGGGGTTCCTTGACCATATGCCTATCAATCTCAAGCTGCAATCCTGCCCCTTCAGCCTGTACTTCAACTTTGCCAGGGGGCTCATAGACCCTCTTTTGGGAGAAGACTGAGCCAAAGTAGGAATTGAGCACCTCTGCCTTTTCTTGGTCATCTGTTATCATTTTGCCATCCTTATTTAATAGCTGAACCACCACTTCTTTCCTCTGCCTTTTACTAGGCACGTACCTGAAGAAAGCCTTTTTGTTGTTTTTAGCATCCCTCGCTAACCTCAGCTCATTCTCAGCTTTAGCCTTCCTGACACCATCCCTGCAATTCTGTGCTGTCTGCCTGTACTCTTCCTTTGTTACTTGACCTTCTTTCCACTTCCTATATGTGTCCTTTTTTGTTTTCAGGTCATCCCTAAGCTTTTTGTGAAGCCACATTGGCTTCTTCTGTGGTCTTCCACCTTTTCTTCTTGTTGGAATTGTTTGTAATTGTGCCTTGAGAATTTCCTTTTTTAAAAGCTCCCACCCATCTTGGACTCCTTTTCTCATCAGTGTCGCTTGCCATGGGACCTTACTGATCATTGTTCTGAGTTTATTAAAATCAGCTTTCCTAAAATCCAGGGTACGTGTTTGGCTACACTCGGCTTTTGCTTCCCTTAGAACCAAGAACTCAAGTACAACATGGTCGCTTTCCCCCAGAGTTCCTGTAACTGCTACTTTATCCACTAAGTCATCTATGTTGGTTAGGATCAAGTCAAGGATAGCCGATCCTCTAGTTCCTTCCTCTACTTTCTGTAGGAGGAAGTTATCTGCCACACAAGTCAGGAATTTCCTGGAGGGGCCATGTTTTGCAGAATTTGTCTCCCAACAAATATCGGGGAAATTGAAGTCCCCCATTACTACTACATCATGCTTCCTTAAAACATTGGCTATTTGCTTTTGAAAAGTTTCATCCTTGTCTTCTCCTTGATTGGGTGGCCAGTAGTAGACTCCGACCACCAGGTTCCTTTTATTCTTTGCTCCATTTATTTCAACCCAGATGCTCTCGATGGGGCTACCAAGCTCCTCCTCCTGTATTTCTGTGCAGAGATATGTATTTTTCACATACAGTGCAACCCCACCCCCCTTTCTGTTCCTTCTGTTCTTTTTGAACAAGTTATATCCTTCAGTTGCTGTATTCCAGTCATGAGAGTCATCCCACCAAGTCTCAGTTACACCTATCAAGTCATAATTTCCCTCCTGTATTAAGAGTTGAAGTTCGCTCTGTTTGTTTCCCATACTCTGGGCATTAGTATATAGACATCGAAGACCATGTGCTTCATAGTCTGGCTTTCTTCCTACATGTGTCTGAAGACTATTATTGGGCGCTATCAGAACTGTTCTCTCCGTTGCAGTGCATGCGCCTACATCCATTGTTACCCCCAACATTACATCTCCCCTCCCCGTAGGATTCAGTTTAAAGCCCTCCTGATGAAGTTCTTCATGCTGTGGCCTAACACATTCTTCCGATCCTTTGTGAGGTGCAACCCGTCCCTTGCCAACAGCCCATCTTCCAGGAAGTATAGCCCGTGGTCGCAGAATCCAAATCTCTCCCGTCGGCACCACCTTCGTAGCCAGTCATTCACCCGGAGTATTTTTCGTTCCCTTTCTATCCCTCTTCTAACTACTGGAAGGATGGATGAGAAAACTATCTGGGCCCCAAAGTTCTTGAGTTTCCTTCCCAAAGCTTCAAAGTCTGACTTGATCTCTTCGTAGCTCCGCTTGGCGGTATCATTTGTTCCCACATGGATGAGAAAACGTTATTGAACTTTTTCCGCACAAGTTCACAGGTTGCCAGGCTAGCATTTTAAAATGTATACTTTTATTGAACGTGTGCATTTCAGGCTGATAGGGTATTATATACAAAACAGAGAGAGAGGTAACTACAACTTGTGAAATTTTCCCCTTACACATTGAACTTTGTGCAATCTTTCAACCCACAAAGCAATTCTTCCTGCTTTATTGTGGCCCCATCAAATGTTAGGACCAGAGGGAGAATTGGTTTGTCGGCTTCTTCCTCACCATGGTCTGTCTAAGAAGTATCTAAAGGGTATTTCCTAGGTACTGCCTCAGCGCCCATGTAGCCCTTCAAAACAAGCAAAATATGTGTGTACTTGGATAGCCATGTCTTACATACATCTCCAGGGATCCGTACTGCAGCCTGTTATTCTTCTTTTCTGGTTACTCTGCTCATATAAATTCTGGGTTGCGATCTGTCCACTTTTGCAGAGGACAGTCCTCGATTTGAGGAGTTGCCAGAGCTCTGTTTTGAAGCCATCCTCTAACTGAAGGGCTGTCCAGTCCAACTCCGGTATAATAATAAGTCACCATCAAATAAAGAACCCTCAGAAGGAACAGCTGGGCCCTGTAGCTGCCCACCAACACCAGCAAAACAGCAGATTGAGCAAGGTATACAGGTCACTTGGTTACAGTTAGGGATGCTGGAAAAATTCGAGACCGACTAAAATGAGCTCAAATTTCTGCTGCAGACCAACCCCCTCAGGCCATGCGAAGTCTGTGGATCTTTTTTTTCTGTTCCAAAATTTACACATATTTGTTCGTAAGAAAATATGCACGTTTCTGCTGAGGAAAAGTTGAATGGAATGGGAGACGATATGCTAAATGTTACATACTAAGGTAAATTATGTAATTTGCTGTGAAACCTCTCATGGAATTAAGTGCGTATTTTTCCGCATGACAAAAAAAATTGGATCCGTCTGTGAATGGACAATGGAACAAAAGGTGCCTGGCAACCCACGAGACAGAGATGGATTGGATTTTACACAATCTGTATATCCCTAGTTACAGTCCTCCACACTATGGTATTTCTGCTTAAATTATAAAAATTGTTTCTAAATTGGCATCTAGACACAAAAATTATCATATGTACATTTTATTTAAATAGGTGTCTTCTTTTGTCCTCTTTTTTTTGGCGATTCACACATGGCCACCCTATTTCTGTCTTTTTGGGCTCCTTCACACGGAACGTTTATCCTGTTATTGAGATTGCTCACTCACGGACGTTTGCAGGTCCTTTTCACCTCCAGGGCACATCCAGAGATATTTCCTTGTTATTCTATCTCAAAAAGATCCGGAAATAATGAACTATCTTTTAAAATCAGAACGTTACGTGATTAAAACAGCCACTAGATGGCACTGTTCCACAGAGTTCTATAAAACCTTGAAAGTTAAATGCTTCCGCTCTCAGCAATCATGTGGTCATTTTTTTTGTCATGCGGAAAAATACGCACTTAATTCCATGAGAGGTTTCACAGCAAATTACATAATTTACCTTAGTATGTAACATTTAGCATATCGTCTCCCATTCCATTCAACTTTCATGTGGTCGCCATCTGGGAGCCCGCTGTAAATGCAGAAAGCCTCCGCAATGGGAGAACTCTGGGTTTTTCCTTTAATGTAAAGGCAGCCATAGTCATGCTGAGCATACTGTGATGGAAGTGTGGAAGTAGCTGACGGGAAGGGGCAGCCACTCTGGACACAAGAGTGCACAGAACCCCTTCACCTTAGCCCTTTGCACCCTTTCACAGATAGGAGCAGCTACAGAAGGTGAGGAGTCATCTACCTGTTCTCTAGCTTCTATCTCCAGGCTGGGGGAAGCTGCACTCCAGGCCAAACATAATCAGAAATGGGTGACAGGAAGCTGCGTGCCAGGCCAAACATGATCAGAGATGGGTGACAGGAAGCCATGTCACAGTGCAGCCTTTAGTATTTGATCATAATGTTTATCTAGATTTATCCTAGTGATGTTGTGGCAGACACACTGGGTTCATTACACCTTACACCTAGAAATTAAAATAGAGCTTGTGATCCATATGTTCACCATCACAAGAGCTGATCAGTAAAATGTACTTTTAAGAACCCTTTCTCCCCTTCCTCTCTTTCAGCTTATGCCAGGGGTACGGCACCTCAGGCCTGGGGTTCCAGTCCAGGCCTCTGGGGTTCCCCGGAAGGTCACACCCATTTTCCCTGAGAATGAGGTTCTGACTTTGCCCTAATGGGCGAGAAAGTGTAACCCCCATCCCCATTCCCCTGACTACCGATAACTTGGTGGTTTCCCAGGTTTTGTGCAGTCCCCCCCCCCCCGCCCCATACAACGTTTTTAAAGGTTGAGATGACTCTCCTAAGGCTTAGTTACTGGCAGGAATTGCTCTAAGCTAATATATGCTGGTACTGTTGGTGTTTTGGCCCAATCCCTTTGGCCTCACCCACCCCTGGAATGCTGCTCCTGAAAGCTTTGCCGAAATGGAATTCAGCATGAAAGAGGTTCAACATGCTAGAGGTCTACAAAATTATACATGGTGTGGAGAAGGTGGATAGAGAGACATTTTTCTTCCTCTCCCAAAATACTAGAACCCAGGGTCATCCCATGAAGCTGATTGGTGGGAGATTCAGGACAGAAAAAAACTATGTGCTTCTTCACACAGCACATAGTTAAACTATGGAACTTGCTACCACAGGATGTAGTGATGACCGCCAATTTGGATGGCTTGAAAAGGGGGTTGGACAAATTCCTGGAGGAAAGGGCTATTAATGGCTGCTAGTCTTGATAGCTATGTGCTACCTCCAGTACCAGAGGCAGTGAGCCTACGTACACCAGTTGCTGGGGAACATGGGTGTTAGGGTGCTGTTGTGCTCATGTCCTGCTCGTGGGTTCCTGCTCAACAGCTGGTTGGCCACTGTGTGAGCAGAATGCTGGACTAGATGGACCCATGGTCTGATCCAGCAGGGCTCTTCTTATGTTAACATCAGCAGCTTACATCAACTGCACAAATGTAATGCTTGCCGTAGACTTCCTCCATTCCCTATGCCTGAATCTCTTCTGATGGCACAAACAATAGTTACATTGTGAGGGATGCTTCTTTTTCTGAATCTTGAGATTCTATTTTTAAATTTGGTTTGGAGCAGAAGAGGGAGGAAATCTATTCCCTTCTACTTCAGGGATGAAAAAGTTAGATTTGCAACCATTTATCCTATTTATCTCTCGCGTTGACTCAGTATTCCAGGCAGCTACAGAACTTATGCAGAGGAAACAGAGCTGAGGATTTTACAAAGGAATAATCTTGTTCTTGAGTTTCTGCCTACAAAGATGACGCTAAAGCAATTTATCATGGCGAAGGGCGCAATCCTATGCATGTTTAGACAGAGAAAAGGTCTACAACTCCCAGCATTCCCTAGCCAGTATGTAGCCCTTTTCTCTGTCTAAATATACATAGGATTGTGCCCTAAAAGACTTTTAAAACAAAACATTTTCCCAATAGACAAATGTTAAACAACAACAGTATACTATGAATGTCTAAAATATGAAAACTAAGAAATTGAATTAAAAACTGAAATGCTAAAAGAACAGGAAATATAACACATATATAACACACCAGAGCAAAAGGCTAACACCGCGTCAACAGCATCATACGTTTTAAAGGAAGAATTTTAAAACACATTTTAAAAAAAGGGCAGCGTTAAATGAAAAACAAACAATCTCCTTAATCCACAGGAGGATTGAAATGAAAATGTATTTAGGGCCAGGCTAAAAGAAAACCGGGAGGGAGCAAAACACACTTCTTGAGGGAGTTCTTGAGATATGGGACCACCACTGAAAAAACTACCTGCAGGCCTGTGAGCATGGCCTCAGTGGCCAATTTTAAGGTCTGAGCGGGGGTTCATATGGGCTTGGGCAATCCATCAAGCAACAGGGAAAGGCAAGAGCCCTCATCATGAGTGCTTACAGGTATCTGGTAGGCCACTGTCGGAAAACAATGTTGGCCTAGGCAGACTTGACTGGTTGAATTATTCTGCCAACTCAGCGGTGGGCAACTTGTGGCCCTCCAGATCTTTTGGCCTACAACTTCCATCAACCATAGCCAAAATAGCCAATGATGAGGGACGATGGGAGCTGTAAACCAAACCATCTGGAGAACTACAAGTTGTCCACCCCTGTTCTAACTATTGACACACACTGAAATCTGAAATTTAGAAGCAAGTTCTGTTCCTATATCAAGCACAGAACACTGTAATTTTGGTAATTCCTAGCTCAGAAAAAAAATATTTATTTGTTTATTACATTTCTGTACCGACAAGCAGTTGAAGCTCTCTTTGTGATTCACAACAATTAAAGCCATAAAACACAGCACAATAAAATGCAATATAAACATCTAAAACTACAGTATAAAGTAAAAATAGTAACTAAATAAAACCAGGCAGCAGTGTAAAGATTTAAAATAATTTTTAAACAAATTTGACTGATTTAAAACAACAGAAACTGAGAGACTAAAATGATATGCAAAGAAGATGCTGGTATCTTATGGAACATACATGCAGGCATGTTTCAAGCGGTAAAATGTACTCTTCAAGTTAAAAAAAAGTGCTATGAAGATGGTTCAAAGAATAACCACTTTTAAAACATATATTAGTTATACAAATTTGCAACTAGCTGTGTTGATCTATGGGGGTGGGGGGGATCTAAAAGTAAGTGTCCTAATAGCGTTATTAAGACCAACAAAAGAGCCACAAAGAAGTGAGCAAGCTTTCAAGTTCATCAAATTCCATTGTCAGGCTGATGTTAAGCAAATACACACAAAGGGAAGGGGAAAAGATGTACCAAGGTATGGAAAAAGCCCCAGACTCCAATGTATAATTATCTTAAGATGGAATGGAGATTTTATGCTGACTTAGGTCTTGTGTTTGGTGCAGAAAGATCTAAGGTTACACACAGAGCGCTCACTTTCAAAATATGGGAGTCAGCAGTTATTTGTTGTTTTATATTTTCAAAGAGAAAAACAGCCATGCTTTTCCACCCCAGGAGACCAACAATATCATCTTCTTTCTTCTTTTTTGGTTCTGTTTGCTTGATATCAAGTCTGATTAACAGTTCTGGTGAAGCGGACAGCTTGGTAATTTAGTTGTAACCCCTTAACTGGTTCTAATAATATTACTGTTATTTTTCATTTGACTTTTAATGGATAAACAAAAATCTTGTTGCACTTTCAACTAACATATTAACAGCACAAGCCTATGAACCTCTACTCAGAAGTACTCTTATTGAAATCATTGGGACTTACATCCAGGTAAGTGTCTATAGGATTACAACCTAATTATGGGGACAGTGTAAAAACCGGAACAGAGTAGAATGGGCCGGAATGGGCCCCTTACTTTAAAAAACCATGCCAAACACTATGACATGTGTTAAAGACACCCAAGAACAATATTTTAGGACAGAAATGCTTGAAAACCTTTGTTGTTGTTATTAACCCCTTAATGCCCAGAACACATCCAGAACAGAACGGAATGGCCTGGAACAGCCACTTCGAAATGAGCCAAATCAATCAAATTCACATGACTGTATGGGAGGGATGCAATAAGCCACAAACTTTCCACAGAGACCACACTGAGATACCGGTTCCAAGCAATAGTTGATATTCTCAAAAAATGGCCCGAGATAGCAACTTCCACATGAGCCAGCTCAACCAAATTCTGTAGTCACACGTAACTGCACAGGAAGCATGTAATACGCCACAAAACATCCACAGAAACCATGTTTGGATACCCCTTCTGGCAACAGACCATAGTCTGGAAAACAGCTCAGAATGGCAACATCCAAATGAGCCAAATCAACCAAATTTATCAGCCAGACATAACTGCATAGGAATGATATAATAAGCTACAAAACTGCCATAAAACCATGTTCCAGTACCTGTTTCAGGCAACAATCAGTATTTTGTAAAATGGCCCGGAAAGGAAACTTCCAAGTGAGAGATATCAACCAAACTCACCAGTCACACATGAATAGGTGGGAGTGATATAATAAGCCCAAAACAAACACTACTACTCAATTAAAAGCCATCTTTAATGTATATCACAGTAATACAACAGAATCATACCCACTTAAGAAATTAACTGACGTGTTTTTTTACATTTTACTTGTAAAATGTAAAAAACATTTTACATTTTTTGTAAATGTAAAATGTTTTTACATTTTAAAAACTTGTAAAAGTTTTACTTGTTTTACATTTTAAAACTTGTAAAAAAAATTTTAAGCCCTACCAAGTAACATTTGACATCATCAAATTAAATTTGCCTATTGTTAAACCAGTGGGGTGTCTCCATGAGTGATTTACTCTGAGCTGACTGCCTTTGGAGGTCATTAGGGATATATGATGTCATGGCCATCCAGCAGCCACCCTGGAGCTTATCAGGGAAAAACTGGATTTCCTGAGACTGCTCAAAGTCTGGTTTTAATTCACACCTCCGTTACAGCGACCCTGCCCACTATCCGATTAGAAAGGGGACTGGCTTCCCCTGCATGTCTTTCCCAACATAAACCAATTAGTGTCTACTTGGAAGTAACTCCCATTGTGCCCAATGAGGCTTGTAATTAAGAAGAAGAAGGGGGGAGAGTGGGGGGCTTTCTTATTGGTTGAGCAGCCCCTGCCAGTCAGATGAAGTTCACTTGTCAGGTATCCTTTGTTTTGTTGGCCACTCAGTGTTGGAATTGGATCTTTTCTACAAGAATTTCATTAATTTACAAACGCACATTGGTGCGCTTGCATGTATGCATGCATATGTGTGCAAATGCACATTTGCACAAATCCCCTGCAAAAGTGTTTTGTTTTTTAGAAACCAGGCTGTCTGATATTGGAACATTGTTTCTGTGGAGGTTTTGTGGCTCATCGCAACACTCCCATCCAGTTATGTGTAACAGGTGAATTTGGTTGATTTGGCTTATTTCGAAGTTGCCCTTCCGGGCCATTTTCCAGAAGATGGACTATTGCCTGGAATGGATACTGGAACATGGTTTCTGTGGAGGATTTGTGGCTTATTGCATCCGTCCCATGTAGTTATGCATGAGAGGAGGTTTGGGTCAATTTATTTCACTTGGAAGTTCCCATTCCAGGCCATATTATAAAATACAGACTGTTGCTTGAAATAAGCACAAGAACATGGTTTTGTGGAGGTTTTATAGCTTATTACATCACCCTCATATAATCATGTGCAACTGGTGGATTTGATTGGCTTGAAACCAATTTTTCGAAAATGTCAACTATTGCCCCAAACAGGTATCCAAATGTGGTTTCTGAAGAGGTTTTGTGGCTACGTGTGTCCCGTGTAGTTATGTGCGACTGGTGAATTTGGTTGAGTTGGGTCACTTGGAAGTTGCTGTTTGGGGCCGTTTTTTGAGAATGTTGACTATCTGGTTCAGGTACCAGAACAGGTACCTGAACGTGGTTTCTGTAGAATTTTTGTAGCTTATTATAACAGTCCCATGTAGTTATGTGTGACTGGTGAATTTGGCTCATCTGGAAGTGGCTGTTCCAGGCCACTCTGTTGTGGGCATTAAGGGATTGACAATAATTTAATTTTTCAAGAGTTTCTGTCCTAAAACATTGTTGCCAGTTATCTTTAACACATGCCATAATGTTTGGCTTTCTTCTTCTTTTTTTTTAAGATAAAGGGACCATTCCAGCCCATTTTGTTCCGTTCCAGCTTTTACACCGTCCCCAAATTATGGCACAAGCTTTTTTGAAGTAAGAAGCGACTACAGGGTCTAGCCCTCAAATGCTTATTAATAATGCCATAATAAATGGGTAGTCTTTAAGGTAACACAGTATTTGTTTTTGCTGCAACAGACTAAGAATCTACCCCTCTGTAAATTGCTTACGGACAGAACCCACCACCTGATGCCCTATACAAACCTCCCCCAACCTAAGGCCCTCCCGACTGGCTGGGGAGGATGGCAATTGCAATCCAACACTTGCTGGCGTGATGGGAGTTGTAGTCTACCGCATCCGAAAGGCACCAGGCTGGGGAAGACTGCGCTAGGCGCACGGGGGCGGAAGCCTGCAGTGTGGAATTCAACGGGGCCTGCTTCTAAGCCAGCGTGCGCGCCTTCCCCAATAGCGAGATAACCCGCGCGCGCCTGAGCACCGGCGGCGGCGGCGTGCGCGCGCGCGCTTTGCTCTCAACCAATCCCGCGCTCCCGCCCGTGGCCGAGACCTCGCCTCCAGCCGAGAAGAAGGATGACGCGAAACGGGGAGGGGGAGAAGAGGGGAGGGGTTCAACAGGCGCGTGCGCAGGTGGCTTCGCGACTGCGGGCGGCTCCTGCCTCTGCCCGCCCGCTCTCCCGGGCCCGCCCCCTCCGCCGACCCAAAAGAGAGCGAGTCTCGCCCGTCCGCGCGTGCGCGCTTCGGCCTCGGCGGGCCCGACGCGGCGCGCCCTAGCCCCGCCTTCTCCTCGCGGCCTCGCGCCCAAGATGGCGGAGTACGACTTGACCACCCGCATCGCGCACTTCTTGGACCGGCATCTGGTCTTCCCGCTCCTCGAGTTCCTCTCCGTCAAAGAGGTGAGTGAGGCGCCTCCTTTTAGCCTCCGGAATCGGCGGGAGGTGGGAGTGGAGAGAGGGGGAAGGCTCCGCGAGCCCCGCGTCACTCCTCGCCTCAGGCCCGGCCCGGCCCGGCCCGGGTGGCTTCCTCGCTTTCAAGGCGGCTTCTTCGCTGGAAGGGGCGCCGGCGGGGCGTCCGCTCCACACGACGCTGGGGCGGGGAATAATGTGATTTCCAAACTCTCTGCCGCAGCTCTTCTTCTTTGGAAGTCTCGAGCCTTCGCCTCTGGAACAGAAAGAGGAGAGCTGCTCTTCTCAGGTGCCGACCTCAGGCCTTAGCTCCAGAACAGGCGCAGGCAGTCCAGTGTCCTCCACATATGTTGTACTGCAGCTCCCATGATCCCTGACGGTTGGCCGTGCTGGCTGGGGCTGATGGGCGTTGTACTGCAAAGCATCTGGAGGGCAGGCACCAGGCCTTCCCCTGCTCTGGAACGTGGTGAAGTAACCAAAGTGCCTGCGTGCGCGTGGTGTGGCAGCCCCTTGTTTGTGCCATGTGCCCCTCGAGTAGCTGTGACTTCTGTAGCGTGCATCAGTGAATGCGGTGATTGATCCTATTCTAAATATGCTTAAACGTTGAACACTGTACTGTGTGTGAGAATTAAGTTGCTTTATGAAGAGAGAGTGAAGGTTTCAAAGTAGTAAAGCCGATTGAATATTGGCTAACGCCATTGTGCATGATCTTGACATGTGTGTTGGGAGAGTCTTGGGATATAGCTCCTAAGCAAGTGTGTGCACACTCTTGATTATATATATGTGGGGTGTAGAGTCATTTTCAGGTAAAGCCACTGCCTTCCAAGTTCCCAACCCTAAAACAACAAAGAGCCTCTTAGTTTCTTAAAGGATAACACATTTCTTGTAGATTAAGCTCTTGTGGACTAGAGTTCTCTTCATTAAATGCTGGAAGTGTTATCTTCAGTAGGCAGACTTAGCAAGCTTATGCTATAATGAACTTATTACGTGCCAAGAGACTCTTCCCACTAATATGGAAGTTGTTACTGTTTAAAAGTTGGTGTAGCATAATTTAAGAGCCTGAGCTAAAAACGAGGAAGTTCTTGGTTTGAATCTCATCTCTGTGGTGAATTCATCTTTGGCAACCTTCTCTGTAGTTACCTACCCACCCGTGACTGCAATATAGGGGTAAAGTATTATTATCATCACCATCTATAATAATTATTTGCCATGATTTGGATGCTTGACAACTAATGAAATGGTCTGCTTTTGTAGCTGCTTTCTGCATGTGTCCTTCAGATTGAGTTGGACTGACATCTCTCTTTGAAAGGCCATCCTAGTTGCCGCAGCAACTCTTGTGAGCAGTGTCATAATGGCCAAGAACCCAAACTGTGAATCGGGAAGATTCTGTTTTGAACTTTGCTTCTATCATGAACTCATTAGGTAGTCTTTGGCAAGCTATTCATTCAGACTCCTCCTCCAAAGCCTACAATATTTGGATAATAATACTAACGTACCTTACAGGGTCTTATAAGGATTACAACTAGGTAATACCTGTGAAAGGTATGGAACACTCTAAAGCACCTGATAAAAGCCAAATAGTATTAAAAGCGGGCTGTAGCTAGGTGATATGAATAAAGTGGCTGAAAGTTACATATCTACAACCTCATGCAGTATGTCAGCTAAATACAAAATGTAAGACAGATCACATTATGAGCCTTCAAAACTGAAAATTTGTCATTTTCCCAGTATGAACAGCAGATGGTGTCAACTACTTTTAAAATATTGGTGCATCTGTCTGTGGAGTACAGATAAGAATTGTAGGGAGATCTGTTCAGGAGCTGGGTTTTATCAGGGCATTCGGATGGTAGTGTCCTTTATTGGTCCTTTATTGACTTCTGTTGGTGAAAGGGCGCTCAGACACCTGGTTTATCTTGAATGCTTGCAGGCCCTTTCGCCAATAAAGTATTACTTTGCTTACTTCCTGTGTCTTTTTCAGAGGCTAGACTCCATGTTGCCTCATGAGTTGTTTTGCTGAAACTCTATAGCAATGAAATACTGGAGCCAATATTCATTTAAAGTGTGTGTGGGGGAAATATTTCAGTAAACCATTTTTTAGGGAAAACCTATTATTTTGGATAAAACCACTCTTATGACTGACCGAAGCTAATAGCATTGAAACTAAAAGCATTCAAGCATGACTTCTCAGATTTCTTAAATTCTCATTATGCCATCAAGAACATGATTGTAGAAGTCTGTAAAAATTGGTCCACCTCATTAGCTAGGAAAACTTTGTGTGGTAGGAGGAGGTCTCCACTAAAAATTTGGATTACTGGCAGGGTCTAGTTTAATTGTTCTGCTGTGCTTGTTCTTCTGCTTTCATTTTATTTATTTGATACTGTATGTATTGTAAGTATTATGAGCTACCTTGGAAGTTTTTTAGACCAAAGGACAGCATGTAAATAAACTTGGCATCAAAAGGAATGCAATAGACAATCTGTCAAATGTTGTTTTTCTTCAGATATATAATGAAAAAGAACTACTTCAAGGAAAACTGGATCTCCTTAGTGACACCAATATGGTGGACTTTGCTATGGATGTGTACAAAAATCTTTATTCCGATGATATCCCTCATGGTAAGCTTTCTGGTTCTAAATAGATCTGTGGCATGCTCTACAGTAAGTCTTCATGTTTTCAAAACAGTATAAAACCATAAATAAAATAAATACTCTTCACCAAACTTTAATGTTGACTACATCAGAACTCTTTGTTTCAAAATAAATGTGTGGTTTTATTCTGCCTGGTCTCCTACCCACTTTTCCTCATTCATTTCCTTGGTTTTGCTTCTGTGTCTCAATGACAGACAAAACTGGCTTGCTTGCCAGTTCCGGTGGCATATTTGCAATCTGTAGGTCGGCAGTGGGGAAAATAGTTCTTAATCCAGACACCGAGGCAAGTGAGGCAGAAGGCAAGTTTTGCTTCAGTGTCAGTGGGCACTCTGAGCAGAATACTGCCTCCTCCCACCCCAACACAGTTTCTGGGATGGAAGAGGAGCAGATGCATTTGTCTTTTCCCCACAGCCTAGAGGCTGTGTCTAGTTTGAGGGAACATGGAGAAGGGCCTGGTTTTAAAAAAAAACATTGTTGCCTGCCCCTTAGAAGCAATGCCTCAGTCATTAATGGAAGGGTGAGGTACCAAGAAGGACTGGGGAAGTTCTCTATCCATTCTTTCACCCATCTGTCAAACTTGATGGGCCTTTAGCTGGTATTGTGTATGCATTACAAGAATCAGTGTTAACCAGATGGTTTTTCTCTCCATCCCCATTTCTCTTAATGACAAGATTCTCGTGAAATAGGGGGTAGGTCATCCATGTTGGAGCACTTCTTATCAGGCAAGTCTTGCTGCTTCATGTAGTGGGTTAGGTGGTGAGACCTCATGCACATTCTTGTTAAGGTGCAGCACCCTGGAAAAATGTTTCTCTTGTACATGCCTGGATCTACCTGTCGCTAATGGATTTGATCACGCTTTCTCTGGTCTAAAAGTTTTCTACTTAAAGCTGTTTGTTCACATTTATTTTCTTATTACACATATTCCGCTTTTATCTAAAATCTTCAGTAACTTTGCTGTAGCATTTCTGACTTAAAAACATGATTAGACTATCTTTTATTTGTATTATGTGAGCACCAAGCATTCAAACATCTGAACAAAACTATCTTCAGGTTAGTTTTTTGGCTGACTTCCACAACAAATGTTTTAATGGTACTTTGAATTCCTTCATGCTGCTGCTTGTTTTGCCAGTTGTTAGTTGACTTATCAATTTCAAAATTTAATTGGGAGACTTTTTTTCAGCGCATTCAAGATGTGTTTTTTAGATCACTTCCTGAAGTCTGTATATTACTGTGCTGTGAGCCTTATTGGTTATAAGATGCTATAACAAGTGGTTTTATTGAGTTGATTATAAAGTGTGCCTAATATAATTTTGAGTTACATTTCAGAATGCTAGAATTCACAATATTGTCTTCCCACTCTGTTGAATGTTGCTTTCTTACCTTTTGGACAGATGACTTACCTTGAGTTTTCTTTTTCTGCCCAGCTTTGCGTGAGAAGAGAACCACAGTGGTTGCACAGCTAAAACAACTTCAGGCGGAAACCGAACCAATTGTCAAAATGTTTGAAGACCCAGAAACTACACGGCAAATGCAGTCTACTAGGTAACGCTTTGGGGTGTTGCTTCCCTCAATTATAAAAAATCAATTATAGTGGATGTTTACAGAGTTGCTGCTTGAATGTTCTGTGTTTGGATCTTCTGGTTAGTGATTGATTGATTGCATTTATACCCCGCCTTTTTTCCTCTTGCAAGGAACCCAAAGTGGCTTACATTATCCTCCTCCTCTCCATGTTATCCTCACAACAACAACGCTGTGAGGTGGGTTGGGCTGAGAGTCTGTGATTGGCCCAAAGTCACCCAGTGAGCTTCCATGGCCGAGTGGGGACTAGAACCCGGATCTCCCAGCTCCTAGTCCAACACTCTTGCCACTACACCACACTGACTCTCGGTTAAGTGACTTTATGCACAATCCTATGCATCTCTTCTCAAAAAATAAGTTCTGCTGAATTCAGTGGGACTTATTCTCAGGTAAATATGCATAGGGTTTCAGCCCTTGTTACTAGGAGGTTTTCAGTGCCTATATTAGAAATAAAATCGTATAGGAATAGCCCTGCTTTTATGTACAGCTGATACTCTGCAGATTCTGCTCAATTTGTGACAGCTAATTTAAAGATGCTTGAAAACAATGAAAGCTGAAATTCTCAATTCGCACGCTTCTAGTTTTTCTCTCTCAAGAAAGATTGAAGGTGCATACCACATGTAAAAATCAGAGGTAACAAGTGGAAGTTGAGTCTCAATCTCCCATCTTATTGTGTCATATATATTTGTGGGAGCAAGCAAGAGCATGTTGCAATCATAACCCACTGTGTTGGGAGTCCAGACACACCTTATAAAGTCCCCTTCCCTCATTTTTTTAGTAAGGCCAGAGGTAGCACATACTGAAAAAGAAACAAGGCTCCAAAAGAAGCAAGGTAGCCTGCTGGAAAGTGCCATCACCCCTCCATACACTTTAAAAAAATCTCTGGGTTGGTGGTTGCAGAGCTAGACCTTATTCCTTAAGGCAGGGTGCAACTTGTGGCCCTCCATATGTTTTGGCCTATGACTCCCATCAGCCCTAGCCAGTACTGAGGAGTTACGGGAGTTTTGGGGCAAAACAAAGTTGCCCACCCCTCCCTTAACAGGCCATGTTTATTTGAAGAGGTGACTGTAGCTGAGCTCTAGTCTAGAAGAACAAGGATTACAAGTGATGGGGCAAAATACTCTGCAGTCGAAGGCACAGAAGCATTGGCCAGCAGAATTCCTACCTTAGCTCTCCTCTTGTTTTCTGGAAAGTTTATCAGATGTCTACCTTCAAAAATACCTTCATATTTTTGCACTTTCTCAGTAACTTCAGTATCTCAGAAGGTTATTGAGTGGCATTTGAAGTGAATGCTGATATTAGAAAGCAAAAGTCTGATATAAATTCTAGAGTAGAATCTGGATTATGAATATATAATCAAAGGCTAAGGTGCATAGTCCTATGTACTGGTAAATGGGGCCTTGGAATAGTTTACAGGTGGTGATGTTTGCCTCCCACAGGGATATATTTGGTTATTTCTACAGAAAATGACAGTTTGGGATAGAGTTAAATCCCAAAAGCCAATTTCCCTAAACAACTCTGCTTATATATTCACATAAGTTATGATGTAATATTGTGACTTGGTGAAGAGTGTTCTGCCATGGCAACTTTGATGGTGGGCTTACATGTTCAACTGCTTCTGGTGTCTGTTGGTAGCAGTTATTCACCTAACAGGGCATACAGTCTTCCCTCTTTACACTTACAGCTTTGTAACTTTTCTGATAAAGTGATTGCTCTAAAAGTTTTTTAAAGGGTTTGCTTTGTTTAACATTTGCTTCTAGTTTTAAATCTTGATTGAATAAAATTAGTTACTGTATTTCTTATAGGGGGCATCCTACCTGCATAGTGTGATTCTTTCACATTAGATAACGCTATTATCGTAAGAGCTGCTGCGAAATCTGCTCCCATTAAAGTAATAGCCATAGCATCTTGGATGCCAATGTAGATTACATGACAATTCCAAGTAATGCCTGATAGCTGAGATTCTCATTACATTAATGTTTTGTACATGTGACTTACATATGTATGGATTCTGATTTGAGTTATACCCTTTTCAGCTACTATATAATAATTTGAACTTGTCATTGGAAAGCAACAGCTGTTGATCGCCTTGTAGTTGTTTTGTGTATCTTCTGTGTCTTGTTTGTAAATAATCCTGGTAAACTAGTAGCATATGTTTGGATTATTTAACATCTGATGACCAGTTCATACATGGCTGCCAGCATACCTGTCCTACATGCAGAGGAGGAAGGGAAGAAGCCAGGGGCTTGTGCCTCACCATCATCAAAGGAAATTTAGTGTGAGCTTGAGGCTTACACACATACAGTGGTACACAAATAGGCCCAACCAGTATGTGTTCTTTTCCAGACCACTGCTTGTAAAAATACATGCTGGAAACGTGTGAACTGGCCTTGAGTGAAAACTAATTCATGTTGATACATGAAATATATACATTGGAATGAACTGGCTTCAGTGGACAGTTGTATTTTTCTCTATTTTAAAAAGAAATTTAGGTAGTGATTTATAGCACCACAATTACCTTTTCTTTGTTACAGGGATGGTCGGATGCTGTTTGACTACTTAGCAGACAAACATGGTGTATGTATTGTTCATTAAACCTGTACAGTTGAGTTAAATGTTCTGTTTTTGCCTTGTGTTTTAAATTTAGCTTGTCAAACTCATATAAGAAAAAAATGTATAAACAAATGTGCTTCGGCTATGAGAATTGGTCATTCTTTCAATTAATCATGGTTACTGTTTTAATGTCTAAAATGGACACAAGTGTTTTGGAGTGGGGGGGGCGGATGATGTCGGGGCATGGCCTCACCCCCTGCATCATGCCAGGGGCGTCAGCCCACCCCTATTCTTTGTGCTTGAAGGAACTATGGAACTGTGCTTCCTTCCAGCATGAAGAAAGCCCAGGCTGCCCTGTCCCCCACCCCCACTGGTATTTCTGATTTGAGATTGGAAATAGTAGTGGGGATGAGGAGCAGGGACTCGCTCAGGCGTGCAGAAGAGCACTTGCTCTAATCCCTGGTCAGGCGGGTCCCAGCACCTCTCATCCCTGCTCCTATCTCCAGTCACACCAAAGATAGCGGCAGGAATGAGGTGCAGGGCTCAGATGAGTCCCAGTGCCCAGACTGCTCTGCTTCCCTGCTGCTATCTCTGATCTGATTGGAGCTAGCAGTGGGGATGAGGGGCATTGGCACTCACTCATGCGGGTAAAAGTGGCCTGTCTGCCCAGTGTGGGTGAGTCAGGCCCAGACTGCCCAGTACCACCTCCCCGTGGAAGAATCCCAGGAAGTGGTGTGGGCTGAATTGGGGTGTCCTGTGGGCTGGAGGTTCTGCGCCCCTAGTCTAAAATGACTCCTTAATGAATGCAATAATCTGAAACATTCCTATTATGCTTGCTTTAGTATGTAATAATGCCTGTTTAAGGAAGAATTCTAAACTTGTGGTCAACAACTATTTTATTAAAACAGGGATACAGAACCTCTTTCATCCAGAGGGACAAATTCCGTTTTGGACAAGCTTTTGGGTGCTGTGTTCCAGTGGTGGGCGGGGCTGAAGGCAAAAGGGGTAGGACCAAAAATACCAGCATATTGTTGCTTAAAGCTCTTACTGCCAGTACCTGAGTTTTAGGAGAGTCATATTCAGCCTTTCAGAATTGGGAAGAAACTGCACCAAAGCTGCTAGGCTCTCAAATGATCAGTGGTTGGTGGGAAAGAGGGTGGGGCCAGGGAAAGTGGGTGCAGGTATCTGGGGAAACCTGGCCAGATTGGGATCTTGGGAAGGCCAGATTTGGCCCCCCTGGCCCAGAGGTTCTGAACCCCCGTATTAGAAGGACGGCTTTATTGTGCAGGGTAGGCTGTGGAGCACCTGCAGATAATAGAGCCAGTTTCATTGGCTGTTAATCACTTACACTACTGGAAACTTTTTTCTAAAAAAAAATGCTTTTGTGCCTAAGTCCAGCCTTGCAAATAAATCCACAAAAGTTATTGGCCTAAATGTTTTCAGTAGCCTGCCTGTTGATACATATATTAATTAAAATTAAAGAGTTTTTAAAACTCTTTGAAAACTACCTGTTCTGGAATTACATAGTTAAAAAGAGGAGAAAACCCAAAGCATAAGTATCTTTTGGGAAAGTTATCTTAATTGAATTTGAAAGAAACTTGAAAAATCACAGCAATGTTGCGTAGAGGCTTTTCAATGATGATTCCCCTTTAGAGATTCTATCTTACCAAAGACAAAACAAATTATTTGCATTAACTGTTAAAATTCTCTATCAGTACTTTGGCTTTTTACTTGGAGTAATCTTGTAAATCCCTCATAACTAAGCAGGTTCCAGACTCTTTTATTTCTTAAGAATGCTGCAGCATTCAATCAGTTAGGGTTTACTTCACAACCTTCCCTATGATTCTGCCAGCTTTAGGGTAAAGAGAATAAGACAGAGTTCCTTCCAAAGACAGATGTAACTTTCATTTACTGGGTTTTGATTGGATTCTTTTTGAACCAAACAGGCGATCTCTTGGCCAACGTCAGAGGCTTTGATACCCACTGGATTAAAGTTAAATCCAGTGTGTTTTTCTTAAAGGGTAAATCGGGGCCTCTGAGTCACCTAGTTCCCTGAGGATGGTTTTCTGTCTGCCAGTGGAGGCCCACTAACTTACTAATGTCTAGCCTGATCGCATTTCATTCTACCTCTTCGTGTAACTAAAGTTCATTTGAGTGTTGAATAGATAGTTGCCGTTCTAGCAGTCTAACATCTGGTAAAAATATTCAGCAGAATGAGGTGGTAGACTGTTTTTTATTGCTATAGGTGAGGTAGACTATCTCTGAATATTCCTCCATGTAAAAGACTTACTGCAAATTAAAAGAAAGCAGCAGCAAACAGCATCTCAGAGAGAAAGAGAATGAGAGAGGCTCTAGTTTAGCCTGCTTCCTGCTGTGCTGGTTTTATACTTGCAGATGTATTTATTATATTGGGGAGAACTCAAAAATGACTCTCCAGTCCAAAGAGGTACTGCCCATTCTATGACCTCAGAGCTCTACCACCTCATTCCTAAATTGTTCTGCCTGTTTAGACCAGATCTATCACTAAAGCAATCAGTTGAAACATTTTCTTGATGCCGTTCATCCTGGTTTGTCTTTCAGTTTAGGCAGGAGTATCTAGATACACTCTACAGATATGCAAAATTCCAGTATGAATGTGGCAACTATTCAGGAGCAGCAGAATACCTGTACTTTTTTAGAGTGTTGGTAAGTATTTTCTTATTTTTAGAGCATACTTTTAAAATGTTTGTCGAGGCCCTGCTTGTAGGTCCTGCATTGGACATCCATATGAACTTGCCATTTATTTTGATAGTGTTAATATGAATATTCCTTTTTCAGAGAACATTTTCTAGTAAACCCTTGAATTGTTTTCTACATCTGCAAAAAGGACAGTATCAGGCCATTCATTCTTTCTGTTCAATTTTTGAATGTGTGAGTAGAGTGGGTTTGGTGCTCTTGTTAGAATATACTTCATATCTGCAGTAGTGCTACTGCCCTATCTCTGGAATATCCTTCCTACCTATTCAGCTTCTCCTGAATTTTAGGACATTAGAGAGAACACCTTGATTAGATAGGTCTTCAGGTTATTGAAGGGAGATTGAAATGGCTCTTCATATTTTTAGTATGGTTTATGAATGTGGCTTACTGCTTCATTTTCATATTTTTGACCTTATTTTGGTTTTTATTGCTGTAGTTGTAGTATAAACTGTGTTTAGATGCTGTTTGGCAGGCAACAGGGTGTATAAAACTGAAATAAAGAAAAGAAAAAGAAATAAAGAAAAGCATAGAATGTGCTAATACACTTGTAACTAACTTTCAAGAAGAGAACAGTGATAAGATGCTTACAGATAAAATTAGGTTCACTTAGAATCCACTGTTGAGAATTTTGTTGGATTTACCTTGAATAATATGAAGAAGTAATGGCCATGTGTTTTGGAAATGGTTTATACCAAAAAAACTCAGTTCTTGCTGCAACAGAGTAGCATGGCTAAACCAAGATTCTGTAAATGCAGCTGTGACTAACTTTCAACAAAACGAAGAGTTAATTCGGTACACTATGAGTGCACTATGATCAGAGACTGAGGCCCCCCTCTGAGGGAGGTTTGGAGGATAGCAATAAGGGAGAGAGCCTTCTCTGTGGTGGCCCCGACTGTGGGAAGCTCTCCCCATTGAGGTCTGTCTGGTGCCAACATGGTCATCTTTTGTCACCAGGATAAGATTTTCCTCTATTCCCAGGCGTTTGACAGCATGGGATAGGATGTTTTAGTTATTTTTGAGGTCTTGATACTTTAATTCTTAATTATTTTTAATTTGTTTTTAAACTGTTTTAAATTCTGGAATGATAAAAGGTTTTTTAAAAAATGTGACCCGCCGAGAGAGCTTCGGCTATTGGGTGCTATAGAAATAAATAAAGGTTTTATATTAAGTTTTATCATTCTGTGAACCGCTTAGAGAGCGTTGGCTTTAGGGGAGTATAGAAGTGTAATGAATGAATGATTATTCATATCACTTGTTAGTCTCTCTGTGTGTGTGTGTGTGTGTATGTGTGTGTGTGTGTTTGTCAGAGGGATACATTTTGAAAGAAGATCTAGTATTCTATTGCAGTCCTAGCATAGTAAATGTATTGTGGCTGGCTGAATGAACATTTTATTTTAAGAAATGGAAACTTACATTTGGGAAAATCCAGATACCGAACTACTCTAGCATATCCTTCCCTGAAAGTAAGTTACTGTGCAGTGCCAAGTGAAGTTGTATGGAAGTAAGCCAAAATAGGAAGTGTAAGTTTTGTTACCTGAGCTCTTTGGCTCAAAAGTCAAGCAAAATAGCAGTTTCCCCTGTGGGCATTTAAAATATGTATGTTTCTAATATCATATAAGACTTCTGAAGTGTATGAAAAGGATTATATGATATGCCTATAAAATTTTAACCTCCCTAAAATCTCTGCGCAAAACATCCAGTGATATGACAACTCTTGATCTCCCTTGGGACTGAAGCACCATTCATACCACAGTGACAACTAACGTTAGCCTTTGTTCTGATATGAAAAGCTTGTGAAAAAAAACAAGTTTAGGATAGAGGGATCTCTTGCTTATAGAACTGGTCATGGCTAGTGCTCAATTTCTCCCCTTTTTTACGTTACCTTAAGTATTTTCTTTACAGTGTCTTTTAGAACTTGGCTAATGGTTAAATATGTTCTACAAATTGTAAAATGATGGTTAAGTATGGTACTATTGATGGTTTGATATGAAACTTGCTTACTCATCTTTGAGCAAAAATTCGTTTTTTAAAGCAGTTGTTTGGGAAACACAAGCTATGAAAGAACCATTGTCACAGATCTGAGACTAGAAAGTTACTCTCTGAATGACTTTGTGTAGTTCAGCTCTGTTTCAAATAAAAGTGACTGGCCCTAGAACTATTGCTACTTGGAATAAGCTTAACTACTGGGGGTGGGAGACATAAGGGGTGGTGGTCAGCATTGTCTTGCTTATTTTAATTGTCTTTTTCTTTTGCCGTGTATATGAACTTCTGTTATAGGGCAGCCTATAAATATATTGAAATAGCTCGTACTGAGCTGTAATGGTGCATGTTGGAATTGTACAGTTTCCCTTCTTTTGGATAAAGATATCTTGAGTTGAAATTACGTAAAGGTCATAATGTCCACAGCCATCTCTTTTAAAACAGTCTGTGCAACCCATTACTTTTAGTGGCCTGGTTTTTGTCTAGATTTTCCTCATTCTGATTAGCAGAGGTTTTCAGTAGAGTTGGTGGTTTTACTAGTTAAGCTTTAAACCCTTTCAAATTAGTGCGTGAAACCCCAAGCTTTACTGAAGTACTGTAGATGAAGTAATCCTTATTGCTTGCATTGAAAGTCCTGTGCAGAAGCTGCGGCTGCCAATTTTCCAGGCTTCCCTGGTTTTTTTTAATCTCCAGCTGAATCTCCTTGGAAATGCCTACTGCTGATTGTTTCCTTGAAAATCAAAACTGATTTGCTAAATGAAACACAGCTCGTTTTCCCAAAATTGTGGAGCAAGCATGTCAGTGGCATATTTTCTCTCTACTGGTGCCAGCGAGTCTCTAATCAAAATGTTTGACCTAGAGAAATATTAAATTATTGTGGTTCTTGTAATTGGATTCACTTATTTAAAACAGGTTCCATCAACAGATAGAAATGCTTTGAGTTCACTCTGGGGAAAGCTGGCATCTGAAATTCTGATGCAGAACTGGGATGCTGCCATGGAGGACCTTACAAGGTTGAAAGAGACAATTGATAATAACGTGAGTTTAGTTTTGATCACATATTGACATATATCTAAGGTGGGAAGTGCAGAAGCTGCTGGATGTTGGCAAGTATTTAATACCAACTCATGTTCTTCTCAGATAGTTACAGTTAATAGTGCTCTTCACCTTTCAGATGGTGTTTGCAAGTTCTAATGTGCCTGAAAAGTTAACAAAATTAGCTAATAAGTTGATGATCTCACCTTAGTTGAGAGAAGGTTGGAGTCTAGCTTTCAGAAATGAAACAGCAGGTAGCTAGGTATCATGGTGGTTCAAAATCATGGTGGTCCAAAACTGTGTAGGAATGAGTGCATTTGGGGACATGTATTGTTCCCGTATTGCTCTTGTTCTTGTGCTGACATTTGGATCTTGTTAGCAGCCCCTGATGGAAGCATTCCAACATGCAATGTGCAGATAGTAGTCTGCTTCTAATAGGGCCAAATAGAAAAGAGGGTAACACTAGAGGGCAGAGCATGGTAAGGCATGTAAAACCATAGTTCACTAGAATGTATGCTTAATAAATACGAAGTCATATGTGATGGACAGCTTATGCCCATCTATTACTATGGCATTTCATCCATTTTAAGTGCATGATGAAGGGGATACTGTGGGAATTCTGTAGAAAGCTAATCACAAATTCATATTTGTACTTCTGTCATAGTTGCACATCTAGTTGAAGGAATTGGTTGCTTTATATTATCAGTGTAAACTAATTCAATAGAAAATCTGATTATTATTTTCTATCTTGGGTTAAAATGGGCCAAAGAAGAAATTTAAAAATTGTGTAGGCTTGGATCTTAAGATAAGCTAACTTAAGGAGTTTCCAGAGGATCAGAATGAATTGAAATGTTGATAGTTGCTGCATTTCAATTCTCTCTGACCTCCTTGTTTACAACCCCCCCCCCCAAAAAAAAAATATATATATTCTGGTAACTCAGGAAACACTCAGTGCATCTGATTAAATGAATTGCACTCAGTGAAAGCTTATACCATATTAAGTTTTAATATTTAGGGTACCATAAGACTTCGCAGCCCCCTGTGCTCCCCAAAAGCCTCTCTGGAGAATTAGAGAGCTCTCCTGAACTAACTTTCTAGATTCTTTGAGAGTATTAATAAACATGTAGACAGGGGTGATCCAGTAGACATTGTTTACCTGGACTTACAAAAGTCCTTCACCAAAGAGTCCTGAGCAAACTTAGCAGCCATGGAATAAGAGGAGAGGTCCTCTTATGGATCAGTAACTGGTTAAAGAACAGAAAGCAGAGAGTAGGAATAAATGGTAAATTCTCCCAATGGAGGGAAGTAAATATTGGGGTCCCATAGGGATCTGTAGTAGAACCAGTGCTTTTCAACCTGTTCATAAATGATCTGGAATTAGAAGTGAGCAGCGAAGTGGCCAAGTTTGCGGATGACACCCAGTTATTTAGGGTGGTTGAAACAAAAAGGGATTGTGAAGTGCTCCAAAAGGATCTCTCCAAACTGGGAGAATGGGCGTCTAAATGGCAAATGCGGTTCAGTGTAAGCAAGTATAAAGTGATGCATGTTGGGCCAAAAAATCCCAACTTCAAGTATAGCCTGATGGGATCTGAGCTAGCGGTGGCCAACCAGGAAAGAGATCTTGGAGTTGTGGTGGACAGCTCAATGACAATGTCAACCCGGTGTGTAGCTGCTGTAAAAAAGGCAAACTCCATGTTAGGCATAATTAGAAAAGGGATTGAGAATAAAACTGCCAATATCATACTGCCCCCATACAAATCTCTGGTGCGGCCACACTTGGAATATTGTGTACAGTTCTGGTCACCATATCTAAAAAAAGATATTGTAGAGCTGGAAAAAGTGCAGAAAGGGGCAACTAAAATGATCAAGAGGCTGGAGCATCTCCCCTATGAGAGAAGGTTGCAACAGCTGGGATTGTTTAGCTTGTGGGGAAAGGAGAGTAAGGAGAGACATGATAGAGGTCTACAAAATTATGCATGGTGAGGAGAATGTGGATAGGGAGACATTTTTCTCCCTCTGTCAAAATACTAGAACCCGGGGTCATCCTATGAAGCTGATTGGTGGGAGATTCAGGACAGATAAAAGGAAATTCTTCTTCACACAGTGCATATTTAAACTGTGGAATTTGCTACCACAAGATGTAGTGATGGCCACCAATTTGGGTGGCTTTAAAAGGGGGTTGGACAAATTCCTGGAGGAAAGGACTATCAATGGCTACTAGTCCCGATGGCTGTGTGCTACCTCCAGTACCAGAGGCAGTGAGCCTATGTACACCAGTTGCTGGTGAACATGGGTGCGAGGGTGCTGTTGGATTATGCCGTGCTTGTGGGTTCCTGGTCAACAGCTAGTTGGCCACTGAACAGAATGCTGGACTGGATGGACCCTTGGTCTGATCCAGCATAGCTCTTATGTTCTTATACGGGATGGGACACAGGAACTGCTGTGGGGATAAGAAGATTTCCTTTTGGAATTGTAAGTTAACTTAGTTTCCAATCTTTTAACAGTTAACAGTTCAGTAAAATACCTTTCTATTTTTCAGTCTGTCAGCTCTCCACTCCAGTCTCTTCAGCAGAGAACATGGCTCATTCACTGGTCTCTCTTCGTTTTCTTCAACCATCCCAAAGGCAGAGATAACATCATTGATCTCTTTCTCTATCAGCCCCAGTGAGTTGTGTTGTACCTGCAGAAGCAAAGGGGGCGTATGAGGGTACAGTAGTAGTTCAGTTTCCTGCTCTGATGGTGATAAACTCCAACTACTGGAAGGTCACTGTAGCTTGCTGAGATTCTTGAAGCCCCTGCAATGAAAGGAATCTTTGGAACATCAAAAATTCGAAGTTATTCAGAATGCTGTATATAATGAACCATAGTTGAGGGACTGGGGGAGTTATGTCTGCACTGGTGCCTCAGACATCCTAAACATTGGGACATACTTAATTAGGCTGTTGTGTACCCTTGAAGTGAAATGTGCTACCATATCCACCCCACAGTTTTTGAGGCTATCATCCCATACACTCTTACATGCAAGTAAACGCTTGTGAAGTCAGTGGAATGTGAGTAAACCTGCATAGAATCAGGCTGAATGGATGTTGAGTCCCACCATTAGGAAATAGGGACCTTAACTGCAGTTAAGGACTTCAGTGGTAGATTGACCACATTAATAATTTGGTAAGAACCCTTGACAAAATTGAAAGTTGCGAAGTCAAAGCACTTGGCTTTCTAAGGTATGGTCATGCTATGTGATTAGCAATTTGGTATTTAGTCTGCGAAGTTTGAAGTTTTCTGCAGTACTAAGATGTGGCAAATACTGAAGGAATGAATATTAGAGATGCAATCCTTTCAGTAGCAACTGTCATAAAGTTGGAAGCGGCATTATTTCATAGATAACGTCACCTGTGCTTGACATCATCACTGATAATTGCATTACATTTAAAGTTCACAAAGATTTTAAGAGTGCAGGCTATCTATTTCATTGAAATTGGGTAGTGATGTAAGTGTTGCATGAGGTAATGCATGGATTCATTGTGTTTCAAGGACGTATGATTCATCAGCTGTAGCCATTATATGCAGACTGTGGAAGTAGTTTGTGTGAATTCATCTCTAGATGGAACTGAAATTGAACTACCCCTCCAAGTAGTTACGTTGAATTTTTTGTTATGATGACAAGACTTTCAGTTAAGTTTTGCACCCTTTTTTCTGTCTGTAATTAATGCTGATTTGCACTGAACATCCTTTTTGCATAATGGCAGTGAATCCATATTTTGTGCAATGTATCATATTCTTAAAACTTGCAGGGGTCTGAAAATCTGTGTGTAATTACATGTATGTTGTGTTCACCTGGTATGCAGTGTATAGCCTTTCATGATTTGTTTGGAGATGTAGGATTGATTAAAGGGTACATTATGTAGAGCGCATCTTTCTTTAAGACTGTCCCAGGGCAGTTGTAGTTATTCCTTGTCCTACAGCATTTAGCACTGATATTTTCAATTCACTACTACAGTTTTAAATAATTTCATGTTCCTATTAAGGCAAAGGTATATCCTGATTTTAAGTCCACAACAGCATGGAAATGTGATCAAAATCCCCCCATCCCAAGTAGCTAAACTTAAAATTTACAATCTGTTCTTGAACTTGTGAAATAAGAATTGTGCCAGCCTGTTAATCTATGGCAAATTATTTTGTTGAAAGCTAAACCAGATATATTTAAAGTGCTTAAAACAGACTAAATTGAAAAGGGGGGAGCTCAGTAAGTAGTAGAAAGGAGACCAGAACAACCCCAGAAAGGGGGGGGGGGCAGAGGAAACCAGAGCATACCGGACAGAGGGTAATAAGCCGATTCCCTGTTTCTTCCAGTTTACTAGACTCAGGTTACCTGCATAGTGTCTAAAGCTATACTACCATTCTATGGGGGCAGGGGGAGAATTAAAAAATCCAAGGAGTTTGTTCACTCAGATGCCTACAAACTTGACTCACATTTGGATTTTGCTTTTCTGAGGAACCTTGGAAGTATACTCCCCCCACTCCCTTATCCTCAGCTCTTCTCGGTAGGTTAACTGTGAGAGATTTGTAGTGTGGTGTAGTGGTGAGAGTGTTGGGCTGGGAGAACCGAATTCTAGTCCCCACTTGGCCGTGGAAGGTCACTGGGTGACTTTGGGCCAGTCTCAGACTCTCAGCCCAACCTACCTCACAGGGCTGTTGTTGTGAGGATAAAATGGAGGAGAAGGACGGTGTAAGCCACCTTGGGTTCCTTGCAAGAGGAAAAAGGGTGGGATAGAAATGCAATCAGTCCACCTGTTGAAGCAGAGACCAGGCTTCCCACATCCAAATCCAGCTCTCTTAACTATTGCTTCAAGTAAAAACTATTTCTGGCACTTTGGAATTTATTCTTGGAGCCCTATTTGATGGTCCCTTGCAACTTAATCTCAAAGTGGTCTGTGCTCAGCAGGGATAAAACAAAGGTTTGTAGGAATAATCAGGGCTGAGTTCATGGACCAAGAGCCAGGACTCAGTATCTTGCCAGAGGTTTGGCCACCATTCTGTTTCTTTGCTGAACCCCCAATGCTGCTGGAGATCCAGTAGGCAAGGGGTTTTCCTCTTCTAGCTTTCTTCCAGGGCAGGAGGCTGAGCCATCTTGTGTACTTGTTTCCTTCAAAGATTTCTGCCTCTCATTCTAAATATTCTATTTGTCTAGGTATCTTAATGCAATTCAGACAATGTGCCCACATATTCTTCGATACCTGACTACAGCAGTGATAACGAACAAAGATGTTCGAAAACGTAGGCAAGTGTTGAAGGACTTAGTCAAGGTTATTCAGCAGGTAAGGAATAATAAGATCAAATTCACTACAGTGTGATATATTCCATATGTTCATGGCCAGCCTCAGTTTTTTTAGGAGGTTGATAATGTTTAACAAGCAATGAAACTGCCTGCTTTTAGCACGGGGGAGCAAGGTTCCATCTTTCATGATTTCTTGTATCTCTGTGAAACTGCTGGATGAAATCATCTGGGCATTTGGGCTGGGCTGCTGTCAGAATGCTGATACCTAGCTCTTTGGTTTCTGTTGTTCAATCCCTGAGTGAACTGGTGAAACTTTGAACTGGAACTTGGGGGCACTTTTGGATTGGATATGGGTGAACCAGGGTTTTGACTGGGGCCAGAAGATAAGGCTATATTAGACCAATCTGGTGTCTATTTCACTGGTTAATAACTTGTTTCTGGGCTCAATACAAGGTACTGCTTTTACCTTTACATTGCTAAACAGCCTGGGGCCAGAGTATCTGGAAAACTACAGCCTCCTGTAGAAGGTAGATTGTTAAACAATTGGGAGTCAGAAATCCGTCTCGATCTACTGTAAATCGCTCAGAGGTCTACCAGTAGATCCCAGTCTACCTTCTATAATTTGCCTAAGAACTCTTTTCTACCGCTGCAGCCATTATCCTGCCCCTTGCCATCTGAAACATGATGGGAGAATGACAGAGGGCATTTTGGGTGTGGTGCCTTGATTATGGAACAGTCTGTCAAGAAAAGTATGTCCAGCCACTTCACTGTTCCCATTCAAAAGGCCAGTGAAGACTGGTTTCAGCAATTATTTTATTAAGGTCTTCTGTAAGAATCTCAATTTGTTGTTTTTTATTTTTTACTGGATCTCCAGTGTGTTGCCTATAGACCAGTGTGTCCAGAGACACACCTCCCTTGGGCCCGCCAGGCTCCCTGCCCATCCTAATTTTTATTAAGATTTGTTTTTATTATTTTTTAGCTGGTACACTGGCATGCCGTAAAGCAGAGTGCTGCTCATCAGCACCATCTTTATTTGGTTCCAAAAAACGGCCTTTGTCTTTCAGAAGGGAAGACCAGAATGCTCTGTTCCTCCGCTGCCAGCCTGCTCACTCACATACATGGACGTCCATGCATTTGCCTGCATGCAAACCATGTTAACATCTCTTTAACACTGAATATCTGGTGAAGGTGATCAGCATTAACCAGCTTTCTTATAAACATTTGTAGGACTACTAAGTCATGAATAATGATTTTTAGGCTCATCTCATACCGGTTCCTCCAAACTGTTTCTGTTGCTATAAATAATTTTGATAATATAAACTTTCGGAGGTACTATTTGGAGGTGTTTACTTGTACAACTACTTTTCAATGTGCAGGAATCTTATACCTACAAGGACCCAATAACAGAGTTTGTAGAATGCTTGTATGTGAACTTTGACTTCGATGGAGCTCAGAAAAAGCTGAGAGAATGTGAATCGGTAAGGATCTTTTAAGAAGTGTAGTCCTAACAAATAGAAGCCTCTAAATGGCCACTGTGACAGTTAAATTATCTCTAAACTGAGGCAAGCTGTCTGACTGCTGGGAACGGGGTGGAGGGTGGGGGACAGAAAACCAAGGGGCGGGAGGGGGAATGGAAGAGAGTGACTAGAAACAGGAGCACTCCATGCTGCCATGTGCCTCAAGCACTCATTGTGTTGAAAAACATCCTAAACAAACAATAAAGAACTTTTTTGCAGGTCCTGTTTGTTTATATAACACTAATATTGATACATATAAAAATAAATATGTGGTTGTTGATCACTTCACAGGGGGCTCAAAATTGTTGGGGCATTTCCTAATGAAGTAGAGCTGTAACATATGCAGTCAGTCCAAGGCACCCTAACTACTAGGTAAATCTGCAAATGTAGTGCTGGTACACCTCCCCTTCAAAGCAGGGGACTCGGAATTGTGCCCTATATGGTTAGACATGCTCCCAGCCTAGGTAGAAAGCTGAAACTTGGCAAGCATACAGCTAAAGAAATCCTGATAAACAGAAAAGCCTGGGAAAGGGAATTATAAAAGAGTCCCCCGAGAAGTGGACCTCAAAATGATTACAATGCTTCCAGGCTACCCAGATATCTGAAATTTGGCACCTACGTAGTCCAAGGAACTCTGATTGCTAAAAGCCTGAAAATGGGACACTTCTTGTTGTTGTTCAGTCGTGTCCGACTCTTCGTGACCCCATGGACTATAGCATGCCAGGCCTTCCTGTCCTCCACTCTCTCCCAGAGTGTGATCAAGTCCATATTCATTGCATCGGTGATGCTATCTAGCCATCTCATCCTCTGCCGTCCCCTTCTCCTTTTGCCTTCAATCTTTCCCATCATCAGGGTCTTTTCCAGAGAGTTTTCTCTTTGCATTAGGTGGCCAAAATATTTGAGCTTCAGCTTCATTATCTGTCCTTCCAATGAGCACTCAGGGTTGATTTCGTTTAGGATTGACTGATTTGACCTCCTTGCAGTCCAGGGGACTCATACGAGTCTTCTCCAGCACCACAGTTTGACACTTCTTGTTCCTTATACTCAAAATTTGTGTCATGTAGTTTACCTCTTAATGGAAGCCAGCATTATAGCATGTTGCAAGCCAAGCCCCATGTAGAAGGTAATGTTGAATCAGACTGTAGTTTAAGGAAAGGGGACATGTTTCCAAGTGCTCCATATAATCTTACCATCATTTGTGCTGTTTCCAGCCATGCTTCTTCATGGTCCAACTACATGCTATGTGCTGTCTTGCAGGTTCTTGTGAATGACTTCTTCTTGGTGGCATGTCTTGAAGACTTCATTGAGAATGCTCGCCTCTTTATATTTGAGACTTTCTGCCGCATCCACCAGTGCATCAGCATAAAGTAAGAAAACTAGAAGCATAATAAAAACTCTTTCTTTTGTAGTCAGATAAACCATATTTAAATGATACTGTGAAGTTGCTTCAATTGTAGCTGAATTACAAGGAAATTTTTTTAACATACTAAAAAGTGGAAGATGAAGTGTTAAAGCTATATTTTACAACATTTGAATGTTAAAGCTATCCCTTGTATACCTATTACAAACGGCTTGGGGCCAGGTTACCTGAAGGATCGCCTCCTCCCATATGTGCCTGCCCGGACCTTAAGGTCATCATCAGAGGCCCTTCTCCGTGAGCCCCTGCCAAAGGAAGTGAGGCAGGTGGCTACTAGGAGGAGGGCTTTTTCTGTTGTGGCACCCCGGCTCTGGAATGAGCTCCCTAGTGAGGTTCGCCTGGCGCCTACATTGTACTCCTTTCGGCGCCAGGTGAAGACCTTTTTATTTTCCCAGGCATTTTAGCTTTCTAAATTTTTATCTTTGCTGTTTTAAATCTGTATTTTAAACTCCTGTACTGCTGCTAGGTTTTATTGTGGTTGTATTGTTATATTGTGGTTTTAATGTTCTATATATTTTAAATTGTTTTATTGTGTGTTGTTTCGTTTTAGTTTTTGTGAACCGCCCAGAGAGCTTCGGCTATTGGGCGGTATAGAAATGAAATAAATAAATAAATAAATAATAAATAAATAAACTTTGAATGGGAAGCAATTCTAGTGGAAGCAGAGATAGGAAATTGCTTCCTTGTAGGATATATCTTGATGCTGGTACTCTTCTAATTCATTCTTCAGGTAAATCTTACTTTGTAATGGAAGCTACTCTAACACCAGGCCTGCTGTTGCTCTTATCTCCTCCAGCTACTTAGATCTTCTCCAAGCATTCAGGGCTCGTGGAAAATGCAAGAGTAACGTATTGTGTGTGGTGGAGAAGCTTAAGGGCAGGCTTCAATCACGGTAGCTTTAGATGTGTAAATATTACACATCTAATATTTTGGGGAGTGCATTCAAACATAATCATATGCTGCTTTGTGTGGAACAGCTCAGAAATTAGGGAAAGCAGGGCAACAGGTTAGCTAATGCAGGAATGGGTTAATGTGGGAGGATCCTGTGATACAGGAATGGTTTAGCCGGGGAGGATCCTGTGCTCCTGATGTTCTGCCCTTGTATAGACTCACTGAGTAAGGCGTCATTACTAATTTGGATACTATTGTTGCAGTTTGAGCCACAATGAAGTGCTGATCCTAAGACTGCCCTTTTGGAGGTACAGGCTGTATTCAGATGATCACAATTTTCAAATGATCGGGAATGTGCAGAGAAATTGCATCCCTGATTGAGCCAGTGGCCACTTTTGGATGATCATATATCTGCTTAATAAGCTGAGATATGAATGAGCCTTCTGCCCGTGCACACAATCCATTTATTGCTTTCTTTGTAGCATGAGCAATTAAGCAAGGAAGCTTCTAAGCATAGTTTCCGACTCCATTCAAATGGGGAAATGATGGTTACCAACTTCAGAACAAGCCAAGCTATTAAAACAACTTCAAACCTTGGTTTAATATCTTGGCTTTTCCTAAGCTGGTAACCATAGTTTCCTGGTTTGGACAAAATGAGGCGGTATATGGTTAATTAGAAGCCTCCTAATTTGATTTGTTAAGGAGTGAAGGGACTACACATGTAGACTTGTTCATATCTTGGTTTATAAAGCAGAAATATGGTCATTTGACAACCAGCTGTCACTGTTGCTGGTCATTCCAAAATGACTGGAATGTTGCCGTGAAATACCCAGAGGGTGGGCTGTAGCGGCATCTAACCTCTGGAAAAACCTCCCTTGTGTAGTTCAAGAGGCAGAAAACGGGACATCTTTCAAACACCTCTGAAAACGCACTTGTTCACCCAGGGTTTCCCTGGGCTGTAGGTAAATTAATTATGCTGCTCCATTTTACTGCTCCTTGATTTTTGACTGTAGTTGGAAGTGTTTTTAATGCTGTGTTTTAATGTTTTTAATACTGTATTTTAATATTGTGAACCACTGAGAGATTTTTTTATATTCAGCAGTATATAAATGCCGCAAATAAATAAAATAGTAAATTTCACTCTACAGTGAAAACCAAAAGAGCAATACAAGAATATGTTAGACTCTTGTGTTCCTCTGGAGCCAGAGTAGGTTGGGTGACATCAGCACTGACTCTGCCAGCTTTAATGCTGGAAACAAAAGGAGCCAGAATAACTATTGCCTTGAGTGTTGTAATGTGGGCAGTATCCAGTGCTGCCCATCTGCGCACGGGGCCCTCTGCCATTTTCGTTCCATGTGTGGCCGTGCCGATTCTGTTGCACCAGCAGCACCCGCTGCTTGTGCAGTGGAGATTTAGCCCTTCCAGGGGCAAGCTCCTAAACAAGCAGAAACAGTCGTTTCTGGAACTTGGAAAGTCAGCGGAGTTCCCTTATGCCAGCTCCACCTGCCTACACCGTTCCAGAAACAAGCATTTCCTATTATTTTGGGTTGCCACCAGAAGCGGTAAATCTCCATTCTGCAAGCGGTAGGTGCTGCTTGCCAAACTGAATTGGTCGGGCTGGCTGCGCACGGGCAGTCACCGTTCTGCCTTGTGTCACTTTTCATCTGCTGCTGCTGTATTTTTAATATTACACTTAAAACTACTTTAACTATCACAGAAATGTTTTCTTATAGCATTTTCCATCACTAGCAAATGCTATTATATTCCTATCAGTCAATCTGGTTTTAATCAACTACTTTTTCATGTAATAAGTTACAGTTTTACAGTTGAGATGTTAAACTCAGCAGACACAACAATGTGCTAGCAAATAGCAGTTGGTGACTTGGATCTTTTACAGTTCCTTCTTGTGTTTGACCAGTAATGGCTCCTTTCACACTTGATACATAATTCACATGATTAGATAGGTGGGCCTTGATGCTGGTCCAGACTAATACAAAATAAATTCTCACGGTCCCTGGGAGTGGGAATCATGGTGAGGCTCATACACTCATATGAGCAAAGGTGGCTGATAATGGAAATGTGGATGTTTGCTCCAGTGGGAGCTTCGCACTGTAGGTGTAGGAGACTGTAGTTGAAAATTTCTTGAGTTGGGGGTCTTGCTCACAAGATTGGTAGCTAGTATTGTCAGCTGATCCAAGAAACTGTAAAGTAGAAAAGCACAGGCTTACATGAAAATATGCTAAGTGTGTTCTGTGTCAGCTACATCTCAAATGATGCTATTATGATTTGCTAGACTTAGCCAAAGGGTATTACTCTGGCAGAGCTTTTGAAAACAGTTTTACTTGTCTTAAGTATGTGCGTGTGTGATGTCAGAGTGTAGACAGTTAAGGAATTGTGTGTGGGGGTGGTTGGGAGGAGAGATTCCCATGTCTCCTTGAGTGTGGTGGCTTTACTAAATACTTTGAAGCTTTATAAATCTGAAAAAGTAAAAAACCACACTTCCTGAAAATTTTATCTTTCATCTTTGTTTGTCTAGTCGGCCTGAACAGGCCTCTGTGTGAGAGCCTGAATATGTGAATTCCAAATCTTGCCTTTCAAAGGTTGCCATATCATGCTGACCTGTTCTGATCAAACTAAAAGTGTATTAGCTCCTGTACATTAGATCAGTGTCTTCAAACAAGAGTAGTAACTGATGCTATTAAATGTAAAAACATTACCAATTTGGCGAAAGAACATGAGTGAATCAATACAGTTTGTAAGAGGAAGGGCATTCGATTGGGCTGTCTTGCTTAATTAGTCATTGTAACACAACTGATTGTAGTCTTTGCATGGTACACTTACAGGCTTGTTTTCAACAACTGCACAATACCTCACACTAAAACACCCTTCCCCAATGTGGTGCCCTCCAGATTTGTTGGTCTCGCATCATCCCAAACCAACAATGTCCTGTTGGCTTGAGATTATGGGGGTTTAGTCCAACACGTGGGAGGCACCAGGTTGGGGAAGTCTGTGCTACAGGGACACATTCAACACTAATGCTAATGCAATATCCACAGCCAAAAATAAGCTATCTATTCAATATTTTAAGACTGGTTTCTGAAGGACTTGAGGGAGTATCTAGGAACATTAGACACTTTTTTTGGTAACATAAAATAATTAAGGGCAGGATAACAATCCAGTTTGAAGCCTAAATTTATTTTAGAGGAGAGGATAAAAATCATAAACCAAATGTAGAATAACAGTTCTTACTTCAGTCTCTAAGATTTTTCTGCATATTTAATATCAACGATATTTTGGCTGATAATGAGTATTAACCATTTGATCTTGCACCAGTCATATGGGTAAGATTCCAGCTCAAAAGTTTGGAACTAGAATAATGTCTAAAGCTCCATTGGCCGGGGGTGGGCGGGGATAACTGCTCTTGTTTGTCCCTCTTAAAGGTTTGTATGTGTGTCCTTCTCCCACCTTCCTCCCCTTCTACCCCCAACAGATGAATATTCCTGCACAGCCTCCATAGAATTTAAAAAAGAAAAGAAAAACAAGGTTCACAGCACAGGCATTGCTGTGGAAGAGTTAGTCTAACTGCTATTCATTGGTTGTGTGTTTAACAGCACAAGGTGTTTTTTTTTCTTTTTTTAAATAGGGTCAGTTATTTTCTGTTCTATAAGTTTATTTGTGATAATGAATGGGTGCCAACTGCCAATACAATATTAGGCAAGTTTGGCAGTTTCAAAGTTGAAATTAATTTTTTTCTGGTGGCTATCCTTAGCAAGTATGTGAGACATGAAGGCCTGGGAAAAAAATGGAAACATTCAGGGAAAAAAAGTTATTTCCCCAAGAACTATTTTTGTGTTTTCTGAAAAATTGAACAGCTTTGGATCATGAAACTGAAGGTGCCCCAACAGCTGTAGAGGAAGAGAACTCTGTTGAAATAGATGAGTGGTTGTCAACATATCATACAGGTTTTTTATTGCTAAAATTTATTAGTGCAGCCTTCCATATATGTTGGTGCCTTCCATATGTGTTGGACTACAACTTCCAGAATCCCCAGCTGTCTATGCCAACATATATGGAGGGCACCAAGTTGGAGAAGGTTGAATTAGGGCGCAATCCTATGGGGATAAGTGGCTGCCTCTGAACTTGGAGGCAACTGCTAATCCAATGTGGGTCAGGAGAAGCATGGAGGGGATCGTTCCCTCCACAATTCTCCAGCTGATTTCGGCTGTCTAGCTGTGGGAAGGTGGAGTGGGGGAGGAGACTACCGGATGACACATAGGATGTGTCGTACTGGCATTTCCGCCTTCCCCGCCTCGGAACACCCCGTGGATGCCCCATTTTGGCCGCTTTGCACTCCTCTTCCGAGCGCGGAGCACAGGGCCATTCCACGCTGCCTATGAGGCAGCACGCAGGCAGGGGGTAGATCAGTTCCTGGAAATCCGCTTATCCTATCGCTGTCTAGCCACTGACTAGCAGCCATAGGATTGCTCCCTTAGCGTGTCAGCAGATTACAGTACCTTTGTTTCTTTCTTACATTTAACCAATAAGGGAAGTATATAATATTGTCTTAAAATTTGTACAACTATTCTAATAAAAATCTACATAATACAGCATTTAAATCACATTAAGTGTGCTTTAATTTGTTTCCTCAAATATTTCAGGTCACGTACTTGCAGTGCAGGGTTCCCCAATGTGGTGCCCATGGGCACCATGGCGCCTGCAGGGACTTTCAGCGGTGCCCATGAAGCTCTCCACTCCCTGCCCTCTTAAAAAAAATGTTTTAATAAACACCTTGGAAAATGTTAAGGCATTCTTTTTTCCTCCTTCCTTTATAGCCTCTAGCCTTGGCCTTACTCTTCTCTCTACCTCTTTGCATTGCTTTCCCCCCTTCTTTCCCAGCTTTTAGCCATGCTGTTTTTCCCCCTCCTAAACTCTAACTTGATCTTTCTCTCCCCTCTACTCCTTTACCTTGCTATTTCTCCCTCCCTCCCTTTAGCCTCAAAATTTCTCTCCCCACAACCTCTTTAGCTCGCTTTTGACTAGCCAGTCCACCATGGCAGTCATTATAAGTCTAGCCACATCCTTTGTGGGAGCCATTTTGTGGAGGGGCCCACAGCGGTTTCTCAAATTCCCAATTGTTCTCATGGTTCTAAAAAAGGAGTAGAGCATTGAGACAAAGTTATAATGGGTTCCTTTTTTAGCTTTGTTTATTTTTCCTACTAAATTAGATCACTCTCTAGTGATTTTCCAATGCAAACTGAAAATTTTCTGATACAAAACACCCTATACAAATTAGTCTAATTTGCATAGGAAAAATTTTCAATTCAAAATTTTCCAGAAAACCCACATCACTGCATGGATTGCATGGTCAGCTTCCACATGAACAGAACCAAGCTATCCTTGTCCACATACATCCTGTGGTCATGTGGCAAAAACTCTACACAGGATACCGATGAAGCTAGCAGTGGGTTGCCACAGTCCCAATAGCACTTTTCCAGGCCACAACAATCACAGGAACCACTGGCGCTCTATCTGTGTCCTGCCTGGTCCATACGTATTTCACACAATTGTAAGGAACAAAGGATGGCTCAGACTTGCTCACATGTAGGGGAACAGTATGTGAACCAGCCAGAAGGCTCATACCTGTGAAAAGTTTACTGGATAAAATATCACATACATGACAACTGAAAAGGGAAACCTGTATACTGTTCTATTAGTAGTGCCTTTAGTCTTTTTTAGGAAAGACACTTGCTATTGAGTCTTCTGCAGTGCTTTCCAAATAGAATTTGTTCTTGGAATTTAGAATGGATATTATATGAAGATTCTCTAACTGGACTCCAGGCACATACCTCTGAATTGTAACTGAGAACCAGGTTTTCAAAGAGCACTTATTCATAAGGCTTTCAGAGGCTAGCACACAACATCCAACTTCAGTTCAGTTTCCTCAGATGGAAAACTGTCATTTTGATTCATTACCCATCTGTCATGTAGTATGCATATTTATTGCTGGATAATTGTACTAAATGTTATTGATCTTTAATGCCATGTGCAGTATATTGTGATTACCAGGCCACATTACACTTGAGTTATTGTTAATAAGTTTCTGTGTAGTTGAAATCCTAGAGTTGAAAATGAAGTCTGCATATTTAATAACTTGAGGTATGTTATCTTAAGACGGGCAGCCAGAAAATAAAATAGCTAGACTTAAGTTGAAGGTAGGCAGAGATTGCATTGGGGAATGATTAAAATAGAGACTTCAGTGTTGCACGTTGGCCAAGTTTCAGATAAAAACACTGGGCATTACTGAATTCTAGAAGCCGAGAGTAGAATAAGGTTTATAATTCTTGAGTGAGTGAAACACCAAAAGAAATGCCAAAAAGTTGTTAGAAAGACACAGGAAGTGCTGTCTGCGGAGTGCCTGTTGACAGGACAGCAAATCTTGCTGCTTGTCTCATTCTGTAAAGAACAAGAAATTGGGATAAGTCTGTTCATAAAATGACATCCTTGAACGAGTGACTCAATCGTTAAACCTTCTGTGTCAGACTCTCGTGTCTCGGGAACAAGTGATCGGATACAGCACATTGAAGTGCCGTCTGTCTAGTGCTTTATTTCTGATTGAGTTAAAATGAAACCCTCCCTGGAAGTATTACTTCACCAAAAGCCAGATGGATATTCTGCAAATGAAAAGTAGCTTAGAAGGCCCTTTTAGAGTATGTGTGTATGTTCTAGTGTTGTGGAGAAATTGCCTAGTTACCTAACCAAATCTAATTCTGTCTGGTTTCTGGAATATATAGTCCCTTTATAAACTTCATTGGCCCTCTACTTCATAAACTTCAACTATTGTGACTAGTGTAACATCTGAACTTGGTTTTAAATAGTGTATATAAAAAAGCTCATGAGCCATACTGGTTCCTAACCAGTTTGATTTTTACAGGGGTGGGCAGAAGGTAGCTTGGGAACTACTAGTAGAGCTCAGATGATTTGCAGTAGATAAGCAGGGATTTCTGCTTCCCAGTTATTTAACAATAGCATTAACATTATAAAACCCTCCCTGTCCTAAATTAGACTGTGGAAATGAAGAAAGCTTGAAGTAACCAGGAGTGGATTTTTGTGTGGAAGGACTGGGAGCTGCAGTTCTGGCACTCAAACCAAATCCTTGGGCTCAAGAATTCTTTCATTCAAATTGTGCCTTTTGCACCAGGCTCCAGTTGGTGAATCTTGGGGTTGATGTAAAAAAAAAAGATTCTGCAAGCCTGAATTCTGCCCACCTTGGATTATTAGACTACCTTAAAACAAATCAGAAGAAGTGTCTTGGATGTGTTGGACAGCTTACTTTTTCTGTGAATACCTCTTGGGGGATTTTCTTCTGTAGCGTAAATAGTATTAAGCACATGAATCCACAGTAGGTCTTAAAGGTTCTAGTCAAACATTTGCAAACTGTAATTACAAGCAGTAGTATCTCATTATTACAGTATGCCAGCTGTCAATCAGACAGGTCTCCTTGATACATGTTAGATTGCTTTTTAATCTAGGTCAGCTTTCCCCAACCTGATGCTCTCCAGATATGTTGGACTACAACTCCCAGAATTCCTCAGCCAGCATGTGTTGTAGTCCAAGACATCTGGAGGGCACCAGGTTGGAAAAGGCTGATCTAGAATATTCTGTTGTGCAAAAGATTGGTGCAAAGTATCTTTGCTTTCTCGTGTTTCCTACTCCTTGTTGCTTCTAGCTGTTAGAATATCAAGGCTGGCTATTGGCAGCCTCTTCTAAACAGTTTTAAAATAAACTGTATTGTGATGCTGGATCAACCCAAGACCTTTTAAAACACAATTGGGAACAATGTTGGAACCGTCAAATATATTAGATACTTAGCATATTACCTAATTCCAACTTTGGCAAGTACAAATGCACAAACGTCAAGGCCAGACCACACATTTCATTAAATGTCTTATTTCTCTCTTCCCACTTCCCCACCCCCAGTATGTTGGCAGATAAGTTAAATATGACCCCTGAAGAAGCTGAACGATGGATTGTGAATTTAATCCGGAATGCAAGGCTGGATGCCAAGATAGATTCAAAATTGGTAAGCCCCACATCGCTTTGCATAGCATTATCTGATCTGTTATAGGAAACTCTTAAAACTCATTGCTAGCTATAAGAGTGTACCTTCCCAAGCCACACAAGTATCTGTCATATTGCAGATATATTGTAGCCTGAGATACAGGGGGATATCTAAGGCCACATAGTAAGTTCATTCTTGAAGCAAGATTTGAACCATGGATCTGGCATACAAGTTGTGGCTCTAATTGGTATGTCATCCCAGCTTTTGAGCAAGTGAACCAGGACTTAATACAGGAGTATTGCAGCATACTACTGAAAATGAAGTTCTTCAAATGGCCCAGTGGGCAGAAGGGTATAACCAGAGATAATCAGAAGCTATTCACAAATGGAATTCATTTGTAAGATGTATTTTAAAAAGTTTTGTTTTATAGCAGATATGCAGGGAATCAGATTTATGAGATAAAGAAACAATGCACAAGAAACCAGAGGAAAATAAAAATACACTATACGTGAATTTTAGAGAAAATATAATGCAATTATTAAAACAAAAAGTAAAACGGTTAAATGAAAATGTAAAATTTAACTTCTGTAAACCGCCCAGAGAGCTTCAGCTATGGGGCAGGATAGAAATGTTAATAATAATAATACGTTGAAACATTTTAAAGAATGTTAAAATGTTTAAAGACTAACAAATAAGGTAAAGTGACTCTTACTTACAAGGTTTATATAATGCAGAGTTAGCTACACTTAGCCCTTTATAAAAACCCTACATATTCCATCAGCTCCCTAGTTAAAGCTTATGATGTTCCCAGCTGTATAACAGTTTGGCCTAAACGTTAAGAAAGAAAGATACTTACAGCTACCTAGCCTGGTCAGAGGAGACAAGCTTATGTGGACTTTGATGGATGTCCCGTTGTCCAAAGTGTAGGATCCAGTGGAATCCAAATAAAAAATAATCCAAGTAAAATTGGAGGAAAATGTTCAAACATAAAGTAGTGAAGTCTTAACCTCAGCCAGAAACAAAATGAAAGGAAATAAAAGGAGAAAGGAAGAGAATCATGGTAAATCTAGATATATTAAAAGCTGTCCACAAGCCAAAAATCTAGCTCAGTGGAAGGCTAGGTCTGTAAAAATCATAAGGAACCATTCAAATAATGAAGCTGTGTGGTCTGAACCTAAAGCGTTACTTTTAGGAGACAAGATACATTGGGACACCATATGGTACCAGGGAAGTATGAAGATGCATGTAAATAACAGAGGGGAAACAATCCCAAAGAACTAATAAAGATTAATCAGAACTGTGCAGTCTGAGGAAAAGTCAGCACAGAATAAACTAACTCATTGTGAAATTATTGAAAGGGAAAAAAACTCTAAAAGCAAAGTTCCAGGCCAAAACATCTGGAGGGTCGCAGCTTGCCTGCCGCTGTTATACATAGTCAAGGCCCAAAGTGTGGGTTGGGCTATCACAGATTACTGAAAGGAGAAAGTGGGGTTGCACATATCCAGCCATCTTAAGACCTGTTAACTCGGGCTGGAGTTGAAAGGGTGGCAGCAGGTGCTTGAGGTGGATTGCTGCAACAGAAGATTATGGATGGCAGCAGGTAGGTTGTGGGGAGCATAGAAAAGTGTGATACAGAAGTCTGTGCAGGGTACTTCTAGTTTAGCATTTTTATAGTAGCACTTTCTCACTAACAAATCCCCAATATATTAAACTCTCTGGGTTTAAACAGAGGTTTGGCAATAGATCTGTCAACTGGGAAAAGTTCTGTTATCTGTGTGGTGTTTTCAAAGTGTTTCCCACTTGGCAGCTTTTTGTCCCAAATCGATTGTTAAATTTGTGGGTGATTGAGTAGGGATGGACAGACTCACTGGAGTGTGTGCTCGGCAGGCTCTGGAGGGCTCAGCACTCTGTCCAGGACTGCATTGCAGCTGCCCGCTTCTCCATGTGAGCTACCATCTTTTACACTAGATGTGACTATATTTTCGTATATTGTTGCGCACAACGGTGGCTGCGAAGGGCCATTTCCACAATATTAGAGGCCTCTAATGTTGTAGAAATGGCTCTTTCTGGCCACCATTGTGCGCAAAAGTAAATATACAAAAATATAGAGCTCCATCTTGAGTAAAAAGGGCTCTGTATTTTTGTATATTTACTGTTGCGCACAACGGTGGCTGGAAAATATCTATGCTTTCTCCCTCCCCCCTCCCAGCTATTTGAGACTTGATGGGAAGAGGATGACGAGAAGGGTTTCCTTCTAGTCCTCCTCCCAACGAGGTACTGCCTTCGCGGTAGCTGTGATGGGAGGGGCAGAAAGGATCGCCCCCTCCGTGCCGAGCTATGGTCCCACAGCCACCCATCTGTGTGGGTAGCCATTATATGTAGAAATGTTGACTCGCTATTTTTTGTAAATCTTGTACACGGTGGTAGTCCAGAAGGTGCCGGCCATTGGGCGCAAGATTTTATTTATGGAAAATAGCAAGCCACAATTTTTACATATAATGGCAACATGCACAGAGGACAGGCAGCTGTGGGCACTCATGGGCGGGGCTGGTAAGTCCTCCCAGCATATGCAGCTTGGCGAGTGAGGGTGGAGGCTTGGTGAGCCACGTCTGGGGAGGCTGAGCGGGGTGGAATCTGATGGATTCTATCCCTATGTGGATGTTCGAACACCCATAGGATTGAGATGTGGTTTGGGAATTTGTTGAGGGAAAGCTACTGATAAATGCTTGGATGCTTAGGTGTACCTACCGTATACACACTAAGTATAGAATGGCAGAGAGGCTGAGACTTCACAGCATTGGATAAACATTAAGGTAATGGAAATGTACAGGCAGCCCTATTCAGCGCTGACACATAGATGAAAGGAATAACATCTTTATTGCCCTATATGTGCAGGTTACAGATGTTTCGTCACATAAAGGACACATAATATCCTGTAAACTACCTAGTGACCATGAGTATAAAATGAACGTGTACCAGTCATGATTGCCAACTGTATCCAGCATAGAGCCTGTCTTCAACTTTTGATGCAAAGTGGTTTTTTCTTTGTTTTTTAAGGGTCATGTTGTTATGGGGAACAATGCAGTGTCACCTTATCAGCAAGTGATTGAAAAGACCAAAAGCTTGTCTTTCCGGAGTCAGATGTTGGCTATGAATATTGAGAAAAAACTGAACCAGGGCAGTAGGGCTGAAGTAAGTACAAGTTGTTCTGCCAATATATTGTCAATGCAAGTAAAGTCTCCAGAATGGAAGACACTGGGATGGTTTAATATATCGAGGGTGTACCTAATTATAGCATTTATATATCTGTTTACTTACTCGTCTCAAGGGTTGGAATATATTTAGAGAAATAGGTTTAGAGTCAAACATCTATTTAAAAAAAAAAATCAGTCATGTACACACAGCTAAAAATCTCCACAGCTGTGTTTATTGCTCTGACCAAAAGTAACTGTAAAAAATGTTTTTCATATAATATCTGCTTTCAAGCCTTATTAGCTTGGAGTACACAACACTTTGTATCCTGACTTCCAAATTTGCTTTTTTTTTTCTTTTTTTTTTAAGGCTCCTAACTGGGCTACTCAAGACTCTGGCTTCTACTGAAATACTTCTATGGAAGAAAGACAACTTCCATTTGATAAGGACTTCAATTATGTACTGTTTTGAAGAGTGAACTTTGAATGTGAACTTTGCAGCACATGATGATTTGAATAAAATTGGCTACTTTTAATTGACTGGTTGTCTATCTTTAATTGCATTTGTTAAAGGCTTTTGTTCAAGGCAGTACAGTTAGCAATTTCTTGAAAGCTTCAAAAATCTAATTTAAAGTCTGAAAGAGTTGGCTAAACTCAACTATAATTGCTTAAAAGCCCCTAAATTCTAAGCCTCCACTAGAGATTATTTCCAGAAATAACCAAAACTTGCCAAGTGTGAACATTGATCTAGATTCATACATTGTGCTGTTTGGACTGTGGGTGTAAACACTAAACTTTGAAATGACACCCATTGTTAGGACATACCTTCTGCAGAGATGCATCTGCTGTCCTTGTGATTTTTCTCAAACAGAAACCAGTAGTCAACATCAAACGTATTGTAACTATTTCACAAGAACACTGCCACAAGTAGGAAAAGTATTCAACATAATATTTATTGCCATCATAGGAGTATATACTTTTAGATTATTGTGAGCTGCTGTTGTCACCATATCTTGAAAAGGAAGCTAAAAGAATAGAATGATGAACTATCGTATTTTAGTGTAGGAGTGATAGGTAAAATCAAGGGATGTGAAGAATGCAGATGGATAAACTAGATTATTCAGGAAAGTTGTTGTTGTTCAGTCGTTCAGTCGTTTCCGACTCTTCATGACCCCATAGACCATAGCACGCCAGGCCTTCCTGTCCTGCACTCTCTCCCGGAGCGTGCTCAAGTCCATATTCATTGCATCAGTGATGCTATCTAGCCATCTCATCCTCTGCCGTCCCCTTCTCCTTTTGCCCTCAGTCTTTCCCAGCATCAGGGTCTTTTCCAGAGAGTTTTCTCTTCGCATTAGGTGGCCAAAATATTTGAGCTTCAGCTTCAGTATCTGTCCTTTCAATGAGCACTAATAAATAACTTGTGGAACTTTTTAAGCATGTTTATAGTGACTACTACCAGAAATCTGTGTGTCTGCAAAGCATAGAAGGATAAGTGGAGGAAGCATCTGTCAATAACTGATACATATGATAAATTGCAGCCTTCATTTTTGAAGGCATGGTGCCCCAAATACCACGTGCTTGGGACCAACAACACTGGGTATAGCTTAGCTTAGCAGCAGAGCATATGGTTTTGCATTCAGAGAGTCCCAAGTTCAGTCCCAGCTGCTTTTAGTTAAAAGAAATGTGTATAGCAGGATTAAAAAAGACCTCCACCTGACAACTTGGGAGTAAACAATACCGGTTTTGATGGGCCAGTCACCTGACTCAGTTTAAGGCAATCATATACAAAAGGACAGATGCTTCCATCATAGCTTATTTACAAACTTGGCTGGCTACTGTCAGACAGTAAGTAATGTCAAGCTTAGACTGGCCTCTATTCTAACCAATTGTGGAGATGGTGAGCTTATGAGGGCTTGTACATGGAGGAACCAGAGCAGTTCCTGCATTTTTAAATTGATCTCTGCACTATTTCCATTAATACCCAATTTCAAATGAAGAATTACGGAGCGGACAGTCTCTCCACCCTTGTGGGTCACTTTAAAAAACAGTGATTTGCAAGTCTGCAACTGACTTGCATTTTTAAAATAGGCAAGTAACTAATTTATTTTTGTCATTATAATTAATGCCAAATTGCTACACATAGAAATTTTGCAGTATTCTCATCTAGAAAAACGATCAGACCCTGAATTATATTTATTATAGTCCTGGAAACCAGGCACTGTGGGGTTTGATTTCCTGTTCCTAATTTTTTTTTTCCCCTATCACACTCGAAATCTACTGTTCCGTTCCTACTGGACACCCTTTAGCCAGGTCGTGCACTCAGGTTAAAACTCAATTCTGAACTTGCCGTAAACGTTACCGCATGTGCAAGAATCAAATGGCACAGGTGTAATTAAAGATCAAAAAGATGTAATTAAATGTATACACATTCATGCACACACACTTGATAGGACTGGTGCAGGATGGATATTAGATATTTATATTCATGCAACAAGAATATCAAGCTTTAAACTCGAGGGAGTTGAAACTAACCTGCTTGGGCTATGAAAACAAATAGTGCAAGTATTAAAAGTTTAATTCTCCAGTTGGGACTCAAATAAAATCAATTTTAAAGAAGAGTTTAAAAGTGATATTTTTCTAGCTTCGGTGCAGCTGTAGGCCTGGGGCAAACACTTTTTATCGCCCTTTGGAGAGTCACAGGGCATGTTGCTTGGAAGGGGTGCTCTCTCCTATGCTTTACATCTGCAGCTGCTTCTGTCCCCTTGTTCTGAAGAAAAGCACCTGGAATCTGGATGACCAGGGCAAAAAGTTGCCATGCTCACCCAAATACTTTTGAGTTTTAAGTGCCGTAAATTGCTTTGGGAGCATAAATACATAGAAACAGAGGCATGTCCAAATGGTTTGCTGTAACTGCCGTATGTATGAGGGCATCCCATTATTTCCATAATCTCCCTTGCCTTTCTGGAGTTGTTCTGTGTTGTGATTGAAAGAATGTTATTCTTGGTCTAAAAAGGGAAGTAAGAGCTCATTCCAGCAGTTTTACCTAGTGTTTCTTTGCACGTAAAATGAGCTGCTAACTTCTTTGCAATGGAGAGCATTAAGAAATGGAGACTAGTGCTTTATAAGTTGTTCATAAATGACCTGGAATTGGCAGTGAGCGGTCAAGCAGCCGCATTTGCAGATTATTTCAAATTATTTAGCATGGTGAAAACCCAAGAGGGACTGAAGAACTCCAAAAGGATCTCACCAAAATGGCAAATGTGGTTCAATGAAACTAAGAGCAAAGTGATGCATTTTAGGGCCAAAAAAATACCTTAACTTTCCATATACACTGCTGAGCTGGCAGTGACTGAACAGGAAAGAAATCTTGAGACTGAGGTGGATAACTCATTGATAACCCTGTGAAAAAGATAAGCTCTATTCTAAGTATTAGAAAAGGGATTGAAAATAAAACCACCAGTAGCATAATGTCCTAAATACTATGAAAGTTGTGTATTTGTATTTGGGATATTGTGCACAGTAATTGTTGCCCCATTTCAAAAGGGATATTTCAAGTTTCATGTTTAATAGATGTTCATCTCAACATTTGGATAAAACGTAGAATTCAATGGAAGTACAATGTAAGAACTCTACAACTTGGAAAAGAATTAAACGGTACATTAAAGCATAAAATATGGTCAAGTGGCAAGCTGGCATACCTATTCATGGCAAGCTTGAAGGGAACCCATGTTCATTGTAATTATGCTATGGCAGTACTCCAAAGAAGGAACATGTAAATGTGGCAGAGAACGTTGCTGGCAGATAAGACACTTTGAGTTTCATTTTATTTTTTTCCAAAGTAGCATGTTTTTTTGGGAGTATGATCTGCAGTGAAACAAGCTGCGCGCTGGCCATGTCTTTGCACACAGATGTCTGTTACATGGAACCAGGCCTATTCTATAACTCCAAAATAAGCACTACAGCAACTCAGCTTGCATAATGGTCACATCACTGCTTGATAATAGTCAACAAAAGTGGTCTTGTGTAATTTACAGATTTTTTTTTAAATGGAGATTAAACTGGAATGCTGCTATTAAACACTAAAAAGCTGCCAACATATTTTCCCTATCAAAAAGCTGCTCATTTCTAAAAAAAATATTCACCCTGTAGTGCTGATCTTTTTAAAAAGAGGTTTAGGTTATTTCATGTTAATAAAAGATGCGAAACACTTCTAAGAGACTACAGTTCCTCTTTTTTGATCCTCTGTCAGGTGCAAATTAACAAGAGGGAAGCACTATACCACTTCCTCTCATTTTTTTTTTCTGAGTCATCTTCAATGGCAAATGGAGTGTTAGCTGTGTGAATGGCTTTGAGGCCTAAAAGGGGCTTTCTTTTGTATGGTGCATAAGAAAGACAGGCTATGCAAAACTCACTGATTCATTTACCATGTAATAATCCATGAATAAAATGCATTATGCATTTTAATGCCTTTAAATTTCACTTCCGCCATTTCAAATGCAGTGTGGTCTTAGTATTTGTTCATTTTATGAGTTTACGGCTGGGTATGCATGCTTCTAAGAAGGGAAGCGCTAAGTATCCAGCCCTTCTGCTACAGCCAAAGTTTGAACCTTCACTTCTTAGCTGGGCCTTGCCAGTTTTGCACAGAAAAGCAGCCCCCAAACAAATGCATAGCCACTGTCTAGTTTCTTCGCATAGAACAGAGGACCTGATTTGCCTGCAGGAAATACAGTCAGGGCCAGAAATATTGGAACAAGGATAACTGTTTTGGCAGTTGGCCTCTGCACCACTGCATTGAAGTTGAAAGGAAGCACACCCAGATGGGAGCGAAGTCAGAACTTTCAGCTGTCATTCAAGGGGGCTGACAAAAGTGGGGCACTAACCATTCAGGAAGGACAGCCAGTGGCATACACACACACCCATCATTGGTGGCTCATAAGTAATGGAACGAATGGCTGACAAGCAGCTGCATGGCCAGGTGTGGCCTGTTTCCTGGGTGCCCCATGACCAATCAAGCAGAGAAAAGGCCTGGAGGTGGTTCTGAGTGTTACATTTGCATTTGGTAGCTGTTCACTGGAACCCCCAACATCAGGTCCAAAGAGGTGTCCATGCGAGTGAAGGAGGCCATCATTAGGCTGAGGAAACAACATAAACCCATCAGAGAGATAGCAAAAACATTGGGAGTGGCCAATACAACAGTTTGGAACATCCTGAAAAAGAAGGAATTAACTGGCAAGCTCAGCAACAGCAAAGGGCCTGGAAGACCACAGAAGACAACTAAAGTGGATGACCGCAGAATTCTGCTCATGGTGAAGAGGAACCCCTTCACAACATCTAGCCAGGTCAAGAATGCTGTTGCGGAGGTAGGCATGTCATTGTCAACATCTACAGTCAAGAGATGGCTTTATGAATGTAAATACAGAGGCTTCACAACAGGTGCAAACTGCTGGTAACGCTCAAAAACAGACAGGCCAGATTAGCCTTTGCCAGCAAACACCTAAAAAAGCCCGCTCAGTTCTGGAATAAGATTCTCTGGACTGATGAAACCAGGATTAACTTGTACCAGAATGATGGGAAGAGAAAAGTATGCAGAAGGAAAGGAACAGCTCATGATCCAAAGCATACCACATCATCTGTCAAACATGGTGGAGGCAGTGTTATGGCATGGGCATGTCTGGCTGCCAATGGAACCGGGTCACTGGTGTTTATTGATGACCTGACTGCTGATAAAAGCAGCAGGATGAATTCTGAAATGTATAGGGCTATACTTTCTGCTCAGATTCAGCCGAATGCTGCCAAACTGATAGGACGCCGCTTCATCTTGCAGATGGATAATGACCCAAAACATACAACAAGAGCTACCCAAGAGTTTCTCAAGGCAAAGAAATGGGATGTTCTTCAATGGCCAAGTCAGTCACCTGATCTCAACCCAATAGAGCATGCTTTTCGCTTACGGAAGACAAGACTGAAGGTAGAAAGACCCACAAACAAGCAGCAGCTGAAGGCAGCTGCAGTAAAGGCCCGGCAAAGCATCTCGAGGAAGGAAACTCAGCATTTGGTCATGTCCATGGGTTCCAGACCTCAAGCAGTCTTTGACTGCAAAGGATTTTCATTCAGGTATTAAAGGCGATCCTTAAGTTTGAAATATTGGTTTGTTCCATTACTTATGGGCCACCAATGATGGGTGTGTGTGTATGCCACTGGCTGTCCTTCCTGAATGGTTAGTGCCCCACTTTTGTCACACCCCTTGAATTACAGCTGAAAGTCCTGACTTCGCTCCCATCTGGGTGTGTTTCCTTTCAACTTCAATGCGGTGGTGTACAGAGGCCAACTGCCAAAACAGTTATCCTTGTTCCAATATTTCTGGCCCTTACTGTAAATCAATATCTGAGGAACTGTGATTTCTTTGACTATATAGTTGAAATTTACTGGCCTCATTCGTCCATAATGACAACACAGAGTATAGGTTGGCTGTCCATGATTCAATTACAGTTTATTGAATCATGGGCAGTTGTTGAATCATGGGTTGTCATTACATGCTAACCCTTCACTGTCGTTTAGCTATGGGTTATCAGCCATGAACAAGCCAGGAAAAGAACCCATGCTTTGTTGCTGGGTTGTGAACTCAGGGTTGTTCTCTGTTAATCTGTATTTAAACCATAGTGCAGTGTCTGCATGTAACCCATGATCCAACAACAACCCGTACTCTGTTGTCATTACATGTCAACCAGGTCAATGTGCAAGTGTTACTATCCTAAGCACTCGGGATGAAGCAGATTTAAAAAACCCAAAAACTTGTGTGTGTCCTTACCCACAATTACCAGTGCATGCTCTATAAACTCTTCCTCTAATCTTGCATAGGATTTCTGTGCTTCTGCAGAGAAGAACTTCCTAGTAGATTGTGGCCTCAATGGTGCACCACAAAGTCAGTCAAAACAGCATGGTCTTATGCTGTATTTGGCCATTAGACATATGAGTACAGTAAACACGTAAGGGGCTGTGCCAAGTAGCTCTGCCCCATCACATGCATGGAGTAGACCCTCCCCCTGCAAGCATCTGCCGGGAAGAGGGCCTTTGTGCATATAGGATGTGTGCACTACGCTAATTGGGTTTCAGATCACATGGAAGTCTTTGCATGTTCAGCTGTACGCACAAAGACCTTCTCCCTGCAGATATTTGCACTGCACATGTGGATGCCAGGGGTTCTACGCAGCATGTGTGACATTGGGCGGAGCTCCAGCCCTTCTCCCTCAAATAATTATTGGATAAGGGTTAAGAGTTGGGGCGTGCTTCCTGGCCCCACCCTGTCCTGTTGCAACCTGGTTCACATCTCTCACATGTTGTAAGGCAGGGGTGGGCAACATGTCCCCTCCCAGCCTGAAGTGTGCACCCCCCCCACCGCCACCAACTTTGTGGTGGCAGTAGCAGTGACAAAACAATAGGCCATTTGCTGCAGAATTTTGGCAGCCAACCACGACAGTAGCCTAAAATGGCCAAAGACGGGTGCCTTGTTTTAATGCTTGATTTGATTTGTACCCTGCCTTTTACCAAGAATCATAGCACTCAAGACGGCTTACCATCATAAATAAATCTTAATTAAAACAATAAAACAAATGCATTAAAATGATTAAAAACGCAACAATAACGATAAAAACAGCATCCAACCCAACAGACCCATTTACGCACCAAAGGCCCGCCTGGATAAAAAGGTCTTTGCCTGCTGGTGGAAGAGAGTGAACCTGGCCTCCCTCAGCAGGGAGTTCCACAGCCTGGGAGCGGCCACCAATCAGGCCCTCGCATCCCCACCAAACGTGCCTCTGAAGATGGCGGTCTTTAAACGAGGGCCTCATTTAGGCCACTGTTGCTCTCTGCTGCCAAAGTTTGGCAGCAAACCCATTGTTTTGCTGCTGCTGCTAAAATTCAGCATCACACAGGTATGTTCCCCACAGGGTTGAAATTGGTCCCCGGAGCCCCAGAAGTTGCACACCCCTGTTATGAAGGTAATTTCTGCAGCGTGGGGGTTTGTTGGAAGTGTGTAGGCTCTCCCTAATCTTACCGGGTTTTAAATCATATGAGGAACTCCCTCCAGAAGCTACCCTTATAACATTGTATACAGTATTGCTCCCCCCCCCCCGTGACTGTAATTGCGTGGGTGGGAATGTGGGCTAGAGTGTTGGACTGGGAGCCAGGAGATCTGGGTTCTAGTCCCCACTTGGCCATGGAAGCTCACTGGGTGACTTTGGGCCAGTCACAGATTCTCAGCCCAACCGACCTCACAGGGTTGTTGTTGTGAGGCTAAAATGGAAAGGAGGAGGATTATGTACGCCACCTTGCGTTCCTCAAAGAGGAAAAAAGGTGGGCTATAAATGTAATAAATAAAATAAATAATACTTACAAACAGCCCTGTGTGTGGTGCGGATTATAGCAAGAGTGAGGCACCTACATCCCTTCAGATGATGTCGGACTATAACTCCCAACTTCCCTGACTATTGGCCATGCTGGCTGGGCTGATGGGAGTTAGGGTCCAACAGCATCTGGAATGCCGCATGTTCCCCACACCTGAGTTACAGTATCTTGTGCCAAAGATGGTGGCTGGGAATTGAGTGTGCATCTGTGCCTTTGCAAACTGCTAATAAGGACATGTTTTTAGCCCATAGTCAGGATGAGTAAGCCTTATCCATGCCTCGTTTCGGTTTATCCCTTCTTGTTTCATCATTAGGCTTACATTTCCTGGTGGCTGATATTTGGCTTGTGTGTATTCAGTATCACATGAGAGGCTAAGTTTCACAAGCAACAGATGACATGATAAATCTGCCTATTGTTGTGAACCTCCAGAGCACTTCGGCTATTGGGCAATATAGAAATGTAATAAATTACTAACTAAATTATTATTATTATTGCTTTTCTGCATCAGTATGAAGCACTCGAAGCAACTGCCAATATGATTGAATTATCTGTTTCTCAATTACTCTTCAGACTGACGATACACATGACCGAATGCTCCTCCATACAGCCCCCTTCCCCTGCATGTAGAAAAGTAGCCTTCTTTCTGCCATGGTAGTTTTCCATATGCAGGGATATATTTATTTTTCGGCATGTGTGCTCTCGCTTTCAGTTTGAGGAGGTACAGTCAAGAAGCAACAAGGTATGCCACCCATCTGATGACTGTAAAATCTAGAACTAGAACTAGAACTTGTTCCTAAGGGGTCGTATCTAATGGTGTCTCTCCGCTGGAACCAGTGGCAGCTTACATCAGTGCAGGGGGAGGAAGGCAATGTTCACTCATCCCCCCTTCTGTCTGCCAGGTCCCCCCCCTCCCCCCGCCTCCCACGCTGTCCCTTTTGGAGCAGATTTGGGGAGGCAGAATTGGCAAAAATCGTGTCTTTCCCTGTTCCATTAATGGAAGCCTTTGCTGGATTAAATAGTCTTCCATCAGTAGAAGAAAACCGCTGAATACATCCCATTATTAGTGGTAGAGTTAAGACAGCATGGTGGTCTCTTAGTTTTCCAATGAAGTACACGGTATGTTATGCTATTGGTTTTGATTTTAGGTATAGGCACTCCTACTGCAGGCCCAAGAAGCTGTCTATCATCTATCAATTCTTATTAATATTAACAGAGAAGCTGAAGAAAGATTTGCTTTCTAAAATAAAAAGGAATCATGCTTCTTATTCTTACTTTTAAAAAAATATTGGGATGGATCCAGACTTAGTCATGCTTAGAGCACAGTGATTGAAATCAATGGGGCACGTCAGTCATGATTAACTTACCTTCCATCGATTTCAGTCAGTCTGCTGTAAGCATGACTAAGTCTGGATTCAACCACCTATCAAGATCTTAGACATGTGTACTTTAAAGGAGGCTTTGATTCATCTGGATTTTTAAAAATTCTTTTCACATTCTTCATTGATTTTATTTACTAGCAATCTTGTTCCTCATTGTTCAGAGAGGTTTTCCTAAATGCTTGGGGTTTTTTTTTAAGGGAGAAGTACATTTAATTTTGGGGGAAAATATATTTACTGCATTTAGTCATGGATAAGATTGCAACCCAAATTAAAGAAGCAACCAACTTGTGGTGTATTTTACTGATGATATTTTAGAAAAGTGGCTGCCATTCCTAAGCTATGTGGATTCCATCAAAACAATGTGCAAATGACCACATTGCCTTGGCTCAATATTGTATTCTGTAACATTAAAAATGAATATCTGTTCATTTCATTTCTATGCCACCCAATAGCCAAAGCTGTCTGAGCAGTTCACAAAAATTAATTCAGGAACTATAATTCATAACTGAGCTTGAACTTTTTGATTCTGTTTGACATCAGAATTGTAAATGAAAGCTGATTATTGCTTGTTTAAACTTGTACATCTATAACTATTTTCCTACCAATAAAAAAGTCAGGAGTTACATTTGCTGAATTTACAACAAGCACGGCAATGTAAATTCCTGTGCAAATATTTTTTACAATTTTTAAATGTAATCCAGTTTTTGGAATATAATCAATTTCCTTAGGGCACAATCCTATAGCTGCTAGGCAGCGGCTAGATGGCCATAGGATTTTTAGTTTTCTGGGAACCAAGCTTGGAGCCAGTGCTCTGAGGTTAGTTCCCAGAAAACTGCCTCTCCCCATGCCCCCACTGCCATGTAGGTGGCGTGGTTCGGCCTTGGCTCTGCGCTCGTAAGAGCACAGAACGGGGGAAAAGGGAGCGTTCCTGGGGGTGGGGAGGGGGTGGCAGAAGTGCCGTAATGACACTTCCTATGTACCATCTGGCCTCCCCCCCTCCACCGCTCTGAGGTGTCCCAGCTAGATAGCTGAAATCGGCTGTCTAGCTGCAAATGCAGGGTGGCTGGAACGTGGAGGAGAGGATCCCCTCCGCGCTCTGCCTGCCCTGCATTGGATAGTCATCCTCCTCCAAGTTTGGAGGCGGCCAACTATCCCCATAGGATTGTGCCCTTAGTTTCTATTAGGTAAAGGTAAAGGTGTCCCCAGCCAGTCATGTCCAACTCTAGGGTGTGGTGCTCATCTCCATTTCTAAGCCGAAGAGCCAGCGCTGTCTGAAGATGCTTCTGTGGTCATGTGGCCGGCATGACTGAGCACTGAGGTGCATGGAACGCTGTTACCTTTCCCGCTGAAGCGGTACCTATTTATCTACTTGCAATGTCTTGCTTTCGAACTGCTAGGTTGGCAGGAGCTGGGACTGAAGACAGGAGCTCACTCCGTCACTCGGCACTAGTTTCCATTAGCTGGAGTTAATGTCAATGTAAATATTTACCTCCCCACCCCTGGGAAAAAAACACCCTCGAATTTCTGAAATGTGTATGTGTGTGTTACATGAAATATATATGTGTGTGTGTGTGGGGGGGGGTTAGTTTACAATATTTGGCATTGAGCGTTCCGCCTATTAATATCTGCAAACAAACCAGAAATATGGCTAGTTTCATTGTCTTAAGGCACAATCCTTATGCATGTTTAGATAGAAATAGAGGTGTGAGGCCTGGGAAAAAAAACCTGGGAAACCCCCCCCCCCATTTTTTTCTTCCAAGGACCATTTTTATTTATTTCCAACAAAATGTAAAAATTGAACAGCTTTAGATTATGACATATTTTTGTTTAGAATTTAAGACAAAGTGTTTGTATATTGTTACCCAGCCTGTACTCCCCACAAAATGATTTCTAAAAATAATGTAATAACACTTTTACAGAAAGACTAGAGATGTAAAATGTCTGGAAATAATGAAGCCACGGGGGAAATGTTTTTTTAATCTTCTCTGTAAGATTCCCAGCACAGTTATTTCTTTCATTCCTTATTCAAGTTATTGATCTAAACTATATTTTACTGAAAGACATTTATGCTCAGTTTCCCAACATGTGAGTCGAATGCATTCTCCTTTTGTGCATTCTTGACAATTTGGGTTTTGTTCTATAGAGTCCTGAGTTTCTGGGCTTGTTCTAGTTAGATGCTGTAGCAGTCAATTAATGTAGTTCTAATCTAAAAACCCACACGTGAAAACGCAGCATTCCCTGCACCTCCTCCTCTAAGTCATTAATAAAATGTTGAAGAGCACTGGGCCCAGGACTGAGCCCTGTGGTACCCCGCTCGTTACCTCTCTCCAGTTTGAGAAGATCCCATTGATCAGCACTCTTTGAGTCCGATTCTGTAGCCAACTGTGGATCCACCGGATCGTTGTTTCATCTAGCCCACTTTGAGCTAATTTGCTCATCAGGATATCATGGGGCACTTTGTCGAAAGCTTTGCTGAAGTCAAGGTATATGATGTCCACAGCATTCCCACGGTCCACAAGGGAGGTCACTTGATCAAAAAATGAGTTCAGATTCATCTGGCAGGATTTGTTCTTGACAAATCCATGTTGGCTTCGAGTAATCACTGCATTGTTTTCAAGGTGCTTCCAGATGGATTTATCATCTGCTCCAGAATTTTCCCAGGGATTGATGTCAGACTGACTAGTCTGTAAAGCCACAAAGTGGTTTTAGATCTGTAAAGAGTGCTAAAAAAAAAAAAATAAGGATTGCTTATTTTTCACTTTTTTCAAAAATTTCTGTCTGTACCCCAACACCCCCCCCCCCAGATAACCCCTGGTTTTTCCATGACCTCAAAATTTCTGGAAATTTTACATCCCTAGACAGGAAAATGTCCTACAACTCCCACCTGGCTGGGGAATGGTAGGAGCTGTAGGACTTTTTCTGTCTAAACATGCAGGGTGCAATCCTGTACATGATGGGCTGGGAGTAAGCCCCATTGAACTCAATGGAGCTTACTTCTGAGTAGACATGTATAGGGTTGCACTAGTTGCTTATCTGGAAGAGAGAATTTAAGTTGGTCATGACTAACTTATATACCATTAATTTCAATGTGTCCACCCTAAGGATGGCTAAATCTGAATCCAGTCCTATATACATCCGTCTGCATTTTAAAAACTGACTTCTTTATGAAGTTATATTTTGAAACTGATGTCCATATTGCTAGTACAATGATACAGTGATTCTGCCTACAAAACTAAGTGTTATGAGGGAAACACTGCGGATTCAATGATCCATTTGTTATATGTCTGCACCTCCTAATGGCTGATCTTTTTAGGCTGAGCTGATGAAAGCCAATGTCTACTTTAACATGCGATACCAGCTTCTTTGAGTTTGATGTCTATTTAAGGGAAGAAGAGGTTGTTAACTTCTCAGTAGCTCACCCTTTTACAAGGGGAAAAAAGTCAAAAACAACTGCAAAGGATCTACCCAACCATGTCAAAAGTCTTTCAAAGCAGTGATTAATATCTTAGTCAGTGTTCAGCACAGTATGATGTCTGGTGCAGAAGAGAGAGACTGCCAGTAATGATTACAGCTTCATCTTTTGTTAGAAGTGCATGATCTCACTACAAATGGATTCATGAGTGTGTTGAGATGGATTTTATTCAGAGCAATGAGATGCAAGGAAAACAGTATGTGAGGCATCCGTTTTTTTCTTTCAAACTAGGGTATAGAATTGGCTTTGAGCTTCTGGGATGTGTTACACTTTCAAAAGAAAGATGCTGAAGAGGGTTATCAGCTTAGCCTGATGAGCTCTTGCAGAAGGCTTGTTATAATGCATCACACTGTTATAAGGATCTTAGGAGAGTGTTTTCTTGCCATCAGAACCTGAATATATAGATTGCACTGACCCAGTATTATGGGTGATAATAGCTACTTGGTCCTCCATAATGCTGTCTAGTATCTTCTTCTTCTTCTTCCTCTTCTTCTTCTCCTCCTCCTCCTCCTCCATTCCAGCAGAATTCCATGCATGTTTATGGAATCCCACAGTGGGAAAGCTCATGTGGGGAATAGGATTTAGAGTGGAGATGTAGCAGGCCGGGAAAGGGTTCTGTTCCTGTTACTGCTTCCTGGCCCCCACCCAAAGTGCCTTTCCAAGGAAAACACCACTGGGAATTGGTTATTCAAGTTCGTGTGTAACTTAACAGTTAGGCCCTTACCCCCAAATAAGCATGCATAGGATTGTTGGCTTCATGATAGTTTTGGTTTTGACAGCATGCATGAGCCTTTCAGTTCCCCGCACCGAAAATTCCATCGTTGTTTCTCTTTCGCCCAGTTGCTTTCAATGGATAACAGCTCAGACATTCTTAACTTGGCCACTATTTTGTATCCTTAATTTATATTACCCATCACGTGTCCATTCCTTATACACAGCTGCTAACTGCATGAGCAAAATCTACCCCTTACACACCACAAGCGCACTATTTAAACCTTCCCCTTTGCAGTACAAATGCTATCGCAACCTTGTAGTTATCCACTCTCCTGGTAGCCACAGCCAACAAGGAATTGCACAAAGGTGAGTGCATGGAACACAAAGGCAGGGCATGGAGTGGGCTGGTGGAATTCCATGCAGAGGCACATCCCTCCTCGGTGCCCAGTACGGAAAGCAAGTGGGCTGCCAGAAGCCCTCCCACCTCCCCACCCATCATAGAAATCAGCAGGCTGCTGGAGCAGAGATAGAGCACTCCACCTCTCCCATCTCAGGCCCCAACAGGCCTGCAATTCTTGTGGGCTTGCTTACAGGGTTGTGTTATCAGGTTGTGATCAATGCATCTTAGCCCAGCTCACTTTTGCAAAGCAGGGGTGTTGAACTTCTTTCTGCCCAAGGCCCAAATTCCATTTCAGAGAAGCTTTTGGGGGCTGCATTCGAGGGGTGGGTGGGGCTGAAGGCAAAAGGGGCAGGGTAGGGCAAAAAGTTCAAAACCAATATCATTTAGCTGAAAGCAATTACTGCCAGTACCTAAGCCCTAGGAGAGCCATTTCAGCCTTTTAGAATGTGTGGAAAACCTGCACAAGAGCTGGGAAATCACAAAATGGTCAGAGGAAAGGGGCATGGCTCTCTGGGGAACTCTAAGGGGCTGGATTGGGACTCCAGGAAGGCCATATTTGCCCCCCAGCTCTGAGATTCTGCACCTGTTTTAATGGATGTGTTTCATTCATGATCACCTTCCTTCCTTCCTTCCTGCCATCCATCCATCCACCCATTCATTCATTCATTTAAAACATTTCTATCCCGCCCTATATTATTAAGATCTCAGGGCGGTGTACAGATAAGATCAATTTAAACAGTATAAAACAATAAATAATTTAAACACCTAAAACATATTAAACTATTAAACTAATACCAGTTAAAATCTAAAATAATAAAACAGTTAAAACAATGTGCTAGGGAATGCATTTAGCCCTCAAAGGCTTTGGTAAAGAGCCATGATTTTACTTGGTGCCGAAATGAGACCAATGTCTGCGCCAATCAGGCCTCCAAGGGGAGGGCTTTCCACAAGTGGAGTGCCACAGCAGAGGCACAGCCGCTCTAACAGATCTCAGTTCTCGGGCAGGCATATATAGGGAGAGGCGCTCCCTCAAATATTGAGGTCCCAAGCCACTTAGGGCATTAAATATCATCACCAAAACTTTGAATTCCAACCAGAAACGTATTGGCAGCCAGTGCAATTCCTTTAAAACCAGTGTTACATGGTTTTTATGGGGTGTTCCGGTCAGCAGTCTAGCTGCTGCATTTTGCACTAGCTGCAACTTCCGAGTCGTCTTCAAGGGCAGCCCCACGTAAAGCACATCGCAATAGTCTAATCGGGAAGTTACCAGTGTGTGTACTACTGTGGCTAGGTTATCCCTGTCGAGGAAAGGCCATAGCTGGCAGATCAGCCAAAGCTGGCCCAAAGTACTCTGGGCCACAAAGTCCACCTGGGGCTCCAGTGACAGGGATGGATCTAGGAGTACTCCCAAGCTACGCACCTGCTCCTTCAGGGGGAGTGCAACCCCATGCAGCACAGGTCGCCTACCAGCCCATTACAGCCTCCAGGCACTGGTCCAGCACCTTCACCACTCCAGCTGACTCCAACGACAAGGCGAACTAGAGCTGAGCATCATCAGCGTACTGGTGACACCCCACCCCCAAACTCCTAATGACCTCAGCCAATGGCTTCATATAGAAGTTGAGCAGCATTCTCGTACTGGTGGGACGCAGCGGAGGGCCGCTCCAACAGATCTCAGTTCTCAGGCAGGCATATATAGGGATATATCAATAGTATCAAAATAGTATCTACCCTTAATAGCCCTGGGGTAAAACAGGAATCCCCCAATACCACCCCCTGAAATCGGCCCTGCAGGTAGGAGTGGAACCACTGTAGCACAGGGCCCCCAACTCCCATCCTGCTGAGCCGATCCAGTAAGATACCATGATCAGTATTATCAAAAGCCACTGAGAGATCCAGGAAGATCAACAGGGTAGTGCTCCCCCTGTCTTTCACCTGGAGTAGGTCGTTAGTCAGAGCAGCCAAGGCTATTTCAGTACAGTACCCTGGCCTGAAACCAAACTGAAATCGGTCCAGATAATCAACTTCCTCCAAGAACATCTGCAGCAGCCCAGCCACCACACGCTCAAGCACCTTGCCCGAGAAGGGGATATTGGCAATGGAGTGATAGTTCTCACCCACCTCTGGAACCAGGGAGGGCCTCTTCAGGAGAGGGCACACTACAGCCTCTTTCAAGGCAGCAGGAACCACCCCCTGACAGAGCAAAGCATTTACCACCCCCTGGACCCACCCAGTCCATCCACCCCTGCTAGTGGACATCCACCCCTGTCCATCTAGCCCAGTACTGTCGACACTGACTGGCCGCATCTCTCCAGGCTTTCAAGCTGGGGTACTTCCTACTCCCAACTGAAGATGCCAGGGATTGAACCTGGGACCTTCCGCATGCAGAGCACAGGTTCTATCACTGACTTATGGTCCCTCCCGATGGCCATGCTGGCTGGGAATGGTGGCATTCCAACACATCTGGAGGATGCTTTAAATAATCCTGGTCATCATTCTTTACTCACTAAAGAACTATGTAACTGAGTAAAGAACTCACCCCCACCGTCTGTAAAATGCAAGAGATAACCTCAGTCAAAATTGTGTCTTGCTGTATAGCTTATCTGCTAATTCTGTTTAAAGGGAGAGATTTGTGTTACTTGGAGTCACTGGATGCCAGTTCAGAACTGAAAGGCAACACACCTTGCCAACAGAATTGTTGCCTGTGGGCTTCTTAAATTTCATTAAAAAAAAAAAAAATGGGGGAGAGGCTAACTCCTGTGCTCTCCACCCCTGGTATTTGGGGATAGGAGGGGAATGCACAAAAAAGGACTAAAGTGTTGTTTGAAACAAAAATGAAACGGGGTGGGGAGATGTAAGCACTTTTAAAAAGTGCCCAAAGGGTGTTCAGTCTACACTGAGACAGCCGCTACTGTACATTCAACAAGCCACCCTTGAAATGCATCAGTTCACAATAGGGATCACCTCCAACCAAAGAGAATACAGTGGGGCTGCTCTGTGTCTTGAGCAAAATGTTGAGCTCTCTAACCCAAGGGTGTCGAAGTACTTTCAGCCCAAAGACTGGATTTCAGAGAAGCCCCTCAGGGGGACACATTCCAGTAGTGGATGGTGGGGGGAGGGCCAAAAGGGGTGGACCAAAAAATACCAGCACATTCAAGCTTAACGCCCTCACTGCGAGTAACTAAGCTGAACGAGAAGCATTTCAACCTTTTAGAATGGGAAAAAAACCTGTATGAAGGCTGGGAAACCACCAACAGATTGGTGGTTGGGGTGGGGCCAGGAAATGGGGCATGGCCATCTGGGACCAGATCTGGCCCAAAAGCCTGAGGTTCCACACCCCTGCTCTAGCCTGATCAATACTGACTGGTACGAGTTCTATCATTTAAAATGATTTAAACTGGAAATGCTAGAACTAGGACCTAGGACATTACACACCTGAAGTCATGCATAACCTGCCAGTGAGCTGTGGGCTCTACCTACAGCATTTTCCTGGGCACTGGAGCACGCTCATTCGGAGCACCCGAACTTCACAAGTTACACCACACCCATGCTAATCCTCTAAGTGTCCACATGGTTGCCTGGAGGAATTCATCTTGGAGAGCAGATCCTCCAACACAGCCAGCTGGGCAAACATCTATTTCCATCTGGCCAGCTGGGCAAAGAGAGCAGACTAAGATATGCTATAGCAGGGGTGGATAACCTTTTTGCTGTTGAAGACCATGTTTCCTCAGGGGTAATTTGTTGGGGGCATATGCTTGTGGTGGGCAGGGCCAGAGCTAAAAGTAGGTAGGGCTACTCTTTTTCGGAGTCTCTCTCTCCCTCTCTGTCACCCCCTTCTCTCTCTCTGCCACCCCTTCTCTCTCCCTCTCTGTCACCCCCTTCTCTCTCTCTCTCTCTGCCACCCCTTCTCTCTCCCTCTCTGTCACCCCCTTCTCTCTCTCTCTCTCTCTCTCTGCCACCCCTTCTCTCTCCCTCTCTGTCACCCCCTTCTCTCTCTCTCTCTCTCTGCCACCCCTTCTCTCTCCCTCTCTGTCACCCCCTTCTCTCTCCCTCTCTGTCACCCCCTTCTCTCTCTCTCTCTCTCTGCCACCCCTTCTCTCTCCCTCTCTGTCACCCCCTTCTCTCTCTCTCTCTGCCACCCCTTCTCTCTCCCTCTCTGTCACCCCCTTCTCTCTCTCTCTCTGCCACCCCTTCTCTCTCCCTCTCTGTCACCCCCTTCTCTCTCTCTCTCTCTCTGCCACCCCTTCTCTCTCCCTCTCTGTCACCCCCTTCTCTCTCCCTGTCACCCCCTTCTCTCTCTCTCTCTCTCTCTCTCTGCCACCCCTTCTCTCTCCCTCTCTGTCACCCCCTTCTCTCTCTCTCTCTCTCTGCTCCCCCCTCTCTTTCTTTGCAATACCTCTTTTCCTTCTCCCCTTCATTATCCATGTCCAGTGGGCTGCTGGGAGAGGGGAGGGACAGATCACTCTTGCCAGTGGTCTGAACTGATCACTTGCAGCCTTCTTTGAAATCAGGCCAAGAGTAGTAGGTTGCCTACCCCTGTACTATAAGATTGAGGGGTGAGGAGGAGCCCTCTTGATGCAGTTGAACCAGCCTCAGATTAGGGGAGATGGGACTGGCAGGGTCAGCTAGGAATGCAAATCTAAAAATGGAAGAAGTCCCACATGTGAAAATCACCCTTTCATATTTTAACAGGAAGATCTTACATTAAAAAAAAAAGGTGAATTGTCCAGGGCAGCCAAGAAGATATCTAGGCTTGCAAATCATGAGTTGCATTTATTAGTGTCATCATCACACCCACTGAAGTCTGAATAAAGAATGTTAGCACTCTTCATGAAACAAGGCTCCATCTAGGTGTCAACAGCATATCAATTCTGACTTCAGGAACATCTTGGATATCTCACTTCGGAATTTGCCTGATAGGCAGGTTTTCCTTGGTTTTGGCCCGCTTTCCTCTGTTGAGAGCAGTGATTCTCAACAATTACCTTCAGGATCCTCCCCCAAGTCAAGTGGTGTGTGCCTCCTTATGGTTCCGCATTACGCACACTCCCCCATGAATCCCAGGCAGTAGGAACTGCTGAGTAGGAAAGGGGGAAAAGGTAAAGTCACGTGGATTCAAACATGTAAGGTGGGGAGCGGCTCAGGGGGCAAAGTGATTTCTAACAGTGCTCTGTTTTTAGTTGGTTGGCAGTGGAGGCTGGTGGCTCTGATGTCAGTGGGGCAGTGAATCTGCTCCGGGTTTCAGTCAGAACTCTAAAGGAGCTCTCCAAGGTGCGGAAGCCAAGCTGAAGCCCAACAATGGTCCAGTTCATGCCCTACAAAAGTTCAGCACAATTTAACATTCTAGCTGCAGAACTCCAAACACCCCATCCACTTGTTCTTGACACATGCCCTAAACACTTGGGCTTGTCACCCTGTTAAAGAAATGCTAGTCAATTACTCATATAAGTTTGATTGATTAAAACTGCATAAAGGCAAAGGATCAAATTTTTGCACACAAAAGGTTCAGAGGGCATGACTACAACTAATGGGTAGGAATTTCAGGGAAGCAAATTTCAACTAAACATTAGGAGAAATTTCCTAATGCTAAGGGCTGTTGCAGAGTGGCACAGCCAGCCTTGAGCCTCCACTGCTGGATGCATGTAAGCACAGACTGGATGGCCATTTATCAGCTGTGTTCTGCACTTAGCAGGATCTCTACAGTTCTTTCCAACTCCAAAAATTTAAAATTATATGATTCTCAGTGGAGGTGGGCGGCTCTGATTTTGAAGGGGCTGTGAATCCATTTTGGGTTTCAGTCACAACCAGTCATAACTCTAAAGGAGCTATCCAAGGTGCTGAACCCGATCCCCAAGCTAGGTTCAGCACCTTGGGTAGCTCTTTTAGAGGTCTGGCAGGTTCTGACTGAAACCCAGAATGGATTCATAGCCCCACCAAAACTGGAGCCACCAGCCTTCACTGATGATTCTAGGTCCCAGGTTCGATCCCTGGCATCTCCTGGTAATGCTGGAAAAGACTCCAGTCTGAAACCCTGGAATGCTGCCACCAGTCAGTATAGACAAAACTGAGCTAGATAGATCAATGGCCTGGTTCAGTCCTATGTCCCTGACTTTGCATATGAATAACATTACTTATCTGAAGAAAAATAATTCTGTGTGTGTGTGTTTAGGTGATGCATGCAAGTATCACAGCAGCTGCCCTTGCTTCTGGAGTTCATGATGCATCTCAAAGGAGAGGCACAAGTTCTGACTTTTTGATTTGTTGGATGGATATATATATATATATATGAGGACCGCGGTGGCTTAGTGGTTAAGACACTGAACTGCAGACTGGAAGGTCGGCAGGTCAGCAGTTTGAGACCTGAGTGCTTCGTGACGGAGTGAGCTCCCGTCTTCAGTCCCAGCTCCTGCCAACCTAGCAGTTCGAAAGCAAGAAATTGCAAGCAGATAAATAGGTACCGCCTTGGCGGGTAAGGTAACAGCGTTTCGTGCACCTCGGTGTTCAGTCATGCCGGCCACATGACCACGGAAGCGTCTTCGGACAGCACTGGCTCTTCGGCTTAGAAACGGGGAGGAGCACCGCACCCTAGAGTCGGACACGACTGGTTGGGGACACCTTTTTACTTTTTTATATATATGCAGCTAACAGCAAAATAAACAAAGGCATTAAAAGCAAGCAAGACATCAATAAGGATGAAGCAAAACATCAGCAGCAAAGGTAAAATTAAATGGTCAAATGGAATAGAAAATCACCAGCAAGAACAATTTATAAAAAAGAAAACCTTCAGAAAAACAGAGTGCATAAGAGAGCAATCCTAGGGTCCCGAGGCAAGCATCCCAGGGACCACAGGACAGTTCAGATTCCCCTCTCCGAGGCTGGAGACAGCATTCTGACCTCAGAAGAAGGAATTGGGGAACTGACCCCAGACCCCTCCTCCTTGCAATTGGCATGGAGAAAACTGAACCAGCTGGCTCTCCGAGGTCAGAAACTCAGCCAAACAGACGCCTATGGGAAACGTTTGTCCACAAACGGGACAAGAGAGCAATGGCCCCCTCCTGGTTGTGTTCCCCAGCTACTGGTATTCAGAGGCAGGCTACCTCTGATCCCAGAGGCATCGTACATCCATGTATCATGGCTGGTAGCCATTCAGAGCTTTATCCTCCATGAATTTGGCCAAACTGCTTTTAAAGGCGCCGTTCTCTCTTCATCTGGCAGAGTATTGTTCCCTCTTGCTCCAGCCTAGAACCAGGGAGTCGAAATTACAGGGAAGCAGATTTCAGCTAAGTGTGATCAGGAGAAACTTCTGAATGCTAAGAGCCGCTCGACAGAGGAGCTTCTGAACTCGGGAAAACTCCTGTCTTGAGAGCTGGTGGGTTCTCTTTCAGCAGCGGTATTTAAACAGAGGCTGGTCGGCCATCAGCCAGGGTTGCTGTAAATGCATCCTGCACTGCAGGTCCTGCATCGAGCCAAGGGTCGAAATAGATGACCGCCAAGGTCCTTTCCAACTCAATGACAACCCAACCAACAGTTATCTCCCTCCCCACGCATTTTTATCCCCCAAAGCCACCCCCACAGGGATGTTTAAAAAACACAAAAAAAATGCCTCCATTGACACCGAGGCATTTTTCTTTTAACCCCCCCCCCCCAGCATGTGTGTGGAAGTTGTAGATGAAAATGGGTGCAGGAAGCCCCCCCCGAAGTGCCATGGTCTTGATCTGAATTGCGGCCATTCACATTTACTCTGGAGTAAATAAACCAAGCACACATAGCTGAGCTCATCTATGCGTCATTTCAAGAATGCTTACTTTGGCCCTAACACTAATCCTTAAAGCACTGCATTGGCTTCCTATGAGCTTCCAGGCTCAATTCAAGGTGTTCGTACTTATGTACAAAGCCCTAAATCAGGACTATTAAACCTCAGGCCCACGGGACAATCTGTTTGTATTATGTTGCTATTTTACTTTTATGGTTGGAGGTTTTAATCACTTGTATATAGATATAAATGTTTATTGTGTTTTCATACTGCCCTGGGCTCTCTTGGAGAAAAGGCAGTATGTAAATAGAATAAATACAAATAAATAGGTTGCCTGAAGGGAACCAACTGATGAGTTTTTTATTTTTATTTTTGCAACAGAACAGGAGCTGTTTTGAATGGTTACACTCCTTCAATTTGCTGAAGGTAGATAGTTCTGTGATTTCAAAAATACATTGACAGGCCACCCAGAGACTGTAGATGCTTTGTCAAAATACTTTGTCAGGAGCTTATCTAATTATTGTTTATTGTCCAAGATTCCTTCCAAATTCTCTTTGCTATTATCACTTGGCAAAAATTTGCATTTCACAGTCCAATGAAATATGACAACTCCTCTGTTGCAAAATAGACATGTTCTGGTATGGGCATATTTCACATTAAAGCATCTCAAGTCGTTACCTCAAAAATCTCACCTCAGTACAATGTTGAAGTTCATTCAAATAAACTAGGATTGCTGGGTCGCAACCTGGAAACTCACTCTACCTCTTTAAAATTGCTATTAAGTTGGATAATTGCAGGGAAAGTGCAATTGTCTTCCAGGGTCCAGCTGGCACAAGTAGTCCTCTTGTGATACTGGTCTGTAACTGTATTGCACGGCAGCCACAGGCATCTGTTGGATAGTGCCTGAGACATAGCCTACAAGAAAGTGTCTGAGCCACACCCATACAGAAATTAGTAGAAATACTAATTTCTAAAGCTTTTCTTTGTTCTTTAAAGATGGTGTGTTTGGCCTGCTACACCACATGAGTAGCCCTTTAAGATTGATGGGAATTATTTAGTAATGGTGCCTCCTGCTAAAAAAGCAGTTAGCAGAGAAAAAACAAAAGGCAGAACAGAATGAGTGTTTACCAGTCCCACATGCACACAAGGCTAAAGAGGAGACCACACTCTTCCTTAGTGAAGAAAATAAAATAGTTGACTCAAAATATTCTTGCATGTCAGATGCAGATACAGCGGAGGGCCTCAAAAGGAGTTTGTTTGGTCCATATTGTGTTCCGTTATACAGGCAGGAGCGAGAGAGCAAACACGTTTGTGCTCCCAGCATGGAGGAAGGTCGGGGGGGGGGGAGAAGGGGGGAGCAAAATCACATTGGAAACCACACTGTAAGCTATAGAGATCTTAAGGTTACCTGTGGTTTAAATTCCTATGAGTTAACTAACTGCAGCACTGCTCCCTTCCTGTAACTTGCAGATGAGGTTGCCATATTCCCAACAAAGATATGGTATGACGCTACCACCTCCAGCACAACCATTTCCCACTGACTTAGTTCCATATGGAACTGCCTTTGTTGTTGAAGGATTTGCATTCCTAGCTCTTATGCATATTATTGTTAATCTTTTATTTCTGATGTTCAGGTTTTTCACAACAGGGTTGACTATAATTTCCCATTTTCTCCCCTGACCCACAGACTGTCCCACTCCCAACTCAACAGGTTAAATCCAATTTCATGCTAGTGCAATGGGACTTTCTCCCTCTCTTCTCCCCCATCACCACCAAATCTCTGGAGGGTTTCCCAGCCCTCTGGAGCAAATTTTGAAGGCAGATGGGCAGGAGGTGGGGAAATCCCTCCCTCCCTGGTTCTGCTAATAGAACTGCTTCCATCAGTGGAACGACAACGTTGGATACAAATCCAAGTTTTGCAGTTTTGCATTACATTTTGATGTCATTTTTCCCCTCTCTTTTTTTAGCCCCTGAGGGCACTGGGGGTGGGATTGAAGAAAAAGAATGGCTGGGTGGGAAGGTTTAAATCTCCCCTACTTGCGTGTGTGGTCCCAATCTGGATACTGTGTGCTTACACTGAGGTAAAAAAATAAGCAAGGATCAGCTATATACTATGGTTTAACATAGCATGTAGGCACACCGGTCACTTGATCACAGTCTTTCCTACTGTGGTGAGATGCATTGAATTTCTGTTTAAATTGTAGTAATTATTTCCACATTTGCATCTGTGCACATCAATTAGCATATACAAATTTCATGCAAATCCATATCCTTTTGGGGGGCATGTATGATGCATTTCTTCTTTCCTGGTGATGTGTTAAGTGGCCACCCTAATGCCTAGACAGTGAGGATACACTGTACAAATTTTTGCAAATTCCACATGTAATTGTATAAAATCATAAAGGTGTATGCTTGTTTAGCCATGTTTTTCTAAACAAAAAAGCCCCGAAGTAGTTTCATTGAAGGAATATGCTCCAAACTCTTGAAAACTCTGAAAGTTTGGGATTGGTGGGCTTATGGTCAACCTAACTGCAGATAACCCTCCCTCTGGAACATGTTCCCATTGATGTCAAGATCTTTAGATGTCTGCTCAGGACTCATCTCTAGATACAGACTTTCCCTGAAAAGTGACCCAGCCAGTATGGTTACAGGGCTTTTCTACACAAGGCTGTTGACTGCTGTATCTATTGTCAGTTTTGTTGCAGCACTGAGATCCTAACTCTACAAAAAAAGCTTTTCCTTTCCTGCTTCTCTGCTACATAACCTCTAAGTGGGGCTGTGCAATAGCAGAATAGCTCAAATACACAAGAAGAAACAGCACCATTTTCCCTGTTCTAAAACAAAAACAGGAAAGTGCTCAGAAAAAGAAGCGAAATTGGAGGATCATGCTGTCATCTAAAGAGCCCATAAACAACTGTAAGGAATCATGAAAGCACAATAAATGCCTTGGGTAGGAAAGCTCATAGTTGACTAATGATTATTTTACTGTATTTTTATTGTTATACTAGCTGATATACCCGCCATTGCCTGGATGTAATTTTGTCATAGGCACTATTTGTTAGAAACACATTAAGGTAGGTTTACGCTTCTCGGAAAGGCCCCATAAGAAAGGTGAAAAGTTGAATCCACCAGATGTGATTAAAAAAGCATAACAATTACACTGAGCAGATTGAATAAAAAAACACTACTAAAAATGCAAGAGACTGAATCTGTAAGCACTACTACAATATAATCCACACTGAATCTCATACCACTATTAAAATGTTCAACAAAGGCTTCCTTGCTGGATATTGAAGGAACAGGGGAGAGAAACTAAATGCCCCCCACAGTCAGAAAAGAAACCATGAGTAAAGGGGAGGGAACAAACGGCAGCCAGCCAATCCAAGGTGAAGGAAGTCAGAGTGAATGGGAGAGAGACCAATAGAATGAAAGATGGCCAATAGGATGACTGGTAGGTGAAATCAGAAACCTGGCCCGTACCATGACTGAGAGGGTGTACTAGTTAGTAATAATGCAACCCAGTGACTCCTGTCATACACTCTGGCAAATGAGAATGTGAAGTAAAAGGGGCAGCAACTGTAGGGCTCAAATAGCAGGCTCAGTGGGCCCCTACAGTGCGATTACACCCAGGGCAGCTCCCCGTTATTCCCTGCGTTACAGACGGCCCTGCAGCCAGCCGCAAACCCACACACAATTTTTGACTTTTATATAAATAGAAGATTTTGTTTTTGTCATGTCTGTAAGCCACTTTGATAGCCCACTGGATAGCAGTATATAAATAAATGTAATAAATAAAAATAAAATTAATGCAGCTGGACAAAGGGCTTCCCAATACAATCTCGATTCTTGAAAGTGACCTTTACTTGGCTGGCCATTTTCTACTATGACTGTTGCTATTTGGCATTTATTTAGTGCCAACAAATTGACAGGCACGACACACAGAACAAAGAAGTAACACAACCCATGCATGATTGAAATGGAAATTTTTTAGTAGTGGGGTGGAAAGGTCAAAAATTGACAAGCAGCAGGAAATGTATTTGTTCATTTATTATGGGCATGATCCAGTCAAAACTCAATGCTTTATAGTCCCATGGACTTCAAAAGCAGGAAGAGTGCAATGTCTAAGGAGTGGGGAGAAGACATTTACATAATTCTCTCTTCACAGCCTTCCAATAATTCTTTTAAAAGCCCAATAAAATGTTATATTCTCATTTTGTCTTTGCTGACTTTAAAGCCAGAAAGGCAGAAAGACAACATTTCAATCTGTTAAAACATGCAAGCAAACAGGCATGTGCTTATATTATTTATTGCATTTCTATCCCACCTTTTTTCCTCCAAGGACCGAAAGCAGTGTACATAATCCTCCTCCTCTCCATTTTATCCTCACAACAACAACCTTGTGAGGTAGGTTGGGCTGTGAGTCTGTGACTGGCCAAAGTCACCCAGTGAGCTTTCATGGCTGAGTGGGGACTAGAACCCAGATCTCCCGGCTCCCAGTCCAACACTTGAACCACTACACCACGCTGGCTCTTATACCCATCACTGAAATCAGTGGGACATGCAAGGTGATCCTAATCATAATATCATAGGATCACGGAGCTCAATAGGATCTACTGTCTAGTAAGTGTGCTTAGGACTGCAGTCTTAAAGAGCACTCACATTTAAGACAGTCCATCCTTATATTTACATTTTGATTTCCTCCGAAAAGCTGGGAGCAACATCGTACCTTTACAACAACTCTCTGAGGTACGTTAGGCCAAAAGATAGTGACTTGCCTTATTTTTAAAATGATCCTGCCTTTTCCTCCCTATTAGCACAAGACAATAAAAACAGATTTCATAAAATTACAACGTAAGAACATAAGAAGAGCCATGCTGGATCAGACCAAGGGTCTATCTAGTCCAGCATTCTGTTCACACAGTGGCCAACCAGCTGCCCACGGGAAGCCCACAAGCAGGACATGAGTGCAATAGCACCCTCCCACCCATGTTCCCCAGCAACTGGTGTACATAGGCATACTGTCTCCAATACTGGAGGTGGCATAGGGCTATCAGGACTATGAGCCATTGATAGCCTTCTCCTCCATGAATTTCCCCAATCCCCTTTTAAAGCCATCCAAATTGGTGGCCATCACTAACTCTTGCGGTAGCGAATTCCATAGCTGAACTATGCACTGTGTGAAGCTCTTCCTTTTATCTGTCCGGAATCTCCCACCAATCAGCTTCATGGGATGAGCCCACTGAGTTCTAGTATTATGAGAGAGAAAAAGTCTCCCTATCCCCTTTTCCCACACCGTGCATAATTTTGTACACTTCTATTCATGTCTCCCTTCACTCACCTTTCTCAAAGCTATACAATCCCATGTTTCCTCTTAGTGGAGTTACTCCAACCCCTTGAGCACTTCAGTTGCCATTTTCTGCACTTTTTCCAACTCTACAGGATCTTTTTTTCAGGTACAGTGGCCAGAACTGTACACAGTATTCCAAATATGGTCACACCATCAATTTGTATAAGGGCAGTATGATTTTGCAAGTTTTAGTTTTGATTCCTTTCCTAATGATGCCTAACATGGAATTTGCCTTTCTCACAACAGCCCCACACTGGGGGCTTCTTCACATGGAGCTGTTATCCTGCTACTGAGATTGCTCACTCACAGAATTTTGCGGGCCCTTTAGATGACGTCATTAATCTCCAGGGCATCTCCTGCACTAAATAACCTTTATTCCATTTCTAAATAGATTGGAGAAAAGGAGATACCATATTACTGTACTTGTGTTGCACTTTAGTCCCTTCCATGAAAAAGAAAAAGCTGCAAGAAGAGGAGCAAGATCAATGAAACATACGGAAGACTCAGATAAGGGGAGAAGGAGGGGGAAAGGGAAGCACATGTAAAGGGAGTCCGTTGTGATCCTGCATTTAAAACAGAAGCAGAAAGCCCTTTTAAATGCAGGATTCTAGGTTGGTGTAGAGATGCTCTGGGTCAACATTTTCATCGAGCTGTGCAGCACAACCCCAAGATATCTCACTTGGTCCATTGCCAGTAGCTCATATCCCATCAGCATATACGTGAAGTTGGGATTTTTTTTCTCCAATGTGCATCACTTTACACTCGCTTACATTGAATCAGATTGGCCATTTTGATGCCAATTCACTCAGTTTGGAGAGATCTTTTTGGAGCTCCTCACAATCCCTTTTTGTTTTAACCACACTAAATAATTTGGTTTCATAAGCAAACTTGGCCACCTCACTGCTCATTCCTAATTCCAGATCATTTATGACCAAGTTGAAAAGCATTGGTCCCAGTACAGATCCCTGTGGGACCCCACTTTTTACATCCTGCCACTGGGAGAATTTACAATTTATTTCTACTCTCTGCTACTCAAATGCTTCTATACATCTCGTATTGTCTGCTTGCATTTTCCTTTGTCCAAGTTTGTGTTCCTTTTTGTTCTCCTTATTTGGGCAAGACTTCTATTTTCTGAAGGAAGCCTTCGTTTCTCTAATAGCTTCCTTGATGCTGCTGGTTAACCATGGTGGTGATCTTTTTCCTAACCTGTGGTTTACATTCTAGCTGAGCTTCTATTATTGTGGTTTTGCGTAACCTACAAGCATTTTGGAAAGATTTAACTCTCTTGACTCCCACTTTCAACTTCCTTTTTACCAATTCCCCAATTTAAGAGAAGTTTCTTCTTTTGAAGTAAAATGTGTCTGCGTTGCTCTTCCTTGGCAATTTCCCACTTAAATATATATTAAATCTGGTACCATGATCACGGTTTCCAATAGGTTCGACAACACTAGGGATGTACGAAAGTCACTTACCTTTTCGCGGATGTGATTTACGGTGGGGGGGGGAGGCGCTCCGTCCCTCCCCCCAGAATCCTCGACGGGGGGGGGAGGTGATCTGGTCCTCCCCCCCCGGAATCCTGCCTGGCCGGCTCTGTGGAGCAGCTGGCCAGGGCCGTCTGCAGCTGGAGTTCCGGCCGCGGACTGGCTGGTGTGGACGCAAATGCTGGCTGCCGTAGCGGCCGCCATTTGCGTCTAGCCAGGCTGCCATGATAGGCTACGTAAGCATTTACATAGCCTATCACGGCAAGCCAAGCAAAACCCCCACAAAAAACAGCGTATGCAAATGGCAGCGGCTACGGCGGCCATCATTTGCGTTCCCTATTTTTCGCCGTTTTAGCCTACGTAAATATTTACATAGGCTATTACAGCGGGAAAAAAAGGGGAACGCAAATAGCGCCCACTACGCTATTTGCATTCCCCTTTTTTTTCGCCGTAATAGCCTACGTAAATATTTACATAGGCTAAAATGGCGAAAAATAGGCAACGCAAATGGCGGTCGCCGTAGCCGCTGCCATTTGTGTATGCTTTTTTTTTTGCTTGGCTTGCCGTGATAGACTACGTAAATACTTACACAGCCTATCACGGCAAAGACCAGGACGCAAATGGCGGCCACGGCAGCTGGTCAAAAGACCAGCCGCCACCGCCGGAGCCGCTGCCCCAGGTAAGCTTCATCCCGGGGGGGAATCCGCGGGGGGGCGGGGGACTGTTCTGCCACGGATTTCGGGGGGCCAAATGCCAGTGCATTCAGCCTCACTGAAATCCGTGGCGGAATTCTCCGCCATCCCTAGACAACACTCACATCTCTCGCTAGGTCCTGATTTAGGACATGGAGGAAGCAATCCTATGGCTGCTAGTCAGCGGCTAGATGGCAATACAATATCTGTTTTTCTGGAAACCGACCTTGGAGCCTGTGCTCTGAGGTTGGTTCCTGGAGAACTGACCTCCCCCCACTTCCGTGCTGCCTCAGAGGTAGCACGGAACAGTCCCATCCCCCCGCTTGCAAGAGGAGTGTGGAGCAGCCGAAAAGGGGCGTTCTGGGGTTGGGATGGCGGAAATACCTGTACGAAACATCCAGTGTGTTGTACAGCAGCCTCCTCCCCCGCGGCTACACAGCCGCAATCGGCGGTCTAGCTGAAAATGCAGGGCAGAAGCACGGAGGGAATGATCCCCTCCGTGCTTCTCCTGCCCTGCATTGGATAGGAGGTTGCCCTTGAGTTTGGAGGCGGCCGCCTATCTGAATAGGATTGCGCCCTAAGAAATGTAACCTCTTTGTCGTTACTAGTACATGAATTTATCCAGTCAAATTGGTGGTAACTGAAGTCACCCATTATTACAACACCTTGTTTGGATGCCTCCCAGATTTCATTTTCCATCTTCAGATCACCCTGGGCCATCTGGTCTGGGGCACAATAGCATATCCCTAGTGCCAAATTACTTTTAGAGCACAGTATTGTCACCCACAGCACTTCTGTGGAGGATTCTGCCTCATTTAGGTTTTCTATTCTGCTTGACACTATGCCGTCTTTGATGTACAAAGTAAAGCACAGGTGAGAAATTCATTCAATGTATTTATTACTATTTATATACTGCCTTTAAGGATACAGATCTTTCCGAGGCAGCTTGCGAGTGACATCAACATTCATTTAATAAAATCACAATAAACAGCATCGAAATATATATAGATTATATATGTCATCAGAATCCTTCATCCAGGGCAGCTGTGGTAAATCGCCCCGTTGGGTGGCAGAGAGTGGAAGAAAAATCCCACTGGAACAGGAGCAGGGGCCTGGTGTTAACTTCATCTGTTCCTCACTCTCCTGGCGGCTGCAGTGTTGTTGCAGGGGTAGGAGGGGGTCGCTCTCCCTCCAAATTACTCATGGGGTTGATTTTGTTTGTAAATTGCAGCGCGACGCATGCTGCACTGCCTACAAGTTCTTTCGGTGTTACTCCAGAGCATGGAGCGTTTCACGTATGCAAAAAACGGAGCTGAGGTCTGTACATGTTCCTTTCTCTCAGTCAGCATTGGCATACCAGGCAGTTCGCCAGGCTTTCCTGCACTGCCTGGCTGCCAAATAAGGACAAACTTAAGGGCTGGATGCACCTGATCTTGTCAGCTAAGCGGGGTCAGCCCTGGATAGTACTTGGATGGGAGACTGCCTGGGAATCAGGCTTGCTGCATTCAGCAGGGGGTTGGACTTGATGGTTTTGTAGGCCCCTTCCAACCCTGTGATTCTATGATAGCCAGTGCTCCCCCCCCCCCAGCATTTAAGACTCTCTGTTGAATCATTGCCATTGAGCAGGGGGTTGGACTCGATGGTCTTGTAGGCTCCTTCCAACCCTATGATTCTATGTTTGTTTTGCTAGTGATGCCCAAAGACTGGAATATCACAGAGAGTGGAAGTCACAAAAGCAGCTACAAGCATCAGCCATAATTTCAGGACAAGGTTGTCTATGACCTCAGTACATTTAGGGTGTAATCCTATGAAGATAATCCTCCAAACTCAGAGGCTGCCAAGTATCTAGGGTAGGGCAGCTGCAGAGCGGAGACGATCTTCACCTTTGCCCTCCAGCCATCCTGCATTTCTGCTAGATGGGCGATTTTGCCCATCTAGCAGCAGTGTTTCAGAGGGGGAGGGAAGGAGGCTGCGGCGGATATGGGAAACATCATATGGCCACGCCCCCAATCTCCCCTCCTTGCCCCTGGGAGTGCCCCTCTTCCTGTCTCCGAGCTCTTTTTCTGAGTGTGGAGATATAGCCAGAATCGCGCTGGCTATGAGGTGGAGGGGGCGGGGAGTGTGGTTTCTGAGCTCTGATGTAGGAACCCTGTTTCTGATCTCAGAATCCACAAACCGAACAATCCTTGCTTGTTTGGTTTGGAAGGATTGCTGCCTCCAACATGTATGAAACTGTGGCCATATGTTACAATAAATAAATAAATTCAGAGAACCTATGTAACTACTTTCAAAGTCAAAACCAGTTTCCTCTAACTCCCCCCACCAAATATCTTATTCTGGCCATAGAGAGGTGAATGAGGACAAAGCACAAAATACATAGATGTTCAGGAAAATAGTTTTCCAATTTCTCATCCAAATCCGTTAACTGTGCAATATATATATAAAATTTATTAGGGGATGCTGGGAGTTGTAGGGCTTTTTCTGTCTAAATATGCATAGGATTGCACCCTCAATCCCTGAAGTAAAGGCAGCCTGCAGTGTTTGAAGTCTCCCAGTTGCTGTCAGTTCAAACAAATCTTTCCTACTACCCATAGGCTCAGCATCTGAAGTATTATGGTTGATTGATTTATTTGATTTTTATCCCATCTTTCAATCCAGAAAGTTCCTAAGCTACAACACAATGGGCAAAGTCATGCGAGTGGACTTCCGCTCCTGCAGTTGGATATCTCCTTCCTCTCCTCCCCCACCCCCGCCGCCAAATTTGCTCCCCAAAGTCAATACTCAAAAGTCTTATTTTATTATTCTATACATTTTATTATTCCATCCCTGAGTCTTGGCATTAGAATCAGATACTGGAGTCAAGTCGAGACCCATATTGGCTCTCTTGGGTCTGCAACAGAATATCTTACGTCGAAGGATTGTGGAGAGCTGAGTTCAAATTCTTGATCAGCAGAAAAAGCTCACTGGGCAATCTGCCTCATAGTGCTGTTGTGAGGATAAAATGGGATAACCCAATGTATGCTTAACCAAGCTTCTTGAAGGTAGAGATGGGATACAACAAATAAGCATGGTGGAAAAATATGCCCTCTGCCTTGTATGCCCTGCTTCTTATACACCAGATATAGGTGATACAGGTAGGACCTGCAACAAAGCATTGCAGCGTGAAATGCTCCTGTTCAGGGTTCCAGTCAAACAGCCACAACCTCTTCCAGGAGAGTCCATTCCATTTCTCTCCCTCTGGCTTCCTCCCCCCCCCCCACCCCAGTCAGCTAGCACTCCGTGCTCACTGAGTATGCTCAGTCTTCATTGGGCTGTTTTTGGAGTTCCTCCCACTTTAGGATTTCTCCCTATCGATTTCTTGTACATCTAAAACCTCAGAAGCCTGCCACTCTCTCTCTCTAGGGCAGAGGCGGGTAACTTGTGGCCCTCTAGATGTTTTGGCCCACAGCTCCCATCATTGGCTATCCTGGCTAGGGCTGATGGGAATGGGAGGCAAAAAAATCTGGAGGGCCACAAGTTGCCCACTCCTGTTCTAGTGCACAGACGGTGGCTTTTTGGCCATATAAGGCTGCACGCTCTGAGAATGAGTTCTCTATTGGTATAGGAATGCAATTATTCAGCAGTGAGGAAAACCCATTCTACACATGCTCAGATACACCCTCTTTTAGCATCACTTCTTATGTTTCAGAACTGGCTCAAATTCAGTACAGTTCCATCAGCGGGCTAACAAACAACCCCCCCCCCCCAAAGTGGATTGCAATTCCTTCCTGTGTTTGCTGGTTATCAGCAGCTACGCTCTCTGAAGCAAGGCTCAGATGATGTTTAGTCCTTACCTTTAATGCTAGGCGCAGTCCTGGACCTCTATGAAGTTAGTTCATAATGAGTCAGTCCATTATAACTCGCGGCTACTCTATCAGCAGCTCAGGCAGAGGGCTTCCTTATCACACTCCACAGCCTTTAACGGGATATGCCAACGACGGAATCTGGGGTCCAACAGGTCCAAAGCTCCCACTCTATCAGTGGCCTAGAAAGTAACTTGCGCGCGCGCTCCTTTGGCGCCATTCCTGTGCCTTTAAGACCCGCACGACAGGCAGAAATACCACCGGCAAAGCCAAGCCCAGGAGGCGCAGGGAGGGCAGGTGCCTTCTGGTTTTGAACCTCTGCCAGTCACGCCCGCGTCTTTCGAAAAGTCCGGGAGCCCTGCGTCTAAGCCTGGAGCGGGCAACATGCGGTCTTCCAGATTTTGGGCCTACAACGCCAATGATCCCTGCCCATTGGCTATGTTGGCTAGGGCCGAGGCGGGGTGCAGGCCCAAACCACCCAACCAACCAACCATCTGGAGGGCGACCAGTTGCCCACTCCCGCTCCAAGCTGACCCCGCGGCGTCAGCAGATAGGCGGATAGCCGCCGGCCCCTGCTGGCGGCGAGTTGGCGTGGAGCACAGCGCCACCTACTTACCGCGCCGCCCCGGGGAGAGGAATAGCGCTGAGCGAGTGGCAGAAGGGCTGGATTTGCGCACACCGGCGAGCTCGTATAAGAGAACTAGCGGGAAAGAAGGAGCCGGCAGCCAGCCGAGGAGCCAGCCAGGGGGACGTCGCTCGCCCTCGTTCCCCGCAGCTGCACCAGGTGGGCCGGGCGGCCGGGCTCCCCGGAGGAGCGCGGGGCGAAGGCGAGTCCCGGCGCGCCTCAGCAGCGGCCCCCGAAGTTCGCTGCGGGCGGCCCACGTGTCTCCGGGCTCCGGCTCGTTAGCGGAGGCGAGGCGAAGCTCTCGCCTGACCCGCCGCCGCGGGGAGCGAGGGAGCCAGCGGGCTGCACGAAACGGGGCCGCTTCGCCGCCGCCCGCTCTCGCGGGAGCGAACTCCGAGCGGCTCCCGGCTGCCCGCGTTTGGCGAGCGCGGGGAGCCGCGCTCGCGGCTCGTCCCCCGCCGGGGCCCCGCGCCCCGAAGCGCTTCCCCTTTCGCTCCGCGGAGCGGTGCCGCAGCCTTCGCACGCCCGTTGTGCGCAGCGCCTCTGCGCGTCTCGGGGGTTCGGGGCGAGCTCGGATGCCGGCTGAGGCAGTCGGCGCCACTCTGAGCCGGAGGAGGTAGGACGGGCGGCTGGAGGGAGATCCTCCAGGAATCCTGACGCTTGACGGCGCGATCCTCTTCCGCGCGTTCACTTGCGAGCAAGCCCGCCCCCCGCCCTAAAATCCAGCGGGCTGCTTTCGGAGCCTCCCCCCGCCGCCCCACGTGCGTGCGAGCGAGCGGGCGGCTGCAGCGCCGGGCGCAGTTACCTGGGAAGGGGCCCCAGCTGAAGGCAGCGTGGCTTGCTTCCGAGTGAACGCGCGCAGGATCGCGTTGCGCGTGGCTCGCTTCGGCCTTGAGCGAACATCCCTGGGATCCGGCTGCACGTTCCCGCTGCTTCCAAGGAGGCCGGATCCGATAGGGGGAGACGAAATGGAGGCTCCCATCCTGGGCGCACTGTAAGTAAGACAGCGAAGCCGGTCTCGTTGCTTACAGGGACCGTTCTGCCCACGGGGCGTTGGATCGAGGCCCATGAAGTGTAGTGACGCCGGTGCAGCCGGATCCCACGCGTGTTTACTCGGGCGCCTCCTCCTAGAGGGCGCGCGTGGAGACGATGTAGCCTCGCCCTGAGCGTGTCTACTCGGAGGTAAGCCCCTCTGTGTTCAGTGAGATTTACTCCCAGGTAAGTGTAGGATTGCAGACTTAAAAGTGCCCCGCATATGTGTGTGAATTTCGCGCTTCTCTTTTCCAGATCGGAGGAGATGCTCGAAGTTGCCGGGACTTTGCAAGATCTGCGGAGGGGCCCGGCGGGCGTGTGAGCGGCATCCGGCTGGCTCCGCTGCCGCAGCCGCCTTGCGCACCGCCCTCTCCCTGCTTGTCACTTCGCCTCCTCGAAGGGAGGGAGGCTTGGAACTCCCCGGCGCCGCTATCGGCGATTGAGCCCCCACTGGCCGCCGCCGCTCTCCTTTTGCTGCTGCTCTGAGTCCCCTCAGGCCTGAGCTGAAGGATGCAGTTTCGCCTGTTTTCCTTTGCCTTGATCATCCTGAACTGTATGGATTACGGTCACTGCCAAGGCGGCCGGTGGAGACGCAGCAAGAGAGGTGAGTAGTGCGCCAGACCATCCCTAGAGCTCCATCTCTGTCTCCAGTCTCCCTTTGCATATTGTCTCTCCCCCCCCCCCCCAGCTGGCAGCTGGCGAACGTACCTTGCCTTTCCACTTGGTTCCAGGGTTTTGTGGCCTCGATCCTGTCTACATGGGAAGAGTAGGTGGCACCTCCTTGTAATGCTCTTTCAGTTTTAATACGGATTAATAGTGTGTAGGAGTTAACAAGGCGCATAGGATTATTTTGGCCTTTTTTCCTATGTAAGCTTGTTTGGAAGTCCCATGCATTCTCCATGGAGGGGGAAGATCTCCCCCCGCCAATAGAGGGATACTCCATTAAATGCCCATAATGCCCAGTCCTCCTCTGGTTCTGATATCTGCCATCATTTGTAAATCAGTCCCTGGCATGCAGATACAGCCCAATCCTATGCAAGTTTACGTAGAAGCAAGTTCAAGGGGCTCTGTACCCAAGTAAGTGTGCAAAGGATTACAGCCTCGCTTCTGTCTAAAAGAATAAGATCCAGGGATTGCAATTTGATTAATTACCCCTTGATGCTCTGTGTAGCTGCCCTCTTATAACTGCGATCAAGGTGGGCTAAAAAGTTGTGAAATAATTATTTTCCCCCTTCCCTTCAATGCATATGTAATGCTTTAATCTATGCCGGCTGTTGTGCCTGTGGTACTAGGCAGTGATAATGATCCCAAATAAATTTACGTGAAGTACAGGATGTGACCGTTTGTACGTAGAAAGTGCATGGGTTGAGTGAAGGAAATTTGAGCTAATTGCAGATAATAATGTTGTTCTAGGTGTCCTGAGGTGAACATTCCCAGCCCTCCTCTAAGCTGGTCCTTCTGGGGGACTGGCAAAGGCCAAAGTCAACGAGAGTCATTGAATACCGTCTCTTTTTAAAAAGTGTGTGTGTTGAAGGTATGATGCTGTAAGTATGGAAGTCAGAGAGTTTATAGGGCAGTGGCTTTTCTTCCAGAATACATTAGAGTACAACCGGTATACCGGACATCAGGTTGTCTTACTTCCGATACTAAGCATGTCAGTGGGCTTGCTTCTAAGTAAGTGTGCAGAGAATTGCAACATTGGTGTTTGGCTGAACAAAGAGTGAAAGTAAATCACCCAGGAAAGGCAGTACGGGTGGTTGTTACCAATTTACATGATCACACAACTGAATGCTCTTTATTTTGACAACTGATCCCTGTTAACTTGTGCTTCCCTTGCTCTTCTTTTTAAAGTGTACTGTGTAATTTTCTCTTAAGGTCTGGGAACAGTTGTTACCCCATTCACCCAGGGAGAAGGTAGAACTCACTGTTGGTTCTACCGTCCTTCTGGTGCATTGATCTGTAGTTCTCAGCATAAAAGTTCACCCTGCTCTGATACTGCTGTTATGAACTACATGGAACTCATTTCCTATGTCTCTACTTTTGTTTGAGCCTACAGTATGGCAAATCCATACGCTGTCAGTAGTTCGGTTGCTCAGAGAAGATGGTTGCCACAGCTCAGTAAAGGCCTGTTGGCATCAACTAGGGATCCCCTCCTAGTACCTTGATGTTCTGCTTCTCTCCCTCCCCGGCTGTCTCTCTGCAATGGCTGATGCAGGTATCTGCCAGGAGATGTAGAAAGTTTCTTTCTGGGGAAAACTTGGCAGTTTGGGTCCAGGAAATCACTTTTCTTCCAAGTCCAGTTGAATAGCAACCTCCTGTTTCCCTCCTCCTCATCTCTCCACCCTGTGTTCTACGACTTGATCTGCTCACTCAGACTATTGGGTTTGTTTTACTTAACCAGCCTTGCAAAGGAGTCTAGGGTACATGCGGGCTTTTGTGGCACATTAACAGCCAGAAAAGGAAAACAACATAATTTAGGAACTTTATTGTGTTTGTCTGTTTAGACATTCAATGGGATGAGGCAGGGAGAGAAAAGGAAGTGTTGAGTTGCATGTGCCTTCTGTTTTCACATTTCTTTGTTTGCATGTCTTCTTCATGGAAGGATGCATTATCTGTCCTTGTATTGGGGCACTTGCATCTCCTCACAGGAAAGGTGCACCGGCCCACATGTTGCAACTTATAAAGAAGTGTGGAACAGGAAGTATGAGCCACTTGCACTTCCTGTTCTCTCATTGCAAGTTCAAGTATCCAGAGTCACCCACGCTAATCAGAACGGTGTGGGTTAACTTGTGGTGTGGATGTGGCAAATGAGCTATCTGAGTCCCTTCCAGCCTCAGCATGATAATAATAGTACCTTTGGCTGCAAGCCTATACATAGTTTCCTGGGAGTAAGTCTCATTAAATTCTGTGGGACCTCTGAGTAAACATGACCAGGATTGCACTGTTAATTATTGTGGTGCTGATATTTCTAGGATAATAAATCCGTACTGCCCCAACCTTTTGCTGTAAACGTCTTGTCCAGTTGGTGAGATAGTTTGTTCATACCCAGCTTTTTGGTAGAGCATTCCTATTTTTATCCAAAAGAGGCCAGTCTTCTCTGTTATCTTTTAGTTGTCTTGATATTGTATTTGCTGGATTGATTCTTTTGCTCTTGGGGGTATTTAATAAAAGTGCCACTCTCTCTCCATCCTTGTGACACCTGTCATTCTTGTCATGGGTGTCACAGTCAGTGGTACAACTGGAAACTATGAACTACTTGTACTTATCGTAGAGACTTGTAAAGAAGAAGACTGTACTTAATTTCCTTCCTGCTGGTTGGCTTGAAGCTGACTGAGGGCCTTTGACATAAAATTACTTTCTTTTAAGCTCTGAAGGAAAATGGTGGTAGATTTGGTTTATGTAAATTAATTTGTATAGGGCTGATGAGTTGAAGACCATCCCTTTGACTTGATTACCTTTTGGCCTTATGTTCATGTCTGCGTAGACCTTTGATATATTAACAGTTCTTGTCGTCTTTATGGAGATTTGAGGGAAAGCCATGATACCCAGTTTCAAGTCTTGGCTAGGGATGTATGAAAACTTTGTTTCATTTCTTTAAACATCAGAACCTCCCCTGTCCACACCCCCATTAATTATAGCACGTTTTTAGGCAAAGCTTGCATATTCTCTAGCTTGCGATCGCATTTAAAAAATGTGTTCATTAGAAAATTGTTTCTATTATTGCATTTATATCCCACATTTTTTACTCTTCCAAGGAACCTAAAGTGGCTTACATAATCTTCTTCCTCTCCATCTTATCCTCACAACAGCCCTGTGAGGTAGGTTAGGCTGAGAGTCAATGACTGGCCCAAAGTCACCCAGTGAGCTTCATGGCCCAAGTGGGGACTGCATCCTGGATCTCCTGAGTCCCAGTCCAGCACTCTAACCACTGAATCACACTGGATCTTGACATATAAAGTGTATATAAAATTTACACTTTAAAATGCGCATAAAACAAGAAGCATTTTCAGGCATTAGTCAATGGGGCAGAGTGCACATTTGGTTGTACACTTTAAAAGATGCTCACCTAAATGTGTGCTTTCCCTACTTGAGCAACAAGTCTCACATTCAGGAATGGAAATGAGGTGGACAGAGCTTCAAGGTAGAACTTGGAGAACCTGGAAGACTCAAGCCTCAGTGCTACTCCCACCCCTGTCTTGGCCAGCTCTTAATTAATGGTTTTGTCTCAAGGTACACACATGGGATATGTTGCTTTTATCTAAAAGGGAAAGGAGTGTTTGCCTTCATATTCTGCCTTGTTTCTGTCATGGACCAGTTCAAATGAAAACCTTCCATGTGGAGATTACCTGTGGAGTCAGCTATGTAGAAGAAGTCATGTCCTACATAGTTCTCCTGTGCTGGCAGGTGCTCCATGAATAGGGATGTCGCAGGTGTCCGGTTGGGGCTGGAAGCTTGGAGATTTTGCACCAGCTTGGCCTCCTGGATGCCACTCTGTGCATGCCAAGTCAGGCAAGCACAGGGATCCCCACTCCCTCGCTGAGCCACCATTTTGCATAAAAATGGCGGATCAGCCTTTTACAGAAAGGCTGATTTTATGCAAATAGCAGCCATAAAGAGCTCATTTATGCAAAATTACAGGCGTAAATGCTCTATTTAGACCATTTACGCCTGTAATTTTGCGTAAATGGGCCTCCTTACAGCTGTTATTTGCGCAAAATTGGCCTTTCTGTAAAAGGCTGAGCCGCCATTTTTATGCAAAACAGTGGCTCAGCAAAGGGGTGGGATGCTGCTCACTGGGTGTCTGTGGACTGCCTGGTGGCTCGCCATGTGTGGTGTGCCAGTTGGATGGCCAGTAGGGGTCCGGTGAGCGAAATGCGAGGCGAGTTTGTCTATCCATGAACATAGTGGGTTAAAAAAAAGGGCCAGAATAACTGCTGGGACATTATGCTTTGAAGGCATGGTGGTGCCCAATCAGCTGCTGCTTCCTCTGTTTGGAGAGTTTCGGAGTACAAGGTTTGTGCTTGGTCAAGTAAATCGTGCCTAGCAGGATAATAGAAATGGCACGAAAGGTGACTTAGGGTGCAATCCTATGCATGTTTAGACAGAGAAAAAGCCTAAAATTCCCAGCATGCCTCAGCCAGCAATGCTGGCTGGGGCATGCTGGGAGTTGTAAGCTTTTTCTCTGTCTAAACATGCATAGGATTGTGCCCTTAAGCACTGTTTTTCTATAATCGCATTACTCAGCAGTGTGATGAGCAGAGGTTTGGTTTAATGAGGATAAGATGCGTAGCCATCATCTAATCTTAAGACATGATCATGCTAACATCTTAATGTTTCGCTTTGTCATATATTTCTGTCAGCAAAAAGCTGTAGCTGATAGGAGAATTGAAATGTTACTACAGCACTCGTGTGGACAAAGCGGTGTACTACAACTTTTTGTGTGTGCTTGTCTTTGAAAAGCGTTGTAAGAGAATATAAAAATAGCTACCCTTCTTGTCTCTGAGAGTAGGCATCCATTTGAACTTGTTTTATTTGTAGTGCATTCTTCTCCTTCTCCCTGTTATATGGTTCCCAAGTTTGGTAGAGCAGTCTTCAAACCAGGTTTCTCTTTTACCAAAGCTTCATAGAATATGCTAGCCAAACATTTTCAGGTGTGCGTTAACCTTGCATTGTGATGAACTTAGGGAAGCTATAATAAAATTGCAATGGAAAAGTACGGTTTACTTTAGGAGCCTAAATCATACTACATTGATTTTTCATCTTGGAAGTTGTCCCCCTCTGTTTTCCAGCAAACAGCATTCCGAATTTTATTTAATAGCGAGTAGCTAAAATGACATCAAACTTTTTTTCTTTTTAATAGTGACCAGTCAAACCATCTGGGTTGACAAAAAAGCCATGGTGTGTCTTTAATTAAATGTAGAACTTTAGACTCCAGGCTAGACAGTGAAGGGTGATAGTAATGTTTCTGCTTTTTACAAGACGGCTTAAGAACCGTGTAGCGGGAGAAATGAAATGAATAGAGATCTAACCCATGTTGTGTGAATTATCCCCCTGTTCTCTCCCCTCCCCCCCAGGTAGCTTAAAAAAATCCCCATAAGCTGGTTTTAATTGATCCCATGTTCCCTAGTTGATCTTAGACCAGTGATTGTGCTTCGAGGACAACTGACTTGCCCCAAAGAGATTGAATCCAATTTAGCTCCTTGTTGGACATTCAGCTATTGGCTAAATAGAATTGGTGTTGACAGTTGACTTATTGAAGTTAGTCTGTGCTGTCACTCCTGGGCTTTTATTGTGGTCTGTGCAAATGCAACGTGTTCAGCTAATTTTAAAGAAATGTGCATGAGGATGTGGGTGGCTAATATGTGCATATAGCTGAGGTTATAAGCAATGTTTACTGTGCAATGCCAAAATGTGGGATTAAGACTCCTATAACAATTCCCCCTACGTGCACGCGCACACACACACACACACACGCGCGCGCACACACACACCCCATCTGCAAATAATCAGGCACGCACTGTGGGGTACTGGCAGCTAGAACCTCTCTGGCATTCTGTTGTGTCTTATATGGGATCTCAGATGCTCCATAATATCACTTTCTTAATGAAATAAAGTTCCTGGCATAGATTGACTCCTCTGTGGAGTCGCATCCAGTTGAGAATGGCAAGCAAATCTATCATTTCTTTTGACTAATGGGTTTTAAAATACAGCTTTAAAAAAAATCAGCAAAATGAAATGTGCATTCATATGTCTGTATCTAGTACAAGGCACGATTTTAGCAGCTATTATCCTGGGAGGTTATGGTGGCTTTACAATATAGAATTTCCACAAACAATCCAATTTGTTCCTTTCCCAAGCCCACGCACACTTGGGACTTCCTTGAATTTGTACAACATCTTGGGTCTCAGAGTTATTTGGGGGGAAGAGCAATGCAAGTGGTGTTAAGGGGGCAAGTACTTGTTATGTGCGGCAGCGTGCAACAGGGTCCCAGTGCTACTTTGGAGAAAGCAAAGCTGATTTGGGAGGACGAAATCGGGGGTGAGGAGGTGCTTAATCTTTGGGTGGCCATCCATGGCTTTCCTCTTCCAAGTTGTCTTTCATCACAGCTCTTCCCCCATATCCCCATCTTGGGAAGACTGCCGTTTTGAAGGTGGCTAAGAAGCACATTAAGGGTGCAATCCAATGCCTGTTTAGACAGAAAAAAATCCCACGACTCCCAGCATTCCCCAGCCAGTCATGCTGGGTATTGGAGGACTTCTTTTCTGTCTAAATATAAATAGAATTGTGCCCTAAAAAAAAAGTAGAGTTTCAAACATGTGCAAATAGGTGTTTGAAAACCTGTGGGAGAAATGGTTGGTGAGAGAAAAGGTTAACAACTCCCCCCCGCAACAGTTCCTCACCCTTTCTCTCCTCTACATTATCTCCTACCACAGTGGTTTTCCATTTTAAAAACAACAACAATGCACAGTTATCAGGACATTCTTCCACCCTGGGTAGATATCTCCATAGATGCAATCCAGCACACAGTAAATTACTTCTCTTTATATAGCACTTCTTGACTGTTCACAAGGCATTACATGCACTTCTCTTTATAATGCGTACAAAAGCCCTGTGAGGTAGGCCAGTGTCATTTTTCCGCCTCCTCAAAATCTGTTTTTGTACAGGATAGTGCCAAATACCTGTTTCCATCAGGAAGAAATGAGGGGAAAAATAAAACTTGATAAGACATCGTCTCATAGTCAACTGCATCCAGCAAGCACGGAGCAAATATTTCCAACATTTTGCTGTAGCCTTTGAAACTGAAAATAAGTTTGGCCTCCCTACTTGTGTCAAAATTGGTTTTTCTATTAAACAAATACTGCGTGACAATTAGGAGCTAAATCCACATCTTTTTCATGCTTGTTTAATGTGTCAACACTAGAGCTCTGTGGTGTTGGTGGTTTGGCTTTAGAATAAAAACTGGAATACGAGGAATACCTCGTGAATCCGGGAGGAGGGTGGGTATAGAGCCATTTTAGTATTGGCAGTAACTTTTATTTAGTGTAGGTTTTTCACAGATCTGCAGAGATGGAAAAAGGATTACAGATGTGCGCACTTACCTGGGAGTAACACTGTGGAACTTACTTCTGGACGAACATGCATAGAATTGCGCTGCACCACTCCAATCCAGAACTCAATCATTATGGAGCAATCCTGTTTTGTTTAATTACTCCTTGGTAAATAGAAGTAAAATGCCATTGCATCAATTGAGACTTGGGTTGCTCACCCTTTTCTCTGTACTTGCTCTGTTTTGTTCATTGAGTTTTTTTGGAGCATCCAGATGTTGCTGCTGTCATTCTGTTGTATTCTAGCATTTTTCCTATGTTTTTCTCTCTCTTCCAAACCTAATATGTGGTTTGCTCTCTCTTTCTGTTACAAAATGCAGCTGGAGCACAAGCTTCTCTAATGTGTATAGGCAATGCACCCTTGATGCTTTTAAGGGCTTCTGTGCCTCTTGACCCAAATTATTGCTTCTTGATGAGCATAGGTGGGGAAATTAGTGATAAACAGCTTTTTATCTGCTATCAAGAGAGGCCCTTGAGCAGCCTTCTTTTGATTTATTTAATGTTAGTTTCTGTTCCTGCAAGGGGGAGGCTTAATTGCTGCTTCTGTTGTTGTTGTTGTTGTTGTTGTTATTATTAATATATAGTATAATAGTTCAATTTTGGTATAAAATGGGAAATAGTGAGAAGAACGATCAACCCCCGTCCCCCTTGTAGGGTCAGACAATGACATTGGGGAAATTAAGAGAGGTTATACAAGGAGCCTCTACTTCTACCCACCCACCCCACTCAACAGAAAATGGGCTGAACCTACAAGCAAGAAACTTTAACATTGCTAGCAACCTTTGCTGAGTGGTACTTACTTCTGAGTAAAGAAGTTAGGCAGATTGTAGCCATACAGAAGGGCGCTGCAGAAAAACATAGTGCTAAGTTAAGTGCTTCTGTAGAAGCTCTGTTTTAATTTCACTTCCATCTAACTGTGAAACGGAAGTGTTCAAGAGCCCGGAGCAACCCCCACCTCCCCTGATGACCTCCATGCCTTGAGAAAGCCATTGCACCAGCTTCATGTCTCAAATAATTTTGCTGACCTTGCTGGTAGGTATGTCAGCACAGATCCCAGGTGCCAGAACACACAGTACTTCTCCCCCAACCCTCTTGCAAATATTTCAAAATGTATGTGGGTTGAAAGCCAGCAGACCAATTATGAGAAAAAGCCCTTCCTGATTTTGAACTCTATTTTGATAGCACTTTTAAGCTGCTTGCTTTCCAACACTGTTAATGCACTGATGCCTTTTTGAGTTTTTAATGCATTCTTGGATGGGGGTCACCTGGCTATTCTTGCATACTGCTGCAGTCCAGTGCTGTACTTGGGGAATTTGCAGTCTTCTGATCAATGCATCTGGCTGGTGCTGGACAGGTTCTTTTGGGAGCTTAGACTTAAATCTTAGGGTGCAACTCCATGGGGTTGACACCTGCTAGATGGAAGCCTCCAATCTCAGAGGCTTCTGAGTATCTGATGCTGTGCCAGGCTGCTGCCAGCAGGGCGGGAGGAGTGACGGAGGACCGTTCTCCTTTTAAACTTCTGTCCTCTAGGTGGGCCTGTGTGCCTGTGGGGCAGGGACAGGATTGGAGTCACCATAGGAGTTTTCATGTCTGGGCCTCCAGGGACCATAGAGTTGCTCTGCCCGAAACACTTAAGTGACTATCATGATACGTTTTCCAGCATTGTGACATGAAAGCTTCTGTCTCTCTGTCTATCTATAATATTAAAACAATCCAACCAAGAACAAAGATTCTCTCTTAATAAGATGAACTGCTTGCAGAGACAGGAAGTGATGCTTTAAAGGACATCAGCCAATTTGCTGAACATAAGCGCCTGGGCTGAAGATATTGGCACAGGATGGGACTTTAAGGGCACTGTAGGAGGGCGAGAAGTGTCCTCATAAAGCATTTGCCCATGCAGTCCTGTGCATATTTACTTGGAAGTGAATGCCACTGTAATCAGTGGGGCTTACTTCCAGGTAAGTGTGTGTAGGATTGTGCTCTCTCTGTCTTTAGCTGTAAAAGGAGTGTGTGGGAGGGGACACTGAACCCTCCCTTCAGTGCAGGGCACAAGCTACCTAATCTGATTCTAAGAATAGAAGCTATCATGAAGACTTTTCTTAAGGCGTTTGTGTGTTAGTCACGTTGCACAGATGTCATCTGTGGACCCAGTGATGAGACAAAACACCTATCATGGTTTGCTGATATTCCAAGTTTACGGATGAATGTGGGTTATTTCTGGTGTTCTGTACCTATCCAGCATTCCAGGATCAAACCGTAGTTTCAGATCCTAGTTAATAATCTGATCTTAAACCATGGTTTCCCATTTCAAATGGAACAGGAAATGGTGGCTTACTTTAACCAGGATTGAAATGCCAAAGCCAGCAAATAAGACACCAGGGAGAAGTGTGTGTGCCCATTGTTTGATCCTGGCTCATAAACAGTGGACTACATATGAATCAGATCATGACATCTGAACTGGAGTTGAAAGCAGTGTGGTAGAAGCATTGTTCACCTGTAGTGTGAACACTTCTGCTATTGACTTTATTCACATATTTTGCAGGTTTCTGTTATCTTTAATCCACTGATAAGAATCATCTGTCTGAAGCTGCTCTTTGCCTTTCAAGGGATTTCAAGCCATTCTCACTGGTTTTCCTTGAATGCAAGTAGCACCATTGGAAAGATGATTTTTTGTCATGATCATGGAAGGATGGGTCTGAGGCGCCCAGTTTTCCCTGCAGCAGCTGCTGCTGTTTACATAACATAACAAAAACATACATGTTAATTGTGTTCAGACAATTAACATCACTATGCCATGTCTAATTTGCCCTCAAAAATAGTGTGCCAGTGGGAGAGTCAGGATTCCCTTGCAATAGAACAACAGTGTACACAAATATGGACTATCCTTGGCTTTAATGGTTTAACTAACAAAACAAATACATGCTTGTAATAAGCGAGATGATTGGTATCCTTTTATGGGCGATTGGTACCCATTCATCTTGTGAGTTGATGTAGCGTAGTGGCTAAGAGACTGAAGTTGCTGGTCTGAATCTTGCCTCTGCCTTTTAGTCGCATTGTTGCCACTCTCTCTGCCTCAGTCCCCCCCATCTGCAGCATTGGGGATAATAATGATTAACCTTACAGCAGGGATGGGGAACCTGCAGCTTGCAGGCTTGACATGACCTGTGTGACTTTCCCATAAAGCCTGCCAGCTTCCCTGTCTTCTCTCCGATGGCTGGGGGACGGGGCGGGGGGAGGCTTGCAGTGTTGTGTAAGGATTAAAACTAGAATATGCACGTGTTCGGAGCACTGGGAAGCAGAATGAAAAGTTTAAGTGTTTATTCGGTCGTCTCATTTTGTAAATAATGAGCCATCGGTGACATGTTTTTCTTGGAAGAATACGTAGTTGTGGCCAGATATACTTAAGTTGTAAGTTGGCAGGAGAGGATCTCCAGCCTGTGGGCCAAATGTGGATCTCCAGGCCTCTCAGTCTGGACAGCGGACTTTCCCCATGCCATGCTCAATCACTGGTTGTTGATATTATTTACTCCTTCCTGCTCTGTCCCCCAGCCACACAGCTGATGGGCGGCAGGGGACGGGACGGGAACTTGCACAAGTGGGAGAAGGAGAGTACCTGGATGCAAATGTCTTTTTCTCTTCTTGAGGCATACTGCACCACTGGAAAAGTCGCATCTGTAAATCTTCCCACTTTGAGTGTGGGCTCTGGTCACTGCTGGAATGCAGCCTCCAACAGGTTTTGATTGAGGGAATGTGGACCTCAGCAGGAAAATTTTTCCCCAGCCTTGGTGTAAGTAAATTTAAATCCCATTATGAGGATATGGTGACTCTGTTTTTCCTACCATGTTTCAGTTGGTTTTGTTTTGGGATGTTGTTTTTTCTTTCCTATAGAATTTGCTTGAAAATGTTTTCATTTTAATTTTAAAAATAGGCTTTTTTCATAATGTGACAAAAGAAATTAATGTACTGATAATGTTCAAGTAGCATCATTGCTCTGTCTTAAGAAGCATAATTTCATCTCCATCCAGGGATCTTTACGCTGGGGCAACCTAACATGCAGTGGCCATTTCATTGGCAAAGACAGCTTGGGAGCATTGCCTGTATGCGTGTCTGAACATAGTTAGGTTTTCTTTTCTTTTTTTAATCAGTGCAGTGTTGAGTTCAGCAGACATGGCATTCTCAAGGATGTTGAGATGACACAGGGCTGTGGTCTTTCTGTTGTGGGAATGGTACAGTGCTGAATTAGATGGGGATGCCACAACTCCCTCCTACTGTTAGAGATAATTGTTGATTTGAGTTTGGTCTGAGTTGTGTTCCTAATTTCAGGGGCGGCTTGTCAACTGTTTAAGGGGAGGGGAAATCATTTCAGAGGGGTACCTAAAATGTTGTGACGGATTTAGTGGTTCCCCCTGTGGTTTCAGTTAAGTAACCTGAATATGTTCCTTTTGATGGAATTCCGTGTTTAGATAGGACATTTGGGCAATAATTAGAACTCTAAGTTGTAGGCAGAAACTGTAGTCAGAGTCTCTCTCTCTCTCTCTCTCCCCCCCCCACCCCCAATATAATACCTAAAGGCAAATGTCTGTGGCAGTTCATATGCTTCACTTAAAATGAGCATGCCAGAAAATCCATGCTCATTTGACACAAGATTGTAGTGTCTTGGGGGTTTCCTTCCCACTCCCCAATTTATTTATTTTAAGTATTTGTATACCACCTTTAAGCTCTTAAGGCAGTTCACACATTAAAATAATAATAAAACAAAGAAATCTGTAACAATACCCACAATTTATTTATTTGTTACATTTATATCCCGCCTCCAAGGAGTCCAAGGTACTGTACATGATCTTCCTCCTCTTCCTTTTATCCTCACAACAAGCCTGTGAGGTAGGCTAGGCTGAGTCATTGACTTACCCAAAGTCACCCATTGAGCTTCATGGCCGAATGGGGACTTGAACCTGGCTCTTCCCAGTCCAATAGTCTAACCATTATACCACACTGGCTCTCAATCTTAGCAAGACCATCTAAAACCAACAATACAATAATATAAAAACACCAGCAATTTAAAAAGGTTTCTTTAAAAGCCTGGACCAACTTCAAATTAGAAGTAGGAGTAAAAGTAGAACAACCTGGTCTTTAAAACCCATTTTAAAACACACAACAAGGGCACTAAGCGAATTTCCTCAGGGAGGGAGTTCCCAATTGATGGGGCCATCACCAAGAAGGCTGTTTCTTGTACCCACCAGCTCGATGGACCTTGCTAGCAGACCAGTGAGCAATGTGTCAGAGGCTGATCTTAATGGTTGGGCAGGCTACAGGTGGTCCTTCAAATAACCTGATTCCAAGCTGTTTATGGTTTTAAAGGTCACAACCAGCACTTTGCATCTGGAAGCTCACTGGTAACCAGCGCAGCTGGTACTGAATTGGTGTTATAGGTCCTGATCCATTCTCTCCTGCCTCTTCAATGGGGTAGAAAGACTGAGGCTGAAGACATTATTATATCCAACATGGACAGGCTATCCACTTGGCCTGTAACATTTAGAAGCATGCACCATGTGGTCAAGCATATCCATTGCAATAAGAGCCTCAAATGTTTCAGGGTGTTAGGGATGGACCATTGTGCAGTGGTAGAATACCTGCTTTGCACACACAGGGTTGCAGGTTCAGTCCCTGAGATCTCCAGCACTTAGGCATGTCTTAAGGATAGTGTATGTGGGAATGCGTTACATGGCAGTCAATACTATGGATCAGTCATGGGTTATTCATTTAAACTTACTGAGTCCCTTTTTTAGCTATAATAATAAATGGCTGGGGTAGGGCGGGGGAAATGAAAGTATGATTCCATTTCATAGTCATCTCTTCTGGTCTGCTCATATTTTTCCTAGAATTAGGTCAGATTCTCTCTTGGCCATCACTCTTCCGAAGCTGAAGATATATTTATATATTTTACCATGGAAGATAATTTGTGCCTCTTGTGATTGCTGTTCTTCAGCTGGAGATGGATGATAGGGTTTGTTCAGAGACTGGAAAACTGTTTCAAAGAGGGACAGCTGCTCATAGTGTCTGCACTCTAGCATCTCTTCAACAGGTTTTGCAGGATTTTGGTTTACAAAAAATGGAAAACCTGTCTCACCTAGGGGCAATGGAACCAAACAGATGTTGCCTACTGGTCTGAAGGCATGTGATGCATCCTTGCAGAAACTAAGCAAGTCTGGGTCTGTTTAGTGTCTGGATGGGAGGTTCCCTGGGAAACCCATGCAAGCATCCTTGAGTTCAATGATGGAAGAAAGGCAGGATGCTTCATTTATTTATTTAGAGATTTATCTTCTACCCTTCTAGTGCCTATGCTCTACTCAGGGTGGCTTGCAACAATTTGAAATCGCAATATCATAACAAATAAAAGCACATAAAAATACAACAAGAGCAGAGACCACAGTTAAAATATAACCTTCATATTCAACAGCAGATACTTTGCTGGCGTAAGTTTACCGGAAGAAAAATGTCTTTACCATCCAGCTAAAGACAGCCAGAGAGGGGGGCCATCTGGGCACCATAAGCCAAGGCTTTCCACAATGTTGGTGCAGCCACTGAGAAGGCCCTTCTCTTGTTGCCATCAACTGGGCCTCCACTCTTGGTGAGATGCAGAGAAGGGCATCTTCATCTGATTTTAGGGAATGGGCAAGGTGGTATGGGAGGAGGCGATCCTTCAGTTTCCTGGACCCAAGTCATTACAGCTTTAAAGGTAATCGCCAACACTTTGTGTTGTGCCCTGAAATAAACTGTCAACCAGTGTGGATGTTTCAGGATAAGTCCCATGGGTGCATGCCGTCCAAGATCCTTACTGCTGTATTATGGACCAGCTGCAGCTGGACTTACTAAATAAATAACCCTGGGAAGAGATTGTTCTCTCAAATCACTTTCAACATTCTTAAAAAAAAAATGTTCTGTCTCCACTCTCCAGCAAGTTCAAGTTGGAATTCAAGCTCTCGTTCTTATTCCCTTCCAAACGTCTTTACATCTAATGTCTTGGAGAGGTGTGTGGCGAAGTAGCAGCTCTCAACCTTTATTTGACTTATTGAAACATTAGCAGAGGAGCAAACTCACAGTTCCTCACTTTGGGGGAGGCCACTGAAATGCAACCTTTCCCCAACCTGAATCCCGAGGCTGGCTGGATCTCATGATGTTTTCTCTTAATAGCTTTTGCAAGCAGCCAGTAAGTGAAACTTACAGCATGTTCAGCTGGGTGTAATCTGAGGCTCTTTGGGTAAAATAACATTAGTCTGTGCTACTTAAACACACTCTGGAAAGATTAAGGAGGAGAGGAAGGAAAATATTTGAGAAGATCAACTGGATGTAGTCAAATACAAGAAACGTCACCTGAGATGGATTAGCGTTTTGCCAAAGCTTGACCAGAATGGGAGACCTCGATTTAGAGCTTTGTGTTCTTCCCAGATCAACTCCTAGTTCTCTTTGCACATGTCACTTTTTCTACCAGAATTCATACGATGAAAGAGTCCAGTAATTTACTAGGGTTCAGTGTCTCAGTGGCTGTAAAGCTAAATAATAATTTTTAAAAATCCTCCGGTTTAACATTCCTTTTCCTTATTAGCTGCAGCTGGCTCTTTCTAATTACAAAAGTCTTAACTCCTTTTTCATTTATGCTCTGTGGCTTTTATTCCACTTTAGAGCTGAAATATGTGTGCCCTCTCAGTGTTTCACGTGTAGCTCATATATTTCAGTTTGGAGTTGTCTAGGAAATACTTAGATTGTTTGCACTTCAGTAGCCAACCAAAAACTCCTCATATAGCTCCACTATAATGGTATTTTGGATTTATGCCAGTTTGACTCTCAGGCCTCCCTCCTTTTATAGTTTAATAAGGATGCTGAGAATTCTCTGTTAGAGATTTATGTGGCAAAATGTGGCTGTGTATTCCCATCCCGTAAGACAGGGGTAGGCAGAAGGTAGATGAGGATCTCTGGCTGACTCGCAGTAGAATCATAGAGTTGGAAGGTATCTCAGATCATCTAGTCCAGCCCCCTGTTCAGTGCAGGCTCTGCACTGCAGGGTCCAGGTGCAGCATCCATGACAGATGGCCATCTAGCCTCCAGTGAATGAGATCCCACCTCCACCTCCTGAGGCCCTCTGTTCCACTGCTGAACAGCTCTCACTGTTAGGAACTATCTTCTGATGTTTAGCCAAAATCTGTTTCCCTGCAATTTCCACCCATTGGTTCTAGTCCTGCCCTAGAACCAATGGGAGCAACAGAGAACAAGCCTGCTCCATCTTCTGCATGGCAGACTTTCAGTTGAAGGCTGCTGTCATGTCTCCCCTTAATGTTCTCTTCTCCAGACTAAACATACCCAGTTATTTCAACCATTCCTCATAGGACTTGATTTCCGGAGCCCTCACCATCTTGGTTGCTCTTCTCTGGACATGCTCCAATGGGTCAATGTCTTCCTTAAAATGGGACACCCAGAACTGGGCCCAGTTCTTCAAATGCAGCCTGAGTAATGCAGACTAGAGCGAAACTATTGTTTCCCATGATCTGGACACTATGCTTCTGTTAATGCAGCCCAAGATTGTATCAGCTTTCTTAGCTGCTGCATTGCACTTCTGGCTGATATTCAGCTTGTGATCCAGTAAGACACCTAGGTCCTTTTCACATGTACTGCTGCCAAGCTAGGTCCTTTTCACATGTTTTTGATTGTTTTTGGTACCTAAATGCAAGACTTTACATTTATCTTGATTAAATCCCATCTTGATAGGTTCGGCCCAGTATTCCATTAGATTGGCATGGATTTCTGACTCTCACTGACGGATTCTCCCCTGCCGTAAAATATAGATGGCTTATGGGATGGGTAGGTAACCAGGAGTGTCTAGAAGGCTGTGACCTTCGCTCAGTCTGGTACACAAAACAAATTCCAGAGCTTGGATTTCTTTGATTCTGTCTTTTCCACCAGGCTTTGGTTGTTGTTCTCGGTTGTTATTTTAATTTCCGCCAGGAAATGGAACCTAGGAAATGGGTTCCATTTTTTTTTACCAGGAAATGGAACCTAAGGAAATGGAACCAGGAAATGGAACCTAAGGCAGCTGACAACAATAAAAGAGAACATTTAAAATAAAAACATAATTAAAACAATCACAGAACAAATACATAAAAACACAATAAAAACCTTCTCCTTCTCATTATTAGATACCTTCCTAAAAAGACTCAAGGTGTCTTACATCAGGGATTAAAAGATACAAAAAAATTAAAACAATGCAAAAGAACTAAAGGCAATTAATAATCTTGAGGTTCTAGTAAAAAACAAAATAGATCCTGCAAGCCTGAACTCCTGCTCTAAGGAATGCTCCCGTGGCTGCCAATGGAGAGTTCCCGTGAAATGTAAATAGCAGCTTCAGAGAAGCAATTATTTTCTGGGCCACTGCAGGAAGACAAAGAGTTAAACACCCCCTTCCCATGGTTCCAAAGTTGCTCAGACTTCTCTGCAGCTCCTATTAACGTAAGAAAAAATGTGCATTCATATCCAGTTTGTTACGAAGGGAAATGCCTATGTGTAGCGCTTTAGCCGGTCTGGAACAGAAGCCTTGTAGTGCTGTTCAGGCTTCTTTGGAATGGGTGGAGTTCCGGGGTGATTGCACAATAAAACCCGCATGTGGAAGTAATACATTATAATACACTTCTCTGTACCTGACAGCACTTAATGTACAGTACCAGCAAGCAGACCTGGCTTCACATGGTTTGGAATAGCCCTTGGTTTGATAGAACAGCAAAGCCTTCACGCAAACGTACACAGCTGTCGGAGCTGGACATTTTTGTGCCTGCCCCATCTGAGCGAAGCCATGCTTTCTGGCACTCCTAGGCATAACCCCTGCCATGGTGCACCCCTATGGCCCCCTGAGTGAGTGCTCTTTCCACTTCATTTGCCTGAGGGAGACCGCGTCCCTTGGCGAGCTAATCTCCCATGGCTTCAAGCTGTATGGACTACAAAGCTATGTGTTGATTAAGGAAGTCTGCCCGTAGTGGCTGAAGGTGTTGCTTCAGGTTTCAGTGACATGGACACATTAAAATAAATGAACGTCAATTGCTTAAAAAAAAAACATACTAGGGGCACACCCCTAGTATGCATGCCAAGTTTTAGGCGCCTTGGTTTCATGGTCTTGGCTCTGTGGTGCTGACGGATGGACAGACACGCACACATCCTCCTTTATTATTATAGATTGTGAAATGGCATATTGCGTTGTAACAGCATACTCACTTTTTTCCTTCTTGTGCACGGCATGTCTGAACTGCTGCAGATCTCGGGGCTACTTGTATGTGGGCACTGTGCTGATGCTTAGCTGAGCAATTCAACTGGTTCTCAAGTGGGTGGGTTACGTATATCGCCGGCATAATGACAAGTGCTGCTAATCCTCTTAGATCGTCATCATCGCGATGTCATTTACATTAACTTCTAACCAGTTCAGCTTTAAATAATGCTAAGCACATTTTCTGTATCCAGACATTTTTAAAAAGTTGATAGTGCCTGGAATTCTTACCCAACCTGTCTTCAGTAGTTAAGCTTTCAGAGACAAATGGAGATTTGCTACATCAAACGTAGTCTTGTTTGAATTTTCCTCTGATTTGGAAATGTACTGTTGAGTATGATGGCCCATGTGAACTGTGCCCCTTCCAGCCTCTTAGCTGATAAGCACTGCTTCGTATTTTATTAGAACAATTTGGCTCCTGATGTGAACTCAAGACTCATTAATCCTATAACCGAGTGGATAGAGTTGGAGAAATACAGGATGTAAATATGTTCTTCATTACGCACTCTAATACCAACCAGATATGGAGTGTGCATTCTGTAATATGGTAGTCGGAATGTAGTAGGCAACTAGCAAATTGTTGACAAGGATCATCTGTTGTTCATTTTATTCTGGAGTCTAGGACAAAAAATTCTTGCAGTCTGAGTGTTCGGTGTTGCTTATCACAACTGGATCAACAGATATTAAAATGAGTGAAGAAGTTGCCCTCAGGACCAACAATAATTGCTGAAGCTAAGTGTACATTTTGCACAAAGCAGGTCCATTAAGGGCCAAACTAACTGCATGAGCTGCTAGGAGTGGATAAATCTGTCAATTTCGATTTGTCTCAGTTTCTCACATTTCCAATCCTCAATTATTTCAAACATTTTGCATGAAAATTCATCTACATTTTTGTTCACATTTCTCCAGATCTATGCAGGCATTTTCGTAGGCATTTTGGCCTAATATATATTGCGTTCTTCTGTGTATTTTTACATTGGAGAACTTCATTACAAAATTCAGAGAAGTGCAGATTTTGAAGGATAACTGAGTTTGGGTTCGCATAGTGGTTCGAAAGTGCAAAATTAGATGAAATTAGGGGAGTTTGCATTAGAATGTGAACTGAACAAATTTCTCCCCAATCCCTATGAGTAACCAAAGTGGTTACTTGGCAGTGGTAGCATTCTTTGGGCTGCCAAGAGATAGCAGTGACCAGAGATTCGCCCCTTTGAATTGTAGTGTGCTTTGTGTGTGTGCGCGTGTGTGTGCGTGCGTGCATTTCTCAAATCACAAGTCATAACTGCTGGGGTTAGCAAAATGTTTTGAGCTGTCTCTGGTTGCATACCACAAAGAAACAACCATTCCAAACACTGGGGCTATGTATCTCCAGTACTGAAACACCAAATAAAGTGCTGTGCTCATGGTATGTTATCCACAAGCGATTAAATTGAATGGGATGGGTTTCTAAGGATTTGTTAAGATGGCTCTGGCATAAAGGGTTCTGTGCACTGTCTCAGCACTGCAAATCCCCGCAAATACATTTGTGCATAGCGTTTCATCCTGTGCTGATTTCCCCGCTAAGGCATTCTGGTGACAGACACTGTTGGGAGGACCAGTTGGTAGAGCACATTGCTGCCTTCCTGTGCAGATTTGGGGCTGTGCCGCTGTAGAGTGGGGGAGCTGAAGTACCTTCCTATCCATGAGATGCTTCTTGGGCTCCCTGGCTCTGCGTTGCAGTGGCGAACCAGGCTGCATTCTGAAAAGCCCTCCTATAGAAAGGTTAAGTCCCGAGACGCACTTTCCAGCAGTAGAGTTTTTAAAAGGGCCCATGGATCAATGGAAGGTAGCATTATGGATGACTCTTGGTTGTGATTGTCAGAGCATAATCTTGGAAGTGGGGGACGGCAAAGCACCATGTGCCCTGACCCAGCAATGGGGGTCCACAAGCAGGGTTCAGCCTTCCACATGCAGATGGCTCCTACACATAGTACAAATGAAAATGCGCTAAGGTCATTGTTGTTGTTCAGTTCTGTGAGTGCATCCACTAAAGCATGGGTGGACAGCCGGCAGCCATAGAATTGCATGCAGCCTTCAGCCGAACTTCATAGACTCGTAGAACACTAGGGTTGGAAGGGACCTATAAGAGCACCTCCGCACAATGCAGGAATCCAAGTCAAAGCATCCCTGACAAGTGGCTGTCCAGCCTCATCTTGAATGCCTCCAGTGTGGGAGAGCCCACCACCTCCCTGGGAAACCGGTTCCACTGTCGTATTGCTCTAACAGTCAGGACGTTTTTCCAGATGTTCAGCTGGAATCTGGCTTCCTGTCACTTGAGCCCATTATTCCATGTCCTGCGCTCTGGGATGATCGAGAAGAGATCCTGGCCTTCCTCTCTGTGACAACCTTTCAAGTACTTGAAGAGCGCTATCCTATCTCCCCTCAGTCTTCTCTTCTCAAGGCTAAACATGCCCAGTTCTTTCAGTCTCTCTTCATAGGTCTTTGTTTCCAGTCCCCTGAACATTTTCGTTGCCCTCCTCTGAACCCTCTCCAGTTTGTCTGCATCCTTCTTAAAATGTGGTGCCCAGAACTGGACACAGTACTCCAGATGAGGCCTAACCAGTGCTGAGTAGAGGGGAACTAGTACTTCCTGGGATTTGGAAGCCATACTTCTGTTAATGCAGCCCAAAAGAGCATTTGCCTTTTTTGCAGCAACATCACATTGTTGGCTCATATTCAGCTTGTGATCGACAACAATTCCAAGCTCCTTCTCGCTTGCAGTATTGTTGAGCCACGTATCCCCCATCTTGTAACTGTGCATTCGTTTTCTTTTTCCTAGGTGCAGAACTTGGCATTTATCCCTATTCAATGTCATTCTGTTGTTTTCTGCCCAGTGCTCCAGCCTATCAAGATCACTTTGAATTTTGTTTCTGTCTTCCAAGGTATTAGCTATCCCACCCAATTTTGTGTCGTCTGCAAGTTTGATAAGTGTTCCCTGCACCTCCTCCTCCAACTCATTAATAAAAATGTTGAAAAGCACTGGGCCCAGGACTGAGCCCTGCAGTACCCTGCTTGTTACCTCTCCCCAGTTTGAGAAGATCCCATTGATAAGCACTCTTTGAGTCCGATTCTGTAGCCAACTGTGGATCCACCTGATCATTGTTTCATCTAGCCCATTTTGAGCTAGTTTGCTCATCAGGATATCATGGGGCTCTTTGTTGAAAGCTTTGCTGAAGTCGAGCTATATTATGTCCACAGCATTCCCTCAGTCCACAAGGGAGGTTACTTGATCAAAATATGAGATCAGATTTGTCTGGCAGGATTTGTTCTTGACAAATCCATTTTGGCTCTGAGCAATCATTGCATTGTTTTCAAGGTGCTTACAGATGGATTGCTTTATAATCTGCTCCAGAATTTTCCCAGGGATTGATGTCAGACAGACTGGTCTGTAGTTCCCATGTTCCTTCTTTTTGCCTTTTTTGAAGATAGGGACAACATTAGCCCTCCTCCCGTCATCTGGCACTTCATCCGTCCTCCATGATTTCTCAAAGAGAATAGATAGTGGTTCTGAGAGTTCTTCTGCCAGTTCCTTTATTACTCGAGGATTCAGTTCATCTGGCCCTGGAGATTTGAACTCATTCAAAGTAATTAGGGGTTCCTTGACCATATGCCTATCAATCTCAAGCTGCAATCCTGCCCCTTCAGCCTGTACTTCGCTTTTGCCAGGGGGCTCATAGACCCTCTTTTGGGAGAAGACTGAGCCAAAGTAGGAATTGAGGACTTCTGCCTTTTCTTTGACATTTTGCCATCCTGATTGAATAGTTGAACCACCATTTCTTTCCTCTGTTTGTTACTATGCACGTATCTGAAGAAAGCCTTTTTGTTGCTTTTAGCATCCCTCTCTAACCTCAGCTTGTTCTCAGCTTTAGCCTTCCTGACGCCATCCCTGCAATTCTGTGCTACCTGCCTGTACTCTTCCTTTGTAGCCTGGCTTTTCTTCCACTTCCTATATGTGTCCTTTTTTGTTTTCAGGTCATCCCTAAGCTTTTTGTGAAGCCACATTGACTTCTTCTGTTGTCTTCCATCTTTTCTTCTTGTTGGAATTGTTTGTAATTGTACCTTTAGAGTTTCCTTTTTTAAAAAACTCCCACTCATCTTGGACTCCTTTTCTCATTAGAGCTGCTTGCCATGGGACCTTACTTATCATTGTTCTGGGTTTATTAAAATTGGCTTTCTGAAAATCCAGGGTATGCATTTGGCTACACTGAGCTTTTGTTCCCTTTAGAAACAAGAACTCAAGTATAACATGGTCACTTCCCCCCAGAGTTCCCATAACTACTGCTTTATCCACTAAGTCATCTCTGTTGCTTAGGATCAAGTCAAGGATAGCCAGTCCTCTAGTTCCTTCCTTTACTTTCTGTAGGAGGAAGTTATCCGCCACACAAGTCAGGAATTACTTGGAGGGGCCATGTTTTGCAGAATTTGTCTCCCAACAAATATCAGGGAACTTGAAGTCCCCCATTACTACTACATCATGCTTCCTTGAAACATTGGCAATTTGTTTTTCAAAAGTATCATCCTCGTCTTCTCTTTGATTGGGTGGTTGGTAGTAGATTCTGACCACCATGTGCCTTTTATTATTTGCTCCATGTATTTTAACCCAGAAGCTCTCAATGGGGCTACCAAGCTCATCCTCTTGTATTTTGCAAAATATTCTTGTGCAGATATGTATTTTTAATAAGTAGTGCAACTCCACCTCCCTTTCTGTTCCTTCTGTTCTTTTTGAACAAGTTACATCCTTCAACTGCTGTAGTCCAGTCACGGGAGTCATCCCACCAAGTTTCAGTTACACCTATCAAGTCATAATTTCACTCCCGTGTTAAGAGTTCAAGTTTGTTCTGTTTGTTTCCCATACTCTGGGCATTAGTATATAGACATTGAAGACGTCTATATTCAGAATCCCTCTATCAATTTGGACTTCTGGCAAGGGCAGTCTGGTGGGCAGGAAGGAAGTGTGGGAGAATGGGGTGGCAGCCAGAAAGGGAGAAATGGGGCCATCTCACCCACTCTTTGTTCTGGCCCCACATCCCACTGGCTTTGGCTTGACCCAAAACTGGCATGCTCCTCCCAACAGATTACCCTTGCGTGAATGTGGCCCATGACAGAAAAACAATTGCACACCCCTGTCCTAAAGGGAGAAGGGCCCAGCTCTGAGAAAGCACCAATCACCTGTTTGAGAGGGAGGGCAAGCCCCTCCCTTGTATCTGCTCTCTTGAGTGGCAAGTGGATCCATCTGAGCCATAGCGGGGGCTTTGCTGTGCCATTAACCTTGCAGATGTTGAGATGCTTTCCTTAATAGAACTGTAACTTCGAAGGAAGACTGAGAAACAAATGCTTATAGTGTGAACACTGCATTGTGCAGTAGACCCTGGGAGGAAAAGCTTTTATGATATTATAGCGGTTACTTGTGTAAACATTTCCTTTTGAATATGTGCACTGCAACAAAGGGAAGCTGGTTCGTTTTTTTCCTGAATTGATATCCTGGCTTTCCACCGCAACTGGTGGCTCAAGGTAGTGAACAAGAATAAAATAAAGATAAAGTACAGAATTACAATCAAAACATAAAAGTAAATCAGTTAAAAATACATCAGTAAAGAAAGAAACAGCACCCACGGGTTAAGTGCTAACAGCCTATTTGAATGAGAATGTCTTTGCCTGCAGGTGAAAGGACATCCAGGATGAAGCTAGCTTGGCCTCCTTCGGCAAGGAGTTCCAGAGTCTTGGAGTAGCCACTGTAAAGGCCCTGTCATGTGTTCCCACAAAACGTGGCTCTGGCAGTGGTGGGACAGAGAGAAGGGCCTTTTCCAAAAATCTTAAAAACTGGGCATGTTCGTAAGGGAGAGTGCAGTCTTTCAAGTAGACTGATCCCAAGTCGTGTGGGGTTTTATAGGTCATAACTGACACACTGAATTTTGCCCAGAAACAGAACTGTAGCCAGTGAAGCTGTTGCAGTATGGGAGCTGGCCTCTGTGAGTAGTCTGGCTACAGCATCTTGGACCCATTGAAGTTTCTGAACACTTTTCAAAGGTAGCTCTGAAATCCAAATGGGATGTAACTCAGTCATGTATCACCATGGCCAAATGTAACATTTCCAGGAATGGGGCCAGTTGATGCACTAAGCTTAGCTGTGTCAATGCACTCATGGCTGCTTCTAGAACCTAGGCATCCAGGTTCAGTGGTAAATCCAGGAGTACATCTAAACTGCGAACGTGAATCTTCAAGAAGAGTGTAAAGAGCAGATAAAGTGTTGGGTGGGTGCACGCAAGCAGGTCCAGGAGCAGCAGCTGGGTGGGTGCCTGGAGAACTCAGATGGGGAGGGGGGCATCCATCCATCCCTATCTATGCTCATTGCTGTTGGCTGCTGTACAGGCATGTAGATTTAGCCAGCAGGTTCCTACTTGGCCACTATCCATATGTGCATTTGCTACTCACAAGACTCTGGGTTTCAACCAGTCCTAAATGGGAGAGAGGGTCACTGTTCCTTTGGCTTCTTTCCCCCATGTTTGCAATGCCAGGCTTAGTGAAAAATTGGTGTCATTCTTGGGCCTTATCACCCTTAAGATCCCTTTCTTGGTACTGGTCAAGCCCATCCTCCATTTATTATCCCTTATCTGATCATAAGAATGATAATGGGATCATCATCATCAGAGTTTCACCAATTTCGCCCCATCTCTTGGCCTGCTTCAACATCTCCCACCCCTGCAAAAGTATTCATAGTTGAACATAAGAGAGCTGAGCATTTCTAAGGACGATATAGGTGTGATAGCTGCATACATGCACTGGTGCGATAGCTGCAAATATTGTAACGTTCATAAGGCAAATCCACAGATTTCTGGCTTTGGAAGACAAATTTGGCCATCTCAACAGAGTTTCTGTAAGGGTACAGTAAGGCAAAGCTAATCCCATCCCTTCCTCTCTCCCAGATAAGAACTATGGGTGATAGGGGGTGAAACATCCAATAGCAGATAAGCACATGTCAACTGTGAATATTCAAACTGCCTTAAGTGAGAAATTGTATCACACAGAACAGCTATTCCAGTTTGCTTCAGACTCTGTTGACACAAGGCATCCTTTCCCACTCTCGTCTTTAACTACCAAAGCAGAAAAGCCTAAGGAAGATGAATCTCTGTTTCTGAGGGCGACCTACCCATGTGATTTTAGTTAAGACCACTGGATTCTGTGCATCATGTAGTATTCTAGGGATGCCAGTCCTGTTTTTGACCTACACAGCTCCGAACTGCATAGAGTTGGAGTATCTTCTCCACTATCAAGCTGTTAAGATAATCTTCTGACACCCTGCTCCTGGTGTCTCTGCCTGCAGATGTTAAAACATGTTCTTTTCTGTGGTGGTGCCCAGTTTATGGATATAGTTGTATATAGAAGCTGACTTTATAATTTTTTAGGCACTGAGGTAAGACTGTCTTATTCACCCAAACATTTGATTAATGATGCTTTTAGAAATTATTATTAAAGCAGGGCTTTCTGGATTTTCAGGTAGCATATTGGTGTTGGGTTTTGTTTTGGTTACTATGTGTTAATGTTTGGAAGTCAGATAACAAAGGTGGGATATAAAAGGATATACAGAAAGGTGGGATATACATGTTTGAAATACATTATGCACATGCAAGAACAAGCTGCATCTGTTACTCTTTCAGTGTCTGTATTTACTATTAATGATGCACAGTAACTTAAGCACAAAACTTTCAATAAACAAAGACTTAAAGAAAAAGCATCTGGCTTTTGCTTGTTGGACACTTTTAGTGTGAGGTTCATATTGAATTTTAACCTGCGAGTGTGGAGAGACCTTTTTTTAATTCAAAAAAATCTTACTAAGCTTCCTATGAACGTAGAAGCAGCCTGAACAGAGCTTCAGTAGGACGTTTTTGCATTTGAAGTGGTTTAGCAAAATTCATCTGTCCGTTATGTTGAGAATTGTGTTTAGGCTGTGGGACCTGATGGCCCACATAATGCTCAACCCACCCTGCTAAAGTCCCATGTGAAGTCTCTTAATAGCTTTCAGCTGTGTCTTAAAAAGAAAGAAAGATGCTGAACTTCTAATATCTACCAGATCTAAATAGTTCCTCAGCTTGTGCTAACTGGAAATCAAGCAGTGGCTGTTGTGATTTTTACGACTTCTCTTAAAAAATGAAATTCTCGATCGAAAAGGGCTCCTTGCTACTGTTATAAATCCCTGTTAAGTTTCGGCAGTCTCAACTCTTTATTTTTTATCTTTCCTTGAACAAAAGCCAATGTTTTCCTAGACAGTTACCTTGCTGACCATTGTTTTTGAAGCCGTGTAACTTAGTATTGTGCCCTGAGGCAGTGATGAGTTTAGCAGGTAGCTTATAAGTGTATGCATTTGTTAAGTTCCTGCAGGAAGTATTATGCCTTGTACTCTTGAGTTTAAAACCAAATGAGGCTGTGAACAGCTCAGCTCAGGCAACTAAAAAGACTGACACTCCACTGTCATGTGCTTCTGTCTGGGCGGAAACAGACCATATGACACTACCAAAAGCAGACTGAGAGAATTATGATCTATGGCAATAATAGATCACAGTTAAACACCCTCAAGCCCTCTGAGATTACTGGAATTTAAGTGTGTGTATGACAATGTACTGGATTCTAGTTTTCCATTTGCTTTACTAGGTCATACAGAATTAGACTTTCACAACATAGTGAGATTAATAATACGTCATATACCTTGGGGGGCATCTTGTCCCGTATCTCTTTCCCCATTTTTGATAGCACTGCTTGTGGCTATCTATGCTCCAGGCCCCTCTGTTTATTGAAGAGAGATCAAGTAGGACTGTCCAATGTATATAGGCCCTATGTGGAAGAACACCTTCATACAACTAGAGACTTCATGTGATCCTTGATAGGTTGTGAGCCTGCATGTCCCTGTGCGGACCTCACATGTGGGCTGCCAAGAATCTGAAGGGATTATTGGTCAGTGATGTTGCTAGAACCTTGTTCAACCTGAATTTTGGCCATGCGTTTAGGGTTCCAACTAGGTGGAATATCAAATGGACCACAACAAGGAATTACAAGAATCAATAATTGGGTCTGGCAGTTGTTATGATGTGTTGGGCCACATGAAACATGTGCCAGGACCTCGGATACATTGTGTGACATCAGTCATGACATCGGCCAGCATGTATGGTGAGCGCCTAGGGTCTCCGTATGCCCTACTTTACAGAGGACAGTTTTCTGTTTGAATGGCTGTCCAGTCCAAGTCTAATTTAAAGATAAAGAATCATAAGAGGGGAGAATGGGGGCCTTAAAGTTGCCCATCAACAGTTAGTACCTGGATAGCCATCTGAGCAGGTGCGCAGATTACTTCATCACAAGCTTTCCTGCTACGGTGAGGTGTATTGCATTTCTATTTTAATTTTAGTGATTATTTCTAAATTTACATCTATATGTATAAATCAGCATATGCAAATTTTATACAAATCTGTGTCTTCTTTTGTCGTTGTTGTTGTTGTTGTTGATGTGTTTCCTCTTTTTTCACAGTGGCCACCTTAAGTGAGCCCTAGTGGCCATTTTGGAAGCAGAAACTTATTCCAGAACTGATCAGTTAACAGTCATGCATACACACCCGGGTCTGCAATAACATTTTTTGGAGTAGAACCAGACAGTTCTCCCTTCCCTAGACTTCTAAATGTTTTAGTTTGATTTAGGATTATAACATGTCCCCAAAGCCCTGTGGATTAAAGGCATTAGAAGCTAGAATGAAACAAAATGTTATGGAAACTTCTAAAATCTTTTCTCCTTTTCTGAAGAAGAAAACAGAGGAAAATGAAATAAATAAATAAATAAACAGTACAAAAACTTAATTAGCCTGTGTCAAGTTTGAGAAGGACTGAATCGCCTCTTGAATTGCTGTGTATCTGGCAATTATGAAATAGGATAGGCTTTCTTAATATGCGAGGCTGGAATTCGGGTGATAGTGTGCTTGGATTAAAAACACACACACATACACACACACAACCGAAACTCTGCCTCCATTACAACTTGAACCTGAGGGCTGCAGCACTAATGAAGCGTTCTCCCCCTCCTTAAATGTCCTTGCAGATGTAACAATTTCAGAGTTCTATACTTAGCCTTGTAATTAGAACGATGATTATGTTCTTGAAGAATCCCACAAATTAAGAACAACAACAACAAAAATGATAGTGACTCATGAGAATGTTGCAGTATGTTAAACGTGTGGTTGTCACTTATGAATTATGTGATTACTGTGTGAAGTATTTATGGATTTATGGTTGCAGAATAGACGTTAAGTACCATGTATTGTTACTCAAGAGAAATGGTCTGTTTTGTTCAAGTGCCAGTTTGGGTCCATTGTGTAGTTGTGATCTTCATATAATCACCATTGGTCTGGCAGTTGTGTTTGTCAGCAACCGAGTCGTGGGCAGCCTTCTCCAGCTCTGGTTGTGAAATGCAGACAGTCCTGAGCTGATCAGGGACCGGGATTTTCTTGACTTGCCAAGGATGCCATATGAAACAAAGGATCGCGTTGTAAGGATAATCCTCACCCAAGATCAAACAGGCCATTGTCAATGCTACAGAGTTTATCCATGGAACAGGAAGGAAGGAATATGATGAGGACAAGAGCCCTGTTTGGGCATTTGCCTGAACTTGCAAGGGCTAAAGGTGTATAGAGCAGCGGTGGGCAAGACGTGGTCTCCCTGGGTTTAAGTGTTGTCCCCTCCTGCTGGCAAGACTCTCGGCGGCCTGCTGCTGAATTTTTGTGGCAAGTCATGACGGTGGCCTAAAAAGGCCAAATTTAGCTTTAAAACAAGGTGTATGGCAGCTGCTGATTGTTTTGGCACTGCCGCTACTGAGCTTCAGTGGTGCATGAGTGCAGCCCCCCAGGGGTTCTGGGGGTTGAAATTGGCCTCCAGAGAACCCCAAGTTGCCCATCCCTGGTGTAGAAGGACAGGGCCAAACTTGCTGGCCCTGCCACCAAGGTCCTCCATGTGTGTCGGGCCCCATCCCCTCAGTTCTAGACCTTGCTGCAATGAATAGGAGAATGAGGAGTTCTGCTCGCATTCACTTAAACACAGGTAGAACTCTGCACAGTCAGGGACCTTGATAAAGCAGAGCGTTCTACTCATGTTCAAGCAGACATAAGCAGAACTCCTTCACACTTCAACACAGGGAGGTTAGCAAGTGAGGGAACGGAACCTGTCATGCATGGGCCGCCCTGTCCGTCTACACACTTTTAGTCCTTGCGGATTTGGTGAATGCCTGAACAGGGCTAAGGAGAAAAGCTCTCAATGCTGGGTCAAGTATGAAGGGCCATAGTTCAGCGGTAGAGCACATGCATGCAAATGGTTTGGGGTTCAATCGCTCAGGATCTCCAGTTAAAAGGATGATCGGTTGCTCTCCTCCAAGAGCTCTGGCTGGTACCACGGAAAGCTGCTGCCCATGATGATAGACAGTAGTAGACTAGACAGGCCAATGGTCTGATTTAGTATAAAGTAGCATCGTGTGTTCATTAGTGATACTGATGAATTTTGTGAATAATGAGCTTGTAACATGGGTTTTCACTGCTCGTAATACTTCTTTTTATTAGCCGGGCACCCTTCCCCTGCTGACTCAGTTTGTAATGAATTAGGTGTACTTCGAGCTGATGTCCCCCTTTTGGGCCTATGTGGTTGTCATTAATCAGACCTGCTTCATGTGTGCTCAGAATTTGATAACTGCACTTCCTTTACTTGGTGTTAATTGGTGAGAAAATGGCCCTTTCTTCTTGATAGCTATGTTTTTAGTCCACCTTAGGAGCTTGATGAATGGGAAGGGGTTGGTATCTTCCAGTTCCCAAGGCAAGGCCTGCCATCATTCCTACCCATGCTGTTGGAGCTGCCGCCGCCACCACCATCTACACTTTCCATCAGCCAGTCAGGGACCACACCTGCATACCTCTGTGCCATGGTTCCCAGGCAGCATTGCGAGATCATGCATGTGCCCAAATGTTATAAGCCAGTTCAGCAATCTGGAAAAAAAATAATAAAAGGGTGATCTCTCTTTCTTTATCATTCACACAGGAAGCTCATAATTAATGGCCAAATATGATTCAAGCAGATAAGGATTTGCACATCACTGATATTAGTTCTATGTGAGTGGAAAGCAGCGTGCCAGGGACATGGAGAGTCAAACAGCCAAGATCTGACTTGGAAACTCTTCTAGCTGGTTGGTCACTGGAGGCGATTGGGAAACTGGGGTGAGACAAGACATTCCACTTCCAGTGCCTTCAACAAAATGGATGGCTCTCTGTAGCAGATGCTGCTGGCATGGATGTTGGGAACTTTCCCAGCTTGAGACCTGCTGGCAGGACCTGAACAAAGAAGTAGTGGGATAGAAAGAATTATGTTGCCCAATTTTTGCACTTGTGTAATTGAAAGGCAATTTTATATATGTCTTTCTGATTAAAGCTGCTCCATACCAATGGTATGGAATGAATGACAACATATTTAAAGCAATATAGAAAATAACAGAAAATAAGTCTCCAAATGGCTACTAAGAAGAGGGCCTTTTCTGCCGCGGCACCCCAGTTGTGGAATGAGCTTCCCAGAGAGGTTTGTCTGGCACCTAGATTGTTCTCTTTCCAGCACCAGGTGAAGACCTTTTTATTGTATTTCAAATCTTTTGCACTGCTGCTAGCTTCCATTTGGTTATGATCTTTATTTTTATACTGTAGTTTTAAATTTGAAAATGTTTCTATTGTATTTTATCATCTCTTCTTTTATGGGTTTAATTATTGTGAATGGCCAGAGAGCTTCAACTATTGGGTGTTATGACAAATAAATGAATGAATGAATGGTTATTATAATAATTATGATCATTTAATGATTAATATTAATAATAATTAAAGCATTTCTGCACCAGTTCTTAGCCAAAAAGGCTCAGAGCTGATTTCCAAAGATGAGTGGTAAGTCAGTACCTTTCCTCGGGCTTACAGTCTAAAAGACATGACATACAAGGAAAAGGGGATGGGGAGAGAGAAGGGAAAAAAGCACTCTCAGGCACCCGTTCTGAAAGCTACACTTTTTGTAACGACCAGCTGAGATGGAATCAATTCAGGTAGCCTGCCAGTACGTGTCAGTTGAGGGCAGGCCAAAGGGTCTCTTAGCAGAGGTGATGGAATAGCCCAGTGTCTCTTCTGCCTGACTGTTGTTCAACCTAATGGTATAACTCAGTATCGTAATGTTTCTGATAGCTCCTTGATCCTACACAGTGATCAGCAGTCAGTATGGGGTAGTAGTTATCATACCATGAATTGAAGGTATCGACTGCTGGTAGTCCCCAACCAACCTGCGTTTGGTTGGACTTGGCACAAGCCTTCCTCCACCTGCGTTGTAACCATCTTCCCTCTTGCTTGGCCCTCTGCATTCTAACTGTCTTCCCTCTTGCATGGCCCTCAGCCCTGGTGTATACTAAGGAGCTGGCAAGGCGCTGCTTAGAGGGAGAGGGTGCTTGAGAGTGATTGTGTCAACTGTCCTAGTCCGATCAGCATTCCACAGAGTAACCAAGGCTTTGACAGTACTGCCAGCCATACCAGCAGAAAAATCCCCCAGAACCCTCTGGAATCCATCAGAATCTGTTAGCCCCTGAGGATGGACCATTTTAATGGGTCCCCCACCCTTGCAGAGGGGAAAGGCTGCTGAGAGTCTATACCTCAATAAGATGTTATCCGACCATGACAAGGGGATAGATGTTAATTCCCCCTTATATATAAAATAAATAACAGAGGATGTGTCTGTCTGTCTGTCCATTTATCAGTGTCATAGCACCAAGACTGTGAAACCTAGAGACTAGAAATGTGATATGCATATTTAGAGGATCATAGAGGTCTGCACCTCAGGGTTCTTTTGTTTTTTTTAAACACATTAATTAATTTTAATTACATTAAATATGTCCCTGGTGGCTGAAGGCTACAGTAACATCTTCAGCTACCAGGGACAGACTTGCCTAACTAGCTTATAAAGTTGCAGTCCATCCTGCTATGGGGAAGCCCCCCCCCCCCTCAGGGGAACGGATTAAACATCTCCATCCCACAGAGGGCTATAGGGGTGCGAGTGGGCATGACTTCACTCAGACGGGACAGCCTAATGTGTCCAACTCTGACAGCTGTGTAAGATTGCTTGGCGGGTTCGCTGGGTCCGTTCACACGTGTGTGCATGTATGTGTGTGTATATGTGTGCATGCACACATATATTTACACATACGCATGGAAAATCAACAAACCTCATTGGTTTGTTTTAACAAAATTCTAGACAAAGTCGTATGACTGGTTCTCATGAAATTTCTTGTGCTTTTCTGTGGCATGCCAAATCTGTGTAGAGCATTCTCTCTCTCTCTCTCTCTCTCTCTCAACTTCTGGTGAAGGTTAAAACTTTTTTTTTAAATGGTGGCATAATACAGCCATTCAGGGTTGCACCACAAGAAAGGAAGGGGTTTAATGGTCTCCATATGTATGCTCTTAGTAATGGCAGGATAAAATTTTGCTATACCACATAATGGTAAACCATCAGTGCTATAACATCTTTGGGGGCTTTTAAGTGCCTTCTTTTATAGACACCCTTCTATCCAAGATTAATTCACTCAAGATTTAAGCCAGCAGCAAGTAGGCAGAGATTGGTTGCCTTTTGCAGCTGAAATGAACAGCTCATAATTCCTCAAGGAATTAGCACTAAAAAAAGGCAACAAGCAGTTTGCAATCAAGTCCAGTATTAACTACACTTGGAAATGGTTGTTTCAAATGCTGTTTGTTTCTGAATGCAGAGCCACTTCAAAGCAAAACTGTCTGAATGGACGTCGCATGTAATAATTGTTCAGTATGGAATGCAAGTACATTTTGAAGCTTTCATTGTAAATCTGGGGTTGTATTTTGTTATTCCATCAAAAGTGATGTGATACTCTTGCAATTTTGCAGTTTTTGCACACTGCACAATAAGGATAGACAGATCAATTTCAGTCAGTTTTCAATAAATGCCAATTTTGCACTTGTTCCTCCCTTAAATCTGCAACTTTAAGGAGGAAAATCTGCATCAGAATTTTATTTTATTTATTTATTTATTTATTATTAAATGTATTAATCGCCCATCTGGCTGGTCACCCAGCCACTCTGGGCGATGTACAACATACCATAAAACAATTTAAAACAATAAAATTCTACCATAATTTTTTTTTTAAATACCCTAACCCACCCCAAATGCCTGCCTGAACAACCATGTTTTTAATGCACGACGGAAGCTCATTAAAGAGGGGGCATGACGGAGTTCCCTAGGGAGGGAGTTCCACAGAGTGGGGGCCACCACAGAAAAGGCCCTCTCCCTCGTCCCCACCAGTCTAGCTGTCCTGGCTGATGGGACAGAGAGAAGGCCATCCGAGGCTGATCTTGTTAAGCGGCCTGGCTGGTGTTGCTGGAGGCGCTCCTTAAGATAGGCTGGGCCGGAACCATATAGGGTTTTAAAGGTCAAAACCAACACCTTGAATTTGGCCCGGAAAACAACTGGTAACCTGTGCAACTCCTTCAGCACTGGAGTGATGTGATCTCGCCGGCGGCTGCCTTTAATCAGGCGAGCCGCCGTGTTCTGTACCAGCTGCAGCTTCCAAACCGTCTTCAAGGGTAATCCCACGTAGAGCGCATTACAGTAGTCTAAACGAGAGGAGACCAGGGCATGTACTACCGATGGGAGCAGATGGGAAGGAAGGGGCGCTGCTGCCGTATCAGATGGAGTTGATACAGTGCTGTCTGGCTCACAGCTGACACCTGAGCCTCCATGGACAGCTGGGAGTCCAAAATGAGCCCCAGGCTGCGGACCTGGTCTTTCAAGGGTAGCCGTACCCCATTCAACACCAGGTCAACATCCCCCAGCCTCCTCTTGTCTCCCACCAAAAGTACCTCGGTCTTGTCAGGGTTCAGCTTCAGCTTATTCCTCCCCATCCAGCTACTCACCATCTCCAGACATTTGGACAGGGATTCTACGGCCAACATTGGTGAAGATTTGAATGAGAGGTAGAGCTGCATGTCATCCGCATATTGATGACACTGCACCCCAAACCTCCTGATGATAGCCCCCAGCGGCTTCACATAGAGGTTAAATAGCATCGGGGAGAGGATGGAACCCTGTGGCACCCCACAAGTAAGTGGCCACGGGTCCGAAACCTCCTCTCCCAGTGCTACCTTCTGGTACCTGCCGGAGAGGAAGGACCAGAACCACCGCAATACAGTGTCTCCAATGCCCAACCCCTCCAGGCGGTCCAGGAGGATACCGTGGTCAACAGTATCAAAAGCCACTGAGAGGTCGAGGAGAACAAGGAAGGAGCATTCACCCCTATCCAGAGCCCTCCTCATATCATCCACCAAGGCGACCAAGGCCGTTTCTGTCCCATGCCCAGGCCTGAAGCCCGATTGAAATGGGTCTAGATAATCAGTTTCTTCCAAGTGTGCCTTCAACTGCACCGCCACCACCCGCTCAATCACCTTGCCCCAAAATGGCAGATTTGAGACTGGGCGAAAGTTGTTCAGAACTTGAGGATCCAAGGAGGGCTTCTTTAAGAGCGGTCTTATCACTGCCTCCTTGAGGGCTGATGGCATCACTCCCTCCTCAAGGGAGGCGTTCACCACCGCCTTGATCCCCTCACCCAGTCTCTCTTTGCAGCTCATAATGAGCCAAGATGGGCAAGGATCAAGTAAGCAGGTGGTCGGCCTTACAGATGAAAGCATCTTGTCCACTTCATCAGGAGGAAGAAGCTGGAACCGATCCCACAAAACCAGTTTGCCACAGGCCGCCTCTTGCTCACTAACTGTATCCACAGCGTGCAGAGTAACACACCTAATCTGATCAATTTTATTTGCAAAGTGCCTTGCCAAAGCCTCACAGGAGGCCTTAGAATGCTCCAGTGGTTCCGGAGCCACAGGACCGACCAGGCTCCGGACCACTTGGAACAGCCTCCTGGGACAGCACTCTGCAGACGCGATGGAGGCAGCATAATATTCCTTTTTTGCTGCCTTCACCTCCACGTGATAGGCTGAAGATACAGCTCTAACCCGTGTCTGATCGTCTTTGGAGCGAGACTTCCGCCACCGGCGCTCTAGCCGTCTCACCTCCTGTTTCAGAGCTCGTAACCGCGGATTGAACCATGGTGCAGTCCGAGCCCTGTTCAGGGGGAGAGGGCGTTTCGGAGCCACCCGATCTAATGCCCCAGTGATTGCGGCATTCCAGCCACCCACCAGGGTCTCGACCGAGTGGCCGTTGGCATGCCCCAGAGAATCCCCAAGCGCGTTCAGGAATCCATTTGGATCCATAAGACGCCTGGGGCGGACCATTTTAATGGGTCCTCCACCCCTGCGGAGGGGTTGTGGAACCGAGAAGTCCAACGTCACCAGATAGTGATCTGACCATGACAAGGGGTGGTGGATATACCCCTGACTTCCAGATCACTCCCTGCTTCTCCAGAAACAAACACAAGGTCTAGTGCATGACCGGCTACATGGGTGGGCCCAGTTAGAATATGGTGCAGCTCCCAGGAGGCCATGGTCTCCATGAAGTCCCGAGGTGCTCCTGTGAGGATGGCCTCCGAATGTACGTTGAAGTCCCCCAACACCAGTAAGTTAGGGGACTGTACACGCACATCAGAGACCACCTCAAGCACCTCGGCCAGGGAGTCAGTCGTGCAGTGGGGTGGACGGTACACGAGCAGAATCCCCAGACTGCCCTTCGGGCCCAACCTCCAGTACATGCACTCAGCAACCTTGGTCTCCCGGAGAGGGGGTCTGGTGAAGACCAAGGACTCTTGGTAGATAACAGCCACTCCCCCTCCCCGATCCTCAGCCCTCGGCTGCTGTGCATACGAAAATCCGGCTGGACACATGGCTGCAAGGGTTGGAGCAGCAGCCTCGGCCAGCCAGGTCTCCGTAATACATGAAATTTGCATTTCAGTACATACTTAAATTGCACATTTTGAACATATTTTTCTCAAAATATGCATTTATTTAAAAAATATTACAAAGTACACATTTATAAGCTTTTAAATCTTAAAATACACATTTTAAAATCATTTTGGTATGTTTTTTGAGCTGAGAATTGCACCTCAAAATCTGGAGTACATTCTGATCTGGGAAGGGTGAGTTAGTTCACATCCAAATTCACAATGATTTGATTCCTGAAGCATTGGTAGTGCACAGTGATAAGGAAGTGCTCTACAGCTAACTGCAAAGACCTATATTTCGGCCACCTGAAATAGATGCTGTTCTTAACGAGCTACTTGATATTAAGGTTACAGTTTCTGTTTGTTGCTGACAAAAGTCTGTGTTTTTTAATAGCTATCTTACAGACAGACATTGAACAGATGGGTGCCATTTCCCTCTCCCCTCCCATCACTGCACCTCTGTGGTTGGGAGAAATATACCTGTTGAATTATTGCCTGTCGTGCAGCATCTGTCAGAGGCAAAATATGGGAAACCTATTTTAGTGAGATGCCTAAGCACCTCACTCAGTGACATATTTTGGTACACGTACAGCTTTCCTGTTTCCTGCATCACACTGGCACATTTTTTTTATTAAAATACCCATATATTGCCCTTTTCTTACCACACCCCATCCCCCAAAATTGTTCTCAAAGTAAGATGACCTAAAGGCAAACAGCAAGCAGTTGTACTGGTGAAGCTAAATGATATCTGGTCCTGAAAGCTGCCTGGATGGGAGAACACCTGTGTACCATGTGTAAGTTCCTCTGAGCTCTTCTGAAGAAGAGCGGGGTATAATCTTAATATAAATATTTTATAATCCCCTGTATTAAAATAACTTAAAAACCAAAATTGCATCAATGGAAACATAACTACAAAGTGGGACTAGCAGAAAGTCCTTCAAAAACAACTCCAAAATACCCCCAATGTTAGGAAGAAGGGGTAAAGAGGGTTCTATAAGATTGGATCCATTACAAAGAAGCTCCTTCCCTTAACCCCTGTTGATATTGCATCAAATGTGGAAACCTGTAGGACACCTGTGATGTCACATGTATATATGTTATGAATCTGTGTATATATTCTATATATATGCATGAATGTTGTGACTCCTTATAAGTAGATCTAGAGTGTGACTGGCATGAGTGACTGGATGTATGTTGTATTTGCATAAGTGAGATGATTGGCTGAGTGAGTGGTGGATGGGGTGAAATGGTGAGTGATAGATAAACGGGGAGCCGTGCCTGTGGAGTTTAGATAAGGAAGAGATAGATAGGGCTTCTGAGGAGACAGATAGTGCCTAGGATCTGTGTTTATAGGATTAGAGTGGTGATTTAGTGAGAGTGTGTATGTGTGTGTGTGTGTGTGTGTGTGTATGAGAGAGAGAGAGAGAGAGAGGATATACAGAAGGTTTTTAAAGTGACTTATTACTGTAACTATTTATGTGCAGGAGCAGAGTAAAGTGGTTATTTACTGTTTAACACCTTAATCCTGTAAATAATAAATATTTCTATGCTTTTCAAAATCCCACGCCTACGGCTCGCGGCTAACCAAAGGATAAAAGTAATAGAGAGAATAATATATGTCAGAATAAAAAGCCAGTGTGTCCTTGCAACTTGAGAAGTAAAGGTGTTGGTGGCAGTGTTACTGTGTGTGTGTGGTGGAAGGTGTTGCCTGCTGTGGGAAAGGCCTTATAGAAAAGGTATTCACACTGGTAAATAGGCAGGAATGCCATAACACCCTTCCCCAGCCTGTGTTGTGCTCCAGCTCCCATAATTCCCAGTTAATGGTCATGCTGTCTGGGAATTATGGGAATTATAGTCCAAGACAACTGGTGGGCACCAGGTTGAGAAAGGCTTCTGTAGAAGGTCCTGCCCATCTGAATGTAAAAGATTATGGAAAGAGATGTTCCTGGGCCTGACATGTCGCTGCTGAATTTTTCCTTATCTTTACAAGTATAAAAGGTATAGGAATCCTATTTTTCCACTGTAGTTGGTTACCCTAAATCCACACAACTTTTTCTCCTCACCTGTTTCCTCATCCCACCCAGGGATCTGTTGAGCTTAAATTAAATAGTAATTACTGTTGATGTTGTCTTTTCTAGTTCTTTAAGGTGGGTATAAACTGTTTTGCCCGAAATTATAGTCTATCATTTCTTCACTTCTTCAAACCAGCTATTGGATTTTTGGCCATGACTAGGTAGCCATTTATTTTGTTTTTTAATTGGTTTCTTTTTAGTTTTGTTTTTAAAACAGCTGCTCAGATCCATTTGAATAGTCACTGGATAACTGGCAGTGCATTCCTGTACCTATCTACTTAGAAGTAAGGCCTGCTGAGTTCAGAGTAGCTTCCTCACAGGTAGGTGGCATAGGATTGCATCCAGAGGGCAGTAACCATTTGATATTTCCCCTGTGTTTATCACTCTAGCTACAATCCAACACAGAATTAAAAAAAACCCACATTGAAATCAGTCAGTTTAAGTACAACTAATTCTGTCTTATGGTTGGATCCAGCTTTACACTAGATCAACTGTGGTGGTAGAAGTGAACTTCCCTTCCTTCTCCTTCCCAAGGCCACTGCAAATGCTACACAGAGAGTCAGGAGGCCCTGCTGAAAGGGGTGAGCTTTGTTGTGTATGTGAGAATCCACTCAAATTGGGTGGAGGGACCTTCCATGAGTAGAGCCCTTCCTCTCATGGAAGGCAGATCCTGGATCCAACCCTTAGACCTCAGCTTCCATGTTTATCATAAAACATACCACCAGACACAGTGGGAAGGATCCAACAGGATCCCGCTTCTGGCGCTATTTATGTTGTGCTAGCAGAAATCATGTCATACTGGCAAGCACTACTGACATTGTACAAGCCATAGTTTCTAGCATAAATAGCACTAGCAGCCATACACCATTGGATCCTCCCCAATACTGTGCTGTCTGATAGTACTTTAAGGATTCCTAGCATGTACAATGAACATGTGTGTATTTCTGGGTGGGTGTAGCATCACAGAAACAGTCTCCGCTGCTCTCGAGCTCTCCATTCCCAGCCTCTAGCCTTCCTATTTCTTTCCACCCAACTCCCTTCCTCACAATTTCTCCCCCCCACCCCTAGCCTTCTTCTCTCCCTCCCCCCTAGCCCTCAGCCTTGCTCTTTCTCTCCCACTCATCCCTTTAACTTGCTGCTTCTCTCCACTACCAGCCTCTAGCCTATTTCTCTGCCCACCGCCTCTTTATCTCACTGTTTGTCCCCACCTCCTAGCCTCGTTCTTTCCCTCCCCTCTACCCCTATGCCTTGCTTTCTCTTCCTGCTTGCTGAACAGCTGATCAGCGGCAACTTCAGGAACTGGAAGGAGAACCTGGTGCCCTAATATTTTTCATTTTTTAATTTAAAGATATTTTTGAAGGGGACAGGGAGTGAAGAGCTGTGCAGGTGCCATTTTAGGTGCCTGTGGGCACTGCATTGGGGACCCCCTGCCATAGGCAGAGCAAGCCTGAATACTTTAACATACTTGGTAAAATGTCTCCACTGTGCAGCTGTGGAACTTCTGTTGACCCCTCTGCATCAATCTTGCTTGGCGCTTAAACCTTCTAGGAGGTTTCTCCCTCATAGCATTTGTATACAGTTTTCTCCTGATGAGCTGCCGTTCCTCATCGCCTGCCCCTTCTCTGGAAGTGTTTCTTGGTTGTCTGGGACTGCCATGCCAAAGCAGAAGGCTTTCCATTTTGCCTGCTTCATTCTTTCTGTCATGTTAAGAGAAGGAGAAGGAGCCTTCTGTCTCCTGATAACAGAAATGTGCTAGCCTTATAAAATGCTGACTGAGGCCCTTGCTGCAAAGTCTCACGTAGCTATAGGCTTGCAGAGAGGCCAGATGTTGCTGTCAAATCTGTCTGTGTCCGTGAAGGGAGTCATGTGGCCCTAATGCAGAGGAGTTGACATCTTGCAGTCTGTCTGGCCACCTCAAGTCCAGGGGCCAAATGTGGTCTACCTGGGATCCCAATCTGGGCCTCTGTGGTTCCCCGGATAGCTACTCCCCCCCCTCCGACCACCAATCATTTGGTGGCCTCCCAGCTTCTGTGCAGTCCCCCCCCCATTCTAAGTCATCCCCCCCCCCCATTCTCCTAAGTCTTAGTTTCTGGCAGCAATAACTTTAAGGAGCAACCCTATGCATGTTTGGACAGGAAAAAAAGGCCTACAACTCCCAGCATGCCTCAGCCAGCATGGCTGGCTGGGCATGGTGGGAGTTGTAGGCCTTTTTTCCTGTCTAAATGTGCATAGGGCTGAGCCCTTAAGCTAAAAGATGCTGTGATTTTTGCTTCACCCTTTTTGCTTTCAGCTCCATCTACTGGAATGTGGCCTTCCAATAACTTTTCTGAAATGGGATTCAGCCCTCTGACTAAAAGAAGTTCAACACCCTGCTTTAACTCTTAGTGAGCTCCGTGTTTTTCAGTTAATACTAGGGCTGTGCACCGCTTCAGCCTGAAGCCTGAACTCCGAGCGGGGTACTTCGTGCTGCTTCTGAGGAAGGCATGAAGTGGGTTGGGTTGCTTCAGAGCAATCTGGAAGCACGACTGTGCCACTGCTGTCCCGCCCCCAGCTCCTTACCTGGTACCTCGGGACGTGCAGTGGCAGCCCTCTTCTTGTTCCAGGGAGTTGTCATCATCACTACCAGCTCCTGGGCCCTCAAGATGTGCACCAGCAGCCCTCTTCTTGTTCCAAGGAGCGACCATTTTTTAAATGGTGACTTTTTGTATTTCCGCAAGTAGATCCTTCTCATACAGCAGCTGTCAAGCACACAACATTAATGTAGCATACTTGATGGCTTGAAGGCTGCCACTTGCGCAGGATCTATTTCCAGAATTAAATGGTGACTCCCTGGAACCAGAAGACAGCCACTGGCGTCCATCCTGATGGCTCAGGAGCTGGCGGCAGCAATGGCAACTCCCTGGAACAAGAAGATGGCTGCTGGCATGCATCCTGAGGGGCAGGTAACGAGCTGGGGACTTGTGCGGTGGATCAGGGGCATTGGGGGTCAGCAAATCAGGAGGCCGAAGTCGGTTGGGGCGGGGGACTAAGCAGCCCAAAGTGAATCGGGCCCACCTTGGAAGCCCTGAAACGTCTTCCAAGGTGGATCGGGGTGGGATGGGGGTTACACAGCCTTTGTTAATACTCATTCTTTGCAGGCTCAAAATTATACTTGTACAAAGGGGTATCTTCTTGGCCCTACTCAGTATTATGCTTGTCTGGTGTTGTCCCAGCATGCCCTATTTTGCCTGCATCAGCTTTGTGTAGGGCCTGAGTTGTCATTTCATCAGTGCAAGATCAGAACTTGAGCTCTGGTAGCGAAGCACACCATGGCCAGTTCTGTCCATTTACTGGTGAAAACCCAACTAAAATTGAGTTGTTTTTCATGGAAAACCTTTAGAAGAAGCTGCCAGTTTAATTTTATCAACATAACCTTTTGCTGTCTAGCTCTAGAGAGAAAGGCAAATACCAGATTAATTGAGAGGGCTACCGTGCACCAAACTGTGGAGATGAGTGGGCAGCCCCAAATGATGTGTATGAGGAATGTGTTGTCTGGTGGATCTTTTTAAAAGAACCAAGGCTCTGCACACAGGTAAGGAACTCTGCAAATGTCCCCTGGCTCACCTGAGGCAAGATGGGTGAAACCGGGATGCTAGTTGTGAAGACACATTGCACATTTAATTCACTGTACAGCCATGGTGGGCTGCCTGCATGAAGGTCTGAATCTACTGGTAGATCTCTGGGTGATTTGCTGTAAATGGACAAGGATTTCTGACTTCCAGTTGTTGAACAATAACAACAACACATTGACTCTCTCCTGCCCTAAATTATAATGCCGAAACAAAGAAAGCTTGGGGTAACCGGGGAGGATTTTTGTTTGGAAGGACTCAGCTGCATTCAGTGCTGATACTCAAACACATTCCTGTGCTCAGAGCTCTTTAATTCTAAGTGTATGTCTTCTGCACCAAGCTCTGCTGGGTGGACCTCAAGAGTTCTATTAAAAAACAATGTAGATCCCAAAAGCCTATAGCCTGCCCCCCTGTCCACCCTGCTGTCTGTAAATATAGTGCAAGGTGGTTTTTCCCTGGAAGAGTGGCCTCTCTTGTACCTGGACATTCAGAGGTGGAGTCAGGTTTGAACCTGGTGGTGAAGGGGGTATCTAGGAAGCCACCTTGTACCAGTACAGACTATTTGTCCATCTAGCTTAGACTTATCTATTGACTGACAGTGGCTCTCTAGGGTCCTGGGGAGAGAGTCTTTGCCATCACTTGATCCTCCTAACTGTGAATGCCAGGAATGGAACTTTGGACCTTGTGCATTCAAAGCATGTGCCCTATGGTTCTTTCCTGATGAGTCCAATGTGGAGGTTCAGTAGGGAGACCTTGTTGGGCTAGAGCAGCCTTCACCCAACATGTTGCCCTCCAGAAGTTTTGGACTTCAACTCCCACCAGTCCCAGGCAGCATGGATTGGCCACTCATCAGGAATGCTGGGAGTTGATCTAAAACTATCTTCCTCAACCTGGTACTCTCAAAATGTTTTGAATGACAGCACCCAGCATTCTTGACCATTGGCCATGCTGGCTGGGGCTGATGGGAGTTGAAGTCCAAAATATCTGGAGGGCAACAGTTAGGTCAAAAACACCTGAAACGCACCAAGTTGAGGAAGGCTGGGCTATAGTATCTTGGCAAATATTTTACTTTCTTTTTAGCCCTATGGTTTTACTGGCTGGGGGATGCTATGAGTTGTAGTCTAACACATCTGGAGGGCACCAGGTTGAGGGTGGGTGCTTCAGACCATCCCCTTGGGCTAAAATACTGGCTGATTGGTAACTCTAGCAGATAATGAAGTCTGTAAAACAAATAATGTTTTACAATGCAATCCTATGCATGTTTTCCCAGAAGTAAGCCCCACTGTGCTCAGTGGGGCTTACTCCCAGGAAAGTGTTTACAGGGTTGCAGCCTTAATATATTATTAATAATAAAGTGTGTTAGCATTTAATCTATTTGTTTTCTCTAGCCCAGTGTAACGCTTTAGTACCACCATTAACAGGCACAATTTCACAGTTTGAAACCAAGTTTAATTTGTATCCCAGCAGAAAAATGCACGGAGTAGAAGGCATGACAGGGCAATGAGTTAAATGGCTGCAGTTGATCAGAATTCCTTCCAACAGTACAGCACTCATAATAATTATTCTTGCATTGCTGCCATGTTTATGACATTGAAAACACTCTTCTAACAATATTGAAAGTTGTTCCAGCACTGTAGAATCTTGCAACGATGCTGAATAAATCTTCTTTGTTTCATAAGAGCAGTGTGACCAACAGACAGCCATTCCATGGAATACTGGTAATTAAGTTCATGTTTAATGTGTGGGCAAAGGAACCCTTTGGCTTCCGAGCTTAATTCCCTTTTATTATCTTTGTGTAATCTGAGTAGGTTCTAACTAGGAGTTCTCTAAGAATTTGGGTAGCTGGTTTTTACAGCTATAATTTAGGCATAGTTACACATACCTCTGACAGTTCACCACTTCCTGTTAACATACTCAGCCCATAAAATGCAGGGATGTTGGGATAGTAAATTGTTCCTCAAAACTACTTTGGTTCTCCCCTTTCAGGGCTTAGAAGCCCCCCACCCCAATATTTAATCCACCAAAAGTGAAAAGTTATTTCATTAGTAGAATTCAAAGTGGTAATCATATATAGCAAAATGATGGTAACAGATTATTATTTATTTATGCTGATTCTGTTATTTTGCTGCATCACCTAACCTAACCATTACATCTGAGTGAAGCTTTCAGTTTGGATATGTCAGTATTTTATCAGGGTACTTTCTTTACCACTAATAATTAGGTGGGGTGGGAAGGTAAGGTATATACACATAGAAATATCATGAACATGCACAACAGCTGTTCAAGATGTTTCCTTAAACAAATTAATCTCACAGCCAGAATTGAGGTAGCCAACAAATAGGAATATGATCTTGACCTTTCAGTCAAAGAAAGTTTCAGCTGCATTACAATATGATCACAGTTTTCCACACAGGTAAGATCAGAGAAGGAGACACTGTTCTAATAAGTAAGAATCCTTTATTGAGATATGGAATGCATTATTTAATGAAACAATTTAACCAGAATATTATTGTGGATATTTAATACCTCCAATTTTGTGTATTTTCTTTTGTTGTTGTTTTCTTTGTGCACTTCAGCTAACTTAGATTTCTTAGACCTATTTTAGTTTCTGAGCATCTGATTTAGATACTTTTTGCCATAGCTTCTTATCTAAAAGAAAGCATGTTGCTTTGTACACTTAAAAAAATCTTTATCTGATCCTTTTGCATTTGAACTTGGGCTCCTGTGACAAAGACACGCTTGTTTGTGCATTCATGGAGTTTTAACAAGAAGCTGGTGTTTTGTAAGTGAGAGCACCTCATTTCCTATAATAAGGCACAGTAAGTAACTTGTAATGCATACGTGATCAGACAGAGAAATGGAACACAGAGGGACCCACTTATGTCATCAGAAGCCAGGAAATTCAATTTTAAAAGGAAAACTGCTTTAAGCCTATGTTAGCCTGATAATTAAACTGTGTGTGTTCAAAGTAGACTTGCACAACCAAGTTGAATGCAGCACACAAGTCATGGACCAACCAGGGACTTGAGAACTCCCTTGCTTTTGCCTTCTGCCTAGAACTGCATAAAGAAAGGTTGCCGAGAACCTGTCAGGCTGCAATATTGCTTGGTAGCTGCCAGGCTGTGTTCTGCTCGGTAGATCACAATTTGTGCTTTCCATGCACTCATAGGCAGATATATGAAGTCCTAACTAATAATTGTATCCTAGAATAATTGTATCCTCGTTCTAGGATACAATTATTAGTTACAGAGTTCACATATCTTTGTTCTCTGTATCCTTTTCTGTTTTTGTGATAGTTTTTATCTCCACACCTCAGGAGAAGGTAGCCCTTTTTCCTTTCAGAAGTAAATTAAACTCGAGAAATCCAAATAAAATCTTGGAGAAAAGAAAGGTATGAACCAGGCGTAAGAAACATGTGGCTCTCCAGATGTTGTCAGACTGCATCTCCCATCAACTAGGGATGGGGGAGAATTTCTCGCCGAAACTTCGGGGGGCCGAGCGCCAACGCATTCGGTCCTCCGAAGGTTGTTCGGGGAGAAATTCTCCCCCCCCCCCGGGATGGGACTTACCTTTCACGAATGTCCCTCCCGGCGGCGGGTCCCGGCGGCGGTTCGGCAGGTCTTCGTCAGGGGCGGGGGCGGCAGCCGGTCTTTTGACCGGCTGCCGCCGCCGCCATTACAAGCAAAGTAAAAAACAAACAAACGCCCCTGTGATAGGCTACGTAACGATTAACGTAGCCTATCACGGCTAGATTTGCAAAGTCAGCCGTGATAGGCTACGTTAATCGTCACGTAGCCTATCACGGGTGACTTTAAAAAAAAAAAAAAGCGCGTACGGCTAATGGCGGCCCCCATAGGGAGCCGCCATTCGCGTTCCTTATTTGGTCCCTGTAGTCTACGTAAAGATTTACGTAGACTACGGCAAAAATAAGGACAACGCAAATAGCGTTGCCCTTATTTTCGCCGTAGTCTACGTAAATCTTTATGTAGACTACAGGGACCAAAAAAGGAACGCGAATGGCGACTCCCTATGGGGGCCGCCATTTGCGTACGCGCTTTTTTTTTTTTCAAAGTCACCCTTGATAGGCTACGTGACGATTAACGTAGCCTATCACGGCTGACTTTGCAGATCTAGCCGTGATAGGCTACGTTAATCGTTACGTAGCCTATCACAGGGGCGTTTTTTGTTTTTGTTTTCTTTTGAAGTTCGCGGCCGGGGAGACGGGGCGCTTCTCCCCGGCCTGAATTTCAGCCGGGCGAGGCGGGAAGCCTCCCCCCCGGCCTGAATTTCGGCTGGGCGAGGAGGGAAGCCTCCCCCCCCCCCGGCCTGAACTTCGGGGGGAGCAGCGAAGCGCCTCCCCCCCACCGCGAAGCAAGCTGCGAGACCAGGTAAGTGACTTTCGTGCACCCCTACCATCAACCCTAGCCAGTGAGGAGGGATGATGGGAACAACATCTGGAGGGCCACATATTCCTCATCCCTGGTGTAAGCACTATAGTTCAACTTAGTTATTCGCATGACACATTTCTAACATACAGTCAGGGCCAGAAATATCGGAACAAGGATAACTGTTTTGGCAGTTGGCCTCTGTACACCAACACATTGAAGTTGAAAGGAAACACCCCCAGATGGGAGCGGTGAGGACTTTCAGCTGTAATTCAAGGGGTTTGACAAAAGTGGGGCACTAACCATTCAGGAAGGACAGCCGGTGGCATATACACACCCCCATCGTTGGTGGCTCATAAGTAATGGAACGAATGGCTGACAAGCAGCTGCATGGCCAGGTGTGGCCTGTTTCCTGGGCATCCTATGACCAATCAAGCAGAGAAAAGACCTGGAGGTGGTTCTGAGTGTTACATTTGCATTTGGTAGCTGTTCACTGGAACCCCCAACATCAGGTCCAAAGAGGTGTCCATGCGAGTGAAGGAGGACATCATTAGGCTGAGGAAACAACATAAATCCATCAGAGAGATAGCAAAAACATTGGGAGTGGCCAATACAACAGTTTGGAACATCCTAAAAATGAAGGCATTAACTGGCAAGCTCAGCAACAGCAAAAGGCCTGGAAGACCACAGAAGACAACTAAAGTGGATGACTGCAGAATTCTGCTCATGGTGAAGAGGAACCCTTTCACAACATCTAGCCAGGTCAAGAATGCTCTTGCGGAGGTAGGCATGTCTTTGTCAACATCTACAGTCAAGAGACGGCTTTATGAATGTAAATACAGAGGCTTCACAACAAGGTGCAAACCACTGGTAACGCTCAAGAACCGAAAGGCCAGATTAGCCTTTGCCAGCAAACACCTAAAAAAGCCTGCCCAGTTCTGGAATAAGATTCTTTGGACTGATGAAACCAAGATGAACTTGTACCAGAATGATGGGAAGAGAAAAGTATGGAGGAAAAGAACAGCTCATGATCCAAAGCATACCACATCATCTGTCAAACATGGTGGAGGCAGTGTTATGGCATGGGCATGTATGGCTGCCAATTGAACTGGGTCACTGGTGTTTATTGATGACCTGACTACTGATAAAAGCAGGATGAATTCTGAAGTGTATAGGGCTATACTTTCTGCTCAGGTTCAGCTGAATGCTGCCAAACTGATAGGACACCGCTTCATACTGCAGATGGATAATGACCCGAAACATACAGCAAAAGCTCCCAAGAGTTTCTCAAGGCAAAGAAGTGGGATGTTCTTCAATGGCCAAGTCAGTCACCTGATCTCAACCCAATAGAGCATGCGTTTCACTTACTGAAGACAAGTCTGAGGGCAGAAAAACCCACAAACAAGCAGCAGCTGAAGGCAGCTGCAGTAAAGGCCTGGCAAAGCATCTCGAGGGAGGGAATTCAGCATTTGGTCATGTCCATGGGTTCTAGACTTCAGGCACTCATTGACTGCAAATGATTTTCATCCACATATTAAAGGTGATCCTTAAGTTTGAAATGACGTTGGTTTGTTCCATTACTTATGAGCCACCAACGATGGGTGTGAGTGTATGCCACTGGCTGTACTTCCTGAATGGTTAGTGCCCCACTTTTGTCAAACCCCTTGAATTACACCTGAAAGTCCTGACTTCACTCCCATGTGGGTGTGTTTCCTTTCAACTTCAATGTGGTGGCGTACAGAGGCCAACTGCCAAAACAGTTATCCTTGTTCCGATATTTCTGGCCCTGACTGTAGGTATGAGGAATCAAAGAGCTGATACTGTCATCTGTGAATGTGCCAAGAGTTCATTTTTCCAAGTGTACACATGTTTGGTAGCATTAATATGCTATGCCTTCACTTTGGTCACCACAAACATCTCTAGCACCTTCTACAGTTTGAGAGAGGCAATTTGAGTTTGAGTTAACAAACCACCCAGAACACATGACCTGTTCTAGGGTTGCTAGGTGGTTCCTTAACCACCCTCGCTGGGTTCAGACGGAAAGAGAAGCTGCATCAGTGAGGAGTAATTAGGTAAATCTGGGTGGCACGTGACTGGCATGTGCAGTGTGGTTAACAAGCCATCACTGCTTATTAACCACCCAAGTGTTGTGCAAACCAGCCCACACTGTCTAGGGCTGTGTTTCCACCAGTGATTTACTCCAACCTGGCTGCGCAGTGAGGTCTCTGTGTTTTCATGACATTGTGGCCATTCTGTACCAGCCCTACATTTTATCACTGAAAAACTGCTTCTTCTGAGACTGCTTTTAGTCTGACTTTTCCAGCTTACCGCAGCTCCATTACTGGTGTGTTTCCACAGTTGCACTGAGTCTGGTATCATAGTCCTGCCCATGGGGTGTGTAGCCCAGCCTTTGTGGGTGTGTCGCTCTGACCTCAGTGACCCAACCCTTTCCCTCCCTGCTTTCTGGAAGTTTCATCACCATTTTGGGGCAGGATGCCAAGGGACCAACTTTTAAAACATCATTGAAAGTAAGCACTAGAACATAGCCCATGACACCAGTTTGGGGTGGTGGTGGTGGTGGTTCTCCCATTGTGCTGAATGAGGCTTGCCCTCTCAATGACCATAGAAATAACAGAGAAGCCCCTCAACTGACATGGCACATATAAAAGCCCAATTCCTTAAATGCGATTAAGCACAATCTCGAGGCTTCGGTCCATTGCTTTAAGACATTACTCCTTCACAGCTTCCATACAGAGATCCGTGCATTAAAATGGGGGCTGGTTTTGGTCTCTTTCCCACAACAAACCCATTAGTGTCTCCTCAGAAGTAACTCCCATTGCAGTGGATGAGGCTGAGATTCCCCCTCAATTGAAATGGCACACATTAAAGCCCAATTCCTTAAATGCATTTAAGCGACGAAGGGAGGCTGCGATGAATTACCTTAGGAAGAAAGTACTTCACAGCTTCATTATAGCTATCCTGTGGGTTACAGTGGGGCTGGATTCCGTCTTTGTGTTTACTACTCTCTTTCTCACAACAAACCCATTAGTGTCTCCTCAGAAGTAACTCCCATTGTGCTGAATGAGGCTTGCCTACATCAGAACTTACAGAGATTTTTCCCTCAATTGAAATACCACACTTTTAAGCCCAATTCCTTAAATGCAATTAAGCGTGATCTCGAGGCTTTGATCCATTGCCTTAGGATGCAACTCCTTCACAGCTTCCAAATAGAGAACCTGTGCATTAAAATGGGGGCTGGTTTCGTTCTCTTCCCACAACAAACCCATTACTGTCTTGTCAGAAGTAACTCCCATTGTGGTCAGTGAGGTCCTCTGGGTTAAAATGGGAGCTAGTTGCCCTCTTTGTGTGTCCCCCCTTTCCCGCCACAAGCATATGTGTGTCTACTTGGAAGTAACTCCCATTGTGCTCCATGAGGCTTGCTCCTGAAATGTTAGGCGCATCTGGACTTTTCAGGGGAAAGGAGAAGTGGGGGGGGGGCCCTCTCTTCACAGCAAAGCTGATTCCTTTTTAAAAATCCCGTACTCCTCCATTAGCTTCTTCTTCCGTTGTCCTGGAAACATGGCCGAGGAGGCGGGAACACTGATGAGGTAATCAGACCCAACCCAGACTCCACCCAGCCATCAAGAAAATAATTCAGTTAGACTTCAGTGGAAACAGCCCAGAGCCCCATGCTACAGCAATGATAAGCCAGGACTTTAAGCACTGTGGAAACTGGAAAAGGAGAAGATGTGATTGGGGAAACATTGCAACAAAGTTGCAAACGAAGTGAAGCCAATAGCGTGGAAATACACCCTAGGTCCCTCCAAATTGCTATCAAAGCTTATGAAGGGTTCAGATTGTTATCAGTCCCCCACTTGGGGACTGATTTGGACGTCTCCTGAATCAGCCCGATTCGGCTTGGGATTCAGCCAAGTTTGAAATACACCTCTAAAAATTGTTGTTGTTGTTGTTGTTCAGTCGTTCAGTCGTGTCCGACTCTTCGTGACCCCATGGACCATAGCACGCCAGGCCTTCCTGTCCTGAGCTCTCTCCCGGAGCGTGCTCAAGTTCATATTCATTGCATCCGTGATGCTATCTAGCCATCTCATCCTCTGCCGTCCCCTTCTCCTTTTGCCTTCAGTCTTTCCCAGCATCTTTTCCAGGGAGTTTTCTCTTCGCATTAGGTGGCCAAAATATTGGAGCTTCAGCTTCATTATCTGTCCTTCCAATGAGCACTCAGGGTTGATTTCCTTTAGGATGGACTGATTTGACCTCCTTGCAGTCCAGGGGACTTGTAAGAGTCTTCTCCAGCACCACAGTTTGAAAGCATCAATTCTTCGGCGCTCAGCCTTCCTTATAGTCCAGCTCTCACAGCCATACATTACTACTGGGAAAACCATAGCTTTGATTAGACGGACCTTTGTCGGCAAGGTGATGTCTCTGCTTCTTACTATGCTGTCTAGGTTGGCCATAGCTTTCCTCCCAAGGAGCAAGCGTCTTTTAATGTCATGGCTACAGTCACCGTCTGCGGTGATCTTGGAGCCCAAGAAAGTAAAATCTGTCACTGCTTCCATTTCTTCCCCTTCTATATGCCAGGAAGTGATGGGGCCAGATGCCATGATCTTAGTTTTTTTAATGTTGAGTTTCAAACCAGCTTTTGCACTCTCCTCTTTCACCCTCAACAAGAGGCTCTTGAGATCCTCTTCGCTTTCTGCCATTAGGGTGGTATCGTCTGCATATCGGAGGTTGTTGATAATTCTCCTGGCAATCTTAATTCCGACCTGTGATTCATCCAACCCGGCATTTCTCATGATGTACTCTGCATATAAGTTAAATAAGCAGGGCGACAATATGCAGCCTTGTTGTACTCCTTTCCCAATTTTGAACCAATTGGTTGTTCCATGTCTGGTTCTTACTGTTGCTTCTTGACCCTCGTACAGGTTTCTCAGGAGACAGGTAAGGTGGTCTGGTACTCCCATCACTTTAAGAATTTGCCATAGTTTGTTGTGATCCACACAATCAAAGGCTTTAGCGTAGTCAATGAAGCAGAAATAGACGTTTTTCTGGAATTCTCTTGCTTTCTCCATGATGCAGCGAATGTTGGCGATTTGATCTCTAGTTCCTCTGCCTCTTCTAAACCCAGCTTGTATTTCCGGTAGTTCTCGGTTCACATACTGCTGAAGCCTAGCTTGTAGGATTTTGAGCATCACCTTGCTGGCATGTGAAATGAGCGCAATGGTGTGGTAGTTTGAACACTCTTTGGCGTTGCCCTTCTTTGGAATTGGAATGTAAACTGACCTTTTCCAGTCTTGTGGCCACTGTTGAGTGTTCCAGATTTGTTGGCATATTGAATGCAGCACTTTAACAGCATCATCTTTTAGGATTTTAAATAGCTCGGCTGGAATACTGTCATCTCCGCTAGCTTTGTTGTTACTAATGCTTCCTAAGGCCCACTTGACTTCACTCTCTAGGATGTCCGGCTCAAGTTCAGTGACCGCACTATCATGGCTATCAGGGACATTCAGATCTTTCCTGTATAGTTCTTCTGTGTATTCTTGCCACCTCTTCTTAATCTCATCTGCTTCTGTTAGGTCCCTGCCTTCTTTGTCCTTTATCATGCCCGTCTTTGCACAAAACGTTCCCTTGAGATTTCCAATTTTCTTGAAGAGATCTCTAGTCTTTCCCATTCTGTTGTTTTCCTCGATTTCTTTGCATTGTTCATTTAAGAAGGCCTTCTTGTCTCTCCTTGCTATTCTCTGGAACTCTGCATTCAGTTGGGTATATCTTCCCCTTTCTCCCTTGCTTTTCGCTTCCCTTCTTTCATGAGCTACTTGTAAAGCCTCATCAGACAGCCACTTTGCTTTCTTGCATTTCTTTTTCTTTGGGATGGATTTCGTTGCTGCCTCCTGAACAATGTTACGGACCTCCGTCCATAGTTCCTCAGGCTCTCTGTCTATCAGGTCTAATCCCTGAAATCTATTCCTCACCTCCACTGTATATTCATCAGGGATATGATTTAGGTCATACCTGAACGGTTTAGTGGTTTTCCCTACGTTCTTCAATTTAAGCCGAAATTTTGCAAGAAGCAGCTCATGATCTGAGCCACAGTCAGCTCCAGGTCTTGTTTTTACTGACTGTATGGAGCTTCTCCATCTTTGGCTGCAAAGGACATAATCAATCTGATTTCGATATTGACCATCTGGTGACGTCCATGTGTAGAGTCGCCTCTTGTGCTGTTGGAAAAGAGTGTTTGCTATGATCAGCGTGTTCTCTTGGCAAAACTCTATTAGCTTTTGTCCTGCTTCATTTTGTACACCAAGGCCATGCCTGCCTGTTATCCCAGTGATTTCTTGACTTCCTACTTTAGCATTCCAATCCCCAATGATGAAGAGGACATCTTTTTTTGGTGTTAGTTCTAGAAGGTGTTGTAGGTCTTCATAGAACCGATCAACCTCAGCTTCTTCGGCCTCAGTGGTTGGGGCATAGACTTGAATTACTGTGATGTTGAATGGTTTGCCTTGGATTCGTACTGAGATCATTCTATCATTTTTAAGATTGTACCCCAGTACTGCTTTTCCCACCCTTTTGTTGACTATGAGTGCTACTCCATTTCTTCTAAGGGATTCTTGCCCACAATAGTAGATATGATGGTCACCTGAATTAAATTCGCCCATGCCTGTCCATTTTAGTTCGCTGATTCCCAAGATGTCGATGTTCAATCTTGCCATCTCATGTTTGACCACCTCCAGCTTACCTTGATTCATTGATCTGACATTCCAGGTTCCTAAACAATATTGTTCTTTACAGCATCGGATTTTCTTTTCACCACCAGACACATCCACAGCTGAGTGTCCTTTCGGGTTTGGCCCAGCCGCTTCACTCTTTCTGGCGCTACTTGGAAATACCCTCTGCTCTTCCCCAGTAGCATATTGGACACCTTCCGACCTGAGGGGCTCATCTTCCGGCGTCATCTCTTTTAGCCTTGTGATACGTTCCATGGGGTTTTCTTGGCAAGAATACTGGAGTGGGTTGCCATTTCCTTCTCCAGTGGAGCACATTTTGTCAGAACTCTCTGCCATGACCTGTCCGTCTTGGGTGGCCCTGCACGGCATAGCTTATGGCTTCACTGAGTTACGCAAGCCCCTTCGCCACAACAAGGCAGTGATCCATGAAGGGGACCTCTAAAAATACAATATAAAATAAAAAGGAATACAATGAATCTGTTTTGTAATCCATATTAAAATGGTAGGAATATATCCACCTCTGAACTGTTGTGATCAAGGCCCCATCTATGTGGCACTGCTTTACCCCCCACCCCGTCGCAACTGCACCGCAATGCGGCTTCGAATCAGCAAGCCCTGTGGTACACTCGTGATGTACTGCGCACTTCCCTCACAGGCTCACTGTGCCCCCTTTTTTTGCTATTATACTGAAATGTGCAGCTGTGCAGTCCTGTGAGTGTGGGGGCACGAGACTTCAGTGGCTGTTTTGTATTTGAGGGGCTCTGCTGTGTCTTTCCATCCCTTATTTAGGTAAAAAGTGGGTGCTTTGTGCTCCTTCATTTCCACACCATCAGTTTGTCAGTTCCCCAGCCTGAGACTCTCACAATGGTTCGCACTCGCAAGTGTGAGTGCTATATGCCTAGCTATTGCTCTGAGATGGTGGCTGGAGCGATGTTGGTCCTCTCCCAAGGACCCCCCCCCCCAGCCCTTGGGTACTGCGCCCCAAAGCAACCGTTGTGAAGATACAAAGCTGCAAAAATGTGCGAAAGTGTGATTAAATAGATGAAAACACCCCTCTGTGCCTCTGTAACTGCACAGCTATGAAGGGATGGGGGGAGTAAAGGGGTGTCACAGACTGATGCAGGCACTATGCACGCCTACAACACGCCCACCGGAAAATGCGAAGTCGGTTTGGGGAAGGGTTTGGGGACAGACAGCTCACAAGCACAGGGAAACCTGTAGCAAACGAAAAACATTGCAGCAAAATTACTCCTTGGAACTCCGCATTTTCCAGGTGAAAACCATGGATAGCTGCGAAGTCGCGACTGTGTCATCTATCACGAGGGATCTTGACTCGCACCCGCCCCAGAGTAAAAGCTGGGTGTAGATGGGGCCCAGGATACCCTGTGCAGTATTTCAGTGCTTGCTGATTTTTTCAGTAGTAGTAAAGCTTGCTTCAGAGCTGAATTATTTGGGCTCCTCCCCCAGCAGCCTTGTTTATAAATGCTCTTCTCCCACACATTCCCATTGTCAAGAAATCTTTTTGAGGATCGAGGAAGTGGTTTAACTTAAAGCTGTATTGCAGCCAAAATTTGACACTCTTGTTTGTCATTGCTGTGGCTATGATCCTGTGGACACAGATATGTGCTGATTTACTGTCTTAATTCAGTGGTGCTCTGCATGCATAATCATGTTCGGAATTGTTGCAGACATTGTGGTAAGCTTTCCAATAGTAAGGCAGAGCCCAGAAACACCACCAACAAGGCTGCCAGGTAGACCTTTGCACTTACTGAGCCCTTTTCAGACCTCCACACTTAACGTGCAAAGGTTTAACTGGCAGCTGGACATGTGGGGATGTAAAGGGCAGGGATTACATGTGCACCCATGTTCCCCTCCCTAATTTTGCTTTCACGTGAGCAGGGAAATGCCTGGATGGGGCTCTCTTCTCTTGAGTGAAGAGCATCGTCCTGCTTCAGTTTCTGCCAAAGCTAACCATGAGGACAACTGGCATGTATGTAAGAAGCAGCATCTATAAGCTTTGGTAGCTGGTTCTGTTCTTGTTTGACACATGTGGTATCCCAGGCAAATTGTGATTCCCTTATAAAGATATCCCACAATTTATTTGTGGTATTTAGATGACTGGGGATGGTGGTGGTACATGCTATTGGGGGCCAGAGACTCAGGTTTACATCCCATTACTGTGAGGAACAAAACTGAAGCTAAGTTGCAGGTCATGTTTGAGGATCTTTATGGAATCTTATTTCCCTATAGCCCTATGCAGGCATTTGGCTGCAACATGAGTATGGCAAAAGTGGGGATGGGACGTGTGTAAGCACCAATATCCTGCCCCTGAGCACCCCTGTGCCCCCAGCTACGTCATAGATCTTTGCATGTTTAGCATGAAGTTCTGAAAAGGGTTCCCACTTGCGGGAACTTTTTAAGCACATTCAACTGAGGCTGCTTGGGTGGGAGGATGTGTGCTCACATACATCCTGTTCCCATTTTAACCCTACTCAGGTTGCAGGCAAATGCCTGCATAGGCCTCTTATCTATGTAGCTGTTGTCCAGATCTTTAACCCTACTCAAGTTGCAGGCAAATGCCTGCATAGGCCTCTTATCTATGTAGCTGTTGTCCAGATCTTGTGAGACTTGCTGGAGCCAATTCGAAGCAGTGGTAGAACAGAGCATGCAGCATTCTGCAGTGAGCGTCTGGCCCAGAACAAAGAAAGCATGCTCATGCCATTAAACTAGGACTTGTAGTTTGGGAAAGTGCGAGAGAGAGTTGGCTTCTCTATGTGGCATGTTCTCTGAAGGATACCTTGTGCATAGGCAAGAGGGAGAGAAGGATAGTGGGAGGGATGAAGCACCATAATAATTAGGGATATTGATCGAGGGACAGTGGGAGCCAGTGCTACTGCCAACCCAGACGTTACAAAATAGTAAGCTTTGTAGGCCAGGGTGCAATTCCAGAAATGTAGAAAATGTAATCTTAGAATTAAAATAGGAACTTTTGTTTCATGGCTCATGAAATTGTACATTTCAGATGGGGATTGTAGTATCTGTGTGGGAGGGGTCCGTGTTAAATGTTTGTACTGCTCCCTTCCCAATGATGTTGGGGCCTTGTTGTATGGCTTGCTGTCCAAGCTGTATGTGAATGGGTCTCCTGCAATGAGCATTGTACACATAATTGGTTGAAGGCAACATTGAGAACACTGGTTATTGGGTGGATTAAAAACAAACAAACAAATACAAACTTATGACTAGGGCAAGCTCTACGCAGTAGGCTATGGTGCTCAGTGTACTGCTTTCCTATCTTCTTCTTTGGCTTCCAACTATGTGTTTTGCATCCTCCTCTCTATTCATACACATGTCACTTCCTTCCTGCCATCTTATCCATGTTTTTCACTCCTGCCTTACTTCACAGCAACATACTGCAGCTCTCGTAGTGCATCTGTTGTACATGCCTGCAGCTCTTCCAAGTTTGTCTGACATTTTGGCATTTGCCAGCTATATCCCTTCACAATCTGCTCTTGAGCTGGACATCTGACTATGGGAATATTTCCAGCTTACTGAATTTGGCTGTATATTCTTTGGCTGAGGAGGCAAGAAGTGCCTAAAAGCCATCTTGCACAGCTCCCAAAACCTAGTGTTTAAGAATGTTTTGGTCTACAACCAGGTGTTTACAAAGTCCTGCCTTAAGGGCTTGCACTTCTGAGTCAGATCGAAGTACAACATTGAGCATTACCTGCAAGGGGACGAAAGAGCCAATAAATGGACACCATCTTACTTCTATGCCAGGTTTTCCCACTTAACATACAGAATTGTTGGCAGGTGGGTCAGATTTTTAAAATGCCATATCTAAGAATGTGCTAACTTTTCTTGCATTTTTCTAACCAGGCCCTGGAAGTGTCTCAAAGGCTGCAATACTTAGAAATTTCTCTCAAAGTTAGATTTGGAGTGCCAACATAAAATGTGCCCTGGGCACTTAGGTTCAGACATGCTGTCACGGAGACCTGCACCTGTCTGTCTAGACCAGTGGTTCTCAACCTGTGGGTCACGACCCTTTGGGGGTCAAACGACCCTTTCACAGGGGTCGCCTTAGACCATCACTACGACAATTTGGAAGGGCTCAGCTGGGTGGATTACAGCGAGCCCGGCGGCTCTGACGGGGCGCGCCGCGTGTCTCACCAGCGCGATGCTTACGGTATGCTCAGCTCCGATGGTGAGTGGAGGAGGCGTCGGGCCGACGGCGAGCTGCTGCCCCCGAGGGGGCTTTTCTGCCCACCCCCGCCGGCTTCTCTCTCCCTCGCCACCCCGCTCCTGTCTCGCCTTGCTCTCATCTCTTCGCTACACAAAGGCGTCGCTGTTGTGTCCCGTTGCTCCAGGGTGAGCTCGGAGGGGCACCAGGCGCTGGACGGCACCAGCGGGGTTTCGTGGCAGGCTTCGTGGGCAGGCTCCGCAACAGGCCCAGGGCTTGCCTCCGACCATGTGAAGAGTTCCGGAGACGGGCCTATCCAGGAGGCGAGAGAGGATAGGGATGGGGATGAAGATGAGGAGGTCGGTCTTGAGCCAACCCTTGGAGGTTAACCGTCAAAAGAAGCCCAAAATCTTTGGGTAAAATCCAACTATAGCCCTACTTAAGGTAGACGCATTGAAATGAATGGGACTGACGTTCATAGAATCATAGAATAGTAGGGTAGGAAGGGTCCTATAAGGCCATCGAGTCCAACCCCAAGGTAGTCATGATGGTTTTAAGTCCCGTTCATTTTAATGGGTCTACTCTAAGAAGGGCTTTAGTTGGATTTTATCCAGAGTTGCCCAGTTGCCCAGCTGTGGATTTTGAAGTTATTGCTTGGCTTCCCGCCCCTGTCTTGGCCTTTTATGTAAAGAGAGGAATGGGGTCTCTGAGCGTGTGCAGAGTTGCAGCTGTGAGAAGATGCAGAGTGGGCCTCTTGAGCATGTGCAAAGGTCTTGGGCATGTGCAAAATGGCCCTGTTGGAAGGGAACACTGGAGAGGCAGTCAAATGGGGTGAGTGGGCTATGGGTGTCATTAAGGCTGCAATTAAATGTGTGCTTATGTGGGAGTAAGCTTACTTGAGAGTAAGCCCCTATTGAACTGACAGCGGGGCTCACTTCCTGGGCAGGACCAAGGTATTTTATTTATTTATTTATTATTAAATTTATTAATCACCCATCTGGCTGGTCACCCAGCCACTCTGGGCGATGTACAACATACCATAAAACAATTTAAAACAATAAAATTCTACCATAAATTTTTTTTAAAAATACCCTTGTTGTTGTTGTTCAGTCGTTCAGTCGTGTCCGACTCTTCGTGACCCCATGGACCATAGCACGCCAGGCCTTCCTGTCCTGCGCTCTCTCCCGGAGCGTGCTCAAGTTCATATTCTTTGCATCCGTGATGCTATCTAGCCATCTCATCCTCTGCCGTCCCCTTCTCCTTTTGCCTTCAGTCTTTCCCAGCATCAGGGTCTTTTCCAGGGAGTTTTCTCTTCGCATTAGGTGGCCAAAATATTGGAGCTTCAGCTTCATTATCTGTCCTTCCAATGAGCACTCAGGGTTGATTTCCTTTAGGATGGACTGATTTGACCTCCTTGCAGTAACCCACCCCAAATGCCTGCCTGAGCAACCACTTTTTTAATGCACAACGGAAGCTCATTAAAGAGGGGGCATGACGGAGTTCCCTAGAGAGGGAGTTCCACAGAGTGGGGACCACCACAGAAAAGGCCCTCTCCCGCGTCCCCACCAGTCTAGCTGTCCTGAAGCAGAAAATCCAAACATAATTCTTCCTGCTACCAAATTCATGCTAACATGGGACCTGACCCACCAAGACATGCTCCTGCACAAGCCCCATTGAAAGTGCAAGTGCTTTCAGTGTGGGGCACACACAGGGGAACGGCTTGGTGGGTTGTGCGCCAGAGATCAGACCATCTGCCTCCAACTGCTGTGTGTGTTTTAGTTTATAAAGTCTTATAGTAACTTTCAGTTTTTTAAGGGAGCAATGACACAAAGCAAATGGCAAGATGTGGAGTGAGGGAGTAAGGGAGAAGGAAAAGGAAAAGACCGGAAGGAGAACATAAAGATACAGAGGGATAAAATCATACCATCAGAGTTGGAATGAACTCTGGTCCAGGGATGGGGAACTGTTCTGGCCCCAGGGGCCGGATTGCCTCCTGGGACAACCTCTGGGGGCAGGATGATGTTGGGGTGGGCTCACTCTCTCCTGAAGCCCCACCTCCTTTCTCCAAAGCCCCCGCTCCTGACATCTTTAACTGCTCAGAGATATTTTTTTAAAGATATGATAAGCGATACATAAATCAATCTATGAAATACATAATAAAGAAACAATCAAAGTCTCTTTTCCATGTGTTGAGAATATGATGAGGTGCTTAGCCTTCCCCAATCTGGTGCCTTCCCAATGTGTTGCACAGCATCTCCCATCATCCCCAGCCAGCTTGGCCAACTGAACAGGCTGGGGATGCTAGGAGTTGTTGTTCAGCACATCAGGAAGGCAGCAGGTTGGGGAAAGTGGCCTAGATAGAAGGTGAGTCTCTTTCACCACAGAGGATGTCTTTCATCCTGCCGAGATCCCTAATCAAGCGGGGAGATACCTAATCAAGGAGGAGGCTCTTGGACTTCCTGACCCAAGTGTCTTATTTTCTGACGATCTTGAATTCCACCAGCTGAGTTCATGCCTGATCTGATGGGTTATGTAAGTTGTAGATGCTGTCTGCTCCTCTCCAGTCCAATACTCCAGTCCCAATTTGGGGTTGTTATATTAAGACTGTTACCCATGCTACACCATGCTTCAAGACAAAATTTCATTTATTTGTAATTAGAAATAAATATTTCACAATATATAATTACATATTGGTTTTGTGATTAATCACTATGCTTTAATTATGTTCAATTTGTAACAATGAAAATACATCCTGCATATCAGATATTTACATTACGATTCATAATAGTAGCAAAATTACAGTTATGAAGTAGCAACGAAAATAATTTTATGGTTGGGGGTCACCACAACATGAGGAACTGTATGAAAGGGTCGCAGCATTAGGAAGGTTGAGAACCACTGGTCTAGACTCTCACTGAAGTTGACTGGACTATGTGGCCAACAGCTTTGGCTACGTCTACAGGAACGTTTGTAGATAACACAGGGCACAATAAAATAGATTCAGTTAACTGCAGACTTTTTCCATTTCATTTTATATTCGATTTGCCTGTTGTTGTTGTTGTTGTCGTCTATTCATTCAGTCACTTCTGACTCTTTGTGGCTTCATGGACCAGCCCACACCAGAGCTTCCTGTCGACCGTCGCCACCCCCAGCTCCCCCAAGGCCGAGTCCGTCATCTCCAGAATATCATCCATGCATCTTGCCCTTGGTCGGCCCCTTCCTTTTGCCTTCCACTTTCCCTAGCATCAGCATCTTCTCCAGGGTGTCCTGTCTTCTCATTATGTGGCCAAAGTACTTCAGTTTTGCCTTTAAGATCCTTCCCTCAAGTGAGCAGTCTGGCTTGATTTCCTGGAGTATGGACTGGTTTGATCTTCTTGCAGTCCAAGGCACTCAGAATTTTCCTCCAGCACCACAGTTCAAAAGCATCTATCTTCCTTCACTCAGCCTTCAGTATGGTCCAGCTCTTGCAGCCATAGGTTACAACGGGGAATACCATTGCTTTCACTATGCAGACCTTTGTTGTCAGTATGATGTCTCTGCTCTTCGCTATTTTATCAAGATTTGTCATTGCTCTCCTCCCAAGAAGTAAACGTCTTCTAGTTTCCTGGCTGCAGTAAGTGTCTGCAGTAATCTTTGCGCCTAGAAAGACAAAGTCTGTCACTGCCTCCACATTTTCTCCCCTCTATTTGCCAGTTATCAATCAAGCTGGTTGCCATAATCTTGGTTTTTTTGAGGTTTAACTGCAACCCAGCTTTTGCACTTTCTTCTTTCACCTTCGTCATGAGGTTCCTCAGCTCCTGCTCGCTTTCAGCCATCAAAGTGGTATCGTCTGCATATCTGAGATTATTAATGTTTCTTCCAGCGATTTGAACTCCAGCCTTGGCTTCATCAAGCCCAGCACGTTGCATGATGTGTTCTGCGTACAGGTTGAATAGGTAGGGTGAGAGTATACAACCCTGCCGTACTCCTTTCCCAATATTAAACCAGTCCGTTGTTCCGTGGTCTGTTCTTACCATTGCTACTTGGTCGTTATACAGATTCCTCAGGAGGCAGACAAGATGACTTGGTATCCCCATACCACCAAGAACTTGCCACAATTTGTTATGATCCACACAGTCAAAGGCTTTAGAATAGTCAATAAAACAGAAATAGATGTTTTTCTGAAACTCCCTGGCTTTCTCCATTATCCAGCGGATATTGGCAATTTTGTCTCTAGTTCCTCTGCCTTTTCTAAACCCAGCTTGTACATCTGGCAATTCTCGTTCCATGAATTGCTGGAGTCTACCTTGCAAGATCTTGAGCATTACCCTACTGGCATGTGAAATAAGTGCCACTGTTCGATAGTTTGAACATTCTTTAGTGTTTCCCTTTTTCGGTATGGGGATATAAGTTGATTTTTTCCAATCTGATGGCCATTCTTGTGTTTTCCAAATTTGCTGGCATATGGCATGCATCACCTTGACAGCATCATCTTGCAAGATTTTAAACAGTTCAGCTGGGATACCGTCATCTCCTGCCGCCTTGTTATTAGCAATGCTTCTTAAGGCCCATTCAACCTCACTCTTCAGGATGTCTGGCTCTAACTCACTGACCACACCGTCAAATCTATCCCCGATATTATTATCCTTCCTATACAGATCTTCCGTATATTCTTGCCACCTTTTCTTGATCTCTTCTGCTTCTCTTAAGTCCTTGCCATCTTTATTTTTGATCATACCCATTTTTGCCTGGAATTTACCTCCGATGTTTCTAATTTTCTGGAAGAGGTCTCTTGTCCTTCCTCTTCTATTATCTTCTTCCACTTCCATGCATTGCTTGTTTAAAAATAATTCCTTATGTCTTCTGGCTAACCTCTGGAATTTTGCATTTAATTGGGCATATCTCCCCCTATCACTGTTGCCTTTTGCTTGCTTGCTTGCTTGCTTGCTTTCTTTCTTTCTTTCTTTCTTTCTTTCTTTCTTTCTTTCTTTCTTTCTTGGGCTACTTCCAGTGTCTCAGCAGACAGCCATCTTGCCTTCTTGGTTTTCTTTTTCTTTGGGATTTTTTTGTTGCCACCTCCTGAACAATGTTGCAAACTTCTGTCCATAGTTCTTCCTGGACCCTATCTACTAAATCTAGTCCCTTAAATCTATTCTTCACCTCCACTGCACATTCATTAGGAATATTAGTGAGCTCATATCTAACTGATCTGTGGGTCTTCCCTATTCTCTTTAGTCTGATTCTGAATTGTGCAATAAGAAGTTCGTGATCTGAACTACAGTCAGCTCCAGGTCTTGTTTTTACCGACTGTATAGATGTCCGCCACCTTTGGCTACAAAGGATGTAGTCAGTCTGATTTCGGTGTCGACCATGGTGAAGTCCATGTATAAAGTCGTCTTTTAGGTTGTTGGAAGAGAGTGTTTGTTATGCACAGTGAGTTGTCTTGGCAAAATTCTATCAGCCTATGTCCCGTTTCATTTTGCCCTCCCAGACCATGCGGCCTGTAATTCCAGGTGTCGTTTGACTACCCACTTTAGCATTCCAGTCTCCTGTAATGAAAATAACATCTCTTTTTGGTGTATTATCCAATAGGTGCTGCAGATCCTCATAGAACTGATCTACTTCTGCTTCTTCAGCATCTGTGGTTGGGGCATATATTTGGATCACTGTGATGTTGAATGGCTTACCCTGGATTCAAATTGAGATCATTCTATCATTTTTTGGATTGTATCCAAGCACTGCTTTAGCCACTTAATTATTACTTATGAAGGCTACTCCATTTTTTCTGTGGTCTTCTTGTCCACAGTAGTAGATCTGGTGGTCATCTGATGTGAAGTGGCCCATTCCAGTCCATTTCAGTTCACTGACACCCAAAATGTCTATATTTAATCTTGTCATCGCCCCAATAATCACATCCAATTTGCCCTGGCTCATAGATGGTACATTCCAGGTTCCTGTGGTGAGTTGATCTTTAGAACATCGGATTCGTCGTTCACCACCAGCACCATTGGCTGCTAGCCATCCTTTCGGCTTTGAGCTAGCTGCGTCATCACATCTGGGGCTAGTTGAACTTATCCTCTGTTCCTCCCCAGTAGCATTTTGACCATCTTCTGACCTGGGAGTCCCATCTTCCGATGGTATACCGACATATCTCTGGTTGTACTGATCCATTTAGTTTTCATGGCAAGAATACTGGGGTGGGTTGCCGGTACCTGACAATTAAAAAAAAAGAAAAAAATTGAAGGGACTTTCTCCAAAGCCATGTTTCCAGCCCAGAGCTGTGTGTGTGATACAAAGAGCATTCTGCATGTGAAAAGGAACATTTATATAGAGGTTCTCACCTGCACGGAAGTCAGTGGTAAACATCTTGTACATATAAGCAGTCGGCTGAGATTGGAAATAACCAATTGCTCAATGAAACAAAGTGGTTCTAGGTAGGGTTGGCGGAGAATTTCTCCCCAAAACTTCGGGGGGCCGAGCGCCAACGTGTTCGGCCCCCCGAACAAGTTTCGGGGAGAAATTCTCCGCCCTCCCCGCCCCCCCCCCCGGGACGGGACTTACCTTTCCCGAATGTCCCTCCCGGCGGCAGGTCCCGGCGGCGGTTCGTCGGGTCTTCATCAGGGGCGGGGGCGGCAGCCGATCTTTCAACCGGCTGCCGCTGCCACCATTCCAATAAAACTAAAAAAAAAAAAAAATAACGCCCCCGTGATAGGCTACGTGACGATTAACGTAGCCTGTCACGGCTAGATTTGCAAAGTCAGCCTGATAGGCTACGTAAATCGTCACGTAGCCTATCACGGGTGACTTTAAAAAAAAAAAAAGCGCGTACGCAAATGGCAGCCCCCATAGGGAGCCGCCATTCCCGTTCCTTATTTGGTCGCTGTAGTCTACGTAAAGATTACGTAGACTACGGCGAAAATAAGGGCAACGCTATTTGCGTTGCCCTTATTTTCGCCGTAGTCTACGTAAAGATTTACGTAGACTACAGCGACCAAATAAGGAACGGGAATGGCGGCTCCCTATGGGGGCCGCCATTTGCGTACGTGCTTTTTTTTTTTTTTAAAGTCACCCGTGATAGGCTACGTGACGATTTACGTAGCCTATCACGGCTGACTTTGCAGATCTAGCCGTGATAGGCTACGTTAATCGTCACGTAGCCTATCACGGGGGCATTTTTTTTTTTAAACTTTTTATTTCACGGCCGGGCGAGGCGGGAAGCCTCCTCCCTGGCCTGAATTTCGGCCGGGCGAGGCGGGAAGCCTCCCCCCCCGGCCTGAACTTGGGGGGAGAGCAGCGAAGCGCCTCCCCCCCACCGCGAAAAGCTGCGAGACCAGGTAAGTGACTTTCGTGCACCCCTAGTTCTAGGATCACGTGCCAGTCAAGTCATTCTGTTGGTTTTGTTAGAGTGGAAGCCATTGGCAGGGGCTTAGTGGTATTTTTTAAAAAAGTTTTGTGTACAATATTAGGCTCTTAAAACACTAGGCTTTTATTAGAACCTTTTAGCCTTCATTTCCTCAGATTAACTTCTTGCACATAATCAGCTTGGATTTTAGTTTTGTTAAGGGAACATCACTATCAAGGATGTACAATATTTAACACTTTATTTCTCTGGCACAAATTTGTGTCCTAAAATACCATTCTAGGAAAGTAGTCTTGTTGCTTTTAATGCATAAAAGGCTTAGAAAAGTATGCGTTAGCTGAAGTAGGTTATCTGATTCCTCACAGTTCCTAATGTTTAAACAGCTTTTGTCTTTTGGAAGGGCAACTTCTGCTTTGCCTAATTACTGGCAATAAAACTTAAGTAAGGGATTTAAGACTTACGGAGTGTTCCAGTTGGAGGAAAGTATAATTAAAGTTGGCAAGATCCTTGTTTTCTTTAGGAAATAGGGACTTTACAAAGCTTTTAAGAGACACTTCAAAAAAACATGTAGCTTGTCTGCCTTGCTAAGCTCACGTTCTTCATGTTTTGAGTATTTTACATTCTGAATGTTTCAACTACATAGTAAACTGTAAATAACATATGTTCTCAAGGACACTCCCCCTGCCCCCCAATATCTCAAGGGATTTCCCCTCCCTTTGTGATAATTATAGCCCACTTCCATTCTTTACTCACACTTTAACTGCTAGTGCACAAGAGGTAAGAGGGAGTTCAAAAGGAAGATGGTTCCAAAGGGAAAATGCACATGCATTATATATCCATGGCATTTGGCTTCAAAGCAGTAATAATTATACTCTGAGTGAAAAGGGTGGGAGTTTCAAAGTGATGTACATCAGCCTGACTTTGATACAGATGAAGTACTTTGAACTGTGAGTAAAGCTTTTTGGGGAAAAGAAAATCATGCACTTTAGATTTCCTGTTGGGTCTATGGCCTTCCTAAAAATGGAGCAGTTATTCCCGCCCCCCCCCCCCCGTTCCATTTTTTTTAATTTTTTGCTAAAGTCTTTCTAGGATAGCATTTTTACTTGCTACCCATTTTTCGCTACACTATTTTGTAATCAAGCTTAACTGCTATTTCAGTGTTTTTCTTAGCCTGTGAGAATAATTTGTTTTTCTGGCCTGTCCCATCCCCAGGCCCAGTACAACTAACAACCGCTATATCCTGATAAAACAGATAAGCTCTATATTCATTCTCTCTCTCTCTCTCTCTCTCTCTCTCTCTCTCTCACACACGCACACACACACACACACACACACCCCTCCCTCTGCTGATTCTACAGCTGCCACCACCAATGGTCAATTAAAAAAAAAAGTTCCCCAAAGATGCCTCAGGTTTGATTTTTTCATTTTATTTGAAGAGCTTTGCTATCTGGGAGATGTATTCAGAACCAAAACAACTTTGGAAGTACCCCCCCCCCCCGAAATCTTAGGTGAAGGATTACTCCAAAGATACCTGATCCTGATCTTTTTAATACTGTAGCTTATTTGTTGTTGTTTTCAGGCCATGCATATCTGTTTTTGTCTAATTGTATATGTGGCTAGTTATGGCATATGGTGAAGACAATAAAACCATTAGATGTTAATGGGGCACATCACCAGAAGACCTTCCTGTGAACCCCTTTGGCTTAGCCCTAGAAGTGGAAACACAGGAAGTTGCCCCTCCTAAGAACAGAAATTATGACATTTAGGAAATGTGCCAATATAGTGCCAGCCCCATCGTGAACAGCACCTGTTACATTCTCCCCCAACACATTTCAGGGAAGACTAGGCATGTTTTGGGGTGGAAAGTCAGCGTAGTCTGAAAGCAGAGTGGTCAAGCAGGTTGAATATGCATTTAACATCCTCTCCACAGTGGCTTGCACTATCCTTAGGGGAAGGACCCCAACACATTGGCAGACAGTGGAGGCTGGTGGCCCCAGTATCAGTGGGGCATCCACTCTGGGCTTCAGTCAGAACTCTAAAGGAGCTATTCAGCCTCCACTGTTGGCAGAACACATGCTTTGCATGCCAAAGGTCCCAGGTCCAATCCCTGGCATCGTGTAAGAGGTGATGGCAGACATTCCTAGGCAGTGGCTACCAGTCAACGTAGCCAACACTGGGCTAGATGGACCAACAGTCTGACTCTGTATAAGGCAGATTCATATGTCCACACTTAAAAGCTGTACCAAGAGTCAGTATGGTGTACGTCCTTCCCCAATTTGGTGCTTTCTAGATGTTTTGGACTTCAGTTCCCATAGCCAGTGGTCAGGAATGCTGGGAGTTGAGGTCCAAAGCATCTGGAGGGCACAAGTTTGAGGAAGCTTGGTGTAATGATTAACATGTTGGACTAGAAATAGTTCACACATTGCAGTAGTTGGATAAATATCACAGGGGCCGTTTGAGATGCAGTGTGGTGTAGCGGTTAGAATGTCTCATGAAGGTGACAGGGTGACCTTGGGCTAGTCACTGTCTCTCAGCCTAACCTACCTCAGAGGTTGGTTGGTGAAGATAATAAAGGATGGAGGAAAGAGCCCTGTGCACTTCTTTGGAGGAAGGGTGGGATTAAACACTATTAAATTTAACTAGTGCTGTGCCAAATATTTCAGTTCTTCCATTTTTGGTATTTCATGGAGGGTGGGGGCAAAATGAAAACTCTGATGAAAGGCTGGGGAGGTGAGAATTTCAAATAATTTTCTCCTTGGGGAGGAGGACAGGAGTTCCACTTAACTTTTTAAGGGTAGGTGGTGGCTGAGGGATCTTCCTGCTATTTTTTTTCCTTTAAAAACACCCCCTGCACTTGCAGCAGCCCAGGACTCTTTATAGAGAGGTTTCTCCAGCCCAGCAGCTCTTTTTGAACTGCCATGAGACCATGTGATCTTGCCCTCTCCTATAGGCATTCAGGAAGTGTTCCCAGGTTACAGAAGCCTCTCTGAAAAGCAAGAACAAACTGGGCTTTTAAAGCTTTACTAAAACACTTTCTTCCTTGCAGCAGCACAGAACTCTTTGCAGAGGGATTTTCTGCAGAGAGGCATTCAGGAACTCCTGCTAGGCTGTAAGCCTCTCTGCAAAGAGCTCTGTGCTGTTGCAAGTAAGACCAGAGTTTTCCTAAAGTTCCAAAAGCCCTATTTATTCATGCTTGCCGCTGCCCAGGACTCTTTGTAGAAAGGCTTCTGTGGCCTAGGAGTTCTTCCTGAATGCCTATGAAAGGGGGTGATGTCCCGAGGTCTCATGGGAGTTCAAGAAGTGCTGCCAGGTTGGAGAAGCCTATCTGTAAAGAGTCTCGTATTGCTGCAAATGCACGGGGCATTTTTCAAGTTAAAAGAAAAAAAATAGAAGATCTTTGAGCCCACTCCCAAACTTAAAAAAGTATGTGGAAACCCTTTTCCCCTTCTCAAGGAGAAAATTATTCAAACTTCTCCCCCTCCCTGTGAAAGAGGCAGAAAAAACAATGCTTCTTTCGCAGGGAAGAAAAAAACCCCCAAATAGGGGGCAGGATTTGGTACAGCACTAAATTTAACAGGTCACTGTAGAACAGGGGTCGGCAACATGCAGCCCATAAGCCATATGCAGCCTCTGAGGCCCCCCACCCTGCACCAACTAATTGCACCCCCAGTTTTTTTTAAAAAAAATTTTCAGGGGGAAAACATCCATAGCAGCTACAGAGTGCCCAAATGGCCAAATTTAGCTTGTTTAGCCACTATTTAGCCGTAGTGGCTAAACATAAATATAGTCACTGCGGAGCGTCCAAAGTGTTAGATTTAGCTTGCAAGCAAGCTAAACGTAACTACTGTAGCATTCTGTAGTGGTTTGCAAGCAAGCTAAATGTAACTACTGTAGCATTCTGTAGCGGTTTGCCACCAAATTTGCAGTTGTGGGGCAGGGGGGGGATTTTGGGTGCCCCACAGACTGCAGCGAAAATAGCCCCTGGATGTTTATTCAGCCACCTTCCTTTCATTTTGGTTAGGTTTTCCTTCGTCAATTTTGGCAATATAAAATGGAGCCAGAACATCACATTTTGGGGTCCAGTCCTGTTTCAGCTTCAATTAAAGTTGCTCTGATTTGATTCTGGTTCAGGCCCACAAACGTTTAGTATCTGGTTCTGCACAGATAACCAGTTGGCCCAGTTCCGGTTCAAGTGGGAACGTTTAAATATAAGGCACATTATTTATAGTTTGCACAGTGGGATAGCGCAAGCTGATAGTCTAAAACTGGAACAAATAAGGGCAGTATCCAAGTCAACACTAGCACTATGGTAAATTATGTTGTCCTAGCATAATCGGCCTGTAGCACAATGCCAATAGTGTTAGCTGGTACAACGAGTTTCCTGAAAACCCGTTGCGTCATTGAACTCTGTTGACATTGCACTATAGGTCTCTGATGCTACTGCAGCCTAATTTATGTCAGCACTAATGTCGACTTGGATACTGCCCAAGTGCCAGCGATAAATACTATGGAACATGCATGAAACAAAAAATAAATAGGAAGTACTTAACAAATCAAACATTCCTACTTCATTTTACATTTATACATATGTTTTCATTGTACAGTTCCTGTAAAGATAGACATAAAATATGCCCTGTGTTGCCTGTCTTTCATTGTTGTATCTCCTCATATGTGTGTTGTACATTCATTCTTCCATGTTGTAACTTTTTATCTTGACCAAACCTGTCACAAAGGGGAAAGCAGGCCTCTGGTGCAATCCCTGCTTAATGCTTCCCAGGTTCTGCCCCTGATGAGGGCAGAGTATAGAAATCTATAGGAACCCAAAATATATACATACCCCCAGATACCGGTTTTATGTTATATGCTCATCCTGATTCTGCTGGAACCAATGAGTGTATCACATCAGCTGTTTTGTTGCTTGGTGGAACCCTTATTCTGAACTGGTAATCTTTTTTTTCTGTTCTGGTTCCAGTTCAACAGAGACTTTCAGATAATGCTTTGAGTTCTGTTCTGGTTCAGGGAAAAATAACGGTTCCAATTTGTCATTCAGGTTTGGTTTGACTCCCTGATATAAAACCAAATCCTCCTTTGATTTATGAAGAAGTAGATAATTGTTGCAGCAGACCCCCCCCCCGTATTTGAAAGTTTGGCATGTTTTCCCGCTTGATTTTGAAGCCAGGTGGGATGTAGCTTTTCAACAAGAGGTGCTTAGAAGCACAACAGAGATTGTGCTTCTATACTTTTTTATTCTTTTTTTAGGACATTAAATTTTGCCATTTGGCTTACAGTTTCTATTCACGCTTTTGGTACTCTCTGTAGATGGATCCTGAAATACCTTAGTGGCAAGGCTTACCAGATCAAAAAATTAGATTTTTAAGATGGTTATATTTTAGGGCTGTATCAATATATCTATCAGTGCCATGGGCCTGTTTTTTTTAAAAGTAATTCCCAGGCAAACATGGCTTGCAAAGTTTGCACTAAAGGACAAGTTAGGAAAAATGCCCAGGTTTGGAATCATACAGGACCACATAAAAAAATAAGGAAATTGCTAGTAAAACTAGGGCTCTTTTATTAAAACAAACATTTTCAAGCATTAAATTGAAAGGGAGAGGGAAACTAGGTGCCTGTAAAAATCCAAGTGATTGATTCCTTTTTAATGGTGTGCACATGTATAAAAATACGTAATAGATACCCAAGTAGAAGAATTTCTTAGTTTCCATAATACTTAAAAAAAATCTTTAAACAAGATTCTTTAAAAACTGCAGCTGACAGGTATTATCTTAGGAAGACCTAGCCCCCTCTACTTTCACATAAAAGGGAATAGCTCTGCTAAGATGGTGCCTCCTGTGATGTATACATGCTGCACCTAAAAAGAAAGAAAGAATTATGAAGTTTTCTTCAAAACTCTTGTTTTAGTCATGCAGATATACAGATATAATTGACTGAGCAATTTAAAACTCATTTGACTAATCAAGAAATATTTCTTTAAGTAGGGGGCGGTCTTAGTTATATCTCACAAAGCAAGCTGATGTGCAAATTTTGGAAATAACAACACAAGGAATTACTGCACAAAGAATGCCATGCACAGTGCTTTGCTTCCTTGGAATGTGCTACATAAAGGCTAAGGCTGCATTCTTAAGCACACATACTAGGGAGTAAGTCCCATTATAACTCAGTGGTGCTTCCTTCCAAGTAAGCATGCTTAAGATCCGACTGCACATATTGTTTGTTTGTTTTAAAAGCTTATGTCCCTGATAGGGAACCAAAGGGAGAGAGCAGACAAAATCAGCAATATTTAAACCATCTTAAAAACCCAGATTAATAAACAATGACAAGAACAGTTTCTAAGAATAGCAGCTAGCCATAAGAAAAACATCACAGAGCTATCAAAACTTTTAACCAAATGCCTTCTTAAAGAGCCATGTTTGTACATACCAGTGTTGGGGCCTGAGGAGTCTCTGTTGACAGAGCAGAGGTGGGTGCAACCACATAGGGCCGATTCACACATTAAAGCCACTGTTAACTGTGGTTTGCAGCATGTGATGGTGGCCATTTTGAATATTCAAGCCATGATCACGGCTTGTCGTGTTGTCCGAACCTGGGGACTGTGGGTTATGCGCGGGTAAAACAACCCCCTCATAACCCTAAAACAGGCCAAGGGTTCTGCAAAGGTTATTTAACTCTCGCTTAACCCACAGTCCCTGGGTTCAGATGACATGATGAGTCATGGTCACAGTCTGAATATGCGGGATGGCACCTGCAGGCATCATGGCTTAAATGAGCCATGGTGAGTCATGGCGATTGTGTGAACCAGTCCTAGAAGACTCTAGATCTTGTGGCTGCCAACCTAGTTTCATAAAACTGGAGGATTTGAAGCTGTGCCTCAGATGACTATTGAAGGATGCAGGGAGGAACATATGAGAAAAGGCAGTCCTTAAGGCACCCAAGTCCCAAGCTGTGTAGGGCTTTAAAGGTTAACACCACCAGCCTTAATTGAGCCTGGAAATAAACTGGCAGTCAGTGCAACTCAATTAAAAATAGTGTAATTTGGTCAGAATGCCTAGCTCCCATCAACAACTTTGCTGCCACATTTTGCATGAATTGCAGTTTCCAGGTGCTTTTCAAGAGCAGCTCTATTACAATAGTGTAATCTGGAGGTAACTGGGGTATGAATGACTATAGCGAGGTCCACCTTTGTCCTGAACAGTTGTAGCTGGTGAGCCTGCTAAAGCTGGAAGTAGGTACTCCTCACAACTGATCTAGCAAGAGTGCTAGATCAAGGAGCACCCCCAAATCACGAACCTGGTTTTTCAGAGAGAGTGCAACCCTCCCCAAGACTCATTGCAAACCTAATCCCAAGTCAAGTAATCCTCCTACCAACAGTACTTCTGACTTGTCAGGATTACGTTTCAGGGTATTTTGCCCCATCCATTCCCTCATAGCTGCCAGAGAGCAGTTCAGTACTTCTGTTGCCTCCCTCTGATCAGATGAAAATGAGAGAAAGAGCTGGGTATCACTTGCATACTGATGACTCCACAGTCCAGCTCTTCAGATGACCTTGCCCAGAGGTTTCATGTAGATGTTGAGCAGCATGGGGAAGAATATGGGACCCTGGAGAACCCCATTGGCCTCTGGCCAAGGGAAAGAGAAATAGTCCCCTAGCATCCCCTTCTAGGTCCGGTCTGCCAGGAATGAACAAAACCAGCTCACTAGAGTACCACCAGTCCCCATCTTCTTGAGATGGCCCACAAGGATGCTCTGGTTGATGGTACTGAATGGAGCGGGGAGGTTCAGGAGAATCAACAGAGTTGTGCTTGTCTGTCCTGTCTATCTTCCCCAGTTATGCAAAGTAGAGGAGAGTGATAAGGCCAACTAGGTAGGATAGGAAGCTTACACAAGTTGGACAGAACTTTTCCTCCACAACTGGGAATGATTCTCATGAAATATTTGGTGATGTTCAGAAGAATTAACATGTGAATTTATTTATTTCATTTCTATACTGCCCAATAGCCGAAGCTCCTCCATTTGGTGCAGAGATTGCTTCTCATTTGCTCTGTCTTGCATCACCCTGTTCTAGCTTGAGACAGTACCTGTGAAATCCCATTGAACAGCCTCTAGGAACCCCTCACTCCCCCTACCTGCCTTTAGTTCTATTTTTCATTTAGCTTTATGACGAATGAGTCCCAAGTGTGAAGTATCTGACACCAGTTTATATTACCAGGTTTCCTTCTTACACCACTGCACTACTTGATTTTAAGTGCTCCTCTCTTTCACTTCTTTTTGGTTTTTTAATGTTTCAAACAGTTGTGTTTTTCATCTTTGGCTGTTTGGGTGGATCTGGTTTTGGGCCTGTGTTTTTGTTGGAATCCTGCGTCTTTGGATCCCTGCAGATTTTGGGGCTTGGAAAAGTTAAAACTTACAATAAAAGACAAAATAAACAAGCCATCAAAGGGGGAAAAATTAAATCTCTGTTTATTCACCTGCATATGAGACTAATGTTAGTCCAGAGCAGCAAGCTGAAATATTTTAGATATTAAAAGACTGACAAAAACAAATTTAGTTTCAATATTTGAGACATAAGTGCATGGCAACAATGTGTGGGATGGAGTGTTCTGTACTCAGCGGGATACATGGGACAATGCTGGGGTGGAGGAAATGGAAAAAGTGTAAATAGACAGGGGCCGATAGTTATAGGTAATGCCAACCAGGATGGAGTTGTGTGTCTCCATGTGCATGTGTGTGCAGTTAAATTTATATGTAATGACAGCCGGTGCATTTCTGAGTGATTATACTATGTCTCTGATGTTGAAAGGCATAAGCCTTATGGTGAAGTGATTTTAATCCCTCAAGATGTGTAGTTACCCCCTTAGAAAATACCAGCAGGAACTGCAGCTGAATGTTGTAGTGTATGCTAGTCTCTGGCCAAGGTTTCTGGCAGGCAGCTAGGATATCATATGCCAGTGTAAGCTTCAGGCTTGTGAGACCTACTTTGTCTTTGGAGGTCCACCATCTGGAGTCCAGTGCAAAACAGTAGCTCAAGGGAGCAGATAGGCACTTAGTATTAAGGACTAGGGCATCTTTGCTCAGACCAGGAATTTGTTTTCAGTACCAGACCTGAGTTCACAGTCCTTTCACAAGAATCCCACTCTTGGTTTTCTTCCCAAGTTTTTCAGTACCCTAATTTAGTTGTTGCCATTGTTAAACAATTGGGAGTCAAAACTCTCAGTCTGTTGGAATCACAGCATCCTCTGTTTTTCTCTTACTTGTTTTTAAAAAGAGACTCTCTTGTGATACTCTTCATGGATGTAGAATCAGAGGGTTTAGAAGATGCATGTTTGTATTGGGCTGAGAGAGGTGAGATGGAAGCACAGTTGCATTTTTTGTGTATGTTAAAAACCCCTTCCCAAGAAGCCCAATTTTTCCATATTGGACTTTGGAATTTGTAAAAATTAGATTTTTAAAAAGTCTTACAAAATCTTTAAGGGTGAAAATTCTTAAAACACTGTAGTTCTTCAGCTCTGAGACTGGATGTCCCCACCTTCATAAGTTAGTTGGGTAGTAACCAAGGGATGCAAAATGCAAACGCCTGGAAAGCATCCACTAGAAAACTACCCAGAAAAGAGAAATCACATGTCAGGATGCTGAAAATTATGTATTTTAAGCCCAATGCATTTCAGCCCCAAACTTCAAATTGTTTCCAAACCCCCAAGTTGGCATCGGTGTGGGGTTTTTTTTGCCAGTAGATATTTTTTCTTTCTTTTCACAACTCATTTCAGTTGCTAATTTTGAAGTTTGGAAACATGCTTATCTTTGCAGGCATTTTTAAATACATGTATGTAGATATGTATGATAGGGTGCAATCCTTTGCATGTTTAAACAGAAAAAAGTCCTGCAATTCTGATGCTAGGAGTTGTAGGGCTTTATTCATGTTTAAACATGCACTGGATTGTGTCCTGAATTGTTACTTGATATGTTGTATTATTTTAAAGCCCCCCCTTTTTTTGTTCAGTATAAAAAGTTATTTTTCTGTTCATTTTTTTGGCCCCTGAAGAAGGACCTGGTGGACTGAAAGCTGTTGGGTTTAAATTTTTATTTTTATATTATATTTATTTATTTCAGCATCTTGAGTTGTGGTCTCTTCTTTTTTGGTGGTAACCCAGGGACACTGCCTTTTTTGCATGGCATCCTTCTTATGGAAAGCCCTCCCTGCCACCCCAAAGTATTGGTTTGGCACCAACATTATTATCTTTTTAGGCATCAAGTTAAAATACTACTTTATTCTTTTAAATTAGTTTCTATATTTTAGGGTGTTTTTTTTTTAAAGTTATTTGGATATTACTATTCAGTGTTTTGTTCTCTGCAAGCCACCTTGGGGTGGTGTGATAGTGGAAAGGCAGCATGTAAATGTTTTTGAATAAATAAAAGGAGGTCAAGATACTTACTTGTGGCTGCAAAGAGAATAAAAGAGGAGGTTGTCTCATTTTCTATGGAGAGATCCCAGATTTCACTATAAAAATACTTTGAAGGTGCTGAATATTGTTTTGTTCAGAACAGCAGCTATGTTCATAATCACAGTATATTCTTCATTCAGGGAATGTACCACCTCAAGGGCAAACTGGACCTTTCTGTAGCATGAGCTGTGGATTAGAATATGGGTCATGATAAACTCCTATAAAGTGGTGGGGGTGAGGAGGAGTAATTTCTACATTTTAAATAAAGCCTGGGACCAGGCTACCTGAAAGACTGCCTTCTCCCATACAAGGTTGCTCAGGTTTTAAGACCTGTGGGGCAGGCCCATCTCTTGGTACTGCCGCCATAAGAGGTGTGTTTGGTGGGAATGCAAGTAAGGGCCTTCTCGGTGGTGGTTCCCAGGCTCTGGAACTTCCTACCAAGGGAGGCTAAGTTGGCCCCATTTCTATTGTCCTTCTGCCAGCAGGCAAAGGCATTTTTATCCAGGCAGGACTCTGGTATATTCCCACCTTGTCATGGTTGAGGACTAGCTGGACCATGGAGTTGTGGAAGAATAACACGAATGTTTTATGGTTTTGTTTCGTTTTTTTAGTGCTGACGGAGTGAGGCTATTCTCACAACACGCTAACCCACACTCAGTGGTTGAGTGTGCGTTGTCTTGAACTGTGGGTTATTTGTTGAACTGTGGATTAGCGTGTTATCTGAACGTAGCCAGGTTGTTAACCATGCAGTGTGGATTATTTTCTCGAATAAGCCACCTTGAGAACCCATGGTTTGTTGTTGGGTTGTTCATGGTAGTTAACATGCCACACTCCATGGTTAACAAGCTACCTTGGCTGCGTTCAGACAACACGCTAACCCACGGTTCATCAAACAACCCACAGTTCCAAACAACCCACACTCAACCACTGAGTGTGGGTTAGTGTGTTGTGTGAACAGCTCCAGTATGGTTGACCCCATCTGTCAACAGAGAGTTTGAGCCATCTAGGCCAGTGCTCAGTTCTTGTAACTGAACAGCCTGTTGGCCTAGAGAGAAGCTACTTTTCTCCAAGCACCAACTCTAGTTTCCCATCTGGGGCAACCTGCTCTCTACAGCTTTCCTGTTCTACGTGATACTTACGATGAGTGTGTGTGTGGGGGTATTTTTTTATTTTTTACATTAATAACATTCACAGATGTGGGTTTTATTCTTGGTAATTTTATTCTAACTAGAAAAAATACTTAAAATATTTGTATTACATGTCCCCTCTAAAAATATTCAGACGAAAAGATAGTTATTTTATTTCAATTTGCATATGAAAATGTTATGACATATTACATGGTATTTAGTTTAGACTGTGAGGCTCAAGTCATGCCACAGTAATGATGCTTTCCTCATTTGAACCTGGTCCTTCTTGCATGCAGAAAGTATGCACAGTGTGTGTGTGACCTGGTTTGCATGATCAAAACAAGCCAGTGAGGCTTAAATAAGCCATGGTGACTTTTTAAAATCCCCAGCACCTGCCAGGTGCCATTTTCTTAATTGCCCACCCAGGCGTGGCTTGCTGTGTCATCCAAACCTGGGCAGCATGGCTTGTTTGAGGGGGAAGCAGCCCTCAAATAACCCATGGGCTGTGGTAGGGTTATTGATCATGTGAACTGGCCCTGTGTGTGTGTGTGTGTGTGCGCACACGCATGTGCATGTAAAGCACACACACACACACACAGCAGTTAAACTGTAGTCCATTGGCTTCAATTAGTAGTACTGTATCTAATTTTATTTTGAGCTTTAGTTGCATTTAATAACATGCATCTTTATTAATAATGTTGACTTGTTAAACTATACCACATGGTACATGAAAAAACGGAAGTTATACTTCCAAAGCAAATTGGAAGTGCCCACTTCACCGTCATGTCTGCCCAAGGTTTCCTTAGTTGCTTCTTTTTACAGTATGTCTTTCATAGGGAAAATTAATAATGTTAAATGCTTATTTGGGGATTTTAATACTGTTGTTTGTCTTTTCCCTTAAAAAAACATATTCACAGCTAACTATGGACCAAATCCAATTTGCAAAGGGTGTTTGTCTTGCTCAAAGGACAACGGATGCATCAGATGTCAGCATAAGTTGTTCTTCTTTCTACGACGAGAAGGAATGAGGCAATATGGGGAGTGCTTGAATTCTTGCCCATCGGGGTACTATGGTCTCCGAGCCCCAGACATGAACAGGTGTTCAAGTGAGTTTTCTCTACTTTCTGTTTTTACTTTTCTAATTCACTCACCACTGACTTCGTTTTGAAAATGATAGTAGAAAGCATAAAAAGGTATTTTGAAGGCAATTCCGTTCTAAGCATTCTTTCCTAAAAGAATCTCCAGCTAGCTCATGCAAAATAATATGTAGATTTATAATCTCGTGGATCTTCCTTGTCTTTCTTCCCTTAGGTGGAATAATTCTCTGAAACTAACGTCTCCCATGGGTTCCATAAAAGAATACGTAGTTTTTATAAGTGCTTATATATTTATGGGCTCAGAATATGCTCTTGCTGTCTCCCAGGACAGAACTGATACACCTGTTATCTTTTCTGCTCTGGTGGGTACAGTACATTAAGCCAGCCTTACCAAACTTGGTGCCGTGCAGATGTTTTGGACTACAATTCCCAGGATTCCTGACCACTGGCCATGCTGGCTGATGGGAGTTGAAGCATCTGAATGGCACCAGGTTGGGGAAGGCTGTATTAAGTGTCTGTTAATTTCTGTAAGGGCATGCACCATTATTTGTTAGGAACTTGTGATTTACGTTGCCGTTTTATTTCTCTTGGTTCTGATTCCGTGTATGTGGTCATTCTTGAAATGTCATTTTGACATGAAGAATGAAATTCTATTTCTGGAGCCTTTTGCTTAAGCTTGGAAAAGCAATAACATGGTCTTTTGTGTTTTCCAAGATTGTTTTGCAGTTCTGCAAAATTACCCATGCACATCAGTGTGACTTGAACTTGGGTAACTTTGTTCACGCCTGCTAAGTTACAAACTTACAACATAATCCTTTTCATGTTTACTTGGAAGTAAATCCCACCGTGTCCAATGGGGTTTATTCCTTTGTAAGTATGGTGTGTGTTTTTTTAAATTACAGGCTAGGTTCAGTACTTTTTGCACATTAATGTGAAGTCTCCTGCTAAGGCTGAGTCTAGTTCACATGCACTGCAAGATAGTGTGGAAACTTAATGTCACATAAAAAACCTGAAATTATTAAAGTTTCCAAGCTTTTAATTTCAAAACACAAAATATTCAAATTCTTACACTGGTAGAAAATGTTTGGAATCATGTGTGAAATATCTTAATAAATAAGCCAATAATTGTAACAGCCTCTTCCTTGCTAGCATAGTTCTTTGACTTACACAGTATTTCTTTCCATTGTGAGATTCAGCTCAGAGCTGTTTTCCTAGATGTCATTCATTTGGTTGTCCTTCTTCTCAATGAGTGCTTGAGGTGAGGTTCAAATAAACACAATAGAAATAATAAAATACATAAAATACTACAGAAATCTGAACAACATTTTATACAATGAAACCAGGAATTAATAAAAATCACAGGTGTTATTGCATAAAAAAAATAAACTGGACTCCTGCAAATCAATTCCATATATTGTCAGAGTGCTCGTAACTCTCATAACTAGCTCAGTGCTAAAGGGCCTGTTCACACATGCATGTTCATCACTTGATGATTGCAGCGTCAGGTGATGATTTGCATGTGTAAAATACCCACCACAAACCACATTCTATAGACAGACTTTTCAATCATCTCTAAGTGCCAAAACAGACATTACTTTGGCCGCTAGACAGCGGCTGGACGGCCATAGGATATTTTGTTTTCTGGGAACCAACCTCGGTTCCCAGAAAACTGCCTCCCCTCCCCATCCTCCACCGCCTTGTAGGTGGCATGGTTCATCCCCAGCTCCACACTCATAAGAGCAGTGTGGAAAGGGGGGCGTTCCTGGGGGCAGGGAGGGGATGGCGGAGGTGCCATTATGACACTTTTTGTGTGCCATCCGGCCTCCCCCCACCCCACTCTGAAGCACCCCAGCTAGACAGCTGAGATAGGCCGTCGAGCCACAAATGCAGGGTGGCTGGAGCATGGAGTAGAAGATCCCCTCTGCATTCCGCCTGCCCTGCATTGGATAGTTGGTTGCCTCTGAGTTCAGAGGCAGCCAACTATCCCCATTGGATTGCACCCTAAATGTGTGTCTAGTAGCTATGTCTTCTTTTTATTTTTATAGTCTACAGCAGGTGCAGGGCCGCAGTCTCGATCTTAAAAGGTCTCCTACCTCATGTGAGCGTCCAAATTGGCCCCCTGTACCTACTCTGGTGTAAAAATGGGGCAGGGGAGACATAGTTGCTAGACACACATTTAAACTGCAATCCTATTCATACTTACCTGGGAAGAAGTCCCAATCAACTCAATGGGATTTACTTTTGAGTAGGCATGCATAGGATTCTGCTGTTAAAGTAATGTCTGTTTTGGCCCTTAAACAATACTTCTCAGTGGGGACAATTGTCACAGTCATCAAATGTCCAGGGGCCGCATCTTGTTAAGGTGTAATGCTAAACCATAATTTTATCTTTTTGAGATCAAGCCTAGCCTCCCCCAGGCCTGTGCACTCCCCCTTCCTTTGCCTCCAGTGCTGCCTCAAGGAAAGGTTCAAAAGCTTTTGCTTCTACTTTTGAGTAACCTCAGTTTGCTGTGTAATCCAAATCTCGACAAATTATAGTTAACTTTGGTTAGTGGAAACAAGCCAACTTCAAGCCATAGTTTATGAAGCTGGCTTGTTTTTACTAACCATAGCTAAGATTAAGGGCAGTTTAGGGTTTGGATGACACACTAAACAATGGTTAAACTAAAATGGAAATGGAAGCTTCCAATCTTCCCTTCTCCACTGCACCAGAGGAGAGGGGTGATTGTGCAATTTAACTTATACAATACTCTGTATTATTAGTGTGTGTGTGTGTGTGTGTGTGTATGTGTGTAAGGGGAGAATGAGATAAATTGTAATAGGTTTCGTTATTTCAGTGTGAGTTTTCCAGTTTTGTATAGAAGGTTAATATAATCAATGATATATTTTGATTAAATGGTGCATTCTAAAAACCGATGTATACATCCTAATTATCATCAGGTGCTTTGATCATATTTATCCATTCTCTTCCCTCCCAGATATTCCAGATTTTATTCAACCAGGCACTGTATCCAGCTTTTTTTTCCCATTCTAGCTACCTCAACAGAAAGTTATCCTTTATCTTTAAATAGTAACAATGGATCTGATGTAGGTTTGCAGTAAATTTGAGTTCAGCATATATTGAAACATAATAATGGGGTGTATTGAGCCCTTACTTGTTTTTTAGGTAAGATGTAGAACCCTAGTACTCATGTAGTCATTAAAATTCCCCAAATAAATTGAACAATTGGGACAAGTTCTAACATGGAATTGTCATGTTACCTGTTTCTACTAAATTCTCTGTAACAGTTTGCATGTGGGGATCCCTCACTTCTTGTTCTCAAGTGTTGCTGTGCATTGCTTAGTATTTACCATGTGGCTGACTTCAGCTGGAAGATGAAAATGATCCTTCTCTATTTATAGCTTCTATATTCATTTGTGAAGCGCTTTGGAACTTTGGCCTTCGCTTTACATGCTTTAATTGTGATGTCAGGAACTCTTCCCATTTTAAACATTTCCCCCGATGTATGATTTTACTTTCTAGGCCTGGTTGTTGTGGGTATGGTTTTTTTTTAATATTATCATTTGCTTGGAGTTTTGGAAATGATGCATTTTTAGAAAGATTTGAGCATTTCTTTCCAAAATTCATTCTTTCCGAAAGAATATTTGGAATATTTGGATATGGCATGGAGTTTTAACAGTTTTATAAGAAGTCGTGTTTACATGTCTTGATGAAATCATGTAGTGCTTTTTGTGTGTGCAGGGATTTGCATCCCAGTCCCTCTGCACATAATGTGGAAATCAATCCCTTTGACTTCCATCGATCCTATTGATTTCCGAGTGAATCAACATCATGTAATGTATTTGGAATTGGGGTGTTGTTCAGATTCTCTTTAGGCTTAGCCCAGCCTCCCGCAACCTGGTGCCCTCTGGATGACCACGTGTCTTGAGATTTGGGTAAATTGGTAGTCAAGCACACAAACAGGTCTGGAAGCAATTCTGTATGTACCTAAATGATGAATTGCTAGACCAAGGAACCAGACCAGAGCCGACAGCTTTATATGACTATGTGTAATCCCATTGGCTCTTTGTGTCGCCTGACCCCTGCGGAGTTGGTAGGTGCAGTGCTCTGGCTATCTGCCATGGTGGTAGTAGGGCTGAGCAGAGACACAGTCCCTAGCTTTGCAGTCTCCTCCTTGGGCTGGCCTGCTTTCAAGGATGCTTGGGTGGGGCTTTGGAGGCATACAGGCCAAAGGGAATGTTTCCCTCTGTGCTTGTACTGCACTGCTAGTTGGAGAACAGAAATAGGTAAGAAGGAGGGACTCCCACTTACCCTCTGTTTCTTTTATCTTGTCTTCCAGTATTGTGCTGGGACTTGCTTCTTCTGTTTTGCAACTGCCATAGAAAGGGTAAACTCAATACAGCAGCCGGGGGGGGGGGGGGGAGATTTTACAGTCCACCGCCTTTCCAAACCATCACCACGGCAATACTTTGGCTCAGCACTAGGTGGTGCAGAAATACGGTAGGTAGACCAGCAGCTCCACCTAGGGATGTTGGAAAAATCTGTTTGAGAGATGGAGTTAGTTCAATTTTTCTTGGTTCAGCCTCCCAGACTTTGGTCTGCAGTGAGTTGGGCCAGTTTGCAGGTTTTCTGGGCATGTTGTGCATTTTTCCCGCAGGTTCTGCAATTTACGCAAATTGTAGAACCTGCAGAAAAAATGCACAAAAAACGTTCCTGGAGTTTGGGGAAAAGCCTGCAGTTCAGTTTGCAAATGCAAACTGAGTTGTACGTACCATGGAACTCGGTCAAGTAAAAAAAAGAACTGGATTTCCCAGTGACAGACATCATTCACTCCACCTTCTAGAAAGTTACTGGGGTGGTATACAGAAGTAAGGCGCTTGGGTTCTGCAGCCAGAATCCCCAGTTTGAGATCCCTGGTTGTAATGATCAGAAAGGGGGCTTCCCCTCTTTTTCAGTCCCTGTATATTCCATATGTAAAATACTTCTGACAAATTATAATTAATAAAATCACCTCCATGTTAGTATTAACTCAGGGAAGAACCGTAGCTTAGTGATAGAACACACAAGCAGGACCTGCAACAAAATGTTGCAGTGTCCTTACTTCCAAACAGAAGTGCTTGTCTTCAGGATTCCAACCCATTCAGTCATCGCTTCCACCAGCACAGTATAAACTGTAAGAAAGCAAACTCCCCTTCCCTGCATTTCCACTTTTCATTTCCAATTGTCACTCTACGTTCCATGGCTGCTGAAGATGATTAGTCTGCAATAGGCTGTTTTTTGTATATTTAGCCCCATAGTTGGTTTTTAAATAACTTTTGTCTTTAAACTGCAAGGTTCCCCTGATCATTCTGATACCTTCCTCTTGTTTCTAAGCATCCCTGTTGGCTGCAATTTTGTCAGCACTCAATGTCTGAGTTTGCTATTAGAAGGAGCGATGGTTTATATGCAGAGGGTGCCAGGTTCCAGCCCTAGCATCTCTGATTAAAAAAGGATCAGGTAGGATGATGGGAAAAGATCTTTGCCTGAGACCCTGAAGAGCTACTTCCAGTGAGTGTAAGCAATATTGGGCTAGATGGACCAAGAAGATAAGGCAGCTTAACGTGTTCGAAATCGAGAAACGCCACAAGATTGTTCCAAATTGAAACAGCACTATTCCTATTCATAGGTTATCAGGGCATGTGCTGAAACTGGATGGCAGGCTGCTTTGTCAGCTTCTCAGTTGTGCTGGCCCCTGTCACTGTGTGTATGCTTATACGTGTGGACACAGGCTGCATACACATGCCTTTCAGTTTGTGGTCTGTGTGGGATAGAGCCTGCATGAAGATGTCTACATTCAGCTATGTATTTGCTACTCTACTTGGTGTAATCATGCACACTTTTTTCCCCCTTGCCCAACAGTCCATGATTGTTAGTAATCAGTGGCTGTCTGTCTTGTTTATCTTTGATCTCTTTGGCCCTTTTCTTGAAGTGCATTTCTGTGTTATTCCATATGATGCTGCAACTTACATAAAACTCTGCCCTACTATTTTTCGTAGGTTGTCCAAATATACAAACTATAGTATTAAATTCTTCTTTCCTGATGTTGGATGCCCTTTCTGACTCTGAACATTTTTTGCCTGTTTCTCTGACATTGTTTTCACTGTTTAAAAACAGTTCTGGCTAACATCCCTAATGATGGTTACAGAAGATGGCTTAGGCCAGTTCAATGTAAAATGCCTAACCTATTAATATCTTTGAGCACAATAACCCTTCAACATTTTTTTTTAAAAATTGGAACGTTTTCTGATTTGCACTAGAAATGTGCAAATTTGCACCCATATCTTAGGGAAAATATTAAAATGGATTTAAAAGTGCCAGTCTTGCTGAACCTAACACTGTAAATGCCACAGAGCTGATTGCAGCAGCTCTAGAAAGGGGGAAACTGTGTGTTTTCAAAACTAGTTTTCTTTGCTAGCTGTGATCTAGCCATCTCAAATTTGCAAGACTTTTTAAAGATTTGTGTTTTTCTGGTTGCAGTATGTCATGTAATTTCATCCCTAACATACTTTTTTTAATTTTAATTTTTCTTTGCTGGGCTCAAGAAAACTAACCACCCTTCAAGCAACAGAAATTCTTTCTTAAGATGTTGATCATCTTAGGAGGGTTGATCCATCACAATGACAGACCAGATAGAGTTGAGCGATTTATTGGGCATAGTCAAAATGGCTTTACAAGCTTGTGAGTCCTGCAGATGAGCATTCAGTAAAAATTAATCCATGTCTAAAACTCAGGCCTGTTGTGAGGGTACTTGGGGCAGGCGGGTGGGGGGAGGGATTGTGTGGGAATTTTAAAGTTAGTTTGTGGGCTGATCATTGCAGGGTAACAGCAAAAGCAAGGGGTAGGGGGCTTGAAAGTTGGGTAAGCTTGGCATGGTCTGAAGGCACATGAGGCAGCCACCTTGCTGAAGCTAAGCAGGGTTGGGTCTAGTCAGTTCTTGGAGGGGAGACTACCTGAGAACCACATATAGCCGCCTTGGGTTCCATGATGGAAGAAAGGTGGGATATAAATGTAATAAAATAAATAAGCTGAACCTTCTTGCATACTGCCTTTTTTGCCACGTTTATCCTTTTTTTCAGCCAGGCATAATTTTATGCCTCACTTCCTTCAAGAGTTGAAAGTGGTATACTTGAAGCCAGGCCCTCTGCAGGTTGAGTACAATTAACCCATGAGTTGTGGGGATATATGCTGCATGCGAGCTGCTTCCAATTTGCACCAACAACCTACGAATGTCCCATTCTGAGGTTGTTAGTGTGACATCTGAACCCAGACACTTTGGGTTATTCATGGGTCAAACAACCCAGAGTTAACCTAAGAACAAAGCAGGGATTAACTTTGGGTTGTTTAACCCACAAATAACCCAAAGTGCTGTTAGGTGTAAAATCTTTTATTGCTGAATATTTTATACTTCCTGATTATTCTTTGTACCGTGGAGATTCCTTTAAATAAAAAAAGAAAAATCAAATATGCATGTGTGAATCAGGCCAACAACTCACAGATTAATGTCTGAACTATCTCCAGTCAAAAAGAGTGTTAAGACATTTTTAAGTGATCTTTTGCAGACTTGTAAACTCAGAAATGCATGCTCTAAACTATTAAAACTTTAGCAGACCAAGTTAATACACTGGGCCTAACAAGCATTTGTAGTTTTAAAATGCGATTTAATTACTAACAGCACGATCCTATCCACTGAGTTCAATGGGACATACTCCCAGATAAATGTTATAGGATTGCAGTCTAAGAAACTAGTTGAGGCTTAGATTTTGTCTACTGTTCAGGTGTTTTGCCATTTTCCCAGCAAGGTAATTTTAAAGCTTGGGTGTAACCATCTAGATGTGTAGGCTGTTTAGGTTGGGTCATGTCAGTAAAACTGCCATGAAATCTCCCTGACTTTAATCTCTCTGGATTCAGTTTGGATTTAATACTGGAATTTAAGACAATTTTATATTTGGAAAGTGCAAAGTGATTCTTGCACACCGAGAGAAGTTTAGAGAATATGTAAAGTCTTGCAGTTTTATCCCAAGTACTGTTACAAAAATTGTACAAAAATCGTAGGGCAAAATCCAGTGTCATGCAGGTGGACGTCTGCTTGTTCAACAGGGCTTCCCCCTCCTTTTCTCCCAAAATCTGATCCAGAGAGTCCCTTAAATCTCTAACCATGTGGGGAGGGCTGCAACAGAAGGGGGGGATCACCCCCCGATTCTGTTGATGGAGCATGTTGTGCTGATGGGAAGGGCTAATTTGATACAACCCATAATTTTTCCTAAAAGTCGTTCCATCTTTTGGTTCTGCTGTCAAAATTTCCAGTTGCATTTCCGCCCTTATTTATATTACTCTTTTGTTTTATTTGCTTTGAATACATTTCTTCGTCCCTGCAAACTTCTGGGGTGGCTTTGGAAACTATCAGCAAAAACTATCCCAATTCTATTTTTAAAAAAAGCTGAAGTCATCTTTGTTTTCTTGAGGTGATATCCCTTATATACAGTTAAAATATGTCTGTTTCTCTGTGAGGTATGTGTTTGTGTTAATGTGAGTGTGATTGCTTTCCTTTTTCTTTCTTCTGATCCCAATGACCCACCATATGCTTAACATGAGAGGATTTTACCCTTAAAGGTGGCCTAAAACTAATTGTGTGTGTGTGTGTGTGTGTGTGTGTTTGAATACACAGGCACTCACATTGAAAGGTAGGAAAGGTCACATTTCTCACAAAGTGAAAGGGCAGAATCGTGCCTGTACATTTGCCTCCTGTCTGAAATGAAAGCTGTGAATCCAGGCCATCTAATGATCTAAAAAGGCATGAGATAACGTGGCTAGAATCAGGGTACTTTCCCATCCTTCAGCATTGCCCCTACCCAGCAAAGGGCATTGGAGCGATTGCTCCCATGGAACCATTATAATCCCGCCTTTGTATAAGTGAATATAATGGCATATATGTCAGTGTATGTGCATGAAAGCACATGGAGAAAGGGCTCTAGTATTCTACAGTTCCTAAAAGTGATTTGGTGGCCCATATCCAGGGGGTTTACAGTCTGACTTAGAACACACAGGTGAATATCCAAGGTGTGATTGGAGATGCAAGTGAAGTGAGGCTACCGTAGTTTGGGGGAAAAAAACATTTTTATGTGCTTTCCTAACTTGGAAGTCCCTTTGTGGAATTTGACACACTACCTCTAAACACATCAGCTGGTTTCAAAAGAGATTACCCAGAAGTATGCTGAGGATTAGACTGTTTTGGACTACAATTCCTAGCATTCCTGACCATTAGCCATGCTGGCTGGGGCTTCTGGGAATTGAAGTCCAAACCATCTGGAATTCACCAGGTTCAGGAAGGCTGAATCATGGTTTGTTGGCCTGGGAACGAGCTGTGTGCTCATACACTCCCTCTTCATTCTCCCCTCCTTCCCTTGCATACCTGGTTTTGGTAGTGAGATGATGGTTTGTTTAAACCACAGCCTCCTATTGCATTAGAACTGGGAAACTGCAGTTTCTAACCAGTTTCTAAGCAGAAATCTCTGCTTTCTAACCAGGATATGAAACCAGCATTCGTAGTGTGTTCTTGCCTATAACTTTTCCTGTCTCCTCTATGTAGTACTTGCAGGCACGCTGCTCTCCAAATCTAAGATTACACGCATGGTCTGAATACTTTTTTTTGCAATAAATTTTCAGGTGACCAGAGTTTTGCATTCAGGTTCACCTGTCTGCATGTGAAAGTTGAAGGTAATTTGCTGGCCATAGAAACCTCAGTTCCAGCACTTTCTGTATGAAGAATGCCTGACACTTCTCGAAATGTAATGATAAACATTCCAATTGTGAGGAGTTATCCAAGTATCAGAGAGTGGCTACCAGGAAAAGGTACAACAAAAGATGTAATACAGACCATCTAGCTATGATATATGGCCAAGAAACTGAAACTTAAAGGTTCACATAGGGGAACACCACCTGTATTCACCATTCAATTAAGACAGGAAGGTACCACTGATTGTTTGGTAGTCTCCTGGTCCCCCCACCCACCATACTATAGGTCTGAAATGCCTCCCCTAAGGGTTAGGAGAGGCTGGTATTTTGGACCCACTGTTTTGCAAAATAATAGGCAACAACACACAGCTTTTTGTTTAACAAAGACCCAGATCTTTTAACCAGAATGTTTTCAATTTTTTCTTTCCCTTTTATAATTCATCTGGGGGGCGGGGGGTCTGCTTCAAACATGTTTTCCCAATCAGTATTGGATGCAACAGCTAATACATGGCCATGTAGATCAGGGGTGTTGAACATCTTTCAGCCCAAGGTCCAAATTCAGTTTTAGAGAAGCCATCAAGGACTGCATTCCAGTAGTGGGTGGAGTCAAATGCAAAACAGTGGGTCCAAAATACCAGCCTCTCCTAACCCTTAGGGGAGGCATTTCAGACCTATAGTATGGTGGGTGGGGGGACCAGGAGACTACCAAACAATCAGTGGTTGGGTCCCCAGGTGGGCTGGATTGGGTCCACAGGTGGGCTGGATCGGGCCCACAGGCTTGAGTTTCTGCACCCCTGGTGTAGTTGTTTGCATCACTTGGATGTGAGGGGGGAATAATTCAGCAGCACCTTTTCTTTCAGTGCTTCTGTAGTGTGTTAATGGGCAAAAATATTTTTGGGGAAAACCCTTTTCAATCTCTTCACAAGGTTTTCAAGTCAAGAAACAACAGCTCCCTGACAACTTGAAGGTTATATAATTTCACTGCTTCCCACAACACTGTGCTCAACAAGGTGTGAAATAATATATATTCAAAAAGTGTATGTGATAAAGCAGCATAAATGGAAGCAACGTCAATTTCCAAATATTAGTCCCCACTTGGCCATGGAAGCTCACTGGGTGACTTTGGGCCAGTCACAGACTCTCAGCCCAACCCACCTCACAGGGTTGTTGTTGTGAGGATACAACGGTGAGGAGGAGGATAATGTAAGCCGCCTTGAGTTCCTTGCGAGAGGGAGAAAGGCGGGGTATAAATGCAATAAATAAATAAATAAATAAATAAATAAATAAAATTCAGGACGAACAAAGTAGAAGTCGTACAGTAAGAGACTGAGAAATTGAAAAAGAGAGTCTTTGTGCGTGTTTCAAATGGCAGGTAAAGGCAAGACCTTGCTTCTGGCAATCAAGGGCACTCTGCCTCTGAATATAGATATTCAGTTCTTATCTATCATGGGTGATAGCCCAGGTCTTGTGTGAAGAAATGCTCTGTATATTATAGTTCTGCGACGTTTACTTTATGTGGTGTCTGTGAGGCAATAATGTCTCAAGAGTAGGCTTGAGGCCTTGTCTGTAACTGTCAAAGGCCTGTGCAGTGGTTGCTTAGTGACATTCTGAAGGGGAAGAGAGAGACCGTCGCTTAGAATATTGTTAGATGGGGCCCTGCTCAGGTAAATTCAGCTCTGATTGGCCGGGGATTCCTGCTAGGTGGAAAAGGGTGGCTGGGAAATGACAGTTACGGATGACCGTTCGCAGTTGAGAGAGTTAGTCAGAGAGGGGGAAGGTCTGCTGGTTGGTGTGTGGTGTTATAGAAGGACTAGGAGAAAACTGAGGAGAAAGTGCATAGCTAAGGCCCGAATATTAAGCCATTCTTTCTCTGTGGGATAACCATACATGGCTGGCGACGATCAGGAGTAGGGAGCAAGTGAGTGGCTGTGTTATGCCGGTAGGCTGCCCTAAGATCTTGCCAGAAGAAGGGTACACAAGCAGGCATTAAAACCCAAGATCAATGGTCCAAGCAGCCAGAAAAACAACAGGAGGAGCTTTGGGAGCCAGAGGAAGGCTGTACCCAAGAGCTGGACCTGGTTGTGAGTGTATTTGGCTGGGGTGGAGGTTTAGGGAATTTGACCTGAGGTAAAAATCATTAAGAGGCTTGTGGCAGCAACAGTGTAGTGTCCCTTGTGTCCTTACGAATTGTCACTAAGCAGTCTTTTGAAAACCCCAGAGCAAATGTTAGTTATCCCTTCTGTATAAAATATCCCTTAAAAAAAATTACTTGTTTAATAGTTCATTTTGTCTCTAGTGTTGGTGCCCGTCTCACACCTAACCCTCTTATACCAGCTACTAGGAGGTTTTAAAGTATTCTAACAGAATTGGTGGCAGGGGAAAATGGTCAGCTTGAGGAACCCTGAATTATAGTGGTAGAGAGCTCCCTAGGCCCTGAAATATAAGCATTTGCTATAAATAAGAAACCCCATAGGTAGGATCGCCCAGTGAGGGAGTAGTTTCCCACAGGTAGTGGCAGTGCTGTGGAGAGGATATCTTGTTTTGTTTTATTATTTTAGGTGCTTAAATATTAATTGATGCTGACTGCAGAAATTGGGTTGCAGCCAAATTAGTCACACACCCCTTTGAATATCCTCCCTTCCTCCCTGCAACATGTAGTTACACTTACCCCATACCCTGATGCCCTCATGTTGTGTGTTTCCCCACCCAACTAGCAGCAGGAACTGCTAACAATATGAAGTGGGGGCAGGTAAATGGACAATATTATGATAGCGTACCAGGGAGTAAATGCTCCGACACATTACAGAAAAGTGGAAGAAGAGGGAGCCCAGGTCTCTCTTAATCTCCAGAGCTATTCCGAAACAGCTGAATCCTGATCCATTCTTTTCTATTGTATTGCTCAATGGATTTGTAAACCGTGGCAGAAAAATTGTTTTTTTCCCCCCACCCAACCCCTTAGGATGCAGAATAGAGAACTGCGATTCTTGCTTTAGTCGAGATTTTTGCACCAAGTGCAAACCTGGGTTTTATCTCTACCGAGGCCGTTGCTTTGGAGAATGCCCGGATGGCTTCGCGCCTTTAGAGGAGATGATGGAATGTGTGGGTAAGTGACTTTATAGAATACTTCCTCTGTCTCAACTCTTTCTGCCTGCCTCTCCCACCCCCCATATTGCAGCACTGTAGCATAACATCAGAGTGTGTTCTGAAGTTGTCATCTGCTTTGCCCAATCAGGTTGTGCATATGCATATGTCGTAACTTCCAGTGACTGTCCCTGATAAATCAGTGCCCCTATCTTTGCATTTGGGATGACCTAAAAAAATACTGTCAGTGAGCTCCTTGTAACTTCAGCCCTCTTATAGGACCCTAGTTAAATTTCTGAGTGGAGGATTGATGCATCTTGACTCTATTGCACATGCACACAAAGGCATGTGCATGGATGCAAAATGCCAATGTGCTACTTCCCATCCACCTCACCCTGCCTCACCCCATCCTTATAAGCACCTATCAGTATATAGTTTGAACATAAAAGCAGGCTAAGAAGAGCCTTCCGTGCTGGCAAAAATGGCATCCCACTGAGATTTCCCTCTTTCCCATCTGCAAAATATAATTACACTTAATCCATGGTCTATAGTTTCATTTGCACCATCTTATTTGTTTCCCCACCCAACCTGTGTCAGAAGCCAAGGATATGAATTCAGGTGAGAGTGGGTGGATTCTCAGTGAGAATCAGTGTGTTAGAATAACAAAATTGTCTCTTTTTTTCAATCTGTGAAATACTGGAGAGGATGAATCTGAGCTGTAGTATTAAATACAATAAAATCAAAACGTGCTCTTGTTAATGGTCTAAACCTATCTGGATGCTGAGATAGGTTTACAAATTCACATATTATGTCGCTGCATGAAAACGTTGGCCAGTGTTTGGTGCATCAGCTAGATGGAAATGGCTAATGTGCTATAATGAAGTTACAGTAATGCAATTAATCTTCTTACCGTTGATAAATCTAGAGTAATGGGTCCCAGGGAAATTTCTATTTCTGAAACCTGATGGCTTTTCTCCAAGCAAATCATAAGGATACTCTGAAGCACTCCTGTGCTTAGTTACTTTGATTTTCTTTGCAACTTAAAAATCAAAAGCCTTCATTGCTGTGAAATCATCTTCCTCATTTAAAAATAAAAACTCAACCAATATGGTATGGCGGTTTGGTGACTCATGACCATAAGCCAGGCTGAAACTTAATAATTGACACAACTGACACGTCATTGCCCAACTTTATTTTTCCTATACTTAGATTTGGGATCCAATGATTGTGATGTATAGATGAATTCATGACACATCACACTGTGTACTCCTGGATGCGTTATTCCTATTCTTTACCCCTGTATTTTCATGTAATCACAAGTGAAAGGCTCACAGTTTCAGAAAACTCTTCCACTGCCCCCAAATGTTTCCTCTGAAATGTAGTGGGAGGTCATGGTGAGCTCACTCTCTTGATTTTTATTAATGGTAGCAAGATGAATTGCATTTGAGCTGGGGTAGAGAACCTTAGCCTTGGGAGCCAAATCCAGCCCTCTGGGGTTCCTCAGATTCCCCCTATGCACCAGTCTTTTGGTGGTTTCCCAGTTTTTTGGTAGTTTTTTCTCTTTTCTCAAAGTTCAAAATGCCTCTCCTAAGGTTTAGTTATTGGTAGTAAGAGCTTTAAGCTACAATATGTGGGTATTTTTTGTATTTTTTGCCCCGTTTCTTTTCCTTTCATCCCTTCTGACTACTGGAATGTGGCTCCTGAGAGCTCCTCCAAAATTGAATTCAGCCCTCGGATTGATAGAGGTTGTCTACCCCGGTATTTGAGTTATACTGCATTTTTTTAGAAGGTCGATATTAGGGTGAACCCAAAGCCAAAGGTCACAAAAGAATGGGCCAGGAACCTTTTGCCTACAAACAATGTGCTCGATCATTGAGCTAAAGTAGATCACAGGAGGCTTCTTCAAAAGGCTGGTGTTGGAGGTGCAACATCAGATACTTGTCTTGGCTGAGACCTAGCTTAGGGCTCTGGGGACTCAGGGATGCTCTCTCAGTTTGTGTATGCTTACTTCCATTGTAGTGCTCATTGGCCACACCCTACTATAGGCAGTTATGGTTGCTTTCTTTTTCTGAAAAGACCTGGTACTGGCCTTCCTTCCTAAGGATGAATGGATGCTCCCTCTGTCTGGGTTCTCTGGGCATCCGCCGAGCCCCTGACTTTGTTCGCATGGTCCCCATGGGTGCGGCTTGGGGGCATAAGGGGGTCCATTGGACTCCCAGACCCAATCGCGTGCCTGCACCATCCCTATTCCTTCCCCATGCAAGCATGAGTTAAAGGCAGATGCCTCAGAAGTTGTGGTGATGGCCATGGCTTACATGGAGTTTTAGAAATGGGACTAACACATTTATGGAGGACAGGTCTATTCATCGCTATTGGCTATTGCACCTAAAATCTGGTTGGCTACTATTGGAAACAAATTGCTGGATTAAATGGACCCTTTCATCCAGCAGGACTCGTATCATGTTCTAAACCAGAGGTTGGTAACCTGGTGCCTTCCAGTTGGTTTTGACTACAACTCCCATAAGCCCCAGCCAGCATGACCAATGGTCAGGGATTGGTGGAGTCATAGTCCAAAACATCTGGAGAGCACCAGGTTACCTACCCCTGTTCTAAACCTACTTTTGCTTACTCATGAAATAGAGAAAAGACTGTGGATTTCTGTGATTTAAAATTAATTGGCACCTCACCCCAAAACAACTAGTTTTGAAAGGGAGGGTGAAAATAACAGTGAAGGGGAGAGTTCATAGCAGACTAGATAACTTATTGCCACCCTGACATATTTCAGGATTTATTTCCTTTTTCAGTGAATGTTGGTGGGTCTAAATCAGGTTAACCTGTGAAAATTTCCTTAAAAGGGTAATAAAGCCCACCTTTGACTAAATAGTCAAATCCACTACCTTGGAAGTCTGAATTCGCAGTGGTATATCTTTTGGAAGAACAATATGCTGGCACCAAAAAACAAAGGGTGCTAACTAGTTAATGTTTGTGTGTGTGTGTTTGTTGGTTTCCCCAGAAGGCTGCGAAGTGGGCCCATGGAGCGAGTGGGGGATTTGCAGCAGAAATAACAAGACATGTGGATTTAAGTGGGGTTTGGAAACGAGAACAAGGCAAATTGTAAAAAAGCCAGCAAAGGACACAATACCATGCCCAACCATTGCAGAGTCCAGAAGATGTAAAATGGCCTTGAGGCACTGTCCGGGAGGTAAGCACACAAAATGCCAAATCTTTATGAGCTCTTTTGCTCACTAAAGCTATGCTTGTTTAAGTGACATAGAACACTCTTGCTTTCCAGAACTCGGAGAAGCCATCCAACTCTTACATTACCTTGTTCTGTTAACACACAAATGCTGAAGTACAGTCTGCATCTGTATGTAAATGTATAGAACAAATTTATGAGATCCTGGAGTAGGCTGTAGAGAATTTTGTTCTGTACTAATATAAGATTCAGCTATTAAATCACATGTATAATCAGAAGTAAGTCCCATTCAGTGGGACTTACTTCCAGGCAAGTGTGTATAGAATTACAGCCTATGTAAAAGTTGCTTTTTAATGCACAAATGCAGCAGGGACAATGGGTTGCTGGAGTCATCTGACCTGTGCTGTGAACCTACTTAACTGTGCTTTCTAGCGCACATGCAGTTGGGGTTAGATTGTGCCTGTTTTTGGTGCCTTCTATGGAAGAACAAAGTTAATTACAGTTTGACCATATTTGATTTTACTTTGTAAAAGTAGCCACGTCCTGATATTGTACATTCTGCAGGCAATCTTGTTAACTATAGAGAAAACGCAGGAAGTAGTAAGGGAAGTAATATTCGGTGACTTTAAGAATGCTAATCTCCATAAATAACTGCTAAAAATTACAACGATCAAATCTCCTTCCCTAAAGTTCTCGGTCTATATATTCACAGAAACATGTGGGATAACTATTAAATTATATAACCAAAGACAGTCATAGATTGTGATGGATTAAACTGAGAACAGGAAGCAAGGATATTTTTGGTGGGACAGGGTCAATCATGTGTGCTTTTGACATATGCTTTCTATTTCTATTCCTTTTGTTTACATTTCATTTTACTATTTATGTGGTCTGCCTTAACACACTTGAAGCCACTTTTGGAGATCCATGCGGGCGGAATGGGCATAGTATAGTGATTTTACATCCATGCTTAACTGTGGATTGGGATGTTATTCATATGTCCATGTGGCTTTATATGAACTATCAATTATAGTACCTCTTTCTCTTTTATGTAGGGTAACACAGCTACAAGTGCAAATTGACTTCATGTTGTCATGTGTTCTTTTCTCTGGTAATGTCGAGTGCAGCATCTTAAAAGATCACACTGTAATGCAATGGTCAATTATTGGATTTCCTGGTGGGCCATCCTGAGGACAAACCCAATAAAGACACTGTACCATCTCAGTGTAGCTTGCAAGCAAGGACATTTACCTCTGACATTCCCTGCCTCCATCTGCTTCCTTTCCTTGCACCGGTTTGAGTCTTCCCTTCTGATGCCGCTAGAAAGTTGAGTCCATTCCAAGCATGGAGAGTGGAAATTATGGCATCTGTGGGGCCATTGCCTAGCATGGCTCTGTATCACTGTAATTTCCTTGACCCATGCCAGAAATGGTGGGGCAGAGATAGAGATATTAGTGAACAGGAGTTAAAAGGAGAGGAAAAAAGAGACCGGGATAGCTGGTGAAAATGTGTAGCCCATGTGCCTCCTACGGAGGTCTGGATTTGACCCAGGGGCTGGCTGCTTGTTGCTGATTTCTGGTGTAAGGAGTTTGACTGTCTTAATTGGCATTTCCTTATTGCATGTGGAAATCTTGCTTTGCATTTTGAGTTGTCTGTCTGCTTCTCATAATTTTGTTTAACCTTTTATACCTTTTGTATAACTTGACTTTTAGGGTAAGGTGAGTTACATTTAGTTGGAAGAATTTGTCAGTTTTGGTTTCTCTCAGTTTCATATTTTTTCCAGTTTTAAGTTCATTTTGTCCTGTTTCTACATCAGTTTGCATATTTTTTTCTTAAATATGCACAGAAACAGGGGAATTTTTGTGTGCGTTTCCCCTAATATACACCTTTTTTGCAATAAGTTCCCTAATATAATGTGCTTTTGTGCATTATTTATACTATTTGCATTTTTGATCAGAGACCTGCATTGCAAAATTCAGAAAAGTGCAAATATTGAAGTATAACTGCTTTTCAGTTCACATTTGGGAAGTATGAATTAATGTAAACTGAACTAATTCTCCCTCAGACCTGGGTAGATGTAAGAAGCTGCCTTATACCAAGTCAGTCCAATTGTCTGTCCCCTATCCTGATAGATAGAGCATTCCCCAACCATTTTGCTGCTAGTATTGAGCTATTCTGTACGATGCATTTAGCACAGTAGCCCCCTTTCTGTTTGGCTCTAACAATTTCCAGCAGTGGAACAATGCCTCATTTTCCCAAGGCAGAAATACTCTGTATTAAATCTTTCTGTCTGTGGTCCCACCTCTGCCCACTGTACCTTTTCAAATTTAGCTACAATTCTTATTATTGTCCCATTAGTCATACTACCCGTTGACCCGTTGGTTCTGCAATAAATTATCCCTTTTTGCTCCATAGCAATTTCCACTTTTTATATATTTCTAGGCTATCCTCATGCCCTGTTATTAATCACAGTGGTGCTAAGCCATACATATTTAATATTACTAAATCTTTCATCTGAAATCAGCTCCTTAAGCTCTATGAGCAATTTTTATTGCTCTTCTAGGAGCGCCTTCATGTAAGCCCATATCCTTGTAAAAGTAGTTATGCCAATATTCATGATTTCCAGAGGATGGAAATAAAAGGGCAGATGATAAATATTGACAGCATGTTCCTGAGCATGAAGGTGGGTGAAGCAAATGTTTTAACTACAAATTTGAAATGGGGGAGCAGAGATAACAAAGGTTTTGGGAGATCTTGGAGGCAAACAGGCGGTAGGTCTTCCTCTGATGTTTTTTTGCCCTCCATCCATTTGTAGGGACTGAGGCCAGTGGTGCTTCTTGTCTTGCACTCTCTTGACACTGCTTAATACTAACATCAGTAGCAAATGATAGCCCCTGAGGCTGCAGAGATGCGGAAGAGACATGATACTCAATTGTAAAGAGATCTTGCCTACACAACCTTTTGAGAGCCTGCCCTATCTGGCATGACATTTTTAATTTCTCATGCTGATAGCATGTAGAAATTCAACGTCTTCCTTCTCTTACAGTGACTGTACTGGTACTTATTTCTTGTCATTTTATCATTTTACTGTAGTAGCTTATGAGTGCCCTTTCCACTTAAGTAATTGGAATGCTCATGGACATCCCATGACATCACTGCAGCTCAGCCAGTAATGCCTTGGAGGCAATATAAAGCCAGTTTTTTTAATCTATAGCAGTATTTCTCATCATTATCAGGATGGCACCTGAATGGAAAGGTGCCATCTCCATTCTACAGTGGAAAGAGATTTCCTCTTTCCACAATGGAAAGAGATGGGATTGAATAGATATAGAGATGGGGAGAGCTGTAGTCCTCCAAGCTTTTGGTAACGTGGCTTTTTAAAATGTTCTTTCCTATGCATCTTGGGGTTGCACACCAAAAAACAGAGGAAAACAGAGTGATCTTAATGAATAAAATAAAAATGCTACTGCGGGACAGGATGGGTAATGCTTTAAAAATGTATCACTTTCTCACTCATCAAATAGCGCAGAGGAACTATTAAGTGTTGATAAAATGAAAAGAAACATGGTATTGGCTAAATGCTTTTTCAACCACTTCATACTTTTCCAAAATGATGGTTTTTGGAGATCATCCAAAATTGGATTTACCTTAGGAAGAAAACACTTTAACAGGATTAATAGCCTAGCCTTAGCTCTTGCTGTTATGAGAAATCTCAGCTTCTTCGGTTTAAGGCTAGCTCAAAACTCTGGTTGCTTTGCCAATAGATGATTCTGTGTGACCTGGACTGGAGTCTTCCATTTTGCAAGTAAAAGCGTCAACTTGAACACACTGGTATGGTCTCTTAAGTATGGCCATCTGTTTTTAGGTAGCCTTTGTTTCAAACAGTGCCTGGTTTATGTAATCCTTCTGTCTTCCAAGTTTTTTGCAGTCCGGATTTTAGGAAGGCCCCAAATATGGGGTCACTCACCTGTGTGTTTTGCCCAAGATGGAGATATTTCTGAGCAACAGCTGGGTTGTATATTTTTAAAAATGGGGGATCAAACTTATCTGCCTTTCTTCCTCACAGCAGCCATTGGGGAAGCTTTAGCAGCTCCAGGTGAAACCTGAAACCATCACATCACCTGCTAGAACCTTAATTGAATATCTGGAGACCCTTCCTTCTCCATTCCATCTCAGGATTGTGGTTTCAAGATAAAGTCACCTTTCCCCCTTCCCTCTCCCCATTTTTTGTAACATCTAGCCTGATAAAGAGGTATGGAGATCTGGACAACCATCTGTAAGGGATGCTTTGACTTAGATTCCTGCATTGAGCAGGGGGTTGGACTCGATGGTCTTATAGGCCCTTCCAACCCTACTATGCTATGAAAGCTTGCACATTTTTGTCATGTTGCGGTTGGCCTAAGGATATTACACTAGGCTAGCTCAAAACTGATACGGATTTTGGAACTTTTCTTATGGCTATCATGGCTACCCTTTGCTTGTTTGCTGTGTTAATTTGTTCATTAGCTGTCTTTGCAGCACTCAAGGCAGCATGCCATGACAAATAAAACAAACTAAGTCTAACTCATGTCCCAAAAGAAAACATCAGAACAACACCAGTAAGAACTAGTCAGCTGACCCGAAGGCCAAATGGAAGAGATGAGTTTTCCACCACCTCCAGAAGACACTTCTCACTTTGCGTGGAATTGAAACTTGGAGCAGGACCTCAGAAGTTGTCAGGGTGGAAACTGAGCCCATAGAGCCCCAGAGCAGTTCTGATTCTGAGGAAGAGCAACAACCTGTGGGAGAGGAGCTCGCTCATCGCTAACAGGCACAGCGGCAGGGAGAGATTCCTCCTGCCTGCATTCCTGAGAGAGATAGTGACCCTGGCAGTGAGAGAGGGGGGATGGGGTCTTGCTGGACGCTCGGTGCAGACGCAGGGAGCAGCGCTAGATGGAGGGCGCCAAGAGGAAGCGCTCTGCCCGCTTGGCGCTAAAACAACAGTTGCGTCCCGAGGACCGATGGGTAAGAGGGAGGACCTCTCCATAGCCCATAAGTTCAGAGGATTCCCGCTCTTCTCCTTCAAACGGGGACCAACTGCCTTATCTGGAGCTTAGGCTACTCTGCTAACTACCCCAGTGCAGTTCCTTGCTTAGTCACTGGTGATTAGCATCTTAAAGAGTCATTAAGTTGTAAAGGAATAAAACCTTGGAAAGAATCCTCTTCATCTGTGTCTTGAGTTGGCTATTGGAGGGGACTGTAAGAGGCAGCTAGGGTGTTCCTGACAGAAGTAGACTGAAGCTGCCATCAGGCACAATATAAAGAGACTCACTCTTTGAGACATGTGGGAGCCAGGCTGTGAAGGGCTTTATAGGTAAGCTTCAGAATCTTGCCATGAGCGCAGACGTATATTAGCAGCCAGTGCAGCTGAAGCAATTTGGCTGAAAAGGATAATTCCATATACATATGGAGGCACATAACAGCATTTGCACTAGCTGAAGCTTCTGAGTTGTTTTCAAGTGGAGCCCCACATAGAAGACATTACAGTAGTCAAGGCTGGTGGTTACGAAAGCCTCGATTGCAATATTCTTCTTTTCCTAGAAGGGACAGAGCCTGTAAAATGCTTTTAGTTACTACAGCATCCTACTTACCAAAAAGCAGGACTGGATTGGCTTCCGGTTTGGGACCGATGTAGTCTTGGCAGCTTCCACGGACTCTCCGTGGGAGCTTTCTCAAACAGCTTTTTTAAAAGTTGAAAAACCTTTTCATCTCCCCCCTAGAAATGAAACGGGGGGCAAGGCAAATAGCTCTGGATTTTTGCGAGGAGTAATGTAACCCTCACGCGATAGTCGAGGAGCTGGATGCCAGGGTTTCCCCCAGGGCTGTACCAACACGAAAAGCTGTAATGAGACTCCTATTTTATAGGAGAAAACAGGGCTGGCGTGTTCCATAACAATATATCCTGCAAGAAAAATCAGCAACCTGTGAGAGATGATTTAAGAACTTTGAACAATATTTGAGATCATCTGAGGACCTGTAAGATTTATTGGAGAAAACTATGTCTGAACTGAGGAGATGAAAAGGGCTCGCTTCAACACCTCCCACAACTCCTGTGTCAAAGGTGCCAAAAACAGAAGATTTAGCAGAGTTATTTACGATGATGAAAACCCCATCTTCGCAATTTTCGGGACTAGTTCAAAGGCTGGACTTAATTCAAAATCCTATCACTGATATGCAGAGAGCTGTGGATTTAATTAATGTGTCACAGAAAAAAATGGAGTCCAAAATTAATGAGCTTGAAGACTGAGTGGCAAGACATGAAACTACGAAACAAGTTATTTGTAAAAATATATCTGACAGAATCTCAATTGGAGGCCTATACGAAGAGAGCCAACGTACGTATAGTGAGGATTAAAAGCTTGTCTAATGATGTGAAATTGTCTACTTTTGTGGATAAACTTTTGCATGAGATACTTTCTATATCCTCTGATTATTCTCTTGATATTGAGCAGGCATTTTGTGTGCCAAATCCTAAAGGGAATGATTATACAATTGTAGTTCAATTTGCAAAAGTCTTCACAAAGTGTTATAACCTGAATTTGGCAAAACAAGCTGGAAGCCTTTCCTGGAAACAGGATAAAATTATGTTGTTCCCAGATTACATCAAAGAAGTGGCGAATAAAAGAAGGCAATTTATCAAAGCAAAGAATCTGGCAAAACAAATGAACTTACAATATTAAAATATCCTGCTACACTTCGTATTTTGTCTGAAGCCCAGATGAAGAAGTTCACGAATCATGAAATGGCGGAGGCTTGGTTGAATGTTAAAATGCGTGAGAACTCTGTCACAATTCCATGAAATGGAATTTCTAAACAAGTACTGTTAACTGCTTGTGTGTAGCTTTCATGATCTAGGCTAACTCAGAAGAAATGATTTTATATATATTTGTTTACCTTTATGTATTCTTTTTATTATTTTTTTCTTTCTCTTTATCTTCTATTTTGTATTTTAAAATAGACAAAAGATTTAGTATAAAAATGTTATTGACTGTTGAAGATTCATCTTAAGTTTTATTATTATACAATATTATTTATTTATTTATTTATTTATTGCATTTATATCCCGCCTTTTTTCCTCTTCGCAAGGAACCCAAGGCGGCTTACATGATCCTCCTCCTCTCCCTTTTACCCTCACAACAACAACCCTGTGAGGTAGGTTGGGCTGAGAGTCTGTGACTGGCCCAAAGTCACCCAGTGAGCTTCCATGGCTGAGTGGGGACTAGAACCCAGATCTCTCTCTTTTTGATTACTACTACTACTACTACTACTACTACTATTCAGGCTTTTGGGAATGAAGTGTATAACTGTTGCGTTGATATAAAAGATTGTTTTACTAAATTGTAAGATTGTATAATAGATATAGTTTTTTTTTAAATAGAATACCATTGGAGGTTGGGAGATGCTGGAGTTTATTTTTCTTTTTTCCTTTCTTCTCTTTCTGTTATTATGGTGTCCTAACTAAAATATTGTATGGATGAGAACTGAAGTACTGAGTAGGTTGTTGGTAATTTTGGTAGTGTTGATAAAGTTAAAATAAATAAAAATATATTTTAAAAAAAGCAGGACTGGATTGAAGACCACTTTCAGACTACAAAACTGTTCCAATATGGGAATTAGAATAGTATCGATCACAAGATAACCTCCTCCTTTGAAAATCCAAGAAAACTGCTAGCATCACCTTTCATATGCCTGGATTCGACTTCAGTCTGTGGCAGTGATCCACCTGATCACAGCTTCCAGACACTGATTTGGAACAAGAATAGCCATACCCATATGTTTAGTAACTGAAGTACAGAGTTGAGTGTGAGTAGCATAGTTATGACCCTTCACTCCAAAACTGCAGATTATCTCTTCCAGAATCTTCATGTATATGATAAACAAGATTGACATCAACAGTGATCCCTGCAGAATTCCACAGTCCAATTTCCAGGGTGCTGAAGCAGCATCCCCAGTGTCTACCCTCTGCATCACATTGGATAAGAAAGACTAGAACCACTGGAGAACCAAACCCATCATCCCAACTGAGAGCTGAAGCCAATATAAAAAAAAAGAAAGCAAAAAAAGAAAAGAAAGCTTGATCCACCATATCAAAAGCCTCTTGAGAGGCTGAGCAAGATCAAGAGATCTGCATTACCTGTGTCAAGCTTAAGATGAAGATCAGCCACTGGGACAACCAAAGCAGTCTTTCTCCCATAAGTGGGCTGGAATCCAGATTGAAATAGATTATGGTAGGATGTTAAACATCTTGACTGTTAAAGATAATGGCATTACAGATTTCTAATACCCATAAAAATGCCTTAATCCTTTTTCAAGTTACTGGGGCCCTTTTCTCACATTGCCCTTCATACGTTCAATCAGTATGTGGAGGATAGTGGGATCACACCCACTGCCCTGCTGGTAACTTCTGTAGATTGGGCAAATAAGGAATCTAGGTTCATACGTATAGATGGGTAGGACATGTACTTGTCATCGGGAACCCAAGACTCCGAATTGCATATACAGGCTCTATATACATGCAGTTCTGTTAGTTTTTATTGTTTTAGACTGTTTTTATTTTGCTTAATTGGCTGTTGTATTTCGTATTGTTATTAATCTTATTGTATTTATGTGGTTGTGTGAATAATTTGTTCACACTTTTGTAGACTGCCTGGAAACTTTTAAATAAATCTAAAGAAATGTGCCTAGAACCCTTTCTCATACATTCCATCCAACGTGCAGGGATCAGGGCTGGTTGTCACATTCAGATCGGGGGCAGGGCCAGCAGCTATGATCCTCTTTTCTCCACATTGTAATTGAGCGTGTGGTGGGGGTGTGAGACGCATAGTTCGGGATCCCACGGAAAGAGCTCCATGTGTGTACGGTTGCATGTATCTAGGATCTATGTTAAGCAGAATTCATGGAGGACATGAGTGGGGATGGCAATGTAATCTGCCTCCCCACATGTTCAGTGTAATATGTGAAAAGCACTTTTGTCTGCAGCAGAGATCATGGAAGGGAAGGATCTCTGGGAAGGCACTGGTCAGATACTTAGTTGTGGATTGAGTCCTGTGTAAATAGTTACTTTTTAGTGTTTTTGAGTAAATAATGCTGCATTTACTCTTTCTTTCTTTCTTTCTTTCTTTCTTTCTTTCTTTCTTTCTCTTTGCTCATTACTTATGACTCATTCAATCATTCATCCCTCTGATCCTGTATACCCAAATAGTCTATACTCTTTGAGTTTTCTATTTTGCTCAGACATTGCTTACCTTTTGGGAGGTGATGTTTTTCACACAATATCTTTTCCAGCATAATGGTGCAATCTCCAAACAGAAGAACTTTTCAGTCTGTTTGACATTCTTCCTACCTGCACTTAGTTCTGTAATACAGTTTCCTAATTTTACAACCTTGGTTTGAGCAGCATTTGTTACTCTCTAATCTCCCATTGTCATAAAAACAATACATTTATCCCTCAATTTGCTTCATAATCAGCAAATGTCAAGGCTGGGCAGGTTGAGAATCACAGAATGGGACAATAGATCATGTGTGTACTAATTTTACAGTCGTTTTGATCTTATCTCATTTAATTGTTCTCTAATCCAACCTAGCTTGTTCAGGACTGTGGCAACCAGGATCCTGTTTCATTGTAGCTGTAGACAGTTGATTACTATTTTCAGAGAGCTGAAGATGCTATGATAAAGGCATTGTTGGCCATGGTGTCTCTAGTTGTGAAGTACTGGAATTACCTGCAAAACTCATTTGGCCAGAGACAGTGTTGGGCAAGAGACACCATGGGCACCACACCTAAAAAAATATATTGTAGAGTGGAAAAAGTGCAGAAAAGGGCAACTAAAATGATCAAGGGGCTGGAGCATCTCCCCTATGAGAGAAAGTTATAACAGCTGGGATTGTTTAGCTTAGAAAAAGGAAGGTAAGGGGAGACATGATAGAGGTCTACAGAATAATCATGGTGTGGAGAATGTGGATAGGGAGACATTTTTCTCCCTCTCTCAAAATACTAAAACCCAGTGGAGTCATCCCATGAAGCTGATTAGTGGGAGATTCAGGACAGATAAAAAGAAGTCCTTCACACAGCGCATAGTTAAACTATGGAATTCACTAGCACAGGGTGTAGAGATGGCCACCTATTTGGATGGCTTTAAAAGGGGGTTGGACAAATTCCTGGTGGAAAAGGCTATCAATGGCTACTAGTCTTGATGGCTATGTGCTACCTCCAGTACCAGAGGCAGTGAGCGTATGTACGCCAGTTGCTGGGGAACATGGGTTGGAGGGTGCTGTTGTGCTCGTGTCCTGCTTGTGGGTGCCTGGTCGACAGCTGGTTGGCCACTGTGTGAACAGAATGCTGGATTAAATGGACCCTTGGTCTGATCCAGCATGGCTCTTCTTATGTCCTTATGGGCAACAATAAATACCATACCACTTTCAGGTCTCTTTAAAAACAACAACATGTTCTCTCTTTGCTACCCTTAGCGTAGCCATACTATGCAAGATATGGCTCATCATATGCCATCTTCCTGTATAGTGCAGATTTTTTAACATAAAGTACTGTGTTTGGTTTATGCCAGTTGTATATACCTTATTCTCTTCATAATCCCCGAGATCTCCCTGAAATTTCTGGAACTTCGGTTTTTTAATTCTTGATATTGTTTGTGAAGTTTACTATCCAATGGTTCTGATTTATCTGCAAAACATTTAGATGGCTTTTAGATTATCCTTTATATACTTCGCAACTGCACTAAGCTTATTTACCTCCTCCTTAGACGTTTCTATTAACATGATCATGAGATCCATGGAGCATTTATTCAAAATAGCATACAATTTCCCCTTAAGTTTCTCAGTATTTGGAATCATAGCAAGGTCTTTCAAAACCCTTAATCCTCTAGGAATAGTTTTGTTTGTACAGTAATCTCTTAGGGCTCCAGCATGGGTGTCTAATTTCATGATCATCATACTCATCCGGAAACAGGTTTTTAAATGTTTGGTTTATGCCAATTGTATACCTTATTCTTTTCAATGTCCTGGATAATTTCTGGAATGTAAAATCTTTCCATTTTTGATATGGTTTGCCATATTCCTGTTTAGAGAAGATTGCCATCCACATTGAAATTTTGCCTGATGCAGGATGGTAGCCCAGGATGACACTGTTTCATACGATAGGCATCACAGGGCATGGTCATATGATGATGCCATTCTTTAGTTTAGTAACACAAATCCTTCTCATCTATCATAATCACCCACTGAAGTCTCATTGAAGATGAGTGAACTTGGTAATTCATCCAAGGTCACCTACCGAGTTCATAGCTGTGCGACAATTTGAGTACAAAATTTGTTATCCCTGCAAGACAGCAGAATGTCACTGCTAACCCAGTGAACACATTAGACTTCTATGGTCCTAAATGAATGTGTGCCCAGTTTCAGAAAGGAAGACATGCACAGCCTTCATGAAAGCCTATATTTTGACCTGCCGACACCCTCTGTAAATAATTTCTGCCAGGCTTAAGGTAAGTTGTCTTTTTTTTTTTAGAGGAACTGGAGAGTGTGTTTATGCCAGAAGCTCTGACCAGTTCCATAATTATATGGGCATAATCAAAGGACAAATACAGCTCTGGACTGAGATGACCAGCGGGAGAATGCCCGAGCTTAATCAGCCCATATGCTAACAAGAAATAGTTCTGTTCCTGCTAATTGAAACCTTGTTAAACAAACTGAACAAGGAGGAATTCTTTTACTAATAGATGCTCACCTCTTTCCTCATATAGACTAGCCCAGAAGGGAGACAACTATTCAGCTTCTGTGCCTATGCCTCATAAATATTATAACCTTTGGGGGAGGGGGGGTTGTACAGAGGTGGTTGTGTTAAACATAGGTCTGACCCTGAAGATACCAAAATGATCCATGTTGACAGGAACAAAAAAGCTAAACCAGAAGGTCTTGTTGCATTAATGTGTTCCAACACCTCTGTAACTTCTCTACTGAATCAAAAAGATTCTGTTTACTTAAATCTGGAAAATGTAAAGAAAATTATCATATTAGTCAGTGTAAAGCTAGGTTATGATGTTGCGTAAATGCTATAACATCGTAAAGCTATATCCTGGCATAAAGATTCTTGTAGGGCAAAAGCCTGGGCTTCTCGTAGGCTCCTTTCTGGCAACTGTGCTAAAGTGTATTTTTCTTGGAAAGAAAGAAAGAAAGAAAGAAAGAAAGAAAGAAAGAAAGAAAGAAAGAAAGGCTTAGCTGATAGTAAGTTCGTATCTCCTGTAATAAGAATACGAGGATAAGAATGGCAACAATCTCTGCACCATCTCTCCTTGCTTACAATCCTCCATTAATTGGATAATCTGCCCTAAGACTATGTAACCACAGATCAGATAATGACTGCTGCATGAATGAATTCTCAATAATTGATCTACATTAAGTAATCAATTTCATGGCACATCATGCAGAAGGAGAAAAGCTCTTTAGCATGTTAATAAAATACATGACCTTTTCAAGCAAGCACTTGTAGCTGTTTCTTGTTTCTCTGTTGATTGGTGGAAAGAGCTTTTGTCTGTGACAGCTGACTTTCAATAAGTTACACTTCTCTAGATGACACAGTATTTATTTTAATGGCTACAGTCCTAAGCCACCTGCTTATGAGAAGTCCTGTTTGAAAACCTCTTCCTTAGGATCTTTTCTGATGAAAGGCTGTATATACAATCCTCGAATAAAATAAAATCAAGTCAAACCCTTTCAAAGCACAGGGTTATGGCCTTAAGAAAATGTGGATAAAGGCATGGGCTGCTGTGATCTGTATAAACCAAGCAGCAATTACATATACATGGGTTGAGATTTTGCTTAAGCCTGATTTTAGGTATTGGGAGCCTGTCGCACAGATCTGTTGCCTGCCCTTGTTCTACTTTATTCACCCCACAGGCCAGATTTTTTCCAGGCTTCTCTTTGTTAAATCTGCTGCTCTTCATTCCAGCTAGCATATGGTTTGGGGGGCTCAGTTCAAGGTGTTGGTTATAACCTTTAAAGCTCTAAACAACTTATCTGAGGGGCCACCAATTTCAGTATGAACCTGCTCGGTTATTAGGATTGGTAGGAGAGACCCTTTTGAAGACACCTTCACTTGCAAAGGCCATAACCCATGTGGGAAAGGCCTTTCTTCTGTGTTGCTCCCAAGCACTTGAACACACTCCCTGTAGAGTTGTGAATGATCCCTGCTGTCTGCATTCAGGGAAGTCAGGATACATCTTAGCATGCCTTTTTAAACTGGTCTGGTTACTACAGTTATTGTAACCATATTATTATCTGGTTATTATTAACCTTCCCTTCCTATAAGGGGAGACATGATGGAGGTGTACAAAGTTATACATGGTGTGGAGAAAGTGGATAGGGAGACATTTTTCTCCCTCTTTCATAATACTAGAACCCGAGGTTATGGTGGGAAGCTGAGTGGTGGGAGGTTCAGGACAGATAAAAGGAACTACTTCTTCACACAGTGCATAGTTAAACTATGGAATTCACTACCACAAGATGTCATGATGGCCACCAGTTGGGATGACTTTAAAAGGGGATTAGACAAATTCCTGCAGGAGAAGGATATCAATGGCTACTAGTCCTGATAGCTATGTGCTGCCTCCAGTATCAGAGGCAGTATGCCTATGTACAGCAGTTGCTGGGGAACATGGGTGGTGGTGGGGTGCTATTTCACTTATGTCCTACTTATGGGTTTCCCCAGGCACCGGTTGGTCATGGTGTGAACAGAATGCTGGACTAGGACACTTGGTCTGATCCAGCATGGCTCTTCTTATGTTCTTCTTATGGCTTTTAAATGTTTTTAATGTTTTACTGTGTTTTTATTTGATTATAGTTTTTATGTTCTAACATTTTTGTAAACCTCCTTGGTTTACAAATGGATTTAGAGGAAATATGAATGAACGAATGAATGAATGCCAAATCAAAGGAGGTTACAGGGACATGCTACAGTTCAGGCTCAACTGGAACAGGGTGCCCTCTTATACTTGTTTCCTGTCAAGAGTATCGAGCTCCTGACAATTGTCACCTTCATCCCCAACTTGCCCCAACCAAACACTGGTAACAGAAACAGCTGAATTCTCTTGTATTATGGATGGCGCTTGCTTGCTAATTGATTGAATGATGGATTGCACTGTTAAACCACCCAGTAACCTAAGTTTTCTGGGTGGTATACAATGCATTAAAAACATAAAATATAAACAATAAAACAGTGAATTAAAATAGCACATAAAAACAAAGATGAAGCCAGCAGCAAAAAACGCTGTACTACATAAAACCAAAATAAAACCAGCAGCAGAATAAAAGTGCAATAATCGAAAAGCACTAAAACCAGTTCTTAAAACGCCTGGAGAATAAAAAAAGGTCTTTACCTGGTGCTGAAAAGACCATGATGTAGGCATCAGGCTAGCCTCTCTGGGGAGAGCATTGAACAGATGGGGTGCCAACACTGAAAGGTCCTCTCTGTTGTAGCCACCTGCCCTGCTGTTTGATGGGAGCACCTACAGGATGGCCTCAGATGATGACCTTAGTAACCTTTGTAGATGATCTTTGTAAACTAAAGAGGCAAATTAATGAGGCATAGAGAAGAGCATTAAGAAGAATAAAGGTACATTAAATAATATCAATTAAAATTTACACTACCAATTAGGCAACAGTATTTCTTAATCTGATCACATAAAGTGAACCTAACAAATTCATAGATAACTGGACAGGTAAGATATTTTTTTAGGTTGAACTAAATCAATTGTTTTAGGTGTATGTGTCAAGTGTGCTGTCTTTCAGAGTACCCAAAGTATCATGTGATCCATGGTTTGCTGCTGGAATTACCTGTTTTAAATTATTTTAAATTAAAAATCCTTGCAAAGGACCAGAGCACAAGTTAGAGGTATCTCTGGGAAATTATGGAATTGATGGTTGTTTAAAAACAGTGAAAGGCAGCTAGATCTATATGGATTCTGTATAATCCATATAGAAATGTTGGTTCTTAACACACTTATACTTGATTTGGAGAGTGTGTGAATTAGACTTCTAGGCAGAAATGATCCATCAGTACATTTTTTTCATTGCATGTGACATTATTGGATATGCCCAATTAGCTTCACCCTTTTGGCTGCACAGTATTAGCAAGCTGGAAAACAGAGTGCACTGCTACTCCTTGGTTAGAACAAGACTGTTGTTGGTTGTTGTCTCCATCTACAACATGCACTTGGCAATTACATCCAATCTAGAGCAACTAATTTTCAAAACAAAATCAAAGAGCCCTGTGCACCTTTCAAGATGACTTTATGACTTAATCATATGCCTGATGCATCTCTGGCACCCCTGTAGCCATTCATAGTGCTGATGTGCAGCCATGCTTGTCTTATGAGCAGAGGTGCTGCCAATTACTTCTGATTTGAGAACTCACCCACGATATGGAAATGACAGGACAGTGGCTTATCAGTGTGAAGCACACAAGCATGGTTGTTGTCAAGGGTAGGCATGATTAGGCATCTGCCAAGGACCCACACTCCAGCAGGAGCCCACTGACAAGAGCCTCCTGGAGCTGCTGCTTCTCTTCACCATTACAACCTGCTTGTTCACCTTGCCTCTCATTCTGGCCCAGACAATGGTATTGGAGAGAAGGAGGAGCAGCAGATGCCACTGCCTACTTGCACACTGGCTCCCTGCCTGTCAAGCAAGCAAGTGGTAGTAATTATGATAAAGAGGAGAAGGAGCAATAGCAGCAGGTGACAGTGATGGTGAGAAGGTAGATTCCCTGAGGGAGGGGGCCCATTGAAGTTGTCTTGCCCAAGGGCCTTCCAAAACTTGGAGCCAACACTGCACACAAGCATCCCACAACCACCAGTGCAGCTAGCTAGGTAAATATATAATCATTGTGGAATTATAAGAGGTAGAGCCTTTATACCCTGTGACGTTACACATCTGTAAATAATAAGTCTATGGTTATGGTTATGTATTCCTGTTAGATCTCTGTGTTTTATAGTGAGTATTTCTGTGGAGAGAGATGAGGGACTGGGAGAATGGTGGATCCGCATATGGGTGATGATTGGCTGAGAGAGTGAAGGGGGTGAATTGTGTGTGCTGTATAAACCATGTGCTTTGCTGTAGTGTTAGGATTTTAAGTTTGAGAACTGCGGAAGAGGGAGAATGGTCTTTGGGGATTTGTGAAGTGATTGTTTCAGAGTGTGATCTAGAGAATGGTTTATGAGAGAACCTATATTAATAGAGCCATTAAGAGTTGCCTATTATTCAGCAACTTATTACTGTAATCAATAAAGCTTTCTTTGTTTATAAATCCTATGCTTTCTGCTCTTGGCTATGTAAGGGGAGGAAGGTATAAAGGGAACATAACAAGGTTATAAGTAAAGTCTGTATGTCCTCACAGACAGAGGACTGAGTAAAGGGTTGGACTTAAGCCTTAAAGGTCCTGGGGGCAGTGAAACCTTGTTTGTGTGAGAGAAGGTGGTTCCTGCTGGGGGTGAGAAAGGCCTTACAGAATGGGAATTCTCACTAGGAGAAGGCAGGAATGCCACATACCCCAATGACTTTAACTTAATGGTGGTCTGTGTGTGAGTTATTTCATGCATTGAAAAGCCACAGAATTTGACATCCTAAGAATATGCCGTCATTTCCCCTCTTTTAATAATGGTAGTTTATAGCCTTCATGACTGCAAATATAGACATTAACAAAACCTGCATGGGGCAGGCTCAGCAGGATTTCCAGTGGTCAGCAAATGTATCTTTGGTACCATGCATAGCTTATTGTCTCTTGCCATAACTGGTCAAAGCAGAATACATTATGCAAATAGGGGAGATTTTAGAGAATTTAGCTTTTCTTGGTGCTAAATTTGGTGCAAAATTCTGTTTTTGTTTTGTTTTAGTGCAGAGTATATGCCATACTGTTTAACAGCTTTTGTTTTATACTGGTTAGCTATTACTTGAAGCAATGGCAACCACGTAGCTTGTCAATTTCATAGATTTATTGGAATTGTATAAAGTTCTTTCCATTAGTGTACTTTAAAAAAATGTTGCCTGAATTTGGTTCTTTCCATTGATATAAGTATCATTTGTGTTCCAAGTAAAATAACTTTGTAGAAGAAGCTATGCTTTTTTCCTTGGCAATAGCAATACATTGCTTTCTTTATAACTTAGTGTGATATACTGAACTCTTCAGGGTGCAAGGGTGGGGGGAATCTAAGATGGAATTTCTGAGAACCCCATATGGAGTCAGATTTGACTGGGTGGCAGACAAGTGTGGAGGTATCCTGTTGCAAGGTTTTGGCCGGAGTAGCAGTAGGGCGCTAATGGAAGTGGTTGCTTTATGGGGTGTCAGATTTATTATGAACTTGCTTGAAGAAGTTCAAGCTAGGGGCATGACTTTCAGACACCCATATTGGAGGAATTTTACCAGATGGATTCACAATGGCTAATGCTCCTATGCAGATCAATGCTATCTGACTATATTCCTCATGGAGATTATCTCAGAAATAAGACAGTTCATCAAAGTGATCGGCAACCTTAAAAATGCATATCTGTAGAAAAAAGGCAACTCTTTAAAAAATAAAAGTAAGTATTTAGTGTTAACAGCATTTGTAATATTTTTCAGGATTGTTTGAGTAGATAGGGGGCACGAGGAAGATGTTGATCTTTTTCTTTTTTCTTGAGTGCCTGCCTGTCATTAGATGGTTAATGTCTTCCAACTAATTGCAATGAGCTTGAGCTAAACTGTCTTTTTTCAGTACTCCAACTTTATTTAAATCTCAGCTGCAGCAGAATATTCTAATATTTATTAATTAAAATTATTGCTACCTGAGATGTACATAGTAAAGTAAAACCAGTGCAGTGAACTCAGCATCCTAAAAGAAAAGTGGACCCTGAAGAAAGCTGTTGCCTATTCAGTCAGATGGGGTCTTCAACGTTTTTGGGCCTGGGGGCACGTTTGGATTTTTCAGACAGGGTTGTGGGCACCGTAGCATAATATATGTGGTGGTGGTGGGAGGGAGGGAGAGTAAAAAAGCTGTGATGGGGTGTGGATAATCACACACTGTAATAAAACACCAATTTCATAGGGCAAACAGGTGAGGGTTGAAGACAAATGTGCTCATTTAAACCCTCAGTTTCCTGCTCCAACAAAACATCCATTTCACAGAAAGGCAAATCAGTTTCCACAAATCACCTCTAGATAAATTCTTCTTAAATTAATTTCCCCAGATTTGTTTCCCTAAAATAGGAAGATCAGCCCCCAAACATTTTCCCCAAACACACACACACACACTCCATTCATCACATCAACACATCTCTCACACCCATCCCTAAGGTCGCTCCACAGATGCTCCCCACTACTGGATTTTTTAACACTCTCCCTGCCTTGCTGCCCTTTCGTTCGTATCCCAGGTCACTCCCCATGTATCTCAATTCCCCAAGCTTACCTCAAGCTAGGGGTGTATGAGAAATGCATTTCAATTCATTTTTGATCAGGATTTACCCAGTGTGCATCTTCTGGATTGAACACAGACTTGGATGCAATCTGTGGCCGAGGTCTGTACATTTTCAAGCTTGTGATGTGATTCACAGACACCCCCCCCAAAAAGGCATTTGGCAGCACATGTACATTTGAAAAATTTGCATAAAAATGCATACTTTTGAAAAATGTGCACAAATATGCTTTAATCCGTAGGAAAAGAATGTGTACATGCCATGATGTGCACAATTGATGTGTACATTCGGAAAAATATGCATGAAAATATTCAGGGATTTTCATGCAAAAAGAAGAAACAAAGCTAGCAATCTGATATGGACTCGAGTCTGAATGAGCTTCGAGATGGAATTCGAAGAACTTTTGCGAGCTTGGGTTTTGCTGATTTGCACATCCCTCACTCAAGCAGCTTTTTTCTTTCAGTGTTGGCTGCCTGGCTGGAAAGCAAGAGGACTCTGGCCTGCAGCTGCACTGCCCTCTTCCTTTCCACTTCAGAATGCTGTGGGCAAGAGAAAGGAGGAAGGTCGGAGGATGGGAGGCCAGGGTTTTGTTGCTTTCAGCCCCCCAAGGTAAAAAAATGTTTGTTTTTTTAAAATATCACATAAAAAAATCTAGAGGGGCAGGGAGCTTGGTTGGTGCCAAGAGGGTAGGGGTGTACGAAATCCCACTTACCTGGCTCTGCAGGTAGGGGGAGGCGATCCGCCCCCCCCCCCCGGAATCCTGCCCGGCCGGCTCTGCTCTGTGGCCAGTCCGTGGAGCCGCCAGCCAGTCCAATCCGCAGCAGGGCCTCCACCCATTGCCGGGCTGCTGCAGACACAAATGGCTAAAGCAGGGACGCAAATGGCATCCCCTACGTAGTCCCCTGCATGGGGGATGCCATTTGTGTCCCTACGTTAGCCCATGATGGGCTATGTAAATATTTACGTAGCCTATCACGGCTAAAGCATGGACGCAAATGGTGTCCCCTATGCAAGGGACTACGTAGGGGATGCCATTTGCATCCCTGCTTTAGCCATGATAGGCTACGTAAATATTTACGTAGCCTATCAGGGGCAAGCATAGGGGCACAAATGGTGGCTGCTACGATGGCTGCCATTTGCAGCCGCAGTAGCCCAGCAGTGGCCAGAACCACCGCCTCCACTTCATCCACCGCTGGAGCCGCCGCCGCCACATCCTCCACCGTTCCAGGGGATTCTGCGGGGGGGGGGGGGAGTTCTGCCATGGACTCCGGGGGGCCGGATTCTTTAGACTGGAGTCCATGGCAGAATTCTCTGAAATCCCTACAAGAGGGGTTTAGGGGTCACTGTGGTATCTGCAGGCACTGTGTTGCTGTCCCCAATTCTAAACCATTAGTTCTCATTGAGCAAACCAGCCATCTTGGACTTACAAACCCATAATCTGCCTAAGAAAGGAATCTTCATCCAGAAGCCATAGCAATATTTTTTGTCAGTCTCCAAAATGGTCCAGTGTAGCAGTCTGTCAAAAAGTTTAGAGAGTCATTCTTGGAATCCTAGACCTTGAAGGGAAACAGTCAGTCAAAGAGAATGGAATTTGTAAGGCTTCCTATTGACGTGATTGCTCAGCCACATGATATCAGATTGTCGATACCTTATTCCAGTGGGCTTCCGGTTAAAGCCCCAAGGCATCTCTTCAGTGCGTTCTTTGAAATGTTTTTCCTATTAGTTCTTTCCACTGCTCGACTTTTGGGGGGCCTCAAACCCTGCTTCAATCATCATTTTTAGTTATTTAGGGCAGTAAAATCTCTTTGATACCTGATGTGCAGTCGTGTCTTGTATATCTTTCCTAGGAAGCAGATACCACTTGGCCTGAAAGCCTCTCCACAGGCAGTGCTGATCAAAGACACCATCTCTCCTTCTTCTGTTGTAACCAAACTCTGTGAGTTTGATCCATATAACAGCCCTATCAACATGACAGGCCCCTAAAATGTTAGCCTGAGGGCTCGCCTCTTCCATACCCAATCCAGCTTATTAAATTCACTCTTTTCTCTCTCCAATTTTGAGTTGTATTCAGCTTGCCCAAAGCTGGGGGAAATTGGAGCATTTTCGGGAGCAGACAACAAAACTATACATTTCAGAGCACAAATACCAATCTGTTTCCCCATCATTGTGTTGCATTTGCCTCAGCGAAAAAAAGAAGGTGCATGTGTGAAATAAGGCAGTGTTTACCCACACTGCAATGCTCCAACAGGCCCCATTGAACATATTTGTTTATATTTATTTATTGGAATCATATTCTACCTTTTTTCCCCATGGTGGGACTCAATATAAGAGTTCCCAGGCACTAGAGACTCAGACTCTCTTAGCTTCCTCAAAGGTGGTGCATCATATACCTTTAGACACCTGTTGGTGCAGATGCAAATGCATACCCTCTTCTGATGCCATGTCTACATGACTACAACTTTATTGCATGCAACTAGAACTGGATTGGGGGCATTGCATTTTAATAATAACACTTGTTATTTATATAGGGCAGGGAGAGGCAACCTTTTTGTGCCTGTGGGCACATTTGGAAATTTGAGAAATTATCATGAGCACCACCAGGAAATGGCTGCCGTGGGAGGTGTAGCTAGTCACAAAGGACAAGTAATCTGTCCAAGCAACTGTATATAAGGCAGAGGTGGGGTCTGAACCACAATACACTAAACAACCCCTTTCAACCCACAATTGTCAGCACCAACCGAAACCTATTTCACAGTAGGCAAACTCTTTTTCTCTCCCCCAGCCCCTTCTGCCGACCAACTCATTCCACCCTATATTTTATTCTCTGCTATGCTTGATCAGCATCTTATGCGCATGCTCTCTCTCTCTCTCTCTCTCTCTCTCTCTCTCTCTCACACACACACACACACACCCTATCATGCATGCATGCATGCCTGTATCTGTCATGCATGCATGCACAACGTATCTCCCTTCTCTTCACTGCAAGCACATAAAAGACCACACTCACTTATTTTAAGGATCTCTCCAAAATGTACCCCAACCCTTCCTCTCTCTTTCTTACACACCTTGGCGGGCTCCTAGAAAGTTGTCCAGGGAGACATTGGTGCCGAGAGGCACCACGGTGCTTACCCCTGTTATAGTGCTTTAGAGTGTTCCAAAGCACTTGAGATACATTCTCACTCAGTGAGAGTGATGTATATCAGTGGTCTCCAAAGTGAGGAGTGCTCACCCCAGGGAGTGCACAAGTTGATCTGTTGGGGTACACAAGCCGCCTGATAATTGAGCAGCCTCCCGCTGCCCTGATGAGCGGAGGTGGTGGTGGTGGAGGCAGCAAGGTGGGATGGGAGCTGAGAGCGAAGTTCCATGGTGTTTCCCTTTCAGCTCCAGTCTTGTCCTGCCTCTGGTGCAGCCAGCGAGAACAACTGTGCCTGTCGGTGCCAGGCACGACAGAGGAAGTCGCAGTCGCTTGCTCAGCCGTGGCACTGGAGCTGCTGCCATCCTACCAAAGGAGATGAATCCTTCCCTCTTTTCCTGTGGCAGAATGAATCCGAGAAGAAAGTGTGTGCTTTCCTCTCAGCTGCCATCCTGCCGAAGGAGAGCAGGAAGGGTTAACAGCCCAGGAAGAGTGTGCTATGACAGCTGTGTCAGCTATGACAGCCATTAAAACCAAGTATCGAAATAAACTGAATTTAGAACCAGACCTTCCAATTGCTGTATCACAAAGTGTTAAACCAAGATTTTCAAAAGTAATGAAGCATATTCAATGTATGTTTTATAATGTATGTTAGTACAGTAGTACATGATACCACCCTAATGGCAGAAAGTGAAGAGGATCTAAAGAGCCTCTTGTTGAGGGTGAAAGTGGAGAGTGCAAAAGCTGGTTTGAAACTCAACATTAAAAAAACTAAGATCATAGATCTGGCCCCATCACTTCCTGGCATATAGAAGGGGAAGAAATGGAAGCAGTGACAGATTTTATTTTCTTGGGCTCCAAGATCACCGCAGACGGTGACTGTAGCCATGACATTAAAAGACGCTTGCTCCTTGGGAGGAAAGCTATGGCAAACCTAGACAGCATAGTAAGAAGCAGAGACATCACCTTGCCGACAAAGGTCCGTATAATCAAAGCTATGGTTTTCCCAGTAGTAACGTATGGCTGTGAGAGCTGGACTATAAGGAAGGCTGAGTGCCGAAGAATTGATGCTTTCGAACTGTGGTGCTGGAGAAGACTCTTACGAGTCCCCTGGACTGCAAGGAGGTCAAATCAGTCAATCCTAAAGGAAATCAACCCTGGCTGCTCACTGAAAGGACAGATACTGAAGCTGAAGCTCAAATATTTTGGCCACCTAATATGAAGAGAAAACTCCCTGGAAAAGACCCTGATGCTGGGAAAGATTGAAGGCAAAAGGAGAAGGCGACAGCAGAGGATGAGATGGCTAGATAGCATCACCAATGCAATGAATATGAACTTGAGCACACTCTGGGAGAGAGCGCAGGACAGGAAGGCCTGGCGTGCTATGGTCCATGGGGTCACAAAGAGTCGGACATGTCTTAACGACTGAACAACAACAACAGTAGTACATGTATATAATTTATACATAAATAAATATACATATATTGGGGGTGCATGCTCAATTTTATTTTACTGATAGGGGTACACAATCAAAAAAGTTTGGAGGCCACTGATGTATATTATAGAGCTTCGAGTATTGGGCAGTATAGACATGTAATTAATAATAATAATAATAATAATAATAATAATAATAATTGATAATCCCCATTCAGCATATGGAAACTGAGGCCCAAAGACAGTAACTTGTCCAGTGCCATCTCCTGCATAAGTAATTGATGCAAGATCTGAACTGGGGGACTTCCCAGATCACATCTCACATGCTTGGGGGTGCTCTTGGACCCAGAACTGTCACTTGAGGCATAGGTGAACTCAGTGGCACAGAGCACTTTTTATCAGCTTAGGCTGATATACCAACTGCCCTTATCTGGACAGAGATAGCCTAGCTACAGTTATCCATGCTCTCATAACCTCCCATCTGGATTACTGCAATGCGTTATACATGGGGCTGCCTTTGAAAATTGTCTGGAAACTTCAGTTAGTCCAGAATAGGGCAGCAAGATTATTAACAGGGTCTGGCTAAGGAGATAACATTATGCCAGTACTTTACCAGCTGCACTGGCTGCCAGTCCATTTCCAGGCCCAAGTCAAAGTGCTGGTATTAACATTCAAAGCTCTAAACGGCTTGGGGCCAGGTTATCTGAAGGATCGCCTCCTCCCATATGTGCCTGCCTGGACCTTAAGATCATCCTCGGTGGCCCTTCTCTATGAGCCCCTGCCAAAGGAAGTGAGGCGGGTGGCTACTGGAAGGAGGGCTTTTTCTGCTGTGGCACCCCGGCTGAGGAATGAGCTCCCTAGAGCAGTTCGCCTGGTGCCCATGTTGTACTTCTTCCTGCGCCAGGTGAAGACCTTTTTATTCTCCCAGTATTTTAGCATTTTAGCTTCCTAATCTTTTATCTCTGGTGTTTTAAATCTGTATTTTAAATATCTGCATTGCTGCTAGGTTTTATTCAGACTGTACTGTTGTATTGTGGTTTTAAGCTTTCATGTTTTATGTTGTTTTATGCTGCACTCTGTGGTTTTAATTTTTGTGAACCACCCAGAGAGCTTCGGCTATTGGGCGGTATAGAAGTGAAATAAATAAAATAGAATGCTATCACTGTAGTACAGCTGCTCTCCGTTGGTGTCAAAATATTTTGATTAATTTTGTAATCTCAGCAAGAAAATGATTGCAATCTTGATATGGTACTATAAGATGCTACTTCATACAATGTCAGAATATTTGTCCATTTAGAAAAGCATTGCCTAGAGGATTGCAGCCTAGAGGCTTTAAATGGCTGGATAAATGATGAGATACACACAGAGAGGAAAATCTGAAGGGGAAGAAACTGCTTGTTGAAGGCTAATGTGCTTCAACTGTTTTATATTTAAATTACACAATATTGTATATAGTACTTTTAAACTTTTATAGTGTATTTGATGGTGTATTTGATGGTTTTAATTGCTGCAAACTGCCTGGAGAGCTTTGGCTATTGGGTGGTATAGAAATGTAATAAATAAATAAATAATTAACTATTATTAGTGATGCTTTTATGGCACATCTGCAGTACAAACCTTAGTATAAATTTGTCCTGTAGATCACACCCTCTGTTTCGAAAGTCCAGAGTAAGTAAGGATCCTTATGTAGTCAAAATGGCATCATCAACACATCAGAGGAAAGTATCATCAAGCTTAGGGGAAGTTTTCAAAAGTACAAAAACAATCTTTAGAAAAAACCCTAAGCTCAATTGACTGAGTGTACTCAGTGACTATGGAATGCTGATGACTGTAGGTAGTGGGGTGGAAAGCTAGGTGGGAAGGGGGAATGGAATGGAACGGAGTATCCTGGAAGAGGACATGGCTGCCTGGCTGGAACCTTGAATAAGAGTACAGTACATTGCGACTTTTTGTTGCAGATCCCACTTGTATGCCATAGTATCATTACCAGTGATAGTTGAATCACTTCACATCCAGTTTAGTTGTCATATCAGCTTAAGTGTGATAGCATCCCCCAAAGAATCCTCAAAAGTTTGGTGAGTGATCCCAACCTACACAGAACTATAGTTCTGAGGGTTCCTGGGGGAAGGGAGCAAAGGTAGCTGCCTTATACTAAATCAGACCATTGGCCCATCCAGTCCCATGCTGTCTCCACTGACTGGCAGTGGCCCTCTAGGGTTTCAGACAGAGATCTTTCCCAGCTCTGCCAGAGATGACAGCAGTGGTGTCGTGGAGCCAGGGTTTCAGAGACACAGCGGTGACATCATTTGCCCCCCCCCCCAATGCCCTGTTCTCTCTGAACATAGCTGTAATCCTCACTGTAGTTGGGGAAAAATGAATGTTCCTAGCAACAATACATTGTTCATTGTTGTAAGGCAAAGTATTTGGGGGCAGCTTGGTTTTGAATGGGCAATTAAGACCCATTAGGTTTGCACAAGACTTGCTCCCAGCAGATGAAAACTCATAGAACTGGTTTCTTGATATGGCTCAACACAGCCACCTGCAATTTTGGACTCTCCTTGAGGATGTGGCTATGGGGACTGTCTTGATGTGTGCCAACACTTTAAAATTTACCACTGTATTACTGGATAACAGAGCTTGAACCTGGGACCTTTTGTGCCCTGCCACTTAGCTATGGCCCTGCCCCAATGAGGGAATGATGGTTAGATTGCATTTGTCTTGTGCAGGCCTGCACTGAAACATACTAGACATGTTTCTTTATTAACAGTGCAATCCTATCCATGTGTACTCAGAAGCAAGTCCCAGTGGGTTCATTGGGGCTTAATGTGGTGCCAGTGTTTTTATGGCTGCAGCCTAAAAAACAAAAGATGCAAATTCCATTTATGTCTAGCATTGTAATTTAATAAGTTGTTTGAGCAAATTTCACATTGGAACATATGGTCTATATGATAGATCATGTGGGCCATCTTGCCACCAAATTATCTCTTTTGGGGATACAAAACATTTCATAATTGTTTGACAGAATAGTTGGATGGGTTAAGCAGGGGAAAGGTTGGGTTTTCTGAACTGTTTTACAGACAATGAAGTGATAACATTTATTGCTGGTGGTCATATTGTTCAATAACTTTTTATTTTTTTAAGTTTGTTTATGCTTAGTTTGGATGAAGCTAGTATTAGGCAAGTTTTATAATCAAATTTTCTCTTAACAAACATACTTTCCTTTTAAAAATAGGATCTACAAGTGACCTTACCAAAGTCTTTCCCATTTTTTAAAACTATAACTCCATGCAGTATTCTGTCTTGTTTGGACCTTTTGTTGTGCTTTCTTGCCAAGAGGTTTACTGGAAAATACAAAAAAAGTAATAATTAGATCTAGATTGTTCCTCCTTGAAGCATCATACAGGGTTTATAACTGTCTAGGTTTATTTTTAAGGGGGTGAAACAGCAGAAAATTGAGGATTTAATTATGTATCTAATTCTAAAATTTGGAAATGTTTCTGTTAAAATTGCAAGAGTTCACGAGCCAACGTTCATATCAGTTTTTGATTTTTATAGTCCTCAACACATTTGGCTTGTGCGTCTCAACTGGAGACATTCTAAAGTCAAATGACTTCAGCAGACATTTGCTGACTTGCTTTTTTCTTCTTCTTTATTGCTGTCACTTTTACCCAGATCTTTAGCTTATGCCTAAATCTGTCATGGTCCTCTTCACAAGTCCATGCATTGAGACAGAGAGAAAGCAAATACTGTATTGTGCATTTGAATCTTCCCAGGTCTTCGGTACCATTTTGGAGACTGCCCATGCCTAGTTGCAATAATGTGGACCTTTGCACTGCTACTGTTAGTTGTTTTTCAATGTCAACTTTCCAGAGGGAATTGCTAGCACATTCTGCACTTTGGAAACTTTCCCTGTGAAAACCTTTACCTTTACGTTTGCAGGACCATCACAACAAGGGGTGGGTGGGTGGTCTGTAAGAGCCTGGCCTTCTCAGGAATATTCCAGGCTCCTTGCCTGAATTTTTGGCATTCTTTAAATCAAAACAAAAGGAGTAAGAGAGAAATCCCAGCCCCCAGATGTCGCCTACTGGAGAGGGCTTTGATGAAGGTGCCCGTCCACTGGCATAGAGGAACTCTGCTACCACAGAGGCCCCCGCTGCACCCATAGAGAGCTCCATGGGCAGAAAGCTTGTGCTGGTGGTCCTGGTGGTGCTAGTGAGCATAGGGCCCTGGGGGGGGGTGAGGCAAGGTGAAGCCAGCTTTGCAACTACTGGATCTAAAACAGCTTCGTTCCTTTGAAAGGCCAGACTTGGGTTTACTTGGTTAGTTTCTAGTCCCATTTTATTTGTAAAACAATGGGAAAATAGCAGGTTTTTCTCCCCAGTTTTCAATAAGTAGCAAACTGGGGGCATGTCTACATGCGAGATTTATTGCACGCTCGTGATTGGCCTCTCATGGAAGTTTTCAGGTCCTTCACCTGATGTTGTCAATCTCCAGGAGGTCTCCTGCACTTTTCCCAATTTATCCCATTTAAAAAAAAATCGGAGATAAACTGGAATTAAAAAAAAAAATAAAGCAGGATATTGCCAGTGTGTAATGCCGGAATAGTGCTATAATTTGACCACTAGATGGTGTTGTTTCATTGAAAGTATAGAAAACCCCAGTAAGCCTGCCAAGAAAGGGTGTTTTCAATTCCATGTCACATGTTCGTCGTCGAAAAGAGCTCAGCCTAATCATGCCATGGAAACGGAAGCTGAAAGCCCCAATGAGGCTGTGGGATTTTTCCATAATGCAGAGAAGCCCTGCTCTCACGTTTCACTGCCTTTCACTGGCTAAAGAGTACAAAAGCACAAGGACAACTGAACAGCACTATTGAACACTTTTTAAAAAGTTTATAAAATTTAATTTATTTTATATTTGGGACTATTTATTTATTTTTTTATTACATGTCTATACCATCCAATAGCTGACGTTCTCTGGCGGTTTACAAAATATTAAAGCCTTAAAAACAGAATATAAAACAAAATATGAAAATCATTTACATACCAAAACAATTAACAATACAAATCCCAGGACTGGTGAACACCAAAATGTAGTAGGGCCAAACTACATCTTTTATTGAATACGTGAACATATTTAATGTATTTGGGGAAGGTAGGGATTGAACCTGGTGCCTTCTGCATGTGGATCCTGTACTCTACCACTGAGCAGCAATAAGCCAATAAAACCAGGAGCAATAAAACAAGGAAGTAACTGCATTGTAGTTACCAAGCAAATAAAACACAATTTTAACCTAGTGTGCAAAGCTTTTATTTGGCCTGTTGTAGTGACATACACAGAGGGCTGCCTAGAGAAGCACTGAAAAATAGTCCACTCATATATACTTTGTCGATAGCAATTTGCTTTTTAACTTTTCAAGTTATCATTAGTTGATCTGCAGCTGTTTTGTTAAAAGCAGCTTGTAGTGCAACCTTATGATGATGTTTTAACATTAATGTGACAAGCTAATTTCAAGAGAATCATGTAGGCTGGACAAAAGGCATCTGCCCTGTATACCACCCTAGCTGCACCATGGGATGCTACAAGATTCTGTTGGTTTCTTAAGAGGTACAGGCCAATAGCTGGATGGCAGCTCAAAGTCGCAGAAAAGCTTGAAGATATATTCTAAGGGGCAGAGCCAAAATGCCCCAAATACCAGCATATTTTAGCTTAAAGCTCTTACTGCCATTAACTAAGCATTAGGACATGCCTTTCAACCTTTTAGAAAGTTTAGAAACTGCGGGAAAGCCGGGAAAACACAAAATAACCAGCGGTTGGGGGAAAGGGGTGGGGCCATGGGGAGAGGGTGTGGACATCTGAGGAACCTGGAGGGCTGGATTTAGACCCCATGTGGCCTGCAGGCATAAGGTTCAACACCCCTGGTGTAAGGCATGGCCGTAGTTCATGCTGCATTCTGAGAACCGTTATTGTTTGCTCCCTACTCTTCCCTGGCTTCTTTGGGCTAAAAGTGATTTTTAAAAAAGTTTTATGTGATCGGTGGTTCAGAAAGCCTTGTTTCAGTACTGTTTCTGGCCATTTTCTCTCTCGTCCACCCCATTGTCTTATCTACAACTGGAGGATCTTTCTTCTTTTTAAACAAGTATTTGGTTGATTTGCATCAATTAAGGAAAATAAGTGTTTTTAAAAATTTATTACAAAAACCCACATACGGAATTTCAAGAGGACGAAACAGTGTAAAAAAATCAGGAAAGATTATTTCGGGACAAAGTGTGTGGCGATATGAAATTAGAAAAGTGCCCCCCTCCTTATTAAACGTTCATTAAAAGTTCAGATTTCCATAGCCTTGATTTATATTTTGGATTAGGCTGGGATGCAAATTCCAACGAATTCATTATTGGTCTGAAATTCCAAAGCCTATATGTGATTGTTATAATAATAAACATATTTAGGAGGGGGATGCTCTTTTTAAGTTTATATGTCATACTTAAACAGGCACATGTCTGGATACAGCTGTGGGAACTGAGCCATGAAACTGAACACAGGGCATAGTCAAATTACAGAATTCAGTACCATAGGACCTAGTGATGACAGCCAACTTGGATGGCTTTAAAAGGAGATTAGACAAATTCATGGAGGATAAGGCTATCAATGGCCACTAGTCATGATAGCTATATCATATAGCTTTCACTATGTCATAGCTTTCACTATGCCTCTGAACCCTAGTTGCTGGGGAACACAAGCAGGAGGGTGCTATTATGCTCATGCCCTGCTTGTGGGCTTCTCATAGGCATCTAGTTTGTTTGTTTGTTTATTTCATTTTTATACTGCCCAATAGCTGAAGCTCTCTCAGCAGTTCACAAAAATTGAAGCCACAAAGTACAGCAAAAGGAACAGAATGCCAGGCTAGATAGGCCATTGGGCTGATCCATCTTGGCTGTGCTTACATTCTTAAACTGAGATTTCTCATGGAGCAGTAGAGACATTTGTCTAAGTGGTGTTTGATGTTTCCACAGGTCCTGTGGTGGAATAGCTGATGCTATTATACTAACTGTTCATCTCCCTAAAGCCAAATTCAAATGTTCATATTTCATAAATAAAATGATTTTTGTTGGCTGTGAGATGTGGGTGCTGAGATGATGAATTTATTTTGTTACAACTGGAGCTGTTCTTGCAGCCAGTGGTTCCTATGATTGGATCAGCTATATGACTTTTGGCTCATGTTGTGGAGCAGCTGTCAGCTTACTTGTATTCTGATTCTTATTTTGAGGGTTTAAGCAATGTTCAGGGGTCATGGCAGCACTTGGATCAGGGGCAGAGAATTTTAGAGTGATCTACTGTCTCACTTGTGAGGCGTTAACTTCCTTAGCAGTAAACATTGCGTTTCTGAGAGAATAGGTCGGCTTTCAGTAACTGGCAACACCTGGCAACAAATTGCAACTGCCAAAAGGAATTTCAGAGCCAAGAGTCAAGGGGGGGAAATATTTTTGGGAAAACAAAATACAAGGAGGTCAGGACCAGATTTTTTTTAAAGTACTTCACATGTTAGCTTGAGGCTTGCAGATGAATCAATATGTTGTCAGTAGCAAACACTTCCATGTTCTACTGCATTGTTTAGTAATGAATTTTTGCTCCTTTTCTTACCATATTCCTAGAGATAAATGGTTGATTAAGGTGATCCATGTTTTTACAAATACAATTTAGATTTTCCAGCTACTCCACAGAGGCATTTCCTGATGGTTGTCTCCCCAGTAATGACAATGCATGGCTAAAACTCTGCATAATAGATGCTGTTTCAGCAAGAAACTCGCAAGGAGGATTTAGGCAAGCTACTCTCTCATAACCTCTGCCCAATCCCATTGGTAATTTGGGTGGGGGGAACTCATATTGGCTTACCTTACAGGAATGTTTTAAGGATTACTGAGATTATGCCTGTGTAGCATTTTGAAATGAACGATATAAATGCGAAATACTAGTCATATATTGTTGTTGTTGTTCAGTCGTTCAGTCGTGTCCGACGCTTCGTGACCCCATGGACCATAGCATGCCAGGCCTTCCTGTCCTGCGCTGTCTCCCGGAGTGTGCTCAAGTTCATATTCATTGCATCGGTGATGCTATCTTGCCATCTCATCCTCTGCCGTCCCCTTCTCCTTTTGCCTTCAGTCTTTCCCAGCATCAGGGTCTTTTCCAGAGAATTTTCTCTTCGCATTAGGTGGCCAAAATATTTGAGCTTCAGCTTCAGTATCTATCCTTCCAATGAGCACTCAGGGTTGATTTCCTTTAGTATGGACTGATTTGACCTCCTTGCAGTCCAGGGGACTCGTAAGAGTCTTCTCCAGCACCACAGTTCGAAAGCATCAATTCTTCGGCGCTCAGCCTTCCTTATAGTCCAGCTCTCACAGCCATACATTACTACTGGGAAAACCATAGCTTTGATTAGACGGACCTTTGTCGGCAAGGTGATGTCTCTGCTTCTTACTATGCTGTCTAGGTTGGCCATAGCTTTCCTCCCAAGGAGCAAGCGTCTTTTAATGTCATGGCTACAGTCACCATCTGCGGTGATCTTGGAGCCCAAGAAAGTAAAATCTGTCACTGCTTCCATTTCTTCCCCTTCTATATGCCAGGAAGTGATGGGGCCAGATGCCATGATCTTAGTTTTTTTAATGTTGAGTTTCAAACCAGCTTTTGCACTCTCCTCTTTCACCCTCAACAAGAGGCTCTTGAGATCCTCTTCACTTTCTGCCATTAGGGTGGTATCATCTGCATATCGGAGGTTGTTGATAATTCTCCCGGCAATCTTAATTCCGACCTCTGATTCATCCAACCTGGCATTTTTCATGATGTACTCTGCATATAAGTTAAATAAGCAGGGTGACAATATGCAGCCTTGTCGTACTCCTTTCCCAATTTTGAACCAATCGGTTGTTCCCTACCTGGTTCTTACTGTTGCTTCTTGACCCTCATACAGGTTTCTCAGGAGACAGGTAAGGTGGTCTGGTACTCCCATCACTGTAAGAATTTGCCAGTTTGTTGTGATCCACACAATCAAAGGCTTTAGCGTAGTCAATGAAGCAGAAATAGACGTTTTTCTGGAATTCTCTTGCTTTCTCCATGATGCAGCGAATGTTGGCGATTTGATCTCTAGTTCCTCTGCCTCTTCGAAACCCAGCTTGTACTTCCAGTAGTTCTCGGTTCGCATACTGCTGAAGCCTAGCTTGTAGGATTTTGAGCATCACCTTGCTGGCATGTGAAATGAGCGCAATTGTGTGGTAGTTTGAACACTCTTTGGCGTTGCCCTTCTTTGGAATTGGAATGTAAACTGACCTTTTCCAGTCTTGCGGCCATTGTTGAGTGTTCCAAATTTGTTGGCATATTGAATGCAGCACTAACAGCATCATCTTTTAGGATTTTAAATAGCTTAGCTGGAATACTGTTATCTCCACTAGCTTTGTTGTTACTAATGCTTCCTAAGGCCCACTTGACTTCACTTTCTAGGATGTCCGGCTCAAGTTCAGTGACCGCACTATCATGGCCATCAGGGACATTCAGATCTTTCCTGTATAGTTCTTCTGTGTATTCTTTCCACCTCTTCTTAATCTCATCTGCTTCTGTTAGGCCCCTGCCTTCTTTGTCCTTTATCATGCCAGTCTTTGCACAAAATGTTCCCTTGAGATCTCTGATTTTCTTGAAGAGATCTCTATTCTTTCCCATTCTATTGTTTTCCTCGATTTCTTTGCATTGTTCATTTAAGAAGGCCTTCTTGTCTCTCCTTGCTATTCTCTGGAACTCTGCATTCAGTTGGATATATCTTCCCCTTTCTCCCTTGCTTTTCGCTTCCCTTTTTTCCTCAGCTACTTGTAAAGCCTCATCAGACAGCCACTTTGCTTTCTTGCATTTCTTTTTCTTTGGGATGGATTGAGTTGCTGCCTCCTGAACAATGTTACGGACCTCCGTCCATAGTTCCTCAGGCACTCTGTCTATCAGGTGTAATCCCTGAAATCTATTCCTCACCTCCACTGTGTATTCATAAGGGATATGATTTCGGTCATACCTGAACGGTTTAGTGGTTTTCCCTACGTTCTTCAATTTAAGTCGAAATTTTGCAACAAGAAGCTCATGATCTGAGCCACAGTCAGCTCCAGGTCTTGTTTTGACTGACTGTATAGAGCTTCTCCATCTTTGGCTGCAAAGGACATAATCAATCTGATTTCGATATTGACCATCTGGTGATGTCCATGTGTTGAGTCGTCTCTTGTGCTGTTGGAAAAGAGTGTTTGCTATGATCAGCGTGTTCTCTTGGCAAAACTCTATTAGCCTTTGTCCTGCTTCATTTTGTACACCAAGGCCATGCTTGCCTGTTATCCCGGTGATTTCTTGACTTCCTACTTTAGCATTCCAATCCTCTATGATGAAGAGGACATCTTTTTTTGGTGTTAGTTCCAGAAGGTGTTGTAGGTCTTCATAGAACCGATCAACCTCAGTCATATATAGTAATAGTGAATTCACCTCTCCAAGTGCCAGTGATACGACTCCATTTCCTAGTAGCTAAGATGCCATCACACATGCAAAAGACAGAAGTATCAGTAGGCTCAGGGGAAGTGCAAAACTACTTTAAAAAAAAAGCAAGTAAGAGGAGGGGAACCCCGAAAACAGCCCAATGAGGACTTGAGCATACTTGGTGGCCATGGAGTGCTGGCTGAGTGTCAGGGGAAATTTTCTGAAAACTGGCTAGGAAAGGAAATTGAATGGAGTATCCTGGAGAGGGGCACGGAACAAGAATACTCCACACTGCAACATTTTGTTGCAGGTCCCATGTGTTGTTAATATTTGAATACAGTAATTTCAGTCCATTAGGTTCTTTCCTTATTGCAGTATTGAAAAGGCTAATTTCTACTGAACGTTTAATATCCTTACACTGCTGAAAATGAGGGATTTATATTCAGAGCATGCATTTCAGGCTGTAACCTTTTTTTTTTTTTCAAAGAAGCTGAGCCAGCCATTTCATGCTTTTGTGTTTTAAATCCTTGGCAGCAAAAGGCAGGTGTCGTTATGCTCATTATGGCAAGTGATGGTAGATGGACTCTAGGAGGTGGAGCCCAGCAATTTTGGGTGGGTCAGGGGTTAGGCCCAATGCAGAACATCTTCACCTCAGGAGTGGGCAAACTCTTTCACCCCAAGGGCCAAATTCCTTTTCAGATAAGCTCTTGGGGGCCATGATGATGTGATGGGTGTGGCCAAAGCAAAGGGGATGGGGCCAAAATACCCCCCCCCCAGCATATTGTAGTGTCAGGAGGTCACCTCTGCTGCTTTCTGAGATCCTCAGGTAGCCAGAATCAACACGCAGACAGTAGGGCTCTTTTTCAAGGCTTTATTCCCATTCAGCCTAATGACGCTTACAGATGCAAATTGTTTGATCCTGCGAGTGAGACTTAAGAGAGCTGACTACTCAGGGCTTCTAACCTTAGAAATCAGTTGATCTCTGTTTGGAGGGGAAGGCAGGAAACCTCTGTACTTAGGAGCTAGGAGAAGAGAGTCCACCCCTTTCCTGTGAGGCATTGGGGCGCTGCTGTTGCCATCATGCCAAGCGGGCTGAGCGCCTCCTCTCAGTGCCCGCCATCTCGCACTTGACGGTGTGCCGGCGCCTAGCATCCAGAAACTGCTGTTGCTCCTCCCTCTCCCTGCCAGGGTCACTATCACTCTCAGGAAGTGTACCGGGAGGGGCTCTCCCCCGGCTGCGCCTCTGAACGGCGCGCAGGTTCCTCTCCCACGGTTTCTATCTCTTCCTCAGAATCAGAACTGCTTTGGGGCTCTCTGGGCTCTGATCCAATCCTGACATCATCCCCGCTCCCATGTGGCCCCCCTTCATGCCCCCCCTGGAGCCCCAGGCTTGTGGGGGTATCATTGGTAGAAGCGTTGCAGCAGCAAAGGGGCATGCAGTTTGCCAGCGGTCTCCCAGGAACGTTCGTCCAGTCCATAGCCTTTCCAGTCCACTAAATATTGCAGGCACTCGTGGGAAAGGCGTGAGTCCAGGATCTCAGCAACTTCAAACTCCTCCCCCCCTCCGCCAGCACCAGGGTCGGGGGCGGGGGGAGCAGACTGAGCGATGGGGGTCATCAGAGACCAGGGGGTAAAGTAACAAGCGATGAAAAACAGGATGCACTTTCATGGAGGGGGGAAGACCCAGGCAAAAAGCGATAGGGTTAATCTGGGCCGTAATCTGGAAAGGGCCTGTGCGACGTTGCTCAAGCTTTTTTGTGGGAGAGTGAGAGGGGAGGTAGCAGGTGGACAACCAAACCCAGTCCCCCAGCTGCAGGGACGGACCTGGCTGGTGACGCCGATCCGCAGTTTCTTTGTACGTCGCTTTCGCTTGACCGATGGAGTCCCGTAAAAGGTGGTGCACCGAGCACAGCTCCTCTAAAAACTCACGGGCCACGGGCACCGAGGATGGCCCAAGCGAGGAAGGGAAGGCCTTAGGATGGTACCCAAAATTGGCAAAAAAAGGGAGTCTGGCGTGTAGATGCATGGCAGGCATTGTTATAAGCAAATTCTGCCAAAGGCAGCAGGGAAAACCAATCATCTTGTTGGTAGTTTACATCACAGCGTAAGTATTGCTCTAGAGTTGCATTGGTACGTTCGGACCGGCCATCCGTCTGGGGGTGGTGAGCAGAGGAAAGGCGTAGCGACACATTGAGTAGCCCCAGTAGTTTCTTCCAGAAATGGGTGGTGAACTGGGCCCCCCTATCCGAAATGAGCCCCTCTGGCCATCCATGGAGACGGAAAACATGCACCAAAAAGAGCTCTGCCGTCTCCCTGGCCGTGGGCAAACCGGCGCATGAGATGAAGTGAGCCATCTTAGAAAACAAATCCACCACCACCAGAATGGTAGTCTTACGTTGTGAGCGAGGCAAGTCGGTGATGCAGTCGAGGAAAAGCAACTTCCAAGAGCCCGAGGGGGTAGGCAGGGGGTGAAGTAAGCCCACTGGTTTGCCCAAGGGGGCTTTCGCCCGCTGACAGGTCGTGCAGGAAGCGACATAGGTCTTGATGTCCCGACACACTCGGGGCCACCAAAAATCCTGTGTCACCCCATGTAGGGTCTTGGTGAAGCCAAAATGCCCAGCGGTGGGGGAATTGTGGCACTGATGGAGGACTTTTTCGCGGAGGGCTTTAGAAAGCACATACACCTGACCAGAATGGTAAAGCAATCCACCTTGCAGGGAAAAGGGGGTTGAGCGGGGGGGCAGACGCTAGCCCCAAGCCCTCCACCTTCTTGCGGACAAAAGAATCCTGAGCTTGTTCCATGCGAAGGAGCTCCTCCCAAGAGTGAGACACCACCGCCACTGCCAGACTGTCGGGGGGGGGGATCAGAGTGGGGGAGGGACTCTCCTCACTCCCTGGCTGGAGGTCTGGCTTACGAGAGAGGGTGGCAGCCTGCTGGTTGTCGCCGGCCTTCACTTGGCAGATCTTCAGATTGGATCAGGAAAAAAAGACCACCTAATCTGCCGCTGATTTAAGGTGCGGGCTGTTTGGAGGTGTTCCAAGTTGCAATGATCAGTTCTGACTTTGACGGGGTGTTGCTCCCCTTCCAGAAGCTGATGCCACATCTCCAAGGCTGACTTAATCGCTAACAGCTCCTTCTCCCAGATGGTATAATTCCGCTCAGACATGCTTAACTTCCTGGAGTGGTAAGCGCAGGGTTTCAACTCCCCGCCCACCTGACTTGGCTGGAAAAGCACAGCCCCTACTGCAAAGTCAGACGCATCAGTTTGCACTACAAAAGGCCTCCTCGGGTCAGGGTGCAACAGGATTGGCTCAGAACTAAAAAGCCTCTTAAGTTGCTTGAAACACTGGTGGGCCAAGGCAGTCCAACGAAAAGGAGATTTCTTGCCCTTAAGGAGGTCCATGAGAGGAGATGTCAGTCTAGCATAGCCAGGCCGAAACTTCCTGTAGAAGTTGGCAAAGCCCAGGAAACGCTGTAAGTCCTTCTTTGTGGATGGAGCCTGCCAGGAAAGGACGGCCTGGACCTTTGCAGGATCTCTCTTGATGCCGTCAGCTGAAATAATGTAGCCAAGAAAGTCCAAGGATGTCAAGTCAAATGCACATTTCTCCAGCTTGACAAAGAGACGGTTTTCGCAGAGGCACTGCAAAATGGCTGTGACACGGCACAGATGGTCGTGGGGGCCAGCAGAAAATACAAGTACATCATCCAAATAATGAGGAAAGTGTCCAAATAGTCCTTGAAGATGGCGTTCATAATCGCAAAAACATGGGGGGGGCCCCCGCAGGTGAGTCCAAAAGGCATCACCAAGTATTCGTACGCCCCGTACCGGGTTCCGAAACAGGTCTTCCACTCATCCCCCTCCCAGATATGCATCAGGTTGTAGGCGCCACACAGGTCCAATTTGGTGAAAATCTTGGCTCGCCCCAGGCGCGCAAGCATCTCAGGGATCCGGGGGAAGGGGTATTTGTCAGGGATAGAGACCGAGTTGAGGGCTCTATAGTCGTGCATGGGACAGAGCTCTCCCATCTTCTTGCGAACAAACATCGTCGGGGCGCAGGCAGGGGAGGTGGAGGGGCGAATGAACCCCCAGCAGAGATTGGTGTCCAGAAACTTCCGCAGAGCTTGAAGTTCTGGCTCTGACATGGAATACAGCTGGCCTGCTGGGATGGTGGCACCCGGGATCAGGTTAATGGCACAAAGGAGTGGTGGGGGCGGGGAGCTGGTCGGCCTCCTTCTTGTCGAAAACATCCTGGAACTCCGCATACTTCTCTGGGAGAACAACTGGAACAGAAGAAACGCTTGGGGAAGAAGGGGAGGGGTCGGAAAGGGTTAAGGCCTGGACTGGGGCCACTGCCTTGTCTGGGAAGCAATGCTGCAAGCAGTAAGGAGAAGAGGACTGCACTTGACGAAGCTCCCAAGAAATCTGAGGATTGTGCTTAGAGAGCCAGGAGACGCACAGCGCGATAGGGTATTGAGGAACCCTGGCCAGGTGAAATTGAACCTGCTCAACATGGGCCTGGGAACACAGAGTGATTGGAGCTGTAATCCGAGTAACCGCTCCTGAAGAGAGGGGACGCCCGTCGATGGTCTCCACCCTCAACGGGGTAGGGAGGGGCAAAGCAGGAATGTTGCGCTGCCGAGCAAAATCTTCATCCATGAAACATGTAGCCCCAGAGTCCACCAGCACCAGGACTTCCTCCCCCCCACACTGGGAGGACTTGAGGTGTACAGGAAGGAGCAGATGGGAGGGTGGGGGGGGTTCAAGGAAGGCGCCCCCGGGTGTGGAGCAGGCCCCTGCACTGGAGACCCCCAACGGGCTTGGAGGGTGGTCTGGTCAGGCTAGCGAGCATGGAGGAGGAGGAGGAAGCGGGGCCGACCTGGCAAAGTGCCCCTGCTTTCTGCACCGAAAACAATGATGCTCAGTGCACCGCCTGTCCAACTCCTCTGGCGACGGTGCAGCTCAGGTGGCTCCCAGTTGCATCGGGGTTTCCTCTGCCCCCGTTGCATGGGGGGGGTAGAGGGGGCAGCAGCCGGGGGGGGACGGGAGGAGGGAAATCTTGGCCACTGGAGTGCCATCTGGTCTGTTGGCGCTCCTTCAGGCGACTGTCAATTTGTAAACAGGATTGGATGAGCTGTGCCAGATTAGGTGGGACGGGCGCGCGTGCCAACTCATCCAAGATCTCGTTGTTCAAACCGTCCAAAAATTGGGTCACCAGAGCGGCATCATTCCACTGTAGATCCTGCATCAGCAAGCGAAAAGTGGTCGCATAGCGGGAAACTGAATCTTGCCTTGCTTGAGGTGGTGAATGTCCCGAGTAGCTGTCTGTGCATGAAGGGGATTACCAAAAAACTCCGCCATAGCCGTCATGAAACCTGGATAGTCTCCCAGCAAGGGGTCATTAGCAAGAAGAAGAGACGAAGCCCAATTAGCTGCCATGCCGGAAAGCAGGTTAATGACAAACCTCACACGAACTTGATCCGTCAGGAAATCCTCAGGCCAGGTGCAGAAACTGCAAAAACGACTCCTTTCACCCAAGAACTTCTCCGGCAAGGCCACCGGGCACTTGTGTCGGGGGGGAATGGGAGGCGAATGGGCTGAGCACCAGCCTGCAAGGCCTGAACAGCAGTCGCCAGTTGAGTGACTTGATCACACAGCGCCTGGTTCTCCTGCGTCAGAGTGGTCAAAACCTGCTCCGTGGCACTGTTCCAGAAGGCGTAGGAGGAAAAGAAAAAGGAACAGAGATCAAGCTGTCAGGAGGTCCCCCCTGCTGCCTTCTGAGATCCTCGGGTAGCCAGAATCAACACGCAGAAAATAGGGCTTTTTTCCAAGGCTTTATTCCCATTCAACGTACTGATGCTTACAGATGCAAATTGCTTGATCCTACAAGTGAGACTTAAGAGAGCAGCCTACTCGGGGGTCCTAACCTTAGAAATCAGTTGATCTCCATTTGGAGGGGAAGGCGGGAAACCTCTGTACTTATGAGCTAGGAGGAGAGAGTCCACCCCTTTCCCGTGGGGCATCGGGGCGCTGTGCGCCAAGTGGGTTGAGTGCCTCCTCTCAGCGCCCACCATCTCGCACTTGATGGTGTGCCGGCGCCTAGCATCCAGAAACTGCTGTTCTATACAGCCTAATAGACAAAGCTCTCTCGGTGGTTTACAAAGATTAAAACCTTAAAATACATTATTACGCATAATAAAAACTGTTTACTTACAAACATATAAACAGACAGCACACGTGTATGTGTGCGTGCACACACACACACACAAACAATGTTACTGATCAACAATAAGAAATATTCATGAATATATATGTTGTATAACTGTTCAGAATAAAGTCCGGGAATTGATGAAGCTTCCGAAAGAGTAGGAAAAATTCAGTAAACTGACAAAGTTCATTTTTGAGGTCTCCTGAAGTTCACAGATGATGAGGAAACAGGCTGCTCCTTGGAGGCCAAAGAAGAGATACTAATACTTGGGCTAAATCTTTCTCCAGGACAGAAATACCTGGGGTCCAAAACAGGCATTACTTTAAATCTTTATCTAGCAGCTGCATCTTTTTAATTTTTTACTCTAGAGTAGGCACAAGGGGCCCACTCTGGATAAGGACACTAGCAGGGGATGGGGGCTTTTAAGATCCAGATTGGGGTCTCTGCACCTACTCTAAAGTAAAAATGAAAAAAGGTGTATTTTACAGTTTGAATAAATCAAGTTTGTCTTGATCTGCATACATAGAAATAGCTACACCAACCATAATGTCATTATTATGTATTTGGATAATTTTGCCCACTTTCTCTTTCTGTCTGATTTTAAAGCACAGATTGACGACGATTTTGTGCTGGATCCAGGCTAGGTTAGTTGCACTTAAGTCCCACTGAAATGAATGTCAAAAGCTAGTCATGATTTAGGTGCCATTAATTTCACTGAAATCAGTGGAACCTCAGTTCAGTGAACTGACAGTGCAGTCCTATGCATGCTTATGTATTGACTTCAGTGGAGCTTACTCCCAAGTAAATGTGCATAAGATTGCAGCCTTAGTCTGAGTCCAATGCTTTGTTTTTGTTTTGTTTAATTAAAATATTTTATTTTTAAATTTTATTTAAGACATTTGTATGCCACCTTTAGGTGAAAAACCCTCTTAAGGCAGTTCCCCAAACTGATATAGACACAGGTCTATACCTCCATCTCTCTTTTCTCTCCTCTTTCTGTTCAGGCAGAAGAATTTTATTTATTTAGATTTAGTTTTAGGGTACTGACATTAGTGAAAGTTCCAATCAGAAGGAAGGTAGCAGAAATGTTACTATAACTAGAATTACGAAAATACCCAGGCAGCAAACAATAATTAACAAAACAGAACCAAACTTAAAATATTTCATAAATATACAAAAACATTATTAATAACACAAAAACAGTAGCAGAAAGGCAGTAGTAGAGAATAACAGCACAAAAAGCCTGCTGGAAAAGCCTATGTATGTGTATGTACCATTCACCAGTGTATTCATTCAAAGTAGCTTTTGCCACCCCAAAGCTTGCCTGTTTTTCTTGTTGCAAAGCAATTCAGCACAATCGCAAAATTGATTCTTCAATATTTGTTATTATTGTTCTCCATCTCTCTTTCCACAAGGTAGTCCATTAGATCAACTGTGGTGGAGGAAAACAGTTTTAAAATACAGACGTTAAACTATATTAACATACAGGAAAAAGTACCACAATTTCTACCACAACCCAGAAGGCTCTATTACACATGCGTACCCACCAACTTCACATGGTAGGTGGCACATAGCAGGGATTCTGATATAAATATGTACATTTGGGAGAAGTGGATGTGAGATAAGTTGCAACCATTTAAAAACCAAATACATTCAAAGAGCAGTATTTCAAGACAGAAATTCACCAAACTCAGAGTAACCCCTAAACCCTGTTCTTGATATTCATTTAAGAGGATCAGGAATCTCCTGGCCCCTTCCACCTGGCTTTCAGTGGTAATGGTAGGATGATGGCATTACTGCTGTTGTCACTATTCAAAGTGAGGCCCGCTACCGCTAGCACTTCCTCTTTTCATACGAAGTTTGCCCTAAATGTGATCAGCATAGTTGTAGCCATAGGTTAAAGCAAAAGCCAGAAAAACAATCAGTAATATTTGGGGCTGCAACCTTTTAACAGTATGTTAATCAACTAAAGTTTCAGTTGCTTAATTGGTGGAGGGGCAATTTTACTTGGTAGGCCTGAGAGTTGAGGTCACACTTGTTTTTGTTTTTTGTTTTGTCTTTTGAAGTAATTTCAATTCTGTGTGTCAGTATATAACAGGCAGTGAATAAGCAAATATTAAGGATGGCCCTTCTTGCTGACAATAACTAATAGCTTTTGTTTTATCAGATTTTAAGTTACGTTACACTTCCTTCAGTATCTTAAAAATGAAACTGGTATAGACCCGGTTCAGACTTATGCTCCCAGTCCAACCAACAATGGTTTGTTGGACCAGGAAGAGATGAGCTCTACAATCCCTCCTGTCTTTCATTCACCTGGATACAGAGGAGACTTCTTGGATTGTTAAACCATAGTTTCTCCATGATGTCCAAACCAGGAAACTATGATTTGAAGACTCTCTACAAACCAGAATTATGTAATGCCAGAATCTCAAGGTCTGGTTCAAACTTAATGTTTGTGGTCTAATAAGCAGTGGTTTGGTGGAGGAAGAACAAGTGATGGGCTCAAGTACCCTTTTTTTCCCCCTTCCTTTCCCTCTTCCTGTTGTGCAAACCACAGTTCATTACACATTCAGGTCTGGAAGGAAGGTTCTTCTATAGGAAGAACTGTTAGTGAGCTACTTATCTTGAATTGTCCCAAGCTAGGTTTTCTTGAGCATTTGAATGTTTCACACAAATTGGAATAAATTCAAGTTGCACGGTAGCAATGCTTAGTGAATTTCACCTGTGACAGCAGACATTCATGTTTGCACAATTCTTTTTAACTTATATATTTTATATTTTAAAAACCTGAAACCGTAAGCAAGACTGGTTTAGTGTTTTTAAAGCTATGATGAATGTTTTCATGTTGGCCTCTCCAAATATGATGTGACTCTCCTGAGGCAGTCTCTGTGCCAGAAGTACAGCAAAGCTCTAGGCTCAGGGCATATGGAATAAAGATAGACTTTTAAGTTAAACAAATAATAATACAAATAGCTGCTGGCCTTACAAATTATCTTCTTTTCCTGTCCATTTCATACTTTTGTAGGACAACTTGTAGATAGTGAATATCAAGCACTGAAGACTCAGCAAAGGACTCTTTCAGTGTTTGTGCATATTTTGGGAGGAACCTAAAAGCGGTGGAGCACTTTCTTTGCATGCGAAAGGTACCAGGTGCAATGGCAGCACTTCAGCTTCAGTCTCAGCAAGGGTGGGCAACTCATGGCCCTCCAGATGTTTTGCCGTACAACCCGAATCAGCCCTAGCCAGCATAGTCAATGGTGAGGGATCATGGGAATTGTAGGCCAAAACATCTGGAGGGTCACAAGTTGCCCATCCCTGATTTAAAGGATCTTAGATGTGAGAAAGACCTCTGCTTGATACCTTGTCTGTTGCCAGAGTAGGCAATATTGAGCTACATGGATCAGTGGTCTGACTCAGTTTAGGTTAGAGGTGGAATGTGTATTAACACATTTATGTAGTGCACACAATTGAATCTACAAATTCAAATGCACACTTAAGAGTTACAAATAGAAAACTTGATTTAAATTAAACTAAACAGGGGCTTCTTTTGTTGGTAAGGATTTCAGTCAGTGATTTAAACCAACCTACCCTTGTAACATGCAAGGCCTAAGCATTGTTCCTTTGAGTCCAGTACAAACTTGTACCACAGGCTTCCCTCCCCCGTAGTATTCCTTGTTTGTTTTGGAAAATGGAAGGATGGTTTTTCATATCTCTTGGTCTAAGCTCCTTACAATTCTGGCTGCCTGATTTGTATTTATAGCCAGTTATGGCAATATAGTATATCCATTATATAAAAGTGATACATTTGCCTTTGGACATGGTTCTCCCTATTTCTGGGACGTAGTGCCAGTTCTTCTATGTACTCTGGAGCCAGAGACCTAACTCATTAACTCACATATGTTCTGGTGCCTGCAAATCCCGTCAGCTATTCTAAATTGGATCCCAGTGGCCCTGGGATCTCGATGCCCCTGGTTATTATGGTGCGTTCCACTCACTCCTGCTCCCAGTCAGATTCCACCCCTGTTAGCTCCTCCTGCCTGTACATAAGAAAAGCTAGCAGGAACTAAGGAATCCTGTCATTCTTGAATCCTATAGACTTGCAGTTCTTGAAAGAGCATGCCACATAATTCCCTTCCATGCAATTAAAGGGAAGAAGAGCCTTGCCACTGGTCCCACCCCCAACATCATGCCTGTCCTGGCTCCAGCTCCTGACCTCTGGGTATTGGTAAAGGTCTGAAGTTCTGTATTCGTGGAGGCTTCTGGATGTGATAGAGAGCCCTGATGGAATGGAGGAGCATCAACAAGTACAGCCAGCTAATCCTTCAGACCTTTGCTTAGTGTGCAAAGGTTGGGGAGGGGGCTGAGCCAGGAGAACAGGCATAAAGTGTGTGTGTATGGGGAGGGCGGTGCCATTAGTGCAGTTCAGCTTCCTTTTAATCACAAGGAGTCCTTAGTAATTAACATGTGAAGGGGGCTATAGTGTGGCGCTCTCTCTCTCTCTCTCTCTCTCCCCCCCCCCCTACTTGCAGCATAAGTACATTCTTTTTCCAGTGTTAGTCCAGTGAAGTCCCATTCTTTTCACTGGGTATACTCTAAGTAGGACTAGCATTGTATGTAACCCGAAACAGTCTTGATCCAATAAACCATGGTTTAGTTTTTGCAGTACAATGGTTAGTCTCAAGGGGCCTGGATGGTAGTTCTCATGAACTGAAACACATCTCAGAATTATCAGCAACACTCAGTGGTTCCATGACAGGCAAACTGATATGGAACATTCCCCAAGAGTAGGAAGGTTTGAAAAACAGTGCTCTATACATGATTTTGTAGGATGAAGAGGTGAATATTTACTTAATCAGAGAAGGAATTAAAAAAAAAAATCTTCTCCAGTGAGTAGCATTCTGCAAACGAAAAATTGACTACAAACAAGAACCTTCCGAACATTTTTATATTTTGTAGAAGAGATCCTTAATGGATCATAATCTGATTTCCATCATGGAAATTAAATTTTACAGGCGCCACAATCATTGGGAGTTTTGTGTGTGTATGTGTTTGTTTTGCTGCATTGGGAGAAAAAAAATCCAAGCAAAGCCTCTCAAATGAGTAGAGGGAGCAAGGCTTGCACTTTTGAAACATTGAAGCAGAGTAATGTCTAAGCCAGAACACTGGATTTGAACCTCTAATGGATTTGTGTGCCTTTCTGATGTTTTGACTAAAGGCCTGTATACCTGATCCCTAACAATCAGCAGTGGCTTGCTTTTAATTTAGTGGTCTGCTGCAAGAAATGAACATTTTCACAGCTGTTAAATAGTAGTTACGTTGGTTTCAAAGAAGCACCCTGAAGGTCTGTATGGTAATCACAAAGCATTGGTGGTCATTGTGTTGTGTTTGAACAGCCCACTTATCCACCATGGTAGTTTCCTAGAGGTAATGACCCAAAGTAGACTAATAAACCCTTTCATGGTGTAGCAGCTCTTTCATCTCCATCCTTTACTTTATTGATCTTCACTGAAGCACTGAATGGCTTTGTAGTATAATTGCACTTAAGAAGCCATGTATGGATGCTCTTGTGATCACCAGTTTGGTGGGAGTAACAATCTAACATACAGGAACTGCTGAAGACAACAATTTGAAGTTAGGTAACTGAATAAATGTGGGAATTTCAAACTTGGAAAACATCTACTGCCTTTGGAATTATCAAAGACCTAAAGAGCATTGGACCTTAAAGAATATGCCCAGCCCCATAACCCTGCCCCCTTAAGACATTAGGCTGGCTCTAGGAACAGGGATTTCTCTTTTGTAATGTCTGCCTTAGAATAATAGAATAGCAGGGTTGACAGGAGCCTATAGGACCATTGCGTCCAACCCCCTGCTCAATGCAGGAATCCAAGTCAAAGCATCCCTGACAGATGGCTGTCCAGCCTCGTCTTGAATGCCTCCAGTGTGGAAGAGCCCACCACCACCCTAGGTAATTGGTTTCATTGTTGTATTGCTCTAACAGTCAGGAAGTTTTTCCTGATGTTCAGCCAGAATCTGGCTTCCTGTAACTTGAGCCCATTATTCCGTGTCCTGCATTCTGGGATGATCGAGAAGATATCCTGGCCTTCCTCTCTGTGGCAACCTTTCAAGTACGTATGTATGTATGTATTTTTTCATTTCATTTCTATACCGCCCAATAGCCGAAGCTCTCTTGAAGAGCGCTATCATATCTCCCGCAGTCTTCTCAACGTTACAGATGCCTAGTCCTTTCAGTCTCTCCTCATAGGGCTTTGTTTCCAGTCCCCTGATCATCTTTGTTGCTCTTCTCTGAACCTTTTCCAGCTTGTCTGCATCCTTCTTAAAGTGTGGTGCCCAGAATTGGACACAATACTCAAGATGAGGACTAACCAGTATTGAGTAGAGGGGAATTAGTACTTCATGTGATTTGGAAGCTATACTTCTATTAATGCAGCCCAAAAGAGCATTTGCCTTTTTTGCAGCTACATCACATTGTTGGCTCATATTCAGCTTTTGATCGACAACAATGCCAAGACCCTTCTCACTTGTAGTATTGTTGAGCCAAGTATCCCCCATCTTTTAACTGTGCATTTGGGGTTCCCCCCCCCCCAGGTGCAGAATTTGGCATTTATCCCTATTAAATTTCATTCTGTTGTTTTCTGCCCAGCACGCCAGCCTATCAAGAGCACTTTGAATTTTGTTTCTGTCTTCTGGGGTATTAGCTATCCCGCCCAATTTTGTGTCATCTGCAAATTTGATAAACATTCCCTGCACCTCCTCATCCAAGTTATTCATAAAAATGTTGAAGAGCACTGGGCCCAGGACTGAGCCCTGCGGTACCCCACTCGTCACCTCTCCCTAGTTTGAGAAGATCCCATTGATAAGCAGTCTTTGAGTCTGATTCTGTAGCCTGATACTTGTTTCATCTAGCCCACTTTGAGCTAGTTTGCTAATCAGGAGATCATGGGGTACTTTGTTGAAAGCTTTGCTGAAGCTGAGGTATATTATGTCCACAGCATTCCCACAGTCCACAAAGGAGATTACCTGATCAAAAAATGAGGTCAGATTCATCTGGCAGGACTTGTTCTTGACAAATCCATGTTGGCTTCGAGTAATCACTGCATTGTTTTCAAAGTGCTTACAGATGGATTGCTTTATCATCTGCTCCAGAATTTTCCCAAGGATTGATGTCAGACTGACTGGTCTGTAGTTCCCAGGTTCCTCCTTTTTGCCTTTTTTGAAGATAGGGACATTAGCCCTCCTCCAATCATCTGGCACTTCACCCATCCTCCCTGATTTCTCAAAGAGAATAGACAGTGGTTCTGAGAGTTCTTCTGCCAGTTCCTTTATTACTCTAGGATGCAGTTCACCTGGCCCTGGAGATTTGAACTCATTCAAATTAATTAGGTGTCCCTTGACCATATGCCTATCGATCTCAAGCTGCAATCCTGCCCCTTCAGCCTGTACTTCGCCTTTGCCAGGGGGGTCATAGACCCTCCTTCAGGAGAAAACTGAGCTGAAGTAGGAATTGAGCACTTCTGCCTTTCCTTTGTCATCTGTTATCATTTTGCCATCCTGACTGAATAGTTGAACCACCATTTCTTTCCTCTGTCTTTTACTATGCACATATCTGAAGAAAGCTTTTCAGTTGCTTTTAGCATCCCTCACTAACCTCAGCTCGTTCTCAGCTTTAGCCTTCCTGACGCCATCCCTGCAATTCTGTGCTACCTGCCTGTAGTCTTCCTTTGTAGCTTGGCCTTCCCTCCCCTTCCTATATGTGTCCTTTTTTGTTTTCGGGTCATTTTAACTTATTCATAAGTGATCTAGAGCTAGGGGTGAACGGTGTTTGCTGATGACACCAAATTATTCAGGGTGGTAAAACCAAAATGGAATCTTGAAGAGCTCCAAAAGGAGGTCCAACATTAAAATGGCAAATGCGGTTCGTGTAAGCAAGTGTAGGGTGATATGCATTGGGACAAAAGATCCTGACTTCACATATACATTGAAAGGGTCTGAACTGGTGGTGACTGACCAGGAAAGTAATCCTGGAACTGTGGTAGATAGCTCAATTAAAATGTTTACACAGTGTGCAGCTGCTGTGAAAAAGATGAATACTGTATTTGTCTGCAATATGAAGTAAACATTACACCTATCCTCCAGATCTTCCCCAACTTGGATTAAAATTGGAGCTAGAGAGGTACGGAAGCCCTCCCACCAGCGCACTTCCAATCCCTGCTCCTCCACTTATTTACCTTCCATCAGCAAACTTCTTCTTCAGGGTTTCTGTGCATCACACATATTGGTTCTTAACCTGCATGGAGCCTCTATTCAGGAAACCTGTATCGCTGAGGATCATTTTTTGGTGGGAACCCTCCTCCACCATCCCACTGCGCATGTATGAGTGGGTTCCCACCTATCTCCTCAGTTCCTTTTCGACCGCCATCACGGCTGCCTCTTCAGGAACATTGTCTGAAAATTTGTTCATGGAGTTAGTGCTGAGGTTTCTTGTTTGTGTTTCTTGTTCTTGTTACCTAAAAAACAAAGAAACCTGAAGTTAGTATAGCTACTAGTTCTTTTCATCTTTTGGCATATGGTATTAATGGCCCCTTTCAGAAAGTGCGTCCAATGTGGCGGTAAACTTCCCCCATCTGATGGACATTTTTTGCACCCTTTGCCTCGAGTCCCACGTTGTAGAGACGTCCCATCATTGTCAATCCTTCTCAAAACAAGCCTGTAAAAATTGCTTGGACAGATTAAAGGCAATTTTGTGGAAAGGGGTATTGGAGGTAATGGATACCCCAAAGTCTCAGCCTCAATCGGGTGCTCCTGAGCAGAGCTTGATGCTGCAATCTGCCACCATTTCACCCCCTCAGTCATCATCAGAGGTGGGGAGAACAGACCCTCCAACACCTGGTCATTCGTTGGCTCTTTCTGTGGCCAAAAAGATTGCAAAGCAGGCCAAACACCCTAAGTCTGTGTCAGAGGCTGTACCAAAGAAAAAGAAGAGGAAGGAGCTTAGAAAGACTCCACCAAGAGTTTCGGAGTTGGACATCCCTCCTCCTCCCTGTCTTCTGAATTCACTGATTCCAAGGCTGTTACCAGTACCAATAGCTGCGGCCATGTTGGAGCCACTGTCTACAACCTCTGAAGATGAGATCAGGGATATATGTTCTGTTTGACACCGAGCCAATTCCACTCTTCAGGATCGATGCTGTTGATCCCCATCGACAAGCATGTGGGATCGAGAGCCACAGTCACCTTGGTACGGAAAGCCTGAGTTGTCTGCCATTCCCAGGGAATCTGTCCCTTGCTACCGATCACCTTTAAGGTACCATGAAGAGGAATACTCTATGACATCGAGATTGGGATTGACTCTCTACTTGGTCCATGCCACCCCCAAGATCTTACCATTGTGACGAGTGACGACTGCATTGAGATCTGTGCTATGATTGAACGAGGTACGTAAGAGCTACTTCTCCTCGGTACAGAACTGGCCCTTCAGCTACAATTTCATGTCCACCAGATCACAACGTCTTTTTACTACTACCTCCAGTTCCTCCACGCTCGTCTTCTTTGGATATGCCCCAAGGCTATGTGCATCAGGCTCCTCCTCATCGTCCCTTGCCATCTCCTCCTCATCAGCAAGGTGAGCAGGTAAGGGCAATAAGCCAGAGAGATCTCTCACAGAAGTCTGTGGAAGATTATCAGTCAGATTTCTCATCCTATTCCTCCATGCCTCCATCTATTTCATCACCAGACAAAGTGGTGGGTACTTGAGACAGAGCTTCCCCCTCAGAAAATATGGGTCATTTTTTGGACCAGGTGTTACGGATGACACAGTCTCTAGGAACTGATGTGCAACAACCCACTGAGCACATATAAAAACTGGTTTTGATGCCATATATACGAAGACATTGGTTCCAGTGGGGATTCCTTTTCTTCTCGCTCTCCTCCAGACTATGAAACAAACTTGAAACACTCCATCTTCAGTGGCACCCACCTCAAAGTGTCTGGAGTCGATGTATAAAGTGCAAGAAAAAGATTCCTCTTGTCTATTCTCTCTTCCTAGTCCGAATTTCATAATAGTTGAATTGGCCTCAAGGTTGGTCGCAGAAATGCACGCTTCGCCAGTGGATAAGGAAAGACTCAAACTAGATATGATGGGATGTAGATGCTACTCTTAGCCTTAGGACTTTGTGTTGCGAACTATCCGGCAACGATGTCCCAGTATCAGTTGTTTTTGTGGGAAAAGATGGATTCTTTGTGTGCTTACCTTCCAGACAACCAGAGAGTGCTGGCCAGAATGTTTCAGGCAGAAGCAGTTAAGCTTTCCCGTCAACAAATTAATACCGCTCACCATCAGGCTGACTGTAATACAAAATCCATGGTAGGCTCTGTAGCTTTACGACACCATGCATGGCTCCGCTCGGCTGGACTAACACTAGAGACCCAATCTAGAATTGAAGATTTATTTTTTGATGGTGGGGGTCTATTTAATTCTAAAACGGATGACGAGATGGATTCAGTTCAAAAGGTAAGATCAACAACAAAGAAGATGAGCATTGGACAGCCCCAACAACAACAGTCTTACAGATCAGGACGTTGGTTTAGACACTAGCCATATTTTGAGAGGCATTCTGCAGATCGTACCCCTGGGTACCAACCGCAGCAGCAGCAACTGAGGAAACAGTATACTTCCTCTAAGTTCTGTCAATCCTGGACGAAGACTGACACCGCTTCCAAATGTCGTCTTTGGCATGGAGCTATTGGGTATCTTCCCATCTCCGCCTACCCTGATTTTTGGAGACTGACTTTCTTTCTTTCTTTCTTTCTTTCTTTCTTTCTTTCTTTCTTTCTTTCTTTCTCCCAGTGTGGCATGCAATAATGTTGGACTCTTGGGTGCTAGCAATTGTCCACCAAGGATACAAGATCAAATTTGATGTCCTCCCTCCTGTGGGAATTGTCCGAATGACCCTATCATCAGAACCATTACATCTCGAAACAGAGTCACTTCTTCAGAAGGGTGCCATTCAACACGTCTCTCTTATTCAGAAGGACAGGAGTTTCTTTTACGGTTTATCACAGCCAAGAGAGTCAGAATGATTGCCCTGGCACCTATCCTCCCTCTCTTTCAAAAGGGTGTCTGGTTTGCGGCAGTGGATCTCAAGGACGCTTATTTCCACCAGCATTGAAGAGACATATCAAAGATACCTGTGTTTTGTGATTGGACCCGACATGTTCTAGTTTTGTGTCCTACCCTTCCTACTAGTGACTGCTCAGAGGGTGTTCACAAAATGCATGGCAGTAGTATGTGTGCACCTCCGTCTCAAGGGCATCAAAATCTACCCATATTTAGATGACTGGCTTCTCTTAGCGCCTTCAAAAGAGTCTCTGGATCATGCCACTGTTTGTTGTTTATTCGGTCAGTCGCTTCCGACTCTTCGTGATTTCATGGACCAGCACACGCCAGAGCTTCCTGTCGGCTGTCGCCACCCCCAGCTCCCCCAAGGTCGAGTCCGTCACCTCCAGAATATTATCCATCCACCTTGCCCTTGGTCGGCCCCTCTTCCTTTTGCCTTCCATTTTCCCTAGCATCAGCATCTTCTCCAGGATATCCTGTCTTCTCATTAATGTGGCCAAAGTACTTCAGTTTTGCCTTTAAGATCCTTCCCTCAAGTGAGCAGTCTGGCTTGATTTCCTGGAGTATGGACTGGTTTGATCTTCTTGCAGTCCAAGGCACTCTCAGAATTTTCCTCCAGCACCACAGTTCAAAAGCATCTATCTTCCTTCCCTCAGCCTTCCGTATGGTCCAGCTCTCGCAGCCATAGGTTGAGAATGGGGAATACCATTGCTTTAACTATGCGGACCTTTGTTGTCAGTGTGATGTCTCTGCTCTTCACTATTTTATCAAGATTTGTCATTGCTGTCCTCCCAAGAAGTAAACGACTTCTGATTTCCTGGCTGCAGTCAGCGTTTGCAGTAATCTTTGCACCTAGAAAGACAAAGTCTGTCACTGCCTCCATGTTTTCTCCCTCTATTTGCCATTTATCAATCCAGCTGGTTGCCATAATCTTGGGGGTTTTTTAGGTTTAACTGCAACCCAGCAGTTAAAGAAGTACTTTCTTCTTTCACCTTTGTCATGAGGTTCCTCAGCTCCTCCTCGCTTTCAGCCATCAAAGCGGTATCATCTGCATATCTGAGATGGTTAATGTTTCTTCCAGCAATTTTAACTCCAGCCTTGGCTTCATCAAGCCCAGCACGTCGCATGATGTGTTCTGCGTACAGGTTGAATAGGTAGGGTGAGAGTATACAACCCTGCTGTACTTCTTTCCCAATCTTATACCAGTCCGTTGTTCCATGATCTGTTCTTACTGTTGCTACTTGGTCATTATACAGATTCCTCAGGAGGCAGACAAGATGACTTGGTATCCCCATACCACCAAGAACTTGCCACAGTTTGTTATGATCCACACAGTCAAAGGCTTTAGAATAGTCAAATAAAACAGAAATAGATGTTTTTCTGAAACTCCCTGGCTTTCTCCATTATCCAGCGGATATTGGCAATTTGGTCTCATGCCACTGTAGTTGTCCTGAATCTCCTCGAAGCTCTGGGCCTTTGCCTCAATGAGGAGAAATCAACATTGGCTCCCACTCAGGTTATCCCTTTCTAGGGATGTCCGCGGAATCTGCCACGGACTCAAATGAGGCCGAATTCCATTGAATTCGGCCCCCGGAGTCCATGGCAGAACGGACTGCTCCCCCCGCCACCCCACGAAGTCGGAGCGGACCAGATCCTACCTGCCTCCGGATCTGCCGTCCAGATCTTCCGTTCATCTGCCGCCACTCTGAGGATGTAAATGGCGTCCGGCGTGGCCAACACCATTTACGTCTGGGCTGTTAAACGTGATAGGCTATGTAAATATTTACGTAGCCTATCACGGCAAAGAGTAGGGACGCAACTGGCATCCGCTACGCCATTTGTGCCTGAAAGAGAGATGCCTTTCTCTTTCAATGGAGCGGAACATTGTTCTATCTCTTTCCTCTATTTCCTCTGCTACTGAGAGTGATTGTGAAGATCAAGGAGGAGAAGACCAATTGTCTGTTGATCGCACCATGGTGGCCAAGACAACTGTGGTTCACAATTCTGTCTGACATGGCCAAAGGAAATTTTCTTCGTCTTCTGCTCCTACAGAATCGAATCTCATGGGATGGAGGACAGATCCGGCATCCAGATCTGGACACTCTGAAGTTGACTGCATGGAGAATTAGGTAGAAGAGTTTAAATTCCATGTTGTTGCAGGTGCAATGGGTATTGGATGCTATAAGGAAACCAGCTACCAGAAGGTCGTACCAGAGTACATGGACAATGTTTGAGAGTTTTGCCATTTCTAAAGGGTTTTATCCTTTCAAGTTCAATTTCAGATATTCTGTCTTCCCTTCATCATTTGTTTGAGAAAGGTCTTAAGTTCTCTTCTATTAGAGTTTACACTGCAGCTGTCTCAGTTATGAGAGGACAGATACAAGCCTACACAGTCTTCACTCACCCTCTCACTAAGCAATTTTTACGTGGGTTATGGAACTTGGTTCCTCTGGTGAAGGATCTGGTCCCACAGTGGAATCTTTTGTTGGTACTGCAAGGTTTGATGGCAAAACCCTTTGAACCTATGGCTACAATTGATATGCACTTACTCTCCTGGAAAGTGGCATTCTTAGTAGCGATCATGTCATCTAGGAGAGTGTGTGAACTCTGTGCTCTCTGTATTGATGCTCCATTTACAATGTTTCATAAAAAGAAGGTTGTCCTTTGTCCCAAACCCACATTTCTTCCAAAAGTCGTTTCGGAATTTCTTCTCAATGAGTCTGTTATTCTTCCAGCCTTTTTTCCATCACTGTCTTCAGAGTTGGAGAGAGGTTTGCACAATCTCGATGTCCAAAGGGCTTTGGCGTTTTACAAGGCAAGGACTGAATCGTTTCAGAAATCGAAAAGATTATTTGTATGCTATGCTGGTCCTAACAAGGGATTATCTGTATCAACCCAGAACTTGGCTGCTTGGCTAGTTCAGATCATCAAATTGGCCATGAGCCTCCTCATTGAATCCAAGCGCATTTGACAAGGGCTATAGCAGTGTCAACTGCTTTGGGGAGAGGGGTGGCTTTAAAGGACCTACGCAAAGCTGCAACGTGGTCTACCCCATCGACTTTTGTGAAGCATTATACATTGAACGTGCATGCAAGATCGGATTGCATGTTTGGGAGAGCAGTAATTTTGTCTGTGTTAACAGTAGGACACCTTCCCTTCTCCGGTAGGTTGGCTTGTCCGTCGCCCATATGTGTGATGCAAGAGACCATAAAGAAGAAAGACAGGTTGCTTACCTGTAACTGTAGTTCTTCAAGTGGTCATCTGTGCATTCACACAACCCACCCACTGTCCCCTCTTTGGTGTCGATACCCTTTTTTGATGTTGATCCTGAGGGATCCTCGGATCGAAGACTAACTTTTTGCAGTCTCATGGAACTGAGGAGATAGGAGGGAACCCACTCGGACATGTGCAGTGGGACAGTGGGGGAGGGTTCCTGCCAAAAACATTCCTCAGCTATAGAAATTTCCCAAATAGAGGATCCATGCAGGCGTAGAGCCCATATGTGTGAATGCACAGATGACCACTCGAAGGACTACAGTTACACGTAAGCAACCTGTCTTTCAAAACCATAAAAGTGAATCAGTTGTCAAAGGAGAGAGGGAGTGAGAGAAATCTTTCTCAATTCCTTCACCACCACTGCCAGAGCAGCAAGCTGGTTAAGTAGGTAGGTAAGGTGTGGCAGGTACAGGTTTGAAAACTCACTGGGGTTGATGGACAAGGGATTGGTGGCAGAGCACAATGATCCTATTTGGCTCACAACTGTTTTCAGAATAAACTGAGCTATTTGGGGGGAAGGGAAGAATTTGGTTTTCAGAGGCCTAATCAAAGCCTGGCTTGGGGAGTTTATCCCAATGCTTTATATTATTAAGTATAAGTAAAAGTAAAACTTTTAAAATATCATGTAGCAATTTTCTGTTCAATTTCCCAATAACATTTTCCTTTCAGAACTGTTACACATCGATCAATATGTGTGTGTGTGTGTGTGTGTGTGTGTATAATAAAACAGGGAAAACCTTGCATAATTTCTACTAAAAATAGAGGAATACCATTAAATTTATCCCCCCCCCAACGTGCACACACACACGCACATTCACACACACCCCTGATTTTTCAAAAAATTGATTTTAACTGTGAATATCTAGTGCCCTCCTGTGGCTGTAGAGTATATTCTGCCCAAAGAAACTATGCTGTTGCCAAACAAACAATGGATTTGACAGTGTACAGTGTTGTGCTATAGTAAGTGCTTTCTCCTACATAGCTTCCAAATTGTAGAATGGTCTCCCTTTAGAGCTAAGATTGGTTTCCACTTTCTTAGCTTTTCAGAAAGGAATTCATTAAGATGCATCTCTTTAATTTGGCCTTTTATGTTGTTAGTAGTGGGTTTAATGTTGTATTAATGCTATATTATGGTTTTATTGTTTGTACACTGCTTTTGTGACATTGGTTGAAAGGTGGTATATACATATTATTAATAAGTACAGTCAGGGCCAGAAATATCGGAACAAGGATAACTATTTTGACAGTTGGCCTCTGTATACCACCACATTGAAGTGGAAAGGAAACACACCCAGATGTGAGCGAAGTCAGGACTTTCAACTGTAATTCAAGGGATTTGACAAAAGTGGGTCACTACCCATTCAGGAAATGCAGCCAGTGGCATACACACACCCCCATCATTGGTGGCTCATAAGTAATGGAACGAATGGCTGACAAGCAGCTGTATGGCCAGGTGTGGCCTGTTTCTTGGGTACCCCATGACCAATCAAGCAGATAAAAGGCCTGGAGGTGGTTCTGAGTGTTACATTTGCATTTGGTAGCTGTTCACTGGAACCCCCAACATGAGGCCCCAAGAGGTGTCCATGCGAGTGAAGGAGGCCATCATTAGGCTGAGCAAACAAAATAAACCCATCAGAGAGATTGCAAAAACAGTGGGAGTGGCCAATACAACAGTTTGGAACATCCTGAAAAAGAAGGAATTAACTGGTAAGTGCAGCAACAGCAAAAGGCCAGGAAGACCATGGAAGACAACTAAAGTGGATGACCACAGAATTCTGCTCATGGTGAAGAGGAACCCTTTCACAACATCTAGCCAGGTCAAGAACGCTCTTGCGGAGGTAGGCATGTCATTGTCAACATCTACAGTAAAGAAATGGCTTTATGCATGCAAATACAGAGGCTTCACAACAAGGTGCAAACCACTGGTAACGCTCAAGAACCGAAAGGCCAGATTAGCCTTTGCCAGCAAACACCTAAAAAAGCCTGCCCAGTTCTGGGATAAGATTCTTTGGACTGATGAAACCAAGATTACCTTGTACCAGAATGATGGGAAGAGAAAAGTATGGAGAAGGAAAGGAACAGCTCATGATCCAAAGCATACCACATCATCTGTCAAACATGGTGGAGGCAGTGTTATGGCATGGGCATGTCTGGCTGCCAATGGAACCGGGTCACTGGTGTTTATTGATGACCTGACTTTTGTGTTTATTGATGACCTGACTTCTGATGACCTGTCTTCTGTGTATATCATATGATATAAGGCTGAAAGTAAAGGTGCAATTCTATGCATTGTGTGTGTGTCCGTGCGTTTGTGTGTACATGGATGTCGGGGGGGGGGGGCTTGACTTGATATAAGGTGTGTTTTTTCTCTCCCTCTTCTAAAGAGAAATGTGGCTAAAGAGATACATTTTTAGGACCTTCTTGTGAGCCTGTCTCCATCCTACCTGCTCATCTTAATTTGTGCCTCTTTGTTCTAATGAGGCTAGCCATTATGGATCACAGGCTTTGATGGAGAACTTAATTACAGTAACACAATAATTACTGAAGTCCAGCTCTGATAAGGAAGCAAATAATCTGGAAAGAACAGCAGACACTTGTGGCAATGTGCCAAATGATGAGGTGCTAGCAGTGCTAGAAGCCTCGAGCACCATTTAGAAGCAGGCCTGCACAACATGTGTCCCAGCAAAGTGGACACAGCTCACTGGCCATGTTTGGTAGTCCAGCAGGGGCTTGCTGTCTGGCATTACAAAAGCAGCAAGATTGTCAGGCAGCTGACCCAAACTGAAATGGCTATTGGACTATGTGTGGCTAGTGCAGTCAAAGTTGTACAGACCTCAATTTAATGCAGGAGTGGGCAACTTTTGGCTCTCCAGATGTTTTGGCCTACAGCACCCATGATTCCTCACCATTGGTTTTACTGGTAGGAGTTGTAGGCAAAAACATCTGAAGGGGTGCAAGTTGTCCACCCTGGTGTAAAGTGTTCACCTGGATCTGAATTTCTGATGAAGATGATTGTGGGAATGATCTAATACAACGTTTGCCAACCTGGTGCTCTCCAGTTGTTTTCAGATCAACTCCCAGCAGCCCCAGGCAGCATGGCCAGTGGTCAAGAATACTGGGAGTTGTAGTCCAAAATGTCTGAAGGGGCACCAGGCTGATTTAATAGATAACTTCAGATAAATCTTATCAGCCTTGTTTTAGAACAGATATTTTATTTTAGAACTTAGGGCTGGGCCAAAATGCCTTCCCCCCTCCCATTTTAAGCCCCTATCCACAAGTTAAGAAATTAGAGAGTCCATTTTGACTACTTTCAGGGGAGTGAAACCTACTAGAGCTGCATCACAGCTCTGATAAGCTGGTAGCTGCCATCTTCCATCCCTTCTGAAATTTCCCAAGCCAAGGGGCATTCTGGGGGGGAAAAATGATGGCCGCTGTGGAAAAAAAGAACTGCCACTGGTGGGGATGCACCAGGTTTTTGTTGTTGTTGCAGCTGCCATTTTCCCTGCAAAATGCCCTCAGAACATGACATTTTGGGGGGAAAGATGATGGCCAGCAGATTAGAGGACCTATGGGGATACTCTGGTGAGTTTCAGACCCAGCTGAAAGTGCAAAAAAAAAAAGAGAGATGTCTGTTTTTCCCCCTTCACCACCCCCATCCCCAAATTCAGATTGGACTTTTGATGATCTTAGCATCAACGTGTATGTTTCAGCTGATGTATTTAGAATAAGGGGAATGCCTTCAAATTACAGTGTTTGCTGTTTTTTGCTGGAATCATCAATGACATAGAATCTCGTAAGTCTATTACATTTCATTGGTCTTTCACTAGGAATATGTCTTAAAGGGACATGCCATTGCATCCATACATTGTAGTAACTTTTTTTGTAATCTTTGGGTGATAGAAAACTGCATCCTTGACTTTCTAGCCTTTCTAGCATCAGTTGCATTGAAGCAATTGGAGGACTATGGGTTTTTTCTTTAATGTAAAGGCAGCCTCTGTCTGCAGTTGCTCCAGAAGGAGCAAGGGAATTGGAATGGGAGCTGCTAAGATGCATATGCTAAGTTATTTCAGTCTCGATCTTATTAAATCCACCCATTGACTAGCACTGATGTGGATCTTTTAAAAACAAAACAAAACAGGTAACAAGATTAAACTGGAAACCATCCAAATGGCAAACTTACCTACAGTTCACAAGTACCTGGATTGAACATGGAGTCAAGGAAAGGCTGCCTCAAAATGTCTATCTGCATTCTGGGATTTCCCAAGGAATCAGCCCTTAATATGGTTTCTATTTGTCCTTCTTCTTTTTGTCTATTATTTCAGTGAGAAAATCTCCAGGGAAAGCAGAGCTAGCCGTAAATTCTCCCCACCACCCTTCTAGCTAGCATTACATTTCTCAAAAGTATTCAGGGTTCAAGGTATGGAGGTTGTGCCCTCAGAGGAAATGTGTGGTTGATAGCGCAACCGACAACTGTTTTGATCCTGTCAGTTTTGACTTATTAAATAACAATAGTATTGCCTAAGCAAACACATTCTATAAAGACTTCAAAATAGGAAGGAACTTGTGGGCCATTTTGTTTTGAGAATTTTGTTTTTTCAGAGCTCATTATGCGTTCCCACTATTTAGATGTAATTGTAATTTAAACAGAACAGTTCAGAATAATGGCTAGTGGGATTTGGGTCTTATCATGTGGAATGGACTGGATTTAAAGACGGCAAAAGGCTGTTGAGCTTTGGTGCCAGTTTTTAATTAAAATAACAACCAAGAAGTAAACTCTTGAGACCCTTTTGATTTCACCATTCTCTCTCATGCCTGCGTGCACATTTGCGCTCGCACTCTCTCTCTCAGTCTCTCTCTCAGTCTCTCTCTCTTTCTCTCTCTCTCATACACACACACACACACACACACACACAGGTTTTTGGTTTGTTTGTTTTTACAACAAAACAAACAATATTTCAGGTGATTAGTACTAGATAGTGTGTGTGTGTGTGAGAGAGAGAGAGAGAGAGAGAGAGAAAGAGAGAGAATTAATGAATGAATGACATTCAGATATAAATATGCCCAATTTACTTGTTCCTGGTTGTACCAGTAAATGGTTTTAGTTGAAACATATTAATCCCACTGCAGTCAGTGAATTCACAGCGCAATCCTATGCATGTTTGCCCAGAAATAAGTCCCCATTGTATTCAGTGGGGCTTATTGCCAGGTAAGTGTGCTTAAGAATGCTCAATACTGCAGTTTTTTACACAAGAACTCCCTTGCACAGAACTGGTATTCCATTTCTTGTATAATTGTAAATTATTATTTTTATGCTGGCTCAGCAGTCTGTGAGTGAAGTGGAGAGGAACAGAAGAGGAGCCATCATTGTGTCACGTCCTCAGGCTCTGTATCTTCCCACCCACCTGGTATCACCACACTAGCCTAGAGCCTGAGTAAAGCCACAAAAGATGGCCTTCCAGTGGTGAATTGTGTCCACATGGCTGCTGTAACTTTTTAGGAGCACCGTACTGCATAGAATGTGACTGAGTTCTCATTAATCCATTTCTGCTTCCACATCCCTCATGTCCACCAGAGGGAGCATGGGGAATCGCAATCTGGTCACTGAGCTCAATTCATTAAAGCAGTCTTCCCCAACCTGCTGGCTGGGAATGATGGGAATTGTAGTCCAACACATCTGGAGGACAACGGGTTGGGGAAGGCTGTATTAAAGCAACTATGGTAAATATGGATAGGGATTAGTTGCTATGAGGAGTCCGTTGTTGATGGCATCTTTGTGGCAACTGCAATAGATGCTCCAGACAATCAGATACATGGTAGCTATTTAGCACTTTAACATTGTGAAACACATTGACCAGTCGTAGGTTACATGACATCCTGTTGTTATTTTTTTTCCCATTCTGTCTGAGGAAGAATCCTGTATAATATATATATTTTTTATACCAGGTGGCCCAAAAGTAGGTATACGGTTGTTTAGAATGTTGATGGGAGGGGAGAGAATGTGCGCGTAGAAGATGTGTGGGTGGAGTCAGAATGGCAGTTGGGAAGAGGGAGTGACAGGGAGTGACAGTTGATGGAATACATTTCAAGCACTTACGACATTAAACAGTGTTAAACAAATGTAAATGTAATAAACAATGTAATAAAATGCAAATAAACTATACTGTATACCTACTTTTGGGCCACTCTGTGTGTGTGTGTGTGTGTGTGTATACACACACACAGAGTATATGTATGCTCTTGTGTTCTCTTTTCCAAATAGACAGTGGTAAAATAAAATAATCACTTAATTGCATCTTTGTTATTGTTGTTTTAATACTTAAAAGTAGTCACAGATGTGGAGTGTAGACACCTTCTAGCTTCATGTCTTGTTTGGCCTGTGGGGTTCCCAAAATAAGTCTTCCTCAATATGGTGCCCTTCAGATGGTTTGGATTACCACTCCCATCAATCCCAGCCAACATGACCAGTGGTCAGGGATGATGGGAATTGTAGTCCCAAACATCTGGAGGGCACCATGTTGGGGACAGCTGCCTTAGAGGCTCTTAATAGGTGAATTTTAAGTCACCTTTGACCATTACTGTATGTGAACATTCAAGCAAAGAGAGGCATTTGTAATGCAAATGAGCATTAGCCCAAACATGTGTAGAATTGTGCCCTTTGACTTTAAATCATAGTCCCCATCAAAGTACTTTTGGAAATTAACTTTTGTATTCTCTCCCCCAACCCAGAAAAAATGCTGTGTTTCTATAATCATCATATGACTTCATTGTTTGCTGATCACTGGCTTGTCTGTGTCTCCCCCCCAACCCCGGTCTGTTTTAGGAAAGAGGACACCAAAGGCAAAGGACAAGAAGAAGAAGAAAAAGAATTTGATGGAAAGAGCACAGAAGCAACACAGTCGCTTCTTAGCTACAGACAGAGCTAGTCAATAGAGACTGTTTGCCGTGCGTCAATACATGTGCGATTTTTTTTTGTTCATGTTTTTGCAAAATGCACAGAAGCTGCTACCTGCTCCTGCACACGGATGCACTGCGATTCAGCTGCTTTGACAGTATTGGTTGCAAATAACTTATGGGGGCTGGGAAATGTCCAGAAGCTTGTTTGTGTGTGTTATTTATACTTTGATTGTTGTTGTTTCTATTGTTCTTATTGTTGTCGTTGTTCCCCAAACCTGGAGACTCCAGGAGCAGAAGAAGACCACTGAGTTGAATCAGTGGCTGTGTGTCAGAAGCATTTTTCTTTTAGTTTTTGTTTTAATTCAGTGCCTGCAAGATGGAAGTGGCCAGCTTCTTGGTGTGCAACTTTGCAGCAGGAGCTCAAGGCTGCAAATCGCCATTGGGTGGCGGACTTGTGCATATTTATATAAGGAAAGGAAGTTGTGGAGTTAGAATTGCATTTATGGCCTTTGTTTCTCATATTGTACATTTTCAAGAGTAAATAACACTAAGCAGATATTCATAGATAACGTACTTTGTCCTCCGCACCTGTTATATTGGACCAGTTGTATAGTCAAACTGCTCTCAACTGATATATCACAGGAGTTGCTGCTTAGTATTTCAAGAGCACAGCAGTTCCCATGTGTACATATTATGCTGTCTACATATGAATAAACCTATTTACAGTATGCATGTGTCTGTTTTCTGTACATGCAGCTCATCTTTCATCTTTGGTGTTCTGTCACTTTGGTTCTAGTAAGGGGTACAAGTTTTTCTGGGAGGATTATAAAATGCAGGAGTCGGTGAGATTTTCCATGAGCCAAATTGGAGAGAGAGAGAGAGAGAGAAAGATTTGATTGGAGGGAGCATGTTCTCATGTATTCTACCTGTTCTGTTCCCCTTATTTGCTTCCTTCAAGATAGTGCTTAATTGAGTGATCAGGGTTCAAATGTAGGGCAAAGCTATATGATCAGATTTCATAATGTCTTCTTAAAAGCTAGAGTGGTATAGCAGTTGGACTGGGACTTGTGAGATCCAGGTTCTAGTCCCCACTTGGCCATGAAGCTCACAGGATGACTTTGGGTGACTGATTCTCAGCCTAACCTAACAGTTATTAGGAGGATAAAATGGAGAGGGAGGAGAGGATGGACACCACCTTGGGCTCCTTGTAGGGATGGTGGAGAATTCCGCCACGGACTTCAGTGAGGCAGGATTCTTTAGAATCCGGCCCCCCAGAGTCGGCGGCGGAACGGACCCCTTACCTTGGCTACCCCGCAAAGTTCGCTGCGGATGGACCCTACCTGCTGCTGGCTGGGTCAGGGTCCACAGCCAGTCCGCAGATGCAAATGGCGTCCAGTGTAGTGGATGCCATTTGCGTCCCTGCTCTTTTCGTGATAGGCTACGTAAATATTTATGTAGCCTATCACAGCAAAGAGCAGGGATGCAAATGGCATCCACTACGCTGGACGCCATTTGCGGATGCAGACCGGCAGCAGACGGAAGTCCAGCTGTGGACGGGCCCAGCTGGCGGCTCCATGGACTTGCTGCAGAGTGGAGCCGGCCGGGAAGGATTCCGGGGGGAGGGACAGATCGCCCCCTCCGCAGACCCCCAAGCGGAGTGGTGAGTGTGGTTTGTGCACCCCTAGCTCCTTGGAGGAAAGGTAGGATATAAATGCAACAAACAAATAAATGCAGCTTGTGGTGAGGTATGAAGCGGTTCAGAACAGTGGCGCTGGAGGGAGAGGTGTTTAACTATATTGCTTTATTGTTATTTAATCTCATTTATGTCCCACCTTGCTTCTCCCTGCTGTATGCTCTCTGGGCTTTTCTACTAGCTTTTAATCTGCACCTTTACCAAGTCTTCTGCTTTCAGATTCTTTGTGGGATTAAAATACGCTCCTTTACATGTGTTTCTTTCCAGGGTGTGTGTGTGTGTCTTTGCCTTTCTGTATGTTCCATTACACAACCACTAGGTAGCGCTGTGGCATAGCAGAATTGCACAATCACGAAAGGGCTCTATAATCCCATTGAGAAAAAATACTAGACTTCCCCTGTTGGGAAACCCCCCCCCCCCACTATAATGGTTGCAAAGCACAGGAGGGGCCCTGGAGGGTGACATCCTCATATAAAGGACCCACAAACTACCATGAGTGAGGAAATGAGTGAGGAAGCCAGGGAGTTCTAGAAGAGAACTCCAGAATGTTGTGGTCCTGCTCTGGAACATGCGCAATCGTGGTTATTTATTTTAAATATGGATATGAGCATATGCAGAAATGCTCTCCCCTGATCACAACCAGCAGCTGGTCACTGGAGGAAGTTTTCCCAAATTGAAAGCCATCATTTCCAGGTAAGAGCCAAAAAACACATGACACAAGCGATCTGTGCTTAGATCTCCTGAATTCATTATTTTTACTTAAAAGCAGTCTATTGGGGTGGGAAAGCAACTTCAAACTGGATTGATCAGCGATACCAATACCATTTTCCAGATCAAAATCATGACCCCCTCCTACCCGCACAAGTTGCTGTTTAACCTACTGGAGAGAGCAAAAACCCCAACCTGTATTTTTCCCTAGTTCAGGGCTAGGGAACCTGTGGTCTTTCAGGACTCTTGTTGCCCTTGACCATTGGCCATACTGGCTGGGGCTGATTGGAGTTGAAGTCCAGCAATATCTGGAGGGCTGCAAGTTCCCCACTACCTGTAAAGGGAGTAAAAGGGGAGAGTGGGTAGATCCTACAAGCAGCTGTGTATGGGAAGAGGGGGAAGCTAATGATGATTCCCTTCAGAAACCAGCCATTAAACCCACTTTTCTAGGTGCCGCTGGTGAGTGGGTGCTTGCATATTTTCTCCCCTGCTCAGGGTCAGCATCAAGAGTACATATGGTCAGGCACCTGCCGAGGGCCCACACCCCAGCAGTGGCCCACTGGCAACCGCTTAGAGCTGCTCCTCCATTTCGCCATCACAAGCTGCTTGTTTGCCTACCTCTTGCTCTGACCCAGACAAGGATGGCGGTGAGAAAGAAAAGCAGCTGCCTACTTGCTCATTGGCTCTCTGCCTGTCTAGCAAGCAAGTGGTGGCAATAATGGCAAAGAGGAGGAGCAGTAGCAGCCGGTGGCAATGGTGGTGAGAAGATAGACTCGCTAAGGGATGAGGGCCTTTTAGAGTGTCTTACCCAAGGGCCCTCAAAAATATGGAGCCAGCACTGCCCTGGTGAAATAATGGCTCTTAACAACCAGGAATCCTGTTGCACCTTCTGTGATCCATTCGATCAATAAAAGTGGTAATGTGGAAGAAACCATTCCTAGAAAATGACTCTCACCCAAGGGGGATTATTCTACTCTTGAGTGCAGCGTGGTCATAATATGCACAATGCAGGCGTTCAGTCTGCTCATCTGAGGGCTGTAATGGGGGGAGGGATGTGCACACAGGCCCCGTCCCCAATGTCTCCATGCACCCAGCTCCTTTCCAAACCTACACATGTTTAGTGCTAAGATCTGAAGGTTTCGTTAACGCATTTGGCTGGACGCACCACCAAACTGTGTTCGGGAACCCTAAAGAGCAAAGATTATTTTATTTGACAAGTTACACATTTACAAAATAAAAATGAGACAATTTTGTATAATGTCAGTTTGTAATTAGATTTACCAAAGGGAAGGAAATAATACTGATCATATTAATCCTAATGTATGTGGTTGTAGTGCATATTGAACCTCATAATTCCAGTTCATTATAAACAAACTACATTTTCCAATGAACGGATCTGTTTGTTGTCTCCCTGCTCTGACCCTCACTAAAATAGGAGTTTAACCATGCAGGTGATTTCACAAACATTCAAACACCATTCTTCAACTGACAGAGGTTGATCTTTTCTCACTTCTTGCTTATAAGCAAATGTGCTGCGATCAATAAGTTAATCAACATTCAATATCTTCTGAATACATGTCCTCTTTGATGGAACCAAACAAAAATATTGATGGATCCCAAGGGAGTTCATGCCCTGTAATGTTCTTAATTTCCACCAAGATTGACTGCCAACATTTCTCAATGTTAGGACAAAACCAAAACATATGATAAATATCTGATATATTAGAGCCACATCTCCAGCATCTATCATCCATTCCTGGATATATCCTACTGAGTCTGTAAGGTGTCAAATACCATCTAAAAAGGGTTTTATACAGACTTTCTGAACCCAACTCAAGTTCTTTAGAGGAACAACTGTACCCAGAACATTGGGGGCGAGGCTTCCTGTGTTCCCCATGGTTTTAGCCCTTGCACGCACAGGCTGCATAAGGCTATAATGTTCCTCATTAGTCACAGGCACATCCCTACAGTTCTGAAAGTGCAGCATAGAGGCTAATGACGTGCGCCTCAACTTACTTTTAAATTGTGGCTACTCATGCGGGAGAATCAAAGTAGAGAAAATGGATAACTCTGCAGTTTGCCTTCTATTTAACTCATGGATCCATTCTAATTTGCCTGAGTAACTTGTGGGGAGTGCCTTGTCATTAAACTTTCAGAACCTTGATTCAAAGATCTTCCATTTGGAAGTGTTAAGTGACCACTGGCTACATTCTTCAATACATTAAACACTCAAAAGAGTCATTAAAATACCTCAAGAGAGAGAAACCATAACAAACCCACTGTCTTCTGAAGACCTGGATTGCTACATTTACATCTAAATTTAAGAGATACAGCCTAGCAGAAGAGAGGTTTTGTTCATACATGCTGAAAGCAGGATTTGCATTTCCCTCCTCTGATCCTACATTTGTTAGAAAGTTTATTGGGTTGAAACAACTGCTCTTTTCTATGTTCTATCCCACATTGTGCCTTTTACCAGCTTCAGCTGGTTCACCAGCTGCAGCTACAGCCTGGACAGGGATAGCTTGGCCACAGTGGTCCAGGTAATAGTAACCTCAAGAGTGGATTACTGCAATGTGTTGTATGTGGGGCTGCCCTTAAGGCTGCTCCGGAAGCTGGAGTTAGTGCTGAACACAGCAGCTCAGCTGTTATCAGAGCTGCCCCTTTTCAGCATGCAACTCCTTTGCTGAGGGAGCTGCACCGGCTGCCAATTCACTACCCTGCCAGGTTTAAGGTTTTGGTACTAGTGTACAAAGCCCTAAACAACTTGAGAGTGCCTTCTCCATTACCAACCTACCTGATCACTGAGGTAATCAAAGGGCATGCTCCTGGTGGTTCCACATGGACCTATGGCCTGACTGGAGTCCACTCAGAGAAGAGCCTTCAGTGTGGTGGCTCCCACCCTATGGAACTCCCTGCCTTTTGGAAGGCAGGCAGGCACCAACACTGGGTTGTTTTTGGCACCTCTTCAAAACAGCTTTTTTCCAGGAATCCTTGGTTATCCAGCCTCGGTTTTATTGGAACACTTTTTTTTTTTAAAAGAATAATTTTAATACGTTTCATTCTTTTTATCTTTTGTTCATTTTATCTCTTCATGTTCACTGGTTTGGAATCTGTTTAGATGTAGAGTGGTATGCAAATATTGTAAATAAAATAAATAAATAATAAATTGTGACAACATTCATGCCTTTAGAAAGGCCCAAGGCACTTCTAGAGTTTTGTGTCAAAATACCCTTAGGGCCAAACCAAACATCCTGCTAATCACGCAAAGCAGAGCTATGCATGACTGGCTTACTTAGTTTAGTGTAAGTGCACATGGCCTAAATTTGTATCAGGACCATGGTGATTCAGGAGAGGGGGGTTTAAGCTTTCCTCCCTTCCATTTTCATGCTGAAATTCCACCCCACCTATTGTGGAGGATGTTAAAAAAGAAAAAGTCTCTATTGGATTGGAGGTGTGTGTATTTTTTAACCCACAGTGGGGTAGAATTTCAGCACAAAAATGGGAGTGGGGAAATTTTAAATCCCCCCTCCTGAATCACCAAGGTCCTGATCCAAATTGGGGCCTTGCATGCTTATACAGAGGTAAGCAAGCCTTAAAGAACATCTAGTTTGGCCTTTACTTGTTACCAAACCTCACTTAAATCAGCGGGTGTTCCTTAAATCAATGGGGGGATGGATGGGGGGGGGGATTACTTTACTTGATTGCTTATATATTCTCTTTTCAGAGTTACCAGAGCTCAATGTATAACACTCAGCATATTACAAATGTTTATCACTAAAGTGGGATGGTTCTATCCCAAGTTCATTGATTTTTTGTGGTCAAACGTGTTCCACCCTGTTTCCACATGGGCTTGCGATTTTTTAACAAAAAAAATCCATATGAAAATTTGACTGCGTTTTTAATCACATATGCTTTAATATAAGCATTTTTAAACATCCACATTTTTCTTGCCAGTTCATGACATGTACTTGGAATAATCTCTCCAAGTAACCCGACAAAACAGCGGCTGGATTCTTGCATGATGCTAAACCATCAGAGTCTTCCTTCTTCTCTCTTCTCCTCCAGGACAGCTGAGAGGAGGAAATCTGAAGCTTTCATTTCTGTTTTCAATTAACCATGGTCTGTTATGTGTAATCCTGGAACTGATGTTAATTTTAAACTAGGTTTATGGAAACAACCAGGATCAGAAATCATAGTTTGAAGTTGGTTTGTTTCCCTAAACTAGAGGTGCCCAACCTTTTTGGACCTGTGGGCACAGTTTGAAATTGTGATGAGTGCCACCACGAAATGGCTGCTGTGATGAATGTGGCTAATTACAAAGGATAAATAATGTGCCCAAGAACTGAATACAAGGCAGAGTTTGGGTTTGTGGCCCAAATACCAAACTACATATTTGCCCCACCTGAGCGCACAAAATTATTACACAGAAGGAAAAGTGGTGATGCTCAGAGAAACACATCACACCCTCACACATGGACACACACACACACAGAGGCGACATACACACCCCATTAAAACACACACACACACACAAACACACAAAAAAGGCCACAGGCAAAACATCCCGGTCACGCTGCTGCGTTCCCCATACCTCCCACTAATCCCTGATCCTTGAGGAGGCAACTTTCCAAAGCAGAATTCTGCTTGTACTTGGGGACCACAAAGAAGAGAAATGGGTTCTCAGAATGCAAAAATAAATTTATTGTAGGACGCCCAACACATTTTGGCCTTTTTTCTTATTTTTAGGCCTTCTTCAGGAAAAAAAAAAAAAAAGGGTAAGATTTAAGAAACATATTTTCCAGTCACAAGTAGATTGACACAGGAGACAATCTTTTGCTGAAAAAATTCTGCAGACTTTTTTCTCTAGTAAGTATGAACTTATATGTTCTTCTTAGCAATAAAGCAGGATATTATTATTTGGTACTCATACTGGATTGCTATTCGATTACAAATCTACAAGCAGGGGCATTCCTAGGCCTAGCCCCTAATCTATTTCCTAGAGGCCTGAGTCTGTTCCCCGAAGTCCTAAGTCTTCATTGGTGCCAAAGGAAGAGGTATTTTTTCTTAGCTTAGGGTGCAATCCTATGTATGTTTAGACAGAAAAATTCATGCTGGCTGGGGGATGCTGGGAGTTGTAGGACTTTTTTCTGCCTAAACATGCAGAGGATTGCGCCCTTAATTGCCACGTAAGGGGCTATTTTAAAGGTGGATTGCAGCTGGGAAGGGAAGGGTTAACTCTCCTCTCCCCACGTGCTGCAACACTCCCCCCAAACATCTCCCTGCCTGGCAATTAAACTTGGGGGGGGACTTTTTCCAGTGGTGATCTGGGGCAAGATGTAAATTGCAGATTTGTGTCCTATGGAACTGGCCTCCCAAATCTTTTAAATGCCTAACAACACCCCTGTCTACAGGATTTATCCATTTGCCATACTGAATTATAGCAGTTCCAGCTTGCAGCAGCTCATTAAAGCTGATGTCTGGAAATTTTCTATGCACAAGATCAGCATTTGAGAGATGCACCCCTAATATTGCCATGAGAATCCCACATCATCTAAAAGTGTTCAAAAGATCACAAAGGGGCTTGGCAGTAGAAAAACACCTGGTGAGATGTAGTTAATTGACCAGGACTGCCCAACACTTCCACAACAAGGTTGACAAACTGAAGTTTGTGGGTAGGATGCATCCTGTTGGGGAAGTAATAGCATTGGTTTTTTGAAAAACATCAATCACAGCAGCAGCAACATCTATTATTAAAATGTTGCCAGTGCAAAACCTCTCCTGCTCACAGAAGGGCTATTTCTGACCTAGCAAAAGATTCCTGCTTGAGAAACAAGGCCCCCAAGTTCAGAGAAGAACATATATTTGTGCAAACTCATGGACAAGGCTTTGGAGGCCTACTGCCCCCGATTATTTTCATTAGATATTTTACTGCTTTATTGATCGGTTTTCTTGTATTTTGTGATGGTTTTATTTTGTGAAACGCTTAGGGATGATGATTGAATGGAAAGCAGTATATAAATTAGTGCTGTGCGCAAATGACCTCTTGAAATTCTCCACCCTATTTGTGGGCAGAGAAATTGGGGGGACAATTTCACTGAATTTCTCCAATGGGGGGAGAAATTCTCTGTCCATTTCTCACAGGTAGGGCTTACCACTGGCAAGGGCTGTAGCACAGTTTCTTTCTGTTTTCCTAAGGGTTTTTATTTGGGGGGGGTGCACTGCCATTACAAGTGGCAACAGCAGCAACTGTGTTGGCAGCCTGGCCCCCATTTTGCATTGTCCACAGTAACCCATACGTAGCATCATTCCAGGGCATTGTGGGGAGGTGGAGAGAGGGAAGGCAAAACTCATCAAATATGGGGAAGAAATTTGGGGAAATTCTGCAAAATGGCCTTTTATTTCTAGGGGGTAAGAAAAGAAACATCTCAGGACTTTTTTGAGAAACATGTCTTCTGAGAAATTTGAGATCAGCTCTAGTTGTCATTTTTTAGGGTACAGCACCTTCCGCAGGATCTTCCAAATGTTAAATTTCTGAGGGTAAATTGTAGAGACATTTTGTCTCTAATGCAGGTGCAGAGAGATGATTGTACAATGAAAGACAGGATCCTCATACACACTGCTTGGTCACCTCATATGTAAAGTAAGTACAAGAACCCTGAACCCAACCCATGAGAATTTTTCTGAAATTTCTTCTCTTTTCCATTTCTTTTTGAAAGCAATTTCTTTTCTATCAGATCGAATGAGAATGGTTGAAAATACCATGGGAGAAATGTTCGGCACAGCGCTAATATAAATTTTCTGAGATAAATCAATAAAATGGCATAGCATGCAGTATCTTTGGGTGCTCTGTCAGAGCCCACCACTCATACTTGCCTTGGGTTCCTTTTCTAAAAATGTGGCTGTGCAGTCTCACTGATGCAGAGGAAAATTTACACGGTGGCACCTTGTGCTGCTTCAGAGTCTATTTGCTGCTGCCCACAACTGCAGCCATGTAAACCCACAAAAGCCCACCCACTAAGGTAGGAGGGGTTCTACTACAGGGTACTCTGCTGGAGGCCCACTTAAACCAGAAACCAGCCCTGAGACTTTTCACCAGGTCTTTCTCACCACATCTTTTATCAGAGCCCATATGCTACAGCCCAGAATGTCATTCGCCATGTTTCTCAGACCATGTAACACACATACCCTTTACATTGTGGTGCTGCGTTGCAAGAAGTCATCTGCTAGCGCATGTGTAAGAGTTCACTGAAGAGCGTTCGTACATTTTCTGTTTCCGCTCATGCTTCTTTGGATTCAGCCCATAGAAAAAGACTGGCGTGAAACTTTTGGCAAAGAGGTTGGCCTGGTCCATGATGGATTTCATGATGTGAGACAGTAACGCAGAGTATGGTTTATATTGGAATAGTTGGTTTAAATCATGCTGTGTGCATGCGCACACACACGTGCATGCGCACGCACACACACACAGTGTCTTATTGCTAGTACATTTTTTCCTTTTGGGTAAACCATTTTGATAACTTTGTTAAAAGTGGGAAACAAATAACTTGAAACAATGCAAAGAGGGAACTGCCTTCCTGTGCACCTGGAGCATGGAGTTAGTGTAACTGTAATTTCTCCATTTTCTGAGCATATGCCAAATATGATACTTGCCCAAGGCAGAAGGTCCTGCCCTTTTTCTTATCATTGCCAGGTCCCAATTTTTGAGGGCCCTCAGGCAAGAAACCCTCAATTCCTCTCCCTCCCTCCCTTCTCACCACCATTGCTGCTAGATGCTATTGTGCCTCATTGTCTTTCTCCCCGTTGCTAACAAGGGTAGCAAGTAGAGAGCCCGTGAGCAAGTAAGCAGCGGCATCTACTTCTGCTCCTCCTCACCACTGCTGTTGTCTGGGCCAGAGTGAGAAGCAAGTGAACAAGAAGGCTGTGATGATGAAGAGGATGAGCAAGTCCTGAGGGCTCTTGTCACTGGGCCCCTGCTGGGAAGTGGGCCCTTGGCAGGTGCCCAACCATGCCTACGCTTGACACTGACCCGGCTTCTTATAATACGTTATGTATGTGTGAGCCCACGTTTTTTAATAAAGTGTTCTCTCTGACTCAAAAGGCCAGACGCTAGCATTTGTCATGAGCCAGGGAGCTCGAGTTCTGCAAATGCTTACGCAGCCAGCTTTCCATCCTGAAAAATGAACGTACATGTGGGAGAAGTGGACTGACTGGAATGTAATTTCCCTCCTCTAATCGTTCTCATTTCCACTTTCGTGGCCTTACCCCTGGGCCATTGCTTCTTTGTGTGGAGGAGAATTGCCTCCCAAGCCTCTCATAGAATCAGAACATGGAGCTCATAAAGCATTTTTTATTATGAAAAGGAGTCATGCCACAGTTGGAAAAAGCTGGCTTGAGTTTCGTGGGTGTTTTAGAAAGCATTATTATGATACCTTTTCCCCTTCTGACACTTTGCTCTCAGCTAGCTTTGTGTGTTTTGGTACTTGGGTAGCATTAGGCATTGTTTCCTGTTCAAAGACATTCCCAAGGGAAGATGAAAAGGCATTTGGTGGCTCTATTTGGAGATGAAAAGCATGCATGAGGGGGACCCTTGGAAAATAAGCAACTCTGGAAAATGGTGTTGAGTGTTCTGCTGTGATTTATTAAATATAAAAATGTAGGTCTCTTATTTCTGAAAGCCTGGCTGTAGTCATGGTTGATTGGGAACAATCACACGGAAGGTGGGTGGAGACCTGACTTAGCCTGGTTTACCATGGCTGGGTGAGGACTTGAACCCCAGTCCAACGCTCTAACCACTACACCACACTTGTTCTCATTTAGAGTTTAAAACTGAAGTGTGAGGTTGCCACCATTACAAGCCAATATGCATGGTAGTACAATATTCAGCCATTTCCTATGGTGAGCATCCTATATACTAATAGCAAACACAGTCTCCAAGTACCTTTCCTTATGTAGTCAAAACAGTACCATCCATGCCCAGGGGACGAGTATCAGCAGGCTTGGCAGAACCTCAAGGTTTGCAGAAGTGCAAAAGAACACTTTAGAAAAAAACACCCTAATGGGGAAAACCCAAATTGGGCTCTTCGGGGTTTCCCCTTAGGGTGTTTTTCACCCCCAAATGAGCATATTTAGTGCACACAGAATACTGCATGACTGGTGGGGGTGGGAGTGGGGGATGGGAATGGAATGGAGTATCCTGGAAAAGGACGTGTCTGGCTGGATGGCTGGAACCCTGAATAAAGGCGCTCCGCACTGCAACCTTTTGTTGCAGATCCCACTTATGGTCTTCCTTTTCTGCCCTAGAGGGCTTCCAGATGAGGCTTTTATTATGAAATCACATTACCTTATTCACATAATTTTATGGGGGGCAGGATAATTTTATGGAGGGGGTGGTGTGTGTGTGTGTGTCCAGACAATGTCCTCTATTTGTGTTTTCGTCTGTCTTTTTCATTACCATCAAAAAAACTGTTAAGGAGGGAAAGATGGAAAGATGCAAAATGCCTTTCGATTGGTGCCCTCTGTCTGGAATCACCCCTTGTCAAACAAGCTGAACCTGATGCTGAGCTCCTGATGCTTCTCTCTATTCATCCATCTATCCATCTATATCTATTGGGATGGGATGGGGTGCTGGTGTTGACTGTTGGCCAAAAATTTCAGTCTAGAGCCTAAACCCTTGGCTGTAATTCTTCCAAACGGCTTCTCAGTATCATTAGAAAAGTGTACACAGTACATGCTGTGGAAAGGTACTGTCAATCGTAGTTATACAATGTTGTTTTTAATGGATCAGATCCACCTACTGCTCACAAATGTTGTTTTAATGTCCCTTCTTATTGGCAAGATGATGGGTTCAACCCTGAATTCAGGCTTTCTAAAATCCAAACCCTCCACAAAGAGGTTTGGAGGGGAAAATAAAAATTGAATCCTTTAACAGACTAAGCTACAGCCATAATTCAAATTGAATTGAAAATCCTTCTAATTGGATTTGGGTTTGTGCTCTAAATTGGAGTTAGTTTTGGCAGCATCAAGAATGGGGAGAAGTTTAGTTTAGTCTTTTGCCTTCTTTCTCCCTCTCCTTGCCAAGGCTTCCAATTCAGCACTAAAAGAAAGGCAACATGAGACAAGTGGATACTACGGCTGTGCCTTGTTACAAAGCCAAAATAATGAGATGAAGTGTGCTGATTTGGAGGTGCCTCATCGTGATATGAAGCAGATCAGACCAGCACCAAGGCGCCTCGGAGTGAAGCGGCTCCTCCATGAAGTGCCTTGTCCGCCTTGTATATTCGGAGCTCTTCTTATGCCTTCTGAGCAGCCTAGACAGGCTGTCTCCAAAATGTATCAACTTCTGAAAGATCACACGGAGGGGCAGGAGAAGGAGGAAGGAGGGGGGAAGGCAAGAGGATGCAGAGGCGCCGACTGTACCAATTCGAAAGAGATCTGGCCACTGGGAGAGGCTGGGGAAGGGGAGAGGAGGAGGAGAGGGAGTGAGCTTTGCTGTGAGTCAGCCTCACTCCCTCCTCCTCCTCCTCCTCCTCCTCTCCCCTTGCTCGTTGTGAGAGAGGTGGTGTTACTGGAGAAGTGGACTGTATGAACATTATTTGGCTAGAGCAGTGGTCTCCAAAGTGGGGTGCATGCACCCCGGGGGGGCACAAGATGATCCATTGGGTGCACAAGCCGCCTGATAATTGAGCAGCCTCCCTCCTGCTGCCCTGACGAGCTGCCATTATGTGCAGTGTTGGTGGTGGCAGTGGCGGCAGCGGTGGCGGCGGCAGCAGCAGCAGGATGGGACGAGAGCTGAGAGGGAAGCTCCATGGCATTACTCTCTCCGCTCCAGTCCTATCCTGCCTCTGCCATGGCCACCGAGAGCAACTGTGCCAGTCTCTGCCAGGCATGGCAGAGGAAGCCTTAACCCTTCCCACTCTCCTTTGGCAGAACAAAGCCAAAAAGAAAGCATGTGCTATGGGGACTTGGTAAAACGAGGATCTATAAAATCAAAAAGGGATCCTCGTGATTTCATATGATTTTTGCAGAGCAAATCCCCCAAACCACCATGCAATCACAGAGCATATCTGTGATTGTATCCAGTGTTAGACCTACTCAGAATAGACCAAATTGAAATACATGCAATTTAAGATAGTCATAACTCACTCAAATCCCATTCATTTCAATAGCTCTATTCTAAGTAGTACTAACATCATATAGAACCCATTGCACTTTTTTATTCCTTCTGCTAAAATGACATAAAATTTTGTGTGCATAGCCTCAGTAACCAGCCCTATAGGTCAGGCTGTATTATCCTAATCTTATACAGGTTTTTGGAGGAGAATGAAAAGAGAGTAGCTTTCCTAAACCCACCCAGTAGATTCATGTTGTTAGGTACTATTCAGTGCCAGCTCTCTGAAGCTATGTATGTATTTACTTACTTACTTACTTACTTACTCACTCACTCACTCACTCACTCATTTGGAACAGGTTCAGAGCAAGGCAACAAAGATGGTCAGTGGTACAGAAAACAAGTCCTGTGAGGAAAGGTTGAAGAAACTGGGACCGTGTCTCCATGGCAACGGAAGGAAAAGTGAATGGAAAAGTACACTTTCTTTCTTTCTTTCTTTCTTTCTTTCTTTTTTTTTTTAAGGAATCAGCTTTGCTGCGCTTTGGTCCATGCAGGGCTCCACGAGCGAGTGCTCTGCACCAATAAAACTTGCTTCACAGAACATACTTTCTGATGGAGGTGGGGGTTGGAGTGAACATCATCTGACTGGCAGGGGCTGTTCAACCAATAAAAGATGCTTCCCCCCTCCCCCGCTTTCTCCTTTCCCCTGAAACTCCAGATACACCTGCATTTCAGGAGCAATCCTCATTGAGCACAATGGGAGTTACTTCTGAGTAGACCCACATATGCTTGTGCTTGGAAAGGGGTGGGGAGAGAACACCGGGATGGGAAACCATCCCCCTTTCTAACCACAGGATCTCTATAATGAAGGTGTGAAGTAGTTACTTCCTTAGGCAATAAACCAAGCTATGAAGAATCAGAACCTCGAGATCATGCTTTACAGCACTTTGGGAACTTGGGCTTTAAACTGTGCCATTTCAATTGAGTGGGATCTCTGTAAGTTCTGATGCGGGCATTCAGGGGAGAAGCCTCACTGACCACAATGGGAGTTATTTCTGAGTAAACACTAATTGGTTTGTGCAGGGAGGGGAAACATGCAGGAAACACCCCTTGACTAGGGTCATGGTGAAAGGCACACCCCTGGGCAGAGCTAGCATACCTGAGGTCAATGCAGGGGTTGGGGCACACAGCAACTATACTGCAGAGAACTCGACTTAAGGAAAAGAATCGGACTTTAAGCACTCTCAAGAAATCCGTTTTTTCCCTGGTAAGCTCTGGGGTGGCTGCTGGATGGCCACAGCATCATCTATCCCAGCTTGGAGTAAATCATTCATGGAGACACCCCCCAAATCTGTTTAGTTTGGAGAAGAGAAGACTGAGGGATCTGTCATTGGAAGAGGGCAGTTCTGGTCACCACACATAAAAAGGGATACTGTAGAGTTGAAAAAAGTATAGAAAAGGGCAACTAAAATGGTTCAGGGGCTGGAACAGCTCCCCTGTGGAGAATGGTTACAACAGCTGGGACTGTTTAGTTTGATAAAGAGGCAAGTAAGGGGAGACATGACGGAGGTGTACAAAATAATGCATGGTGTGGAGAAAGTGGATGGGTGACATTTTCTTCCTCTCTCGTAATACGAGAACTCTGCGTCATCCATGAAGCTGACTGGTGGAAAATTCAGGACAGATAAAAGGAAGTACTTCTTCACACAGCACATAGTTAAACTATGGAATTCACTTCCCCAAGAGGTAATAATGCCCACCAATTTGGATGGCTTTTAAAAGAGGTTAGACAAATTCCTGGAGGAGATGGCTATCAATGGCTACTAGTCCTGATAGCTATATGCTACCTACAGCTTCAGAAGCAGTATGCCTGTCTACACCAGCTGCTGAGGAACATGGGCAGGAGGATGCTTTTGCACCTGTGTCCTGCTGTGTGGGTTTCTCATGGGCAGCTGGTTGGCCACTGTGTGAACAGAATGCTCGACTAGGTGGACCCTTTCTCTGATCCAGCATGACTTGTCTTATGTTTTAGGGCAAAGACTAATTCTCTATTGCCCCAGAAAGCAGGCCTAGATCTAGTGGGCTTATGTTACTGGAGGGGAGAATTCAGCTGAACATTAGGAGAAACAGATTGACAGCAAGAGTAGTTCAACAATTGAACAACTGCCTAGAATAGGGATGGGTGTGAGAGCAGTTCCTCGTCCAGGTATAAAGGGATAAGGCCAGAAAGGGGAAGGAGTTAAGTCAGAGCAGAATAGAACAGGGGTGGGGGAAGCTGCATTGTACAGGCAGTTAATAAACAGTTATTCACCTTGTCAAGTTGTCGGAAATATTAAAGACACCCAAAGGTTTGGGTAACAACACAATGGGCAACTTGTGCCCCTCCAGAAGCTTTGGCCTACAACTCCCATTGTCCCTAACTGTTGACTATGCTGGTTAGGGTTGATGAGAGTTGTAGGCCAAAATGTCTATTCCTAGCCTTGGGGCATGGTGGACTCTCCTTCACTGGATGTGTTAAAGCAGACCTCCTTTCAAGAGGAGATAGAGAAGGATATCCAGCATGAAGCAGAGGGGTGGACTAGTTGGCCTATAAAACACCCTCCAACTCTATAACTTTATGGAGAGGCAGTGTGATGTAGTGGCTAGAGTGTTGGCCTGGGACTCAGGAGATCTGGCTTCTAGTCCCCACTTGTCATGAAGTTCACTGGGGGACCTTGGGCCAGTCGCAGACTCTCAGCCCAGCCTACCTCACAGGACTGTTGTGAGAATAAAAATAGAGAGGGGGAGGATTGTATGTGCGGCCCTGGGCTCCTTGGAGGAAAAGGCAGGATAAAAATGTAACAACCAAACAAAGAAATGAATAAATTCTATGGGTTGAAAACAGGTGTGACTAACTTGTCCCATTGATTTCAATGGGTCTATGCCAAGTATGACTAAGTCTGGATCCAACCCTCTGATTTTGTTTAAAACAGTTTTAGGCCGCTTTCCTTAAACACTCAAAGCAGCTCAGGTCAAACAATCAATACATCCCGCTACCCCCACACACATACCCATTGAGTATTAAAAGAAACAAAACTCATTACACCTGCTTTCGTTGAAATAAAAATGTTTTGCGTTCCTTTCAAAAACTGACTAGACGAGGATCTCCAGTGCTCAGTAGTCCAGACATTCCAAAGTGAGGGACTGAGGCAGTAAAGGCCCAGTTCCTGACCACAACTATTCTAATCTGGTGCAGTGAGGATGGTATGGAGAACTGGAGCTATTTTCCAACCACAGCTGGCACACTGGTGGATAAAGGGAGAAGCAGCCATCAGGTATATGGAGGCCAGGCCATGGAGGGATTTAATGGCACTGATTTGTGCTAGGAAGCATACCAGCAGCCAGTGCAACCAAAATGATCGGAGGGCTGGAGCAAGTCTGCTACAAGGAAAAGTTCCAACACTTGGGAACGTTTAGTTCCAAACTATGTGTGATGTTAGCCATGCATTTAAACAGGCAAGTTTTAACCTTGCCCCTTTTATTTTGGAGAAGGAAAAAAACCCCAGCCATGGGGCCCCCAATCTGTAACATGCTCCTGATCTGGATCAGCATCTCATACCAATTTTCTGCTGGAAATGTATTCATTATTTATTTAAAGCATTTTTGCCTCACCCTTCAGCCAAAAAATGAAAATAAATGCTCCTAGAGCAGCTTACAATGATTAATAATCAGACAGTCCCTGCCCTCAAGCCTGCAATCTAAAAAGAACAACGCAAAAGAAAAAGGGCTCTCTTGAGAACTACCAGTCCCAGAGTTCCTTGTGCGTAGGCAGGAGGGAGGGACAGATGATAGGAGGGACAAAGTGCCTTCATCACTAGGGACTTTGACCCAAGGGACAGTGGGAGCCAGTGCTGCTAATAGGATTTACAGGCCCCGAAAATATGTGCACAAATATCTAATTCATACCAGTGGATGTGAATTGGAAGCTTCTTCACCTTTCATAGCTCCTGTAGAGTTCTGACTGGTTCTGACTGAAATCTGGAGTGGATTCACTGCCCCACTGACATCAGAGCCACCAGCCTCCACTGGTTCATGCATATGTGTGCGCACACTCATGCACACCAACCGACCCACCTGCCATACTATGAGTTTGCTATGAATGCAAATCATGAGGCTGTATGTATAGGATGGGATCATGCTATGTGTGTGCGAAGGGTCCCGTGTTCCAAGTTTGCATTAGGCCTCCCAAAAATCATGTTGCTCGGGCCCTTCTCATGTTGCTTTGTGGTGGGAAGATAAATACCTGCCAGAATTAAGCATATTCTAACTGAAAAATGAATGTTAGCCATTGCATCTGGACTCAGGCTTCTGATACAAAGGTACTTTGAAATACATTTCCTGCAAACTCTGTAAGACAGAACTTGCTTCTTTGTTTCATCTTCATTTCTTATTTTTTAAATCGGTCTGGATTCAATTTTGACATTAAAGTAGCATGCAGCCTTTAATTTAGACTACTCTGACAGCTGACTCTAATTTTTATCTGTTTACACAGGAGCAAATGAAAAATACACTCATTCACTTGAGCTCTTGCACCAGCAAAGGGCTGTGAGGATCCAGTTGCTTTGTGTGTTGACAATTCTGTTTATGACTTGGTGCTACCCACAAGCAAAATCCATTTTTTCAGTATGCTGCTAAAAACCCTCAATGACCAGCCCCCCCCCCCTTTTCTTTTCTACTTCCTGGCTGAAGCTGTGACATGTATAAATGACATCGTTGTATGTACACCTAAGGTGAAACACCAGGGAAGGTGAAAAAGTCAATCCTTGGTCAATCTGGATGACATGAAAACAAACCTTCCTGGTTCCCAAATGGACAACCAGGGAATGCCTGGGGTTGCTCTGATAACCACGGGTGGATGGCTTAATTGTGCTGCCAGGCCCAGTTAAGGTTGGCCCCCGTGTGACAAGGCCTTATGGAGGCTTCACCAAATCACACTACAGATCTTGAGGGGCTCTGGAAATCCCATATCTTGTAAGATTCCAACTTCTTTTCCTCCCATGATGACCAGGATCACCTGGCCACCACAAGACCTTTCATTCTGCATGCAGGAAGCCTCCAGAGCACCAAGGAAGTCAATTGGGAGCAGTGAGGGACTGCAGATGACTAGAAGTGTTGGGACCTCTTCCCCCTTGCAAACTACTGTTACAAAAACTATGTTCTTTGCCCTGGTAGACTTTCCAATCTGTTTACCAAGAACGAGAGGAGGCAGAGATCTGGTCCAACACAATTTTATTCTGCAGAATAAGGCAACCCTTGGGGCTAACGCTCCAACAAAGGTCACGATCAAGTGATGTGATCCAAAAGTTTATATAGGCAAGACCTTTGGCGGCTGTCTTACGCCTGCGCTGTACTAATCTCTTTGTCTAGCTGAGAGGGAAACAAAAAACAGACAGCACCTTTTACATATTTAGGCATGCGCAGAGAGGTAGCCTTGTACTCTAGTAAACACATTCTTGGCATTCCTGAGTCTCTGATAAGGCGTTGTGTCTTTGTTTAGCATGGCAGTCTCACACTGAGGTAGAATAGACATAGCCTAGCTTATAAAATCATAGGATAATAGACATACTACAACTGAAATTTCTATAACACTACCACCCTTCCACAAATACGGTAGTTCAAGGAGGGGGGAGGAATTGTTTTTGCCTGCCTGCCTGCCTGCTTGCCTCCCTCTCTCCCTCCGTAGCCAACAAATTAATAAAAAACCACAAGATCAAGGATCACAGAAGGATTCTTTGGGATTGGCTCCCATGTAATGGTGCTCCCAAGTAATGGTGCTCCAAGAACCCATAGGGGTAGAGGAACAATTCTCATACCCCTGGACCCAAGGTATATGTCTGTGTACCCACCAATGAAATTCCAGCATCTTAGCACTAGCTTTGAAATAATGAGCATGAACTATTTCCCATCCCCACCTCAGACATATCTGCATGCAAAGAAGGTGATCAACATCGGATTCAATGGAGTAGTCTTTCCTGCACCCTATTCCAGCTGCCGCATCACTAGGCATATATATGTAGACATGTACATGGGACCCTGAGGACAAACAGGATGACTTTATTTATTTATTTATTTATTTAATATATTTATATACAACTTACCATATTTTAAAAAAATATCTCTACACAGTTTACAGGAAGATTAAAATACATTAACATGCATCGTGACAAACGTTAAATACATAATGATTGTTAAAACATTGATAAAGACATTGAAACCAATACTCGCAACACCATAATCAACAAACAAACCAGGCAGCACACTCACTCAGGGAAGGCCTGGATGAAGCGATAGGTCTTTAATTGCTGCCTAAAGTATGCCACAGTTGGCGCCTCCCAAATACCATGGCAGGGATCATTCCACAAATTGGGTGCCACCACGGAGAAGGCCCATTCCAGGTTACTGCAAGATGGCAGTTTGCAGATTGCGGTACAACCAGCAAGGCCTCCTCTGATGATCTTAATGATTGCACAGGTGTGTATTGGGGAAGGTGATCTGCCAGGTAACCTGGTCCCAAGGTGTATGCATGTATGGGCCTTCCATTGAAGTCATGGCCAGTGCACAGATAGGTAAGGGCCACTTTCCTGCTATATATTGTGCTCTTCATTTTGGGGTTTTGTTTTGTTTTATTATGCATTTATATTTTTCCTATTTGTTTTTCACTTGGTTAACCACTTTGAAGGCTTACTGGTGGAATAATAAGATAACAAAACATATACACATGTACATACATACATACATACATACATACATAAAAAGAGGTCTCCATTAACCTATGCTAGAGATTGGAGAGAGTTTTGTATGGTCTACATTATTAAGTGAACCAACCTAATTTGCACTTCCTGGGCCAATATGTGGACTGGAATGCAGATATTCTTTGAACTGCGAACTTCTCTGAATTTTGTGATGCAGTACTCAGCACAAAAATGGCATACAAGAATAGGTATATTAGAGGGGGGAATTCCTACAAAAATGTGTATTTTAGGGAAAACCAGTCAGGGTTCTTGCTCACATGTTAGAGCTTCTATGGAGATGTTTGATAGTGCATCTCTACTTGCATGTGGGCCCTTCAAACAGAAGTTGAATGCATGGCTTTTGAGGGACGTGGCCAGCGTGTGCGTCAGTATGCAGGATGTGGCTAGTGGTCATGATCTGCTCCCTTCCACATGTTAACTGTTGTGAGAACAACCCTCATGTCAGAGATGTTCAACAGTCAAGCTACTACTATACACAGCCAGTTCTTACGTTACGGTTGCCAAAGGGGACACTGGTTGAAATGGATTGTGGATGGTGTCTGCTCTACACAACAGCCACTCACCCTAACACAAGAAGAGAGACTGGGGGCAGCTGCAGGCTTCTGAGAAGATGACCGTATGCTCAGCCCATCCCCAATCAACCAGCTGTATGCATCTTTTGATGTGGATGTACTTACCAGTTGTGGCATGCCATGTGTGGCAACCGCTCACCACTGCTAGATGTGAGCACCCCGTGGGGAGTCGCTTTCACACACTGCAGCTGTTGTGTGGGGCAGCCACCCATGGAGTCCTTTCAAGTGGTCTCTTATATGGTGGCTGTGATGTAAGATGTGGCCCTGCATTACTCAATGATACAGAGCATGTGGAAAGCTCATGACATCTCAGCACAAAAATGTTCACTATAACCAAATATTTATTGATTCACTTATTTGATTTGTATCCCACTGATCTACCAAGAAAATGGCATTCAAGGCCTTTTTTCTTCTCTTTTTGCTCAGAGTAGTCAGTAAGCTGTACTGGAGGGCAATGGTTTCCCACAGACAACAGCAGCATACATGCAATAACAAGTAACAGGCAGCAAATGGAAAGAAGAACGAAACAAGTCAACCCTGGCTTGCAATGCATTGTGCAAGAGTTATACATTGTTAGTAGCTGATTTACATTAGTGCCTCCCCCAATCCTGTAAGCATAATGTATGAACTTATGCTGACATGAAATGGGTATAGATTAGTTAAAAAAACACAATTTTATAATGAAGGAAGGATTTGAATTACAAAATCTTTCATGTTTTCCCACGTTGTGTCTGTGACTAAGAAAATATGCTGATCTTCCATCTGCATCCCCCAGCAATAATAGTATCAGGAATGAATCTGAGCGTGAGGGGATGTCTGGCAGCTCAGGTTCAGAAGGGGAACAGCCAGAACAGGGGGAAGCACCCTCCCTAGTGAGCTCACATACGGCAAGACTTTCTTCCCAAGACCTTGACACACAGATGGCCCAGACTGAATGTCCCCCCTTCCTCCTTATGAGAACCCAGGTTTCAGAGGAGGAAGAAAGCGAGGGGTGTGACTTGAGGGTCACTAGGGTCCGTCACAGAGCGAAGCGGGAAAAGTTAGAGGCAGGGCTCAGACGCTTTGCTAGGTCAGCCACTCGTGGAAGCCAGTGCAGGAGGGAGCCACCCTACGGGAGGGGCATCCCTGTGAAGGAAGTCTGGCCATGAAGTTCATGCCCAGGCTGCTGGCAACTTCTCTAACTCCCACTTCGTCTCCTCTATTGATATTCATAGATGTGTGGATTAGCTGGTTCTATGCAGTCTGAGAGTTTCCTAGAATCTGCATTTGTAAAGAAGCTAGTTGTTAACTAATAAAGTAATGTTGGCCTGAAGCCTTGTTTCCTGGAGTGTGTTGATTGCAAAGGGGGAGGATGAAAGAACGTGACAAACAGTGGAACTGACCAACACAGGAGAACCATGACGTGATGCCAAACGTCTTCTTCACTGGCTTTTATGATTATTATATCTTAAACCCATTTTTTATTTGTGCTTCTAAATTTTCCACGACACCTGGCCAGAGTATGTATCAGCATGCAGAGATGTGGGTGGTGGACATGAACCCCCTCACATTATGAGAACACCCCTTTTCCAGAGCAAGGCAACAAAGTGCACATTGAACATGTTTGGAAGCAGGACAACACATTCCCCCCCCCCATAAAGAAGCTGGTGGGAGTTAACAGCATCTCTATCTCCACTTTTCCCCTCGTGAGGGGCATAATGCCTGAAGAGGGCTGTTGCAGTACCTATTGGCTGAATTAATGGCAGTAAGATCTTTAAGCTAAAGTCTGCTGCTATTTTTGGCCCCAACCCTTCGGCCCCTCTCACCACTGGAATGCACTCCCCAAAAGCTTCTCTGAAATGGAATTAGGCCCTCTGGCTGAAAGAGGGTCCCCAGCCCTGGGCTATCTGGAGCCCTTAAGAAGTAAAAGGTACTGTACATAAAGTAGTATTTTCACTGAAAACAAACGGTGATAATCCCGTTGTACAACATTCTAGAAGACAGAGCTTTTCTACACGAGGCATTTCTTGTGTGTCTGTCAGTCCCTACTCATGGTTGTCTACGGGTTCTTTAGATGATGTCATGGCCCTCCAGTTTCGCTGCTGTGTCTAATCAGCACTTTTGGCAAGTTTTAACAGAGCAGGGAAAGTGCGGCATTTAATTGTGAAAGCAAAAGAAAGCTTGATTTTCTCTTGTGTATTTGTGCTACTCCACTATACCACAGTGCCATCTAGAGGTTATGTACTGGAAAAGCAGAAAATGCTCCTCATGTAGTGCTCAGTTCTGTGCCGAAACTGAAAGTAGATACAGCAGATTAACAGCTGATTAACAACCTAGTGTAGAAAAGCTCATAGTCCCACAGTTGAGAATCCATGGAAAAAGCCACTACCTTTATGGCCATTCAGGCCTAGGACAAAGGTCTCCTCTGCTAAGCCTAGGAAGCTCAGTCCCTGGACCATCTCCCTTCTTTTGTATGGTCTTCAAAGTCCAAGTCTATAATTACCTGGACCCATGAGGCTTTCCCTCTCTTGGTCTCTCTCTCAACATACCTGAATTACACTCCTTCTCCACTTTCATTCTTTATTCCCTTAAGCAGCCTTCCAGAACCTGGGGTCCTCTAGAAGTGTTGGACTTCAACTCCCATAATTCCAAGCCAGGCTGGGAATTATGGGAGTTGTAGTCCAACACATCTGGAGGGCACCAGGTTGAGGAAGGCTGCCCTTGAGTCTTCCCCTTTCCTTCCCCAAGCTCATGAGCTACCGACTGGTGCCAGCCTTGCATCCTTGGATCATCACCTCTTCTTCTATGTTTAGACAGAGCTGAAGTGGAAGGACAGGTAATACATCTCCTGCTCTGTAAGGGCACAGTGGTATCAATTGTGCCCTTGCCCCTCAGAAGCCCCTGAACCCAGAGCCTTCCGAGTCTCCTGCGCCCTGCCAAGGTGAAGCCAGCAGAGCGGGAGGCGCATTGGAGGTGATCTTCACCTCCCTGTCCTCCAATCTCCTCTATTTTTCCTAGACAGGCTTTTCAGCCTGACTAGTGAGGGTGCTTTGGAGGGGGAGGGAAGGTGGCTGGAGGAGGCTCAGGATAAATTGTAGCATGGCCTCCCCAGTCTCCTCCCCTCCCTGCCCATTGGAACACCCCCTTTCCGGGGGCTCCAAGGTTGCTTTTCTGACCTTGGAGAGGCAGCTGGCTTAGCTCTCTCCATGCCAGCTGCGAGGGGTGTGTGTGTCCGGGGACAGATCTTCGACTCCCCCTTCTGAGTTCGGAGTGCGATCTCCAACCCTGGAGGGGTTTTCTGAGCCATCCTATGGCCCCGGGACGTGCGCTTAGGACCATCGGATTGGTCTCTCCATCTATTTTTTCCCTGCCTTTCCCCCAGTCCTGTTGAACCAATCACATGTAACATCTAGTTTGACCCTTAGTAGCCATTTCCTCCACCAGGCTCAGTTGCTGGGTGAGGCAGGTCACCATGCAGGCCAAGCAAAAAGCCTTCAACAAGTCCAATCGATTTAAAAGGCAACAAATTAAATGTGTTCCCCATGGTCTGACTAACCTGAATGGCATTGCCAGGATGCCCCTTTCTGCGTCCAGAAGGAAGTATACATCCAGAAACATCCTCAGGTTTGCTCTGTCAGTTCTTTGGTACTCCTGTGCAGTTTTTGTATTTTGAAAGCAAAAGGTTGGATATTCTTTTCTACATATCGCTAGAGGATTACACAGGTGCAGTTTCCTACCATGCATAGAAAGGATTGCTGGATCAAAGTGCTTGACATTACATGTCCATACTGGGTACATCCTGGCCCAGACTGTGTTTGGAAGTGTTGCCAGGTATCCAAATATCCTGCTGTTTTGACATAGAAAGAAAGGTTTCATTCTGGCTTGGGAAAGCACAGGAGAAGTCTGTCATTCTAAAAACCAGGCCTGACATTGGAAGCAGAATGGTGTATGTTATACAAGGCTATCATTCTCCCCTGGCATGACCTTGATTCCCCAGATGTGATCTCTTTACCTTTTACCCTCCCTTGATCCTATTTTCAATTTCCATTAAGGCTCCAAAACGTCAGGTCAGGAGGGTTGCCAGGAAAAATATACTCATCAGGTTTTAATGTTTACCTGTTTGTTTGAACTCGAAGGAAGAAAGGGTCATCAATCTGATTCCCAGCTAGCACATTTCTTAGTTTTGATGAGCCAGCAGAGACAGGGTTCTGGCCACTGAGTTTTAATAATCAAACTCGAATTTGGGGGCATATAATCAGCTCCTGGACAGCCCAATAGTTAGGACTATTTGACCCAAAGAAGTGCTGGGAATATTGCAAACTTGTCTGCAAGTTACAGGAAGGAGGCAGTGTTGCAGTTAGTTAATTCATGGGAGTTTGGAGCATAGCTAACATTAGGATCTCTATAGCCTACAGTGTGGTTTCCTATGCCTCCCCTTCCTTCCCCTGATCTCTCTCTCTGTCTCTGACCTCCTCCATTGCTGGGAGCACATGAGTTTGCTCTCTCTCCAACTGGTGTTATAGAACACAAAGAAATGGATTGAACAAACTCTATTTGAAACTATATGCTGTACCTGCATTTTTATGCAAGAATATTGTGAGTAAACTATTTCACATTTTTTTTCACTAAAGAAGGGCGTGGTCTCCTTTTTATCCTTGTCTGCATGTGGGACTAATAAATGCTCATTTTGTTCTGCCTTCTGTTTTTCTCTGCTAACTGCCTTTTTAACAGGAGGCATCATTACCAAATAATTCCCATCAAGAAGCCTCACCCTCTCTCACAAGAAGAATTGTGTGAACCCCCTTCTTCCTCCCTTTGCCCCCCTTTCCCTGTTTCTTCCTACAGGGCTACCCCACTGCCTCCAACTTCATGACACCCCAGACTGCACAGATATGGAGAGGTAACAAACCCTTGCTAACTTCTTCCCAGCAAGTCCATTAGCTTGCCAGATCTCCCCTTCTTCTCTTCCTCTCACTTTGCTGGAGAACTCTGTCAATGGTTTCCTCTCTCTTTTCCTGTCTCTTCCCCAGGCCTGTGTGTCTTCAGGGATTTAGCAGCTTGCAAGCTGCTTCTCTTTGCTCACAAGCTCTGCTACCAGCTTCTTTTCCCTTCCCCTGCCACTTTCCATATCTGTCTCCCTCCTCCGTCTCCCCACTGACAGTACTTCTTCTCTCTCCCTCCCCCCATCTCCTACTCAATTAGGCTCGACCATTGCTTTCAATGTGTCTGCCTTAATAATTAGAACTGGTACACTGTATGAATGAAAGTGAACCCTATAAAATGCCTATTGCCATGATCTTTTGAATGTGTTTTCTTAATTCTTCTCAATAAATTACTCCTGGGGGAAGCAACTGTGTCTTCAGCCTCCAATTGCCCTTACTCCCTCAAGGGCACACTCCTATCTGGATGCTCGCCAGTCTCTGACCTCACAGGCTCACAACCATCCAATGCTGAGCAGGACAAGGGGCGGAGGCAATCTTCACCTTCACACTTCTCTCACTCTGCATTTTGGCTAGAAGGGCCTTTTTTGCCCACCTAGCCGGGGCTCTGTGGGGCAGGGGGCGCTGGGAATATGGCATAAGCTATATGCCCACCAGCATACCTCCCCTCCCTGCCCACCAGCATACTCCCTTTCCTGTCTCTCCGAGGTTGCTTTTGCGAGCTTGAGGAGGCAGCCGGCATGGTTCTCTCTGGACTGGCTGCGAGGGGGAGGGGGCAGGGAGCTCAGACTCCTGGGTCCGAGGTCAGAGCGCTGCCTCTGACCTCACAACCGGGAATCCAAACTATCCTATGGCCCCCCAGACTCTCGCTAGGGGCCATAGGATTGCTCCCTAAATTGCTAAGCTTTGGGATGCTCAGTGCTCAGTATTAAAAGACCCCTTCAAGTGTCAAGGTTGCATGTCTGAATGTGCAGACTCAGGCATACATGCAACAGGGACACTTGCTAACAGGAGGTTTTTGAGCATTCAGTGATACATAATCTGGACAGGAGTGTTTGGCGGAAGGATTGTAACTCGGCTGGAGAGGCCGTGTGTTGCATGCAGAAAGTCCATGGTTCAGTCCTTGGCATCTCCAGGTCGAGCCTGGAAAGATTCCTGTCTGAAACCCTGAAAAGCTGCTGCCAGTCAATGCAAACACCAGGTATTACGCAGCTTCTGATGCTGCTAATGTAAGCAACAGCAACAACTCTTTTTAAAAGATTATTTTCTAACCAACTTCACCTGAGTCAAGAAATCTATATAAAAACATTTTAATTATGCAGTGAATCGATGCAGTTTTAATTCTATTCTCTGTTATTTTTGGTCGTCATGTTATTTATTATAGGGTTGCAAAGAAATCAGCAGGGGTGTGTCTGTCTAGGAAATCTGGAAGTCAATATGTTACTATCTACCTCCATCTAGTGGTCAGCTGTGCAAATAGCACGCAGAACATTGGAGGAAAGCCTCTAAAAGTGACCACAAATACATGGGTAGGTTGGTATGGGAGAAGGTGTTCTTTCAGGCAGCTAGACCCTAAGCCAAATAGGGCTTTAAAAGTAAGCTCTAGCAGGTTGTATTGGACTCAGAAACAGGCTGGAAGCCAGATAAGTTCTTTGAATATTAGTGATATACATTCCCACCAACTGGTCCCAATTAATGGCCTGGAATCTGTATTTTGAACTGCAGTTTCTGAACAATCTTCAAAGGCAGCCCCACGTACATTACAGTAGTCAATTCTAGATGTTACCAGGCCATGGATAAGTGTGGCCAGGCTGTCTCTTTCCAGGAGAGACCATAGCTATGCTAGTAAGAGGCCACCTGGATCTCTAGTGACAAAGCTGGTTCTAGGAGCACTCCAGACACTGAACACAGATCTTGTAGGGGGAGTGCTATCCCACCCACTATAGGAAGGTGGATGGCAGATAATGTGAAGCATTTGGCTGGTTAGAGCTTTGCTGTTTGTTTGTTTTTTTCTTTAGCAAAAAATATTTCCATGAAAGATAGACGCAGCAGCTAGGAGGAGCATCTTAAGAACCTCAGAATGGAAGATGAGTCATGCTGAATTAGACCAACGGTTTATCTAGTTCAACATTAATTTCACACAGTGGCCAACCAGATGCCTTTGGGAAAGCCACAAGAAGGACATCAATGCAACAGCACCCGCCCACTCCTGTTCCCCAGCCACTGGTATACAGATGCATTCTGCCTCCGATACTGGACGTAACATATAGCCATCATGACCAGTAGTCATTGATCGCCTTATTGTCCATGAATTTGTCTTACCCCCTTTCAAAGCCGTCCAAGTTGGTGGCCATCACTACATCTTGGGATAATGCTCCAGGCCACCATTAGATTTGATCAGTGACCATTCCTTGTGTAACAACACTGTGTTCTATACCCTTTCCCCTCCCAGAATTACCATATACCTAATATCCTTCTGAAGTTGGACAGTCTGTGTTGGCATAACATTCAGCTCTTATCATTCTTCTACAGAGATCCCTTGAACTTGTTATCATTACTGAAACAAATACATGTTCTCTGGCTCAGGATGAAAGATTTTTCAGAGAATTTCTACTCCTGTCGCTTAGGTACACTTCCTACCTGGTTGCACATTTCTAAACATTTTCTACTATTTCATTTTTTAGATTATTTCTTTGCCCTTCAGGGGTGGGAGATGGATTGATTTTTAAACAAGAAGAAGCATTCCTTGGTTTTATTGTACTTCTTGTCCTATGACCAGAGCCAAATGGTCCTAGGCCACTCTGGGACATCCTGTGGATACCATATTACACTGGTTTTAAAATCTTTACACTGGCTGCCAATTTGTTTCCGAGCAAAATATAAAGTGCTGGTTCTTACCTTTGAAGCCTTACGTGGTCTAGGTCCAAGGTACCTTAGGGAGCGCCTTCTCCCCTACGCCCCAGTCCGCAGCTAAGGTCCTCTGAGGGCTCTCAGCTGCGGCTGCCTAATGTGAGAGAGGCAGCCGCACACCAGAGGACCTTTTGCCTTGCTGCCCCTCAGTTGTGCAATGACCGGCCGGTTGAAATTCTCCCACTGACCTCTTTGAAGGTCTTTAAGCAGGCATTAAAGACTCTCTTATTCCGGCAGGCCTTCCCTTTTAAGAATTCCTGTTCCTTGTCCTGGCTCTTGCATACTGTTTTTAAGCTGTGTTGTTTTGAACTGTGTTGCTTTATTGTTGGTTTTTTGTTGTTGTTAAATTGTTTTTAGTTCAAAGTTGTTTTCAGTTATATGTTGTTTGTATATATTGTCCATATGCTTTATGTAAATGGCGTTTAAACTTCGTATAATGTATTTTAATGTTTTAACTTTTGTAAACCACCCAGAGAACTTTGGCTATGGGGTGTATGGAAATGCAATGATGATGATGATGATACTACCAGCACATTACATTTTTGAGGATTTGGCCATGGAGTAAATCAGTTTAACAAGGTGGTTCTTGGAGTAAAATCAATCAATGATCAGCCAGGCTTTGTTCACCTGGGTTTGAATAGTTCCGGCCCTACCATTAGGCAAGGTGGGGCTGCCTACATCAAGGGTAAAATCAGCAGTGGCACAACTCTTCTTCTGCCTGAGGAAGGAAAGTATATATGTTCTGGCACCCCTTATTGCCTTGGCTGCCACTACCACCCCCATCACCATCACACACCCGTCACCACCATGTCACCATGCCACCACCCTGTCCCCATCCCTCACTTCACACCCCTCACCACTGCCTCCACCACTGCCTGCTCTCTGGCTTCTTCTGAGAATCTTCTCAGAGCAAGCCAGAGTGCAGACTTTCCGAAGAGCAGCTGACAAGGCTCTTCTCAGAGCTGGCCATTGCAAAGCCCAAATGCCCGGCCCTGAGGGGGTCATTCCTCAGAGCAGGCATTGTAGGAGAGGCATTATAGGAGATCGGCTGAACTGCAGGTTATCTCCTGGAACACCCCTCCCACAATGTCTGGCTCTGGAAAGGACCATTTGGGTCTGGATGGCTCTCTGAAGAGCTGTGCCAGCCACTTTTTTTAGCTGATGCAGCTATCCAGAGAGCCTGTCTGCCCTCTGGCTTAGTCTGAGATTCTTAGAGCAAGCCAAAGGGCGGGTTGCTGTTCCAGAGAGCTTCACCGGCCGCTCTCCTGCTGTGGCATTTGTCCCAGCAGGAGACAGGCCAGCAGGGCTCTCTGGAGCACCCACTGTAGTGCCGCTTTGCCTGAGCACATCCGAGGCGGCAGTGGGGTGTACTCCTGGTGGATGGGTAGGGGGAGCATGCAATTTGCTGCTCCCCCAGTGATGCCACTTGAGGTGAGAGATTCACCCCACCCCATGAGAGGGCCAGCTCTGTGAATTATACCTGGATTCTCTGTTTGGAGTGCTTTTTAACTAGCTCTGGCTAGGTTTGTCAATATGGCTTGGGGCTGCTGCCATGGGAGGGGTAACATCCCCCAATCAGGCAGAGCTAGCTGCTCTTCTAATGCGAGGTGTCCACTGCTGCCCCCATGTCACAGCCCACGCTGTTCAGTAGGGCCACCTGATCCTCTGGACAGGCTTTTTGGGTTGTCAGGAGCGTTGCAAAAGATCTGTTGTCTGAGTGGCCTTCCAACCACACAAGTGTGTGTCTGATTCACTATGTTATTATTATATACCTCAGCAACTGCAGTGTGTAAAATGGAACCCACAAAGGCAAAGGTAGGGGCAATAATAATTTTCAGGGACAGAAACCAGAAAGCATGGACAGTTGGATCATATGAAATTAATGTTAGGCACAGAAAACAGTATTCTTAGACTCTGTTCCATTTTTTAAAAGCAAGTTTCTAGCGCTTAACCCTGCAAATAAGTTTGAAAATAGACTATTTAATAACGAGAAATTCCTCTTTTCTTTTTTCCCACTCAGCATGTTCTGTTCAAGCTAATGGAGCTCTGCCTGTTTCAAATGTGTTTTGGACTGAAGTCTGCTTATCTTCCCCCATATTCTTGGCAATTGTCCACAGTTTTGGCCTAAGCGGTTTCCAAAAGCCCAGCAAATTCTTGTTAAGATCACCCTGTTACCAGCTGAGTCATGTGGACCTTGCAAATGGAACTGAGCTTTTGACCTTTAAGTTCTTGTTGCTGTGATACACACTGCAAATACAGGAATAACTTTCTGAAAACCCAGTCGTGTTCCCATAGTTAGATTTGTACTGACAGGCAAGAGTGGTTTGCATTGACAACGCCGATCAGTTAGAAAAATCTTCATGCCTACCCATCAGCACAATGGGTTGGATCCAGACTAAGTGAGTTGCACTTAATTCCAGTTGAAATCAATGGGACAAGTCTTGGTTTACTTGTCACGTTGATTTTAATGAGCCCCGAATCCAATGAACGATGGCAATCCTGCTATATACACTTTTCCTGGAATTCAGTTCCATTGAACTCAGTGGGGCTTACTTCTGAATAGACACGTGGAGGATTGCAGTGTTACTCTGGATCGAGTCCTCTTGAGCAATGATAACAATAGCTGATCTTTAACTCTGGATAAATACCTCTCCTCTTTGATCTCTTGGTGGATTCGTACCACCATGATTTAATTTGCAATGATACTGTGATAATCTGGTTCTGACGAATGTTGCCCGGCCAGCACATGCTGATTCTCCCCATGATGGCTTTTCTCAATTAGGGATGCACTTTTAGCAGGTAAGGCTTTCTCCCATCCCTTGATGTCCATGCCAGGCAAAGATTGACTGGCTAAATTTCTGCAAGTTAGGCTGCTGTTAATAACGCAGGAATACCACAAGTGAAACGCTTGATAACTTGAATGGGTAGAAGTGGTGAGGAATTCCAGAATTACTGGAATTCCCTGAAAGTGAAGCTGGGGCATCTCCCTTTGTTGCTGTGATTCTGGGTTGGCACCCGCAAGCCAATCACAGCTGTTATTTCCCCTATCTTCCTGGAAACAGACCACCGCCACCAAACCTTGCAGCAGTTCTTCTCTGTACTTTGCTCTGTTATCCACGGGAGCTCCTAAAGAATCAGGAATTCTTGAGCACAGAACCATCGAATTATAGAGGTAGAAGAGTCCCTGGAGGTCTTTAGTCCAACCCCTGCTCAATCATCTCAAGGTTCAACCTCAAAGGAGCAAACATTTGTGAGCACCCAGTTGGAGTACTCCCAAAAGCTCGGGTCTTTTGCAACCACCTCACTGGAGCCATCACAAAAGGACTTAACGATGCTCACAGAGCACCTGCCTCTGTAGGTTGCACCAGGGTGTGCATGGGTGCGTGTGCGTAATGGGTGTGTGTACCTAATTCCCTAAGTGACACCACCAAGGATCTACTGCTCTTCTTTACAGAGTGTTAACTTCTTAGTGATGTAGGATCAATGTTTTTGTGTTCTAAGAATTGGACAGCAGAGGGCAGTCGTACAGCGATTAATCTCAAATGCGTGGCTTTTAAACTCTTCTAAAAATACACATTTAGCAGCTGGCACGATGAATCTAGAAATGGGGGATAAATTCATTCAGTTTGCATTTTAATGCACAATTCCCTAATTTGACACTTCCCAAGGAATACACAAACTGAAACTCAGCTGATCTTTGAAATTCACGCTTCTCTGAATTTTGCAATGGAGTTTGTCAGTCAAAGAAAATGTACAGAAATGTATTTTTTAGGGAAAGGGAAGACAAACATGCACTTATTAGTGAAAATGCTATTATCTGAGGAAAACTGCATGCAAAAAAGCTATATTAGGCAAAATTGTGTTCAAAAATGCATGCCTTAGGAGAGATACACACAAAAATGTAAACAAATGTTCATGCAAACTTTTTAAAAAAGTCTCAAAGTTTGGTACACACTGAACTTAAGGTTGCAAAAATGAGAAACTGAAAATGACAGTTTCATCCATTCCTAGATGAGACCAATGTGGATTGTGAAAGAAGCAATGAAAACCAGTGATGAAAACCACTGCTAATTCTGCAGACCACTGCATTCATGCTAGAAATTTATTTTATTAACGTTAGGGTTTTCTTTCGGGCTATTGCCAATATATCTATATCTATATATTGCAATATGGAATAGGGATGGACGAATCTGTCAAGTCTGATTTCTCTCCATTTCTCATTGTTCCAGTCTTCAGTTTGTCCTAAACTTTGAGAATGTAAAGAAGTGTTTGTATGAAAAGGCAGATGCATTTTTGTGTACATTTCTCCTAATGTAGGCATTTTATATGCAATTTTGCCTAATATACACATTTTGCGACCTGTTTTCCTAATATAATGCATTTTAAAATATTATTTTCACAAATTTATGCATTTTTGTGTGCATGTTTCCTGTGTGTGTGTGTGTGTGTGTGTGTGTGATATAATGGGAAAACACCACTGAAGAAGTCAGAGAAGTGTGAATTTTGAAGGATAACTGAGTTTTGGTTCACATATTGGTTCGAAAGTACAAAATTAGGTTGGGCTGAGAGCCAGTGTGGTGTAGTGGCTAGAATGTTGGACTGGGATCCAGGGGATCTGGGTTCTAGTCCCCACTCGGCCATGGAAGCTCACTGGGTGACTTTGGGCCAGTCGCAGACTCTCAGCCCAACCTACCTCACAGGGTTGTTGTTTTGAGGATAAAATGGAGGAGCAGGACAATTATGTACACTGCCATGGGTTCCTTAAGGAGGAAAAAAGGCGGGGTATAAATGTAATAAATACATAATAAAAAAAAATGAAGACTAAACCAATTTCTTCCCCATCCCTATTAGTGAGTCACGGACCATCTGTCTAGGACCCCAGTAAGTCCTGCTCGTTCATGTGCTTAGCTTTTCTCTGAGAATTCTCCATCCCTTATCTCATCCCTAGATGACCTATCACTGTTAAATTTGTAATCATCTTTTGCTTAGGGAAGTAAAGCAGGCTGCAGTCCCCAAAACAAAACCCTAGCAGTTAGAGACTGGCATTCTGGGATGTGTATGTAGTTAATCATCATTAAGACTTGGCAAGTTTGGAATCCCAGGCAAGTTAATGGGATATACGCCTCATTACAGGAGTGCCAGTATGTCTATAATGCTCTATTAATTCTACACAAACAGCCTGGAAATCTCCAAACACTAGGCTGATGACCAAAGATGACTTATTTCATTTCACTTTGTTTCTTTCTTGGATCTATTCATTCATATGGCCACATCAGAAGTTACTTTAAAGACATAGCTAACATCTATGTCCATTTCTCCTCTAGAGTAGGTGCAGGGTCCTGATCCAGATTGTGACCACAGCATGGGGGTAGGGGACTTTCCCTCCCGCCTTCCAGGCCAAATCCAGATTGGGGCCCCTGCAATTTCTAGTGTAAAATAATCATTCATAAAGCAAATGGACCACTATTTTGCAATAGATATTGCAAGTGTGGGACCCATGATCCAGACTTAGCTCATTGTGAGGGAAAAGAAAACACTCTGTCCTGCACCCCATGCTAGCACAAAATAGTGATCCATCAAACAAATGAACCACTATTTTGCAATAGAAATTGTAGGCATGGCACCCCGATCTGGATTAGGCCATTACCAGGTAGTGAGACTTTTAGCCTCCCTACCCAACACACTAGGATCCCAATGAAGAAGAAGTAGAAGTAGAAGAAGAAGAAGACAACTATCTAAGAACACTGAGACAGGAGGCAGAGCCTGCCACTGATCAATGGTTCTGATCAATGCCCGCTAGGTCTGGGAGCTATCATTTAAATTTCTCACTACACCCTGGAGTGATGCTACATCTGTGTCAGTTCTTGTCCCAGTCCCAGGGGAGCTATGTTCTGAGTCAGAGGGGGATGCTGTGGAGCCAGGCCCAGCCATGGGAAGCCAGATGCCTGCGAATTCAGTTCTACCAGGCCTCCTACCTGGTTAAGACTCAGGACACTGATATGGCCTATCTTCTACAGCTGGGAGACCTGACCTTGACAGAAGCCCTTGCTTCTCAACCAGGGACATCTTCCATGGGAACAGGCAGCAGGGAGAGAACTCTGCAGGGGATGGAGCTTCTGGAGCGTGCCCTAAGATGAGTCGTCAACTAAAGAGGGTGGAATAATGGTGTCCAGTGGGGCGGAGCATGTGTTTGTGAGCTAGGTTTCCCTGCCACCATCAAATGTCCAATAGTGATCTTAGCAGCCACTCCCCTATATTTAAATGAGAACAACAGATCCTAGAGTTTGCTGGAAGCAACATCTTTCTAACCTGGAAAGCTTCCTTGTCTTGCCTCTTGGATGGAAGTATGAACTCATTTGGATTTATTCTGTATGCTGAACCCAAGGCTATGTGGGTCTTTTGTTGAGACCCACACCTATAAACTGATCCTGGTCAAGAAACTACATTGTAATCCATTGTAATACATTGTAGAGATCCACTGATCTCTACTGGGACTGTAAAGGCTTAAAGCTAATTACTGGAATCACTGCAATAAAAGCTTTACTGGGACTTGAGCCTCGGTATTGGTAAGTCAAATTCTGACCATCTCCAGCATTGTGGGAAATTAAAATGGTGGCTGCCCACCACTCCAGATAAGCTCACTTATTTAGGAAGAGCCTCACCAGAGTGCACTTTGCTGAGGCCCCCTCAAACCTCGAGCCATCCCTGCCCCTGCTCCATTATCTCATTTGTGTACTGTTGGCAATGGTGGCCAGTGCTTATGAAAAGCCAAGATAGATAAAAGTGAATGATTTTGTTATTAACATCATTTAGAAAAATGAGTTACATTAAGAGTCCCTTAAAAATAACATGCTTTGAAATGATATCTGAACATAACAGAAGCAAAACACACTGAAGTCTCTCATAATTTCTTAAAACTGAATCCATGATGACCCCTCTGTCAAACACATCAAACTAAAGTCTACAAAAGCATGTAGAAGAACAAACCACGGGCAAAAATACATGACCCTTGAGCCCAAGCATTCTAAATATGACACACGAGGAGGTCATGAGTTAAATTTATTGTTGAAATTAGAAACAATAATAAATAATTGTGTTAGCAATTGTTATGGTAACTATGCAACTTAGATGTTTTCTCTCCATGTTATGGGGGAAAAAACAAGTTTCTGCCCAGAAACTACTGGCCCTTGCTTCTGGAAAGTTCTGGGCAATTTGGCTTGGTCTCAGTGCTGGCTCCAGGGTTTTGAGAACCCTTGGTCATGACACCCTCAGTAGGCCCCTTTCCTCAGAGAACCTGCCTTCTCACTACCATTCTCACTAGCTGTTCCTGCTCCTCCTTGTCATTGCTACCACTTGCTTGCTTGACAGGCAGAGGGCCAGTGAGCAAGTAGGCAGTGGCATCTGCTTCCCCTCCTCCTCACTTACTACCATTGTCTGGGCCAGGGCGAGAGGCAAATGAACAAGCAGGTTGCAATAATGAAGGGGAGGAGCAAGTACAATGGATCTTGTCAGTGGGCCCTGCTGGGATGCGAAGTCTTGATAGGTACCCAACCATGCCTACCTTTGACACTGGCCCTGCTTAGGGATGGTGCGGGTGCCTGATTCTATCCAGAAATCCGACGGAGCCCCCCCGCCCACACCACCAAGCCCCACTTGCCGAGCCTCTGCCCACTCGTCCCCTGCCCATGCTCGGAGAGTGGTCCACAACCACTCCAGCAGCCTCATGGAGTCCACGGTCACCACTTCTTGAAAAATAAAATGGCAATCACAAAAACGTGCATATTTGCATATGTGCAAAAATTTGCTTTTTTGAAAATGTGCATATTTGCATATGCATGCAAATGCACAGATTTGAAAAATGCGCATTTTCGCACATGCAACTATGCGCATTCACAAAAAGCGCATTTTCACGCCTGTGCAAATATGTGCATTTTTGCGGTCATGATTTTATTTTGCAAAAAATGGCAACCACAGACCTCAACGAGGCTGCTGGGGTGAGTGTGGGCTGCTTGCCGAGTGTGGGAGGGGCTTGAGAAGAGTTCGGGGACCGGCAAGTGGGGGCAGGGGCTTGGCGGGTGCCTGGAGAACCCTGGTGGGGGTGTGTTCTCCCATCCCTAGCCCTGTTTGGTCTACACAAGCAGCAGAAAGTGGTGGTAGAGTTCTGAGGAGTTGAACATGCTGTGTTGTTCCGAATTGCCAGTGGGGGAATCACATTTTTGAATACTACCTTATGTGAAAAAACAAACATGCAAACTCCTCTGTGATCAGAAAACTGGTACAGAAAGGCATGAACTGGGATAGTACCTTCCTCCCATCCAGGGACCAGAAGCTTGGCAGATGAACAAGCAATCAAAAATGGCAACTCCCACGTGCAGCCTCAAGTGGTATAGTCCACTCTGTCACCTCTGCATTCTACCAGCTCACTCTGCATAGTGTGTAAACCACACCTTAGTCTTCAAGTAAAGATCTTGTCACTAGGGATGTCACGAGAGTCTGAGAGGGGGGTGGAGTCCAGTGGACTCCCCCTGCTCGCCCTCCCGGACTCCAGTCCGTGGAGCGCTGCACTTGCCTGACTCGGACTGCCCCGAGTGAGGCAAGTGTGGGGGTCCCTGCTGGTCTGGAAAGCCGCCATTTATGCAAAATTACAGGTGTAAATGGACCATTGACACCTTTAATTTTGCATAAATGGCCACTTTACAGATGCCATTTACGCAAATGGGCCTTTACGTAAAAGAATGAGCTGCCATTTTTATGCAAAATGGAGGCTCGGTGAGGGATCGGGCAGCTGCGTGCTGCTCTCTGGGTACCTGCAGACCACCTGGTAGCTCACCACATCCAGCGAGCAGGGGCGGGCAGGTGGTGGGGGGCCGGCACACAGCACATGAGATGGGCCGGGGTGAGTCCATCCATCCCTACTTGTCCCTATCCTCGGAAGGGGTGGAGGGGAGGTTCACCCCAGCTGCCCAAGCGGTCATCCAAAAGGTGTGACCTGAGCCTACGTGTTACTCTGGGTCTGCAGAGTAGGGCAACACAATCAGGCTTCATCCATTGGCCAGTGGGGAAAGACCCATTGGGAGGCTGCCCCCATGACTCCAAGGTGGATCGTCATGGGGGGGGTGACCAGCCTGGCCCCATACATTGGCCAGAGAAGCAGCAGCTGCAGGGAGCTTGCTTTGCCCTTCCCTTCCGGAAAGAGCACTTATTAGAACTAAGACCAACATGGGCCCACCCAATGCTTGTTTTCCTCTTCCCTCCCCATTCATTTTCCTTTTCTGTCATATCTATTCGATTGTGAGCCTGTGGCCAGGAACTGTCTTATCTTCTAGTGGATAGAACCTACTGTTGCGTGAGTGGACTTCAACTAACGCAGTGAGACTTCCCCATCCTCTCCTCCCCGCTGCAGAGACATGTGCACTTTCCAAAACCTGGTCCAGGGGGTGCCCCAACCAGAGAGGATTGGTAATGGGGGGGGGGCTGCAGGGAGGAGGAAAAACCACTCCACTGGCTGATGCCATTCTGTCAGTAGATAGACACAAGCCTAAATGAGGGGGCTTGGGTGTGTGCATGTGTGTGGATATGCAGGAATGGGAGTGTGTGGGTGGCATGTATGAATGAGAGTGCTTGGGGAGGCCCTGCCCACTTTTTGCCCTGGCCCTGCCCACTGCTGGCATGTGGCTCCCGGAAGGTTAGTCTCAAGGGAATAGATCCAGCAGGCCGAAAAAGGTCCCCCACCAAAGGCTTTGTGGGAAAATTGGATGGTGAGGAGGAATTTGAAGGACACAAGAGAGGAGGCACCTCTCATATGTGTTTGGTGAGGAAGTTTCTGGCATAAGGGTATCAAGGGAGGAACAGTAGCATTGCTAAGCATTGCTTAGCCAAGAAGATGGCAGAGGAGGAAAAAAGATAACTTTTAAATGGAGACTTTCCTTTGATTCTCTCCTTTGGTGGCTTATGGCAGTGGGGAGAGAAATCCCTTATAAACGTATTTATTCATTCAAACTATAACATTTTATACTTTGCTGTTTGGTCCTAAGAGACCTGATTATTATTCAAAGAAGAATTTAGCTTTTGGGGATCACATTTCTCAGCTTGAGACCCAGTGTTGTGCCTTGGATGGCTTCATAGACAGAAGGGGGGGGGACACACATTTTATTTTAAAGTGTTCCAGAATTTACCCTGTCTCCTCAAGCTTTACTGTGTGTGTGTGAAGGGTGGTGGGGGGGGGAGGGTTCTTTGTTACTCTAAATAAATATTTTTTTTATCCTATCTACCTCCTTGATGAATTAATCCTATTAAATGGAGTTCAGACTGAACTTCCATTCTTGCTTTATAAGAAGTTGATTATGAGTTATTAAGCAGCCATTAAATTATACACGGCACTTAACTGCAAGTTCCTGATGTCTGTTCAATTTCACAGTGAACCTACAAGGCATGGGATTAGAACACCATGGCGGCCAGGCAGGAACTGGCTAAGGAATTCCTGGGAGGCAAAAGGCCTATGGAAGAACAACGGATCTTCCAATACACAGGCCCCATTTCTAGCATACATAAGCATGTCCCAAGTAAACAATCAATGGCTAGACTGGAGCCATATGGGGACATCTGTAGGCTCCAAAACAGAAGAAAAGAAATACACTTAACAGCAGAATTTTGCATTTGTTGTGTTTTCTCTCTTGTACCCCGCAACCAGAAATCCAGGTGCCTCTAAGGAATAATCACATGTGTTCTGAAACATGGGGCAAAAGGGGAACCATTCCATAGGACTAATTCTCGGTGTCACAACAGAAAAAATGTGAGATCTGTGATTAGACCTGCTGATTAAACAGCCATCTTCACGTATTGGAAGAATTGTTACATAAGTAATGGAGCAACGTGTTTTTTTCCCCTGTTGCTCCAGAGGGCAGGACCCAAATCAACAGGTCCAAATTACAAGAAAAAGATGTATGTATTTGGAAAGACTTGCTGAGGGTATGAGCTGTTCTCCAGTGGAACAGGTTGCCTCGGAAATGGATCAACTCCCCTTCATTAGAGGATTTTAACCAGAAGTTGGAGGGCCACCAATCAGGGCTCCTGTAGCAAAGGAATTCCTCCATTGGCAGGGGATTGGACTAGATCAGGGCCCCCTAACCTCCAATGGTGCCCATGAAGCTCTCCACTCCTTGCCCCCTTCATTTTTTTTTTAAATAAAAACCTTGGAAAATGTTAAGAGTAGTCTTCTTTCTCTCCCTTTCTAGCCTTGCTCTTTCTCTCCCCTCTCCCCCTTTGCCCTGCTCTTTCCCTCTCCTGCCCAGCCTCTAGCTTCACTGTTCCCCGCTTCCAATTTTATTAATCTGTGATTCTATGGTTCTATGCATCATGGAAGTTGACTGGCTCAAGGTAGTGGTATTGGGCAGGGGGTATTTAACCCCTTTCCCCTGCCCCGTTTTCCCTGATCAAAGCTATTTCTCCTGCCCCAGCTTCTATATGTCCTGGAATCTGTGCCTGACTTTTCCCCCAGTGTCACTACTAGCAGCTCTGTGTGTGTGTGTGTGTGTGTGTGTGTAGTGGGGGAAGTGTGATTTCAACTGGGCAAATCATATCGGAAAAGGTTAAACATCCCCTCCCACCACCACTTCCTACAGGGCTGTGGTAAGTTTCACAGAAGTAAAGTAATGCAGCCTTGCAGTCTGGGGGATGCTGGGAGTTGTAGGACTTCTTTCTGTCTAAACATGCATAGCATTGCACCCTAATAGACATTGGGCTGGAAATAGAGGAAGTTTAGTCACGCAACAGGTCAATCACAATGAACTTAAGTCCCATGCACTGCGGTCCCAATCTGGATCAGGCTTTCACACGCTTCCTGGCAGGGAAAGGCAACACATGGCCTGCAGACCACAGATGCCCCTGCTGCCCCTGACTTCAGTTTAAAAAAAGAGAGGTTTTTTTTTTAGAAATGGCAACTGTACAAGCTGTGGAGTGCCATAAGGGTCAAAATTAGCCAGTTCTAAAAATGATGGAGCATGGCGTGGGGGCGGTGAGGGGATAATGCCCCCTCAACCTCCCATGGCTGCCCACTCCTGCACCTGCAACTCAGATTGGTTGCAGATTTAGGCACACAGGCAACTGGGCCGGTGGAAGTGGACTTCTCTTCCTCCCCAGCCCCCTGAAAATGCTACATGGAGGGTTGGGGGAACCTGCTGAATGGGGGGAGCTGTGGTGGGTGGGATGGGGGAATCCCCCCAAATTGGGTAGAGGAAATGTCTGTACCTGGGGCACTTCATGAGAGGCAGATCCTGGACCCTATCCTACATATTTACAGTGGAGGTTGGTGGCTCTGATGTCAGTGGGGCAGTGAATCCATTCCAGGTTTCAGTCAGAACCAACCAGACCTCTAAAGGAGCTATCCAAGGGGAGCACCTTGGATAGCTCCTTTAAAGTTCTGGCTGGTTCTGACTGAAACCCAGAGAGGATTCACCGCCCCACTGACATCAAAGCGACCAGCCTCCACTGCATATTTAATGTTCAAGGTGTCACTTGACATACAGCCATCACACTGCAACAGTATTTCTAAGTCCCTTCAGTTTGATGATAATTTCTAGTTAGCATCTGGTTAACCAGGGGAGAGACGGTAGCTCAGTGGCAGAACCCATACCTTCCAGGCAGAAAGTGAACCCATACCTTCCAGGCAGAAAGTGTTTAATCCCTAGCATCACCAGTGAAAAGGATCAGGAAGGATGTGATGGGAAAGTCCTTGGAGAGCTGCTGTCAGAGTTGACAGTCTTGGGTTCAGCGGACACAATAGTCTGAGGGTGTGATGATATTATCCATTCAGCCGTGTCTGACTTTTGGCAATTCTATGGATCATCTCTCTCCATGTATCCCGATCTTGTACTATTTCTTTGAGCTGTTCCATGCTCTGGTTGGTATCAGTTTTGATGGTATCTAGCCATCTTGTTCTTTGGTGGCCAGGTTTCCTTTTGCCACTAACGAAGAATTGATGCTTTCGAACTGTGGTGCTGGAGAAGACTCTTACGAGTCCCCTGGATTGCAAGGAGGTCAAATCAGTCAATCCTAAAGGAAATCAACCCTGAGTGCTCATTGAAAGGACAGATACTGAAGCTGAAGCTCAAATATTTTGGCCACCTAATGCGAAGAGAAAACTCTCTGGAAAAGACCCTGATGCTGGGAAAGACTGAAGGCAAAAGGAGAAGGGGATGGCAGGGGATGAGATGGCTAGATAGCATCACTGATGCAATGAATATGGACTTGAGCACGCTCCGGGAGAGAGCGCAGGACAGGAAGGCCTGGCGTGCTATGGTCCATGGGGTCACGAAGAGTCGGACACGACTGAATGACTGAACAACAACAACAACAACAACAATCTGAGCATAATTGCTTTTTCTAGTGAGTTCCTCCACATAAAATGGCCAAAATAAGTCAATTGCAGTTTCATGATTTTTCCATCTAATGATGGCATGTCTGGGTTTATACGTTCCAGTACTTGCTTATTTGTTATCTTAGCCATCCAAGGAATGTTCAAGAGCCTTCTCTAATACCACAGCTCAAATACATCAATTCTCTTTCTGTCTTGTTTCTTCATTGTCCAACTTTCGCATCCATAAGTAACTATGGGAAACACGATGGTACAAACCTAATCTGCATTTAGTTGTCAAGCTGATGTCCTTGTTTTTCCATATTTGGATCATGCTCATCATTATTGTGCGACCCATCACAATTTGACGTTTTATTTCTGGGCTGCATTCACTGCTATGATTGATCTGCGATCCTAAGAAAATAAATTCTTCTACACATTCAAACTCTTCACCATCAACTACTATGCTGATATTTCCATTCTTCACAGTGGACATGAGCTTAGTCTTTTTGATGTTTAAGGAGAGGCCAAACTTCTCACTCTCTTCTTTGATTTTCTTGATCATATATTCCAGACCTTCTTTGGTTTCTGAAAGGAGAGTTGTGTCATCAGCATAACGAAGATTATTTATAATCCTTCCGCCAACCTTTACCCCGATTTCTGTTTCTTCAAGCTTTAACTTCCTCATGATCATTTCAGCATAGAGGTTAAAAAGAAAAGGTGAAAGAATGCAGCCTTGCCATACTCCTTTCTCTATTACAGCTTCCTATTCATCTTTGCAAGACATAAGTTGCGGTTTCGACTTTTCCTGAGAGAGACACTTATCACAATTTGGGGTGCATTTGAAAACAGCTCTAACAAAACAGTGGCTGATTTAAAAGGGGAAGAATTACAATCCATTGCAGTAGGGAATAGAAACCATTCCCGAGGTTTATCTGTTGAGTTTGTTTTCCTTGTCGTTCCTTTGGTGGGATGTTGTTGTTTTTCTCCCATCTTCATTTTATGTTATGAGATACTGGACAGACATCACTTTTAATAAAAGTCTACGATGTGTTTGCATTTCTTAGATGTTCCCTTGTAATATAATATTGGCAAAGCCCTATCAACATTGTGGGAATATATTGGCAAGGCATCTGTTGGCATGAGTGTTAAAACAATGTTACTTAGACAAAGAGCCATGCTGAATGGGGGATTAACATGAGAGATTAAAATAACGTTCTGTTTTAATTTCTTGTGTGTGCCTTCTCTTTTCAGTCACCAAATCTCTCTGTCTCTTTCTCTGTCTCTGTCTCTCTCAACAAGTTTCATAGTGCAATTCTATGTATCTTTACTTCTCACTATGTTCAGTGGGGCTTACTCCCAGATTAAGTATTAAGATTGCAGCCTTGCTTATTTTTTATTTATTTTATTTCTATACCACCTTTCAGAAGTCAACCAAGATGATTTCAGAAAATCAAAACCATAATCAAATAAAAACTAAGTACAATGTTAAAAGCAACCTCAAAAAGCCATAACTAGGGCTGTGCACCATTTCAGTCTGAAGCCCAAATAACATGGCGAAGCAGGTTGCTTCAGAGGTGCCTCGGTGTGATACGAGGCGGATTAGAACAGCACTGAGGAACCCCAAAGCGAGGTGGCTCGTTGATAAGGTGCCTAGTCCTCCTTGGAGATTTGTAGCTCTTCTGATGCCTTCTGAGGAGTCCAGCCAGGTTGGCTCCAAATGTGTCAATTTGAGAGAGATCAGGGAGGGGGAGAAGAGGAGGAGGGAGCGGGGAAGGGAAGGGAAGAGGAGGAGGAGGAGGAGGGAGGGAGCTTTGGCGAGTGGCAACTCTAGTTGCCAAATTAGGGCTCAACAGAACCCAGCAGTCTCCAGTGGTGGAGTGGGGGGGTACTGAATAAACCTGGAGGAATGGCTGTGTTTGCTCATTGTGAGAGAGGTGGTATGACTGGAAAGGGCTCTGTCTGAACTTGGCTAGAGGTGTGTGTGTGTGTATTTGTTGTAGGGGTGTACAAAACACTTACCTGGTTCTGCTGGGGCCATCCGTGGTGGGGGGGAGGTGCTCCGTCGCCCCCCCGGAATCCTCCCCAGCCAGCTCTGCTCCGTGGCGACTCTGTGGGGCTGCGAGCTGGGGCCTGCCGTAGCTGGAATTCTGGCCACTGTAGGGCTGCTGCAGCTGCAAATGGTAGCTGCTATGCCGGCCGCCATTTGCGTGGCTGCCAGCTGTGATAGGCTACGTAAGTAATTACGTAGCCTATCACGAGAAAGGCAGCCACGCAAATGGCATAGTGGCTGCCATTTGTGTGGCTGCCCTTTTCGTGATAGGCTACGTAAATTCTTACGTAGCCTATCACAGCAAAGAGCAGGGGTGCAAATGGCGTAGCAGCTGCCATTTGCGCCCCTGCTCTTTGCTGTGATAGGCTACATAAGTATTTACATAGTCTATCACGCTAAAGCTGCCACGCAAATGGCAGCCGCTATGATGGCTGCCATTTGCGGGTGCAGCAGCCTGGCGGTGGCTGGGAGACCAGCCGGAGGAGCCACCGCCACTGCATCTGCTGCCACATCTGCCGCTGCTGCCAGAGCCGCATCCGTTGACAGGTAAGCTCCGTCCCGGGGGGATTCCATGGGGTGGTGGTGGTGGGGGAGGCCGTTCCGTCATGGATTCTGGGGGGCTGGAACTCCGTAGCGGAATTCTCTGACATCCCTAATTTGTTGTACGAGTGCTCTTCTTCCTTCCCAATTCTCTTTCTTTCTTTTGTAGATTCTTTCTTTCTTTCTTTTTTTAAAACAACATTTAGTAATTACTTGGAGTTTCCTCCCTGGGTCTTAGTCTCCCCCCACCCCACCCTTCTGTAATAGGTTTTACCTTTTCATTCTTCTTGTTTGTTCATTTAAAAAAAACAGAAAAATTCACTTTGCATCATTCTTTAGCTCCCCCCACCTTCTCAATTCTCTCTCAATCATTAGTTTGCCCTTACTTTGATTCTGTCTAGATTCTCTCTCTCTCTCTCTCTCATCCTTGGCTCCCCTCCATCCCCTTCTCAATTCCTGTATTCCTTCCCTTCCCATTTTTGATCTCTTTTCCCTAAAAGAAGTTAACATTAAAAAATTAAACACCATTTTCTATTAGGAAGGATTGTAGTTAGTTCCCACCCTTTGCTTGTAGGAAGTTCAGTGTTTGCTTTTCTTTTGCGTGTGTGTGTGTGTGTGTGTGTGTGTGTGTGTGTTTGTGCTGTGTGGGCAAGCAAACAGTATGTGGCAACCAGCCCACATTTCCAAAGAGCCAAAGAGCACCCTCTCCTTCTGTAGTGGAAGAGGGGAGCTCGCTGATGGACGCTATGTCGGAGGTGTCTGATGTCCTCAGCGTGGTGAGGGCCAAGAGGAGGAGATCCTCCAGGGTGTGGGGGAGGATGAGCAGCATGCAGAGGCTCCAGCGCCCAACCCCTCTTCCATTGTTCGCCCTGCTGATATGTTGACCCCCAAGACTCAAGGCAGGCAGTCTGTGTCTTCACAGAAACATCAGGGCAGCATCCTGAGGGACCACTCTGAGGTGGGAGTGGATCCCACCACTGCCGTCTGCTGCCACTGCAAGGCGTCTCTGAGCAGGGGAACCAGCCAGGGCATTACACCAGCAGCAGCCTGCTCCTGCACTTAAGGAGGCAGCGCCAATCGGCCTTGCTCAGGGAGGAGGCCCCCGCATCCCAGCAGGCCAGCAGCAGGGGCAAGCAGAAGGCTGGTAGGGCTGGAACTCCTGCAAGCTCTCTGCCTCTCACCCCCAAGAGGCTTAGGCAGGCCACCATGGAGAAGATGGGGTGGGGGAAGTATGGGTGGAGGTTTCCAGCACCTGACCAGATCACCAACTGGATAATGATGCGCACTTTGCTATACTCTCAGTTCCTTCAGTTCACTTGCATCATTTCTTTAATTAAAAACTGTGAAAGTTGGCGGGTGTGGCATATGTGTGTGTGTGCGCATGTGTGCGCATGCATATATATATATATATATATATATATATATATAATATATATTTCATTTCAGGTGTGCTCAAAAACAACAACCACACATTACTATAAAAACTACTCTGTCAGCCTGCCTACCAGTGTTCTCGGGTAAACGTGTATTCCAAATTCAGCCCCAGAGAGCCTGAGGTCATCCACTGTGAAGCTAAATAGGAAATTAGTGCTAGGGGAGAGGAGTAATTTGCACTTCAAAGAAACCTACAGCAGAGATTAGGGATAGTGACCTCCTCCACTTCAGCACCTAACTTCTCTGATTATTATCCCTTCTGAGTTCGGTTTGAGTTTCTGAGAACAGCACAATTTACCTGCACCTAGCACAAAAACTACTGGGCCAAACTGTCTGAAAATTGGCCTATGCGCTCCCCTCCATGACGGCTGAGAGTTTCCCCAATTTCATGTATTTATCATGAAAACTGAAACAGTTATGGCCATTTGTGTTTTCCAATGCAAGTCAATGGGAAAACACCAAAAACGAGTGATTCGGATATCTGAATCTGGCTTCGAATTTGGATCCGAGTCGAAGTAGATGGGGTCTGAATCAGTCCAAAATGAAGCAGGGCCAATTTCGAAGGTCCAAATTGGCTTCCAAAGCAAAGTGGGGTCCATGCACAACCCTAATAACACCCACAATAGGCATGTAAAAAGTCATGTAGAGCCACTGCAGTGTAGTGGTTAGAGTGCTAGAGGAGGACTGAGGAGATCTGGGTTCTAGTCCCCACTCAACCATGAAACTCACTGGGTGACTTTGGGCCAGTCACTGGCTGTCAGCCTAACCTACCTCACAGGGATGTTGTGAGGACAAAAGGGAGAGGAGGGGGACCATATGAGCCACCTTGGGTTCCTTGCAAGGGGGAAAAGGATATAAAAGTAATAAATGAGTGAATGAACAAATAAATGTTAAAAAGATGTGCCTTGACCCCCTTGAACTCAGAGAGTAGGGACCAGTCACAACTCCCCAGGGAGGGTGTTCCAGAGTTTGGGAGCTACACAGGACAAAGCCCTTTCCTGGCCTCTGAGAGCAAACGTGTCTTCAAAAGGGCTGATCTTTATAACTGAGCAGGTTCATATTTAGAGATGTGGTCCCTCTGACAGCCAGTCCCTAAGATCTTTAGAGCTTTAAAGTTTAAAATCAAGACTTTGAGTTACACCCAGAAAACAATTGGCAACTAGTGCATATCTTTCAGTATTGGGGTGATGTGATTATGATACCATTATACCATTAGAATATCCCCAAATGGCTGTCTTGCAAAACTGCACTTTAGGTTGCGCAAAAGTTTCACATTGGGCAAGTCCTTCCTCATCAGTAAGGAATCCAGACCTTGGAAGATTGCAACCCAGATGGATTAAATTTAATATGGTTAAATTTGGAATCATAAAATAGAATTTTCAGAGCTGGAAGGTAACTTGGAAGTCATCTAGTCCACCCTTTGCTCAATGCAGGAATCTTGCAAGTACAGCATCCTTGACAGATGGCCTTCAAGCCTTTGCTGAAATAGTTCCACCTAGGTGTGGATGAACCTGCCAGTTTTGCTTTCTCCCACATTCATTTTTTTTAAAAAAATCTCAAATTCTTGTTGTCATGTTTATGAAGAAATTTGAGAATTTGGGTAAATTCTTATGAAATATGAACAGAACAAAATTCTCACCCATCTCCACATGCCAAATTCAATCTGTAAAGCTATTCTCAGGATGGAAAACACCTTCTTGTAACTGCAAGCTGTTCAAGCAATCAGAAAAAAGAGGTGGCTAATTAGTGTTGGCTAGTTCAGTACTTCAAACATGGTTGAATATGCAAGGATTCAAAGCCAGACATTTTAGTGCTATGCACTCAAAACCTCTGCCTGAATGGATGAATCTGTCAGTTCTGCTTTCTCCCACATTCATTAAAAAAAAAAAAATCCTTTCCATCCCATTTATGAAGAAATCTGAGACTTTTGCTAAATTCCTAGCAAAGCACCTGAACTGAACAAAATTCCCACCCATCCCTTCCCCCAGTGAAGGAAAGCCCACCACTTCCTGAGGCAGTTGGTTCCACAGCTGAACAGCTCTTGCCATTAGGACATTTCTCCTAATATTCCATCAATATTGGCTTCCTTGCCATTTCCACCCATTAGTTCTAGTCCTGCCCTCTGGAGCATAAGAGGGCAAATCCTCCCCATCTTCTACATGACAGACCTTCAAATATTTGAAGACAGCTTTCATGTTTCCCCTTAATCTTTTCTTCTCCAGGCTAAACATGCCCAACTCTTTCAACTGTTCCTCACAAGACCTAGTTTGCACATCCCCACTAGTCTGGTCACCCTACTCTGGACATGCTCTAGTTCTTCATTTGGTGCTTCCAGACAAGGAATGTATTGTGCAGTCAACCTGCCTCACACAGATTTTTTTTTTGGGGGGGGAGCAGGATGGACAGACACCACATTATTATGATTATGATTATTACATTTATATCTTGCCCTGTTTCCTCTTGCAAGGAACCCAAGGCGGTGTACATGCTCCTCCTCCTCTCCATTTTATCCTCACAACACCCTTGTGTGGTAGGTTAGGCTGAGAGTCGACAACTGGACCAAACCCAGTGAGCTTCATGGCTGAAGAACATGGATCTCTTGAGTCCCAGATAGAACATGGATCTCTCGAGTCCCAGACCAACACTCTAACCACTACACCACAGATAATGTCATCCTCAAATTGTTGCCCTCCAGTGTTCTGTCTTTCCACAAAAAATCTGTCAAGGAGGAAAAGATGTGCAATGCCTTTTGACTGGAGTGCTAGGAGCCCATGTGTCAGTGTTGGATCTAAGCCCATAGATTCCCAAAGCAGCTCTGATTCTGAGGAAGAGATACAATCCATGGGAGAGGAATCCACTCATTTTTCAGAGATGCAGCTGGAGGGAGAGCCCCCCCCGCTCACATTCCTGGGAGCAACAGTGACCCTGGCATAGAGAGGGAGGGACAACTTGAACTTCTAGACATGAGGCGAGAGGTTGTGGGTGCCGAGAGGAGGTGCTCAGCCCAGTTGGCGTGATGACAACAGCTGCGCCCCGATGCCTCATGGGAAAGGGGGGGACTCTCCCCTCCTACTCCTTAAGTTTAGAGAGTTGCCACGCTTTTCTCCAAATGGAGACCAACTGACGTCCTAACGCTTAGAATCCCCTGGTAGGCTGCTTCTTTGAGTTTTCCACTTAGTCTCAGGCAATTAGCATCTGTAAGCATCATTAGGTTGAATGGAAATAAAGCCTTGGAAAAGAGCCCTTTTGTCTGCATGTTGATTCTGGCTACTTGAAAATTTCAGAAGGCAGCAGGGGCACTCCTGACAGCTTGGTCAGGAAGCAGTCATTGTCTTTCTTAATTTATGGCTGATTTGCATGCAAACCCAGAATAATTAGTTCTATGGACTCATAGAGTAAGACCTGCTATTGCTTGCTATAACCTGCTCCAGCTCATGACTGCATCTGCATGGAGGTTTTGCTGGGGTTCTTGTGTGCTGTGGAGGAGACACTGGAACCAATGCACACAATATCTGATTGCCAACAGTGTTATGCTGTCCCAGCATTCTGCCACACGTTGACGTGATCTCAACCTGGAATTTGGGATGAAGTAAAACAGACGGGAGTAGGCTTGATTCATATAACGTAATTATACTTTTAATTTTATATAAGAGAAAATAAAAAAGCACACACACACACACACACACACAGAAAACTTGACAAAAGTTAGAGGTGCCATGCTACTATAAACAGATGAAGTTGACATATGGTCTATAAAGAAAATAAACAGTGGAGACAGTAATTGTAGATTGGAGAAAAATGCATATTTTATGGGTGACTGTGTAAGAGTGGATTTACATCCACCAAAGTTAAAAAAAAGGGTAGACCATTTTGCCTGAAGGCAAATTTGAAGGATAGATTTTTCCACCAAAGGTGAATCCTGGACTTATAGGTACCAGCTGTAGCTGTAGTGCACCCTATCTAGAGGGCATGAGATTGGAAAGGCTCTAGTCCAGCCTTTCCAACCTCATGCCCTCTAGATGGGTTGGACTACAGCTATCATCATCCCCAGCTAGCATGGCCAATGGTTAGGGATGTTGGGAGTTGTAGTCCAACACATCTGGAGGGCTCCAGGCTGCTATACTCAGATGCCCAGGTGCTTTCCAACTGTAGGAGTTGGGGTGTATCCCCACATCACAAATGCCATGGGACACAAGAAGTGGTTCCATATTGGGAGACAAGGATGAAGGAGATGGCAGGAGCAAGTTAAGGGGCACACCATGGTCCATGCATATGACAAGTGACTGTGGCATTCTGGCAGCTGGTCCAGAAGGAGGAGAGCAAGATGTGATCTGGCTGAAAGTGCTCCCCTAGCCAGGACTTTTCATGAGTAAAGGCCAACCTGTGAGTGAAGGCCAAGCCACAAGTATGGAGAAGGTGGTGGTGGGTGGAACATGAAAAAAGGGATGGGGCAAATATTTGAAAGATCAGTCAACAATGTGAATGCCATTGCTCAAACAGAGCAGCCCAGAGTTACTTTCAAGCAGGGCCTGACTTGCATTGTTCGCTGCTAGTTGGTACTCCTTACTCCCACTGCCCCTCACTATGCCATGTAAGACTGTCATGTTGTGAATGTCCTCATCTCCTTCTCCATAACATTGGCTGCTGCTTCTGGGAATAGAATAACTCACAATGTGAGTATGCTTAAAAAGTAGGAAGTGAAGGAGATGTCACACACAGGGATACCATTTTAAGTGGCATCCACATAGCAGGCACAATGTCTAAGAAATGAGACTCAACAGTGGAGTGTGAAGAAAGTGGGCAAAGGCTAGCTCGGTTCTTGTCTTAGACCTATGAGACTAGGTAAGTAGGGCTACAATCTCTGGACACAGCTGAGAGGAGGGGAAACCTGTTTCTCACTTCAGACACCATCCATCCATCCATCCATCCATCCATCCATCCATCCACCCATCCATCCTTGAGTCTTTTACCACTACAAGGCAAGAGGTTTGCTTTGTTACTTGGTGGAGTGTGTGTGGGTTTAGGGAGAAAATGTGATAGCAAAGGCAGGTGGCCACCAAGGATGTTCAGTGGGAGAAATCTGGGGGAAATAAGGACTGCCAGTAGGTTGCATTGGACTGGACCTCTTCATTCCTCCTCCTCTGCTTATCAGGCATGATGAGGTTAGCTAGTTTTAGATCATCAGAAGAGCCGTATGGATCATTTTCTTGGGGGCAGATAGTGAGTTTCTTTCTAGTACTACAAAAAATCTACCAGAGCATTCTCCTGAGCTCACGCACAGCCCCATTCATTTCAATAGGGCTTTCAGAGAAAAAATGTCCACGGAGATTGTGCCTCAGTTATTCCCTGCTGTGTCCATGATATCATCCATGCTTCCATTAGATTCCAAACAGACGCAAGACTGTTGCAACTGCTGTGCCAACAGCAAGCTTTCAAAAGGATTGAATTCAACTAAAAAACACCAGCTGAGAAAAGAGTTGCCAACAACAAAACTCTCTGTGTTGGGACATCCATCATTATTCTCCCAAGAAAGAGCAGGTTCTATGATTAAGGCAAATGTGAATGAAAGTGTTTATAGGGAAAGTCTCTGGAAACTGATCTCCAGCCTGGAGGCTCTTGACTTGAAACACTCATTTAATTTTACTCTCAGCATAGTCCATTAACTTCTTAGACCTATATCTTTGGAGAAGTAGTGGTTTTAAAATCCCTTGATTTTCAAGAATCATTTCAATCATACGATCTTTCCAGTCTGTGCTGCTAACCCTGGGGACTGAATTTCAAGAATTTTGGACGTCTTCATCAGATTTTGCTGATATACCCATAAAGACGCATAGCAATGGAATCCATTAATGAATCCGAGAAAGGTTAGACGCCTGTTGATGTGAGAATTCCTAGCGTTTTATCTCAGTGCTTTTTATGTTTCACTTTTCTAAAGAGGGGTGTGTGTGCGCACGTGCATGTATACACCCCCCCCCCTGTATCTATAGATAGACTAACAACAGAATAATGTCAAAATATATTTAGAGCTAATCATTTCAGCTCCCACCCTCATCAGTAGCTGTGATGTTAAATGGAAACCAAGAATGGCAGTTTGGAATGCTGGGAAATGAAAATTCCTAAGGAGAAAAAGAACAGAGGTATGAGTGGTATAAACTTTCCTAAGGGTTTTTCTCCGTAGGAATTTTCATTTCCCAGCATTCCAAACTGCCACTCTTGGTATCCATTTAACATCACAGTTACTGGTGAGGACAGAAGCTGAAACGTTTATCTCCCTGTATTTTGAAATTATTCTGTTTTAATCTGTCTATCTTTCTTATATATTTTAACTTAACACTAACTGCATCCATAGTGGATCCAGAGCCTCCTTGGGGGTTTCTCCATGACAATGGAAGGAGATGGAAGGAGAAGCCAATTGTGGCTTACCCGGGCTTTTCAAGGGGCTGGCTTCGCTCCATGCAGGGCTCCATGAGCAAGTGTATCACACCAGTAAAAGTCGCTTCACAGAACATACTGCTGGGTGGGGTGGGGGGTTGGAGTGAACGTCATCTGACTGGCAGGGGCTGCTCAACCAATACGAGAGGCTCCCCGCTCCAGGCTCCCCCCTTTCTCCTTTGAGAATAAGAGAGGCTCCCCTGCATTCAGGGGACAAGCCTCATTGACCACAATGGGAGTTAATTCTGAATAGACACTACTTGGGTTGTGTTGGGAAACACAGGGGGGACAGAAACAATCTCCTTCTCTCTTTCTCTCCCCCCCTTACTTCCTGATATAAACAATCCTTTCCAGAATGCAGCATTCTAGCTGCCCCTGCTGCGATCAATCGAAGCTTTGAAGCTTTGACATTAAGGCTCTCTAAATGAGTTATTTCAATTCATAGGAACCTCAGTGTGCATTTCAGGAACAAGCCGCCTTGACCACAATGGGAGTTACTTCTGAGTAGACACACATATGTTTGTGTTGGGAAAGAGGGAGGGAAAAAAAAGGATGGGAAACCAGCCCCCTTTCTAACCCAATGCTGCGCAGGATCGGATGATCGAAGGTGGAAGTAGTTACTTCCAAACGGCAATAAACCAAACAATAGAAAATTGCAGCTTTGAGAATGTGCTTTTCAGCCTTAGGAAATTAGTGCTTTAAAATGTGCTATTTCAATTGGGGGGGGGGAATCTCTGTAAATTCTGATGTGCACATTCAGGGGATAAGCCTCCTTGACCACAGTGGGAGTTACTTCTGAGTAGACAGACATATGTTTGTTCTGGGAAAGAGGGCGGGGAAACCAGCCCCCTTTCTAACCCAATGCTGCATAGGATCGGATGATTGAAGGTGGAAGTAGTTACTTCTGAATGGCAATAAACCAAACAATGGAGAATCACAGCTTCAAGAAAGCACTTTACTGCCTTTAGGGAACTAAAGCTTTAAACTGTGCCATTTCAATTGAGGGGGATCTCTGTAAATTCTGATGTTCAGGGACAAGCCTCACTGACCACAATGGGAGTTAAGTCTGAATAAACACTGATTGGTTTGTTCTGGGAAACACAGGGACAGGAAACACCCTTTGACCAGGATCATGGTGAAAGGCACACCCCTGGACAGGGCTGGATTACCTGAGGTCAGTGTGGAGGTTGGGGCACACAGCAGCTATACAGCAGAGAACCTGACTTAAGGAAAAGAATCGGACTTTAATCAGTCTCAGGAAACCCAGTTTTTCCCTGATAAGCTCCGGGGTGGCTGCTGGATGGCCATGACGTCATGTATGCCTAAGGACCTCCAAACGGAGCCAGCTTGGAATAAATAGCTCATGGAGACACCCCCCCTGGTTGCTTTGCTTTACACCTCTCTCCCTCCCTCCCTCCCTCCCTCCCTCTCCATATAGATACGTGTGTGTGTCTGTGTGTGCATGTGTGCACATGTTTATCCTTTTTGGGAAGAGAAATGGGATGCTTTTACCATTTGTGGTGAGAACTCAGTATTCTGTGATCTTTAGAAAAATAATAATGCAGAATATTGTTTTGCTGAAACACAGTTCCAGAATGAGCAACTGTGTTAATATCACACATTTTATAGGTGTGTCTGAATGGTTTTTTGTTGTCTATGCTCAAAGGAAACACTGGCATTTCAAATGATCAACGGATCGTTTTTTCTGAACCCCTAAAGGCAAAGATTTCAGCAGCTGGAGAGAACCTGTTCAAAACTCGCTTCTCCCCACCCTGGAACTTGCCATAAAATGTGCTCAAGTACAACATTGTTTGGCTTAGCCCAATGTATCTTCAGGCCTGAGGTGCAACATGGGTGGGCATGGAACACAATCACTTCCTTGTCGCTATACAGATGCTCTTCATTCGTGGCTTGGGAGGCGAAACCCTCTAAAAGGGTTCAGAAGTAATTCATATTTAAAACACTTGTTTAGCCCTGTGGCTTTTATTAGCTGCAACTGCTTATCATGGTATCCTTGCTCAGCAGCAAGAGAAGTGAATTTATGGCCTGTGCTCACGTCTGACTGGGATTTTGTGGTAAAATGCAATACCCTATCTGTTGTTGTTTCTCCCTTCTAATGATGGAAATGACCTCTTTTAATAACAACCTTCTATGTCGAGAGAGACAGTGGTGGCATGGACGTGCCATTAAAGGCAAGTTTGCACAAGACTGTCTTTGGAGACTGAATGCACTCATTCGTTGTTGGGTAATTTGTGGAACAGCCCTGTCCTCTATATTTTAACACTGCAATTGTTTCAAATGTTTTCATAATATGTTATTACATGTCATTTTTTCCCTCTCTGGGGTTTTATAGTGGAGAGGTGAGTTATCCCATAAAAAAACCCTACATTAAATATGTACTTCTTCTTCAACTGGAGGTGGAGGTGGGACTCAGCCATTTGACATTTAGCAATCACAGGGACAAGGCAAGGGCTGAACATTTCATATGGGCACACATAATCCAGTATAAGAAAGGTAATATGCCTTAAACTATCTGCACACTTTTCCTTAGTAAATGCCCACCTCCCTCTGCTAATATGCTTTAATACTTTCAGAAATCAAGATTAATGACACTGTTGGGAGGTTGCCCCTGCCACCTTCTGAAATCTTCAGGTAGCCAGAATCAACATGCAGACAATAGGGCTCTTTTCCAAGGCTTTATTCCCATTCAACCTAATGACGCTTACAGATGCTAATTGCTTGATCTTACGAGTGAGACTTAAGAGAGCTGCCTACTTGGGGGTTCTGGCCTTAGGAATCAGTTGATCTCCATTTGGAGGGGAAGGCGGGAAACCTCTGTACTTATGGGCTAGGAGGAGAGAGTCCACCCCTTTCCCATGGGGCATTCAAGCGCTGCTGTTGCCATCATGCCAAGCGGGCTGAGCGCCTCCTCTCAGCACCCACCATCTTCCGCTTGATGCTGCGCTGGCATCTAGTGTCCAGAAACTGTTGTTGCTCCTCCCTCTCCCTGTCAGAGTCACTATCACTCTCAGGAATGTGTACCGGGAGGGGCTTTCCCCCTGGCTGCTCCTCTGAACAGCGCACAGGTTCCTCTCCAGCGATTTCTATCTCTTCCTCAGAATCAGAACTGCTTTGGGGCTCTCTGGGCTCCGATCCAACCCTGACAGATAGGGAGTCAAAGATGGTGCTAGCAAGCAAAATAACAGGAACAAAGGAGCTGACTGGAGGAGAGTGAACACCGAGGGAAAGTGGATTTCTCTAATTCAAAGTTATTTTTCCAACGTGCTTCGAATGGCTGCCAGTTAGGTGGGAAAAGAAATGCCAATCATGGTTTATTTGGGGCTAATGAGAACCATGTTGAAGGCTAATGTGTGATAATGACTGTGTGGGATGGTAGTTTTTGACTCTACAGTATCAGAGAGAGGATATTGACAGGAATCTTTTTCATGTACCTTAGCAAGTCACAGTATTTTTAACAGGGCACATCATGGACAGAAATCATCAACAGGTGGCTACTTACTGTTTTACTTACTTCCTTAAAGTTTGCTCCATCTCAAGTGTTTGTCTTGGCCACCCAACATCAGTTTGAATGAAAATATCTCCCAAGGATCTGTTCCCCAAAGGCTCTGTGTTAAAGTGCTCTTTAACTTGTTCATAAATTATCTGAAGTTAGGTGTAAGCGGTGAGGTGGCCATGTTTGCTGAGCACATCAAATTATTTAGGGTGGTGGCAAGAAAATTGGACAGCAAAGAGCTCTAAAGGGATCTCTCCAAGCTGGGGGAATGGGCATCAAAATGGCAAATGTGGTTCAATGTAAGCAAGTCCCGATTCAATGTAAGCAAGTCCCAGGCCCAGTTCAAAGTGCTGGTATTAACATCTAAGGCTATCGAAAGGAGTGGCCATTATCACATCTAGTGGTGTCGAACTCCGTAAGTTAATTATGGAATGTGCAGAGAAATCCTTTTTTGTTCATTCTGAACCACTTTTCATCTGCAATGGGTGATTCTGAGTTCTAGTCTCACAAGAGAGGTATACAGTAGTGTGGTGTAGTAGAGTGTTGGATTGGGATTGGGGAGCCCTGGGTTCTAGTCCCAGCTCAGCCACAACTCTGGGCCAATCACTGACTCTCAGCCTAACATACCTCACAGGGTTGTTGTGAGGATAAAATGGAGGAAGAAGACCATGTGATGTAAGTCACTATGGGTTTCTTGCAAGAAGGAAAAAGCCTGTTTCGACTGTTGCCTTCGATAGCTTCAGGCTTGGGCAGGGCTGCACGGTTTTTGTTTGACTCAGGATTCTGGGTGAGGGAAGCTCCTTAATCTGCTAATGACTGCAAGGTACATCTCCAGATTGATCTGTAGTAACAGAAGGCCATTGAAGTCTGTGTTGCTAAGGTACTGGCATGGTCCTTAAGTGTGAGTCACCTGGTTGGCCAGCTAGGCCTGCTGCCTCAGCATCTTGTTACTTCACTGTAATAGGGGGTTTCCTCCCCACATTGATTCAGATTTTTTGTTGGTGTTCTGTATGATATAAACCAATTTAAAATAAAGTACACAAAATTCACTGCAGGATGGGCCTGACAAGTTAAATTAAGATGGAAGTTCGCGTTGGTGCCAAACTCAATTTTCAGTGTTTGCCAAAATGCCTTGCCAATACTTGGGCTTGTTAGAACTTAAGTTAATGCCCAATGGACCTACCTCTGACAGACTCAATTTTATTAATACTTCAGGTTGGTTTGTTTAGCTGTCCTCGTCTGCCAGGAGAAGTCATGGTTCACGGAGCAGAATGAACATGGAGCTGCAAGAAAACATCTTCCAGTATCTGTCATGATGTAACAGGATGAAAGAATAGAAACAAAAGGCCTGCATTTTTATTACTTCTATTATACAGCATGGCAGGGCTGGGAAAAAAACCCTTGCTGTTGTTTCTCCTTCTATATACATTTGTATTATGTACCACAATTGTTCTTCCAAGATTGGTTGTTAAGAACTGAGAAAAAGGGGAAACTGCAGCGCTCCACATTTCTGATTCCCCTCTTACCTGCTCCATCCGAAATGCAATTCAGTTAAATTGCTACTGTGAGCTCTACAGTCTTATGCTAAGTTCTTCTAGACCAATAGAACCACTGTGGTGTAGTGGTTGGATTGGGACTTGGGAGATCCGGGTTCCAGTCCCCACTTAGCCATGAAGTTCACTGGGTAATTTTGAGCCAGTCACTGACTGTCAGTCTCACCTAGCTCACAGGGTTGTTGTGAGGATAAAACAGAGAGAAGATGGACCATGTAAGCCGCCTTGGGATCCTTGGAAGGGGAAAAAAAGGTGAGATGTAAATGTAGTAAGAATAAATAAATATGTCATAAGTCATACTAAAGGCCATGCTCCTGAAGCATGGGTCCACAGACAAACACATATATCCTCTTATTTAAACTCAAAGGAGCTAATACTCTGATTAAAAACTCCATCATAAAACACAGACATCCAAACAAGCAAGGAAGCAAACCTCTAATAAAATCTCCTGTGCAGTCATGGAATATGACTGCACTCTTATGCACAGTTATATGGAAGTAAGCTCCATTGAACTCAGTGGTGCTGGTTACAGAGGTTCAACATGTAACACGCACTGAGTCTGAACAAAAGATCTTCAGACAGCTGGAATGCAACCCTCAGCATTTCATTAAAACAAAAACTGTCTTACAAAGAAGTGTTCCCTTCTAAACTACTGGCCTGAAGCCCATCAAAGAAAAGAAGCCCCAGCTTGATTATTTTCCTCATTCTCTGACTTCCTCTATGCTGATCTGTCACAATTTGTAGTAGAACTTGAAAGCCTCGTTATCACCTCATTCCTTTGCAAGAGCAAGGAGTGCCCATCGAGGACTCTGGCAATCAGAAAAATGACATCATCGCTTTTGCTCTGAAAAAGCCTCACAGCTGCGCTCCCTTGCATTCCTTCTGCACTTTGCCATTGGATGGATCAGTAGTAACTGCCTTGAAAATGGGTTTGCTTCAGAAGTTACTTGAATTTTCAGGGCTCTATGAAAAAAGCTTAATCTTGCTTAATCTGCCCGCAGAAGTCAGTAGAGGATATGCAGTTGATTAGAGGGCTTATACCCTTGTCTTTGTTAGAAAGCAGGGGTGGGCAACTTGTGGCCCTCCAGATGTTTTGGCCTACAACTCCCATCAGCCCTAGCCAGCATAGCTGTTGGTGAGGGATGATGGGAGCTGTGGCCCTCCAGATGTTTTGGCCTACAAATTGCCCATCCCTGGTATAGAAAGACTAGATCTCTTGAAACTGGGGCAAAGTACTGGGCACTGGTGTAGCTCAGTGCTTATGAGCAGGTGAAATCTCATTTCATTTCTTTATTACATGTTAAAGTACATTTCTCCAATGAATTCAAGGTTGTTACAGGGCTCTCCCTTGACAACTCAATAAGGTAGGTTGGGCTGAGATGGTGTCTAAGCCCAAAGTTGCCCCATGAGTTTCATGGCTGCATAGGGATTTGAACCTGGGTCTCCTCAGTGCTATAACCACTAGACCATGTTGACTCTCACATGGTACAAGTTGGATAAGCTGGATTCAAAGCTCACCTCAGCCATGAAATCAACAGGTGGCCTCAGGCCAGCCATGACTTCTCAGGACATGATTACTCATCCCAGACTTCTGAATCATGTGCAGAACCTCCCATGAATAGAGCAGGCCCCCTGATGCAAATATTTGCCTTTGGTTTGTAGGGATGTCAGAGAATTCTGCCACAGATCTCGGTGAGGCCGAATGCCAGTGCATTCAGCCCCCCGAAATCTGTGGCGGAACAAAGCCCCTGCCCCCCCACCCCACGAAAGGTGCGCGAAATGGAGCACTTACCTGCTGCTGTCCGCACTGACTTGAGAATGGTGGCCACGCCACGGCCGCCATTCGCTTCCTCATCATAGCTGTGATAGGCTATGTAAATAATTACGTAGCCTATAACGGCTAACGCAGGGACGCCATTTGCATCCCTGCGGAGGCCGTGATAGGCTACATAAGTATTTACGTAGACTATCATGGCAAGCTAAAAAAAACAAACAGCGTATGCAAATAGTGGCGGCTACGGCAGCCGCCATTTGCGTTCCCTTTTTTCCGCTGTTTTAGCCTACGTAAATATTTACGTAGGCTATTACGGTGAAAAAAAGGGGAACGCAAATAGTGTAGTGGGCGCTATTTGCATTCCTTTCCCCCCCCGCCATAATAGCTTATGTAAATATTTACGTAGGCTAAAACAGCGGAAAAAAGGGAACGCAAATGGCGGTTGCCGTAGCCATCACCATTTGCATACGCTGTTTTTTTTTTTTGCCTGCAGGCTGCCCAGCGGCCGGATGTCCGGCTGTGGGCAGCCCCGGCTGGTGGCTCTGCGGAATCTCCGCGGAGTGGAGCTGGCCGGGTTAGGATTTCGGGGGGAGGCACGGAGCGCCTCCCCCCCACCGTGAATCACCCCGTCGAAAGGTAAGTGACTTTCGTACATCCCTATCAATTCGTGAAGGATGGTGACAGAAGGGTGCGGAGCTAGGGCAGTCCTTCCTGCATGCTTTCCCTCACACACACACACACACACACACACACACACACACTGTGTGAGCAATTCAGATGCCTGTTTAGGGCTTTTGCATTCTGTACATTCCTATCATGGCCTAAGGCCAGTTGTGCTTCAGGCTTAGGGCTCCTTTACCTTTTACAACAGGCATGTTGAACCTCTTTCAGTGTAAGGGCCAAATTCAGTTTCGGAGAAGTTCTCGGGGCAGTGTTCCAGTAGTGGGCAGGGCTGAAGACAAAAGTGTGTGTGTGTTTGTGTGTGTGTGTGTGGCAAAATACCAAAAATACTAGCATGTTTGAGCTTAAAGCTCTCGCTGCCAGTAACTAAGGCTTAGGAGAGGCATTTCAGCCTTCAGAAATGGGGGGAAAAACATGGAAAAGCTGGGAAGCTGTCCTTAGGAGAAAACGGGTGGGGCAGGGAAAGGAAGTGTGGCCATCTGGGGAATTCCAGAGGGCTGGGTTGAGACCCCAGGTAGGCTGGAGGTTTGACACCCCCATTTTACATCATCTTACCAACAACAAATCAAGGCATTACGAAGCTTTCACTGTTGATGTTATGAAATGGAGCCAAATACTTTTCAGTGTAATCGGGGCCCGGCGCAACTCTCAGCCAAACCCAGAGCTGAAAAGACAAGATGTACAGCTCGAGAACAGTGCAAGGGGACTAAATTTAACCCCCCCCTTTTTTTGCTAATCTCTTTGCATGCATTAAGACGAAGGCAACCAATAAAAAGCCGTCCATGTGGAACGGCAAATATGCTCGATTCGTGTAAACACATTATTGGCCTGGCTTCGTTTTAAGTGATATCGTTAACAAAAAATAAACAGTATCCTACAAAAAAATAAACATGCCATATAAGAGAAGAACAGAGCCACATAAACCACGAACAAATAATGGGTAATCCTCTTCCTGCTGTGTTCTGGAGGTGGGCCGGTGCTGCGGTGTGTGCTTTGTTTCATTCAGCCTGTAGTCAGGTGAAGGTTCTCAGTTGAGGCACTCGAGTGGATCAGAGAGATAAAAACAGCACGCTTGGATGTTCGGTTTATGGGCATAACGAGCAACCTTTCCCAATGAATTTCTTTTTTTAAATAATGAAGCTTCTCCATCCCCCATGAAAGAAAGATGATTTACACCTACCTGTCTATTGACAGTGCAATCCTATGTACATCTACTCAGAATTAAGTCCCATTCAGTTCAATGGGGTTTATTCCCAGGTAACAGAGCAATCCTAACCTCCAGATCTGCTGGCTGGGCGCAATTAGCATAGGGGGCTCCTCTCCTCTGGTGGAGAGGAACTCAGACGGTGGGGGAGGGGGAGGCGCCATCTGCCCCAGCAGCCCAGTTCCTCCGTGGAAACCTCTGCGGGTGAAAAGCTGCTGCCAATGCTGTTCCTGCAAGTGATAGCAAATGTAAGGCACTGAAACGTAGCAAATGGCATCCGCTGAATCCAAAACCACTCCACTCCCCCAAGAGGGGCCCAGTCTGGGCCTCTCAGCTTTGCCAGCCTGGAGCTGGCCTAGATAATTTCCCCACAGTTGCATCCAGTGGGTGGGAAATTTAAAGTAAAATGATCTGCCAGGCTCCAAAGACCAGCAGCCCCCCATCGTCTCTGCGTGCCTTCCACATGAGCCACTGAGAGCTAGCGGGGCTTGGCAGGAGGCAACAGATCCACCATTTTGCTCCTCTCTGATCCCACTTAGGTTTTCACTGTAAGTGGGAATTGGACTGCAGCCATGAACCTTTTTTTTTTTTTGGTAAAAACAACAAACCTACTGTCAGGAATGAATCTGAGCATGTGGAGAGGTCTGGCAGCTCAGATTCAGAATCAGAATGGGAACAGCAAGAACAAAGGGACGCTCCCTCCCTAGTGAGCTTAGATACAGCAAGACTTTCTTCCCAAGACCTTGACGCACAGGTGGCCCAGGCTGAACTGCCCCCGCATTCCTACACAATGAGAGCTCAAGTTTTGGAGGAGGAGGAAGACGAGGGGTATGACTTGAGGGATGCTAGGGTCCATCACAGAGCGAAACGGGAAAATTTAGGAGCAGGGCTCAGATGCTCTGCCAGGTTGGCCTCTCGTGGAAGCCAACATAGGAGGGAGCCACCCTACGGGAGGGGCATCCCTGCGAAGCAAGTCTGATCATGAAGTTCATGCTCAGCTGCTGGCAACTTCTCTAACTCCCACTTCGTCTCCTCTATTGACATTTGTAGATGTGTGGATTAGCTGTTTCATTGCAGTCTGCGAGTTTCCTAGAATCTGCACTTGTAAAGAAGCTAGTCCGTAACTAATAAAGTAGCGTGGCCTGAAGCCTTGTTTCCCGGAATGTGTTGACTGCAAAGGGGGAGGACGAAGGAATGTGACACCTACTCTCGGGGGCTGCATTCCAATGGTGGTTGGGGGCTGAAGGCCTTTCAACCTTTTAGAATGGGACAAAAAACTAATGCAAAACCCTGGAAACCACCAAATGATTGGTGGGTAGGGAAAAGGGGGCATGGCTAGGGCAAGGGGCAAGGCCAGCTGGGGAACACTGGGGGGCTAGATTGACACCCCAGGTGGGCTGGATTTGGCTTCCAGGTCTGAGGCTGAACACCCCGATGCAGCCAATGTCATTGGCTATACTATGTGTCATCATCATGAAGCCAAATGAGAGTAAGAGCTTCCTGCCCTTCCACTGTAGCAGCTTGTAAGTTTAAAAAGTGAAAGGAATGGTGGCTAGCAGCCACAAGGAGCACCATGGCTAGCATTAGTAAGTAGGCCAAACACTTTGCTCCTCTTCACAACACCCCTCTGAGCAGTCACTGAAATGGGGAGCCTTCTTTGCAACCTCTCAATGTGGTAACAAAGCGTGGGGGCCATTTTGACCAAACTTTAGGTCCATACACATTAGACTGTATGGTTTGGAAAGATTCTATATGATTTCATACACCAAATGTCTGAATCTGTGGTTCCTCTCATACAGAGCAGGGTTACTATCGCAACAACACATCAGTAGGGTCAAATGAGCCAGCATCATGACATTTAGGGGGGATTCTGACTTAGAGGTGTGCAGTCATAATTCCACAGATACCGTCTTCTCCCCATTAGCTCCTTAGCCAAGCAGATACGCTAAATATCTGAATCTGTGGCTCCTCCATACTGAGCAGGATAATTTTATCCATGGTTTATTGATTGCTAGTTTTTATGTTGTGTGGTATGTTGCACTGTAAGCTATCCTGATTTCTCTCCCTGCCCCACACCCCCTCAGTTCTTTAAAACAAATAATATTGAACGAGCATAAAGTTGGGAGATAAAATACAGCTTGCAAAATAATCACACCAGAACAAAATAACCTTTGTTTTTCTCACCCCTGTCCCTGGGTGTAAATGGGTTCTGAATTAGGCAGCACTACTCAAGTAACCCTGCAAATGTCAACACAATTGTAAACTGCCATTTTAAAGGCAAACAGTTATTAGGAAGGATTATTAGGAAGGGGGCAGGAGTAAGGAAGAACAGCAGGAATGGGAATCTTGGAGTGAGTGTTGCTTGAGATAAGACAGGTCTCATGACCTAAGCCAAATCCCTGTGAGACAGCCGAATTCACTGCAGATACGAGCCTTGTGAAATTTCACATGGATCCTAAATTAGGAAGTTCGTATGATAAGCTTCTCCTTGAGTACATTGCTAAAATGAAAGGCTTGGAGAATACAAATCTGGCAACTATTATCCTTGCTGTGATACCTCTGCCACTGAATGGGAACAGACTTCTGGTGTCCCTGACCCAGTGGCAGGAAGAACCATAGATCTGGGGCGGAGCAGAGGCTTTGCATACAGGACATCCATCTAAGGTCCCATCCCATACCTGCACCATTCCTCTACAGATGGTCTTTCATCACATGCTTACTTTTCTGCAAAAAGCAGTCTTGCACCTGCTCATGAGTTATTGACCAGTATCCTATGCTTCTGCTAATACAATTATACAAATCATGCCGTTTGTGATGTATGGAGGAATGTATCTCCAGCTATATCTTCAAGAGTTTAAAAAACCATGGTTTCAGAACTTTGTAGATTTCTGCCAAGCCACCAGAAATGTAAGAAATCAGTGTCTTTAGCATTGCTTCTCCAACATCTTCCAAAAATAGCACTCTGCTTTGTGTTTTCTTGCAGCCATATAACAGCATTGCAACAAAACTGTATAATGTTTTCCTTAATTCCACATTTGTTGAAATTGCGGGGCTTGTCATAGAAATATGTCATAGAAATAAATATTTATCATCCTGAGGTTGCAAAGCTTATCAATATACTATAAATGTCTGAGAGACTTTTAAATGTTTTCAGCTGTACAAGAACTGGCTCAAATTAGATTCCTAATTATCCACTTGATCTTTCTGTACTCTTGATATTAAATTCTTTAGTTGCAAGTCAGAAGTTTCTCTTATATCTTGCCCCTTATTTTCTTATTAATCAATCTCCTATATGTAGACCATGCAGTCTAGTAAAGGCATCTGTTTCCTACAAGTTAACATAGCTAACAGGAGTGGAATTTTGATGATGAAGAACCAAGGCTATTGCATAATCTTTTAAAATATATATTTATTTCGTATCTGTACTATTTGTTGTTGTTGTTCAGTCGTTCAGTCGTGTCCGACTCTTCGTGACCCCATGGACCATAGCACGCCAGGCCTTCCTGTCCTGCGCTCTCTCCTGGAGTGTGCTCAAGTTCATATTCATTGCATCGGTGATGCTATCTAGCCATCTCATCCTCTGTCGTCCCCTTCTCCTTTTGCCTTCAGTCTTTCCCAGCATCAGGGTCTTTTCCAGAGAGTTTTCTCTTTGCATTAGGTGGCCAAAATATTTGAGCTTCAGCTTCAGTATCTGTCCTTCCAATGAGCACTCAGGGTTGATTTCCTTTAGGATGGACTGATTTGACCTCCTTGCAGTCCAGGGGACTCGTAAGAGTCTTCTCCAGCACCACAGTTCGAAAGCATCAGTTCTTCGGCGCTCAGCCCTCCTTATAGTCCAGCTCTCACAGCCATACATTACTACTGGGAAAACCATAGCTTTGATTAGATGGACCTTTGTCGGCAAGGTGATGTCTCTGCTTCTTACTATGCTGTCTAGGTTGGCCATAGCTTTCCTCCCAAGGAGCAAGCATCTTTTAATGTCATGGCTACAGTCACCGTCTGCGGTGATCTTGGAGCCCAAGAAAGTAAAATCTATCACTGCTTCCATTTCTTCCCCTTCCATATGCCAGGAAGTGATGGGGCCAGATGCCATGATCTTCGTTTTTTTAATGTTGAGTTTCAAACCAGCTTTTGCACTCTCCTTTTTCACCCTCAACAAGAGGCTCTTTAGATCCTCTTCACTTTCTGCCACTAGGGTGGTATCGTCTGCATATCGGAGGTTGTTGATAATTTTCCCGGCAATCTTAATTCCGACCTGTGATTCATCCAGCCCGGAGTTTCTCATGATGTACTCTGCATATAAGTTAAATAAGCAGGGCGACAATATGCAGCTCGTACTCCTTTCCCAATTTTGAACCACTCGGTTGTTCCATGTCTGGTTCTTACTGTTGCTTCTTGACCCTCGTACAGGTTTCTCAGGAGACAGGTAAGGTGGTCTGGTACTCCCATCACTTTAAGGATTTGCCACAGTTTGTTGTGATCCACACAATCAAAGGCTTTAGCGTAGTCAATGAAGCAGAAATAGACGTTTTTCTGGAATTCTCTTGTTTTCTCCATGATCCAGCGAACGTTGGCGATTTGATCTCTAGTTCCCCTGCCTCTTCGAAACCCAGCTTGTACTTCTGGTAGTTCTCGGTTCGCATACTGCTGAAGCCTAGCTTGTAGGATTTTGAGCATCACCTTGCTGGCATGTGAAATGAGTGCAATTGTGCGGTAGTTTGAACACTCTTTGGCGTTGCCCTTCTTTGGAATTGGAATGTAAACTGACCTTTTCCAGTCTTGTGGCCACTGTTGAGTGTTCCAGATTTGTTTGCATATTGAATGCAGCCCTTTAACAGCATCATCTTTTAGGATTTTAAATAGCTCAGCTGGAATACTGTCATCTCCGTTAGCTTTGTTGTTACTAATGCTTCCTAAGGCCCACTTGACTTCACTCTCGAGGAAGTCCGGCTCAAGTTCAGTGACCACACTATCATGGCTATCAGGGACATTCAGATCTTTCCTGTATAGTTCTTCTGTGTATTCTTGCCACCTCTTCTTAATCTCATCTGCTTCTGTTAGGTCCCTGCCTTCTTTGTTCTTGATCATGCCCGTCTTTGCATAAAATGTTCCCTTGAGATCTCCAATTTTCTTGAAGAGATCTCTAGTCTTTCCCATTCTGTTGTTTTCCTCGATTTCTTTGCATTGTTCATTTAAGAAGGCCTTCTTGTCTCTCCTTGCTATTCTCTGGAACTCTGCATTCAGTTGGGTATATCTTCCCCTTTCTCCCTTGCTTTTCGCTTCCCTTCTTTCTTCAGCTACTTGTAAAGCCTCATCAGACAGCCACTTTGCTTTCTTGCATTTCTTTTTCTTTGGGATGGATTTCACTGCTGCCTCCTGAACAATGTTACGGACCTCCATCCATAGTTCCTCAGGCACTCTGTCTATCAGGTCTAATCCCTTAAATCTATTCCTCACCTCCACTGTATATTCATAAGGGATATGATTTAGGTCATACCTGAATGGTTTAGTGGTTTTTCCTACGTTCTTCAATTTAAGCTGAAATTTTGCAACAGGAAGCTCATGATCTGAGCCACAGTCAGCTCCAGGTCTTGTTTTGACTGACTGTATAGAGCTTCTCCATCTTTGGCTGCAAAGGACATAATCAATCTGATTTCGATATTGACCATCTGGTGATGTCCATGTGTAGAGTCGTCTCTTGTGCTGTTGGAAAAGAGTGTTTGCTATGATCAGCGTGTTCTCTTGGCAAAACTTGATTAGCTTTTGTCCTGCTTCATTTTGTACACAAAGGCCATGCCTGCCTGTTATCCCGGTGATTTCTTGACTTCCTACTTTAGCATTCCAATCCCCTATGATGAAGAGGACATCTTTTTTTGGTGTTAGTTCTAGAAGGTGTTGTAGGCCTTCATAGAACCGATCAACCTCAGCTTCTTCGGCATCAGTGGTTGGGGCATAGACTTGAATTACTGTGATGTTGAATGGTTTGCCTTGGATTCGTACTGAGATCACTCTATCGTTTTTGAGATTGTACCCCAGTACTGCTTTTCCCACCCTTTTGTTGACTATGAGTGCTACTCCATTTCTTCTAAGGGATTCTTGCCCACAGTAGTAGATATGATGGTCACCTGAATTAAATTCACCCATGCCTGTCCATTTTAGTTCGCTGATTCCCAAGATGTCGATGTTCAATCTTGCCATCTGTACTATAGTAGTTCTTAATAATAGGTTAGTTGCACTTAGGTCCCATTGAAATCATCATGAGAAGTGAATCATGACTTCTAAGATCTATTGTTTTCAGTGGCACCAAAATGCAACTAATTTGGATCTAACCCTTTATCTCTGGCTTTGCTATATTTGCCAGAATTTACCAGAATCTCTTCTCTTAACTGGCTCAAAATTCAAAGCTGTTCTGTATCCCAACAAAGATTGTCATCTTGGTAATTTCTCTCTCAAACCAATGATGTAATGCAGTCAGCATCGCAGCTGGGTAATATTATGTAAAGTTTCATAGTCAAAAGAGCTGTTACTCAAGCCACCAGGAGCTTTGGTATGTTTGAGCCAAACGTGAGAGAGCAAAATGTATTTAACTACTGCTGAAAGCCATGCTCCTAATAGAGCTGTAATAGGGTAGGATTACACTGTCAAACCAGGATTATTATTTTCACCTGGGGTGACTTAGATTATGTTCCAGTTGAAAGACAAAGAAAAAAAATAGATTCTTACTCATAGCTGGAAGAACAGCTGTGCTTTCCAAGTCTGAAGAGATTGCTCATTTCTAAGAAGGGCACCATGATATTGTTACACACTGCCCACTTGCCTGACCACTGAGATGTTCCAGGGGCAGCGCTATTGAGATGAGAGAGAGCTGGAGACTTACGGTGTTTTTGTAATATTTGCATTATTTTTACATATTTGTGGACAGCATATGTGGAGGTGTACAGGCACACCAACAAAGCAGAAGAGAAACGCCAGAGAGAAACCCGGGCAGCCCCTCAAACTGCACCAATAGTTCCAGCCAACACCAGCTAGAAACATGTTGTTCTCCCCCCCCCCTTTCCTGCTGTGACTCTCAATTGCGTCTTTCCTGTTGTCTCTCTAAAAACTGGAGGCCCGGCATCAGCATGTGGCATGGTCAGGCAAATGCCTGGGGCCTAGAGCCCAGGGAGGGCTGCACCACTGCCTGTTTGCTGGGCAGGGTGAATCCCTTAAAAAAACAATAATCTGGCATTGAGAGGCATGCTGGAGCTGCTGCTTGCATGCCCCAACAGGGCCTCTTGGCCCAGCACTTGATGTACCATTGATCCCGAGCGACGCCATGTGAAAGCCCATTGTGGGGATGCACCTCTTTGCTTGTAGGGTATCCATGTGTCCTCTTTTGCAGAAGAGAGCCCTCTATTTGAAGACATCCTTTATTTGGAGTACTGTCCGGTCCAAGTCCGGTTTAAAGGCAAACAACCATAACAGCTGTTGCCCATCAACAGAAGTTACCACATGGACAGAAGTAAGGGCAAGCAGGTACACAGGTCACCTGGTCACATTCTTCCACAGTATGGTGAGATGTCCTGTATTTTTATTTGAAGAATAAGAATCAATAATATAAATAAGCACAGGCACATTTTATAGAAATCGCTCTCCCCGTTTCTGCGGATGCATTTCCTTTCTTTTTGGGTGATTCATAAGTGGATGCCCCAGCTACAGGCAGGGCCGTTTCTAGGGGGACAAAGTGGGCAGTCGCCTAGGGCGCCAAGAGACCCAGGGTGCCAACTCCCAGGTAGGCAGGAGTAGTAGCAATAGTGGCCTCTTTGCCACGCAGTGAAGGAAAGCGTTGCACCAGGCTTCAGCCACGCGCTGTTTTGAATGACCATATTTTCCCCGGTGTGAGAGGGAGGGTGCGCAGTCAGCAGGGGCATTGGAGAGGTCAGAGGCCTGTATCCTCACTGCTCCAGGGCCCGTATTAGCTTGTGTTCCCAAAGAACATGGGAGAGTCTGTGTCCAAGGAAGTGCTTTTCTGTGGCTGTGTGGATCCTGCTCCCCATAGAAACAAAAAGTGGAAATGTGAAAGCGGGGCCCAAGCTGCAGGCTGGGGATCAGAGGTGGGTCACGGGTCTGGACAGGTTGAAGACCACTAGTTGAAAGGATGCATATACTGTGTCCAAAACAAACGTTTCAAGCACCTTCCAATACAGTGATACTGATGCACGTTGCAATGGTGAAGAAAGAAATTAAAAATAGAAGATACCAATATCCCAGGAAACTCACTCCCCCCCAACTTAAGTTAAAGAATCCATTCTTAAAGAATCCATTTCAAGTTGTACAGGAACTAACTGAGGTAATGTGGGCGGGAAACAGTGGAGGCTGGTGACTCTGATTTCAATGGGGCTATGAATCCGCTCTGGGTTTTGGTCAGAACCAGTCAGAATTCTAAAGGAGCTATTCAAGGTGCTGGACTCATTTTGGGGACAGGGTTCAGCACCCTGGATAGCCCCTTTAGAGTTTTGATGGGTTCTGACTGAAACCCAGAGTGGATTTATAGCCCAACTGAAACTGGAGTCACCAGCCTCCACTGATGGGAACAACTCGTGCCTCGACTAGAGTGTCAAAATACCTCGAGATGGCCCTGGCTACAGGCAGCAGCAGCAGCCTGACACTTCTCTCGGCACCTCCACAATCTGTTGGTGCTGCACAGTCCAGCTTGTTGCCTCTCCCGCTGCCTTGTAAGCCTGGCTCAGCTCTCTCCTCTCTCTCCTTCTGATGCTGGATGTGGACACACACGCACACACACACACACACCCTCTTCTCACTCTCCCCTCCTGCTGCTGGATGTGCACCTGCTCACTCTTTCTCCGCACCTGTGGCTGGTCCAGTGTGGGCAGCAGGGTAGCAGGAGAGGCAACGGACTGGGCGTGTGGCAGTGAAGGTACTCAGGCAAAGCATGAGAAGAGGGAGGAGAAACAGAGAGGGTGCAGGTGAACAGGTACAAGGGGGAAGAGAGAGTGGGAGTGTACCCAGCAAGAGACTGGAGCGTGGGGGGCACCAGAGATGTTGCGCAGCATCCCTTCGAATCTGGCCCTGGCCCTTAAGGACTGCCAATTTAAGAACAGAAGAAGAGCCCTGCTGGATCAGACAAAGGGTCCATCTAGTCTAGCATGCTGTTCACACAGTGGCCAACCAGCTGCCCATGGGAAACCCACAAGCAGGACATGAGTGAAACAGCACCCTCCCACCCATGTTCCCCAGCAACTGGTGTACATAGGCATACTGCCTCTGATACTGGAGGTAGCATAGGGCCATCAGGACTATGAGCCATTGATAGCTTTCTCCTCCAGGAATTTGTCCAATCCCCTTTTAAAGCCATCCAAATTGGTGGCCATCACTACATCTTGTGGCAGTAAATTCCATAGTTTAACTATGCGCTGTGTGAAGAAGGACTTCCTTTTATCTGTCTTGAATCTCCCCCCAATCATCTTCATGGGAGGACCCCGGCATTATGAGAGAGAGAGAAAAATGCTTCCATATCCACTTTCTCCACACCATGCATAATTTTGTACACCTCCATGACGTCCCCCCTCACTCCCCTTTTGTTCTAAGCTAAACAGTCCCAGCTGTTGTAACCTTTCCTCAGAGGGGAGGAACTTCTGTTCCTCTCTCACACACTCCTCCCTTCAACATGAAAGGCATCATCTTCCTTTGCCAAGAACTGATGGGTATCTTATACAAAAACACAGAGAGGTCCCCATGCCCCCCCCACTTCACACACACACACACACACACTCACACACACACAAACACGGGATGCCATCACCTAACCATTAGCTCCCATTGATGAGACATCAGTGGCTCTTAGTCTGTCTAACAAATAAATGATTGGCCAGCAGACACAACAAGATCAATTCCTTTGGACACTGGGGACACATCAATTTGGGTATCAGCTTAAAATCAGAAGCACAGAATCTGTAGGCATCTGGGAAAGGCAGGGATTTTTGAACCCATTAAACTGGGTGAGGGGAAGCATATGTTACTATGCTGCTAGTACTAAAACAGGCATGCAGGGGATAACATGTCTGAATGCTCCCCACATCTTAAAAACAAAAACAAAAACAAAAAACTTACATGCCAGTGAGTAGGCTAAGTGACAAACGTAACTGTGAATTTTCCCATCCCTGAGCCATTTCGTTGGCTGTGAGAGTGGGAAATTCTTGGTGTGATGGTGTCACATCACACATTTTATATCTCTAGTCATTACTGGGGAGAACAGAAATGTGGGGCTGCTATTTTTGGTGGCTGCTGTAATCTCTAGTTCCTGTCTCAGCTCCTCATGAGTAAAGCAGGGGGAAATAACATCAGCTTGGATGTTCAGGATTTTTGTGATGAGAAAATAAAAAGAATGGTCAGCCACGCCCGGCAATGAGGATTTAGGAAACATGCCAGTTGGGACCACTCAGCCCTTTGGATTTCATGGGGTATATGTCAGGGCAGTTCCATGTCCTCGGGCTTGACAAGCTGATTTAGCAGGAGATAGTCATGTGCTTCACTGATGTTAAGAAAAGAAAAGCCTTGGATCCTGCAATCATTCAGGGAAGTTCCCATTCCCTCTACCCACCCTGTACCTCCCAGAAACTTTCTCTGAACAATGGGGCAAAGAAGGCTGCTGGAGAAGGGAAGGATCACCCCAAACTAGGCTTGGGTCCCCCAAAACCCCTCCCCCCAGCCAGTGGTTTAGCAGAGTCAGAGCTCACCAGGTCAAAGAGTCTTGGGGTATATCTCCTATAAAAATCATGAGGATCCCTAAGGATCCCTGTGTCGATTCCAAGTTTTTCCACCGTGGCTGCACCCACGAGTGTTGGAACCATGATTTTTTTGGTTCAGTCCATGGAGGCAGATGTGCTCTGCGATATGACGGTGGTTTGGGGAATTCTCTCTACAAAAATCATATGAAATCAAGAGGATCCCTATCAGGGATCCATGTTTTTGCACTGTGGCCGCACCCACAAGTGGCAGATCCATGATTTTTCTGGTTCAGTCCATGGAGGCAGATGTGCTGTGTGACTGGATGGTGGTTTTGTGGGTCTCCTCTTTAAAACTCATATGAAATCATGAGGATCCCTCTTTTATTTTATGGATCCCTGTTTTACCCAGTCCCCATAGCACGTGCTTTCTTCTTGGCTTTGTTCTGCCAAGGAGAGTGGGAAGGGTTAAGGCTTCCTCTGCCATGCCTGGCAGAGACTAGTGCAGTTGCTGTCAGTGGCCATGGCAGAGGCAGGATTGGACTGGAGCGGAGAGAGAAATGTCATGGAGCTTCCCTCTCAGCTCCTGTCCCATTCTGCCGCCACCACCATCATTGCACAAAATGGCAGCTCGTCAGGGCAGCGGGAGGGAGGCTGCTCAATTATCAGGAAGCTCATGCACCCAATGGATCATCTTGCACCCCCTCAGAGTCTGTGCACCCCACTTTGGAGACCACTGCTCTAGCCAAATAACATTCAGAGTCCTCTCCTCTCTAGTAATACCACCTCTCTCACAATGAGCAAACAGAGGCCGACTCACAGCAAAGATCCCTCCCTCCCTCCTCCACCTCCTCCTCCTTTGCCCTTCCCCCTCCCTCCTTGTCTTCTGCCCCTCCCGGTGGCTGGATCTCTCAAATTGATACACTTGGTGCCTCCGCATCTGCTCACCTTCCCCCTCTCCCTCCTCTTCCTCCACATGATCTTTCAGAAGTTGATACATTTTGGATACAGCATGTCTGGACTGCCCAGAAGGCATAAGAAGAGCTCTGAATATACGAGGCAGATCGAGGAGCCTCGTAGGTGACCCACTTCGGTTTGGAGAGCCTCGGTGCTGTTCTGATTTGCTTCATAGCCAGATGAGGCACCTCTGAATCAGCCCGCTTCACCTCGTTATTTGGGCTTCGGACTGAAGCAGTGCACAGCCCTATTTAGAACCTCTTTCTGTCTAAATATGCATAGGATTGCACCCTTAATTTATTTCGAAACTGAATTGATTGTGGTGCTTTTGTTTGGCTTGTTGGTTCAAGAGTTGTTATTTATGTTGTACTTCACGATTTTAATTTTTGTGAATCACCCAGACAGCTTTGACTGTTGGGCGTTATAGAAATGAATGAATGAATGAATGAATGAATGGATCCCTTGTGGATGAAGGGCAGTTTATACATTTTAGAAATAAATAACACACACATACATTCTCAATCCCAGCTTAAGGAAGGGCATCATAGGAGCCATTTCAAATCCCATCTCCCCCACTCCCTTGTTCTAAGCGCTCTATCTAGGTTCTCACCCTGCTATCAATCACTCCATTTCCAGCTTAATAGAATCAAACGTCACTCTCATGGCTTTCAGCACCATGCACAGTCTTCATATTCTTCGAGGTCAACAGCGACACTAACAAGATGCAAGCTGAAAACCTGAACCTTGAACCCTCGTTGCTTGTCTGCCTAGGCTAAAGCCTGCAACAGTCCCTAGTGGTGGTTGTTATTGTGGTTGTGATTGTTGTTGTTATATCATTATTATTATTAGGAACTAAGGGCTGTGATCAGCTGCTAAAAGATCCAAGTTTACTTGTCTTTCTCCAAGTAAACAATATATTTATGTTTCTCTTCCCAACTCCTATAAGAATGACATGGAGGTTGAATAATATCTAGCATATGAGTGGGCAACTGCAGGAAGTCCATTCTCTCCCCACAGCCCCCCCGCCCCCCGTATGTACACACACATCCTGTTGGTGCCGGAAAAAAATACAAGCAAAAATAACAAAATATTTTTAAAATGGCATTCATAGCAGCCACAGAGGACTACAATGGTCAAAATTAGCTTGTTTACATGCCAAATTGGACCCTTCAGGCATTCTGTAGCTGCTATGGATCCCTTTTAAAAAACATAAAATTAAAGGGGCAATGAGGGGGAGGGGAGAGCAGCATGGGGGCAGTGGTGGGATAGTGGGAGTGGTGAGGACCACATGCAGGGGTCTTGAATGTCAGGCCTGCAGAAAAAAGCTGGCCCACAGGGATCCCATTCATCCCTCTGGGTTCTTCTCACCTATGTTGACACACATCTTCAAACATGGGTATGATTCTACAAATGGCATGCAAGATTGTTCTTGTTTGGACCAGATGCATGACTGAGAGGTGAGGGAGAGGAGCAAGGAGTTGAAGAAGGCCAATGAACCAGCTACACAATTCCTTTCCCTTGTTCAGTTCTCATCCCTTATTCTATCCCATGTACATGAAGGGGATAATGCTTCTTAGCCAATATTACTTTTTTTCTTTCTTTCTCCTTCTCTAATACACAGGTGAAACTCATTGATGTGAGACTCAGGACAGACAAATGTTGCTTCCCCATGGAGGGCTCCTAGCACTACCAATTAAAAGATATTGTATAGCTATTCCATCTTTTCTTTCTTAACAGATATTTGTGTGTGTGTGTGTGTGTGCACGCGCGTGTACATGTGTAAGACAGAAGAAGCAGTGGGAAATATGGGAGTGTTACGAACGGAAGATGTCACCTAGACCCTACATAACATTTCGTGAATGAGACAGGGCAATTTCATGTCAAAGGTCTCATCTGGAAGCACCCTAAAGTACTGCTTTTTCACAGAGTGCACAGGGACCTTATGGAATTCACTATCACTTCATGTCGTGATGGCCAACTATCTTAGATAGCTCTAAAAGGCGTTACACACATTCACTGAGAGGAAAACTATCAATGGCTATGAGTAGGGATGCTGGAGAAATTCAAGATGGACTAAAATGAATTTGGATTTTTAAGAATCCGGCCTGTGGAATCCGCTGCTGGCCAGCCCCCTCAGGCTATGCAAAGTCCGTGGACTTTCGGATCTTTTTTTGGACTTTCCCGAAATTTATGCAAATTTATTTGTAGGAAAATATGCAAGTTTCTGCTAAGGTTGGTGAATATACACAGGGGAAAGTGGAATGGAATGGGTGACAATACGTTAAACATTACGTCCTAACATAAATTATGTAAATCGTTGTGAACCTGCTTACAGAATTCTTGGCGTATTTTTCCACATAACGGGAAAAACATTCAACTCCATCTGTGAATGGGTGCTGGAACAAATGACACCACACAATCCACAAAACACACATGGGATGGATGTCACAAAATCCAGACATCCCTAGCTATGAGTCATGTGGCAATACTCTGTGCTAGGCGCAGCGTATTCAGAGGCACCTTGCCTCTGACTACCAGTTGCTAAGCAACAGCAGCAGGAGAAGGCAATAACCCTCATGCCCTCCTTATGGCCTTCCAAGAGGCATCTGGCTGGCCACTGTAGGAACAGAATGCTGGGCTAGATGGGCCTTTGCTCTGATCCAGAAGGTCTCTCTTTATGTTCTTGTGTCAAGGGCACACTTACCTGGACTGCTGGAAACAAAGCAATGGGACTCACTTTTGAATAAATAAGGAGAGGATTGAGCTGTAGTTTACATTATCAGTGGTTATGATCATACCTTAGAATTTTGCATTTGGTTATAGCATTCTTTGTTGTTGTTGTTGTTATTGTTGTTGTTGGTGGATGTACTTACCTCAGCAAGTTCCATTTTCACATAAGAAGCAAAATCCTCTTTTAAGGCAATACTGTCAGGTGTATAGCCTTCCAGTCTAATCCCAAGAGAGCCCTGTTACTTTGCTGAAATAATATAGCTACGACTCTGCAACAATTTTGTCTCTGTGCTTTACAAAAGAAGCTGCTATCTGGTTGTTAACACCTTTGACGAGCTGCTTGGGCCACCCAGACGAAGCTGCCACAAATCAAAATGGAGCTTGCATTTTGCAGTTAAACACTCCCTGGAGATAAGAGTGAGAGGAACGCTCCATCAATTATCTTTCTGGTAAGAGGCAACAATGGGAATTCACACAATCACGTTCCATTCTGCCAGCAGTTAGTATCTGCTATGTGTAAAAATAGAACTGCGATGGAATGAAAATTTTCTTTTGAAAACAAATAGAATCACCCAGGGGTCCAAGTCAATTTGACCAATATGGAAACAAAACAAATAGGCTTAGAATTGTGTTGTATACCCCAAACAGTTGATCACTATATTTTACCCTGAAGACAGCTGTGATCATTGGAACAGAGGCCAGAGCTGCAATCCTTAAGAACACTTACAGATACATGGATATATTCTTCCTTGTGTCTTAAGTAAGTGTTCTGAAACCAAGTCATATGAGAAAAAGTTTGCAAGAGCTGGGTATGTTTAGCCCAGTGAAGAGAAGATCAAGAGCAGACATGATAGCTGTCTTCAGATCTCTGAAGGGTTGCCATGCAGAAGATGGGACAGCCTTGTTCTCTGTGTTGGATAGAAGGAACTCCACAAGTTTCCACAGACTAGGGAGGCATTGGAGAATGTCCTTCTTGTTGGATCAGTTCTTTTTTCTTGCTCCCTCCCCTTCCCCTGCCTTTCTCCTGTACTTCTGCAGCAGTGCCACATGGTCTCTCCAGGAAGGAAGGAAGCAACCATATATCGTGCCTTCACTTACTTACACTCACACACCCAATGTTAGGGGGTGCTTGAAGTTAAACAGTGCTAGATAGCCTTCTCTGATGATGTGTATAAAAGCTTGATTTGTACTTTTTCTAAACTGGCTCTAGCCTGCATTTATTGCCTCCAATGCTAAATGCTGTGCTCCAACGATTTCTCTGCACAAAGAAATTTAAAGCATAAAGAAATGCTGCAGGTCACACCAGACTCTCCAACACTCTGTTGCTGGACATTTCAGGGAAGTAGAAACTCCCTAACAGTAAGAGCTATACCACAGTGGAACAGACTGCCTTGGGAGGTGGTGGGCTCTCCACCACTGGAGGTATTTATGCAGAGGCTAGGGATGTTGGAGAAATCCGTTTGGGAGTGTGGAGTTTGACTAGTTTTCCTAGGCTCAGCCCCTGGGAGTTCATTTCAGTTCCGACTGTGATGCCCAACTCAATCTGCTGCGAGTCAGACCTGTTTGCAGATTTTGCACATTTTTGGGGAAGGTTCTGCAATTTGTGCAAATTTCTGAGCAAATTACAGCTGATTTTGTGCAAATTTTGGCAACATTTGTGCAAATTACAGCCCAATTTGTACAAATTCGGCTGTGATTTGCACAAATTGCTCAGAAATTTGTGCAAATTACAGAACCTTAAAAATGTGGTAAAAACTTCCCTGAGTTGGGGGAGCAGCCTGCAGCTCAGTTCACAGATGCACAGTGAATCATACACACCATGGAACTCTGCTGAGCCCCCAAAGAACCAAATTTCCCAGTGACAGACATCCCTAGCAGAGGCTAGACAGCTATCTGTCAGAGACGCTGCAGTTGCAAGATTCCTGCACTGAGCGGGGTGTGGGTGTGGGTGTTGGACTAGATGACCTCCAGGGTACCTTCCAACTCTATGATTCTGTGATTAAAATCTGTAGGAGAATTCCTCTATATTGGAATTATGGTGCCTCCTCCATATTGAAGTTCAGCAGATGGTAGCTAGATACAGGTCCTCTTCAGTAGTGGCCCCTTTCCTGTCAAGCTCTCTGCTCACAGCACCAGCTTACACCTACCTTTCAGAACAATGGTTAAGACCCTGCTTTGTCACTTGCTGAGGCATTGTAGCTATTGCTTGTGGACTTTGAGTTGGATCATTATTTTTTTAGTTCCCTGTTCTTCACGTTTTAAAACTGTGATCTGTTGTTTTTATGGTGAATGTTTTAATGCTGGGTCATCGTTTACCATTTTTTTAAAAACTTGTGGTGAAAGTCTGTTGGCAGGATAAAGGACAATGGGCAATATCAGTAGGACCCTTCACTAGCCCAACAGGAAGCCTGTGCTTCATAAGCTAACCAGAAAGACGGAAACACTCATTTCTGGAACAGGTCAGGTCAACGGAGCTTGCAGAAGGGAGCTCCACTTACCTGCCCCATTCTGGAAACAAGCATTTCAGCCCATTTCTGAAGTTCCTTTTGGAAACACGAGTTCGTGGTCCCATGGGAGCAATGGAATTAGTGGAGGTGCAGCAGCAGTATTAGATACTGTTCATAGTTTTTTTAGAAACATACGAAGTTGCTCTAAATAAGAACACAGAAAATGGTAGCAGAGCATGGAAAGACCACTATTAGCCTTGTGAATTGGCCCTGGCATTTATTCATGTATTTAATTTATATCCCGCCTTTCTGACAAAAAAATAGTACTCTCACTTTAAACATTCTCTAGTTTAAAAGCACTCATGGCCAAAGTCAATGTGATGTGTGTCATGTAGTTTGGTGTTACGTAGCTTTCCGCATATTGTGAACAGCAAGTGTGTGTGTGTGTGTGTGTGTGTCCAATTCTGATCAGGACTACAGCTGGGGGAAAGGATGAATGCCCCCCCCACTGCACCATGGTCCTATCCAGCTCAGTGATGCCAGCTCACCCGTGCCAGCTCTTTATTTTTTAAACAACCAAACAGAACAGTTTCCAAGACCAAACTATGTAACGAGCATCACATCTAGGTTGGCCCTTAAGCATGGACTGAAACCTTCAACCAGGACCCACTGGGGCCCTTAATCTCTCTGTGCAGCTGAGAGCACGTGGTGAGGTATCAAAACTGCAGTTTAGAGCCTGTTCCTGGCCTATGCAACAAGCGTCTTCCTAGTTCACCTGTGTTTCTGTGGGTTCCTTGGCTCTGACACCCTGGGACATCTCCTGAATCCTGGCTTCCATCTGATATCTGCCTACAGCTTAGCCTCCAGAAATAATGAACTAGGTTACGCTGCTGCGTACGTCACATGATCTTACATTGCTTTCAGTAACACTTGAATGTGTGACCTGCCTTGGACAAAACATTCTGAGGTGATATGAAGTGACATGAAAGTTCGACCACTGTTTCATTTCTGATGGCCATTTATCACTTGATAGTGGTAGTGCACTCATCAAACGTGAATGTATGTATGATCAAGGCCTAGGCAGCAATGTCATTAATTTTATAGCGCTTAAGTAGTCTCTGTTAATTGCCACTCATTTCTTAAATCAACTTCCCCCAACCTGGTGTGCTCCAGATGTGGTGGACTTCAACTCCCATCAGCCCCAGCCAGCAAGGCCAATTGTCAGGAATGCTGGGAGTTGTAGTCCAAAACATCTGGAGGACACCAACTTGGGGAAGGCTGTCCTAAACAGGTATGGACAAAGCTATCAATTTCAGCATGTCTCAGATTCTCATTTTTTTCAATCTTAGTTTTGGGTCATCCTGAACATCGAAAATAAAAGAAGCTCACATGAAAATCCATAAGCATTTTTGTGCACATCTCTCTTAAAACATGCATTTTTGTATGAATTGTTGCTAATATACACATTTTTTTACAAGCAAATTCCCACATATATTGCATTTTAAGTATTATTCCTCCTAATATACACACATTTTTGTACACATTTTTTGACTGGAGAATTCCATTGCAAAATTCAGAGAAAGGTGAATTTTGAAAGACAGCTATGTTTCGGTTTGCATAGTGGTTCAAAAGCGCGAAGCTTAGGAACTTATGTTCATATTAAAATGCAAAATGAACCAATTTCTCCCCCATTCTAGTCCTAAATCTTTTAGTTGTATTACTACAAAGGAATCAGTTTTATATTTAACTTCCATGGCTTCATGCAAAGAATCCTAGGATTCAGAGTTTGATCAAGGTGTTGAGAATTCTATTAAGAGAGCCTTAGCCCACCTCACTGAACTATAATCCCCAGGGTTCTCTAGAGAGAGGAAATTATTATTGAACTGATTTTATTATTTTTATTTACAGATGTAAGTATGCAGTAAGTATTAGACTAAATACCTGTCTAAAATACTAGCAATTGTATTTGGCAAAACAGGACAGCATTGGCCAGGAGTTGGCAATTGGACAGGATTTATTAATTTAATTTTAATTTAATTTAATTTATAGTACTTGCATACCACTTGAGATAATAAAATCTCTAAGCGGTTTAGGGTGCAATCCTATGAAGTCAGTCACCAACCTCCAAACTCTGAACTATCCTATGCAGGGTGCTGGGGCATGGAAGGGATCCTCTCCTCTGTGCTTCAGCCACCCAGCATTTTTGGCTAGATGTGTGATTTCGCGTGTCTAGCCAGGGAGTTCAGAACGCGAGAGGGGGAGGCTGTGTGGTGCATAGGAAGCCCCATAAAGCGGCTCCTGCAGTCTCCTCCCCTCCCCGCCCCTGGGTCCACCCCCTTTGTCCTGTCTCCACGCTCAGTTTCAAGCATGGAGAAGTAGCCGGTGCAGAGAGAACTGCACTGGCTACAAGGGGGCAGGGGAGGGAGGGCGGTTTCTGGGAACTGCGTTCAGAGCTCTGGCTCAAACCTCAGTTCCCAGAAACCCCAAAAACCTATGGCCCTCTAGATAATGTCTAGTGGCCATAGGATTGCTCCTTTGCATGCAAAAATATTAAAATCACTATTAAAATTCTCAGTTATACGTCTTTGCATTTATCCACTTGCTTTGGTTTGTAAATGCAAAATCAAAGCAACACATGAGCCTCATTCAGACGTTCACCCCCTCACCCCAACACACACGATTAGGGACAAGGCTATTGGCTCTGTCCCCTCTGTTTCATCTCCTTTGCCCACCCTCACAGCCCTCCGCATGTTGGAGGGGGTAACTTCTGCAGTGGGGAGCCTTCTCTACTTGTGTAGCATAGAGGGTCAGAGTTCCAAGGCTCTAGATTTTCCAGGGTTCTTCTAAATCACGTGGGGGAGTCCACGTGAGTAATGCTGGCTTCCTAATGAAGCCATTCAGACACCAACACATGGAGGGCTACAGAGCTGGGTGCCAGGGATGTGATGGAAGGGAAGGGCCAAGAGGCTAATGTGTATGTGCATATGTGTGTGGGTGAATTTCTGAATAGGGAGACCCAGATCTGCATAGCACATGGAAGGCGCTACAGTTCAGCAATTAGGGATGGAGAAATCTGCCAGTGTTGTTTTCTGTGACACTTGCATTTTTTAAATCTCAGGTTCTTTCTGTCCTGTTTATCAAGATAGTTGAGGATTTTGGTACCTTCTCATAACTCCTGCCGAAACAAACAGAAGTCTCACCCATATACCCAATTCAATAGGTACAGCTATTCCCAGCATGGATAGGCCTGTGTAGTGTCTAGGGATGTACGGACAGTGTAAAGTCCGTTCCATCTGTGTTTCATGGATTGTCAGGCAGCTTTTGTTCCATCGTCTGTTCACAGATGGATGTGATTTTTTTTTTTGGTCATGTGGAAAAATATGTAAATAATTACGTAAATAATTACATAAGAGGTTTCATACGTATTTACATAATTTACCTTAGTACATAACATTTAACATATTATCCCCCATTCCATTCAATTTTTCCTCAGCAGAAACGTGTGTATTTTCCTAGGGGTCTGTTCCAGTGGGGAATCCGTGGGGTGGGGAGGCGATCCGTTCCTCCTCCCCTGGAATCCTCTGGAGCGGCTCTGCTCCACAAGGATTCTGCGGAGCCGCACTGGCTATCAGGCTGCTTACCTTGCCGGCCAGAGCCATTCGCCTCTGCGCCAATTGCCATTTCTTTCTTCTTCTTTTTTTAAAAAAAGGCGATTGGCAGGATGTGCCCATAGACTTGTACACAAAATAGACCTGTGAATCTTGCGTATAAGTCTATGGACACATAGACTTATATGCAATATTCACAGCTCTATTTGCATATAAGTCTATGGGCACATCCTGCCGATCGCCATTTAAAAAGAAAGAAAGAAATGGCGATCGGTGTGGAGGAGGCGAATAGCTCTGGTGGAAGAAGCAGCGGAGTGCCGTTCCGCCTCCAATCCTCCTGGAGCAGAGGTAAGTGGTGCCAATCCGCTGCGGATTCCTGAGTAGGGATGTACGAAAATTCCGCCACGGATCTCAGGGACGCCAAATGCCAGCGCATTCGGCCCCCCGAAATCGGTGGCGGAACGGCCCCCCGCCCCCCCGGGACAGGACTTACCTTAGGCGGATCGTCCTGGCGGCGGCGGCGGCAGTTCGGCTGCGGCACCTGGTCTTCTGACTGGCTGCCGCCGCTGACATTTCCAGGTAAAAAAAACAAAAACAAAAAAACCTGATAGGCTATGCAAAGATTTACGTAGTCTATCAAGGCTAGATTTTAAAAAAACACCGTGATAGGCTACGTAAGTGTTTACGTAGCCTATCACGGCTGATTAAAAAAAAAAGCGCATACGCAAATGGCGGCGCCCATGGGCGCTGCCATTTGCGTTCCCTATTTTGGCACGTCTTAGTCTACGTAAACATTTACGTAGACTAAGACGGCGAAAATAAGGGGAACGCAAATAGCGTAGCGTCTACGCTATTTGCGTTCCCCTTATTTTCGCTGTCTTAGTCTACGTAAATGTTTACGTAGACTAAGATGTGCCAAAATAAAGAATGCAAATGGCGGCGCCCATGGGCGCCGCCATTTGCGTACGCGCGTTTTTTTTAAAAAAATCAGCCATGATAGGCTATGTAAACATTTACATAGCCTATCACGGCTGATTGCAGGGACGCAAACGGCGGCGGCTATGGCCGCCGCCATTTGCGTCCCTGCTAGCCAGTGGTCGGATGTCTGGCTGCTGGCGGAGCCGGCTGGCGGCTCTGCAGAATCCCTGCGGAGCGGAGCTGGCTGGCCAGGATTCTGGGGGGGAGGAACGGAGCGCCTCACCCCCGGCCAGGATTCCGGGGGGGAGGGATGGAACGCCTCCCCCCCAGCATCAGCATAATCCGCGGAAAGGTAAGTCACTTTCGTACATCCCTATTCCTGAGGCCGGATTCCAAAGGATCCGGCCTTATTTGAATCCGTGGCGGATTTCTCCAACATCCCTATATTTTCCTATGAATAAATATACGTAAATTTCGGGAAAGTAAAAAACAAATCTGAAAATCCATGGACTCTGCACTGCCTGAGGGGGTTGCTCTGCAGGTCGGATTCTTAGAAATCCGAGCTCATTTTAGTTCATCTCGAATTTCTCCAGCATCCCTAGTGTGTCTGCCTACCACATATCTGTTAAAGATCAGAAGCATGTCAGAGAAAAGAGGGGGCAACTCTAATTCAGCACCACAAACAGAATTGAATACAGAGGGATTCAAAGCCCAGACTTTTAAGAGCTAAACACTCTGCCTGGATGGACGAATCTACTGGTTTCACTTTTTTCCTCATGCGTTTTTTATAATCTCAAGTTCTTTCTGTGTCATTTATGAAGAAATTTGTGAATGTTAGTTCTGATCAAAAAAAGAAACAAGCAAAATTCTCACCTGCAATAGTCAAATCAGACTGTCATCCTATGTACACTGGGGAGTAAGCACCATTTTATTTTATTTTTATTTATTTCATTTCTATACCGCCCAATAGCCAAAGCTCTCTGGGCAGTTCACAAACATTAAAACCAAAGAGCACACAATAAAACAATTTAAAATATATAGAATATTAAAACCACAATATAACAATACAACCACAATAAAACCTAGCAGCAGTGCAGGAATTTAAAATACAGATTTAAAACAGCGAAGCTAAAAGTCTAGAAAGCTAAAATGCTAAAATGCCTGGGAAAATAAAAAGGTCTTCACCTGGCACCGAAAGGAATACAATGTAGGTGCCAGGCAAACCTCTCTAGGGAGCTCATTCCACAGCCGGCGTGCCACAGCAGAAAAAGCCCTCCTCCTAGTAGCCACCTGCCTCACTTCCTTTGGCAGGGGCTCATGGAGAAGGGCCGCTGAGGAAGATCTTAAGGTACGGGCAGGCACATATGGGAGGAGGCGATCCTTCAGGTAACCTGGCCCCAAGCCTTTAAGGGCTCTGAATGTTAATACCAGCACTTTGAATCTGGCCCATGGGTGCCGCCATTTGCGTACACGCTTCTTTTTTTTTTCAAAGTCAGCTGTGATAGGCTATGTAAACATTTACGTAGACTATCACGGCTGACTGCAGGGACGCAAACAGCGGCGGCTACGGCTGCTGCCATTTGCGTCCCGGCAGGAGACGAGGTTTTGCGGCCGGAGGGATGGGGCGCCTCCCCCTTGGCCAGAATTTCAGGGGGGAGGGATGGGGCGCCTCCCCCCCTGCCCAGAATTTCGGGGGGAGGAACGGAGCGCCTCCCCCCCACCGCAAAGCAAGCTGTGGGATCAGGTAAGGGACTTTCGTCCATCCCTAGATCCAAGAGCACCCCCAAACTACGAACATGATCCTTTAGGGGGAGTGCAACCCCCTCCAGAACAGGTTGAATATCACCTAGCCAGGCAGACAAACCACCTACTAACAGTACCTCCATCTTGTCTGGATTGAGTTTCAGTTTATTGGCCCTCATCCAGTCCATTACCATGCCCAGGCCCTGATTCAGAACAGCCACTGCCTCACCTGGTTTTGATGAGAAAGAGAGGTAGAGCTGGGTGTCATCCGCATATTGATGGCACCTCAGCCCACACCTCCGGATAACCCCCCCCCCCAGCGGTTTCATGTAGATGTTAAACAGCATGGGGGATAAAATAGAGCCCTGTGGAACCCCATGGCACAGAGCAATAATCCCCCAGCACATCCTTCTGGAGTTGGCCATCCAAGTAGGAGCAGAACCACTGCAGTGCAGTGCCTCCAACTCCCAACCCAGACAACCTATCCAGAAGGATATCATGGTCAATGGTATCGAAAGCCACTGAGAGGTCCAGGAGAATCAACAGGGTCACACTCCCCCTGTCCCTCTCCCAGCAGAGGTCATCCCACAGGGTCACCGAGGCAGTTTGCATTAGGGATGGCGGAGAATTCCACCACAGACTCCAGTGATGCCGGATTCTTTAGAATCCGGACCCCCAGAGTACATGGTGGAATGGCCTCCCCCTCCCCACCCCACGGAATCCCCCCAGGACGGACCTACCTGGTGGCGGCTCCGGCGGTGGATGAAGCAGCGGCAGTGGTGGTGGCTGCTGCCAGGCTGGTGCGGCTGCAAATGGCGGCCGTCGTAGTGGCCGCCATTTGCGTCCCTATGCTAGCCCGTGATAGGCTATGTATATATTTACGTAGCCTATCACGGCTAAAGCAGGGAAGCAAATGGCGTCCCCTATGCCATTTGTGTTCCTGCTTTAGCCATGATAGGCTACGTAGATATTATGTAGGGACGCAAATGGCGTTCCCTACGCAGGACGCCATTTGCGTCCGCAGCAGCCCAGCAGTGGGTGGAGGCCCCACTGTGGGTCAGCCCAGCTGGTGGCTTGTGGACTGGCTGTGGAGTGGAGCCAGCCGGGCAGGATTCCGGGGGGGAGGAACAGATTGCCTCCCCCCCATTGAGGATTCCAGGGGGAGGAACGGATTGCCTCCCCCCACCTGCAGATCCCAGCGGAGCCGGGTAAGTGTGATTTCATACACCCCTAGTTTCCATTCCAAAACCAGGTCTGAAGCCCTATTGAAATGGATCTAGATAATCCGTTTCATTCAACAGTGCCAGGAGCTGTCCTGCAACCACCCACTCAAGCACCTTGCCCAGGAAGGGGATGATGGCCACTGGCCTATAATGGTTAACATTCCTCCAGGTCCAGGTTAGGCTTTTTCAGGAGTGGTCTAATTACCACCTCTTTTAAAGCGGCAGGCACCACTCCCTCTCTCAAGGAGGAATTTACAATGTCCTGGACCCAGTCGGACATCCCCTCCTTGTTTGATGTAATAAGCCATGAAGGGCAAGGGTCAAGCACACAAATTGTCAATTGGACTTGGCCAAGTACCTTGTCTGCATCCTCAGGCCTCAGTAACTGAAACTCATCCAATAAAACTGGACCAGGCGGTGCTCTGAATGCCTCTACCAATGGAACTGCATTAGTCATGGTGTCCAATTCATGGCGAATCTGAGCAACTTTATAGAATCATAGAATCATAGAATAGTAGGGCCGGAAGGGACCCACAAGGCCATCGAGTCCAACCCCCTGCTCAATGCAGGAATCCAAGTCAGAGCATCCCTGACAGATGCCTGTCTAGCCTCGTCTTGAATGCCTCCAGTGTGGAAGAGCCCACCACCTCCCTAGGTAATTGGTTCCATTGTCGTATTGCTCTAACAGTCAGGAAGTTTCTCCTGATGTTCAGCCTGAATCTGGCTTCCTGTCACTTGAGCCCATTATTCCGTGTCCTGCACTCTGGAATGATCAAGAAGAGATCCTGGCCTTCTTCTCTGTGACAACCTTTCAAGTACTTGAAGAGTGCTATCATATCTCCCCTCAGTCTTCTCTTCTCAAGGCTAAACATGCCCAGTTCTTTCAGTTTCTCTTCAAAGGGCTTTGTTGCCAGTCCTCTAATCATCTTTGTTGCCCTTCTCTGAACCCTCTCCAGTTTGTCTGCATCCTTCTTAAAGTGTGGTGCCCAGAACTGGACACAGTACTCCAGATGAGGCCTAACCAGTGCTGAGCAGAGGGGAACTAGTACTTCCCGGGATTTGGAAGCTATGCTTCTATTAATGCAGCCCAAAATAGCATTGGCCTTTTTTGCAGCCACATCACATTGTTGGCTCATATTCAGCTTGTGATCGACAACAATTCCAAGATCTTTCTTGCTTGTAGCGTTGTTGAACCACGTATTCCCCATCTTGTAACTGTGCATTTGGTTTCTTTTTCCTAGGTGCAGAACTTGGCATTTATCCCTATTCAATGTCATTCTGTTGTTTTCTGCCCAGCACTCCAGTCTATCCAGATCACTTTGAATTTTGTTTCTGTCTTCCAAAGTATTAGCTATCCCGCCCAATTTGGTGTCATCTGCAAATTTGATCAGCATTCCCTGCACCACCTCCTCCAAGTCATTAATAAAAATGTTGAAGAGCACTGGGCCCAGGACTGAGCCCTGCGGTACCCCACTCGTTACCTCTCCCCAGTTTGAGAAGGTCCCATTGATAAGCACTCTTTGAGTCCGATTCTGTAGCCAACTGTGGATCCACCGGATCGTTGTTGCATCTAGCCCACTTTGAGCTAGTTTGCTCATCAGGAGATCATGGGGCACTTTGTCGAAAGCTTTGCTGAAGTCGAGGTATATGATGTCTACAGCATTCCCACGGTCTACAAGGGAGGTTACTTGATCAAAAAATGAGATCAGATTTGTCTGGCAGGACTTGTTTTTGACAAATCCATGTTGGCTTCGAGTAATCACGGCATTGTTTTCAAGGTGCTTCCAGATGGATTGCTTGATCATCTGCTCCAGAATTTTCCCAGGGATTGATGTCAGACAGACTGGCCTGTAGTTCCCAGGTTCCTCCTTTTTACCCTTTTTGAAGATAGGGACAATGTTAGCCCTCCTCCAGTCATCTGGCACTTCCCCCGTCCTCCATGATTTCTCAAAGAGAATAGACAGCGGTTCTGAGAGTTCTTCTGCCAGTTCCTTTATTACTCTAGGATGCAGTTCATCTGGCCCTGGAGATTTGAACTCATTCAAAGTAATTAGGTGTTCCTTGACCATATGCCTATCGATCTCAAGCTGCAATCCTGCCCCTTCAGCCTGCACTTTGCCTTTGCCAGGGGGGTAATAGACCCTCTTTTGGGAGAAGACTGAGCCAAAGTAGGAATTGAGCACCTCTGCCTTTTCTTTGTCACCTGTTATTGTTTTGCCATCCTTATTTAATAGCTGAACCACCATTTCTTTCCTCTGCCTTTTGCTATGCACGTAGCTGAAGAAAGCCTTTTTGTTGTTTTTAGCATCCCTCGCTAACCTCAGCTCGTTCTCAGCTTTAGCCTTCCTGACGCCATCCCTGCAATTCTGTCCTACCTGCCTGTACTCTTCCTTTGTTACTTGGCCTTCTTTCCACTTCCTATATGTGTCCTTTTTTGTTTTCAAGTCATCTCTAAGCTTTTGGTGAAGCCACATTGGCTTCTTCTGTTGTCTTCCACCTTTTCTTCTTGTTGGAATTGTTTGTGATTGTGCCTTGAGAATTTCCTTTTTTAAAAGCTCCCACCCATCTTGGACTCCTTTTCTCGTTAGCATCGCTTGCCATGGGACCTTACTGATCATTGTTCTGAGTTTATTAAAATCAGCTTTCCTAAAATCCGGGGTACACGTTTGACTACACTCGGCTTTTGCTTCCCTTAGAACCAAGAACTCAAGTACAACATGGTCGCTTTCCCCCAGAGTTCCTGCAACTGCTACTTTATCCACTAAGTCATCTCTCTTGGTTAGGATCAAGTCAAGGATAGCCGATCCTCTAGTTCCTTCCTCTACTTTCTGTAGGAGGAAGTTATCCGCCACACAAGTCAGGAATTTCCTGGAGGGGCCATGTTTTGCAGAATTTGTCTCCCAACAAATATCGGGGAAATTGAAGTCCCCCATTACTACTACATCATGCTTCCTTGAAACATTGGCTATTTGCTTTTCAAAAGTTTCATCCTCGTCTTCTCCTTGGTTGGGTGGCCGGTAGTAGACTCCGACCACCAGGTTCCTTTTATTCTTTGCTCCATTTATTTTGATCCAGATGCTCTCGATGGGGCTAGCAAGCTCATCCTCCTGTATTTCTGTGCAGAGATATGTATTTTTCACATACAGTGCAACCCCACCTCCCTTTCTGTTCCTCCTGTTCTTTTGGAACAAGTTATATCCTTCAACTGCTGTATTCCAGTCATGAGAGTCATCCCACCAAGTCTCAGTTATACCTATCAAGTCATAATTTCCCTCCTGTATTAAGAGTTCAAGTTCATTCTGTTTGTTTCCCATACTCTGGGCATTAGTATATAGACATCGAAGACCATGTGCTTCATAGTCTGGCTTTCTTCCTACATGTGTCTGAAGACATTTATTGGGCGCTATCAGAGCTGTTCTCTCCGTTGCAGTGCATGCGCCTATGTCCACTGTTACCCCCAACATTACATCTCCCTTCCCCATAGGATTCAGTTTAAAGCCCTCTTGATGAAGTTCTTCATGCTGTGGCCAAACACATTCTTTCCATCCTTTGTGAGGTGCAACCCGTCCCTTGCCAACAGCTCATCTTCCAGGAAGTATAGCCTGTGGTCCCAGAATCCAAATCTCTCTTGTCAGCACCACCTTCGTAGCCAGTCATTCACCCAGATCTCATCTTCAAAGACTTATCTTCAAAGTGCCTTGCAAACTCACCACAGCGTGCCACCTAGGGTTCCACCATCTCTCTCCCTGGCCCAGAATGTAACAGGCCATGAACCACTTGGAAAATCTCTGCTGGACAACACTGAGAAGATGCAATGCTGGTGGAAAAGAACTGTCTCTTTGCCACCCTCACAGCCTCAGAATAAGCTCAATAGTGAGCTCTTACCTGTGTTCGGTCAGACTCAGCATGAGTCTTCCTCCACCTGCGTTCTGGCCGTCTCCTAGGGATGTCAGAGAATTCCACCACAGATCCCAGGGAGGCCAAATTCCAGTGAATTCGGCCCCCCAGAATCTGTGGTGGAACAAAGCAACCCCCCCGCCACCCCACGAAATGGGCCCGGAACGGAGCCTACCTTGTGTCGGCCATCCGGTGCGCCGTGAATGGTGGCCGCGTCTGCGGCCGCCATTCGCATTCCATCTAATGGCTGTGATAGGCTACGTAAGTATTTATGTAGCCTATCACGGCTAACAGAGGGACGCCATTTGCATCCTTGCGGAGGCCGTGATAGGCTACGTAAATATATAAGTAGCCTATCATGGCAATAGGCAGGAACGCAAATGGCAGCCGCCGTAGCCGCGGCCATTTGTGCCCCTGTCTTTTGCCGTGATAGGCTACGTAAACATATATGTAGCCTATCACAGCAAAAGACAGGGACGCAAATGGCGGTGGCTACGGCGGCCGCCATTTGCGTCCCTGCACAGCCCAGCGGCTGGATGTCCGGCTGTGGGCGGCCCTGGCCGGCGGCTCCGTGGAATTGCCGCAGAGCGGAGCCAGCCGGGGAGAATTTCAGGGGGAGGATCAGAGTGCCTCCCCCCCACCACGAATGACCCCATGCAGAACGAGGTAAGGGATTTGTACATCCCTACCATTTCCCCTCTTGTTTCATTGCCCTCAGCTCAGGTATATACCAAGGAGCTGGGCGGGCTCTGCTCTGAGGGAGAGGGTGCTTGAGCACGATCGTGTCAACCACCTGAGTCATCTCTGCATTCCACAGAGCGACCTGGGCTTCGACAGGAGCACCAGCCATACCAGCAGAAAAATCCGCCAGAGCCCTCTGGGCGGACCATTTTAACAGGTCCCCCACCCTTGCAGAGGGGGAAGGCTGCCAGGAGTCTAAGCCTCCACAGGAAGTGATCTGTCCATGACAAAGGGACAGATGTTAATTCCTCCACTTTCAGATCACCATCCTCCTGCCCAGTCGAGAAAACCAGATCAAGCATGTGTCCTTTTATATGCGTTGGGCTGATGACATGTTGGGACAGCCCCATGGTTGTCATGGTGGCCATGAAGTCCTGAGCTGCCCCGGATACAGCGGCCTCGGCATGGAAGTTGAGATCCCCCAGGACCATCATCCTGGGGGTCCTCAACACCAAGTCCGAGAACACCTCCGTCAGCTCAGGCAGGGAGTCTGATGGGCAGTGGGGTGGGCGGTACACCAACAGAATCTCTAATCTGTCCCAGGTACCCAACACAAGGTACAAACACTCAAGATCTGTACTCAAATGAGCAGGAAGCCTAGAGAGGGAGATTAGAGAATTCCTATAGACCACGGCAACCCCGCCTCCCTGACCCTTGAGTCGGTGTTGGTGCTGCACTGAGTACCCAGGAGGGCACAGCTGGGAGAGGGTGACCCCTCCCACTTCCCCCACCCAGGTCTCAGTAATACATACCAGGTCAGCCCCCTCATCAGCAACCAAATCATGGATGAGGGAGATTTTATTTTGGGCCGACCTGGAATTCGGCCCATTGGGACTTACTTGTAAATAAACATGCATAGGATCAGTCTGCATGTATTATTAAGTCCCATGAATCCCATGACTGATTTTAGGCACATTTATTCACAAGTAAGACCCAACAGATGCTAGTCAATGTGTTTAGCACTGCAGCCATGGAACTGAAAGTCTTCTATATTAAGCCTGAGAATTTAATCATTGCAAAAATAAGCTCTTAGTATTAAACACTAAGATAATAGTTTTTGTTTCATAGAAATAGAAGCTCACAAACACATTATCAGAAGGTCCTAGTTTGAGTAGCGGAAGGCAGCCATGTGGCTCTTCACCTCCCATGCAGTCCTGAAGACAGCCCCTGGATGTTGATAACACATTTCACAACCTCTGTGTCTGGAACGGGTTTTCCTGATTTAAGTCAAATACACACAGCTAACCATTGAGTGTGCTGTAAATATTTATCTGGCAGCTTGACATATAAGTTGTCCCGTAGAATCCCTGTCCAAATGTCTGGAGACGGTGAGTGGCTGGATGGGGAGGAACAAGCTGAGGCTGAACCCTGACAAGACCGAGGTACTTTTGGTGGGAGACAACAGGAGGCTGGGGGAAGTTGACCTGGTGTTGAATGGGGCACGGTTACCCTTGAAAGACCAGGTCTGCAGCTTGGGGGCATCTTAGACTCCCAGCTGTCAATGGAGGCTCAGGTGTCAGCTGTGAGCCGGACAGCGCTGTATCAACTCCATCTGATACGGCAGCAGCGCCCCTACCTTCCTGGTCATCTGCTCCCATCGGTAGTACATGCCCTGGTCTCCTCTCGTTTAGACTACTGTAATGCGCTCTACATGGGGTTACCCTTGAAGACGGTATGAAAGCTGCAGCTGGTACAGAATGCGGCGGCTTGCCTGATTAAAGGCAGCCGCTGGCGAGATCACATCACTCCAGTGCTGAAGGAGCTGCACTGGTTACCAGTTGTTTTCCAGGCCAAATTCAAGGTGTTGGTTTTGACCTTTAAAACCCTATACGGTTCCAGCCCAGCCTATCTCAAGGAGCACCTCTAGCAACACCAGATAGGCCACTTAACAAGATCAGCCTCGGATGGCCTTCTCTCTGTCCCATCAGCCAGGACAGCTAGGCTGGTGAGGATGAGGGAGAGGGCCTTCTCTGTGGTGGCCCTCACTCTATGGAATTCCCTTCCTAGGGAACTCCGCAATGCCCCCTCTTTAATGAGCTTCTGCCATGCATTAAAAACATGGTTGTTCAGGCAGTCATTTGGGGTGAGCTAGGGTAATTTTAGAAATGTGATGTTTTTAATGTTGAATTTTATTGTATACACTGTTTTTATCGTTGTACATCACCCAGAGTGGCTGGGTGACCAGCCAGATGGGCCATTAATAAATATAATAATAATAATAATAATAATAATAATAATAATAATAAATAAGTTGCTCAGGAATTAGAGTCCTACATTCCTTCTTATTCACACAGTATGACAACTTGATTTTTAGGAAGCGTGTGGGCAATGTTATACTAAAATAACTGCTTCAGTAGCTGAAACCAGATTTGTCCAGGTTGGTTGCTCCAAGGATTGGGAATATTCAAGCTGATCAACAGCCCAGTGGTTTTGCATCAGACTCTACCAGGACTGTAAACTTTAATCAGTTTATTTGGTAGATTAAACATCTAAGGTTTAATAATTAGTGGCAGAGCTACTGAAACCCATGAGGTTAGGAGTTAAGGGCATACTAGTTTATATTTTTGAGGCAAGTTTGTTCTGATGTGTAGCTGTACAATCCTGGCTCAAGACAGGTTTGCTGCCAGTGGCTGCCATCCTGTGAGCATTTACCTCACTGAACTCAGTATGACATACTTCTGAGTAGACATGTATACATTGCACTGAAAAGATTGTTTTTTTGGTCACGAAGAGTCGGACACAACTTAACGACTGAACAACAACAACAGGTGCTTAATTTTTTTTTTTTAAAGCAAGTTATCACGCCTGTCTTTCAGTCTCTCAAAATGACATCCATACCAAGGTTTTAATAATGAACACATATATTTCAAAACATAAGAAGAGTTCTGACAGATAAAACCAAGTGTCCATCGAATGGAGTAGCCTCTTTTGAACAGAGGTAAGCCAGACGTTCTATGTTCTGTTCTTGTTCACTTACCTGGGAATAAGCCCCACTGAACACAATAGGACTTACTTCTGAGTAGACATGCATAGGATTATGCTGTAAATGTCTCTTTTTTTGCACATGAGTTTTATTAGGAAACATTTGATTGCTTGATTTTCTCTCCACTATCTTTGCACGCTCATTAACAGCACAATGCTATATAACACATCCCAGATAAGGTGATATAGGATTGCAGATGAGGCTGAGCAGAGCAATCCAAAGTGGGCTGGGTGATCTGCCACTTCCAAATAGCCCTATTGGTGTGCACTGGTCAGGGTGGGAGGTGGGTAGTAGGTACTTCTGAAAGCAAGCCTGGTTGATCTTTGCTGAAGCCAATGGGAGGGAAGTTTAGTATCCGAGCTCCAAGCTGGCATAGTTGATAGGCCCAATCCAATGGCTTTGTCCCAAACATGCCCCTGGATTATCCTGTTTTGAAGCCTTCTCCCAGCAGAAATACTTGTCAGTGTAGAACTTTATCCATGGAGGTTCCCATGGGTGTACCAAGGGCCTTCCCAGCAGATGTCCTTCCCACCAGGTCTGTCCACTCTTTGGGCACTTCTGCTGAATCCCAACCCCCCTCCAGCCAGCAGGTCTGAAAGTTAAGATTATATTGGTAGTTAGCCAAGTTCTTTAAAGTGAATTCTGATTGTTGAGCTATTGCAATTTTCTTTATTTTAAAAATTAGATGAATTTCATAGATAGACAGATAGATTGTACTGTAGAAGAATGACTTGCTCGCTTTGTTGTATTTTGTAAAACATTTTTTTCCAAATAACATGTAGCAAATGTTACTCCTTTTTTTCAGAAAATCTGTGGTCTTGAGATGATTCTCAGAGAAATCTGCAGTGGTAAATCAGCAATTTGCATGGAAGGGCCCTCTTGGGGAAGAAAAAAAATCCTTGTCAGTAGTTTCTCTTTTTTTTCTTATTTTAGGAGAGAAAAGTAGCATTCTTAACATTGTGTCAATTTGTCCTCTGGGATTCCATTTATCTTTCAAAGTGTATTTATTGCTCCCTAAAGATGCAGGCTTTGACAGCCCTGAAGTCTAAAGTTCCCTGTTTGTTGACAGAAAACGTCTGACAGACAGCAACAGTGTAAGCTTATACACACTGACCTGGTAATATCTTAACTTTAATTTGAAAAAGCTGCTTCAAAAGTGAAGAGAAACTGTAGCTTCTGAAGGGGTCACATCTATGACTGAATGACACCACCGGTGGTATTTAAAATGCCACAATAGGAATTTGTAGGAGTTATTATTACCACTAATTATGAAAGGAAGAGTTCACTGTTAATATGACCAAATTTATGCAATATTTTGCGAAGCGTAGGTCAGAAACAGAAATCTCAGATGATAGTCTTTGCGGCCAAAAGACAGCTTATCTATATATCTAAACCTAAAAAATTACAATTCAACAATAAATAATATTTACGGTCTGATCCAGGTCCATGAAGACATCTCTCTGCTTGTAGGAGTGATGTCAGTGGGGGATGTGCGTACGTGTGTGTATGGCAGGAAACCCCCTATCGGATGGGGAGGATGTAAAAGGGGACTAGATGGTATCAGAGACATAGAATCATAGGGTTGGAAGAGGCCTACAAGACCATCGAGTCCAATCCCCTGCTCAGTGAAGGAAGCCTGATTACCAGGTGGTCTCCCATCCAGGTACTAACCAGGGCTGACCCTGCTTAGCTTCTGAGATCAGACTATCTAACCAGGTGTTCCTCAGATGTGTTGGGCTCAGGGCCAGCCCTACCGTTAGGCAGAGTGAGGCAGTTGCCTCACATGGAAGATACTGGGAGGCACAGCTAGGTGCTGGAAGACAGTGTTGCGTGCCATGCAGCCTTCCTTGAGCCCCCTAACCTGCACTTCTGCCTTCAGGTGCAGTGGAGAATACTGCCCCATTGCCAGCTCAGTGCTAAAGAAAAATTAAACTTCTAGGCCAGTCAGCTTTTGTACATGGAATGGGAGGGGGAGACATCTTGTTTTTTGCCTCAGGCAGCAACATGTCTCAGGTCAGCCCTGGTTGGCCTACAACTCAGATCAGCCCCTGTCAGCATGAACATGCTGGTTGGGATAATTGAATCTGTAGTCCTACCCATAGATGGCCAGGTGTCCTTCTTTACAGAGGACAGTCCTCTGAAGAGCTGCCTCAGGAAATTCTTCCATTTGAAGGTGTCCTCTCTTTGAAAGCCTGTCCAGTCCAAATCTGGTTTAAAGAGAAAGAAGCATAAGAAGAGAGAGCAGGGGCCTGGAAGTTGCCCATCCACCGTTAGCACCCAGACAGCAGACTGAGCAGGCACACAAGTCACCTGGTCAGTTTTCCCCACTGTGGTGAGATGTATTGTACTTCCATTTAAATTAAAGTTATTATTTCTTAATGTTCATCTATACATATAAATTAGCATATGCAAATATTATGCAAATTGGTGTCATCTTTTTTGGGTGATGTGCGTAGTGGTCACCCTACCTACACAGCTCAAGGGTACCAGATTGATCTATATTGTGTGTTCCCTGACTGCTTAAAGCACTCTGAATACATTATTGGAATAACACTTCCAGTAAACCTCAAAGGTAGGCTAGTATTATTACCTGAGCAATATTTGTAACTGGGTGTGAAACATGGATCAAGCCCAGATCTCAGTGCAGTTGACTTTCTAAAGTTACTTTCCCCTGCTACTCCTTTGAAATTAATGCTGGAATATGGTCTGAGTCGGGCATGCTGATAGCATCCAAATTCCAGATTGAGGCCCCTGCCTTTACCCTACAGTAAAAAAGAAAAATCCATTGCTACTAGATACAGATTTACAGTAATGTCTGTTTTGAACCTTTGTCTAAGCATTTTCTAGAGTGATCTTACTTATAAGGGGATTAGAGAAATTCTTGGAGGATAGGTCTATCGAGGGCTATTAGCAGTGATGACAATATGGAAGCACCATGTGCAAAGGCAGCATACCAGTGAATAGCAGTTGTCCCCATGCTTCTGATTTTCCTGGAGGCATCCATCCCATTGGCCATTTGTTCCATTTGCATCTCCACTGCTGTGCGGCTCTGGGCCAAACCAAACATTCTTGTAATCACACGTAGTGGAGCTATGCGTGATTGGTTTCTTTATTCCAGTTTAAGCGTTGCTGCCCCAATTTGGATTTGGACTGTAGCACTCTGGGAGGGGTGGGTTAAACCTTCCCCCCACCCATTTTCATCCCAAAATTCCACCACCCTGGGAGGGGGGTTACGAAAAGAAAAAAAAGTATCCATTGGAGTCAATGGATTCCCATCTTACCAGTGAGAGGAGAGAGTTCAAGGGCCAATAGTTTCAAAATATTGGGGAAGCTGTACAGCAGGGATGTAGAACCTCTGGCTCAGGGTCCAGATCTGGCTCTCCTGGGGTCCTAATCCTGCCCTCCAGGGTTCCCCAGATGGCCATGCCCCCTTCCCCTGGCCCCACCTCTTTTCCCTAACCACCAATTGTATGATGGCTGCCCAGTGTTTGTGAAATTTTCCCCCCATTCTAAAAGGTTGAAATGCCTCTCCTAAAGCTTAGTTACTGGCTATAAGAAGTTTAAGCAAAAATATGCTGGTATTTTTGGCATTTTGGTCATGCCCCATTTGCCTTTTTACACCCACCACTGTAATGTGGCCCCCAAGAGCTTCTTTGAACTAGAATTCAGGCCTCAGGAGAAAAGGGGTTCAACACCCTTGCTGTATAGGTAAGGAGTCACTGGTGGAGCATGAGATCAATGGGGAGCCAGGATGCTGGTCTAGATGGCTTGATCCAGAGGGCACTTTTTACAGTCTTATGATGTAAAGCTTTTTTATTTCAGCTGGCTTTTGGGAGACCTGAAATAGATTGTATTTGTTTTGTATCAACAGTAGTTGCAGTTAGGTACTCTTAGCCTTGAAGATGGGGAAAGCAACAATTATTTAATGTAGAAATAAAAGTAAATAAAAGTACAAGGAAAGATGTTGCCTTGTTATTTGGGGGATTTAGTAGTCTTTTGTTCATGGGTTTCATTGGGTATTCTTTCCTGCTTCCTAAGCCCATTTCATTAACTATACAACCTTGATTTATCAACCTTCTGAACAAATAGAACTCTGGATGACCTCTTCCTATAGTGGGGTGCTGGGAAAATCTTCAGAGTGCTTTATAGGGGTATGAACAGTGTACATCCAGATTGTATATTGAGTAATCCCAGTGGAAACAACTTCATTGTCTTGCATCCATTTGTGACATACAGAAAGAGAACCTTAAAGCAACACATATCTGCAGAAACATATATTAGTTCTTGACAATTTAATAGAGGTAGCCATTCAGAGGATAATAGGAGGTAAATAATGGCTCCATTAAAGAGCACAGCTATATTTAGCATCATCCCTATTCTTTCTGTGTGCTCGCTCTCTCCCTCTCTCTCTCTCTCCCTCCCTCACTCACTTTTTAAAAAGATGCCATGGTTATTTTCAAGCTTGCCTGACATTTTGATATTTATATTATATGCACATCTCATAATGATAATTTTTAAGGATGAAATTACAAGATGGCATTTTAAAGATTACATTTTAAAATGAATTTGTACCAGCTATTTGCTTTCAGGTGCCAAAATGCAATTGTGGAGAATGAAGAATGTGTGATCCTACTTATTTTTCACTGAGCCAATTTCGGTTGATGTCAGTGTAAAAGCCACACCTTTCTCTTGACTGGTTCAGGAGATAGAGAGAGAAAACCTTCTCTTCACATGCTACATCAGGACAAGCTAGGAGACTCTTAACTAGCACGTTCTTACAGAGTACTCGTTACATTGTTTTATGGTGCTACTGCCTTTCTATTTTTCAGATTCTGCATGAATTGGTTTTACTGATTTTTTTAAAAAAAATATTGCCATGAATTGTTGTGTAAGCCATCTTGGTTATTTCATAGAACGGTGTGGCTTCTTCTTCTCTCTTATTGGTCTCTAACCAATGGAAGTGGAAATAGTTTCATCCACCCACCCACCCACCCACAATGGCTGTTCTGGGGGCTAAATAGATATCCCTTTCTTCTGCAACACTTGCATTTGATTTTGAACCTTTGCACTGCCATGCTGGAAAGGAACTAAAAGCCACCTAGACTCAATAGCATGCATGGAAGCAGGAGATTTCTTCTTACCCACCTATTTTTAAATGAGGAAGTATTGTGAAGCACTCTGTACAATGCCAGGTCCAGGTTTTCAAGAGCCCTTCGGCAAGACACTCTCAATGGGCCCCCTCCCTCGGTGAGCCTACATTCTCACTGGCAGTATCCCTGATACAAAACAGCGGTGCGCTAAAAACAACAACCTCCCTGTCTGTGCCAATCTGGCAATAGATACTATAGTGGCACCTAGTGACACAATATAAGCATTACATATATTCAAGCACCAAACCCAAGTGCAAGACACTAAGAAAGACCCATTCTTAAAATCTGGCAACAAAGAAGCAACAGCCTGATTTACTGTCACACACCAAATGTGTAAACTCACCTTTACTAAATCCTGGACTGATCGAATGAGAAGGAATGATGAAATGCCCCCACCCATTTGGTTCCTGCATCCAGACAATCCCAGAGCAGTGTGAATTAAGCCATCAGGAACAGGAAGTGGTTTCCATGCTGTACTGTGCAAATGTGAACAATGCTTCTAACATCTGTATTCTTGTGAATGGTGCTACCAAGACCTGCTTCCACCCAGAGAAGTAGCATCATGGCAGATAAGTTGTGACAAGAATCATCATGCCTGGACCTTTTAACGTCTTTGCATCGATCTAGAAGTCAAAGCAAAAGCCATCCATCAGAATCATTTGTGTTGTGTCTTACTGTATTTTTCATCAACAGTAGAACTTTACAGCAGAATGCTTCATGCCAGCACAACTACTGTATGTTACCTTAGCTGCATAGTCCTGGCACTGAGTGCAGGGTCTTTCCCTCTGAAAATTGTTGATATGGAGGGCCCAGCATGGATCAGGATCCTATCATGGGGGATAGGGAGCTTTAATTCTTTGCCCCTCTCTGCAGTCCTGATGTGCCATTTATTTCAATGGGCCCTTTTTTTGACAATGGAAATTGCAGACATGAAAGGGGCGGGGCAGAGATCCAGACTGGAAATGCACCAGGGATTTATAGCCTTCCTACCCCTTGCCCCATAATGCTAGGATCCCAATATAGATTGGGGCCCTGCATTTGTTAGAACCCCCCTCCCCTGCATTCAAGGCCACAGCTATGCAGCTAAAGTAATATATGGTTTAGCTCTGCATTGAAGCAGTTTTACTGCAATTTTGCAGAACTCCAACTCACTAATGGCACACTGCTTCCAGGCATCCTCATCTCAAGGACATGGTGAGCAACCTGCTCTGAAAGACAAGCTAAGTGTTTTGTGTTTGTGTGTGTGTGTGTATGTGTTTTTTCCTGGATTTTCCAGATTTTTTTAAAAAAAATAACAATAAAGAGTTCCTAGTTAAGCACTGGACTGTCTCAGATTGTTTCTGCTGTTCCCACAACACAAGACTATGAATGTCACAAAAGCTGTACATTAGAGACAATAGATGGCAGACTTCTCTACTGAGAATAGCTCCTGCCCTTAAAAGTGAATGAATGGTTTATAATGACAGCACACCATGGAAATTATAGCCTTCTATTTGCTCAAGGATCCTTTATCATTGTCTGTATCACATGTAGCCATGGCCAAATGCAATGATATATTCTCGCTACTCCATTTCAAAGTGTGTGTGTGTGTGTGTATGTGTGTGCATGTGCGCGCGCGCTATGTGCTGTAGATATCAATTTACAGTACTTACTTTTGGCTGGGTCTGTAGGTCCTTACTTCTTATTTTGCTGTTCCAGTTTTCACTCACCGTAATGGGGCTCTACCTAGGTGAAAAGTGAAGAATGACCTCAGGATTTGGCCACGTATGAAGCTATCATTTCACAGATGTCCATGCCCAAAATGTGAATGGCCTTAGAATGGGAGAACTCTGCACAGACATCTTGCGGGTCCTCAGAGTCGTTTACTTTTTGAACCTTCGGTTATCTGCTCCTGATTAAACTGTTTAAAGACTTTCTGATGATGACTTGAAAACATCGTAGAATTATGGATCTGGTTCTAATTCCGCTCAGATGAAGGAGGTCTGGCTTTAGAGGTCTGTGGGAACAGAGCATCCCGAAACATGCAGCATCTACATTATATTTATGATTTAGGGTGCAATCCTCTGCATGTTTAGACAGAAAAAAGTCCTACACTTCCCAGCATTCCCCAGCCAGCATGGCTGGCTGTGGATTGCTGGGAGTTGTAGGAAGTTTTTCTGTCAAAACATGCAGAGGATTGCACCCTTAGTTATTAATTTCTAAAATTTTGAAAACACCCCTCATTCATAAAGGATCCCAGTGTGATGTACACAACGCTAACGCCGTCCCCCAAACAAAACAAAGTCAAAGTAAAAATCATACTATTACATATTAACCGATACATTAAAACAGCAGCTCTTCAACTAGCAAGCCAAACAAAAACACAACAATCCATCCCATTTTAAAATAAATTAAATTTTAAAAGAAGTCATTGTAAAATTCTAAAATATTAAACTGTTAAAACACTTGGGCAAAAGAAACATTTTAATTTGGCTCCAAAAAGTAAACAAAGTTGGTGCCAATCATATATCCTTTGGAATGGCATTCCAAAACTGTATCTCTTTTGGAAGGGCATTCCAAAGTCAGGGTGACACCACAGACAAGGCCCTGTTCTTTGTAAATGCATAGCATATGTCTCCCACTGATGGTATTCGGAGAAGTAACAACATCTACATGTTGTGACGCAGGCAACTCCTCCACAATTTGAGGGCAATCAATTATGTGAGAGAAGAGTTGGGTACAACAACCATCTGAACATCTTCTGCACCCCCAAATGACGCCATTCATTCTCCCTTACTTGGAACTGCCTCCCAGAACACCTGTGTATTGATACCTCTTTCACTTCCTTCAAATCCTTCCTCAAAACTCACCTTTTCCTTGAAGACTCTGGTACAACCACTTAGTCTCTGTGATCAATGACTTTGAGTTTTTCCTCCAAATCTAGCAATGGTTCTTCAAGTCCACATACTTTACTATAAACAAGTCTAAGTTCATATTTGTCACTGAATTAAATGCATATTCTTCCCTTATTTACTCCTGCCACAATTTCTCTCCCCTCCCCATGTGTCCTATTTTACACTGTAAATCCCTCAGGGCAGGCCTCTATCCTCTAGTAACTACATCACATAGTTCTTCATAAAGGTCCATGCACACTGAAATAAAAACAATAACTTAAGCAACATTGATATCTAGGGATGTGAGCTATTTGGTCAACTGGTTGTCCCCCACATTCAGTGACTCTAGATCAGGGGTGGTCTATTTGTGGTCCTCAAGATATTTTGGCCTAAAACTCCCATCATGTTCCACCATTGGCTATGCTGGCTAGGGCTGCTGGGAAAAGCTATAGATGCTTTTTAGTCTGCTACAGCTTCCAGACTATTCCAGCTTGATCTTCCAATAGGGGGTGCAGCAGCTGCTGGCAGATTGCCATCCCCCCATGTATGTGTGTGTCTGCACATAACACATGTGTCGATTTACTGAGTTCTGCAGTTTCAGTGTGCAGTATGATCTTAGATGATCCTGCATATGCAGTCCTGCAGCTCATATGGGGAACCTGGTGGATCAGACACTGGATTCCTGCTCCCTATATGGGAAGGACCCTCCAGGACAAAGGAGGGAGTTACAGACAGCAAGGCGATCATACTAGAGCCCATCTACCTCTTGGCTTAGGCAGTCAGGTAAGAGGAGATGGCCAACTGGGCCCCACAGTGGCTGATATAAGTTTCCAAATTCTGCTACCTCCTCTCAAGCCCTCCCTCTGATCTACCAGCCTGCCTGCCTTCTGCCCAAGATACTTAACCAGCTCTGGCCTTGAAAACAACATTGATTGGCCCCATATTGCTCCCATCCAGATGACATTTTGGGAGGAGATGATAGCGGGGTGCAATGCGTGCTTAGCAGCCTGTTTATTAACTGTTAAGCTTAGTGTGAATGGTGGAACCTTCAGAACAGAGCCTAATCTATGTTAGGCTTTGGTAACTTCCTCTGAAAACCTACCAGTGTGGAAGCTCAAAATCCAGATGTAATTCATGAGCTACCCTGCTTCTAATGTAATGTGTTTAAGGCAAGGCAGCTTGGTGGTCCCTTATGTGTTGAAAGAAGACATGAAGGGGTTGTGGAGTCATGTCACATTGCCTCCCCCCCAACACACACACACACACACACACTGTCAACAAGCCTGCACTAGGTGACCGTGAGGAAGGGCCTTGAACCAATGCTAACATACATTCCTCCACATAATGGGGGACGCTGTTTGGCCAGGGTGCGAAAGATATTCTACATGCGTACACTGGCATGGCCCCATCTCACAGTTGCTCAACGTGTGGCTATCCCCCATCACACAATATCTCGTTAGTGCCTTAGAGAGGCCTGTAGCACTTCACCTCACTGAGTGAAATGCAGCCGAGGAGCCCTTTATTGTGGCCTGCCAATTGCTGGATAATGGCCTTGCTTTTACGGTCCTGGGGGTAGGGATGGAGGTGGGGAGAAGAAACGCCAGTTAGCTTTTTGAGTCCTTGGTCAGACTGCATTTAGCTAATTGTGGGATGCTTAACGTAAGATATAACCTACAATGTCAAACTACTGGTGCCAAATCACCCGTTTGTTTGGAGGGTTGGGGAGGAGAGAAACAGGTGCTGGGATCAATATAAAAAGCTGGTCCCCCCCCCTTCTTTTCCGGCATGTCCATCAGGTGAGCAGTGATGCCAGCTTGAACAGAGTGGGCCACATCCATGGGCTAGCTCTGTGACCGAAGGAGTTTGAGTTCAGCCATCTACTGCAGCCATAGTTCCCCGAATAAAGGTTTAACAGCACATTCCTATACATATCAAATCAGAAGTAAATCCCATTGAGTTCAATAGGACTCAGGTAAGCGAGTTTAGGATTGCAGCCTATTGGATAAACTACATGCTCTGTTAAATGCATAGTGTGTCGCTGGCGCTATCTTTTTTCTTCTTCTAACTTTAGTGTAAGTGCAGGACCTCTGGTCTGGATTGGGACTACTATGCATAGGTAGGGGGAGTTAAACCTTCCCACTCAGCCACTTTTTTTCTTTAGTGCCCCCACCCCTGCCATGTATATGTGGAGGGCATGTGAACTTAGGGGAGGAATGTGGGTGGGTAGGAAGCTTCAACCACCCAACCTGCACATGGTGGTCCTGATCTGGATTGGGGCCCTGCATACTTACACTAAAGTAAAATAAAAAGATAGGATCAGCTACATGCTACACATTTAACATAGCATACAGCTTAGCCCTAAGTGTTTTAAATGAAAGCATGCTCATGATTGGGTTCCCATTATATTTTTAAACCTTTCCGTTTTCTTCAGCTATCATGAAGCCAGAAGAAAGTCATTTTGTTAAATAGGAATAAAACCAGAGACTCTCAAAATCAAATGAGCGTGCTAGGAAAAACCATGACATCAGGTTAGTGTGCCTTGTTCTGCTTTAGTTCATGCTGATTAAAGGATAAAAATGGGAATGGAAAGTTCATATCAAGCCTTTTTGAAACATTTTCTTTCCTAGTACAGTCACTCTTTCTGTTAAAAAAAAAGTTATCCCAGTCACTATATTATTTATTTATGGGCATACTATATACATATAATATAATGTAATGTAATACATGTAATATAATGTACATAAACATACAACTAAAAGTATCACATCTGGATTATCATAGAAGAATACTCAATTTCCCCCCACTGTTTCTTTTAAAGGATAGTACAACCTAAATTTTCTTTCTGTTAAAATTCTTGCTCTTAAACCTGATTGTTCTTAAAGATTAACATTACATTTTGGACAGTATCCAATGCTGTCAATCAACCAACTCTAAACAGACTGTGCTAGCGGGAATGACTGCTAGCACACCATTGGATCTTTCCACATATGCATTCAAATGTGCACATGGAAACCTTAAATGTACTGGGGGCGCCATCTGTTTGGAAAGTGGGAGTTTATCCTTACACACATGTATGGCCCTCATTCAGTGAAATGTGAGTGACTTCTTATAACTTCAGCTGCATCAAGAACACTGGGATATGATTCAGCAGATCCAAGCACTCAAGTGACTCACACTGGTTTCAAATAACCTGTGTTCCCTCCATATGTAATTTCCTGGATCTTCTTTGCATATCTTCCCAAATTTCTTTTTGATGCACAGGTACTGTCTACAACAGCCTCTCCCAACTTGGTGCCCTCCAGATGATCTCCCATCAGCCCCAAACAGCATAGCCAATGGTCAGCTATGATGGGAGTCGTCATAGGCCAAAACAACTAGAGACCACCAGGTTGGGAAAGGCTAGTCTAGAGCATTGCACATTCATTGGAGTTCCCATATCTGGAACGGATAGCAAACTGAAGCACAAACGGTAAAGTGCTGTGCAGCTCTTCAATTTCCCTCACCACCATGCTTAATGTTAAGAAGCTGGTTGACAGGGAAGCCATTTCAGTTTTCATTTGAGAGAGGAGAAATTTCACGAGGGAGTTGAAGTTATGATATTTCCTCTTTGCTTGTGGATTCCAAAGGAGGAGTACTTACTGAGGCTTCCATGCCCCAGAGGGATCTGCTCTTAGGTTAGCACTAAGCAGACATGGGTAAAATGATAAACAACAGCTTCCTTTTGTTAGGAACAACACATAGAAACATAACCTACTGGTAGCATAGTAAAGCAGCGAGGCAAACAACTGCACATGCTCCAGCATGTGCACACGCACACACACGGAGAGCGAGAGAGCGAGAAAGACGGAACAAACCAGAGCCACATCAGGCAAGGATCACAGGGGGCACTGGACTGTTCCATTATAGGCCCCTTGAGATCCGTTTCATATACCACAGAGGTCCAGGAGGGACATTCAAGGTTGCAAAAAGTGCACTTTGTGCAATTATATTCTAGCTTTTATGAAATATAAACCTCATAACAAGTTACAGAATTGTGACAGACAGTAGGCATCTCCCCCTCCCTTTTAAGCAATCCATTTTTGAAGCAAGCGGTTTTGTGTCTTTGGCATTCACACCGAATCCACTGGCCTGTTTAACCCCTGCTGGTTTGTAAAGTTTGATCTAATTTTTTCTGCACAATTAACCTGTTTGGAGGAAGGCAGACAGAGCCACTGGGTCAGATGAACGTTCCTTGAAGGGACCACTGTGTTTTCATTCTTGAAGTTAAACTGTCTTATTGAAATAAATACATGATACACTGTGACACTTTGTGTGAGCATCATACTTGCTCTGGATGGTTTCCCAGGACCTCCTAGAAAAAAAGTTTTGATGTCAAGGGATTGCTTCTCATTACACGGCTAGAAATATTGGAAATATATTCTGCTTAATGGCCATGTGCTTTGACATCTCACCGTTACTATCTAACAGATGGTGTAGTGAAAATCTGGCATGCTTTGCTTTGCATCACATCAACCTCTATAAGCTGCGGCTAATGAAAATGAGGTCTGGAGAAGTCATTTCAGAACGGGGCACTTTTCTAATTATCCCAGTGCTTTGGAAATGAAACACAAGGGATAATGTGTGTGTGTGTGTGGGGGGGGACCCTCCAAGCCTGGCATATTGGACGTGTGCCATCACTGCACTGAAGCTGTTGGCCTCTTCCACACTGATACAGGGGGACCTTTTCTAATACATGTTGGAGACCTCCTGTTGATTACCACATTTTGTGGTTTGAAAAGTATGTGTGGGAAAGTATGTTATGAAAAACCTCCCAAGAATACCGTATGTCCAATGCAGATGTAGCATGAAGGATTGGTAATGTGTGCCAAAGGCTATGGAAAAGTAGATAACATTTGTGGACTGTATCAGCTGCTGAAGATCTCAAACTGGGGCAGCTGGTCTCAGGAATGACCCGGAGGACCTTCAGATCAGCCACCAGCTGAATCAAGAGTACTGACAAATGATTGAACAGATCCAAGAACTTGTATGTTCCACAGGCAATAATTATTTGTTCACCTTTACACAGAGAACTTCCTGAGAGTGTCAGCTCCAGGTTTTTGAGGGTCCCTGGGCAAGGCACCATCAGTGGCCCCCCTCTCTCAGTGAGTCTCCCTTCTCACCACCTTTGTCACCAGCTGCTCTCGCTCCTCCTCCTCTTTCTCATCATTGCTACCACTTGCTTGCTTGACAGGCAGACAGCTGGTGCGCAAGTAGGCCGGGGCATCTCCTGCTCCTCCTCTTCTCACCAACACCATTGTCTGGAACAGAGCGAGAGGCAGTTGAACAAGTAGGCTGCAGTGGTAGAGAGGAGGATCAAGTCCAAGGGACTCATTTCAGTGACCTCCTGCTGGTTATGGCCCTCAGCCTGTGCCCAACTATGCCTATCCTTGATGCTGACTCTACTTCCTGAACCTTGCTGCCCTTCTGCATGAACTAGTTGTGAAGACTAGACATAAAACCTCTTACTAACGCCTCCCTGCGTTATATTTGCACCATAATGCATGGCAGGGGCAGTTTAGTGCTTGCATAGACATGGCAAAATATACTAGATTTTCACAGATGCCAGCGTACATGAGTGACTACAACTTCTTTCTATCTCTCTGTGTGTGCTTTTTCACAATTACCAAGGTTCCTCCAAAACAGGAGTTCAGAACCCAATCTGGCCCTCTGGGGTTCCCCAGATGCCCACACACTCTTCCCCTGGTCCCAGCCCCTTTCCACCAACCTCTGATTGGTGGTTTCCTGGCTTTTTTATTTCCTCGCTCCCTGCAATTCCAAATGGTTGAAATGCCTCTCCTAAGGCTTAGTTACTGACAGTGAGGGCTTTAAGCTACAATTAGGGATGGCGCGGGCACCTGTTTCAGTCCACAAATCCATCGGACTGCCTGCACCCGCCGAGCTGCACCCACAGAGACCTCCCTCCAGCTCGAGCCCCTCCCATGCTTATCGATCAGCCCACAACTTACTCAGACCCATCAGCCATGTTTTTTAAAAAAATATGGCAATCAGAAGTCTGTATCCATAGACTTATATGCAAAAAGTGCCATGAATTGTCATGTACACAAGATTCATGAAGCTTTTTGCATATAAGGCTATGGGCGCAGACTTCTGATCACCATGGTTTTTAAAGACATGGAGATTATGGCAGAGGCAGACAGGTCCAGGTAAGTTGCAGGCTGCTCGCCGAGGGTGGGAGGGGCTCGAACGAGGTCCAGGGACCGGTGAGTGGGGGAAGGGGCTGTGTTGGTGCCTGGAGAACCTGGACGGTGGGGGGGCATCCATCCCTAGCTACAATACACTGGTACCTTTTGTATTTTGGGCCTGCTCCACTTGGCTTTGGCCCTGTCTTGTTTTGCCTCCAGCCCCACCCACCACTGGAATGCGGTCCCTGGGAGCTTCTCTGAAATTCAATTCAACTCTTGAAGGCTGAAAGAGGTTCCACACCCCTCTTCCAAAGTAATGAGTACTAGAGATTTGTGCTCTCACTTTTTTTTTTTTTAAGGAAAGCAGTGATCTTTAGGGTTCTCAATTAGCCACTGTTTTCTGAGCTAGACATCTTTATTCTCTGGTGCACAGCCTGTACTCCCCACCCCTGGCCCCGTATTTAGCCATCAGCTAGCATACGCTCCTTGTAGGTGATCTTTCTCACCAGCTTGAACTCATTAATCAAATCTCATATCAAGATAAACAATCAGTGTATTATGGTGGCTGTGTTATGAAAATAGAATGACCTCACAAAGGCTTTTGGTTTCCCCTCTCACACTTTTTTTTTAAAAGCTCGTTCTTCATGTTTTCATTGAAGCTTCCTGTTTTCCAGGTCTTATTCATCGCCACTTTCACACAATCCCCTTTTCACGGGCTGCATGCCTCAGAGCCCCCTCACAGTCCACATTAATCAAGGCCAATGCATGACATGCATTGTGCTGGCAGTGCTGGGTTTCAGACCCATTTGAAGAATAATGAAGCCCCAAAACGATGAGAATCTAAACACATCTCTGGCTAACCACTATCTCCTTGGGAGCAGTGGACACCAATCAATGGAAACACTGTCTTAGCTCAGGGCTGCTTATGGAAGCTTTCAGTTTGCCTTAAAGGATTTAGTTGAGACCTGCTAATCTCTTTGGAAAGGCAAGTGATCCCATCTCTTTCTGCTATGTTGAACGCAATAATGGAATGATTTTATCCATTACAGACAAGGTTTTTTTTTCTCCCAGAAAGCCCAAATGTTGAGCTCCGTGGCAGAATGGCCTGCCATCCCCCCGGCCCCCTGCGGATCTCCCCTGGGATGAGACTTACCTGGGGTGGATGTTCCGGACGGTGGCGGCTCCAGCGGCAGCTATGGTGGCGGCGGTGGCAGCTAGTCTTCTGACCAGCTGCCGCCGCCGCTGCCATTTGCAGTCCATTTCTTTTTTTCCCCCATTCGTGATAGGCTACGTAAAGGCTTACGTAGCCTATCACGTCTGGGTTAAAAAAAACACACCCGCGTACGCAAATGGCGGCGGCTACGGCCACCACCATTTGCGTTCCTTATTTTTGGCCATCATACTCTACGTAAATATTTACGTAGACTAAGACGGCGAAAATAAGGGGGAACGCAAATAGTGTAGCGGACGCTATTTGCGTTCCCCCTTATTTTGGCTGTCTTAGTCTACGTAAATATTTATGTAGACTAAGACGGCCAAAAATAAGGAATGCAAATGGCAGCGGCCGTAGCCACCTCCATTTGCATATGCGTTTTTTTTTTTTAACCCAGACGTGATAGGCTACGTAAGTCTTTATGTAGCCTATCACGAATGGGGGGGAAAAAAAACCGGACTAAAGACTTACATAGCCTATCACGGCTGAATTCAGGGACGCAAACGTTTGCGTCCCTGCTAGCCAGTGGGTGGATGTCCGGCTGCTGGCGGAGCTGGCCAGCGGCTCAGCGGAATCCCCGCAGAGCGGAGCTGGCCGGCGAGGATTCCAGGGGGAGGGACAGAGCGCCTCCCCCCCCCAGCGGAACCCGGCCGTGCCAGGTAAGCGAGGTTTTGTACATCCCTAGATGTCTCTGCTCTTAACTATTTTATCAAGATTTGTCATTGCTCTCCTCCCAAGAAGTAAACATCTTCTGATTTCCTGGCTGCAGTCAGCATCTGTAGTAATCTTTGTGCCTAGAAATACAAAGTCTGTCACTGCCTCCACGTTTTGCCCCTCTATTTGCCAGTTATCGATCCAGCTGGTTGCCATAATCTTGGTTTTTTTGAGATTTAACTGCAACCCAGCTTTTGCACTTTCTTCTTTCACCTTCGTCATAAGGTTCCTCAGCTCCTCCTCACTTTCAGCAATCAAAGTGGTATCATCTGCATATCTGAGATTGTTAAGGTTTCTTCCAGTGAGTTTAACTCCAGCCTTCGTATTCTGCGTGCAGGTTGAATAGGTAGGGTGAGAGTATACTACCTGTCAGGAGCGCCCTAGCTGCCTCTTAAGGACCCCACCAGTAGGGATGGTGGAGAATTCCGCCACGGATTTCAGTGTGAGGCCAAATGCACTGGCATTCGGCCCCCTGAAACCCGTGGTGGAACGGCCTGCCCCCCCGCCCCCCGCGGATTCCCCCTGGGATGAAGCTTACCTGGGGCGGATGTTCTGGTGGTGGTGGCGGCGGCTCCGGCGGCAGCGGCTGGTCTTTCGACTGGCTGCCACGGCCACCATTTGTGTCTGCTGTTTGCCATGATAGGCTACGTAAGTATTTACGTAGCCTATCATGACAAGCAACCCCCCCCAAAAATCCTGCATACGCAAATGGCGGCGGCTACGGCGGCCACCATTTGCGTTCCCTTTTTTTCGCTGTTTTAGCCTACGTAAATATTTACGTAAGGTATTACGGCGAAAAAAAAGGGGAACACAAATAGCGTAGTGGGCGCTATTTGCGTTCCTTTTTTCCACTGTAATAGCCTATGTAAATATTTACGTAGGATAAAATGTCAAAAAATAGGGAACGCAAATGGCGGCCGCCGTAGCCGCCACCATTTGCCTACATGTTTTTTTTTGCCTGCTGTGATAGGCGACGTAAATACTTACAGTCTGGCTGGACTCAAATGGCGGCCGCTACGGTGGCTGCCATTTGTGTCCGCAGCAGCCCGTCTGCGGCCGGAACTCCAGGTGCGGATGGCCCTGGCTGGCTGCTCTGCAGAGCCACGGCGGAGCGGATCCGGCCAGGCAGGATTCCGGGGGGGGGAGGAACAGATCGCCTCCCCCCCTGTCGAAGATTCAGGGGGAGGGATGGAGCACCTCCCCCCCCATGAATCACTTTCATACATCCCTACCCACCAGTAGCCAAAACAAGACAGAGACAAAAGGGATTCTTTCCAAGGGTTTATTCTTTTACCCCTTAATGACTCTTTCAGATGCTAATTGCCAGTGACTAAGCAAGGAACTGCAATGGGTATCTTAGCAGAGTATCCTAAGCTCCATGTATGCAGTTGGTACCCATTTGAAGGAGAAGGGCTGGAAAGCCCTGAAACTTATGGGCTAGGAGGGGAGGCTCCCCCCGTACCCATGGGGCATCGGTACGCAGCCGTTGCTGTAGCGCCAAGCAGGCTGAGTGCCTCCTCTCGGTGCCCTCCACTTCACGTCTCTCTCTGCACCAGCACCTTGCATCTAGCAACAACCGATCTCCCGCTCTTTCGCTGCCAGGGTCACTATCTCTCTCAGGAATGCTAGCAGGGGGGCCTCTCCCTGCAGCTGTGCCTCTGAGAGACGAGCGGGCTCCTCTCCCACGGGTTGTAGCTATTCCTCAGAATCAGAGCTGCTTTGGGGCTCTATGGGCTCAGTTCCAACCCTGACACAACCCTGCTGTAATCCTTTCCCAATCTTAAACCAGTCTGTTGTTCTGTGGTCTGTTCTTACCATTGCTACTTGGTCATTATTAGGGATGTACGAAAATCACTTACTTTTTCGCAGAATCTTTTGTGGTGGGGGGGGGAGGTGCTCCGTCCCTCCCCCCAGAATCCTCAAGGGGGGGGAGGCGATCCGGTCCTCCCCCCTGGAATCCTCGATGGCCAGCTCCGGGCCATCCGTAGCCGGATTTCCAGCTGCGGACGGGCTACTGCGGACGCAAATGGCGGCCAGGCAGCCGTGATAGGCTACGTAAGAATTTACATAGACTATCACGGCTAACCCCCCCCAAACCGAGCAGTCGCCATTTGCGTTCCCTATTTTTCACTGATTTATCTTACGTAAATATTTACGTAAGATAAAACAGCGAAAAAAAGGGGAACGCAAATAGCGTAGGGGGCGCTATTTGCATTCCTTTATTTTTCGCCGTTCTAGCCTACGTAAATATTTAGTGGCTAAAGCAGTGCTTGGATACAATCCAAAAAATAATAGAATGACCTCAATTTGAATTCAGGGTAAGCGATTTAACATCACAGTGATCCAAATATACGCCCCAGCCACAGATGCTGAAGAAGCAGAAGTAGATCAGTTCTGTGAGCATCTGAAGCACCTACTGGATAATATGCCAAAAAGAGATGTTATTTCCATTACAGGAGACTGGAATGCTAAGGTGGGTAGTCAAACGACATCTGGAATTACAGGCAAGCATGGTCTGGGAGGGCAAAATGAAGCAGGACATAAGCTGATAGAATTTTGCCAAGACAACTCACTGTGCATAACAAACACTCTCTTCCAACAACCTAAGAGAGGACTTTATACATGGACTTCACCAGATAGTCGACACCGAAATCAGATTGACTACATCCTTTATAGTCAAAGGTGGCGGACATCTATACAGTTGGTAAAAACAAGACTTGGAGCTGACAATGGCAATGGCAGTGGCAGTGGCAGCAGCACAGCTGCAGCCAGCCAGGAGACCAGCTACCGCCACCGCCACCGCCGCCGAAGCCGCTGCCAGAACCGCCACTGCCGCTGCCGAATCTGCCGCATCAGCCCCAGGTAAGTGCTGTCCTGGGGGGATTCCGTGGGAGGGAGGATGGGGGGGCAGGAGGCCATTCCACCACGGATTTCGGGGGGCCGAATGCACTGGCATTCGGCCTCACTGAAATCCGTAGCAGCATTCTCTGCCATCCCTAGTTGTTAAACAGATTCCTCAAGAGGCAGACAAGATGACTTGGTATCCCCATACCACCAACAACCTGCCACAATTTGTTATGATCCACACAGTCAAAGCCTTTAGAATAGTCAATAAAACAGTAATAGATGTTTTTCTGAAACTCCCTGGCTTTCTCCATTATCCAGAGAATATTGGCAATTTCGTCTCTAGTTCCTCTTAGGGATGTACGAAAGTTCCGCCACGGATCTCGGGGAGGCCAAATGCCAGCACATTCGGCCCCCCGAAATCGGTGGTGGAATGGCCTGCCCCCCCACCCCCCCTGGGATGAGACTTACCTTGGGCGGATCTTCCTGGCGGCGGCAGCTCAGGCGGCGGCTGCGGCAGTGGTGCGGCGCCAGCGGCTGCGGCGGCCGGTCTTCCGACCAGCTGCCGCCGCCGCCATTTCCAGTTAAAACAAAACAAAACAAAAAAAAGTGATAGGCTACGTAAAGATTTACGTAGCCTATCACAGCTAGGTTTTTTTTAAAAAAAACTGACTTTAAAACAACAACAACAACGCGCGTACTCAAATGGCGGCGACCACGGCCGCCGCCATTTGCGTTCCTTATTTTGGCATGTCTTAGTCTACGTAAACATTTACGTAGACTAAGACAGCGAAAATAAGGGGAACGCAAATAGCGTAGACGCTACGCTATTTGCGGTCCCCTTATTTTCGCTGTCTTAGTCTACGTAAATGCTTACGTAGACTATGCCAAAATAAGGAACGCAAATGGCGGCGGCTATGGCCGCCGCCATTTGCGTACGCGTGTTTTTTTTTTTTTAAGTCAGCCATGATAGGCTACGTAAACATATATGTAGCCTATCACGGCTGACTGCAGGGATGCAAACGGCGGCGGCTATGGCCGCCGCCATTTGCGTCCCTGGTAGCCAGCGGCCGGATGTCTGGCTGCTGGTGGAGCCGGCCAGCGGCTCCACAGAATCGCTGCAGAGCACAGCCGGCCGGCCAGGATTCCGGGGGGGGGGGGAGGAATGGAGCGCCTCCCGCCCTTCCAGGATTCCGGGGGGAGGGACGGAGCACCTCCCCTCCACCATCAGCATAATCCACGAAAGGTAAGTGATTTTCGTACATCCCTAGTTCTTCTGCCTTTTCTAAACCCAGCTTGTACATCTGGCAATTCTCATTCCATGAATTGCTGGAGTCTACCTTGCAAGATCTTGAGCATTACCTTACTGGCATGTGAAATAAGTGCCACTGTTTGATAGTTTGAACATTCTTTAGTGTTTCCCTTTTTTGGTATGGGGATATAAGTTGATTTTTTCCAATCTGTTGGCCATTCTTGTGTTTTCTAAATTTGCTGGCATATGGCATGCATCACCTTGACAGCATCATCTTGCAAGATTTTAAGCAGTTCAGCTGGGATACCGCCATCTCCTGCTGCCTTGTTATTAGCAATGCTTCTTAAGGCCCATTCAACCTCACTCTTCAGGATGTCTGGCTCTAACTCACTGACCACACCATCAAATCTATCCCCGATATTATTATCCTTCCTATACAGATCTTCTGTATATTCTTGCCACCTTTTCTTTATCCCTTCTGCCTTTGTTAGGTCCTTGCCATCTTTTATTTGGTCATACCCATTTTTGCCTGGAATTTACCTCCGATGTTTACCTTCTAATTTTCTGGAAGAGGTCTCTTGTCCTTCCTATTCTATTATCTTCTTCCACTTCCACCATTGCTTGTTTAAAAATAATTCCTTCTCTCTTCTGGCTAACCTCTGGAATTTTGCATTTAATTGGGCATATCTCCCCCTATCATGGTTGCCTTTTGCTTTCCTTCTTCTTGGGCTATTTCCAGTGTCTCAGCAGACAGCCATCTTGCCTTCATGGTTTTCTTTTTCTTTGGGACATTGTTTGTTGCCGCCTCCTGAACAATGTTGCGAACTTCTGTCCATAGTTCTTCCGGGACCCTATCTACTAAATCTAGTCCCTTAAATCTATTCTTCACCTCCACTGCATATTCATGAGGAATATTCATGAGTTCATATCTAACTGATCTGTGGGTCTTCCCTATTCTTGTTAGTATGATTCTAAATTGTGCAATAAGAAGTTTGTGATCTGAACTACAGCCAGCCCCAGGTCTTGTTTTTACCGACTGCATAGATGTCTGCCACCTTTGGCTATAAAGGATGTAGTCAATCTGATTTCGGTGTCGACCGTCTGGTGAAGTCCATGTATAAAGTCGTCTCTTAGGTTGTTGGAAGAGAGTGTTTGTTATGCACAGCGAGTTGTCTTGGCAAAATTCTATCAGCCTATGTCCCGCTTCATTTTGCCCTCCCAGACCATGCTTGCCTGTAATTCCAGGTGTCGTTTGACTACCCACCTTAGCATTCCAGTCTCCTGTAATGAAAATAACATCTCTTTTTGGCGTATTATCCATTAGGTGCTGCAGATCCACATAGAACTGATCTACTTCTGCTTCTTCAGCATCTGTGGCTGGGGCGTATATTTGGATCACTGTGATGTTAAATCGCTTGCCCTGAATTCAAATTGAGATCATTCTATCGTTTTTTTGGATTGTATCCAAGCACTGCTTTAGCCACTTAATTATGAAGTATGAAGGCTACTCCATTTCTTCTGTGGTCCTCTTGTCCACAGTAGTAGATCTGGTGGCCATCTGATGTGAAGTGGCCCATTCCAGTCCATTTCAGTTTTCTGACACCCAAGTGTACAGACACTTAAATCAGGGGAGTACCCAATTGGGGGCTACCCCACATAGCCAGCCCCACCCGCCCTGGTCCGCAAGCAGCCCCTACCAGTTCCGTAACACAATATCACGCTTTTTGTTAATGACATTTCTATACCGCCCCATAGCCGAAGCTCTCTGGCTGGCTTACAAAAGTTAAAACTTTCGCATTTGCATAAAAACACACAGACATATACACAAACAACATGTAACTAAAGGCAACTTTGAACTAACAACAATTTAACAAAAAAATCCAACAATAAAAACAACACAGCTTAAAAACAGAATACTAGAGTAAGCAAAAGGAACAAAAGTTCTAAAAAGGGAAGGACTGCCGGAACAATAGAGTCTTTAATTCCTGCTCAGAAACCTTCAAAGAAGTCAGCAGGCGCACTTCAACCGGTAGGTCATTCAGGCAAGCCTTGAAACAAGCGAAAATGCTCATTTCTGGAAGGGGCAGGGCTCCGGCGACTGCCCCCTTTCCAGAAATGAGTGTTTTCACTCATTTCAGGGCTTACCCCCAGAAGCATTATATCTTGGCTGAGTGTAGTAGGGGCCGCTTGCAAACCGGGGCCAGTTGTGCATGGACTGGGACCGGCAGGGCTGGCCGCATGCAGTAGGCCCCAATTGGATCCTGCCCTCAGACCACATCAGAGAATAATTCATCATTTATTTTAAATATCTTTATTATTTATTTAATATTTATCTTAATTAATATTTAATTTATTTCTTTATTTATCTTAAGGAGCGCCTCCAGCAACACCAGACAGGCCGCTTAACAAGATCAGCCTCGGATGGCCTTCTCTCTGTCCCATCAGCCAGGACAGCTAGGCTGGTGGGGACGAGGGAGAGGGCCTTCTCTGTGGTGGCCCCCACTCTGTGGAACTCCCTCCCTAGGGAACTCCGCCATGCCCCCTCTTTAATGAGCTTCCGTCGTGCATTAAAAACGTGGCTGTTCAGGCAGGCATTTGGGGTGGGTTAGGGTATTTTTTTTTAAAAAAAAATTATGGTAAAATTTTAGTGTTTTAAATTGTTTTATGGTGGGTTGTACATCGCCCAGAGTGGCTGGGTGACCAGCCAGATGGGCGATTAATAAATTTAACAAATAAATAAATAAATAAAAATATATAGTGAAGGGAATGTGCTTTGCTGCTGAGTCTGGGTGTCATCATATGACCATATAAATACATGAAATGTCCTTATAATGAATCAGACGATTGATCTATTTAGCTCTGTAGTGCCTACCCAGACTTGTAGTGGCTCACCAAAGTGAGACCCTGCCCAGCTCTGTTACTCAAGAACTTTTAAACTGGAAACACTAAGAATGGAGCCTGGGACTTTCTGCATGCAAGGATATGCTCTCCCAGCATGGTAAAAGTCATATTTTTAAATGTTCACCTACATTTAGAAAAACCCTCATTGTATATAACAAACTAGCACATCAGAGGACAAGGTTTCCCCTGATATATTATGTAAAGGGAACATTGAATGTGGATACGGGGAATGATCACTCAAAAATAAGGGACTCCACCCACATGCAGTCTGAACTGGTACAGTCCAGAGTCCTATCATGCCAATCTACTGCTGCATTTGGCATATCTTGTAGATGATTACACCAGCACTGCATAGATGTCTAGACTGACACTTGGAAAAACTGGCATAACTAATATGGGAGCCCTTGTTTAATGAATACATAAAACAAACATTTTCTAAAACCTCCTATCCAGAATGGTGTAACCCAGAATGTCAATTTATGACTGGACTTCTTTATCTTATGTCAGGGGTCTCCGAATGGTTTTAGTCCGTGGACACATTTGAGATTCCAAGGAAGTGTTGTGGGTTCAAGTAAAAAAATGGCTGCCTTCGGGCATGGCAAATTATGAAATGGCTGCCCTGTGGGCATGGCAGATCACAAAATGGCCACCCTGCAGCCAGATTTGCCCTCCCTCCCAAAATAAAACACACTTACAGTGCAATCCTATGCAGTTCCACTCAGAAGTAAGACTCACTGAGTTCAGCGAGGCTTACTCCCAGGTAAATGGGTATAGGATTGCAGCCAATAAAAAAGAAACAGCAGTTTATCTTACCCCCCTCCCCTTACATTTATATTCCAAATTCTAAATGTAATATAGAAGAACAGAGATACTGGGCTGCGTGTATATGTGGGGCAAGTATTTCTTCAAGAATGTGTGTTCTAACAGCTTCAGGATGGGAGAAGGAGGGAGGAGATGTCAGGCAGGTCATGCCTTTTACTCCTAAAGCGCAACACAAGCATAACGAGAAAATCAAGAGTAGGAAGCGGGGCGGGGGGGGGGGAGCAATGTCAAAGCCACTTGGCTATGCATCAGCTGGGGCTGGCTGGTGACTGAGCTTTGGAGAGGGTTGCTGTAGCGGTGCCAGCACTCAGGCAAATTTTGCATCCACCATCCAAAAGAGACACCTCCTTTTCCAGCTGCAAGCACGTGCCTGTGTTGAGATTGAGATTTCTCCTTCACGGAAGGTTGTGGCCTATTTGCATGATGCCGTGATCCTTGAGGGCGTCTCCGGCACTAAATGCCTTTTGTTCCATTTTTAAATAGATCGCAGATAATGAGCTATCAAATTACCCTGTTGTGTTCCGCTTCAGTTTCCTCCCTGCAAAGAGTAGAAGTGGCAAGAAGAGGAGCGAAATCAATGAAATATAATGGAAGACTCCGATAGGGGGAGAAGGAGGGGGAAAGGGGTGGGGGAAAAGGAAGCACGTGAAAAAGGAAGTAGTTGTGTCCCTGCATTTTAAATGGAAGCAGAAAGCCCCATTTTAAATGCAGGATTTTAGGCTGGTGTAGAGATGCCCTCATTAAAAGTTCTCCAGTCATCCCCTTCACTGCTGACTATCACACTTTGCTTTCTTTCTGCTCACTATCTCTGATCTCAATCTCACTCTCCTGTCTGTCTGTCTGTCCTTTCTCCTCTGGACAATAACAAAAAGAATCAGGCAGCCAACCAGAGGCAAGGGGCCATGGCAGAAGAGGCAGCATAGATAATCGTTAGAGAACACAGATTTAGAAAAGCCAGTGAATTCAGAATTAAACAGAAGCCTTCTGCACACTGAGTTCCTTGGGCAGGAGCCAGAAAAGAGGCTGGCAGGCACACCTGTGTCTGAGAGGATGCTGCACTGGAAAGCCCTGTCCTATGTTATCCTTTGTTGGCCAAGAGGCATCAACCACCATCTTTTTCTTTTCTTTTTTTGAAAGTGAGCCATATACATAATACAATATTCTGATAACAGACTCTCTTTTTGCTTGGGGAGTGAGGAGTTATCCGGAACAAAATACATGTCAGCCTCAAGCAATTCCTTGGTAACAAAATGTGAAAGAATGTGGTGTGCCTACAAAAACGCAGATCTTTCCCTACTGTGAGGCTGAGAGAATCATACAATCATGAAAGTCTAATCGGAATTAAAACCATAATGCATTGTGACCTTTCAGGGAAATATATAACAGACTTCTTTCCTGATATTCAGCCAGCAATCTAGGCAGATACTCTAAAGAATACAGATACATACAGAGGGGGTCAAGAGGGGAATGATTCAACAAAGAATACATCTTGCAAAGACCTATATGCTTGCTGTCCAACACAAAGATATGGTAGCCTGGAGACCTGCAGCCAAAAAGTGGACTCATTACTTTGAATCAATTTGTGAAATTCAGGCCTCTGAATCCATCCTCAACAATAGCATGTATCCCTTCCTTTTCCTAGGGATGGTGTGTGGTGTGCTTTTCATGTTCTTTGGCTTCTCAGACATCAGTCCTACATTTCCCAAGTTTCATGCCTTCCTATTCCCTTTCCCCATACCATACAGCCTTCCTTGTATGAGGTTTTAAGCCTATACTGATCATTCACTTCCCTTACAGCAGCTGTGTTGTTTATCAGTTGTCTTTCTCTCTCAGTAGTTAGAATGTTTGTGGACATTCTGTGACTTTGTCTGCAGCCACTCAGCCAGTGGTGATGGTGCTGACAAGTGTGGCCACAATTGTATGAGCAGCAATAGAAGATCAAGGTTTGACCCAAGCATGTGAACACCTGACTAATACTGTCACAATCTTGACCTATAACAGACAGGTTCAGAAGGACCTGAGAGGAAGGTAGCTTCTGGGTGAATACTGTACCGGGGAAGAACCACATGGCCTCCCTGCATCTGCCCAGCCCAGCAGAACCTTCTTACTGGCTAGCCCACAGTACTACCTATCATGCCAGGCTCTGACTGCTGCACCAATCCCCATGGACAGCAAGCTCCCCGGTGGCCATCATGCAGCTGAACTCATCATAACACAGCCACAGTTGCCCATGCTGACTGGCTTGAGGCAAGGCAGGGTTCAAGGCCACAGACTGAAGCTTCCAGGTCCATCAAGATAAAAGGACTCCCTTATTTACAGGATAAGGCAGCTTGGAGGATGGGAGAAGAGAACAGAACCAGAGCAGAGGTACCCTCCTATCTGAGGTCACAGGAACAGAACATGACATGCAAACCCAGGTCTGCTTCACCAGGACTCTGGCGGAGTCCTTTCCTGCCAGACCACCTTCCCCAAGCTGCTGATACCCCTTCAGGAGGTCTTGGGACTCCAGGGGCAGAGGCCAGAAGATACCCATGTCCTCCCTCTTCCTCCCTTATAGATTATATTCCCCCAAGGCAAGTGTTGTTAATGTTTTTGCCTCTGTGTTTTGCATTTACCTGGCTGTCTCTTATCCCTTACCTATAAGCAGGCCTGACTCTGCATGGACCTGGTGTTAAATGATGAAACCGAATGGTGGGAGATTTGAGATAAAAGGAAGGACTTCCTCACACAGTGCATTGTTGAACTATGGAATTTCCTACCACAAGCCGTAGCGATGGTCACCAATATGGACAGCTTTAAAGAGGATTAGACAAATTCATGGAGGATAAGGCAATCAATGGCTGGCTACTAGGCATGATGGCAATATATTACCTGCAGTATCAGGGGTAGGATTGCTGGGGAATACAAGTGGGAGGCTGCTGTTGCACTCATGGCCTGCTTGTGGGCTTCCCAGGGACATCTGGTTGGCCACTGTGGGAACAGAATGCTGGACTCGACAGGCCTCTAGTCTGATCTAGCAGGACTCCTCTTATGTTCTTAGATCTTCTTCACCACAGATAGTGAGACCTTGCAAGGCTGCATCTAACACTGACATCAGAGCCACTGGCCTCCACTGATCTCACCACGAAGGAACCAGAGCAGATGCCTTTATTGTCCATCCCCATGGGACAGATAGGTAGACCTTAGAGCTGTGTGCAAATGGCCTCTCAAGATCCTCCACCCTAGTTGTAGGCAGAGAAATTGAGGGGCCATTTCACAGAATTTTTACAAGGAGGGGAGAGATTCTCCAGTACTTTCTTAGATGTGGGGCTCACCGCTAGCGGTGCTTCTTTCTTCCCCCCTGAGGTGTTTCCTTTTGCTTTTTTGCACTGCCAATGCAAGTGGCAACAGCAGCAACTGTGTTGGCAGCCTGGCCCCCATTTTGCATCCTCTACAATGCCCCATACCTAGCATGGTTCCAGGCCATTGTTGCAGGGGAGGGAGAAGGTGGCTACCACAAAAAAGGGGAAAACATTTAGGGAAAATCTTGCTTTTATTTCTAGGAGAGCTAAGAAAAAAACACACCTCAGAACCTTTCTGAGAAAAATGTCATTGGATAAATGTTGGCTCACCTCTAGTTGTCATTCTTTGGGATTCAACACCTTCCAGATGTTAAATTTCTGAGGGGTGAATGTGCAGATGATGAAAATACTGCTCTGAAAGCCTTGCAAGATGTGTGAGGGTAACAGGGTTGTGTCCAGCTCCAGGGAAGAGGTGGAGCAAGTGTTGTACCAAAATCTATTCTCCAATTTTTTAAAGGGGCTTGGCCTGCTTTAGCAAACTCAGGCTACGACGACGCGGGAGTGGCTGTGGCATACTAGTTTCCTCATGGCCTGAATCCTCAGAGGATGGTAATGTGACTTTCTCTGGATGCAGCAGGAGGAGAGCTGACCCTGGGATCTTTCTGGAGAAGCCTAGAAGCCTCATGTCACCTTTTTGTAGCCAAGTCCTCTTCCTGAACCATTTACTTTGGAGCCTCTTCTTCTGATGACAAGGGGTCAGAATTCTCTGATGATGAGGGTCCAGGATTCTGGTCCATGATACTGAACTGGAAAAGCCATATGGGAGGAATTAGCTCCCTAGGGATGTTGAGAGTGCCCACCTGGGTCTGGGAGTCCAGTGGACTCCCCCATGTCTGCCTCCCCCAGATCCCACTCTCCAAGCTGTGGGGTACTCATGTACCCAATTGTTGAATGCCCTGGGGCTCAGCGAGCAGCTGGGAGTAGCCCAACCTCATTGCAAGCCATGGCAGTCACCAGAGTTCCTGTCACCATACACTAACCACTTGCCCCTCTCCTCCCTGTAAATCCTTGTCTCTCCTTCTTGCAAGGAGATCACGAAGGCTTCAGAGCCAGCGGGGGCAGGAGTCGAGAGGTTGGCATGCGGTGACAGGAACTCCTGCCTCCACTGGCTGTCAAGTCCTGGCAGTCTCCTTCCTTGCAAGGAAGGAGACCGTGAGGTTTTCAGAGCCAGCAGGGGAAGGAGACCCCATCGCCATGCATCAACCGCTCGATGTCTTCTCCTCCTTGCAAGAAGAAGGAAAGGGCAAGCAGTTTGTGTGCAGAGATGGGGATTCCGGTGGCTGCCATTTTGTACAAAATAGTGGAGGCTTGCAATGAGGGCAGATGCAATGACGGCCTTATCGGCCACTCACCGAGCCACTGGGAAGCCATGAGGAGGGGCAGACAATGGCAGCAGCTTGACAAGCAGTTGATGAAGCCAAGCACGGGAGAGTCCATCCATCCCAATCTTCCCCGCGACATTTAATGCATTGTGAAAAGCCAAGGTAGTGGCAGATTGTTGGAGAGATGATTGTACAATGAAAGACAGGACAGCTGTGCACAGTCCTTGGCCACCTAAGCAAGATAAGCACAAGAATTCTGAACCCAGCCCATGATAATTTCTCTGAATTTCTTTTTCTCCTTTGAATTTCTTTTCAAAAGCAATTTCTTTTCTATTCTATCAAACGAGAATGGTCAAAAAAAATCGGAAGGAATTTCCAGCACAGCACTAGTAGAGCTTCTGGTTCAGAGCCTGTAACAAACACACTCTGTTCCAGGTCTTACATTTCTAGAAGGAGTAGATGTCACATTCCCAGCTTCGCCAGTCATCCTTTTTTGTGTCTTCTCACTCCTGTGGAGTAAGGGTGTAGTTTGTGTGCTATTGTTCCTGGGAAGCTGCTTGAAACAGTGTCCAAATGGTGCATTACCCCATGCTGCCACTGCGATGTATAATGCCACCATCCATTTAATTTTTTGTCCCTGGCATTCCTACCTCAGCCTCAGCTGCCATGAGTAGCAAGCCATGCAGACATGGGAATGTTCTGTACTGGATATAAAATTCAATGAAGACTGGATCTCAGCTCTGTAAGCTAGAGATGTGCAAATTAGCAAAACCCAAACTTGTCTCTGAATTCCACCTCAGGGTTCATTCCTCCCAGCTTGTGTCTGTATCAGATTGTGAGCTTGTTGTTTGCATGAAAGCTTATTCGTATTTTGGCGTGCATTTTCCCAAATGTACGCATCAATTATGCACATTGTTGAAAGTACACATTATATCTCAGTGATTAAGGTGTGTTTATGTGAATTTTTAAAAATGTGCACTTTTTAATGTGTATTTGTTGAATGCGTGCATTTTTTGAACACAGTTTTGTCCTCAAATCGCATCGCAAACTTGGAAATGTATGGGCTTTGATTTGAGATTCTGTTGAAGTCTATGTTCAAGTCCAGGATTGGCAAACTTGGTAAATTCTAGTCTAAAACTACTTAGGGACTTTATTATATTTAGTGGAATATAAATATTACAAATAAAGAAATAAAATGAACTGAAATGAATTTCTCATACATCCCTAACATAGCTAAAGTGACTGCACCAAGGTGACAGTGTTACAGGGGATATTTGATTTCTATCACACTTTTCTATTCAGAACTGGTGATTTATATAAAATTATTTTTTGTAAGTACTTTTACTTTTTTACTTTTTGTTTTTTACTTCCGATGTCCTCCAATGTATAGCATTGCTGTTCCCAGGGTGGGCAAATTATACTCTTCCAGATATTGTTGGACTGCAGTTCCCATAATTCCTCACCAACGGCTATGCTGTCTAGGACTCATGGGAGTTGCAGTCCACAAACATCTGGAGGGCCAGAAGTTGCCCACCCCTGTCATAAAACACCAGTTATCATTAGTTCATCTTGGCTGTTCCTTTCACCTTTCCTTCAGTTTCACTCTCATTATTGTTTGCAATGGGATGGTCTGTTCCTTAGCTCGGTGCTCCTGACTGACTTCCACTGAGACTAAGGATGCTCAAGGCTCTTGTTTGGTCTATGTTTTTAAGTGAACTGACCTCATTTGCACTTTCTGGATTAAGATGTGGATTGGAATGCAGTTATCCTTCTGTTTTCAGACTTCTCTGAAATTTTCCATACGGTTCTCATTTCAAAAAAAGTTGTACCAACTTGCATATAAAATGCATATGTTAGGGTAAAATGGATACAAAAACATGTATTTTGGGGTAACATTTGTACAAAAGTGCTTATTTTAAGGTACAATGCATACAGGATTGTGTCTTTTGTGGAGAAATATGTAAAAATAATGCTTGCTCTGGAGTTCTGGCTTGAGATTCTAACCAGGATCAACATAGTCCTGGAAACCTCACTCAATGTAAAAGATGCCCATGCCTTGGTGGGACACATTCCAGGCAAATGGGACTTGGCAGAGGGGCATGCTGCATGCTTTAGTAAGGCTGCATGAATGGTTAAGCATATTATTCTGCAACACTGGAAAGCAAATAAAACCCCAAATATATACACAAGATCTATTAGCCACCCATGAAAAGGTGTATCACATCAAATTACTAAAACAAAATAAATTCAAATTAATATGGGGAGATTTTCTTGAATTATATGCAGAGTGATGGGATCCACCACAAAAACCAGCACAGGACACTAAAACCTCTTATTTTTCTTTCTATGTCACTATATATTTATCCATTTTTTTTTGTTTAGTGAGTTTGCTTATATACATGAAACCTTTACCCTTTAAATGTAGAATGATATGAAGGGGGAAGGATTGGGGACAGGGCAGGGCAGGATAAGGAATTATTTACTGTTTGTAGTATAAGGAAAAATGGACCCCCCCACTGTTAATAACAGGAAATACTGCCAATTTTCATGCTTTAAAAAATAGTAATGCAGAAAGAGGACTTATGAATGAACACATGAAACTGACATGAACTGGAAATACACAAACCCACCCATCCCTACTGAGAGGGAGAATGGGAATCTGAATGGGCAAATGCAGCTCAATGTAAGCAAGTGTAAAGTGATGCACATTGGAGCAAAAAAAAAAAAAAATCCCAACTTCAAGTATAGCCTGACAGGTTCTGAGCTAGTGGTGACCGGCCAGGAAAGGGATCTTGGAGTTGTGGTGGACAGCTCAGTGAAGATGTCAACCCAGGGTGTGGCTACTGTAAAAAAGGCAAATTTCATGTTAGGCATAATTAGGAAAGGAATTGAGAATAAAACTGCCAATATCATACTGCCACTATACAAATCTATGTTGACGCCACACTTGGAATACTGTGTCCAGTTCTGGTCACCACACCTAAAAAAAAAGATATTGTAGGGCTGGAAAAAGTGCAGAAAGGGGCAACTAAAATGATCAAGGGGCTGGAGCATCTCCCCTATGAGAGAAGGTTGCAACAGCTGGGATTGTTTAGCTTGGAGAAAAGGTGATTAAGGGGACACATGATAACGCTGTACAGAATTATGCATGGTGTGGACAATGTGGATAGGGAGACATTTTTCTCCCGCTCTCATAACGCTAGAACCCGGAGTAATTCTATGAAGCTGATTGGTGGGAGATTCAGGACAGATAAAAAGAAGTCCTTCTTCACACAGTACATAGTTAAAGTATGGAATTCGCTACTACAGGCTGTAGTGATGGCCACCAATTTGGATGGCTTTAAAAGGGGGTTGGACAAATTCCTGGAGGAGAAGGCTATCAATGGCTACTAGTCTTGATGGCTATGTGCTACCTCCAGTACCAGAGGCAATGAGCCAATGTACATAGGAATGGCGGAGAATTCTGCGGAGCCATGGCAAGCATTTCCGGAGTGGAGCTGGCTGGCAAGCATTTTGGGGGGAGGGTTGGAGTGCCTCCCCCCCATCGCAGTTGTCACAAAACGAAACAGGTAAGTCATTTTGTACATCCCTAAATGTACACCGGTTGCTGTGGAACATGGACAGGAGGGTGCTGTTGCTCTCATGCCCTGCTTGTGGGTTCCTGGTCGACAGCTGGGTGGCCACTGTGTGAACAGAATGCTGGACTAGGATGGACCCTTGGTCTGATCCGGCTGGGCTCTTCTTATGTTCTTATGAGAGCTGCAGTTCTTTGCACTGTGCAAAGGCAGGGAAAGAGAAGCCAGGTGCATCTAGAGTGGCTTAGGTGGGCTGCTGAGTAATGGCAGTTGGATGTTCTGTTCTATAATCAGTGAACTCAGAAGGTGTTGTGCCAGAAAGGAGGAGGAAGAGATGACAAGGTCCTATTGAAAGATTAAAAGTTCTTATTTTTGTTGCTCATAATTGCCAGTTCCAATCCAAATCTCCAGCCTGAAGGACTACACCCATCACTAATATTCCCTTTTTCTGAAATGATTGTATATTAATATGTTGATCAGATAACGAAGCATCTCTCATTCCCTCAGACATGTTTGCACAGACCTGTTTAGAGCAAAACAGGAATGGGGGAAGGAACACCACTCTGAACCCTTTCTTACTGCTCACTACAAAGCTGTGCAAAGCTCATTTTAATCATGCAACTTTCCACTGTATAAAAGGTTGCCAGATCTCTCCCCACCCCCCAATACTCTCAATGAGTTGCTCTGTCTGCAATTAATCACATTGATGCCTATTCCCAGCCATACTTTCTTGGGGGAATTCAAATGAGGTATTTTAATTATTGTGCATTCAAAAAAGATTGCAACAAGGCGGCACTCTCATTTGTTCTCTGAGTCCTAGGCTGGCCTTTTCAAGCAAAAAGGGTGATTTCCTTACATCCTTGATACTAAGGGTGTGCAGGGGATTTTGCAGTTAATGCTGTGAATTATAGCATTAATCGTGATGAACACAGTTACAGAAAAGTACTGAAAGAAATCACTGTCAATATTACTTTGGTGCTGTCTTACACTATCTTAAATTCTGTGTCATCTTTCCTTTTCAATGGAAGGATCCTTTGAATATCAATTGAACAGCCATGGACAAAGAGTACATCTAATTTGACTAACATATACCTACTGTAACAAAATGATCTGACAGGCTTGACAGATGAGCCTGTGGAGCTGTCTGTCAAGAGAGAGACCTCTCCTTCTTAATAGAAATCTAGAGGGGGTGGGGGGGGGCAGGGAGAACACAGCCTCACTGACAGCTGGGAATTGTCAGTTTGAGAGAAGGTGGGTAGCCTGCAAGAGAAGTCCTATTCAGGCATTATGCCCAAACAGGACATACAAATGAACCTGCACATCTGACATCATCAGGAGTTAAATTAATTCATTACTAACTTGTCCCATTGATTTAAATAACTCAGATGCAGCTCATTCTGGATCTATGAAATACGTTTTCAGAGAAAAGATTCAATTAAAATTAAAATTAAAATTAACTATAGGAAATGATTCTTGGGTCTCAATTCACTTACAGCTTATTAATTTTTAGCTCCAGTTAGGGATTCTGTAAGAACAAGGGGATGGTTCCTTTGGAAACCTCAAGGGACTTTGAGTCTGTTATCCCAGGGATGGGCAACTTGTGGCCCTCCAGATGTTTTGGCCTACCATTTCCATCATCCCACACCATTGGCTATGGTGACTAGGCCTGGTGGGAATTGTAGGCTAAAATAACTGGAAGGCTACAAGTTGGCCACCCCTGTCTTAACCCAGGGTGGTAATCAGAATCCATTTATATGAGCAATATCTATGTGTTCATGACTAGTTATAAATATGGATTTTTAAATCTCTGTCCAAATCTTATCATCTGGATTGGACCAAACCTTCATAACTAACAATGCAATCCTCTACATGTTTTTTTTTTAAGAAATAAATCCCATGGTATTCAATGGGGCTTATTCTTAGAAAGGAAATTCTTGATCCAATATGTGGAAATGGATGTTGCACACACTCTTTCCTGTACTAAAACACTAGATCCTTGGTCAGACTATTTTTACACCACTCATACAGACTAAGGAGTGAAGAGTAGAGAGGGTTGTATCCATCAATGTCTGTTCAACAGTGGAATGTGTACAACTGATGGAATGGATTCCCCCTCCCACACAGCCTGCCATGCACTCCCCAAAGGTGAGGGAGAGGGAGAAGGGGAAGGAAATGTCCCACTGTGTGTGAGAAGAAGTCCACTCAGCAGAGGACTGGATTTCATCCTGACTCTCCTTCCTCCCCACAAACAGATTATCAATGATGGGACAGTCTAAGTAGTGATCAGCCTCTTTAGCATGAGGAAATGTGTTTCTGGCACCAAGGGGTGTGTGTATGAGTGTTCCTTCCTTTTGGATTTGGGTGAAAAGTTATAATATATATATATATATATATATATATATATATATATATATATATATATATGGATGTTCTCAGCTAAACAGTGTTATCCTACATTGTCAAGGAAAATATGAAAATGTTAATTTGACATGCTAATATATTATCATTTTGCACTGCCACTGATATTCATGGGGTTTTGTTTAGCAAATGAAATATACAAAACTATCCTTTGCCTTAATTATGCACCAGTCTCCTAAACTCAAAGAAAGACTGACATTTTTAATGCAGCATAATGAAACCTGTGCCTTGGCAATACAAAGCAATAGGTTTTCTTTAAGTTTGAAATTTGGCACAGTCCTGTCATTAATAACATCTTAATTATTAGCAAATGACTACAATAGACTTGTGGACCTCAAACATCTTGTGTGAGTTAAGCACAGCATTTAGTTAATCAAAAATAATGAGGATTCATTCTGGGTCAGGGCACACCTAGAGGCATTTCAGCAATACCTAGCTTCAAATAAGGGGTCTTCCCCTTAATTCTTAGTTGTTTTCAGATGAATGGCAGGCCTTGGATGCGGAGAAGGCCTGCGTTATTATTTTTGAGGACAGACTTCCTCCCACCTGGTACCCTCCATATGTTTGGGAATATAACCCCTATCATCCCTAACCATTGTCCATGCTGGCTCAGGCTGATGAGATTTGTAGTCCAGAATATCTGGTGTGCACTGCATGGGGAAGGCTGATTTAGGAGTTCAGTTGGGTTCTAAGCTTTGTTGGACATCTCTGTCCCTCTGGGAGCTGCTAGTTGGAGCTCTCCAAGGTCCTGCAGATGTCCAAATTGCTGTATCATGGCATCTGCTAATAGTTGGAAGATGACTAGGTTAGACTTACTAAATCCTGGCACAGTGCTCTGTGTGTTCTTAGGCTAGATGGGACAGGAGAATAGTTCTATCTAAGAAACACTTGTTCTTTGATTATTTAGGTGCCAGGCAAAAACTATTTCCCCAAGCATTTGGTTAATTATGGATATCATTTTTGGATATCACCAATGATATTTTTAGTTTGTGAATTTGTTTCATGCATTTAGGCATTTTTATTGTGTTGATTGCTAAGGTACTTTTAGATACATTATCAAGAGGAGGTGGATATGTATTTTAAATAACATATAGAAGAACAAATAGTTGTGTAACAATAGAGCAAATGTTTTCCAGATGTTTCTGCAACTATGGTATTCCCAGATACATGAGAGATTCTGTAGGATGTTGAAAATTCTTCTGGAAATGGGGAAACTTGTTTGAGAGAATCCCCCAAAATGCAATTTCATTGCATCACTAGTTAATTTGTTAATATACACAAATATTATTTGGATAGGTTGGCAATAGAGTCTAGGGAAAACAAGACAACACATTTCAAATCTAGATAGACATGGCACTGAAAATTTTCAGAACTTTTTTTTGGGGTTAATTTTAACTAAAGCAGAGGTTGTTGCAACCAAAGGAAAGGCAGATCTGTGTAGGCAATGAAAAAACAATTAAAACATTCAAAAAAATGTAATCATCAAAATGGCATAAGATTGGATACCATTTAAACTTGAAAGTTGCACAATGTATGCAGAAACTTTCCTAGAATACTGATATATACAATGCATTGAAATAATATGTTTGGTTAATCAAATTTAAATTCCGAAGAACATGAGCTGTTCCCTCAAGATATTATTTCAAAATGTTCTCTCAAAACATTGTTTACATTTTGCAAAAGTACATGAAATATTGGACTATGGCACAAAAAAATTCTCATACAACTTTGTAAATAGAGTGAGAACTTTCTCAGTGCTTGAGTTTGTAGTGATGGAGAACTCTCCATTAAAAAGAGTTTTTTTCTCATCAGCAGACTGCTCAGTTTCAAAATCGGTCCTGCAACCACCCCCACCCCCTTATTGGCATGAGGCCTTTAAGAAAAGCTTGGTCTGAGTTTAGCTGGGAAGATCTGAGAGTTGCAAGGGAGGTTACAAAGTAGCTCAGGTTATGTACGCAAGGCAAACCCTGACAGTATTATGCCAACTGAAGTTGCATTCAACCTGAGGCCTTGAGTCAGGCAGAATATTAACTAAACCATATGCAGGTGATCAGCTGCAAAGTGATCCCCCCCTCCACACACTCCTCAATAGTCAGGAATACCACCCTCGGGATATAGAGGAAAGTGAATGGATGAGCTGAATAGGTTTTGCAGTGTGGCATCATTAAAGAACCCCTCCCCTGTTCTTTTGCCCATTCGCCACAGGTCCCCTCTTTATATTTTAGTGATGACTCCTGAAGTAAAATGCCTTTTGTTTGCAGGCAGAAACTGAAATTCTGAATACCTAAGTGTTTTATTGCAGGTATTGGGGTATAGTCATGTGAGTCATGACATCAAAGCCTTTGTTTAACAAGTATAAAAACTGAGTTTTGACTTTGAGCAGCAATGGTGCTGGTTTTTGGATCAGTTTCTTCCATGCTTGATGGACCCATAACACTGGGCGTTCTCACGACTGGATACTTGGTCTCTTGGTATCCCCAGGTTGTACTGCAAGCAGTCCAGCTGATCTCTCCTCTGACCCTTGTCTCCTCCCATCTGGTGAAAGTGACTTTGTATTGGGAACCAGCCTGACCACGCCACTGCACAGTAAGACAAATACTCTTCTCACTGCTTCTTCCTCACCATTCTCAGTGTTCACCCCCAAACCTTTCTTTTTCCTTCCCAAGGATGCCAGGGACCCGTTTCCCTATACTCCTCCTTTTGACCTCTCACCTTCTTCCAAGGGTTTGCCAAAAAGGCAGAGCATGTCTGCAGCCTAGTTTAGACTCCAGAGCAAGAACTCCACTAATATATCCACAACAGAAATTCTCATTGCAAACTTAAATGGTTTACTAATTTGTATGTGCAATTCCTCTACCAATTTTGCATCCTCCCCCCTCAGTATTAACTTTATAAGCTTTGATTTGTGCTTGTACTTAATAAATATTCCCCATTGTTTAAAGATGCTTGTGTCCTCACTTTGGCAAACATACTATTGCCAATGTCAAAAAGATCCTTTTAATGAATACATGTCTTGTAGAACATGCACGAGTTTCTACACATATCCAAGAGGAGAACATTCAGAAACACATTTGAGGTGGTGGGTGGGTGGGGACTAGGAAAGAGGAAATAGCCTCATATCTTTTGAGACATAACTACAGTTCAGATTTAGTAGGGCAAGCATTCTTCTATTTGTACCCATTCAAAAATGTTGTGGACTATTGTTTAACATGATGTCAGTGAGACAGAAATTAGGAATTTTCCTGTAATATACACTCATTCTCCTGACACACACTAACAAATATAAATGAAACCTGTGACACGACATTCTCCTGGAGAATTGAGGGCATGACATTTCTTATTTCTCTATCATGACAAGGGAAGCTTTCAGCTGAACACCACAAAAATACAACCTGAGCTGCGAAGAAACACGTCGGAGAGCGGAAACCATCTCAGCTTTCACCACTCCTGGCATAAACAGGTCTGCTGCAGCTCAGGAAAAGAGTAGGATCCTCTTACACCAGAGGCTTAATCTGATAGCCTTTCACCTATGACATTAAAACAAACGGGAGGAGGAGGAGGTGGAAGAGAAGAAAGTACAAAAAGAAAGAAAGAAAGAAAGAAAGAAAAGAAACAGCATATACGAAATAGCAGGGGGAAAAATGCAATAGGCAAAGGCAATTATGTGGAATTATAATTTAATGAATAATTCACAACACATTTTGAATCTAACCTCAAAGCCTTAAACTACTAATGATAGTTTAAGCTGCATTGCAAAAGAAACATTAGAACATAATTAGTATTTTAAGGATCCATATTGTTGATGCTTGAGTTTTGATGAGAGACAACATATACCCTGCAGCTTCCCCTACTGAAGGTACTCAGACTGAATTAATATTCAACGCCCATTAAATTATATTTGCATCTAATTGCCCCAATGTAAACAAATGTAAATCCATGTCAGGTAGAGATGATGAAGTCCCCCAAGGGGCTCCATTCGTTCTGCATGCTCCAAGCAAGCACATGGGAAATATGTGCAGCTGCTCAAAGCACCCACCATCTCGTCCACCCTCTTCCCTTCTCCACCCAACCCCTATACCTCATCCAGGGCAGGTGAAAGGGTGGCAGCAGTAGTGAAGGTGGCAGAGGATGACCTGAACCTCTATTCCCATGTAGGAGAGGGACTGGGACTACACATCCCAGATTCCCAGCAGTTAAAGTGAGGCTTTGCCTTCATTTTCCAGAAGGGGTACTGGAAGAAGTAGTCCTAGTCCCTCTCCTACATGATAATGGACACTCAGAGCAAGGGATGTCATGGAAATCCAAAGTGGTGGTGGTGGAGTCCAGCAGACATCCACCCACTTGTCTCCCCAAATTAGTCCACAGACCCCTGTGCTTGCCCGACTTGCTCCGTGCTGAGTCAGGCAAAGTCATGGTGTCCCACTGCCCCACGAGCCACCATTTTGTGGAATAACATGAGTAAACTGTATACATAAATTGTGATTTTGTGCATAATGATGGCTGTAAATAGTGCCATTTATGTAACATTGCAGGCCCTAATTATACCATTTACGCCTGCAACATTGCATAAATGATGCTATTTATGGCTGCCACTATGTGCAAAATTGTGATTTATGTATATAGCTGACCCAGGATTTTCCACAAAATGGCAGCTCGTGGAGCAGGGGACACTGGGCACTGCTCACTGGGCACCCACGGACCATCCAGCAGCTTGCTGCGCATGCCAAACAGGGTTGGTCAGCTCGTGGGGCTCCAGAGAGTAGGTCACAAGGTGGCAGCAGGTGAGTTTGGCAATCCCTACTCAGAGCACCCATTGTGGCCACTTCCCATTCTTCTGCCCTGGGTAAGGTGTGTGGGACATATGTGGGCAGGGGAAGGGGGAAGCAATGGCAGAGATGGTGGCTGGTGGTTGAAGATCATGACCTACAGATTCCTTCTTGCACTGCTCCCACTCGCAAGGAGTTGAATAGGGTAATTTGCTTTTGCAGGTGTCTCAGTTCAATTCCTTGTGACATCCTTAATGGCAGACCTGTATAACTCTTTCATTTTCATTATATATATATATATATATATATATATATATATATATACACACACACACACACACACACACATACACACACACATACACACACAGAGAGAGAGAGAAAATACAGAATACAAAATACAATCCATACTGAAAAAGTAATATAAAGTCGTTTTAAAAAATGACAACACCCTACTAACAGGACTGCACAATTTCTGACCCACCAGCAAAATACCATCCACTGGGGGCTTGATAACCTCCTGTCTGCCCACAACTGCAAAACATGTCATTCATTCATTCATTCATTCATTCATTCATCCATTCATTCAGGGTAGTCATCAAGCACTTACAATGTTCATATGTATCCTGTTCTGGCCAGGGTCTGAGCTCAAAGGGGACGTGAACTTCAACAGGGGCACCTAACAGTAACAGCAGGTAAGGCAGAGTCACAGCCAGTAAGGTAAAGGCAGGGCAGTTACAGCAGGGTGTGGCTTGAACAAAGCAGAAACAGTCAGGACCTTGGACAGAGCGCAGTGAGAAGGCTGGCATTGGCAGTTCTCGCCCATGGATGGGGAGCTGCTGCTTCAGCAATATGCAGGGGCCTCATGAAGGCTGGCTAGATTAGTCCTGTTATTGATCCTGACCCTCTGAGGAGATGTCTGTGCCCTTGAAGGGCCACTGCCTTGTTCTGCAGGTGTTGGCTGGCTCCTATGGCCTGGGGGTAATGGGGAGAGTCCCAGGAATGAGTAGGGATGTCAGAGAATTCCGCCATGGATCTTGGTGAGGCCGAATGCCAGTGCATTCAGCCCCCCAAAATCCATGGTGGAACGAAGCCCCCCACCCCCCCACCCTGCGAAATGGGCCTGGAATGGAGCACCTACCTGCTGCTGTCCGCGCTGCATTGCGAATGGCGGCTGCCATTCGCTTCTTGCATATAGCCATGATAGCTAGCTATCACAGCTAACGCAAGGACATGTAAGTATTTACGTAGCCTATCACAGCAAAACTAAGGGAACGCAAATGGCAGCTACGGCGGCTGCCATTTGCGTTCCCTTTGTTTTGCCATGTGATTGGCTATGTAAATATTTACGTAGCCTATTACAACAAAAGAGAGGGGCGCAAATGGCTTAGTGGCCACCATTTGCGTTCCTTTTTTTTTCTGTAATAGGCTATGCAAATATTTACGTAGCCTATCACAGCCAAAAAAAAAAAAGGAACGCAAATGGCGGCCGCCGTAGCCACCGCCATTTGCATTCGCTGTTTTTTTGTGTGTGCCCATGATAGGCTATGTAAATATTTACGTAGCCTATCATGGCAAAATACAGGGATGCAAATGGTGGCGGCTACGGCTGCCGCCATTTGCATCCCTGTGCAGGCTGCCCAGCAGCCAGATGTCTGGCTGTGGGCGGCCCCGGCTGGCGGCTCCATGGAACCTCGGTGGAGCAGAGCTGGCTGGAGAAAATTTTGGGGGGAGGGACGGAGCGCTTCCCCCCCACCGCGAATGTGACCCTTTGAAAAGGTAAGTGACTTTCATACATCCCTAGGAATGAGTCATCCAAATCCACAGAGTCTGGTTAAGCTATATCCTCTCTGACCTAGAAGGACTTGGAGTCCAGAATGGCAACTCTTCAAGTAGTGCCTCCTCCCTATCCATGTTCTTCCCTGTGCTTGAGTGTGAGTTTAGGTCAGGAACATGACAGTGTGACCAGTGATCTGCCTTTGGCTTGGCTAGGAAATGCATTTGGTCCCAGCCCCCTGACACATATTCACTACTGGTTTTCAACTCTTTGGGAATGTGTGTGTGTAACATTAATCTAAAAACAATGTTCATTGTGTGTGCACTGGGGCTCATGAATATCACCATGCATGTGAAAAGCACATATGAAGTGTGGTCTTGGCCCCAACAGAATCATACTGTAATGGAAGTCAGGGCACTTCATACATGTAAAATAAGATAATTTATGTAGACTTCAATTTCAAACATCTAGAATTAACTTTCATCATTTGCAAATGTCTAGAATTTGTCCAGATATCACTAGGTGTGATAATGTGTGAGAAAGAGCCAACTTGTTGCCTGAAATGTGAAGTGCAAATCATTATTTCACTTTTTCACAAGAGAGCTTCGGCTATTGGGCAGTATAGAAATGAAATGAATGAATGAATGAATGAATAAATAAATAAATAAATTTTAGCTCTTCCATGCCTGAGGTCCGTTGGGCAGGTACCAAAATCTTAGGACAGAGTTCATATAGTAAATAGAATCCTTGCTAATATATTAAACTCTTTGCTAACATTGGGCATTAATAATGTAAACTTTATTTATTTTTATTTATTCTTAAAAGCATTTTTCAGTCACTATTCATCCTTGAGAATACCCAGGCGATGTACAAAGGCTATGACTAAAACTCATCATCCCATGATAACATACAATAAACCAGTAAACAAACTACACTTATGTGTTTCCAAGGTACTCACATGGGGGCCACCATCGATTGTTTTGAAGATACTCTTCAACCTAATATAATAATTGCAAATGCACATATAAACATATGTTTGTTTACTGAGTTTGATCCAAAATTGTGAGACTCATCCAGGACTTGAAACAAGAGACATCTGGCTTATACTGTTGCCTTGTATTATTATAAGAAGAACCTTGCTGCTCAGAACAAAGGAACACCCATCTAGTTTAGGATTCTGTTTCCAATTGTGGCCAATTGATTCTAGGAAGCTCCTCCCACTGAACACCTGGCATGTAGCTATCATGGCTAAAATAACCACTGGTGGATATCTCCTCTATGCATTGGTCTAGTCTCCCTTTAAAGTGGTCATCACCACTTACCACCATGGCTCCATCCCTAGTTAGCCAATTGGCTTCTCCTGACCTTGCCTGCCTATAACTGGTTCTAGGTTAAAGCTGGTTCCTTGACTTGGAAACAAGACAGGTTCTGGCCTTGCTTGTGTATATTCCTAGTCTTCCAGATATTTCTGCCTATTCCCATTCTGGCTTGCCAGTTTCTTGATCTGCTTGCCTGTCCTTCTGCCTGAATCCCCTGCCCCCCTGCATTCCTTCCATGATTTGGTTTGCATTTGATTGTGACTCTGTGCCATTTGGGTTCTGGTTTGTATTTGGATGGAGCCCTCCCTGGATTTAATCCAAGGCCCCATCAACTGTAGGCCTAATCCTGCCAGGACTCACATTTCAGCTTCCTGTGAACTTGGCTGCTTGTGGATCAGCACTGACAAAAGGAATAAGCCCACCTAACCCATGAAAAGAGCAAATCCAGGATTAAATACATGCATACCATGGCATTATAAACACAATACATCTTGCTGCTTTAAAACCAAAATAATATTTGGAGAACATCAAAAGCCTTTTAGAACTTGAATGAATTCTCTCTCTCTCTCTCTCTCTCTCTCTCTCTCTCTCTCTCTCACACACACACACACACACACACACACACTCCTGCCTTGAGGTATTTGCTTGTGTTTTACAATACTCCTGTTACAAAACCTTACAAGAAATCAATCTTGGACCTTTATAACTGAAACGTGTACCTCAGGGGCTCTAATATTTCTAAGAGGTGTCTAGAGCATAATTTTGCATAGCTGTGCAAATTCCCCCATCTGCATGTTACTTCATGACAGGAACACACATCTATAAGTAAAAATGAGCCTGAGCTTTTCAGAAGGAAATGGAATTTAGTCCCCTCATTCCTGCAGACTTTCATGGAGGTTGTGGAGTTAATCCCCTGAAATCCCACTGAAAATGTTCAGGTTATAAGGGTCTGTCAAGCCCATATAATGAGGGAAATTCATATTGATTGATGACTCTCTGAAGGTTTGGAATATGGGTGAGTTTTGGACAAGCATCTAAAAGTACAGATCCTTATCTAAATATCTGGGATCTGCAGAGCTGTGCTAGAAATCTTGCAAAACCAGGTTTCTGCTGGGAATAGTCAGAATTCTCAAGTCACATCACAGAACCGTTTTTGTTCCTGTGTTTTGGCTTCCAGTCCCTGTTGCATTTGGAAAACAGAAGTAGAAGAGAATTGTCTGTAATAAACTAGCTTTCTTACAAAACCCATAAATGATCTTAAAAAAAAAAAAAACTCTATTGTTTTATCCACAATGCATGAACCTCTTCTGTTTCTGTATTTTGGCTTCCAGTTCCTATTACATCTGGAAAATGGAAGAGAATTGTTTATAATTTATAAGATTTCTTCCAAAATCCATAAATGAACATCTTAAAAATAGTATTTTATCCACAATGCATTAGGCTGCTTAGAATGTTGGTTCCTTTAGTGTGAGGAATAGGAAGAGACTGGCACGACCTACCAGCAACTGCCCCGTTTAATGGAAAAAGAGCTGTGTATCTGTTTTGTCTTCACTGTTTGCATCATGCTGGTGCTCATCACACAATTTAATGTATAGAATTCTCTGCCACAAGGTATGGTGATGGCCACTAGCTTAGATGATTTTAAGAGAGAGGATAGGTCTAATGAATGGCTATTAATTCTTGATAGCTAGATAGAACCTTCACTGAACAACAGTTGCTGGGCAGCAACAGCAGGAGAAGATTATTGCCCTGGCATCCTGCTTGTTCACCTCCTGAAGGCATCTGGTTTGCTACTGTATAAAGCAAAGTGTTGGAACTAGATGGACCTTTGGTTCTTCCGTTCCTATGTTCAGCATGATGTATTCCAGGATAGCATCATCGATTGCAGGCATCAACTATCTTACATGCATCAGTGACATAGCTAGGGAGAGGGTTACTTTGGTGTCCACACCCTAAAATTCCTTGCATTTCCAAGCTGATAACTGATTAAATAATTGTTAATTGATTTATCATTTGCATTTGATTAATTCATCAAATAAATGTAACTAAATTTGCACATTACTTTTGAGAAAATGAATTTTAAGATGATGTAAGTCCTCCTAGAGAAATGCCATCATTCATAGTTAGAAGGAAAGTCTGCCTTTAATATCTTTATTTTTCATTCTCTATGAAAGTAACACTCCACAGTAAAAATAAACATTCATTAAAATTTACCATAATTAAAATTGGAACCTAATCCATAAGTTAAAAGTTGATAGAGCAATCCTATATAAGTTCATACAGAAGGATACCTTACTTTCTTCAATAGGGCTTGTAACTATGTTTAGGATTGTAGCCTTACAATCAGTTGAGTTCAATAGGGCTTACTCCCAGGTAAGTGGGCATAGGATTGTAGCCCTAGTTGTCAATCTAGCGCTTGCAGCCCTAATCATAACCCTCTGTTGTGGCCTTCTTGAGCCTGCCTGGGTCTCTCCAGATGTTTTGGATTCTAGTTCCCATCATCCATGTTCATTGGACATCCTGGCTGAGGCTGATGGGACTTTTAGTCCAAAACATCCAGAGTGAGATTCACAGACAGTGTCTTGCCCTGTAAAAGGAAATTTGCAAAAAAAGAGAAAAGAAAAGGTGTTGGAGGTGGGGAGAACCAAACTCTTACCTAAACTGAACATAGCAGTTTTGCTGAAGTTGGAAAAATATATTGTAGCTTGATCCATTGTTCTAGTTCACAAAAAATGATATGAAATTATATATCTCAGGAAGCTCTCATTCCTAAACACAGGAATTATCACAGTGATGTTAAAAGAGATGGATATTTCAAAGCACTCTGATTAATAACCTTGGCAGGGGAAAAAAATTAATGTCACTGAATAAATAACTGATTATATAAAGCACAAATCAAGTTCGCCCAAAGAATAAATCAGTGCTCTTTCCAAATATTGTCAAAGATACTATCCAGACTTAGAAGAAAAGGAAATATTCTTTTAACTTGTGCTCTATTGGGGTATGTATGTATGTATTTTGCTATTGTAACAAAGGGTTGAGATCAGCAGAGTTGTGATCAGAACAAAAGTTTTAATTGGATTTAAAATATGCCCACACAGCCAGCTTTATCAAAAACATGTGAAAACCCAGTTGGCATGGGTAAATGAAGAGGTTTATACAAATGTCCAATATTTCTTTCTTTCTTTTAAAATCCTAAGTATCTTAAGCTCCATTTCTTAAAAGAAATTCTAAGCCGCAGAAAACATTCATGCAATTTGTATCAGCAATTATTCTCTGGATGCCTTTGCAATGCAGGCGAAATGGTGCTTACTCATTCACTGGTCAAATATCTCCACAAATAACTTTGTCCCAAGGTCAAAATCAGGCTATTACTATTTTATGTACTGATCACATGAATTAATTAATTATATTTATAGACTGCCTTTCAGCCATAATGGCTCCCAAAGCGATTTACAATGAAAGCAGCTAGCTAGATGGGCATTTTCACCTGTCTAGCTGAGGCATCAGGGAGGGGAGGGAAGGAGGCCGGGGAGGCGAGAGGATTCCTCATAAGCCAGCCTCCTCAGTCCCCTCCTGTCCTGCCCACTGGAATGACCCCTTTACCTTCCCTCTGAGGTCACTTTTCTGACATGGAAGAGGCAGCTGGCGTGGTTCTCTCCACACTGGCTGTGAGGGGGAGTGGGAGTGGGCAGGGAGCTTGGACTCCTGGGTATAAGATCACAGCATTGATTTTGACCTTGATCCAGGAATCCAAACTATCCTATCCCCCCCCCCCCGCCACTGTCTAGGAGCCATAGGATTACTCTCTAAAGCAATGGATGAAAACAATTCAAATCTCAAAAAATAACCCCCCGCAAAGAGCTTAACAAAGAAGCAGTGGCAGCAAGAAACTCAAAACAAACGATCAGAATAGGGAAAACAATTAAACAACACAAAATAACTTGTCTAATCTAGTCTGTGAAGACCAAGGGAGAAAAGTAAGTTTTCAGCCCTCCCAAAAAACAGCAGAAAATGTGCTTGATATATCTGCAAAGCGAATAATATCTACAGAACAGGGGCTAGCACAGAACAAGCCCTGCTCCTTCTTGAGGACAATCTAGCATTCTTGATTAGGGATGGGCAAACCTGTCAGTTTAGCTTTCTTCCATATTCATCTTATCTTATAGGCTAGCCTATCATGGGAAAAACCACAGACGCAAATGGCATAGTGGACGCCATTTGCGGCCATAAAGCCCTTAGTTTAAGCTAAATGCAGCCATTTATGGTTGCATTTAGGTTAATCTAAGAGCTTTATGGCCACAAATGGTGTAGTGGATGCCATTTACATCCAGAGTCAGCCCTTAACCTAGCGATATGGCATGGCAATGGCGGCCGGCCGTATTGCTGGTGCTACGGAACTGGCAGCTGGCTCCGTGGAATCACCACAGAGCAGAGCCGGCTGAAGAGGATTCCAGGAGAAGGGATGGATTGCCTCCCCCGTGGGTGGATTCCCCCCCGGAGCAGCAGGTAGGGAATCCACCCATCCCTAGTTGGTCATCCCTTTTTGACTGCCTTCCCATTGACCAACTCTCATGAACTACATATCATTGGAAAGCTCTTGACATGCAGATTCAACAAATAACAATGGTTTTCACTATAATTCAAAGTTGGGAGTTTATTTGTGTCCATAAAGCTTTTAGTGAGGCAGCTGTATGTGCTATTGCAGGCAAGGCCATTCTGTGTCCCAAGAATGAGAGCACTGTGACTACATCAACCAGATGGTATTGGACAGAATGGAAGGCGAGGGAAGGATCTACTTGAGCACAAAGTCCATGGTGATGATGCTAGGCTCGGTAGGCGGCAGTATTGCAACCGAAACTCTCCCCACAACCTGAGTTCGATCCCAGCAGAAGCTGGGTCTTGGGTAGCCGGCTCAGGTCAACAACTCAGCCTTCCATCCTTCCGAGGTCGGTAAAATGAGTACCCAGCTTGCTGGGGGGAAAGGTAGTCACGACTGGGGAAGGCAATGGCAAACCACCCTGCTATAGTCTGCCATGAAAACGTCAGCGTAAGCGGCGTCCCTCTAGGGGTCAGCAATGACCCGGTGCTTGCACAGGAGGAACCTTTCCTTTGCTTTCCTTGAAGTTCCAAACCCCCTCAACCCAACTGGTTTGCTGCCAAGCAAGTTGACTCTGAAGAGGGGTGCTATGGTCATCCTGCTAAGGAAACTGGATATGACTCAGTGTCTTATCAATGGCACAAGATTCGTTGTGCTTGCCATGCACAACAGCTGTGTGCATCAGGAAGCCCTCACTGGACAGGCAAGCAGATCTTCCTGCCAAGGATCAGCCGTGCACCTTCCGATTTCCATCTCCCCCATCCCAGGTCAAGCGTTGCCAGTTCCCCATTCATCTGGCCTTTGCCATTAGCATCAATAAGAGCCAGGGACAGACTGTAGACCAAGTTGGCATCTACCTGCCTACACATCCCTTCTGCCATGGACAACTCTACATCACCATGAGTCATGTGCACTCCTTGGCAAACCTCAAGATTCAAGTCATCAATAGACCAGAACAAGGATGTTACAGTGGCCACCCTGGAGTTTACGCCAAGAACATTGTATTTACAAAACAAGGAAGTTTTGTGAAGATAAAAGATGTAACACTTTGAATGTTTCAATAAACACAGTTAGTTAACTTAAACCGTTTGTTAGATTTGATTTTTCTCCACGAATTGTGTTCGTGGGTAACCAGCTGGTACTTTTTATATTTCAGATTTGGGAATTTTGGAGAATTCTTATAAAAATGAAGTGAAATGAAATTCTCATTCATCTGCACCAGCCACTTTCAATAGGTACAGCACTTTCCAGCATAGAGAGGACCCTGATGTACCTACCTGTCATGTAACTGTTAAAGATGAGGAGCCTGTCAGCAAAAAAAAGGTGGCAATCCTATTTAAGCACTAACATGGTTGAATACACAGGCCTTCAAACCCAGGCTTTTGATAGGAAAGCACGCAAACCCCTGGCCATAGAAATAGGCTGCCCAGTTGCATCCAGCTACTGTACAGAATATCCCAGATGAAAGCCAAGACTTCTTGGCTGCTTCAGTCACTAGGTCAATGTGTAGACTCTATATGGATTGGGGTACAGAAGCGAGCCTCAGGATCAATCATATACCACATGCGATGTGTAGTATATGGTATATGACTGGGCACATATCATGCACCATCCCTACATGTGCAGGTGGCTGATCACAGAGCATGTTGCTGGGTGCATGCAAGTGAAAGTCTTGCTCCAAACTGCCACCAGATACGAAGTTTATGTGCTGGGCTGGTGTGTCAACAGGCACTCCAAGTAGGCTTGGTTGGCTTCGTTGATGCTTGACTTCTTTTCTTTTGCTGGCTATGAAACTTTAAGAATGTAAGAACATAAGAAGGACCCTGCTGGATCAGACCAAGGGTCCATCTAGTCCAGCATTCTCTTCACACAGTGGCCAACGGGCTGCCCACGGGAAACCCACAAGCAGGGCATGAGTGCAACAGCACCCTCCCACCCATGTTCCCCAGCAACTGGTGTACATAGGCATTCTGCTTCTGATAATGGAGGCAGCATGTAGCCATCAGGACTAGTAGCCATTGGAAGCTTTCTCCTCCAGGAATTTATTTAACCCTCTCTTACCGCCATCCAGATTGGTTGCTATCACTACCTCCTGTGGTAGTGAATTCCATGGTTTAACTTAGGGATGGCACAAGCATCCAGTTGGGGCTCAAAGCTTGGCGAGAAGTTGCCGGTTCAGCCCCCCGCACACCAGCTTGCAGACCTGAGCTCTTGCCCGACTTGCGGCGTGCTGAGTCGGGCAAGAGCTCAGGCACCCGCTCCCTCATCAAGGAGAGGGGAAGAAGGCAGCGCCTCTTCTCCTTTCCTCCTCCTTGCTTCAGCAACAGTGGCACAGGACAAGCTGGTCATTTTCCGTAAGTTTCCCTGGCCTTATGGAAAACGACCAGCTTGTCTCTTGCCACTGCTGCTGTAGCAAGTGGGGGGGAGGGAAGAAGGAGGCACCTATCCTCTTCTCCCCCCTCCTGCTGGACACCAGGGCAAGAGGCTGGGGGCTGGCTGCTGTCACCCTCCTTCCCTGCACCAGCCCTTGACAGCTGGCGTGAGAAAGAAGGGCGATGGCGGCACCCCAGCGCTCTCGCTCTGGCCTCCTCTAGAGAAGACCAGGGCGAGAGGGTGGGGGCTGGTCACCGAGGCCCTCTTTCCCTGCACCAGCCCTTGACAGCTGGTGCGAGGAAGAGGGGTGGCTTGCACAGCTTGCGGGTAGGTGGGGCGAGCAGGGAAGCTCGCCGAGCAGGCCCGGGCTGCGCGAGCTGTGAGGGGCAGTTCGTCGAGCTCCCCCAACCCCAGACAGAGATGGTCTTGTCCATCCCTAGTTTAACTATGCACTGTTTGAAGAAGTACTTCCTTTTATCTGTCCTGAATCTCCCACTTTTCGTCATCCCTAAAACATGGAACAGCTACATAACTTTGGGCTGTTATTTTATTTATTCCTTCCTTCATTCATTCATTCTCATTTAAAGTATTTTTATCCTGCTCCTCAGCCAAAAAGCCTTCCGGAGTGGCTTACATGCAGTTAGTGAAACCAGACAGACCCTGACTGCAGGCTTACAATCGAAAAAGACACGACACAGAAGGAAAAAGGGGTGGGAAGGGAAGAGGGGGAAAATGTAGCCTTTCAGCCAGGGGTGGACAGCCCCCCCTCCCTGGCCAGGTTCTCCAGGTGCCTGCTCCACATCCCTGCACCCACTCTCAAGCCTCATTCCTGCTCGCTGAGCTGCCCGCACTTACCTGGGCCCTGTCTGTCTCTTCCATGGTGGTGAGTGCAATACCATGCACATAGCCTTATATGCAAAAGGGTGCTGTGAATCTTGCGTATATGGGCGATTCATGGCACCATTTTGCATATAAGTCTATGTGCATGGTATTGTGATCGCCATGGTTTTTTTCCCCCCCAAACATGGCAATCGTGGTGGAGGTGGATGGGGCCCAGATAAGTTGCAGGTGGCTCGGCAAATGGGGAGGGGGTTGAGTGGGGACAGGGGCTTGGCAGGAGCAACTCAGCAGGCATGGGTATGGGCACTCTGCCAGAATCCCGGACTGAGACATGCCATCCCTACTTTCAGCAGGGCTGTGGAACGGCCTGGAATCCCCTCTCATCTCCCTCTGTACAGCCTGCTGGAACAGCTGCTGGTGAAGTAGAGCAGAATGTTTCTAACCTGTGTGCCACAGCAGTTAGGGACAACACATAGGATCAGATCATAGGACAACTAATTTCCTAATTTCTTTAAAGTGTGTTACTAACTTATATAGAGAGACTACATTTGAACAGTATTCTTACTACTTACAGAGAGTATTCACAAGTCAACCCTTTTAAAGAAAACTCTGCTTCCTGAAACATAGTACATATTATTTTGTTTGATGCCAAGTTCTTCCTGGGTGATCTGTTCATAGTCCCAATATTTTCTAGGCTTAGTACAGAAATCTACTGTAGTTACAGGCAAAACTTTCTATAAATGAATTTCTTTTGGAGACGGTGACCCTGATGTAGCTTGTGACTGTTATTCCTTTGATGCTGAGCATGTTTACATATCAGCACAATATCTGGCAAAAGCTACCTCTGCTTGGAGGAATATCCATCCTATTAACTATTTCCTAGAAATGTTTTGATCCAATAGCTTTAGCAGTGTTATAACAAGTTCCAGGCTACCATATAAGCCAATCATCATTTGAAACAGTGTATGTCTCATAATTCTGACTACTCCATGTAACATCCTTAGATCATAATTGGTATTTGATTTGCATATCAAGTTGATACTTGATTTGCATTCATTAGGCAAGTCCCAACAACCTAATTCAAAATAGCAGCTAGAGTCTAGGCACGAAAGGGAATTTTGTTTGGATTATTCAGTTGGCTGCAAACCAACCAATACATTTCTTACTAGAATTGGTGTACTTACTGGGGTGGGTCCAGAGTAGCACTTAGTAGATTTCTACTCAGACTGGAGGGAGTGGGAGTGGGTTGGAGAAGATCTTCACAATTCCTCCCTCCTCCTGTAGCCATCTGTGACTCCTGAAAAGCTGCTCTGGAGGGCTGGGGGGTGGGCATCTCGAGCAGCATGAGATGTAATACAGGGGGCTGGAAGGGGGAATTGGTGAAGACCATCTCCCTACCCCCTTCTTCTAGTCTGGGAGCCTCTGCTGGATCCTGGTGCACCTTCCATGAATGGAAGAAGCCCTTCCATTCAGGGGATGGCTAATCTGGACCCAACACAACACCTTTCACTAAATCTCTCTCAGAGGTGCTGAGTTTATAAAGGGCTGTGGGACTTCGATGGTACCAGAAGCTATAAACTTTGTCTTGCAGCCCTTCATGCCAATTAAATAATGATAATTGACTGGGCAAATGTCATAAAGAACAAGAGCCCCATGCAAATCAAGTGCTTGTCTGCTTGCAGGTAAGGCTAATGGATGGATGGGGCAGAAATGTAAGCCCCACCCTCAACTCCCCCATGCACCTGGCTTCCATTTAGTGCTAAGGTCTGACAAGGGAAGGGCTGTGTGAGCACAGTTAGCTAAACATGCTTACAGAGCTTCCGTGGTCAGGAACCTGCCTCATCAGGGTTTCCAATCACAGGAGCTCTGTAAGTGCGGCCAACTGAATGTGCTCACAGAGCCCTTTCCAGACCTTTGCACTCAACATGCAAAGGTCTAAATGGAAGCCAGGCATGCAAGGACATTGGGGGCGGGGCTTATGTGCAGGCCCACATTCCCCTCCCCACATTAGCTGTACACGTGAGCAGGCAAACACCTGCATAGAGCTAACTTTGTCAGAATTAGTTAACTGAGGTGAGGCCTCAATCTGAGAGCTTGAGTATACCCCCCCCCCCCCGATCCCTTCAACATCAACTGTAACCACTCCATATTGATTTAGGAGAGGACTCCATTTACTATCAGCCTTACCGTCTCCTTCCCATGCTCATTTCTCCCCTTTATATATGTCGGCCATGCCCTTCCGCTTTTAAATCACTCCTTCCTGGATTACTGGAGTGCTAGAATCCAGCCAGTGTCTGATAGTTCTAGTATGTCATAATTTCCTTTCCCCTATTTCTACTTTCCCCTTCATCAGCACTGGCTCCCTGTAGTTGAAGTCTCCACTAGGGATGGGGAAAATTTCAACCAGTCCACATTTTTAAGACAACTGACCAGAGCCAGACTAATACACAGTCAGAATGCAGTTATCCTTCACATCACACACTTCTCTGATTTTTGCACTGCAGTTCTCCGCTAAAAAATGCATAGAAAAATGGGTATATTAGGGGAAAGCTGTGTACAAAAATGTGTATTTTGGGGGAAATCGCTTATGAAAATAAACGTGATCTTTTGTGCAGTTTTTTTTTAAATTGCAGACTGATGCAGGGGAAGGATGGAATAGACTTACAGATGTGAAACTAACATGGGCTGGAAATAGATTTGTCCATTTCTAGTCCCCACATCAGGACATGAATACAGGCATCTCTCTCAGTCTCTCTCTCTCTGTCTCTGTGTGTGTGTGTGTGTGTAATAATGGTGGGGGCATTCTGGTAACATGCACAGAGTTACCATGTTTGATGAGCAACAATCTTGCATCTCCTGTCATATCTAGTTCTGTCCTTACCTTTTTAAGATTGACAATACAAATCCCATTCAGATTCGATTATACAGGGAGGACAGTTTTTCCACCTCATTCATAATGCACCCTGCAGTATTCTCTTTCTTTCCTTCCTACAATTTATACCTTAACATTCTGTAAATCTTGGAAACTCACAGTCCCAGTCAGGGAATTTTGGGTTTTCAAATTTCCTTTTCTTTTGATCTGCAAACTTGTATACACTTCTGCATACCTAGAGAATCCCCTGAGGATATAGTAAGCACTGTCTTATTTTTGGGTGGCCCCATGGCCTTTTCACGTCCAGACTGATAGGCACTCAGCCACCCAAGTTTACCATTAGAGGGAATGCTTTTGAGGGAAGTGGTGAGTTGATCAGGAACATTTGAAAATATCAGTTGAGATAACTTTTTCTTAAGTTTGCCTGTATAGTTTTTAAAGACCTGAGGGAATCTTATTGTTTACATAAATCATGTATGGTTTGTTGAATGTGAGTTGCAGGTCACTCAAGGAAAAAAGCTTTCTTAGGTGACCAGCTGCACTTTAGCAACTGTGTATCCCTCCCATGCAGAATTTTCTGTATCTCCAAGAGTTTAGCTTTAAAAAAACAACAACACATACTGATACTGTGGAAGATTATTCTTCAAGAACCACTATGGTTTATTGCACTCAAATGAATTAGCAAGCATTGAGACCGTTATGTGGAAAAGCACAACTTACATTAAGCCTGGAGTTTCATTTATTTGGTACATAAGGTTCCTAGAGAGAGTGTGCATAGTTGCTTTTTTAATGTATGGGAGTGACACTTTTTGGGAGTCTGTACAGTTGAATAAAAACACTGATGACACATTCCGAGAAAAAGGTCTGAGAAAATAAAATGCACTCTTTTTATCCTCTGAGCACTAAAGGAGAAGGAGATTAAGAAATATCTCTGGAATGGCTTATATATTTGGAATCAGGTGCCTTTGTAGACTCATTTGTCATCCCTCCCACAGAAATTACAGAAGGATTTACAGGTCTTACTGTGCAGAGCGCGTCAAAGTCAGCTGTAAGGCCTGACTCAAGGAAGACATTCTTCAGATCTCCATTCCATCTGCTGAAAGCTTTCTTGGCTGGGACCTCTCATCACCCCAAGGTGTTCTAAGAAAGGGACTCAGTCCAAGCTGGCAAGCTGTGATGAGACTTTGCAGGCTCCGTATGCTTTTTATTAAACCACCTCAGTAGTTAAGTGATACTGCCTGTATGTTCCACTGTGATTAGTTATCCTAAGCAATAACCGCTGCAGTAAATGAATGTTCATAACAAGTTCTCTCCTCTCAGATGGCTGTAAAGGAAGAAATCACATGATAGGTGATAGCCTATATTTGACTGATTATCACTGGTGTCAGGAGGCAAACACACAGATTCCCATAAAGGTGTAGATGAGAAGGTTGGAGCTGAAGGAAATAAAGTGTTCCTGTGAGTGAGGGGTGGGGGAAAAGATACATTAAGATGTGAGGAGTCCCACACTAACATCTCCCATGTGGAAGTCAGTATTTGTGGACAACAAAAACATCCCTGCTTCTGCCAGGCTGGTTGGAAGAGGACTACAATGGACTATGTGTGGAACATCATGTAGCACATCTGAGATCTCCCCAAATATCCTGAAGTGCCCATGTTGCTTAACCATATGTTTCTTGTCTCTCCAATTCAAAGCCAGCCCAGGTTTGAGGAGGGGCCCTGAGCAATGTGTCCTCTGGTGGGCCCCTCACTTTCACCAGAGTGCTGGGCCAGGGGAAAAAAAAATAAGGGGGCAGGGCAGAGCAGGCATTGGCAACAGGCCCTGTTATGAATGGCAGGTGCTGACACCAGCCCTGCTGCCATTTTGAGTGATCAGAGTAGCATAGTGAGCTCATGGTGAGGCCTCCATTACGGTTTGTCACAATGTCTAAGCTATCAGGCACCACAGAAAATGTTCTTCCAAGAATTCCTGGCGGGCTAGATGCTGTTGTGAATGTGTATGTTTAGGGCTTTCTAGGAGGCCACCCCAGTATAAGTGCCACCACCAGCTAGGTTTTGGAGAATGTAGGGGCAAGGGTGAGGATGTGTGTATAGGGATGTTGTGAGCGCCTGATGCAGGGGTGGAGCCTGATGGACCCCCGCCCAAGCTTGACCCCCTGGACCTGGCTCACTGAGTCATTGTGACTTTTCGGACCCCGCCCACGAGTGTGGCATGGTCCGTGAGCAAGTCTGGTGGCTGCTCGCTTGCTCCCCAAGCCACCATTTTGTGTAAAAAATAGTGGTTCAGGTATTTCCTTACATCTAATGTTGCAGAAATGGCGACCATAAAGAGGCCATTTCTGCAACGTTATAGGCAGCAGCTTGACCAGAGAAGGATGAGAAGAGCTTCCCTAACATCCTCTTCCTGCCCTGCCAGCACTGCCGCCACCATGGTAGCCAGGAAGGATTGGAAAAGGAGAAGGGAGCTCCCTCTTGCATCCTTCTCCCAGATGGAGGTGGGTCTCCATCCCTATGTGTGAATCAGCAAAATCCACATTCATTGAGGTGCTCTGAAGTCCACCCTGAAGTTTGTTCTTGCTCTTGTCCATATTAGATGGTGAGCTTTATTTTGGGTATTTTTGCCTGAAAATTCATGAGTATCTTCATGTGAATTTTCCAAATGTGCACATCAATTGTTCACATTTTTTCTAGTGACTAAAGTGTGTTGGTGTGCATTTTTCAAAAGTACACATTTTTTTTCATGTGCATTTTTCAAATGACGACATTTTTAATGCTTATTTTTGTTCTATGAATCACATCATAAGCTCATAAATGTACTGACTTTGGGCAGTATCCAAATGGGCCCTTCTGTGTACAGCCAGCCCTGTTGGTTCTGGTCTGTGGGTGGCCAGCTGGTGGGGCTGGCCACATGTGGAAGGCCCAATTGGATACTGCCCATAGACCACAGATTACATTGGGGTCACCTTTGGTTCCAGGAGGTGTGAACTGTGTAAATTATGATTAAAAAAAGAGAAAGAACTGAAATGAATTTCTCATACATGTCTAGGCAGGGGGCTCTCAGTGAGACATGAGGTGGGGAAGTCTTTAGGACCTAATATGGTTCTAATGACATTATCAAGAATCTGAAAGTCCTGCATTTCAGTATGGGCTCAAGTTTTGTTTTTTGTTTTTAACCAATTCGTTTTTTTAAATATTTTTTATTTATTTTATCTTTATAAGTGAAATAAACAATACCAAAATTACCAACAACCTAATCAATACTTCAATTTCCCAACAGCACAATATTCTGATGAGGACACCACAATAACAAAGAGAGAAGAAAAAATAGAAAAAAAGAGGGAAAAAAGGGAAAAGGGAGGAGGAAAGGGAGAAAAAAGAAGAAATTCCCTCCCCCTCTCCCCCTCCCACCTCCTTAAATATTGAGTTTAAACTCCCACACACCCTGGCCTCCGATGCCATTCTATTTTAAAAACTATATCTATAACCTTAACAATCTTACAGTTAAATAAACAACCTTACAGTTCTATATCATATCATCAATCTTTTATCAAAGATACAGCTCTTCAATTCATTCCCAAAAGCATATATTATTAGAAATAATATTATAATATTATTAATATAATAATATTATATAATAATAAAACTTAATATAAATCTTCCACCATCAGTAATATATTTTATACTAGATATATTATCTATTTTGAAATAAAAAATATAAAGAAAAGCAAGAAAGAATAAAAGATGAAAGAGAGTAAACCAATATATATATAATCATTTATCTTCTGAATTAGCCTGGATCATGTAGACTAAACACAAACAGTTAACAAAGCTTGTTTAAAGATTCCAGTTCATGAGGTTGTAACAGAATTCTCATGCAATTTTACGTTCAGCCATGCCTCCGCCATTTCATGATTTAGAAACTTCTTCATCTGACCTTCAGACACAATACAAAGTGTAGCAGTGTTTTGCCATATTCTTTGCTTTGATAAATTGTCTTCTTTTATTTGCCACCTCTTTGATGTAGTCTGGAAATAACATAACTTTATCTTGTTTCCAGGAAAGGCTTCCAGCCTCCCTTGCCAAACGCAGGATATAATTCTTTGTGGAGACTTTTGCAAATTGAGCTATGATCGTGTAATCAGTCCTTTTAGCATTTGTCAGAGAATTTTGCCATGAATCTCGGGGAGGCCGAATGCCAGCGCATTTGGCCCCCTGAAATCGGTGGAGAAACGGTCTGCCCCCCCGCCTCCCCCCTGGGACGGGACTTACCTTGGGTGAATCTCCCTGGCGGCGGCGGCTCTGGCGGCGGTTCAGCGGTGGTTCGGTGGCGGCTGCTGCAGCAGCCGGTCTTCTGACCGGCTGCCGCCACCGCCATTTCCAAGTTTAAAAAACAAAAACAAAAAAAGTGATAGATTTTAAAAATCATGGCTAGATTTTTAAAAAATACTGTGATAGGCTACGTAAATCTTTACGTAGCCTATCATGGCTGAGTTAAAAAACAAAACAAAACTGCGCATACGCAAATGGCGGTGCCCATGGGCGCTGCCATTTGTGTTCCTTATTTTGGCACGTCTAGTCTACGTAAACATTTACATAGACTACAGCGAAAATAAGGGGAACACAAATATAGTTCCCCTTATTTTCGCTGTAGTCTACGTAAATGTTTACATAGACTAGATGTGCCAAAATAAGGAACGCAAATGGTGGTGCCCATGGGCGCTGCCATTTGCGTACGCGTGGTTTTTTTTTTTTAACTCAGCCATGATAGGCTACGTAAACATTTACGTAGCCTATCACGGCTGACTACAGGGACGCAAACGGTGGCGGCTACGGCCACCGCCATTTGCAGACCCGGCCAGCAGGATTCGTGGCAGGAGGGACGGGACGCCTCCCCCCCCGGCCAGAATTTCGGGGGGAGGGATGGAGTGCCTCTCCCCCACCGTGAATCAAATTTCGTAAAAGGTAAGTGACTTTCGTACATCCCTATTTGGCACATGAAATGCCTGCTCAGTATCAAGTAAATAACTGGATGGGATAGAGAGTATGTCATGCAAAAGTTTATCCACAAAAATAGGCAATTTTACATCATTAGGCAAATTATTAATCCCAATAATACGTACATTGGATCTTTTCATGAAGGCCACCAGTTGAGAAATTTTATCAGAGATATTTTTAAAACAAATTTGTGTCATAGTTTCATTTCCTGCCACTCGGTCTTCCAACTCGTTAATTTTCATCTCCATTTTTTGCCATGACGCATTAATTAAATCTACAGCTCCTTGCAGGGCAGTGATAAAATTTTAGATTAAATCCAGCCTTTTGACTTGCTCCGTAAATTGCGAAGATAAAGTCTTAACAGCATAAATAATTCCCCTATATCTTCTGTTCTTGACACTTTTGACACAGAGGATGCAGGGGGAGTCAATGCCAGTTCCTTTCTTTTTCTTGGTGCAGACATGTTTCTCTCAAACAGATCTTACAGGTCCTCAGGTGTTCTCAAATATTGTTAAGATTTCTTAGATCATCCCTCAGAAGCTGTTGATATTTCTTAAAGCATATATTGTTATGGAACACGTCCTGTTTTCTTCTATAAAATAGGAGTCTCAGTACAGCTTTTTGCATTGATAAAGCTCTGGGGAAATAATCCTGGAATCCATCCCCCCCACTATCTCATGGGGGTTACTTTTCTCCAAGATGTTGTCCAGAGCTGTTGCCTTGCCCCCCCTTTCCATTCCAGGGGGGAGATGAAAAGGTTTTTCAACCTTTTAAAAAGCTGTTTGAGAAAGCTCCCACGGAGTACTCATAGGAACCTGCCAGAGGGACATCGGTCCCAACTAGAAGTCAACCAATTCATTTTTAAAATAAATAATTTCATCCAAGATGATGCTGAACTGAGTCAAGGAGTGTTCACCCACCACTACTTGTGACATTCTGTCCAGCCCATTTTTAACAGTGTGTCACATTTCAAGTGCTCAGGGTAGTAACATTCAGGGATATGTTAGATATCTAGGATGTCTGGGCTAGATTCGGATAGTGATGTTGCTGAAATTTGTATATAACTGGTTTCAATTTTGAATTCAGTCAGTTTGTAATGCTCAGGTTTGTTACAAATTGAGTGCAATTTTCCCAAGAAGAGCTTTTCCATCTTGGAACATTACATGTGATTCTTTGCATGCACCATCAGTGTTAACAGAGAAGATGACCCAAGCCAGCTGCTTTCATGAATGCACAGAGGTTATTTAATGTTAACTCCTAACTCTTGTTGAAATGCTCATTGATTGCTGTGAATACATTTGAACTACATAGCCAGCTGCTTTGCATGTACATCCACAGAAGTTCTTTAATGTTAAAGTTTCTCCGTTGAAACTCTCATTGATTGCTCTGAATTACATGATTAGATCACCCAACTGAACAACTTTTGTTTTATTATTATCATCTTTATTTGGGTAAATTCTCTTGATAGTTTCTTGCAAACATGTTATGTGGTTGCTGTCCCCCTAAACCCTTTTCCTCTTCCCAGGTGCAAGTGTGTGTGGTGTATGCGTGTGGGGTTGAATTGATAATGGCAGACAACAGGAAGCCAGTGTGTAGCTTGGAGTACCAATATAATGTACTCCTGACATCCCACCACTATTAGAAGGAATGGTGTTCTACACCTTATGAGGCTTTCAAAGTATCATCAAGGCAGCCTCCAACAGCAAATAGTATAGTAGTCTAGCCTTGAGATTGCAAAGGCATGAATGGAGGTCACCAGGTGAGTACTCAGCAGTCAAATGTGTAGATGTGTGCCCCTCTGGACTAGACCAGGGACATTTTTTGTCCATAATATTTGCCAGGTAAAGAAATGTGAAACTTGTAGGTCAGCGAGATCAACACTAGCCAGAGGGGAGGGGCTATGACACTGGTCTTATTAGACAACTCTGCCCCCCCTTATCTTTGGACTTTGCATGGCATCCCACCCATCCCTTAATAGTATGGGATTAACCTTCAGAGGCTGAGCTGAAGTTTTGGTGGGAGTATCCTGCAATCGGCCTCAAGGATTACCTTTATTGCCTGCTTCATAATTTGAGATGAGTGGGGCTGTTTGGCTGATTGACACACACTTATCATACACATCTGTCAGGGAATGTGGGCAGAGAGGGAATTATTATAACAGGCTGCCCTAGTGAGCACCCGAAGGGACCTTCAGGGTGAAGGTTCACTGTCCTTGACTACACTTTCTTGTCAGTTGGCTCATGGAGATTGGGAAGAGAGGTGGCCTTTAGGGTCTTGCAGACTTCAGCCTTCCATATATTTGACCAGCAGTGGTGGGATGGAGCAAGAAGGGCCCCCTTGGCTTTCCCTATTAGTGCATAGGATTTAATCAAAATGAATCAGCACAGGAAGTGATCTGGTGCTTGGAGCCAGGTTGGTGTCGCTTACTGTGGAGGCACCTGGACTTTCCTATGGTCATCGCCACTTAGTTATGAGGCCTGCAAAATTTAGTTTGGTTATTTCCATGCTTCTTCTTGCAGATCATAGAGCTGTATTAATAAAGCTACAGTCTTATACTCCATGCACTGGTCTTGCATCTTCGTTGCGGGTACAAAAGACTGCTACTGGAGATCATCAACAATCAACATCACTGGAGACTATTGACAGTATCTAACAGATATGCCTGCCAAAGACGGTGAGAATCCAATCCATTCCATGAGTGTCTGAGGGAATGGTGGGGCTATCTTAACTGCTCCACCACCACCCTGACAAAGACAATTGCCGTCTTTGTTGTCCCATTCCCTTTTCTCAATGTGTGTAGTAGATGTTTATCTCTCCAGAGGGGATGCATGCATCTCCTCTCCAAAATCCAGAGGAGGTTTCCAGAAAGAAATCAAGGGAGGGGCCATCACTCAGAAGCAGAGCCCATGCTGTGCATGCCAACAGCCCCAGGTTTTATCTGTTTGTTTGTCTGTTCATTTAGAATATTTATACTCTGCCTTTCAGTTCAAAGAATTTGCAAGGCAGCTTACAATCACAAGCCATACAATAAGAATAATATGTAATAAAAATGACATTGCACCTTTAGAAAACCCTGTAATCATTTTAAAGCACACACGCACAGCAGATAAAACAATCGCAGCAGCAAAACACCAGCCTCATTACTCATGGAAAGCCTCCTGAGCAAATAAAATTGTTTTGACTTGGTGCCTAAAACTCAATAAACTTTGTGTCAGTTGAGAATCTCTGGTGAACATGTTCCATAATACTAAACAAAGATGTATCTATTCTCCCAGGACTTTTAGATTTCAAGTCATTTTTAAGAATCTCTCAGTCTTTCTTAATAGAATTTAAACTTGCTTCCTGCTCATTTTACTGCTGTTTTAGGCATCTTTTTATTGTAGTTTGATGTTTTAGTATTATCATATATGCTAATTCCAATCTTCAGGGGATAGTGCAGCTGCTTACATATTCAAAATGGCACCACCAGCAAATAACAGGGGGAGGCTATCAGTAGATCAGCAGAACCCCAAAGTATACACAAGTACAAAAAAGTTAGGAAAAAAACTTAAGGTGAGAGGGAAACCCTAAATGCAGCACAATGAGGGCTAGGCATACTCAGTAGCCATGGAATGTTGATGGACATTTGATAGGAAAAAGAACAACAACAACAACAGGGAGGAGGGAGGAGTGGAATGGGCATTCAGGAAAAGGAGGATGAAGAAGACAATTAAAAGGGTAGAGAGAACCTTTTAATTGTCTTTATAGATCAGAAACATTCGACACCGTAACATCTTGTTGCAGATTCTATTTGGTGTTTTTTTTTTTTTGTAAACTGTCCTGGAATCTTTGGTGAAGAGTTATATATAAATGTATACGTACATATAACAATACAAATCATAATGGGGCACCACTCTCTGGTTGCTGCCCTCCTAACCTATAAAGCCCCTGGGGATAAGCTGAACAGTTAAACAGATTAAGATGGGTTCAGTCACTGGTGTCTCCAGTTAAAATGATGGTTAGCAGGCTTTGGAAAGACCTTTGCCCAAGACCTTAGTTTTTTCAATCTTATTTTATTTATTTTAGGCTTTTTTTCTAGCTCTCCCTTCAAACATGTTCCCAGAGTGCTTACAAAGATTAGACTGTACTGAGCTAGATAGATCAATGGTTGTATATTCCCTTTTTGCCACTTGTATGAAACATCTGCAGTGGCTCTGGGTGTAGAAGATCAGGAGGGCAGCAGGATAACACTTGACCCTTTTTTGATACTTCACTGCACTGATATTCTCTGTATGCTCTGATATTTGCTCTCCAGGCAGCAACAGCCTTACTTTTAAAATAGGAATATCAATCCCTAAGATTGGCCTTAGAATATATACGAATTACTGTCCATGTTATGGGCTTCCTTCCAGCAATGTCTCTGTTGCCTAAGCTTTCAGAGATGGATTGTGTTTGCACAAATGGTCCCCCCCAACCCCATTTCTATCACTAGACTAACCAGGAAGAAAATAATCAATCCTTGCTTGAAGAGGACGATGAAGTTTCCTCTTTAGGGTACCAAGAGAGGATAGCCATAAATTATACTTTGAGCCTTACCAATGGAGGTGGCCAGTGAGGTACTCATATCTTCCAGGTATATGCTCTCAGAAAATGTTGCCAAGTGTAGCAGATGTGATGGCAAATTCACTAATAGAACAGGTGTTAAAACACATGTTTCATCCCATTATATCCTTCTAGGCAAATTTCCACTTGCAGTAATTCACGGTGGCTTGCTTTATTTCCTAAAGCTAGTTTAGAATAATTGCTGATAAAAGATATTTTATTTTACTGCCTTTCTACTGCATTATTTGAGTTTTGTAATACACATAGAGAAGCTGATTCATTTGCAAAACTTTGCTTACATAAATAGCCCCAATTGCACCAGAAGGATTATTCATACAAGTGAAGTGAAACATCTTGAATTAGTTTTGGAGACTTTTGGCCTGATTGATTTAAAACAACAGGCTATTAAGGACTCAGATGGATTTCTAACTAATACAATTTGTGACATTTCCCCCCAAAGATTTTTTGGTAAGATAAAAACCATGAAATACTTTATTTCTCATCAAAATTGTTAGTATAAGAATGCTAAAAGTGAAAACCACTTGAGAGGATTGTCTCCTCCCATGTGAATCTGCCCATCCCTGAAGATCAGTTGATTCTGCCCTCTTGTACATACCAAGGGCTTCTGAGGTATGGTTGGTAGCAATGCATGAGAAGGCCTTTTCTGTGGTACCAACTAGTATGTGGAACTCCGTGCCCCAAGAACTTTGATTGTCTTCATCTTTACTGGTGTTCTGCTGGCACTTGAAGACTTTGCTCTTTCAGTAAGCTTTTGACTGTGTTGCTGCTTAAGTATAATTTATTGACTGGCTTTCTAATTTTTTATTCTTAAGCTGTATTCACTAATTTAATATTTTTATCAAGTGGGTTATTGTTATTTTAATTCTAACCATCTGGTTTTGTAAGCTGCTTTGAGTGCCTCCATAAGGAGGGTAAAAGCAGGATAAAATGTTTTGATGTAAATAAATAAAATCATGAAAACTGCCTGTTTGTATGATAAGGGACACATTTCATTGGGTTAGATTCAAAGGTTTCCTTCCTCTAATGGAAACATCATCAGAGAGTTTTGGATATGGGGCAGTATAGAAATGTAATGATTCATCGTCATCATCATCTGCTGGTGGAAAGAGTTTTTCTTTTGGAAGACGAGAACTATTGGAAGAAGGACAATGCCAGCACTCAAGTCCAAAACAGAGCCTAAATATGGAAACTGAGGGAGGGATATGTACCTGTGTCTTTGCTTTCCTTCTGCCTTCTTTCATCTCCCCCACCTACAACTTGAAAGGAATCCTATCTGGTAGCCAAAGATGATCAACCATAATCCAAACTGAGTCTGTTTAGTAGTTGTACCGGAGAGGCTCAAAATAAGTTTTTTCACCTTGTAAAGGGTCTTGCAGGCTAATTTGGGACATGTGTTGCATGTAGTATAGCCCAATGAGTACTCATCTAATGGCCTTATTTTTTAAAACAAACAAACCCCTGTACAAACTGTTATGGTGCACACCAAAGACACATTTCAAAGATTTATTTAAGAATTAAGAAAGTTACAAACTGATGTGTGTTTTTAAAAGAAAAAAAGTAAGCATTCCCACAAATCACCTGATATATTTCATTATTATTTCATTTATATCAACTTATATTCATTTTTTTTCTCTTGCATGGAACCCAAGGCAGCTTACATAGTCCCCCTCCTGTCCTCTTTCTAGGTTACGCTGAGTGGGCCAAAGTCACCCAGTGAGCTTCATGGCAGAGTGGGGACTAGAACCCAGATCTCCTGAGTCCCAGTCCAACACTCTAACCACTACACCACACTGGCTGTTTTGATGCCCCTCTCAGCATGAAAACTGCTTTACAGCATATATGAAAGTTGGAAAGAGGTAAAGGCTACATATTTGCTGTAAAAAGTCATTTTGCCAATTTATCACCCCCATCCCCCCAATGGCATAGAAACAATTGAGGACAAAATCTAGGCACTCATTAGGTGTCATATAATTCTTGTGCACACTGTAACTATTTAGGAATTAAGCTATCAAGACAATGATTCTAGAGAGCTGATTGGGGGAAAGGGTGGGAGGAAATTAGTGCAAGACCAGGATGTAGGAGTAGTGTATGCATGAATGGGATGTGTTTTTCAATGGCTGAAATACAGTACAAGCTAGGCTTCCCTTCATGACCACAGTGTCACTGATAATTATGAAAGTAGGCCTTAAGAATCCCACACTATTTTTAAAACTTCAACAGCTTTGTTGCAAGCCAGACACCAAGAATGCTGGGAAATGAGGAGGAACTTGGATCATTCTCTGGTTTGGATTAAAATCCAGGCCAGTGGAGAAATTTTGGAGCCACAATGGTCACCTTGTATTTGAGGTAACAATTACAAGCTCCCAGGAAATATGAATTTTTGCAGTGTCATTAGTTATAAATTATTTTCAGAGACCAAACAGTATGGCTGGAGCAGTGTGTTCCTGTAAAGAGAACAGACTTGACAACAGTTGCAAGTATAGCACACTTATGATTATATTGACTACAGATGCTCTCCAAATCCCCATCCAACCTTCTTCTCAGATTTTGGAGTCCTGAATTACTAAGTCATGTTTCTCAAGTGGAATTAATGAACTAGGAATTTTGCATTGTTCCAGTTTTTACTTCGACATTTTGTTCAATGCATTCTGCATAAATGGCTTGCCACAGGTTTTATTTCTTCCCGTTTTCACTGCATTACTAATAGACAAGTGTGTATTGGCTAAAAACAACAGCAACCCCCTGCCCCAAAGGAATAATCAATGTGCTTGCATGCATGATGGTATCAAGACTCTTTTTTTCTGAGGCATTTTACTGATGAGAATATGAACTTGTATGCACTGTTTAAACATCTCAAAATGAAAACTTAATGTGATTGTACCTAGGATTGCATCATGCTTCTTTTGTATAGTGTTTACTTTGTGTAATTATTTATGTGCCGCTCTTCAGCCTCGATTGGCTATGTGGAAAATCATTCAGTCCTGATGAGAAAAATTATATCAATGTTGTGTACATTTAAAAATAAGACTGTTATGTAATATCATACTGTTTGGATTGTGAACAGTAACTCTGAGAAGTGAAAAGGTCTGAATACCAACACACTAATTCCTGAAGAGGGCTTGGATGCTACGCATGACCATTTGGTGTTGAGAATGGGACTGCTATATACAAACTAGGGATGTACGAAAGTCACTTACCTTTTACGAAATTTGATTTGCGGTGGGGGGGAGGCGCTCCGTCCCTCCCCCCAAAATTCTGGCCCGGGGGGAGGCGTCCCGTCCCTCCCCCCGAAATTCTGGCCGGCCGGGTCTGCAAATGGTGGCGGCTGTAGCCGCCGCCGTTTGCGTCCCTGCAGTCAGCCGTGATAGGCTACATAAATGTTTATGTAGCCTATCACGGCTGAGTTAAAAAAAACAACAAAAAACCATGCGTACGCAAATGGCAGCGCCCATGGGCGCCGCCATTTGATTACACACAGTTTTTTTTTTTAAACTCAACTGTGATAGGCTACGTAAACATTTACGTAGCCTATCATGGTATTTTTTAAAAATCTAGCCGTGATAGGCTACGTAAATCTTTACGTAGCCTATGATTTTTTTTTTAAAAAAACTTGGAAATGGCGGTGGCGGTGGCAGCAGCTGGTTGGAAGACCGGCTGCCGCCGCCCTGCCACCGGAGTCGCCGCTGCCAGGGAGATTCGCCCAAGGTAAGTCCCGTCCTGGGGGGGCGGGGGGGGGCAGACCGTTTCGCCACCGATTTCGGGGGGCCGAATGTGCTTGCATTTGGCCTCCCCGAGATTCGTGGCGAAATTCTCTGACATCCCTAATACAAACCCTAATCAGAACTCAATGCTGGCATGTTATCAAATTAGCCTGGAAGGAATGTCCATAACTATCTACTACTGGGTAAGTTGCTCTCAAGGCCCTAAGATCAGAACCTAAGCTTTAAAGAAACATCCATCCCCACTAGAAGGCATAAGGTATTCATACAGCAACTAATATGTTCTCAAACACACATAAAACAGGAAATCGATGTTAACAAAAAAGAAAAGATGTTATATTACAACACAATACAGAATAAAACAAGGGGAAGTCACACAACTGGCATCCAGTTACACTCTTCATTTAGTCCATATGGCTGCATTGTCTTTAAAGTATGAGTTCAGAAGATTTCTCCCTTTCTCAGCTGGTAGTGTAGCCTTGTCCCATGTCCTTGGGTGTTTTTATTGCCCAGAACTTTAGATCATTTTCACCATGACCTATGTCACTAAAATGTTCCACTATGGGAGCCTGGAGTCTTCTGGAATGGATGCAGCTCTTGTGTTTGCAAATCCAAATCCTGATAGCTATGGTGTTCATACTTCCATATATCAAACTGCACGGGCATTTAACAGCATAGATGGGTCCTTTAGTATTTCAATTGACAAACTTCTTGATGCAGTGATACTGATTCTCAGACAGGTTTCTAAGGGCACAATCCTATGCATGTTTACTAAACACTGTTTAGGCAGGAAAAGTCCTGCAACCCCCCAGCTGGGAGGCCTTTCTGTCTAAGCATTCATGGGATTGTGTACTAAACTGCTTACATTTAATTCAGTTCCCCCACACACTACAAAGGGAAAATAGTCTCATCCATAATATTAACCAGTGATCCTTTCCTTCCTGGAGGAAGAAAACTGCTGGCACCCAGTTTAGTAACATGCTTTTGTGAAAGCTGGTGACGTGTGAAAGGTCACTCTAGAATTCAGTGTGAGTGAAAGAAGGAGGTTACCTCAACAGATCTGGCCCCTCAACAATATTTTAGGTATATAAATGCAGTGGATTATTGAATTAAGGATGTATGTGTACACTGTGCTCACTCATTGTGATGTCTTATCTCAGTCCTCTGCTGCAGGCTCTTGCAGACGTTGTCTTCAGTTTCACGTGCCAAACAAATCGAATCCAGGCAAAAGAGAAACACATACAAAGACATATAAAGCAACTTGCCAGACTAGGACACCACTTTGAAGTTCAGCACCACTCTCAGTAGAGATAGATCAGTGGAGGCTGGTGCCTCCTATGTCAGTGGGGCAGTGAATCCACTCTGGGTTTCAGTCAGAACCAGTCAGAACTCTAAAGGAGCCCTCCATGGTGCTGAACCCATTTGTTGGGGGGGAATATGGTTCAATACTTTGGATAGCTCCTTTAGAGGTCTGACTGGTTCTGACTGAAACCCAGAGTGGATTCACTGCCCCACTGACATATGATCCCCCAGCTTACACTGGATTGATGCCGTTCCTATTTGTAAATGCCAGACTTGATTAAATATGTGGCTTATGCAGACATTATGCAGACATTATGAGAAGAATAAGCTGTAATCAATTTCTCAATGTTCAGCAGTTTCCCATTGTTTAATATACCTTCACTGAAATAATCTTGATTAGAAGGTTTTATGAGGATGAGCTCAAAGTTGCTGCAACAAGTTTAACCAATGAAAACTGTTGAAGCTGCTTCTTGAAACAGCTCAGAAATAAACTGAGTTATTGTCCAAAAACTTGGAAATAGTTTGTCTTATTTGCAAGCCAGCCCAACTCTGAAAATCACAGTAGCACTTCGGAAAATACAACTCCCCAAGGCCACAAGAGCCTTCCCACTTAATGTCCTAAGAGCACACAAGAGAGAAGGGAACTCAAGAGCTGATCTCCCTCTTTACTGTAGTCTTCTCTCATCACAGCTAGAGTGTCAATGCTATTGCTAGCACTGCACTACCCAATCACTACCCAAGGAAGAGTGACAAGTGTGTGAGGATTGGGGGCTGGTGAGTAGGTAGTTAAAATTCCCACATTGTCATATGCTCTGGAGATACAGAAAATGGTGGAAAGAGAAGGATTGAATCAAATGCTTCTGAATGGAAAATGTTAAGGAAAATTGTGGATCCATGTCAAAACCACGACAGTAACAAAGGAAGAATCAGAAAGAATAAAAGAAGGTAAGATGAATGCAAAAATTAAATCAGAGATATTTGTTGGTGACCATTACAGGAATCTCTCAGGAGCATGTTGGGCCATCAGTGGGACTGGACAATGCTCATGTGGAAAAAGTGCTTGAGTGAATTGGTGCCTCTGCGTAGGAGATGATAGATAAGTACATAAGAACATAAGAAGAGCCCTGCTGGATCAGGCCAAGGGTCCATCTCGTCCAGCATTCGGTTCACATGGTGGCCAACCAGCTGCCCTCGGGAAACTCACAAGCAGGACATGAGTGCAACAGCACCCTCCCGCCAATGATCCCCAGCAACTGGTGTACATAGGCATACTGTCTTTGATTTTGGAGGTAGCACAGAGCCATCAGGACTAGTAGCCTCTTGTAGCTTTCTCCTCCTCTCCTCTAACACCTTTTTAAAGCCATCCAAATTGGTGGCCATCACTATGTCTTGTAGTAGCGAATTCCACAGAATTCCTGTTCAGCTGTTTGTTTGAATGCATGGTGACATAAAGTGTGTTCAGGGATGGGGCAGGGCATGTTGGTCCCACCCCTTATGTGTCACAACATGCCAGCCTCACCTCCTCAGTTCAAACCTTGCCATGTTGAACCAGCAAGGTCTGAAAGGGAGTTCTACTCATATCAAGTGAATACAAGTAGAACTCCCTTTCAGACCTTGCTAGTTCAACATGGCAAGGTCTGAACTGAGGGGGGCAGGGCCGGCACATCCAGAGATGTGGGGGGTGGGGACAGCATTCATGGCCCCATCCCAGTACACACTTTAAGCCCTCACATGTACAAGTGAATACCTGAACAGGGATATGTATGTGTGTGTGTGTGTATATATATATATATATATATATATATATGAGAGAGAGATTTTTGCAGTGCTTTTTTGAGTAGCTACTATAATTGTATAAATCCTGGTGGCCAGGTACAAGGCCTTCAGTCAGTGTTGAGGCCTGGAGGCAAGTGAATGGTTCAGCAGGCAGACAAACAAGGATATGCCATCTACAAGTATCTCAGTCTTCACCGAATGAGAAGTTGTTCAGATTGAATATACAGGCCAGAAACAGCAGATTTATAGAGCCAGTTAGGACTCTGTTGGCTCTTGTATCACCTCATCCTGTAGGCGGAAGCTACTGTACCACTTTCCAGCCACCTAGAGGTGATGGTGCTGTAGTCCAGCAGAAATCAAGACAGCAGTTCTCCCCACTGGAGACTGGTGGCTCTGATGTCAGTGGGGTGATGAATCTACTCCAGGTTTCAGTCAGAACCAGTCAGAACTCTAAAGCAGCAAAGTAGCTACCACTGGTTCCCTTTACCTACAGGCTCTCACCAAATTAAGGTACCTGGGACCTACTCTCATTTTAAGACCCTCGTTGCCTTCCATAACGATACTGTTTACATAAATGACATCTCTATAGGAGCCTAGCCAAGCCACAGTGATTCTGAGTGGTGGTTCCATAGGTCTGTATATCGGCTTTGCCATAACAAATTCCTTAAAAAATTGGGATCACAGAAGATAGCTGATCATGCTTAAAATAAATGGATAATTTAGAAGACCTCATCTCATTTAGTTTACAGTGCATCTGGAAAGGGAAGGGTGGAAGAAAAGAGTTAATGTATCAGCAGAGAGCTTTCAGGAATTGCTGTGTTATAGAATAATAATGTCATTCTGAGCATTTGCCTAAGAAAACCATTTCTCAGCGGTCCCATTTCTGCCCCTCTGTTTCTTGTCAATTTTCCATGCCTTATATCCATATAGCACTGTACATCATACATAGGCTTTCATCGCTGCCATTTTGTTTCTAATTTTTGTGAAAGGTATCACTTTACCTATTTTCTCTGTGGGACATTCTCTGAGACTAACACAGCAATATTTCTCTATATGAAATGTTTATTACTGTTGTCATATAGCATGTGCATGCCCATTTCTGGTACCCTTCCCATCCCTTCTTTTTCGTGGTATGCTGGTTCTGCTCATTGGTCTTGACTTCATTGTTTATATGGATAAAATATGTGTCTGTTTTCTTTTTCCCTTTCATTAGTGAGTCAAATAGTGCCTTTTGGCAGGCAGCATTTTTAGACATGTGCTATTGCAGGTGTTGCACTGGGGAGTGAGGGCCAATTCACACAGCTCTCAGTGTGCTCCCTGCTGCGGGTTGAATATAATTCCTGATTCAAGCTGGCCACACTGCAAAGCAATGTATGTGATTATGCTGTCACTTGCTCACCTCAGGAAGGGTGAATTTAAAAGCCTGGAACCTTCATTGCATTCTGACCAGCAAACTGACTGAGTCACAAGCTTGCAATGAACAGCCATCTTAGATGAGGACATTTTCAGAATGCCCTTCCATCTGAAATACATTTCATTTCTCAGTTCTGTCAGTGCAGTAGATGAAGCTGGAAAAAGATGCTTTGAAATAAAATATCAGGGCTGTAGTGCATGTTCACGGGTGAACACTTTTGGCACAAAAAAGGCATCTTTCAGGGGCCCTGGAATTTCCCACAAAGACCCCCAAATGGTTATGATTTTTATGTCTGTTCCCCTTCAGGATAGCTGCTTTGGCTCTTTTTGTGTGCCTTTCATCACTTCTTCCTCTTCTTCCTTCACTGATCAATCCCAGCCAATCAGGGATTGCCTTGTGAATGTAATGATGCCACAATGCCAAATAGCCAACCATATTTGCTTGTTCATGTGACATTCTCACAGAGGGCAAATGTAGCCGTTATAATGCTTCCTATAATGCCTTGCTTTCATTGACGATACATTGGTGGATGGAGGAAACAGACTATGCTTGCCCTGAAAAAAGTGGGGGCTCCTTTTCATTGCTTGTGAACAGGGCTGTAGTTAAAAGAGAGGGTAGAGATATCAGAGAAACCTGAAATGGACTGAAATGAGTTTGAATATCTTGTAATCCGGTCTGCGGATTTTGCACCGGACTGGCATGTGCACATCCATCAGGCAAATTCCGTGGACATGAGGCTTTAAAAAGACAAACCCAAAATTTATGTAAATAAATTCATAAGCAAAACTGCAAGTTAGATGAAGGAAGTTATGCGATTCACAAATATAATTTCTGTAAATTGTTATGTAAATACTTCCAGAACTTGCTGTGAATTTATTTATGCAATTTTCTGAGCAGGGAAAAAGTCTGAATCAGGGAGTTTGTGAACGATGGACCTCAAAACTCTACCCAGTTCATGGAACTCATGCAGAATGGATTAAATACAATCTGAACATCCCTAAGAGAGGGCTTTGTTTCAGCACTGTCCTAAAAAATAAAAACATACCCTCTAGATGAGTAGTCTTCAGTTCAGATTCAGGACCTACTTTTAATCTGAACCTGTAGTAAGGGACCCTTACTTACTTACTTACTTACTTATTTACTTACTTACTTACGTACTTTTAATGTATATGTGTATTTGTCTGCTTGCCTCTTTCTCTCCTCACTCTTATTCTGGGGGCGGAGGAGCCTACAAAACAAACAACCAAAACAGTGATGGTAATGGCTGGGGTGTCTCACTTCTAGCTCCTCACATACCATTTGAAAACCAGTGATCTCAGCAATGTAGTTATTAAATTCAATGTACAGATATGAGAAATGCAAAAAACAAGCAAACAAACCCTGACTGATAAAGCACCTTATTCACTCTCTCCGTATCTTGACATGTTTAGAAGTTTATGTGTATTGGCCATGAGCGTTGCTTTGAATTTTGACATTTCTCAGGCTCATAGTTCTTGCTTTATTAGCATAACCACATCACTTACCTTAACTATCGATCAACATTTCATCTCCCCAATCCTATGAATTTATACTCAGAATTTAGTGCCATCTATTTACTGGAAGAGCTCACAAAGTTAATGTGCTTACAATTGTAGTCATATGATGCTTCCGGATGTCCATGTCTCAGTGATACAGTGACACCATCAGGTCAAGTCAGATTGCCATCTGGCATGATACCTGCTGGTGGTGCCAGTCAATTTAATTTTTTTTCACAACATGGCTTGAGATTGTTATCAGCTGGACTTCCTATCCTTACCTTCCTTTCTCTTGGATTCTCTTCTCACTTACCCTTCCAGCCCTCAGCCTCTATGTTCTCCAGAAACACAGCTTCTGTCACTCTGTCCTTGGAAAAAACACAGTCATTCCTGCCCCTGTGCTGTGAGTTTCTTCCTGATCTTTCACTTCCATCATAACAGCTGCCCAACTTGTTAACATTCTATAGCTGACCCTTCCTTCTTAGCATTCCTGTTGGAGAAAATCAGTCCTTGGTTGAAGTACTCAGCCAAGGATTTTTTTGTTGATTTCTTTGTTGGAATGTGGGATGGGCAAAACCACGCATGGAGGACCAGAATGAATTTCAGGAGTTTGCTAAAACTTGGAGAATTATTTGGGAGGGAGAGTTGCCTTACAGACAAGACAACACAGGATAATTCTCTCTCTCTCTCTCTCTCTCTCTCTTACCTTTCCCCCACCAATATTTGTCACCACTTTGAACAATGGTGGGGCTGCTCAGGCAGCCTGGTGGCATGATCATCTTCATCATGTTACATCATGATGTATTGTTGTTCCTAGGGGCATTGTTGGAAAAGATGATGGCTGTCTCCATCTGCTGTCTTGTCAGTAAGTAACTCCTGCCTGAACAGTTATCAACATTTTGGCACATCCCTGAAACGTGTAGATAGTACCTCCCCACCTTCACAGCCAACCTGGGTGAAATGTTTATAACATGACATAGGGATGAGTGAACCAGCAATTTTTGAGCTTGCCTAAATTCTCCAAAAATCCCTTCAAAGCTTGTTTTGGCTTGCTCTCATGTTTATCTTCTATCTTTTGGGAGCTCATTCATCTAGGAAAAGTGCATGTTGCTGTGCATAATTTTCAAAAGTGCACACTTCCCCACCATTGATTAAAGAGTGAAAATGTGTACTTTTTAAAAAATGTGCATTTCGAAGTGTCCATTTTTTAAAAATATGAATTTTTCAAATGCGATGGCTTATTTGGGAGTTTGCAAACATTTCTTGAAAAAAGAGCTCCTGCTCACCTTTGGGAATGTGAATAGGACATGATTTGCAAATGGAAATAAGTTGTTCTCATACATCTCTAACATGGCAGTGTGTGGAGATGCCATGTGGGAGCTCTATGAACAGATCTCCCAATGTCTTGAATTTTGCATAAAAGATAAGTACCTGTCTTTTCTCCTGACTGAATTTAGGTCAGGAAAACGGCCAAGAGATAAAGGGCTACACATTCCTCTCCCTCAGTATTGCTGTTCCAGTAAAATTTGCAGCCACAGCAGTGGATTTTAAGTGACAATCAAAACATCAGGAGATCTTATCATGGATTGCCTGCATCATATCTGTTTTGGTTTTATAACCATTCAGGCAGGGAAGTAAAATGATGGCAGGCATCCTGATTGACAGAGCAGGATTGGGGGGGGGGGCTACTGTCCTTCACCAGGCAGCTATTGAGGTGGAGTCTGATTTCAAGTCTGATGCATGGAGGGTTGAGTCATAGAATCATAGAACAGTAGGGTTGGAAGGGGCCTATAAGACCAGTGAGTCCAACCCCCTGCTCAATGCAGGAATCCAAGTCAAAGCATCCCTGACAGATGGCTGTCCAGCTTCACCTTGAATGCCTGCAGTGTGGGAGAGCCCACCACCTCCCCAGGTAATTGGTTCCATTGCCGTATTGCTTTAAAAGTCAGGAAGGTTTTCCTGATGTCCAGCTGGAATCTGGCTTCCTGTAACCTGAGCCCATTATTCTGTGTCCTGCATTCTGGGATGATGGAGAAGAGATCCTGGCCTTCCTCCTTGTGACAACCTTTCAAGTACTTGAAGAGCAGTATCCTATCTCCCCTCAGTCTTCTCTTCTCAAGGCTAAGCATGCCCAGTTCTTTCAGTCTCTCCTCACAGAGTCCTTCACAGCTACTATTTACTTGCTCTTGCTTGCTGGGCTAAGAGTCTGTGGAAAGAGGAAGGCATTTAACAATAAAAAAACCACCTGCAGGCATTAAAACCTTTAATCCAAACTCAGGCATTAATCTATGACGTGACTGGCAATTAATATGCTGCAGTTTATGAAACTGTGCTACGTATTTCGATATTTTTGGAGGTTGTTCTCTCCCCCCTGCTACCAGCTATTGTCATCCATGAGCCCTTGTGGCAAGAGAGGAGGAAAGATAGACCTCAAACCAACAGTACCTTAGAACACATGCTCAAGAAGTTATATTTATCATTTGTGAATAATTGACATTGATCTTTATGGTGTGAAGAACTGAAGCATTAAGTATTAAACCTGAATAGAATAAAATGCTTTAGTTACAGAACAGATATATTCCCAAGGGCTGGAACTTCATGGATTTCCCATCACTTGCTAAATAAATACATGATGTCTATCAAATGTTTTGTTGGATCAACATTAGGTGATAAGAAAGTTTTTTGTGCAATTAACAGTCTGTGATAGTGCTAGGGCAAATCTCCCACCCGCAGAAAACCAAACTATTTCTGCCAAACTCAGAAAATAGCTCAGCATATTCCAGGCAGCCCAATTCCCAGCCAACTGAGAATCCAGCATGTCCTTGATTATGTCACTGAAAGACCAAAGTTGCAGGATATATGGAGCTAGGCAGGGCTCTTGTCAAGCATGGGCAACCTCAGGGAGAAGTTGAGGCCCTTTGACTCTATCCGGGGGGGGGGATTGGTGAATCCCAGAACTCCTGCTGCTGCTCCTCTCCCTCTCTTCAACAAGCATGAGTCGGTGGCCATCAGAGTAAGGAGAAAGAGTAGCAGTCATGACCACAGGTACCTGGGAGTTATGGAAAGAGACAAGGGAGAAGACATCAGCAGTGGTGCCTCTGTAATGTGTCACCATGAGTTGGGGAGGGACTATAGTGCAGTAGTCGTGCACATGCTTGGCATGCAGAATGTCCCAGATCCAATCCATGGCATCCCCAGTTAAAAGGATCAAGAACCAGAAGTCCCATTGTTCTGTAGTAAATTGTTCTACAAGGGTTGAGGAAGTAAGCTAGCATACTGAGCAACTTCATCGGTAATAAATAAATCCTTACCATGTAAGTCACAGTAGACAATACTGGGCTAGACAGATGAATGGTCTGACCTGGTATAAGAGAACTCTCTATGTACCCATGGTTCCCTTGCCCTGGGATACAATTGGAGGGCCAGCAGCAGTGGCTGCCACATCACCCACATTCTCACTCTGGCATAGAATGAAAGAGCTGCCAACCAGGTGGTGCAGTAGCAGCTGCTGCTGCTACCACTCACCACCGGCACTCTCGCTTTGGCCAGAGCAAGAGAACCGGTGACCACCAGTGCTGTTCCTCACCACCATTGAAGCAGGTGCCACTGCTTACCTGCTCATCCCACCCTTTCCTTTCATGCCCTATCCCAACCATCCTCAGAGGAAAAGGGCAGGGTCGCAGTGAGGAAGAGGGATCCCATAGGGGTTGTCTTATTTTAGTCTCCTCCCACCCAAATACCTGGACACTGGTCAAAGTTTCTCCATTGGTTGCTTGTGTCACTCAGCAAATGCTGTTTTAGTGAACTACAACACTGCCTTCCCAGGCCACCACTGGCACTGTGGCACTCATGCAGCTGACCAAAGGCCAACGGCTCCTCTTGTGGTGAACTGTCTGCCACAATGGTGTGGGGAGACAAGGTTTTGGGGCCAGCTGCCAAAGCTCATGTTTTGAGATCTCTGGTGTTCCACAGAGATGTCCATATTATTCACATTGTGAAAAAGTTTAATAAGGACTGGTCCTCTGAACCAACCCAATACAATGAATGAATTGTTTATTACGGTCACAGACCAATACAAATTTTTGTAGAAAAGATACACCTAATCAAAAGTAATTAAATAAAACCAATACATTTTAAAATGGGGCCAACATAATTTTTCCTCTTGTTTGCATTGAAATGAGAAAGAACCTAGCAACGTTCCCAGTGACATAGGATGAATCATCCTTCAAGCAGAACATGACCAGCTCTTCAGAAGGGCATCCCGGGAGAGTTCTTAATAAGAGAAAAATCAGCTTCTCTCTGCAGTTTTTATACAGATTGCACTACAGTAATACATGATCAACAGACTTGCACCCATTCCACATGGACACAGATGTTCGTTAAATAATTGGGATGTTATTGAACTGTCCACTTAACAGTGTAGAGGGCAACACACTGAAGTGAGCAAGCATGAATGTTCTCCTGTATTGGGGAACAGTCAATGTATTCAAATAGGAAGTGCCAACAATTCCATATTCTAGAGGATAGTGGGGAACAAGATTTGTCAGCTATAGCTCTCAGACACTGGAAATCTAAATCTACTAACTTAACACAATGAATAGTATTGGACTCTCTCGGTCATTAAATTATTTTAAAATTACATTCAATTTATTGCATGAGAACAGTTAAAGTACAGGTAAGTACATTTATAAAGCATTGTCAGTTCCTGGCTTCACAGGTGGTGAAAATAATACATGGTCCTTTGTGTATTTTCACCATTTGGGCAAAAACATGAATGGTTTTGTGTGCCACATGAAAGCAGTGAAGCCTATAAAAAAAAGGAGAAAGTCTGCTTTGTATTATGGGGAGACATTAAACTGGGCATGTTTTTTACCATATCATAGGTGACACATGATCATATTTTTGCTCTTATTCATAGGACATTTTAATTTGGAGGTTGTTGATGTTTCAGCCAGTGGTTTCCTGTTCCAATATATATATATATATATATATATATATATATATATATATATATATATTGCCAGACCAAAAATGTAAATATGTATATTGGTTGAGTTCTATTTATTTTGATGACAATTTGGCTACTCAAACTGCATCATTTCTATTGCTTTTCCTAAGATTCCTCATCTTTGTGGTTTACTTTTTAAAGTATAAAAGTGTTCATATTCTTTAGGAGGTCCACCAAAATGATTTCATATGTGAGAGATTGTTCTCTAGTGGAAAACAATTTCAAATGCCAGTGTGCATGATAGTTGCATTTGTTGAAGATCCAGTAATCATTTATACAGGTCACTTGTGTGTTCTAGCTGTATTGTTTATTTATTTGTGTGGCTAGTTTTGTTTGTTTGTTTTTTAGAAAAAGCTCTACCACACATTGCCTCATAAATGTTAGGTCACAACAATATAAACAATTTAAACATTAACAATTACATTAAATTAAAACAAGAGCAGGAAGGAGAAGGGGGGAAACAAGACAATCCATTACATGCTGTCAATTAAACAACCTAACTATCATCTTTTAACAATAGTAAACTTGGTGGTGAAAATCAGAGATGGGTGGAAAAATTAAAGGAGAGGGAGAATCAAAGAGAGGTTGAAAAATTAAAGGGGAGGGAGAATCAAAGATGGGTAGAAAAATTAAAGGGGAGGGACAATCAAAGATGGGGTGCCACCAGAGAAAAGGCCTTCATCCTGATGGCCACCAGATGGGGCAGAGCCTCTGAAGAAGATATCAAAGACTGGGCAGATTCATAGGGAAGCAGACAGTTTAGTAACCCTCTGAGGAGGCTGGTGGCTCCAATTTCAATGGGGCTGTGAATCCATTCTGGGTTTCAGTCAGAACCAGCCAGAACTGAAAAGGAGCTGTCTAAGGTGCTAAACCCCAGCCCTGAAATGGTTCAGCACCATGGATTGCTCCTTTAGATTTCTGGTTGGTTCTGACAGAAATGGATGGATTTACAGCCCCACCGAAATCAGAGCCTCCTGCCTCCACTGGTAACCCTGGTCCTGAGATGTTCAAATTTTAGAACCATTATTTGTATTGCAACTGCAAATGAATTGGAAGCCAGTGAAGATCTTTTAATGCTGGTGAAATATACTCAGTTCATCCTCCTCCTGTCAGTAACCTGCCATACCATAAACCAGCTGAAACTTCTGAACAGTTTTGTTTTCAAAGGCAACCCTGTGTACAATGCATTTCAGTAATTTAGCCTGGATATATACCAGAACATGGATAAATATGGCAAGGTAATCTGTATGTGAATGGCCTATTCCAGTGAGGTCTTGTATCATATGTTAGTCTTTCTTAGAGTAGACCCATTGAAATCAATGGGACTTAGCTTACTCATGACTATGTCCCATTCATTTTCTATTCTAAGTAAGAGTAATATTGGATACAATCCTCTGGGTCCGTTGCCTTGTCTCATATGCGTATGTTCATCTTTGTTTCATCCAGATTTCCCTAAATGCCTGGTAATTGAAGTATGCTCCCAGAATGGAGACACAAGGCAGTAAATCAGCTGAATCATGGGCCACAACTTTATTAATTAACATTTCTGATCTACAGCTACTAGTTGTACAACGTAACTAGTTAAAAACACACCCTAAGAAAAGCCCTTTAAGCATGCTTGCTAAAAAGGCAAGCGCTGAGTGATGGCATCTCTTGCTGCATGCCTCTCAGAGGAGGGCATAGGCAGCAATCTGAGATGAGCCAGGAACCAGGAGCCATAGATAGGACAAGCCTCAAGTCAGGTCCAAAGAGGAGTATTATTATTAGTATTAGTATTATTAACATTTCTATACTGTCCAATAGCAGAAGCTCTCTGTGCGGTTTACAAAGATTAAAAGCCAAAGAGTAAGTTGGAACCAAAGGACAAACCAGAAGGCAAGGTGGAGGAGAAAGCCAGAAGTGAGGACTGAAGAACAACCAAGGATACAGAAATAAATAAGACAGAGCTGGAACAGGAAGCCATTTTATATTCCTTCCTGTTCATGGCTAACCAGGGTTGATGGAATCTGTCTAGGGCCAGAGGGTGTTGGACTGGGAGCCAGGAGATGTGGGCTCTAGTCCCCGCTCAGCCATGGAAACTCACTGGGTGACTTTGGGCCAATCACAGACTCTCAGCCCAACCCACCTTACAGGGTTGTTGTGAGAATGAAATGGAGAGGAGGAGGATTATGTACACCGTCTCGGGTTCCTTAGAGAGGTAAAAAGGTGGGATATTAATGCAATACATACATACATACATACATACTAAAGAATTCACTGAGAAATTGTCACCAGCTCACCAAGTAACACAGTTGTTTACAGATCCCACCCGCTTCTGACAATGCCTTGTGCAGGTGACCCCACCCAGGTTCTAAGCATTAGATCAGTGATCTGATGCCTCACCAATGGCCACTATGTCTCTTCTTCCTCAACCTGGCCTGGCCTGCTGGGTGAGAGTGAGACCCATTTATACTGGAAAAGCCCCATGTTAGCTTGACCACAACCAATATGACAGGGCAGAATAGATGCAAAAGCTCCTTTTCTGCAGTCATTTTAGGAATGGGAACCAAACATTTCTCCCACTGGCAACCAGCTTATCCTGCACTTCCAGAACTCATTGGTGAGTGAGACACTGCCATGGCTGAGAAGTGTGGAGGAAGTGTGGCTGCCTTAAATGGCTTCCTTGGAGGAAGCGGCTTAAACCTTAAGTGGCTTAAGCCTTAGGTGGCTTCCTTGGAGGAGGTATGGCTTCCTTAAATGGATACAGTTGCATCTGCCCTTGATTAGCCAAACAGGATGAATGGGATAGTCAGCTCATGCGCCATCCCTCTAAGGCAGGGGTGCAGAACCTTTTTTCAGCCCGAGGTCAAATTTACATTTTGGAGAAACTCTTGGGGGCTGCCTTCCATGGGGGAGGGCAGTGAAGGCAAAAGGGGTGGGCTCAAAATACCCAAAATATCCGCATATGTTAGCTTAAAGAGACGCATTCCAACTTTTTGGAATGGGGAAAGCACAGTACAAAAGCTGGGAAACCATGAAATGAGAGGGGTGGGGCCAAGAAAAGGGGCATGGCCTTCTGGGAAACCCAGGAAGGCCACATTGGGACCCCTCTGAGGGCCAGATTTATCCCCCAGACCTGAGGTTCTGTACTTCTGCTCTATGAGGCGGCAGCAAAATCCCACCCCTGAGGGAGTGCTTTATCCTGAATTAAGGTTGGATGCATGCTTCATTCTTATAGCCAAGAAGAGTGGGAAAAAGTAAGATGGACGTAGCCTTCAAGGAACTTTCCTGCTGCCTTGTTGAATCTGATACTCTTTTGAGTCTGGCAACAACTTTCAGTGGCATTACCGTGTGAGTCTGTTGCAGCAGAAACAACAAAGAGACTTGTGGTACCTTATGCATTAGCAGATTTATTGGAGCACGAGGTTTCATGGTCTAGAGTCCATGAAAACGTACACTTCAATAAAGCTGTAAGTTTTTAAGGGTGCAATCCTATGGCTGCTAGACAGCACTAGACGGCCATAGGACTGGTTGGTTTCCAGGAACAAACCTCGGAGACCACACTCCAAGGTCGGTTCCCAGAGAACCACCTCCCTGCCCCTCTTCTGCCACCTTGTAGGTGGCGTGGATCATCCTCGGGCGCCAGGCTTGTAAGATCAGTGCGGAGCAGTGTAAAAAGGGGCATTCCTGGGGGCTGAGAGTGCGGGGATGGGGAGTGCGGAAGTGCTGCTATGATGCTTCCTATGCATCGTCCGGCCTCTCCACCCTGTGCTCCAACGTCTCGCAGCTAGACAGCTGAAATCGGCCATCAAGCCGTGAATGCAGAGCAGCTGGAGCATGGAGGAGAGGATCCCCTCCACACTCCTCCCACCATGCATTGGAGAGGTGGTTGCCTCTGAGTTCAGAGGCAGCTGCCTATCCTGATAGGATTGCACCCTCCAGTGCTAAAATATTTTGTTGTTGTGAGCATGACTCTCAGTTCGAAGGGGGAAAGCCCAGGCATAGATTCAATGAGCAGCCTTCTATGAAGGAGAATTCTTTTGCTGCCATTTTGCATCAGGAGTGATTGAGTGGTCTAATTATACCAGATGTAAAGTCATGGCAGAACAACCTACCTCGAATAAGCTGATTGGAAAGAGGTGAGATCAGAGCAGCAACGAATCATACAGAAAAGCAGCTTCCTCTTTGTATAGACGACTCGGGGTCCATAGGAGTCTTTAATTAATTCATTTCCCATGGCACACGAAGAGTGCTCTGATAGTCCACTAGTGCAGGGATAGTTAAGGTGCAGACAGCTTCATGTTCCTGGGATTTGGGTGCTCAGGAAAAGTGTTTCATCCTATTCTGCTGTCCTGGCAAATGGTCTTGGGCTTGCAGGCAGACCTTGAGGTCTCACCAGTTTTTCCATATTGCGTCCAACACATTTCATCCATCACACATGTATCCATTTATTGTTTTAGTGTGCCTTTAGGTAAGGGTGAGTTTAAAACCTCAATAAACACATTTCTCAATTCTGCATTCCCAAGGCATCCATGTAACCACCTTGGTAATTTATGGTACTTATGGGGAGAAGAGAGATTTGGACAGTTTGCTCCTCCTGCTGGCTCTGGCAGTCTTTTGAATGATTCCAGCTGTGGGTATTCAGGCAGCCAGTAGGATTCCTGGAAGGCTCTTCCAATCTGCTGTGCCTGCGGCTTGTTGCCAAACTGGCACTGTTGCCTTGCTTTGCTCCGGTGCCAGCTCTTTGGCTAAGGCCATGTGCCACGTATGATTTTGAGTCAATAGGAAGCATACTTGCAGATGATCTCATGAATGCACACTTTGCTCATAGTAGTGGCATATGGAATAAGTTCTTCATATTGGCATAAGCTGGCAATGTATAAGTGATATGAGTCTCTATTTGCAGCCCGGGGTAGTCTCAGTCGACGTTTAAAAGTATAGGAAGAGTGCTCATATGTTTGCCATCTTGAGAAGAGTAGTTAGTGAGGTAACTGGTTTAAGTTTGGCACTTGCAGAAATTGTGATGCAGCTCACCAGCCATATGTTATGACCAGCCATATATTATGGCCTGCCATGTGTTTGAGAAGTTTCCTGGTTTTATTACATGCCTGGGACTACACAAACAGGGGTCTTTTGAAGTACCTGGAGAAACAAGTATACATAATGTTCAGGAACACTCTAGAGTCTAGCTACTAAAGAGAAACTGGAGGGAATCAAAGAGAAAGATGAAATTATTGCAGAATTGATTAGGATAATATAAGGAAGTTGGCCCAATACTGACCTTCATGTGAAATGAAGACTTCAGAGACATCAAAGGCCAAAAGGACATCAAAGACTCTTGGGAAGAATGAATGGTTATTCCGAATTCAATGAGGTCAAGCAGTTTACAGGAAGTTCATAAAAAGTCATTTTTGCAAAATGTTGTGCTAAAGAAGGACAATATTCATGATAATATATTGGCCAAGCATGAGTGTTCAGATGGAAGATCTGGTATTCAGATGCTCCACATGAAATATTAGAAAGGAAAAGCCACAGGGCTGATGACACATTTATTTATTTATTTATTTATTTTCTTAATTGCCCATCTGGCTGATCACCCGGCCACTCTGGGTGATGTACAGCAGTATAAACAGTCTAAAACAGTAAAATTAAACATTAAAACATCATTTTCTAAAAATACTCTAACCCACCTGAAATGCCTGCCTGAACAACCAAGTTTTCCATGTGTGGCAGAAGCTCATTAAAGAGGGGGCATGGTGGAGCTCCCTTGGGAGGGAGTTTCACAGAGTGGGGGCCACCACAGAGAAGGCCCTTTCCCTCATCCTCACCAGTCTAGCTGTCCTGGCTGATGGGACAGAGAGAAGGCCATCCGAGGCTGATCTTGTTGAGCGGCCTGTCTGTTGTTGCTGGAGGTGCTCCTTGAGATAGGCTGGGCTGGAACTGTATATGATTTTAAAGGTCAAAACCAACACCTTGAATTTGGCCCAGAAAACAACTGGTAGACAGTGCAACTCTTTCAGCACCAAAGTGATGTGATCACCCTGGTGGCTGCCTTTAATCAGGTGAGCCACCACGTTCTGCACCAGCTGCAGGTTCCGAACCGTCTTCAAGGGTAACCCCATGTAGAGCACATTACAGTAGTCTAGACAAGAGGAGACCAGGGCATGCACTACCAATAGGTTGGGAAGGTAGAGGTACCGGTGTTGTATGAGATGGAGTTGGTACAGCGCTGTCTGGCTCACAGCTGACACCTGAGCCTCCATGGACAGCTGGGAGTCTAAAATGACACCCAGGCTGTGGACCTGGTCTTTCAAGCCGTACCCCATTCAACACCAGGTCAACAGCCCTCAGCCTCCTCTTGTCTCCCACCAAAAGTACCTCGGTCTTGTCAGGGTTCAGCTTCAGCTTATTTCTCCCCATCCACATCCAGCCACTCACTGTCTCCAGACATTTGGACAGGGATTCTACTGCCAACCTTGGTGAAGATTTGAATGAGAGGTAGAGCTGCATGTAATCCACATATTGATGACACCGCACCCCAAACCTCCTGATGATAGCCCCCAGTGGCTTCACATAGACATTAAATAGCATCAGAGAGAGGATGGAACCCTGTGGCACCCCACAAGTGAGTGGCCACGGGTCCAAAACCTCCTCTTCTAGTGCTACCCTCTGGTACCCACAGGAGAGGAAGGACCGGAACCACCATAATACAATGTCTCCGATGCCCAACCCCTCCAGGCAGTCCAGGAGGACACCGTGGTCAACGGTATCAAAAGCCGCTGAGAGGTCGAGGAGAACAAGGAAGGAGCATTCAACCCTATCCAAAGCCCTCCTCATATCATCCACCAAGGTGACCAAGGCCATTTCTCTCCCATGCCCAGGCCTGAAGCCTGATTGAAATGGACCTAGATAATCAGCTTCTTCCAAGTGTGCCTTCAACTGCATCTAGGGATGTACGAAACCCACTTACCTTTTTGCAGACTCTTTCACGGTGGGGGGGGATGGGGGGAGGCAATCTGGTCCTCCGCCCCGGAATCCTCGACGGCTGGCTCTGCTCTGCGGCCAGGCTACGCAGCAGCTGGCCAGGGCCGTCCGCAGCTGGATTTCTGGCCACGGACGGGCTGCTGCAGATGCAAATGGCGGCCACTGTAGCCGCTGCCATTTGTGTCCAGCCAGGCAGCCGTGATAGGCTACGTAAGAATTTACGTAGCCTATCATGACTAACCCCCCCCAAACCCCAGTGTATGCAAATGACGGCTATGGCCGCCGCCATTTGCATTCCCTATTTTTCACCGATTTATCTTACGTAAATATTTATGTAAGATAAAACAGTGAAAAAAAGGGGAACGCAAATAGCGTAGTGGGCACTATTTGTGTTCCTTCATTTTTCGCCGTTCTATCCTATGTAAATATTTATGTAGGCTAAAATGGCGAATAAAAAAGGAACACAAATAGCGCCCACTACACTATTTGCATTCCCCTCTTTTTTCGCCGTAATAGTCTACATAAATATTTACGTAGACTAAAACGGCGAAAAATAAGGAACGCAAATGGCAGCTGCCGTAGCCGCCGCCATTTGCATACGCCTTTTTTTTTTTTTTAACCCAGACGTGATAGGCTACGCAAGTCTTTACATAGCCTATCGTGTCTGTGTAAAAAAAAAAAAAGACCAGACTGCTAATGGCAGCTGTGGCAGCTGGTCAAAAGACCAGCCGCCACCGCTGCCACCGCTGGAGCCGCCGCCATCTGGAATATCTGCCCCAGGTAAGTCTTGTCCCAGGGGGGATCTGCGGGGAGGGTGGGGGGGGTGGAAGGCCGTTCCGCCATGGATTTCGGGGGGCCGAATGCCAGTGCATTCGGCCTCACTGAAATCCATGGCGGAATTCTCCGCCATCCCTAACTGAATCACCACCACCCTCTCAATTATCTTTCCCAAAATGGCAGATTCAAGACTGGGTGAAAGTTGTTCAAGACTTGGGGATCCAAGGAAGGCTTCTGTAAGAGTGGTCTAATCACTGCCTCCTTGACAGCTGATGGCATCACTCCCTCTTCAAGGGAAGCATTTACCTCTGCCCTGATCCCCCCACCCAATCTCTCTCTGCAGCCCATAATGAACCAAGATGGGTAAGGATCAAGTAAGCAGGTGGTCGGCCTTACAGATGAAAGCACCTTGTCCACTTCATCAGAAGGAAGAAGCTGGAACCGATCCCACAAAACTACAGATGGCATGGGTGCCCAATTCATTCTGGGAATCCGGCAGACCTGATCCTGCCCACACCCCCAAGCCCCGCTTGCCGAGCTCCTTCCCCTGCTCGCCCCCTCTCCATGCTTGGCAAACAGCCTGCACTCACCCCCACAGCCTTGTCGAGCTTCGTGGCCACCATTTTCTGAGAAATAAAACAGTGATCGCAAAAATGCGCAAATTTGCGCAAACGTGAAAATGCACATTTTGCGGATGCGCATATTCACGTATGCGAAAATGTTCATTTTGTGAATGTGCATATTTGTGTATGCATGACAATGCGCATTTTACAAAGAATCCAAATTTTTGTACACACAGTAATGTGTGCCTTCACAAAAATGCGCATTTCACACATGAGAATATGCTCATTCGCAAAAACGCGCATTTTCACACATACAAAAACATGCACATTTTTGTGATCACCATTTTTTTAAAGAAATGGTGCCTGCGGAGCTTGACGAGGCTGCTGGGGTGAGTCCAGGCTGCTTGCCAAGAGTGGGAGGGCCTCAAGCACAGTCTGAGGACTGGTGAGCGGGGGCAGGGGCTGGGCAGGAGTCTGGAGAATCCGGACAGGGGTGAGTTAGCACATCCCTACACAAAACTGGTTTTGCACAGGCTGGCTCTTGCTCGCTAACCGTATCCAGAGCACACGGAATAACACTCCTGATCCAATCAATTTTATCTGCAAAGTGCCTTGCCAAGGCCTCACAGGAGGCCTTAGAATGCTCCAGTGGTTCAGGAGCCACTGGACCGACCAGGCTCTGGACCACTTGGAACAGCCTCCTGGGACAGCAATCTGCGGATGTGAGAGAGGCAGCATAATATTCCTTTTTTTCTGCCTTCATCACCATGTGATAGGCTGAAGATATAGCTCTAGCCTGTGTTTGATCATCTTCAGAGCGAGACTTCCACTACCGGTGCTCTAGCCATCTCACTTCCTGTTTCAGAGCTCCTAACTGTGGATTGAACCATGGTGCCATTCAAACCCTGTTCAGGGGGAGAGGGCATTTCAGAGCCACCTGATCTAATGCCCCAGTGATTGCGGCATTCCACCCACCCACCAGTGTCTTGACCGAGTGGCCGTTTGCATGCTCCAGAGAATCCCCAAGCGCATTCAGGAATCCATTCGGATCTATGAGATGCCTGGGGCAGACCATTTTAATGTGTCCTCCACCCCTGTGGAGGGGTTGTGGAACTGAGAAGTCCAGCATCTCCAGATAGTGATCTGACCATGAGAAGGGAGTGGCAGATATACCCCTGACTTCCAGATCACTCCCCACTTCTCCAGAAACAAACATAAGGTCTAGTGCATGACTGGCTACATGGGTGGGCCATAGCCTCCATGAAGTCCCAAAGTGCCCCCATGAGGATGGCCTCTGACAGTACATTGATGTCCCCAAACACCAATTAGTTAGGGGACTGCACATGCACACCAGAGACCACCTCGAGCACCTTGGCCAGGGAGTAAGTCATGAAGTGGGGTGGGAGGTACATGAGCAGAATCCCCAGACTGCCCTTCAGGTCCAACCTCCAGTACAAGCACTCAGCAACCTTGGTCTCCCAGAGAGGGGGTCTGGTGAAGACCAAGGACTCCCGGTAGATAACAGCCACTCCCCCTCCCCGCTCCCCAGCCCTCGGCTGCTGTGCATAGGAAAATCTGGCTGGGCACATGGCCGCAAGAGTTGGAGCAGTGGCCTCAGCCCGCCAGGTCTCCATAATACATTCCAGGTCTGCACCCTCATCCCAGATCATGTCATGGATGACAGATGTTTTCTGGGTAACAGACCTGGCATTGCAGAGCAGCAAATGAAGGCCAGAAGGTAGAGTCATGCCTCCCCCAGCTATCTTTTGGCTCTGGACAGGCCCGGAACAGGGGACAGATATTACACATCTCACCCTTGTTCCCCTTACCTGGCATGGCCTGCCCCACATAGGCCATAATCCTATACACACTTACTCATGAGCATGTCCTGTTGCACAAAACCCAGTTCAGTTTGGCTTCAGGCCTGGGTCTGGGACTCAGTCAGACACTTTTGGTCACGCTGGTAGATGATTTATGCCAGAAGCTAGAAAGGGGGAGTAGGTCCCTGTAGTTTCTGCTGGATCTCTCAGCAGTGTTCAAGACTATTAACCATGGTATCTTTCTGGACTGCCTGGATGTACTTGGGTAGAACCATCTTACAATGGTTCTGGTCATTCTTCAGGCTTCAGTTTCAGAAGGTGATGTTGCGGGATTCCTGTGTGATGCCTTGGCTATGTGCTGCCACTAGGGATGGACGAAAGTCCCTTACCTGTTCTCGAAGCTTGCTTCGCGGTGGGGGGGAGGCACTTCGGTTCTCCCCCCGAAGTTCATGCGAGGGGGGGGAGGCGCCCTGCCTCACCTGGCCAAAATTCAGGCTGGGGAGCAGGCGTCCCATCCCTCACCGGCGAAATTCAGGCCGGGTAGAAGCACCCTGTCTACCCGGCTGCGAAAAAAAAAGTAAAAAAAGCAAAAACAAAAAACACCCCCGTGATAGGATACGTAACGATTTACATAGCCTATCACGGCTAGATCTCCAAAGTCAGCCGTGATAGGCTACGTTAATCATCACGTAGCCTATCACGGGGTTGTTTTTTGTTTTTTTACTTTCCTTGTAATGGCGGTGGCGGCAGCCGGTTGAAAGACCGGCTGCTGCCCCCGCCCCTGACGAAGACCTGCCGAACCACCGCCAGGACCCGCTGCCGGGAGGGACATTCATCAAAGGTAAGTCCCATCCCGGGGGGGTGGCGGGGGGGGTGGCGGAGAATTTCACCGCCGATTTCGGGGGGCCGAATGCATTGGCACTCGGCCCCCCGAAGTTTCGGGGAGAAATTCTCCCCCAACCCTTGCTGCCACCAATATGCAGACAAGATGCAACTCTATTTCTCCTTTTTAGCTGCCACCATGGAAGCTGTTGATGTTCTGTTGATGTTCTGAACTGGGTGTCTGGAGGTAGTAATGGGCTTGATGTGGATGAATAAACTTAAGCTTAATCCAGACAAGACAGAGGTGCTCCTGGTCACAATGGAGGCAGACTCTGGAATAGGGATTCAGGCTGTTCTGCATGGGAGAGCAGTCCTGAAGGATCAGATTCACAGTTTGGGGATTTGGCAGTGGTGGTCAGGAATGGCTTTGCCCAACTTAGGCCAGCGCACCCATGACAGCACTCCTAAGATGTCAGATCTGGCTACAGTAATGCGTGGCTTAGTCACATTTAGGCTGAGTTGGTGCAAAGAATGCCCCCTTCTGAAGAGTGTTTGGAAACTTCATAGGTCAAGAATATCTTAGTGGGCAATCACCCATGTAATCACATCACACATATCCTACTACAGCTGCACTGGCTGCCAGTGTGTTCCCAGACACAATTCAGAGTACTTGATAATAATTATCTTTAAAGTAATTGGTAATGATCATCTTTAAAGCCTTAAATGGCTGGGGTACAGGATACCTAAAAAATTGCCTCCTTCTGTACCAACCATTCCACTGACTAAGATCACTGTGAGTGATGTGTATGCATTAAGAAGGTGGGGTAGAAATTCTCTTTTAAATAAATAAACCAAGTGGGACGTACTTCTGTGTAAATGTGCATATGATTAAGACATCCTTGAAAGGCCGTGGCAGTGAATTGGATGATACTTGTTTACAGCACAGGTGGGGAATGTGTAGCCCTCCAGGTGATATTGGATTGCAACTCCCCTCACCCCTAACTGTTGGCTATGCTGGCTAGGGGCGATGACAGTTGCAGTCCAGAAACATCTGGATGCCCACATGTTCCCCATCCCTGGTTTATAGAATAACTTGTTCACTGTGGACTAATATGTTTGGCAATTTTGTATTAATGCCAAGATAAGCACAGTAATCAACTTCACTAAATCAATTCTAGCAAGGCATGAGATACATGATGAACTTCTCTCCATCAATGGCCCTCAATATGCATCAGTAGAATTGCTGCATTTTCAGAGTGAAGTTTTAAATATATATCCACAAGCCCAAACTTCCCACAGTCACAAGAATTAGCTGAGAAGACTGTGAAGTATGACACATATATAACCCTATGCTTGTTGAGCTACAGAAACAAACCATGAATGGCAGAAACATCTCCATCCCAGTTATTAATGAGCAGATGACTGAAATCTAATTTTCCAATCACACATGGACCACTCTGAGTAAACATTCAGAAGAGAGATGAAATAGGGGAAAACATTCTGAACTCAAGACTCAAGCAGGGAACACACTACAACAGAAGAGCAACCGTGCTGATGCCTCTGCAGGAAGAAGATGCTGTCAGAAGATGAACCCTGGGAACCAGCAGAAGTAAAGAGAACTGCAGGAACACCATGTTCATCAGAAAGGGAAAACGTACAGTTGGAAGAGAAGACAACGGAGGTACACTGGAAAAAGAACAACAAAAGAATGTATCTCCTGGGGGCAAAGAAGAGAAAGATAGTGTTTTTTCTTCTTGTGGTCTGCACTTTCAAATTTATATTAGATCTTTGGTAGAAGGACAAACTTTGTGGATCACCTTGAAGCTGAATGGAGGAAAGAGACATTGTTTTGACTTCTTAATTTTGAAGTAAGCTAAGGTTCAATGTTAACAGAATAGTTTTTAGGAGTGGACATTTGGGAAGGCATCATGCTGTGGGAAAAGGGAACAAAGATAATTCTTTCTCTCTTATAATACTAAAATCTGAGGTTAACCAATGAAGCTGAATTCTTCAAACACTTTGAAGAGTGTTTGAAGAAGGCATCAACAACAAAAATAAGAACAACAGGTGAATGTAACATATTCAGTAAGCTAGAACTGCACACTCAAGCTACCAGAGAGAGTGATGGAGTTTTCTCCAGAATTTTATAAGTAGAGATCTTGGAGAAATCCACAACAGATTCAAATGAGTGGACCAACAGATTCATTCTGCAGCAGACCAGCTTTTTCAGAGTTGCATAGATTCCATGGACTTGCAGACTAGTTTTGTTTTTTTGTTTTTGGCTTGAGTGGAATTTGTACAAACTCACACTTGGACTAATGCACATTAGTGCTGATGCACACTAATGCTGATGTGCATTTGTGCAAGTGGAATAAAATTCTTGTACATCCCTAAAAAGATCCAGTTCAGTCAATGAGTGGACGACAGAACAAAAGACTCCAGACAATCCATGAAGCACAGATAGAATGGATTTAACAATATTTATACAACTCTAATTATAAGTTCTAGAATGTGGAACAAAATTCTTGCTAAAGCCAAGACTGTGCAGATCTGTGAGAGTCCAAAGACATAATGTGGCAGGTCACAATATATGGCTGGTGTGGCTGTGTTTGGCTCATGTTGTAGGTTGGTAGGTTATTAGTCCAGACCTGGAACGAGGAAAACAAAGGTGTTGTCATCCTTGGCGACATGTATATGAGCTGCAAGCCAATGACTGAATACCATGAGTAGGGATGTATGAAACACAAATACATTTCATCGGTACATTCATTTTCCAGGGAGGAGCTTAATAGAAAAGCTTATTATTCAGAATCTGCCACCATTTTTTTGTGGACTGGAAGCCATTCTTTGCCCATGGAGGGACGTTGGGAGGCCTGTGTGGTCAAGGAGATGAATTATTTCTGGTGCAAAAGGAAGAACCTCTGCATGAGAGCAGCATGCAGAGCATGAGAGTCTGAGAGGCTGAATTTCTGGCAGCCATGATGTGTCTGGCTTGCGTCTCCACTAACTGATAATGACATTGGCCCACTGCAGCTTCAAGAGGCCTGTGCACAAGAGGATAAGGCCTTCCCCACTCATCCCACACTTGGCCGTTGCCAAGCAGTGGCAGCACACTATCATGGCATGTACTATCATGGTACACCCTATCATAGCACGCACTGCCACTAAGACGCCTTGAGTGAGGGCATTCATAGGATATATGTGGATTCAAGTAATTTCCCTCTATGTCTTTGTTCCTTTTTATTTCTTTTTCTTTTTAAAAAGATCCTACATTGCTAAGAAGCAAGTTTCCTTTGAATTTAACACATTCTACTTTGAATTTGCAAAGCAGTTTTCACTCAGTTATCTGGTAAAGTGTTATTTCCAGGATATTAAAGAAAAACAGCTTAAAAAAAAGAGATCAGACTTTTAGCACTTTCATTGAAAGCCACAGACATTTGTGAATTTCCTGTATTTTACATGTGGCTCAGAAGACTGATCATTCAATTCTGTAAACCAAATATAATAATTATGGAAAAAGCTTTAAATGTATTGGTCCGATTGTGATAATCTTAACATAAACATGGGGTGCAACCTTAAAAATAAACCTAGTAGCTTTTAACCTTTTTCAATGTGCAAGTGTATATGTGTCTGTGTGTGTCTCTCTGTGTGTGTATGATATATATTTGTTCATCAACCTGTAATGTCATCTTTGGAATTCTTCCAAAAACTGCATTGTTTCTCAGTAGTACACCTGCTGGGCTTTATTCATCAGTTTAGAGAAAATGTCAGAAATGACATGGAGATTGGTGAAAGGAAAAAATATGATGAATGTAAAACTAAAAATAGTTCACATTAAGGGGGAAAGGAAACCTTGAATCAACTTTTAAATCCCCAGCCTGGCTCTATACCAGCTGCCAGACAAAATGTTTTATATCTGAATTCAAGCTGGCCAAATATCCCCCCCTCCACTTCTGTGAGACCGTTTGTCCCCTGTGAACATGGAAGTGGATGAATAATTTTCATTATCTTATTGTATGAAGTAGCCAAGGGTTTTTTCTTGTTTTTTTTTTCATTCTGCATGGAATTTTATTTTATTTTGAAATAAAGTTATAAAATACTGGCAACAAAGAACATACATAAAAATATAAAAAAGATCACTAAAGAAACTCACTCAGGAAGCTCCAGAGTAAAACACCCTAAGGAAAAGTTTACTATCTAATGAAAGACTGGATATATACATGATAAGTTAAATATAATAAGTCAGAAAAATTAAATAAAAGTACCTGTACTTGAGTGGAATTTGATCAGAGTCTTGAAGGACTTCTGAAAAGGAAATAAATGGAAACCATGGTGCCATAATCTCTTTTTTAACTTTAGGATTCCTTGCTTGCTGCATTTGCTGAGTAGCTTTATACATTAAGAGAGCAATCCTATGTCCCCTAGATAGTGTCGGGGGAGATCGGATTTTTTGGCTTCCCAGCTCTGAGCTCATAAACAGTATTATGAACTTGTTGCTGGGAAACCATGCTCCCCCTCCCTCCCCCTCCCTCCCCCTCCCTGTCATAGCTGGGGTAGAGAGAATTGCAGCTGCCTCTCCATAACACGGAGCACAGACAGGGCGAAAAGGGGGTATTCCCAGGGGTGGGGAGGGGAGGAGAGAGTGGAAGCTGTTTTAGACAGCTTCCTATGTGGTCTCCAGACCCGTTCCCATGCCCTTCCCAAAATTGTGCTTAGATGCCCGAAATCGGCATCTAAGGCAAACTGCAAGTTAGCCAAAGGAATCCTCTCCTCCATGCTTCAGTCGCCCTGCATTGGATAGGCAGTCCAGTCAGAGGAAGTCGGAGGAGACCGTCTGTCTCAATAGGATTGTGCCCTAATGTAGTCTCCCAAATTTAGATGGTTGTTTTGGAGATTACATGCTATGCACAACTTTTTGTATGGTGGTCTTTATGCACGACCTTGCTTTTCTCTCTCTCTCTCTCTGTCTAACCAGAAAGCCTTGCCACAGCTTCAAGTGACACTGTGGCTATGCTGGCCTCATTTGTGGGCAGAATGACATAGCACTATACCCAGAGGCATTCTTGGGGGGGGGGGAAGATGGCTGCCCCAAATGGCCAGTATTTGGTCCAGCACTAATTTGAACTTGCGTCAACCTACCAGTTGAATCAAACAAACCCCTCAGACCTAGAAGCTAACCTTGGGGATGCTGGATTGGAGAACACACATTCCAGGCATTGTATTGGTTCCCAGCCTAGTTTGGACAGTGCATTTGAGTCTCTAAGGGTTGGTTAGCATATGGCCCTAGTGTGTAACATGCCCATTTGCTGGGTATGCAAATAAGCTTTCACCTCACATGCCCTCTATCATTATGTGTTGAACCTTTAATACGAATCAGAGCTTAAACAGATAAACACCTATGCAAGTAGGCCCTTTTATGCATACTGTGAAGAAGGAATGGGCAAGAGGAATGCCCATTGTAGCAAAGACTACAGTGCTATCTGATTGTTTTCCTAGACAAATTATCTACATTTTCTTTTCTTGTATAGAACAATGCTGTGTGATTCAATAAATATATTATTACCTCTTTCTTCTTGCACTCCATACCCTTTCAGATGGTTGTAGACAATCACCATATCACACCCATTTGACAAGACACCCACACATTTATTTCTCTTCAATTTTTAACCTTTAACTCAATCATTTCTTTTACTTTTTTTCTTTTAACTCCCTTCGGTTCCCTAATCTTTTTAATAATTTGGTGTCCAGACCTAAGGCTAATATTCTACATGCAGTTTCAGAAGAACTGTGTGGAGAAGGGCCCACTTCTTTCTGATTTGTCACCTCTCACAGTTCCATCCTAAAGCATCCTGGGATTTAAACATGGTATGGGAGGTGCTACCAATATTGCACCCTTCTGTCTACGTGTTATGTCTTGTCCTGTACTGCGGAAAAGGAATCCATTAGTGATTTGGGGAGAAGGGACTACATTGTGGAACTCTTTGCCTTGGAAGGCATTGACTGAACTTATTTGTTAGCCATCCTGAGTGGTGTGTAATTACCCCAAAGGGGTGTGTGATAGATATAGATAGATATAGACACACACACACACACACACACAAATACACGTCCCTTTATTGGGTGGTATATCTGATTTTTTTTTTTTTTTAATTCAGGATGTACTAACTGAGCCAGTTTCTTACTGAGTATAGCTGAAAGAAAATGCTTTGCTCCAGGGAGACATGCTGCTTTATATCTTGCTAAGCAGATGAATTAACTTGTATCGTGTACCTTAGGATTTATGTCATGTGTGATGAGAGCATCATGAACTTGAAAGGGAATGTGAACTGCTTCATCATCAAAAGCAGATAGCAGGCCTGATTGAAGAAGCACATGAACCATGAGAAGAACATGTGGCACAGGCAAATGTATGGATAAGAAATGCAGGCTGTTGTCATGGGTTTAAGACTTCACTTTCAGTTTGCTTTTAAACTCAGGCATTCAAAGCAAGTTGCACCGCTTTAAAAACAGATTGCAATTAAATTAAAAGCCATGTGTTTTAAGAAAACAACTCAATACCTGCTTAACAGGAAGGCCCAGTGCTCATCAGGATATAATCTCAACACTTATTTCTACGGTGTTTGTGAACAGGTGAGACAATGATAAAGAAGAGAGTACCTTTGAGCATGCCCTTTCTCACTTATGAACACCCAGAACCAATCTCCACATATCTGAAATTAGGAAAGTAGTTCATTAGCTTTTTGGTTATTGGATATGGTCACCACTACCACTACTGCTGCCAATCCACCAGGGATGTCAGAGAATTCCACCACAGATCTCAGTGAGGCCGAATGCCAGTGCATTCGGCCCCCCAAAATCCGTAGTGGAAGGAAGCCCCCCGCCCCACCACCCTGCGAAAGGTGCGCGAAACGGAGCACTTACCTGGTGCCATTTGCGCTGCTTTGCGAATGGCGGCCATGTCTGCGGTCGCCATTCGCTTCACCATTTAGGCTGGGATAGGCTATGTAAATACTTACGTAGCCTATCATGGCTAATGCAGGGACACCTATCGCGGTAAAAAAACAGGGGCGCAAATGGTGTAGTGGCCACCATTTGTGCCCCTGTCTTTCGCCGTGATAGGCTACGTAAATATTTACGTAGCCTATCATGGACAAAAACATGAACGCAAATGGCGGCAGCTGTAGCCGCCACCATTTGCGTCCACAGGCTCCACACGCCTGCAAATGCACCAGGCCGGCAGCTCAGCAGAGTTGCCATGGAGCAGAGCCAGCCGGGTTAGGATTTCGGGGGGAGGTGCGGAGCGCCTCCCCCCAACTGCGAATCACCCCTGGGAAAAGGTAAGTGACTTTCATACATCCCTACAATCCACTGCCATCATGAAAGCCTGTAGGCCAGGGGTGGGCAACTTGTGGCCTTCCAGTTGTTTTGGCCCACACCTCTCATCGGCCCTAGCCAGAATAACCAGTGGTGAGAGCTGATCAAAGTTTTAGCCCAAAATATCTGAAGGGCCACAAGTTGCCCACCCCAGCTGTAGGTTTACATCAGTAGGAAACATAGTTCATTTGTTTTATAAATTTGAGGACCCCAAGGCACCAGCCAATGGTTTCAGGAGAATGATCTAAGCCATCAGAAACTCAACTTTCAATCATTTTTTCACTTGTTGCAAAAGTCCATGGCAACACCAGTGAAGCTTCAGCTCTTCTGAGGACAAGTGGGATGTTTTTGTGGCCAATTGCCAAAGGAACGGGGTCTGTTCTCTTATCAGCCAGTTGCTTGTCTACTGTTATTTGTCTACTGCTGCTTGACCATACTGCTCTACTGCCATGAATTTCATGCACGAATTGCATTCACTAACTCTGTGGGATAAAATTAAGTGCAGATTATCACTAGGGTGGGAGAAAAGCCCATCTCCCCAGTCTTGGAGCCAACAGTGGCTGGCAGCTACAGAGGCATTTGCCATTCAGTCTCAGCGCTCCTCCTCCACCTTCACCCCTTTGCTTGGTTCAGTGAGCAGCTAAGAACATAAGAAGAGCCGGCCATGCTGAATCAGACCAAAAGACCTATCTAGTCCAGCATTCTGCTCATGCAGTGGCAAACCAGCTGCCTATAGGAAGCCCACAGGTAGGACATGAGTGCCATAGCACCCTCTCACACATGGTCCCCAGCAACTGCAGAGGCCTACTGCCTCTGATATTGGAGGTAGCATATAGCCACCAAGACCAGTAGCCACTGATAGTCTTATCCTCCATGAATTTGTCAAATCCCCTTTTTCAATCCATCCAACTTGGTGGCCATCACAACATTCTGAGGTAGGGAATTCCATTGTTTAACTATGTGCTTTGTGGCATAGGAAGCTGCCTTATACTGAGTCCATCTTTGTCCTTTGTCCATCTAGCCCAGTATTATCAACACTGGCTGCCAGGGGTTCTCCAGGGTTTCAGGCAGGATTCTTTCCTCACCCTACCTGGAGAAGCCGGGAATTGAACCTGAGACCTTCTGCATGCAAAGCAGGGGCTCTGTCACACTGAGCTAGTGACAAAGTACTTCCTTATCTGTCCTGAATCTCCACTGTTCAGCTCCATGGGTTGTAGTATTACGAGAGAAGGAGAAAAATATCTCCCTATCCACTTTCTCCACACCACACATAATTTTGTACACCTCTATCATGTCTCACCACACTCACCTTTTTTCTAAACTGAACAGTCCCAGCAGTTGTAACTTTTCCACATGGGGCAGTTGCTCCAGCCACTTGATCCTTTTGGTTACTCTTTTCTGCTCCTTTTCTGACTCTACTTCCTTTTTGAAGTCTGAGGGCTAGAAGTGTACAGAGAATTCCAAATGTTTTCACACTAATTTTAAAACATAAATCACAATGACATAGCAAAATGTAATATAAAACCCATGTTTAAACCCATGTGTTTAAAACATAACAAAACCAAAATAGGAACCCAGATAAAAGCCAGCAGCAGGGCAAAGATCTAAAAATGCACTGATATATGGTGTTTTTTTTTTTTTTTAATGGAAGGGCTTAAAAGCCTGGGGAAAAAGGTCTTCACCTGCCACAAAAAAGACCACAATGTAAATGCCAGGTGAGCCTCTCTGGGGAGGTAATTCCATGAGCAGGGTGCCACCATTGAAAAGGCCCTTCCTTACTAGCCACGTGCCTCACCTCATTCAGCAAGAGCACCTGGAGAAAGGCCTCTGAGGATGATGGATACAGGCAGGCATATATGGAAGGAACTGATCATTCAGGTAACCTGGCCCCAAGCCCTTTAGGACTCTAAACGTTAATGCGAGCACTTTGTATTGGGCCCAGAAATGGACTGGCAGCTAATGCAGATCATAAAGCATCGGCATAATATGAACATATTGGCCTGTCCCCATTAACAATCTCACTACTACCCTATTTTGGTTGAGCTGAAGTTTCTGAACTGTTTTCAAAGGCAGACTCACATATAATGCATTGCAGTAATCCAAACAATGGGCTACCAGACCATGGACAACTGTAGGTAGGCTATCTCTGTCCAGAGAGGATTGTAGTTGGAATATCAGCCTAATCTGATAAAAGGTGCTCCATGCCACCGAGGTATGATATTGGCCATTTTATTCTCAGTTCCTCTTCTAATTATGCCAACATGGAATTTGCCCTTTTCAAAGCACCTATACACAGGGTTAACATTTTAACTGAGCTGCCCACCACAAGCCCAATACCATTTTCTTGGCCAGCTCATATCCCACTAGCATATATGTGAAGTTGCACTTCTTTTTTTTGCCCTAACGTGCATCACTTTACACTTGTTTACACTGAACTGCATTTTCCACTTTATTGCCCATTCTCCCAGCTTGGGGAAATCCTTTTGGAGCTCTTTGGGATCCCTTTTTGTTTTAACCATCCTCAATAATTTAACCATCCTCAAGTGGGTGCCATCAGCAAATGTGGCCACCTCACTGTTATTGTTTATTTGTTCAGTCACTTCCGACTCTTTATGACTTCATGGACCAGCCTACACCAGAGCTTCCTGTCAGCCGTCGCCACCCTCAGCTCCCCCAAGCTCAAGTCTGTCACCTCCAGAATATCATCCATCCATCTTGCCCTTGGTTGGCTCCTCTTCCTTTTGTCTTCCACTTTCCCTAGTATCAGCATCTTCTCCAGGGTATCCTGTCTTCTCATGATGTGGCCAAAGTACTTCAGTTTTGCCTTTAATATCATTCCCTCAAGTGAGCAGTCTGGCTTGATTTCCTGGAGTATGGACTGGTTTGATCTTCTTGCAGTCCAAGGCACTCTCAGAATTTTCCTCCAACACCACAGTTCAAAAGCATCTATCTTCCTTCACTCAGCCTTCCTTATGGTCCAGCTCTCGCAGCCATAAGTTACTATGGGGAATAGAAATACCATTGCTTTCACTATGCGGACCTTTGTTACCAGTGCGATGTCTCTGCTCTTAACTATTTTATCAAGATTTATTATTGCGCTTCTCCCAAGAAGTAAACGTCTTCTCATTTCCTGGCTGCAGTCAGCGTCTGCAGTAATCTTTGCGCCTAGAAGGACAAAGTCTGTCACTTCTTCCACGTTTTCTCCCTCTATTTGCCAGTTGTCAATCAAGCTGGTTGCCATAATCTTGGTTTTTTTGAGGTTTAACCGCAACCCAGCTTTTGCACTTTCTTCTTTCACCTTCGTCATAAGGTTCCTCAGCTCCTGCTCGCTTTCAGCCATCAAAGTGGTATCATCTGCATATCTGAGATTGTTAATGTTTCTTCCAACGATTTTAACTCCAGCCTTGGCTTCATCAAGCCCAGCATGTCGCATGATGTGTTCTGCATACAGGTTGAATAGGTAGGGTGAGAGTATACAACCCTGCCATACTCTTTTCCCAATCTTAAACTAGTCAGTTGTTCCGTGGTCTGTTCTTACCATTGCAACTTGGTCGCTTTACAGATTCCTCAGGAGGCAGACAAGATGACTTGGTATCCCCATACCACCACCAACTTGCCACAATTTGTTATGAATGATCCACACAGTCAACGGCTTTAGAATAGTCAATAAAACAGAAATAGATGTTTTTCTGAACCTCCCTGACTTTCTCCATTATCCAGCAGATATTGGCAATTTGGTCTCTAGTTCCTCGGCTTTTCTAAAGCCAGCTTGTACATCTGGCAATTCTCATTCCATGAATTGCTGGAGTCTACTTTGCAAGATCTTGAGCATTACCTTACTGGCATGTGAAATAAGTGCCACTGTTCGATAGTTTGAGCATTCTTTAGTGTTTCCCTTTTTCGGTATGGGGATATAAGTGGATTTTTTCCAATCTGTTGGGTATTCTTGTGTTTTCCAAATTTGCTGGCATATGGCATGCATCACCTTGACAGCATCATCTTGCAAGATTTTAAACAGTTCAGCTGGGATACCATCGTCTCCTGCTGCCTTGTTATTAGCAATGCTTCTTAAGGCCCATTCAACCTCACTCTTCAGGATGTCTGGCTCTAACTCACTGACCACACTGTCAAAACTATCCCTGATATTATTATCTTTCCTATACAGATCTTCCATATATTCTTGCCACCTTTTCTTGATCTCTTCTGCTTCTGTTAGGTCCTTGTCATCTTTGTTTTTGATCACACCCATTTTTGCCTGGAATTTATCTCTGATGTTTCTAATTTTCTGGAAGAGGTCTCTTGTCCTTATTATTCTATTATCTTCTTCCACTTCTGCGCATTGCTTGTTTAAAAATAATTGCTTATCTCTTCTGGCTAACCTCTGGAATTTTGCATGTAATTGGGCATATCTCCCCCTATCACTGTTGCCTTTTGCTTTCCTTCTTTCTTGGGCTACTTCCAGTGTCTCAGCAGACAGCCATCTTGCCTTTATGGTTTTCTTTTTCTTTGGGACGTTTTTTGTTGCCGCCTCCTGAACAATGTTGCGAACTTCTGTCCATAGTTCTTCCGGGACCCTATCTACTAAATCTAGTCCAATAAATCTCTTCTTTACCTCCACTGCATATTCATTGGGAATATTAGTGAGCTCATATCTAACTGATCTGTGGGTCTTCCCTATTCTTTTTAGTCTGATTCTAAATTGTGCAATAAGAGGTTCGTGATCTGAACTACAGTCAGCTCCAGGTCTTGTTTTTACTGACTGTATAGGTGTCCACCACCTTTGGCTTCAAAGGATGTAGTCAATCTGATTTTGGTGTCGAGCATCTGGTGAAGTCCATGTATAAAGTCATCTTTTAGGTTGTTGGAAGAGCGTGTTTGTTATGCACAGTGAGTTGTCTTGGCAAAATTCTATCAGCCTATGTCCTGCTTCATTTTGTTCTCCCAGACCATGCTTGCCTGTAATTCCAGGTATCGTTTGACTACCCACCTTAGCATTCCAGTCTCCTGTAATGAAAATAACAGTTCTTTTTGGTGTAGGTGCTGCAGATCATCATAGAACTGATCTACTTCTGCTTCTTCAGCATCTGTGGTTGGGGCACATATTTGGATCACTGTGATGTTAAATGGCTTACCCTGAATTCGAATTGAGATAATTCTATCATTTTTTGGATTGTATCCAAGCACTGCTTTAGCCACTTCATTATTAATTATGAAGGCTACTCCATTTCTTCTGTGGTCCTCTTGTCCACACAGTAGTAGATCTGGTGGTTATCTGATGTGAAGTGGCGCATTCCAGTCCATTTCAGGTCACTGACACCCAAAATGCCTATATTTAATCTTGACATCTCCCCAATAACCACATCCAATTTGCCCTGGCTCATAGATCTTACATTCCAGGTTCCTATGGTGTGTTGATCTTTAGAACATCGGATTTGTCGTTCACCACCAGCACCTTTGGCCACTAGCTGTCCTTTCGGCTTTGAGCTAGCTGCGTCATCACATCTGGGGCTAGTTGAACTTATCCTCTGTTCCTTCCCAGTAGCATTTTGACCATCTTCCAACCTGGGAGTCCCATCTTCTGATGGTATACTGACATATCTCTGGTTGTACTGATCCATTAAGTTTTCATGGCAAGAACACTGGGGTGGGTTGCTGTTACCTTCCCCAAGGATCATATTTAGTCTGACTTCTCTGCCATGACCTTCCGATCTTGGGTGTCCCTTCACGGTTTAGCTCATGGCATCATTGAGGTGCTCCAGCTCCAGCACCATGACAAGGTAACCATCTCCTTTGCTGGAGGCCCACCTCACTGCTCACTCCTAATCCCAGATCATTTACCTAGGGAGGTGGTGGGCTCTCCCACCCTGGAGGCATTCAAGATGAGGCTGGACAGCCATCTATCTGGGATGCTCTGACTTGGATTCCTGCATTGAGCAAGAGGCTGCACTCTATGGTCTTGTGGGCTCCTCCCAGCCCTACTATTCTATGATTCTAAGCAAAAAAGCACCGGTGCTGATACAGATGCTATTTGGGGCCTGATACAGATGCTATTTGGGGCCTATTTGGGGCCTGCTGCGCAGCAGCAGGAGCGCAGCAGAAGCAGGTTTGAGCTTCTGCTGGGTGGCGCCACTGCAGCGGCTGCGAGGGCTGCCACCTCCTTTTTGCCTGAGAAGTGAGAGATCAGCATTGGGCTCCGTGTGCAGACCCAGCCTTGACCTGTGCTTTTGGACCCAGACATTGAGAGCAAGCATGAGTGCAGCAGCAGCATTCTCTTATTCTTTCTCTAAAGCCACAGCTGGAGCTCCGAACAGTACCCGAGTGTCACACACTTTGCAAATGGGGACTTCTGAATGCAGGTGACACTGGCAGGTGCCTCATCATGCCAACCTTTGCCACTGGCCATGGCTGGAGTGGAGGTCAGGTTTTGGCATCCCTTTATAGTGTCCTCAATCATACCCCATTGACTTTCTCTCTTACAAGTCTGACCCACAGGCCACCTACACCCGTATCAGCCTGCCCGTACTTTAAGATCAGAAAGGGAGGCCCTCCCTTCTCATTTACCAACCTGTGAGAGCAGTCAGGTGGGTGAACACCTATGAGAGGGCCTTCTCTGCAGTGGCCCCACACCTTTGGAACAAGCTGCCATTGGAGGTCCGCCATGCTCCATCATTGCAGACTTTTAAGAAGGCCTTGAAAATGTATTATTTTGCCTTGGCCTTCTATTGATATGACTGCTACTATTGCTGCTGTTAACACCATTGTTGTTTTTATTGTTGGACTAAAGTAGTCCAAGCAGCATGGACTACTTCAACTTAAAAAAATATTATCTTTTGTAATAATAATAGTGTACAAATTGAGCCATTGCAGACATATGCCTGATCTAACTGCGTAAAGCTAAAGGAAGGAACCATGACAAGAATTGTGCGTACGCAAATTGATGCTGCATGTTTGCTTGTTTGTCTAGGCTGAAAAGTGCAATCTAGGAGTAGAGGCTATGCATGTACAGCCCCAGAAAATCATCAATAGTACCAAACATCTGTTCAGGATGAATGGGGAGACTGAATCCAGCCATTGCCTGCCCACTTCCCAAAGACATGATTGGTGCTATTGTTGACAATCTAGAATGCCATCTCTTGGCTTGGGTTTTCCAATCTGGGAAAATGTTCACCCACTCAGCATTAATTTGTCTGCGTGTTTCCTTTTTCCTGGATCAGGGTGTGTATGCTTGATCAGGTGGCTCACACATTATGTTGGCTAAAAATGCTCGGAGGGATTCCATGTGTGGTTTACAAAAGAATTGGTGGAGCTGGCCTTCAGTGCGTTTTACAGTTAAAATTCAGAGACGTTTCCCAGACTGTTTATGCCATTTCTTGTACAGGAACTTTCAGTTATGTTCTCTTTTGCCTTTCAGTGAATCAAATCTCATCAAGTTTAAAAGATTATACTATTGAAATGGGAAGCTTTGTATATGTATATGTACAGTATACAAACACCACATATGCATAATACATGAGCTTTGTCTCGGGATGTATGAGAATTTCATTTCAGTTTGTGAATCGCTCAGAAATGACCCATTTGCAACCCTGAAAGCGAATGCAAACAGGAGCACGTGTTTTTTGAAAATGTTTGCAAATTCCAGAGCTTGTGTTCACATTCGCAAAATGTCCACTTGAAAAATGTACAACTTCCTCAAAATGTACAACTTTCTTGAAATGCACAACTGTCTCAAAATGCATAACTTCCCCCATTCGAATAAACTAGGCACAAACAAGAACAGGAGCAATCTGAACTGAGATTTGAAGTAAAGTTTGAAGAATTTCAGTGAGCTTGAGCACCCCTGGTTCTCCCTGGCTTTGCCTGTCTCATGGAAAAGTCGGATCTGGATTCTTTAATCGGTTTGATCTTTTTTACCTTCTAAATGCCAAAGCATCCCACAGAATGAACAGCCAAATTTCTCAGCCTTTCCATTATTTCTGAAGCTAAGTTTTAACCAGGCTGTCATCCACTGCATGCTGTATGTCATTTAACACCTATTGCGTAAAAACTGACAAAGAGCACTTTATGTAACTTCACAACAAGAGTATCTTTGCCAACACTTCAGAGCTATTTTGAGTTGATAGGCTGTAATTATCTTACTCCTCCTAGATGTGATAACAGAATAATAAGCTAGAAAGGCCATGGCTTAGCAACACCTGGATTCTAGGAACAACGGTTAGGCTCACATCATCAAACTCACAACTGTTCTGTTTGTTCAGAATCCAGGACATGCTTCCTTTACATGCTGTAAAATTTTTGTGATGATGGTTTCTTCCAAGCTGATGAAAAGATCAGGAACTGAACTCAAAGATAAAATAAATGCTTAAGGCAAATGCAATTTTTTGCTGGCAAGGAAGAAGATGTTCTGTGATCCAGTACAATGGAAATAAATTGTCTTTGATGTCTTTATATGCACCAGCAATAAGTGACTCGAGTGAGGCCATGCAAGTGCTAAACCAGTGCCTGGATTTGATAATGGGCTGGGGGAAGGCCAATAAAATGAAACTGAATCCTGGCAACTTGGAAGCAGTGTGGGTGGATGGCTCTGGAGGTGGTTGCACTCTCCCGTTGGAAGCAGGCTCACAGCTTGAGGATGCTCCTTGATCCAGTTTCGTCCCTGGAAGCCCGGATGTCCTCAGTGGCACAAAGTACTTTTTACTAGCTGCAGCCATTCCTGGTTAGGAGTAGTCAGGCTACAGTGACTGTTATTATTACAATATTACAATATCAATATTACAATCTTTCTTGGTGTCTGTTTAAGATTTTTTATTTGCCAAAACGTTTTGAATGGCAATGTTGCCTCTGGTTGTTCTGTTCAAAAAAAAAAAAAAAACATTAGGAGGGTGTAATGGATTCGAACAATCCCTGAGCAGAAGTGGTCAGCTTCAGTCTGATTCTGTTGTATCCTGAATAGAAGCAGGGTTCCTTATTTATTTATGTTTATTATTACTTTTATATCCCATCTTTCTTCCATTATGGAACTCAAGGTGGCTACATGTGGTTCCCAGGTGGTTTCCCCTCCAAGCACTGACCAGACCCAAACCTGCTTAGCTTCAGCAAGGTTGCTATCTCAAGTGCCTTCAGACTATGCCCTGGGACAGAACTGAACCCAGCCCAGAAAGAGGCTTCATTAGTGACTCATGTTTTAGATACATGCCGGCCTCGCAGACTTCCTGTCTCATGAAATAAATACAAAATAGCACCTTTCTTTTTGGTTTCTTTCAATTTTCTAAATGCTGTAGGGGACGAGGAGACAGAATGGGGGAGTGCGGCTGGGTGACAGGTCTACTTTCTACTATGGGCACTTTTTACCAGCAGCTCCAACCAGCAGGCCAATGGGCATGAGTTATAGGAATTCTTGTTGTTGTTGTTATTTTCATTTTGATACTGCCCCATAGCTGAAGCTCTCTAGGCAGTTTACAACATTTAAAAAAATACAGCAGCATTACAAAAGCACAAGGAAGTCTAAAAAAATTAACACAGAAAAATTAAAGCAATGTAAACAGCTTAATGCGATTTAAGTAAACAATATTTTCCTAACAGACCTGTTCAAAACAGCTGACTTAGATGCCCCATCATATACCATTAAATGCCTGGGAATAGAAGGTGGTCCTTACCTGGCGCTGAAAAAATGACAGTGTCAGCTCCTGGCAGTCCTCAGCGGGGAGAACTCATTAGTCACAGGGGCACCACTAATAAAGTCCTCTCCCATATCACCACCTTCCTAGCCTCCCTTGGAGGTGGAACTCAGGGGGTCTGGGTATGTTCAAGTCAGGAGAGGCATTCCTTGCAGTTTCAAGCCATGTAAGGCTAACTTGTAGTCCAAAACATATGGGGGGCACTGGACTGCCCACCCCTGTGCTAAACCATGATTCAAACGGAAGTGCACAAGTCTTCTCAAATCTCAGGCTCATGCGCTCTCCCCGCTGCCCCTCTGCTCCTCTAGCCCAACCATGAGGAGACTGGAAGTATCTGCTTCATCTTTAAACTAGCCAGAATTTGTTGATATGTCCAAACTGGATGAGAAGACATTGATTAATTTAAGCTATGATTTATTTTTTAAAAAGCCAGACAATAAATCCCGGTTTGATCCTGGCTTGGTGCAATAAATCATATTACAATAAGCAGAGTTTGCCCCAGTTTGGCAAACTATTGTTAGTTTAAAACAGGAAGCAAAAGCTTCCTATCTTGTCCTTGCAGCTCTCCTGGAGGAAGAGAGAAGAGGGGTGAGTCCTTCCTTTATGTGCATCAGCTTCCTCTTGTATATGCCTATGCCTAACATGTGGATGTTTGGGGTGGGGCCAGTAGCTCCACATGACCTAGGGGATGGGGCCCCATTCTGCACAAGATTCTCCTTCACACAATGCACACATGGGGGCTCTAATGAACAGTCATTCAATCTTCTCTGGATTGGGCTTCAACTTGTTTTCTCACATTCAGCCCTTACCTGATTTCAGGCACCTATTCAGGAGGGCCTTGACTGTGCCTCCCCAGAGGGTGACAAGGAGATACAGAGATGGTCTTGCATCTCCAGTTAAATGGACCAGACATTGTTGGGACAAGCTACTGCCTGGGAGTCTGGAGAGCCACTGCCAGTCACAGTAGACAATATTGGGTTAGATGGACTGTTACAAAGCAGCTTCTTAAGTTCCATCCAATGCCAATCCAGACATCCACTTCCAGCAATTCCATGATCAGATTGAATAACATGGAGACAAGATAGAATCTGTCCTGACCCCAACCCCCAGGCATTCCAGTGTGGAGCAGAGGATTCTGATGAGGATGAGGCACAGACTACTTCCTTGGGGACAGGACAGTCAGTGCCTTATTCAGGGTCCTCCCAGTGAGAGAACACAACCCTGCCATTGTCTTCTGGCTCAGAGGACAATGGCAGAACCTTAATCTCTCCACCCTTGCAGAAGTCTCAGGCTACAAAATCAGAGGGTCCTTTAACAGCCCAGTTAGCTCCTCTAGGAAGTGCGAAGCTGACCACACTACAGGTCTTCTCACCCTACATAAGGCTTCAGATGGCTTTAGCTCCTGTTGAGACAACATCTTCCTATTGTCATAGTTAGGGTTGTCCATGGCAGGAAAGTCTGCCTTTTTTGGGCCCAACAGATCCCCATGACAGACCCATCTCAGCTTGCATTTAACAGGTTAACAGTTTAATTTAACAGATAACAGGTTATATGCTTCCAATGGATCCTCTTAGGATAGTCCTAAACTATGTCAAAGATTGTGTGGAAAAGGTGGATGTGGAATTAGTAATTACGGTTTTGACAGTGGCAAAAACTCAATAGCTTTATTTTGGAAAAGGGGTATTGCCCCTCCTCTTTTTTTTTTTTTTTTTTTTAAGGATCTGAGATGTGGCAATAATGATGAAATTAACTTATTATATAAGGACTAGGGAAGAACAAATGTTTGAGGACAGGTTTATTGAAAGATGGAGTGTCTTTGTCATATTTTGTATGATAAATTTAGAGATAATGTTCACCTGTATTTGTTGTTTTCCGTGTTCTGATTTTGTTGTTGCTGAAAGATATGTAAACATGTATTAGGTGAGTCTTTACATTAATTTTTAAATTTGATTTTGTATGATGAAATAAAGTGTGTGTGTGTGTGTGTAAATTTTAGACCTGGGAAATATATAGAGCACTTCCGTGGCTAAAACTCATAATGTGAGTTATGAGTTTCCACTGCTGAGAAAACCATTTTTACCCAAAGCCATCAGCTTATGCTGTAAGATATGCCTTTGGGAATTAAATGAAAAGCATTTTTTCAAACAAATTTTTAATACTAGAAGATATTGTAAATGGGACAATACATATTTCCGATGAACTGCAAGCTGTGTTCAAAGAGAATGGTAATTTTTCTCCAGGATAAAGCTGAGCTCATTTCATATTGACGTCATTGGAAACCTAAGGGGCCAGATAATGTTTGTTGACCTGAAGAGCCTTGCAAAATTCCTGAAATGATGCTTGAAACTTACAAATAACTTTATTTCACAGATCTCTCTGTGAAAAGCGAAGAAATGATATTAAAGAAGATATCCTGGCATGTGTTAGCATTCCACCCTCTCCTTCCTTCTCCCATCCTTGGGACTCAGCTCTTGAACAGTCTAAGGTGAGGCAACTAATGGTGCTGTCAGGACAGGACCTTTGGGGCAAGATATCAAGAGCTCCACTCTGTAGAATGGGCAGGATGGCCCCCAAACACAGCAAGGCTGGCTTACCAAACGTTGAAGTAAGTAAAGTAATACGCATTACCATCTAAAAAGGATATTCCAATGGTGGTGGGGAGGAGACAGAATCTGTGGTGGCTGTACTACAAATTCCTATGCCCTGTTGGGCTTCCACTGACAGAACAGAAGGTAGTGTGTGTGTGTGCGCGTGTGTGCGCGCATGTGGACATTATTTCCTGAGAGGGGATTTTTTGGCCATTTTCTTCTTCTTTTTGAACTTTCTCCTCCCATAGCTTCCAATGGCAGCTGGGGGGGGGGTGAGGGAGGGGGCATAAACTACACCAGCTCCAAGGCAGTGTAGTCTTTCCTCCATTGCAGGGAGGTGTTAGGGACTGTGAAACCTAAAGCCTTCACAGATCCACCTTGGAATGCCTCCCTTTCGTCCTCTCTGTCGCCAGAGTTCTGGCAACAGAGGAGCAACAGTGGTGGACATTTCTGCCACTGCCTGAAGGATCCTTCTGAGGGCAGTCCTCCCTCTCCACATTAAAACCTCCCTCTTGGCAGGTGGAGATAAAGTTCCACTGTATACTGTGGCCCCAGGACACCCTCTCAGGGACTGTAGGATTGGAGCCTTAGTCTAAAATAACCTAATTGTACTACTGGGGTACTAAATGTATTACATTCCCCTCCCCACCCCCCACCCCCGGATCCAGTTTAACTAGGGAAATCTCTAAAATTAAAGAATTTGGAACATACATACCTGTCCTGAGGTCTGTTTCTTTGGTTCACTTGCATATTTTCCCCTCTTCAGTACTACTCCAGATATGTACAAACATTGCAAACGATTTAAAAAAAAACCCTCGATGTGATTATGCATGATTGTATCCAGATCCTGGTGTTTTACTGATACAGACATGCATTTTTGTGCATTGTAAAACACCACACTAAAATAATCTTCACAGTACGTTATGTACTATTTCATCCAGATTATCTTTCTGTGGTGGTTTATCAAGGCTGCACTGCTTCAGGGTGGCAGCTTTTCCAATCTGCCCAAACAGAATTCAGAGTGAGTTACCACACTCTTCTTCATTCCTGTTGCCTTTCTTTTACTCTTGTTGTTGAAATGTTTCATTTGCAGCTCTGCCAAGATGCTTGCCAAAGGACAAAAAAGGATGCTGGTCTTATCTGCTTCTGATGAAGTCAGGCACTACACATTCCTTTTCTGCGTATCAGTAATCAAGTAAAGTTTTCATAGAATTCTTTCAGTAAAATAACCTCTGATGTCCTCATGTATTTTAAAAATAAAAACAAACATTTCTATGTCTTCTGAATGCAGTGCCCTCAAGAGGTACAAATCCTGTTCACCTGCAATACCTCATTGTTGCTCTGCTGCATGAGGTAGCTGCCTCACTCTGCCAAATAGTAGGGCCAGCCCTAATTACGGATGTACAAAAGTCACTTACCTTTTGCGGATTATGTTGATGGTGGGGGGGGGAGGTGTTCTGTCCCTCCCCCCGGAATCCTCGACAGGGGGGGAGGCGCTCCATTCCTCCCCCTCGGAATCCTCCGCGGCCGGCTGTGCTCCGCGGCAGCTCCGCGGAGCAGCCGGCCAGGCCCAGCCAGGCCAGAGCCATCCGCAGCCGGATTTCCAGCCGTGGAGGGCTCTGGGGAAAAAAACAAACAAACCGCGTACGCAAATGGCGGCGGCTATGGACGCCGCCATTTGTGTTCCTTATTTTTGCTGTCTTAATCTACATAAATATTTAAGTAGACTAAGACAGCGAAAATAAGGGGAACGCAAATAGCGTAGTGGATGCTATTTGCATTCCCCTTATTTTCGCCGTCTTAGTCTACGTAAATATTTACGGAGATTAAGACGGCAAAAATAAGGAACGCAAATGGCAGCAGCCGTAGCCGCCGCCTTTTGCATACGCCTTTTTTTTTTATCCAGACATTTTAGGCTACGTAAAAACTTACGTAGCCTATCACGTCTCTGTTAGCAAACAAACAAACAAACAAACTGCAAATGGCGGTGGTGGCAGCTGGTAGGAAGACCTGCCACTGCCGCTGCCGCCGAAGCCGCCGCCGGAGCCGCTGCCGCCCGGAAGATCCGCCCACATACGTCTCGTCCTGGGGGGATCCGCGGGGTGGCAGGGAGGTGGCAGGCCATTCCGCCACAGATTTTGGGGGGCTGAATGCATTGGCATTCGGTCTCACTGAGATCTGTGGCGGAATTCTCTGCCATCCCTAGCCCTAATTAGGGATGTCAGTGAATTTTGCCACGGATCTAAGTGAGGCTCAATGCCAGTGCATTCGGCCCCCCAAAAACCGTGGCGGAACGAAGCCCCCCCGCCCCCCACCCCGTGAAAGGCGCGCGAAACGGGACACTTACCCAGTGCCGTTCGCGCTGCTCTGCGAATGGCGTCCACATCCGTGGCTGCCATTCCTTTCATCACTATAGCCGTGATAGGCTGCGTAAATACTTACACAGCCTATCACGGCTAACGCATTTGCGTCCCTGCGGAAGCTGTGATAGGCTGCATAAGTATTTATGTAACTTATCATGGCAAAAAAAAGGGAATGCAAATGGCGGCGGTTACAGCGGCCGCCATTTGCGTTCCCTTTTTTTTTGGCCATGATAGCCTACGTAAATATTTACGTAACCTATCATGGCAAAAAAAAGGGAACGCAAATGGGGGCCGCCATAGCCGCTGCCATATGCGTTCGCTGTTTTTTCTTTTGCTGTGATAGGCTACATAAATATTTACGTAGCCTATCACGGCAAAATATAGGGACGCAAATGGCGGTGGCTATGGCCGCCGTCATTTGCGTCCTTGCAGGCTGCCCAGCGGCCAGCTGCGGGAGGCCCTGGCTGGCGGCTCTGCGGAACCTCCAAGGAGCGGAGTCAGCCGGAGAGTATTTCGGGGGGAGGGACAGAGCGCCTCCCCCCCCACAAATGTCACCCTTCGAAAAGTGAGTGACTTTCATACATCCCTAGCCTTAATTTCATCCATGACCACAGTGGTCTGAAGGACTGTTTCATGCACGTGTTTTTGAGGCTCTATCATCTCACAGCTGGGTTATATGGTAATATGCATGCCATGGGGATGCTGCTGGAACATAGCAAATGAAAAACATTTGTTACAAATACACCCCCCCCCCCTGAAATCAGCAGAACTTTTCATACCTTCTATCTGCAATGGGAAGTTCCACAATTCTTATGGGAGCAATTGCCAACACATATTTCCCCACATTAACCTGAGGTGATAGAGTTATCAGGTCCAGGGAGGTTTTTACCACCTCAGTCATACAGGTATGAATCAATCAGCCCATCTTCTCAGTTGGTTCAAGGTTCTATCCAATAAAAGCAGCTATCTGAAGTATGACTGAAGAATAAACATTGAATGTACTGTGGCACTAAATCAGTAGGGAGCCAAAACCAGTTTGTGTTTTGTTGTATTGTGTATCTTCTGAAAGCCTAACAGCTTTCAGAAGGTACACAAATAAAAATGCAATGTTTGATTCTTCTTCAGCCTGAAGACTGCCAACATTTTTGGATGGTATCCAGGGGCAATTACTTTGTCTAAAACCATCTCCTTGTTCTATTTTTTTTTTTTAAATTACAAGACTTCACATTCTCAAGTAGAAATCATTAAAACAGATACAAAGTTCAAACGCTGTTTCTAGAATACATTATGCAAAATATCCAATTGGACAATATGACCCTAGTTGGTATATTTTATTATGATTAGAACACATGGCAGTTTGGAGAATGTTTGGGCAATTAACTAAGTGGTAAGGGACACAGAAATAGTGGAACAGGCACTGAGAGGGGAAAGGAAAAAATAGGTCCAGGGATGGGATAGGAACGGGCTGCAAACTTTGCGGTGCAGGGCTGAGCAGTATAATTCTCTGCCAGATCTAAGCCTATTCAGTTATTCCCATACCGAGTACAGAAAACACATGAGGAGAGGAAGGTCTTCAACCCTGCCTTCCCTCCGTTGCCACATTTGTTGCCCTTTAGCCTTGGTTACCAAATATGAAATCTCAATATTCTTTCTTTTTCAGACTATGCCTGCAGACTTGGCATTTGGTTACCAAGGCAAAGCTCATTTACGGCCTGGTACATTGCTAGATTTTAACAGTATTCTCTCTCTCTCTCTCTCTCTCTCTTAACAAGCAGAGATAATTACAAATATGTCCTATATCAAGCCTGATAACTTCTCCTTGTTTACCTTCTAAGGCAAAAGAACCTTGGACAAGGGCAACAGATAAAAAGCATGACTTCTTTATAGGGACATAGAATGGAAGGAAAGAACCCTCTTAAATTGCAATTAGTCAGATAATCTTTTGCAGTTTGAATGGAACATGCAAGTAACCATTATTCCTACGGGCAGATTACTATAAAGCATGTGGCTCCCCCTAATTAAAAGCATGAGCCAGTAGAAAAACAAATCTAAAACTAATAGTTTTGCATGTTCTTAACAGGTTTTTGTTTTGTTTTTTAGCTCGGTCCACAAAACCACTAGAGAAACCAAGTCACACAATAACTCATTACAGAAACCAAAGTCCCATAATGCACGTTAGAGAAATATAATTGTCAAATAATTTTTCTCCCACTTCAGTACAACAAAGATGAATATTTTAGTTTACTTTTTTGTACGCCTGCCTTTGCACATTCTTACTTTGCTTCTATTAGTGATGGGCAAATGCCTCTCAGCTCAATTCAGAATTAGCTTGGTTTTTACAAGATTTCTTGGTGAGTGTTCAAAAAGAGCTGAACTGTTTTCTGAGTGTTCTCTTCTGGATCCTAGTATTAGTTCAGGCCTGCTGACATGTCTCAGTGTAGCTCCGCCTGGAATTTGTAGTTCCCAGCTCCAGCTGGAGTGGAGAGTAAGGATGGACAAATCTGTCAGTTTTTCTTTTTCCCACATTCATTTTTTTAAATCTCAAGTTCTTTCCATCCTTTCTTCTCCAAAAAAATAAACTGTATAAATCTTTACTAGAGCTGTGCAGGGACCCCCCGATCTGACTCGGAAGCCGCTTCGTGGCTTTGGAGGTGGGCCTGATTTGGCTCAGGCTGATTCGGGGGGGGGGGCCCAACCCGACTTGGCCCTGAACCTGAAGCGGGATTCAGATGGCCGAACCCCGCTTCAGCCCCCCCGACGTCCCTGCATGAACCCCCAGCTCCTTACCTGGCCTCCTCCTCTACCATCACTGCCACCTTCTCCTCTGTTGTGCTGCCACTGCCACCTCCTCCTCCTCCGCTGCTACCTCCACTGCCTCCGCCTTCACTACTGCCTTCTCCTCACCGCTGCCGACTTCTCCTCCTCCTCCTCCTCCTCAGCTGCTGCTGCCATCACTGCCGCCAGCTCCTTTAAAAATGTTGACTCCCTGGAATAAGAACCAGTGCGTGTCCAGGGCTCAGGAGCTGGCAACAGCAATGACGGTGGAGGAGGAGGAGGAGAAGGTGGCAGAGAAGGTGGTGGTGGTGGAGAAGGTGGCGGCAGCAGACCCAGCGGTAGCGATAATGCTGGTGGAGGCGGTGGTGATGGAGGTGGTGGCGGTGGCGGGCGGCTCACGGCTCAGGTAAGGACCTGAAGGTGCTGGCATGGCTGGGCTGGGGTTGCCAAAGCTCCAACGCACACCAAGCGCTTTGGAGAGTCCCCGACCTGCTCTGAGTCGCTTCGTTCCCTGGTTCGCTTTGCCTTGGAAGGGGTTCAAAGTTACCCAGAGCAGCCTGCTTCGACTTGGGCTTCAGGCCGAAGTGGTACACAGCCCTAATCTTTACCCATCTGCACTGGCCAAATTGAATAGGTACAGCTATTTCTTGCATGCAAAGGACCATGTTGCACCTGCCTGCCATGTAGCCGTTAAAGATGAGGATCCTGTCAAAAAAAAAACAAGAAAAAGAAAGAGGTGGTGGCCCTAATTCAACACTGCAAACATAGCTGAATACACAGGGATCCAAACGCAGAAGTTTAAGAGCTAAGCACACAAAACCCTCTGTCTGGATGGACAAACCTGTCCGTTTCACGTCCTCTCACATTCCATTTTTTAAAATCACAAGTTCTTCCCAGCCTGTTCATGAAGAAATGTGTGGATTTTGGTAAATTCTCAGCAAAAACAAACAACACCCCCCCCCCCCGCCATCCCTAATGGACAGCCACTTGGAATTTCACTCTCCTGTCTTCTCAAAACAAACATATCCATGAACACAAACAAATTTTATATCTCTATATCTGGATGGGGGGTGGGGATGGGTGATACCAAACAAATGAGAGAACGGACCCAAAAGTGCTGAGAGTCAAAACAGTCTTTCTAGTTTTCCCCTCACTTTTGTTATTTTTTTAAGCAATTGTTTTACAGTGCGTTTTCAACTGCCCCTTTAACTCTTGTCTGTGCAAAAGGCTGAGATTTAAGATTCTAAGGGCACAATCCTATACATGTTTAGATAGAAAAATGTCCTACAACATGCTGGTTGGGGAATGCTGGGAATTATAGGACTTTTTCTGTCTAAACATGCATAGGGTTGTGCTTTCATGGGGCAGTTCCTGAACAACAGCATAGGGCACAGCTCGAGGAAGGTCCCAAGCATGGGGAGTGAGAGAACTGTACAATCCATTGGGATGGATGGATCCCTCATGCTTGGTCTCATTGAAATGGTTGTTATTTTGAGGTTAAGCTCATCCCATCCCATTTCTGCATGACATTGCCATTTTTATTTTAAAATCTATATGGAAATTAGTACTGTTATGGTAAGCATTTTTGTTAATGTACTCATTCATGTATGCATTTTTGTGCACATTTTAAAATGTACACATCCCGCCCCCAACTTTACATTGCGGAAATGCAGTTTTATGCACACTTCTTTTCCTGAATAGATGCATGTGTGCACATCTAATTTGTACATTTTTGTGTGCATTTTTCCCAGGATGAGCTGCATCAGAAAACTTGCAAAAATGTGCATTTTGGAACACAACTTGGACTCAGCTTGCTGAAAGGCTTGGGAGGTGGAACTTAATTCTAAAAAGCCAGACAGAGCAAATTTATGACCCATCCCTAACAATCTCTGAGCTTGTCTGACCAAGCTCAGGGAATTTCTCTGACCTGAATGAGCAAAGGCTTAGGAAGCATCCCCAGTGAAGGGGGCCCCAGAGGGCAGGAGGCTGCTCTGGAGAGCCCCTCTGCCAGCCGCTTTCTCACTGTGGCATTTGCAAATGCCATGGTGGCAGTGTCCAGCATGGCTCTCTAGAGCACCCTCTGGAGGTGGTGGTGGCTAGCCCAATTGATAGTGGTGGTGGGAAATGCACAATTCTCTGCTCCTCCTATTCTGCTGTCTGAGGCAGGGATTCACCCTGCCTCATGGGAGGGCCAGGCTGGTAGTTAGCACAAACCAAAGCAATCATTGCCTACTTTTTGCCAATAAGTTGAAGTCAAAGAAGACAGATTTCTCTGATGCTGTTGATTGATAGCAAGTCACCTCCTCTTTTCACTTTCTCCTGTCTTGGTCTCTGACTCCTGTTTGTTCACATGATGCCTTCCTAAGGATATGTGAGAAATTAATTATATCAGGTTTTTTTTTTTTTTTACAGATTTGCCCTATTCTCAGCCTTTCAGCAAGCCAAGACAGAGCTGCGCTCTAAAATCTGCATTTCTTAGAGCTTCTTAGAGTTCATATCAGGAAAAATACACACCAAAAGTGGGCATCTTTGGGAAACATGCACATAAAAACAGCATTTCAGCAATGTAAAGTACTGGGGAAGGGATGTGTACATTAATGCATACATTAGGAAAAATGCACCCACAAAAGTATGAATTTTCATACAGATTTTTGTTTTTAAAAAATAAGGCTTGTGCAGAAATGGGACGGAACAAATTTGACCTAACATGCACACAACACCAATTTTGGCAAGACCACGATTGACAGATCCATCCTTCCTAATTTCTAGCATCCTGACATACAAATATAAGAAAAGCCTGCTGGAACAGATCAAAGACCCAACTACTCAAGCATTCTGTAGCCTTCCCACAGTAGCCAGCTAGATACAAACAGCTTCAGGCCACAGGGCATAAATGCAATAGCTCCCTGCAGTTTGCTCCTTCCCTGGTAGCTGGTATTCAGAGGCCTCCTGTTGCATTTGAACCTGGGGGTTCCATCTAGGGATGGCGGAGAAATCCACTGTGGATTCAAATCAGGCCAGGTTATCAAGAATACGACCTGCAAAGTCTGCAGCAGACTGACCCCACTCACCTCTGGGTCTGACAGATTTCCCATGGGGTGGCTCTCCTCCATTCTAAACAGTGCTGGGGCAAGAGTGCTCAGGTGCCATCAAGGCTCTTTCTCCCTGCGCTGGCTGTCAAGGGTTTCCTTGACTGCTGGTGTGCAGAAGAATGGTCCTGGATGTCAGGGTTGGATCTGAGCCCATAGAGTCCCAAAGTAGCTCTGATTCTGAGGAGGAGATAAAGTCTGTGGGAGAGGAAACCCCTCAGGATTCAGAGGTGCAGCTGGATGGGGAGCCCCCCTGCTTACATTCCTGGGAGCGATACTGACCCCGGCATGAAAAGGAGGGACAACTTGAGCTTTTAGATGCGAGGCGCAGGCTCAAGCAAGAGTTTGTGGGAGCTGAGCTGAGGCACTCAGCCCATTTGGCTCAACATCAGCAGCTCCACCCCGAGGCCCCATGGGAAAGGGGGAGAATTTCCCCTCCTACTCCTTAAGTTCAGAGACTTGCCGCACTTTTATCCAAATGGAGACCAACTGACGTCCTAACCCCTAGAAACCCCTGGTAGGTTGTTCCTTTGTATTTCCTCTGAGTCTCAGGTGATTAGCAGCTGTAAGCCTCATTAGGGTGAATGGAAATAAAGCTTTGGAAAGCAGCCCTTTTGCCTGACTGTTGATTCTGGCTATTGGAGGGCTCAGAAGACTACAAGGGCATTCTTGACAGTGGCACAGCCAGCCCCCATGGAGAAGTGCCACCCTGTGAAATCTGAAATCCAAATAAGGCTCCAGGGAAATCCATGGGGGCCCAAGCAGCCTGGATTTCCCTGCTGTGGACCGTCCCCCCCCCGAAGTTGCAGGGTTCATACACTCCTAGTTCCATCATGACAACATGGCCAATAGCCCCAGATAGAACCTATTCTTAGTGAATTAGACTAATCCCCTTATTTAAAACTATCTAAGCCAGTGGCCATCACCATCTTGAAACTCCGTAAAGCTAGTTATGTGTTGTGTGAAAAAATACTTTATTTTATCTGTGCCCAATCTACTGCCAGCTAGTTTCACTGGGTGAGAGAAGAAGGGGGAAATCTCCATATTCACTTTCTCCCAACCATGCATAAATTATATGCATGGTTTGAAGCAAATACAGATAATCTCCCCCTTCTCACAACTCTAGAACACATAGCTTAATTTTCATATATCTATATTTCCATGGCTACCTAGCCTTGCTATCGATTGGATCCCTTTAGCCTTGCAGTCAGCAGGGGAAACCCAAAATATGTCTCTTATTTATCCAGATTTGCTGTGATCATTGATAACATCCTGGTCCTTGATCTGTCTTTTTTTGTCCTCATTTAAAAACTTGACTTTGCCAGGGCCAAGTTTTGCATTTTGTTTTTTAATTACAAGGTAGAAGAAACAAAGATTGCAGTTATTATAAATCTTTAGACATATTGCTTTTGACATACAACATGTAATACCTTGAATCTTCGGCGGCATGCCAGACATTTGGCAAAGCCTATCCATTTGTCAGATGTCAAATTTTTGTGGCCGTAAGCAAGAACTTGCAGCATCAGACAGCAACGTGATATGTTAGAAATGCAGACTTCCAGTTTCCTTCTAATACTGAACTTGATGGTAGAATCCAGTGCTGCCCTTGCATGGGCAGCCCAGGCAAGCCGGCGGCGGTGAGGCCAGCCTGGCTGCTGGGGGTGTGTGCATGGCCCCTACCACTGGTGGCTGCAGTGTAGCGCTTCCAGGGGAAAGTGCTGCAAGAAGCGGAAATGCTCATTTCTGGAAGGAGCGCGACCTCATGGTGATGCTTCCCCCTGGAAGCGCTACATCATGACTGCCAGCCTGGGCTGCCCACGGAAGCTGAACACTCTAAAGCAGCAGTGAACATATTTTCATTGGTGAAAAACCAACAGTGAAACATGCTGGGTCCACTCTCAACTTAAAACAACAACAGCAAGAGGAACAACAACTTGGCCATGTGGGATTCCATTTGCTCAGCATCATCTATAAACTGAGTTCCTTGTATTTGTGAAAAGTCAGCACACTGCTTGTATGGCCAAGGAGTATGCCATGCTGGCATGCTAATGTTAAGAACATGAATGGTGTTGGATCAGACCAAAGGCTTATCTAGTCCAGCATTTTGTTCCTACAGTAGCCAACCAGATGCCTATGAGAAAGCCACAAGCATGACACAAATGCAATAGCATCCTTCCCACTTGTGTTCCACAGCTACTGGTATTCAGAGGCATACTACCTCCGATACTGCCTTTTGTTTAAAGAGAGCCCCAAACATTGTAGCCTTTCCTCATCTGGGAGTTGCTCCAGCTGCTTGATCATTTTGGTTGCCCTTTCCTGATTGCACGCACCAGTGTCTAAATTTATACATGATGCTGAACATGTAGAGCTCCATATGAGTAAGGTTTTTTTTTTTTAAAAAAATAAAAATAAAAATCATGCCTTATGTCACATTTAATCTGGGCTATAGTAAACAAAATGTGCAGGATCTGGTGATCTGTGTACTTCAGGGCAAGGCTACACAAGAATCCCACATATAGCCTGAGCAAATGAGTTAAGAATTGTTCCACAGAATTTGGTCTATGGTCTGCTTCCAAAATGTATTGTGGTATGTAAGCGCGTAAAAATATTTCCAGGAAAAGCTGTAAGTCTAGTTGTGATTGATATGGATTCCATCCATTATGCAAAACACTTAGGTCAATGCTACTTGTAATTGGGAGGCTAAAGCACTGCCTTTTGTGTCATGTTTGCTACAAGTAGAGATGGGTGAGAAATTTGCATCATCAAGTTTTTAATGGATTAACACAATTCACACCTCACCTTTCAGCAAGCCAAGATAGAGGTGTCTTCTGAAATCTGTATTTTATGACCTTCCTGATGCAACTCGTCTTGGTGAAAATATGCACACAAATGTGCATATTAGGGAAACTCCAGAGAACATGCCACTGTGTGAACAGAATGCTGGACTAGATGGACCCTTGGTCTGGTCCAGCATTGCTCTTCGTATATTCGTATGTTCATAGAACATGTGCATATTTGGGGAAGGTGCACACAAAACTGCATTTCAGCAATGTAAAGTATTTTGAAAATACATGTACATTTAAAAAATGTGCCCCCCAAATGTGTACATTAGGAAAAAATGTGCACCCCAAAAGTTCAAATTTCCATACTGATTTTTTTAAAGGGATGGAATGAACTGATTCCCCAGTCCTGACAACCATGACCTACCAGGATTGACAGATTTATCCATCTCTAGCTACAAACTATCCTGGATTCATATTTGATTGTGATCAGGAACAGTATTTTCATTCCCTTGGTTTTTTTTTTTTTAGCTTAATGTTAGCATGCAATGAATTGATATGTACCAATTTGATACTAAAGGGCCAAACAATGCACAAATTGCCTCTGCCCACGTCCCCAACTCATTTTCCTTATTCAATTCAGCCAATGGCCTGGCATCAACCTCCAGTATCTGAGGTTCTACTTTAGGAAGATTAACAACAGCTCTGCATTCACTTTTACCTCAGTAAGTAGGGGAAATAGGTTAAAAGAGAGGGGTCCTGGGAACTATTGCAGAACTAAACCATCCATTTCTGATTGGGCTGATACAGGCTCACGAAGGGTCTGGGTGCTCTTTGGTGCTTGTCAAAAGGATATTGTTCATGTACTATTGTTCATGTACAACAGTAATTTCATTGTTAATGCCCCCCCCCCCCTGTAAAATAACCCAACTAAAACAGGCAGTGGAGGGAGTAGAAAAGGGATGTCTGTGTGGATCCTATCTATGAAAAACATCTATATAAATATTTTCTCATTTAAATTGTCCAGAATTTATTTTGGAATAAAAGAGAGACTGGCAGCTTGTCTGCCATCCTACTTGCCAAATCCTTGCATCTTGAAGTTTTAGTTTCTATTTTCCAACAATGAAAAAAAAACTATAAGCAGCACTATAACGTGATGTGACTTGTATAAAATTAATGTCCTTTTAAAAATTGTGATTTGAGACTCCAAGAACTTCACATTAGGAAAATAGCAGCCATAGAGCTTTATTTCAAAATGTTTGAATCAAAAGCAAAAATTGAAGTGGAAATCTGATTGGGGGAATAGGGAAACGATCATCCCCCTGTACCCCGCTAATGTAAGACCCATGCTGTTTTATGCAGAACTCTGTGCTATGAATTTAGTACGTGATGTCAACTCCCAAGGGTGTGTAAACATCTCTGCTGATAAATTTGGCTCAGGAACATCACAATGTCTAACTGAGTTATTGGCATGTTTATTGATACAAGTATCAGGTGACTTTGTCCTAATTGGTGGGTCCCAGCATTCCTAACCACGCTGCTTCCCGAGCAGTGTATCAGACCCAGTTTATCTCATCTGTAACCTTCACATTCTCAGATAAAAGTGACAGGCAGCATGACATCTATAATAATATGCTGACAGCAGCAACACCATTTTAACGCTCTGGTGGTTTACTAGGCTTTTCAAACAAAGGCTTCCTGGACAGAGCAGAACTAGCCAAGTCACTCAGTGTAGTGGGTCTTTTTTTTTTTTTTTTTTACCATTGCTGGGCATTAACCAACCAAGTCTAAGAAATGTAGTCTGATTGATTTCACTTGGACAGACCTGGTTAAGCACGCAAGCGACTGCCTTCCACTGAAATTAATAGGGCATAGAAATGCTTTACATTGACTGATCCATCACCTCTCATAAGAACATTCCCAAAATCTACATCAGGGCCCCTGCTTAGAATACCCTCATCCTCTGAGGTGGGTGAGGGCAAGGAAATGCTCCTCATGGTTTATGGTGCATCACTTGTGGCATAGTGTAGTGGAAACATGGAGCACCGTTGTATTTTGAGGAGTTAGTGGTGCACCAGTTCCCCTACCCATCTCTAGAGTGCCGTTGGGCCTGTCTGTTGAGCTGATGGCAAGGTACTTATGCTGGTTCCCAGGGCTAAGTCTATTGCCGCTATGCTCTAGCTTGTAGATACATCCTCTGGCAAGACGTCAGGGTCAGCCAAGAGCAGAGATGGGAGCTAACTGTGTTGGGCTATCTGCCTGCTCATTGTTGAGGCTGGTTGTTTTCCAGTCTACAAGAATGTATGAAGTCATGTGACCATGTCCAGAACGGGAGGGATCAGGGGGATAGTATATGATTCCCCAGGACCCTCCCAAGGCAGAACCTCACCATAGGCTGAGCAGGTGATAGGAGCCAGGATGTTATGGAGCTGTTTGTCACTGCTCTTATATGACTTGATCTGAAGATAAGAGTACAGGGTTCCCAGAGACTGAAGGAACATATGCTTTATGCTTTGAATGTATTGACTTGCTTTTTCTTGCTTTATTAGCCTATTTTAGCTAAATAAACTTCTTTCCTTCACCCATTGGTGTGTTCATTGCCTCTGAATATCCAAAAAGAACCACTGCCTATTGACAAAACAATTGGCAAAACACATACCCCTCCCTATCTGTTCATCTTTTGTGGCATTTACATGCCAGCTGAAGACATTGCTGTTTTTCTATGTTTTGAACTAACATTTCATTTTACCTTGGTGCTGCTTTAAATTGAACTCTCTGCTGCTGTGTCCTCATTTTTTATGAAATTGTCTTTTTATATTTGTAATTGTATGTTTTATTTGCATTCACATTTTTAACAACAACAACAACATGCTTTAATGTTTATGGCTGTTGTGGAATTTTAAAACCATGATGGCACTCTTATTTTAATGGTTGTTGTAAGTTAATGGAAGCCATGGTTGACAGATGGAGTACAAATAATTCAAATAAATAGGTAGAAATTTGAGTTCTGCAGGCTAAGAAGCTAGATAAATTATTGTAAAAATGATGGGCACCCAGAATTTTCAAGCAAGAAACAGAGAGGAAGGCAGAGGAAAAGGACTGGACTACTGCTTGCTGATGTCACAGTAACTCTTAACTGTACATTAGCATCTCCTTTTCCTTACCGCTTTTCATAGGAGGATGGTGGCATGGAGGTGCTCAGGTGAAAAGTCTCAGATCTCCCAACATTTCCTGTTACCTCCTCCTCCTTCATATTCTCCTGTCCATATCAGTGAAAAACCTCAAGAAGACGGTGAGCAGGCTTGTGTGTAAACATCCAGAACAGAATTATATATCATCCTGTACTTCATTCTTGCTGATTTCTTGACTTTTTTTGGCCTCCAATTATGGCTCCTACAGAGAGTGGGAACAAAAGTTTCTGAATGGGGCACATAAATCTATTTTTATATTATTTATAAATATTTTGTGGCAGCAGGAGAGCCTTTGCAAACTTTCAACACCTCCTCTTATACGTACATCATTCCTTTGCTCAGTGCATTTTAGTTCTGTGTGTTAATCAGTTCATTAGTATGTGGATTTTTAACTGCAGCTAACCTGTGTTTGGTGTGTTTAATGCTTCATGCACAGTCATGGCCACATTCAGACATCACAGTCCCAATCTGCCAAGCCATGTTTCGGAGGGACATGAAACAGCAATGAGCTCAAATAATCCCTCCTGGTCTTTCCCTCTCTTTTCTCACAGTCCATAATAGCATAGTTCCTGGAATCCTTAAACCACAGCTTGCTGTGACATGTGAACTTGCAATGACTTAGAGTCATTCCTCCAAACCAAGATGAAAGTACGTATTGATCCAACCATAGTTAGCTGGTTTGGACATTACAGTAAACTGTGATCTGAGGAAAAAAAAGAGGCATTCTATGAAGCCAAAGAGAAAGCAGAGGAGGGACTGCTCAAGACTGTCATTCATTCTGGATCCTTCCAGCACAACCTTCGGAGGGCTGAGCATGTGGCATCAGAATATAGCCTATGTGTCACAATGGACAAAGGCAATGAGCTTAAGACATTCCCCCAAAGGCATGTTTTGCAGGGTTTAATCTAGTGAAACTGCTGGATAGATTAATTGGTTTCAAAATATGACAGCCAGTGGTATAACAGTAGACTAAGAGTCAACGAGTGGGCAAGTGTTGAGAACCACTCAGAGAGCTTTGGCTATTGGGAGGTATAGACATGTAATAAATAAATGAATAAAATAAATAATAACAATAAAAAGTGGAATAATGTTACATTGCCATCAGTTGCCAGTCTGGGGCCAAGAGAGGAGTTGAGAAAGTGACATGTGATCTGCGGCAATAGAACTTGACTGCAGGCCACTCTAAGGAGTGGGGCTTAAGGTGCTGTCCCACTCTCTTCTCAAAAGACCTCTTTGGTTGTTCTTAGGGATGTTTGAATGTTGTTCCATCTGTCCCACACAAATTCCATGGTTTGCACATAGTGATCTGCTCTGCCGTTCGCAAGCCCACGGAATTTCTCTTTCTTTTTTTCATTCTGAAAATTGTGCCTATACATTCGTGCTGAAGAATGCAAATCCGTGCCCCATTCATGGGTCTGCATAATTTATGTAAGAGATCATGATTTGGGGGTGAGTTTTATGTATTTTTTTTCACTTGGCACCATTTTTTCCCGCCATTTGTGTGCACTGCCGTGGTCTTGTTTTCTTGGACAGAGACTGTGGAAATAATGATTCCAAAGCAAGAAAAGCATATATGATCCAAAGTATGAGGGGGTGGGAATGGGATTTCCCTGTGTAATAATGGATCACCTCACCTCTTGCAGCGGACAATTAATAGAGGAGCTAAAGAAAGACTGAGGATAGTATACAATTCATCTGTTTTAAAAGTATTCTATTCTTATATTTTTTACAGAGCTGTACATATTTACATTTTTTTAAAAAAATGTGTATTTATTATCGTAATATTCTGTGAATTGCATTTGCATGCCATTCTTCACCCAGATTTCTGGATTTTACTACAAATTTATTAACATACATTTCACGACTTTGAAAAATAATTTTTAAAAAGCCACATGCTTGCCAACTCTGCTGGATCTGCCAGCTCCAGTCTGATGTGGAATCCGCGGACTGGACTTGAGGAAATCTGAACCCATTTCAGTTTGTTGCAGATTTCTCTGACATCCCCAGTTGTTCTCCCCACCCATGATTAGACTCATGTTCAGGGGACAGTGGGGATGAGCTCACCATCATGTCCATCTTCATTGTCCTCCATGTGCTGGAGCAATAAGTTCTGCAACGGGGAGTTTCAAGAATGTGGGCTGCTTCTCCACCATGAGACTAGGCCCGGGTGTCACGTCCAAAGCAGCCACCTGGAATAGGGTGTTATCTGAAGGTTTCTCTGCCCTGCTGCTCAAGGTCAGGCTCAGTCCCTCTTAGAATCATAGAATCATAGGATAGTAGGGTTGGAAGGGGCCTACAAGGCCGTCGAGTCCAACCCCCTGTTCAATGCAGGAATCCAAGTCAGAGCATCCCTGATAGATGGCTATCCAGCCTAGTCTTGAATGCCTCCAGTGTGGGAGAGCCCACCACCTCCCTAGGTAATTGGTTCCATTGTCATATTGCTCTAACAAGTCAGGAAGTTTTTCCTGATGTTCAGCCGGAATCTGGCTTCCTGTAACTTGAGCCCATGATTCCGTGTCCTGCACTCTGGGATGATCAAGAAGAGATCCTGGCCTTCTTCTCTGTGACAACCTTTCAAGTACTTGAAGAGCGCTATCATATCTCCCCTCAGTCTTCTCTTCTGAAGGCTAAACATGCCCAGTTCTTTCAGTCTGTCTTCATAGGGCTTAATTGGGAAAGAGATAACAGCCGAGGTTGGTGGGAAGTTCCTGCCTCCTCTGGAACAGGGGTGGTCCACCCTGGGGCCAAGCTGCTGATTGGTCAATGCAAATCTTCCTTGAGTTGCTAGGGCTGGGCCTTAAAACAAGGCTGAGGGAGGGGCATGGTGTCTTCCTTCATCTTGGTTGTTTATGGACCTGCTGTCGGCTGGAAGCTATCCTGGAAGGCCTGTACCTTGGTATGTGGAAGGATGGGCGAGCTAGTTTTGTTATTTGCTAGGGGGTACGGGATGAAGGCTCTTTGTGTATTTGGTGTTTTTCTTAAGTATTTCAGCTTGCAATCCTCTGTACAACCTACCACCTCCAACTCTTCCTATCCCCTTATCCCGTTATAATAAATATTTATCCAACTCCAAGTGGGTGTGAGGCCTTCTGAGTAACTTCATTGCTAATTTCAGTGCTTCTTGGCCAGAGAGGGTGGATACTGGGTGTTTTGGGGGGACTTGAGGCCATGTTTGGCCAGTCCTACCTTGCAGGCTCATTGGGATTAGTTCCAGTGATCCTTCACAGGGAGCCTATTCCAACTAGTGCAGTGCCAAAAATTTCTCCCACATTTTTTTGACCATTCTCATTCAATTTGATAGAAAACAAATTGTATCCAAAAAGAAATTCGAAGGAGAAGAAATTTTGGAGACATTCTCAGGGGTTGGGGTAGGGGTCCTTGTGCTTACCTCACTAATGAGGTGGCCATGTGGTGTGCGTTGCTGTCCTGTTTTTCATTATACAATCATCTCTGTGGAAGCCTGTAGCCTCTTCAGCTTCCTACACTTCAATTAAAGCGATCATGAGGAAGACATGAGGTAATTCCTCCCATGGGGCATTTTCAGTTCAAAAATGGCAGGTGGCCTGGAAGGCTGCAGAGCAATGGACAGATGTGCAATAGAGAGAGGAAACACACACTGCACCCCTAGCCACCTTGCAGTGATTAAGTAAGCTCAAAAACCAAAAGAAATTCAAAATTCTGCCTCAAAACAATGGAAGCCTAAACATAGTTGATACTGGTGCCATTGTAGGAGCACTGCAATAAACCAAAAACCCCTAGAAAAGAAGAAAGAACCTGCGCAACAACCCCTGCCATTAGAGAGCCCTATCTGTGAGACTGTTGGAGAACTTTCCTCCCCTAGGAGAAATTCGGTGAAATCATCCCCTCAATTTCTGTGCCCACAAATAGGCTGGAGAATTTTGAGAGGCCATTTGCGCACAGCTCTAATTCTGACTATGTACACTCCCCATGCAATTTTGGACCCTGGAAGATAAGTGTTCTAAATTGTGCAGAGAGCCGTCCCATGTAGAGATGGCAATTTACTGCACACATTAATCTGGCTTTGAAACTGGCAATGTGGAGATACTGGAGGGGGAGGGGCCAATGGGCTCATTCCTGCTCTCCCCCTCATATGATGCTAATCACATGGTGGAAGAGAATGACTGAAGAGGGCTAAAGTGGTGTCCAGGAGAACTAGACATGGGCAATGGACCATTCTCAGTGAAGAGAACTGCCTGTGTGGTAAAGGTTCTTTTATCCCCTCCCCAGATTGTTCCAACCTGAGATATTGGATATTATTACAAAGTTGTTTTCTGTCTCCACTAGAGAGCCCATTCCCTGATGAAGCTGGACCGTCTCTAGATCTAGAGTTTGTATGCGGAGAGTAGGAGTGCAAATTAAGGATAGGTGGGAGTGGGACCTTTGGGACCAAGCATTGTCCCCCAGTCCCAGTTATATGCATAAGGTTTGTCTTTCTTACCCTTCTCACATCATAATCTCTTTATTAACCCTGAGGATCTTTAACATCAGTTTTAACTATTGACTAATCAATTAAAAGCAGGCTCATTTTAGTTTGCCAACCAATACACACCTAAGTGTTTCATAATATGTATTTCATACTTAACCAGGGGTGTCTGGACTCTGCAAGCAACCCAAGTGGTCAATAGGGGCAGCAATATATTTAGGGACCCAATGAAGCCGAGCACAATTAAAGTGGGGACCCCCGGGATCCCTTGCAGTGATCGAGGGTTTGCTGGACTGCAGTCCTCAGATGACACACAGTCAGGCACTATTCCAGAGTTGAAGGACCCTCTGCAATACAGCAAGGGATTTGAATTGCATGGTGCATCCACATGGGGGAGCACTAAGTCTTGGCCCAGCCATGTACTGACTAGGGAGGTCAGAGAATTCTGCCACGGATTCCAGTGAGGCCAGATTCATTAGAATCTGGCCCCCCGGAGTCCGTGGTGGAACAGCCTCCCGCCCCCTGCCACCCCCCAAAATCCCCCCATGATGGAACTTACCTGGGGCGGATGAGGTGGTGGCTCCAGCGGCGGCAGCGGCTCAAGCAATGGCTCTGGCAGCAGTGGCTGGTCTCCCGGCTGGCCGTGGCTGGGCTGCTGCGGCCGCCATTTGTATCCTTGCAGCCGTGATAGGCTACATAAGTATTTACGTAGCCTATCACAGCAAAGAGCAGGGACGCAAATGGCGTGGCGCCTCCCCCCCACCATGGATGCCCCTGCGCGGAGCCAGGTAAGGGATTTGTACATCCCTAGCACTGACTTTGGAAGTTGCTTAAAAATCAGCAATTAGCTACTAGAATCTTGTAGTATACTACTACTTGTAACACCGTGGATATAGCTTTTGATTAATGGCTCCCAGCAGGCTTGATATTGCTCAAGGTTAAACAAGCAAATGCTTCTGAAGAGATTAGCCAAAACTGAATATTTACTCAGTGAGATGTAGATAGTCCACTCCACATAATTAAGAATTATAGAGTAATCAATTCTGTAATCCTTCATGTAGTTCTTACAGCTTGAGCCAAGTGTTACTTACATTATGCCACTCTCTTTAAAAAATGGTGTGCATGTTTCCATAGAATTTCACCAGTCTTAAAAGAAATCTAGTGGCTGGCACTTCATTTTCATGCCCAATTGAAGGAGCTACTTTGACAGTTCAGGCCCTAAATCAGGGTGTATGATTTGTGGCCTTCCCAGTGTTTTGACCAACAACTCCCATCTTCCTCACTTTTGGCTATGCTGGCTAGGGCTGATGGGAGTTACAGCCAAACAACATCTGGAGGACCACAAGTTGCCCACCCCTGCCCTTAATGGCTGGGTTCTCAGGGACCTAACAGAAGGCCTATCTTCATATCAACATGCCTGCATGTCCCATGCCAATACTTCTCTTCAGATTCCCCCACTGTCACAAGCAGTTTGCAGTTAGGGATGTCAGAGAATTCTACAATGGATCTCGGTGAGGCTGAATGCCAGTGCCCGCCGCCCCCACCCCACGAAAGGCGCGCAAAATGGAGCACTTACCTGCTCCCATCCGCACTGCTGTGCGAATGGCGGCCGTCCTGCGGCTGCCATTCATGTCTTCCTCTTCAGCCATGATAGGCTACGTAAATACTTACGTAGCCTATCATGGCTAACGCAGGGACACCATTTGTGTCCCTGCAGACGTCGTGATAGGCTACATAAGTATTTACATAGCCTATCACGGCGGGGGGGGGGAACCCCAGCATACGCAAATGGTGGTGGCTACCGCCATTTGCATACACTGGGATTTCCCCCCCCCCTGCCGTGATAGGCTACGTAAGTATACGTAGCCTATCACGGCAGGGGGACCCCCCCAAAAAAAATTACCAACAACCTCACCAATGCTTCAATTTCCTAGCAATACAATATTCTGATGAGGACACCACAATAACAAAAAGAGAAGAAAAAAGAGAAAAAAATAAAGGGAAAAAGGAGTAGGAAAGGAAGCGAAGAAAAAAGAAGAAAATTCCTTTCCCCTCGCTCCCCCCCCCCCACCGAATTGAATTTAAGCTCCAACACCCCTTGGTCTCCAATGTCATTCTATTTTAAAGACTATATTTATAACCTTAACAATCTTACAATTTAGTATACAACCTTACATTTCTATATCATATCATCAATCTTATATCAAAAAGGAGGCCTAGAATTCATTCCCAAAAGAAAAGCCTAGTATTATTAGTGTGTGTGTGTGTGTGCGTGTGTGTGTGTGTGTGTGTGTGTGTGTGTATATATATATATATATATATATATATATAATATTCATAGAATCATAGAATAGTAGGGTTGGAAGGGGCCTACAAGGCCATCAAGTCCAACCCCCAATATCGAATCCAATATTATATAACAATAAAACTTAATATAAACCTTCAACATTCAGTAATATATTTTATACTAGATATATTATCTATTTTAAAATAAAAGCAAGAAAAAGTAAGAAATGAAAGAAAGTAAGCAAATATATATATAATCATTTATCTTCTGAGTTAGCCTGGATCAAATAGACTAAATAGAAACAATTAACATAGCTTGTTTAAAGATTCCAATTCATGAGGTTGGAAAACAAAACAAAGTTCTCGCTTTTTTACGTTCAGCCAAGCCTCCGCCATTTCATGATTTTGAAACTTCTTTATCTGATCTTCTGCAGGAATTATTTCTGAGTAAACATGTGTAGGATCATGCTGCACAACAGATGTTACTTTGATTCACTCACTCATTAATGTTGGACTTTCTCTATCAGGGCAACCAGCAGCCCCAGGGATGCATCTGGGCCTTGGCCTAATTTCAAAAGCCCTCTGGAAGTGATCAGTTCAGAGCTCTGGCAAGAATGATCTGTCTCTTTATCGGAAGCCCACTGTGTGGGGTGGAAGAGAGAAAGAAGGGAGTGTCAGAAATTGAGAGAGAGAGAGAGAGAGAGAGCGAGAGAGAGAGAAGGGTGTGTGTCAAAAACTGAGAGAGGTGGGTGGTGTTGGCAGAAATTGAGAGAGACAGAGAGAAGGGGATGGCAGAAAAAGAGAGAGAGAGATAGAGCAGAGGGGGCAGAAAGAGAGAAAAGGGGTGAGCCCACACACTTTTGGTTCTGACATGCCCAATCACAGCATGTGGTTCCTGGCAGATTACCCCTGAGGGAATGTGGCCCTCCACAGAGAACAGGCTACCTACCAGTTCTCTATACATGCTCTAAAGTGAACCTGAAAATACACCAAAGATCATTTAAGTCTTTGCATTTTAAAACAATTTATTTTATACTCATTGAGAAATGAATGTGCCCAGGATGATGATGATGATTGAGTTCTATGTCATTTTGCATTGTAACTTTTTGGAAGCATTGCTTTTTTTTTTTACAAAAAAGATCTACAGCTTAAACGTAGGTTAGTTGTACATGACAGTTTCAAAACATTACAAATTAAGCTGAATCTCGCAGTGCCACAGAAATGTGAAACAGGCACAAGCCACTAACCACTAACACTCTGGAACACGCCCGCCGGACTTGGCTGTGCTGCTCCGGGAGAACTGGGTTGAGGATTGTTGTAACCACATCTCTCTCTTGTCTTGTAATCGGGGGCAGCCACAACGTGCCCTGAGCTGCAGACATTCCTAAAGAGCAAAAGGCAAGAGATGTACATGTTGCATGCTGGGAAACTCTGTGTAATTCATCAGCAAGGTGAATAGATTAGCCCAAGTCTGAGGCCACAATTCACAGGCCTATTTTAGGCACACCAAGGGACTTACCTCTGCCAAGGAGGATTTATTCTGTCTTTTCTTTCGGCATTATCCCCCGCTTCCTGAAGTCACATCACAAAAGTCTTGTGAAATCCCCCCCCCATTAAAAAAAAAGTATGTTTGGCATGCAGAGCTCAATGGAATGGTGAGAGAGAGCCTTGCTATCCTGCAAGTAGATCTCTGGACAATGTTTGTGTGGCATGTTTAATACAGGGTTGATTTCAGACTGACTTACCAGGGACTTCTTGCAACTGGAACTAATAAGTCCAGGCCATGGGGGCAGCAATGCATTTTGCTCCTCCACAGATTTAATCTCACCCTCCTGGGACTTTTTGGCATCCTTTGTCCCCCCACCGCCCATGCCAAAAATGAATACTAAGAGGTTATCTACAAAGAAATTGTCTTTGAGGAGTGACACTGACTCTCTACATGTGTACTTGCTACATCAGAGAAATGAGAGATCCAGTGTGGCATAGTGGTTAGACTGTTGGACTCGGACCAGGGGAACTCATGTTCTAGTCCCCACTTTGCTATGGAGCTCGCTGGGTGACTTTGGGCCAGTCATTGACTCTCAGCCTAATCTACCTCATAGAGTGGTTGTGAAAATAAAATGGAGAGGAGGAGGGCCATGTATGCCGCCTTGGGCTCCTTGGAGGAAAAAAGGCAGGATATAATAAATAAATAAATAAATAAATAAATAAGATTACTCAGTATATTAGTCATCTACTCAGGTTTCGTGTCATTTTATCGTGCATACACACTGCCTTCCTTTAATATTCTAAATTAATTTGGCACCTGGCCTTGACTTCCTTCTTGTATCACCCACACTGCCCAGACCACTGAGTTACACTACAGCAGCCTCCTCCAAGATGGCGCCCTGCAGACGTTTTCAACAGCAATGCCCACCAGCCCCAGCAGCCTAGCCAGGGTCCAAGATGATGGGATTGGCAATCCAAAATACCTGGAGGGCACCATGTTAGGTAAGGCTGCACGACAGGCTTTACTTTGATGGAAGGATGCTTGACCTGTGGAGAATGGAACCTTAGCTGATGGTCCCCCATTCCCAGATATATGTCATAGGAACCTCATTCACCCCAACTTAAGCTGATCAGGAGTGTGTGGTGTCAGTCAGGAGGAGGAGAAGTAGTAGTAGTAGTAGTAGTAGTGGAGGGCACATTGCTCCTGATCTACCCTACAGAGCTGGGGTGGAATGGTGGTCCCTCACAGAGGCAGTTCCTAAAAGAATTGGCATAACAAACAGACTAAATCTTTATGAGCACAGCACCCTACTGTTACCGAGTGCTTGTCATAAATTTGATCCTTATAATATAATATTTTAGAGCCAAAGCATATGGCTAAATGGTTTGGGAACCACAGTACTAGGATTTAAGCTGATTTAGCCCAAATGAAGTCAAGGGAGTAAACTGGATTAAATGTAAAGTACTCTGGCTCAACAGGTTTATTGATTAGGCTGATTCAATTAGGGTTTGAGTTGAGTTTGCAATTACCTAGTATTGGGAGTGTGTTATAAACTGAGGTATTACTGCTGCTTTTATTGAATGGCTTACCGACCCTGGAAAAAATAATACCCTCCTTTCCCAAAACTCCAAGAGGACTCATGGCTATTAATTCTGTTATAGAAAATAAAGCATAACAATATGTCATGAAGAAACTATTTGTAAGGTTACATTGGGTTGCGGTCTCGGTGGGATACTTTGGAACTGTGTGTCCTAGATGCAAGTTCTCAGTTTATTTTATGTGAATTTGAAAAGAAAAAGAAAAAAGCATCTGCATTAGAGTGTGAGGACAACTGCGTCAAAGCTGAGCATATTGGTAGCAAGATATGGTAGCTCTAATTACATACCTAAATTGTAAACACTATTTATTGTAGGAGAAGAAAAAGGAAATGTGACATATAGGATAGTTCACTGTCTCATACCTGGAGATATACAAGGTGTATCTTGTCAGACACTGGGAGACTAGTTCAGCCTTCCTCAGCCTGGTGTCCTCCAGACATTTTGGACTACATAAATAAAAACAGGTGCACTGAAGGACATATGTGAATTTCATTTATGTTCACAAATCATGTAAACATGTCCCTTTCACAATCCTGAACATGAATGGGAGTGCATGTTCCTCAGAAATGTCTGCAAATTCCCGAACTTGCATTCACATTCAAACGATGCACATTTCCCCCACCCCACCCCAAATGCACATTTTCATGCTTTACTTTATGGGGGGAAAGTGCACATTTGGATATATTATTTTAAAAATCTGTATTTTTCCCATTCAAAATTTTGTTTCTATCACAAAAATTGCTTGTTCACCCATCCTGAGGTGCACTGGAGAGAAAAAGCTCAGAGAGAATACAGTGTTTGATGAGGCAATAGAGAGGCATGGCTCATAACCTGGAGGTTGGGCGGTGAGCTGTGAACATTTGGAACAGAGTAAAAGAAGAAATGGCTACAGAATAGGGATGTCAGAGAATTCCACAACGGATCTCAGTGAGGCCGAATGCCAGTGCATTCGGCCCCCCGAACTCTGTGGCGGAATGGCCTGCCACCCCCTTGCCCCCCACGGATCCCCCCCAGGACAAGACTCTCCTGGGGCGGATCTTCCGGGCGGCGGTAGCTCCGGCGGCGGCTCCGGCGGCGGCTTTGGCAGCGGCGGCCGGTCTTCCAACCAGCTGCCGCCACCGCCATTTCCAGGCGTGTGTAAAAAAAAAAAAAAAAAAAAGACATGATAGGCTACGTAAAGATTTACGTAGCCTATCATGGCTAGGTTAAAAGAAAAAGAAAAAAAAAGACGTGATAGGCTGTGTCATCTTTATGTAGCCTATCATGGTTGGGTGGGTTTAAAACAAAACAAAACCGTGTACACAAATGGCGGCGGCTACGGCCGCTGCCATTTGTGTTCCTTCCTTTTACCATCTTAATCTACGTAAATATTTACGTAGACTATGACCGTGAAAATAAAGGGGAATGCAAATAGCGTAGCAGGCGCTATTTGCGTCCCCTTTTGATTCGCCATTTTAGCCTACGTAAAGATTTACGTAGGCTAAAACGGTGAATGAAAAAGGGACGCAAATAGTGCCCGCTACGCTATTTGTGTTCCCCTTTATTTTCGCCGCCATAGTCTATGTAAATATTTACGTAGATTAAGACGGCCAAAAAGAAGGAACGCAAATGGCGGCGGCCATAGCTGCCGCCATTTGCGTACGTGTTTTTTTTTTTTTTAACCTACCCAGAGCCCTCCGCGGCCGGAAATCTGGCTGCGGACGGCTCTGGCCTGGCTGGGCCGGGCCTGGCCGGCTGCTCCATGGAGCTGCCGCGGAGCACAGCTGGCTTTTCGAGGATTCCGGGGGGAGGGATGGAACGCCTCCCCCCCATCACATTAATCTGTGAAAGGTAAGTCACTTTTGTACATCCCTACTACAGAATCGTTGTGGAGCCATCTCTATTTATTTCCTCTGCCCTAGACAAAAACCAACAGCAGTATTTGGGGGACAGAGACGAGGTGCAAATAAATGTGTTTGGAGCAGGACTATGGAGGCCAGACAGCTTTTACATGAAAGCCTTGGAAGTTAACCCTTATTTTGCAGCAGCAACACATTTGCTGCTACAAGGCAGGTGTTAGCACTTCTGCTTGTGTCTCTATGCATGTTTGAAATCTACTCCTCAGAATATGCCCTTCTGAAGCACAAATGAAAGGGAGAGTTTAGCTGAAGTGCTAGGGAGATTTCTCTCCAATGTTCCCTATTCTGCTGGAGGACAGGCTGCTGTTGGTCTAGTGAAACCAGCCCAGAAACTGGCATGTTTGCTGAAATGCACAGGAATGCAGCATGTGTAACTTCAGGAACATCATCTCGGTACTGGAGTGCCCTTGTATGATACCCAGTAGGGAGGAGTAGAGATGAGGTTGGAGCTTTTCAAGAAAAAGGGTTTTCATTGATAAAGTAAAACAGAAGGAAATTTATGGGTTAATTGATGAAGACTGTCCCAGAGAAAGGATGGCAGAAAAGGAATGAGACCTGACGGCCATTAGCCAAAGGAAGCTGCACAGTGATGCTTCAACGTTTTGGGGAAAGGGAGTGGGTTGAAGTGGTGGAGGATAGCAAGAGGGAGAGAGAAAGGAAGAGCTATATTTTTCCTTCCTTATGATTTGTGTGAGAACCACATCAAAGAGAGGAGGAACAAGGCTCCTTAGTGTCAGGGTAAATGAATCCAAAGGGAGGCATTAGGTGCAGAATTTCCCTGGTCACATCAGGGCTTTACCAAGCAGACACCACACCATTGTATGTGGCTGTGCAGAATGGGGCACATAGAGATGGGAGTTCCAGAGACAGTCAGGCTGCATTTACCCCAGCAAGTCCTCTTCTGGAATCATCTTATGTTCGAAGGTGCAGGAACCAGCACCAAGCCAGGTACTCTGAAGGATAGTCTCTGCTTTGGAAACAACACTGAGTTGGCACTTAATCCCATTCAAGCCACAAAACAGCTTCAAATAAATGTTGGAGGGGGATGTCAAGGGACTGGTACACTTGTCCACATGTGGTGGCTGTGTCCTCTAGTAGAGGCATTTTGGGGCAAAGTCTTCAAACAAATTAACAATGTGACGACACAAAACAGTACTTGCAATTAAATGTCCATTGTAGCCCACCCAGAATAGATCATCTGTCCTAACTACAGCAGGCTACAATGTCTATTGAACTTGACTAAGCTAATTCAAGTAAAAAAGAAAGATGCGGGGGGGGGGGTAAGTTGAGAGTTGAAGGTGGTACGAGAGACCAGTCATTTATCATGGTGTGCACACTCATTTGTTTATTTATTTTCCCCCTGCTATCATGTTTGGTCACACAGGATTTTTAGGGATAGTGGGACAAAAAATCAGTATGTGCATCATGGGCACTGATGGCTCAATCATGTGACCAAACAATATGCTTCATCACCCCAAGAATACAAACTCTGCAGTGCAAACATATACCAGTCTACTCAGAAGTAAGCCCCATTGTGTTCAATGAGGTTTATACCCAGGCGAATAGGTGTAGGACTACAGTCTTAGGGCACAATCCAAAATCTGGCCAATGACCAGCTGAGGGACCATTGGATTTGACATAACTGCTGCTCTGCTGGTGAGAAGGGGCAGCCGCAGGACTTACATTTCTACCCCCCCCCCCCCCGCCAAAGCTCTGCAGACACAGATGTTGTGCTGGTGGTGGTGGGGGAAACAGAACATGTTGGGGGGGGGGGCTGAGGAGATGCAGAATGCTCTCTTATTCCTCTAACATGCCCCCAAAGGAGCCCTAAGCTATGTCAACCTCAGAGCTGCCATAATTAATTCCCTCCTATTGACTGCAATGGGAGGGGGGGAAGTAATTACCCCACCCCACCCCAGTTCCAGCCCTGGCTTCAGTGAGCTGGCAGAACCTAGGAAGTGGACAGCTCTGCCACGGAATCTCCCCATCACCATGGGACTGCTTTTCCCATCTCTTCCAAATAGTGGCGGCTGGTGGTTCTGATTTCGGTGGGGCTATGAATCCTCTCTGGATTGCAGTCAGAACCAGCTTGAACTCTAAGGAGAGCTGTCCAAGGTGCTATTTTGGGTCCAGGGTCCAGCACCTTAGATAGCTTCTTTAGAGTTCTGGCTGGTTCTGACTGAAACCCAGAATGCATTCACGGCCCCAGCACAATTGGAGCCACCAGCCTCCACTGCTTCCAAACTTTCATTCTGTCAGCCACTGAAAGAAACACTGCACCTCTGGACACCAAAGAAGGGGATCCTCTGTCTGAGATGCAAGGAGGAACTGCAATACAGAAGGAAGGTGGAAAGAATGGCCGTTTCAAAGTGGGAACTACTTAACAAAGCTAATGGATTCTAACTCCTACTATTACAGAGGGAATAAATGAGGGTGTGAATAAACTATGCAGGTGCTGTGCTGAAAGATCACACGTGCACCATGTTGTCAGGGTTACCATTTCCTCTGTCTGAAAATGTTCAAAGCAGCTGCTTTTCTTATCAAGTCATCATGAGGAAGAAAGAAAAAAAGCTGAACATTATAAAATGCTCAAGGACAAAAAACTCCAGGGTGGGGCTTTCCTCTCCAGCACGTAAATTAGTTTTAAATTACCTCATATTATAAAACTGGAGCCTGAAGCTTCTATGCCATCTGTATTGTGCATAAGCGATAAAATAATGAAAAATAAAAATGCAACACATTCAAAGAAATAAGAATGAGTCTGAGATATGATCAAAGGGAAATGGAAAGGATGAAGAGCAAGATCTAGATAGGATTGCATAACAAATAAAGACAAGGACAGGATGGTATCATACGCTAAGCTGAAAAAGCTTAACTCTTCCATTGAAATTAATGGATTTTGAAAATGCTAAACAGACAGTTCAATCCTTTGCACATTTACTTTGAAATAAGCCCCATTACGCTCAGTAGGGGTTCATTCCTTGGTAAGTGTGCAGTTCAACACCTTCGGCTGATCATGCTCTAAATCAGCCTTCTCCAATCTGGTGCTGCCTCCCCAGATGTTTTGGACTGCCATCTGCTCCAGCCAGTATGGCCAATGGTTAGGAATGCTGTAGTCCCAGAAATATGGTTGGCACCAGGCCGATGAGGGCTGTGCTAAATATTGCCTTGTTAATGAATTTTAAGGCAGTAACATTAAGGCTCATTCCTATACCCATGTACCTTGGAGTAATCCCCACTGAATTCAATGGGACATGCTTCTGAGTAGACATGTATAGGATATTGCTATAAGAAAGACTGTAATCCCATGCAAGCTGTCTTGGAAGTCAGTGCCGTTGAAACCACTGGGACATTGATGGGATTGGCATTATCATCATCAGAAGAGCCATGCTGGATCAGACTAAGGGTCCATCTAGTCCAACATTCTGTTCACACAGTGGTCAACCAGCTGCCCACAGGAAACCCACAAGCAGGACATGAGTGCAACAGCACCCTCCCACCCATGTTCCCCAGCAACTGGTGTACATAAGCATACTGACTCTGGTACTTAGCTATGGAGGTAGCATATAGCCATCAGGACTAGTAGCCACTGATAGCCTTCTCCTCCAGGAATTTGTCTAACCCCCTTTTAAAGCCATCCAAATTGGTGGCCATCAGTCACTATGTCTTGTGGCAGCAAATTCCATAGTTTGACTATGTGCGGTGTGAAGAAGCTCTTCCTTTTAAGTGACCTGGATCTCCCGCCAATCAGCATCTTGGGATGACCCCCCTGGGTTCTAGAATTATGAGAGAAGGAGAAAAATGTCTCCCTGTCCACTTTCTCCACACCATGCATAATGTTGTACACCTCTTTCATGTCTCCCCTTAATAACCTTTTCTCCAACCTATTATTGTTATTGTTGTTGTTGTTGTTGTTGTTCTGCTCGGTTGTCTGTAAATTGTTGCCTTGAGCTACCTTCAGGGCCTGGTACCATTGGGTAAGTTTCCAAAACATGCCTGCAGTCATTGCAACATCATGCATGCAGAAATCATACAGTGAATCCATCACTTGGTTACAAAGTTGAAACTATTTTGTGGGTGTACGATAAATGAGCCACAACATGATGTTTGATGCTTCCCAGAAAAATAAGACACTCAAGTTCTCGAACCATGTTATGGTTAGGCAACATGACTCACCATTCCAATTAATTAACCACAGACATTCAAACAAGACACTTGTTTAACCTTTACAAAAGTGATCTTATGGCTGAGGTTGTCAGTATCAACACTTAGCATTTGTATGTCACTTCAGTGCAGTCTATGCCAACCTGGTGCCCTCCAGATGAGTTGGAGTAAAAATCCCATCATCCTTAACAATTGCCCCTGCTGGCTGGGGCCTGATGGGAGTTGTAGTACATGATGGGCGACATCTTTCCATATTGCGGGTGAAGGCATGAGGCTGGTGAGAGCTGTATTAGCTCATCCATAGAGCGTGTGTTACATGCAGAAGATTCCACATTCAATCCTGGCATCTCCATCCAGGTAGGGCTGTAAAAAGTCTCTCTCTGGGGTGCTGGGGAGCCACTTTTAGACAGTGTAGATATAGACCAGTGGTCTGACAGAGTGCTGCAGCTTCATCTAAAATTTAAATTTTTCTTTCTTTCTTTGGAGTTCATTTCAATAGTGTCTCCAGAATTACTCACAATGTCAGAAAGTTTCAAGCAAGGAACACTGATTTGCCCACAACCACTTACAGAGTTGATGGAAAAGGAAAGATTTGAACTGAGGACAGGGATGAGTGAATTGCCCTCCTCTATTCCGTTTATCATTCCATGGGGTCAACTCTCTTCTGCATCCCAAGTAGTGCTGAGCTAAAATCATCCCCCAAGTTTCCTGAAAATATTGTGCTACCCCCCCCACATTGAAAGCAGGGTGTACTATTCTGCTTTCGGCAAGGGCAAAGAAAACCCCTCCCATTTGGGGTGGGGTGGGATTGCTGCTTATGTTAACCAAGAAGATGCTGAGAGTATGTTCTTGCTTTTTAAACTTTACAATGGGGGGTGTTTTTTTTCAGAATAGCAGAAAGCTCTCCCACAGCTACCTCCCCATCCCATCCCAAATTCAAAGAATATTGCACACACCCCAAGAATTTGGGGAAAATGTCTCCCCCCTCATGATTTCTGGTGAGAGAGCTTTGATTCACACCTAACCAACCAGTGAATGGTCGAAGACAAGCTAGCTGAAATTTTTGGTCTATCTCAAATCCCGTTCCTGAATTCTGGGTGAAGTAGCAAACCTTTCAAAATTAATTCCAGAACTGGAACTTGCACAATTGGCTGTAGTGTTCAGTTAATTTGCATCTCTTCTTCCCCTCACTAAAAGATATTGATACGGTCATATATACAATTGCAGTTCTGTGATATTCCATCAATGCACATAAGAATATATTTTATCAAGGCACAGATGTGCTTTAAGATCATCAATGGAACCCTTTCTTCAAGTGTTCCTTCAATACGAGGTTTGGAGAGTGTCTGTGTGAGACAGGGTTTTATTGGCGGTGGCCCCCCAGCTTTGGAATACACTCCTCAGGAAAGCTCTCCTGTCACCCCTATTCTTGTCTTTTTGGTGCTAGACTAAGACATTTTTTGGGTTCTCCCAGGCATTTTAAACATTTAAATATTTTATGTATTTTAGATCTATTACTCTAGTTCCTAGAGAGTTGTTTTAGCTCCCAATGGTTTATTTCAGAGCTGTGCACAAATGGCCTCTCAAAATTCCCCCGTCTATTTGTGGGCAGAGAAATTGAGGGGACAATCTCACCAAACATTTCTCCTAGGGGAGGAGAAATTCTCCAACAGTTTCTCACAGATAGGGCTCACTATTGGCAGGGGTTGTAGCACAGGTTCTTTCTGTTTTCCTAAGGGTTTATGGCACTGCTCCTGCAAGTGGCAACAACATCAACTATGTTGAAGCTTCCACTTTTTGAGGCAGAATTTTGAATTTTTGAGGGGTGGTATTTTTCAGCTTACCTAATCACTGCAAGGTGGCTGAGGGTGCTGTGTGTGTTCTCTCTCTCTCTCTCTCTCTCTCTCTCTCTCTCTCTCTCTATTACACATCTTTCCATTGCTCTGCAGCCTCCCAGGCCACCTGCTCTTCCTGAACTGAAAAAGCCCCATGGGAGGAATTGCCTCATGATATCTTCCTCATGGTGGTTTTGCCTGAAGTGCAGGTAGGGATGTACAAAACACTTACCTGGCTCCGTGCCAGGCAATCCATGGAGGGGATCCTCCCCCCGGAATCCTCCCTGGCTGGCTCCGCTCCGCTGTGACTCTGCGGAGCCACTGGCCAGGGCTGCCCGCAGCTGGACATCCGGCCTCTTGGCTGCACAGGGACGCAAATGGCGGCCGCCGTAGCCACTGCCATTTGCGTTCGTGTCTTTAGCCATGATAGGCTATGTATATATTTATGTAGCCTATCACGGCAAAAGACAGGGGTGCAAATGGCTGCTGCTATGCCATTTGCACCCCTGTCTTTTGCCATGATAGGCTACATAAATATATACATAGCCTATCATGGCTAAAGACATGGACACAAATGGTGGCGGCTACGGTGGCCACCATTTGCGTTCCTTCCTATTGCCCTGATAGGCTTCGAAGACTCTTATGAGTCCCCTGGACTGCAAGGAAGTCAAATCAGTCAATCCTAAAGGAAATCAACCCTGAGTGCTCATTGGAAGGACAGATACTGAAGCTTAAGCTCAAATATTTTGGCCACTTAATGCGAAGAGAAAACTCTCTGGAAAAGACCCTGATGCTGGGAAAGATTGAAGGCAAAAGGAGAAGGGGACGGCAGAGGATGAGATGGCTAGATAGCATCACCAATGCAATGAATATGAACTTGAGCACACTCCAGGAGAGAGCGGAGGACAGGAAGGCCTGGCGTGCTATGGTCCATGGGGTCACGAAGAGTTGGACATGACTTAACGACTGAACAACACATATATACGTAGCCTATCACGGCTAAAGACATGCCATTTGCATTCCTTCCTATTCCCGTGATAGGCTATGTATATATTTACGTAGCCTATCATGGCCGCCGCAGGGATGCAAACGGTGTCCCTGCGTTAGCCATGATAGGCTACGTAAATACTTACATGGCCTATCACAGCCTTTCGAAAGAGGCGAATTGTGGCCGTAGATGCGGTCGCCATTCGAGGAGCACCGGAATGGCCGACAAAGGTAGGCTCCATTCCGGACCCATTTTGCTGGGTGGTGGGGTGGGTGGCTTCCTTCTGCCATGGATTTTGGGAGGCTGAATGCGCTGGCATTCAGCCTCCCTGGAATCCATGGCAGAATTCTCCAACATCCCTAAGTGCAGGAAGCTGAGGAAGCTACAGGCTGCCACAGAGATTATTGTATAATGACAGACACTCATGCACACCCCTCAGCCACATCATAAGTAAGGTAAGCACAAGAACCTCAAACCCAACCCAGGAGAATTTCTCCAAAATTTCTCCTCCTTTGAATTTCTTTCCGAAAGCAATTTCTTTTCTATCAAATTGAATGAGAATGTTCGTGCAAAAATGTGAGAGAAATTTTCGGCACAGCACTAGTTTATTTTAGTTTTGTATTTGTACTGTATTGTATTGTGCTGTGTTGGTATGTGCTTATTGGGTGTTTAAGTTGTGCTGGGTTTCAGTGATTTATTGTATTTTCTGTTGTTTCATTATTATGTTTTCAACTACCTAGGGAACTAGTTTTATGTAGGAATGGCAGAGAATTTCTCCCCGAATCTTCGGGAGGCCGAGCGCCGACGCATTCGGCCCCCCGAAGTTGGTTGGGAAATTCTCCGCCGGCCCCCCACCCCCCCCGGGATGGGACTTACCTTCGGCGAATGTCCCTCTCGGTGGCGGGTCCTAGCGGCGGTTTGGCGGCGGTTCGTCGCGGGCGGGGGTGGAGGCCGGTCTCCCGACTGGCTGCCGCCGCCGCCATTGCAAAAAAAAAAACTAAATTAAAAAAAAAAAAAACACCTGTGATAGGCTACGTGATGATTTACATAGCCTATCACGGCTAGATTTCCAAAGTCAGCCGTGATAGGCTACGTAAATCGTCACATAGCCTATCACGGGTGACTTTGGAAAAAAAAAAGAGCGTACGCAAATGGTGGTGCCCATGGAGCGCCACCATTTGCGTTCCTTAGTTTGGCATGTCTAGTCTACGTAAAGATTTACGTAGACTACGGCGAAAATGAGGGCACGCTATTTGCGTTGCCCTTATTTTCGCCGTAGTCTACGTAAATCTTTACGTAGACTAGACGTGCCAAAATAAGGAACGCAAATGGCGGCGCCCCATGGGCGCTGCCATTTGCATACGCACTTCCCCCCCAAAGTCACCCGTGATAGGCTACGTGACAATTTACGTAGCCTATCACGGCTGACTTTGGAAATCTAGCCATGATAGGCTACGTAAATCGTCACGTAGCCTATCACGGGGTCTTTTTTTTTTTTACTTTTTGTTTCGTGGCCAGGGAGATGGGGCGCATCTCCCTGGCCTGAATTTCGGCCGGGCGAGGCAGGGTGCCTCCCCCCCCAGCCTGAATTTTGGCCGGGTGAGGCAGGACGCCTCCCCCCCTCGCCTGAACTTCAGGGGGAGAAGCGAAGCACCTCCCCCCCACTGCGAAGCCAAGCTGCGAAAAGGTAAGTGACTTTCGTACATCCCTAGTTTTATGAGGCATTTAATTAGGGATGGCGGAGAATTCCCCCACGAATTTCAGTGAGGCTGAATGCACTGGCATTCGGCCCCCTGAAATCTGTGGCGGAATGGCCTGCCACCCCCCCGCGGATTCCCCCTGGGACACGGCTTACCTGGGGCGGATGTTCTGGATGGTAGCGGCTCCAGCGGCAGCTTCAGTGGTGGTGGTGGCGGCCGGTCTTTCGACCGGCTGCTGCGGCCGCCATTTGCATTCTGGTCTTTGCCGTAATAGGCTACGTAAGTCTATCATGCCAAGCCAAGCAAAAAAAAATCATGGCAAGCCAAGTAAAAAAACCCAACGGCGTATGCAAATGGCGGCAGCTACAGTGGCTGCCATTTGCGTTCCCTATTTTCCGCCATTCTAGTCTACGTAAATATTTACATAGGCAATTACGGCGAAAAAAAAGGGAATCGCAAATAGCGTAGTGGGCACTATTTGTGTTCTTCCCCCCCCCCCGCTGTTTTATCCTACATAAATATTTATGTAGGCTTTTATGGCGAAAAAAGAAAGAAACGCAAATAGCTCCCACTACGCTATTTGCAGTTCCCTTTTTTTGGGCCATAATTACCTATGTAAATATTTACGTAGGCTAGAAGAACAGCGAAAAATAGGGAACGCAAATGGCGGCCGCCGTAGCGGCCGCCATTTGCGTACGCCTTTTTTTGGGGGGGCATGCCATAATAGGCTACGTAAGTATCTATCACGGCAGCCTGGAAGGACGCAAATGGAGGCCGCCATTTGCGTCTGCAGCAGCCCGTCCACGGCTGGAAATCCAGCAGGATTCTGAGGGGGAGGACCGGATCGCCTCCCCCTCATCGAGGATTCCAGGGGGAGGGACAGAGTGCCTCGACCGGAACCAGGTAAGGGGTTTGTACACCCCTACATTTAATGCATATAATCAAGAAATATAAAAGGAGGAAAATTAACAAATTAACTGAAAATTGTGGCAACTTGCCATGGTACATTAACTCTTATGCAGTGTATTGGTCTAAGAGCAGCATTGCAACATAGTTGCATGCACTGCTGGTTCCTTGTTGCACTGCACAACCAAGGAAACAGAAATTAAGAAGGGTCCCTAGAAATCACAGGTACCATTTCATCCAGAGAGCAACTGTGTCCAAAGAAGAACCCAGCCTCTGCAGGGCTTGCCAGCCTTTCAGCTTTATGGTCTAGTAGGCTAGGCAACATCAGGAGGTTCCCCTCCCCTCATGGGCCACACTGCCACTGCTGCTGCTGCGCCACCAAAATTCAGTGGCGGCAAAGAAAATTAGTGGTTTGTTGCCGAATTTTGACAACAAACCACACCAGAGTCTGAAAGGAGACAAATTCACCTTTCATCAAGCTATATGTGTCCCTTTTAAGCATCCTTTTGGTGGCAGGGGTGGATGTGGGGCGGTGGCAGTAGTGCCTGGAGCAGGGGCGTCATTATAGCAGGCCCACCTGGGCATGGGTCCTGGATCTTCGGAGCTGTGCTCCAGGTCTTTTGAGCTGTCCTAATTGCCATTTTTTTAAAAAACATTTCCCATTAACTTGAATTGGAAAACAGAAACAGCCATAACTTTTTTATTTTGTATGATAAATACAGGAAATCTGGTAGCTGATTGAATCTGATGGATCTGATTGAACCTGCCCAATTTCAGGCAGTTAGGCCTACTGGCTTTTGTGCTAGTCACAGGTACAATTTGCTGTTTTCAAGAAAATCTGTCAAAGCAAAGAGCTTTATTTTTTGTGTGCTTCCCCATAAGTGCATAGAGTCTGGGAACCTAGCAGCCCCTATATAGATGACAGAATATGACAAATGTCAGACAGTTAGACCTAGTAGATTTTGTGTTAGCCACAGGTAAAAATTCCTTTTTTAAGAAAATGTGTCAAAGCAAAGAGCTATAATTGTTTTGTTCTTCCACATAAGTGCATGGAATATGGCGACCTGGCAGCCCCTGTATAAGTGACTGAATCTGCCAAATTTCAGGCAGTTAGGCCTAGTGGCTTTTGTGCTAGTCACAGGTACAATTTGCTATTTTCAAGAAAATCTGTCAAATTAAAGAACTATATATATATATATTTTGTGCTTCCACATACATGCATGGAATTTGGTAACCTGGCATCCCCTATGGAGCTGACTGAACCTGCCAAATTTCAGATAGTTAGGTCCAGTGGCTTTTGCACTAGCCAAGCGTAAATTTTCCTTTTCTCAAAGACTAAAATAATAAGCAAAAACTGCCAAGCCACACAGGGGATTAGAGATCCTAATCAGAAGGTGTTTAAGGTGACCATTAGGTGGTCACTATCCCTAATCTCTGGTGTAAGTTTTTTTTGAGGTGCAGAAACCCCCTCTCCCCCTACTTTTCTGCTCTTACATGCCCACTGTTGGGCACTTGCCTGCAATGAAACTTTGAAGAGGGAGAAGGAAGGAAAGAAAGAGCTTCATGTGAAATATTGGTATTTCACACTGCACCTGATTTTACTGCCCCGAAGTGGAAACTTTGGCTTCTGCAGAAGTTTAGTAGCTTCAGTACAGCAAAAGATCCAATCAGCCTCCACAAACTTCTTTCTCCCCCTCCACTTTAATTTCTCCACAATAGCTGTAGGGCTCAAATTATTTCAGAAGGAGGGTTAGGACTATGTGGCATCATGACTCTCCAGTGGTGGTGACCTGCAAGGTGTGTGCAATGTTTGTTTTCTTGCCTGAGAACAACATGGCCTACACCTGCAACAAGTGCAAGTTGATCATGCTGCTGGAAGAAAAAGTAAGAGGACTGGAGCGGCGACTGTCGACCCTCCGAGGAATAAGAGAACATGAAGTGTTCTTGGACAGAATGTTGGAACTACAGCAGCAAAGTGAAGACCAGAATCTTGAAGAGCAGTAGCAAGATGAGGTAGAAGTGGGAAATGCTGAGGTGAGGAAAAATGAAGTAGAGGATATTCCTTGGAAAAGGGTGACAGTTAGGAGAAGAAGAACTAGACGCCACTGTGCACCAGTGGAAGCAGTGGAGCTGTGGAACCGATTCCAGGTACTTGAGGATGAGACTGGAGGACAGCCTGCAGAGGAAGAATTACAGGGGAACCTGCATGAGAGTGACCAAGAGGCTGAAGGTCAGTCAAGCAGAGGCGATGAAATGAAGGCCTACAACAAGAAGAAGAGAAGAGTAGTGGGAGTGGGAGTGGGAGACTCCTTGCTGCGTGGGATCAAGACCAACGATGTCGTGAAGATCTGTGGACTCGCCAGGTATGTTGTCTCCTGGGCGGACGGATTAGAGACGTGACTGAAAGGTTGCCTGACCTCATAAAGCCCACTGACAGGTATCCCTTTCTTCTCATCCATGTGGGAACAAATGATACTGCCAAGCGGAGCTACGAAGAAATCACGTCAGACTTTGAAGCTTTGGGAAGGAAACTCAAGAACTTTGGGCCCAGACAGTTTTCTCATCCATCCTTCGAGTAGTTAGAAGAGGGATAGAAAGGGAAAGGGAAATACTCTGGGTAAATGACTGGCTACAAAGGTGGTGCTGGCATGAGAGATTTGGATTCTGGGACCATGGGCTATATTTCCTGGAAGATGGACTGTTGGAAAGGGATGGGTTGTACCTCACAAAGGCTGGGAAGAATGTGTTTGGCCACAGCATGAAGAACTTCATCAGGAGGGCTTTAAACTAAATCCTACAGGGAAGGGAGATGTAAAGTTGGGGATAACAATGGACAAAGGCTCATGCACCACAATGGAGAGAACAGCTCTGATAGCGCCCAATAATAGTCTTCAGACACATGTAGGAAGAAAGCCAGACTATGAAGCACACTGTCTTCGATGTCTATATACTAATGCCCAGAGTATGAGAAACAAACAGAATGAACTTGAACTCTTAATACAGGAGGGAAATTATGACTTGATAGGTATAACTGAGACTTGGTGGGATGACTTTCATGACTGGAATACAGCAATTGAAGGATATAACTTGTTCAAAAAGAACAGGAGAAACAGAAAGGGAGGTGGGGGGTTGCACTGTATGTGAAAAATACATATCTCTGCACAGAAACACAGGAGGATAAGCTTGGTAGCCCCATCGAGAGCATCTGGATCAAAATAAATGGAGCAAAGAATAAAAGGAACCTGGTGGTTGGAGTCTACTACTGGCCACCCAATCAAGGAGAAGATAAGGATGAAACTCTTGAAAAGCAAATAGCCAATGTTTTAAGGAAGCATGATGTAATAGTAATGGGGGACTTCAATTTCCCCGAGTTTTGTTGGGACACAAATTCTGCAAAACATGACCCTTCCAGGAAATTCCTGACTTGTGTGGCAGATAACTTCCTCCTACAGAAAGTAGAGGAAGGAACTAGAGGATCGGCTATCCTTGACTTGATCCTAACCAACAGAGATGACTTAATGGATAAAGTAGCAGTTACAGGAACTCTGGGGGAAAGTGACCATGTTGTACTTGAGTTCTTGGTTCTAAGGGAAGCAAAAGCCAAGTGTAGTCAAACGTGTACCCTGGATTTTAGGAAAGCTGATTTTCATAAACTCAGAACAATGATAAGTAAGGTCCCATGGCAAGTGACTCTAATGAGAAAAGGAGTCCAAGATGGGTGGGAGCTTTTAAAAAAGGAAATTCTCAAGGCACAATTACAAACCATTCCAACAAGAAGAAAGGTGGAAGACAACTGAAGAAGCCAATGTGGCTTCACAAAAAGCTTAGGGATGACCTGAAAACAAAAAAGGACACATATAGGAAGTGGAAAGAAGGAAGGCAAAGCTACAGAAGAAGAGTACAGGCAGGTAGCACAGAATTGCAGGGATGGAGTCAGGAAGGCTAAAGCTGAGAATGAGCTCTGGTTGGCGAGGGATGCTAAAAACAACAAAAAGGCTTTCTTCAGCTACATGCATAGTAAAAGATAGAGGAAAGAAATGGTGGTTCAGCTATTAAATAAGGATGGCAAAACGATAACAGATGACAAAGATATCCTGGGCCCAGTGCTCATCAACATTTTTATTACTGACTTGGAGGAGGAGGTACAGGGAATGCTGATCAAATTTGCAGATGACACATAATTGGGCGGGATAGCTAATACTTTGGAAGACAGAAAGGAATTCAAAGTGATCTTGACAGACTGGAGTGCTGGGCAGAAAGTAAGAGAATAACATTTAATAGGGATAAATGCCAAGTTCTGCACCTAGAAAAAAGACACCAAATGCACAGTTACAAGATGGGGGATACGTGGCTCAACAACACTACAAGTGAGGAGGATCTTGGAATTGTTGTCGATCACAAGCTGAATATGAGCCAACAATGTGATGTGGCTGCAAAAAAGGCCAATGCTGTTTGGGGCTGCATTAATAGAAGCATAGCTTCCAAATCCCGAGAAGTACTAGTTCCCCTCCACTCAGCACTGGTTAGGCCTCATCTGGAGTACTGTGTCCAGTTCTGGGCACCACACTTCAAGAAGGATGCAGACAAACTGGAGAGGGTTAGAGGAGGGCAACAAAGATGATCAGGGGACTGGAAACAAAGCCCTATGAAGAGAGACTGAAAGAACTGGGCATGTTTAGCCTTGAGAAGAGAAGACTGAGGGGAGATATGATAGCGCTCTTCAAGTGCTTGAAAAGTTGTCACAGAGAGGAAGGCCAGGATCTCTTCTCGATCATCCCAGAGTGCAGGACACAGAATAATAGGCTCAAGTCACAGGAAGTCAGATTCCGACTGAACATCTGGAAAAATGTCCTGACTGTTAGAGCAATACAACAGTGGAACCAACAACCTAGGGAGGTGGTGGGCTCTCCCCCACTGGAGGCATTCAAGACGAGGCTGGACAGCCATCTGTCAGGGATGCTCTGACTTAGATTCCTGCATTGAGCAAGGGGTTGCACTCGATGGCCTTGTAGGCCCCTCCCAGCCCTACTATTCTATGATTCTATGATTCTTTGATTGAGGAACTGCTAAGCTTTTAAACAGGTTCTACAGTTTAAAGAAAACTAGAAAAAGCCCTCTGCCACCTCACCTCATAAAATTAATTTAAGTACATGCAATCCTTACAAACCCCCCACATCCTCCTAAATTCCTCTGAAGTACTACCTCTCTGAAAGGAGCCACTTGGCTTAGGGAATTCTCTCCCCGCCCCTCCTGCATTTCCAATCACCATTCTTCTTTTTTCTTCCCTCCTCCATCGTGTTTCTTTCTCTTCTTTATTCCAACCAGAGCATATCTTGAGGAATTCTTAAAGAGAATTCTCTTTGATGGGCAAGAGAAGTTCTGAACTATATTTGACTTTATACAAACAGAAAAGAGGATTGGATTTTCTCCTTCTCACTCAAGTCTTTGAGAAAAGTGGGTTCACACAGTTGCAGAGAAACAAATCTGGGGCTGTTTTGTTTGTCAGTTGCCATTGCCCAGCAGTAGGAAGGGTGTAGCTCAGTGGTAGAGCACACGCTTGGCATGCAGGAAGTCCCATGTTCAATCCCCAGCATCTCCAGGTAGGGCTAGGAAAGAATCCTGCCTGAAACTCTGGAGAGCTGCTGCTGCCAGTCAGTGTCAACAATACTGCACTAGATGGATCCAGGTTCTCACTCAGTATAAGGCAGCTTCCTATGTTCCTATGAACAGAAAGGTTTAATAAAAATAGGAGGGATGTTGGAAAATTCCCCCATGGACTCCAGTGAGGCTGGATTCTTTAGAATCCGCCCCCGCAGAGTCCGTGGCAGAATGGAGCATTCCCCCCGCCACCCTGTGGAATCCCCCAGGGATGGAGCCTACCTGGCTCCGGTAGCGGCTCCGGCAGCGGGTTGTCCTCCGACCATTACCGGGCTGCGGCTGCCATTTGCGTCCCTGCCAAGCTGTGATAGGCTACGTAAGTATCTACGTAGCATATCATGGTAAAAGACAGGGACGCAAATGGCATAGCGGCTGCCATTTGCATCCCTGCCTTTTGCCGTGATAGGCTATGTAGATACTTACGTAGCCTATCATGGCTTGGCAGGGACGCAAATGGCAGCCGGAGTAGCGACCGCCATTTGCGGCTGCAGCACGGTAGTGGCTGGAAGTCCAGTTGCGTCCGGCCCCGGCCAGTGGCTCTGTGGCCTTGCTGCAGAGCGGAGCTGGCCAGGCAGGATTCTGGGGGGAGGGACAGATCACCTCCCCCCCACCGTGGATGCCCATCAGCGGAGCAAAGTAAGGGATTCGTACATCCCTAAAAACTAGGCTTTTTTGGTTTGTTTTTTTAAGTGGAGGGAAGTAGGGACATTAGAGAATTCTGCCACAGACTCCAATGAGGCCGGATTCTTTTGAATCTGGCCTCTGGAGTCCTTGGCAGAACAGCCCCACCTCCCTCCGCCTCCCTCTGCACCCGCGTAGAGCCGGATCCTCCTCACTGGCCAGCTCCATAGTGCTAGCGATACGGCCGCCATTGCCGTACTGCTGGCTGAGGCTGTGTGACTCTGGACGCAAATGGCGTCCGCTACACCATTTGCGGCCAGAAAGCAATTAGATTAAGCTAAATGCAGCCGTAAATGGCTGCATTTAGCTTAAACTAAGGGCTTTACAGCCACAAATGGCGTCTGCTACGCCATTTGCATCTGGGGTTTTTCATGCGATAGGCTAGGGGTTTTTCACAGAGTGGAGCTAGCAGGAGGGGATTCTGGGGGGAGAGACGGATTGCCTCCCCCACCCCCCGCGGACCCACCTGCTGGAATGGCAGGTAAGTAATTCATACATCCCTAGAGGGAAGATAAATACTGCTCATTTATACAATCCTATGTATGCCTACTCAGAAATCCCATTATGTTTAATGAGGCTTACCTTCAGGAAAGTGTACATAGGATTCCACCTTGAGTTGCTTTTGCATGATGGAGGTTTGCACCTTTACGTTTTGCATATTTACTCAGAAATAAGTCCTGAGTTGTAAGCATGGTATTGCAGGCTTAATACAGTGCCTACCCAATTCCATCTAATGAATTGACTACCCTTTCAACTCAGTCCTATGCATGTTTCGTCATTTGTGTTTTGTTTTCATTTTGCATGAACTTGAACTCTACCTTCAGTGGTGAGGGAAAGGCACTTAGTACATGCTCAGAATTTCTCCATAAATGAGCCCTAGTTTTGAAAACAGACTCATTGGCTGAAACCTGATGAAGTCTTGGCACAAATGAAGTTATGGGGAGGAAGATACATTGAGAGCTTGTGCATAACAAGGAGGAGGTAGAGGAGAGTTGCACAAAACAAGACATCTGTTTTTATGAAGAGTTGCTGGAGGATGGTAGGATGGAGAGGGATGGTTGCATGGAGGGGAATAGAATTGGTAAGGGGAGAATGTAAGTGCTCAGTGGTGAAAGAAAAGCATTCTGCATATGCTCAGAGGCACTCTATATTTAAGAACATAAGAAGAGCCATGCTGCATCAGACCAAGGTCCATCTAGTCCAGCATTCTGTTCACACAGTGGCCAACCAGATGCCCACGAGAAACCCACAAGTAGGACTTAAGTGCAATAGCACCTTCCCTCCCATGTTCCCCTGCTGCTTATATTGGTGAAATGTAATAAATTCTAGTCATTCTAAATTTGCATGCATGTATATCCTTCAGAAACTTTGCAGATTTCTTGCTTGGGAGACACCTCTAACGACCTGTGCATTTTCATACAAATTTACCCAAAAAAACTATTGGGGTGAAGGGAAAGCGAATCACTTCCTCCCCCAAATTGGAGAACTCCCCTTCCACATGAACTGCTGCACCTATCCTTCTGAAACTTTGTTGGCTTCTTACTTAGGGACAACTCTAGGCTGTCTGTAATTTTCAGAACAATGGTCTACAAAGAAAATAAGGACAGAAGTATGTCCTCTTTTGGAGACCTCAAAATGTCAAGGCCACCCTTGCACAAAAACTCTTGTGGCTGTCATTCTGAAATTTGGAGACATGATTTCCTCTGATGGGGAAATGAATCCTGAAATGTTTATCCAATTCTTCCAAGTAATAAAAATGTTACTGGCAGTTCCCTTTAAAAGAAAATCAAAACATAAACCCTGCGGCCTGCACCTATTTTTCTGACATTGTGTAATCCCTTTCTATGGGGCGACTATGCCTGAAATGATCATCCAGTTCTGACCAAGAGAAAAAGTTATAGGTGTTCTTTTTTTTTTAATTTCCAACGGTAGTCAATTGTCAGGAAGCATAAAGACTCATTTTTCCAAGCCTTGACTCACGTTTGGTGCTGAGCTGAAATGGTCCAACTACAAATTGGCCTGAGCAGAAGCAGAATGTTTTCCAAAATGCTGAATCGGGATCTGAATTGAAGTGGGGTGGGGCGGGGGTCACTGCACACTTCTTATGTATGTATGTGATCTATACACACACACAAGCACACCACATGCACACCACACACACACACACACACACACACACACACACATATATTAGAGGTGCGCTTAGACTTGGAGATTAAATATATATATATATATATATATATATATATATATATATGCAAATGTGTGTTATGGGCCTGTGCCCCAGATCTTTTAAAAACCTAGCAACGCCCCTGGCCTGGAGAATGCTGGGAGTTGTAGTACCTTTTTCTGTCTAAGCATGCATAGGATTTCACCCTTAGGGACACATTTTTATGATACTTCCTTTATAGAGCATCAGGCTATCTGGGGAACACTGGAAGTTGCAGGATGTTTTGGTGGGACTTGTACCCTACATAGTGATTTCAGTTATGTAAGGATTTCTAGACAGCATAGGTAAGGAAGAAGATATTCTGGATTAACAGAATTTATGCACCAGGCTTCAGCCCCTCTCATCTATTCCTCCTAGTTCCTTGCTCTCTCCAATCATCAGGGGCCATATTTTATCTCTCCCCCTAGAGGTGATAACTCTGGAGACACTGGGCCTTAGGTTTAATAGCTGCTTTTAAACAGCAGTTAATATCTTTGACAAGCATTTTTACTGTTTCTGTTGCTCTTCGGTAGTACAAGAACACCGCAGCTTGCTGATGAGTTTATAGCAATCCAAATGAAGAGTTACAGGCACCAGTTTAAAGCATGTGGTAACTGTGACAATAGGTCACTAGGGTACTATATTGTTCAAAGAAAAATACTACTATGAATAAAAAGAAATACAATGCATTCAATATGCTGTTTTGCACCACATAACCAGCATGTGTTCTGTTTACACTAGGAAATGAAACTCACTGGCTACTGGAAAGCTACTAACCCACGACATAAATCAGATGTGCTCTTGGTGATATCCATTCCAAGAATGGGGCTCGTGTTTCAGGGCCTGGGTGTCAGGATACAGAGCATCTCATGGTGGAATTACTACTGGAATGAGTGACCTGTGTCAAACTCTCGGTTGACCAGTACAAAACTCGGTTGACCAGTGAGGTGGGGCATAGACTTTTCCAGTCCTTTATTTTTCCATGGAAAATGTTCCATTTTGTAAATTCATTTGTAAAACTGAAAGTTGTGAATTGCAAATGCAATATTAGGCTTGTTTCAAAGCTATAATTAATGGTTTTCAGGTGATTGTCCTTAGCAAGAATGTGAGAAAATACATGTATGCCACTGAAATTTATATATCTCAGAGTGAAATGAAACTAATAAGTAGTGACAGTGAAACTGTGGCTGTCAGCATATCATGCACAGTTCTTTGGGCTGCTAAAATTAATGAGGGCGCAATCCTATAGGGATGGCCAGCAGCCTCCAAGCTCGGAGGCTGCCGACTATCCAATGCAGGGTGGGAGGACAGCAGAGGCAATGTTTGCCCCCGCGCTCCAGCTGCCCTACATTTCTGTTAGATGGGAGATTTCTAAGCCGCAGTACCTTGGAGGGAAGGAGGCTGGGGTGGCCATAAGATACATCATATCATAGCTGCCCTGGTCTCCTCCCCTCCTTCCCTCCCGGAATGCCCCCTTTTTCCCATCTCCACGCTCTGTTTTCTGAGTGTGGAGGGGTAGCTGGCGCAGTTCCCTTTGCATGGGCTATGATGGGGAGGGGGCGGGCAGCATGGTTTCCTGGCTCCAAAGTCATCGGGGGGGGGGGAATGGATTGCTGTCTCTGTGTGTCAAAAGTTTTCACTACCTTTGTTTCCCCCCCCCCTTAAATTTCAGCAATGTAAGGGAAGCACATGCTATTGTCTTTAAATTTTCCCAAGCATTCCAATACAGATGTCCACATAATAGAACATTTAAATCATATTAAATGGGCTTTAATTATTTTTCTCAAATATTTCAGGTCAAATATTTGTGATGTATTGGGACAAAAAAATAACATGTGCTACTGTTTGTTTTTAGCTTTGCTGTTTACTAAATACAAGCAAAATGAGCATGCTAAATTAGATCTCTCTAGTCTAAGGCATCAAAACACTTTCTGATACAAACGGAAAAAAAAATCCCAATGCAAATGACCCTATGCAAATGTGCATTGGAACATTTTCCAATTCATGATTTTCTGGAAAACCCACATCAGTTTCCTTGACTATATTTATTATGCAAACAAACAGACACTTTGTTGTTCAGTCGTTCAGTCGTGTCCGACTCTTCATGACCCCATGGACCATAGCACGCCAGGCCTTCCAGTCCTGCGCTCTCTCCTGGAGCGTGCTCAAGTCCATATTCATTGCATCGGTGATGCTATCTAGCCATATCATCCTCTGCCGTCCCCTTCTCCTTTTGCCTTCAGTCTTTCCCAGCATCAGGGTCTTTTCCAGAGAGTTTTCTCTTCGCATTAGGTGGCCAAAATATTTGAGCTTCAGCTTCAGTATCTGTCCTTCCAGTGAGCAGTCAGGGTTGATTTCCTTTCGGATGGACTGATTTGACCTCCTTGCAGTCCAGGGCACTCGTAAGAGTCTTCTCCAGCACCACAGTTCGAAAGCATCAATTCTACGGCGCTCAGCCTTCCTTATAGTCCAGCTCTCACAGCCATACGTTGCTACTAGGAAAACAAACCATAGCTTTGATTAGACGGACCTTTGTCGGCAAGGTGATGTCTCTGCTTCTTACTATGCTGTCTAGGTTTGCCATAGCTTTCCTTCCAAGGAGCAAGTGTCTTTTAATTTCATGGCTACAGTCACCATCTGCAGTGATCTTGGAGCCTAAGAAAATAAAATCTGTCACTGCTTCCATTTCTTCCCCTTCCATATGCCAGGAAGTGATGGGGCCAGATGCCATGATCTTCGTTTTTTTAATGTTGAGTTTCAAACCAGCTTTTGCACTCTCCTCTTTCACCCTCAACAAGAGGCTCTTGAGATCCTCTTTGCTTGCTGCCATTAGGGTGGTATGGTCTGCGTATCTGAGGTTGTTGATAATTCTCCCGGCAATCTTAATTCCGACCTGTGATTCACCCAACCCGGCGTTTCTCATGATGTACTCTGCATATAAGTTAAATAAGCAGGGTGACAATATGCAGCCTTGTCATACTCCTTTCCCAATTTTGAACCACTCGGTTGTTCCATGTCTGGTTCTTACTGTTGCTTCTTGACCCTCGTACAGGTTTCTCAGGAGACAGATAAGGTGGTCTGGTACCCCCATCTCTTTCAGAATTTGCCAGAGTTTGTTGTGATCCACACAATCAAAGGCTTTAGCATAGTCAATGAAGCAGAAATAGATGTTTTTCTGGAATTCTCTTGCTTTCTCCATGATCCAGCGAATGTTGGCGATTTGATCTCTAGTTCCTCTGCCTCTTCAAAACCCACCTTATACTTCCAGTAGTTCTCAGTTCACATACTGCTGAAGCCTAGCTTGTAGGATTTTGAGCATCACCTTGCTGGCATGTGAAATGAGCGCAATTGTATGGTAGTTTGAACACTCTTTGGCATTGCCCTTCTTTGGAATTGGAATGTAAACTGACCTTTTCCAGTCTTGAGGCCACTGTTGAGTGTTCCAAATTTGTTGGCATATTAAGTGCAGCACTTTAACAGCATCGTCTTTTAAGATTTTAAATAGCTCAGCTGGAATACTGTCATCTCCACTAGCTTTGTTGTTAGTAATGCTTCCTAAGGCCCACTTGACTTCATTCTCTAGGATGTCCGGCTCAAGTTCAGTGACCGCACTATCATGGCTATCAGGGACATTCAGATCTTTCCTGTATAGTTCTTCTGTGTATTCTTTCCACCTCTTCTTCATCTCAACTGCTTCTGTTAGGTCCCTGCCTTCTTTGTCCTTTATCATGCCCGTCTTTGCACAAAACGTTCCCTTGAGATCTCTGATTTTCTTGAAGAGATCTCTAGTCTTTCCCATTTTATTGTTTTCTTTGATTTTTTTGCATTGTTCATTTAAGAAGGCCTTCTTGTCTCTCCTTGCTATTCTCTGGAACTCTCCATTCAGTTGGATATATCTTCCCCTTTCTCCCTTGCTTTTCGCTTCCCTTCTTTCCTCAGCTACTTGTAAAGCCTCATCAGACAGCCACTTGGCTTTCTTGCATTTCTTTTTCTTTGGGATGGATTGAGTTGCTGCCTCCTGAACAATGTTACAGACCTCTGTCCATAGTTCCTCAGGCACTCTGTCTATCAGGTCTAATCCCTTAAATCTATTCCTCACCTCCACTGTATATTCATAAGGGATATGATTTAGGTCATACCTGAATGGTTTAGTGGTTTTCCCTATGTTCTTCAATTTAAGCTGAAATTTTGCAATGAGTAGGGATGTCAGAGAATTCCGCCACGGATCTCGGTGAGGCCGAATGCCAGAGCATTCGGCCCCCCAAACTCCGTGGCGGAATGGCCTGCCCCCCCGCCCCCCCGCAGATCCCCCCTGGGATGAGACTTACCTGGGGCGGATGTTCCGGGCGGCGGCGGCTCTGGCGGCTGCCGCTGCCGCCATTTGCAGTGTTGTAAAAAAACAACACAAAAATGACATGATAGGCATAGGCTACGTAAAGATTTATGTAGCCTATCATGGCTGGGTTTAAAAAAACCACACAACCGCGTACGCAAATGGCGGTGGCTATGGCCGCAGCCATTTGCATTCCTTATTTTTGGCCATCTTAGTCTACATAAATATTTACGTAGACTATGATGGCGAAAATAAAGGGGAACGCAAATAGCGTAGCGGGCGCTATTTGCATCCCTTTTTGATTCGCCATTTTAGCCTACGTAAATATTTACGTAGGCTAAAATGGTGAATCAAAAAGGGACGCAAATAGCGCCCGCTACGCTACTTGCGTTCCCCTTTATTTTCGCCGTCATAGTCTAAGTAAATATTTACATAGATTAAGATGGCCAAAAATAAGGAACGCAAATGGCAGCGTCCATAGCCACCGCCATTTGCGTATGCGGTTCCCCCCCACACCAGAGCCCTCCATGGCCAGAAATCCGGCTGCGGACAGCTCTGACCTGGCTGGACCTGGCCGGCTGCTCCGCGGAGCTGCCGCGGAGCACAGCCGGCCATGGAGGATTCCGGGGGGGAAGGAACGGATTGCCTCCCTCCCCATCGAGGATTCTGGGGGGAGGGATGGAACGCCTTCCCCCGCACCATCAACATAATCCGTGGAAAGGTAAGTGACTTTCGTACACCCCTAGCAACAAGAAGCTCATGATCTGAGCCACAGTCAGCTCCAGGTCTTGTTTCTACTGACTGTATAGAGCTTCTCCATCTTTGGCTGCAAAGGACATAATCAATCTGATCTCTAGGGATGTACGAAAGTCACTTACCTTTTCGAAGGGTGACATTTGTGGTGGGGGGGCGGCGATCTGTCCCTCCCCCCTGAAATTCTGGCCGGGGGGGGAGGCGCTCTGTCCCTCCCCCCCCTGAATCCTGGCCGGCCAGCTCTGCAAATGCCGGCAGCCGTAGCCGCTGCCATTTGTGTCCCTGCAGTCAGTCGTGATAGGCTACGTAAATGTTTACATAGCCTATCACGGCTGATTTAAAAGAAAAAAAACGTGTGTATGCAAATGGTGGTGCCCATGGGCACCACCATTTGTGTTCCTTATTTTGGCACGTCTTAGTCTACGTAAACATTTACGTAGACTAAGACGGCAAAAATGAGGGGAACGCAAATAGCGCCGCCATTTGCGTACGCGCGGTTTTTTTCTTTTAAATCAGCCGTGATAGGCTACGTAAACATTTACGTAGCCTGTCACGGTGTTTTTTTAACATCTAGCTGTGATAAGCTACGTAAATCTTTACATAGCCTATCACTTTTTTTTTTTTTTAACTGGAAGACCGGCCGCTGCAGCCGCCGCCGCCGCCGCACCGCTGCTGCCGCACCGCCACTGGAGCCGCCGCCGCCAGGAAGATCCGCCCAAGGTAAGTCCCGTCCCGGGGCGGGGCGGGGGGGCAGACCGTTCCACCACCGATTTCGGGGGACCAAATGCACTGGCATTCGGCCTTCCCGAGATTCGTGGAGGAATTCTCTGACATCCCTACTGATTTCGATATTGACCATCTGGTGATGTCCATGTGTAGAGTCGCCTCTTGCGCTGTTGGAGCTAATGTTATTTTGTAGCCAGAATCTATCAGGTACTATACTAACTAGTCTTCCCCAAACAGGCATCCTCCAGATGTGTTGGACTACATATCCCAGAATCCCACAGAGGCAGCTAAGCTGGCTGGGGGATTCTGGGAGTTGTAGTCCAACACATCTGGAGGGTGTCTGATTGTGGAAGGCTGTGCTATACTAACTTAAATCAAAACCCAATAACAGCTTTCAGCAGAGTTAGACTTCCCCCAGTTAATATGCTTTGGGTGTACATTTGATGAGCATCTGAGGCTGAAATTCACAAACAGAGGCCTGTTCCTCAGTGGTCTATATCAGCACATGCCTGCGAATGATATACACCAACCAACACCAGCTAAAGCAGGGATGGGGAACGTGCAGCTCCCAGGGCCCTCTACCTTCTTTTGCTGTGATCTCTTCCAGAATCAAGGGCCACTGGGAGGTAGGGATGTACGAAAGTTCTGCCACGGATCTTGGGGAGGCCGAATGCCAGCGCAATCGGCCCCCCGAAATAGGTGGCGGAACGGCCTGCCCCCCGCCCCCCCCGGGACAAGACTTACCTGGGGCGGATCTTCCTGGCGGCAGCGGCTCTGGCGGTGGATCGGCGGTGGTTCGGTGGTGGTGGCTGCAGCGGCTGGTCTTCTGACCAGCTGCCGCCGCCGCCATTTCCAGTTAAAAAACTAAACAAAACGTGATAGGCTACGTAAAGATTTACGTAGCCTATCACGGCTAGGTTTTAAAAAAACACTGTGATAGGCTACGTAAATGTTTACGCAGCCTATCACAGCTGACTTAAAAACAACAACAACAACGCGCGTATGCAAATGGCGGCGGCTATGGCCGCCACCATTTGCGTTCCTTATTTTGGCACGTCTTAGTCACCGTAAACATTTACATAGACTAAGACGGCGAAAATAAAGGGAACGCAAATAGTGTAGCGTCTAGACGCTACACTATTTGCCTTCCCTTTATTTTCGCCGTCTTAGTCTATGTAAATGTTTACGGTGACTAAGACGTGCCAAAATAAGGAACGCAAATGGCGGCGGCCATGGCCGCCGCCATTTGCGTACGTGCGTTGTTTTTTTAAAGTCGGCCATGATAGGCTACGTAAACATTTATGTAGTCTATCACGGCTGACTGCAGGGACGCAAATGGCGGCGTCTATGGCCGCCGCCATTTGCGTTCCTGCTAGCCATCGGCCGGATGTCTGGCTGCTGGTGGAGCTGGCCGGCAGCTCCGCAGAATTGCTGTGGAGCACAGCCGGGCAGCCAGGATTCCGGGGGGGGGGGAGGAACGGAGCGCCTCCCCCCCGTCCAGGATTCCGGGGGGAGGGACAATGCGCCTCCCCCCCCACCATCAGCATAATCCCCAAAAGGTAAGTGATTTTCATACATCCCTACTGGGAGTCTGCCTCCCAGGAAGAAGATCATGGCAGTGGGGAGACTAACTTGGCCCCATGCACCAGCCAGGGAGGGCGCAGCTGCAGGGAGCTCACGTCACTCTTCCCTGCCAGAAGGAGCACACAGCTCCAACTGACAGTTTTTTGGGACTGCAGACTTTGGCCTCATCCATCAGCCAGAGAACCAAGGGCCATTGGGAGGCTGCACCCCCTGTTTCCCAGGAAGAACATCGTGGCAAGGGGGAGACCAACCCAGCCCCATACATTGGCCCGAGAAGGAACAGTTGCAGGAAGCTTGTTTTGCCCTTCCCTGCCAGACAGAACACCTATAAGGACTTTGAAACTAGTACCTGAGGTTTGACTTTTTTCCTCCTCCCTCCCAATCTGTGTCCCTCTTGTGTCATGTCGTTTAGACTGTAAGCCTGAGGTCACAGGGCGTCTTATCATTAATCTTTGTAAACCACTCTTGGAGCCTTTTGGAGGTCTGAAGAGCAGAGTAAAAATACTGAAAATCAATGAATAATAATAAATAAGGTAGTATTTAAAGGCAATTGACCTTTAAATACCCTGCAGACAATTGAGCTGGGCTTTGCAGGCAAGAGAGCTGCTGCACTGGGGCTTACTCCTGAGTAGACCTGTTTAGAATTGAGTTGTGTTTTGTATGTTTGGTGGGAAAATGCCCCAGTGAGTATGAAGTACATCTAGCCTGACCCACTATCCTTTCACTGTTCGTCGCCCTGCCACATTTCCTTGCTCCCATCCACTGCTGGAACGTGGCCCTTCCCAAACTGGAATTTGCTCCCTGTGCTAAAAAAAAAATTATCTCTCTGGAATTGCCATCCTTTGTCCACTCACTTTTTATGGGGAATCCACATGATCTTGGTGAATTATTGCATTCCATTGTTTTTCTTCCATGTTTTTTCAGACCTGATTCATGGTGATTTTCATTTTGGGGATACAAAATGCAATTGAGCCACCAGCCTATCCAGTGTGGCCAAGCAAAGTGGTATTAGGGCTTTTAAGGGGAACCATTCCTTTAAATGGAAAAGATTCCTGTTTGCAAGCTTGGCCCAATGTATTGCTTCCCTGGTCAGCTGATAAAAAGCTTTAGAGCTGAAGTGTCTCTTATTTGGTCAGCTTTTGTGCCCCATGGGAGGGAGGAGTATTAAATGACTGTGTTCTTTCCATTCCCTCCCTTCTCATCTTTTATTTCCATTATGGCAGTTGGGAGGGAAAAGCTGACTAGATAAGGGAGAATTAAGGGGCAATTTGGCAGTAATCCCCACCTGGGAAACAATAAAACCAGCTGCACCCACAAACAGGAAGCTTTCAATTAGCCTTAGAAAGGACCCTTGCTGAATTGTTGTTGGTTTTACTGTTGGTTTTTATTGTTGAGTACATACACCCATAGGGTTGGAAGGGGCCTACAAGACCATCAAGTCCAACCCCCTGCTCAATGGCAATGATTCAACAGAGAGTCTTAAATGCTGGGGCAGGGCGGGGGAAGCACTGGCTATCTTAGAATCACAGGGTTGGAAGGGGCCTACAAGACCATCGAGTCCAACCCCCTGCTTAGTGCAGGAAGCCTGATTCCCAGGTGGCTCCCATCCAAGTACTAACCAGGGCTGACCCAGCTTAGCTTCTGAGATCAGACAACATCAGGCACATCCAGCCCTTTGTTTTTATTGTATTTATATTTTATCAGTTTTAATATTTTAATTGTTTTTATGTATTTTATTGTTGTAAGCTGCCTTGGGAGGGCTTCTGCCCTGAAAGGCAACCAAGAAATATTTTAAATAAATAAAAAATGGAACTTGTGTGAGTAGTCATAGAAAGATCTTGGAAAGACCATTTCTAGTTAATATAGTGCTTCACCTAGGGATGTATGAGAATTTTGTTCCTGTTTGCAAATCTTGCGAACATATCCTCTTCACACCTTGAACACAAAGGTGAGCAGGAATGCAATTCTTGGGAAATTTTTGCAGTTTCATAAACTTCTGTTCACGTTCAAAAGTGTGCACTTGCGCAAATGTGTTCTTCCAAAAATGTGCATTTGCATATGTGTGCACTTGTGCAAATCCCCCCCAAACCCACATTTTCCCACTTTAGCCAATGGGGAAAAATGCACATTTTAGGTCAGGAAATATGCACATTTTTTAAAAAAGGTATGTTTTCAAATGGGGAAAATGCACATCTTTGAAAATGTGCATTTTTTCCAATTGAAAATGTGATTTTTTTTCCTTGAGCAAAAAACAATACCAACAACACTTGCATTCAGGAATGCAAACAAGGTGAGATGAGCTTTGAGGAGGAATTTGGAGACCTTCAGTGATGGAGAACATTGCATCTTTGCCCAGCTCCACCGAGTATTCTCTGGAATCTCCATTTAATTCCACTTCCAACTAACTGTGAAAAGCAATCCCTAAGCATTACTATGTAGGGATGGACGAACCACCCCACACCCTCCCCGCACCCCACTCACTGGACTGCCACCACATACCCACCAGTTTGGTTCCCTGGATGAGCCACTGGGCGGTCCGTGGGTGCCTGGTGCATGGCACACAGCTGCCTGACCCCTCAGCGAGCTACCATTTTGCATAAAACTGGCAGCTCATTGTTTTACGTAAAAGACATCTCATACAAATGGTGGCTGTAAAGAGGCCATTTATACAAGATTACAGGTGTGAATGGACCATTCACACCTGTAATCTTGCATAAATGGCTGCTTTACATCCGCCCTTTGTGTAACATGTGTTTTACATAAAACAATGAGCTGCCAGTTTTATGCAAAATGGCAGCTCACTGAGGGGTTGGGGAGCTGCATGCCTGTGGACCATCCAGTGGCTCATGCTCATCCAGAGAGCTGAACAGGGACAGGTAAGTGGTGGAAGTTCACAGACTGGAGTCTGGGAGGCCGAGTGGGAGAGAGTCCATCAGACTTCCCCCTGACTCCTGCAACATCCCTATTATTTTACTAAGGGACAGTAGTGTGGAAGCAATCCTGATGTGGAAGATCTGCAAATAGGATCTCTCAGAGTTGTAGCAGTTGTTAGATTTAATAGAAGCCAGGAAAGTGGGGGGATTCAGATTGCAACCAGTGTGTGGGGGGATGAACCTTCCATTTTCCTGATGAAATTCATCTTGTCTCTCCAGTTGCTATTTATACTTGTTCCATAGGGGAAACATACAGTACCATATGGGTTCCTATATGTTTTGCCCCCTCAGGCAAATAGCTTCAGGAAGGCAACTTTAAAATGTGAAAAAGGATAGAGGGGAAGAGGTAACTCCCTGCTCCTATGCCATAGTCCATAACTGAATCAGCTACCACCCCTTCCCATGGTTTCTATTAATTCTTTAAAAAAAGAAAAGAATTAATCCTATCCACGGTTCTCCTGTGTCACAGATGGGAGAAGGAGAGAAGAGCAGGGGTGTGCTGTTGCAGGCAGGGACAGTGGCATATTGCACGTGCTTGTCTCTCAACAAAGCATAGCAAGTCAGGGTGTCTTGGATTCCATCTGTGTGAATTTACAGCTATGTGTTGTTAAAACAGAGCTACATGATTTCTTGGGAATGATAAAAAAAAGTTGCCTTTTCAGCAAATTGAAAATCTAGGAAACTGGTTGTCTTGGACAATGTGTTCCCCCAAATGCCAGCTTTCTATTCTGGTCTGGCAGTACCTTAATCATTTGGGAGTACACCATGTCCCCCTTTGGTGCAACAGACATTAAACGTGCATTTTCCATCTGTTCGTGTAAACTGGGTGTCTTGGATCACATGTGCATTAGGCTTTAGGTTTCTATTAAGAATGTAAGGAGACTCCAGCTGGCTCAGACCAAAGGCCTATCTAGTCCAGTATTCTATTTGCACAATGGCCAACTAGATGCCCACGGGAAGACTGCAAGCAGGCTGTGAGTGCAACAGCATCCTCCATATCCTCTCCGACTCCGACGTAGTAGTGTCTTAAAAACTCTGATCGCCCCATCAGTAAGTGGGTCTCAAGTGTCTTTATATAGAGAAACAGACAGATATTTACCCATGACTATATTTCCTATATATAAATGCCATCTTAGCGAAGCACTCAGGTTCGCTTTTTCATTATACCCATCTACCCAATGCATCAGACCACATCACTAAAGGCTATGTGTAAAAATAAATATAAAATGCTGGCAAGCCAAGTAGTATATAAAAATGTAAGTGATCTTTCATTAATACGCTGCCTTGCTTAAATAAGAAATAGCTGCCATTCTTGAATCTGACCTTTGTCTCCCTCTTTGTCTCTTTCTGTGTCTGCAAAGTTGTTTACTTACCTTCTAATCCCGTGTAGCCGTCTCCTGCTTTGACTGGTGCTGTTTTCATGATCCAATATAATTAGCAATTCAGCCAGGAATAGAAGGGAAAGACACACTTGGGGCACAAGCATCGCCATGGAAATAGGGCTGAAAGTCTTCTCCACAGTCCATAATAAGCACTTTTTTTATTAAGCCTTTTCAGTTGTTTAAGTCGAACTACATGGGGCAGAAATCGCATATTTGAATGTTTCCCCAAATACACAACTCTCTGAAAGCTAGCATCTCAAGGAAGAAGGGTTTGAGATGAGCTTGACATGCTACATTTTTAATTGCATGGGATATTTTATATGGGGGAGGCATTCAAACATGTGGTCACCTATCTGGTGCCTGAAGTGGCACTGTTAACCAAGAGTTATACCATGCGTTTCTTTCCCCCTGCCTGTGTAGCTTGGCCCTCAAACCATCCAGGACTAATCTGCTTTGATTTAATTGGCTTCAGGCTCCTGTAAGTGCCAGCAAAGAAAAAAAAAAAAGGAAGGAAGGAAAGAAGGAAAGAAAGAAAGAAAAAGCAGAAAAACGCTGCTGCAAGGTTGATTAGGATCTGCTGCGTGGAGCTTTGTGCCTCCCTCCATTCCTTTTCCCTGAATCAGGCATATACAACCTGTGACTCCCAAGTCACAAGGGATATATGAACCAGTTTATATCTGGCCCATGTTAGTTTTGCATGTATTCCATCGTAAGTCTATTGCGTCCAAGCCCATGTCAGACTGCCTAAAAAAAAACATAGACACCCACAGCCAAAATTGCATTTGTTTTCTTACAAAACTTTCCTTAACATACACATTTTGTATGCCTCTTATACGTGTATTTTTGTGTATATATATTTCCCTAATATATTTGTACACAGATTTGTATTTGCAGATTTGTACACAGCACATTTGTACACTATATGCATTTTTATATGTAATTTTTGAGAGTGGAACTACAGGGCAAAATTCAGAGTGCAGAATCCAAAGGATAACTATGTTTCAGTCTGAATATTAGTCAGGGAAGTGTGAATTAGGTTGGTTTGCTTAAAATGTGGGTGAAACGAAATTCTACAGCATGCCTATGTGCAAGCCAGACCTACTATATTACAGACTACTAGCTTGTAGTCTCAGGCAAGCATCAAAGCAATGAAGAGGTTTATCAAGTACCTCATGGGCCACCATACATGGTCAGTGGTGTGCATGTAGTCACATGAGTGGGCCACCTTTGGGTGTGGCCCTAGATTTTTGGCCTACAACTCCCATCATCCCTAGCCACCATAGCCAATGCTGAGGGATCATGAGAATTGTAGGCCCCAAGTTGCCCACCCCTGAGAACTTCATTAGAACCTAAATATCACTTCTTCTGGTTCCTGCCTGAAAATAACTAACAGCTACTAACAAATAGAATGGAAAGTGAAACCAAACTAGAGTAGTTACTGCACCCCTAAGGGGCCATCTCAAAATTACTAAACGATATAGTTAGGGAACATTTCAAAATATCCAGAACAGATACACTGCACGATATAGCAGCATACAAGATGATTTTTCAAAAAGCCCAACTGTTTGAAACATATTCCCCCCACTCCCAGCAATACCCCCCCCCCCACACACACACACAACCATTCCATTGGAGGAAGGTTGCTAAATTTAATTTTCTAAAGATCAGCCCCATGTTCCCTGATAGAAAGTGGCTCTCTGCCATCTAATGAAAGACTTTACTGTGCACTTCTCTTTGCCTCGGGGAGCTCTCCCTCCCCGCGGCAACGCTTTTTTTTCCTGGGGGAACCTGGAGGACTTTCAGGGAGGGCTTGGTAGGAGTCGGGATAGGGTTCAGTCTCCATTTTTGGTTGGGCCACACCCAAAGGAGCCTGGCCTTGAGTCAAAATGGAGCCAGACTTTTTGAGTGGGGAGAGTTTGCATTTTGAGCTGTTCTCACCCCTCCCCCACAAAATGTGGCACCGTCATTAATCCAAACTAGGGTGGCATGGCAGATGGAATAGTTTGGAGGGGTATATATATATATATATATAGTGCCTGTATCTTTAAGACAGTGCTGTGTGTGTGTGTGTGTGTGTGTGTGTGTATGTGTGCGTGCGTGCGCTGCAGAGAGTTGAAGGCTTCCCTTGCTGCAAAGAGTCTTCATCCACTTGTGTTTTTGTAGTTAGAATTTATTTGGTGTCTGAAGAAAGTTATCCTGAGACCTACAGTGTTTGTGGTATGAAGCCAATACATTATCTGGGTGTCCTTATAATTTATTTTCCCGTGAATACCTTCATGATGCGAAGGAGAAGGCATTTCAGCAATGCACAGCAAGTACAAGCCTGCAGGAACCTCAGTCCAGCCCTTGGACCTCCTGCAGCTCTTGGCTCAAGCAGGTCCAGACTGCTCTTCCCCAAGTCCCTGATTAGCCATTTCTCCTGCAACATCCAGGGATGTTTCAGGTGCCTGGCCACCCAAACTGGCTGAGCAGATGCCGACGAAGCAGTTCATCCCAAGCCCATTAATCAGCTCTGATTATCCTCGCTAGGCTCTCAAGGGGAGAGCAATGGCTTGTCTTTGCCTGATAAAACAGCACGGCTATGCAAATGATGCAAATTCGCAGAGGGCAGACTTAGTGATGGCTATCAGCCAATCCCACGTGTTGTGCCCTCATTGGATGGAAGCCTCTGATCTCCATGGAGCTTTAATGGGCTGCTGCTGACAGGGTGGGAAGAGCAACGGAGGGGATTTTTGCCTCTCCAGCCTGCTTTGTTGCTGCTGCTTTCCTTCTAGATGAGCCTCTGAGCCTGTCTAGTGGAGGCGCACAGGCGGGGCAGCTGGGGCTGGGACTGCAGAGGCCATAGGTGGGGATGTCGGAGAAATCCATTTGGGGGGGGTGGAGTTCAATGGGTTTTCCAGCTCCCCGGACTTTGTTTCAGTTCCCGCTGTGGTGCCCAACTTGGTCTGTGGTTCGCGGATTTTTCTTAGCAATTTTGCACAAATTGCAGAACCTGCAGGAAAAATGTGCAAAAAAAGTTCCTGAAGTTTGGGGAACAGCCCGCAGTTCGGCTCGCAAATGCAAATTGAGCCATTCACATCGCAGAACTCTGTCAAGCGAAAAAAGCATTTCCCATTAACGTACTTCCCTAGCCATGGGATTCTTTGTAATCTGGCCTCTCCCCTTCCCCCACCCCCAATGCCTCTGAGGTCCTCCAAGACCACTTTTGCGACCTCATAATGCAGCCTGTGTGGTTGTTTCCCCAGCTGCCTCAAAGGGGCAGGGGCGGGGAAGGGGAAGGGGAAGGGATCAGATTTTAGAGTTCCCCTTCTGAGGTCATAGCCATGTCTACAGCCTTGGGGTGGGTGTGGGGGCTCCAAAGAATTCTGTGGTCCCTGGGATGCTCTCCATACGATCGCTCTCTAAATAGAGCTTCCATGTTCAGAGGAGAGAGCATCCCTGAATGCATGGTGCTAGGGCTAAACAACAGGGTAGCCATGCTGTGCAGCTAGGGTTGGACCTTGGAGCCAAAGTCCAAGGCCTCACAACCCGGGGGCAGGGGCAAACGACCTTCCAGAGTATAGCAGGTGATGGGGACATGAGGGTAGCAGAAGAAATCTCCATTTTCTTCCTGTCATCATGATGGTACTATAATTTACGTGAGCTTAAAAATGAAAAACTGCACATGCTGAGAATATTATTTCTTTTACAACCAGGGTTGGCAAACTTTTTAACATGTGAGGAATGTTGAAGAAGTAATAAGGTGGTTGTAGGGACGTTAGAGAATTCTGCAACGGATTCCAGGGAGGCTGAATTCCAGTGAATTCGGCCCCCCGGAATCCATGGCGGAACAAAGCAACCCCCCCGCCACCCTGCGAAATAGGCCCAGAATGGAGCCTACCTGGTGTTGGCCATCCAGTGCTCTGTGAATGGTGGCCGCATTTGTGGCCGCCACTCGCCTTCTTTCAAATGGTGTGATAGGCTACATAAGTATTTACATTTGTGTCCCTGCAGAGGCCATGATAGACTATGTAAATACTTTCGTAGCCTATCATGGCAAAAGGTAGGAATGCAAATGGCGGCCGCTACGCTGGCCGCCATTTGCGTCTGCAGACCTGCCGCAGCCGGATGCCCTGCTACTAAGGATGGACGAAAGTCCCTTACCTGGTCCCGCAGCTGTTTTCGGTGTGGGGGGGGAGGCGCTCCGTTTCTCTCCCCAGAATTCTTGGCAGGGGGGAGGCGCCCCATCCCTCCCCGCCGAAATTCTGGCCGGGGGGGAGTGCCCTGTCTCCCTGGCTGCGAAATAAAAAAGTAAATTGCAAAAAAACCCACAAAAAAAGTGATAGGCTACGTAACGATTTACGTAGCCTATCACGGCTAGATTTTCAAAGTCAGCCGTGATAGGCTACATAAATCTTTACGTAGCCTATCACGGCTGACTTTGGGGGAAAAAAAAAGCGTGTACGCAAATGGCGGCGCCCATGGGCACCGCCATTTGCGTTCCTTATTTGGGCACAGGTAGTCTACGTAAAAATTTACGTAGACTACGGCGAAAATAAGGGCAACGCAAATAGCGTTGCCCTTATTTTCGCTGTAGTCTACGTAAATTTTTACGTAGACTACCCATGCCCAAATAAGGAACGCAAATGGCAGCGCCCATGGGCTCCGCCATTTGCGTACGTGCTTTTTTCCCCCCAAAGTCAGCCGTGATAGGCTACGTAAAGATTTATGTAGCCTATCACGGCTGACTTTGAAAATCTAGCCGTGATAGGCTACGTAAATCGTTACGTAGCCTATCACTTTTTTTTTTTTTTTTACAATTTACTGGGAAATGGCGGTGGTGGCAGCCGGTCGGAAGACCGGCCGCCACCGCAACGCCGCCGCAACCCCGCTGGGACCCGCTGCTGAGAGGGACATTCGCACGAGGTAAGTCCCATCCCGGGGGGTGGCGGGGGGTGGCGGAGAATTTTCCCACCAATTTCGGGGGGCCGAATGCTTTGGCATTCGGCCTCCCCGAGATTCGTGGAGAAATTCTCCGACATCCCTACCTGCTACAGATGCACCTGGCCGGTGGCTCCACGGAGTTGCTGTGGAGCGGAGCTGGCTGGGGAGAATTTCGGGGGGAGGGACGGAGTGCCTCCCTCCCGACCGCCATTTACGAAACAGGTAAGTGGTTTCGTACATCCCTAGGTGGTTGGGGAGTGGTTGGGAAGAAAAACATTACTTGTATGCTTCGTAACTGAAGTAATACAAAAGGTTGTGTAAAACCCTCCCCACATTGCCCCCATAAGTCTACTAAGGTCTAGGTCTAAAATTACCTAGTTGCACCACTGCAAGGAAAGTTTGGAACAGAGGAAGCTGCCTTATATACTGAGTATATTCAGTCTACCTAGCCCAGTATTGGTAATACTGACTGGCAGCAGCTTTCCAGGGTTTCAGGAAGGAGGTTATTCCAGCCCTACTCAGGAGATTCTGGGGATCAAAACTGCAACCTTCTACCACTGAGCTAGACTCTCCTTTTTGAGTTATGGCCTCCCTTTGTAGCCTTCATGTGATCTTCCTGGAAACATACAGTATATGCCTTGGATCCCCAACGTGGTGCCCGTGGGCACCAGCATGCCCATGGACACCACTCTTGGTGCCTGCGAGGCCTCCTGGCCCTCCTGATTTTTATTTTATTTTTTTAGATTTTTAAAATTACATTAAAAGCCTGGGAGGTTGGCAATCTGGAATGTGAAATGCTGGCCTCCAGCACCATCTTTATTTCCAAGAATGTCTCTGGGCCACATGTGGACTATTCTTAGAAAAGTAAAATGGGGTGGCACAGAGACCCTTACCAGCTTGCCTTCGGAGAAATGGGTGCTGGAGCAGAAAATGTTTTTTGTGTGTGTGTGTGTGCTTTGGACCTCAGACTCCACCTCTGCCTTGTGTCTAGGTTCTTGGGCAAGTTATGCTGCTTTTAGCCTCACTAGTTTGCCTATCGAGATATGGGTGTTTTGTGACTAGCCATGGCCACCAAGGCAGCCATTTTGTGAATGGACAAGCCTGCCCCTGGCAGCCAGCTTGTGAGACTGCCCATGTGGCTCGAATTCCAAATGTGCCCACCAACCCCTAATATAAGCCCTCTTCAGGCATTCTGAACAATATCCATGGTGGGGCTGCATGCACCCTGCCCACTGCCTCCACAACATTTCCACATTGAACAGGAAGATCTGAAAAGGATCTGTAAACCTGTTTGGCTGAAATGCCAGTACAGTCCTCCCTGCGCTCGGGAGACCTGCACAATCAGGGTTCCTGATCGTAGTGACAACTTGTAACCTCATTCAGCTGGACACAGTGACAGCTCCTTTTCGGACCATCCCACGCAACCCAGGAAAGGTCAGAGGTGGAGGGGCCTGAATAGGGCTTTAGCTGGCCAGTGTTTGAAACAGGACGCTAAACTAGATTGATCTTTGGTGAGAGTCTTAGGCCTTTCTTGGTTCATGCAGTTCTTTCCATTAAGACAATTCTGTGGTTCTTTAGGTTGGGAGCTTCCCCCTTTCACAGTTTGCGATGCTAGCAATTGAACTTGTGTTGGAGACGCAAGTCAGTGTAAATCATGTGTATTTTGTATGGTGGAAATCTGTTAGTCTTTTCCATTTTTCTCCTCCTCCTCCTCCTCCTCCTCCTCCTCCTCCTCCTCCTCCTCCTCCTCCTCTTCTTCTTCCTCTTCCTCTTCCTCTTCCTCGTCTTCTGTGTGTGCAACAAACAGGAAATAGGGTTGGAAGACTTTCAAGCATTTTGTGTAACATGAAATAACTTAATTTTATCTAACAGCCGAAACATCAGAAAACACATACACAAAACCAATTCTTAAACAAAACCCTAACATTTGCATTACATTTATCACATATACATATTCTTACACACCTGCCTTTGTGTGTGCTTGTGTGTCTAAGGGCGGGATCCTACAGGGTGCTTACGTCCCTGCTGATTCTCTTATGCCCGGCCAACTCTGTTGCGTCAGTGGCCCATGCCTCTTGCACAAGTGCGATTTCGTGCTTCCAGGACAATCCAAAATGAGCAGAAATGCTCATTTTGGGAAGGAGGAAGGTCAGCAGACCTCACATAAAGGGCCTCCACCAACCTGCCTCCTTCTAGAACCAAGCGTTCCTGCTCAGTTGGAGGCTTCCCCTAGGAAGCACTAAATCTCCCTTGCATACATGGGGGATGCGGCTTGTGCAGTGGGATCAGCAGGGACCCACTGATTGTGGAAGGGGATTGGCGGGGTGGAAGGGAATCAGTGGGGGATGTCAGCACCCTGTTGTGTTCTGCCCATCTATGTATACCTTTGGAACCAAACTAGCTAGTTGCACTTTGTTCCCACTGAAATCAACGGGATGTATGTTGTAATGTCTGTCTTTTCACGCTGAATTAATTGACTTCAAGGGGAACTAAGTGCAATCTGTATCTGTACCTAGGTAGGTAAACTAACCAGGTTATAGTAACCTGGAGATTATGAGGTAGGAAAATGATAATAGCTGTTTAAATACTTACAACAACAACAACAACAACAGAACCATTCCAAAGTTCCATGGGCGAGGAAGTCCATTATTCTTTATAGGCACCAATCAACAGGTATTTCAGCCAGTCCCTCTGAAACATATTCACATTTATTGCAAAACCTGTTGCAGATGCATTGATCAGTACTTTTGGAGGATACTTCCGGCTTTGCCAAGGTATGGTATGAAACACCATAAAAACTGGTTTAGGATGCAATCCTATGCATGTTTAGACAGAAAAAAAGCATGGTGGCTGGGGACTGCTGGGAGTTGTAGGAATTTTCTTTCTGTCTAAACATGCTTAGGATTGCACTCTTAACCAGAGACAACAGCCTTGTGCAGATGACTGGCCTGGATGTGGATGACAGCTTTTTCAAGGAATCTGAGACACAGTCATCTGGTGTCAGGGTGGACACTGAGCCCATAGAATCCCAGAGTAGTTCTGATTCTGAGGAAGAGGAATCGCTCCTGGGAGAGGAGCGTGCTCATCTTTCCCAGGGCCAACAGCTGACAGAGATTCCTCCCACCGACATTCCTAGCTTAGATAGCAGTCCTGGGAGTGACAGAGCGCGGGAAGCAGACTTGCTGGATGCGCGACGCCGACACAGGGAGCGGCGCCAAATGGAGGGTGCGGAAAGGAGGCATAGTGCCTGGTTGGCACACAAACAACGGTTGTGCCCAGAGGTTCCAAGGGAAAAGGGGAGGGACTTCCCTAGTCCTTAAGTTCAGGGTCTGCCAGTGATTCCCTTTCAAATGGGGACCAACTGTTCCAACGTAGGGCATAGGTACTCTGCTGCTCATATCTAGTTGCTAACAGTAGAGTTGTTAAGTTGTAAAAGAGGAATAAAGCTTTGAAAGGAATCCCTTTGTCTGTGTCTGGACTTGGCTACTGGATTAGACTGAGAGACAGTCTAGAGACTGAGAGACAGAGATGCCCTTGACATCTGAGTGCTCTGGGCACTTTAAGGATAGCAGATACTTTCTCCCTGGACCATCTTGGGAAGCAGCCACTGAGGCAGCTTTCCCAATGTGGTGCTCTCAAGATTTTTTGGACTGCAGTTCCCAGCATTCCTGACCATTGACCATGATAGCTGAAACTGATCGGAGTTGAAGAACAAAACATCTGGAGGGCATCAGGTTGGGGAAGGCTGGCAGACAAGACAAAGTCTCTCTGCATACAGCTTGTACGCATGTAGGCTCCTCACAGAAGAGCCAATTAATACATGGAGATCAAGAGGTATATGCAGTGGGCATGATCCTGCTATGCCTTTTATGCACTGGTTATCACTACATTAGTAATCTCCACATGACTGTACTTCCCTACTCACACAACATTACCATGGCGAGTGAATGTACATGACGGGGAGCCAGTGTTGGACTGGGACTTGAGAAATCTGGGTTCTAGTCCCCACTTGGTCATGAAGCTCACACTTTGGGCCAGTCACTGACTCTCAGCCTAACCTACCTCACAGGGTTGTTGTGAGGATGAAAAGGAGAGGAGGAAGATCTTGTGAGTGGCCTTGGGTTCCTTGCAAGAGGAAAAAATGTGGGATATAAATGTAACACTACTACTACTGATGATGATGTTCATTTTAGTGGCGACATGCATTCCACACACAGACATGGATGCACACGCATAGCTAGGACTCTGTTCACATGATCAGGGACACTGCACAAGGAGGCCCACAGGCATGAAGTTGTACATACTTGGATGACTCCACATAGTCATATGATTGAAAATGCATCATTTGGAGGAATGGGTAGGGTCTGCTGCTAGGGTAGCCATGTGTCGTTTTTCACAGAAGACAGCCATCTGTTTGAAGGGCTGTACTGTCCAATTCTGGTTTAAAGATTTATTTATTTATTTGTTGCATTTATACCCCGCCTTTTTCCCTCTTGCAAGGAACCCAAGGCGGCTTACATTATCCTCCTCCCCCTCCTCTCCCTTTTATCCTCACAACAACAACCCTGTGAGGTAGGTTGGGCTGAGAGTCTGCGACTGGCCCAAAGTCACCCAGTGAGCTTCCATGGCCGAGTGGGGACTAGAACCCAGATCTCCTGGCTCCTGGTCCAACACTCTTGCCACTACATCATGCTGGCTCTCCATTCTTATGATTCTTTAAAGATAAAGAATCATAAGAATGGCTGACCATCCATTAGCTCCTGGGCAGCAGTCTGCATTTCTATTTAAATTATAATCATTATTTCTAAATTTGCTTTGATACATATAAAGTGGCATATGCTGATGTTATGCACATTTGTGTCCTCTTTTGTCCTCTTTCTTTGGTGACACATTTCCTCTTTTTTGGCCATTCATAACTGGCCACTCTACCTACTGTTGAGATCTTGCTCCCTCTCCAACGAGCATTCATTCACCACCATTATGTCATGAGAACAGGGGCTCTACACTGCTGCCACCAAGGCCTTGGAAAGATGTTATCAGTTCACAGCCTTTAGGGAGCTGCCTGGATGGCAAGGTTTGGGAAGAGACTTGTTCCATGTCTATAACATTTACTAATGGAATGTGACACAGAGATCGGCCTTGGGACACATGATACACTGTTAAAGCCAAGGAGGCCTTTGGTGGTGGGTCAGTGCATGATGGGAGACTGCATAGCCCCGTGGAAGCCATTCTTGAGTTAATGGAATTATACACAGGCACAGAGAATGGAACACCCTAGATATGTAAAACTCTTAAAATATATCTCTTAGTGGACCTTCAAGGCACTCTAGCAGATCCATGCTCACAGTTGGGTTTAGTGGGCCATCTTTTCTTAAGCAGCTGCAGCTCTCCCTGTTTTAAAAACAGTGCACTGATCTGCAAAGGGGACTGCAGGAGGAAAATTGCCATCACAGAAGCTTAATGTGTATACAGTATTATTTGTGCATGTGCATAGTAGGTCACTGGCTCAGTGCCCAGGTGTTTGAAATCTTGAAACCAATGTGTGTTTGTGTGTGTGTGTGTGTGTGTGTGTGAAGTTTCATTGTTTGCATCTTCCACATTATATATGTAAAGCACTCTTTTCAATCTTGAATCAACATGCAAATAACTCGTCTGTGAATGACATTTCCTCAGGAACGGTTTGACAGCTTTTGATTTAATTGTATCTCTGGTACAGAAATAATGGGCCTGTGCTTTGATAAAAGAAACGAGCTTGCTCCAAGGACGATCTCTGCCATATTAACGTGCATCCCCCCTCCCATACACACATCGTTTAACTCGAATCACACAATCCACTTTCTGATTTAGCATTTCCTAAGAGAGTCGCATGGTCACATAGTCATTGTATGATAGCAGATACTTTCCATGTGCGGCGGTCTGTATGTTAATGTTTACAGGGGGTGGTGGAATTACAACAAACTTGGACCCTGTAAGTACATTTTAATAGTTCATTCTGAACATAGGCAGTCTATTAAGGTGGACTGTTTGACTTGTTACACTTTGTCAAAGGCTCTTAGTAGTTTTGTGTGCAGAAGGAGCTGAGCGGGTGTACATGTTTGAGGTCATGCTTCAAGCCAAAGTGTAAGATGATCTCTCTTTGCTGAGCCCATCAGGCATCCTTTGCACAGGGACACGCTCGCACACACATTCCTATCAAGTCATCTTGTGAAAGGCTGCCGGCTTCCAACTTGGCTTGAATGTACAACCTTAATAAAACACGCTGAGATCTCCGAGAAATAGCAGTTCAGCTGCAGCTAAGGCAGGAGAAAGAGACCCGGGCTATGCCTGAGCAGCTGACTGAAAGAGACTACATACTGAAGCGTAACAGAGAGGAAACGATAAATCTCAGCTACTTTGCAATAAATTGCTCCAACTTCAGCTAAGGAAGCAATCAGCTCTCATGAAATAGTAATTTCTTTCTTTTTGTTAAAGTCACAGTTATCATCTGCATCTTCTTTTCTTCACCTTCTCATTCCCCAAAGAGATCTTTAAAGACAAAACAAACATTACAAAAAGGAAGGAAGGAAGGAAGGGAGGGAGGGAGAGAGAGAGAGAGAGAGAGGGGTGGGTAAAAGGGTCCCTCAAGAGCAGGAAAGAAGAGGGCTAGTAACATGACAGTTTTCCTTGGGTTTGCTTTCCTTGCTGCTCTTCTGACTCACATAGGCTGCAGCAATCAGCGCCGGGGTCCAGAGTCCAGTGCAAGAAGGTATAACCGGATTCAGCATGGGCAGTGCACCTACACATTCATCCTTCCAGAACAGGACGGGAACTGTCGCGAAAGCACCACCGACCAATACAACACCAATGCTCTCCAAAGGGACGCTCCCCACATGGAACAGGATTTCTCTCCCCAGAAATTGCAACGCCTGGAGCATGTGATGGAAAATTACACTCAGTGGCTGCAGAAGGTAAGTGGTCCATTTTTCAACTTCTCACACACCTTGGTCAGTTTTTAGGTCCTTGTGCAGTGTGCTGCTCTAACTCAGATGTTATATTTGCTCAGCATAACACCATTTACATTCTGAAAAATATTGCAGTGACAGTGTGGTCCCCAGGGTGAGATAAATTGAGAACAAAGCCTTAGGCATGTATCTAGAAGATTTTTTTTCAGACTTCCCCGAAGAAATACGTATATATCCTTCATTGGTAGTTAATGATCAGATGGCCAGGTGCATACCTTGGAGTGCTGACAGTAAAAGCAGGTTCTTAAAAATAACCTGTTCCATTTTAAGACTGATCTCAATGCTCTTTGGAGTAAGCATTGTCAGTTACCCAGGTAACAGATTTAGCATTATGAATGTATTAAGTTGCTCAGAAAAGAATTGTTTTTTCAATTAAAAATGAAACTGCTTGCATTTGAAATCAAACATCATAGGTTAGCTGAAACCGTTGTCACTGGAAGAAATTTTGGCATTGTACTGGATCAGCAATGAACATTTTAAGAATAGTTGATTGTTCAGTTTGTTGCCCTGCATGGATAAAGCGCTGGCATTCTTCCAGCTGTTTTGGGGGTTCAGTTAAACAAAAGCTGACACAGGTTAGTAATGTTACACATGTACTTAGTCAGAACAACTCAGCTTGAAGTCCTGGGTAAAATATGTGTGCGTAAATCTTTGCAGAATTGTGGCTCTGTAAGGGGGAACTTTCTGCCTGGACAGCTGATAATTGGCCTCTTAAAAGCAGGTTGTGCTTTGAATCCCACAGACCAGTACAGCCCCTAACAAGTGGTTTGGAGTCATTTTGGCAGTTCCGAGGCTGCCTCAGTTTTTTTCATTCCACACATAATCCATTCATTAAATGTACTAAGAGGTCCCTAAAGTGGTGTAGTATATTATTACCAGTGGAGGCTGGTGGCTCCCATGTCAGTGGGCTGGTGAATCCACTCGGGGTATCAGTCAGAACTCTAAATGAGCTATCCAAGATGCTTCTGCATCATTAGAGTTCTGACTGGTTCTGACTGAAACCCGGAGCGGATTCATTGCCCCACTGACCTCAGAGCCACCAGCCCCCATTGATTATTACACCAGAAACCCCACTAGGACTGAATGAAAAAATAAACCTCATGCACCACAATCTTATGCCTGTTTAACACAGAGGTAAGCCCACTGTGTTCAGTAGGATTTACTACTGTCTGTGGAAGACTCCCATGTAATTTTAGCCCAGGCAAAGGCTGCATAAATTTGCAGCCTTAGGCTGGGATTAATGATGGAATCATAGAGTTGGAAGGGACCTCAGAGGTCATCTAGTCCCACCTCTTGTTCACCCAGGCCTTTTAAAGAATGCACTGGGTCTGGAGCTCTCAGTTTTAAAATCTCTGTGTTTAATTTGAGGTGTGGGGGTCTGTGAATGTTCTTTCTGTTTTGTTGCATTTTATGTTGCTTTTGATTTTATGTCAAGTGGCCCAGAGAACTTTGTGTTATGGGGCAGCATACCAATGTTGCAAATAAATAAATAAAATGCAATTACAGCATCCCTAACAGATGACCATCCAGCATCCACTTAATTATCTCCAGTGAAGGAGAGAGGCAATCTGTTCCACTGTCAAACAGCTATTACCATTTATCCTAACGTTTAGATGAAATCCACTACCACCCCTTGCAATTCCCACCTCTTGGTTCTAGCCCTGCCCTCTGGAGCAACAGAGAACATGTCTGCTCCACATTGTCTGCATGACAACTCTTCAGATATTGGGAGGCTGCTAAGACAGCCAGTGTGGTGTAGTGGTTAGAGTGTTGGATTGGGAGTCAGGAGACCTGGGTTCTAATCCAAACTTGGCCATGTAGCTCACTGGGTGACTTTGGGCCAGTCAATGATTCTCAGCCTAACCTAACAGAGTTTTTGTGAGGATAAAGGGAGAGGTGGAGGATAACGTACACTGCTTTGGGCTCCTTGGAAGAAAGCTGGGATATAAATGTAACAAATCAATCAGTGCCATTGAACTGAATGGAGCTTCCTTCTGAGTAGACATGTATAAGATTGTACTGTGAGTGATCTATTGTGGAGTTCTGTATTGTGCACAGTCTCTTGTTTCCAATGACATGTCACAACCTGAAGAATAGCTCAGGAGGAAACCATGTGGCTTTTCACGCTTTGATGTGCTGAATTGCCTTTCGCTTTTCACAAGCATGTAACACAAACCTAAGCATGTTTACTCAGAAGTAAAACCCACTGAATTTTATGGGAGTTACTCCCAATTTTGTGCAGCCTGACACTGCTCAACCAGGCTAAGCAAGAGGAGACTTTCAAGTAAAAGAGGACCCCCTTTACTCTTTTGTGATATGATCATTAATTGTATTGCTTTGAGCTTTTAAAAGCAAACCTTTTGTGTGTGGGAGAGAAAGTTATCTTTTCAGGTGCTCATACTGGTTTTCTCTACCCACCCCCTTTTTGAATAGAGCTGCTCTGCTAAATTGCATCTAGGAGATCTTTCCATATTCTGTGTTTGACCACTAGGGACTGAGCTAAGCCCACTGTTTTGCTTGAGAACTGTGCAAGAAGAAAAATAAGTCTCTAGTGTGTGTGTGTGTGGGGGGGGCTTTCTGAATTGCAGTTGACCCTCATGTTTTAAGAAAAGAAAATAGATGATAACAGGCAGTTAGTGACTAAGTGGTATCTGCAAGACTTACATTCTTCAGTGGTTATCTGAATTTTGAAAATAGGTGAAAGGTTTCCCATTATGTCCTTTAAAAGTAGCAAGTGGCCAAAGATCACAGATCTTTCTGGTGTCAGTGTATGGTATTCCATAGCATGAAAGAAGAACCTGCTTCCCTCTGTGTGTGTGTGCAAGAGGGGGTGAGGAGGGATATGAGTCACCCCTATCAAACTATTTGGCTACATAAAGTCGTCTCTGCACAATCCATTTGCGGTGTTGTTGCTGTCAGTCTAGGTCATTTAAACAGTAATTTCCCCGTCCAATGAATGAATAACATTTAATTGCAAAGAGTATATTACAGAGACCATTGAAAGCTCCAAAGCTCAAGTTTAAGTCCCCTAATGATTTTTTTAAGCCATCAGTTCCAATAATGTGGTATTTGAGCAATATATAGCCAAAGACAGAGTAAATGAGAAATATTACCAGTCCCGTGGATATTCCCCAAGTACATCATTATAATTGCGTTAAAAACTGTGTGTGTATACATAATCTCACAGTACTGATGTCTATGTGTGTTCTTGATCCTTTGCTGTAATATATCATATTCATTAAAACTGTTTAGCATTAGAATACGTCAGAACATATTATTTCTATTAGAACATATCCCAAACAGAGTCTTGTACACTTTGGAAGGGAGACTGGTGGTGTAAAAAGGAACTGAAGTATGCATTGTTTAACAAGGAAGTTGACATTGTAAGGGTCTTAGTTTAGCTAATCTGGAAGAAATGCAGTTTGATCTTCTTTGAAAAGTGCAGATTTTGGAAAACAAAATAAATATTTTAAACCCCTTACAATGAACTGTCAGTTCAAATCTAACTGAAGATTTCCTTGTCTGACCGAAAGAAATGAAGTTCTGGTATTGTCCAATGAAATGTGCATATCTGTTGATGCGATTGGTTGGAGGAGCAAAGGAAACTAGCAATGATAGTTTTCTGTAGCCAAAACTACAAGGAGGTGATAGCTTGGTAAACATATTTACAGCTTTTCCTATAAGTATTTATTTTAATAAGGATAACTTCCCGGGTTCCGTATTTGCCATGTTTGTTCTAACAGTGTAAAACAGACTGCATACTGTTTTTATTCCTTGCAATAACTGGCTGCCATGCAGTACTGAAATGCTTAGGTTGTAATTTCGATGTTTAAACATTGTCAAAGAATAGCTGTCTGACATTTTTGGCTTGGCAACTACTCAGAACTTTTTTTTCTCCCATGCTGAAATAACCTAAATGTATGGTACAAACAGAAGTACAAATGGTTTCACAACTGTGCAGAGGTGTGTATGGTATCCTTTTAGTTTTCTCTCTGCACTGTCCCTGTGATAGCTATAGGTGAGTGGACATAGGAACCCAGGAAGCTGCCTTATACTGAGTCATACCATTGGTCCATCTAGCCTAGTTTGTCAACACTGACTGGCAGCATCTCCCCAAGGTTCCAGCCCAGGCAGGCATTTTTCCAGCTCTATGTGGAGATGTCAGGAACTGAACCTGGGACCATTTGCATGCAAAGCATGTGCTCTACCACTGAGCTATGGCCCTTCCTGAAAGCTGATTCCACAGGTCAGATTTAATGACAGTTCAAGGGGATTTTCTCTATCATAATGTCATAATATTGGCTCTTCTTGAATTTAGGCTAACATGCAAACAACATCGCCTTCCTGTTTTCATCCTTGAGATTCTCACTTGTCTGTCTGTCTGGCACATTATATGCTGCCTCCATCTGAGAGGTTTTGGGGGACGTAGAGGGTTCCCACCCATCCATTTTATCCTCTCAAGAACCCTGTTAGGTACCTTAGGCTGAGAAATGGTGATCCTCTGAAGATCACCTGGAAAGCATGACCAAATATGCTGATGTTAGTAGCATCATCATTTAATGAGGGGCTTGATTTTAGCAAACCTGTTTTTCTTAAGTGGTTAGAAAACAGCTGGGTTATTTCTAAGTCCAATTACAAGCACTTTTCAGACCCCACTGTATCCCCAGCGACAGCATTTGGTGCATGACCGAATCTGAATCCCTCCCTTCCCATGAGCTCGCATCCCTCCCCTATCCCAACATAGGGATGTGCGAATCAGCAAAACTCAAGCTCGCTGAAGTTCTCTATATTCTATTTTGAAGCTCATTCTGACTCAAGCCCATATGAGATAGTGAGCTTTGTTATTTTTCTTTTCACATGAAAATCTGTGCATATTTTTGTGCATATTTTCCAAATGTACGCATCAGTTGTGCACATCTTTGGAAAGTATGCATTCTTCTTCTCCCATTGATTAAACCATATTTGTGCACATTTTTTTAAAAAAAAGTATGTATTTTTTCCCATGACATTTTTCAAATGTATGCATGTTGTTGAACACTTTTTGGGTGGTCCGCGAATCACTTTGAAAGCTCAGAAATGTATGGACTTCGATTGCAGATTGCATCTAAGTCTGTGTTTGGTCCGGAGTGTGTGAACTGGGTAAATCCTGACAAAAAATGAATTAAATCAAATTTCTCTTGCACCCCTATCTCAGCTTCCTTATCTGGTTGCTATGGCAGCAGGTAGGTTTCTTCTTCCTTCCTGTCTTGGCAATGGGGGTCAAAATGGCATTTCCAGCATGTAGGTGACCTGCATGCGCAAGGACGGAAGGAGGAAAGGGTGGACTGATCAGCTATAGCTGCTACCACTGCAGCCAGATAAGATTAGGGGGGAAAGGGAGGCATACGTGGATGAAAAGAGAAGTGAGTTATAGGTGGGGGTGAACTGGAGATTAACTATGGAGACATAACGCTTGGCATGCGTAATGCTGTGGAGCACAATGGAATCATAATGCTCAGTTTGGAGATGAGCATTAGGAGTCCTTGAGGTTTTATTCCAAGCCAGGAATAAAATATTATTCCTGGCTTGGAATAATATTTTGAATATTAATATATAATATTATGAATATTAACATTACTAATAATCACAGTCGGTGTCCTCTGCCATGGTGGGACACAAATGCCGAATGGAGTAGCAACAGTTGCAAGGTTGCAATTAATGCCAATGTGTCACATAATACATGCGCAAGGTTGCTGGCATCATTCAAAAATGAGTTCCCCAAAACTAGGCATGAAAATCTGCAGCATCCAACCATCCCCTGCCTCAATTCTTGTATGCCCCCCATTTTAATTCTATGTGAACAGAGGCTACTATTCACTTGTTCATGCACATATGAGCCTTGGGAGCTCAGAATACTCACTTCAAATGTGAGGTGCCCATCCTAGCTCATTCCTTGGATTAATCTCCAAGCTAGACAAGAGTTTTCTCCTGCCTAGTGTGCCTGCAAACCCTTAATAACCCATGCAACTCCCTTCCCATAGATTTCCCACCCGCCCCCTTCCCTCTAACCTGACTTACTGGTATGGCACTGAAGCAGCAGCAAGCCAGGACAAGCCAGAAGATGGATGGGGGGGAGGAGTTCTTACCACTTCTCTGGTGCTAGTCTACCATATTTAAACATTCAAGTACAACTAGCACACTGGGGTGAGGTTCTGTCATAGCCCTCTTCCTAGTTTCCCACTTGCACAGAGGTATCTTTGCTCTGACTTTGTTTGTTTGCATAGAGGAGCACTCAACAACGCTATATCCCTATGGTAATCTGAGGTGGTAGAATCTCTTCTACCACCTCATTACTCTATCACCACATTCTCATCTGATTTTGCTCCATGTGCAGCACCAGCATAAGCAGCAGCTGTCCTAACCTGTAATAAGAATGATGACTTGTCACACTGAAGACAAACAAGGTAAAGGCGGTAAAGTATTCTGAGCATCGACAGTTCTTCCCTAAGTAGTAGGTGCCTCAGGGCAGCCTTTAGAGCAGGAAGGGGAAACCTTTGGGGCCCTTGCCCTAATTTCATCTGGACCTCTGCATGTGATCAGCCCAGATCTCTGGCAGCAGCAATCTGTCCCTTCCCAGGTAGCCTATTGGGTGGGAAGGAAGAGAGCAGTGGAGGCTGGTGGCTCTGTTTTCTGTGGGGCTGTGAATCTGTTCACAACCATACTGAAACTGGAGCCATGAGCCTCTACTGGTCTGCCCTGTTTCCCATGTACACTGCTGCCCAGACAATCTTCTGCCCACTTACACAGCGATGGCATCTTCTCTTCACCTACTCTGCTCTGTTCTCACAGATCCAGGTCAGACTGTTTGTCCATCTAGTCCACTGATGGGGAATGCATGGCCCTCCAGCTGTTGTTGGATGCAACTCCCATCACCCCTACCTAACATAGCCAGTTGTAAGTAGGTTTGTGTGAACCCACCCCTGCCCGGGTTCTCTGGATGCCTGCCCAACCCCTGCCCCCACTTGCCGGTCCCCAGACTGCGCTCGAGCCCCTCCCCCACTTGGCGAGCAGCCTGCACTCACCCCAGAAGCCTCATCAAGCTCCATGGTCACCATATTTTGAAAAATAAAATGGCGATCACAAAATGCACATATTTGCATATGTGCATTTGCAAAAATGTGCATTTTCATTCATATGCAAAGATGCGCACTTTTGCGATCACCATTTTATTTTTCAAAAAATGGTGACCGCGGAGCTCGGTGAGCTCACTTGCCGAACATGGGCAGGGGGCGAGCAGGGGCAGGAGCTCAGCGAGCAGGGTTTGGGGGTCTGGGCAGGGGGGTTCTGCCAGATTCCTGGATGGAATTGGGCACCTGCACCATCCCTAGTCATAAGTAACGATGGGAGTCCAACAACATCTTGAGGGTCACATCCCTGATCTAGGCTAATATTGTCTGTTCTGACTGATAGTATCTCTCCAGGGTCTCAGGCAAAACTCCTACCCATTGCCTACTATCTGATGTTTCAAAAACAACAGCCACAACTTGGAGAAGCTTGGGCTTGAACCTGAGACTTTCTGAGTTGCAGTGCCCAGAGGTTTGGAAGGGATGCTCCCATGGCAGGATGACAACAAGTGGCTACAGAACTGTCACTAGAACGGGTGAGAAATTGGGCTTCCCCAGGTGCCTGTGTTGGGATCTTTCCACCCGCAGCCAAGAAGAGGGCCAGGCTCTTAGACACTTTGTAATTATATAGCAACCAAATTGTTTCAAAAATAATGCTGTTTGTCCAAAACTGAAATAGTTGTCTGCTTTTGACATTCAAAACATCTTTCTCCTATTGATGTGGCTGAATGTTGTTAAGGCCTTTATTCATTCAAATTCCAGTAACCCACAGAGATACTCTGAAGTGCCCACAACAAACATCAAGGGGTCCCCAACATGTACTGGTGAAATCTGAGAGATTACTTATTTGGCAATGATTACAAAACTCACACACAATACTGGACGCATGGAGAGGCTTTCCTTTTTTTAAAGCCGATCTCACTTTTTTGTTGTTGCATCACCACATTTCTTTAGTCTCTCAAAACATTTCCCAGGCTTTGATGGAGAGCCCTGTCATAATGGGCCATCCAACCCCAAATTATTTATTTTCATTAATAACAGTCGCAGGTCGGCACTTTGTGGCAACACTAAATCATACCAAACTATCAGTCATCAAACTTGTCTCCAGAATGTCCCCCTGACATTCTCCCTGGGAGAACTTGCTGGCCCTAAAGCAGCAGCAGCAGCGTATCTTTAGCTAATCAAATGCAGAGAGAACATCCGCGCTCCTGAGCTAGCAAATAAAGGCACTGCACAAGTGATGAGCAAAGGGTACATAGGCCACCCGACAAAGGATTGGATCTGCCTGTGGCAGCAGCTATCCTCTTGTACAGCTGATGCAGATATTGATGTGCACTGGAATGTGTGTCTGCTAGGGCAGTACCCAAATGGCTTGCCCAGTTCTATGGACCCATTCAGGAGCAGCGAAGCAGTGGGCATTTCTCCTTTTTTGTCCAGGAGAAATCCCATAGGAATAATCTTTTCCCGGCGGTGTCTTCTTCATTCTGTTTTTTTAAAACTGTTGCTTACAGAAAGCAGCAACAGCAAAGCTCTACCCTCAATATCCTGGACACTATATTTTTAATCCCCAAATGGCCCACATGCAGCATCATTCTGGGAGACATGGAGAGGAAGGGGTCATGATGGCCACCATGATAACCTGGTGTCTGCCAGTGAGGAATAACATTTTTTTTTAAATGTCAGTTTATGTTTCCTTCCCCAGATGCCACAGAGCTGCACTACATCTAGACGGAGTAATCAGGTATAGGGAAGGTTAGACAGAATGGAAAATATTTGAATATTCTTGAGTTTGTAGAAGGGTTCTGATCCACATCCAGATTCTGCAACTAGTCCCTCCCCTTAAACAACAAGCTGAACTAAGACACTGGAAGACCCCCTTTGTCTTTCTGCCTCATAAGTCTCTGAAGCCTTGGAAAAAGAAATCTGTTTTTGAACTTTGTGGCTCAGTTCCATCTCTGCCTCTCCACCCCCACCCTTAAAAAAAAAAACCTAAAAAATGTCTTAATCAGTCACTGCAAATAATTTGTGGTCTTGGAATTGGCTCTTTGGCTCAGGGAAAGACATACCAGAGTTACCAGTAAGACCAACACTTTTTTTGTACATGCACTAACGATATCTTTCTATCCTATTCCCTCCCTCCCACCCCCACCCCCCCACCCATCCATCCATCCATCCATCCATCTATCTATTGCCTTTTGTGAGGTTCTTTTTTCCCTCCTGAGTGCTTAGGAGAACAGGAACTTGGGATTTATTGGGAACCTAGAAAGGAACCCAATTCCTGATTGCACCATCTCCATAGCCTTATTCAGGCATTCTGTACCAGAATAGGGCAAACATGTGAAGAGAGGGAGCACTATACTCATGCTCCCTCTCTTACTATACTTGTGGAGGACAACTGTCTGAAGAGGAGAGCATCTTCTATCCATGGAAGCTTTCCATGTGAGCCAGAACACTGATTTTCCAGTGTTCTGGCTTGCATGGAGAGCCTCCGCAGATACAGGAGGCTCACCTCTTCAGACACTTGCCCCCCACAAGTAGAGGGTGATGGATGTAACAAGGGTGTGGGATGGGGATGGAGAACTCCCTCTCTTCATGTGTTTGCCCTGTTCAAGTACAATATACCTGAATTGGGCTGGATAAGAATTCCTGAATAGGGCCAGCATAGAACTTGTTGTGCATGGGTATCATTTGATTACTGAATGCTTTAGTGAGGGGTGTTCAGATCAGAAGTAATGTCTCTATGTGTTCAGCGAATTTCTGCTTACTAACCCTATCCCCAATGCTTTGCTAGTCAGGTGCCCCTAGTGGCCACATGGACACCATTAGTCTGAAATGGGCCTCTTATCCCCCGTACAGATCTATGTGGAAATGATTGGGAATCCACATGACTGGGAATTCTGATTAGCCGAGGGTTCCTAATCCATACGTCAGTATATGTGGGCCAGTGTATCCATTCCTATTTCTAACTAGATTTGCTTCGAAAAGGGCCCAAGTTGGGTAACAAATTTAAAATGGTAAAATCTTAAATACAAACAAACAAATGCTGATGACATGCAGCTCTATCTCTCTGTGACATCTGAATCAGGAGAGGCTTGTGTAAGTCCTGAATCAGTTCCTAGATGCAGTAATGGTCTGGATGAGGGCCAATAAACTGAAACTGAACCCTGGCAGGATGGAAGCCCTGTGGGTGAGTGGTTTCTGGGTCTCAGGGGTAGGCTCATTGCCTGTTCTGGACAGGGTTGCATTCCCTCTAAAAGATCAGGTTCGTAGTCTGGGGGTACTCTGAGATCCATCAGTGTCACTGGAGGCCCAAGTGGCCATGGCAGCTCAGAATGCCTTTCGCCAGCTTCAGCTGGTTCACCAGCTCTGGCCTCTCCTGGACAGGGATCACTTGGCCACAGTGGTATCAGCACGAGTAGCTTCAGGGCTGGATTAGTGCAATGTGCTCTATGTGGGGCTGCTCTTAAGGCTGCTCTGGAAGCTGGAGTTAGTGCAGAATGCAGCAAGTCGACTCGGCTGTTATTGGGAGTTGCCCCATTTCAGCATGCAACTCCTTTGCAGAGGGAACTGCACTGGCTGCCTATTTGCTACTGGGCCAGGTCTGAGGTTTTGGTACTAGTGTACAAAGTCCTAAACAACTTGGGACCAGGATACCTGAGAGAGAGCCTTCTCCCTTACCAACCTGTCTATTCACTGAATCATCAGAGGGCATGCCCCTGGTGGTTCCACATGGACCCATGGACCGACTGGGATGCACCCAGAGGAGACCCTTGAGTGTGGTGGCTCCTTCCTATGGAACTCCCTGCCTCTGGAGGTCAGGTGGGCACCAACACTGGGTTATTTTTGGTGCCACCTGAAAACAGCTTTTCTCTAGGAAGACTGCCTTGGCTTAACCAGCCCCAGTTTTTTGGCACTCTGTTTTTTTTAAAATAATAATCTTAATACCAGGTTTCTTCTTTTTAACTTTTTATCTCTTGTTCATTTTATCTCTTGTTGTTCACCACTCCAGAATCTGTTTAGATGTGGAGCAGTATACAAATGTTGTTAAGTAAGTAAGTAAGTAAATTATTAGTGCTAAACCCACTCTTAAAAGGTAAAAAGGTAAAGGTGTCCCCAGCCAGTCATGTCCAACTCTAGGGGGTGGCGCTCACCTTCATTTCTAAGCCGAAGAGCCAGCGCTGTCCGAAGACGCTTCCGTGGTCATGTGGCCGGCATGACTGAGCACCGAGGTGCATGGAATGCTGTTACCTTTCTTGCCGAGGCGGTACCTATTTATCTACTTGCAATGTCTTGCTTTTGAACTGCTAGGTTGGCAGGAGCTGGGACTGAAGATGGGAGCTCACTCCATCATGCAGCACTCTGGTCTCGAACTACTGTCCTGCCGACCTTCCGGTCTGCAGTTCAGCATCTTAATCACTAAGCCACTGCGGCCCCTTAAGCCACCGCGGCCCCTAAACCCACTCTTACCTTTTTCCAAATGCTATTTTTTAAAAAGTAAGATTTGTACTGTATTCTGTTATGTTTTGGTATTGCCCTGATTTATATTTTCCCCTTATCTTCCTTCCTTCCTTCCTTCCTTCCTTCCTTCCTTCCTTCCTTCCTTCCTTCCTGTTATTGTCCATCACTGTTTTAATCTTGGAAAACTAGCTCATGAGCCCTTCCCATGCAGTTTTTCAAGTTTGTATGTAAGATGTTTTCAGAGCTACTTTAAGAAGAACATTTTTATAGGCTGAAACGAAACTTGGGTGGCCAGAGAAGTCTTTTACATTCCTACCTTACGTTCCTCGGGATTTGAAGGTTACTGCACATTGAGATAAAGGGAGTACTTTAATTTCACATAGGGTTTTGTGGCAATTAGTATTATGAAGATATTCCTCCCTGGCTGCCCTTGAAACTTGGGTGCATTTTATCTGATCATTTGTGAAGTATATAAATTGCTGACCTCTGACAATTTGATCTTCTTGGAAAATAGTTTATATGGCTGCAAAAGTTCCAGGGATAACTGTTGGAGCTATATCCTAAACAGCTTTTTGAGTGCTGCCCTTCAGGCTGCTTGCCCTTTGGATTGTCTTATTTATGCATGCTCTAAAGTTGTCAGCCAATGCGTGTAAGAGTTATCTTCCTAAAGATACCACCTCAGGATTAAATATACAGCTTTGCCCAGGTCAGATCTAGGGAGCAGCTGTTTGGGGCATCAACTCTCGTGTTGCCAGTGAAGAATTGGAGTAACCCTTCTGTAGGGGAAGACATTGATGACATGCCAATACTTTTGAAGATGTGAACTTTGTCATAAAACAGAAGGAGGCAAATAAGCATGTAGAATATTTTTATAACATGTATAGAGGTTTTTATTCAGGGTTGCTTTGATTCTGTCCAGGGTGCAAGGGCAGGATAGAATCTTTGAAAATGTAGATTCTATCCTTAGTGAAACTGATACTTTCTTGAGAAGATATTTTGGCACAGAGAACTTGAGCCTAGTTCTAGCCAGCCACATCCTCTTCCTACTGTCGTTCATTCTCTGCTTATGTTCTGGTCTGTATAGCTGCTGTAATCCAGATTTTGGTGTAGTGGTCTTTTTGAAGTGAATATCTATATATGCCACAACTAGGAAAATCATGTAATGGAATGGAATTGTCTATAACTGTCCTGCTGGCAATTGTTGAGCATTGGCTGCTTTGCTCACGCTCCCAATTTGGCTACTATTCTACAAGCACCTTTTTTTCCCTGTTGCTTTAGTTCTAGGCTTGTGGCCAATTTTTTTTGCCTAAACTGAAATGACGAGTGAATTCAGAGTGTCCTGTGCAAGTGAAACCTTTGCAGATATCTTGAGGGAAGTGAACACAGTTTATAAAATTCACAATGTTTCCCAGGGAATGAATGGGTTGGAGTGGTAGCCTCAAATACCTCAGTTGTTACATTTTATATGTCTGTGTGCAACTGCTTCCTATCTAAGGATGTCAACAAGATTAGTTTATGGAAGACAGTAGTTTGGCAACTTATAACACTCATTTTCCTAGGCCTTCCCACATTGAGCAGGGGGATATGAAAGGGTGGGGGAAGGTTGAATAAGAGTAGAAGCCTATGTGATATTTAGGGATGACAGAGGAATCGGGCTGGGTGGTGGTGGAGCTTGATGAGCTTTCATCACCCCCCCCAACTCTGTTCCATCTTCCACCAGCTGGCCTGACTCAATGTGTGATGAATTGGACCAGCTGGTGGAATTTCTGTAGCCCCCCCAAAAGTGTGCAAAAAATAGTGCAAATTATGGCTGTAAATTGTGCAAATGCGCATAACTTGTGCAAATTTCAGTTGAAAATTGCACAAATTATAGCTGCAAATTATGCAAATGTGCATAACTTGTGCAAATTTTGGCCGTAAATTGTGCAAATGTGCATGGTTTGTGCGAATTGCAGCCACAATTAACACAAATTACAGCCATAATTTGAGCAAATTACAGCCATAATTTGCACAAGTGATGCACATTTGTGCAATTTACAGCCACAATTTGTGCAAATTAAGCAAACTACAACTGCAGTTTGTGGAAATGGTGCCTGCAGGTGCCACACTGGGGATCCTGGGGAACTGATGATTTTAGGGGGGAAAAACCAATTAAGTTCCCTGATTTCAGGAAACAGCCTGTGGCTTGGCAAGCAATTGTAAGCCAAGCTGGGGGCCACGGGAAAATCCGATGAGCCCCCAAAGGACCTGATTTCCCCCAGGCATCCCTAGTGATATCCAACAGGGTTCCCAAATGCAGAGGGGCTTCTGTTTGCATAGATGCAAAGTGAACCCCTTTCACACCTTCCTGCTCATGATGGGACAATCAGGGACTGAGACAACGGGATCAGGGATGTAGAGAGCAGGGCTTGTGGTCATGTCCATGCCCCTTCCTCATTTTTAGCCCTTGCATGAGCAAGCTGGATGCCTGCATGGGGCTATAGCAGGGGTGGGCAAGTTTTGGCCCTCCAGATGTTTTGGCCTACAACTCCCATCAGGCCTCACTATTGGCTTTGCTGGTTAGGGCCATATGAGAGAGAATCATAGAATAGTAGGGTTGGAAGGGGCCTACAAGGCCATCGAGTCCAACCCCCTGCTCAAAGATAAATATTCCAACCCTATGATTCTATGATTCTATGTCTGGGGGACGGGGCGAAGCCACTATTGTGAGCTTTATCCAGTTAAAACCTCAGTGTTTCCATTCAAATGGTGTTTGATTAACTGAAATAAGAAAAGAAGTTATAGGGTGCAAAATTATTATTCTCCACAAGCTAATCTCATTGACATCTTTGGATGTGATTCAGTTGTGCACGGGCAGAGCAGCTGTGTCTGTGCATACAGAGCCTTTGTTTAAAAATTTGCAATTTGCTGCCATGCATAGGAATACATTGAGATCCCCCACCCATTCCCTTCTGAAAACATTTGAGAGGTATAATTAAAGCTTTTTAAACAATGCATGCAACCCCAACACCTGGACTGGGGAAAGGAGAAAATTAATTGCATGTGCAGCATCTCTGTATTTGTATGTGCAGGTCCTTGTCCAGCTAGGTACATGCATGAGAAGCTGGATCAGGGTGCTTGGCTTTGCTAGGATATAAATAGGATGAAGGTGTCATGGCCCCAGTCTTGAGTGACAGCCAATAACTGGAGACAGAAAAGGATGAGTCGGTCGACTTTGTGGCTGCTATACTGTGGCTGAAGAACAAAACCAGGTTTCTAATACTGAACTTGAGGCTGATGGTCATGAACTTTGATTCAGTTCACAAATCACTCGCAAATGCCCCATTTGCAACCCTAAACGTGAGCGCATGTTCTCCGGAAATGCCCGCAAACTCCTGAACTTGTGTTCATGTTTGAAAAATCTGCACTTTAAAAAATGTGCACTTTTAAGAATGCAAACTTTTAAAATTCACATGTTTACACTTGCGACAATGGGGCAAAAGCATGCACTTTTGAAAAATGCACACTTTTCCCATTCAAAATGCACACTTTTCCTGTTCAAAATGCATATACATTCCCCATTTGAAATGTGCACTTTTCCTGTTCTCAACTATATTTGTGAGGAGAGAAATTGGAGGGACCGTTTCACTGAATTTATTCAGGGGGAGTTTCTAAGAGATGGGGCTTCCCATTGGCAGTAGCACCTTTTTCCCCCTACAGTTTTTTTAACATTCCTTTTCATTTTTTTTTGCTGATGCAGCATGTGGCAACAGCAGCAACTATGTTGGCAGCCTGGCCACCATTTTGTATCTTTCAGAATGCCCCTGTCCATTCATCACTGCCACTAACCCTCCCCTCCCCCCACAAACGGTGGAAAAAAATGGTGGTGGCCTTCTTTTTCTTGGAAGGGAGGTGAAAGAAAAATCAGGAAAAGATCTTCCAAGAATTTTTGGCTCAGTTCTACTTTTGTTACTTTCAAAGCAATTAAAAAGAAAACAAAAAACCCACGTTAAATCTTGATTGTGATTTACAGAAATTCAGAAGTGTATTACTAGAATCGGCTTTATGAATAAATATTTTTACACTCCCACACATCTTGGAAACATTTAGTGGGTTGGCCCACAGAACCTCTGGAGTATTTCATGAAAATGGAATTGTGAAAGGCTTAAAATGTCTCTTAAAAAAACCTGTTGCGCAGAATACTACAATATGACATCAATGCCTTTAGCATTACAGGATGTGTGACTTATATACACAGAGAGGGAGGGTGTGTGTGTGTGTGTGTGTGTGTGTGTGTGTGAGAGAGAGAGAGAGAGAGAGAGAGAGAGAGAGTTTTACTGCTTCATTCACAAGATTGCTTCCAAAATAATCATGCAGAGTGTATGAGCTTTTATGAACAAAAATCTTTGCTTTTCAATCACTTGAGTTTCCTTTATTCTTTGTCCACTGAGCAATAAGTTAATGTGGAGGAATATTGGAAAGTAGCTGTAGATGTAACTTTCCATTTTTATTCTTAGTGAATCTCAAGCTGGATTCCCTCAGCTTTCCAAATGTCAGTGTGGTTTGAATCCTGTCATATAATTCACTACCACTTTGGAAGAGTCTCATAAAGTCTAGTGGTGTGTCTATTTTGGGAAATTTGTTGGATTGTATGTGTCTCTGGGTGTATTTGCAGTGGTTAAGACACTGAACTGCAGACCAGAAGGTTGGCAGGACAGCAGTTCGAGACCCGAGTGCTGTGTGACGGAATGAGCTCCCATCTTCAGTCCCAGCTTCTGCCAACCTAGCAGTTTGAAAGCAAGAAATTGCAAGCAGATAAATAGGTACCGCTTCGGCGGGAAAGGTAACAGCATTCCGTGCACCTCGGTGTTCAGTCATGCCGGCCACATGACCACGGAAGTGTCTTCGGACAGTGCTGGCTCTTCGGCTTAGAAATGGAGATAAGCACCACACCCTAGAGTCGGACATGACTGGTTGGGGACACTTTTACCTTTTTACTTTACATTCTTTCTACACGTGAACATGTAACTTTCCACTGTAAATCAAAATCACTTCATTCATTTTTGCATACTGGAAAGGCTGTAGCTTCATTGTCCTTCATTTGATAATTCTGCATAATAAATGCATCTTATTTATAAGGTGTTGGATTGCAAACTTCCAGTTTTAGGTAGGATGCAGGTTGGAAATTAATCTACTTGGCCTTGAGCCAGATCTGTCAAGTTAAAAATCTATTCCCCCCATTATCCTTAAATAATTCACAGCTGCATTGCTGTATTCTTCACAGTGAACTTGCTGTGGATTGGATCCAGACTTAATCATGCTTTGAGTAGACCCACTGAAATTGATGGGACCTAAGTTAGTCAAGACTCACTTGTCCCACTGATTCTGTAAGTCTCCTCTAAGCATACAGTTGTACCTCAACTCCATTATCAGCCTCAGCTGTTATGATCAGGATTCCTGGAAGCTGGAGTCCAAAACATCTGGATGGCACCAGGTTGGGAAAGGCTGTGTGTGTGCAGTAGGATCAAGATGCATTTGCATCCCACTCAGATATTTAACATCGTAGAAACCCCACGGGATGGATCTGACATCTGAAGCATTCTTGTGTACATGTCTGCCTAGTAATACAAGTTTTAAAGGGCATCCCCAAAATATACCCAAAGGGCAAAATAGGGACAGAGATTGACCAAGGGCAAGGACCAGAAAACGGGCTGTCCAGGGAAAATAGGAAGGAAAAGTTTTGACTTGGTGGGCCACAAGTTATGCAGGCCTTTTCTCTGGCTACTTCAAGCACATATAATAAAAGTAAGGATACCAGCACTGTAAACATGGTATATCACAGCAAAAGGATCTTCTTCCCTCTATCTAAGGCAGTGGTGCAATAAGTGTGGCCTGGAAGCACTCCCACTCCCTGCCTGGTGCCCCCCCCCAAGACCCCCAGCACCACTGAAAAAAGGAGGGAAAGGGGAAAACACTCTAGGAACAGGCTCTGTGGTTTCTGCTGTAGAAGCCTTATTCCTAGAGCATCCTAGGAGCATCCTAGGAAGCAGTGCTCTGGTAAATGCTCTGGTGATTTATTGGATAGTTTATTGTGTGTGTGTGTGTGTGTGTGTGTGTGTGAGAGAGAGAGAGAGATGTCCACCTATGTGTGTGTGAGCACATGTGAGCCCTGCACCACACCACACTCCAGAGCCAATGAAGCTGTGCACCACTGTTCTAATGGACTTGATCCACACTAAGTTATGCATAGCTAGGTCCAATTGAAAAAAAAAGGGAAAAGTTAGTCAAGACTAACAAATGTCTCAATGAGACCTAAGTGCACATCTAATATAGCCTGGATCCAGCCCCATTTTTTCCACAAATTATGAGATAATGATTTATTGACTTTCTTGTGTGACTTACCCAAAAGAAAAAGCAGATTCATATACAGGACAGGCATACAGTGCTACGAAGAGCTGAACTAAAACAATCTTTTCCATTTCACTTTTGCTTTGTTGTTCAGTCATTAAGTCATGTCCGACTCTTCGTGACCCCATGGACCATAGCACGCCAGGCCTTCCTGTCCTCCACTCTCTCCGGGAGTGTGCTCAAGTTCATATTCATTGCATCAGTTATGCTATCTAGCCATTTCATCTTCTGCCGTCCCCTTCTCCTTTTGCCTTCAGTCTTTCCCAGCATCAGGGTCTTTTCCAGGGAGTTTTCTCTTTGCATTAGGTGGCCAAAATATTTGAGCTTCAGCTTCAGTATCTGTCCTTCCAATGAGCACTCAGGGTTGATTTCCTTTCAGATGGACTGATCTGACCTCCTTGCAGTCCAGGGCACTCGTAAGAGTCTTCTCCAGCACCACAGTTCAAAAGCATCAATTCTTCGGCACTCAGCCTTCCTTACAGTCCAGCTCTCACAGCCATATGTTACTACTGGGAAAACCATAGCTTTGATTGTACGAACCTTTGTCGGCAAGGTGATGTCTCTGCTTCTTACTATGCTGTCTAGGTGTGCCATAGCTTTCCTCCCAAGGAGCAAGAGTCTTTTAATTTCATGGCTACGTCACCGTCTGTGGTGATCTTGGAGCCCAAGAAAATAAAATCTGTCACTGCTTCCATTTCTTCCCCTTCTATATGCCAGGATCACTTTTGCTTAGGTTAATGTCAAAAAGCACCTCCATTAACGTGTGTGCTTCTGCTTGGCCCCTGGGCACGTCATTTTTCCTTTCCCCCTCTTCCCACTTGTAGACACTGTCTCCTGTTAATGTGTAGCACCCCCCTAGAATGTCTGCCCAGAGGTGGAGGGGTCAGCTTGGGAAGTTCTTGCAGTCCCAGCTGAGGTTGGACTGCAAGATTCAACAGACAGGTAATAGAAAGGATCATACAGTGCAAGTCCGAAATCAGCACCTTGGTCAGCGCACTGTGGGAGCCAGAGACAAGACTTGGCTAGCCAAAGGGCTTGGGTGAAGGCGCCAATACCCTGGAATGTTGCTGTCGCAGTGGTTTGTTGCCTAATGAGGGTGTAAATATATTCCTGCAGGATATTGGAGGAGATCTGTTCTCAATTAAAGGGGCCATGCTCTGTTCCTGAGGCAGATGATCTCACAGGGCAGGGATATCTCCTTCTGCTTCTGGGTCTGGTGTGATGGTGAAGATGGGATTTTCAGTGCTGCAGGAGATTCTGGGGATGAGTTGCTGATACCTGGTATCTGAGGATGTGGGTAAGGGAACCTCAAGAATAGGACAGGCATCATGGTCCCTTCGAGTTTCCTCCCCTTCCTCATCATTCCTGGAGAGTTTTGGCAAAGGGATTGCCATACTGAACCCTTCCCCAACCTGGTGCCCTCCAGATGGTTTGGATTTAACACCCATCAGCCCCAGCCAGCATGGCCGGTGGTCAGGAATTCTGGGAGATGAAGTCCCAAACATCTGGAGGGCACCAGGTTGGGGGAAAGCTGCCTGAGTTGCTGCTTCCTGAGACAGTCTGGGGAGAAAGTCTCCACTATCGTTAATGTGATTCTTTATTGATGTAGAAGTGTTAATGCTTAGATTTTGGGCCATGACACACTAGATGGCTTGTTTTCAAGCCTCTGGGGAACTGTGCATTCCCTGAGCTACTGGCTCAGAGAAGCTTTTTGAATGTGGGAATTGTGCATTCTAAGACCTTGCCTGACAAATGTTGGAAGAGTTCTCTGACTGGTTGACTATAGCTGTCAGAAATGGATCATCCTTTCCCTTCACAATCAATACCACAATAGATGCAGCTTCAGGCTAATATGACTTTATTTTGCTAGAGACTGGCCTCTCTACAAATGCAGATTCAAGGAAACTTTCAGACTGCCCCAGGCACTAAACAACTAATCAACAATCTCTAAGCAAAGGAGACGAACCAGAGGTTAGAGAAGTTGCCAGCAGTTTGGGTATGAACCTCATGGCCAAGCTTGCTTCGCAGTGATGCCCCTACCTTAGGGTGGCTCTTTCCTACATGAGTGGCTATCCGGGCAGAGCACCTGAGCCCTGCAACTAACTTTTCCTGCTTAGCTTTGTGATGTGCCCTAGCATCTCTCAGGTCATGTGCCTCTTCCTCCTCCTCCTCCAAAACTTGAGTTCTCATGGTGAAGGGAGGGGGCAGGGACTGAGCCTGGGCCATCTGTTTGTCAAGGCCTTAGGAGGAATCTCTCTCAGCAGCCAGGTGCTCTACAGAGGGTCCCTCCCCCATGCTTCTAGCAGTTCAGAATTGGAGCTGTCAGACTTCTAAAAGGGATGGGACTCATCCCTGACAATAGCCGAGGAAGAATTTCTGGATACACGCCCTGCAAATTCTCACCCATGTGACAGAAAACAGGCCCACCCCCACTTCTTCATAATAGTCACATAAAGCTGGAGGACAGGGCTTACAGGGGGTTTGTACTTAGCCAATGAATTTCAGAAGGTGGTGGTGAGGAGGACTCTGCTTGACTTCTTGCTAACTATACAGTTTTGTCCTCCACACTTGCTAACATCTACATTTTCCTTCCCCAAACTGCTGCCCTCCATATGTGTTGGAGTCAAATTCTCTCTTCTCATTGTCCCCCAGCCAGCATGGTCAGGAAGTTGTGCCAGCATGATTAGGGGTTTGTCTGATCAAGCTCAGGGAAGCTTCCCCACCCAACTAGGGTTAGACAGAGCCCCCATCCCTTTAGGCAGGCATGAGGAACATCAGTGGTTCCCCACCTGGCCCACCAACATCTTCTGCTTTGGTCCTAAGGTGCCCTATGTCCTTCAGCTGTGTCTTGTTGGTTTGCTCAGAGATTCCTTTGAGGCTTTTGCAGGGTGGTGTGTGAGCTGAGATTAGTTATCCAGAACATGCAGCTCAACACACTTTTTTCTTTTTCTTTTTGTACCATTTGCTTAGGTATTCAACAAATGGTTCTCCATCATCAAACATGCAATATTCAACTAGATACTTCCAAAATCCTTCTGTGCTAATGTTATCTTACAAGTTTTGGTATTCCTTATTACTGGAAGTATTTGCCAGACTGGAACTCATTCTGTTGGAGTTCCAGAGTTGTATTTCCAGAATGTGTGCAGTAACAAAGAGCAACTTTGTTAACTAACTAACTAACTAAAATATTGTTTTTCAGCTGAAGCCAGTATTCTGGAAGAATGTAGTTTTTTTATATTGTTTTTATGTTGCAAAGGAGCAGTTGTCAGCTCCTGTGGGAGAAACATTGTGAAAAAAAATGGGGAAACCATTTTTCAGCCAAAGCATTTAATTTTAAGGGGTTGTTTTTGTTTTGGTATTCCTCATACCATTCATTTCATTTATTACATTTCTAATTCACAATGGAAGCGAATACCTTTTTAATGACTATCACATGAATTTGCCCTGCTTGCATGCTATCTGTAAGAACATAAGAGCAACACAAAAGCCTTCTTGGATTGCACCATTGGTCCATCTAATCCCTCATCCTGTTTCCCACAGGATTCTGCTGGGAAGTCCATAATCAAGGCATGATGACAGCAATTGTGGTTGCTTTCACCAACCGATTATTTATTTTTTTATTTATTTAATAGGTTTACATACTGCTGAATATCTCTAGGAGGTTTTCAAAATACACCCCTGCTTATAGGGAAGGGTGCAAAATTCGTTAGGTTTGCATCTAAATGTGAGTTTATCGGATTTGCCTTTCCAAAATCTAGACATGCATGAAGAACACAGTTTGCCACCAGAATCCATACGTTTCCGAAATCTGTAATGCAATTAGCAAAAAATAGCATTAAAATATGCATACAAAAATGCATACAATGAAAAAAATGCAAACAAAATTGTCATATATTTTTTTAAAAATGCACAAAAATGCATATACTTGCAAAAATGCATACAAATAAAATGCTTTATTCATTGGATACATTACCGAAAGTGTGCACAAAAATGTGTGCTTTTAGAAAAATGTTTACAAAAATACTGGATTTAAAAGATGGGTTCAGATTTTTGTGCAGACTAAAAAAAATGTAGTCTGATATGGAATCAGGATGGAACAAACTTAGTGTTGGTAAAATAAAAACCTGAGTGAAATCAAGCTTGGCAGATTCACTCATCCCTAGTTCCATATACTCATCAAGACTAGTAGCCAAGGATAGACATGCTCCATGTTTTTGTCTAATCACCTTGTCCTTGTGAAAGAAGATCAGTTTTGAAGGGCCAGGACTTTGTATGGCATGACAGTAGAGCCAATTCACATAATGCTGGGCCCTGTGGTGAGCTGATTTGAAAACTGCTTGTTTTCAAATTGGGCTAAAAATGTACTCTTAGTGAATGTTGGTTCACCATGTGGGCAAGTCATGGTGACCACAGGTTTTGGTTCTGTTCTATGGTCAATATGATCTGTGTTTATTCCAAATGAGGTCTATGCCTGTGCTCACAGAACCAATTGACCATTATAACTTTTTGAGCCTTGATTGAAAGCAGTTGAATTCTCAATGAGGTCATATAAACTGGCTCTCACACTGACACTGCTGAAGAATATAATCCAGTGACCAAAATATTGTGTCCAATAAAACCAACAGCTTATATCAACAGATTGCTCACTTCCCAATGAGTGAGTATACTCTTGTTCATGAATGAGAGTCATATGGGATGGGTATCCTTGGCACAGGTTACTTTGACCTGCTGTCCTATTTTCTCTGCTCATGGGTTAATCTGTAGGGAAACTGACATGGGCAGTGATGCAATTCAATGCATGGATGAGTCTTATGTAGGCTAAGGAATTGGATTAGATCCCATCCAGACATTTGATATTTGTCCTTATAATCAAAACATGTGGGCCTGTTTCAGATGATCATTTAAACCATAGTTTGGATTATTGTGAATGAGAGGAGGAGAGAGAAAGCTTCCACTATCAGTTTAGATCAAGGTGCAGTTCCACATTAGATTATAATTTCGGGAGCTGTGTTTTGATACTGGTTTGTTTTAAGTTATGGTGGTTAAAACATACCATGGTTCCCCCAGTTTGTATGTAACAGGAAACAGTGGTTTGTTCTAAAATGAAAGCAGAAGCTTTATCTGTCCTCCTCTTGCACATGAAGGAAGAGAAGAGGGGTGGACATGAGAGGAGGAGGAATGTGTGAGCCCATGTCTCAATGCAGGCTCATTCATGATAATAAGCCATTGTTCAATTGATCGTCTGAACTGGGAACTAGTTGCATTACTGCCTTCTTCTCTGGATTGGTCATTGACTCTTGAGAGTTTGGTCTCCATTCCTGCTTGGTTTATGTCAAAGCATTCATAAGCATGTGTGTACAATTTTGTCATGTTAACTTGTCCAAGATGGAATGGCTGTCTTAGTTGATTGAAAAGCAAGGTACATGCTCAAATGTAAGGAAAAAAATCAAACATATCTGAAATCACCTTCAGGAGTATCCTAAGCTGGAGCTAGTGGGCTGATGCCAGGAAAAGAATGCTGAATTGAATGAAGAATGAATGATTCCACATCCGAGAAGAAGCAGTATCACACAAACTACAGTATGTCTCTTTTTAGGAATGGAAGGTTTGCCTACAGAGTTAGAATGTTGTGATGCATGAAACCCCAGAACATATGTAACTTAGCTTCATGTAACCAGATTTCAGGTTGGGTACACATTTTTGGAAAGCAACTTGGCCTGGAAAATGAGCTACATTTCTCATGAGAACATTTCTTGAGAGACTTTTCCAGTTTTTTTCTTTCTTTCTCCCATTGACTATGTCCAAAATATAGTCAGGACAGATTTGCTTGTGGTTTATCACCATTTCTGCTTGTTGTTTTGTTGCTGTTTTGTTATGTCAGGAGACTTTATGAAGGCCTGAAATGCACATCACTTAAAATAGCAAACCAAATAAAAAAAAATAACCAAACCATTTTAAACTAGAAGAGTGATTTCCCCTTTGGTTTGAATTTTTCAGAGGAAAGTTAAGTTATTATGGAAAACAGGTGGTCACTGCTGCCTTAGGTAAACAAAGATGGGAGATGTTTTCAAGATGTTCCATCCACAGTTAATGATACAATGGGAAGGAGGGAGGTTTAAGTTATTTCTTCATTTTCTCCATCTTCTATTGATAGGGTGATAAATTGATTCTGAGCTACAACCTATAAAAGTCAATTATATAAAAGCTAGCGCCACCAGGGAGATTTTTTTTAAAAATAGCTACACCCTGTGATAGTTATCATTCAGATGAGGGATGCAGGAAAATTTCATTTGGGCCACATTTTTAAGCAAACTGACTTAATTTGAACTTCATAGATTAATATGCAGGTAGAACACAGTTAACCTTCAGATTCCACACTTGTCCAAATTTTGTGATGCAGTTCAATCATGGCTCCAAAATTGTAGTGTATTAGGGAAAGTTGCATACAAAACTGTGTAACTTAGGTAAAACTATGTTTTAAAATGTGCCCATTAGAGAAAGTTGCATACAAAAATAAATGTGAACTTTTGAGTGTTATTACACAAAATTTGAGAGTGATGTGGAAATTGGATAGAACAGTCTGATAGTAATAACATGCAAAATTGACATGGACTGAATATAGATTGATTTGTACATCCCTAATTCAGATTCACATTAGTGGATCACATGTAAATGGGCTGGTGTGTGTGTGCGTGTGTGTGTGTGTGTGTAAAAAACAACTCAGAATATTTCAGAGTTTATCCTAGAAGAGCTCTGGAGAATCCACCCATTTGTATCTTTAATCTTATTAATAGATTTTTTAAAAATGCAAATTCAGGGAACTTTTTCTTTCATTAGGTTTCATTTTAACTAAGAAAAATATTCCTGTTTTTACTACTGTTTTTACTCATGCTAGAGGAGGAAAAAAACCCTATTATACACAGGAATTATAATACCCAAAGCTCCCTTAACAGCGATGTTGGAAATAAACAAGTCAGATGAAGGATGAGGGTCTTTACAAGACAATATATCATGGCTGCCTTTTCCCCCCCTCCAGTGTTCCACTTAAAATGCAAGCTTAGAATCACTGGAGGAGGAAACATCTCTGAGAATTAATATTTTGGTTTTAACAGAAAATAGCATATTAAAAGTAGGTCTTATTGTTCCCTGTGGTCATAGCTGTTGTTCTCCAGTCTTCCATCCCCAAAAGCCTCCTCTCTTCTCTGCCCTGTTCATGTTAATGCTGATCCTAAACCCACATACTTGGAAGCAAACAAATATCTAGAAGAGGGATGGGAAACATCTGCTGATATGGGAACCCATCCCCCCCAGAACCCAGTGGGGGCTGCACCCTCCCTGGAATTGCCACTGCTACCACTGCCAAATTTGCTGCCAGAAAAAAACAAAATGTGACTTGGTGCAAACACCTTGTTGTTAAAGGAAAAAATGTGGCTTTTTTGCCATCACTCCTCCAAATTTTGGTGGCAACTGGGGAGGGCACAAAAAAGGACAGGGGGTTCTTGCAATCCACAAGCTACATGATGCTTTCCCTGATCTAGATGTTAGGTTTCTTTAGTGTTTCAACAGCATCATTCTATGTATATACCCCTGCAGCCTTGATTTAATTTTACCACCTTGCAGTGGTTTGTTATGTTTCTTCTGAAAGTTTATCCATGAAAAGCTAAGCAGTCTACTTCAAAGAGCTTTGATATGGTTTTTCTTATGCCAGCACAATTGTGCCTCACCAAACTTGTGTTGGCAGCCTACTAGAGGGTTGATAAGCTTCTTATACTTGCTGCCTGACTGCGATTGTAAAATAAGAAGGGTTGCAAAGCACCTTACAGGCCCCAACACATGACTGGTGGTCTGTGTTTGACTCACAAGTTGTTCAAGGCCTGTAGTAGCTATGGATGTCCATTGCTTGGAAATGTGGTTCTTTTTTGGCTTGATTGAGTTCCGTGGCATGTACAAATTGCTTTGCATCTGCAAGCTGAGCCGTGGTCTGTTCTCCGAAGTCCAGGAAACCTTTTGCACATTTTTGGAAGGTTCTGCAAGCTGTGCACATTTCTAAGCAATGTGTGCAAATCACAGCCAGATTTGTGCAAATTATGGCCAAATTTGCGCAAATTGAGCAATTTGCATAATTTGCAAAATGGCCATTATTTCTGCAAATTGCTGAGAAATTTGTTCAAATTGAAGAACCTCCCTCCTCCTCTAAATGCACAGAATTCCTGGAAAATCTGCAAATTGGCCTGACTTGCTGCAGATTGAATTGGGCGCTGCACCAGAAACCAAAATGAAGTCTGGGGGGCTGAGCTTAGGAAAACCCGTTGAACTCCACCTCCCAAAAGGATTTCTCCAGCATCCCTAGCAGTTACATCAGCAGAGCATCACACAATTATTGAACTCATGTTGTACCTCACAATCGCACCCCTCCCCGTTCCTCTTAATACTGACCCATGGCCCTGCAAACTTTTTTTTTTTTAATGAGGTGTTTTGGTGGCTTGCTTCTTGCCTGCATGTACAAACCAGAGTGTTAGTGGGATTGTATAGATGCAGAGCACATGCAACCTCCTGACCCCTTTGAATAAATAAAAGCAGTTGGGAAGGACAAAATATTACAGTGAATTAGGCTGCTTGGGTGATCACTGGGATTGTTACGAAACAGCAGGTGTCTTGATGTATTGCCAGAAGTATCCTATATGAAAGGAACAACCCAGTATTCTGTCATATGGGTAGGCAAGCTGTATGCCAACAGTTTGGACTTAAGATTCATATATAGGGACATTTGAAGAATTCAGTCTTTGTATCTTTGTGCATCCCAATATCAATTTAAAAAAATGCAGATCAGTGCAGAAACTTGGACACTAAGGAAAGATGAACACTTTCCTAAACAGTTAAGCTTCTCTCTTCAGAATACATTTTAATCTAACAGAATAGACATAAGCTTTCTGCTATCTCTTTTTTACTGTATATTTGCATTTCCCAACAAGAGAAGTACATCAATCCCTCCCTTGCAATCCCCCAAGCTAACAAGTAACTATAGCAATATGTCAAATAAACTCACACACATAGATTGCCAATACACCTGTAAGGGCACAATCCTATTTAGATAGGCAGCCGCCTCCGAACTCAGAGGCAACCACCTATCCAATGCAGGGCAGGAGAAGCATGGAGGGGATCATTCCCTCCACACTTCTCCTGCCCTGCATTTTCAGCTAGACAGCAGATTGCGGTTGTCTAGCCACAGGAGGGCAGAGCGGGGGATGCGGCTGCTGTATGACACATTGGATATGTCGTACAGGCATTTCCGCCCTCCCTCCCATGGAACCCCCCCCCCCGGGAATGCCCCATTTTGGCCGCTCCCCACTCCTCTTGCGGGTGCAGAACATGAGGCTTTTCTGTGCTGTCTACAAGGCAGTGCGGAATTGAGGGAGGTTGGTTCTCTGGGAACCGACTTCAGGGTGAGGTCGATTCCCAAAAAGACAGATAGCCTATAGCCGTCTAGCCACCGTCTAGTGGCCATAGGATTGCTCCCTCCATAATACAATTAAAATATTGTATCTGTCATTAATTGATCCATTCTATGCCAGATTAGAATCTACTACACTAGAAGTCCATCAGATTAGTTGGAGATCCATTTTCAACATTCAGTTCTCTGAAAAACATTAAGAATGGGTCCCAACTTGCTACCAAGCTATCTTCCTTTATTTCTCCTCTAGCCACATGAAAATGGCTAGTGAATTTCTCCACCAATGCTTTCTGCCATCTCTGAAATAAATTATATTCCATTTTCATTCTAATCTAAAACCTCTGTGTAATGCTCTTTTAGGGATGGGTGAACTCATCTCTGCTCACCTCGCATGCTGCTTGCTGGACCTGCTTGCCACGCATGGTGAGCTACCAGGAGGTTCGTGGACACCTGGTGAGCAGTGTTCCGCTCCTCCGCTGAGCCGCTATTTTGCAGAAAATGGGGGCTCGGCCTTTTCCATGAAGGCTGGTTTTATGTAAATGGTGGCCATAAAGTGGCCCATTTATGCAACATTACAGGTGTGTTGGGCAAGCATGGAGGTCTGCGGACTGGCGCCCAGGGATCTGAGCTGGTAAGAAATCACCGAGCCTCGAGCCACAGCCAGACACCCACGACATTGTGTAGAAAAAGCAGATTTATGCTGAGTCATTCCATTGGTCCATCGGGTTCAGTATTATCTAGGGATGTATGAATCCCCTACCTGCCAGTCCGGGGGGGGGGGCAGTCTGCAGGGGGGGAGACAATCCGTTCCTCCCCCCAGAATCCTCTTCGGCTGGCTCCGCTCCGCAATGATTCTGCGGAGCTGCTGGCCAGCTCCGAAGCTCCAGCAATACGGCTGCCATGCCGCATTGCTAGCTGAAGGGGACTACTGAGTGCTGCCTCAAATGGCTTCCGGGATGCCATTTGCGGCCGTAAAGGCCTTAGTTTAAGGTAGGGATGTCAGAGAATTCTGCCATGGACTGAAATGGGATCAAATTCCCTTCAGCCCGTGCCATGGAATCCTCTGAGGAACGGCACCACGAGGTCCTGCGGAGCCAGCAGTCATGCGGCTTTTTTTTCGTCATCCTCAAAGAGTTGTGGAATCTTCGTAAATAAAAACGCAGTGTAGTATGTTCCGATAATAAATACGTAAGTTTTTTTAAAAAATGAATTGTGCTCACCGCCTTGTTTGTGGGTGTTCTTTTTCAATTGAAATCCTCCATCTCCATTTACTTTCAGCCAAAACACTTCCTCCTCCTAGGGGCTTCCCAAAACAAGGCTGCCCTGGATGTGCCTGAGTGATGCACTCTTTGTTTAAAGCAACACTGTTTGAAAGAAAGAAAAAACCTTTTAAAATGACCATGCCAGTCCTGGAGCCCTGCACCAGGTATTATGCTCCCTGCTAAGCTTTATATTTCCACATCCAGCATTGTTGCTGACATTGTGAGGCTAAATGGAGAGGAGAACCAACTCTGTGCATGTCTACTCAGAAGTAAGTCTTATTGAGTTCAATGCGACTTACTCCTACACATGTCAGCACCCCACTTGACCCCAGCTCAGCTTTGTATTTCCACATCCAGCTCATTACCAAACCTCCTGTTAGTTATCTCACTGGGTGACTTTGGGCTGGACTCTCACCACTACACCACACTTCTGTTATGAAACTCATGAAAAAGAGACAGTATAATGGGAAATTCTTTCTGAAGCAGTCATGCTTGTACAAATGCAGCATGCAGGGAAATATTAGCAAGCTTCTCTTTGTTTGAATAAAAAACACATGCTCAGGGAATGGACAAATTAAGGAATAAACTTACCAGGGAAACAGCTGGATTGAGAGAGAATATCTCCCCCACACATGCACACACATAATGGAAGAATACAGTTCTTCATATTCCCTGGTATGTTTAAGCCTTTTGGGGCTTGCCAGATTTCCATGGCACCAATTTGCTCAAACTACACAAATTGCGGCTGAAATTTGCACTAATTATGCAAATTACACCTGAAATTTGCACAACTGTCTGCTTAGCAAATAAATAAAAAAGGAAATCTGCCAGCTGGTCTGATTCACTGCAGAGCGAGTGGGGCCAGCTGGTGGAAGATGGAACAGAGTCCAGGGGGGCAAGCTGAAGAAAACTTATTGAGCTCCACCCCCCCCAATCCAGATTCCTCTGACATCCAGATTCTATCCCTGGCATCTCCTGTCTGAAACCCTGGAGAACTACTGCCAGTCAGTGTGGACAATACTGAGCTATATGGATTAATGTCCCAATTATTAATCTGGCTGCCACCAGACATTCTGAGCACAGAAGACCAATTCTGGCCTGCCTGAATTGCCTGCCTGTATGTGAGGCCTGCCTGGCACCAATACTGTCAATAGGGGTGTCAGAGAATTCCGCCATGGATTCCAGTGAGGCCGGATTCATTAGAATCGAGCTCCCCGGAATCCGTGGTGGAATGGCCTCCTGCCCCCCCCACCCAGCGAAATCCCCCCTCGACGGAACTTATCTGGGGTGGAAGTGGTGGCGGCGGCTCCGGCAGTGGCGGCTGTTCTCCCGGCTGGCTGCGGCCGGGCTGCTGCGGCCTCCATTTGCGGCCTTGCAGCTGTGATAGGCTATGTAAGTATTTACATAGCCTATCACGGCAAAGAGCAGGGACGCAAATGGCGGCCACTACGCCATTTGCATGGCTGCCTTTACCATGATAGGCTATGTAAATACTTATGTAGCCTATCACGGCTGCTTGCAAGGACGCAAATGGCGGCCGCTATGACAGCCGCCATTTGTGGCCGCAGGAGCCAGGCCACGAACGGATCTCCAGCTGAGGATGGGCCTGGTCGGCAGCTCTGCGGAGCCACTGCGGAGTGGAGCCGGCCAGGGAGGATTCCGGGGGGAGGGACGGAGTGCCTCCCCCCCACCGTGGATGCCCCTGTGCAGAGCCAGGTAAGGGATTCGTACACCCCTAACTGTCAACTTTTAGGCGCCAAGTTAAGACTGTCCTCTACTCCCAGGCATTTAATGGCATATGATGGGGCATTTATGCTAGTTGTTTAAACAGGTCTATTGTAATGAAACTGTTTTTAGCTGTCTAAATTGTTTTACATTTTGTATATTTAAATTTTATTCTGTATTTTATGTTATACCTTTATCCTGTATTTTATTTAATTGGTGTAAACCACCCAGGGAGCTTTGGTTATTGGGCAGTATAGAAATGAAAATACTAATAATATTAATATTAATAATAATGATGATCTCAGTAAGGTAAGCAAGCTGCTGCCGCCACCTCCACCCCAGGTGCTACTCTGCCAAATTCACTACTCTGCCAAATTCATCACATGTGGATGAGAACAACTCACGCATGAACACTCTGCAGCAATAACCCTGAGGCAGAGTGCCAGCAAGTGACTTGCACATGGACAATGGATTCTTCCTTTTAACAGGGATAGAAAATTTAGGTGACATGGTCATGAATAAAATGCAGATTCCTTGAATTAAAATTGTGTGCCTTTTAAAATTATTTCCTTTTATGATACCTTTTTATTAAGTGCTGAATCAGCCCCATGTGAAAAGGATTTTCTTAGTTCTAGGGATGTACGAAAGTCACTTACCTTTTCGACGGGGTGATTTGCAGTGGGGGGAGGCGCTCCGCACCTCCCCTCGAAATCCTAATCTGGCTGACTCCGCTCCGCGGAGATTCTGCGGAGCCGCTGGCCGGGGCCGCCCACGGCCGGACATCTGGCCGCTGGGCAGCCTGCCGGGAAAAAAACAAACAGCATACACAAATGGCGGCTACAGCGGCTGCCATTTGCGTTCCCTTTTTTCCGCTGTTTTAGCCTACGTAAATATTTACGTAAGCTATAATGGCGAAAAAAAGGGGAACGCAAATAGTGTAGTGGGCACCATTTGCGTTCCTCCCCCCCCCCCCCGCCGGTTTAGCCTACGTAAATATTTACGTAAGCTAATACGGGGGGGAAAAAGGAACGCAAATAGCACCCACTACGCTATTTGCGTTCCCCTTTTTTTTGCCGTAATAGCTTATGTAAATATTTACGTAGGCCAAAACAGCAAAAAAAAGGGAATGCAAATGGTGGCCGCCGTAGCCGCCGCCGTTTGCATATGCTGTTGGTTTTTTTTTTGGCTTGCCGTGATAGGCTACGTAAATACTTACGTAGCCTATCATGGCCTCTGCAGGGACGCAAAAGGTGTCCCTGCATTAGCCGTGATAGGCTATGTAAGTATTTACGTAGCCTATCATGGCTATGATGAAGAAGTGAATGGCGGCTGCAGGGTGGCTGCCATTCGCAAGTCAGTGTGGACGGCAGCACGTAAGTGCTCCGTTTCCCATGCCTTTGGTGGGTTGGGGGGGCGGGGGCTTCGTTCCACCATGGATTTCAGGGGGCTGAATGCACTGGCATTTGGCCTCACTGAGATCCGTGGCGGAATTCTCTGACATCCCTGCTTAGTTCCCACTTCCTGATTTGTTTTCACCTCTCTGCTGGGCACATAGTGAAATATCTGGCACATTCATCTTTTAGGCATCTAAAACTGAGGAGTGAAAAACGATACCTGCTGACAATGTTGTATAATAAACTGGAATTTATTAGGAATGAAATTCCTCTTTGCTATGATTAAAAGTAGTGACAGATAAAATGGAGTTTTTCCACCTTTTTCCAAAAGATCAGACTCAAAACCTTGTCCAACTTGTGATTCATAAAAATGGTGAGACTTGATGTGATTTAGTTGGAAGAATGAGTCATGTTACTTGTTGCTTAATCACCTCTGGGAAAAGTAAAAAGCTCATTTTAAAAAAAAAGTTCTACTCATTTGCAGTCCTTTCTTTTGGATTTTTTTTTAAAGGTGAGCCTTTTATGCAGAAACGTTTTGGCGCTTTTACTATAGAAAAGTTCCAAATGCCCACAACTCAAAAAACCCCTCTTTGAATTGTTTCATTCATAGTTCATCACTGGATGGAATTAGCAACCCTTCCTATCAAACACAAAGGAGAGAATATTTATCACCTGAAACCAGAGCTGGGCCAAACATTCTTCTCTGAACCTTTTAGCTTGGGGGTGAGGCATAAACCACCCCCAGCTAATCTTTTTTTTTCATCACTGCAAGTTGTTTTGTAGTCTTGATGGTGGTGGCAATCATGCTGTCAGGAGACCTGGCTGCTGTCTAGTACCTTTTCTTTTTAACCTTGCTGCAAGTCTTCAGAGTGAAAGCAGGAAGGATTGCCCTCACTCTGCTCTGACTTCATGATGCTGCCACACCATCATGTGACATCATCACCAAGTAATGAGAGCAGCTGCAGTGCTTCCTGCCTTTATGTGGTTAAAAAAAACATGACACCCACAAAAATATGGGAGTGCAAATGCTACTGCTGGTAAGTTCATCCCATATTTTGCCCCTGTTTGGGCCTCCAACCCCATCATCACTAAAATCCCCTCCCCACTGCTTCACAGCATAGGGGGGGAAATGATGTTCATTTTTGAGACATATAATTCAGTTTATTTGGGTATGAGAGTGTAGCATATCATATGTAGTATTCAAAATCAGTTCAGAATCTGCCTCATTACATTCTGGGCTCTAACATTTAAATATTAATGTGAAAGGTTGGAACAGCTTGCTGGAAATTCAAACACCCATTTCAGGTTTGGGGTTGGGAGGTGATGGGCTCTGCTTTGCTGGAGGTATTGAAGCAGAGGCTGGACCGCCATCCATCAGGGATGCTGTAATTGCAAGTTGCACTGCAGATCCTGCGTTGACCAGGAGGTTTGGCCTAGATGACCTCCAAGGTAATTTGTAACTCTAAAAGTCTATGATTCTGTTTGCCTCTTGAAACTGATCTTGAAATTGTGATGCTAAAACCTGTAGTGAAAAGTAGCAAGAAGAACAATTCAGCCAGAGCATGTGGAACTAGGGATGTACGAATTGTGTACCTTCCGTGCCGCTTGACTTCTGCAGTTTGCGGCCAGTGCTCCGTACTGTCGTTCGCAAGCCCCCGGAATTCTCCTCTTTTTTTTTCCGCTCCAAGAATTACGAAGATAAATCTGTGCCAACAGCTATAATTCTGCATAACTTCTGTAAGAAAGGCTATTTTTCGTAGATATTTACGTATTTTTCCCCCTGCCCTGAGATGTGCAGTAATTACTTTCAGCCAAAACACTTCCTCCTCCTCGGGGCTTCCCAAAACAAGGCTGCCCTGGGTGTGTCTGAACAATGCATTCTTTGTTTAAAGCAACTAGGGGTGGACGAAAGTCACTTACCTGTCGTCAAAGCTTGTTCGTGGTGGGGGGGAGGCGCTTCGCTGCTCCCCCCACGAAGTTCAGGCCGGGAGGGGGAGGCTTCCCGCCTCGCCCGGCCGAAATTCAGGCCGGGGAGGAGGCTTCCCGCCTCGCCCGGCCGCGAACTCCAAAGTTGTTTTTTTTTAAAAAAAAAACGCCCCCGTGATAGGCTACGTGATGATTAACGTAGCCTATCACGGCTAGATCTGCAAAGTCAGCAAATAGCGTTGCCCTTATTTTCGCCGTAGTCTACGTAAATCTTTACGTAGACTACAGCGACCAAATAAGGAACGTGAATGGCGGCTCCCTATGGGGGCCGCCATTACCCGTATGCGCTTTTTTTTTTTTTAAAGTCACCCGTGATAGGCTACGTGTCGATTTACGTAGCCTATCACGGCTGACTTTGCAAATCTAGCCGTGATAGGCTACGTGACAATTAACATAGCCTATCACGGGGGCGTTTTTGTTTTTTTTTCTTTTCTTGGAATGGCGGCGGCAGCAGACAGTCGAAAGACCAGCTGCCGCTCCCGCCCCGCACGAACACCCGCCGAACTGCCGGCCGGACCCACCGCCGGGAGGGACATTTGGCAAAGATAAGTCCCGTCCCGGGGGGGGTGCGGGGGGCGTGGGGGCGCGGAGAATTTCTCCCCGAAACTTGTTCGGGGGGCCGAACATGTTGGTGCTCGGCCCCCCGATGTTTCGGGGAGAAATTCTCCGCCATCCCTAAAAGCAACGCTGTTAGAAAGAAAGAAAGAAAGAAAGAAAGAAAGAAAGAAAGAGCTTTCGTCGTGCATTAAAAACATTGTTGTTCAGGCAGGCATTTGGGGTGGGTTAGGGTATTTTAGAGAATGTTTTTATTGTAGAATTTTATTGTTTTAAACTGTTTTTATTGTATGTTGTACATCGCCCAAAGTGGCTGGGTAACCAGCCAGATGGGCGATTAATAAATTTAATAATAAATAAATAATAAAAAAAGAAAGAACCTTTTAAAATGACCATGCCGGTCTGGAGCCCTGCACGAGTATTATTCCCCCTGCTAGGCTTTCTGTTTCCACATCCAGCCTTGTTGGTGACGTTGTGAGGCTAAAATGGAGAGGAGAACCAACTCTGTGCATGTCTACTTAGAAGTAAGTCTTATTGAGTTCAATGCTACTTACTCGTACACATGTCAGCACCCCACTTGACCCCAGCTCAGCTTTGTATTTCCACATCCAGCTCATTACCAAACCTCCTCTTAGTTATCTCACTGGGTGACTTTGGGCTAGACTCTAACCACTACCCCACACTTCTGTTATGAAACTCATGAAGAAAAAGAGACAGTATAATGGAAAGTTCTTTCTGAAGCAGTCACACTTCACTTGTACAAATGCAGCATGAAGGGAAAGATCAGCAACCTTCTCTTTGTTTGAATAAAAACCACACTCTGCACGTGCTCTGGGAATGGACAAAATGAGGAATAAACATACCAGGGAATATGAAGAACTATATTCTTCTCTTGTGTGTGTGTGTGTGTGTGTGTGTGTGTGTGGAATCTCCCTCCATCCAGCTGTTCCCTGGGAAACCCCCCCACATTCACCCAAGGGTCTTCTGAGACAACTAACAGGAGGTTTGATAATGAATTGGATGTGGAAATATAAAGTTGAGTGGAGAGGAGAACCAACTCTGTGCATGTCTACTCAGAAGTAAGTCTTTAGGGATGGACAAAAGTCCCTTACCTGGTCCCGCAGCTTTTTTCGGTGTGGGGGGGAGGCGCTCCGTTTCTCCCCCTGAAATTCTTGGCGGGTGGGGAGGCGCCCCGTCCCTCCCCGCTGAAATTCTGGCCAGGGGGGAGTGCTCTGCCTCCCCGGCCACGAAAGAAAAAAGTAAAGTAAAGTAAAGTAAAAAAAAAAAAAGTGATAGGCTACGTAAATCTTTACGTAGCCTATCACGGCTAGATTTTCAAAGTCAGCCGTGATAGGCTAGATTTACGTAGATTATGGCGAAAATAAGGGCAACGCTATTTGCGTTGCCCTTATTTTTGCCGTAGTCTACGTAAATCTTTATGTAGACTACCCGTGCCCAAATAAGGAACGCAAATGGCGGCACCCATAGGAGCCGACATTTGCGTACGTGCTTTTATTTTATTTTTTTCAAAGTCAGCCGTGATAGGCTACGTAAATCTTTACGTAGCCTATCACTTTTTTTTTTTTTTTTACTTTGAAATGGCGGTGGCGGCGGCCGGTCAGAAGACCGGCCGCCGCACCGCCGACGCCGCACCGCCGCTGCACCGCCGCTGGGACCCGCCGCCGAGAGGGACATTCGCACAAGGTAAGTCCCATCCCCGGGGGGGGGGGCGGGGGGGTGTTGGAGAATTTCCCCACCAATTTCGGGGGGCCGAATGCGTTGGCATTCGGCATGGAGAAATTCTCCAACATCCCTATAAGTCTTACTGAGTTCAATGCAACTTACTCCTACACATGTCAGCACCCCACTTGCCCCCAGCTCAGCTTTGTATTTCCACATCCAGCTCATTATCAGACCTCCTGTTAGTTATCTCAGAAGACCCTTGGGTGAAGGGGAGGGGAGTTTCCAGGGAACAGCTGGATGGAGGGAGATTACACACACACACACACACACACACACACACACACACGAAGAATATAGTTCTTCATATTCCCTGGTATGTTTATTCCTCATTTTGTCCATTCCCTTGCTGATCTTTCCCTTCATGCTGCATTTGTACAAGTGTGACTGCTTCAGAAAGAACTTTCCATTATACTGTCTCTTTTTCTTCATGAGTTTCATAACAGAAGTATGGTGTAGTTGTGAGAGTCCAGCCCAAAGTCACCCAGTGAGACAACTAACAGGAGGTTTGCTAATGAGCTGGGGGCAAGTGGGGTGCTGACATGTGTACGAGTAAGTAGCATTGAACTCAATAAGGCTTACTTCTGAGTAGACATGCACAGAGTTGGTTCTCCTCTCCATTTTAGCCTCACAACGTCACCAACAAGGCTGGATGTGGAAACAGAAAGCGTAGTAGGGGGAATAATACTCGTGCAGGGCTCCAGACCGGCATGGTCATTTTAAAAAGTTCTTTCTTTCTTTCTTTCTTTCTTTCTTTCTTTCTTTCTTTCTTTCTTTCTTTCTTTCTTTCAAATAGCGTTGCTTTAAACAAAGAGTGCATTGCTCAGGCACACCCAGGGCAGCCTTGTTTTGGGAAGCCCTGAGGAGGAGGAAGTGTTTTGGCTGAAAGTAAATGGAGACGGAGGATTTCAATTGAAAAAGAACACCCACAAACAAGGCGGTGAGCACAATTCATTTTTTTTTTAAAAAAAACTTACGTAATTATTATCGAAATATACTACCTTGCGTTTTTATTTATGAAAATTTCACGACTCTGTGCGGATGACCAAAAAAAAGCCGCATGACTGCTGGCTCTTCAGGACCTCGTGGTGCTGTTCCGCAGAGGATTCCGTGGCACAGACTGAAGGGAATTCAATCCCATTTCAGTCCGTGGCGGAATTCTCTGACATCCCTATGTGGAACTCACACTAGGTTCAGCTAGGGATGTGTGAATCAGCAAAACCCAAGCTCACTGAATTCCATCTTGAATTCCATCTTGAAGGAGCTCCTTCAGAAGGCTCACTGGTTCTAACTGAAACCCAGAGCAGATTCACTGCCTCACCGACATCGGAGCCACCAGCCACCACTGATCTCGAAGCTTGTTCCAACTTGAGTCTATATCAGATTGCAAGCGTTTTTTCTGAATGAAAACCCAGCCATATTTTCATGCGTGCATATTTTTCCAGATGTACTCATCAATTGTGTGCATCTTTGAAATGTGCTCATTCTTCTCCCATTAATTAAAGAGTATTTGTGTGCATTTTTTTTCAAATTTATGCATTTTAAAAAAAGAATTACGTATGCTGCCAAATGCATATTTGGGGGACCCGTGAATCACCTTGCAAGCTTGGAAATGTAGAGAGTTCCACTTTAGATTGCGTCTGAGTCTGTGTTCAGTCTGAAAGATGAGAAGTGGGTAAATCTTGATCAAAAGCGAACTGAGACGAATTTCTCACGCATCCCTAGAGTCAACTGTGCATCAACCAACAATGTATTTTAGAACTTTCAGCTTTGCAGAGCGAATCACAGAATCTTTACCAGCACATACAAATGCATACTATAAATGCAACTTGAGTCATTTTGTGTAGGTTTTCTGATAATGTAAATACAACTTAAATGCAACTGTTTTTAATTTGATTCTCAGTCTTGGAGCTAACTAGGATAAGCCTCATATCAATGAAATTAAAATTTAGATAGAACATATGAAAAACCAATGTGGTGCAATGTTAAGGTCATTAAGAGGTTGGACTAGGACTGGGAAGACCTTATGTGGTTCCGGCCCAGCCTATCTCAAGGAGTGCCTCCGGCAGCACCAGACGGGCCGCTCAACAAGATCAGCCTGGGATGGCCTCCTCTCTGTCCCATCAGCCAGGACAGCTAGACTGGTGGGGACGAGGGAGAGGGCCTTCTCTGTGGTGGCCCCCACTCTGTGGAACTCCCTCCCTAGGGAGCTCCGCCATGCCCCCTCTTTAATGAGCTTCCGTCGTGCATTAAAAATGTGGCTGTTCAGGCAGGCATTTGGGGTGGGTTAGGGTATTTTAGGAAATGTTTTTACTGTAGAATTTTATTGTTTTAAACTGTTTTATTGTATGCTGTACATCGCCCAGAGTGGCCGGGTGACCAGCCAGATGGGCAATTAATAAATTTAATAATAATAAATAAATAAATAATAAATAAGACCCAGGTTAAAATGCCCACTCCATTAGGCTGCCTGGGTGACCTTGGGTCAATCACCATTTCTCAGCCTAACCTACCTCACAAAGTTGTTGTGACAATTAATAGGAAAGGAAGGACTGCCTCCTAGAGCTTCTTGAGGGAAAGATGTGATATAATATAATAAATAAATAAAATGAAGCTCAGATTTATTAAACATTCTATTACTGTTAGGGTCACCCAACATGAGACAATGTAACAGATAAAGCTTCCCCTGGCATGGAGATACCAGTAATGGGAAAAGCCTCACCTGGTAGATTTCTGAAGCCCCACCTCCTGCATCTATACCATGGTACTGTCATATTATGCAGCAGGGCCCTGACCTTGCTTTGCCTTGTATTAGAAGCACTATCCTTATGCAAGCAAAGATGTCAGTCATTCTTCACTATAGATCAGGGGTGGGCAACACATGCCCCCCCGGCCTTACATGCAGCCCCTGCCACCCTCAAATTTGCTGCTGCTGTGGTGGCAAAACAATCAGTGTTTTGCTGCTGAATTTTGGCAGCAAATCACAACTGTGGCCTAAATAGGCCAGTTTAACTTTAATACAAGAGGACTTCTTGCCTGATTGAAAGACAACCAAGTGTCAATTTGCATAGTGGTTTGAGTGAAACTGAACAGATTTCTCTCCCATCCCTAGTATGTTCACACAAATGAACTTATTTTCTCCAATCAGGTATATACTCCTGTCTCTCACAACAATTTAGGGTCAGTCGTAGGGATGCCTGAGATATCCGCCACAGACTCCAATGAGGCCGGATTCTTTAGAATCTGGTCCCCCGGAGTCCATGGCAAAATGGACTACCCCCCCGCCACCTAGGGGTGGACGAAAGTCACTTACCTGTCCTCGAAGATTTCCCGCGGTGGGGAGGCGCTTCGTTGCTCCCCCCGCGAAGTTCAGGCCGGGGGGGGAGGCTTCCTGCCTCGCCCAGCCGAAATTCAGGCCGAGGGGGAGGCTTCCCGCCTCACCCGGCCGAAATTCAGGCCGGGGAGGAGGCGCCTCGCCTCGCCTGGCCGCGAACTAAACAGTTAAAAAAAAAACACGCCCCTGTGATAGGCTACGTGACAAGTAATGTAGCCTATCACGGCTAGATCTGCAAAGTCAGCCATGATAGGCTACGTAAATCGCCACATAGCCTATCACGGGTGACTTTAAAAAAAAAAAAAGCGCGTACGCAAATGGCGGCCCCCATAGGGAGCCGCCATTCGCGTTCCTTATTTGGTCGCTGTAGTCTACGTAAATGTTTACGTAGACTACGGCGAAAATAAGGGCAACGCAAATAGCGTGAACCACCTAGGGATGTACTAAAGTTCTGCCACAGATCTCGGGGAGGCCGAATGCCAGCGCATTCAGCCCCCTGAAATCGGTGGTGGAACGGCCAGCCACCCCCCCGCCACCCCCCCCCAGGACGGGAGTTACCTTGGGCAGATCTTCCTGGCAGCGGTGGCTCCGGCGGCGGCGGCAGCTGCGGCGGAAAATAAGGGGAACGCAAATAGCACGTCTTAGTCTATGTAAACATTTACGTAGACGAAGACGGTGAAAATAAGGGGAACGCAAATAGCGTAGTGTCTACGCTATTTGCATTCCCCTTATTTTCGCCGTCTTCGTCTACGTAAATGTTTATGTAGACCAAGACGTGCCAAAATAAGGAACGCAAATGGCGGTGGCCATGGCTGCCGCCAGTTGCATACGTGCGTGTGTGTTTTTTTTAAGTCAGCCGTGATAGGCTACGTAAACATTTACGTAGCCTATCACGGTGTTTTTTTTAAAATCTAGCCTTGATAGACTACGTAAATCTTTACGTAGCCTATCATGTTTTTTTGTTTTTGTTTTAACTGGAAATGGTGGCAGTGGCAGCCGGTCAGAAGACCGGTCGCCACAGCTGCCGCCGCCGCACTGCCACCGGAGCTGCCGCCGGAGCCACCGCCGCCAGGAAGATCTGCCCAAGGTAACTCCCGTCCCGGAGGGGTGGCGGGGGGGTGGCTGGCCGTTCCACCACCGATTTCAGGGGGCTGAATGCGCTGGCATTCGGCCTCCCCGAGATCTGTGGCAGAACTTTAGTACATCCCTAGGTGGTTCACGCTAAAGTTACATCACATGGGTAGTGTACCTGAGTATGCAATCAGCTTGAGGAAACATATGCTACTTGTTTATGTGACGCACACTTTGGTTACATCCAGGCTAGGGTATGGTGCTGTACTCCACATGGAGGCTGCCCTAAAAGATGGTTTGGAAACTGTAATTGGTATGGATTGCAGCAGCCAGAATGCTTGTGGGAGCTAGGCATTCAGACCATATTACACAAATTCTCCACCATCAGTGGTCAATTCATTTATGCATCCAGTTTAAAGCCTTTAAAGCCCTAAATGGTTCAGGACCTTGATATCTCAAGGACTGCCTTTACCGGTATTAGCCTGTCTGAGTGTTTAGATCAGAGGCCCTGATCTCTGGCCCAGCAATAGGAGTGTTTAGCTTGGTGAGGAGTACAGCAGACAGGGCCTTCTCAGTGATGGTCCCACAATTTGAAACTCCTTCCCTGGGGAAATACTACAGCCTCGTCATGGCTGGCTTTTCAGAAAACTCTAAAGATGTCTTTATTCTGGTTCAGGTTTCATTACATTGCTATCACGTTTCGAAAACGTTTTAGCCACTGCTGGGTTTGGTGTGTATTTTTTTAGTTGATGGATTTTGAAATGGTAATTTATTTTATTTATTGATGTTTTCCTGTTAGGCTTAAAAAAAAATCTATAAAACACTTTGTGAAAACATTGCACCCCAAAGGGCAGGTTACAAATCTATTTAAGGGCACAGTCCTAGGCATGTTTAGACAGGAAAAAGTCCTACAACTCCCAGCATTCGGCTGCCAACTCCCCAGCCTACATGCAACAGGAATCCACAGCTACCACCGGAAGATTTGTAGGCCTGCAAAACTTGTGATTTGCCATGGTCAGCAGAGGCCCTCACCACATTTGTATGGTGGCCCATCAGAAGCTCCTTAGGCCTTCTGCTTTTGCTGATTACCAGGGACTGCAAAAACAGGAGGAATTCTCAAGCACCTGGGAGACCACCATATGTGGCTGCTGATTGCAAACTGTGTTCCCCTACTATGGAAACATAATAAGACTTTGGGGTCTTACAATGAATTGAATTCCAGATTTGCATGTTTCCCAGTTTACTTATTTAAGAGTTTAACACCACATTTCCTGTTAGTCATATTTGTTGTTCAGTCGTTAAGTCATGTCCGACTCTTCGTGACGTTAGTCATATACTTAGTTGAAATACCAACATTGCTAGAATGAACTCTACAGCCAAACTAGACATAACACAGGAAAGCCATGATTAGGATCCCCTGCTGTTTTTGTCAGTCTGCAGCCCTACAGGAATGCTTTTGAAGATCGGGGATGTGGTGCTCTGGGAGAGAATACTTAATCTTTGCCCTTTCCAAATCTCTACTGTTTCCCTTTCTCCCTTTTGCCTTTGGAACAAGTAGTAGTTGGGGGGGGGCATAGGGAGGAAAGGGTTAAACACCCTCTGCCTGAGAACCAAGTTTATCTTCAACTCAGCCTCCTGGGACAGCTAATTAGCAAAACAAGTCAGGGCTGGCCCTTTGCTCATCTGCATTTCAATGAAGATCAACTAACTGTCTATCTTTCACTTCCTGCGTGGGTTTACACACTCTCTGGCCAGGGGTCGTGCAGACATGGTTGGGGAAATAGGCACCCCTGTCTTCCCACCCATTGCACATGCAGAAAGGAATATTTGAGGGAGTGCCTCTGGCCTCTCCCTATATTTCCTGCCCGAGGACTGAGATTTGCTGGAGAGGCCCTCCTCTGCATCCTACCAGTGCAAGACATACACTGTGGTGGGACGTTGGAGAGGGCCTTCTTTGCTGTGGCACCCCGCTTGTGGAATTCCCTCCCCTTGGAGGCCTGATTGGTACAGACATTGGTTTCATTTTGGCACCAAGTACAAGCATGGCTTTTTACCAAAGCTTTCGTGGGCTAAATTCATTCCCTAAAGAAGCGCACTGTTTTAACTATTTAGTTGTTTTAGATTTTAATTGGTATTAGCTTCTTTAATGTTTAATATGTTTTTGGCTGTTAAAATTATTTATTGTTTTATATTGTTTAAATGAATTTTATCTGAAGGTCGCCCTGAGATGTTATTTATTTATTTATTTATTTATTTATTTATTTCATTTCTATGCCGCCCAATAGCTGAAGCTCTCTAATATATATATATCTCATATATAGCTCTCAAAGCTATATATGTTAATAATATAAGACAGGATAGAAATGTTTTAAATAAACAATAAATAAAATAAACATGCAAAACAGACAGTATATGCTTACTTTGGTATGAGCATCTGATCTGCTACACAAAAAAAGGAGGTCGAGGAGGATTTGGCACATCAGATTATGTTCCACGCTCCCTGAATCAGACATAGGGATGTGTGAATCAGCAAAACTTGAGCTCACCGAAGTTTTCTGAATTCCATCTTGAAGCTTGTTATGATCTGAGTCCATATCAGATTGTGAGTTTTGTTTTTTTCTTCTTGCATGAAAATCCATCCATATTTTCATGTGTATTTTTCCCAATGCATGTATCAATTGTGCACATCTCTGAAATGAACGCATTCTTCCCCCTTCATTAAAGTGTGTTTGTGCGCATATTTCAAAACTATGCATGTTGTATTTTGCATTTTTCAAATGTACACATGTTGTCAAATGCTTTAAAAAAATGAATAAATCCATGTATCACATTGCAAGTTCAGAAATGTATGGACCTCAACTGCATATTGCGTCTGAGTTAGTGTTGGATCCAGAAGGTGCAAACTGGGCAAATCTGGACCGAAAACTAACTGAAATGAATCTCTCATACATTCCTAATCAGACATGAATGTGTAACATGGTGGGTGTACACAGGGAATCACCATCTGTTCTGGATCCCTGGCCAATACACAGTCAATCACTTCCCCTACTGTGCGCATGAGCCCGTCCTTGCTGACTGTGACAGAAGAATAAGGAAGGACCATAGGTCAGTGGTGGAGTGCATGCCTTACTCATCCAGGTTCCCGGGTTAAATCCCTGGCATCAGGTAGCATCCTCAGCCTCAAAATGGGTTCAGCTCCTTGGATAGCTCCTTTAGAGTTCTGGCTGGTTCTGACTGAAACCCAGAATGGATTTACAGCCTGACTGAAAATGGAGCCACCAGCCTTCACTGGTAAGATCCCTGCCTGAAACCCTGGAGAGCTCCTGGCGGCTAGTCTAGACAGTTTTGATGGGCAGATATTCTGCATTGGTCTAAGGCAGCCTCTTCTGTTCCTCTGGCTTCCTGTTCCACTGGATTTGAACATCATTGTCATACTGTGAACTGAATATTGATTACAAAGAGAGCAGTGAGAGAACCCACGGCAGTTGGCACAGCCAATAACAAGGGAGAGAACTGGTCTGTCTTGCTGGACCCAGTAATAGAGGAATGACTTAGAACTAGGCAGGAATGTTAGAATAGTGGTGTCCCATGTGGAATCTCAGTCAAGCCTGCATACAATAAATAATACTTATTTAGCAAGCCGTGCTGACATCAGACATAATTCACCAACTTTTTATAGCACTCCAGATACTTCCGCTCTAGCAGTGATTCCCATTTAGCTTGGATCCCACCTCTGAAGAGTGTTTAGCAGAATGGGTAATTCTGCCCTGTGGGCGGCCCAGTTATTAAGAGTTACAAATGTAGCTTCTCTCTCCCCTGGGATCCATATATAGACCAAATTGCTCAGCTCAACCACATAAATATTCCATTGCATCATATATTAAAATGTGAACTGAGGTCTCACTGCTTCAGCAATGATTTGACTCCTATTTCCTCTTGTTGTTATTTTCAGCATTTAAATCACACTTTGTAAAATAGATCTGAAGAGCGACAGCTTTCCAGTAGCAAAGAAGAGGCCCCAGAAAGAACTGTAAAATCTGGAGCTCTTGGAAGGGCTATAAATTTGCAGTGACTCTAGTGTACTTTCCTTTTGCCAGCACTCTGCTGGCAAACAGGAGATGGTAGGGGTACATTCTGACAGCCACCACAGAGAGAGAGAGAGACAGAGACAGAGAGAGAGGTGTAAAGCATCACAACAGCAAAGAAACAAGGAAGCTTTGGATCCACTGTGGATGAAGTCACTTGTAAGGTAAAATATATAAGAAAGTTAGAAAGACTAACATCAGAGTATATACTGTGTGTGTGTGTGTGTGTGTGTGTGTGTGTGTGTATATATATATACATACATACACACACACACACACACACACACACACACACAAACATTTCGGCTTCCATCCTCAGCAGAAGCTGAAATGTTTAGCTCAAAATTTTTTAATACATTTTTGTTACTCTCTCTCTCTCTCTCTCTCTCTCTCTCTCTCTCTCACACACACACACACACACACACACACACACGAGCAAATCCCATTTATCAGTAGTAAAAGTTAAATTCCCACCCACCAAGCACGTGATCTTGTGTCCAGAAATGGTGGATGGCTGGGCATTCGATCCAAAGTGGCCGTGCCTTGGAGCCAGAAGACATAAGCCAAGAGAGGCCCAAGCAGCAGAGGGTCGCACTTGAAGGATTCCAAATGAGAACACGAAGCTGGCAAGTTAATCAGGGAGATACAATATGGACTCATTTAAAGTACTTTAGCACTGCTATAAGGGCTGGTAAGGAACAGACCACTGGAGAAAAACCTAAACATTTTACTCTAAAGAATTTTCTAAGTCTTCTCCACTCTGGTGTCCTCCAGATGTTTTGGACTAGAACTCCCAGGATTCCTGACCATTGGTCTTGCTGGTTGGGGCTGATGGAAGCTGAAGTCCACAACTTCTGGAGGGCACCAGGCTGTTTTAAGAGTACATGAAAATAAGTGGGGATGTGTATGGGGCAGATCAACTGATCAATGAATGAGGGAGAAAGAGAGGGAGTGGGTCACTGCTACTATCAAAGGGTGCCATTTAGTGAAGTTAATTAGGGTGCAATCCTATGGCCACTAGACAGCGGCTAGATGGCCATAGGATTGGTCAGTTCCTGGAGAACTGCCTCTTGGGGGAGATCAGCCCCTCACTCCGAGCTCGAAAGAGTAGCATGGAGTTGGAGAAATGGGGCATTCCTGGGGATGGGACAGGGCGGGAGGTAGGGGTGAACGAAAGTCACTTACCTTTTCTCGCAGCTTTTTCGCGGTGGGGGGGAGCGCTTCGCTGCTCCCCCCGCGAAGTTCAGGCCGGGGGGGGAGGCTTCCCGCCTCGCCCAGCCGAAATTCAGGCCGGGGGGGAGGCTTCCCGCCTTGCCCGGCCGAAATTCAGGCCGGGGAGGAGGCTTCCCGCCTCGCCCGGCCGCGAACACGAAAGTAAAAAAAAAAAAAAAAAAAGTCCCCTGATAGGCTACGTGACGATTCACGTAGCCTATCATGGCTAGATCTGGAAAGTCAGCCGTGATAGGCTACGTGAATCATCACGTAGCCTATCACGGGTGACTTAAAAAAAAAAAAAAGCGCGTACGCGAATGGCGGCCCCCATAGGGAGCCGCCATTCGCGTTCCTTATTTAGTTGCTGTAGTCTACGTCAATGTTTACGTAGACTACGGCGAAAATAAGGGCAACGCAAATAGCGTTGCCCTTATTTTCGCCGTAGTCTATGTAAACATTGACGTAGACTACAGCGACCAAATAAGGAAGGGGAATGGCGGCTCCCTATGGGGGCCGCCATTATCCGTACACACTTTTTTTTTTTAAAGTCACCCGTGATAGGCTACGTGATGATTCACGTAGCCTATCACGGCTGACTTTGCAAATCTTGCCGTGATAGGCTACGTGAATCGTCATGTAGCCTATCAGGGGACGTTTTTTTTTTCTTTCTTTCATTGCAATGGCGGGGCCGCCGCTCCTGCCCCGCTCGAACACCGGACGAACCGCCAGCCGGACCCGCCGCCGGGAGGGACATTCAGGGAAGGTAAGTCCCGTCCCGGGGGGGGGCAGGGGGCGGGGGGGGCGGAGGATTTCTCCCCGAAACTTGTTCGGGGGGCCGAACACGTTGGCGCTCGGCCCCCCGAAGTTTCGGGGAGAAATTCTCCGCCATCCCTAGCGGGAGGTCGGAAGTGCTGGTACGACACTTGCAATGTGTCATCTGGCCTCCCCACCCTGCACTCCAAGGTCCCATGGCTAGACAGCTGAAATCGGCTGTCTAGCCATGACTGCAGGGCTGCTGGAGCGTGGAGGAGATGCGCTCCTCACCACTCCTCTTGCCCTGCAGTGGATAGGCGGTGGCCCCTGAGTTTCAGGGCGGCCATCTCCCCCCATAGGATTGCTCTAATTCATGTATTTTAAAGACTTATTTCTATATCAACTTTTCGTCCTAAAACATTGGAGGTAGGGACAGGCTGCCTCTGCAGAGTGCTGGTACTGCCCCTGCACTGTATCTTGTGGTGTTTACTGCAGGTTGATGGCATCATTAGCCCATAATTCTACTTGGTGCTGCTATGTACTCTCCAGGTGCGGTGCCTGCATGATGCAGTCCTGGATACCTGAGGGTAGGGATGTACGAAAGTTCCGCCACGGATCTCGGGGAGGCTGAATGCCAGCGCATTCGGACCCCCAAAATCGGTGGTGGAACGGCCCGCCCCCTGCCCCCCCATGACGGGACTTACCTTGGGCGGATCTTCCTGGCGGCGGTGGCTCTGGCGGCGGCTCCGGGAGCGGCTCCGGCGGCAGCTCCAGCGGCAGCTCCGGCAGCGGCTCTGGCGGCAGCTCCGGCGGTGGCTCTGGCAGCGGCTGTGGCGGTGGTTGCGGCGGCAGTTCGGCGGTGGCAGCTGCGGCGGCCGGTCTTCTGACCGGCCGCTGCTGCCATTTCCAGTAAAAACAACAACAAAAAAAGTGATAGGCTACGTAAAGATTTACATAGCCTATCACGGTTAGATTTTAAAAAAACACAGTGATTGTTTTTAAACATTTACGTAGCCTATCACGGCTGATTTAAAAAACAAAAACGCGTGTACGCAAATGGCGGCAGCCATGGCCACCACCATTTGTGTTCCTTATTTTGGCACGTCTTAGTCTACGTAACATTTACGTAGACTAAGACGGCGAAAATAAGGAGAATGCAAATAGCGTAGACTAAATGTTTACGTAGACTAAGATGTGCCAAAATAAAGAACACAAATGGTGGCGGCCATGGCTGCCGCCATTTGCATACACGCGTTTTTGTTTTTTAAATCAGCCGTGATAGGCTATGTAAACATTTACGTAGCCTATCACGGCTGACTGCAGGGACGCAAACGGCGGCGGCTACGGCCGCCGCCGTTTGCGTCCCTGCTAGCCAGCGGCCGGATGTCTGGCTGCTGGCGGAGCCGGCCAGCAGCTCCGCAGAATCGCTGCGGAGCACAGCTGGCCGGCCAGGATTCTGGGAGGGAGGAACGGAGCGCCTCCCCCCCTGGCCAGCATTCTGGGGGGAGGGACAGAACGCCTCCCCCCCACCATCAACATAATCCGCAGAAAGGTAAGTCACTTTCGTACATCCCTACCTGAGGGCCACTTCCTGCCCTTGCCACCATCAAGTAACTCAATGCCCTAACAGCAGGGGCATATGGATTACAAAGGAGGGGCTGTGGCTCAGTGGTAGAACACCTGTTTTGCATGGAGAAGGCCTGAAATTCAATTTCCAGCATCTCCAGGTAGGTCTGGAAAAAATCCTGCCTGAACCCCTGGAGAACCACTGTCACTCAGTGTGGACAATACTGGGCTAGATGAACCCACTGTTTGACTCAGTATTAGGCAGCTTCCTGTGTTCCTGCTCTTCTTCCAATGCTTACTGCTGCACTGGTGGCAAAGTAGCACCTCCTACATGTATCAACTAAGGATGCACAGATTTTGTAAAATCCATTCCGTCCGTGTTTCACAGATATTTGGGTGCCTTTCATTCCATCGTCTACTCACTGGTAGAATTTGATTTCTTCCAATTCCCCGAATTTGTGCAAATTCAGATTTGCACAAATTTGCACTTATGAGAACGCGCAAATCTTCCCCCAAAGTGTAAATCCCTCCCCCCAAAAAGCACAAATCTCCCCAAAATGTGCATTTTCATGCTTTAGCCTATAGGGTAATGCACATTTACAGCTAGTGTTTTTTTATTTTACATTTTTTTGCTACCACTAAATTTGCGTACAATTCTGGAAAGTAAAAAAAAGAAAGAGAAAAGGTCCACATGCCTGCAGAATCTGTGCAACTTGGGAAAAGCTGTTCCACCACAGAATCTGCAGATTGGACTCATAGAAATCCAAACTCACTTGATTCCATTCCGGATTTCTCCAACATCCCAACACTAATTGTGTGTGCTTGAGGAAACAACCATGCGAATAAACTTTAGTGTAAACTGAAGTATTGCACAGGGACAACCAAAGCCATTTCTGTGATTATGGAGATTTGAAAAGGGGAATGACAAAACTGAGATGACAAAACTGGCTATGTCCATGTACTGGTGTTCGTAGTTAGTATACACTGTGCTTTTTTCTACATGGTCATATACCCATGCGCATGAAGAAAATAACAGCCACTTGACTAAGTGAGCATTCCCTGACACAGACCTGAAATAAGGGCGCAGTGCAGCACTCTTCCTTCTCACAGACACAGCTCCAATTTGTGATGGGAGGAGGCTGACCAAAATGAGGACTTAATAATAACCCACTTCACTGTATTCAACCTTTCTCTTACTTGGCTCATTTTCATACAATACAATAATGAGTAGTTACTCTACAATATTTTAAAAGCTCTTGCAGGATTTCTACAACGGATATGTGGTTTCGTGGATACAATGAAAGCGTATAATATTTGGATCAGAAAATGAAGGGAAAACTAATTATATGAGGCAACAAATCATCACTTGCTAAAATTGAACATTTTGTAATATTTTCCATTACAATTGACTTTCATTCAGTTTGTCTTCTCTCGCGACTGACCAAAGCACACACAGCAGATCACACAGATGTGGACCAACAAATGCAGCAGAGTATACAGAAGGTAGCATACATCTACATGAAGTTGTAAAGCAGCCCTGCATGGAGCATGCCTTTCCTTATCACAAGTTTAGTCACTGATGTGATTGGATGAGGCGCTCCTGGTGATTTCGCATCTACCTCATGTCTGTTTAGAGCCCACTTGGAGCAAAAGTGTACTGACTCCCTCTTGGTGGAATTCCCTACCAGCTGATGGCAGGCCAGCAAAAATGTAGGGATGTTAGAGAATTCTGCCACGGATCCCAGGGAGGCTGAATTCCAGTGAATTCGCCACTCCCAGAATCCGTGGCGGAACAGAGCAACCCGCCCCATGACCCCCCGAAAGCCCTGAGAAACAGAGCCTACCTGGCAGCAGCTCCGGTGGTGGCGGCGACTCAAGCTGCTGCCGGGCTGTGGCCGCAAATGGCGGCTGCTACACCAGCCACTATTTACGTCCCTGGCAAGCCATGATAGGCTACGTAAGTATCTATGTAGCCTATCACAGCTCAGGGCAGGGACACAAATGGCATAGCTGCTGCCATTTGCGTCCATGTCTTTAGCCGTGATAGTCTACGTATATATTTACGTAGCCTATCACGGCAAAAGACAGGGATGCAAATGACATAAAGGCCACCATTTGCACCCCTGTCTTTTGCCATGATAGGCTACATAAATATATACGTAGACTATCACGGCAGTAGGAAGGAATGCAAATGGCTGCCACCATAGCCACCGCCATTTGTGTCCGTGTCTTTAGCCGTGATAGGCTATGTATGTATTTACGTAGCCTATCACGGCTAAAGACATGGACGCAAATGGTGGCGACTACAGTGGCCGCTATTTGCGTCCCTGTGCAGCCCAGTGGCTGGATGTTCGGCTGCAGGTGGCCCCGGCCGGCAGCTCCAGGGAGTTGCCGCAGAGCAGAGCCAGCCAGGGAGGATTCTGGGGGGAGGGACGGATCGCCTCCCCCCCACCGCGGATTGCCCAGTGTGGAGCCAGGTAGGTGTTTCGTACATCCCTACAAAAATGTTGCTCTGTTTTCCATGTCTGCTAAAGAAATCTTCTTATACTAATTTTCCCGAGTAAAGGAACAGCCATGGTTAAAATATTTTTATATTTAAAATATTTTTATTGTTTTGTATTTTGTCCCCCCACCCCCACAACGCACACAGACACACACATACACACATTGTTCATCACTTGGGAATCTTTAAAAAAATGTAGAATGGTTCATAAATTTTGTGAATAAATAAAAATAAATAAAGCTTGCCACCTAGCAGCTACATATGGCAGCCCAGCAGAGCCTCCATAAAACTCCAGGGGCGGGAGGTGTTCTGCCTCTGAGAATCCGGGGATTGACAGCCAGCAGGGTCAGTGTCCATTCCTGTCATGGTTGAACACTTGTTGAGGACCAGAGCCTGGCAGAGGGCCCACCACTAATCCAAGATGCATTTTTTATTTATTTAGCTGTTATATTTATATCCCAGCTTTTCCTCCAAGGAGCCCAAGGCAACTTGTATGATCCTCCTCCTCTCCATTTTATCCTCTCAGCAACCCTGAGAGTTAGGCTAGGCTGAGAGTCAGGGACTGGCCCAAAGTCACCCAGTGAGCTTCATGGCCAAGTGGGGAGTTGAATCCAGATCTCCCTAGTCCCAATCCAACACTGTAACCGCTACACTGCATCGGCGCTCATGCTGAGCCAACCTTCCATTTCCAATGAGAGAAGAACCTGTTGGCAACAGAAGAAAGAATATGCAAAATCCATGCTCTAGTGTCGCTTCCAGGCACCCATCTCTCCTGGGGCATGCTCCAGAGGCCCCTGCATTGTTATAGAGGCCTCTGGGCAACCTCCTGTTTCCCAGAGGGAGAGATAGAGTGCTTTCTATCAACTTAGGTTGGTGGCCCAGCTGCGCCCCTATCTGGACAGGGATAACCTGGCTTCAGTTGTCTATGCTCTGGTAATTTCCAAGCCAGATTACTGCAATGCACTCTATGCTGGGCTGCCTTTGAAGATGGTTCGGAAACTGAAGCTTGTGCAAAATGTGGTGGCCAGATTGCTAATGTGGACCAGAATATCTGAACATATAAGACTGACTCTGGCCCACTTGCACTGGCTGCCTGTATGTTTCTGAGCCCACTTCAAGGTGCTGGTTTTAACCTATAAAGCTGTACATGGCTTAAGACTACAATTTAGGGATGTCAGAGAATTCCATCACGGATCTTGGTGAGGCCAAATGCCAGTGCATTCGGCCCCCCGAAATCTGTGGCGGAATGGCCTGCCCCCCTCCGCCCCCCCGCGGATCCCCCCCTGGACGAGACCTACCTGAGGCAGATCTTCCAGGTGGCGGTGGCGGCTCCAGCGGCAGCTTTGGCGGCGATGGCTGTGACGGCTGGTTCTTGTGACCGGCTGCCGCTGCTGCCATTTGCAGTCTGGAGGTGTTTTTTTTTTTGTAAGATGTGATAGGCTATGTAAAGACTTTACATAAAAGACTTACGTAGCCTATCACGTCTGGATTTTTTAAAAAAAGCGTAAATACTTAAAAAAAACGTAAATATTTATGTAGACTAAGACGGCGAAAATAAAGGGAATGCAAATAGCGTAGCGGACGCCATTTGCGTATGCGCGTTTTTTTTTTTTAAGCCAGACGTGATAGGTTACGTAAGCATTTACATAGCCTATCACGGCTGACTACAGGGACCTATCACGGCTGACCTATCATGGCCACTGCTATTTGCATCCCTGCTAGCCAGTGGCTGGATGTCCAGCAGCTTGCAGAGCTGGCTAGGGATGTCAGAGAATTCCGCCATGGATCTCGGGGAGGCTGAATGCCAGCGCATTTGGCTCCCCGAAATCGGTGGCAGAACGGTCTGCCCCCCCACCCCCCCGGGACGAGACCTACCTGGGGCGGATCTTCCTGGCGGCTGCGGCAGCCGGTCTTCCGTCTGGCTGCCGCTGCCGCCATTTCCAGTTTAAAAAAAAAAGAAAAAAGTGATAGACTACGTAAAGATTTACGTAGCCTATCACTGCTAAGTTTTAAAAAAAAACCGTGATAGGCTACATAAATGTTTACATAGCCTATCACGGCTGACTTAAAACAACAACAACAACAACGCGCGTACGCAAATGGCGGCGGCCACGGCCGCCGCCATTTGTGTTCCTTATTTTGGCACGTCTTAGTCTACATCAAGATTTACGTAGACTAAGACGGCGAAAATAAGGGGAACGCAAATAGCGTAGCGTCTGTGCTCCGCAGAATCCCTGTGGACCACAGCCGGCTGGCCAGGATTCCGGGGGGAGGGACGGAGCGCCTCCCCCCCACCATCAACATAATCCACAAAAGGTAAGTGCCTTTCGTACATCCCTAGAGCTGGCTGGTGGCTCCGTGGAATCCCTGCGGAGCGGAGCCGGCTGGCCAGGATTCCGGGGGGGAGGCGTGGACCGTCTCCCCCCCGGTGAGGATTCCAGGGGGAGGGACGGAGCACCTCCCCCCCAGCGGAACCCGGTGGAGCCAGGTAAGGGGAGTTTCGTACATCCCTACTACAATTAGGGATGTAAGAGAATTCTGCGACGGATCTCGGTGAGGCCGAATGCCAGTGCATTTGGCCCCCCGAAATACATTGCAGAACGGCCTGTCCCCCCCGCCCCCCTCCGATTCCCCCCCGGGACGAGACTTACCTGGGGTGGATGTTCCGGATGGCGGCGGCTCCAGCAGCGGCTTCGGCAGTGGTGACGGCGGCAGCTGGTCTTCCGAACGGCTGCCGCTGCCATTTGCAGTCTGTGTCTTTTTCTCCCCCCCCCATAGACGTGATAGGCTACGTAAAGACTTACGTAGCCTATCTTGTCTGGGTTTAAAAAAAAAAAACGCGTATGCAAATGGCAGCGGCTATGGCCGCCACCATTTGCGTTCCTTATTTTTTGCCATCTTAGCCTACGTCAATATTTATGTAGACCAAGGCAAAGAAAAGAAAGGGGAACGCAAATAGTGCCCACTATGCTATTTGCGTTCCCCTTTCTTTTCTTCGTCTTAGTCTATGTAAATATTGACGTAGACTAAGATGGCGAAAAATAAGGAACGCAAATGGTGGCGGCCATAGCCGCTGCCATCTGGGTATGCGTTTTTTTGTGTTTTTTTTACCCAGAGCCCTCTGTGGCCGGAAATCCAGCTGCGGACGGCCCTGGCCTGGGCCTGGCCGGCTGCTCTGCGGAGCCGCCGTGGAGCACAGCCGGCCGTCGAGGATTCTGGGGGGGAGGACCGGATCACCTCCCCCCCGTTGAGGATTCCAGGGGGAGGGACAGAATGCCTCCCCCCCCACCATGAACAGAATCCACAAAAAGGTAAGTCACTTTTGTACATCCCTAACTACAATACCTGTTGGAGCACCTTTCCTGACATGAACCTACCTGTCTATATGCTCAACATCCAAGGCCCTCTTCCAGCTGCCTAATCCGAGGGACGCTTGGAAGATAGTGACAAGGGAGAGGGCCTTTTTGGTGTTGACCCCCAAATTATGGAATGATCTCCCCGATTAGGCCCACCTGGCACCTACATTGTTATCTTTTTGGCACCAGGTTAAGACCTTTCTCTTCTCCCAGGCATTCAACAGTATATGATAAGTGTTTAATTGATCCTGGAATGTCTTATGGCTATGGTTGTTTGTTTTTGAGATTGTTTGTTTGAAGGTGGTTTAGATATATGTTTCTTTTCTGTATATTGTCTGTTCATGTGCTTTTTATGTAAATGGTTTTTAATCTCTATATATTGTATTTTTAATGTTTTAAACCTTTTAAATCCCCAGAGAGCTCCGGCTATTGGGCGGTATAGAAATAATAATAATAATAATAATAATAATAATAATAATAATAATAATACAGCTTACAGCAATAAAATACATAAAAAACAGTTAAAATATTCAAAGCAATAAAAAATAAAAACAATAAAACAACCTGGCAGACAGGTTAGGCTTTGTTGGTCACAATATGTGCAAATGCCTCGAAAGCTGCTAATCTAAAGCTGCTAATCCAAAATGGATATGACAAAGAATTGTGTCTAAAGTAGGGATGTTAGAGAATTCCACCACAGATCCCAGGGGGGCTGAATTCCAGTGAATTCGGCCCCCCGGAATCCATGGCAGGATGGACCCCGCCGCCCCACCACCCCATGAAAGCCCTGTGAAATGGAGCCTACCTGGCTGTGGCTCTGGCTCCGGCTCCAGCTCCGGCGGCGGTGGCAGTGTAGAGGACGCCATTTGCGTCCCTGCTTTAGCTGTGTTAGGCTATGTAAATATTTACGTAGCCTATCATGGGCTTGCGTAGGGACACAAATGGCGTCCCCTGTGCAGGACGCCATTTGTGTCCGCAGCAGCCTGGCAGCGGCTGGAGGCCCTGCTTAGGGGTGGCCCAGCCAGTGGCTCTGCAGCCTGTCTGTGGAGCGGAACTGGCCAGGCAGGACTCCGGGGGGAGGAATGGATCACCTCCCCCCCCGTCAAGGATTCCAGAGGGAGGAACGGATTGCCTCCCCCCACCTGTGGAACCAGGCGGAGCCAGGTAAGTGGGGTTTTGTACACCCCTAGTCTAAACGCAGGTAGGATTTATTCTTGGGCAATGGGATCTGATTTGTTCTTACTCATTCTTCAAGTATTTGTCCTGTGGATAGAAAGTCATGGTGCCTTTTTGTCCACAGATCTTAAAGTTATCCAGGCTTAGTTTCAAGTGTTAAAATAGCAGAACTGGTACAACAAATGGTTCCTCCAGCCTTTTACAGTGATGTATCATATAATAAGCCAATGACTAGGATCAGAGGTTTTGGTAGAAGTGTACAAGAAACTGAACAGTCAAAAAATCCAAGAGAAAATCAGTAAAGGATGGGGCCAGACTGGATATGATGATATTCATGTAACTTAGCTGTTGCATGATTGTTGTTGTTATTGTTGTTGTTGTTTTTTAAAAGTAAACAATCACACAACAGCTAGCTGCATGATTGTCATGTAGATCTTGGCCCTAAGATCATAACCTGGGAAGCTCTTAGTACTATTACATTTCAGCTTGAAAAGTTTTAATAATTCTGGAACTGACCAAAATACCCTTGAGTACCAGTTGTACACTGCCCAGCTAAGCACATCCACAAGACAAATTACTGTTGAACTCCACATTGGCATTAGTTTCCACAGGTGCATCAACAGTGGAAAAAGTTGTTCTCTTTGTCCAAGCCTATGGTTCCCAGTGCATGAGGTGGAATCTCTGCACAGATGTAGATAGTTTCCATGTAGTGTGTGATTTCCTTCTTGATGTCTCTGTATGGTCACTGGAGGAGGTGAGGAAAATGTCTTTCCAAAATCGGTTTGCTTTGCTTCAACACTTCACAGCATATTGTGGCTCTGTGTGTAACTCTCCCTGAAAGACAGGGATAGGAGTGAAGAGTGATAAACTCAAAGGGATGTTATGCAGGTGTTAGAAATGGTCACAGAATCTGGCCCCTCCATTTAAAAGTTAGACACATACATATGTGTGTGTGTGTGTATAGATATAGATATAGATATAGATATAGATATAGATATATGCATGCCTGGGGGATTTCATGCATTTAAAGCTTGATGTTCTTTATTAAATGCTTCATGTTCTTCATTAATCCTTCACCGCTTCCTCATTATACTTGTGTTCATTTAAAGAAGATTTGTGTGCAGTGGGAAAATCCTCCCTGTAATTGAATACATATTTTTGTCATATTTGAGAATAAATCATAGTTCAGTTTCACTTTTTCTCGTCATCAAGCACACAGAACATTCTAGGAAGCACAGATATATGTAACTTGCATTTAACTTAAATACAGACACACACATTACTGTATTCATCTCTGGGTAATGATTAGTGTGTCATATAGACTGAACATTTCAGAGAATTCCTGTTTGGGCCAGATGCAGCAGCATTCTTGGAGCACTGAATCCTCATCATCAAGATAAAGCGTTGGCCCACCCAACTCATTATGGTTGGCCCCTGAAGTGGAAAACCCCAATGAATTATAGGATCATAGGAAGCTGCCTTACACTGAATTCAGACCATTGGTCCATCTAGCCCAGTACTGTCTACACTGACTGGCAGTGGCTCTCAGAGGTTTCAGGCAGGATTGCTTCCTGGCCCTACTGGAGAAGCTGCGGATCGAACCTGGGATCTTCTGCATGCAAATCTTGTGCTCTGTCACACTGAGCTGTGGCCCTGCCCTGCTCATGGTAAACAATATAATACATTAAAGCAGGGGTGCAGAACTTCAGCCCTGGGGCCAAATCTGGCTTGCCTAAGGTCCCAGCCCAGTCCTCCAGGGTTCATCAGATGGTTATGGCTCCTTCCCGTGGTGCTACCCTTTTCCCCCAACCATTGATAATTTGGTGACTTCCTGGCTTTTGTGCAGTTTTTCCTCATTCTCAAAGGTTGAAATGCCTCTCCTAAGGCATAGTTACTGGCGGTAAGTAGGGATGTGTGAACCCCGCACTGTCTGGTCTGGGAGGGGGTCTGTTGTGGGGCAATTCAGGCCACTTGGAGCCCTGCAGAGTCCTCTGGAGCCCAGCTGCATCTGCTGGGGTTGGTGGAGCAGCTCTCCAGCTTCCTATAAAACATGATATGCTAATGGCACCTGCCATTAGCCTACTGTGGAAATTACAGCTGTAAATGGCATATTTTATGCCATTTGCAGCCATAAAGCACTTACTTTTACCTAAAATTGCAGCTTTTAATAGCTATTTTTTGGTAAAAGTCAGTGCTTTACTGCCACAAATGGCATACAATATCAATATGCCATTTATGGTTTCCTGTGATAAGCTAAGGGCAGCCGCCATTAGTGTGTTGCATTTTATATAGGGATGGCAGAGAATTCCACCACGGATTCCAGTGAAGCCAGATTCATTAGAATTCTTTATTCTTTAGAATCTGGCCCCCTGGAATCTGTGGTGGAATGGCCTCCTGCCCCACCGCCCCACCGCAGAATCCCCTGGGACGGCACTTACTTGAGGGGTGGATGCGGCGGATACGGTGGCGGTGGTTCTGGCGGCGGCTGGTCTCCTGGCCGGCTGAGGCCGGGCTGATGCGGCCAACATTTGGCGTCTTTGCAGCCGTGATAGGCTACATAACAATTTACATAGCCTATCACGGCTACCCCCCCAAAAACCAGCATACGCAAATGGCGGTGGCTATGGCGGCCACCATTTGCATTTCCTATTTTTCGCTGTTCTAGCCTACATAAATATTTATGTAGGCTATTACAGCGGGAAAAAAAGGAATGCAAATAGCACTGACTACGCTATTTGCGTTCCCCCTTTTTTTTGCCATAATAGCCTACATAAATATTTACGTAGGCTAGAATGGTGAAAAATAGGGAACGCAAATGGCGGCTGCCGTAGCCGCCACCATTTGCGTACACTGGTTTTTTTTTGGGGGGGTAGCCGTGATAGGCTATGTAAATGCTTACGTAGCCTATCACGGCAGCCTGGCTGGATGCAAATGGCGGCCGCTACGGCAGCTGCCATTTGCATCTGCAGAGGCCTGTCCGCGGCTGGAAATCCGGCTGCGGATGGCCCTGGCCGGCCGCTCAACGGAGCCGCCACGGAGTTGAGCCAGCTGAGCAGGATTCTGGGGGGGAGGACCGGATTGGCTCCCCCCCCGTCGAGGATTCCAGGGGGAGGGACGGAGTGCCCCACCACCACAAACAGAATCCGCGAAAAGGTAAGTGACTTTCGTACATCCCTAGTTTTATAGGAAGCCAGAGAGCCGCCTCACAGGAACTCCTCCAGACCTGGAGGTGAGTGTGGCCAGTCCACCGTGGACTCCGGATGTCAGATTCTTTGGAATCCAGCCTCCTTTAAGTCTGCAGCAGATTTCTCCAGCATCCCTAGCAGTAAGAACTTTAAGCTATTTTTTAGTTATTTGTTTGTTTGTTTATTACAATTCTATAGCTGAAGCTCTCTGGGCAGCTCACAGCAATTAATACCACAAAATACAACATGATGAAATACAATATAATAGTTTAAAAGTTTAAAACTACAGTATATAAAAAATAAAAAAATAGAAACCCAAATAAAATCTAGCAGCTGTGCAAAGATTTAAAATACAGTAACAGATTTCAAAGAACATAAACTGAAAGACTAAAATGCCTGGGAAAACAAGAAGGTCTTCACTGGGTGCTGGAAAGGCCACAACGCAGGTGCCAGGCCAGCCTCTCTAGGAAGCTTTCTGGGGTGCCACAACAGAAAAGTCCCTCTTCTTAGTAGCCACGCACCTTTGATGGGAGCTCCTGGAGAAGGACTGTGTGAGCAAAAAGATCAAATTCCTCAAGCACTGAATTCTTCAATCATCCCTAGATCCAAGTGAACATCTGTGATATCACACAACTGTAAGATGCATGAAAGTGTGCCACATTGGATCCCAAAAGATAGGAAATGTGTTATCCATATAGCTGAATCCAGGAGTAAGCAGCCTAGTGTCTTCCAGGTGTTTTGAACTACAACTCCCATAAGACCCAGACAGTATGGCAAGTACTCGGGGATTATGGGACTTATATTATAAAACATATGGAGGGTTCCACATTGCTTCCCCACGGCTTGATCCCTCCAGTTGGAACTCTCTTCTGGGTTATACACTTGAAAAAAAAATGCAGTTCTTTCTTCTCTTGTAATTCCTGGGATGAAGTCTATCTTGTTTCCCATATTCAACAGAAGCAGAGTCTAAACATCTGCCAGTGACAAGTGAATGAGATCAGGAGAATAAAATGGGTTTGATTTGCTGGCAGGGCTGGGTAAGAAATTTGCTCCATCAAGGGTTGTTGATGTCGTTTTAGCATTTACCCAGTTCACTAGTTGTAATTCAAATCCACATTTTGGTAGGGATGTATGAAAGTGACTTACCTTTAACGAAATTTGATTCGAGGTGGGGGGGAGGTGCTCCGTCCCTCCACCCTGAAATTCTGGCGGGGGGGAGGCGCTCCGTCCCTCCCCCCCGAATCCTGGCCAGCCGTTTGCGTCCCTGCAGTCAGCCGTGATAGGCTACGTAAATCTTTACGTAGCCTATCACGGCTGATTTAAAAGAAAAAAACCACACACGTATGCAAATTCCTTATTTTGACATGTCTTAGTCTACATAAACATTTATGTAGACTACAGCGAAAATTTATGTAGACTACATAAATGTAGACTACAGCGAAAATAAGGGAAACGCAAATAGCGTAGCATCTACGCTATTTGCGTTCCCCTTATTTTCACTGTCTTAGTCTATGTAAATGTTTATGTAGACTAAGACGTGTCAAAATAAGGAACGCATATGGTGGTGCTCATGGGCACCACCATTTGCATACGCACATTTTTTTCCCCCCTTTAAATCAGCCGTGATAGGCTACGTAAACATTTACGTAGCCTATCACGGTATTTTTTAAAAATCTAGCCATAATAGGCTACGTAAATCTTTACGTAGCCTATCACGTTTTGTTTTTGTTTTTTTTACTGGAAATGGCGGCGGTGGCAGCCAGTCAGAAGACCGGCCGCCGCCGCCGCACTGCCGCCGCACCGCTGCCGGAGGTTCGCCCAAGGTAAGTCCCATCCCGGGGGGGTGGGCGGGGTGGTGGCAGACCGTTTCGCCACCAATTTTGGGGGGATGAGTGCTCTGGCATTCGGCCTCCCCGAGATTCGTGGAGAAATTCTCTGACATCCCTACATTTTGGTGAGCTTTCTGATTAGGGATGTCAGAGAATTCTGTGATGGATCTCAGTGAGGCTGAATGCCAGTGCATTCGGCCCCCCAAAACCCATTGCGGAATGAAGCCCCCGCCCCCCCAACCCATGAAAGACGTGCGGGACAAAGTGCCCGCCACCCCCACCCCATGAAAGGCATGCGAAATGGAGCACTTACCTGCTCCCGTCCGCGTTGCTGTGCGAATGGCGGCCGTCCTGCAGCCGCCATTCACTTGCTCCTCTTCAGCCATGATAGGCTACGTAAATATGTAAATACTACACAAATGGCATCCCTGCATTAGCCGTGATAGGCTATGTAAGTATTTATGTAGCCTATCATGGCAGGGGGGAAAAAAACTCAGTGTATGCAAACGGCGGCAGCTACCACCATTTGCGTATGCTCGGGTTTCCCCCCCCCGCCATGATAGGCTACGTAAATACTTACGTAGCCTATCATGGTGAAAGAAAGGGACGCAAATGATGTCAGCTATGACAGCCGCCATTTGCATCCCTGCAGGGCTGCCCAGCGGCCGGATGTCTGGCTGCGGCCAGCCGGCCAGGATTCTGGGGGGAGGCGCAGAGCGCTTCCCCCTCGGCGAGGATTCAGGGGGAAGGGACGGAGCACCTCCCCCCCAGTGGAACCTGGCAGAGCCAGGTAAGCGGGGTTTCGTACACCCCTATTTCTGATGCAGCTCGTCTCAGGAGAAATGTGCAAAAAAAAATGTGCATATTAGGGAAAAGTGCATAGAAAGTGTGTATATTTGAGAATACTGTGTACAAAACTGCATTTCAACCATGTAAAGTCCTTGAGAAATGTGTGCATTTTAAAATGCACAAAAAATGTATACATTAATGCACACATTAGGAAAATGTGCACAAAAAAGTATGAATGTGTGTGTGTGTGTGTGTGTATGTATGTATGTGTATGTGTATATATATATATAAATATATATATGCACCATACAGAAATTCATACTATTTTGCTATATTGCAAGCTAATGAGGAAATGGGATAGAACAAGTTTGATTTCAAAAACCTGAAAATCTCAATGTGATCAAGATTGTCAGATCCATCCATCCCTATATGCTGGCACTGTCCCAGAGCCAGACAGGAAGTGTGATATGTTGATGCTGAAAGCACCTACAGTTGGTACAGGTAGCTCACGCATACACTCTTCCCTGCCCCTGCCCCAGTCCTTTCATTATTCCTGGTATTTCAACTGAATTTGCTTCTTGGGAGAGAGGGGCACAGAGCAGTGGACTATAAAATATGTAAGCAAATGGGAGACTCCAGCTTCCAGCACCATGAAACCTTTTCACTGTCACCAGCACTTCAGCACAGATTTTTTTTAAAAAACTAAAGGAGATAAAAGACACCTAAGGGTCTTCTGTATTCTGCCAGCTTGTGTCTCTGCTTTTCTTTACCATTTGTGATGACTGATCTGCTCTGCATTTCATCAATGAAACATGTTTCAGGCTACAACTTTTCTCTTTTTTCCCCCCGACGATACTCTTCAGCATGTTTAATAGATTCTGGTTAAGTAAACATCCTCCCCCAAAGCAGCAAATGTACAGTTTAAAGTATAAATAGTGCTACTGTGCCAAGTTCATAATTGCTTGCACATTTAGCACTTTGCCCAGCTCTTCTGCATGGTCCATCAAAACCAGATCCACGTACTTGCTATAATTGTCCTGGAACCAAAACTTCTCGAATAAAGCACCGCTGTTTACATATTTGGAATATTTGCTTTCTCCGTTTATATAAATCCAGCATTTGTTTCAACGCGGACAACTCAATGGACTGATGATAAAAACTTGTGCCCACAAGCAGGCAAAGTGAGAAAGCTTCCATCCAGGCTAGGTTTTGTTCGTAGTTTTTCATCTACTGGTGGTTTGGGTTAAGTTTTAGGCATTGTTTTGATTACGTTTTAGGGACTACATATATTTTGTACTTTGTGTGCTGCATCATGGAATTGTTGTTGTTGTTGTTGAAAGGTAGAATGGAAATGCTGGAAATAAACAAATATTTCTGAATTAAGGTACACAAAAGTATATATCCCATTCCTACAAGGCTGGATTGAACACGTACACAGCAGATCCTGTCTGTCCATCTTTATCACAGCAGTCCATTTAAGGTGACCCATAGCAGAACAGTCCCAACAATTAATATAGACTGGGCCATCTACTTCAGCCCAGACTTTTTCAGCAGTTTCAGGGTTGGGGGACCCCCCCATTGATTAGTTGGGGGACACACAGACATTTTTTTAAAAAAAACACTTTAGGGTGGGGGCTGGGCTTATCATTAAAGACTAGGTGGCTAAGAGTATCTTGCTTGCTTGATTAAGCAAAGGCATTGCCACTACCTCAGCAGCCCAGTGCATTCCTTTGCCATTTTGGACTCTGTTCTAGAGAAGGACCTAGGCCAGGAACTAGGGCCAGTGTTAAGGGTAGGCATGTGTGTCACCCCTGCAGTGGGCATTGAATTCTTAGGTTAGAAGGGCCAAGATAGTGATAAATCAGACCCAAAGGTTTACTTACAAGGAGTACTTTATTGGGTAACTTACAGCACACAATGGTTGGATCAGACAGCTTCTCTGAACCTCGAGCCACTAGGTACAATGGGTCTTATACTCTACAGGTTAGCAATAAGCAGCGTTTCAGCAGCACGCACCCCTAGCATTCATTCCCAGCATAAACTAACAGCACTTGGTTCTCAAGCACAGCCACCTGTAGCTTTAAGGTAAACAAACTCTGCTTCTCAGGCACATCAGTGATAAGACATTCTCCTCATTAGCAAGGAATGTTCTGAGCAGGCTGTTATTGGCCTTTTGACTCATCTGCACATGCTCAGAGGCTTACTAGCATGGGAATTGCACCAATAATGAACTTTGGCAAGCTCTAGGCCCCTCTAACACAACAAATGACTTGGCTACACTCCTGGGGCCAACACAGCATGGTTGGGCACCTGCTGAGGGCCCACACCCCAGCAGGGACCCACTGACAAGAGCTGCCTGGATTTGCTCCTCCTCTTAATAACTGCAACCGGTGTGTTCACAAGGAGGAGCAGTAGGTGCCACTGCCAGTTTGCTCACAGGCTCTCTGCCTACTGAGAAGGAGGATGAGATACAAAAGCAGCTGGTGGCAATGGTGGCGAGAAGGTGGACTCAATGAGGGAGGGGGCCCATGGAGGGTGTCCTGCCAGAAGACTGGTAGCCTGCACTGCCAGCAGCTCCATCTGCAGAATATTGGTTGTTCTGCTTTACTCTTGCTTCTGATTGGCTCCAACGAACCTCAAAAGATCTGGACAGTAGGTTCTTTGACACAGGAAAATAAGTTTCTAAAAATATCCTCAAGCTTGATGTACAATTGAGCCCAGAGATGCTCAAGGATTTCATTCGGCCCACATAGTTAAGCAAACTGATCCGATTTGCACTGGACTAATATGTGGACTGGAACACCGTTCATTTTTGCATTTTCTCTGAAGGTTGCAGCACAGTTTTCAGTTCAAAATATGTACCCAAATGTTTATTAGAATGTGCATTTCAGGTTAAAATGCATACAAAAAGTTGTATTTTAGGGTACAGTATCAGTATGTACAAAAATGCATATTTTGTGATGCAGGAATGTTAAAAAATAATGCACATTTTCATGTGCTTTAAAAAAAAATTGCAGATTGATGTGGAAATTGGATAGAACAGACAGGCTAGTGAAAGAACACATGCAGAACAGACACAGTGTGGAAAGAGACTGATCCATTCATCCATCCTTAATTTTGTTTCAAGCATTATTATTATTGTTTGGACAATTTTGGCTGTCCCCTTGACTTTCAGGCCCTGGTAAACTGCACACTTCTCACCCCCATCATAGCCCATTATAAAGTGGCTTGAAGCCCATTTGGTGGCTGAAATGTATGAGTTGGTCTCATGTATTTCAGATGAGGGAAGTATTTGTTTAGTTGCCTGTGGAATCAAAAAAGCAACCGCTGCTTGTACTAAGCAGTTAAGAAACTGCAAAAGGCCAAAGGTATTAACATTTAACGGGGCTGCAAGTATTGGGCATTGGGCATGGGAGAGGGGTCTCTGCAGGTAACACAGTAGGTAGCAATGTATTCCTTGCATCGCCATGAGCAGCTTAGAAGCAGAAGGAACTGTGAGCCTGGTCTATGTTACAGCAGTTACTGCCCTGCAGGAATCAGGTGATGCACAGAGACAAATTGGTCCTGGCTGGCCCTATCATGAAGAGCTGCCGGGACGCAAACTGATATTTTGTGTGTGCAGCTGCCCCAGAACTGCACATTGTATCATCTCCTTAAGCGGCAAGATACCATCAGTCCCTGGGCTGACTCTACCTACCCAGACTCACCATTAGCCCTCTGGACAAGAAGGAGATTCAGGACAGATAAAAGGAAGAACTTCTTCGCATAGTGCATAGTTGAACTATGGAATTCGCCAGCTGAAGACGATGCGACGTCGCCAGTTTGGATGGCTTTAAAAGGGGGTTAGATGAATTCCTGGAGAAACAGGCCATCAGTGGCTACTAGTCTTGATGGCTATGTGCTACCTCCAGTACCAGAGGCAGTGAGCGTATGTACGCCAGGTGCTGGGGAACATGGGTTGGAGGGTGCTGTTGTGCTCATGTCCTGCTTGTGGGTTCCCGGTCGACAGCTGGTTGGCCACTGTATGTATTGTGTGGACTAGATGGACCCTTGGTCTGATCCAGCAGGGCTCTTCTTATGTTCTTAAGGAGTATGAGTGGACTTCCTGTTCCAGTTGAATCTTGCCTGAGCTATGATGTGTTTCATTTCTCTTTGGTCCTGCCTCCTGGTTTGTCCTACACCTACAGGCTGTGGTGCATAACTGTTTACTTGTATTCAGACCAGAAATATAACTTATTGATGTTACAGGAAAAATATAGCCTCGTGTAACCACTCTCTGAGCCATCTCACATATTCTGTAATTGCAGATCTGGGCTTGGCATCAACTGTTTCACCCAAGGGGGAAACGCAACTGATCACGACTCCCCGATCTGTACAATGCATAAGTTTGCAAACCATTTTTCTATACTTACACTTGATATTGTTGGGTTGGATCCAGATTTATGCTGGATCAACTGCTCTGGTGGAAGTGGATTTTCCTGCTGCCTCCTTCCCATGGCCGCCCATCCAGCCCCCTGGAAATGCTGCACAGAGAGCCATGAGGGCCTGTTGAATGGGATGAGTTGTGGTGTGTGGTGGGAGGGAGACCCCCCAAATTTGACCAGAGGGACCTTCTGTGAGTGGAGCCCTTCCTCTCTCAGAAAGTCTCTTCCTCTTACAGAAGGCAGATCCTGGATCCAGCCCCTTGGCTGTACATTTAAAGTATCTTAGAAGTGCACCTAAATACTTAATATGTGAAAAGGTCCACTGTCTCTTTCACACACTTCAAGGTTATTGTGTGTTTTACTGCACATTTTTCAAATGTACGCTTGTTGTCAAATGCATTTTTTTTTTTAAAAAAATCCCTGAATCACATTGCAAGCTTGGAAATGTGTGGACTTCAACTGCATATTGTCTCTGAGTCTGAGGTTCAAACTGGGCAAATCCAGACCAAAAACTAACTGAGACTAATTTCTCATACATTCCTAATCAGACACGGATGTGTAACATGGTGGGTGTACACAGGGAATCACTGTCTGTTCTGGCCAATACACAGTCAATCACTTCCTCTACTGTGTGTATGAGCCTGTCCTTGCTGACTGTGTCAGAAGAATAAGGGGGGACCATAGGTCAGTGGTGGAGTGCATGCCTTACACATACAGGTTCCCAGGTTTAATCCCTGGCATCAGGTAGCATCCTCATCCACAAAATGGGTTCAGCTCCTTGGATAGCTCCTCAGTACTTAATACATGAAAAGGTCCACTGTCTCTTTCACACCCTTCAAGGTTATTGCTCATCTTTTCCCACTAGCTCTCTACTGGCAACTGTCCTCTGCATACCTTCACCATCCTCCATCACTGCCCTTGTCACCCATGCTTCTAGACATCTGTCCTTCTTACACACAGAATTCTTGTGTGCTGGGCTAACCAGTCAACACTTGTCTGCAGAGAGAAAGAGGTCAGCGAGAACAGCAAATGCAAATCATCCTCAGTGCCAGTGTGACATGAGAACCACAGGATGACTGCAGGGATGGGAGGAAGCGTTTGTAGGTAGGGCAAGAATGAAACTCCTTCATTTTAATGAAGAAGTGTTGACAAGTGAAAACATTGTAACTGCACAGCTGTTATGGCTTGGGCACCATGTATCACAGCAGCCACTGGTTATTTCTGGCATAGTGCTGTGGGAAAATCGGATTCGTCCATGGAATGCAATATGTATGTGTAATGAGATAAGAGAGTGGAAGTGTAGGTGCAGACCTTTCCTTGGCACTCAAAAGAATGGGGCCACTCACAGATGTAGTGCGCGCCAGTATTGATTTGTTAGATTTGTATACCCCCAACTGGCAAGTGCCTTTGGGGCAGTTCACAATCATAAAATTAGGGATGGCACGGGTGTCCGGTTGGGGCTTGAAGCCCAGTGAAAAATCACCAGCTCCACCCCCTGAATGCCAGCCTGCGGCCACCAGCGCCTGCCTGGCTCAGTCCACACCAAACTGAGCAAGCGCGTGGGCATCCACTCCCTCATTGAGCACCATTTGCCACTCAAATGGCTCCTCGTTCTTTTCCGTAAGTATCCCATCTAGGCAAATGGGAGCCTTACAGGGCAATGTCTCCAGCATTACAGGCATAAATGCCTGTAGTGTTGCGGACACTGCCCCTTTCAGGCTCCCATTGGCATAGATATGGGATACTTACGGAAAAGAACGAGGAGCCATTTGAGTGGCAAATGGTGCTCAACGAGGGAGCACATGCTTGTGTGCTGCCGCTGAGCACCCTGCGAACCACCCAGCAGCTCACCCTACGCTGTTCGCCTGGGTCAGGCGAGTGCTGAGGGTTTGATGAGTGCTTCATGGGGTGGGCAAGGTGGCCTGCCCATCCCTACATAAAATCATCAGTACACAGGAGTCACTGGAATGAAGCTATATATTCCACCCAGCTGAATACCTTAGGACAGGGGTGCAAACGTTGTGGCCCAGGGCTGCATGCCTCCTCCGCCCAGCCTGAACTTCACGCCCCCAGGCGCTCTGACTCCGCTGCCACCACTGCTGAGTGCCACATGCTGAGTTCCTGCTGACTGCTGGCAGCAGTGCAGATCACGTTTTCTCCCTCTCTCAAAATACTAGAATCCGAGGTCGTTCCAAGAAGCTGGTTGGCGGGAGATTCAGGACAAACGGAAGGAAGCACTTCTTCACACAGTGCATAGTTAAAGTATGGAATTCACTACCAGAACATGTAGTGATGGCCACCAATTTGGATGGCTCTAAAGGGGGACAAACTCATGGAGGATCAGGCTTTAAAGGGGGTTAGAGAAATTCCTGGAAGAAGGCTATCATGGCTACTAGTCCTGATGGCTGTACGCTACCTCCAGTATCAGAGGCGGTATACCTATGTACACCAGTTGCTGGGAAACATGGGTGGGAGGGTGCTGTTGCACTCATGTCCTGCTTGTGAGTTTCCTATGGGCAGCCAGTTGGCCACTATGTAAACAGAAGGCTGGACTAGATGGATCCTTGGCCTGATCTAGTAGAGCCCTTCTTATGTTCCTACTTTCCACCAAGAAAAAAGTGATCTCTATGAGGGTCTCTGGGGGACAGAGTGATCTCTGGAGAGATTGCTCCACCTGTGCTAGGAGCAGTGGCTCTGGGATGCAGCTGTGAAAATAAAGTTGAGGTTGGGTTTGTGTGTGGGGGTGAGTGTTGGCCATGAAATCACACCCTGAGTCAACCTCCCCCAAATATGCAAAGGCACTCTATAGATAGAAACCATCTGGTTCCTGCAGGCTATAAGAGCTATCCTGTTGTGGGAATTAATAAATTTAGTGCAACTATCAAAACTGAGCAATTATAGATTTGGATAAAAACAAAATTATTAAGCTTCCTCCCCCTGCCCTTTGAATAGCTAACAACACATTTGGGAACTGGGTACAAATTGTCCTGCCAACTCCTGATTTTTACTGCAAGCCCTATCTACATAAAAAATATTACTAAATGAAGCATAACGGATCTGATAAAATCTGGTATCTGGTATAAATAATACATCTGGATAACATCCAAATGTGAAGGCTTGCATCTCCATATCCATTCATGTTCCCTGGTGCAGAGGGTCTGTACCAAGTAAAGTAACATCCCCATATTTTTGTAGAGAAGACACAGTCTGCATCTGGAATATTGTCAGATCCTAGCCAAACTGCCCTAGAACTTTCTAGCGGCCTCCGTGCTGTTGGATGAGAGCCTCAAGAAGTACTAAACGTGGTGAAAGATCTAGGGTTGGCTCGCTAAATGCATGTTCATCACTTGATGACTTCAGCATCAAGTGATGACTTCAGCATCAAGTGTTGACTTGTATGTGTGACTAACCATCACAGATCAAACACTGCAAAGAGAGCTTTCATATCCCCATCACCCTGAGCAGAGCTGGTTAGATCTAGAAGTTATTGTTTCAGTTTTCTGTTTTCTGTTATTGTTGGCCACCTTAAGAAGACTTTGTCTGGAAAGGCACCCTAATGCTTTCAAATAAATAAATAAATAAATAAATAAAATAAGAAACTCAAGTTCCATTGCTTTCAATGATTTCAATGAGACTAGTGCATGACTGACCTCTTTTGGATCCAGTTATTGTATCACCTACAGAATTATTTCCAGTGGAATCAGACCACACATTCAGCTACAAGTCAACAAGCATTGTGTAATCAGGTTATTAGAAATCAACCAGTACACATACGTGTTTGAACTAGTCCTATTACTGTTACTAGTTAGGGGCAGTGAGAGTTAAACTGGAATGGGTGTGTGTGTGTGTGAGACTGCGCTGTCAAACTTGAATTTTGTTTATAATGTATCACCTCACCTGGCCTCAGCTTGTTTTGAAGATAGAGTGGATAATTTGACTAAATATAATTCCATGATAAATAGTTCAGTTTAGTAATAATATTATGTTGGACTTGATGGTCTTATAGGCCCCTTCCAACCCTACTATTCTATGATTCTATGTGAAAAAGCAAGAAGCTATTTCCACAGTTGCAAAGTAAAGTATCAGTTGGGCCTGTACCTCAGTGGTTAGATAACATATTTTGCATGTGCAGATCATAGTTTCAATCCCTGAAGTCCTCAGGTAGGGCTGGGAAAGACCTCTGCCTGAAACCCTGGAGGGCCGCTGCTAGTCAGTATAGGCCAGGGATGGGGAACATTTAGCCCAAGGACTGAATTCCAAAGGCAAGAGGGTGTGGCTGAATACAGGGAGCGTGGCCAGCCAGGAAACCTGGATAGGAAGGCCTGGTGGGCCAGAAGTTCCACGCCGCTTGTGTAGGTAATACAATACTGAGCTAGATAGACCCATGGCCTGACTCGGTATAAGTCTGTTTCCTGTGTTTCTAAATGTTCCTATGTTAACATGCTGTATGATGAATCCTAGCAAATTGCAACTGGAAGCAAGCAAGAAACCTCTCACTTTTAAAGCCTCATGCCACAATTATCTACTTAGGCAAAAATTGTATGCCACAGAGAAGCCTGATTGGCCTGAGAATGTGGGGTGCAAATATAATGAATAAATAAAGGTGAAATCCTATGCGTGTTTAGAGAGAAAGAAGGCCTATAACTTCCAGCATGCCCGAGCCAGTCATCACTGGCTGGGACATGCTGGGACTTGTCGGTCATTTTTATATGTAAACGTGCATAAGATTGCACCCTAAGTACATTTACTTGGAAGCAAGCTCCTATGAAAACAATAACACTTCCCTATGATTTTAGATGAGTTTAGGATCAGAATGTTAGACTTCATTCATACATTTTGCAGCTCCCAGTCCATTGCCAGGGAGGCAGGACCAGCTCTGGTCCAACAACAGCTGGCTTGCAAAGGTTTATGAACTTGCACCTCCATTTGGGTGTCTAAGCATGGTTGAGGAATTTGCAGATTCTCATATGAGCTCATCTAATCTGCATCTCCCAGACTAATATCAGTCATTAAACATTGTATTTTATGAGAAAAGGTGTTTAAAATACATATTTAAATGTGAATTTCTTCATGAATTTATGGGATAGTACAGAGTTATGGGTGAATAAACATGTGAAAGTGACACCAACCAGAAATGGGCTGACTAATGAATCCTTAATGATGTCCAAATAGTCAGCCCATGCAACTGCCACATTCATAGCAGGGATGTCAGAGGAATCCGTTTGAGGGGTGGAACTCAACAAGCTTTCCTTAGTTTGTCCCCCCACCCTTGATGTTTGTCTGTTTTCTGCTGCAGAGCCCGACTCGGGCCAGGTCGCAGATTTCTGATTTTTTTTTTTTTTTAGCTTGCACGTAGTATGGCTGAATTTTATGCATTTTTGTGTCTTTTGCACAAATTGTGACTGCAATTTCTGCAAATTTCTATTTGTGCAAATTACTGCTTGATACACACAAAAATATGCAAAAAGTTCCCAGAGTTTGCGGAAAAACCTGGGGCTCGTCCGCAAAAGCAAACCAAATCAGGCACACCACAGAACTCCGTCAAGCAAAAAAGAAATGGATTTCCCAGCAACAGACTTCCCTATCTCATAGCAACTAGGAAAAGGTGGTGATTGCATGTGGGGCTGCCCTGCCAGGCATACACACTGAGCCTTAGAGCTAGGGATGTATGAATCCCTTACCTGGTTCCGGTCCGGGGCTTTGGCGGTGGGGGGGAGGCGGTCCGTTCCTCCCCCGGAATCCTCCCCAGCCAGCTCCGCTCCACCGCAAGGCTGTGGAGCTGCCAGCCAAGGCCGGCCACAGCTGGACTTCTGGCCACTGCCGGGCTGCTGCGGCCACAAATGGCGGCCATTGTAGCAGCCGCCATTTTCGTCCTTGCATTCAGCCATGATAGGCTACGTAAGTATTTATGTAGCCTATCACGGCAAAAGGCAGGGACGCAAATGGCGGCTGCTACACCATTTGCGTCCCTGCCTTTTGCTGTGATAGGCTACGTAAATACTTATGTAGCCTATTACAGCAAAGACCAGGGGCTCAAATGACGTAGCAGCCTCCATTTGTGCCCCTGCTCTTTGCCGTGATAGGCCACGTAAGTATTTACGTAGCCTATCATGGCCTAAGGCAGGCACGCAAATGGCAGCTGCTATGACGGCCACCATTTGCGGCCGCAGCAGCCTGGCAGTGGCTAGAAGATGAGCCGGAGCCGCCACCGCCGCATCTGCCACTGCATCCGCTGCCACCACCGCATCCACTGCCACTGCCGCATCCGCTGCCAGGTAGGTCTGTCCCAGGGGGGGATTTTGGGGGGTGGCGGAGGGGGAGGCCATTCCGCCATGGACTCCGGGGGGCTGGATAGATTCTAAAGAATTCAGCCTCACCAGTGCCCGTGGCGGAATTCTCCAACATCCCTACTTAGAGCCAGGCCAGACCTACGATTAGACAGAGTGAGGTGACTGCCTCAGGTAGAACATACTGAGTGGGGGAGCAGCAACAGCAGCCCTTCAGCTGTTCCTCCTGAGTTTGCTGGCCAGTTCCCTCTGTTGGAGAGAAGAGCTGTATGTGCCCCATGAGCTGACCTGCACCCCCTAAACTTGCCTGCTTCCCTCAGGTGTGGTGGAGGGTGCTTAGGGACGTCAGAGAAATCCACCACAGATTCAAATGAGTACGGAATCTGCGGCGAAACGGCCCCACTTACCTCAGCTCCAGGAGGATTCCCTGCGGAATGGCACTTGGCTTTAGGCTTAACTGGACCCGTTCGCCTCTGCACCAATCGCCATGTTGCTTAAAAAAATGGCGATCGGCAGGATGTGCCCATAGACTTATACGCAAAATGGAGCCATGAATCTTGCATATAAGTCTTTAAAAAATGGCGATCGGCAGGATGTGCCCATAGACTTATAAGAAAAATAGTGCCGTAGTCTACGTAAATCTTTACATAGACTACCGAGACCAAATAAGGAATGCAAATGGCGGCCCATAGGGTGCCACCATTTGCGTACGCGCTTTTTTTTTTGTCACCCGTGATAGGTTACGTAACGATTTACGTAGCCTATCATGGCTGACTTTGGAAATCTAGCCGTGATAGGCTACGTTAATCGTTACGTAGCCTATCACGTGGTTTTTGGTTTTTTTTACACTTTGTAATGGCGGCGGCGGTGGCAGCCGGTTGGAAGACCGGCTGCCGCCCCCGCCCCTGATGAAAGGCCGATGAACCGCCGCCGGGACCCGCTGCCGGGAGGGACATTTGCCAAAGGTAAGTCCCATCCGGGGGGGGCGGAGAATTTCACCGCCGATTTCGGGGGGCCGAATGCGTTGGTGCTCGGCCCCCTGAAGATTCGGGGAGAAATTCTCCACCATCCCTACCTGCTAGCCAGCGGCCGGATGTCCGGCTGCTGGCGGAGCCAGCCGGCAGCTCCGCAGAATTGCTGCGGAGCACAGCAAGCCGACCAGGATTCCGGGGGGAGGGACGGAATGCCTCCCCCTGCACCATCAGCATAATCCCCGAAAGGTAAGTACCTTTCGTACATCCCTACCTGCAGATAGCCATTTTTTTAAGCAACATGGCGATCGGCGCTGAGGCAAATGGGTTCAGGTAAGTGGCCCTCAAGCTGGGCAGCTCTGCGGAATCCTCATGGAGTGGAGCCGCTCTGGAGGATTCCGGGGGGGGGAATGGATTGCCTCCCCCCCGGGCGGATTCCCCACCGGAACAGACAGTGGGGAATCCGTACATCCCTAAGGGGGCTATCCCATCACCAGTACTGAAATAGGATTCAGCTGGAAGTCCAGTCAGCTGCATCCTCCTCCTGCTCCTCCTCCTGCTCCTCCTCCTCCTCCTCCTCATTATTATTATTATTATTATTATTATTATTATTAAAATTTCTATACTGACCATTAGCTGAGGCTATTTGTATGTGGAATGGACAAGGAAGCACCATCTTGTCCTTCACCTCAGCCAGCAAAATGTCTTCGGCCAGCCCTGCTTATAGTGCATGACATACATTAGGGATGTACAAATCCCTTACCTGGTTCCAATCCGGGGCTTTGGTGGTGGTGGGGAGGCAATCTGTTCCTCCCCCCGGAATCCTCCCTGGCCGGCTCCGCTCTGCAGCGAGTCTTTGGAGCCGCCAGCCAGGGCTGCCTGCAGCCGGACCTCCATCCGCTGCCGGGCTGCGGCCACAAATGGCGGCTGCCTTAGTGGCTGACATTTGCATCCCTGCGTTAGCCGTGATAGGCTACCTAAGTATTTATGTAGCCTATCACGGCCAAGGGCAGGGACACAAATGGCGGCCGCTACACCATTTGCGTCACTGCTCTTTTCGTGATAGGCTATGTAAATATATACGTAACCTATCATGGCTAACGCAGTGACGCAAATGGCATAGCAGCCGCCATTTGCATCCCTGCTCTTTGTCATGATAGGCTACGTAAATACTTTTGTA